>NC_090440.1:1082284438-1084934471 GCF_031143425.1 Pleurodeles waltl | reverse complement strand
CACAAAACAGGCTGTGCAGTGAAGGTGCAAGGCTGTGTTTATCAAACATTTTTGCCTAATGGGTTCTATGATACTAATTTCACAGTACCTTGAGAAAAGCACTAACAGCCACCTCTGCCATTGTGTAATTCTTTTTGATGTTGCTTTTGATGTTGCTTTTGACGTTGTTTAAAATAATGGGCTACCTTAACAATGCTCAGGGATAACAATACTATAATCAGTGAATAGCAAAAATGCGTTGTGTGGTATTGAATCTCACTAAAACTGCATCATTTTTCTCACCATTTTTCAGCGATAAAAAGAAATACCCACAAAAGTCTATCTTTGTTTTATTGCTACATTGGGCCATACCCCCTAAAACATGTTCTTCTAGCTATGGTCGTGTGGGGGATTACAGTTCTTCCTGGTGTTTTAAAGAGAGGTGTAGTGTGGGGATTGATTACAAGAATGCAAATGAACTGTATCAACAGTTGGTGACAGTCTTGGTATGGACAAGTGTTTTGCTGCACCACCGTTCACCACCGGGAAAGCACAGAAATGCACGGAATCTACAAGATACTACACATTTCTGTCCTGTCCACTTGCACTGGTGCTAAAATTAGCTGCCTAGCACCAATACAGGCACACTTGCACTATAGTGCAAGAGTGGCTGTGTTTCCAGGAATTATTGTTTATTTGCAAAAAGGTGTCCCTTCCTGCACATAAACAATCAATAATGGTGATTTGTTACTTCTATGTGTGCTGCAGAATCGTCATTATTTAATAATTGTTTATGTGCAGGAGGAACACCTTCCTGCAAAATGTTTTTCCCTAATTACTAAACTTATTTTATGAGTCAAGGAAGTCTTTCTGACTCGTAAAACGGGTTTTGCGACCCATCACAAATTACACATGAGTGTACTTGAAAGAGGCATCGCCCTTCTATTTGAGAGTCACAAAAATATGTGTCAATAGATCATGACCACAATCTGGTGATAAACTATTGATCAGATGTCGACACTTGAGTTGAGGTGAAATTTGGTTCACATAGAGGAAGTTGTTTCCAGGGCGCAGCTTCATATTGAGGAATTCAGTTGGGTGGCCGTGGTGGGAGCAGTCAGTGGCCCAGTGGACCAGTATGCGCTCCCTTGTTGCTCCCCTCTATGTGTTAGAAAATAAGAATCCTTTTTTTAAGCAGCACTAGTCTCTTTAATGAGCCTCAGTCCTTTAAGAAAACGTTTCCTAATTAGGAAAGCAAATGATGGTCTGCTGACCCTTCAGGCCACAATCCCTTCATTTGCAGCCATGCACAAAGTGTCAAAAAACCCGAATTAATATTCATTAGGTAAATCGTTTGGCAACCCCCTATGAATGGGAAAATAGTTTTGCGATCTATAAGTATATAGGTAGCATAACAAATTGCATTCCTGTTTGCAAACCAATTGATGTGTAATGTGCATATCCCCGGTTTGCAAATGGAGATAATACATCAGGCCCATATATTTTTCAGCTGTCCCATTTTCCCTTTCTTTGGTCTGAAAATCTATTGCTTTGACATTTGAGGTGACCTTCTAGTTAGCCTCGGCTACATATGTGTTGTTTAAATCGACAACCATTTTTAGTTCCAAATCGTTAACTGTCACTGCTGGAAAACAGATGAATGTGGAAAGTTCCCCTGAGCAGCTACACAGAGTAAAAAATACAGGGAGTGCAGAATTATTAGGCAAATGAGTATTTTGACCACATCATCCTCTTTATGCATGTTGTCTTACTCCAAGCTGTATAGGCTCGAAAGCCTGCTACCAATTAAGCATATTAGGTGATGTGCATCTCTGTAATGAGAAGGGGTGTGGTCTAATGACATCAACACCCTATATCAGGTGTGCATAATTATTAGGCAACTTCCTTTCCTTTGGCAAAATGGGTCAAAAGAAGGACTTGACAGGCTCCGAAAAGTCAAAAATAGTGAGATATCTTGCAGAGGGATGCAGCACTCTTAAAATTGCAAAGCTTCTGAAGCGTGATCATCGAACAATCAAGCGTTTCATTCAAAATAGTCAACAGGGTCGCAAGAAGCGTGTGGAAAAACCAAGGCGCAAAATAACTGCCCATGAACTGAGAAAAGTCAAGCGTGCAGCTGCCACGATGCCACTTGCCACCAGTTTGGCCATATTTCAGAGCTGCAACATCACTGGAGTGCCCAAAAGCACAAGGTGTGCAATACTCAGAGACATGGCCAAGGTAAGAAAGGCTGAAAGACGACCACCACTGAACAAGACACACAAGCTGAAACGTCAAGACTGGGCCAATAAATATCTCAAGACTGATTTTTCTAAGGTTTTATGGACTGATGAAATGAGAGTGAGTCTTGAAGGGCCAGATGGATGGGCCCGTGGCTGGATTGGTAAAGGGCAGAGAGCTCCAGTCCGACTCAGACGCCAGCAAGGTGGAGGTGGAGTACTGGTTTGGGCTGGTATCATCAAAGATGAGCTTGTGGGGCCTTTTCGGGTTGAGGATGGAGTCAAGCTCAACTCCCAGTCCTACTGCCAGTTCCTGGAAGACACCTTCTTCAAGCAGTGGTACAGGAAGAAGTCTGCATCCTTCAAGAAAAACATGATTTTCATGCAGGACAATGCTCCATCACACGCGTCCAAGTACTCCACAGCGTGGCTGGCAAGAAAGGGTATAAAAGAAGGAAATCTAATGACATGGCCTCCTTGTTCACCTGATCTGAACCCCATTGAGAACCTGTGGTCCATCATCAAATGTGAGATTTACAAGGAGGGAAAACAGTACACCTCTCTGAACAGTGTCTGGGAGGCTGTGGTTGCTGATGCACGCAATGTTGATGGTGAACAGATCAAAACACTGACAGAATCCATGGATGGCAGGCTTTTGAGTGTCCTTGCAAAGAAAGGTGGCTATATTGGTCACTGATTTGTTTTTGTTTTGTTTTTGAATGTCAGAAATGTATATTTGTGAATGTTGAGATGTTATATTGGTTTCACTGGTAATAATAAATAATTGAAATGGGTATATATTTTTTTTTTGTTAAGTTGCCTAATAATTATGCACAGTAATAGTCACCTGCACACACAGATATCCCCCTAACATAGCTAAAACTAAAAACAACCTAAAAACTACTTCCAAAAATATTCAGCTTTGATATTAATGAGTTTTTTGGGTTCATTGAGAACATGGTTGTTGTTCAATAATAAAATTAATCCTCAAAATTACAACTTGCCTAATAATTCTGCACTCCCTGTATAGGCAGGTGAGTTGAAGAGATTTTTTTCAAACTTACTCTTACAAAGCACGATTCTTTTTTACTAGCAGCCTGTGCCACAGACACACTATGGGCCATATTTATACTCCGTTTGCGCCGAAATTGCGTCGTTTTTTTTGACGCAATTTCGACGCAAAACTAACGCCAACTAACGCCATATTTATACTATGGCGTTAGAGGCGAATAGCGCCAAAGTTCCCGGAATGTGCGTCATTTTTTAGCGTGAACCCCTTCCTTGCGTTAATGATATGCAAGGGAGGCGTTCCCGTCTAAAAAATGACTCCCAGGCCTTTACGTGGTATTTATACTCCCGGGCAAAAGAGACGCCCGGGAGTTGGCGTGGCTAAAAACGGCGCATTTGCGCCACTTTTTAACGCCTGCTCAGGGCAGGCGTTAAGGGGCCTGTGGGCTCAAAATGAGCCCACAGGTGCCCTCCCATGCCCCCAGGGACCCCCCCTGCCACCCTTGCCCACCCCAGGAGGACCCCCAAGGATGGAGGGACCCACCCCAGGGACATTCAGGTAAGTTCACGTAAGTATAATTTTTTATTTTTTATATTTTTTTTTGGTGGCATAGGGGGGCCTTATTTGTGCCCCCCTACATGCCACTATGCCCAATGACCATGCCCAGGGGACAGAAGTCCCCTGGGCATGGCCATTGGGCAAGGGGGCATGACTCCTATCTTTACAATGATAGGAGTCATGTTGATGGGGGATGGGCGTCGTTAAAAAATGGCGCAAGTCGGGTTAAGACGATTTTTTCGACGTAACCTGACTTGCCCCATTTTAAGACGCCCATGCGCCATTTTCCCCCTACGCCGGCGCTGTCTGGTCTACGTGTTTTTTTCCCACGCAAACCAGGCAGCGCCGGTCTGATTGCGCCGTCTAACGCCATTCCATAAATACGGCGCCCGCTTGGCGCTTCAGAATGGCGTTAGACGGCGCAAAACTTTTTGACGCTAAAC
Source organism: Pleurodeles waltl (assembly GCF_031143425.1). NCBI lineage: Eukaryota > Metazoa > Chordata > Amphibia > Caudata > Salamandridae > Pleurodeles > Pleurodeles waltl. The sequence continues at coordinate 1,084,930,242 of NC_090440.1, read as the reverse complement.
TGCGTTAGCGCAGTTTAGCGTCAAAAAGTATAAATATGGGCCTATGTATACTGTATTACAACGCATAATGTGTTATTTGTGATAAGAAAGGGAGGTCAAAACCAAATTTGTAGTGTGCATGTAATCTAGAGTACAAAGGCCCACTGTGAATATAAAAAACCTTTTAGCTATCAACCTAATATATTTGTAGAAATATGAAATACTTAGGGACTATTTACAAGTTCCGAGCGCCTCCTTGCACCACCGTAGAGTTATTTTTTTTTATGCTAAGGTGACATCGAGGAGGCCTTTTCCCGTGCCAGGTTTACAAAGTGGCACAATGTAAGCATTGTGCTGCTTTGTAACCCCTTGCACCACATTATGTCTGCGCCAGGCATAATGTATGCAAGGGTTGTGTTAGCCCTGACAGAAATTGCATAGAGAGGTAGATAGATCAGGGCGCATGTTAGCCTGGCTACTTAAAAGGGAGCATCGGCCACCCCTTCTACTGGCCCTCAATGGGCCTAACAGAGCCCCTGTACTGGGGTAAAGGGCTATAGCGCAACTGTTTTTCGATCATTTGATCCAGGTATATTCCACCCCTAGAGATGTCAATACAGCTGAGCTGATGAGATTCTTAGTTCAGTTGAAACTCCTGCGGTTAGCATGGAAGCAGGAGGCAGAGCTTGGCGCAGATCCCATGCTGAAAGAACTAGGGGATGCCCTAAGGGATATGGCCCTTTGCAAGAATCCGAGGCCGGATGGTCTCCCGGTTGAATACTATCAACAGTATGCCACTCGCTTTCTCCCTTCTTTGCTCGAGACAGTATTGGAGACAAAAGATTCTGACGTGCTCCCTCCACATATGAGGGAAATATTATATTTGTGCTCCCAAAGCCGGAAAAGGATCCCACTGACCCTGGGTCATACAGATCATTATCAATGCTTAGTGTGAAAATAAAGGTATTGGGTAAGTTGTTGGCCCTCTGATTGAACAAGGTCATCACGCGATTGGTCCCGGCCATTCAATGGGGTTTCATCCCGGGGCGAGGTACACACATGAATCTGAGATGTCTATTGCATGTTCTGCATGTCACCTGCTCTACAGCCCTAAGGGCTTTCCTTGTAGCCTTGGATATTGAAAAGTCATTTGACACCCTCTCCTGGTCTTATTTATGGGAGGTGCTCTGACAGATGGGAATTGGTGAGAACTTTGTGGCCTGGGTGCAGCTTCAATATCACATGCCGATGGCACAGGTGCGAGTGGGACTGGAGGTTTTGAAGATCCTCCACATAGAGCGAGGCACACGACAGGGCTGCCCGCTCTTTCTACTCCTATTTGCCCAAGCCATGGAGCCATTGGGGATGTACGTTTGAGAGCAGTTGAGAGAGTGAGAGGTATGGGTGGGGTACTAGACCCATATTGGATCCATGTATGCTGAAGACACATTAATGTATGTGAGGGATCCTGAACAGTCGGTACCACAACTACTGGGGTAAATGAAGGACTTTAGCAGGGTATCTGGGCTTCTGGTAAACCATCACAAAACAATATTATTCCGTTGGCCGCAATGGCTGTGACCGCAGCTGAGGACCTTCCGGAAGTGGGCCTCCCATGGGAATTATGGAATTTCCGTTATCTCAGCCTGCAGAGCGCTCATGAACCACACCTGCAATGCAAACTCAATTTGGGTAGAGTGATGGCAGGTTTACACGAATCCGTCCGGTTCTGGACCAAGCTGCCGCTATCTGTAATGCGCAGACTAGCTCTGAGTAAGATGGTTCTACTGCCCCGTTGTCTTTACATTATGCAAAATTAGTCTTGCGATCTCCCTCCATCGGTGTCTAAGCTAATATATGAACTATTGGTGAAATTGGTCTGGGCAGGTAGACAGAGTAGAGTTTGTCTTGAAATACTAAAATGAGAGAGTATGTACCACACTATGCAAGAGATATGGACCTCATATCAGGGTACGCCGAGACAACTCCCGGTGTGACAGTTGCTTCTATACCTTGGCTCCTGCTTAAATAAGGCCCTGAAAAATGATAGACAGTCAAGCCTCACTCGTAATCGCGCAGCCTCGGATGACATGCTAGAGACCCCAGGTCGGATAACATGCTAGATAGAGAATGGCACAGAACCCTCTTGCAGGTTCGAGAAGTGGCCAGTAATGCCCGTTTTAAGCTTTTGCAATTCTACCTCACTTTGCAGCACTTACATAAAGCGTACCCGTTGCACTCGACCTGCTGTGCCAGATACAGTAAAACTCCGGCAGATTTTGGTCATGTTGCTTGGGAATTTTCGCCAGTGAGACAATTTTGGGAAGAAGTACGATTGGAAATTTGCAGGGTAGCAGCAAACTGGGTGGAGTCCTCAGTTCGCCACTACACCTTTACCTAAAAAGTGGAAAAAGATGAGATCCTGGTATGCTCATATGGGACTAGTGCCCATACAAAGATGCATAGCGGAACACTGAGCCAGCTCTGAGAGAACAAGATTGAATAGGTTGAAAGTGGACTGCTTGGAGTGCGCAGCAGCTGAAGAGAGTAGACTCCATAGAGGTGCGCAACAATGATAATGCTGAGAGGTATTTGGAGGAGTGGAAGAGTATGCTGGGAAATTGGGCAGGCAAGGCAACTGATAACAAGGCAGAGACCATATCCTGTTCCTCAGTTGAAGGAGCAAATGTCCCTGGAGCTGCACTCCCCACTGACTCATCGCGCTTGAGCCCAAATATGATGACAAACTTGTCACTCACTTAGTCCCTCATTATGACATTGGCGGTGAGTGATAAAGTGGCTGTAATACTGCCAACAGGCTGGCAGTAGTTACCGCCAAATTATGACCATGACGGTAATAACTCCCATAGTGCAAGGTCACAGTCTCTGAGGTGGCTGACATGCCCACTGGTTCTGGAGGAGGCTCCATGCCCATTTCTCTGTGCTGTGGAGTGCAAGGTCACAGTCTCTCAGGTGGCTGACTTGCCCACTGGTTCTGGAGGGGGCTCCATGCCCATTTCTCTTTGCTGGGGAGTGCAAGGTCACAGTCTCTGAGGTGGGGAACATGCCCAATGCTTCTGGAGGGGGCCCATTGTACAACAGTCCCTGGAGGGTGGCCAACATGCCCTCTGCTGGTGGTGAGGGCTTCACTGTGTCAGCAGGTGAAGGTGCCTCCTGGGCAGCCTCTGCTGGAGGTGAGGGCTGCACTGTCTCAGCAGGTAAAGGTGCGTCCTGGGCAGCCTCTGCAGGAGGAGTAGGTTGCACTTCCTCAGCTGGTGCTGAGGGCTCCATGACCACTGGTGGTGGTGGTGGTGACACCCTGATAGCCTCTGCTGGAGTTGAGGGCTTCTTCCCCTTCATGGCAGGAGGTGTGGGATCCTTAGCCTTCCTGGCAGGGGTTGAGGGCTTCTTCTCCTTCATGGCAGGATGTGTGGGCTCCTTAGCATTCCTGGCAGGAGTTGAGGGCTTCTTCCCCTTTTGGCAGGAGGTGCGGGCTCCTTCCCCTTCACGGCAGGAGGTGTGGGATCGTTAACCTTCCTGGCTGGTAGAGTAGGATCCTTCACTGTCTTGCCACCAAGACTAGAGGTGCCTCCACTGTCCGCGTGGACTGTTTGGCTGAGGTGCTGGGCTGGGTCATTGGGATCCTGCTCTTACAGGCAGGATGGGGGGAGGGGGAGGGAAGAGGTCAAGTTGGCAAGGAAAAGCTTCTTAGGGATGGTGGGGCGGGATGAGGGGGGAGGGATAGGAGTGGAGGTTGAGGGAGTTGTTGTTATAGGTGTATGTCTGCTGGACTTGGGTGCAGGTGCATGGGCAATGTGTTGATGTGAGGTGGATGACTTTTGGGTGTCTGAGTGCTTGTGTTTGTGTCCTTTAGGAGTGGTGGGGGAGAGACAGGGTGGGAGAGGACATAGGGGACACGTGGATGAATGTAGTGGAGGTGTCTGCTAGTAAGGTGTGTGTGCTGCTTGGTGTAGTGATGCTGGTGGTGGATGTTGAAGCAGTGCATACAGGTGTGCATGTGGATGTGACTGTGAGGGAGATGGAGGAGGAGGAGCAGGTGACAGTGGAGGCAGTGAATGTGATTCTGTCTGCAACTTTCTGGATTTGCATGAGTGCTTGTGGGATGAAGTGTGGTGTCTGTGTTTGACGACTGTGCCACTCTTGTGTGTTGTCTTGTGTGCATGCTCATCTGTATGTGTGCATGTGATGGGGAGGGGTTGAGGAGACTGGGATTGGGAAGTGGTAGTTGGAGGCGGGACGGTAGGAACAGGGACAATGGCTGCCATCAGAGAGGAGGCCAGAGCCTGAATCGATCTCTGTTTGGCCACCAATCCACAGTGGATGCCCTCCAGGAATGCATTCCATTGCTGCATCTGGGATGCCAGCCCCTGGATGGCATTCACAATGGTTGACTGCCCTACAGAGATGGATCTCAGGTGGTCAATAGCCTCCTCACGTAAGGTAATAGGGCTCACTGGGGTAGGGCCTGAGGAACCTGGGGCGAAGGAGATGCTCACCCTCCTGGGTGAGTGGGCACGGGCAACTCGCTGAGGGGCTACTGGGAGGGCAGTGCTGGTATGGGAGATGGCAGCTGTACCTGCATCTGGGGTGGTCACAGAGGTATCTGCCCCCACCATGGAGCTTCCATTGGAGGAGGTATCTGAGTCTGTGTTGTTACCTCCTGTCTCCGCTGTGGTGCTCTTCTCGTCATCAGTCCCACTGGTTCCCTCGGGGTCGGTGGACTCTGCCTCGAGGGTCCTGTGGGATGCAACTCCCTCTGTCACCGGTGCCCCTGATCTTCCACCAGTTGATGCTAATGCACACATGGACAGGATGACAGAAGAAAAAAGCGGGGAGAGAGAGAAAGGAAACACTGGGTCAATTACTGCACCAACACCACAGTTGGCATACACAGCACCATCACACACAGGGATCAGGATTGAGCACTATGCATTGCACTGCCAGTGATTTGGCTAGATGCTACAGCAAGATGAGGGCCCCACACCTCTAACTGAACCCCTCCTGGGACCCAAAAAGCCCTGACTGACATGGAATGCTAACAAGCTAGGTTACCTGCATTTGCCATACACCCATTACCCTTTAGGTAGATCACGCTGCAATGTCTGACGTGCCATTAAGTGGCACCAACTAACTCACACCCACCACCCGAATCCCATACCACCTACCAATTATTTTAGTAATGCCCACCGCATTCACCCTCTTGTGGCTGTAGTGATACCCTCAAGTGCCCATACAGCTCTTGGTAGGCCACCGCCAGTATGCGGGCCATCAGCGGGGTCAGGTTCCGACGGGCACCCCTTCCTCATTGGGAGGCAATCCCCATCTGGGCCTTGTCGGTCTTCCATGTCCAGCATCTCAGGTCCTCCCACCGTTTCCGACAGTCGGTGCTCTGCCTGCCATGGATCCCAGGGTCCACACGTACTTGGCAAGGGCACGCCATAATCCCTTTTTTTGATGGGCGCTGACCTGCAGAGGTAATACAGACAGCAGGACACCATTACACATAAAATCCAGCCTGTCACACATATGGCCCGTCAGTCCCGTTTCCATCACCATTGGCACACACATCACCCGGCCCCCGATGACATGATTCTTGCACATGCATCTCCATGTCTCCTTCACACATGCATCGTGTCCAAGGTGTACTCACCTGTTAGTCTGGATGCCCATACAGCAGTCCATACTGGGGTAGGACCCTATTCACCAATCGCTACAACTCCTCCGCAGTGAAGGCAGGGGCTCTTTCCCTGGTCACACGGGCCATAGTGGGTTTCAGACACAGGTCACAGCAGCACAATCAGTGTAGGTGTTCTCCTGTTGAAGGTCAGGAAACAAGTGATGAATCTGATGGAATATGGCGGTCATGTCCGGCGCAGATCCCCACTGGCCACTGTACTCCATAGAGCCCCATAATATCCAATGAGGAATTGCACAGTGGTGCAAGACCGCATTCCACCACGACGGCCAGCGTCAGCGGAGTTACCTCACTTCCTCCTGTCCTTAAATACAGGACAGGCGGTAGCCATCTCATGGTGGTGGACAACAATCATATCAACCTTAACTGTGTTGCATCCTAGATTAGCAGATACCTCGCCATTCCCACTGTCCCATCACATAAATGCACTATGTACACTGAGGTGGTAGTTCCATTGTTAAAATTGTGACAGCCTACTCACTGTTGTGTCTCTTTGATATCTACTGCTGTGGATGAATAGGAGGAGGAGACACACAGCCGTGTACAGACCGCTTGTGGACTTGGCTACACTGGAGGACAGACACATTATTCACCTATAGACTGGACAGGGCCACAATCACAGAGCTGTGAGCCTGACCTGATATCTGCTATCCGTCATCTGACTTAGATCCCCCCTCTTGTGCAAGTGCTATCAGTTCTCCATTTCCTGGCAACTGGTTCTTTCCAAGTGACAGTGGGCTTGGCAGCAGGAATGTCACAGCCAATGTTTTCAATCCTGTTGGCAAGAGTTTTGTCTGCCCTGGTGAAACACATATGCAGCTATATCACTTTCCCCCAGATGGAAGACCTTTGCGCTAGCGGATTTGTGTATGTAGCAGTATCCTGTCAGATTGGTGTGTGTGTGTCATAATATGGGGAACGGATATTCACCACTGCGGCGGTATATTGACAGCCATAGACTGTCCCGTATGACTCTATACCAAACAGGCTCCCCTCTTAAAGTCAATATTCAAGCTTACTGACTGGACTCTAGTTTTGCTGTTCGAGTGTGACAGAGAATGGTTGGAGAATGCATGGTAGGGCCCTGGCTCCCCATCCCCCCAGATTACATACTTCATGTGTTTTTGATAATCTACTGTGCACCTTAGATTTGGGATATCTCCAATGCATACGTGCTAAATCTATTTTTTTTTAAACAAAGGAAGAGTAAACAGGCACATAAATGTTAAATAGCAAAGAACTAAAGTTGTCTTGTATTGGATGTAGGTAACTTGTCCTAGTTCTTTTATTCTTTTTAGCACTCTTCTACTTGGGGTAATTTATATTGGTCCATCTCATGTACACAAAGAGTAAATTCACACATTCCTTGTGTGTGACTGTTGACAACTTAAGCATTTAAAAGGATGATAACTTGGAAAAGGAAGACCGAGATGGCAGAGCTGTCAAGATCAGAATACCCATAACTAATCCATTTTTAGGTCCAGCGGCCAAGCGCTTTGACCTGTTGTATTATTGGCTTTTTTGGTAATTTTTTAATTAATAAAATGCAAAAATATACAATTACATTTAACACTTTTCCTTTTTTTTCTACATTCAGCATGTAAAGGACACAGAGAGGGATGGGGATGTAGTTGCCTATACACTCACAGAACACAGGGAGACATATGTTAAATAAAGCAATGCACCACATCTACAGGACACCGATGAGTGGTTCACAAACAACTCTATATCCTATAACTTTTCAGTGGTTCAGAGGTTCAGAGAATGCCTCCTCCTTTGACAATCCAGTGGCATATTCAACATCTGATGAGTCAAGGGGAATCTAAGCGAATCAATTGACTTGTCTCCTCATTTCCCTTAAGTCCTAGAGGTAGGGGCAGTAATCTGTAGTACGATCGTCCAACTGCAGCTGTAGGGGAGAGAGGAGTGGACGTACTTATTGTCAGGCAGTGTGGCACATCTTAGAGTCATTAATTATGCTGCATACACAGGACTCACTGATCTTGATGGGGGGGCTACAGGGAGAAACCCTAATGGGCCTGGGGTCATAATTGGCATATCCCCTGGACAAATAAGAGGAACGTTGACACAAGATCGCATTTATCAGCTGTGAGTGTAGTGTTTGAGTGCAGTACACAGGAGATCGGAGGAACATCAAGTAGGGTTTGATATAGGGGACTACAGGTCAGATGTTTCAAAAAGCCTTTTGCGATTCGGTAATAGCGATTTTTAAAAAATTGCTATTTCTGAATCGCAAAATGCCATGTAGCATATTTGCGATTCGGTAATAGCGTTTGCGATTTTTAAGAAAATAATTACGATACCTGCCCCATTCGCACCTATGGGCCTGTAGGCCCATATTTGCGAATTTTTTGCATTTCCCAAATTCCGAATTCCTAACTGGAATTCGCAACTTTGGGAAATGCAAAACCCAGGGTGCTGGGGGCCTAAGGCCCCCTCTGCTGCACCCTAAGAATTTCTCTAAGGACATGTAAGGCGCACACATGCCAAAGGGGCATGTGTACATTACATGTCAATTCTAAAAAGGCATTTTTAATGCATTTTCTTAATTTGCACATGGTCACCACCAAGTTCAACTTGGTGGTAATAGCAATTCCTTAATGCCCAATTCGCATTAAGGAATTGCTTGTTACATGTGGTTTAGAAATCGCAAATGAGGATTCCTTATTTGTGATTTCTTATTTAGAAAATCGCAATTTGCGATTCTCTAAACGGGCTCGCAATTTTAAGGAATCGCTATTTTAGCGATTCCTTAAATTTGCGTTGCGAATGCCTTTCATAAATACTGAAAGACATTTTTGCATTCGCAAATGGCCATTTGCACTGATTGCGAATGCAAAAATGGATGATACATCTGGCCCTATATCATTAGTAGGTAGAAATTAGAAAGACAAAGCAGGCTATTGTAGAAGTGGTGGAGATAAGTTATAAAGACAAAAAAGAAAAGATGATTAGTCCCAAATAAGTTGTCGTTTAGGTCAAAGAGGAGGTGTCTGGAAGGTAGAAAAAGTGGAGATGCGATGAACAAGGGCTAGGGGTGGGTGGGAATGGGGAGGGGAGCAGGAGGTAAGGAGACCTATGAGAATCGAAATTGAGCTAGGTTGAAGTGAGGTTAGATGTGGGGGGAAGGTGAGAAGGTGAGGAGGTGAGAAGATGAGAAGGGCACCCAACGCCCTGCTCGGGGTATTACATATGGAAACAGGGGTTTGAGGGGGAAAAGGGGGAGGAAGGGGGGCATGGGGAGGTCCTGGGCGATTTGTGTTAGTAACAATGAGGTACATATAGGCAAACTGGTAAGCAAGTGGTGAACTCACTATGAGGCTTCTGTGAGAAAGGATGCCCACACTTGTTGAAATAGGACGGCTTGATCCTGCATGTTATAGGTGGGACGTTCAAAGCCTGCAGTCTGAAACATTGCCACCATCCATTCTTCTAGGGTGTGGGGTGCAGAGGATCTCCATTGTTGGAGCATACATATCTTGGCTGTCGCCAAGGCTGTGTGCAGTAGCCGCTGTTACGGCCCGGATAGGTCGGGATCTGTTCCATGTCATGAAGAATGATAGGAGAGTGGGAGAGCGCTGTCTGTAATATCATTGGGGTGTATTGCCCACTGTATACCAAAGTTGTTGGACTGACGGACAGTCACAGAGGATATGACGCAGATCGCACCTAGTCTCCGGGCATCGCCAGCATTCCGCATGACATAGTAGGCCCACCCTCTGTAATCTCGTAGGGGTCCAATACCAGTCATGAATTATTTAAAAAAGGCAGAACTTCAGTCAGGCTTCCCGGACGCCTCTATCTAGGTCCATCAGTGTCTCTGTCCAGCTCTCTGATTTGAGTTCTGTTTGGAGGTATACTTGCAAGTTAAGGCATAGTGCTTCAAGGAGGGGTTTTGAATAAAGATGCTAAGACACTGGCCAGTATTTTGATATCCCCGTTTAAGAGAGAGATGGGTCAATGATTGCCACAGTAGAGGGGGTCTCTACCAGGCTTAGGTATTACCGCAATCGTTACCTGGTTCAAGATTGCGCCCAATGTCCCTTCCCAGTCTGCTTCCCAGAATGCTTCGTACAGGTAATCAACCGCTTCCTAGCCTGCCCATTTATAAAATTCTGCGGGAAACCCATCTTCTCCCAGTGATTTATGATAAGGGAGGTTAGAGATGGCTTGTGCTATTTTAACCTTACTGATCTCCCCATCCAGCAGGGCTTGGCCCTCGACTGAGAGGTTGGGGAGATGTACTTTTTGCAAGAAGGTGTCCACTCTTGCGGAGATGCCTACCTCTTCTGGGGTATATAAATGTTGGTAGAAGTCTGCAAACTTGTTCACTATGTCCTGCGGTCAGGGAAGAATTTACCCATTCGCAGATGTGATAGCGGGAATGGCCTGAGCCGCCTCTCTCTGTCTAAGCTGAGCCGCTAAGAGTCGACCAGCTTTTTCCCCCTGTTTGAAGTGCCTTCCTTGCATACGTTGTAGAACATATTTAGCCTAAGAAGTAAAGAGCTCATTGAGAGCCATACGGGCCTGTTCTAGGCAGTGACGGGCTGGCACAGAGGGATGTGTCATGTACAGTTCGGCGAGGCATACAATACTGTGCTCTAGCTCTACTTGGCGCGCTAAGCGTTGTTTGTTGGCCTGAGCAGCAGCTCTCACCATTTGTCCATGCAGGGTAGCCTTCGCCTCTGCCCGAAGACTCCTCTGAGAGGAGACCATGCCTCTATTATTCCGCATGTATGTGGAAACGTGTGTCTTTAGTTGTGTTTTGCCTTGTGGAGTGCGGTATCAATGCATACCAAAACACCAGGGTTTTCGGCCCGGAGAGGTTAGTCCTGCATTAACTATCAACAGTATCGGAGAGTGATCTGATAAACCGCCCTCCAGTATATGAGAGTCCTGTATCTTGGCCACTATGCAATGTGTCACAAGGAAGTAGTCCAATCAAGACTGAGTCCCATGTACTGGTGACAAGAATGTGCACTTCTCATTGGTGGGTGCGTTAGCCTCCAATGATCCACTAATCCATGATCTGAGGACATGTCTGTGAGAATAACTCTCTCTGATTGTTACGTACGTCCAGGTGGCCCGTTCTGTCTAGCACTGCATCTCGGCTCAAGTTCCAGTCACCTCCTATGAGATTGCATGTGGCTCCTATCTCCGTAAGTAGTCAGTTAATATGAAGGAAGAACAATCGTTTGGGGCCTGTGGATGCATATATGGAGCCAACGCACATCGTGGAGTCTCCTATTTTCAGTTTTTTTAAGACATGTCTCCCCTCCGGGTCTCACCACATTTTGATCAGCATCACAGGGATTGTCTTACGAATTGTCTTACGAATTAGAATTGCTACTCTGCAATTCCATGGGGTCCTGCTGCCTTGTGGCGTAGGTGTTGTGCAGGAACTAAATATCACCATCCCCACCCAGTCACAGTGTAACTTTCAAACCAAAAACAAGTGGTACATACACTTTCCAAACACAGTTTAAACCACAGAGGAGGCCTTTTGCAAACCTGGTGGGTAGAGTAATACGTCTTTGTGAAAAACTCAGAGGAAAAATTAAAACAGTCATAGGTAGAATAAACAGGAGTTTAAAGCCACTACATTTGCAGAAAAACAGATAGCCAAATGCAAATAGACACGAGTAGGGAAAAAACACGTTTTTTTTTTTTACAAATAACAATAATACTCAGAAAGTCTGTGATCTTACCACCTTCTTTGACTCCTCCTCACTGGGCTTTTTAGGGAAGAGAGAAGCTGAGCTCCAAAAATGGAGATGACTGGCTTGGGGTGCCCTTCACAAATGTAAAGGGCCAGTGCAAATGTGAGAGGAGAGCTCAGGTTGTTTGGGAGCTACAGAGCCAATCACCAAGCGCAGGCACCTGTGGCAGGGAGGAGGGAGGTCTCCTCGCCTCAGAATCTCTTTGGATCCAGACAGGCACAATACACACTTCCAAGCTAGCAGATTCTACTTTTTGGGTTAGGGACAATTTTGAAACCACTGAAATACTGCTTGTCCCACACTCAAATATATCACTTTTTCAAGCCAAAAACAAGAAGTGTAAACTCTTTCCAAACACAGTTTGTGCCACAGAGCAGGTAAAGCAGCATCCTAAACACACTCTTGTTAGCTACCAAGGTGTATTTAGCCTTTTGTACACCCTGGGGGGTGGCTTAATGCGGTCTTTGTGAAAAACTAGGAGGGAAAATTCAAACAGTCGTGGGTAGAAAAAACAGCAGTTTAAAGGCACCATGTTTGCATAAAAACCTGAGGGCAAATGTAAACAGATACAGGTAGGGAAAAAAACACTTTTTTTCACAAATAGCAAGAATACCCAGGATGTCTGTGATGTTACCACCCTCTTTGACTCTTGTTCACTAGGCTGTTTAGGGCAGAGAGAAGCTGGGCTCACAAAATGGAGATGGTTGTCTTGGACTTAGATCCACAAACATAAAGGGCCAGTGTAGGTGTGAGAGGAGAGCTCAGGTTGCCTGTGAGCTATAGACCTAATCACCAAACCCAGGCTACTGTGGCAGGGAGGTGTGAGGTGCTTCTCTCTTCAAGATGTCCTTGGGTACAGACAGACACAATACACACTTCCATGTTAACAGATTCTACTTTTGGATTAGGGACAATTTTGAAACCACTGAAATACTGCTTGTCACACACTCAAACATCTCACTTTTTCAAGCCAAAAACAAGAAGTGCGTACACTTTCCAAACACATTTTATTCCACAGTGCAGATAAAGCAGTCTCCTAAACACACTTTGGTTAGCCACTGAGGTGTATTTAGACTTTTGCACATCTGGGGGTGGGGGTTGCTTAATGCGGTCTTTGTGAAAAACTAAGAGAAAAAATTGACGCAGTCACAGGTAGAAAAAACAGCAGTTTAAAAGCACGCAGTTTGCAGAAAAGCAGGGAGCCAAATGTAAAGAGACGGGTAGGGAAAAAAAAGTTTTTTTACTACTAGCAAGAATATACAGAAAGTCGGGGATCTTACCACCTTCTTTGACTTTTGCTCACTGTTTAGGGCACAGAGAAGCTGGGCTCCCAAAATGGAGGTGGCTGTGTTGGGCTTTCCTCCACTCCACAAACCTGAAGTGCCATTGCAGCTCTGAGAGAAAAGCTCTGGTTGCCTGGGAGCTAGAGAGCCAGTCGTCAAACCCAGACTCCTGTGCCAGGGAGGTGGGGTGTGCTTCTCTATTCAGAATCTCCTTGGATACAGACCACACTTCCAAGCTAGCAGATTATACTTTTCAGGTAAGGGAGCATTTTGAAACCACTGAAATACTGTTTGTTGCACACTGAAATACATCACTTTTTCAAGACAAAAACAAGTGGTGCATACACCTTCCAAACACAATTTAAATCACAGAGCAGATTAAGCAGTCTCCTAGCCATATTCTGGTTAGCTATTGAGGTGTATTTAGCCTTTTGTAAACCTGGGGGGGTAGCTTAATGCAGCCTTTGTGAAAAACTAGGAGGAAAAATTCAAACATTCATGAGTAGAAAAAACAGGCACCATGTTTGCACAAAAACTGGGAGGCAAATGTAAACAGACACGGAGAAAAAAACACTTTTTTTCACAAATAACAAAAATACACAGAAAGTCTGTGATCTTTCCACCTTCTTTGACTCTTTCTCACTAGGCTATTTAGGGTGCAGAGAAGCTGGGTTCACAAAATGGAAGTCTGTGTCCTAATTACAAATCGTAATGAGTTATAATTACTGTATATATACTTATTAATATTCTTCAAGTTTTTGCAAAATGAGTCTCCATCCATTTGGACATAATTATAGGATTGGTGGTCTGCAAACCCAGCAGGCAACTATGGCCCTCATTATGACATTGTTATAAAAACAGAATACCGCCGTGCTGACTGCCACCGACATACCACCACTTTATGACACAGACATTCAAATTTGACAGAAAACAGCCACAACCACAATTCCGCCAGACCCACTGAACGTGATACACTGTCAATACTACCACACATACTGTTGTGCCCCCAACACTACGCCCTCAAAATAATGACCCACAAATCACCAAAACGAACATTCAATGACTGTAAACCGCTAGCAGTGAACACTGCTGCAGCGAATAAGGCAACCCAAACAACATTGCCAAAACTAAAAACCCACACCTGACACAAATACACACACCACACACTCACACCAACAGCACTAGAAAACACACACCCACATCACCCAGAATCCTTTGCTAACACGACAAGACCGCAATAGCTAGCCACACAAATCACAGAGATAACTTCACACACACTGCAACCACTCATTCATCCATCATGCACCACACACCCCACACCCCACCACATTACTCTACACCCTCTGCACAACACACACACCACACAACACCCATGTCCTCACAAAGGTACCCCCGTTTCACTGATGAGGAGTTGTGGGTCATAATTGAGGAAATAGTCAAGTAGAGCACAGCTGTTTGGAGCACAAATCCAGCAGGAAACCATTGCCAGGAAGATGGAGCTATGGCGGAGGATCATGGACAGGGTGAACGCCATGGGATAGCATCCACAAACAAGGGACAACATCAAAAAGAGGTAGAATGACCTACGGGGAAGGTACTTTCCATAGCAGCAAGGCACCAGCTCGCCATCCAGAGGACTGGTGGTGCACCCCCACCTCCTCCCCCACAGCTGACAGCATGGGGGAGCAAGTCTTGGCAATCCTGCATCCTGAGGGCCTTACTGGAGTTGCCTGAGGACTGGACACTGATGAGTCGATTTTACAACCTATCCCCCCCCTACCTGCATGCTACCGCTACCCTTCACCCTGAAACACATCACACTACTCCATCCCACACAGTGCACCACCAAAATTAACTAACCCAAATGCCAAGACCTGCATGCCATTCCCACTGCATTCACATCCTGCCAAGCCCTGCATGTACACCTACTCCCAATGCATGTACAGCATAGAGAACTAACGATCCCACAATACATCACGATACCCAAGCAAAGGTGGCAGGGCAACAGCAATGATATAGGGGAAGATAGGGATGCAAAATATGTCACAGACATGTAGAATATTAAAGCACTTACATCCCCACAGGTGCCCCAGCCACTGCCAGCAGCAAGGAGGTACCACAGCCACCCAGTCCCCCACCAGAAGATGCCCCCAGTGATGGCAGCAACTCTGGAGTTCTCCCCTGGCCATCAGGGACCACTGGTCGGTCGGATACCCCAGCACACACCCAGTCCACCACAGAGCCTCCCCCCTCAGTATCCAATAACACAGCAGCCACGCAACGTCCCCAGACCTCTGTCCCCAGGTGACGTCAATCAGCAGTGTGCACACCTGTACAGGGACCCTAGTCCACACCTCACAGGCAAGACAATGAGGGTCCTGGGGTCAGTGGCAGTTGACACACCGTACAGGGGACACAGGCACAGGGGACAGGGACACTCAGAGGACAGCTGTGCGCCAGGGGAAGGAAAGGCCCAGGGGACCGACTGTCCAGGAGGAACTCACCAATGTCCTGAGGGCTTACCAACAATCCCATGACAAGATGGGTCAGGTGATAGACATCATGCAGGAGGACTGCTGCTGCAGGAGGAACACCATCAGGAGATCGGGAAAGAATTGTAGGCCTTTAAACACCACCATGGTCTCCATAGCAGGGGTTCTGGGTGATATGACCAAGATCATGAGGAAGTACACATCACACCAGCGGGCCCATTCCACTAGCTAGTCAACTGACCAGCCCTCCACATTTGCTGCAGCTAGTGGACAGGAGGCCCTGCCACAGGATCCACAGGCCACCAGCACCCCTCCCACTGCAAAAGGTGAATCATCCCGCAAATGTTCCCTGTGGCCCAGCCGGCACCAGAGACACTTGCCAAGACAACTGCCTGGAAATGAGACCCTCCTGAATGTCCCCCTTGTGTTCCACTTTGTCACCTTGTCCACTTTGAACTGCCATTGCTCCTCTTCCTATGGCCCCTTGGACACTGGACCTGTGCTACGAACAGACTGGACCACTACCCTGGACTATTCCCAACCATCACCCCACTCTATTGCACTTCCCATTGTAGATACATTTTCTAGAAACACCCTTGGACACAATGTGTGTAATAGTTCTTTAATACAGATAACATACAATGTAATAAACAGCATGATCCTGTGTAAATGTCCAGTAACGTGTTGACCTATCCAACAAATGTCTCAGCAGCCTTTACACATCACAGCAGTACACTGTTGGAATAACACCAACATCTGCAATAACGGAATATATAGGGGACAGTCAGGTGGGATGCAAAGGGAATGACTGGTATCACGCTGCAGTCACACAGTACAACACTGAAATGTAGTCTTGCTTTGTTTAACAGTCTTACCTGAGTGTCATTGAAATTACTGCTGGATCAAATGTGACCTGTTGTCCACATCCTCCACCTCACTGTCCTTAGTGTCCACTGCTGCCACAGCTGCATTGTCACCCCCCTCCTCCTGCAGATAGGGTACATGCCGTTGGAGGGCCAAATTGTGCAACATGCAGCACACAACAACGATTCTGTGGACCTTCTCAGGGGAGTAGCATAGGGATCCACCTGTCAGAAGAAGGCACCTCAACCTAGCCTTCAGGAGACTGAAGGTCCTTTCAATAATCCTCCTGGTACACCCATGAGCATCATTATACCTATTTTCAGCCCTTGTTCTCGAAATCCTAACGGGGTCATGAGCCAGGACAGGTTTGGGTAGCCGGATTCACCTGCAAGAATTGAGGGACACACGTTAGCCTTGCACAATGGCAGGGGGTATGACTCCTGAAGGCATGTAGTGACCTACATTGGGTGGGGGCTCATGCTCACCTATAAGCCACACTCTGTGCCTCTGTAGTTGTGCCATCAGCTGTGGGACACTGCTATTCCTAAGGACAAAGCATCATGCACCGACCCTGAATACTTGGCAGTGACATGGGAGATGTACTTGGTCAGTCAGGCACACCATCTGTACACTTGTTCATTGGCCCTGGGTGGGACTAAGGCAATATGGGTCCCGTTGATGGCCCCAATTACATGAGGAATATGTCCCATTGCATAGAATCCAGGCTTCACAGTGGGTAAGCCATCTACCTGGGGAATGCGATGTAGCTGCACATGTGTTTGAACAAGGCAGACAAAATTTTTGCAAGCACAATAGAGAACATTGGCTGTGACATCCCTGCAGGCAAGCCCACTGTTACCTGGAAGAAGCCTGTTGCCAGGAAATGGAGCATTGAGAGTACATGCATAAAAGGAGGGATTGCAGTGGTGCTACGGATAGCAGGTAGCAGATCAGGCTCCAATTGTGTACACAGCTCTGTGATTGTGGCCCTGTCCAGACAATAGGTGAGTATGATGTGCCAGTTCTCCAGTGTAGCCAAGTCCACAAAGGGTCTGTATATGGGTGTTTGACTCCTCCTATTCCTGCGCAGTGGTTGGTACCTAAGGGACCCAAAAATAGAGAAGGAGTGTCAACAGGAACCATGAACATACTACAGCAGTGTACACAGAGCATTTTTGTATGTTGGGGACTGGAACTGTGTAGGTGAATACATTCAACTACAATGACGCACCTATTAATCTGTACATGTGTACCAGCATTATAAAATGGCACCCGCCTGTCTTGTATTCAGGGACACCTTGAAGTGACCTCACACCGCTGGCTTTGGCGTCATGACGGAAGGCGGTCCGCACCACCGTGCAATTCCTCATCGGATAACATGGCCCTTCATGGAGTATGGGAACCAATAATGAGCAACGCCGGCGGTGAAGGTGTTCACCGCCGCGGATGTGACCACCATTACCTTTTTACCACTTCACTTGTTTCCTTACTTTCCACAGAACAGCATCTACACTGTGTGTGATCCTGTGACCTGTGTCTGGAACCTGTCATGGCTTGTGCCATAGGGGAAAAGGCCCCAGCCTTCACATCAGAGGAGTTCGAGTGCCTCGTGGATTGGGTCCTGCCCCAGTATGGCCAGTTGTATGGGCCTCTAGACCAACAGGAAAGTATGCTACGGGTACATTACATGTGACATGACTGCATAGAGATGTGTGTGTGTGCTGGCAGTGTGTCAGGTGGGGGAAATGTTTGGTGGCAGCGTCAATGCAGGGGTACGGGTCATGTGTGTGCCTGATGAGAGGAAGTGCTTTTTGTGGGCCATATGTGTGACAGGCTGGATTGTCAGGTTCATGGTATCCCGCTTCTCTGTTTCCTCTGCAGGTCACCACCAATCAGAAGGAGGGATTGTGGCGTGCATTCACCAAGAATGTGTGGACCCTCAGAGTCTATAGTAGGTGGAGCATCCATTGCAGGAAACGGTGGGAGGACCTGAGATACTGGGCCTAGAAGACTGCGGAGGGAGTGAGTACAGTGTGTATGTCAATCATCTCTGGTGGCTGGCATGGGCTTTAGGTGCATGATGCTAGTCAGTGGATGCCCCAATATGCCAGTTCAGATAGTCCAACTCAGGATAATAGGGTTGAAAGCATGTATTGGATAGCTAGGTAGGTGATGTCCCATGTCAGGCAGGGCTTAGCTGGTCCCAGTTGGTGTGTGGCTGGCAGGGTTTGGCTCCTACCTGCTATGGTACTTAGCCAATGGTATGCCAGTGTGGTCCATACTGCCCATTCTCCGTCTCAGTGTGTGATAGTGATGATGGTGCTGAGGTTGACCCTGTGCTCCCTTTCTCTCTTCCCCCTCTCTCTTCTTTTGTCATCCTGTCCATGTGTGCATTAGCATCATCTGGTGAAGGAGAATGGGCACCGGCGAGTGAGGGAGCTGCAGCTCACGGGACCAAGGAGGCAGAGTCCACCAATGACGAGGGGACCAGTGGGATGGGAGGCGAGAGGAGCACCACGGGGGGACAGTAGGTGATATCACTTACTCTGATTTGTCCTCCTATGTAATCTCCGTGGCTCTGGGACCACCCAGCTACAGGTTCTACTGCCATCCCCGTACCAGCACTGCCATCCCAGTAGTCCCCCACTGGTTTGCCCACAGTGGGCAGCTCCTTCGCCCCAGGCACCTCAGGCCCTGCTCCAGCCAGTACTGCTGCCCTCAGTGAGGAGGCTATTGACCTCCTGAGATCCATCTCTGTAGGGCAGTCAACCATTGTGAACTCCATCCAGGGGCTGGCATCCCAGATTCATCAATGCAAAGCCTTCCAGGAGGGCATCCATGGTGGGTTGGCGGCCCTACAAAGATCATTTCAGGTTCTGGACTCTTCACAGACGGCAACCAGTGTCCCTGTTTCATCCACCCCGCTTCTACTACCACCACCCAGTCCCAGTCTCCTTACCTCAACCCATCTCAAGCACACATTCTGACATGCAGGTACCCAAAAACAACACACAAGACTTGCACAGACAAACACAGGCAGCACACTTCAGTCCACAAGCTCTCACACATCCAACAGACATATCTGAAATCAAAGACCAAGGTGCCCCCCCAGACATCCAAGACCAAGGAGGAGCCCCAGAAATCCCTGGACAATGAGGAGCCCCAGAAATCCCTGGAGAAGGAGGCCACACAGAAATCCCAAGATAAGGAGGAGCCCCAGAAATCCCTTATCAAGCAGGAGCCCCATTAATCCGTTGACAAGGAGGAGCCCAAGAAAGTCCCTGGAAAAGGAGGCCCCACAGATATCTCTGGACCAGGAGCTGCACAATACAGTGGCCATGGAGCCAGCATCCGAACTAGAGGCCAAGGAGCATCATCAGGAACCAGAGGCCAAGGAGCACCATCAGTAACCAGTGGGCAGCCAAACCCCTCCTTATCCTGTGGGCAGGAAGCCCCCTCCAGAACCAGTGGGCAGCCAGCCCTCTCCTCATCCTGTGGGCAGGAAGCCTCCTCCAGAACTAGTGGACAGCCAGCCCCCTACTCAGCCCGTGAGCAGTCAGCCCCCTCCTCATCCTGTGGGCAGGGAGCCCCCCCCAGAACCAGTGGGCCAGGAGCCCTCTCACAATGAGTCAAAATCTTGTGAAGGTAAGTGTTTATAGGTAAGCAAGCTTTTACTAAATTTAACTCCAAATATATCTAACTTGAAGCTATGCATATCTTCAAGGTATATAGATGTGGAGTTAAGAATAGTAAATCTATACTTGCCTGTTTGCACTTACCTTCTTGCAATTATGGTCCTGTATATTGTTGACACAATATTCTGTTCACAGGACATTGTTGTTTCGGATATTCCATCAGGGATAGTGTTGGCAGATAATGGAACAAAGCCATCAGGAAACAGGGAGGCCTACTATCTGGTTTCTGGGACAGAATGTGGTAACTGAGCAGTATCCTGTGTGGGCACTATAATTTACCACTGGTGTCTTGGGTCCTAATATAGTTCCCCTACTTTTGAATAACCAATTTACTCCCTTTGTACACTTGTGTAACTTGGACAAGTGAGAAGCCAATAATTAGGCTAATTCGAGGGACTGGCAGAAGGAATTGTACTCAGATACAGTATGATGCGGTAATCACACTGTATACTCTCAATGTCTTTTTATAACAGCTCTGTCTGGATGCTCTGTGGATTACGGGACATGCATTTGGTCAACAGTCACATGTTTAATCCCAAGAGGTAACTCAGCATTTCATTCTTCTAATGTAAATCAAATGATTACTATTGACTTAGACAGCCATAATCTGCTACTATTATTTAGTACTAAGTAAGTCCTGAAGGTAGATGTGCACTTTATCGACAGATAATTATGTTAGAGACTAGGAGCTGGATTTATAGACACGAATGAGATGAAAACTCAAAATGTAAGGCTACTTATAGTCATCTTCCCCATCAAAACAATTCTGATGCCCCCTTGCACAAAGTAACATGTGAAGTGATAATTGACAGTCGGCCCCGTGATAGCTTCCCCATGTTCACTACCAAATTCAATAGACACAAGACTAGACCGTGACCTTGAATTTGGCTTGAATGACCCTTAAAGATTTACATTATTCAAGTGATTGGTGTAGCTACATTAGCTAGATCCTTGCTAATCCTTAAGGTCTAACTAATCATTTTTTTCATGATTCTGCACCCTTAATGCAACTCTTATTGGAGTACTTCCAGAAGAAATCCACTCTCCCTCTGAAAAGGAAATTATCTTTGTAGTATTTGTCATATGTTGAAATGAAGTTTATGCCAATTGTAGGGGGGTCAACAGAACTAAAAGACTTACCGGAGTGAAAAGCATTTCTGTTTATTGACTTCCAGGAGTTCAGCTGATTGAGTCCATCAGTTTCTTCCACAACCTCTGCAAAGCCACAAAACAGGCTGTGCAGTGAAGGTGCAAGGCTGTGTTTATCAAACATTTTTGCCTAATGGGTTCTATGATACTAATTTCACAGTACCTTGAGAAAAGCACTAACAGCCACCTCTGCCATTGTGTAATTCTTTTTGATGTTGCTTTTGATGTTGCTTTTGACGTTGTTTAAAATAATGGGCTACCTTAACAATGCTCAGGGATAACAATACTATAATCAGTGAATAGCAAAAATGCGTTGTGTGGTATTGAATCTCACTAAAACTGCATCATTTTTCTCACCATTTTTCAGCGATAAAAAGAAATACCCACAAAAGTCTATCTTTGTTTTATTGCTACATTGGGCCATACCCCCTAAAACATGTTCTTCTAGCTATGGTCGTGTGGGGGATTACAGTTCTTCCTGGTGTTTTAAAGAGAGGTGTAGTGTGGGGATTGATTACAAGAATGCAAATGAACTGTATCAACAGTTGGTGACAGTCTTGGTATGGACAAGTGTTTTGCTGCACCACCGTTCACCACCGGGAAAGCACAGAAATGCACGGAATCTACAAGATACTACACATTTCTGTCCTGTCCACTTGCACTGGTGCTAAAATTAGCTGCCTAGCACCAATACAGGCACACTTGCACTATAGTGCAAGAGTGGCTGTGTTTCCAGGAATTATTGTTTATTTGCAAAAAGGTGTCCCTTCCTGCACATAAACAATCAATAATGGTGATTTGTTACTTCTATGTGTGCTGCAGAATCGTCATTATTTAATAATTGTTTATGTGCAGGAGGAACACCTTCCTGCAAAATGTTTTTCCCTAATTACTAAACTTATTTTATGAGTCAAGGAAGTCTTTCTGACTCGTAAAACGGGTTTTGCGACCCATCACAAATTACACATGAGTGTACTTGAAAGAGGCATCGCCCTTCTATTTGAGAGTCACAAAAATATGTGTCAATAGATCATGACCACAATCTGGTGATAAACTATTGATCAGATGTCGACACTTGAGTTGAGGTGAAATTTGGTTCACATAGAGGAAGTTGTTTCCAGGGCGCAGCTTCATATTGAGGAATTCAGTTGGGTGGCCGTGGTGGGAGCAGTCAGTGGCCCAGTGGACCAGTATGCGCTCCCTTGTTGCTCCCCTCTATGTGTTAGAAAATAAGAATCCTTTTTTTAAGCAGCACTAGTCTCTTTAATGAGCCTCAGTCCTTTAAGAAAACGTTTCCTAATTAGGAAAGCAAATGATGGTCTGCTGACCCTTCAGGCCACAATCCCTTCATTTGCAGCCATGCACAAAGTGTCAAAAAACCCGAATTAATATTCATTAGGTAAATCGTTTGGCAACCCCCTATGAATGGGAAAATAGTTTTGCGATCTATAAGTATATAGGTAGCATAACAAATTGCATTCCTGTTTGCAAACCAATTGATGTGTAATGTGCATATCCCCGGTTTGCAAATGGAGATAATACATCAGGCCCATATATTTTTCAGCTGTCCCATTTTCCCTTTCTTTGGTCTGAAAATCTATTGCTTTGACATTTGAGGTGACCTTCTAGTTAGCCTCGGCTACATATGTGTTGTTTAAATCGACAACCATTTTTAGTTCCAAATCGTTAACTGTCACTGCTGGAAAACAGATGAATGTGGAAAGTTCCCCTGAGCAGCTACACAGAGTAAAAAATATAGGCAGGTGAGTTGAAGAGATTTTTTTCAAACTTACTCTTACAAAGCACGATTCTTTTTTACTAGCAGCCTGTGCCACAGACACACTATGGGCCATATTTATACTCCGTTTGCGCCGAAATTGCGTCGTTTTTTTTGACGCAATTTCGACGCAAAACTAACGCCAACTAACGCCATATTTATACTATGGCGTTAGAGGCGAATAGCGCCAAAGTTCCCGGAATGTGCGTCATTTTTTAGCGTGAACCCCTTCCTTGCGTTAATGATATGCAAGGGAGGCGTTCCCGTCTAAAAAATGACTCCCAGGCCTTTACGTGGTATTTATACTCCCGGGCAAAAGAGACGCCCGGGAGTTGGCGTGGCTAAAAACGGCGCATTTGCGCCACTTTTTAACGCCTGCTCAGGGCAGGCGTTAAGGGGCCTGTGGGCTCAAAATGAGCCCACAGGTGCCCTCCCATGCCCCCAGGGACCCCCCCTGCCACCCTTGCCCACCCCAGGAGGACCCCCAAGGATGGAGGGACCCACCCCAGGGACATTCAGGTAAGTTCACGTAAGTATAATTTTTTATTTTTTATATTTTTTTTTGGTGGCATAGGGGGGCCTTATTTGTGCCCCCCTACATGCCACTATGCCCAATGACCATGCCCAGGGGACAGAAGTCCCCTGGGCATGGCCATTGGGCAAGGGGGCATGACTCCTATCTTTACAATGATAGGAGTCATGTTGATGGGGGATGGGCGTCGTTAAAAAATGGCGCAAGTCGGGTTAAGACGATTTTTTCGACGTAACCTGACTTGCCCCATTTTAAGACGCCCATGCGCCATTTTCCCCCTACGCCGGCGCTGTCTGGTCTACGTGTTTTTTTCCCACGCAAACCAGGCAGCGCCGGTCTGATTGCGCCGTCTAACGCCATTCCATAAATACGGCGCCCGCTTGGCGCTTCAGAATGGCGTTAGACGGCGCAAAACTTTTTGACGCTAAACTGCGTTAGCGCAGTTTAGCGTCAAAAAGTATAAATATGGGCCTATGTATACTGTATTACAACGCATAATGTGTTATTTGTGATAAGAAAGGGAGGTCAAAACCAAATTTGTAGTGTGCATGTAATCTAGAGTACAAAGGCCCACTGTGAATATAAAAAACCTTTTAGCTATCAACCTAATATATTTGTAGAAATATGAAATACTTAGGGACTATTTACAAGTTCCGAGCGCCTCCTTGCACCACCGTAGAGTTATTTTTTTTTATGCTAAGGTGACATCGAGGAGGCCTTTTCCCGTGCCAGGTTTACAAAGTGGCACAATGTAAGCATTGTGCTGCTTTGTAACCCCTTGCACCACATTATGTCTGCGCCAGGCATAATGTATGCAAGGGTTGTGTTAGCCCTGACAGAAATTGCATAGAGAGGTAGATAGATCAGGGCGCATGTTAGCCTGGCTACTTAAAAGGGAGCATCGGCCACCCCTTCTACTGGCCCTCAATGGGCCTAACAGAGCCCCTGTACTGGGGTAAAGGGCTATAGCGCAACTGTTTTTCGATCATTTGATCCAGGTATATTCCACCCCTAGAGATGTCAATACAGCTGAGCTGATGAGATTCTTAGTTCAGTTGAAACTCCTGCGGTTAGCATGGAAGCAGGAGGCAGAGCTTGGCGCAGATCCCATGCTGAAAGAACTAGGGGATGCCCTAAGGGATATGGCCCTTTGCAAGAATCCGAGGCCGGATGGTCTCCCGGTTGAATACTATCAACAGTATGCCACCCGCTTTCTCCCTTCTTTGCTCGAGACAGTATTGGAGACAAAAGATTCTGACGTGCTCCCTCCACATATGAGGGAAATATTATATTTGTGCTCCCAAAGCCGGAAAAGGATCCCACTGACCCTGGGTCATACAGATCATTATCAATGCTTAGTGTGAAAATAAAGGTATTGGGTAAGTTGTTGGCCCTCTGATTGAACAAGGTCATCACGCGATTGGTCCCGGCCATTCAATGGGGTTTCATCCCGGGGCGAGGTACACACATGAATCTGAGATGTCTATTGCATGTTCTGCATGTCACCTGCTCTACAGCCCTAAGGGCTTTCCTTGTAGCCTTGGATATTGAAAAGTCATTTGACACCCTCTCCTGGTCTTATTTATGGGAGGTGCTCTGACAGATGGGAATTGGTGAGAACTTTGTGGCCTGGGTGCAGCTTCAATATCACATGCCGATGGCACAGGTGCGAGTGGGACTGGAGGTTTTGAAGATCCTCCACATAGAGCGAGGCACACGACAGGGCTGCCCGCTCTTTCTACTCCTATTTGCCCAAGCCATGGAGCCATTGGGGATGTACGTTTGAGAGCAGTTGAGAGAGTGAGAGGTATGGGTGGGGTACTAGACCCATATTGGATCCATGTATGCTGAAGACACATTAATGTATGTGAGGGATCCTGAACAGTCGGTACCACAACTACTGGGGTAAATGAAGGACTTTAGCAGGGTATCTGGGCTTCTGGTAAACCATCACAAAACAATATTATTCCGTTGGCCGCAATGGCTGTGACCGCAGCTGAGGACCTTCCGGAAGTGGGCCTCCCATGGGAATTATGGAATTTCCGTTATCTCAGCCTGCAGAGCGCTCATGAACCACACCTGCAATGCAAACTCAATTTGGGTAGAGTGATGGCAGGTTTACACGAATCCGTCCGGTTCTGGACCAAGCTGCCGCTATCTGTAATGCGCAGACTAGCTCTGAGTAAGATGGTTCTACTGCCCCGTTGTCTTTACATTATGCAAAATTAGTCTTGCGATCTCCCTCCATCGGTGTCTAAGCTAATATATGAACTATTGGTGAAATTGGTCTGGGCAGGTAGACAGAGTAGAGTTTGTCTTGAAATACTAAAATGAGAGAGTATGTACCACACTATGCAAGAGATATGGACCTCATATCAGGGTACGCCGAGACAACTCCCGGTGTGACAGTTGCTTCTATACCTTGGCTCCTGCTTAAATAAGGCCCTGAAAAATGATAGACAGTCAAGCCTCACTCGTAATCGCGCAGCCTCGGATGACATGCTAGAGACCCCAGGTCGGATGACATGCTAGATAGAGAATGGCACAGAACCCTCTTGCAGGTTCGAGAAGTGGCCAGTAATGCCCGTTTTAAGCTTTTGCAATTCTACCTCACTCTGCAGCACTTACATAAAGCGTACCCGTTGCACTCGACCTGCTGTGCCAGATACAGTAAAACTCCGGCAGATTTTGGTCATGTTGCTTGGGAATTTTCGCCAGTGAGACAATTTTGGGAAGAAGTACGATTGGAAATTTGCAGGGTAGCAGCAAACTGGGTGGAGTCCTCAGTTCGCCACTACACCTTTACCTAAAAAGTGGAAAAAGATGAGATCCTGGTATGCTCATATGGGACTAGTGCCCATACAAAGATGCATAGCGGAACACTGAGCCAGCTCTGAGAGAACAAGATTGAATAGGTTGAAAGTGGACTGCTTGGAGTGCGCAGCAGCTGAAGAGAGTAGACTCCATAGAGGTGCGCAACAATGATAATGCTGAGAGGTATTTGGAGGAGTGGAAGAGTATGCTGGGAAATTGGGCAGGCAAGGCAACTGATAACAAGGCAGAGACCATATCCTGTTCCTCAGTTGAAGGAGCAAATGTCCCTGGAGCTGCACTCCCCACTGACTCATCGCGCTTGAGCCCAAATATGATGACAAACTTGTCACTCACTTAGTCCCTCATTATGACATTGGCGGTGAGTGATAAAGTGGCTGTAATACTGCCAACAGGCTGGCGGTAGTTACCGCCAAATTATGACCATGACGGTAATAACTCCCATAGTGCAAGGTCACAGTCTCTGAGGTGGCTGACATGCCCACTGGTTCTGGAGGAGGCTCCATGCCCATTTCTCTGTGCTGTGGAGTGCAAGGTCACAGTCTCTCAGGTGGCTGACTTGCCCACTGGTTCTGGAGGGGGCTCCATGCCCATTTCTCTTTGCTGGGGAGTGCAAGGTCACAGTCTCTGAGGTGGGGAACATGCCCAATGCTTCTGGAGGGGGCCCATTGTACAACAGTCCCTGGAGGGTGGCCAACATGCCCTCTGCTGGTGGTGAGGGCTTCACTGTGTCAGCAGGTGAAGGTGCCTCCTGGGCAGCCTCTGCTGGAGGTGAGGGCTGCACTGTCTCAGCAGGTAAAGGTGCGTCCTGGGCAGCCTCTGCAGGAGGAGTAGGTTGCACTTCCTCAGCTGGTGCTGAGGGCTCCATGACCACTGGTGGTGGTGGTGGTGACACCCTGATAGCCTCTGCTGGAGTTGAGGGCTTCTTCCCCTTCATGGCAGGAGGTGTGGGATCCTTAGCCTTCCTGGCAGGGGTTGAGGGCTTCTTCTCCTTCATGGCAGGATGTGTGGGCTCCTTAGCATTCCTGGCAGGAGTTGAGGGCTTCTTCCCCTTTTGGCAGGAGGTGCGGGCTCCTTCCCCTTCACGGCAGGAGGTGTGGGATCGTTAACCTTCCTGGCTGGTAGAGTAGGATCCTTCACTGTCTTGCCACCAAGGCTAGAGGTGCCTCCACTGTCCGCGTGGACTGTTTGGCTGAGGTGCTGGGCTGGGTCATTGGGATCCTGCTCTTACAGGCAGGATGGGGGGAGGGGGAGGGAAGAGGTCAAGTTGGCAAGGAAAAGCTTCTTAGGGATGGTGGGGCGGGATGAGGGGGGAGGGATAGGAGTGGAGGTTGAGGGAGTTGTTGTTATAGGTGTATGTCTGCTGGACTTGGGTGCAGGTGCATGGGCAATGTGTTGATGTGAGGTGGATGACTTTTGGGTGTCTGAGTGCTTGTGTTTGTGTCCTTTAGGAGTGGTGGGGGAGAGACAGGGTGGGAGAGGACATAGGGGACACTGGGATGAATGTAGTGGAGGTGTCTGCTAGTAAGGTGTGTGTGCTGCTTGGTGTAGTGATGCTGGTGGTGGATGTTGAAGCAGTGCATACAGGTGTGCATGTGGATGTGACTGTGAGGGAGATGGAGGAGGAGGAGCAGGTGACAGTGGAGGCAGTGGATGTGATTCTGTCTGCAACTTTCTGGATTTGCATGAGTGCTTGTGGGATGAAGTGTGGTGTCTGTGTTTGACGACTGTGCCACTCTTGTGTGTTGTCTTGTGTGCATGCTCATCTGTATGTGTGCATGTGATGGGGAGGGGTTGAGGAGACTGGGATTGGGAAGTGGTAGTTGGAGGCGGGACGGTAGGAACAGGGACAATGGCTGCCATCAGAGAGGAGGCCAGAGCCTGAATCGATCTCTGTTTGGCCACCAATCCACAGTGGATGCCCTCCAGGAATGCATTCCATTGCTGCATCTGGGATGCCAGCCCCTGGATGGCATTCACAATGGTTGACTGCCCTACAGAGATGGATCTCAGGTGGTCAATAGCCTCCTCACGTAAGGTAATAGGGCTCACTGGGGTAGGGCCTGAGGAACCTGGGGCGAAGGAGATGCTCACCCTCCTGGGTGAGTGGGCACGGGCAACTCGCTGAGGGGCTACTGGGAGGGCAGTGCTGGTATGGGAGATGGCAGCTGTACCTGCATCTGGGGTGGTCACAGAGGTATCTGCCCCCACCATGGAGCTTCCATTGGAGGAGGTATCTGAGTCTGTGTTGTTACCTCCTGTCTCCGCTGTGGTGCTCTTCTCGTCATCAGTCCCACTGGTTCCCTCGGGGTCGGTGGACTCTGCCTCGAGGGTCCTGTGGGATGCAACTCCCTCTGTCACCGGTGCCCCTGATCTTCCACCAGTTGATGCTAATGCACACATGGACAGGATGACAGAAGAAAAAAGCGGGGAGAGAGAGAAAGGAAACACTGGGTCAATTACTGCACCAACACCACAGTTGGCATACACAGCACCATCACACACAGGGATCAGGATTGAGCACTATGCATTGCACTGCCAGTGATTTGGCTAGATGCTACAGCAAGATGAGGGCCCCACACCTCTAACTGAACCCCTCCTGGGACCCAAAAAGCCCTGACTGACATGGAATGCTAACAAGCTAGGTTACCTGCATTTGCCATACACCCATTACCCTTTAGGTAGATCACGCTGCAATGTCTGACGTGCCATTAAGTGGCACCAACTAACTCACACCCACCACCCGAATCCCATACCACCTACCAATTATTTTAGTAATGCCCACCGCATTCACCCTCTTGTGGCTGTAGTGATACCCTCAAGTGCCCATACAGCTCTTGGTAGGCCACCGCCAGTATGCGGGCCATCAGCGGGGTCAGGTTCCGACGGGCACCCCTTCCTCATTGGGAGGCAATCCCCATCTGGGCCTTGTCGGTCTTCCATGTCCAGCATCTCAGGTCCTCCCACCGTTTCCGACAGTCGGTGCTCTGCCTGCCATGGATCCCAGGGTCCACACGTACTTGGCAAGGGCACGCCATAATCCCTTTTTTTGATGGGCGCTGACCTGCAGAGGTAATACAGACAGCAGGACACCATTACACATAAAATCCAGCCTGTCACACATATGGCCCGTCAGTCCCGTTTCCATCACCATTGGCACACACATCACCCGGCCCCCGATGACATGATTCTTGCACATGCATCTCCATGTCTCCTTCACACATGCATCGTGTCCAAGGTGTACTCACCTGTTAGTCTGGATGCCCATACAGCAGTCCATACTGGGGTAGGACCCTATTCACCAATCGCTACAACTCCTCCGCAGTGAAGGCAGGAGCTCTTTCCCTGGTCACACGGGCCATAGTGGGTTTCAGACACAGGTCACAGCAGCACAATCAGTGTAGGTGTTCTCCTGTTGAAGGTCAGGAAACAAGTGATGAATCTGATGGAATATGGCGGTCATGTCCGGCGCAGATCCCCACTGGCCACTGTACTCCATAGAGCCCCATAATATCCAATGAGGAATTGCACAGTGGTGCAAGACCGCATTCCACCACGACGGCCAGCGTCAGCGGAGTTACCTCACTTCCTCCTGTCCTTAAATACAGGACAGGCGGTAGCCATCTCATGGTGGTGGACAACAATCATATCAACCTTAACTGTGTTGCAGCCTAGATTAGCACATACCTCGCCATTCCCACTGTCCCATCACATAAATGCACTATGTACACTGAGGTGGTAGTTCCATTGTTAAAATTGTGACAGCCTACTCACTGTTGTGTCTCTTTGATATCTACTGCTGTGGATGAATAGGAGGAGGAGACACACAGCCGTGTACAGACCGCTTGTGGACTTGGCTACACTGGAGGACAGACACATTATTCACCTATAGACTGGACAGGGCCACAATCACAGAGCTGTGAGCCTGACCTGATATCTGCTATCCGTCATCTGACTTAGATCCCCCCTCTTGTGCAAGTGCTATCAGTTCTCCATTTCCTGGCAACTGGTTCTTTCCAAGTGACAGTGGGCTTGGCAGCAGGAATGTCACAGCCAATGTTTTCAATCCTGTTGGCAAGAGTTTTGTCTGCCCTGGTGAAACACATATGCAGCTATATCACTTTCCCCCAGATGGAAGACCTTTGCGCTAGCGGATTTGTGTATGTAGCAGTATCCTGTCAGATTGGTGTGTGTGTGTCATAATATGGGGAACGGATATTCACCACTGCGGCGGTATATTGACAGCCATAGACTGTCCCGTATGACTCTATACCAAACAGGCTCCCCTCTTAAAGTCAATATTCAAGCTTACTGACTGGACTCTAGTTTTGCTGTTCGAGTGTGACAGAGAATGGTTGGAGAATGCATGGTAGGGCCCTGGCTCCCCATCCCCCCAGATTACATACTTCATGTGTTTTTGATAATCTACTGTGCACCTTAGATTTGGGATATCTCCAATGCATACGTGCTAAATCTATTTTTTTTTAAACAAAGGAAGAGTAAACAGGCACATAAATGTTAAATAGCAAAGAACTAAAGTTGTCTTGTATTGGATGTAGGTAACTTGTCCTAGTTCTTTTATTCTTTTTAGCACTCTTCTACTTGGGGTAATTTATATTGGTCCATCTCATGTACACAAAGAGTAAATTCACACATTCCTTGTGTGTGACTGTTGACAACTTAAGCATTTAAAAGGATGATAACTTGGAAAAGGAAGACCGAGATGGCAGAGCTGTCAAGATCAGAATACCCATAACTAATCCATTTTTAGGTCCAGCGGCCAAGCGCTTTGACCTGTTGTATTATTGGCTTTTTTGGTAATTTTTAATTAATAAAATGCAAAAATATACAATTACATTTAACACTTTTCCTTTTTTTTCTACATTCAGCATATAAAGGACACAGAGAGGGATGGGGATGTAGTTGCCTATACACTCACAGAACACAGGGAGACATATGTTAAATAAAGCAATGCACCACATCTACAGGACACCGATGAGTGGTTCACAAACAACTCTATATCCTATAACTTTTCAGTGGTTCAGAGGTTCAGAGAATGCCTCCTCCTTTGACAATCCAGTGGCATATTCAACATCTGATGAGTCAAGGGGAATCTAAGCGAATCAATTGACTTGTCTCCTCATTTCCCTTAAGTCCTAGAGGTAGGGGCAGTAATCTGTAGTACGATCGTCCAACTGCAGCTGTAGGGGAGAGAGGAGTGGACGTACTTATTGTCAGGCAGTGTGGCACATCTTAGAGTCATTAATTATGCTGCATACACAGGACTCACTGATCTTGATGGGGGGGCTACAGGGAGAAACCCTAATGGGCCTGGGGTCATAATTGGCATATCCCCTGGACAAATAAGAGGAACGTTGACACAAGATCGCATTTATCAGCTGTGAGTGTAGTGTTTGAGTGCAGTACACAGGAGATCGGAGGAACATCAAGTAGGGTTTGATATAGGGGACTACAGGTCAGATGTTTCAAAAAGCCTTTTGCGATTCGGTAATAGCGATTTTAAAAAAATTGCTATTTCTGAATCGCAAAATGCCATGTAGCATATTTGCGATTCGGTAATAGCATTTGCGATTTTTAAGAAAATAATTACGATACCTGCCCCATTCGCACCTATGGGCCTGTAGGCCCATATTTGCGAATTTTTTGCATTTCCCAAATTCCGAATTCCTAACTGGAATTCGCAACTTTGGGAAATGCAAAACCCAGGGTGCTGGGGGCCTAAGGCCCCCTCTGCTGCACCCTAAGAATTTCTCTAAGGACATGTAAGGCGCACACATGCCAAAGGGGCATGTGTACATTACATGTCAATTCTAAAAAGGCATTTTTAATGCATTTTCTTAATTTGCACATGGTCACCACCAAGTTCAACTTGGTGGTAATAGCAATTCCTTAATGCCCAATTCGCATTAAGGAATTGCTTGTTACATGTGGTTTAGAAATCGCAAATGAGGATTCCTTATTTGTGATTTCTTATTTAGAAAATCGCAATTTGCGATTCTCTAAACGGGCTCGCAATTTTAAGGAATCGCTATTTTAGCGATTCCTTAAATTTGCGTTGCGAATGCCTTTCATAAATACTGAAAGACATTTTTGCATTCGCAAATGGCCATTTGCACTGATTGCGAATGCAAAAATGGATGATACATCTGGCCCTATATCATTAGTAGGTAGAAATTAGAAAGACAAAGCAGGCTATTGTAGAAGTGGTGGAGATAAGTTATAAAGACAAAAAAGAAAAGATGATTAGTCCCAAATAAGTTGTCGTTTAGGTCAAAGAGGAGGTGTCTGGAAGGTAGAAAAAGTGGAGATGCGATGAACAAGGGCTAGGGGTGGGTGGGAATGGGGAGGGGAGCAGGAGGTAAGGAGACCTATGAGAATCGAAATTGAGCTAGGTTGAAGTGAGGTTAGATGTGGGGGGAAGGTGAGAAGGTGAGGAGGTGAGAAGATGAGAAGGGCACCCAACGCCCTGCTCGGGGTATTACATATGGAAACAGGGGTTTGAGGGGGAAAAGGGGGAGGAAGGGGGGCATGGGGAGGTCCTGGGCGATTTGTGTTAGTAACAATGAGGTACATATAGGCAAACTGGTAAGCAGGTGGTGAACTCACTATGAGGCTTCTGTGAGAAAGGATGCCCACACTTGTTGAAATAGGACGGCTTGATCCTGCATGTTATAGGTGGGACGTTCAAAGCCTGCAGTCTGAAACATTGCCACCATCCATTCTTCTAGGGTGTGGGGTGCAGAGGATCTCCATTGTTGGAGCATACATATCTTGGCTGTCGCCAAGGCTGTGTGCAGTAGCCGCTGTTACGGCCCGGATAGGTCGGGATCTGTTCCATGTCATGAAGAATGATAGGAGAGTGGGAGAGCGCTGTCTGTAATATCATTGGGGTGTATTGCCCACTGTATACCAAAGTTGTTGGACTGACGGACAGTCACAGAGGATATGACGCAGATCGCACCTAGTCTCCGGGCATCGCCAGCATTCCGCATGACATAGTAGGCCCACCCTCTGTAATCTCGTAGGGGTCCAATACCAGTCATGAATTATTTAAAAAAGGCAGAACTTCAGTCAGGCTTCCCGGACGCCTCTATCTAGGTCCATCAGTGTCTCTGTCCAGCTCTCTGATTTGAGTTCTGTTTGGAGGTATACTTGCAAGTTAAGGCATAGTGCTTCAAGGAGGGGTTTTGAATAAAGATGCTAAGACACTGGCCAGTATTTTGATATCCCCGTTTAAGAGAGAGATGGGTCAATGATTGCCACAGTAGAGGGGGTCTCTACCAGGCTTAGGTATTACCGCAATCGTTACCTGGTTCAAGATTGCGCCCAATGTCCCTTCCCAGTCTGCTTCCCAGAATGCTTCGTACAGGTAATCAACCGCTTCCTAGCCTGCCCATTTATAAAATTCTGCGGGAAACCCATCTTCTCCCAGTGATTTATGATAAGGGAGGTTAGAGATGGCTTGTGCTATTTTAACCTTACTGATCTCCCCATCCAGCAGGGCTTGGCCCTCGACTGAGAGGTTGGGGAGATGTACTTTTTGCAAGAAGGTGTCCACTCTTGCGGAGATGCCTACCTCTTCTGGGGTATATAAATGTTGGTAGAAGTCTGCAAACTTGTTCACTATGTCCTGCGGTCAGGGAAGAATTTACCCATTCGCAGATGTGATAGCGGGAATGGCCTGAGCCGCCTCTCTCTGTCTAAGCTGAGCCGCTAAGAGTCGACCAGCTTTTTCCCCCTGTTTGAAGTGCCTTCCTTGCATACGTTGTAGAACATATTTAGCCTAAGAAGTATAGAGCTCATTGAGAGCCATACGGGCCTGTTCTAGGCAGTGACGGGCTGGCACAGAGGGATGTGTCATGTACAGTTCGGCGAGGCATACAATACTGTGCTCTAGCTCTACTTGGCGCGCTAAGCGTTGTTTGTTGGCCTGAGCAGCAGCTCTCACCATTTGTCCATGCAGGGTAGCCTTCGCCTCTGCCCGAAGACTCCTCTGAGAGGAGACCATGCCTCTATTATTCCGCATGTATGTGGAAACGTGTGTCTTTAGTTGTGTTTTGCCTTGTGGAGTGCGGTATCAATGCATACCAAAACACCAGGGTTTTCGGCCCGGAGAGGTTAGTCCTGCATTAACTATCAACAGTATCGGAGAGTGATCTGATAAACCGCCCTCCAGTATATGAGAGTCCTGTATCTTGGCCACTATGCAATGTGTCACAAGGAAGTAGTCCAATCAAGACTGAGTCCCATGTACTGGTGACAAGAATGTGCACTTCTCATTGGTGGGTGCGTTAGCCTCCAATGATCCACTAATCCATGATCTGAGGACATGTCTGTGAGAATAACTCTCTCTGATTGTTACGTACGTCCAGGTGGCCAGTTCTGTCTAGCACTGCATCTCGGCTCAAGTTCCAGTCACCTCCTATGAGATTGCATGTGGCTCCTATCTCCGTAAGTAGTCAGTTAATATGAAGGAAGAACAATCGTTTGGGGCCTGTGGATGCATATATGGAGCCAACGCACATCGTGGAGTCTCCTATTTTCAGTTTTTTTAAGACATGTCTCCCCTCCGGGTCTCACCACATTTTGATCAGCATCACAGGGATTGTCTTACGAATTAGAATTGCTACTCTGCAATTCCATGGGGTCCTGCTGCCTTGTGGCGTAGGTGTTGTGCAGGAACTAAATATCACCATCCCCACCCAGTCACAGTGTAACTTACTGGATTCCTTTGCATCTAGGTGCGTCCCCTGGAGGAGAGCCATGTTTGTTTGTTTTTTTCACTGTAGGTAGGATAATTCCTTCTTTCTTTTCACATAGTGGGTTAGACCATTAACATTCCAGGATATAAGCTAGAGTGGTTGGGTATGGGTTGGGTGCCTGCTATTCATTTCCCACAGCGGATACATGCATCATTCTAGGGTGCAGGGGTGATGATCGAGGCGGGCAGCCGCAGTGAGAGTGATTAGTGTATCGGATGGTGGGGGGAGGGGTCTCAGATCGGTGTGGGGATGGAGTGTCTGGGAAGAGAAGGTTCTGACTAAAGTTGGAGCCTAAGGGGCAGTACCACGCACAGGTTTGGGACAGTCAGGGAGCGGGACGCCAGGTGCCTACTTGATGCAGTTAGTAAGAGTTAGGGTGTATTAGGGTAAAGAAGATGAAAAAGGTACGGAAAATAGGGAAAAGAGAAGGAGAAGGAGGAGGGGATAGGTGGAAAGCTGATGAGGTGATCGGGGGAGAGGGAAGAAGAAGGGAGGGAATATAGATATCGGGCTGCCTGCTTAGGGCAGGAGCAGAGTCTTAGGAATTCAGATCTCTGAACTGCAGATCTAAACCTGGGGAGCCGTTGTACTCCTAAGAGCCCCGGGCCGAGACACGCCGCCCATGGAGGGCCGCCCCTGAAGGGCAAAAGGGAGCAAGCGTTAAACGGTGAACGTCAATTGTCAATCGGGAATGACCAGAGGAGGGAAGAGGGGGAAGAGGAGGACAGGAGAGGGGAAAGGAGGGGGCAGACCTGCCATCCCCCCATGTGAAAGAAAGAGGAGGGTCCGAGCACTTATGTCTTCGACTACTGCTACCGGTACTATTCCATTCTATTCTATTCCATTCCATTCCCCTCCATTCCCCCTCCGGGTGCGGAGGGCGGAAGGGGGAGTCCGTCCCCCTCAGGCACTTTATAGTTACAGTCAGCAACTATTGCATGAAGAGGGTGATGGCAATAAGTGGTGGAAGGCAACTCATGCATATCCACAATACATAATTCTGATGACTTTCTGCAACTATGGGAACATTATAACTTTTATAGAGGCCCCCTTTGCTATTGGCCATTATAAAAATACAACGATAATGAACACTTATATCTCTAAACAGAAGACGTTAGGCATGCTTTTACAAGTCTATCATTTGCTTGCAACAATGTATCCTATTATATTTCAGTGAGCTGTTAACTATTAGTTACGTGCTGTTAGCTATGTGAAGCTAGTGACAGGTACCTCTCACTCGTTCCATTTTGCAATTCACAGTTTGCAGTGTCTTGTTGTAATGAGAACATATAACTGGTGTATCATTCATGTAGGAGGTTAGAGAAAAAGGTCGAGAGATGAGATAAGGTGGAGAAAAGTTGCAGGGGAGGAGAGGAATGATTGTTTGATCTGCTGTCCGCATAGTTAGAAGAACCTGGCTGCTTTTCAGGCCCTGCAACATAGTGTTCCTCAACACAGTCTACTGCTGTGCCGGCACAATGATCTGAGTATAGCATTACAGTTCAGTACATTACATTACAGTACATTACTCAGCTACAGCAGTCAGTAACAGGTTGCAGAGTACTCATTTGTCTGTCGTCTTCGCCAGGGAGCAGTCCTCATTATTCAGGCTTATCTCAATGACCTGTCAATGATTAAGCATCATTTCGGCTGGAAGCCATAAAAGCAGCATGCATACACAGAATAATAAATACATGTTATTCATAAAAACATATTTACAGTTGCATAAAAACATGATTAAGACCAAAACGCATAAAATCTCCAAATAAATTGATGGGCCTCAATGAGTGATCACTCTAGTAAGTCTGTCACTGGCTGGTGTCATCCTTAAACACTGTTATAATCACAATTACAGGCCAGTGACCATTGTGGAAGAATTAAAGACCACAGGTTGCAAAATCACCTTTGATCTCTTAGACAAGCACATTGGAGATATCTAGCTACTACGAACACAACCTTTTCGCTGGTGTCACTTGCCAGTATGCAAAGTGTCTCCCTGTCGTTTTTTGCACCAAGAAGACTACATAGGGGAATAATCCATTTTCTCCTGGGTATTAGGTATCTTGGGCTACAAAAACAATGAAATGGGCCAAGGTCTCCGTTTGCATTGGGCAACGATAACAAGAGCTAGAATCAATCAATCACTGCATTTCAAAAGCGCTACATACCCATGAGGGTCTCAAGGCGCTGGGGGGGGACACTACTGATCGAAGAGCCAGGTCTTGATAAATCTTCTGAAGGCCAGCAGGTCCTGAGTCTGTCGTAGGTTGGTAGGGAGAGTGTTCCAGGTCTTGGCGGCGAGGTAGGAGAAGGATCTGCCGCCGGTTTTGGTTTTCCAGATACGGGGAATTGTGGCGAGGGCGAGGTTGGCTGAGCGGAGGCTTCGGGTGGGGGTGTGGAAGCTGAGTCGGTTGTTGAGGTATGTAGGTCCGGTGTTGTGTAGTGCTTTGTGTGCGTGGGTGAGGAGTTTGAAGGTGAACCTCTTGTCGACGGGGAACCAGTGCAGGCCTCTTAGGTGGGGTGTGATGTGGCTGCGTCGGGGGATGTCGAGGATTAGTCGTGCCGAGGCGTTCTGGATTCGTTGTAGTCGTCTCAGGAGCTTGGTTGTTGTTCCTGAGTAGAGGGCGTTCCCGTAGTCGAGTCTGTTGGTGATGAGGGCCTGGGTGACGGTTTTCCTTGTGTCAGGGGAATCCATTTGAAGATCCTGCGGAGCATCCGCAGGGTGTTGAAGCAGGACGCGGAGACGGCGTTGACTTGTCTGGTCATGGAGAGGGTGGAGTCGAGGATGACCCCCAGGTTGCGAGCGTGCTCTGTGGGTTCCGGGGCTGTGCCTAGCAATGTGGGCCACCAAGAGTCGTCCCAGGCTGATGGGGTGGGTCCGAGAATGAGGACCTCCATTTTGTCTGAGTTCAGCTTCAGTCTGCTGTCGTTCATCCAGTCGGCTACGGCCTTCTGTGGAGGTTGGCTTTCATGGTGTGGGGGTCTTCGGTGAGGGATATGATCAGTTGGGTGTCGTCGGCGTAGGAGATGATGTTGAGTTTATGTTGTCGTGCGACGTGGGCGAGCGGTGCCATGTAGATATTGAACAGCGTCGGGCTGAGGGAGGATCCCTGTGGGACGCCGCAGATGATCTTGGTGGTTTTTGAGCAGAAGGGTGGGAGGTGGACGCTCAGGGTTCTGCCGGAGAGGAAGGATGTGGTCCAGGCCAGGGCCTTCTCTTGAATTCCGGCATCATGGAGGCGTGCTGATAGGGTGCGGTGGCAGACTGTGTCAAAGGCTGCTGATAGGTCCAGGAGGATGAGGGCGGCTGATTCTCCTTTGTCCATCGGGATCCTGATGTCGTCAGTGGCGGTGATGAGGGCGGTCTCGGTGCTGTGGTTGCTGTGAAAGCCGGATTGGGAAGTGTCCAGGATGTTTTTGTCTTCGAGGTAGCGGGTTAGCTGTTTGTTGACAATCTTCTCTGTCACTTTTGCCGGGAACAGGAGCAGGGAGATGGGCCGGATAGACACACAACTATGTTTATTCAAGCCTGAGGTAAACGAATTCAATGGCAAAATCCCCAGTCTGAATTTAATAAATAAGGTTTTGGTCTGGGCCGGTTGTATATTATCCATATAATGTTCGAACATTGGTGAGCACTTATGGTGTAACAATTGTTCAGTTGTTCTACCTATTGGCCGGTTACACCATACCTGGACTAGTGTTGCTTCCCAATAATGCTGCTTCATACGCGGAATCATATATTTTGTTATAGTCTGGGGGAACCACCATTCCTCTGCCATTTTGATCCAAAAGCACAGGTCTCCAATGTGTCCGAACCAGGGGATTGATACTGTGCTGTCAATTGTCAATAACTTAGACACGGCTCCTCGATAAGGGCTCAAGTGCCCAGAGGACCATAGATGCGCCAGTATACGAGTGGTTTTGAGGCAATTACACTGTGGATCTGATTGAGGGCCAAGTCAAATCTAAGAGGAATAAGATTTGTACTATCTGGTAAATAAAACAAAGAGCATAGAAACGTTTTTTCCACCAGAGTCAATCTCTGTGAGTTGCAGTGCCCCCAAAGCTCCACGCCAGAAGTTGTCGCTGTCACTGCAGCAGCCTTGTACACTATTAGGGCTGGCGAGAGAGACCCTCCCATTGAGTTTTAAATTTTCCTTCCAATCGACACTGACCGCTGCTGGAGGGAGGCAAAACTCTTCTCGATTTGCACAGACCATGATAGATTATCTGTTAGTCTTATTCCCAGATCGTCAAATTGGCTGACCTGTTTGATGGATACTCCCCAATTGTCATTTTCCCCCTAAATGCTTTGAGTGGGTTTATGGACACGAACTTTGATTTCTCTGGGTTAATGTCCTACCTCCTCTTCCACAAAACACTGCAAATGAGTCTAATTCACTTTGGAATCCCCTTGGAGTTCTTGATATCAATAGGGTATCGTCAGCAAACATGAGAATGAGAACAGGCACTCCCATTAACTTGGGGGTGTCATGGTTGCACAAATCTAGCTGGTCCACTGCACTGTTGAAATAGAGGCTGAACAGGGTGGGAGCCAAAACACACCCCTCTCTAACCCCTCTTGCAATGGGGATTGGAATTGTAAGGTCACCTCCCTGGGTCCACCTAACCCTTCCATAGGTTTCCTTGTGTAGATGTATTATCAACCTTAAAAGTTCACTATCCAGGCCATAAGAGTCTAGGGTGCTCCACAGGAGCTCCCATGGAACTACATCAAATGCCGTCCTTAAATCAATAAAGGCGACATACAAGTGGTCTTTTTTCAAAGTTAGCTACTTCCAGCATAGTGATTTAAATCTGAGGACTTCTTCCTGAAGCCAGGCTGAGAGTCTGCAAGAATCTGGTGACTGTCATTCCAGGAATGCAACCTGGCCAGGACCTGTTTACAGAATACCTTTTGGCTAATATCCATTAGACTTATCGGTCTAAAATTTCCTGGGGAGTCTCTGTCCACCTTTTCATGAATTTGGACTATTGTTGCTCCTCGCCACATGGGGGGGAGACCTCCTTCCCTCAGAATAGCATTACTTAAAGTGTTTAGGTACACTGTCAAAACTTCAAGACGCAACAGGTACAAATCGCCTCGCATGCCATCTGGGCCCGGGACCTTTCCTTTGTGTAATGTATGGAGGGCCTGGGAGGTTTCCTCCAGGGTAAAAGTATCCCAAAGTCGAGACCCAGAGAGCCTGATTTAATAACAAATGGATTAGAGGCAGTGTTGTTCCCCAGTAGTGTTGGTAGGGGCGCTTTATTACTAAGACTTTCTCTATAGAGGTCTTCAAAGTGGGTCACCCACCTTTCAGGCTGTATTGATGGATCGCTCTCAGAATTTTGGATATCCTTCCTATCTGCCATGACTTCCAAAATAATTTGATGTCTCCCTCCCGAAGGTCGCCGGTTAAGCTATCCCATTGGGCACTCTTCCACTTTTTTTAGCATTGTTTAATGTCCTTTTATAGAAGCTCCTCACTGCCCTTATTTCAGAAGTATTCCCTTTATACAATGCTCCCAGTAGCTGAGATTTTGCCTGGCAACAAGAATTGGTAAACCACCTCCGTGTTTGCCAGTGCTCATCCGTCTTCTTCTTGCTTCCATGAAGAGACGCCTCAATTGGTCCATCAGACAACAATGCAGCTGTACAAAGTTTGCTAGTGGAGGGTTAGTGGACATCCTCTCATAGAGAGGGGACAGACTCTCTATACCATTGTGGTAGATTGCAGCCTGAACCTTCATATCATTTGCCACTGCTGTCTACCTTACATTCTCATTTTTATTAGTCGTCTTAGTATTGTTACCTATTACCCACAGGGACAGTCCATTACTTTTGAACAAGGGTGCTGCAAAGATTGCACAAAGGGCTTGGTGGTCACTATCGGCCCTAGGAATCACTACCATGTCAATGAGAGATAACCAGAGCGAGTGATCTACCAAGATATAATCAAGATGACTCACAAGGTTCCCTTTTTAAACGTAGGTGCGGCGGAGGTATCTAATTTTGTATTCCCATTGACCTGCTTTAGCCCTACACTAGTTGTTAAATTCTCCAACTGGACTGCCACTACTAAGGTTTTATGTGTCACTATTTGCACTGGTCCAGATCTGCCCATAGATTTACATGCTGGATTATTAGTCACGGGTGGTCTTTGTTGCAGCTCATTTGGGTGCTGCAGTCCCCCACCAAAATTAGCTCTGTTCCCCCGGGCAGCTGGGTCAGCATGTCCGCAAAGTAGTTCATTGTGGATGTTTGGATGCTTAATGGGTCTAATATAGATATTTACAATAGCTATGTGAGTGAACCCCCTTTGGTCTTTGATCTTTAATTCAACTGCCAGAATGTCTCTGTTGGTACTAGGGATCACTTTTACCTTTGGAAATAAATCCTGTTTAAACCAGATTACCAAACCTCCTGAGGCACGCCCTGATAGAGAAGGGAGTGCTAGCCTCTGGAAAGTCAGATACCTAACTCTGTGCACTGCCTG
Organism: Pleurodeles waltl; assembly: GCF_031143425.1. Taxonomy (NCBI): domain Eukaryota; kingdom Metazoa; phylum Chordata; class Amphibia; order Caudata; family Salamandridae; genus Pleurodeles; species Pleurodeles waltl. Next base: position 1,084,888,896 of record NC_090440.1, on the reverse strand, counting down.
TGTTGCCCATGTTTCCTGCATCAGGACGACATGGTGCTGGTCTATAAAGTTGCACGATTCTTGGTCGCTTGATTTTGTTCTTAGGCCCACCGCATTCCGTATTCAAAGTTTTATTAATTCACCATCATATGTTCCCAATCCCAACAAAAACTTCAGCTCCTCATGTGGTTTGATAGTACGTTGCCTCCCTGCCAAGTCCCATTGGTCATTAAAGGGCTCCTGGCAGATTGTTTGCTCTAGGTCAGGTGAGTTTGAAATGAATCGAATTGCTACTGCTTGCAGAACATTTGTTCACTGCAGCTAACTGCTGCTCCTCTAGTCAATCAACATCTGACATGTCACCAGTAATTTCCAAATTAGCGTAGTGCATATGTTGGGGGATATTTAATCTTACCCTTATCAATGACCAGTCAATCGCCTTTTGGTTTCTGTAGCCTCAGGAGCTGACAGTTCAGGCGTTAAGGTTTTAGAGGGGAGCATGACTTGTCCCTTTTCGATGTCTGGGTATCATGCGCCACTGCTTTCAGAGCATGGTCTCTATCGCTTTGACCTCGTGTTGATCTCCCTGCCCCTCGGGTGGGGTTCAGTGTTGTTCTGTTTTCATAGGTCTGATGTGACAAATGTGGGTAACCTGTCCTGCCAGTTGGTGTCCAGCTCCAGGTGTATGGCTGGTGGGGTTGTGTGCATTATTGGGCTGAGAGTTCAACTAAATAAAGACGTAGGCCCATATTTATACTCCCTGTGCACCGTATTAGCGTTGTTTGTTTAACGCTAATCCTGCTACAACTTAACACCATATTTATATGTTGACGCTTGACCCATCTAGCGTCAAAATATCAGTGTGCGTCATTTTCTGGATGCTTGAAACCGTCTTGCATCAATGAGATGCAAGGTAGGCGTTCCCGTCCAAAAAATGACTCAAACCCCTGTGCGCGATATTTATCCAACTGGGCAAAAATGACGCACGGATGGAAGGCAGAGCCGGAAAATTATGCAAATCCCGATTTGCGTCAAATTTTTATGTCTGGGTCAAGGCAGGCATTAAAATGGAGCAAACACACCACTACTTAGGGAAAACTCACACAAGCACCATCATTGCTCAAAAAGGACGACATGGAGGTGCTACTCATGCAGCATGCCAGAAGACGCAGAGCACATGACCAACAGCAGCAGCTATCACCACACCAACATGGACCCCAAAGGCAACGCAGAAGGCAGGAGAGGTTATTCAGGACCATGACAACCCTCCTAGGCCTCAGGGACCATGATAAAATCCAGAGGTACAGACTCAACTGGCAAGCGATACAGCAGCTGCTGCGTCAAATCGAGCCACAGTTAGCAGCCAGCTTGCAGACACCCCACATTATTCCACCGGAGACCAAGCTGCTAGCTGTCCTGCACATGTTGGCAAGTGGCTCATTTCAAACTACTGGTGCCCTGGTTGTCGGGGTGTCACAGCCCTCATTCTCCGCTTTCCTTCCCAAGGTACTTGATGCCATCATCTCCCTCACACCTTGCCACATCAGCTTCCCCAACACACAGCAGAAGCAGCAGGAGACCAAACAAGGGTTTTATCAAATTAATATCTTCATGCATGTGCTTGGTTCCATTGACTGCACACATGTCCGGATTGTGCCACCTGCTGCAACCGAGCACCTATACCGCAACAGAAAGCACACACACTCCATCAATGTGCGGGCCATTGTTGATCACCAGGGATTGTTCACCCACATCATGGCAAGGTATCCTGGGAGTGTACATGATTCATTCATCTTCTGCCACAGCACCATCAATCGGCACTTTCAGGAAGGACGATATGACAATGGCCTTCCTGTCGGTAAGTCCAGAAACCTAGTAATTTACACACAGCACAGCAACCCTGTAGGACACACAAGACATACACCACTACATTGACACATGGGCAGGAAGACACTGAGGTGTGACACTGTTAGTTTGAAATCCTGACCCAATGAGATACATACCTATGGACAAATGACAGCTGCAAATAACAATAGTTGCCACTCTAGAGCCACAAGGGACCAGTTTTAAAACCACACAGTGACAATGACATGGCCTTAACTGGCAGTACAACTTGAAAGATGAACCATTCAATATCACATAAGGACACAGTCAATCCCTCACCCTTCCAAGCAATACGTCCTGTGTAAGGGGTGTGTAATGTGTGTTGCTGCAGGTCAAACACTATGAGACACATAGCATGATGACGCTGACTCAAATGAAGGTGACATGGAATTATTGAGGCAATACCAATATCTCACATCACTCCTGGGGTGACATTGCCAGCTTGCAATAAGGAAGTGGACTGTGCAATGAAAACATGTTGATGTGACACTAATGCAAAGTGCACACTGCTACACATAATACATGAGTCAATTCCCCATATACATAACAGATGTACAGGAAGATGGACCTTCCTACACTAAAACCTTGACCCCCACAACCAAGTTAGCTAGCTCACCTGGAGCAAGTTCAGTAGCATAGGTGCACGGTTGCACATGAGCCAACTGGGTGAGGGAACAAAAACAGGTTTGCATAGAACTAGTCACACATGGGATAATTGTGCATTGTCAATACTGAATACTTCAGTGCTGCCAACTTATAGAGATGTGTTGTGCATTGTCACCTAGCCAAATCAAAGGGCCTCACTGTTGCATTTCACCTGCAATTACATATGTCTAATTGGATGGGATGTTCAGACCATGTAGTGTAACCATGTTACCACCACAGTGGAATCTATTGTGTGTGTGGAAGTATCATGTCACCTTCAGTGAATGAACACGGACACATCTTTCTCACTACATAATGCATGGGAGACACACACTGAATTGCAAGTTTCTAAATATACCAGAGATATCAGGTCAATTATCCAAACATAAGTTTTGCTAGCCAAACAACCCAATGCAGAAAGAACCCCACAGAGGCCTAAGATCCCACACAATACCACAATCACATATGAGTCACAGACAACACTAGATAACAACTGCCATGCAAAGTGACATTCCCGGTGCAACCAACAACAAAATACTTACCCCTATTTTCTCTTTCAGGTGATCAGGGTTCAGGATCCAGCCATGGATCATGACCCCATTTGCCAACCCAAACACAGCAGCAGAGCCATATAATGAGCCACATCGTAGGACACACACCATAGTTGAATGGACTTTTGGTATCCTGAAGTCCAGATTCAGGTGCCTGGACATCACCGGAGGCAGCCTCCTATATTCCCCAGAAATAGCCTGCAAGATCATTTTGACCTGTGCCATCCTGCACAACATTTGTGTTAGGAGGAACATTCCCCTATATGGACCTGAACAACTGCCTGAAGAGGAGGAGGAGGAGGAGGAGGATGCTGTCTGGGAAAATGAGGGGGAACATCCTAACACAGCTGTAGGAATGCGTCGCAGACAACAGATCGTACAAATTGTTTTCGAACTATAGTCACTATCACCACTTTGTTATGATATGGAATTAAACACCTCACTTCATCACTCAATCATGCTCTGGGTAATTATTTATGCATCACATGATCTCTAGGAATCCTAATTAGAGCATTGCCTCGTGGAGCACTGCAGAAAGTCCTGTCTATTTCACATTTGAAGGGCAATTTCATAGGAGTACAGCTATGAGACACATCCATGTTGCCAACATGGTCCATTGAAGCATATAACACTCAACTAAGACACCATCATTCATAAGGTAAAAAAGTGCATCATACATGAGGCAGTGGATGTGCAATTGCATTGGTAATAGGAATGTATGACCAGACCTTTGACAGCAGTAAGTGTGACATCAGCTATCTCTGCAAGGAGCATGTATGACAAGAAGTGCATCAAACCTGAAAATGGATAGCACAACTGCCCCAGGTATGACAAGCATTGCTCACAAGACATTCCCTGCACAGTCCATCCCAGGTAATAAGCCCTTCCACTGCCATGTTTTAAGTCTCTGCCCACCCTTCTCTAAGGGGCGCTGTAAATGGACTATCTGTACCCTGAGAATCATCATCTACACTCACCCAGACTCCCATGCTGACTCCTGTGTCCTTCCCTCTTCAGTATGGCATGCCATAGTTCTAGTTCATCAGTCTGCATGGACTTCAGGTCCCATAATGCACTGCCTGGTAGTCGGTAAGACCTGTAATCTGCTGTCCATTGCTTCCCATGTGAAAGGTCCGGTTGGCCCCTTATACTGGATTCTCAACTCCAGGACTTGTGAGAGACTGAAGGTGCACAAACCTGTGAGGACTCTGATGCAGCCCAGCCATTTGACTCTGCCCTGCCCTTGCTGCTGCCTGGAACTGCTTAGAAGCTGCCATTTCCTTAATCTCCTTGTTGTGCATTGGAGTACAATCCATTTGTGGACCAGAGCCATTGTGGCATTGTGTGACAGTGCAGAGTACACCAGAAAGTGTTCTTTGTTAACATAGGTGGTCATTACATCCCTGGCGGTCGGTGTTAAAGCAGCAGTAAAACCGCCAACAGGCCGGCGGGAAAAAAATTTGAATCACGACAGTGGCAGAAACTGCCATCATAGACAGCCACTTTAACACTCCGACCGCCAAGGGGGTATAAACAAACACCACGGCGGTAACCGCCAACAGACAGGTGGAGGACAATGTACCACCCACAGAATTACAACAGTCCAATCCGCCACCTTTTCCGGAGTGGATTCACCACAAACAAAAACACAGCGGAAACAGGACTTGGAAGGGAAAATGCTCACCTCTACACACCCCATGAGGAATCAGGACGCCATGGAACCCGAGCTTCAGATACTGCCAGCCTTTATCTTCCTGCTTCTCTCCCAGGAACAACAAAGACGGCGGCGAAGACCCCGGTGAGCACTGCACCTATGACACAGGGGAGAGGGGAGGGAAAAGAGAGTGACACACACACGCAACACCCCCACCCCCACCCTCACCCACAACAACACACACACTAATACATCATGATACATTACGGTTACACCCCCCAACCCCCGCTGGAAGAATGCAAGTACAAAAGGAAATGAGTTGAATGATTGTAATATATTCAAATACATGAATCAAAAATATATACATATATGAAGATATTCACACTATAAACAAATATATACACCAAGAATACAAGTCCAAGGGATTCCACCATTATAGTTCGTGGACCACTGGGCCCAAAATGCATGGGCGAGGCCCACACTCAATGCCCGAACAAGACGGAGAGAACACTGCTAGGGCATCAGATAGAAATAAAAGAGGCACCTCAGGGGGAAGGGAATGGGAGCACCTCAGCCGGATGAGTGCACAATGCCAGATCCACGAGGGGGCTCCATGCCCATTGATGTATCCTGAGAAGTGCAAAGCCACAGTCTCTCAAGTCTGTCCAGTGGGTGGTTTGCCCACTGCTTTACCCTGGGGAGTGCAAAGCCACAGTCTCTCAAGTCTCTACAGTGGGTGGGTTGCCCACTGCTTTATCCTGGGGAGTGCAAAGCCACAGTCTCTCACGTCTCTACAGTGGGTGGGTTGCCCAATGCTTTATCCTGGGGAGTGCAAAGCCACAGTCTCTCAAGTTTCTACAGTGGGTGGGTTGCCCACTGCTGCATCCTGGGGAGAGCAAAGCCACAGTCTCTCAAGTCTCTACAGTGGGTGGTTTGCCCACTGCTGCATCCTGGGGAGTGCAAAGCCACAGTCTCTCAAGTGGATAATAGTCTCCACTGGTTCTGGAGGGGACTGTGTGCCCTGAGTGCTTCACCTGCCAAGGACTGAGGTAGTGGATGCCTTTCTCCACTGGTTCTGGAGGGGTTTTTGTGCCCAGAGTGCTTCATCCTGCCAAGGACTGAGGTAGTGGATGGATCTCTCCACTGGTTCTGGAGGGGGCTTTGTGCCCAGAGTGCTTCATCCTGCTCATGGCGGCCTCAGTAGCGTTGGAATCTTTGGCGCTCACTGGCCTGCGGTGCTTGTTGCGGCAGTGTCCTGTTCAGCGGTGCTGGTGGCGGCAGTGTCCTTGGCAGCGGTGCTGGTGGCGGCGGTGTCCTGTTCAGTGGTGCTGGTGGCGGCGGTGTCCTTGGCAGCGGTGCTGGTGGCGGCGGTGTCCTGTTCAGTGGTGCTGGTGGCGGCGATATCCTTGGTAGCTGTGCTGGTGGCGGCGGTGTCCTGTTCAGAGGTGCTGGTGGCTGCGGTGTCCTTGGCAGTGGTGCTTGTTGCGGGTTTGTCCGCCGTGCAGGTTTTCCCAGACTTGTTGGTTTTACTGTGCCCCTTCCCCACCTTGGATGGTGGCGCAGCTGTCTCCACACTCCCAACTGTACCCCTGGGAGCGGCTTTGGTGGCAGATTTTTTTCCTCTCTCCCGCTGGGCACTGGCCAACTTTTTATGCTTTTGAGGTGGGGGACTGTCCGTGCTCTGGCTACTTGCCACACTGGCTGCCCTGCTGTCTGGCGCACTCCAGAAGCCGGTTACTACTGGCACCACTGTTCCCGCAGATGTTGTGGCTGAGGCGCTGGGTTGGGACCTGGAGAGGCGGGCCCTAGGAGACTGAAGGGGTGGGGGAGGTGAGGGAAAGAGGTCCAGGTTGGACAGGAAAAGGTTTTGGGGCACACTGGTACGGGTAGATGGAGGGGGTTTGGGAGTGGAGGAAGAGGTAGTGGTTGTAGGAGGTGTACGTTTGCTGACTTTGGGTGAAGGTGCATGGGTTGGAGGATGTTGTGAGGTGGATGGATGTTGGGTGGGTGTGTGGCTGCGTTTGTGTACCTTGGGAGGTGGGCTCACAGACACACTGGGAGAGGACACGGGATGTGTGAATGGTAGCGGGTGTGGTGAATGCACGTGAGCGCGGTGTGGTGGTGGGTGTGCTGGTGATGGAGGTAGTGGCTGACGATGTAGTGCATGCAGGTGTGAGTGGAGATGAGACAGGGAGGGAGACGAGGAGGAGGGGGACACAGTGGAGGCAGTGGATGTTGGTATGTCTGCATATGTATGACGCTTGCGTGAGTGCCTGTGGGATATGTGGTGCTTATGTTTGCCTGAGCTTCCCTTGCGTGTTGACGTGAGTGCATGCTGGTCTGATGGTGTGCTTGGGATAGGCTGAGGTACAGGGGTTTGGGTCTGGGTGGAGGAAGTTGGATGGGGGAGGCTAGAGACAGGGACAATGGCTGCCATCAGTGCTGAGGCCAGAGTCTGAAAAGCTCACTGTTGGGCTGCCTGGCCAGAATGAATGCCCTCCAGGTATGCACTGGTTTGTTGCAACTGCCTCTCTACACCCTAGATGGCATTCAAAATGGTAGACTGCCCAACAGTGAGGGACCTGAGGAGGTCAATGGCCTCCTCACTGAGGGCAGCAGGGGTGACAGGGGCAGGGGCTGAGGTGCCTGGGGGGAAGGAGATGCCCACCCTCCTGGGTGAGCGGCCACGGGGCAAACGCTGAGGGGCTGATGGGAGGGCGGTGCTGGTAGGGGGGGTGGCGGCTGTACCTGTAGATGCGGGGGGCATCGATGGTACCGCCACCGCAAGGGAGCTCCCATCAGAGGAGGAGTCCGTATCGTTGGTCTCAGCTCCTGTCCCCGCCGTGGAGATCACCTCGCTCTAAGTCCCACTGGTTAATTCAGACTCCATTGTGTCGCCCTCTAGGACCATGTGGGATGCAGCTCCCTCCTGCTCCGGTGCCACTGCTCCTCCGCCTGATGATGCTAATGCACATAAGAACAGGGAGATGTACCACAAAAAGGGGGGGAAGAAAGAAGAAAGACATGTTGAGTGCATGCAATACCGCTACCGTTGGCAGACACTACAGACACAGAAGCCCCCTGCACTACGCCGTGCACTTGGAGTTCCCTAATCAATCACAGGGGCATGGGTTACAAGGCTATGGCCAATTGCTGCACACATGGATGTCACAAGAGCCTGTCTAGGTGTAGTTGGCTCTGTACACAGGTGGGGTGGGGTGCCACAGGGCCTGCCTTCAGAAGGGACCTTGCCTACTAAACTCACCCTGGCCTAGGGGAACCCACAGCCCACCTCCCCCACCCAGACACCTACAATGCGCGCTGAATCAGCTGAAAAGAGTGTACTCACCCCCTTGTGGCTGCTGTGATCCCCTCAAGCGCCCATCCAACTCCGGGTACGCCACTGCCAGGATCCGGAACATCAGGGGGGTCATGGTGCGACGGGCACCCCTCCCACGTTGGGAGGCCATCCCCAGCTGGGCCTCCGCCGTCTTCTTGCTCCAGCGGTGAATGTCCTCCCATCTTTTCCGGCAGTGGGTGCTCCGTCTGTGGTAGACCCCTAGGGTCCGGACTTCCTTGGTGATGGCACGCCAAATATCCTTCTTCTGGTGGGCACTGACCTACAGGAATAGTACAGGGGAAAAGGAAAAGATATAACCGTTCGCATCGTCACAGTCACTGGCCCACATCCCTACCCTTGCCATGACGCACATGCACTCACCGTTGTTTCATGCACGCCTCATTTTCCCCCCATCTTTGATCCACACCACTCCAAACAGCCATTGCTCATACAGCATGCTCACAGTGTACCTACCTGTTTCTCTGGAGGACCGTAGAGTAGCGTGTACTGGGGGAGGACCCCATCTACTAGTTTCTCCAACTCCTCCGTGCTGAAGGCAGGGGGCCCTTTCCCTAGACACACAGGCCATTGTCTCTTCCAGAATGAGGTCACAGCAGCACTTGCAGTGTAGGTCCTCTCCTGTCGAAGATCAGGTATCAAGTGATTGAACAGAGAGAAAATGGCGGGCACGTCCGCGGCGGTGCGTACTGTCACCGCTGGCGTACATCGGCATTGGGTCCTGGGACCCATAGGGTCCAATGTTAACCAATGCAAAATTGTGCCGCGGTCTTCAACCGCCTACCGCGACAGTGTACAACGCCAGCGCAGTTACCTCATATCCCCTTGTCCCACTTTACAGGTCAGGCAGCTGCCATTTCAGGGGCCCACATGGCATTATTTTGGACTGCGTCACACATATCTGGGCCTTGCTTAAACAATTATACAGCCATCTGTCGATTTACAAACATTTTCGAATTAAGTTGTGTATACGTACCTCAGAGTTGGTTGACTCTCTGCTCGCTGTTCTCCTCCATAGGCAACGTCTGCTGGGGCATGTGAGGAGATGGCGGCATCCTCCGGTGTACAGACCGCTGGTGGACCTGTCGGCAATGGAGGAGCGACATGTGATCATCACCTACAGACTTGATCGTACCACAATCCTGGAACTGTGTGCCCAGTTGGAGCCAGACCTGATGTCAGCTCTCCGCCATCCCACAGGAATCCCTCCTCAAGTGCAGGTGCTGTCAGTACTCCATTTCCTAGCAAGTGGGTCTTTTCAAACAACAGTGGCCATAGCATCAGGTATGTCCCAGCCTATGTTTTCCAAAGTGTTGTCTGCCCTGCTGAAACACATGCGGAGCTACATCATTTTCCCTCAGGTGGAGGATTTGCCTACAGTGAAAGGTGACTGCTATGCCTTGAGACATATCCCCAACATCATAGGTGCCATTGATGGGACACATGTGGCCTTGGTCCCCCCACACAGGAGTGAACAGGTGTGCAGAAACCGGAAGAGTTACCATTCGATGAATGTGCAGATGGTGTGTTTGGCCGACCAGTACATCTCCCATGTGAATGCCAAATGTCCTGGCTCAGTGCATGACGCTTGCATTCTGAGGAATAGCAGCATCCCTTATGTGATAGGGCAACTCCAGAGGCACTGTGTGTGGCTATTAGGTGAGGACATGGACCCTATACAGTGTGAATAGGTGTCTGGGTCTGTGGATGTCCCTATGAGTGTGTGTCTAACAGTTGTCCCTCGCCATTTGCAGGTGACTCTTGTTACCCCAACCTGTCATGGCTACTGACGCCTGTGAGGAATTCCAGGACAAGGGCAGAGGAATGCTACAATGAGGCCCATGGGCGAACTAGGAGGATTATAGAAAGGACCTTCGGCCTCCTGAAGGCCAGGTTCCGGTGCCTCCATATGACAGGTGGTTCCCTATTTTACTCACCAAAGAAGGTATGCCAGATCATCGTGCCCTGCTGTATGCTTCACAACTTGGCTTTGCGACGACAGGTGCCTTTTCTGCAGGAGGATGGTCCAGATGGAGGTGTTGTGGCAGCTGTGGAGCCTGTGTACAGTGAAGACGAGGAAGCAGAAGAAGAGAACATAGACAACAGGAACACGGTGATCCACCAATACTTCCAGTCAGACACAGGTAAGAAGATAACACTGCCTGCTACATCTGATTTCATTCTACTACCTCTCATCTGTCTGTCATTTTCACCCAGTGTATGGTCACTGAGTTGTCCCTTTCCCTTACGATTTCACAGATGTGGGTCCCACTGTGTGACATCTCCTTTGTTTCCGCATGGACTACAGCTGTGTGACATAGGTATGTTGACAATACAATGGGCATTGCCATTTCCCTCAGTTATTGCAAATACACAATTGTGAAAGCACAGACTGACTCCAGATTGTTTTGTGATTTGAGGGTGTTTATTTAAGTGCTAAATAGTGGAGGGGGTTGTAAAATGGTCAGGGGTGATGGTGGAGGAATGTCCATGGCAGAGTCCAGTCTATTAGTCTCACAGGTGCATTGTCCAAAGGGGCATAGGAAGTGGAGCTGGGGCAGTTTAAGTATGGACAGGGTGACAAAGTGGGACAGAAGGATGACATTCAGGGTGGTCTCATTTCTTGGTGGGGGTCTTGGCATTGTTCTCTGTCTTTGTGTTGGATCTCAGGGACCCCTAGCGGGGTGGTTCTCCATCTGCAGGGGTTGGGGTGCTGGTGTCGTGGTCCTGTGGCGGTGCCTCCTGTCCACTAGCACCGGCGGAGGTGGTGGGCAGTTCATCATCCAGGCTAGTGTCAGGGGCCCCTTGTTGTGCCACAGTGTCCCTCCTGGTGTTGAGGACTTCCTTCAGCACCCCTACAATGGTGCCCAGGGTGGAACTGATGGATTTTAGTTCCTCCCTGAAGCCCAGATACTGTTCCTTCTGCAGCCGCTGGGACTCCGGAAACTTGGCCAGTATCGTTGCCATCGTCTCCTGGGAATGGTGGTAGGCTCCCATGATGTTGGAGAGGGCCTCGTGGAGAGTGGGTTCCCCCGGCCTGTCCACCCCCTGTCCACAGCAGCCCTCCCAGTTCCCCTGTGTTGTTGGGCCTCTGTCCCCTGAACCGTGTGCCCACTGCCACTGCCCTCAGGTCCCTGGTGTTGTTGGGGTGGTGGGTTAGCCTGGGTTCCCTGTAGTGGTGGACACACTGCTGATTGACGTGTCCTGGGGACAGAGGGATGGGCCCGCTGGGTGGGTGCTGTGCTGGTGTTTCCAGAGGGGGGTAGCTCTGTAGTGGCCTGTGCCAGTGTGAGGGCTACTGTCATCACTGTGGTCCTTTTCTGTGGGTGGAGTGGACATGTCTGGACCCTCCTGTCCGGTGACGTTGGGTAGGGGTCCTGCAGGGGTGTAAAGGCATGATTATTGCATCTGTGTGTGCCATGGTGTGCAATGGGTTGGTGACCCTGTACCCCAGTGCTTGCATTCCTGCGTAGGACCTTGTGTGATAATGGTTTAGGGGGGTGTATGGGTATGTGCAGTGGACATGCTTTGGTGATGGGTATCCATGCTTTGGTGTTACATGCAGGGCTTGGGTTTGAGATGTGTGGTTTGTGATATTGGGACATACGTGAGGAGTTGGAGTGATGGGGGTGAGGGCGAGGGTGGGGGTATGTGATAGCATGCAGGTGGGTGGGGGATGAAGAAGTGAAAGATTTGCCTTACCATAGTCCATTCCTCTAGCTACTCCTGCGAGGCCCTCAGGATGCAGTATAGCCAAGACCTGCTCCTCCCATGTAGTGAGTTCTGGGGGAGGAGGTGGGAGTCCGCCGCCAGTCCTCTGAACCGCAAGGTGGTGTCTTGATACCACAGAACGCACCTTCCCCCGTAGGTCGTTCCACCTCTTCCTGATGTCATCCCGTGTTCTTGAGTGCTGTCCCACTGCGTTGACACTGTCCATGATTCTTCGCCATAACTCCATCTTCCTAGCTATGGTGGTGTGCTGCACCTGTGATCCGAATAGCTGTGGCTCTTCCCGGATGATTTCCTCCACCATGACCCTGAGCTCCTCCTCAGAGAACCTGGGGTGTCTTTGTGGGGCCATGGGGTGGTGTGGGTGATGTGTGGGGTGGTGTGTGTTGTGATGTGTGGGGTGATATTTAGAGGTGTGCTGTGTGAGGTGCTTGGATGTTGTGTGAGTCATGGTGTAGGGTGCCTTTGGATGCTATTGTTCTTTCTGGTGGTGTCTCTCTCTGGCCTTCTGTCACAATTGTGACGTACGGGTTTGTGGGTGATGTGGGTGTGTGTTTTATATTGTATTGGATGTGTGGGAGTGGTGTGTGTATGTGTATCAGGTGTGTGTATTTCGAATTGTCCAATGTGGATGTGTTTTGTAAATGTGTGTATATTTTGAGCGCAGTGGTGTGTACCGCCAATGGAATACCGCGGTTGAAAGACCGCCGCGTGGATTTGTGTGTCGTGATAGTGTGGGCGTATTCCTGTTGGCATGACGGTGGAGGTTTAGTTATCGCCAGTTTATCACTGACCTTTGGTGTGGCGGACTTGTGTGGGTGTCTGGATTTTGGCGGATTCTGAGCTGTGGGTCATAATGACCGTGGCGGAAATCCGCGGCCGCGGCAGTGTGTTGGCAGTCTTCTGCACGGTGGTAAACAGCTTTTACCGCCAATGTTGTAATGACCCCCATAGTGTTGTTGCTGCTTGTCCCAATCAGACTCTGCTCGCTGTGTATTTGCATTGTTCATGTTTGTTCCTGACAGAGCCTGCATCCTGTTAGCCAGACTGGTTCCAGTCTTTGTGTTAACCAGAGAAGTTCCCTGTGGATACATTTGCCTCATAGTTGGTTTTCATGCCCGCTGTTTCCTCTTGGGGTATTGTGTCTGGGAGGTCTACGATCAGTCCTCAAATGTATGTAATAGTTTAATTTGTTTCCTTATCTTATTTTGTTCTGGGACATGTTTTCAAAGGGGCAAATCCAGCCCCCATCCCTTGTCTGGTTTTGCATGTATTCATTAGTGCCAAACAGTGACAGTGTGCTATGGCTGTATGGCTGGCTTTGGTACTGTGCCTCCAGCCCAAAAAACAAGGGCTGCTAATGTGTATGTAAGGACAATACATGTTTTTGCCCTGACGGTCCAGACACAGATTCACTTCTGCTGCCACCTTTTGATGGGGCTTGCGTGTTGATTAGCTGTGAGATTAATCAGCACAGAGGCACTGATGTTCCCTGTTGAGGTGGGAATTTTAGAGCCCTACCCTGTGTACAAATGTAGTGATGAAACCTGCCTGTTTTTCTATTACTGATCCATAACGTATTTGAGCACACCAAGGTTCCTCTGTCGTCAGCCTTCTGAAATTTCTGCTGTATCATAGCTGCTCTATCCCCTTGTATGACAATACCTGATCTTTGGCTTCAGGTCAAATATACTTAGAAGGATACTCGGTTAATTCAAGGGTTGGGTCCACAGACTCCTGACTAGATCTGCATGTAACTGTTACACCATGGAGGCCAATACTGACACAGGGTACACATGGCCAATACACTTGAACTGGACACTTTTGTGCAATGAACGACTGGAAACATGTGAACACATGCAGCATGGTCTGCTGGTCCGCCACAGGAGAAAGATAGGTCATTTACATTGGTCAAACTGAGGTGTATGTAACAATGTTATGATTGGATTTTAGACTCTGTGTCACAAACACTGTACCTACTTAGCATGTTCAAATGCCTGACTCATGGGTAGTATACACACAAGTGATCATGAATTGGTAGTCAACATTTCATGACATGTGAGGGGTAACATATCTGACATAGCCCTCATCAGCCATCCTCGATCTTTCCTGTGTATAGTTAGTCATGGGAAATGTATTGTCCCCAATGTCAAGCACGTACACACAGCATATGAGGCAACAGATATTAAAAACACATATCATGACTGATGTACCTCATTGATTGGCATCTGGTGGTCATACCCATTTGTAACACATTCATACATGAACATTACGCCAAATGTTTTGCATGCCGTTCCCACAGAGGCACACAAATAATTTTAACAGATAATTCACACACAAAACACACAGGTCATGATTCATTTTTTAGTAGCGTAGCCTTGCTGTCCTCTATTGATGCAACACTTGCGCAAACTTGAAAAATCCAATTTAATTTCCAAAGTTTGTGCTGCTGTTGCGTCAGTTAAGAGAGCTAATCCTGCACAACAACATGAGTATTATGGGCCGCAGTTATATGGTGTGCCACATGTGCCCAAACACTAGAACACACATTGCAGGTCGTACCATCTTATCTTTGTCTAGTTATAGGCTGCATGCATGTTAAAATAGAAAAATGACTCAAACACAGTTTAACACAGAATTTTTGATACAAACGTGTCAAAAATGACACATATGCATCAAAAAATTACACATATGCTTTAAAAATGATGCATCTGTTTTAGAAATGACGCATATGTGTTAAAAAATGACGCTCGCACACATTATACATCAATTGGTCCCTAGCGTTAATTCCACCAGCGCGCCCCAAGCATGCAGATATCCATTGAAAATGTATTGATCCATGAATGCGTGGGATTTTAACACATATGTGTCCAAAGATTTTGACACAATCCCTGTAAGCGTCACAAAATTACACGCAAGACAAAAAACGGGCCGCAAATGAGACAGGAAGTGATGTAATAGGATATCCTGTTTGCAGAAATGGTTCAGTGGGTGTACTTTCACTTTCACTTTGCAGTCTGTGATTATTCTAGACTGTGTGCTTGTGTTTTCGATTGTCTCTCTGTGAATATTGTGTTTTTGTCTCCCGTGTGCTATTTATATTGTCTTTTGGTGTTTGGTAAGTGTCTTTTGTATCCTGTGTAAGTGTATTTGTGTCTAAATACAATTAATGAATTTAGATTTGTCGTTGTACTGTTGGGAGTCTGTTTGTGGGTAGGATTAGTTGGGGTAGTTTTTAGCTGTATTTGGGTAAGATAAGTTTCCTTTTTCTACCTCCTTTCCTGTTTTTTCCCTCTTTACTTTTGATTTATTGTTTTGGTGTGATGAAGGGAAGGCCACGGCTAGGGCGCATGGGTGAGGAGGAGCTAGGGGCATTTGTGTGGCTGGTGTGCCACTTCCTCCCCCTGATGTTGGAGGCTGGGGGCCGTGTGATACAGGGGTATCACACGAAAGCAAGACGGCTGAGGTGGGCAAAGGTGCTGTTCCACCTGAGGCGCATTTTCAACACCCAACACATTGATCACCAACTGAAGCTTCACTGGGCTGACCTGGTGGCCTGAGAGCAGGACATGCTGGACCACCTGGGTGTGGTGATTGGTGGCCCTGTTGGTGAGTACCAAATTGACTAATGTGCACAGTACAATGCTCTGGAGTGACAGTAGCGGATGTTGTGACATGCTGCATGCAATGTTTGTGGACATGTGGAATGCAACTTGAACAAACTGTGAGTGTACCAGGAATGGGATGTATTTCACAGGGTAATA
The DNA here is from genome assembly GCF_031143425.1 of Pleurodeles waltl. Taxonomy (NCBI): domain Eukaryota; kingdom Metazoa; phylum Chordata; class Amphibia; order Caudata; family Salamandridae; genus Pleurodeles; species Pleurodeles waltl. The sequence goes on along the minus strand of NC_090440.1, from coordinate 1,084,873,332 downwards.
CATGTAAACAATGTAGTCCACAGTTTTGTGGAACCATGTCCGAACAGTATTCAGGGCCATATGTACCAAGATGTTCATAACCTTCACTATTATCTTAGGCCTATACAGTATTTCTACTTTGTTTGATCTGCATTTGCGTAATTTCTGGATGCAAAAGTAGCACACACTTGCTACATTCAAATGTATTTTGCTGATTTGCTCAGCTGTTGCGTCAACAAATGAAGCAAATGTGACACAAAATAAATTACACATCTGGGCCTAAGTTCACTGTTTCTGTTTGTTTACGTCTGGAGAAATAATAATTCACATGGCCAAACTCAAATGGGCCATTATGCTACCAGATTGCATTATCACAAAACTGGGTCACCTCGTGGCATTTCGGAGTAGGTGTTGAAGTCCTATCATTGAGTAGCAGGGCCCAACGATATATTTTGCTTGGGTACAATTGCTGGGACTGAGCTAGTGCAGTTACAATCTGTGTCACTTTGGTGCCAATCCATTTTCTAACGTGAAAGGGTCATCATGGGATCCCGGCTCTTTGTGAATGCATGGTCACAAACTATTTTTGAGCATGATTTTGTGCAAGGGACCACTGACTGCTTCCATTATACTATTTTAGTGAAGAAATAGGTTGTTAAATTACTTTTGGCATACCCCTGATGAAATATGCAGTATTTTGTTTAAATGTAAACTTCCCAGAATGAAGGTAGTCACAGACATGGTGGTCTGCTGAGCTCAGCAGGCCAGAAGTACTGTGAGTGCCGCCATTCCCAAGGTGCTTTCAAATAGAGACTTACCTCATCATGATTGCAGAAGTAGGATATTTGCTACCCCTTTTTTATTAGCGGACAGTGTCAGTTCGGGTGTACTACCACTGATCATCCAACTTGCCAGTTGTAAGTTGCTGATTCTGGCAATGTGTGATTTACAATACCTGATATAGGTACACATGGCCTAGAGTAACACATTTCAGGTGCAATGACTACACCTGTGCCCATGCATTATGTCAACGATGATCAACTAAGACACTGTCAGCATACATCATTTTGCAGTTTTGAATCAGGAAAGTGGCCAATCCATGTTTAGCGTAACATTGTCATCAAGTAACACACAGGATCCCTGCCATCATGTTGTCATAGGGGGCATATATGGCTTAGGGTACACTGCCAATGTGGCATATGTAACCTACATACAACACTGGCACACCTTTTATGGACCACTGAAAGCACAATAATTCCTGAAAGCAAATCTACCCACATAACCATCACACAGTTACTCATTGTCCCTTGATGCACAGGCCACAAAGCCTGAGTCACTGGTATTGCAGTGCACCAGGAATGTGGCATTGCATGTGTCTCCCAATTACAAAAGATAAAATGGAGTACCATCTGGAATGTATTAAGCACAAAATTGAGTAATCATGTTTGGCACCACATGATTGTTAGGGCCAGTGAATGTGTGCATATGTGTGTCTATCACTCACTGGAGTGACAGTGTCAATGCATGTTTGCAGTGGTATGTCTTTTGGGGTGTTTACATGCCTGATGTGCAGCTCTATCATATAGAATGTCACACACAGTGATTTGTTGTTCCAACTTTTGTATAGTGAGCAGACATTGGGCACATATCACCCTTCCATGTTTTATAGGTGGATCAGCCCACCTACACCATAGGTGAAGTGGCTCGATTCGAGGACCCAGACGTATCCAGTAAGTGTTAAAATGTTTGTCCTGTGTTGTGTTTGCAGCTGTTGTGTGATTAACTCCTGTGTGTTGGACTCATTTCAAGATATGATGAGCTGGCATGTGATCTGATATGTGACTTGACTGGAGGTTGATATAGTGTTCCAGGGAAGAGTTAGACATTCACTGGCAGAGAGTCATATATTGGGAGTCGAGTGCTGCACAATAGGCATGGGCAGGTGAACAAGGTTATTTGTTGACACATGTATGCCAAAAATTGATTTAGAGGTGGCCAGTGTCATAATTCAGTCAGCAGGTCATACCCTAATTCACACAGAACAGTAATGCATCAGTTTCACACACCAACTTGCGCATCCCTGTTAAGTAATTAACATGTAGGATTGTATGGGTGACTGTCCCACAGCATCTAGTTCCACATGTTGTACTCCATTTAAGCGGCACTTGAGTGATATGTCATAGGCGTGCATGCAGGTCAAGGCCAGATGGGTGCTTGCATCAATGTGGTTAATTTAGGAAATGTGTCAGTGAGATCTGCTGTTGATGGTTGTCCACAAATAGAAACATGAATGCAGAGGTGATTGTGCAAAGGTTGACTCAATCCTAGTTGGCAGGCTTTCTTACCTGTGGTAGACTGGTTAAATCAATGTACAACTCGAAAAAGCTTTGTGGCTGTCCTTGATGGTTGAAAATTTGTATTGCATGCCTATCCCCCCTGAGGCACAGGGTTAGGGGTAGAAAATATATGTAGCTAGTTGTGATGGTCACAGTGCAGATGACAGACATGTAATTCAAGCATTCATGTGTGCCAAACTACAATGCCCCCTTATGATTATCAACTGCATACCATCCTGTAAGTTCCATATACAAACCACAGGTCTTGTGTGCCTTGAATTTGATCCAGAAGATAGGGATTAGTTGGCCTGTCACATGTTCAGTACTTGCAGCATTTGTTATGTGATGAATAGCACTACATATATACACAGATCATTTAAATAAATTCACACCTTGTTGTGCATTGCTGTGCTGTTAGATAGTTGATGGGTAGGCTGCGTTGGCATGTCATTCCTCAGGGATATTCTATCATCTGTACTGTGATTTGGACTGCATGTGCTATTTGTGAGGAAGTGTTAGATTATCATCTGTACATGTATCACACAATGATGTCACTAATGTTTGCCTGTCTATTTTTACAGCTGGCCACATGAATGCACAGGAAATCCGTGAATTTCAGAGGCGGGCAGTACGGTACCGACACATCCTCAATGTGGACCCTAGGTACCGTATGATGGCTAGGTGGTATCGTCACGAGAGAGCCACAGGGGCATGGAGGGCATTTAGCCAAGGGGGACCAGCATTGGCCACAACAGCCGCCACCATAACAACTCCCAACACAGTGGACACTGGAATGATAGCCACTACAGCTGGTCCCTCAACCTCGTCAGCACAAGGCCCAACAGCAGCACCATCTGCACCACCACCTCCAACCACGGCACCAGCACCTGCTACATCAAGTGCCACTCAGACCACCACAGCTGAAGTAATGGGCATGGCAGATTTCCGCAACCTCCAACTTGACATGCAACGGTTGTTGCACCAGATGGACAGTCTACAACATGAGGTGGCCCACAACAGCAGGAGACTGCAAGCGATAAAGAAAATCCTGCGGAGGGCCAGTCTTTGAATTCATTGTTTCTCACCCCTAATTCCGTCCCCTCCCTCTTTTTTCCTCATACTTTTTTTTGTGAGTTTAGGGGGCTTAGTGATAGGTTAGAGTAGGCTATTTAGTTAGGATAAGTGGTTTGGGGGGTGTGGGGAGTTATATTATTACATTTTTGTTTGTGGGTTGGTGGGTGGGGGTTGATGTTGGAGTTTATGTGTATTTAAAAATAAAACAATTAAAAAAATACAAAAAATATATATTTGTTTGTTTAGGATTTGTTAGTATTTGTTTAGGTTAGTATATGTTGTCTTACACGTGCCCCATCATATAAGGGAGGTGGGGGTTGATGTTTAGAGTATTTAGTTACATGTGGTAAGTAAGTTTAGTTTAGGGTAGTTAGAGCAAGTTGTGGGTAATGTATAGTTAGGATAGGTTAGTTTAGGTGTTTGCCATAGTTTAAGTTTCCTTTCATACATATATAATAAAGTTTGATGTACTCCTTTACTGTATGTGTCATATGCTTGGGGATCAGGGCCTTTGCATGTGTGTACAGTGTCAAATTTGTGTTTGCCTGTGTGTTCCATCCTGCATCCACATTCCATTCTTGACATGTTTATTCCCACTTCCAAATGAGCTGTCACCTTGGCAGCTACAACAAAGCTACTTCTCTATGCACCTGCCATCCATTGAACCCACCACTCAAGGTAACTATGGTGCCCAATGTATTGTAAAGGTTGGTGTGTTTTTAAATCTGTCATCATTTGAGTCCTGTGTTGGAATCTTGGGCACTGTGGGATGTCTGCATGCAGCCTGATGTTCATATATACAGAAATCATACCTATGATTTATTACATTGTACTCCCAGGTGACGTTATTGTCCGTACACTTATACACATCCATTCCTGCTGTATGGTGTGGGTGTGGGATTAAAGTTTAAAGCCATATGTCACATACATAATGATTGTCTTGTAGGGAATGTGGGCCACATTGATTTTCATCTTGTAGATACATGGGCCTGAAATATACATTTGTACACAGTATTATACTGTTTGTGATGCTTTAACTTCAGAAATGAGCCAAAGGCAGCACAGATGATGATACAATCCAGACCTTTGTGCATAGATATCAGCCCACATTCTTTCTACACCATTGTATTGACACTCTGTGGCCATTGACATGCTACATGCATCACAAATCTCCTACACAGTTGATGTGTCACATTACACAGAGACAAAGTAGTTGTGTAGGTGCTGTTTATTTTAAAGTGCTGGCTAATGGTTGTCAGCTTGTCATTCATGTCATCAGGGTAGTCCAGGACAGGCATATCCACAGGAGAGCCATCGTCCTCTGCAATGAGATATTGTACAATTAGTGTGTCTGTGTTGTGGCAGTTGTAATGTGATGTCACTGACTTCCTATTAGTGGAACATTGTAATCTTGGTTCCTGTTCATTGTTCCTGTCATTAATATTAGCATTCTCACAGGCCTATGCCTCACCTGCATGTCACATGTAGTGTGGGCAGTTTGGGGAATTGTCTGCGTCACATCCTCTAGGTGTAGGTTCTGTCCAAATTTTGTGTTGCCACCTTCTTGTCCTACTCAACCCTCCCTCTACTTCTATTAGCATGGTGAGGCCTTGCAATGCCTGTGGGTGTTCTGATGCCACTTGCACCACACATAACAATGTGGGACTGACCCAGTCTTTGATATTTCACATACACCTATACTTTGAGGAGACCTAGCACATACCATGTATTGTATTGGCATGACACGATACAGGTGTCAGCATTGGTAGTGTGTCATGTTGATGTTTGCCAATGTGTGCTACATTGGATTGCATTGATGGGCCTGGCAGTGTTCCATTTCCTCTTATGACTGTGCAGGTGTGTTTCACTAGCTAGACACATATGTCCTCCCCTAAATGTTGTTGTCAGCACTATGATATTTGAGATGTTGCAAGGTGGCATTGCAGCTATTATAACACAGTCATGGGGTTGACCCTGGAATGGGCAGCATGGGTATGACATTACTGTTGTGTACTTCATAATGTAAGTAACAATTCCTGATGTTTATTGTGCCTATGGACATGAGCATTTGACAGGATTTACACTTTGTTAGGAATTGAAGGGGACTAATCACGTCATCATCCTGAACCCTCTATTTTGGGTGCGTTTGTTCCATGGGCACTTAACTGCCATTTGCTACTTGACCAGCACACACAGCACAGGTGGTAGTGGCAACTGTTGTCAATGGAAAATGCCACTTGCGGAAATGGCTTGAGACTGGACATTGTCCCCTAGTTCACGTTCTGAAACATGGTGTTGACCCTGGAATGGGCAGCATGGGTATGACATTACTGTTGTGTACTTCATAATGTAAGTAACAATACCTGATGTTTATTGTGCCTATAGACATGAGCATTTGACAGGATTTACACTTTGTTAGGAATTGAAGGGGACTAATCACGTCATCATCCTGAACCCTCTATTTTGGGTGTGTTTGTTCCATGGGCACCTAACTGCCATTTGCTACTTGACCAGCACACACAGCACAGGTGGTAGTGGCAACTGTTGTCAATGGAAAATGCCACTTGCGGAAATGGCTTGAGACTGGACATTGTCCCCTAGTTCACGTTCTGAAAATACCAGCTGTCCTGTGACAGCAGCCCGTTTAACGTTCTACCCTACCCTCCTGGACTAGCTTTGCCTTTCCAACAACCTTGGCATGGCGGAGTACCCCCATGCAAAGATTGTTGGTGTTGAGTTGTGCCCATGGATTCCCCTGCACAGCCCATGCACCTGTGCCATGCCCCTTTGCCCTTTCCACTGCCTGATTTCCATGGCTGACATGCATTTTGTCATAGATATGTACCTCCCCCTGCTTGCAGTTCACATTTAGGCATTTTTGTCCCCCATGCCACTTACCCTGCATATGTGTTGTTTCCTGGTAATCTGCACTTTCCTGTCCTGCGATTCCTGTGACGATCTCCTCTGGGATGACGGCTGCCACCATCTCCTCCATCTCGTCTAGGGCCTCCTGCGGTGCTGGACTCCCACCTCCAGTCTGCAGTGCTGCCTTCCTGTTCCTTGCCATTTTTTCATTTGTTCTGCGCTTGCAGTCACGCCAGCGTTTCTTGCACTCCGTGACAGTTCTCCGGACCTCTGCCACACTGTTTATCTTGTCGACAATTTGTTGCCAAATTGCCTCTCTCCTCCCAATTGGCAATTTTGAGGTGACGAAAAGTTGACCCTGGAGCTCTGTCACGTCTCTGACCAGTATTTCACGCTCCTCTGCACTGAAACGACACTTCCTTTTCTTCTTGTCTCTCCCCTGGTTCTTGTTTGTGTCCTCCTGGCTGGTTCCTGATAGACTGGGGTCTGCCTGGGGTCTCTCCTGGCTTCTGGGATCCATTTTGGGGCTCCTTAGCACTGTTTGCTGTGTTTGTGCCGCTTTTTGACGCTAATGGTGTGGAAAATGGTGCATATTCGGTTTGCGACGTCGCAAACCGGATTAGAGTAATTTTCCCTGCGTTAACACAATTTTGCTTTAAGACGCAGCTCAATGGTTAGAGTAAAAAAAAAAAGACTCTAGCCCGTGCTTTGCCCCACCATGCATCAAAGTATAAAGCTTTGAAAAGACCTCTTGCATGCAATCTTGGCTGGAAACTCTAAAAAGTTCTGGGAGATAATTAGGTGGGGATGCGAAGGCCCTCCAAAAAATCTAGAGCTGAACATCACCCCACAACTTTGGGTAAAACATTTCACCGCCCTATATCAAGAAGAGGACAAGACAGTACTTGTGCCAAAAAAATTAGCGCCGGCTAACGCCATTCTGATGCGACATTCGGGCGCTGTATTTATTCAATGACGCTAGCCAGCGTTAGCCGCCGGCGCTGTCTGGTGTGCGTTAAAAAAACGACGTACACCAGGCAGCGCCGGCGTAGGGGGAAAATGGAGTATGGGCGTCCACAAATGGTGCAAGTCAGGCTGAGGCAAAAAAATCGCCTCAACCCGATTTGCGCCTTTTTTTACGACGCCCAACCCCCATTGAAATGACTCCTGTCTTAGCAAAGACAGGAGTCATGCCCCCTTGCCCAATGGCCATGCCCAGGGGACTTCTGTCCCCTGGCCATGGTCATTGGGCATAGTGGCATGTAGGGGGGCACAAATCAGGCCCCCCTATGCCACAATTTTTTTTAAATACTTACCTGAACTTACCTTAATGTCCCTGGGGTGGGTCCCTCCATCTTTGGGTGTCCTCCTGGGGTGGGCAAGGGTGGCAGGGGGTGTCCCTGGGGGCAGGGGAGGGCACCTCTGGGCTCATTCTGAGCCCACAGGTCCCTTAACGCCTGCCCTGACCCAGGTGCTAAAATCCGGCACTAATGCGTGTTTTTTAGACCCGCCCACTCCCGGGCGTCATTTTTGCCCGGGAGTATAAATACGACGCATATGCATCGGAGTCATTTTTTAAGACGGGAACACCTACCTTGCATATCATTAACGCAAGGAAGGTGTTCACGCAAAAAAATGACGCTAACTCCATGAACTTTGGCGCTAGACGCGTCTAACGCCAAAGTATAAATATGGAGTTAGTTTTGCGTCTAAAAAAACGATGCAAATTCGGCGCAAACGGGGTATAAATATGCCCCTTAATGTCAGGAAAAGACAAAATTATGATGCAGGATTGACAATTTATGCGGCAAGAAAATACCAGTTATGAATTTACAATGCCAATAGCTCTAACTCAAGCAAATGAGAGACCTATTACATTGCAAATAAGGGTTTTCTTTACATTCCAGTACTTGCAGCCCTGTATATGCCATTATAAAATTCCAGAATATAAGTACAATGCAAGGAAAAGAATCCGGCCTAGATGAGATACTCATTTCTGAGACTTAAGATCTCCGAAATGGAAGAATTAAAAGAGACTGAAGAGCAATTAAAAAGACATGTAACAAGAGATGGTACCACGTAGAAATGATACACATTGTGTGATAGCTAGAGAGGGGGTAATGAAGCAGATCCACATGAACGAAACAGAAGGGTGGCCACCAGCACAAGATGTTTGATTACAAAAAGTATTTCTCCCTCTAACTCCTAAACCCTATCATTATTCAGGGAAGTTAGATCTAGAAAAGGATTGGTTGAGTGCCAGCATTTTGCTCATTCTTATCTCTGCTTGAGCATCAAGGCCCTGATTTATAGTTTTTGTCGCAAAACTGCACTAACGCAGGTTTGTTTCAAAAAGTATAGCGCCGGCATGCGCCATTCCAGGACGCCATCTGGTCTCCATATTAATGGAATGGCGCAATCTAGTGCAAAGGGTGACGTTAGCCTGTTGGGAGTGGCGGTATGGGAGATGGGTATTTAGCCTTAAAAAATTACGCTAGGCTGGTTAGAGTAAAAAAAGATTACTCTAACCAGATTAGCATCATTTAATGGTGCTAAACCTACCGTGCCACATGACTCCTGCCTTAGAAAAGGCAGGAGTCATGCCCACCACCCCAATGGCCAGCACCGGAGACAAGGGTCACCAGGGCATGGCCATCAAACCCTGTGCCATGTATGGCATTTAAAAAATAAGGTGAATACTTAACTTTACTTACCTGTACTTACCTGCGATGGGGTCCCCCATCCTTCACTATTCCTCTGGTGTCGGTGGGGGTGTACCAGGGTAGGGTACCTGTGGGCTCATTCCATGGTGTTCCACAATGGAAATGAGCCCACAGGTCCCCTAACCCCTGCCCTGACCCAGGCGTTGAATAATGGTGCTAAGCAAGCTTAGCACCAATATTTAGGCCCGCTTCCAGCCCATGCACAGTTTTTGCACAGGAGGATAAATAAGGCACACGAGCCTTAGAGTCATTTTTTGCCTGGGAACGCCTACCTTGCAACTCATTGACGCAAGGTAGTTTTCCACAGGCAAAAAATGACTTTAACTCCAATATTTTGACGCTATACGTGTTTTATACTTTGGCGCAAGACCCATCTAGCGCCAAAGTTATGGAGTTAAAGTCATTTTTGGGACGTAGTAACCTACTTTGCATCAATGAGATGCAAGGTAGGCATTCCCGTGCAAAAAATGATTCCATGGCAATAGCGCCATATTTATCCCCGTGCTAAAATCAAGCGCGGGGAGGAGGGTCAAATAATGGTGCAAAGCTTGCTTTGCACCATTATTTAACGCCTGGGTCAGGACAGGCGTTAGGGGCCCATGGAAAGAGCCCACAGGTGCCCTTAACTGGCCCCAGAGACACCCCCACCCACCCCCACCAGAGGGACACTGCAGGATGGGGGACACATCTCAGGTAGGTCCCGGTAAGTATAATTTCTTTTTCCCTCTCAGGTGCCCTAACCTGGGGACCCCTTTGTCCACTGTGCATGGCCATTGTTATGGTGGGCATGACTCCTGTCTTTACCAAGACAGGAGCCATGTCTTTGGGGGTTGTGCACCAGGAAATGGCATTACTTTGCCTAGAGGCAATATTTTTGCCTCTAAACAGTGTAGCGCCATAATTCGGCACACAACCTCTGGTTCCCCCTATACCTGTCGCACCAGGTTAGTGTCATTTACAATGACGCTAACCTGTCATTACTGCCAGCTAGCACCATTTCTTAAATATGGAACCCGGCCGGCGTCCAGAAATTGCGCTTTACTTTTACACGCAAAACTGCGCTAATGCAGTTTTGTGTGTAAAAGTATAAATCAGGGCCCAAGTGAGGTGGAGAAGGAGTGTTTGCCCAGTTGTGACGGGACTACTAAGACCAGTGTTCTGTGGGCCCCAGGAGGAGGGCCTAGCAACTATTTCTTCCTGTGTCTTTCCCGTTGCTTTACAGCATGTTGCAGCATCCTGCTGGGTGTGAGAAGGAGTGTTTGTCCCATTGTGAGGAGACTACTAAGACCAGCATTTTCAGGGCCCCAGAAGGCGGACCCTGTAACTCTTTTCACCTGTGTTGTTCCCAGTGCTATAAAGCACGTTGCAGCTTCCAGCTGGGTGCGATAAGGAGCATTTGTCACGGTGTGAGGGAACCACTATGACTAGCAGTCTCAAGGCACCAGGACACGGGACCTGCAACTCTTTCCACCTGTATCTTTTCTGGCACCTTAAAGTGCGCTGCAGCTTCTCTCTGGTTGGGAGAAGGCATGTTTGTCCAGTTGTGAGGGGACTACTAACAACAGTATTCTCAGGGCCCAAGGAGGTGAACCCTGCAACTCTTTCCACTTGTGTCTTTTCCAGTGCTCTAAAGCGTGTCACAGTATCTCGCCTAGTCAGCTCCAGGGAGAGGCAGGGTCACCCACCTTAATTCGGCTGTATGGACTTAATTATGAGAAATAGAAAGACTACTAATTCTCAGGACATGGACTCAGAGTCACTAAGCAAAATTTAAAAAAGAAGAAGAATAAAAAAAAGGTGAAAATAGACTTGGGGATTGGGCTATTAACTGTGTAAAATTCCGACCCCTTCGCAGTGGCTCTAATGCCTTAATGCATGTGCTAAACCTGTGGAGGACTTCACAATACCTTTAAGCATGAACATAGAGCCTTTGTTTCAACAGACACCCCAGAAGAGGATAAGGCCCTGATTGAGGGCCAATCTAGTTGTGCTACCCTAAAGGGTGCACAGTCTGTAGCGGCAAAAAGAAAAGGAATTTTTTTTTTAGAAAAAAGGGGGTCTGCACTTATTGTCTTTTTTGTTGAAAGGGGAACATCTTAGTTCATTGGGGGGTCTTGCCTTCAAAGGTGAAAGCCCTTGAATTATCTGTGGATACCTTCAAAGCCTGGATTGCAGGGTCTGGGGTGTCCAGTTGCCTTCAAATGAGATGTGTGTGCAGGGGGCCCCTAATGAACCCTGCAGTGCAGAAACATATCCCTCTCACTTTGGTTCTACCTCTGTTGATATTCGCTCTGTAGAGTGAGGGAATGACGGAGGTGGGTCTGGTATTCCCCCGGGGAACACTGTAACTTACCATCCCAAATAGCGGGTTGGGTGGGTGACAGGGATAGGCAGTTGCAAAGGAGCTCAGTTCATGATGAAAAGAAAGTCCCTTCCGGTAGGTCCACTAGGTTACAGCACTGCCGGAGTCCATGCGTTTTCAGGGAGAATCGAATTCTGAGTCAGTGAGAGAGGTGAAGCACTTGTGTTCTAATTATATGGATGATGGTCATCAAGTCTCCTCACATCTAATAATGGCTATAAGAGTGTGATGGGTAGGCGTTAGAGAAAAATAATTCAAGGGGACTATATTGTACTAACTTTTAGGCATCAGTACTCCCAGAGAAGCCTCTTATTCCAAAGAGTAAGGGATCACATGTGAACCACAGGCATTAGAGTCGTTCCCTTGTTTGTTTGTTTTTTACCTGCCCGGTAGGCCTTTGCTACCTGATAGGATGTTAGGACAAATGATGGCTTGGAGGGTGGGAGAAGGGCTCATCCAGTACATTTTGTATGGCCAACAGGTTTCAATCTTTGAGTGATCTGCACTGTATTGATTGACTGAGTGGTAAATGTGTGGGGTTGAACCAGGATAATGAAAGCAGTGAGAATGAGGAGGAATGCCACCTGCAGGAGTTTGGTTTCAGGAGCTATTCTCAAAATTGCACTAGCAACAAAAAAGATGATGAGGGATGGAGTTACTTTTTAGCTGGCCATCATAAAGGTTTACAGTAAACCTCGGATGTGGACAATTTCTTCCTCCTGGATGGGTATCTTCTTATTTTGGTGTAGCCATACATACGGCAGAGCTAGAGGGGGCCTACTTACTTCATTTCTTTGGATGTCCTGAATACTTCTCCCTTACTTGAGACAGGCTTGGATAATTTGCTGGCAGTCCAGCTAGATTTTAAGAAAGCTCCATGTTTAGTGGTCATTAATTATTATACTCCTTTTGTATGGGCTAATGTCAATGAGCATTTGCCGAGTCTTAAAGGTTTTCTTGATTCATATGAGGAAAGTTAGAAATCAACATATTCAGGACTTACTTTAAGTGATTTTAACATGCATTTGTGCTCTTGGGTTGTGCAATACCCAATTATCCATTCTCTGAGATTTTAGAAACTACCCATTTTGAGCATACCCAGTAGGGAGAGTTACTAGAGACCATCCTTTCTGATGGTAATCTGCTGTGAATCACTAATGAAGGGAGAGCTGATTCTCTCTCCTCTTTTAGCTGGAGAGGGTGTAATTCAGTAAGCAATCATGTTTTAATATCTGCTGCCATGATCCAACAGGTAAAACATTTTGAGAACAAAAGGAGCTATCACAGTGATCATAATCCACTTGTTCTTGAATTAGATTGGGATACAGGGTCGTTGAGAGGGTTGATGTGGAAGGTGGGGTCAGGGAGATATCCCCCAAGGACCAGGATCATTAGATCAAATGGGAAAGGGTCAAGCCAGAGTCCTTTGTGTGCAATTTCCTAAGTGTGTGTGAACCAGATTTAGACACTTGTCTAAGGACAGACAGTGAAGATGAGGAGGTTCTGTCTGCCTTTTTACAGAATCTGTGGGCAGGTTGCTAACAAACTTAGAAGGCCAACTGGAAAAACAGCTACTCAAGGCGTAAGATGGTTTTATTGCACTTGCTATAGGGCCCATCAGGATCCGATGAGAGCAATAAGTCATTCAGCCAGGGATAGGAACGAGGTAGTTATGAAGATGAAAGCCTGTAAACAGGCCCTGTAGACCAGAAACAAATTAGAGAGAGAGATCATGGGATGACCTCCTGCAGGAAAGTGGTTCAGTAACAATGCAAAGTTTTGGAAGGTGAATAACAGGCCTTTGTTTCAGGAGCACAGTAATGACATAATGGATTGGATCATGCATTTTCAGGTAATCTATGGTACTGTCATGGAGGTGACCCAGACCATAGTCTGGTCAGAATGGAGTGGTGCTTATTCTCTGTGTTTAAAAGAGGAGGACGTCTATGACGTTATTGTAACCATGTCCAAGGAAAAAGCACCAGGCCCAGATGGGGTGACTGCAGACTTACCTAAATTGAAACCGCGAGTCTGGGCAAAAATTATCACTCACATAGGTAACGCGGAGTGTAGGAAAAGTATCCCAAAGACTTGCCATAATAGTTCCTGTGTTTAAAAAGGGTTTAAGATTGGACCCAAAATGTTATTGGCCAATCCCCATTATAGACACAACAGTTAAGGGAGAATTATTCTCACTAGGCTAACGGTGTGGTTGGTGAAGAATAATATGATTTCTGGACATCAATATGGGCTTAGGCTGGAAAAAGGTACCCTGGACCAGTGCCCAAACCTACAGTTGGTTATCTGAAAATTCACAGTAGTTAAGAACAGCTTCTTGTTTATGTCATTGATGGATCTCATCTCCACATTTAGTCGAGTAAACTGATCTAAATTGTGGGGGGCATTGATCTCGGGGTGAATCCTAACATAGTTAATTTTCTACATGCATTACACATGGATCTTGTCACCTCAATATGGTATAATCGGGCTGGGAGTTTTTCTGGGTATGGCAACTTGTATGGGGAGTCAGACAGGATTGCATCCTAGCCCCGTTTCCATTTACCCTATACATAAACCATTTGGATCCTGTGTTGTGTGAAGCCTGTAAGGACATTCCAAAGTTAGGTTCAAAGTTATTGCCCACATTTTTATATGTGGATGACACAGTCCTAATTTCTCGGAATGCAGTCGGTCTGCAACAGCTGGTTAACTCTTGTGTGGCCTGAGTGTATGAGATCTCAGTACCAATTTTTCAAAAACCCATACAATGGTTGAGAAAACTCAAGAACAATTGTTATGGAGGTGGCATTTAATTGTCTAGGGTTTCCAACTTCTTATATTTGGGGGTCCTTTTTGATGATCGAGGCTCATGGGGCCCGCCAAGGAGGCTAAAAAAAAAAACACCTTCTCAAGAGCAGCAGCTGCAACTTTTGACTAAGCCAAAAGGCTTGGTTGCCAACCTGACGTGGTCATTAATTAAGGTTTACCAGTCCCAGTGCATCTCAATCACCAGTTATGGGAGGGACATCTGGGGATACATAGACAAGAGGGATTTACAGATTGTTGAGAATACGTTTGTTAGAAAGTTGTTAGTTATGCCGCAATCCATTCCCTTTTACACAATATTCAAAGAGCTGCGGTTGGGTTATACAGGGGACCGACTGGCCCTCACCTCTTGCTTAGATGGATTAGGGTTTAGTGTAATCCTGCCTTAGCCCTAAATCGAGCAATAACTGAGGAATGACTAAAATTAGATAGGGTTTCAGATAAATCAAGGTGCAATGTATAATTTGGGACACCCCAATCTATTTGAGAATCCACATTTTATTCCAAAGAGGGATTTGAACTGATTGAAGAAGCATTTTCTCTCCATTAGGGCCTCAGAAAGAGGGCCGTGTGTTGATGTCTGTACCCAACACCTAAAAACAGGTTGCTCATGTATACAAAGCATGGAGGAGGTAAAACATTAATTTTATGATGACAGAGTGTACTTCTCAGAGTAAAAACCTCTCTGATGCATGCTAGTAGAATCAGAAAGTTACACAAAACCATCCAAGGGGACAAAGGTCAGGCTGAAACGCTCTTGTGGGATGATCAAAAATTACTCATAATGCCTCAAGTTGGTGGTTGAGGTATTTTGAGCTAAAGAAGGCAATGGTACAAAGAAGCTCAACTACAGCACATTACAGTGTGAACTGGATGCAATGTGTTCGCCATGAGTAGCCCAAGTGTCTTTACATATCAAAGCTGAAAATAAAACACTACCAACCTATGGTGTCACATGTTAATGTGACTTCACATCCAGTTCTAATATGCCTTGATATGTTATAATCAGGCTGGGAGTTTGTCTGCTTGCAAAAGATTTTGACATTTTTGAGTATTCACAAACCTTACCAGTGATTTTTCATATCTTACTTGCCAATGTAACTTACGCCATGAGGAAGACTGAAAATAGATTGATAGGGACTTCTACTGGAGAAAACAATCCTAGGATTTCATGAATCAAGAAAAATATGGAAAACTTCACATTTATTTTGAAAATCATTTGAAGAAAGTTCTGTAGTCTCATGCAAGATTTAGAACAGAATCTTTCTGTCTCTCCGAGAACTCTATATCGAGACATAATTACTAGAATAAAATGTAATTAGCATTTGGTTTAAAATGTTGGGGCTCACAGGTAAACACAGAGGAACAGAGACATGTGATTTACTGCTCCATGTGTGGCCTAGTCATTCAGTGGGTACCAAGCTGGGGCTGATGCTACAAGTTCTACCCACATAAAGACCTCTAAAAACATCCAGTTTTGCCATTGATCAGGTGAATTGTCTGATGAAACAATCACACCATTAATTTGCACTTGTAATTTGTAATTGTATTTGTAAAATGTGTTCCTGCCGTCAGCATCCAGGTGATGAGAGTGAGTTAAGCAGAGCGGAGTGAGCAAGAACATAAACAGCTGGGAGAAAAGCAAGGTTTTGAGATTCTTACAAAAAGATGTATAGGCCTCCAGCCTCCTAATATGTACTGGAAGGGAATTCCAGAGCCTTGGCACTACAACCGAAAAGGCCCTGTCTTTCCAACTAGCTTTCTTACAGCGTGGGGCCAAGGACCTTCCGAAGGCCTACTGATGTCAAGAGGCGGCTAAGAGTGTACCACCTTGTGGATTGGAATCATCCAGATCCCTGGGCATGAAGGTACAGAGAGCTTTAAAAGTAAAACGCTTCCCAATTGGGAGACAGTGAAGCTGTGTAAGACTCACTAGCTGAAGCAGACCTGGCTAGTCCTAGTAGTAGATGAGTTGCAATATTCTGTATAAGTTGAAGCTTATGCAAAGAACATTGATTGATATGCAAAAATAATGCATTGCAGTAGTCTAGTGTATATATAATGAGAGCAAGGACGACTGGAATGCTGAGCTCGTTGGGAAAGAAAAGTAGAACTTTTTTTAAATTTTAACCATCCTGAAACAGGCACTTATTGTTCAGTTAACATGCATATCGAAAGTCAAGGAACTGTCAACCATAATGCCTACATTTCTGGCTTCTGGTATGGGGGACAGTACAGCCCCACAAGATTCTGGCCACTAGCAAGTGGCCCAAATAAGTCTATCTGTACCAATTACAAGAATCTCAGTCTTTTCTCCATTCATTTTTAGCTAGCCCTGGCTCATTCATTGATTGACTTTCCTCATACAATTGTGTATCCTGTTTGTGACCTCTTCCCAGTCCTTACTGATGGGCACAGTAAGCTGCATATCATCTGCATACGAAGAGACCTGGAAAACATATGAACGAACCAATTTCGCCAGGGGTGCCACATATAAATTAAAGAGGATTGGACTAAGAGATGACCATTGAGGAACACCACAAGGAAGTTGAAAAGGGGCATCCATGTAGCCCCCACCACTAACTATAATAGAACTCCCACTCAAAAAAGACTCCAATATACCTAGTGCGGCTTCTCTCACCCCTGCTTGTTGTAATCGCTGTACCATCAGCTGAGGGGAGATGGTGTCAAATGCCGCTGGGAGATCCAAAAGAATCAAAATAGTTATTCCTCCCTGGTCCACTTGTCCACATATAGGATCAGATGTGACAATTAGGGCGGACTCTGTGCTGTGGAACTGACTGGACCCATGTTGGGAAAGAGCAAGACAACCATTCTCTAGAAGATAGTTAGCAAGTTTAAAATTAAGGTGCTTTTCAAGAATCTTAGCAGGAGCAGGCAGGAGCGAGATCAGGCGTACATTTTTGAAATCGCCAGGATCACCTCAAGGGTTTTTATTAGTGGTATAATGACATCCTCTTTCCAGGTAGCAAGAAATACCCTCAACTTCAACAACTCTGTAATGGCAGATTCGAGTACCTTGGAGATAAGATCTGGGGCCAATTGTAAAACCTTCAGCGGAAAGGGAACATCTGTAGAACTGGAACTGATCCCCGCCAGAAGAGACTTGATTCTATCTGAAGAGAGCAAAGTGAACCTAGCTAACTGTGGCTCAGTATCCACTCCTCCATCTACATCGGAAACTTTTTTAACAAGATCTGAGGAATGCTGGGGAAAATTAGAAGCAATCTGCATGATTTTTTTCTTAACCCCTTCGCTGCCAGGCCTTTTCCCCCTCAGGTGCCAAGCCTTTTTTTGGCTATTTGAAGCAGTTCACGCTTAGGCCCTCATAACTTTTTGTTCACATAAGCTACCCACGCCAAATTTGCGTCCTTTTTTTCCAACATCCTAGGGATTCTAGAGGTACCCAGACTTTGTGGGTTCCCCAGAAGGAGGCCAAGAAATTAGCCAAAATACAGTGAAAATTTCGTTTTTTTTAAAAAAATTGGAAAAAGGGGCTGCAGAAGAAGGCTTGTGGTTTTTTCCCTTAAAATGGCATCAACAAAGGGTTTTCGGTGCTAAAATCACCAGCTTCCTAGCTTTCAGGAACAGGCAGACTTGAATCAGAAAACCCAATTTTTCAACACAATTTTGGCATTTTACTGGGACATACCCCATTTTTACGATTTTTTGTGCTTTCAGCCTCCTTCCAGTCAGTGACTGAAATGGGCATGAAACCAATGCTGGATCCCAGAAACCGCAACATTTCTGAAAAGTAGACAAAATTCTGAATTCAGCAAGGGGTAATTTGTGTAGATCCTACAAGGGTTTCCTGCAGAAAAATAACAACTGAAAAAACTAAATATTGAAATTGAGGTGAAAAAATCTGCAATTTTACTCTACGTTTTACTCTGTAACTTTTTCCTGCAATGTCGGATTTTTTAAAGCAATATACCGTTACGTCTGCTGGACTTTTCTGGTTGCGGGGATATATAGGGCTTAGAGGTTCATCAAGAACCCTACGTACCCGGAGCCAATAAATGAGCTGCACCCTGCAGTGCGTTTTCATTCTATACTGGGTATACAGCAATTCATTTGCTGAAATATAAAGAGTGAAAAATAGCTATCAAGAAAACCTTTGTATTTCCAAAAAGGTCACAAGATAAGGTGTTGAGGAGCAGTGGTTATTTGCACATCTCTGAATTCCGGGGTGACCATACTAGCATGTGAATCACAGGGCATTTCTCAAATAGATGTCTTTTTTACACACTCTCTTATATTTGGAAGGAAAAAATGTAGAGAAAGACAAGGGGCAATAACACTTGTTTTGCTAATCTATGTTCCCCCAAGTCTCCCGATAAAAATGATACCTCACTTGTGTGGGTAGGCTTAGCGCCCGCGACAGGAAACGCCCCAAAACGCAACATGGACACATCACATTTTTTGAAAGAAAACAGAGGTGTTTTTTGCAAAGTGCCTAGCTGTAGATTTTGGCCTCTAGCTCAGCGGCCACCTAGGGAAACGTACCAAACCTGTGCATTTTCTAAAACTAGAGACCTAGGGGAATCCAAGATGGGGTGACCTGTGGGGGTCTGACCAGGTTCTGTTACCCAGAATCCTTTGCAAACCTCAAAATTTGGCTAAAAAAACAAGTTTTCCTCACATTTCGGTGACAGAAAGTCCTGGAATCTGAGAGAAGCCACAAATTTCCTTCCACCCAGCGTTCCCCCAAGTCTCCCGATAAAAATGATACCTCACTTGTGTGGGTAGGCCTAGCGCCCGTGACAGGAAATGCCCCAAAACACAATGTGGACACATCACATTTTTCCATAGAAAACAGTGCCTACCTGTGGATTTTGGCCTCTAGCTCAGCCGGCACCTGGGGAAACCTTGCAAACCAGCGCATTTTTGAAAACTAGAAACCCAGGGGAATCCAAGATGGGGTGACTTGTGGGGCTCTGACCAGGTTCTGTTACCCAAATTCCTTTGCAAACCTCAAAATTTGGCTAATAAAAAAAATGTCCTCACAATTCGGTGACAGAAAGTTCTGGAATCTGAGAGGAGCCACAAATTTCCTTATACCCAGCGTTCCCCCAAGTCTCCCGATAAAAATGATACCTCACTTGTGTGGGTAGGCTTAGCGCCCGCCACATGAAATAGCCCAAAACACAACGAGGACACATCAAATTTTTTCATAGAAAACAGTGCCTACCTGTGGATTTTGGCCTCTAACTCAGCCGGCCTCAGGAGGGGCAGAAATGGCCTAAAATAAATTTGTCCCCCACCTCCCCAACCCCCCCCCCCCGGGAGCGACCCTTGCCTACGGGGTCGCACCCCCTGCGTGACATTGGCGCCAAAAAAAAAATCCCCGATGCCTAGTGGTTTCTGCCCCCTTGGCGGCAGATTGACCTAAAATCGGTTTCTGCCCCCTTGGGGGCAGATTGGCCTAAAATCGGCCAATCTGCCCCCAAGGGGGGCAGAAATGGTCTAAATACAATTTGCCCCCCAGGGGAGCGACCCTTGCCTAATGGGTCGCTCCCCATCTCTAAAAAACAATTTGCCCTGGCGCCTAGAGGTTTCTGCCCCCCCTGGGGGCAGATCGGCCTAATAACAATAGGCCGATCTGCCCCCAGGTGGGGCAGAAATGGCCTAAAATAAATTTCCCCCCCCCCCCCGGGGAGCGACCCTTGCCTACACTTGCCTACAAGGTCACTCCCCTTGCGTGACAGCGCAAAAAAAAGATCCCTGGTGCCTAGTGGCAGATTGACCTATAATCGGCCGATCTGCCCCCAAAGCGGGCAGAAATGGCCTAAATACAATTTGCCCCTCCAGGGGAGTGACCCTTGCCTAAGGGGACTCTCCCCATCTGTAAAACAACAACAACAACAAAAATCCCCGGTGCCTAGTGGTTTCTGCCCCCCTAATTACAATAGGCTGATCTGCCCCCATGGGGGGCAGAAATGGCCTAAAATAAATTTGCCCCCCAGGGTAACGACCCTTGCCTAAGGGGTCGCTCCCCTTACGTGAAAAAAAAAAAAAAAAAAACTCCCTGGTGTCTAGTGGTTTCTACCCCCCTTGGGGGCAGATTGGCCTCATGAAAATAGGCCAATCTGAAATGGCTTAAATATAATTTGCCACCTCTGGGAGCGACCCTTGCCTAAGGGGTCGCTCCCCACACCTAAAACACAAAAGAAAACAAAAAAAAACAAAAAAAACAAAAGTATCCCTGGTGTCTAGAGGTTTCTGCCCCCCCCTGGCCTTAAAAAAAAAATGCCCCCCTGGGAGTGACCCTTGCCCAAGGGGTCGCTCCCTTATGTCACTTTCATTAAAAAAAAAAAAAATCCCTGGTGTCTAGTGGGGTTTCAAAAGCCGGATTGTGAAACCCTGGGAGAGACTTCAAAGGGAAGGAAATACATTTCCTTCCCTTTGAAGCCTCTCCTTGCCTCCCCCACGTGATCGAAAGAGAAATGCTGAGCATTTCTCTTTCGATCCAGCGCGATGGGGGAGGCTCCTGTGATTGTCAGCGCATGCTCACGCGCTGACGTCACAGGGGGGGTGGGAGGAGTCGGGGGTTGAAGGGGAAGGGATTCCCCTTTCAGCCCTGACCTGGGGGAGTGGGGGGGGCGGCCCTCGGGGGGAGCGCTAGCGCTTCTCCCGAGGGCAGAATGCAGGACGTAATGGTTACATCCATGGCGCCACACGGACGCTGCCATAGACATAACCATTACGTCCATGGCGGGGAAGGGGTTAAAAAACCCTGCCACCTTATCACAGAAAACTTGTGAGTTCTCTAAATCTTGAGAAATAGAGAGCGATGTCAGATAGTGTACCGCTTTAAAAATTGCTTTTGGGACATTAATGGCTTCCTTAATCTTTTGAGAAAAGAAATCTGCTTTGGCTTCTCTGATGGCCTGTTTATAATTGCAAAGAAGTCCCCTCAGCTTGGTTCTTGCTGCCAAATCTTGATCCAATTTCCATTTGTGTTCCTGGTGTCTATACAGTCTTTGAAGTTCCTTAAGCTCCTTGGTATACCATGGGGCTGAGGTTTTCCTACTACCAGTCAATCTATCCTCTCTCTTCAGGACAATATCTTCCACCGCTACCCTAACCCATTGGTCATATTTCTCAACCAAGGAGCTTTGCTGCCCTCCTTCCAGAACCCATTGCTTTTAAGAGCAGGAGTGAAGGCTTGCCCCCCAATTTTACCCCAATTTCTAACCTTATTAGAGGTCGAAGGTCTATGCTCTATTCTGCCCCTCCCCAACCACAAAGGATAATAGACTATGATCTGTCCAGTCAAGAACTTAGCTCCTAGTAATGGTGAAATCCTCATGCCTGAACAAGATCCCATCTAGGATGTGACTAGCCATGTAGGTGGCAGACTTGACCCCTAAACTCCAGCCAAATTTGGCCATAAAGTCAAGAAGGGTATTAGAATTGTTGTCCAACATGTCCTTCAAATGAAAATTAAAGTCCCCTAGCACTATGCATTTGTTTGAGGTAGTCAGTAATACGACAGCTAGGTGGCAATTCTGAAAAAAACATTTTTTGGGGACCTCATAGAAGATAAGTCAGAAGGCCCTCAAACCAGGTAGTATGTCTATAAGGAAGCTTGAAAAGGACACCTTTGCATATCTCTCTAACCTTATGTTAAGTGGTTTTAGTGTGCAGTTAAATTTACTCCTATGGATAACTGCCACACCACCACCCCTCTGGACGGACCTATCCATCCTAACGGACTCATATCCTGGTGGAGTAGCTATAACAAAGTCAGGACCAGAATCCTCCTTGGCCTAAGTCTCAGTCACAAACAAATAATCAAATTCCATAGCTTCAATGGTCTCACCGATTTCTACTGTGTGCTTGATAAGGGAACGAACATTAATCAGCCCACATCTAATCTTACTCAGAGTGCTTGCCTCCCATCCTGCAACTCTTATCTTATTTCCCCGATAACATCAAATGAGAGAGAACAGGATCTTTCGGGGTTGGGCTCCATAGGCGTCTAGGTGCAGTTTCCACAGCTCCAACCATCCAGCTAACAAGGCGTAACAAACCCCCCTCCTTCACATCTTACCCAGGGAGCCAAATCTAATAAAGATTACCTTGAGTACTGCAAGTGGGATGCTATTGGGCTGAAACTGGCAGCCTCCCTGGCCCCCGGGCACGGACAGGCGCAGATGGGCTTGCCTTAGGCATGCCTTTGGCATGTCAATGGCGCACCCACCACCTGCGTCTGCTGAACGTCTGAGGCCCGACCAGTTTAAATGCCGGTGGCCAACCCATAGATTGCGAGCTGGGATTTCCCCAAAACAACTAGACCACCCACAAAGAGAAAGCGAATCCACAGGGGACCTAAGATGGCCACCACAGTCGAGGCACAAGCTCTAACAGGCCCTTTTTTTTTTTCATTCAGAGCAACAATGGAGATGTTTAGAAAATAAAATCCTTTTCTCCCTAACTTGCATAGGAGATAAATATATTAAGATCAACAGTAAAAAATATCTAATGTTTGTGCTTTTCATGAAATACATACAGCTTTTTATTCTTGAGAGACACTTATTGAACTTTATGCAACCTATAACTGCGGAAGCAGAGGTATAGGGCTCTTACTCTTTCTGTTTCAAGACACAGGAACTGTTACTTCCCCAGAGAATGCCCTCATTCACTAATATTGAGGAATTAGTTCCTAGAAGTAATCGGGATATAAACATTTATTAGGACAGGCTTCCTCCATAACATGACATTAACATAACTGTAACTTGATTGAACACTTTCTTCTTTTCTCTTTGAACACCCTTGTCTTCCAATCTCACTTCCTTCCCCATGTCTCTGTTCACCCAGCATCCCCTTCCATTCTCACATGCATCACCCTTTTGCATTCGTCTGGAAGAGTGGCTAGGCCCGCATCTGACCCTCCACCCTCCCCATCTACGGCCTGCACTAGCAAGCTGCCCTAGCCCTGGCATACAAAACGTTATACACCCCTCCCCCCAGCGCAGCCTATCCCACCTCCGGCTATCTCCTTCTGACCCGAAGCTTCCTCTGGAGAGACTGGACTGCGTCCATCTCTCCACGGGGCCCTCCATCGGGACATAGACACTTGACACCCTTCTCCATAGTGTGAAAGGCCATTTATTAGTACAGGCTTGCTCCAAAACATAACATCAACATAACCATAACTTGATTGAACACTTTCTTCTTTTCTCCTTGAACTCTCTTGTCTTCCAATCTCACTTCCTTCCATACGTCTCTGTTCACCCAGCATCCCCTTCCATTCTCACATGCATCACCCTTTTGCATTCGTCCCCTGCCTGAAAACAGGCATCCCACTCTGTCATCCTTCAGCTGCTTCTTTTTCCCTGGTGGAAGGGTGGCCAGGCTGGCATCTGACCCTCCACCCTCCCCATCTACTGCCATCCAGCAAAAACTCTTTTGGCGTTTTGCTGCCCCGCCCGCGAACCCACTGCAATTGAGAATCAGACAGGCTCAGTCCTCCACAGCTTCTCCCCCCCCACAAATTAGTCAGCAGAAAGCACAATTCCATTATGTAATGCACGTTCCCCATGAGCAACAAATGTACCCCATCATCTCTGAAAAGTCCCTGTTCACTTTCTTTAATCCCTTTGTGTGTCAACACTTTGATGTCCTGCGACCCACAGAACACCTGCATAGCCCGATTAAGCTTTCTGCTGGCCCGGTCAATGGTCCCATGCTTCAAAGCTCTTCTCCATTTCTTTCTGGGCACAAACTATGTCCATACCACACAAGTCCCATGCATGTTGTGTTTCAGTAATGCCAGGTCCCTCTGCATGTGTTGCAGTAGGGTGATCCCCGATAATCGGACCAGTTCATTTTCCCCCAGGTGCAATACCAGAACATCAGGACAACCCCATGTCGGCAACATTGCAGTTATAAAAGGAAGCAAATTGCCCCACCTCATGCCGCTCTTCCCCCACCACAACACCTCATGTCTTCTACTCCGAAGTCCCAATGAACTGCCATAAACTTGCTTTTTGGCACATTTTGCAGCCCAGTAAATAAACAAATGTCCAACCAGCAATGTCATCGCATTTGCTTTCTCCGGGCCGTACGCACAACTGAGAAGGATAAACAAATGTCAGTGTGGGACAAAATCCCCCTCCCCCAGCACATAAAATTGTCCTGTCCTTGAAAATATTCCCTCTCAAGCCCTGACATATCTCTCACAACACTTCGATCTCCATCTGCCAATGCGCCTGGTTCAGTACCAGTCCCAGTCCAAATGATCCGCCTCAGTAGCGGCACCAATCTGGAACGAATGAGTACCAAAATTACCCGTCTGCCTTCCAACCCGCCCTAAAGCCTTTCTCATCACAACCAACAACTGGAAAGCCGTAAGCTTCTTCCCATCCATGTGACAGAAAACACCCCTGTGGGCTCCGAAATGTATTTTTGGAAAGAGTCCCACTCCTACACTGGACATGCTTCCCCCTCCCCCCCTTGATCTAACCATATCCACTTCCACTTCCCCAACTGGTTTTCAAGCGCCTCAACCAGATGCCCAAACACGCACCCTGCCTTCGCACATCCTCCTTACAAATTCCACAGGCTTTACCCACGCCTAGCAACTCAGACACTGAGAAGGCCCCAACAAAATCCATATCATACACAAACGAAAAAGTGTCACTTCATACACATCCACACAACAGACCAGCAACACATGTAACAGTTGTACCAATAGTTCAAATGTAATAGCCTCACGCACCATCCTTCCTGACCCTGATCGCTCCCTGCCCCAACTTTTCAACATTTTTGCCAAAATTTCATCCTTTGCAGGATCACTGCCAAAAAACAATTTCCCATAGAAAGACACACCTGCCAGCTTACCCCCAATTGAGGCCAGTGACAAACCCTTGTGTATCAGGAATAAAACAAAATGCACCACTCCTGCTTCAAGCACACCCCTAGCTTGCCACCAAAAACGATCCCCATTCGCCTCAAAATCCTGAAATTCCAACCATGCTAAATGGTAATTCCTCAGCGTGGATTCAGCCAGCGACTTTTCCACCAGTTCCATGACCATCACTCCCCCCACTCCCAAAATGTCTGCTGGAACCGCAGTCTTGTGATCCTCTGCGCCCAGTGCCAATGCGCGGTACGCTGCCACTGCGAACGAGACATGGAATCTGCAATAGAATTGTTGACCCCAGGAATGTGTGCAGCCTTAAATATGATGTAAGACAAACAGCACCGCATGAATCTTCACAAAAGGTGCAGTACCCTAAGATCCCTGGCCCTCTGTCTATACACCAGTTCAACCACTGTCAAGTTGTCAACATAAAACATTATAGATCTGTTTGCCAGCTCGTCACCCCACACCACCAAAGTCAGCAAAAGTCGGAAGAATTCTAAGAACGCAATACTCCTGCCCTGGTTCAACCAATGTGCTGGCCAAGCTTCCACACACCACCGACCACCTCAAAAAAGTCCAAAACAAGAGGCCTCTACCACGTCCAAAATAATCTGCACCTGCCACACTGTGTCCTCCTCCCAAAAAGCCATGGAGGCCCCATTAAACTGTGTCTGGAAAAGTTCCCACACCTTGATGTCGTCCCTCAAACCTACCGTCAGCCGAATCCTGTGAATAGGAAGGGATGCTCCAGACATCGCCAACCCCATGCGTCTACAAAAGGTCCTACCTCCCCTAACCACCCTGCATGAAAAAGTTAGGTAGCCCATGAGCTGTTGTGCCACACGCAGCTCTATCCTTCATCTCAACCTGATCTGCCACAAAAATTGCAGGATTTCAGCAACCTTGTCTGCAGGCAAACACGCCATGAATGCCACTGTGTCCAGCTCAATACCCAAAAAGGATAGCACGTAACTAGGTCCCTCTGTCTTTTTAGGTGCCAGAGGCACCCCAAGATCCTTCACCAAATTCTCAAAACACTGCAAGGCCATCCCACACGCTCCTGAATGTGGTGCCCCTACAAAAACAAAGTCATCCAAATAGTGTGACACTGTCCATTGCCCACTCATCCGCACAAAAACCCACTGCAAGAAGGTACTGAAAGTTTCAAACAATGCACAACAAATTGTGCACCCCATTGGAAACACCCTGTCCACATAAATAGCCCCTCCCAACTGCATCCCCAGCAAGGAGAAATCCTCAGGGTGAATAGGCAGCAGCCGGAAAGCTGCCTTGATGTCACACTTGGCCAACTCTGCACCATTGCTGCATCTCCTAATGAGCCGGATAGCGTCATTCACAGGCATATACCGCCTTAATATCCTCTGGTGAAATAAAATCATTGACTGATGCCCCTTCCGGCCATGACAAATAATGTATCAAACAAAACTCCCCCTTTGCCTTCTTGAGGACCACACCTAAAGGTGAGACCATAAGCTCATCCAAGGGCCACCCGTAAAAGGGGCCAGCAATTCTACCCTCTGCCACTTCCTTGGCCAGTTTTGTCGATACCATGTCCAGCATGGCCAATGTTGACTGTAGGTTCTCCCCCCATCTCCTCACCCGTGGTCCTTGGTACCCTACTCGAAAACCTTGTCTGAAACCCCATTCCAATCTGCACACCATGTCCGTATCTGGGTACATGTGCAACCAGGGCAGTAACCTATCCAATTTAATTGGAGTAGGTGCCCTTTGGCCCAGGAGTGCCCTGGCCTTCTCTGCCCCTGGAAGATCTCCTCTGCTCTGCTGGACTGAACAATGTAAAACATTGTGTGACTAGGTGTCTCTATACTAACAGCAGTGCGACAAGCTGCAAAAGAGGTCGATCTCTGTTCCTGCCCCCTCCTTATACCCCTTTTACTCCCGCCCCTTTACTCCCCCTCAGCCTATACCACCTCAGTCCATCTCCTTCTGGCCCGAAGCTACCCATGGAGAGACTGGACTTTGTCCATCTCTCCACGGCGCCCTCCATTCAGCTCATAGTGTATGCCAAATGAAAGATAAACTCATCTTTTAGGTGTGTTTGTACTCATTGGTACTGTAATGCATAATGACAACTCCAACATAGCAGTCAACTGCCCACTTAATATGTAAGTGAGTTTCACCCAATTCCTGTTTTGAACAAAAAATAGTAAGCATGCTAGGACTGGTAGTCTAACTTTAGTAACAATATATATATGGATTAAGTATTCCATGACTGTGACTGCTGTTAACTTAAAATTACACCACACGTTACCAGTGTGTCTTGGGACCTGTCAACAGCTGAACTCCATCTCCCATAAAACTACTATGTGGTTATTTTAATGGCTCTTTCTCCAGTAGTCTATAGTTTTAGTTAGGAGAGCAAAGAAATAAAATTCAGCTGGCAGAGCTTTGCAATGTTGACAACTCTTTAGCTATACTAAGCTGCAATTTTAGTAAACTTTAGGTAACTTCACATATGAGTCACATTTCTTGGAAGAAGAGGGTTTTGCAAGAGACTTTTATTTTTTTTTATTTATTTATTTTGCAGAACAATTCATTCACATAAAGTAAATATTTGATTTTTCCCCACAAGTCTTAATTTGGTGAGATTGTTATTTGTTTCTTTTCCCCTAATAATTTGAAGTTTATAGTTTCATATAGTTTGCAAAGTTTTAAAACAAACTGTGCGACGATGGTTAAAGGCAACGTAGCTAGTTTTACACTGCCCTTATTTTAATTCTAGTATCCCAACCTAACTAAATTGTGCGATACTGGGCAACTGGCTGCATTGCCATGTGCCTTACATCCCTCATCTGCTAACATTGCACCCGGCAGAATTTAACTGATGTATATTTTTTGTTTTCACTAAGACATTTGAAATGAGTGTGATAAGCTTCTGCCTCTGTTCTCAGACTGCATGATGAGATAGACTGCACGTGAGGTAGAGATTTGTGATGTGCTTTTTTACTTCTAACGGAAAATAGGGAATTACCTCCTTGTCCGTCTTCCCTGCTCCAGTTCTCACATTATAGTTATGTTCTCCAGT
Source organism: Pleurodeles waltl (assembly GCF_031143425.1). Classification (NCBI taxonomy): domain Eukaryota; kingdom Metazoa; phylum Chordata; class Amphibia; order Caudata; family Salamandridae; genus Pleurodeles; species Pleurodeles waltl. The sequence goes on along the minus strand of NC_090440.1, from coordinate 1,084,845,206 downwards.
CTGGAGACCTGTTCCCTAGCTGACCTAAATTACTTCTTACAAAATGGTGACTGACTAACCTGCCATCCCTAGAAAAGAGAGGAAGTACCAGATTGCATCCTGTTATTTTCTTTCTGCGCCTGAATTACCGTAACTGACACAGGAAAGTTTTTGCTGTTTTCTTTTTCGTTATATTTGAAGATTTGCTTTAGTAATCCTCACATTTGAGTATCTATAACTGGTCCTTATACTTTGCTAAAGCAAAAGGGAGATGCGGGGCACATTCCAGCTATTTCTGTGATCTGCTTTAGGGATCATCCAGAGTAGCTTTCCTTACTGAATTTGTATGGGCCTGCAGAGGAACGTTTTCACTTTGCTCATGGAGCGGTGGTGCTGAGCACCACACTAGCTCCAGGGGGAAATTCTCCAATGCAAAAATGTCTCATTGGGATTCTATGTCTCAGGACTTCAAGGCTCAGGATCCAGTGACACAAACAATTTTGAGGATCTCTACTGGTGATTATCTCAGTTAGTTCTAGAACGAGAAGCTCAATCAGCCCCAACCTTTGATTGTTAGCACAGATGTCACAGACCAGGGCTGGGATGCTGTATTGGGGTCAGCCAAAGCTCAGTGGATGTGACGTCCACACAAAGCCATTGCCACTTTCAATTGGCAAACACTTGTGGCAGAAAGGAGAGCCTTGATTTTTTCTTTCCAATCTCAGTAATCAGGAGATGAACATTCATACTGACAACCAAGTAGGAAGGACATATCTTGAATCACCAGGGGAGCATGTGTCACTCCATGTCTCTCCTTTCCCAGAAAATGTGCATTTGGGCAAAACATCTCCTTTATTCTCTGAGGACAGTGTATCTTCTGGGGACGGGGAATGGCCTTGCATACTATCTCAGCAGGAAGTTCCTCTCCTCGATCCCTCTATATCTAGCTCTGTGGGTTTTAAAGGAAATCTGTCAAAGTTTCAGTCAGTCATGGCTTGACCTCTTTATCATGGACAATGCCCATCTTCCTCACTTTTGCTTCCTGATTCCTTTCCCAGCAGCATGGGTGATGGACACATTTTCAATCATGTGGCCTCAAGGTCTTCTTTATTGTATTCCTCCCTTTCCCCTGATTCCTCAAGTCCTGCAAAAACTTCACTTCAAATGGATCAGGCCAAAGTCCAACTAGTGGCCTCGGGGTGATTTTGGACAACGTGGTTTTCTCTCCTTTGCCAGTTGGCAATGTCGCAAGCCTAGGGTTTTTCCTCTCCATCAATCTCTACTTAATCAGCCTATCCTCTCTCATGGCTCTCTCAGCCAATTGAGTCTGGGGGTCTGGCTGTTGAAAGGGTAATTCTCCTGGAACAGGGAAGCTCGGAATAGGTGGCTGATTCCATTCTGCCTTTGAGGCATCCAGCTAATCGAAAAGTGTGTGCTTGCCATTGCTGTTACTTTGAGTGTTGGTATTTTCCAAAACATTTACAACCTACACTATGTAAGCCTGTTAAAATTCTTGATTTCTTACATGATGGGTTTGTTTTAGGTTTGGCTGACTCTACTATTAAAGCAAAATGGGTGGCTATTCAAGCTTTCAGAGGTGAAGGGGTGTTTGTGATTGACCATTTGACATCTCGTCTCTTGCGTAGCTTCATATTGCAGCGTCCCTCGATTCACTTCCCAACCTCACCTTGGGACTTGCCATTAGTACTTGTCCTCCATTTGAGCGATTGGAGTCAGTAGATATCAAAATTCTCACTGGTATAGTAGTTTTTCGTAGCTGTTTTCTCAAGGAGACGAGTCAGTGAGATTAGGCTCTTTTGTCAGTTCCACCATTTATAGTTTTTTTGCCTAAGTATTCTCATCATTTCATCATACAGAGGACATAGTGTTGCCTACCTTTTTTCTGCCCCCACCTCAGTTGAGGAATAGCAGATGCATACTCTAGATTTGCATAGGGCTTTGTCTGTTTGCTTAGAGCAGACTTCACATTTCATAAAGATAGATTCATTCTTTGTTACCTCTGGTGTTCCTAGTAAAGGTTCTTGCCTATCTTCAGCTGTGGCTTAAGTCTACCATAATTAGAGCTCATGGGTTATCAGATGAGTCTGTTCCCCTGCAGGTTCAGGGTAGATTCATTAGAGGCATTTCAGCCTCATGGGCGTCCTTTTATGGGAGCCTCCCTTTGAGATATTTTCTGTGCAGCAACATGGAGTTCTCCTCGTACTTTTTGTCCCATTTTGGGGGTCAATTGGGGTGAGGTTTTTCATCCTCTTTTGGGTTCATGTTCTTCAGCTATGCTACATAATTTCTGGTGATTTTATTCCACAAATTGTTTGTTAATGACATAAAGGCCCATATTCATGAAAAATGATGCACAACTGCACCAGCGCATTTTTTAACACAAGCTAACGTCATCCCCGAGCGCCTTCCGTGTGCCATATTTAAAAAATGACACACAATGGCACTAAAGAATGGTTAGCATCCACACAAAAGACACAAGTAGGTGATGGATGGCATTAGGCAAAATGGTGCTAGTTGGCCAAAAATGACGCTAGACTGATTAGCGGCAAAAATTCTGCGTCATTTCTGGTCGCACAGGCAGCCAAACAATGATGCCTGTCTAAGTATGGACAGGTGATATTACCAAGCACATATACTTTCCTGGGATGGGCTTTCTCCTCCTGTAGTGTCCCTGTGGTGTGGGTGGTAGTGATGCTGGGGTTTAAGGTGGGCATCTATGTGCACAAAATAGTGACACCATGGTGGACTCCATTGTGTTTCCCTGAGGATATGTGCCCCACATTCTTTTAACGCCTGGTCTGACCAGCCATTAAAATTTGACGTTAATAAGCTTTAGGGTCATTCTTTAAGTCCGCCTCCTAGCTGCGTGACATTTCAGCATCAGGAGGTAAATATGGCACTAGGGGGCTAGCATCATGTTTAGGAAGAGAACACCTGCCTTTCAAATCATTGTTGCTGTTCGACGTAAGGTGGGTTGGCACTTCCTAAAAATGACTCTAACTCATATATTTTGATGCTAGATGGGTCTTGAGTCAAAATATGAATATGGAGTTAAGTGGCGCTAACTTTTCATAAATATGGGCCAAACATTAAAATTGCATTAAAAATGTTTTTGGTGTGTGAATATAACCAATCTGGTATGCTTGGGTATTATCTCGCATGTGAAGACTGGAACTGGGAAGACGGATGAGGAAGTAATGCCCAGGTTGATAACTGGTCTTCTTCATTATTCCAACTCCGAGAGAGTCAAATTGATTAGATCTTTTATATTGGTTTTCTTTCATGGCTTAGAGAATTAACGAGATGTGATGTGGTACTTCTTCCCTTTTCTAGCGGTTGCTGGGTGGCCATCATATTTGGAAAAGTAGTTTAAGTCAGCTAGGGAACAAGTCTGCAGACTGGAGAACATCTCTCATGTGAAGACTGTATCAGGGAAGACCGGATCTCAGAACTTTTCCAGTAAGTAACCGGCTCAACACTGCTTCTCTTTTGGTGACATACTGCATCATCAGCAACGTTCTAGTCACACCATTAAACACATCATTTCATTTCACTACTTTACTTCATAAAGTGAGTGAGAAACAGCTTCATCAGAGCTGCCTGTCTCTTCGATGACCAATGAGGTGTAAATGAGGTACATACGGTTGGAACGCTATATATAAAGTTAAATGGAATATTGAAGTTTTAATAGGGCGATGCCAATTTCTCTGAAGTTTTAAAGTGTCTCACTTTTCATTTTTAGTGGTCCTTCTGAAATAGTTCAGCTTTTACGAGATTGCTTATCATAGTCTACCTTAATAACTTGGAAGCTTAACTTTTTGAAAAGAAGTTTTTCAAAAAGGTGACCTTTTTCAGCACGTTCCAAGTTACTCTCGTTAGAAGTGTTTTTAAAGTTCAGTTGTTCAATTTCAACTTATCCTTTCAGATTCAGGGAACTGATGGAAAGGGTCTATCATTACCTATGGATTCATATTAATAAGTGATGTGTGTGTCACAGCAAGTCCCAGATATACTACTTGAAAAACGTTTTGAAGGAATCAAATTAGGGATGTGCAAAATTAAAATGTCACCGACATAGCTAGGCAAACGTGTCAAACTTTGCAATTCACGTTTCAGCGAACGTCGACGGCAGTCGAAAATCATTACAAAACGAGCTTTTGCAGACATTCATATGCAAATATTTTGATAAGCATTTTCTGGTAACAGCAACATTTTCAAAAGAATCTCATCCCAAAACGTACTTTTGTGAGATTTGCAGTTCTTTATAATTTAATTTTTAACTTTTCAAACATCTCAAAGGTCATATAGATTTGAAAAAGCTTTACGTACTTTACAGAGGATGTTTTTCAGTCCTCTAGATCAAGTATGATTTGTAAGAACAACATATGCGTTATTGCAAATACTTCTTATAATATGTCAAGTGGAGATCATTTATTTGAAAAATGTCTCCTGAATTTCAAAGAGGAATGGATGTGTTTATAGAATCACGCTTTTGGCTCAAAAAGGGCTGTAGGCAGATAATTGGATCTGCATTAAGGGCCTGCTATTTAGATCTAAGGGAAGATTTATGGAAAGTGGCACTGCACCTAGTGCAGCTCCATTTTTCTAGTGCACCTTAGTGCCCCCTAACGCCACCATTTGTGCACTGTATTTAATATACGGCGCACCATGGCGGTAGTTAGGGAACTAGCGACATAATTTTTATGCTAGCTTCGCGCTTTGCAGGATTAGCGGTAAGTGTCAAAAATGTTTACGCTAATCCTGCAAAGCCCACTGAAGCCCATTGTAAACAATGGTGTAGTTCCTTTTAACGCCTACTCTGAGCAGGTGTTGAAAGTGCAGAAAAAAAGTGACACAAAGAAATCTTTTAGACTTCTTTGCACCATTTTTTTGGCCCCCCTTATCTGGGGAACGCCCCATTTGCAAACGTGGCGATTTAGGCTTCTTGGGCCACATTAGTGTAAAAACAATTACGCTAATGTAGCGCAAGGAGGCACTAGGGGTTCTTAAATCTGCTCCTTAATTTAATTTACCTGAAAAGCTCATAGTGTTTCAAGAGGTGCTATGGCACCAGAGGGCTCTGCTTATTACTGTAATCCAGCGAAGAACGAAAATGGTAAGACATTATAAATTTTCTGTTCATGTTGTGCATTGGCAGCCTTCATTTATGCATTTATCTATCTACTCTGTCTGACTGACATTACTGAATATATATTGGCTAAAATGCCCCAGGTCGTACATTATAAGGCTATCACAAATCACTGAGGAGTTCTGAGACCATGCACAGAGGTCAAAGGCCTACTACTTTTATAAGGTAAAAACTCCAAAGGGGCTTGCAATATTCTTTTAACATACGGATGAATGTATTTTACTTGTTATAATACATATTCACACCAACTCTCATCCTACAAACCGTATAAGTCCTTGGTGGCTTACCCCTTCATATGAAAGAGATAATATGATGGTAGACATTAAGAAAAAAACGGATTCTTTAGTGCGAATTATGCAAATGCAAAAGCAGTTAGCGTTTTTTTTTTTTTTTTTGCGAACACATATTAGGATCAGTTTAATTTTATTCACATTGATAAAAGCCTGTGGCTCAAAAATGAAAGAGTTGTGAGATTCTTTGTTTGCTTTAAGCAGGAAACACGCATGTTGCCTTAAATCTATCCTTTCTGATGATCACTGTTCATTTAGGAAAAAAAACAAAATATAAGAACCAAAAATACTTAAACTGAAGCTGTAATTATGCTTTTTGATCTGCCTTTCACTGTTGCCGCTGTCTCTGGCAGGATATACTATAGTGTCACAGATCAACTGCAATAAGTTATTTTCCTATTACAGGTGATTAGAAGCGCCAAACTGGACAGCAGTATAGAAATTTGAGGCAGGTTTTTGTAATGAGACTGCACAATCTTATGTACTACATTTATACAATGATGACCAAACTGTGACTGTCTCCCAGTACTATTCTAAATGCAACCTAGCCAACAGATTGATCGAGGGTGTAATCTCTAAGTAAATGCTTTCCACAATGTAGGTACCTTTATGAAGAATCATTAGCTTTCACATGCAGCTACATTACTATCGAGTTTATATTTGAGGAATCATTTCAGTGCATAAGTACCTATGAGGTTGGAAGTATAACCACTTAAATGTTATGCCCAAGATTTGCATTGGGAGCTAGTTGAAGCAGCAGTCTCCCTCTAATGCAATCTCTTTTTTTTAAGTCAAAGATAGCTCGCACACCAGACTTGTGAGCACTTTGTGAACTGTTGATTAAGTGCATAGAATTATTTACAATAAAAACGTCTGGAATGAACTGCCACTCCAATAACCAGCTTGAGTTTTCATAGGCTATAGCAGCAACTCTTATTGGTTGTCTGGATTTTTGTTTGAAGGGAAACTTTGGGATCAAAAATGAAGCCCAAATTTGTCAGTCTTGGCTAGGTGGAGTTTGATCTCAAACACCTCAGGGATCCATAAAGCAAGCTCATCTATGGTACTAAAAATTAATGTTTCTATAATGTTTGAGATGAAGGAAATGGTGTTTCATCCTATACTTCCAATATCTTGTAAGAATGATACAACAACTGTAAAAGATTGGTTGTCCTGTTAAGATCTAATAAATGTTTGTGTATCATCCATGTTTGAAGGAAAGGCCACCTTACAATCACACACTAGATCAAATAAGGTTCTTAGGTATATATTAACTATTACCCGGGACAGAGGACACTCCTGTGGCTGCACAGGTCAAACCTTTAGCTTTTGCTTTCTTTGAGAAAGAAAGGATTTGAATCAATTAACAGTACTTGGCCCCACCTTCACCAGAGAAAATATATGCACTTTCAAAAATGTGCTCCAGGCTACCAGAGAGAAGAAAACGTCTCAATGTTTTAGTGTCTGATCCTTAGCAGTACTACTGTAATTGTAAAATTGACTGTTTTTATTAATGACAAATTGAGGTGTGCCCACTGTACTTCTTTGGCAAACGTCTTAATATGGGAAACGTTGCATTCTATTTCGAGTTAATGGAAAATATTAACACTTTGAAATACATCACTGAGGGACTAGTCTTGCTTAGTGGGAGAAGGATATGTTTGCTATTGCCTTCTTGTATGCAGAGTTGTAAAGTTAAATGACTCACCATGTCTCATTGGTTTTTAAACCAAATTATTTTAAAGAGCACTATAACGGCCCTTTACGGCAAGAGGCAACTGGCTAGACTGGCAATGGTTAATAGCTGTCCCCCATTAGAGCCCCCAGCATGACCCATGCAGTTGCACATGTTCTGTGCTAAATTACACTCCCATCCCTTAGGCACTGGCAACATCCCCTTTTACAACATCTCATGTCTGATAATGGTTATCCGGTCTCTAGCACTTCTATGCAGAAGACTCCGCCTTATGCTCATCCCCACCCCACCATATCTGGGATGTCCTTTCTTGGTGGAGTATGTCATACCTTTTATGAAGGGGACAGACTGTGGCTAGAAAATAACCTAGTTGTGCATGCTTTATGTGGGTTAACTTTTCCTCACTTAACTGAGCTAGTGAAAAAACTCGAGGCATATTTGCAAGCCTCATGCACTGCTTGTTTGTAACTTTTTTGTGACACACCTGTGGCATATTGTGCAGACCCATTTCTACAAGGCCAAGTAAAGCCACTTTGCCTGGCTTTTCATGGCCTTGTATATACGGTGTAAGGCAACAGAGCTTAAGTCGCTGCACTGTATTACACTGCGTCAGGGAGGCATATAATGGGAGTTGCAGTGGGGGTTGCTGTTGACAACGCAGACACCCTTGCACCATTGCCAGCACAGGGAGAAAGGACAACAACGCACTGTGTCTTGTAAATATGTTGCATTTCTGCCCTTTTCCTGTGGCACAGCGAAGCGCAGCAAGGTCGGTATCTGCGCTGCCCTGCACCACGGGGCTTGGAAGTATGCCCCTTTGGCTCCCTTCACTAAAGAAACATTTGCTGACTTCATACTTCACTGAGAATGCTTGACTTTTTCACATCCCTAAAGTTCTACGAATTTTTTTAATCTCGCCTTTGAATTAAGAGAACGTTCTGTTTTTTTGATAGATGCTGTATTGGTTGAGGAGGTTTTATTTGAACTCATATGTAAATGAAGAGATGCTGTACCCCCAATAGAGACCAAAATAAGATTGCTACAATAATTTCCTTTAGTGATAGTTGTGAAAGCTCTGCACGAGTTGAGTAGTAAATACTTAATTTTTTGATCAATTACAATTTTACATTATCACAGTTACTGCAATCTGGCATGTTTTCAAAATTTAGAACACTTAAAATAATAGATTCAAGCATCAAGTTGCTGGAAAAATGGTTGGAAAAAAGACTAATCCATGTTGGATCTATATGTCTCAAAAGAAAATCCAGTTGCCCAGAGATGAGTGGTCCTTGACAAAAATACAGGTTTTTCAATTTTGCCTTTTTACATGATATCAGTTTTTTCAACCTTTTATCTCAGCTGGTTTCGTGTTTTGACTCTGGGCATTGTTAGACTGCCATTCATACGAACGCAACTTGTGCTCTGACTCTAAAACAGAATGTAAAATTGGTTTAGCTCAATTTTGCTTATTTAACGTTTTATGTATGCCAAAGTATGTTCACTGAAAGAGCTGGAGAAATACAAATATAACTTGTGGGTTGTTTTATTTTCCGGACGCATAACAGGAAAAACATCAGGTCTACCGTTGTGTCTGACTGTAGCAGAAAGGATTGGTATAATACATGGCAGAAAGAAAACCTTTCGTCCTGTAGACAAACCTATTTTATTGTATTATCTCAGTTATCCGTAATTGTTCCTCTTAGCCGACAAGTCTGCATGCTGCATGCATTAAAACGGCAGGACGCGATAACTAGATGAACATGTCATATACTACTTGTACTGAACATCATGGTTTACAGAGATGGCAGTGCGCTATAAAGTTTTACCATGCAACCGGTCGCGTCTGTGGGCCCTTGAGGAGGTATGTTTTTTGTAGCTGACCCCACTACAGAGAAGGAGGGCACAGGTTTAAATGAATTTCAATAAGGGCCCGAGGGCAGCAAGATGGATAGGGGCTATATGACTCTCACAGCACCTAGCAGCCTGTTGCTTCTGTGTGCCCTTTGGGCGATAAATCATGTGTTTCTGACCCTGATACGGAGAGGGAGAGCACAGAGTTGAATGGGACTGCTACGCACTAGCAACCCAACCCTTTCATAAACCCTTCAAGTACCCACACTGATTCAACAGTCCTATACTCGTGCAGAATAACACGCTTTTCTTTAACCATATACTTAAAAATATCCAGAAATTGCAACAATAGGATATTAAGAATTAAATTCTGCGGATTGAACACTTCTATTACTGCTAATCTGCATGATCTAATCCCCAATGACTTGAACGCTTTCCTTAGCAGGGTTCTCCGCTTGTGGTCTAACCGGGGACAAATGCATAAAATATTCAGCAATGATTAATTTGCCTGATAGCACAAACAGCATAACATGTCCCCCCTGATTTTTTTTCCTGCCATTTTGGGAAGAAGTCCAATGAAGGGATCACTCCCAGCGTTAACAACAGAAATTTCTGTTTAGCTTTCAGAGAGTAGAGAGCTTCAAGGATAGAGGAAGCTTTTTGTTCACCTTAGGAGTTCAATACAAACCATCCATGTGAAAGTTTACCAATTACCCTTTTGTCCTCTATCCAACTTTGCAGCTTTATGGTTTTATTTACAGCCCTTTTAAAAACGGTTTTATAGACTTTTATTTCAATTCTTTCTAAAAGATTGGCATCTGAGCCCACCATAATGTTGCTGCTGTAAGAAAGGGATGGTATCAGTCTTGCCTTCATGACTGCCACCACCAGTTGTGAATTATGACCCTGGAATCATTTGCCAAAGATAAAAAGGCGAAGTGTAATGCTGAGGCTTTACCCCTGATAGCTTCCCTTTGAGAGGTGAACAAATTCCTGCAGCCTATTTTAAAATCCTAGGTGTGTGTATGATGACGTCTCATCTATTGTGTAACTGATGAGATGCCATTTACATTTATTTAAAATGTGGATTTTGAATGAAATATATATATTTTTTTAAGATTGATCGCAAGGCCATTAGCAGCATAGGTTGCCAGGCATTTGAGCAATCTCTGCAGACCTACCCTGTTGTTGCTGAGTAAAATCTTCTGCATACAAGATGTTAGAGAGTGGGATGCCACCAAGGCTCGGGGGATGTAATGCCAGAGCCTTTAGTATTGGGGAAAGTTCAGAGATGTATAAGTTAAAGAGGAGAGGTGCAAAAGCACACCTCTGCTTTAATCCATAGATGTTCTCACTGCCCATGAAACATGAGTAACATTACCAACCTTGACTTGTATCCATTTATCCACGTAAAGCAGCTGGCTTGCCCGTAGAAGGTTACTCAGGATTCCCCACTGCTGGAGCTTTGTCCAGAGGTTATTGCGAGGGATACTATCAAACACTGCTTTGAAATCCACAAAACACATGTATAGACGTGTGCCAGTGGACTTTGCTCCATTGAAAATTAAATTTGTGGGCATGAGATTAGTGAATGTGCCTTGCTTTCTCAGTAGTCTACGGGTCTTTGAGGGTGTTTTGCTGTACTTCAGACTGAGAGGAAACAAAATGAAAGGAATGCCAGGATGCAGCACTCTAAGTCTGAGTAATGAATGTATGAAGGGACTTCTCAAGGTTCATACAGGGAAAGCATAATGTGAGCATTTCGGTCAAATCTCTTTGCCAGCTTCAAGTTGTGAACCCAAACAACCGCGAAAAGAGAGAACTACCCACAATGGGATCCGAGCAAGGCGTCCCCTCCTAGAAATGAGTTCTGTCTAACCCCGGTCATCAAGCTTCCCTCTTATATACTTTAAACAAGCTGGAGAGGAGAATTCTAGAAACTCCCCCTCCCATACAGTAAGGTGTTGTTCAAGCACTGGCTGTACCAGGTCAGTGTTGAAAGAGCACGTTTAGAAATTGGCCACATTCTAAGGCACACTCCCAAGACCAAATTGTTCCCTGACATGCCATAAACATTCTCTGGTACATCCTTATCTCTCCCTCACTCCTCCATGTTATGTCCCTGCCTTGGTAAGAAAGAGCGAGAGCAGCAAAAAACATATTACATAAATTGTGCACAGAAAAATACCTGCCCCACCAATATGATGGTGTTTGAAGCTAAGCTAAGCACAAAATGGAGTCATTGTTCAAGATGGAGCCTGGGGTAAAACACAGATAGTATTAGAGATGCCAATGAGTGTTATTAAGCTATAGTTACTTGGGGATGTTGCTGCTCTTCCTTTGAAGATGGGACGAACAATTGGGATCTTCAAACATTCCGGGATAGACCGTTCTACTAAAGACCCTTCCACTAAAATATTGTTGAAAAAACTGGCCAGAAAGTTAGCCAGATGTTCGTTTAAGATCTTTAAGGATGGCTTGGAGGATTCGATTTGGGCCAGGAACACAGTCTGAACAAGATTTCTTGATGGTCTTAGATAATGTGTCATCTGTATACTCTCGCGGATCAATTAGAATGGTTTCCCTAAAAGTCTCCTGAGGTCGCACTTGGTCGGCTGGATTTAGCATACATCCTGATAAGTGCAACGTTAGGTAGTTGACCCAGTCATCCTCAGCTATATTTGTATTTTATGTAATGGTTTATGGTTTTTAATTGACTAATAAACTAAAATCAAACGTAACACATATGTCTTACTATTAATATATGGGAAGAGAGCATACCTGACAATAAAACACTCTTAAACCCAAGGAGAACGGGTGTTACATATATTGGATTTCCTCTAAAATGGGAGCTTAAAATGGTACACTTCCAACAATTGTTGGAGTGAACTAGTATATTTGCAGTCCCCAAGTTATTTTGTCACTTTCTTATCATGCACTAAGAGAGCCTAATCCATTGAGCCAGCAAGTATTTAGCCAATCCAAAAAACACTGGCCCGTATTTATACTCCGTTTGCGCCGAATTAGCGTCGTTTTTTTTAACGCAAATTCGGCGCAAAACTAACGCCATATTTATACTTTGGCGTTAGACGCGTCTAGCGCCAAAGTATGGGCAAATAGCGTCATTTTTTTGCGTGAACGCCTTCCTTGCGTTAATGAGATGCAAGGAAGGCGTTCCCGTCTAAAAAAATGACGGCGACGCAAATGCGTCGTATTTATACTCCGGGGCAAAAATCACGCCCGGGAGGTGGCGGGTCAAAAAACCCCGCATTTGCGCCACTATTTAACGCCTGGGTCAGGGTAGGCGTTAAGGGGCCTGTGGGCTCAAAATGAGCCCACAGGTGCCCTCCCCTGCCCCCAGGGACCCCCCCTGCCACCCCTGCCCACCCCAGGAGGACACCCAAGGATGGAGGGACCCACCCCAGGGACATTCAGGTAAGTTCAGGTAAGTATAATTTTTTATATTTTTTTATTTTTTTGGGGTGGCATAGGGGTGCCTTATTTGTGCCCCCCTACATGCCACTATGCCCAATGACTATGCCCAGGGGACACAAGTCCCCTGGGCATGGCCATTGGGCAAGGGGGCATGACTCCTGTCTTTACTAAGACAGGAGTCATGAAATGGCGTCTGGGCGTCGTAAAAAAATGGCGCAAATCGGGTTGAGGCGATTTTTTTGCCTCAACCTGACTTGCCCCATTTTAAGACGCCCTAACGTCATTTTTTCCCAACGCCGGCGCTGCCTGGTCTACGTGGTTTTTTTCCACGCACACCAGGCAGCGCCGGTCTGCTTGCGCCGGCTAACGCCATTCCATAAATACGGCGCCCGCATGGCGCTTCAGAATGGCGTTAGACGGCGCTAATTTTTTTGACGCTAAACTGCGTTAGCGCAGTTTAGCGTCAAAAAGTATAAATATGGGCCACTGATTTACTTGTGTCACTGCTAAGTATTCTATATGCTTCTAGGTGCTGCCTAGTGCCAAGGTTCCGTCAAGAGGAGGACAATCCACATTGCCCCATGATTGTAATAGCATAGGCAAAAAAACAAATATATATATATATCAGGGTTTAGGGGCCCACCTGGCAAACTGGACACAGATCATGTTATAAGTCCTTCACTTGCCATTTACTACTGAAAACTTTAATAGGTAAGGTTCTGTATCTAAACTGAAGGTACAGTTTCCATGCTAATCTCCTCAATGGTCTGCTCGTACCACAGGCAAGGTTTGATATCTATAAAAACTAATGAAAGCGTTCCCTTGGACCTTGTCACACGTTCATTGGCTATGAACCCTCAGCTTTCTTTGACCCTATTTCTAGGGATCAAGCACAAGTTCAATACATTTCCAACCCTAGTTTCCGTAGCAATACTTTGATCGCTCTCAGCCAAGATAGTTTTTTGCAACACATTGAGATACTATAAGGTATCTTAGGCCCACCCAGCAGGGTTCAAGAGCTTGAGTGGACTACAACTGATGACAGAAAGTTAGAAGTCTACTTCAATTTTCTGTGAGATCCTCCTTTGAGTCCAGTCCAAATAAACAGGGGCCAGAGGGGTAACCATAGGATTAATAAATAAAGATATTAAAAACCTATGCTCAATTGTTGCTGTGCTATTTGTGTTTGCGCATCTGCACAGTTCAGCTAAATACAATACTGTCACCAATGCTGTGGCGTTAGAAATCTCTAGGGCAAGGGCTATCTTTCTTGAAGATGTCCTTTTATGGATCATGGCTATGCTTGCAGTCTGCTAGATTAGGGGCACATGTGTCTTTTGAAGATGTGGTTCCCAACTCAAATTGGGGGTGAGTCTTATGTCTAGATAATCAAAATTGGCCACCAAGTGAAAATGAGTTTCACCCACTAGCATATGCCTCTTGCAATTGGCTTCTCAATTAGAGAAAAACATGCACTTGGTTTTAGAGCTCTTATTCTACAGCCCGCCTCATCACAGAAAGAATTGAAGGTATTTAGTAACTGAGCGCCTTGAGTGACTTAGATATTAAAAGGGTGCCATCAGCAAAGAGGAAAGCCGGCACCCTCATCCCCCTGAGTTTTAACATGTCACACTCATCCCTGTTCAAGTAATCCAGTACCCCATTGATGCATACTGAAAAAATGGTGGAGAAGAGAGCACACTGCTGTCTGACCCCACATTTTACCCTGATAGATTCAGTCAGTTGCCCATTTTCCCCCCATCTTACTTGAGCAAGGATATCTGCATTAAATCTCACCAAGATGTTCAATAGGTGTGCTAGGATGCCCATTTCTTCCAACACCCTCCAGACTTTACCCCAAGGAACCAGATCAAAGTCACTACATAAATAAACAAAAGCAACAGAAAGTTTGCTCCTGTTGATTATTACCTCCTTTCATGAGAAGCAAATATAGCGAAAGACCGGGTCACCTGAAAATCGGACAAACATCCTCTTCAATAATCAACTCCTGTAGATGTACAAATACCTGTTTACAAAAAACCTTTTGCAACGTTTCGATCAGGCAAATGGGCCTGCAGTTCCGTGGATGTGTCTGATCCCCCTTTTTGAAAATTGGAAGAATCTCCACTAATTTCTATGATGCCGGAATATTCACACCAGAAAGTACCCTTTAAACAAACTGCAGGTGTTTTCCAAAGGAGTTATTATCTTTGGCTGTCAAGGCTTAATAAAGGGAGTTCTACATGTAACTCTCCCATTCCCTCTTTGCTTGAGCCAGTACCAGCCTGCACCAGGTCCTACACCTTACCAGAGGGCCTACAGTTGAATTTTGCTACAACTGAGAACTCACTTTTGGCTGTCCTACATGCATGGTTGTACCAACCCACAGTCTTGGGAATGTTCTTGTTCACTCATTTAACTTGACATAATAGGTGCCTTATCTGGGAATACAATGCCTCATGGCTTAATTTCATGTTCTCATTCCTGAATTCCTGTGGGAAGGGGTATAAAGTTCAACCTCCTTCTTCACCTTGATCTTAACTATCTCTAGAGCTGAGGGATTCTTTTCCATCCGTTCCCACTCGATATTCTTCTGATTATTAGTTCGGGAGATGGTGCTCAAACGAATGCTACTCAGGAGTACAGGTTTTGCAACTGGACTGTCTAATAATGTCAAGCTCAGAGCACTGTGACTGCTATCAGATCCATCCACCCCGCCAGAACCAGTACAGCAGGCCACAGCTTTGAGTAAATAAGAAAATAATTAGTTCTGATAGGGTGGCCCGGCCTATTATAAGTCATTTTACCATGCCAATCCGAAGGAGTCCTACCATATGTGGGTCTAAGATCAAAGTTTAGTGTAGTGCTAATACGTGGGCTGCTATGGGAGACCATCTTTCACTCGATAAACCAATATGCAGGATTTTCAATTACGTGTCCCTTTCCATAGTCAAGCTGGGTGGGTGGAGGGGGGACTACTAATGGTTCAAAATGGTATTAAAATTCCCTGCCACCGGTAATAAGCTGCTCCCTGTGTGCTCAGAGCGAGTGGCTTCAAGAACATCTAATACCGTGGTCTCTGCGTTATTTGTTCCTACTCTAATATATACATTAAAAATGTTAAGAGATATGTATATGAGATCACCAAACTAACTGCAGAAATATCAAGGTAATTGAAAGGGACAGTTTCAATTTGGCACTAGAGTGCAGTTTTGCCCAAATTACTAGTCTCCCCAAGGGTCTTCCCAACCCACTCTAAATAAATGCAAGCAAAAGGATGTAAACCCACTCCTGTAGAATGAGAGAAGCACCACAGGGCATATTTATACTTGTTTTTGCGCCGCATTTGTGTAATTTTATTTTACACAAACTTGGTGCAAAACTAACTCCATATTAATACTTTTGCGCTAGACATTTTTTGGACGTGGAACCAACTTTGCATCAATTAGATGTGAAGAAGGCATTCCCGTGCAAAAAATGACTTGATGGCCCTAGCGCCATATTTATCCCTGTGTGCTAAAATCACACACGGCATGGAGGAGGGGTCAAAAAATTGTGCAAAGCTTGCTTTGCACCATTTGTTAACGCCTGGGGCAGGGCAGCGTTAGGGGACCTGTAGACCTATTTCTATGGTGGAACACCATGGAATAAGCCCACAGGTGCCCTCACCAGGCCCCAGGAACACCCCCACCCACACCAGAGGGACAGCAGAGGATGGGGGACCCAATTCCAGGTAAGTATAGGTAAGTACAAGTACGTATTTTATTTATTTTTATAAAGTGCCATTGGGTGCCCTGAAATGGGACCACCTACATGGCATTGGGTGCAATGGCCATGGGTCCCCTGTACTGGGCATTGGGGTGGTGGGCATGACTCCTGTCTTTTGTAAGACAGGAGTCATGCGGTATGGATGGTTTTGTGTAAGAAAATGACTCTAGGCAGGTTAGAGTCATTTTGTTTTACTCTAACCTGCCCTACTTCATTTTTTGGTGCAAAACCCCCTTCTTCCATACTGCCAGACCCACCCGACTAACGTCATTTTTTTACACTAGCCTACCCTTTGCACCATTTCATAAATATGGTGCCCGGCTGGTGCACAGAAAGGGTGCAAGCCGGTACTAAAGTTTTTGGTGCAAAACTGCGTTAGTGCAATTTTGCACCAAAAAGTATAAATCAGGGCTCATGTCTCCTAAAAGAGACAGATGACATGACAATCAATAAAGGAACCCCTTTCTATCTCTGGTGGCATTTTTGGTTACCCCTGCTACACTCCATGACACAATTGTATTTGTGGCTACTTATTCTGGGTCTGATTTTATGAAGCATGTGGGTTCAATCCTCCGTTCCTAGTTGTCTCCACATTTGATTCCAAACAACTATTAATTTGGGCAGACCCTATTGTGGTCCAGAAGTCTCTACTATCTTTAAGGGAGTCTCCTCCAGCATTATAGTTAGTTTTAAGAGACTTCAGAGTCCTTGCTGATTTAATTAACAGCTCTTCCCCTGCTAACCTCACACAGCATAATGAACTTTCAGTACTCAATCAAGGGAGATCACTAGTTTTCCCACTGTTTGTATTACCCACTACTGTGTCAGCATCACTTCTAACCAGACTAGGTTCTTCAATCAGGCCTCGATATTTAATCAATATGAGGGCTCTTTGCATTGGAAATTGTTTGTGCGTATGTGGCCATTAGGCCATTAACTAAGAGTCTCTGGGATAAGGAAACCTTCATCACATCATGTGTTTCCCCAGGGGTGGATACCCATTTAACACTAACTATATCACTCCTGGTGGCAGAATAACAGAGCCTCACCTCACAGAACCAGTGAGTAACTTTATTAGTTAGTAAGTCTAGAACTTCTTTTGCTCCAAAAGTCAACCTGGGCAACTGTGTTAGGTATACTATAGCCTGTTTCTTCCCTTTGCAGATGTAGAAACCATTGTGAACCATCACTCTGTTATGTGTTAAGTAAGGTTCACATGAGACCATTTCCTCAGTCCCCTACTCTGTCCCTCTCAACAAACCCTTCCTTGGAAAACCTTCCCAAGAGATGTTAGTCAAGTATCTCACATGGGCTGAGCTGTTGCACAAACAATGAAAAGAGGTGAAAAGAACAGAGGGGGTTTGGAAAATCTGATTCAATGAGGGCTGCTGGAAGGGGGTGGTAAAGCATAAAGGGTAAATATCTCACTTGGGATACTCTTGCAAATTCACCTCACTCTCTCCTACTGCCAGCCATGGTTGACCAACTGGGCTCAAATCCTGCTATCTACGGACCCCCCCCCTTCAATCCTTCCAACTTGATCCTTTAGATCCTCAATTATGTCTATCAATTTTCTTAACATAGAATAATTTACCAAATGGGATGCCCTTGTCGTATCCTTGTGAGACCCATTAATTACAACAGTATCTGGGTATAAAGCAGAGTAACTGTTTCGGCACACAATCATTTCTATAATCTAAGCACTTGGGGGGTTTCATCAGATTGCAAGTAGGAGTGGGCTTGCTGATTTCACCACAGAGATTGGCACCAGCACTCAACTGAGGTTTGCTAACTATTTGTGGAAGGAAGAGTTGGGTTTGAAAATATCTTCACATTCAGAAAACAAGTTGTCATTCCTATCCATAACCCAGTTGGCCGCTGCTGTGGATAGAGATTTCTGTGCTCTGGATGATCTGGTGGCCCGTCCACTGCCTTACTTTTGCCCAGTGCTTAAAAAGTTTGGGAAAGCAGATACAATTTTTCCCTTGGCAATTACACACAAACACAAATAACAGAGAGAGTACCAAGATAAAAACAACTATCAATCTTGTAAAATGGGGCAATACAATAAAATGACGGCCCAGTACAACCTTGACAAGGGGTTCTTTTTAGCCAGTACTGATATGTGTTCTCCAGTCTCTCTTTTTCCCAAAGAAGTAGTGCTAGCGGGCGAAGTTCCACCTCAGTGCTGGGGAATAGTCAGAAACCAGTCACCCACACCTCACAACTACTCTAGCAGTGTTTCATACTCCCTACAGCTACCATCATTTGATGAGGATGATGTCCAACAGTCTCATATTTCAATCCTGCAGTTAGTTGTGAAGCCACAGCATGTCATGACATGACATCAGCATGTCGCAGGGCATGCTCAAGTCAGTGCAGTAAGGAATTTCATGGCAACCAAGCATCATTGTCAGAAGTTGCAGTTGCAAAACCCCAGTTCTTTAGTGGCCTTATTGGTTCCATGCTACTGGTTCAGCATCTGCAACATAAGCCGGTAAAGTAGTTAACAAAAAACTGCAAAGCTTTCAGCATTGCATTTCATTTGGCTTCAATAATGTGGCCACTCAATTAGTTGAAACACAAGCAATGATGAGCACTAAAAAGGATAACCACGCCAATGCCCTTGAAAAATTAGGCCAACAAATGGTGGAGGATTACACCAGTCAAAGGTGTAGAGAGAAATGAACAGCAGCACAATTTGAGGGCTTAACACGTTCAGTTGAGAGATGAACACGTGCCACTTCAACCTTATTGTGGTAAACAGTAACACTCCAAGAAGATATGGGACACTTTAGTGGAGACATCTGAATGGACTTAGGGCATCCTACCTCTGCAGTTGAGACACTGCACACTACCCAAATAGCTAGTGGTGTAGCTGCTGAACCTTAGGATAGTGAGGAAATCTCCAGTGTCAGTAGCATCTCTGGAACAGATACACTCTCACTGTGATGCAGCAGCAGCTGTACTTCTGCTGCCAATATGTGGGCACAACCAATTTGACACAGTACAGGAAGTAGCAATAGTGCTGTATATTTTTTGTTTTCAATGATGTAACCAACTTTGCATGTGGAAATTATGTACGATTTGCATGTGAAAATTAATAATTTGTTTAAACTATCTAAAGCCCTAACATTAAAGGTTGCTTTACTTTGAAGCATCAAACAGGCATTGTGCATTTTATTTGGGGTGTACTTTCACACATGACTTGCTGTGAAAAGTAACTGATGGCAATGTGGTCCCACCACTGTCTCTCCTCTACTGCTTCACTCTCCTCTGTAAACTCCTGAACAGGTGCCCAGAATCATCATCCTCTGAATCCGAGTCTGACACAGTGATAAGTAGGCCTTTTCTTGATGTAACTATGGAGAATGGCACACATTACTACTATCTTACATGAGGTTTCTGGAGCATATTGTAAGGAACCACCACTTTTATGTAGGCACTGGAAATTAATTTTCAGCAAGACAAATGTCCTCTCAATCATGCCCCTGGTGTGATGATGCACTGTGATGTATCACCTTTAATTTTGGGATGTGGTGGATGGGTATGGTGTCAAAATCCATGGATGTAGGGCATATGCACTATCACCTAAAACAAATACATAACTGTGAGCTTTCTTTAATTTAGCACAAACATGTGTGTCATTGTATTTAATATAATTACCTAATAAATAGCCATCATCAAGCTCCCCTCTTTCCAGCCCATTCTGCCTAAACATAAAGGCGTCATGGGTGCATCCAGGGTATTGGGATACAATATCAGTTATTAAATACTTTGGGGCATATTTATACTCCGTTTGCGCCGAAATTGCGTGGTTTTTTTTTAACGCAATTTCGACGCAAAACTAACTCCATATTTATACTTTGGCGTTAGACGCGTCTAGCGCCAAAGTTCATGGAGTTAGCGTCATTTTTTGGCGTGAACACCTTCCTTGCGTTAATGAGATGCAAGGTAGGCGTTCCCGTCTTAAATAATGACTCCCAGGCATGTGCGTGGTATTTATACTCCCGGGCAAAAATGACGCCCGGGAGTGGGCGGGGCAAAAAACCCCGCATTTGCGCCTCTTTTTAACGCCTGGGTCAGGGCAGGCGTTAAGGGACCTGTGGGCTCAGAATGAGCCCAGAGGTGCCCTCCCCTGCCCCCAGGGACACCCCCTGCCACCCTTGCCCACCCCAGGAGGACACCCAAGGATGGAGGGACCCATCCCAGGGAAGAAAAGGTAAGTTGTGGTAAGTATTTTTTTAATTTTTTTTTATGTGGCATAGGGGGGCCTGATTTGTGCCCCCCTACATGCCACTATGCCCAATGACCATGCCCAGGGGACAGAAGTCCCCTGGGCATGGCCATTGGGCAAGGGGGCATGACTCCTGTCTTTGCTAAGACAGGAGTCATGTTAATGGCATCTGGGCGCCCAAAAAAAATGGCGCAAATCGGGTTAAGACGATTTTTTTGCCTCAGTCTGACTTGCCCCATTTTGGACGCCCAAACGCCATTTTTCCCTACGCCGGAGCTGCCTTGTGTACGTCATTTTGTTTTCACGCACACCAGGCAGCGCCGGTCGGCTAACGCCGGCTAACGCCATTCAATAAATACGGCGCCCGCATGGCGCTTCAGAATGGCGTTAGCCGGCGCTAATTTTTTTGGCGCAAAACTGCATTGGTGCAGTTTTGCGTCAAAAAGTATAAATATGGCCCTTTGTGCCACACACCACTTGAATATTGAGAGGATGTGTTTTTTCCTGTTTCTAAAAAAATATCCAAAATGAGATGGAGGACAAAGAGAAACAGGGAAATGTTGCAACCCTATAAAATATTAAGTTAATGGATTGCATTTCTTGTGCACTCCTAGATAAGTATATGTAGTGGCTGATATAGAGAGGATAGCATCTAGAAATATGTGGGTAAAAATCACAATAGCACACTTTGAGAAACCCCAACAGCATCAGCAATCGCATCCTGGTAACTGCAAGAGGCCAAAAGATGTAAGAAACACAACAGCTGAACACAGATGGGGATTGAATTGCTGCGCAGAGTACTGCTCTCTAGATGCTGCTTCAAAAGTGCAATAATATCTAATATTATAGAGCCACTTAGCATGTATTAATCTAAAAATCCTTCCTTAGTTTCTTAGAAAATGGTCACCCTTACTCTGAAAATCCTCTCCTGTCTCTGCTTCCTACTCCTCTTCTGTGCAGCCAGTATTCTCATCCTCTTCACAATCACATACAATACAGCCAATGTGGGAACGTCTAATGGATCCTGGGCCAGCTTGCATATGTTGCACAAAGTCAACTCCTGAAATATTTGGTGGTAAATTGCATGTGCAAATGAGCCTTTTTTAAACTAGTCACTAATTTAAACACCCTCAAACATACGGTTTGCGAGTTGCAATTATATATTCTATGACTGCGATTTACAAATTTGGGTCAGAAAAAATAATGATTAGCAAAACCATTGCATCGCAAATACAAATTATGAATGGCTTTCTTACAATGCAAATAGTCACTTTTCAAGTTGTAAAGCCATTTGTGACTGATTTGTGAATTCCAAAAGCTTTGTCCATCTACCCCAAATTAATTAATGCCCTCTGATATATCCCTTACATTTTTGGAGGTCTTTGCTATACAAAGTGAAAATTGGAGGAAAGAGCAGTATATACCTTGATCGAGAAGTTGAAGGAAGGTCCCCCCTACTTGTACCTGCCCAAATCTTCAAGGTTCAAAGATCTTTGTTTCCAAGTTTAGGAAGGGTGGGACTCTGTATTTTCTGGGACAGAATCATGTGTTGCGAGTTGTCTATTGAAAGTCAACATCTCCTCATTGCCACCAAGCCGGGAGGGTCCACATTACTCTGGGTGACACTCAAATTGACTTAAGGCGTTTACTTGTGATTGTTACATAGTGGGTTCCTCATGGTTTATTTCATTGTGAACAATCCTTGGAGACTTGGGCATTTTGGATTTTACAATGTACTTAGTCACCAATCTTTTTCAATTTGAGATTTATTAAAAATGAGTATGCAACTTTTAGTTCTTGTCCCAAAGTAAACTCACATTATCGATCACAGAATCCCTGCAAGACTTGCAGGTCAAGTTTCTGTATAGCACTGTGTTAGTAGATAAAGGAGGAGAATCATCTCTTTTTGAGTCGTCAACATTTTATTTTGTCTCGTAAATGTATTATACCCACAATTTGCTTGGCTTTTGGCTTGTTTTCCTTAGCTTTGATGATATGTGGAGATTCCCGTTATGCTTGAAAAAAGGATTGAGCGGTTCAAATCTGGTAAGTGCACTTTCACATTGATATTCAATCAATGTTTGAATTATGTAAATTGGACAGTTTCAGAAGTTGCATGCCTAGCCATGTTCTGTTCCCTTGGACTGTGACCAACATTTTTTTCTGCATTGTTCTAAAATGAACTCAATGACAGCTGGAACTTCACTGATCCTAGCCGAATAATAACAATTGCAAGGATCCATTTGTGGGCTTGATTTCACCTTTTTCAACAATCTCTTCCTACATCATACCCACCCTCTCGTCAATTCTCTTTAGGTAAGTGGTCATGTCCCTGAATACCAACATACATTTGGGTATCTGTTTTTTTCTGACTGAGTAGTCAAGGCCTCAGAAATTAGCTCCAACTTTCCACACATTGTTCTCATTAGTGCAAGCACTAGCAGGAACATGGAGTTACTATTAATCTGGTCGCCCAGGTGTTGGAATCCTGAATCTCTACTTCAATGGAGGAAGTGTTAATAATGGAATTCACAATGGTGGTATATAGATGTTGAGAGAGGAAGGCACAGGTATTCATCAGCGTGATAACCTCTGCATCAAAGTTAAAGCAAGAGTTATCCATTTCACTTACTCCTGGGGAAGGATCATCGAAATAGACAATCAGACAATGAAGACCTTAGAAATAGGGTAATTTCTAGAATATAGTATGTAGAGCACAAATTGATGGTGGTGAAGCCATATAATGGGAGGTAATAGTATTGAGGCAATTTGGTGGGATCTCATAGATTTTATCTGTGATATTTGTGGAATTGTGTACAATAGTGTTTGCTATTATAGTGGACTGAGGACTATTAAGTGCCAGATTGTTAATCAGTAGCCTAGAAAAGCCTTTGTTATAATTGATAAAATGTACGATGAGTTATTAACAGCCTTTGTTTTTGGACATGGGTAGCCCTACCAGTCTTTGGCTGTAAAAAAGAGATAGGTTCTTCTTCTTGCTTTTGCTCTTGAGGGAATCAGTAGGGCTGACACTTGATGGTAGAGCTAACAGCAGCAAGGCAGAGGTTGGGTTAGGACTGGCATAATTTCTCAGTTCCTCCCTATCATGTGTCTGAATGGCAACAGGACAGAAATGAGGCCCTGAAACGGCTTCTGATGCAGATGTGAATAGAGGACAAAGACCTTCAGACCTAATGTCCGAATTAAGTTCATAAAGATCAAAATATGAATTGCAGCCAGTTTTGCCTAGGTAGCATGAGGTATATTTTATAAGGGGCCACAAAGGTTTGTCTCAGTGAAATGATCATCACTGGAAAGTCTACGTGCTCTCCGTCTGGTTATACCATTGCAGTTGTTTCACAAGGCAAACTATGAAGCTCTATAGTTATTGGTGTTCGTCAGAAATAAAGTCTAATATAACAGAAAAGTCAGCAAAAGGGTGATAATTTCAGGAGGAACACATGCTAATGAGCCCAATTCTAAAAGACTAACATACAGCAGCACAAAGGAACTGATTTCTGGACTGACAAGAAGTGGTGTTAAAGTATGGATTGAGAATTAATAAATTAATCCAGACATACCATCAAAAACCCTACCCTACAAATGCATGTCCAGCAGCCACAATCCACAAGCAGTCACCTTTTTCCTACCCAACCTGCTTCCACTACTGATTATGTTATACTGTAAGTGATTTGCTCGACTGATTTTTTGGGCTGCTCGTGAGTTTAATTTACATTTTTTATGTCTCCCCACCAGCCACCTCACAGTACGCCAGCAAGTTGAAGCATATGTCAGGTTAAGCTATGATGTACTGGTGTCTTGTGGGCCCAATAATCAATCTGAGGTTCAAAGTCTCATGTTTGACACTTTCTAATGTGAAAATAGGAGTTAGTAAGGAGGGTGCATTTGAACAGGGGATTTCTTTGAATTTCTGTCTATGGACCTGGTTCGGTGCAATAGTGATTCCCAGAACAGCCAGAAGTGGATAATGTTTTCCTTATGATTGGCCATCAGTCGACTTTAAGAATGATGGACCTTGGGACTAGGTCCCTGCTATTTTCAAAAATGCCTCCATGATAGTTCAGAGGAAGACAAACATTGAAAGCTGCATATATGATATGGCTGGAATTCTATAGTGAATGGATCATGGTTGTTACCAATCATAGTATTTGGGATTAGAAAAGGCACCCCACCACCATATTATCAGAACCAAACTTGACTTCAGAATAGACTTCAACAACCAGAGGAGGAAAAGTGTGTGTTGTGAGCCACATCACTCCTGGAAGACCAACAATGCCATATACAAGCTAGTGCATGTCTTGCTCCTACAGCTGATTTCTCATCCATCCAGCAGCAGTGATTAGCACCTTGATGAGGTATCATACAGTCTGCCTGCCGTAGAATAGCACAGTGAGTGCTGTTGGCAGGAATGCTGAAAGGAGTAAATACTGTCCCCATTTCTTTGACTGTGGGAGTTGGGAGGAGACAGGAACAAAAGATAACACAAAGCGCCAAAGTGGAGGCATGACACCTTTGATGTGTAAACAGGAATTTAGTAGGATATTCTTTTAGATTTCTGTCTATGCACCCAAAGAAAACAAAGTGACCCCAGAATACTCATAAGGAAAAGTGGATCCTTATTTTCATAGGCGTGACCTTCAGTGTACTTTATTGACTCCAGACCATGGAACTAGGTTGCTGTCATTTTCAATAAACACCTCAGTGATACTTCACAAGAAGGCAAACAGGATGAACTGCATATTTGGTATGCCTGGAGTGTGGGAATTATATAGCAATTAGATCATGCATTGTCACCAGTCATAGTATATAGGATACAACAGGCACCCCACCACCAGATTATCAGAGCCACACTTGACTTTAGAACTGAGTTCAACAACAAGGTGAGGACAAGTGTGTACTACATTCTTTCTGCTGTTTGGCTGGAGGAAGAATGAGCCTTTAGTCTCCTTCTTCTTGTATCCAAGGCTCTGGATATTCTTATAAGGATCACAAAAGCTGGTGTCATGTTTTGCCTAGAGACAGTAAAGACTGAAGAACGACATCTGTGTAAAAGTTCCAACTGATCAGTTGAGAGTGTAATACACTATTCCTTGATGTGAAGCTTTCTTGCAGTATCTGACCCACATTCCAACTGCTGAAGTGTGACTGGGAAACTTGGAGCCTCTTCTAGGTATTAAGGACTCCCTAGGAATGAACAAAAATATGTTTTTCAACGGTTCCAGAATGTTGATTATTAGGAATTCTTTGACATCCGCAGGACTGAGAAAAGGTGCCAAATCTCCTAGAAAAATATGTGATTTTGGTGACCAAGATGTTATTGTCTTTGTGGAGCTCTTATTGACTACAGCAACTTGCCTTGCCATTACCCAGGATGAAGCAAGAACACTTATCTGACCCTGATTCAATTTCAGTTTGCCTGAATTCATTTCTTGTTCCTGGTTCACTTATCATTGATTGGTTTAAATGATTTCCACTCTCTTAGCCCATTTTATATTAAGAACTACACAAATTAATCTCTCAAATTCTCTTATTCTAGTCATTATCATTGTGTGCTACTTTGGTGATTTTAGCATTTTTTATTCAATGACCTTTGTTTTGATCTAGCAAAATACTAGCTTATTAGGTTGGGGGTAACTCTGCAGTTACTGATTTGAAGTCACACATTGATGTTCAGGATCTGTCTACCTGACCAAACATAGCAGTAATGGAGATGAAGGTTGACATTGAGAAAACGCTGAGAAACATGCTGGCTACCAGGAGGTCACAGGTCATCTCATGAGGAGAGTGAAGACCCAGTCAATGAGGGCATAGAGACAGAAGAAGACTTGCTTAAACCATCCAGGAGCAAGATCAATGCCCCCCCTCCCACAGCATGCCTAGCTAGAAGCTCTTAGGTGGCAGTATAAGGATAAACAGGTTTTCAGAGAAGTGAAGTTGAAACTATCTTCCCTGGTACTTGAGAAGAAACGTAATTATGAGCTGGAAAGGCAGAATGAACCCTTGTTAGTGAGACTGAAGGTTTGCTGCAACTCTTACCCTGAATGTGAGAAAGACGTTGAGAGGGAAACAATTGCCCTTGCTTTTGAGAAGAAGAAACTGATCTTCTATGAGTGAGAGCCATAATGGCTCATGTGGTGTGTTAGAGGTAGACGTACTTGAGGGCCAGGTGGGCATCAGAATCCAGTGAGGATGGTTGTAGAAAAATAGTAATGCATGTAGCAACCTGAGCTGGACACTTGCGATCTCACTTGCCAAAATAAGTTGTACTTTGCTTTGTGTGAGAAGTGGGTAATTTCATTTTAGATTGTAGTAAGTAGAGAGGAATCACTAAGGTGCCATCTTGTTGGGAAGAATACCTGCTCAGTGGAGGAACACTGACCTTACCCAATATTAGGCAGAGAGAACTCATGAAGGGGAATCAGTGGGGAGGTTTGATCAGGTGTATTTCATAACATTTAGGGCAGTCATTAAAGAGAAAAATAGTTGTGGGAAGATTGTTTGGCTATATAATTGAAATCACTGAAGGGATGTGTGACTGGCAGTCATGAAACACCTATGAACTGCTTTATGAAATGAAGGAGACGATCTTGAAAAGCTTTTATGGAGTTGCTCCAGCAGCTAATGGACTTCAAACACACTGACTCCACCAAGCTCTCGATAGGCAATGGTCTTTGGATCAGCACCAGGGTATCTCTGAAGACACAGGGTTATACTCCTGCAGAAAAGTACAAGTTAGGAGCCCCTTATAGCCCCAAACATTGGAGACTGATAGAGATTCCTGTATCAATTCAGGGAGAAGGAGGCTAGGCACTCAGTGGAGGAGACTAACATTGGGAAGGGTCAATGTTTGGGTGTTTGCAGTCAAAGCTTACAAGCTGTTACTCCTTGTGCCCCACAAAAGTCCCCATTGGTGAACAGTTTAAGGGATAACTAGGGTCATGCTTGGGGAAGCATTTTTCAGGAGGAGATTGTGGCGTATCCCATGGTATCCCTTGTACTGGAAATGGATTTAGAGATTTAGCTAGCGACCCCTGAGAGTTCTAGAAAGATCTTTCCAGAGGCTTCAGTGAATGAGCTCCTTGTGCTTACTGTGTAGCTACCTTGTGCCATCTGGGCTCAGGGTATGGAATGGCTAGTCTAGACAAATAATATTGAAGGCATGAAACTGCAGGGTAAGGAATGTCTATGGGCTGGATAAATGCCATGTGGGATAGGCATAATAGAGTGGGATGGCATTTGCAAAAATAAAGGAGGTCTATACCCCAGTACCTGTATACTGCTTCCTGGGTAGCCAGTTATCACCAGTGAAAGGGGCAACAATATGGTTAGAGCACTCAGAATGCTTCCTCAGAGCTTTCTGAGGCCACTGTCATGAAGGTAGCATTCAGAGATGCATGAGAGTTAGAGGCTGGTCTAATCTACTGTGGGAAGACCATGTAGCTAGGGGTAAATGCTGTTACAAGATACAGCCCCGAAATTGGTGCTAGTAAAACATATTCTTCCCTGAAGGTTGTGGCATCTCTAGACATGATTTTTAGGAGTGCAGACCCCAAAATAACATGGATGAAACTTGTAGAGGCAACTACAGTGGAAAATTGTCATGAGAAATGTTGTTTTCTCAATGACTTTGACACTGATAACTCTTTCCAATAAAGTGTCCATCCACTATCTGTTCATGCAAGGTTTGTGCAGATCTGTCAAATGATGGTCAGGAAAAAGGGAGTCACAAAAGTGTTGTTTCCCGTTTGAAATCCACACTCTTTTTTGCTCCTCAACACAGAAAAAATAGCTGAATAGAATTACGCCAAAATCGGCATTAGGGTAAAACCTTACTTATGGAAGTGCTTATGCTGGTTGTGGTACAAATTCATTCACTACGGTTCAAGAAATTTGGCATTTGAAAAGGAGCTCTGACTGGGCAAAAAGATTTTCTATTTTAAAGACATCTGGAATGCTAATTTGCAGGCCTCTGTGAATCCTAAAATATAAAAGAATCTTGAATCTGATAGGCTGGGAGAGCTTTTTCTCTGATCGGCCATCTTGGGTTTAAAAATCCAGAATACTGAAGCAATCCTATTGTTGCAGCCACATTTACAGGATGTGGGAACAAGGTCCCTCTGCCCTACAAAAACATAAGTGAAAGGGCATAAAGGGTGCAGCATGAACATGATCTAATCCTCTGGCCCATGTGGGATGGCATCAAATGGAACCCTATGTCTACAAATAAAATAAATGTTGATTTTGATGGAACATCAAGGATTCCATAACTGGTTATATGGTCCTCAGTGCACCACTCACCTGGGAACCATGAGCATGACACAAACCTCATGGATATGGGACCACAAGCACAGGGCAAACTTCATGAATCCATGCCAATGTGATGTGGGATTTGTGGACCTGGTCTTGGACTGCCGATCCTGCACAGATTTAAGAAGTTTGCCCAGGGAGGTGAAAGCCTGTATATGGCTGCTCCAACCCATTTTTGGTTTGTTTTCAGATTTTCTCCCTGACACCTACTGGTTTTCTATCCCCTCACCTGATGTGGGTAGATTAGAGAAAACCCTCTAATCTTCCTTTGGTAGGTCAAAATGCCTGTGAAGAGCATATGGTGTTAATGGAGGCACAATGGCAGGAAGGGCTGATACCAGCCCTTTTGTCTAAAGAAAATACATTCTGATGTCCTTTGGTGTTTTCTCTCCACCTGGGTTGGGCAGATTGGGATAAACTCCCATCTAGCTAAACTGTGGAGTACAAAAAAACATTCATGGGGGAATGATTAACAATATATGGGAATGCTTCACCCAGAATAAATCTCTGGTGTCTAATTGTCAAAGATTTACCTATCTGTCTATGAAAAAACACTACCCCCATGTGTGGGTGGACTTGACTCATGTAATATGAAGGGAGCAAAACTGTGTCCATGTGAAAATTCAGTGAAGACCACATTGGTACTACCTTGGCCTACCACACAGGCAGGGTACATTTTGTGGGAGAGTTGTGAAAGCACTGGTTAACAGGACCTCTGTTTATCATTGCACATTCTGGAAGTTTCCCTCATAGAAAAGTAAAAACATTGTGCAATTTATGTCAGAGTTTGCATGGCATTCTGGATAAGAAATGGTTACAGGATCCATGTACAGTACACTACCTTAGACAGCTGCACATATTGCCAAAATAAATGAAAATCAGTGGAAAATATTGATGTTTCCACATTATGGGGGTCTTATTAATCATAGGTAATAATACACCCACTCCCACAAGTGGGGCAATGTTTTCATTGTGAGGAGTGTGTGAATGCAGGGGGATAGTGCGTTTGCCTATCCTCACACATTCTGCAACACTCCCTCTCATAAATGAGAGGAAAATCTGTTATTCTAGCCAAAGCTTGATTTGTGAATTGCATATTGGATGAAGAAAAAAGAATGGGGGATTAGGAAAATGCCTTTTTGTGTGATTTTTTTGTTTTTACTGCCTTTGTTACTTTTTGCACTCTGTACACTAGGACCCTGCTAATCGGTCCCCAGTACATGTACT
This sequence comes from Pleurodeles waltl, assembly GCF_031143425.1. Classification (NCBI taxonomy): domain Eukaryota; kingdom Metazoa; phylum Chordata; class Amphibia; order Caudata; family Salamandridae; genus Pleurodeles; species Pleurodeles waltl. Next base: position 1,084,815,225 of record NC_090440.1, on the reverse strand, counting down.
CTGACCTGTAAAAGCCTATTGAATTGCATACAAATCCTAATTGTCACATTTAATATACCTACATATCCATAGTCTATGGTACCCAGTGCATCCAGTAAATTAAATGCCTCTAGTGAACTACAGTGCTCATTGTGCCACCACTAAAGTAACAAGTAAAGATGCAGCTGTCTTCAGCCCTGCCTCCACAGCCTGAGTGTGCAGTTCTAAATCTGCAAACTCCACATGGCAAAATGAAACTATTGCCAGGCTTAAACATTCCATTTTAATACTTATGAGCCACCCCTAAGGTATTAATGCCCACAGGACAGGGTACATGGGATTTAAAAAGTGGGACATGTGTACTTAAGTTTTACAAGTCTTGGCAAGGGGCTCATCCCCAAAATCATTTTTCACAACAACACTATAGCCGGCCTTCCCATACAAAAGCACTGAGTTACAATGTAGGACCTTATAATGCATAACTTTATTTTTGGAATAGTTAGAACAATGATGCCAGGACTCAAATTGATACTAATTTAAAATCTAATCTAACGGGTAGTCTGATTTTAAATTACTATTTTGAAAATGCCACTTTTAGAAAGTTAGCATTTTCCTGCCTAAAGCCTCTGGTAAGTGGTGTTTTCAATTAATCACCAACTGTCACCTGGCAGCCTGCTGCCCCACTACAAGGAGGTGTGAGTGGCATCAATCATAATATGGGCAACAATATATTTCAGAACTGGGTGCTTGGTGAGTTCCTCGTTTCCTTAGACACACCTCAGTGATGTGCCCAGAGCTCTGCCCAGGGTAAAAAAGGATTTGCCATGTTAGATTTTGACAGACCAGTACACTGAGGTATTATTCAGGACCAAATCCCCAGAACAGGTTATCAAAGTGGGCAGCTTTGCTCCTGGGAACTTTTTCCCCATTGGCCAGGGAGTCTTCCCCACACACAAGCTAGTGCAAGACATATAAGTGGCCTCCCTTGTTACCTTCTTTAGAACACCTTTGGGCAAGTGGAAGACAGAGGAAGGCCTGTACTGCTTTTGAGCCTGTGGTGAGAAAACACAAGAGCTGGCCCTTCTCCTTACTTGACCCTGGAAAGAAAAGTGAATTCCAAGGGCTAGTTGGTGAGCCTCCTGCTCCAAGAACAAAGAAACTGCAAGATGCCTCACATCTCTGCTATGTCTTGCTCACTTGCTCCTACTAGATTTTCCCTGGACCCGGTTGGTGTCTTCTGCGAGATTGAGTCCTAAATTCCATGTGGGCCCAAAAGGTTCTGGCCCCTTGGCTGGTATTAGAGTTTACTATTATCCCTTACTAATGCAAAACTGGAAACTTAGAAACTTTTTCTGAACTACAATAGCACTAAAAGCTACAACCCGACCACTGCCAATCCACAGCTGCCAATGTTGAACTGCCTCTTAGATTCAACATGCTGGTTTGCCCTGCTTAAAGGATCCTGACGTCCAGAAAGGTTTTAAAGTCTGCTTGTAGATAGCTTCACCAGGACCAGCCCCATGCAGCACCCATCTATGAGGACACCTTACTGGGCCCTTCAGACTTTACCCTCATGGAGTTTTCCCACCATCGATGTCAAGAGCCTTGAATTTCCCACCGGAGTGTAGACTCCCACTGGGAACCTGCGCTTCAGTCAACTGCTGTCAACAAACCCCTCCACCATCGGATCAAGCCTGCATCAGACCTGCTGATGACCTCCTCAGCTCGGACATTACCCTGGAACAACAACAAAGTCAGAAAGTAAACTTAACACTAGGATGCGCCAGATGCCATATCCAGCCCACATTCCATCATGGTCAGCCTTAAACTTTGACTTTGACACAATCTAGTCAGGCCAGATACCCGCGATTAGCGCTTTGTGCTTTTTGGCACTAGAAACACCTAAAACTTTAAGAACTTATGGGGGTCATTCCTACCCCGGCGGGCGGCGGGCGCCGCCTGCCAGGCGGTGACCGCCAAAAGACCGTTCCGCGGTCAAATGACCGCGGCGGTCATTTTGACTTTCCCGCTGGGCTGGCGGGCGACCGCCAAAAGGCCGCCCGCCCAGCGGGAAAGCACCAGCAACGATGAAGCCGGCTCCGAATGGAGCCGGCGGAGTTGCTGGTGTGCGACGGGTGCAGTTGCACCCGTCGCGATTTTCAGTGTCTGCTTTGCAGACACTGAAAATCTTAATGGGGCCTTGTTAGGGGGCCCCTGCAGTGCAGGCCCCCAGGGGCCCCACGACACCCGTTCCCGCCATCCTGTTTCTGGCGGTGAAAACTGCCAGAAACAGGATGGCGGGAAGGGGGTCGGAATCCCCAGCAGCGCCGCCGTTGAGGATTCCCTGGGGCAGGGGAAAACCGGCGGGAAACCGCCGGTTTCTCTTTTCTGACCGCGGCTTTACCGCCGCGGTCAGAATTGCCCCTGAAGCACCGCCAGCCTGTTGGCGGTGCTTCCTCCGTCCCCGGCCCTGGCGGTCCATGACCCCCAGGGTCGGAATGACCCCCTATATCTCCAGTTCCCTACATAAGATTTTTGCCATTTTTATTTATTTTCTTCATTCACATTTTCTCTAGTTTTACAAATTGGAGTGGGATTTCTAATTGTGTTGTGTTTTCTACTTTTCAACCTTTTTGCTACTGATATATGCTTTACATATTTCTCCTGACATTAATCCTGTCTGCTCTGTCCTATAGCTACCAAGGTTTTAGCTCAGGTTGAAGTTATTGAGGCCTATCTGAATCTGGTTGGTATAGTGTCATTATTACTTGAAGAGGACTAACATTCACTTGAACTAATAATTCACTTTCTCACTTAGGTGTTCATCAATGGGATCCGGAACTTGTGTTTAGAGCTACTAATCAGCTACTAACGTTGAAAATTAAGAATGACAAAATTCACTAAGTGCAAAAATGTATTTTGATTTTTAAGTGGAATTAAGGGGCATATTTATACTCCGTTTGCGCCGGAATTGCGTCGTTTTTTTTAACGCAATTCCGACGCAAAACTAACTCCATATTTATACTTTGGCGTTAGACGCATCTAGCGCCAAAGTCCATGGAGTTTGCGTAATTTTTTAGCGTGGACACCTACTTTGCGTTAATGATATGCAAGGTAGGCGTTCCCGTCTAAAAAATTGACTCCGAGGCATGTGCGCCGTATTTACACTCCTGGGCAAAATTCACGCCCGGGAGTGGGCGGGTCAAAAAAAATGCCGTACGGCCGCTTTTGCGCCGTTTTTTAGCGTCTGGAAAAGGCAGGCGTTAAGGGACCTGTGGGTTCGGAAGGAGCCCAGAGGTGCCCTCCCATGCCCCCAGGGACACCCCCTGTCACCCTTGCCCACCCCAGGAGGACACCCAAGGCTGGAGGGACCCATCTCAGGGACATTAAGGTAAGTTCCGGTAAGTATATATATATATTTTTTTGGTGGCATAGGGGGGCCTGATTTGTGCCCCCCTACATGCCACTATGCCCAATGACCATGCCCAGGGGACAGAAGTCCCCTGGGCATGGCCATTGGGCAAGGGGGCATGACTCCTGTCTTTGCTAAGACAGGAGTCATTTCTATGGGGGTTGGGAGTCGAAAAAAATGGCGCAAATCGGGTTGAGGCGAAAAATTTGCCTCAGCCTGACTTGCCCCATTTTTTTACGCCCAAGCTCCATATCCCCCTACGTCGGCGCTGCCTGGTGTACGTCGTTTTTTTCCACCCACACCAGGCAGTGCCGGCGGCAAACGCCGGCTAACGTCATTGATTAAATACGGCGCCCGCATGGTGCTTCAGAATGGCGTTAGCCGGCGCTAATTTTTTTGACGCAAAACTGCGTTAGCGCAGTTTTGCGTCAAAAAGTATAAATATGGCCCTAAGGGGGTGATTCTCACCCTGGCGGGCGGCGGAAGCCGCCCGCCAGAGTTCCCCTCTCCAAAATACCGCTCCGCGGTCGAAAGACCGCTGAGGGTATTTTGGGTTTTGCACTGGGCTGGCGGGCGACCGCCAAAAGGCCGCCCGCCAGCCCAGTGCAAAACACCCTTCCCACGAGGACGCCGGCTCAGAATTGAGCCGGCGGAGTGGGAAGGTGCGACGGGTGCAGTGGCACCCGTCGCGTATTTCAGTGTCTGCAAAGCAGACACTGAAATACAAAGTGGGGCCCTCTTACGGGGGCCCCTGCAGTGCCCATGCCATTGGCATGGGCACTGCAGGGGCCCCCAGGGGCCCCACGACACCCCATACCGCCATCCTGTTCCTGGCGGGCGAACCGCCAGGAACAGGATGGCGGTATGGGGTGTCAGAATCCTCCATGGCGGCGCAGCGAGCTGCGCCGCCATGGAGGATTCATTTGGGCAGCGGAAAACCGGCGGGAGACCGCCGGTTTTCCGCATCTGACTGCGGTCAAACTGCCGCGGTCAGAATGCCCTGCGGGGCACCGCCAGCCTGTTGGCGGTGCTCCCGCCAACCCTGGCCCCGGCGGTCCATGACCGCCGGGGTCAGAATGACCCCCTAAGTCTTTAAGGGGCATATTTATACTCCGTTTGCGCCGGAATTGCGTCGTTTTTTTTCACGCAATTCCGACGCAAAACTAACTCCATATTTATACTTTGGCGTTAGACGCGTCTAGCGCCAAAGTCCATGGAGTTTGCGTCATTTTTTTGCATGGACACCTACTTTGCGTTAATGATATGCAAGGTAGGCGTTCCCGTCTAAAAAATTTACTCCGAGGCATGTGCGCCGTATTTACACTCCTGGGCAAAATTCACGCCCGGGAGTGGGCGGGTCAAAAAAAATTACGTACGGCCGCTTTTGCGCCGTTTTTTAGCGCCTGGAAAAGGCAGGCGTTAAGGGACCTGTGGGCTCGGAAGGAGACCAGAGGTGCCCTCCCATGCCCCTAGGGACACCCCCTGTCACCCTTGCCCACCCCAGGACACCCAAGGCTGGAGGGACCCATCCCAGGGACATTAAGGTAAGTTCCGGTAAGTATTTGCTTTTTTTTTTTTTTGTGGCATAGGGGGGCCTGATTTGTGCCCCCCTACATGCCACTATGCCCAATGACCATGCCCAGGGGACAGAAGTCCCCTGGGCATTGCCATTGGGCAAGGGGGCATGACTCCTGTCTTTGCTAAGACAGGAGTCATTTCTATGGGGGTTGGGAGTCGAAAAAAATGGCGCAAATCGGGTTGAGGCGAAAAATTTGCCTCAGCCTGACTTGCCCCATTTTTTGACACCCAAGCTCCATATCCCCCTACGCCGGCGCTGCCTGGTGTACGTCGTTTTTTTCCACGCACACCAGGCAGCGCCGGCGGCTAACGCCGGCTAACGTCATTGATTAAATACGCCGCCCGCATGGCGCTTCAGAATGGCGTTAGCCGGTGCTAATTTTTTTTACGCAAAACTGCGTTAGCGCAGTTTTGCGTCAAAAAGTATAAATATGGCCCTAATTGTTTCATTTTTGATTTCTCTAAATTATTGTGGATTACAATTTTTGCACATTTTTAAAAGCCTAACTGAACAACGGATTCAATTTGGCTACCCTTCCTTACCGCACGGTGGCAGACCTGAAGGACCTATGCCCAGAAAGGGAACTTACATTGGGTCATCAGACCAAGAAGGTAGATTTTGATAAGGCCCTCAAGGCCCGGGAAGCAGCTCTCCTAGCCTAGGCAGAAGGTAGAAGAAGATGGGAGCAACAGGGTTCAAAGTCAAATTTCCAATTGTGCCAATCAGGGCTAGCAGTGAGGACAGTGAGATAGAAATGAAAAGGTATCTGCAGCGGAGTCACACAAACCTCCTTCACCAGATTTGTGGGAGGGGAACATTATAAATAAATGGTTTGGATCTTTTGAGAAGGCTTAAAGATCACTTAAAGTGGGTCTTTGATACTAGGATTATCTACAGTGAGAGATAGTCCGTGTACTGAGGAGGGATAGTCTTCTGACTCCAGAGAAGGGGCTAGCAAAATTGTATCAATACATGAAAAATTCCTTAGTGAAACAATTTGAGCTTACACCAGAACAGTAGTGCAAAAGGTTCAGAGAAACCAACAAAAATGCACAATACTACTGGGTAAATTATGTGGATACCTAAGTGAGGGGTCTAGAGGGCTGAATAAGGGTAATGAGGTTACTATTTATGACACACTGCATGTTTTGATTGTCAAAGAACACATTTTGAGTAACTGTTTTTCAGAGTTGTTAGAATAGCAACTAGTGGATTCAAATTTGTCTAATACTGGAGAGCTGGGCAAGACAGTCAATAAATAGGTGTGCACACAGGTATCCAAAAGGTACCTTAGGAGGGCCAAAGAATGGGGGTCCTTCCAACAGGGGACAAATAGCAGTAACAAGGATAAAAGTAAGGAGTTCTCTCAAAGGTCCAAAAAAATATGTCCAAGAAGGGGAATCCTATTCCTTTGCCAAAACTAAGTGGGGAGTCTAAGGGGCATATTTATACTTGTTTTGCACCAAATTTGCATCATTTTATTAATGCAAATTCGGTGCAACACTAACTCCATATTTATATTTTGACGCTAGACTCATCTAGTGCCAAATTTATGGAGTTAAAGTCATTTTTTGGACATGAAAACCTACCTTGCATTAATGAGATGCAAGGTAGGTGTTCCCATGCAAAAAAACTAATTCTATGGTATTAGTGCCATATTTAGCCCCCGTGCTAAAATCACGCACAGGGGTGAGACCTGTGGCCTATTCCCATGGGGGAACACCATGGAATAAGCTCACAGGTGTCCTCCCCATGTCCCAGGGACAGCCCCACCCACACCAGACGGACAGCAGAGGATGGGGACCCCATCCCAGGTAAGTATAGGTAAGTTCAGGTAAGTATTTTATTTTATTTTATTTTATTTTTTAAAGTGCCATTGGGGGCCCTGAAATGGGCCCCCCTACATGGCACTGGGTGCAATGGTCATGCGCAGGGGACATTGGTCTCCTCTGCTGGCCATTGGGGTGGTGGGCATGACCATGTCTTTTCTAAGACAGGAGTAATGTAGTATGGATGGCTTTGCATCAGAAAATGACGCTAGGCTGGTTAGAGTCATTTTTTATTACTCTAACCTGCCTAATGTAATTTTTTGGTGCAAAACACCCTTCTCCCATACCTCCACCCCCACCCGGCTAATGTCTTTTTTTTTTATGCTAGCCCAGGGTTCTGCAAAGTCGGTCCTGGAGAGCCGGGTCCATGCCAGATTTTTTGCATATCCACATTTAGAAAACTGTAGATTTCTGAAACATCTTTTTTCTAAATGTGGATATGCTAAAAATCTGGCATGGACCCGGCTCTCCAGGACCGACTTTGCAGAACCCTGCGCTAGCCCATACTTTGCACCGGCTTGCACATTCCATAAACATGGTGCCCGGCTGGTGCTCATGAATGGTGCAAGTGGGTGCAAACCTTTTTGGCGCAAAACTGCGTTAGTGCAGTTTTGCACTAAGAAGTATAAATATGCCCCTATAGGTGGTAGAAATGTTTTAGCTAGGAGTGTATGGAACTTGCGGGATTTCACTGCATTGAATTCTGCAGAGTTACTTAAAAACTCCACGAGATTCAGTGGAGTTCTGCCAACAAGCAGAAATATGCTCATCGCACCACTTGCAGTGCAATTTAGCACTAGTAACATGTTTCATGTGCAGAAAAAACAGCATGAATGGTATCAGGCACAAGAGCACACGGCCATTTGATTTGACTTTGCAGCCACTTGAGTAGAAAATCTACTTGAGAAGCAACACTCTGACTTCATTTGCATCTACGACCACTCATGATTAACCGTGTTAAAAAATCATGCTGGAAGTCCTCCTAGAAACTGGAAATTGTGTTAGGGAATGGAAAATTTCACTTGTATTTCTGGAGAATGGCGGAACTTGGCTGGAAATGTACAAGTGTAACATGGAGGTGCCCAAATTAAACCAGTTCCACAGGCATAACGACATTATCTGCCCAGGACTACTTTTAACCCTGTGAAAACTGGGTGTATCTGAACTGTCATGAGCCGGGGCACAATCTTGGGACACGCTGTATGTTTCAAAAAGCCCCCTTCTGGTACACAGTCCCAAGGGACTTCGGGCCAGATGTAGAAAGATTCCAAATTGCGATTTGCAATTTGCGAGTCCCTGCGACTCGCAAATTGCAAGTCGCAATTTGGAATGCAGAAAGGTGTCTCAGACACCTTCTGCAACTCGCTATGGGGTCGCAAAGACCCACCTCATAAATATTTATGAGGTGGGTCGCAGTTTGCGACCCCATAGCGAGTCTAGGCACTCACGGGGATGGTGGCCTGCTGGAGACAGCAGACCACCATCTCCGTGACTGCTTTTAAATAAAGCAGTTTTTTTTTCTCTTTGCAGCCCGTTTTCCTTAAAGGAAAACGAGCTGCAAATAGAAAAAAATACCGAAACCTTTTGTTTCGTTTTTTTTCAGAGTAGGCAGTGGTCCATAGGACCACTGCCTGCTCTGAAAAAATAATTTTGTGAGCATTCACAAAGGGGAAGGGGTCCCGTGGGGACCCCTTCCCCTTTGCGAATGAGTTACCATCCACTTCAAGTGGATGGTAACTGCGAGTTGATTTGCAACCGCTTTCGCGGTCACAAATCAACTTAAATCGCGGTGCGAGTCGCAAATAGGAAGGGAACACCCCTTCCTATTTGGAAGTCGGAAACACATTTTGCGAGACGGTTCCGACTCGCAAAATGTGTTTCTGCATCGCTTGAGGGCTTTTGCACCTCGCAAACGGCGTTTTTCGCCGTTTGCGAGGTGCAAAAGCCTACCTACATCTGGCCCTTCAAGAGGAGAATTAGGAGTGGAGGGTTTCCCAGGGGGAAACAGAGGTTACACCGAAGTATGGGTGGGTGACAAATTCCACTCTGCCGGCAGAGTTTTGGCCACTCTATGCTACACATGGAATGTGGAGTTCCAGTCAAATCCCCCACTCTGCTGCATGGTAGAGTTGTTTCTAATAACCCTCGGGCACTAGGCCAGATGTGAGCCCTGCCATCCTAGTGGAGTGTCTGTTGGAAGTGACCTAGAAACCTCTGTCTGGCCTGAGGTTGAAAGGAAGATTCATGCAGAAATGTTGCATCTCCCTGAGTGGGTGTGTGTGGCCAGAAGGTCACACACACAGCATGTCACAGGAGTGAGGGGAACCTGGAGTCTTGAACAATGGTTCAGGTTCCCATAACTAAGAGTACAGGCAAGAAGCATGTGAAACCAGCCTCAATAGTTTTCCAGGTACAGAAGGAATCTGCCACCCAAGATGAGGATCTGTGACCTATAAGGGGAAAAAGCCCTCTTGAGAGTATCACCTGAGCTTGCTGCACTGCAAGGGGCAGGAGGACTGTCGAGGGAATAATTCTTCAAAAGGCAGGAAACGCCCTACTCCTCCATCAACCTTTTACCTGCCTCTCTCTACTTTTCTGACACTGTTTTTCCTGGTTTTAGGACTCTGCGCACTTTACCACTGCTAACCAGTGCTAAAGTGCATAGGCTCTCTCCCTTAAACATGTTAACATTGGTTCATCCCCAACTGGCATATTTGATTTACTTATAAGTACCAAGTAAAGTGCTCTACATGTGTCCAGGACCTGTACATTAAATGCTACTAGTGGGCCTGTAGCACTGATTGTGCCCCATGCATATGTAGCCCCTTAACAATGTCACAGCCCTGCATTACAAGGACTGTGTGTGCAGTTTCACTGACACTTAAACTTGGCATTTAAAAGTACTTGCAAAGCCTTAAACTCCCCTTTTCCCATACATAAGTTACCCCTAGGGTAGGCCCAAGGTAACCCATAGGTCAGTGTGCTATGTAGGTAAAAGGGGGCACATGTACATATGTGTTTTATGTGTCCTGGCAGTGAAAACCTCCTAACCTGGTTTTCCATCACTGTGAGGCCTGCTTCTTTCATAGACTAACATTAGGACTGCCCTCATACACTTCTTGAGTGGTAGATTCTGATCTGAAAGGGGTAACCAGGTCGTATTTAGTACGGCCAGAATGGTAATGGAAATGTTGCTTATTGGTGAGGTTGGATTTTATGAAACAATTTTTTAAATGTAATATAATTTTTAGAAAGTGAACATTTCTCTGCACTTAAAACCATCTGTGCCTTACATTTTGTCCCCAATGAACGTCTGGTCTGTGCTGGTTGACAATTCCCTTGTGCATAACATCCAGACAACCACAAACACAGGACACTCAGTCACATCTGCATTCATCTGCATACTGATGGGTCTTCCTGGGCTGGAAGTGTGGAAAGCTTAACACTTACATTTCAAAGGCCAGTACCCTGCCCTCATACAAAGGACTGATAACCCCCCACAGGGACCATGGCAGACAGGACTGAGCTGAAAGGGGAAGTCTCCCCCAGATGAAAGGCATTTTTAGGTGTATAAACTGGGTCTCTGACCCCACAAACTCAGAGACTTCTGGCAGCCCAAATGACTCATCTGAACTGTTTTACTGAGAAGGACTGCTGCCCTACTGTTGCTTTGCTGCCCTGCTGGCCTCTGACTTTGCTGGAAGGACTCTGCCTTCCTCAAAAGTGCTCTCCAAGGGTTTAGATTGAGATTACCTCCTGTTTTGAAGTCTCAGTGACAGCAAAGACTTCACCAACTAGCTTTTAGCTAGTTTCCCGACTCCAGTGACTCTGGAAAGACTTTAACGGTGTCTACGATGTTGCAGCCTGCTCCTGTTCCATGGACCTCGCTGTGCACAATTATCTTGGCCTTCAACGCAAGTCTGACGTTGCTGCAACTCCGCTGACGTAAGTCAGGGTAATCGCATCGAGATCACCTCGTGCTGCACCCGGGAACTGGGGGGGCTCCCCCCGCACCCCCTTCCCCCAGTCAGCTTCCATCACGATCGAAAGAGAAATGCTCAGCATTTCTCTTTCGATCACATGGAGGAGGCCGGAGAGGCTTCAAAGGGAAGGAAAGGAATTTCCTTCCCTTTGAAGTCTCGAAGAGCGTTTCAAAGGCCGGATTGCAAAGCAATCCGGCTTTTGAAACGCCCACTAGACACCAGGGATTTTGTTTGTTTTTAGAAATTGGCATAAGGGAGCGACCCCTTGGGCAAGGGTCACTCCCAGGGGGGGCATTGGGAGCATTTTTTTGGAAGGCCTTTTCTTGGGCAGAAACCTCTAGGCACCAGGGATAAAATTTTTTTTTTGGAGGTGGGGAGCGACCTATTAGGCAAGGGTTGCTCCTCTAGGGAGCAAATTATATTTTTTCTACGCCAATCTGCCCCAAAACACTAGGCACCGGGGATTTTTTTTGCGCCAATGTCACGCAGGGGGAGCAACCCCATAGGCAAGGGTCGCTCCCTGGGGGAGGGTTGGGGGGGTGGGAGGGCAAATTTATTTTAGGCCATTTTTGTCCCCCCATGGGGGCAGATCGGCCTATTGTTATTAGGCCGATCTGCCCCCAAAGGGGGCAGAAACCTCTAAGCACCAGGGCAATTTTTTTTTGTGTTTATTTTTTTTGTTTGTTTGTTTTTTTAGAGATGGGGAGCAACCCATTAGGCAAGGGTCGCTCCCCTGGGCGGCAAATTGTAGTTAGACCATTTCTGCCCCCCTTGGGGGCAGATCAGCCAATTTTAGGTAAATCTGCCCCCAAGGGGGCAGAAACCACTAGGCACAGGGTTTTTTTTTTTTTTTTGCGCCAACGTCCAAGGGGAGCAACCCCGTAGGCAAGGGTCGCTCCCGGGAGTGAGGGGTTGGGGCGGCAAATTTATTTTAGGCCATTTCTGCCCCCCCTGGGGCCGGCTGAGCTGGAGGCCAAAATCCACAGGTAGGCACTTTGCAAAAAACACCTCTGTTTTCTGTCAAAAAATGTAATGTGTCCACGTTGTGTTTTGGGCCATTTCCTTTCGTGGGCGCTAGGCTTACCCACACAAGTGAGGTACCATTGTTATCGGGAGACTTGGGGGAACGCTGGCTGGAAGGAAATTTGTGGCTCCTCTCAGATTCTGGAACTTTCTGTCACCAAAATGAGAGGAAAAAGTGTTTTTTTGTCCACATTTTGAGGTTTGCAAAGGATTCTGGGTAACAGAACCTGGTCAAAGCCTCACAAGTCACCCAATCTTGGATTCCCCTAGGTCTCTAGTTTTCAAAAATGCGCTGGTTTGCTAGGTTTCCCTAGGTGCCGGCTGAGCTAGAGGCCAAAATCCACAGGTAGGCACTGTTGTCTGTGAAAAAATGTGATGAGTCCACGTTGTGTTTTGGGCTGTTTCCTGTCACGGGCGCTAGGCCTACCCACACAAGTGAGGTACCATTTTTATCGGGAGACTTGCGGGAACACTGGGTGGAAGGAAATTTGTGGCTCCTCTCAGATTCCAGAACTTTCTGTCACTAAAATGAGTGGAAAATATGTTTTTTTAGCCAAATTTTGAAGTTTGCAAAGGATTCTGGGTAACAGAACCTGATCAGAGCCCCACAAGTCACCCCATCTTGGATTCCCCTAGGTCTCTAGTTTTCAAAAATGCACAGGTTTGGTAGGTTTCCCTAGGTGCCGGATGAGCTACAGGCCAAAATCTACAGGTAGGCACTGTTGTCTGTGAAAAAATGTGATGTGTCCACGTTGTGTTTTGGGCCGTTTCCTTTCGTGGGCGCTAGGCCTACCCACACAAGTGAGGTACCATTTTTATCGGGAGACTTGTGGGAACACTGGGTGGAAGGAAATTTGTGGCTCCTCTCAGATTCCAGAACTTTCTGTCACCAAAATGAGTGGAAAATGTGTTTTTTTAGCCAGATTTTGAGGTTTGCAAAGGATTCTGGGTAACAGAACCTGGTCAGAGCCCCACAAGTCACCCCATCTTGGATTCCCCTAGGTCTCTAGTTTTCAAAAATGCACTTGTTTGTTAGGTTTCCTGAGGTGCCGGCTGAGCTAGAGGCCAAAATCTACAGGTAGGCAGCACTTTGCAAAAAACACCTCTGTTTTCTGTCAAAAAATTTGATGTGTCCACGTTGTGTTTTGGGGCATCTCCTGTCGCGGGTGCTAAGAGAGTAAAAAAAACGTCTATTTTAGAAATGCCCTGTAATTCACATGCTAGTATGGTCACCCCGGAATTCAGTGATGTGCAAATGACCACTGCTCCTCAACACCTTGTCTTGTGTCCATTTTGGAAATACAAAGTTTTTCTTGATGGCTATTTTTCACTCTTTATATTTCAGCAAATGAATTGCTGTATACCCGGTATAGAATGAAAGCCCACTGCAGGGTGCAGCTCATTTATGGGCTCTGGGTACCTTGGGTTCTTGATGAACCTACAAGCCCTATATATCCCTGCAACCAGAAGAGTACAGCAGACGTAACAGTATATTGCTTTAAAAGATCTGACATTGCAGGACAAAGTTACAGAGTAAAACGTGGAGAAGAAGTGGCTGTTTTTTTCACCTCAATTTAAATATTTTTTTATTTCAGATGTTATTTTCTGTATGACACCCTTGTAGGATCTGCACAAATGACCCCTCGCTGAATTCAGAATTGTGTCTACTTTTCAGAAATGTTTAGGTTTCTGCGATCCAGCATTGGTTTCATGCCCATTTCTGTCACTGACTGGAAGAAGGCTGAAAGCTCAAAAAATCGTACAAATTGGGAATGTCCCAGTAAAATGCCACATTTGTGTTGAAAAATTGGGTTTACTGATTCAAGTCTGCCTGTTCCTGAAAGCTGGGAAGCTGGTGATTTTAGCACCGCAAACCCTTTGTTGATGCCATTCTCAGGGAAAAAACCACAAGCCTTCATCTGCAGCCACATTTTTTCCCATTTAAAAAAAAACAAAACTATTTTTTCACTGTATTTTGGCTAATTTCTTGGCCTCCTTCAGGGGAACACACAAAGTCTGGGGACCTCTAGAATCCCTAGGGTGTTGGAAAAAAAGGATGCAAATTTGGCTTGACTAGCTTATGTGGACAAAAAGTTATGAGGGCCCAAGCGTGAACTGCCCCAAATAGCCAAAAAAAGGCCTGGCACAGGAGGGGGAAAAGACCTGGCAGTGAAGGGGTTAAAACTGAAAGTTTGACCTGCCAAATAAACCTGTGCTAGGCCTAAATCTCCCTTTTAATACTTATATGTTACCCATAAATTATGCGCTAAATGTCCATAGGGCAGGGTGATTGGCAAAAAGCTGAACATAGATACTCACGTTTTACAAGTCTTGACAGTGAAACATCTCCAAAATTGTTAATCACTGTACAAAGGCTGCCTCTCCCATGGACAAGTACTGGGTTACATTATAACACTTTTAAATGCATAACTTTAATTTTGTATTGAAATTACTAGTTAAAATCCAATATAATTGTAGTTGGATTTTAATTGACTATATTAAATATGGCTCTTTTAGAAAGTTGCCATTCTTCTGCTTAAAGTTTCTAGTAGTCTTTTCAGAGTTAACATCCTACTGTAACCTAGAGACCTGTCTGGTCCCATAGAAGGAGGTGTGAAAGTCTCACAAGAAAGGGAACTCAAGGACCTAGGGTCAGATAAGGTATAAGATGTCCTGGGGGATACGCTTCTTCAACTGCACAAACCTAAAAGGGGAGTCCCTTTCACGGGCAGATGTAACTCACACCTAGGCCTGTCTTTACCATTGCCAAAGTAGCGAGAGTGGCACCAGTCACAGTGGGGGGACAAATTGTTTCAGAACTTGTTTTCAGAGGGAGCTCCTCAATGCTCTAGAAACACTTTAGGGATGCCCAAGGGCTCAACTTATGCGATAAAACGTTCTCCCCCTGTTAAATGTTGACAGACCAGTGTACTGTGGGATTTTTTTAGGGACAAAATTAGAGGTAGGTGCAGTGTGCTGAGTTCTACTCTGCAGAAATCCAGGGAGTTCGGTAAAAACTCCGTAGAATTCCACGGGCGGAGGAGTGCTTGCCCTACCACCCTGGCCCTCAATGCACCTGATCTCGGAAGCGCTAAACAGGGTTGGGCCTGGTTAATAGTGCTAACCAGGCCTGACCCTCCTTAGCTCTTCCAAGAGCAGGCACATTCAGGGCAGGGTATGCTGAAATGGCAGCAAAAACTGCCATTTCAGGCTTATTGGGCTGACAGCCCATCTGCCTGGGGCCCCACCTACCCTTCATCAACTGCCCTCCTTCGCAAACTTACTTAAGAGGGCTAAGCATACTCCCTGTCTTGCACCAGCCTTGCAATTGTTTCCTCTGCACTCACACAGAGCCTCAGACAGCCCTTTCTTTAGGCCCCAGCACTAGCAGCAGCAAACCAGCTCACCACTAGCAGCCTGGTCTTTTCACAAAGTACCTAGCCTTGCTTGCCTCTGGGCTCTAGGGCACTCTCTCTTAGCCGCACACAACTCTAACTGGTGGGGACTGCTGGCCTACTACTCAGCAGCTGATGCTTCCCCAGTCTGTGGCTCTCCCTGCTGGCCTCAGCACCGTACCCCATAATACCACTTCCTTTCCCAAGAACTCTGGGGAGACAGGTTCTTTTCAAGAGGAGCTCTGACTGCAACTTTCCTTTGTTCCAAGCACAGCCCCCCCTCAAATGCAAATACTGTCCATGCCCATTGCTGACCCCTGTGTGCACACAGAAGAGAGCAAAATGAGGGTCTTACCTTGGTCCCTTTAGGGTTCCCATTACCAGCGGCCTGGTTCTCTGCCTCCCTCAGTCCCTTATTCCTGGGCTGTTGAGTACATTGAAAGGAGGGAGCCCTGGAACTGGTGCTGGTGCAGCCTCTTACAGCAGCTCCACTGCCATTCCTGGCCGCCGTCTTTGGGCCGACTGCACAATGCAGCCCAGTTAAAGGCCACACAGCGCAAGTGCAGGCTAGTGGAATTTTTGGCTGAACTCTGCGCTCCAAGCGGAGCACGGAGTGCCAAGAGCTCTGTTAACTCCTCCACACCTAGCCAAAACCCATGGAAGTGTTGTCAAAGTGGGTAGGGTCGCCCCAGGGAGCATTTTTCCCTTTTGGTCAATACCCATAAACTTATAGCAGGCAGAACACTGAGACCCTTGGGTACCTTCTTCAGAACACTTTTGGACCTCTGGAAGACAGAAGAAGGACTGCATCTGCTGATCAACCCGTGGAGAGAAGCCCCAAGGATTGGACCTGCTCCCCACTTGTACCCAGGACAGAGGAGTGGACTTCAAGGGGTAGAAGTGTAGACTCCTATTCAGCTCCAGGAACATAGAAGCTTCCATGACCCCTCAATCTCTACCAAGCACTGTTGACCAGTTACAGGTGGATTTCCTCCAGAACCTGCTGGTGGCTTCTGGGAGACTGAGTCCTACCCCCAAATGGCGCCCACAAGGTCCTAGATCCTTTGCTGGCGTTTGAGTGTACTCTTTCCCCCATCAAAATTGGAAGAGTTGACACTTAGAAACGGTTTCTGATCTTTTTTGCCAAAAGAGCTAGAAACAACAGCTGAACTGCCACCGAGCCACAGTCGCCGGTGTCAACCAGCCAGTCAGATTTAACTTGCTGGTTTGCCTTCCTGAAAGTATTGTGACTTCCAGAAACGTTTCCAAGTCTGAACATCTAGGGCTTCTCAAGGACCAATGCTGAGCATCACCCCATCAGTGGTGACACCTTCCTGGGACCAGACTTCAGACTTCACAGTGAGATCAACACTAACGTCGAGCATCACCCCATTGATCTTGACACCTTGCTGGGCCTGGACTTCAGACCTCACCCACTTAGCGTTTTCCCATCATTGACATTGAGAGCCTCAACTTTCCCACTGGAGCTGAGGTTCTGATGAAGGACCTGCAGTTCAGCCATCTTCTGTCGACGAGTCCCTCATCGGATCCAGCCTGCTTGATGAAGTCTTGGGAAAGAAAAACTACTAAGTGAAGAGGTAAACTTTTACAATAGAACAAACCTGGTCTCTGTATCTGACCTGCGATCCATCATGGTCAGCCTTAACTTTTGACTTTGACCAGTTCTAGCATGACCTGATACCCCCAGTAAGTACCTTGTGCTTTTTAGTGCCAGAAACATCAAAACTTTGAAGAATCATATCTATGTTGCCCTACATCAGATTTGTGTTGCTTTGGCGTCCATTCATTGACGTTTTCTCAATTTGTATAAGTTGGGGTGGGATGTTTATTCTGTTGTGCTGTCTACTTTATAATTGTTTTAGTACTGATAACTGCTTTCCACATTTCTCCCAAAGTACGCCTATCTGTTCTATGGGTATGCAGCAGCTACTAAGGGTGGAGCTCAGGTTTAAATTATTGAGATCGAACTGAATTTAGTAAGAAATAGTACCATTAATACTTGAAGAGGACTACCATCCACTTCAGCTAATAATCCACTTTTTCTCAGGGTGTATCCATATATGACATACCACCGGGACTCCCTTTGTGCCTAGTTTTCAGTACTGTCTGGGGTTGGTACATGTCCCTCAGTTCTGGACAAGCCTAGGTCCACATATCCACATCTTCTGAAAGATTAAAATTTCAAGGAAAGATATTGCTGTTTCCACAATTATTTGGAGGGATTTTCTATTGCAGAGTCCTAACCATAAATGTGGGGTACCATTTTCATGGGAAGAAATTTAGAAACAGAGATAGTATGATGTTGTTGATACTCACATATTCTACAACCTTTCCTCTCAGAAATGTCCATAAATTGGTTATTTCAGCCAAATATTAATGTTTGAAGTGCATTCTGGATAAGAAAAAAAAGAGGGTGTACCCAGATAAGCCATAGAACTGTGGACTCCCACGGGTGTCTAGTTTTTAAGAAATGCCAGGGTGTCTAATTCTCAAAATGTTTGGAGTTGGTAGGTTTCTCAGGGTGACTTCTGACCGTTGGCTCAAATAATTCAGCTATTTTCAGCCACAGAAATATTGAAATTAAACAGAACAACTTGCTGCTACCACATTGCAAAATATGGCCTTTACTGTAGCAAGTGACAGGCCTACTCACACAAGTGGGGAATAGCTTGTATTGTGAAAAGTGTGGTACTACGGGTTATTTTTATTCAATTTCACTCAAATGTTGGTTTCTGAATGTTATTCTTTATGTAAGGAAGAACATATTTTCAAGGCACCTTGAAATCTCTTAATATGGATAATTCCAACCTTAAGGTATTATAAATAACCAATATTCCTCCATTAAGATTCTTGAACGCATCCCAAAATGCATAGCTTTCCCTCATTCTTTTTTCCTCCATTAGATTTCAAATTGATACATAGTCAGTACTCAATGAAATATCATTATAAACTGCAGATTGGTTAATGGTTCTAGGCACTGTCGGCGGAAGCCGCCCGCCAGGCGGGAACCGCCATTTGGCCGCCACGCGGCCAAAATAGCGCTGCCCCCATTCCAACATTCCCTCTGAGCCGGCGGGCGCTAACCATGTTAGCACCCGCCGGCCCAGCGGGAATGAGGGCCGCAACACAGGAGCCGGCTCCGAATGGAGCCGGCGGTGTTGCTGCGGTGCGACGGGTGCAGTTGCACCCATCGTGCTTTTCACTGTCTGCTAAGCAGACAGTGAAAAGCTTCATGGGGCCCTGTTAGGGTGCCCCTGCACTGCCCATGCCAGTGGCATGGGCAGTGCAGGGGCCTCCAGGGGCCCCAGAACACTCGTTACTACCAGCCTCTTCCTGGCGGTGAAAACCGCCAGAAACAGGCTGGCGGTAAGGGGGTCAGAATCCCCATGGCAGCGCTGCTTGCAGCGCTGCCATGGTGGATTCTCCCAGCAGGGGGAAAAACGGCGGGAAACCGCCGGCCCCGGCTGGCCGACCGCAGCTGTACCGCCGCGGTCGGAATGCCTTGGGAAGCACCGCCAGCCGGTTGGCGGTGCTTCCGTCGCCAGGGTCAGAATGACCCCCTGTATGTTTCACAACACCTATGAAACACTATATATACCCCTGTAACTAGTGGAGTCTAACAAACCTATCACTATTTTACTTTTGCACTTCGGACATCGGGCACAAAATTAAACCATAAAACATTGTCACTTATTTCAGTTTTTTCTATTTACTTCCATTACTTTTTTAGTTCAACAATGAGTTTCATTCGGAAAGTGATGAGTTAACTATTCCAACAACCTCCTGCTGTATTTAGAATTTGGTCTACTTTTCAGAAATGCACAGTTTATGAACAGCTTTCTTGGTAAAATCCCCAAATTGCTCTCCATAACTCATAGGGCACATGGTGGTGTGGTATCTAGGTTCTATTCAGTCACCCGCCCCTGGCCTATGGTGTACTCTGTATTTAGAGGATGCTCAAGATAGCTAATGGAAATTGCAACAGCTATCTACCTCACTACCCCTTAAAATACCTCTATGTGGAATTCAGCCTGCATTCACAGAGAGAAAGGAGACCTGTACCAGATAGATTCATGCATGGCACAAATGGCACAGATAGAGGGTGCCATACTGGAATATGGAGAGGGTTGAGAACCTAAAAGGTTTCATAATATGAAGGTAAAAGTCTTGACTGGGTTGAACCACCAAGACTTACCCAACCCATGCTCCATCGCAGTAATCACAAAATCTTGTCCGGATGGCAATCATCTGTTCCATTGACTTGTATTGAATGTTTTTGATGACACATTTTAACATTAGTTTCTCTGGTCCAAATTTTGTTTTACAAGTATAATTTTGTTTATAAAAGTGTTCTATATTTTCTCAGATGATTTAAAATTCTTGTATTTATTCTTCATTTTATTGTTGTTTGATACTGCTTGAATCTAACTTGCACACCTCTGGAGAAAAGTGAGCTGCTTATGCCACCATTGCTAGGGGGGTCTAAGCAATGTTTTCTTGGCTGACTGGGGGTATATTTACAAGCCCTGTGGCGCACAGCAGAGAAAAAAGTGACCTTGCTGCGCTACTCTGCCCCACATGCAAAGGGCAGAAATGCACCATATTTACAAAATATGGGACATGTCTGTCATTTCTCCCTGCACTGGGGCACAAATTGCTGCCTAGCAACAACACAGTCAAAGAGGAAACAATGAGGAGAAATAAAGATATCTCTCCTCTTTGCACCTGCCGTGGGGAGATGTACAGTTTTGATGCATTCCCAGGTTTACAGATTCTTGTAAATCTGGGAAATGCACAAAACCCATGGAAGATGCGTGGGAACACCCACTGCAATAACTATAGCACGCCTCCCTGAAGCAGTGTGAGGCAAAGCTGTGATTTGTGCTGTAATGCCTTACACATATCTAAACGTCCATGAAAAGCCATGCAAAGTGGTTTTGTGTGCCCTTGTAAATATGGGTCTGCACTCTGAGCTGCTGTTTTGTCACAAATAGTGACACACCGGTGATGCATTGGCGTTGTAAATGTCTATATGTCTTTAGCTAGTGCTAGGTCACACAAGGACCCTTTTTCTTCCTTTGTCAAAATCGATTAGCAGATTGTCTTGTTCAGGTCATCAGTGTCTTTACCGGGTTTATTTCTACCGCCTTTTCCTTGTTTTCTCATTCAGATTAGCTCAACAACTCAGTCTATTGATTCCCTTCAGGTTGCATCAAAGTACTTACTCAGACATTCTCTGTCAAAGCAAAAGGACATGAACTTGTTTTGCCATTCACTTGTCGCTGCACATGCCCATTCAGGGCCTGGGTATTTTCGACTTGCTGCTCTCTTTCTTTTCAAGCTTCGTTCTCCTGCTAACTCTCCTTCACTTAGTTTGTCTTTTCTTGTAGTGTCCACTTCTTCCTCCATTGTTTCATTTATAACTAACTCCTTCTTCTTGCCTATTTGTGACTCAGGCCAATTGTGTCCTTTCCTTGTTCCTTCTGTCAGTAATCTCTTTAAGATTGGACTCTTCTCTTTCCATTTATCTGTGGTGCTTTCTCTTGATGGACCTGCAACGGGTTCAGGAGTCGGATCACCTTGGCTTTGATCCGTCTCAACTCTTTCCCCCCCTTAGTCTGGCACCTGGTCTCCTTGTGCTTCAGAACCGTCTGCTTCTGGGAGAACCTCCCCTGTGCTTGGTTCTCCAGTCGCCTTTGTAGGGTTAGGCTCTTGCTCCCTTTCTCGTGCCACTGCACCTTCGTTTCTTACTGGTGTGATTGATCCATCTTCCACCATCTCTGGGTCAACTTTAGGCTCAACTTGCTACGGGTCAGGTTCAGGAAGGGCCACTTGTTTTGCTGCTGTTGGTGCTCTCAACAACACTTCTTCATGATGTTGTGGACTCACCACTCTCTTGGTATGGCTTGCATGTATCCAGTTAGGTAGACCAGCACATTTCACAGCGGTCGTAGTTGTCAGCACCACCTGGTATGGACCCTTCCAACGTGGCTCTAGGCAAGTCTTTCGGACATGTTTTTTTATCACGACCCAATCTCCAGCTCTCAAGTTGTGACCTGGGTCATGGATGGGTGGCAGGGTAACAGCCTGTACCTGCTGAGAGAAAGATCGAATCACATCAGCCAGACCTTTGCAGTAGTTTAACACCATATCATATGTAATATTGACAAGAGCATTTGCTGGTATTGTTGGCAATCTCATTGCTCTGCCCGTGAGAATCTCATGTGGAGACAATCCTGTCTTTCTGTCAGGTATCTTTCGCATTGACATAAACGCCAAAGGTAATGCATCTGGCCATTTCAGGTTTGCCACAGCACACATTTTGGCAATTCTTGACTTCAATGTACTATTCATTTGCTCTACAAGTCCTGATGCTTCTGAACGGTAACTGCAATGAAGTTTCTGTTCAATGTTTATTGCTGCACATAAGAGTTTGATCACTTCGTTATTGAAGTGTGTTCCCCTAGCTGATTCTAAAGAGATCAGAAATCCGAACAGTGGTATAAATTCCCTAAGCAACAGCCTTGCAACTGTAACACTATCATTCCTACATGTGGGGTATGCTTCAATCTAATGACTAAACACACACACAGTCACCAACACGTAATTCAGTCCAGCACATGCAGGCATCTCAAAGAAATCCAACTGCATTCTGCTGAATGGTCCTCCTGCTCTTCCAATGTGGCTCAAATTCACCACTGTTCCTTTTCCCACATTTAGTTGCTGACAGATCACACATCTGTGACATACTGCTTCTGCTGTTTGTCTGAATTTTGGATTAAACCAGTCGTCTTGAATCAGCCTGACCATGGCATCTCTTCCAATGTGTGCCTGGCCATGGTAGTATCAGGCCATCTGAGTCAATAAAATATTTGGCAGCACCATCTGACTCTCCTCAGACACCCAAATTTCTTCTGGTCTTTGAACACATTTTAACTTCAACTATTGTTTTTTCTCTTCCTTGTCTGCATTTTCTTGCAATGTTTTTAACTCTTGTAAGGTGATGATTATTTTTAGAGCAAAATTTGCACAATTAGGGGGCTATTACAACTTTGGAGGAGGTGTTAATCCGTCCCAAATGTGACGGATATACCACCAGCCATATTACGAGTTCCATAGGATATAATGGACCCGTAATACGGATGGTGGTATATCCGTCACTTTACCATCACTTTTGGGACGGATTAACACCTCCTCCAAAGTTGTAATAACCCCCTTTGTTTCTTCCTCTGGCATTAGTTCCCACTTATCCTTGAATGATATACAGTTCAATGTGCAAAACCTTTACGACTTGATCTGCATATCCATTTCCCAAAGAAATGTAATCTTGTGTATTTTGGTGTGCACTGCATTTTACCACAGCAATTTCTTCAGGTAACTGAATTGAGTACAACAACTCTTTTATCCAGTCGCCATTTCTCACTGGTGTTGCAGTTGAGGTCATAAAACCTCACTGTGACCCCAATTGTCTAAAATCATGAACAATTCCAAATCCCTACTTACTATCAATGAAGATTTTGACTCTTAGTCTTGCAGAGATATAGCAAGCCCTGGTAAGAGCTACTAGTTCTGCCACTTGTGCAGAATACACACCTGGAAGCCAAGAAGCTTCTAATGTACATGTAATAGTGCACACAGCATATCCTGCTCTCAGTGTGCCGGTTCCATCTCTGAGACACGAACCATCAACAAAGACAATTTGATAATTTGCTTCTAAACAAGTGTCTCTAATGTCTGGCCTTGGTTATGGGCACAATTCAGTTACTTCAAGACAATCATGTTCAATATCTTCTTCCTTCTCAATTTCAACTGTATCACTTGGAAGTAATGTTGCACGATTCAGCACTGTCTTTTCAATGTTTCATTTGGAGCACCCAAGATGCTCGTCTCAAACCTTGTCAGTCTGGCCCTGTCAAATATTGTGTTTTCATCCTTGTCAGTAGAATCTCAACAGAATATGGTACCATTACCGTTACAGGGTATCCCATGACAACCCCCTTACATTGGGAAAGACTTTGACCAACTGGGAATACTGCTTGCAGACAACCTGGTAAAGCTGCTGCAACCAAGTGCAAGGTAGCTGAAAAATAAGCTACTGGGCGATAAGCACCTCCATGGACCTGTGTCAAGACAGACAAAGAACAAGCATCACGTTCATGACAAAACAATGTGAAAGGCTTTGTGTAATCAGGCATTCCCAACGCTGGAGCTCTGCACAGACTCTCTCCCAATTCTGTGAATGCTTTCATCTGGTCTTCATCTAAGATAATAGGATCTGTAATTCCTTTGTGTGTTAACTGTTGTTTGGGTTTGGCTATTTCGGCAAAATTTGGAATCCACTGTCACCAGTACCCCACCATTCCCAGAAACATTCTAACATGTCTCTGCGAAGGCAGGGGACTTCTCTGCAGAATCATAGTGATCCTTTCTCTGGAGATTCTTCTCAACCTTTTCTCAATCTGATGTCCCAGATATTTGACTGACTTTTGACAATACTCTAACTTCACAGGTGAAACTTTATGTCCAAATTCTCCCAAATGATTCAACAGGGCAATCGAGTCATGCTTACACTCGTCCCTTGATTTGGACGCAATCAACAAATCATCAATGTACTGTACAAGAGTCGATTGGCAGGGCAATTCCAATGGTTCCAGATTCTTTTCCAAGATCTGATTGAACAGGGATGGTGACTCCGTATACCCTTGTGGAAGCCTGCACCAGCTGTAGACTTTATCTAAGAATTTGAAATAAAAAAAAAACTGACTATCCTCATGAAGAGGCACAGAAAAGAAAGCTTGTAACAGATCAACTACTGTGAACCACTCTGCATAGCAATGAAACTGAAACAGTATCACCGCTGGATTGGGCACAATTGGACAACATTTAACCACCATGTCGTTCACTTTTCGCAAATCCTATACAACTCGTACTTTCCCACATGGCTTTTTCAATCCCATTATCGGTGAATTACATGGGCTGCTCAACACTTCTTTTAAAACTCCTTGTCTTCGAAAATCTCTGATTATTTGTGCCACCTTCATCAAAACATCCTGCGCCATGTTATACTGGAGAAGCTGTGAAAATTCAACATTCAGCTTCAAAGTGATTTTAATCGGCTCCACTCCTTTAATCAGACCCACTTCTTTTCCTGTCAAATCCCAGGCAGCCTCCCTCACAGTTCCCTGTAGATCTGCATGCAACTCTTTCACAGTGAACATTGGGAAAAATTAAATCAATTGGTATTCTTCATAAGCATTATTGAGTACCATTGCAAACGCCTATTCTTCTTCATCATCACTGTTTGTCTGGACTTCTATCCCTGCATCTTTACAATTTATAGAACATTTGGTTTTGCACAACAAGTCTGTACCCAATAAGGATACGGGTCTTGAGTCACACACCACAAATTTATGCTTACCCAAGTAATTTCCAATTTCAACCTGCACTGGTTCCGTGATTAGGTTTGTCAATTGTCTATTCTCCACTCCTACAACTTGTACTGTCCTGCCTGAAAGAGGTAAGTTTGGTACTTCTATGCTCCTCACTGCAGGGCGCATAGCTCCTGTATCAACCAAGAATGAAACCTTATAGCCTATCACTTTTCCCTTTACCAAAGGCCCCCTCTGGTCTACTTCTAGAGAAGCGGCAAGTATACAGGTTCCTTCATCTGAATTGTTACTCATCCATTCATCGTTTATTTCATCCTCACTGTGGCACGGGAACTGGTGTACTGTGTTATTACTATTGTCTTGTCTTTGACCTGTGACCTGTTGAGTAAGCATTACCTGTTGCTGTTCCATTGGTGCTTGGGGTATTTGCATTTGCTGTCTAGGTACCATAGAAACCTGCTGCTGTACCGGTAATAATGGAGCGAATTGTGCATGAGGCACCTGCATTTGCTGCACTGGTAAGAAATTCTGTCCTCGATTTTGTGTATTAGGAACTAAGCCCTTCATTCTCAGGACTTTCACAATTTGGAAT
The DNA here is from genome assembly GCF_031143425.1 of Pleurodeles waltl. NCBI lineage: Eukaryota > Metazoa > Chordata > Amphibia > Caudata > Salamandridae > Pleurodeles > Pleurodeles waltl. The sequence goes on along the minus strand of NC_090440.1, from coordinate 1,084,790,023 downwards.
GTACTGACGTCACCTTGCTGAACCACTCCATCCTGCACCATCAATGGACACTCCCGCTTCCAGTATCCCATTTTTCCACACAAATGACACAGTAACATCTTTTTCATACCTTGCACATCATTCTGAACAACCATAGTTCCCAAATTTGGACCACGCATCATATCCATTCCGCGCCCTCTACCCCTTACATGAGGTTGGGACATGACAGCTCTCTGTTGTGGCGGCACTAAAGATCCCTGAGCTCCTGTTTGAGCTGCCTTGATTTGCATCACCATCGCCTTCTCCTTCAATTTCATTTGCTTCAATTCAATCTCATCACTACAGTATTTAGCATATTGCAACACCTCAGCAATCGTTTTTGCCTGCCAGCAAATTAAATGATTCTTAATCATCTGTCCCACTTCTGGTCTCAGACCTTTGACAAATCTGAATACAAAATGCAACATGTCTTTCGGCTCAATTGCTTCCTTACCACTGTACTCCTTGAAAGCTTTCAACAGTCTCTCATAATAAGTATGTATTGATTCTTTAGACTGTTGGACTGTTCCATCAATCCATTGCCAATCAATGTTTTTGGGAGAGATTCTAGTCTTCAGGAACTCAATCACCTTATAATATTCCTTCATTACTTCAGGTGAAGGAGCACCTGTTACTTTGTCCCTCTCTGGTTCACTCGTCAGCCAGTCTACTGCCCTCTTACACTCGACCCACAAGTCAGCTGGAACGGCTATCTCCAATAAGGTATTCAAGTCTTTCCACAAACATTTGGAAAGCTTCACAAATCTCTCTGTCTGTTGATACCACTCAACTGGCCTCTCCCTCAGCTTGGGATAATCATTTGTGAATTGGAAGCATCTTAACTGATTCCCCTTTTTCAGTACCTTCCACCCCTTCTTCAGAATCTTGTTTCCGTTTTTCTTTTTTTCTTCGTCCATCTACCTTCCCCTCCTCTGTGTAAGACTCTAGTCAGTTCAGCCCCATTGTTCCCTCAACTAATTCATTAGCTTCTACATTCAACCCCACTTGATTTATCTGATCTTCACCTTTGGATACGTTCTGAGGAGTGTTTAGACTGTCTAGCCAATTATTCAATTGTTAAGCTGTTAACCCCAGTAATGAGATGTCACTTGCATTCGGTGCTGGTAACTGTTGTACCACTGTGCCTGAACCTTGCGGAGTCCGAAGTCTCAGACTCTGACTTGCATTCGGGTCACTTACTGCATTCAGAAATGCCACAAGAGGACTAAGATCCATTGAAGATCTAGGTTCATTGAACGCTTGTCCTGCAGATGATATCTACTTTGCAGAATCTCCCACTCCCCTTCTCACAAGACTCTGTGATAAGTCATTCTGTTCTCCTGTTTCTTATTTCTTCTGTGCATATAGGGGTACCAGTAATCGGTAGCGATATTGCATCCGGGGCTGCTATAGCACCTGCACCTTGAGTAAGTGCTACCCCCATTGCCTGGTTCATAACTGGTGTAAGATCTGACTGCGTTCCTGTCAGTGGTGTGAACTTCTGTAAACCCTCTGCTTGGGCTGAAGGAAATAACATTGGTGTCGGATCTGTCTGAATCAGCATTGGCTTTGAAAGCACCTGCTCCCCTGGCACCATGATATTCGTAACAGTCTCAAGAACTGGTACATCTGGATACATTTCTGTACTGAAGGTGGATGCATATGCGCCTGAACTACAGTATTAGTTCCTGCATTAGGTGTACTCTGTACTACCCCTGGCAATTGTCCGCCTTCTACCTGTACCCCTCCCTCAGCTCCCTGGGCTTGTGTCGAGCAGCTGTAGGGGCAGTAGCATTGGTAGCTGGACCCCCTGCATAAGTTGTTAAAGGTAGAGGTCTGTCTCTCAACAACTGCGTAATGAGATCCTCGACATCGGAATCATCATCATCTACTTAGGACTTTCTTCTTTTCTTCCTCCCTCCACTCTCATCTTCCTTAGCACTATCTTCCTTCTCTGCCTCATCTCCCTCTGTAATGGCAGGAAACAGTTTATTTGCCTGCATTGTTCCCATCCTCCATCTCTTTTGCTCCCAATCCCATCTAGATTGCGCTAATGATTTTTCCACTTTCTTCACTCTTCTATTAAACTTCAGCTCCTGTTGTTCCCAGATTGCTAAAGCCTCAAACTGTGCTGGTCTTGGTAATGGCTTCATGTCATATAATGACATTCGCAATTGATCCAATATTCTCAAATTAAATGTTCTGTGTTCCGGAAATGCTAAAGACCCTTGATTTTTTGTCAAATTGCTCCATTGTTTTAACCAAAGACACAGTAGTACACCTCGCTCTGCCATTACAGACCCATCCTTTTCTCCAGCAGACAAGAGGTCAGGAAGAGGCTCACTCTCTTTCTCCACCCCATTATCTGTTGCTAGGAGCATGGACAATTCAGTCCGCTCAAGTGTGGCTTGAGCCAGTTCACATGCAGGACTCTCAAAGGGTTCCTGGGAGTCTGCAAGTCCACCAGGTAGGTGACTTCATTCTTGCACTCCACCACCTCAAGTGGCCAAGTCCACTTGTCCTGGAGCACCCTAGGCTCCACTGGGGCCATCACCCACACTTTCTGACCAGGTTGAAACTCAACCAGAGTGGTGTTCTGGTCATACCAGCATTTCATGTCTTCCTGGCTTGCTTCCAGGCTCTCCTGTGCGAGACTTCTGAAGCGGGCAGTCTGGTTTCTCAGAGCCCAGCATGTAACTGAATACATCCTAGGGGGTTTACTAGGGGCTTTCTCCACAGCCTCCTTTACCAGATGCAAAGGCCCCCTAAGAGGGTGGCCATACAACAGCTAAAAGGACTAAAACTATGCTCTTTTTGAGGCACCTCCCTGTTAGCGAACAGAAGGCATGGCGAGAGAACATCCCACTTACGCCTCAAGGGCTCTGACAGACCATAATCATGCCTTTCAGTGTGATGTTGAATCTCTCAACCAGATCATTGCTTTGTGGATGGTGGGGTGTGGTGAACTTGTACTTTACCCCACACACCCTCCACAGAGACTTCATATAAGTTAATCTAAAGGTGGTACCCCTATCGGACACCACCTCGTCCGGGAACCCCATGTGGGTAAAACAATACACAGCCCACTGCAGAGGCAGTGATTGATCTCAAAGGAATGGCTTCCGCGTATCGGGTAGCATGGTCCACCAAGACCAGGATAAACCTGTTGCCCATGGCTGTCTTGGGACCCAGAGGCCCTAAAAGTTTCAGAGATCCAGAGGCCCCACAATGTCAATATCAACCCTTTCAAAGGGGGTACTAACCATAGGGAAAGGTTGGAGGGGAGCTTTGCATTTCCCCCAACTCTTGCCACTTGCCTGACAAGTTAGGCAAAACCTACAATGAGCATCAGAGTGCCTGCGCTTTTGGGACCAATAGAAGTGGGTGACAAGCCTCTCAAAGGTCTTGTCTTGCCCAAAATGACCAGCTAAAGGCACATCATGAGCCAGACCCAGTAGGAAGGCTCTGAAGCACTGCAGTACCACCAGAACACAGGCCGCCCCAGGCTCAGGAACCTTCCTCCCAGTAAATCAAATGTGATCCGCGCTCCTTGCTAGACGCCTGGTCTGCAGCCAGCTGCCGCAAACCCTCCAGAGTAGGGCATACATTCTGTGCCTCACAGAATGTTTCCCTGGTGGGCCCCCCTTCCTGCTGCCACTGTGACAGCTCAGGGACCTCGCCCAGTTCAGCCACCTGTTCCCCTGTATGCTCCAGGATCTCCCCCAACAGGTTCAGCCTCCGTCTGGACCATGGTAAATTCTGGGGGAACCTCCCGTTGAAAGAGGCTCTCAGAGTTGTCCACTGCAACTACTTGGTGAAGCACACAGGGGTCTATCTGCTCTTCAGACACCAGGTGACTCCTCACTGTAGTCACACTGGCTCCTGTGTCTCTCAGCCTCCACCCTCTGTCCATTGATGGCCTCCCATCACCTGTACTTCTTAGTGTTATCAGGCATGAGGGTCCTCCGGACCATCTCACTGTCCCCTAGTGAGACAAATGCCGTCTCAGCTGGCTCCCACCCACTTGGAACCAACTCCTCCCCAAGCGCTACACTGACCAAACCTTGTGACTGAGCAACAGTGGGTGCCAGTGTCCACTTGGGACATTTGGGGTGTGGTTCTAAAAATTCTGGACCCATGTAATTTACTTTGCCACAGCAGTACGATTTTAGTATCAAAAGACCGATAATGACTAGTACACTAAGCATGAGCATTTTCGCTCAATTCCAGCAGCGTTTTCACCTCGAAATCGCCATTTTCGTCCTGCACTCGTGGCTCCCATTTTATACACGGCAGCCATTTTTAAAAGTTGCCCTCACATAGGCTTATAATACAGTCAGATTTGATTCCAAGGACACGTACACCTTGATTGACTTTTCTCTGACCTGGGCAAGCTGGAACCATTGCCTCAGGCCAAACCTGTTTGGTCAGTCCCTCTCCCAGTGGCCGAATCAGATAGCATCAAGGCACACCAGGCCATAAAACCCTTATTATCGCTCACACACCCTGCCTAACTTGCTCACACCTGCACCTGCTCTTTTCTTCTTCTTACTTTACGAGGGGGAGGTGCCCGTTTTTATTAGGGGTCCACACTTATCTGATGTAAAATACTAGGCCTTGCCGGGTAATTTATTATGGGTTGGATGACATGAAATATGAGGTTTCATCATGACACTGTTTTTTTCCTTTGTAGTGAAAACATGTGAATGACCAACCAAAATGTCAAGAATGTTTGCCTGAAGCTTAAAAAACTGTTTATAAGGAAACCTGACTTTGTATTGAAACACAGTCTCCTGAGAACATACAAATCGTGTTGTTGTACTTTTAGGACACTTGTCAATTGGTTGCAGCCAATAAATTCGATCTTTGACTTCACCTAGAAGACTCTGAGTTTCTGTAGTCTGAATCAGGAAAGTACCCGAGGTCTTTGGGTGTACCCTGGCACTGCTGGGTTACCGGATCAGTACTGGTTCTGAAAAACCCAGTACCTCAGTTGGCGCCCAAACGTGGGGCGATACCAGCGGTACCGGTCCAAGCCTGAGGTCCGTGGGGAGCTTCGTGTGAAAATTCTGGAGGAAGGCCGCCACTTCATCGACCCCTGCATGTCGACGTGGTCCGAAAGTCTTTGTTGCGAGGTTCCCCGCTTCCCGATGGCTATGAAGGACTGCTGCCCTGGCTATCGCCCTGATTTGGACCCTTGATTTTTGGTAGAGCGAAACGATAAGACGAGTCTTCTGGTGACGTCATTGATATTTTCAGTTAAGTATAAGTGGAGCGTCTCCCAGTCCTTAGTTGGACACTTGGTTTGGTCCTTAGTTGGACACTTGGTTTGGTCCTTAATTGGACATTTGGTTTGGTATCCCTTTGGGATCACTTTGATTTGGAACTTGCAAGTACCAAAGCCGAAGGACTCGTGTATTCACGAGACTATCGTAAACGATAATCCTTTGAAGTTTGAAGCTAGACTAGTGAGCGAAGATGCCTGGTCTTAGCAGACTTGGAAATTTGTTTTGTCTTGGTTGTAAAAGGGACTCCCGGTTGGAGGACTCATGTCCGGTTCCTCCGATTGGAACTCCAACCTTTGAACTATATGTGAAGCACGGAGTGGGCCCCATCACGTTTAATAAAGTATGGGTCCGCTATTCTCGGAAATAATTGAGAAAAGTTTTTTTTTTTTCTTGTAAATATGACTTACAACTAGGATCTGCAAACGGTTCTGTAAGTAAATTGCGACGGCGCTATTTATGAAAAATGGCTAAAGCGCGCTGTATTGTGTGTCCTGAGTGTTTTCTGTTTATATCTGAAATGAGCTCTATGTGTGTTTGTGGGTCTTCTTGATGTTTTCAGTTTGTTAAGTAAAATGTTGGTTAATTAATATTAAGTAGAAACTTAGAAAAAATCCAGAAATGAACCATGTGATATGCTAACATAGCTATATGTTGCTCTTTAATTTATAGAATGAGCAATTGTGCACATATACAAAACTGCTGTTAAATGCTTAATAAATTAGAAAACACATTCAATAGATATAAATAGGGCCCCCCCAAAAAAAAAAGAAATTATCTATTTTCAATTCAGCCAGCACTTTCCCAGTTAAACATGGGTGGAATTTTGCATAACCTTCCTTTTAAATGAAAGTGGCGCAAAAATGTGACGCATTTCAAGTTAGGCTTATGCGCTTAGGCTTGTGAGTTAATGTATCCCAAATAATAGGCAAGGGATGCAGCTTGCTTTTATATGTGGAATTATCAAAAAAAAAAAAAAGAATAATTGGGTTCTTATTTTTTTTTAAAAAGAAAATTATTAATTAGGGAAAAATTATTTAAAAAATAAGTGCCTTTCAAAATCGTTTTTTAATATTTATAAAGCTTAATACCTATACTATGACCTCTTAACATTAAAATGTAATTTAAGTTATGTTGCACCGCTAAAATGACATTTGTATGTGCAATTTTCCCTTGGCGCAGGAGCAAACAAGCTCATTTCTATAAAGTATAAATTAATATTTTCAATGGCTGACTCATGGATTGTGTAATAGACATTCTGGTAATGCATATTATGCAAGAAAATTGTAGGATATTGATTTTTTAATGCCTAAAATATCAAAGTCGATTTTGGGCAAAAGCACTGTTTAAACTGCATTTTCTTTCATTCAGAGTACTTTTTAAAGTGTCTCAGGCTTCAGTAAATGCATACATTTAGGTTTGATATATATTTGCAGGTTGTGCCTTCTTATGATTCAATGAGTCAATGTGCCAGTACAAAGGCTTGTTTTAATATCAAGGTTGAAGGTTCTAACTTCAGCTGGGCCTACTGAGACGTTCATTCATTCGAGGTTGATGAAATATGTACCATTGCATGGGATTGCAACAAGCATTTATTCTAACAACTGGTATGTGTGTTATTAAGGTTTGTGAATTATTCACAGTAAATGTAGTTTAATAATCTGGAAATAGAGATAATTTTTTTAGCGCCTAAAAAGGAATTTTTTATTTTTTTTAAATAGAGTGAATTATTGCAGGTTAGAAGGAAAATAGGAAGGCCTACTGTCTTTGACAGATTCAGAGTGGCAGAAGCTAGGAGAGCTACAGAGGCTGGCTCAAGTCACGCTGCTGAGATGCTATCTTTAGTTTTCCCATAAACAATGGAGGAGGCTGTCATGTTGACACCTGTGACCTTTTAACTTAGGGCCTTGTCTCTGTGAAATGCAGAATGACCCTACGGGCCTCTAAAAGTGGGATTTCTGGTTTCTCCAGAAGAACATCAATACAATTAAAGAACTTAATTCCAAAGGGAAAATATAAAAAAAAAGGGGTTTCTTCGAATGACCCAACATCATGTTAAATGCTCTGCAGAACTGATACATTTGTGTCTCCGCTCTAAAAAAATAAAATGATGCCTGCTAGTTGCTTTTATTTGACAGAAAATGAAGTGTTGCATTAAGTCTTAGACAGAAAATAAGATGCAGCCCTTTTTAAAAAAAAATTTGAAGGCTACATGCCTTAATGAGAACGATTTGCCAATTAAGACTTATTTTTCACAGTGGAAATTGTAGGTGCCAAATTAATATGGAGTGTCAGTGTAACAATTTTTACTTTTAGAAAGGTAAAACTAAGGTGGCTTGATGTTGCGAAGTAACTGACAAGAGGGTAACAGTTAAGTAATGGAAATTTATTTTCATGTATTTGGTCCTATCATGAATTGTTCTTGCTGGTCCTGTATGTTAGAAGAGAAACAGTAAAGTTATATTTGACAGCAGATTTCCATTGCCTGGTGATCTACTGTCAAAAGGAGGGTAAGGATTTTAAACCTGACAAATTAAACAGGCCCAAATATTGGGTTTTGGGCTGCAGGTTTACAGTGCATAAAGTACATGACATGGTGTTGTGTGTCACCGCTTGTTCACACATGCTATTGTTTTGTCTATGCTTTTTGTGCTTGATACACAGCAAGTATATCTGATGGCTTGACGTTTTGTGCGTTTTTATTATTTTTTTTATTTGTTTTTTGCATGTTTGTTGCTGCTTTTGATACTATTACAAGCTCCCCTGTGTTGTGAGGGGATGGTCATGACGATGCCCATCGCTACGCAACAGTTGGTTGAACTTGTTCTGGTTACTAAATTCCACAGATAATGATATTTCATGCTGTGAACATAAAAGACAACACTTCACCAGTGAATGTCTATTTGGCTATAATGGTATTGAAGGAAAATAAAAAGAGATATACAGGATCAAAGTGTGTCACCTGCAGTTAGTCACGTTACTGCCCCTTCCCTTAAAGGAACAGGCAGCCCTACATTTATGTATCCTTGATTGGACCTAAGGATGAAATTATAGATCTGTGACTCAAGGTGGCCTAATTTCTATATTACATTAGTTAATGATGTTCTGTTTCCTAAGTAGCATATGGCTTTCGTTCCTTAAAAGAAAACCAGGTTTTCATTTTTTCCTGAAGAAGGAACTGAAACATTAGCTAGGAGTACCGTATATGGTGTAGTCGCCAACGGTAGAGTTAAAATTTGTGTAACGTTGGCCTTTGTGTATCACCCGTACTCTTGGTGTTGTGTCACATGCCTGACTATCACCCAAATAATTTTTTTTGTTCTTTCTATAGATTTTTTCTTTGGTTACTTCCCCTGACCAATGTCGCACCATGCTTAGTTATTGAGATTTTAGCTATGTCCTAGTCCCATTTCTCTTTTTCGAATTCCTTTCACCAGTCAGCCCTTTTATTATTATTGATGTATTGTTCAGGTTCACATTTCCAGACTGCAGTGATGTACCAGGGACCCCCATGTTATGTATAATTCCCTTTGGTATGACCAGACTGGTTTTCAAGAATTAGCCTGCTTCAATGTTTTCCAGCCTGACTGTCAGGGTAGCGATAGACTGGTTAACTGACTCAATATTATAGTAAGACAAGTTTTCCATCTCAATAGGAGATATCTTATGTTTACCTTTTTGAACATGATGAATTTTCAATGTCTATTTTAATTTGGTTTTCGGTTCCCTTCTGTTCCTGCTACTTTAATTTTTTGTGGGATCAGATGTGTCCTAATCATGCAAATATCAGGACCCTCTAGTTCTTGTCTTTTTGTTTGCACATTTGACTATTAGCCTGTGTATTGCATAGTGCACCTGATGCACAGTTTTTAAAGGAAGGTTTCTACATGTCCCTGATAATCGGTATCATGTGATTTCTCTATTGAGATGTTCTAAGGTAAGGAGGAACACCTAGACTTAATCATTGAGGCAAATATGTGTTTACCCCATTAGACAATGCCACTGTGTGAGGAAATCCATTCAGATAGAATTCTCATGTAGCTATAGATGGCAGAGAATAATGGAGAGAACTGAATTAAAGATGCTACAGACCCTGTTTTGCCCTTCTGCCTTTGTCTTTGTATTTTATGCCCATGGTGTATGGCTACTCCTTTGAAGATTGCAGACCACCTGCTTGCAGTCCCCTTGTTAAAAACCATGAACTGTTTTTGTACTAAATTGAAGGAAACTAACAGCTGTGGCACACTTCCTACGTCACTAGATTCTGCAGGTATCAAGTCATAATAACCTGCAGGACATTGATTTAAGCCTAATTCCCATCAGTGACAGCTACAGATGAAAGACGGACATCTTGGCCCTACTGTCTCAGCACCCAGGAAGTAGCAAAGCTGGACAGCGATCGCCAGCGCATGATATCGTACTTGCTCCATCAGACGGCGTTGGACATCACAAAACCAAAGTTTCAGTGTAAAAGAGCTAAAGAGAAGGATTCCTGTTGTTGATGGCAGAGCTGTTTTGAGGTTTCATTTCTCTACCTGTCATGTGCTGGTAACCTCTGACAGTGTGCAATCCCTTGAGCCCCTTGGCCTGAGTTTTGGCCACACACCCCCTTTTCTTTGCTCCAACGGAAGAAGGGCAGTGCACCGGAGATTTCAAGTTTGGAAAAAGGCACTATATTTTGGTGCCCATGAAAGAGCAGCTTGAGCGTCCTCTGACACTAAATAATGAGTGTTGGAGTCTGAAAGTGCTGCTGAGCTTGAGCTATTTCCCAATTAATGGTGCTTGGGTCTGCACAAGATGATTTGTGCCCTTGATCAATGAAGAGCACATTGTTTGTAGTATCTGCCACAGAGGAGAGACACTGGTGCATTGCTTTAAGACATTGAGACTTTCGAGTGAGCTGTGGGTGTTTGCCAGGAGGGCACTCTAACTAAGCAGTACTTTTCTCACGAAGAGGCCTGAATTGAGAGGCCCATGCGAAAGAAAACAACAAAAGAAAATTTGATGGACAATAGAAGCCTGCCAGAGAGGCTTTTTGAACGGACTCTGGGCATAGTTGGTTTCACAAGAGGTTTCCGTGTGATTGTATAGACTAGGTGTTAGGAGACTGATTGTTTTGCTGGCATTGTTTTAAAGTACTATTCTGTTTAGTAAAAGCAGAATAAAGTCCATTTTCTGTGGAAAGAGTACCCCCTTTTCACCTTAGAGCATTGATGAGAGTCACCACTGTTCCACCTGAACATACAAAAATTACTGAAATGCAGAGGAGCCCTAAAAATGTTACTAGATAATTTTAGGATTTGCTTTTTGGTTAGGGTTGTGAAAAATTATTATTTCATTTGTAAATAGTGGTCACTACTTTCTCCCGTTGTCTATATGTTCTTAATAACGTGTTTTCTAGTGTCTTTTAAACATGACGTTGTCATTTATGGGTGGGATTGTTTTTCTCTACTCAATTGACTTCTGCACCCACTTCCCAACCTATGTCTTTTCCTAGTATTGTTTCTTTGCACTCTTTTCACCCTTTTCCTGAACATGAGCAGGTTAGAAGATCAGAATTTGTAAGCAATTCTTTTGTACAGCTTCTGCATCAACACTAGTTAGTAGTGAACATCACTAATTGTTGGGTGTGTGATCTTATGCCACCTACTGCAGATAGAGGTATTCCTTATTTTGTCCTGCCATATGTGGCCTTTTGTGCTACTTCATGTTCGAGGAGACCTGTCCAGAGAGAGTTACCAAGTACTAGAATTTTGCTCCAGCAACATCTCCATGGCCTTATAAACATAGACCTGGACTCAGATTAGCATGAGAATAGGTTTATTACCTATGTAAGGGCAAAAGGAGGGTTTGTGGTTCTAAAAATTCTGGACCCATGTAATTTACTTTGCCACAGCAGTACGATTTTAGTATCAAAAGACCGATAATGACTAGTACACTAAGCATGAGCATTTTCGCTCAATTCCAGCAGCGTTTTCACCTCGAAATCGCCATTTTCGTCCTGCACTCGTGGCTCCCATTTTATACACGGCAGCCATTTTTAAAAGTTGCCCTCACATAGGCTTATAATACAGTCAGATTTGATTCCAAGGACACGTACACCGTGATTGACTTTTCTCTGACCTGGGCAAGCTGGAACCATTGCCTCAGGCCAAACCTGTTTGGTCAGTCCCTCTCCCAGTGGCCGAATCAGATAGCATCAAGGCACACCAGGCCATAAAACCCTTATTATCGCTCACACACCCTGCCTAACTTGCTCACACCTGCACCTGCTCTTTTCTTCTTCTTACTTTACGAGGGGGAGGTGCCCGTTTTTATTAGGGGTCCACACTTATCTGATGTAAAATACTAGGCCTTGCCGGGTAATTTATTATGGGTTGGATGACATGAAATATGAGGTTTCATCATGACACTGTTTTTTCCTTTGTAGTGAAAACATGTGAATGACCAACCAAAATGTCAAGAATGTTTGCCTGAAGCTTAAAAAACTGTATATAAGGAAACCTGACTTTGCATTGAAACACAGTCTCCTGAGAACATACAAATCGTGCTGTTGTACTTCTAGGACACTTGTCAATTGGTTGCAGCCAATAAATTCGATCTTTGACTTCACCTAGAAGACTCTGAGTTTCTGTAGTCTGAATCAGGAAAGTACCCGAGGTCTTTGGGTGTACCCTGGCACTGCTGGGTTACCGGATCAGTACCGGTTCTGAGAAACCCAGTACCTCAGGGGTACCCCTCATGTGACCCTCCTGATCACAGGCAAAGCACTTGCGGGACCCCTCCTCTGCAGGTTTCCCTGTAGAGACCCATGGTTTCTTTTCTACTGGGGTCTGGGATTCTTTACCCTGGGAACTAGTTTGGGGCCCTTTAGAGAACCCCCCCTGTTTACTCTTATTTCCCACTTCTTCTGATGGGGACCCTGCCCACCCTTGGCATGGTATTCCCCTGTACTTCTTTTAGACCCTGGTGATCTCCTAAAGGTCAGCTTCCCGTGCAAGCTTTCTGGGGTCAGTCAGCTTGCCGTCAATTAGCTGCTGGCACAGCTCTGGAAAATAATAAATTGTGCAAGTGCTCCCAAGCAACCAAATTGCAAAGCCCTTCATACGTTGCTATCTTACTGCCCTTCCTCCAACCAACCAGTGACCTGCAAAAAGAATAAACACACTCCAACCATTTTTGGGATTCCTTCTTCTTATAGGACCTAAACTTATACTGATCAGTGTTGAGACCAAACCTTGTGATCAGGGCATCCTTCAAGATAGGGTGAGTGAGCCCCGGGGGATCCCCTAAGAATCTCAAGCGCTACACTGACCAAACCTTGTGACTGAGCAACAGTGGGTGCCAGTGTCCACTTGGGACATTTGGGGTACCCCTCATGTGACCCTCCTGATCACAGGCAAAGCACTTGCGGGACCCCTCCTCTACAGGTTTCCCTGTAGAGACCCATGGTTTCTTTTCTACTGGGGTCTGGGATTCTTTACCCTGGGAACTAGTTTGGGGCCCTTTAGAGAACCCCCCCTGTTTACTCTTATTTCCCACTTCTTCTGATGGGGACCCTGCCCACCCTTGGCATGGTATTCCCCTGTACGTCTTTTAGACCCTGGTGATCTCCTAAAGGTCAGCTTCCCGTGCAAGCTTTCTGGGGTCAGTCAGCTTGCCGTCAATTAGCTGCTGGCACAGCTCTGGAAAATAATAAATTGTGCAAGTGATCCCAAGCAACCAAATTGCAAAGCCCTTCATACGTTGCTATCTTACTGCCCTTCCTCCAACCAACCAGTGACCTGCAAAAAGAATAAACACACTCCAACCATGTTTGGGATTCCTTCTTCTTATAGGACCTAAACTTATACTGATCAGTGTTGAGACCAAACCTTGTGATCAGGGCATCCTTCAAGATAGGGTGAGTGAGCCCCGGGGGATCCCCTAAGAATCTCAGAGTATCTCTTCACTCTACCTGGAAGTGCTTCCACAGACCCACCTCAATGAGCTTCAGGGACCAGACTCATAGCCCTTGAACCACAACAGTATGTCATTCTCCCTTTTGTAATCCTTCACAAGGTCCTTAGGAGAGTGCTGTTACCCAGGCCCTCAGTGCCTTCTGCAGCTCCTCCTTCCTGGTGGAGCCCTTAATGGGACAAGCAAGGTTTTTGCACAACAGCCTCAACTGGGCAACTGTATAGCTCTCTAGTTTCCCTAAATCAAAAGCAGCTCCAGCTGATGCATCTCCAGATTGAGGCATGATGAAGAGTTAAAAGTGCAAAGTTCGAAAGGCAGAAACACAAGTTCCCAAATGGAGTTCAAAAGTCAATAAAGGATTACCACCAAATGGAAGTAGGGAAAAATCAAAAAAAGAGAAAAAAGAAAAAATCACAAAGACAAGTAGTACGTGGTCGCGAAATGGTCTGTTCTGAAAACAGAAGTGTACACTTAATCACTGCATGTCAAGTACAAATACAAGTCCAATCTCAACCGCTGATCACCAATGTTAGAAATGGGGTCTTTGATTGGCAGTCAGGGTACCCCCTGTTTAAGCAAGGACGCTCACTCTAGTCAGGGTAAAGGAGATGCAGCCTCAGTTAACCCCTGCTTACCCCCTTGGTAGCTTGGCACGAGGAGGCAGGCTTAAATTCAGGAGCAATGTGTAAAGTATTTTCACCAACACACACAGTAACCCAGTGAAAACACTACAAAATGGCACAACACAGGTTTAGAAAATTAGATAATATTTATCTAAACAGAATAAGACCAAAATGATAAAAATCGGACATACACAAGTCAAGTTATGAATTTTCAAAAGAATAAGAGTATTAATTCTTAGAAAGCAGTGAGAATGCTATTAATGCACAAAAGTACCTGGGTAGTGCCAAAATAAAGCTGTGCGGTCAGCGCACATCAGAAAAGGACGGCGTTGCATCAAATTCTCACCCGCAAGCGAGAACGTGCATCGTTCCTCTTCATGTTGGATTGGCGTGCATAGTTTCTTCTCTCCCGCAAGAGAGCGATGCGTCGATCCGGACAGGCACCTCGAGTCTGGGAAGGCTTTGCATTGATTTTCTGCGCCCAGCGATGTTGCGTTGAAATCCGGTCGAACGGTGTGTTGCGTGTCATTTCTCCAGCCGCGTTGCGACAATCTCCCAGCCGTGATGCAGGTGGAGCATTAATTTTAGCCACAATGCCAGTGGTATGTCGTTTATCAGCCGCGAGGCGGGTGGTACGCCGAAAGTTTCCCTGCACGGTGGTCTTTGTGTGGATTTCTGTCCTTTTCCACCAGTTTCACCTTTCCAGCACCCAGAGACAGTTTAGGGCACCACTTGGAAGTCAGGACTCTCAGCAGAAAGCCCAGGTGCTGACAGAGAGAAGTCTTTGATGTCCCTTAGACTTCAACAATAGGAGGCAAGCTCAGTTCAATCCCTTGGAGATTCTTCACCTGTGGGAAGGCACACAAAAGTCAGTCTTTGTCCTTTCTCAGGTAGAAGCACCTACTGCAGGCCAACCCAGCAAAGCACAGTCACAGGCAAAGGGGCAGTACTCCTCCTCTAGTTTCCAGCTCTTCTCCTTGGCAAAGGTTCCTCTTGGTGCCAGAAGTAATCAGATTTTTCAGGGGTTTTGGGTGCTCTTCTTATACCCCTTTCTGCCTTTGAAGTAGGCCTACTTCAAAGAGAAGTCTCTGTTGTTTTCAAGATCGAGCCTTGCCCAGGCCAGGCCCCAGACTCACACGAGGGGGTTAGAGATTACATTATGTGAGAGGTGCAAACAGCCCAACTGTCAAACTGACCCAGACAGGGAATCCACAAACAAGCAGAGTCATAGAATGGTTTAAGCAAAAAGTGGCATTTTCAAACTCACAATCTATAAACCAACTTCACTAAAATATGTATTTTTAAATTGGAAGTGCAGAGACCCCAAACTCCACATGTCTATCTGCTCCCAAAGGTCCTCTGTGCTTTAATAATATTCAAAGGAAACCCTCATGTTAACCTATGAGGGGGATAGGCCTTGCAACAGTGAAAACTGAATTTGGGATTATTTAACTGTCAGGACATGCACAACACATAAGTACATGTCCCATCTTTAACATACATGGGGCTACCTAGGGCCTATCTTAGGGGTGCCTTGCATATACAAAAAAGGAAGGTTTAAGCCTGGCAAGTGAGTACAATTGGCAAGTTGAATTGGCAGTTTAAAACTGCATACACAGACATTGCAGTGGCAGGTCTGAACCATGTTTACAGGGCTACTAGCGTGGGTGGCACAACCAGTGCTGCAGGCCTACTAGTAGCATTTGATTTACAGGACCTGGGCACCTCTAGTGCACTTTACTAGGGACTTCCTTGTTATTAGGGGAGACCATGCCAATGATGCCAAGTGTAACTCCCACCTTTTAAGGGTTTGACCCCCTATTTCCCCCAGAATACGTCGTTATGTGTGGCAGAATAGTTCCATCTTAGCTTACGGGCAATATTCTCATCAGAATTCCCTATGGGGCCCCTGTGTGCTTTTATATTCCCTTTGGGCGCGCATTTGTATTGTTGTTGAACCATGTTCGCCATAAGCACTACTAATAGAGAGAAGAACTTTTCCCTGATATCAGAGGACCCATCTGTAATCTGTGACTCAGGGACCCCAGGCCTAGTGTAGTGTGTAGAGGGTCACTGGGAGTGTAAGAAAACACTAAGGGTGTCCAAGATACCCCACCCCAAGACCCTGAAATGTAGGAGTAAAGGTACCCTACTTCTCAAGAAACACACTAAAGTTGTGATAGGAGATTCTGCAAAGACCACAACAGACTGCAGAGCAATGAAGACAGATTCCTGGACCTGAGGACCTGTAAAGGAAGGGGACCAAGTCCAAGAGTCACAAAAGTGTCCAGAGGGGGCAGGAGCCCACTAAACCCTGGATGAAGGTGCAAAATGGCTGCCTCCAGGTGGAGGAAGCTGAAGATTGTGCAACAACAGATGATGCCAGGAAACTCCCCTTTGCACAGAAGATGTCCCATGGCGTGCTGGAGGATGCAGAGTTGTTTCCATGCAAAAAGACCACAAACAAGCCTTGCTAGCTGCAAAGGTTGCAGTTGAAGAAAATGGGTGCTGTTTGGGCCCAGGAAGGACCAGGAGGTCGCCCCCTGGAGGAGGAGACAAAGGGGGTACTCAGAATTAAAGAGAGCCTACACAGAAGCAGGCAGCACCTGCAGAAGTACTGGAACATGTGTTCCAGAAAACTGAGCATGGCGGTTGTCTCAACACTACAAAGGAGGGTCCCACGAAGCTGGTGGTCAACTCAGCGAGTTGAGCAACATAGGACGGAGTGCTGGAGACCTGGGCTGTGTTGTGTATGAAGGATTCCTTGCAAAAGTGCACAGACGCCCTAGCAGCTGCAGTTCACTCAGTACACAGGATTACTGTCTGACGTGGGGAGGCAAGGACTTACCTCCACCAAATTTGGACAGATGGACCACTGGACTGTCGGGGTCACTTAGATCCAGCTCCCTTGTTCCAAGGACCACACTCGTCACGATGATAGGGGACCCAGAGAACCGGTGAAGCAGAAGTTTGGTGCCTGCGTTAGCAGGGGGAAGATTCCGTCGACCCACAGGAGATTTCTTCTTGGCCTTCAGTGCAGGATGAAGGCAGACAGCCTCCAAAACATGCACCACCAGGAAACAGTCGATAAAGCAGGCAGAATTAGGCGCTACAATGTCGATGGTTGTCTTCTTGCTACTTTGCTGCATTTTTGCAGGTGTCCTGGAGCAGTCAGTGGTCGATCCTTGGCAGAAGTCGAAGAGGGAGATGCAGAGGCATTCTGGTGTGCTCCTGCATTCGTTATCTGAAGAGAATCCCACAGAAGAGACCCTAAATAGCCCTCAGAGGATGACTAGCCACCTAGTCAGGTAAGCACCTATCAGGAGGGGTTTCTGATGTCACCTGCTAGCATTGGCCACTCAGAGGCATCCTTTGTGCCCTCACACCTCTGCATTCAAGATGGCAGAGGTCTGGGACACACTGGAGGAGCTCTGGGCATCACCCCTGGGGTGGTGATGGACAGGGGAGTGGTCACTCCCCTTTCCTTTGTCCAGTTTTGCGCCAAAGCTAGGGCTGGGGGATCCCCAAACTGGTGTAGACTGGTTTATGCATGGAGGGCACCATCTGTGCCCTTCAAAGTATTTCCAGAGGCCAGGGAGGCTACTCCTTTCAGCCCCTTAACACCTATTTCCAAAGGGAGAGGGTGTAACACCATCTCTCAGAATAAATCCTTTGTTCTGCCTTCCTGGGACTGGGCTGCCCAGACCCCAGGAGGGCAGAAGCCTGTCTGTGGGTTGGCAGCAGCAGTAGCTGCAGTGAAAACCCCAGAGAGCTGGATTGGCAGTACCCGGGGTCCATGCTGGAGCCCCTGGGATGCATGGGATTGGCACCCCAATACCAGATTTGGCATGGTGGGACAATTCCATGATATTAGACATGTTACATGGCCATATTCGGAGTTACCATTGTGAAGCTACATATAGGTATTGACCTATGTGTAGTGCACACATGTAATGGTGTCCTCGCACTCACAAAGTCTGGGTAAATTGCCCTGAACTATGCAGGGGCACCTTGGTTAGTGCCAGGGTGCCCTCACACTTAGTAACTTTGCAACTAACCTTCACCAGGTGAGGGTTAGACATATAGGTGACTTATAAGTTACTGAAGTGCAGTGTAAAATGGCTGTGAAATAACATGTGTGTTATCCACTCAGGCTGCAGTGGCAGTCCTGTATAAGATTTGTCTGAGCTCCCTATGGGTGGCAAAAGAAATGCTGCAGCCCATAGGGATCTCCTGGAACCCCAATACCCTGGGTACCTAGGTATCATATATTGGGGAATTGTAAGGGTGTTCCAGTGTGCCAATCAGAATAGGTAAAAATGGTCACTAGCCTGCAGTGACAATTTTAAAGGCAGAGAGAGCATAAGCACTGAGGTTCTGATTAGCAGAGCCTCAGTGACACAGTTAGGCACCACAGAGGGAAAACATTCAGGCCACAACTATGAGCACTGGGGTCCTGGCTAGCAGGATCCCAGTGACACAGGCAAAAACAAACTGACACACAAGTAAAAATGGGGGGTAACATGCCAGGCAAGATAGTACTTTCCTACAGTAATGGATTCTTTGCATGCCACATATTTTATTAATTGGCCAGTCACAGCAAGAACAAGCAGCCATAAAACATTTAATAAATAAGTTAAATGCTTTTTGTCAGCCTAAATGGTTTTATGGTGGGTTGCTCCTCGTCTAGTTAAGTTATGGGCTTTATTATTGGAACCTTTGAGGGTGACATTGCTATGAATTTGATGATTAGCCGATTATTTCAAGAATAAATATGACTGAATGAAAAACTAAAGGCTCCATTTACAAGGCATTTGCCCCACTGTTGAATATTTTTTTTTGACACAGCGGTGACACTTAACACTGCTCCATATTCATATACTGACGCATTCGGCCCAATGCATCAGTTTGTAAAGCTTTGCTTCACATTATACCTGTGCCAGGTAAAATGTATGCAAGGTATGCATTCCTGAGCATTGAGATTTCATTTATTTTGATGAAACAGAACCAGAGCATCCTTATTGGCACACTCCAACATTCTCTTTGTCAGCCGCACTCGCTTGGGAGTTCAGAGCTAGGAGGAAGAGCTCGGAGCAGCTTCCTTGCCAATTTGTCTGCTTCCATGGTGCAAATGAAATCTCAATGTATACAAGAATTCTGTTCTGTGCCATCCATTACAGACTCCAGTGCTGAGGAGTCGTTGCTTGATAGCTACAAGAAATTCAAGAGATTTATAATTACAGATTAAGAAGCCCTGAGGAAGTCATGGGGTACACCCCTGACGAAACACGTGTTAGCTGGAATGTTGGTCAATGACTGAATACCATGTGATTGAAAAATCAAGATCTAAAGAATAAAGAGACACGTAATTGCGGTTGGAATCAAAATATGGACACTGATTTAATGGACTGGATGTTGGATGTGTGCCTTATATATAAGTAAATGATTTTCAGTGACTTGTCACTGAAACTAAGAAGCAGAGGGTGATCTTCTTCTAAGTGCACCATCAGGTGGTTTGGATACATATTGGACACATGACAAGAAGCGCCATTTACTCTTATTATATCACCCATCATTAGGATTAGTGACGGATTAGTGGGCCTACTTTTTTTCTTGAGTTGGCTGCTGGCGGACAAGATATAAATGGAAACTAAAACTGGGCAACACTTGCTACTTCTTGTGCATTGTCCACCTCAAACCATAAAAAGGAGCAGGCAGTCCAGAAAATGCACCGGTGCAACTCAGACCTACTGACAACATCCCCCAGCCCTCGCTGCAGATCAGCAAAGGGCATATTTAAAGAGGAGCTTGCCCAAGTCATGAGGGGCTTTCTCACATCCCTGTTGGACTCTTTAAAAACAGATCTCCAGGACCTTAGGAAAGACCTTTCCCAGGAAATGTGCGAACTTCGCTCAGACTTCATCTCGATAGGGGAACGGGTCTCTGGCCTGGAAGATAAAAAGATAGTGAGAGACGAGGATGTTGAGCAGCTACGTCAATAAAAATTGAGACTACAGGACTAGCAGGCCCAGCTGCAGATATTGTCCGAAGATCTTGAAAATCGCTCCCGTCACCACGACATCCATGTCCAGGGTGCTCCCACCAGAGCCGAAGAAGAAGATATTAGAGAATACATCACAGCTCTTTTCCAATCGATCTTAGGATGGAAGGATAACAGAGCTATCCTGTTAGATCATGTACATAGAGCCCGTCGCACAGGGGGAGCTGGACGTAGGTGTCCAGACATCTTAGTGTGTGTTCACAATTTGCTGATTAAAGAAGACATTCTCCAGCAGGCAAGAGGCAAATAGCATATCCAGTTCAGAGGCCATACAGTAAATTTATTCCAAGACATATCCATACTCACAGTCCTACGGCGCAGAGAGTTCAAGACCATTACAGACCATCTTCGATCTCGTGGTGTCTTGTTTGGCTGGGGGCATCCATTTAGGCTCATATTCCGCTGGGAGGGCCAACTACACCAGTTGAAGACAGTCGAGGAGGCTCAACAGGTTTTGGGTATGGAGGAGAACCCCTCGCACTCTGAAGCCCAAGCCTCTGGGGAAACCTCAGGGGGCAGGGCCTGAGGTGGGGGAGCCCTTGCGTAAAGTATGTAACACCGTTGGATATCTCTGAGCCAAGATGGACGTCCTCTCCATGGACTTGCTTGATCAATGGACTCTGTTACATGTTTGGATAGGCACATGTTGTGCCACTCTGTTGTTTGTTACATTATCCCCCTCCTCTCTACACAGAACGAAGCCAAGATCTGGTGTGTTAAAAAACCCACACAACATCAGGCATCGCACGCTGTACACCCCCGCAGCATGCAGGTGGCATATTCCCTCCCCACCCCTCAAAATACCTGACAATCAAATTTCTGAACCTCAATGTTCGAGGCCTTAACAACCCTGCTAAACAGTTGCAGCTACTCTCCCTACTTTAGCTCTTTGAGAACCATATTTGCTTACTACAGGAAACTCATCTCCCTTCTAAAGGTGTGTACTGAATGCACTGCAAAAATAAATCCCACAACAGTATTGGTCCTCAGCACACACAAAACACAGTCGGGTGGCAATCCTGGTGTCTAGATCTTTCCCAGGTGAATTCGTTACTAAGGTAGCTGAGATAAATGGTAGATTTCTCACATATAAAGTACGGGTGGCCCCCTTTCACTTCACACTCGCCTCAATTTACAACCCCCAATGTAAAACAGGAGGCATTCATTATGGAAGCTTTCACCCCAAAACTTACCATCCCCGATGCAGTGCTTCTTATAGGGGGTGACTTTAACCTAGTTATGGACAACGACCAGGCCAGGCCAGTACCTTCTGCCCTGCAGGACTTCAGTGGCTAAAGGACTGTGGATTGGTAGATACATAGCAAGAAGCAAATCTGAATACATGTGACTACACCTTTTATTCGGCTGTGAAGAAAACATATACTCATATAGACTATTTCTTAGCCTCCCCAGCTTTTCTAGCCTGCATTAGAGATACCACAATAGAACCCAGATCCCTATCAGATTATGCCCCACTTTCATTAACAGTCCAATTTGATTCCATTCCCTTTTGTTCTCCTGGTTGGAAATTTTGAGACTCTAAACTCTAGGCACATAGTTCAGTGGAGGCCATATGGCAGACGATTAAAGACTATCTTAGTAATGACGATAATGAGCTCTCATCCCTTTCGTCCATTTGGGACGCCCTTAAAAGCAGTGGTATGGGGAGAGAATTTCTATCTCTGCTGCAGACAATAAAGCTTGAAGAGAACTGAGGCTGCAACTTGAGCAGAAGGTAGCGGAGTGGGAGCAAATCCACACATTCACAGCAGCCCCTAGAGTTTAGAGAGGTTTAGAAAAAACCCACCTCCAGCTGTAGCGTCTGGATCTTGAACGAGAAGAATACGCCATTGTAAGAGGAAAGCATACATTTTATATGGGGGGGCAACCACTGTGGGAGATTGTTAGCCCATAAACTTTAGCACGTGCCCAAGCTGCTACCATTAAAATGGTATGATCCCCCTTTATGAGGAGGCATGAACAGATCCTCAAATCATGGCTACATTCTGCAAATCCTACCAAACTCTCTATGCAGCTGACACAGTTTTATCCTCTAACCCCTTCTCCTATGTAGATGGGTGTGCCCTCACACCGCTCCCCCAGGGTGACACTGACTCCCTGGATAATCCAATACAGGTAGATGAAGTTATCTCCGCTATCTTCTGAATGAAACCAGGGGAGTTACCAGGTCCAGATGGCTTTATGCCACTTTTCTTTAAAACCTTTTGCCTAGAATTAGCACCGCTACTCATGAGATTATTTAACTTGTCCACTGAGACTGGGTCCCTTCCTGATAGCATCCCTGAACAGAGCAAATTCCCAGAGGAGTGCGGGACCTACCGGCCCATTTTGCTACTTAACATAGACACCAAGTTGTTTACAGGCATCCTAGCATATCGCCTTAACCCACTCAAGCCTGGGCTGGCGGACCAGGATCAAGCTGGCTTCATTCTGCATAGGCAATGCAGAGACAACAAGATATACCTCCTACATCTTATTGATAAGACACAACAGTTGCAGTGGGAGTCATTGTTGTCCATTGACACTGAGAAAGCATTTGACAGAGACCACTGGCCTTACCTCTTCGGTCGCGTTGGTTTTGGGCCTAAACTAATGTGTTGGATAAAAAGCATCTATAGTGCGCCTAGGGCCTCTGTCCAGATGAATGGCATGTCCTCTCAGGCTTTTCCGATTAGGCGAGGGACAAGACAGGAATGCCCCTTATCCCCATTTCTTTTCGCCCTCTATGTGGAACCCCTGGCCCAATGCATACGCATGAATACCAATATAACTGGTATTAAATTTGGAGGTGACCATCATCTTATTAGTCTATACGTGGACAATGTGATATTACCCTTATCCAACCCTCTGGTCTCACTCCCGGCTATAACTGAAACTCTGCAAGAGGTTGGGACCATTTCTGGACTTAAAGTGAATTTGCAAAAATCCCAAATCCTGAACCTCACAGTGTCCCCGAACCATGAAGCAGAGCTTCACTCCTGATTCCCCTTCCTTTGGTCTTCCTCCCATGTCCCATACCTAGGCATAGAACTAGCTGACTCTTCTTCATGAACTGCCCATAGAAATTATGCTGCCCTTTCTAAACTTGTGCTGGCAGATTTAGAGGCATGACGCAAACATAAACTGTCATGGCTCAGTCGGGTAGCAGTGATTAAAATTACAATACTACCTCATATCTTATATATTTTTCAAACAATTCCTCTCTCCTCTCTGTCTAAAACATTATGGCTCATATTTAAAGGTAAATGATGGAGCGCAGTGCTGTGCCAAAAATTGGCAGCGCCGCGCTCATTCATTTTCACAGTGCAGGGATGCACCGTATTTGCACCCCTGTGTTGTCCCCTGCCCTGGCGCTAAATTGAGCTGCCTAGCATCACTGCAGGCATCCTTGCACCATCGTGCAAGAATGTCTGCATTGAGGGGTTTGATTGTTTATGTGTGGGAATGTGTCCCTTCCTGCACATAAACAATCACTTGTGGCAATTTGGCACTACACACAGAAGTGCCAGAGCGTCATTTTAAAATGATTGTTTATGTGCAGGAAGGGACACCTTCCCACACATAAGCAATCACATCTAGCATTTTGCTCTTTCTACACGTTGTGCAGAATGTAACATACATAGAAAAAGCAAAAAATGAGGAAGAATAAAAGCATTCCTCCTTGTGCCGAAAACTTGTAAATCTGAGGCAGTGTCAAAATGCAATGGGTGTTGCTGTGGCACTCCCACAGCACACCACAGCAACACCCATTGCACACCCCTTCCACGCAAAGGGATGCGTGTGAAGGGGCCGTATTTACAATGTGGCTTTAGGCCACAACACGGTGCAGGGTATTGCGCTGCCGGAGCTTCATGAAAAGTGATGCTCCGGTGGTGCTAGGGGCTCATAAATATGTTCCTATATACATTACAGTCTGCAATCCTCAAAGTCATTTCGGGCGGTAAACCTCCACGTCTGTCTAGGCAGATCCTTTTCTTCCAAATAGAAAGGGGGGATTAGTTGTCCCATGCCTTGTGAGATATTTTCAGGCTGCTCAATTGCACTTCATTATCGAAAGGAGCCACAAATACACTTAAAAGTAATGGTGCTTCATGGAGAAGGCTGTTGCAGTGTCCCACATATGGAAAGAACCCTGGATTCCATGCAAATACAGGGCTAAAAGACTCTATTCTTCCCCCATCACTACCACGTGGTTCCAGGTCTGGGGCACAGTTGACTTCAAAACTGGACTAACCTCTTTTTAATCGCCTCTGATGCCAATATGCGCCAACCCAGACTTCACCTCTGGTATGAACCCAGATTACTTCCGCAGATGGCACGCTGGAGGATGTAAGAGGATATGAAACTTATTCAACATAGATGGCATCATTCCTTTCAACCATCTGAAGGAAGAATATGGGCTAACAGAGGCGGAAAGGTTGATGTACATGCAGGTTAAGCACTGGGTGCTTCAACCCTCGGTCCGATCCCTCACTGCGAAACCCCCTACACCATTTGAGAAATGGGTAACACTCAAGCAGGACAACAAATGACTGATTTCTGATTTCTGCACCTAATCACCAAGGTACAGGTGCCCAAACCTCTGGGGCAGCGAAGATAGGAGTCTGAGATAGGAAGAGAGGGGTCAAAAGCAGAGTGGGGATACACTCACTATAGGACCCCCCCCACACCGCATACATTTCAGCAGGCACGGAGACGGCTTACAAAATTGCCTTGTACTGTTATCATACCCTAGCACGAATCCACTCTTGGGACCGCTCTAAACCGGCTACTTGCTGGAGAGGTTCCGTTAACACAAGCACATTACTACACCTGCTGTGGCATTGCCCCAAGTTGAAATGATATTGGAGTGGCATTTTATATGAAATAGACAAGGAATAAAAATGGAGATCCCTAGACTACCGACATATACTGTTATCGGCGTTTCTAATCCACTAATATTCCTGCTTCTTTCAATGAAAGGAACACAGATGGCTCTGGCTATGGGTGCAGCCCACCAAACTATTTTATCACTTTGAGGCACCAACAGAATTCCCATTCACACATCCTGGTTCCATAAACTCTGGTACCTGCTGGGGATGGAGAAGCTCTCACTCACAGCGGAACATTGGTTTACACACTTTGCTACTCTATGGGTGCCCTTCATTCAAATTCTGTCTTCTGAATTTATTGAAATCACATCGCACACATACTTAAAAGTCTTACGTTTTCCAAATTAGGGCAACAGAACAGTATTCCACTTCCAAAGCCACACTCCTCACCATTGGGCTGTCAGGTGTAACCAACACCTCCCCCAATTAACACTCTGGGCTTCAGGCGGTAGGGGAGGGCCAGAGAGGGTAAAGAGAGGGTGGGGGGCTGTTCTTGTTGGTGTTACTTTTGTGGTTCTATTATGTCTATTTACTGTTTACATTGTGACTAACTACGCTGCTGGCCCCTAGGTTGTGGCATCAAAGCTGTGTCATACGGTTCTCTAATTGCTACTACTACAGTTGGCATGAAAGGTTGTAGGCATACAACTGTGTTTTTTCTGTCCTAAAATCCCCCATAAATAGAACTGATCCATAAAAAAACAAAGGCTAGATGTACGTTATAGTTAGGTTCAGATCTTACACGCACAAAACCAGCAAAATTCAACAGTTGTTATACTTATTACTTATACGGTCTAACTATAAAGTCCCCCTAACTTTTGGTATTTTAGTTCATTTCTAAGATTTTTTTAGATTCTATTTACTAACTATAATGTCTCTGTAACCTTGGTTTTTCAGCGAATGACTAGGGTTTTTTAAACATTAAGTAATAGTTAATTACCTTACGTTAGGTTGCCAGAAGTTAATTATAGTTAGGACCTAGTTTCCATAGGAAATAGTTTTTTTTGTTTAGCCAATAACTTTGGCACCGTTTGATGGATTGTAGGAAAGGACCCTCTTTTTGGCATGTTACCCCAAATTTCTGCCTTATTTCAGTGTGTTTGACTGTGTCATTAGGATCCTGCTAACCAGGACCCCAGTGCTTATGCTCTCTCTCCACTCAATTTTCTCACTGTGTAGGAAGGTGGCTTTCTTCTAGCATGGATACTCCCATTTTTGGCCTGTTTGTCAGTGTGTTTTTACTGCCTCACTGGGATCCTGCTAGTCAGGACCCCAGTTCTCATAGTTTGTGGCCTATATGTCAGTGTGTTTTACTGTGTTGTCAGTATGCTTGATTGTCACTGGAGTTCTACTAACCAGAACTCCAGTGCTTATGCTCTCTCTGTTTTCAAAATTTGTCACTATAGTCTAGTGATGCCATATTCCAATCCAGATTGGCACACTGGATCCCCCTCATAAGTCCATAATATATGGTACCTAGGTACCCAGGTCATCGGGGTTCCAGGAGATACTTATGGGCTGCAGCATTTCTTTTGCCACCCATAAGGAGCTCATACAAACTCTCCTTCAGGACTGCCACTGCAGCCTGAGTGAAATAGTGCACATGCTATTTCACAGCCATTTTCACTGCAGTAGGGGCCATATGTACAAACACATTTTCCCATTGACACAGAATGGGAAAAACCCTTTGCTACATCTGGCCCTAGGTAACTTATAAGTCACCTAAATGTCTAACCTTCAGTTACTAAAGGCCAGGTGCAAAGATACTCTGTGTGAGAGCACCCTTGCACTAACAAAGATGCCCCTATATTGTCCAGGCCCAATTTCCCGGACTTCGTGAGTGCGGGGACACCATTATAAGCGTGCACTACATTTGTCAATACATAAATTTAGCTTCACAATGGTAACTCTGAATATGGCCATGTGAGGTGTCTAAGACTGAGAAATTGTACCCCGAATCCAGTTCTGGTATTGGGGGTCCAATTACATGCACCCTGGGGGCTCCTCCATGGATCCCCAGTACTGCCAAACCAGCTCTCTGAGGTTTCCACTGCAGCCCCTGCTGCTGCTGTTGCTTAGGCTCTCATTATTCTAATTAGACTACTGGATTTGAGCAGCAGAATCACCTTCACTGTGGGGGAATGAGTCTGAACCCACTACAGGTGACACCTGTCGGCCTAATCTGGGTTTTGCACCAGCTAACTAGTAGTGCCTACTCTCTACTCAAGAGCAGGGATGATTGGGCAGCCAAGCACATGACACAATTGATTCTTCAGGTAAATCGTGGTCACTCAGATCACATCCGTTTCTGTCAGTTACATTGGTCTCACATATACAAGAACAATTAGAGGCAGTATATGTTTCAGTAAGGTTTTAATGAAGTAACTGCATCTTAGATAATAAACCATGTACTACAATAACTAGGACGATGAAGGATGACAGGATTAAAATAGTGACGAGGAGAGCAAAACATTGAAATAACGCTACCATATTGTCTCTAGAATCATTAAAATAATTCCTACCTAGGCTATGTTAGAGCACAGCATCTTAAGCTCTATTTTTTCCCTTCAAGTTCCCCTGGGAAGACATCATCCCTCATCCCTGAGCAAGAGGCCTTTAGTCTACACAAGCAGCTGTAGTGAAGCACTCAGCAATCAGCTTACAATCTTGGTCATGTGGTTGGAATCTCCCTCTAATGTGCATTGGACAGATAATTGTTTTTATAATAAAACAGCTGATGTTCTGAGAAAGTGTCTCTACGTAAGGATGTGTGTGTTTCTATAAAACACTAGAGACAAAGCGTTACCACCTTTACCACAGCAACCTATCCTACGGTAGCCTTGAAAAAAGCACAGTGCGCAAGAAATGTCTTGTTTAAGAACACAGTGCTGACCTAGGCAAAGAACAGCTAGATAGGGAGAAATAAAACAAGACCGCAAATGTGGCAATTGTTAAAATAATAAACAAAGCTGAATAAAATATATATAGGTTTAAGTGCACAGCTGCAGGTCTAGTTCCCTAAACTAACATGTATGAAGCTATAACTAAAATACCTACACTTCACCCTCCCCTTGCCAGTTCAATGGTGGTTCAAAGCCTAATTATGTATAAAAGCTACTAAAATCCAACCTAAGGTGTATATATAAGAATGTCAATAATGTCAAGTTAAAAAAGACACATGAGCATGTGTAAAAAGGAAAATTTAAAATGATCACTGTGGTGTAAAAAGGGGTGGAATTGCAAGAGTCAGCGTCATTTTGGAAGTTGCCAATCGACTCTGGGATAATTGAAGACAGGAAATCTTCCACTATGGCAGGTGTAAAGTAGAAAGTTCTTCGCCAAGGAAAACCAAGGAGCATTTACTGGAGCCTGAGCTCCAGCAAAGGCACCAGCATTCCGCAGTGTGCCCAACAATGAATATAGAGCTGTATCCTCCACAAACACCAATTCACAAGCAGCTTCCCGTAGCAAACGCACCCTTAACGTTCATGTCTGGTAATGAGCCCAATTCCTTCCCTGTCACTGGTAAGATGGTCACCCACCCCCCCAAACACTCACCAGATGCACCGCACCGCCTCTCCATCCATGCTCCCCCTTCCAATTCCCCACCCCCCATAAACACACACCCACAGACATGCACCACGCATACACCCACTCACTCACACTGGCATACACGCATTCCTACATGCATACATCCATTCATGCTCACACACATCCATACACACATTCACACTGACATGCAGACACGCATTCACATTTCCATTCTTACACGCATTCACACACATGCATACACCCACGCAAACAACACTACACACACAGATGCATTCTTGCAAACACTTACACATTCATGCACACAACCCCCCCACACACACAATACCTCCCAGCCCCCCTCCCCTGTCGGAAGCCCAACTTACCTTCATACAGCTGGCCTTCCGTCAGGGAACGTGACAGGGCACTGCTACCGCCAGCAGCGCCCGCCTGCAGAACACCGCCAGGCCGTATCATATGTCATGATACGGCTGGCGGCAGTCTACTGGCGTGGCGGTGCTGGTGATAGCAGCACCACCTTACCACTATCTGCCAGTATGGCCATGGATGGATTTCTGCACTTCCTTTGGCAGAAATCCGGCTGTGGTCATAATCTGGTGGATGGATGGTACCCGTTGTCACCACAGCAGTAGGCAGTTACTACCGCCAATGTCATAATGTGGGCCTCAATTCTTAAATCTTTGCTAAGCCTAAACAACTTGTCTGTTGTATAGTTTCATTTAAAAATATCATTTGAACAGGTATCAGGCAAGCTCTAAATAAAGCTCCATTCCCCCTTATTTGCAAATTTCTTGTTCCCCACACACTGTTTAAGTCAATCCACTTCTACCAATATTCAGATATTTCTATAGACAACCAGGAAACAAAGGAATCTGAATAAATAAATTTCATATCTGTTGGAAAATGGGTTATTGGTAAGGGCAGGTAGGTACCTACACTTAGCAACAGGCCATTAACATCCACTAAGGTCCAGTTAGGTCTCAGTAAATTAACCCCAGCTCAACCCTTGGTAGCTTGGCAACAAGCGTCAAGGCTTAACTTAGGAGACAGTGTGTAAAGCATTCAAATATCACAAAACAGTAATTAAATAAAACAAAGGAAACAGTTTAAAAATCCAAAACCAATTTATAAAAATAGTTTATATTTTTATCTTTAAAATGACACAAAAACGAATAAAATCGGATAAAGGGAACCGGAGATATGAATTTTTAAAGAATTATTATTTTTCTAGCGCTTAGAAACAAAAAGCGCCAATCGGGTCATCTGGTTGCACCTCGACCGGGGCAAAGTCAAAGTTTCAGGCCGACCGCGATGGAGCCCTGCTCGGCTACAGGTCGCGGGAGGCCTCGGTTAAAAAGTTACCTTCTGACTTAGTCTTTATTTTGAAGATTTTCTTCACCGGGACGAACCTGCCAGTTCAATCCGACCTCCTGGAGCCCTTCTCCGGATACGCGATGCTGGATTCCTCGGTGGAGATTTTTACCTTCGGACTTAGTCGTTCTTTCGAGGTGAAAATCCTTCGACCGGGGTAAACCTGGATCTTGATCCGACGTCCATGGAGCCCTTCTCGGATACGATGGCTGGAAGGTCCTGATCAACTTTTTACCTTCGGACTTAGTCTCTTTTTCGGAGATTTTTCTTTACCGGGACGAACCACCAAGTCAGGCCGGGTCGCGGTTGAGGCAAGCCGGCTAGAATTTCCGCGGCGGGTCGGTCTCTCTATGGAGCTTTTTTACAAAAATTCTCAAATCTTCTCCAAACTTCTGGGGCTTCACCCAGATGTCCTTTTAAGGTTTTTTTGGGGTCCACAGCTCACCCCAAGGGTCCAGAAGTTCTTAGATGGTCCTTGGGGGGTGCGGACTACAACTCCCAGAATGCACCTGGCGCAAACTCCTTTTTGGCCACTGGGCAGTGGTCAGCTGGTCGCTTTCTTCAGGAGTTGGTGCAGGGGACTCTGGTTAGCAATTTTTCACCTGTAGCAAACAGGGAGTCCCTCCTTGAACCAGTTGAAGCCAGGCAAAGTCCTTCTTGTGGTGAAGCCCAAGTGTGCAGCTGGTGCAGTCCTTCTGAGTGCAGGTTCCAAGTGCAGGCCAGGGGTCCAGCAGGGCAGTCCTTCTTCTCCTTTAGTTCTTTCTTGTTGAAATCTTGTGGGGATCTGAGGTGTGGGTGCAGGTCTGCCAGTTTTATCCTTGCTCCTGGGTGAAAAGCAGGGGGGCCCTGGTTCTCCAATCAGGGACAGGGTCGTCCCCCTGTGATGACCACTTCCTGGGAAGTGTGGCAAAAATCCATCCCAGAAGGCAACAGTCTCTAAAAATCCAACATGGATGAATCTGATTTTTGGAGGTTACATCTGGCTGAGCCCACCCACTGGTGTGGCTAAAAATCATAAACACACCCCTCTCCTGCCCTCTCCTAATCTAATCAAGGGGGCACCTAATTGTCTGGGGTTGAAGGATGTGGGGG
The DNA here is from genome assembly GCF_031143425.1 of Pleurodeles waltl. Taxonomy (NCBI): domain Eukaryota; kingdom Metazoa; phylum Chordata; class Amphibia; order Caudata; family Salamandridae; genus Pleurodeles; species Pleurodeles waltl. The sequence goes on along the minus strand of NC_090440.1, from coordinate 1,084,759,173 downwards.
TGTTGCTGGGTGCTCCAAATGTCCTTCTCTGCCTTTGAAGACCAGTTTGGCAGCCCTCCCCCTTCCTGCCTCACCATCTGCTGTGGGGAGATTCTCTTCCCCAAGCACATTCCTTTTTGTGAAGCAAGGCCACTTCACACCTCATCAAGGCAGCCTGGCAGAAGCTGCTGCAGGCTGACCAATCAGAGCACATCAGCAAAAACAATGCAGAGCTGAAATTGGCAACTTTTTAGGTAAAGTCTAAACTTTTTACCTGAACAAGTTATATTAAATCCAACAACTGGAAGTTGTGGGATTTATTACAACAATTAATTTGATACCAAATTCTTGGTATGTAACATTTAAGGAGACTTTAAAATGTAAAATAAAGTCTGCCCATTCTAGCCTATGAAGGCCATTTACTTCAATGAGGGAAAAACTAATTTGGCTGTTTTTACCTCACCAGGGCTTATAAATCTATTTTTAAAAAGTCCCTGCTTACATGGCACCCAGCCCTAGGGGCACATAGGGCACACCTTAGGGGTGACTTATATGTAAAAATAAGGTAGTTTAAGACTTTGGAAGTACCTTTAATTCCAAAGTCGAATTTGCATATCACTTTAATTTAAAAGCAGCCAGCAAGGCAGGCTTGCTTTTAAAATGACACTGGGCACCTCAGCAGTGCACCTAGGTGTGCACCACCTATGCTGTGGTCCCTAAACCTACATGCCCTACCATATACTAGGGACTTATAGGTAGGTTAATTTAGCCAATTATAATTAGCCTAATTTGCATATCCATTTTACACAGAGCACAGGCCCTGGGACTGGTTAGCAGTACCCAGGGCACCATCAAAGTCAGGAAAACACCAGCAAAAAGAGGAAAATGGGGGCAAAAAGTTATGGGGCCTCTGCAATCAGCCCTGTTTTCTCACAATATCTGTCAATAATATATGTACATTTTCGTCAATGGCAATTTGAAAAAATATGACTCAGCTTTTTTAACAGTGTGCCCATAAAAATATGCACATTTTTCAGAATATTTTTTAGAACTCCCTTGTGGTGGAGTTGGACAATGTTCCCATTGTGTGTAATTAAAAATAGTCTTTGGGGTACTTGCTCTGTGAATGAAATGGTGCCCATAATAATTATGGCTAAACATGTCACCATAATTCTCTTTAGATTGGAAAATATCTTCACTTTCAAAGACAGTGAAATACTGCAATTCAGTCATCATAGAATCAACCGTGTTTACATCCCAGTGATCAGAAACAACTCCGGGTATTATTACATCGTTCATTGAAAGTTTAAAGACATATGGTATTTGCATGACCTCTGTGGGGCTAGATATATAAAATGTAACTTTATCTCAAACAATCTCTTCAGGAATTGGTAAAGTGGAAATGTTCACGAAAGACAAGTCTCTGCGGACCTTGGGGCATATTTATACTCCGTTTGCGCCGAATGTGCGTCAAACATTTTGTCTCACATTCGGTGCAAACTGTGCACCATATTTATACTATGAAACTTGACCCCGCGGACGTCAAAATTCCTCCGTGTGCATAATTTTTTAGATGTGGGAAACTGCCTTGCGTTAATGACATGCAGGGTATAATGCTCAAAAAAAGACTTTAAGGCCTGTGCGCCTTATTTATACTCCAGCGTCATTTTGACGCATGGGAGGGGGCGGGCCTTAAAAAACGGCACACAGCCTGATGTGCGACATTTTTTAACGCCTGGGTCAGGGCAGGCGTTAAGGGACCTGTGGGCTCACTTCCATGGTCTCTGACCATGAAAGCAGTCCAGAGGTGCCCTTCCCTGCTCCAGGACAACCCCTGCCACCCTCGCCCACTCCTGGAGGACACCCATGGATGGGGGGACCCATCCCAGGTAAGTACAGGTAAGTTGAGGGAAGTATTATTTTTTTATTTTTTTAAAGTGGCATGGGGGGCTACTTTGGGCCCCCTCACATGCCAGTGTGCCCAATGGCCATGCCCAGGGGACAGAAGTCCCTTGGGCATGGCCACTGGGCAAGGGGGCATGACTCCTGTCTTTGCTAAGACAGGAGTCATTTCAGTGGGGGTTGTGTGTCAAAAAATGGCGCCAGTCCGGTTTGAGCAATGATTTTTGACTCAAACCTGACTTGCACCATTTTTTGACGCACAACCCCTATTTTCCCCTATGCCGGCGCTGCCTGGTTTGAGTAATTTGTTTTCACTCTGACCAGCCTGCAGCACCGGGTAATGTAAATCTTTAAATAGGATGCCCGCATGTTCCGTAGGAATGTCGTTATCCGGCTGTAAATTTTTTGACGCAAACCAGTGCCGTCGAGCTCTCTGGACTCTATACAGGTGATTAAGCCAACTACGACCCGTACCCAATACTCTGGCTGTTCAGGATCGCTTTAAATCACGGTTTTGTCGCTCCACAACACTATTTCACCCGGGATGAAATGGAGACGAGTAATGGAGTTGTACCCCTAACAAAGCCATGGCATTCCCAAATGTCCTTGAGGTAAAAGCAGGACCGTGGTCCAAGTGGAAATCCACAACTGCATATGTGCCGATAAAGATTTGCAAATCTTTAATAACAGTCCGAGCGTCAGCCGAACGTTGTGGCCACTTCCATAGAAATCCGGAGCAAGAGTCAAAAGTGACTAAAATTTATTTGTATGCACTATCCGATGTTAGGGGACCACAATGCTCCAAGTACACACATTGCAAAGCTTTGTTGGAAATTAGGAGGGGTGTCTGCGGTGGGCGTTTGACGGTGGAACCCTAAGGACATATTGCTTGGTCTGTTTGCATAGACCTGGCCACCAATAACATGCTTGCAATAATGATATTGTTTTCCGCCACACCAGCATGGGCAGATGCAACCTCCTCATGCGCTGCTTTTATCAATTCTGGTATTATGTCTTTATTGGGAAACTCGAACTACCACGCCTGGTATTTTTACTTCGGGGTCAAGGAAGCCTCCCATTCGGTAGGAATATTTAGCAGGAAATGTGTTTGGAAAGGGCATGCCTTCAGCCGTAGCTTTCACGGCAGCCCATATGTCATCATCTGGTTGAATTCCAAAATAAGTTACTGCAGCAACAGCAACCGTAGCTACTGCTGATTTGGCTGCTTCTTCAGCCCGTGTGTTTCCAGCAATGTGTATTCCAACATGCTGGTGTCCAAGCGTATGTACAACATGGACATTTTGTAGCGTTTCCTTCAGATCCACTACTTTCCCCCACAGAAGTCTGTGTTTGATGGTGTTGCCTTTAGAATCTCTAAACCCATTCTGGCACCAGTAATGCAGGAACTGGATATTCTAGTTCGTATTGCAAAAATTCTTGAGTTTGTAATTTTGGGTCAAAAATGTAGTCAACATCAATAGCTGTCAAAGAAGTTGCTCATTGAATCCAACGTGGATGTAATGCTTTAGCATTCGGAACGCTGACTTTTGTAACAGCCTTGAATGCTGGGATTGGAAATATGACCATGATGCGTTTCCCCTGGGCCAGTGGTCTTTCTTTAATGACAGCCATCTGAACAGCAGTGAGAATTTTCTCAGTGGGAGCAAAGTGTTGTTCTGCTGCTGAATGCAAATGTGATTTGTATGCAATTGGGACTGTTTCACTCTCATTGAAAGTTACATAGGTAAAACCAAATTACTCTGATGACAGATGTTTTTTGTTGTCCCTTGTGTGTAAGTGTTGTACTGCAAGCATGTCTGTTTGCAAAGCTCTGAGAATGCGTGTGTGTAATAGTGATTGGAATTGTTGGTATTTGGAGGTTATAACTGCGCATTTTTTGAAGAATTGTGGTGCTAGGCTCTTTCCTTCACTTGATAGCTCATTTCCCAAAAACAGGATGCTGAGGAAGTCTATTTTTGATTTCTTAAAGTTGAATTTATAGCCGAATTCGGCAAATACTACAACAATGCGGGCTACCCGTCTTAGGTGTTGCAGTAATTTATCAACCGTGAGATAGATATCATCTACATAGGACAGGGTCAATGTCATGCAATATTGAAGTCATATGATCCGTGAACAGTCCTGGACTGTTCTTGCACCCCTGGGGTAAACAACTGTGCTGAATCTTGTCAAGCTTCTACTCCCCATGCTATATTTTGGAAGAAGAAGCCATTGGAAATGTCCAATGTTGTTCTGTATTTTTTGTGCACTATGTTGTTCATGAGTTGTATGCTATGTGAGTTTTGTATGGCGTATGTGCCTCTATGACGGTTTAGATGTCTGTAGTCTGAGACCATTCTGTACGAATGGTCCGGTTTAGCTTCTGAGAATAAAGGATTATTCATTGGTGAGACACAGGGTTCGATTATGCCCTGGTACTCCAGTTGTGTGTAAGGATTTCCCTCACGGGTGCTTTAGCATCATGTTTTATTGGATACTGGGGTTGTGGTTGGTGTTGATTTTTAATAGGAATTATATGATAGGGAAAATCTTTATCCCACCCAACTTGGTTTTAATATAACCCGAGTGCCTGTGCCAATGCCTAATCGATGGCGTAGGATTCTGTGAGCTCATTAGGAACAGGAGGCGAGAAAGAAGGTTTGATAACATCTTCCCTATATGGGCAAGTAGGGACAAATTCACGTGGCCAATCCCTTTGGACAGTAGAATATCATATATATTTATGACGCAATCCCAAAAGATAGCATCATTTGTGCGCTCAATGCCTCCTTCTAACTGTAACATTACTTTGTACACCCTATCAGGCGTGGAGACACGCATGTCCACAGTTTTAACTTGTAGGAAGTCATCAGTTGCTTTCACCTCCAAATGCTCTAGAATATTCTGGTGAATTATTGTGACCTCTGCCGCGCTGTCTAATAGTGCTAAAGCCCACTTCTTGTTCTTCAATAGAGCCCTTTTCCTGAGTGACATGAAGAACTGCAACTGCTTCCCCTTTTTACTTTTTGATTTCCAGTTTTTGTTGAGGAAGTTTCTCTTCTTTTTTAACTGAAACTCCTGTTGAGCGTTGTAATTCCTGTCTCAGTTTCATGTACTCTCTTATTCGCTCTGACCACCCACCTCTCTCACTGCTTTTTTCCAGAGAGCCCTGAAAGGAACAAGATTGGCATGTATAAGTATATTGATATCTGTCAGGCATTTTTATATTATCTCTATTTCTGAGATTATATCTATTCTGTGGGTTCTCCGTATGAGGAGATTCTCCCCCTTTCATTTGTAGGTGTTTGTTCTTTTTTATCCCAGTGTTTTTTAGAACCCTAAGTTGCTTGCTTGGTAGAATCTTTATTAGATTTATCCTGAAACTGTGGCTTTGTGGGTCTGGCCCCCAGAATATATCGACCAATACTAGAGTAGGTCTCCGCTATAATCTTTGGCAGCTCACGTTCTTGATCCTGTGGAGGATCGTCCCGGAGCTGCATAAGCACTGCTAGTGCAACTACTTCCCCTTTAAGGTTACTTAATATGATTGAAGATACTGTGGCAAATTTGTCCATGAGTTGAATCCCCAAGTCCAGGGCAGGGGCAGCCCTGTTTTCATCTTGAATTTGTTTCATCACTTCCGATAAATTGGCAAGTGTCAGTGTACCGTGTGCGGTAGTATAGAGTGTGGCAAATACCATGCCCCATGTAGTGCTGTTATCTGTAGTGGGAACCATCTCAAATGGCAAGAACATAGTTAATATTCAATGCTTTTCCTGAGGTCCCATATAGGAAAATACTGCTTCCAGCGCATTCATTTTTTGAGCTAATCAAAACGGAATTCTCATTTGGCGGGTACTTTACCCATGATCGAAAGAACAGTGGCCGGATTAATGCCTGGTGTTACTGCATGTGGTTGCTCCGGAGCAGCACATGCTGGGTTTGTATTTAATGTTTGCATTACAAACTGTACTAATTGTCTGTATATTGCCGTCAGCTCAGCATATAAGCGACGGACTTCAGCTGCTGTTAGGTTCGCTGCAGCAGGGTGAGGTGTATAGGTGGCCCATAAAGGCCACATAGGACCATCATTACTTAGAGGACCTAACCTAAAGTGTAAAATTGTATGGGGTAGGGCACCATCAAGCCAATTATGTTCTTGATAAGATAGAGGTATATCTAGATCTGCATATGCTCTGTATTGTGCAGGGATATTTGCAGGTGTATAGTGATGAAATGTATTTGTGTTCCCATCAGCTGCAGGATATGTTACCCAAGAATAAAAAAAATCTGCTCTATAGGCTGGATGAGCCTCAACAACAAATGTGACTGGACCTCCCTGGGCCGTTAGGCCATGTGCCAGTAAATGTGCAGTAAGGGGTTGTTGCTTATTAACTGAAATTGTTACCTGTTGCAGATTTGCCATAACGAATGGTAAATTCTGTTCAGAGCAAATGTGGCTATTGTTAAAATAATAAAAGAAGCTAAATAAAATTCATCTGGGTTAAAGTGCAGAGCTGCAAGCCTAGTTCAATAAACTAACATGTATGAAGCTATAACTAAAATGGCTACACAACACTGCCACCTCACAGACAGGATTCTGCCCTCCTGGGGATTGAGCAGCACAATCCCAGGAAGGAGGAACAATGTATTTCCTTTAGAAGAGGGGCGTTACACCCTCTCCATTGGAAATAGGTGTTACAGGCATGGGGGGTATCCTCCCAGAGCCTTTGGAAATGCTTTGAAGGGCACAAACGGTGCCCTCTTTGCATAATCCAGTCTACACCAGTTTAGGGACCTCCAGTCCCTGCTCTGGCACGAAACTGGACAAAGAAAAGGGGAGTGACCACTCCCCTGTTCATCCCCAGGGGTGGTACTCAGAGCTCCTCCAGAGTGTCCCTGGCATTAGCCATCTTGGATTCCAAGGTGTGGGGACCCTCTAGGAGCATCTGAGTGACCAGTGCCAGCAGGTGACGGCAGAGACCCTTCCTAATAGATGCATACCTGGTTAGGTAGCCAATCCACCTCTCAGGGCTATTTAGGGTCTCTCCTCCGGATGTTTCTTCAGATTCGGTTTGCAAGACTCCACCAGGACTCTTCTGCATCCTCTGCTTCAGCTTCTGACCATCGGATCAACCGCAGACTGCCCCAGGACTGCTGTAACTGAAGCAAAGTATCCAAGAAAGTTACTCTGACCCTGAAACTTCAGCTCCAGCCAGCAACTGCAACAGTTTCCAGGTTGTGCACGCTCTGAGGAATGCCTGTCTTCATTCTGCACCAGAAGGACTGAAGGAATCTCCCTTGAAGTGAAGGAGTCACTTCCCTGCTTCAGCAGGCACCTCTCTGCAACCACAACCGGTACTCTGGGAGTCCTCTCTTGTGAACGAGCATGATCCCTGTCCAAAGGTCCAGCTGTCCAAATTTGATGGAGGTAAGGGCTTGCCTCCCCATGCCAGACAGTATCCCTGTGCACTGCGTGTTCTGCGGCTCCTTGGGCTTCTGTGCACTTCTTCCAAAAGTCCTTTGTGCACAGCGTAGCCCAGGTCCCCATCACTCTATCCTGTGATGCTCAGCTCCCGGAGTTGTTCTCCAACAGCTTGGGATCCCTGTGTGTAGTGCTGCGATGACCGCATTCTTCAACTCCTTTGCCCCTGTGTTCTGGGACTCCTGTGGGTGCTGCCTGGTCTTCTGAGGGCTCCCTAAAGTGCTGAGAGCCCCCTCTGTCTCTTCAGTCTGAGTTGAGGAACCCAGGTCCCTCCTGGGCCCAGGTAGGGCCTTTTCCTTCCAACCGCAACATTTTCGTGAGCTAAAGCTTGTTGGCAGAATCCAATGACGAAAACCAGCCTGCATCCAATGACTCAATGTGGTACATCTCCAGCACTAAGCAGAAACCCGCAGCTGTCTTCTTCGTGCATTTCTGCTCTTTTATTCTAACCGGACAATCCACTTTTGCACCTTCATCTGAGTTAGCTGGGGCTCCTGTCCTTCTTGGTCTCCTCATCGACTTCTGGACTTGGTCTCCTCTCCCCCCCAGGTCTTCAGGTCCAGGAATCCATTGTTGGTGTTTTGCAGTCTTGCTTGGTTTTTGCATAATCTTTTACCACGTTTCTTAGTGTGTTCTGAGGAAACTTGCTGTACTTTACTCCTGTTTTCCTGGGCTCTGGGGTGGGGTACTTTACTTACCTTTGGTGATTTCTTACACTCCCCGCACCTCTACACACTACACTTGCCTAGGGGGGAATCAGACATTCGCATTCCACTTTTTAAGTATATGGTTTGTGTTGCCCGTAGTCCCATTGCAATCTATTGTATTTTTCACTGTTTGCACTATTTCCTGACTGTTTACTTGCCTGATTTTGGTTACAAGGGTCTATATATTGTGTATAATACTTACCTCCAGAAGGAGTATTGCCTCTATGATATTTTTGGCCTTGTGTTACTTAAATGAAGTTCCTTTATTTTTGGTAAGACTCAGTATTGTATTTCTTGTGTATCAGTACTGTGTGACTATAGTAGTATTGCAAGAGCTTTGCAAGTTTTCTAGTTCATCCTTGGCTGCTTAGCTACAGCTACCCCTAGACAGCCTAAGCTGCTAGACACTGCCTACATTTCACTAAGGTGGATCACTGGACCTGGCATAAGGTGTAAGTACCTCTGGTACCCACTACAAACCAGGCCAGCTTCTCACACACTGCACACTGGTAACCCAGTATTTCATCCCAAATTGGCATACTGGTCACCCCTTATAAGTCCCTACTATATGGTACTTAGATACCAAGGGCACTGGGGTTCCAGGGGATCCCTATGGGCTGCAGCATTACTTTTGCCACCCATAGGGAGCCCATACAAAGACTTCTGCAGAACTGCCATTACAGCCTGTGGGAAATGGTGCATGCACCCTTTCACTGCCATTTTCACTGCACCAGGTCACTTTTAAGTCACCTATGTGTCAGGCCTTGCAACTCTGAAGTCTGGGTGCAAAGTTCCTGTGTGTGAGTGCACCCGTGCACTAGCAGAGGTGCCCCACCTCGCCCAGGACCATTTTCCCAGACTCTGTGAGTGCCGGGATACCATTGCACTGGACATAGGTCAATACCTATAACAGGTGCATGATGGTAACTCCAAATATGACCATGTAAGGTGTCTAGCATATTGGAATTGTACTCCAATACTGATTATAGTATTGGTTGTACAATTCCATGCACTCTGGGTGATCCACAGTGGACCGCCAGTACTGCCATACCAGCCTTCTGAGGTTTTCCAGGCAGCCCCAGCTGATGCCACATCACAGACAGATTTCTATCATCCTGTTACTCAAGCAGCTTGAGCCCAGGAAGGCAGAACAAAGCATTTCCTTTGGGAGAGGGGCGTTACATTCTCTCCTTTGGAAATAAGTGTTACAAGCATGGGGGGATAGCCTCCTAGAGCCTCTGGAAATGCTTTGAAGGGCACAGATATGCCCTCCTTGCATAATCCAGTCTACACCAGTTCAGGGACCCTCCGGCACGAAACTAGACAAAGGAAAAGGGAGTGACCCCAGAGCTCCTCCAGAGTGTCCCTGGGTTTTCCATCTAAGATTCCAAGTTGGTAGGGTACTTTCGGCGGCATCTGAGTGGCCAGTGCCAGCAGGTGGGCTCAGAGCCCTACCCTAATAGTTGTTTACCTGTGTAGCTGAACAATCTTCTTTTCAGGGCTATTTAGAGTCTCTCCTCTGGATGTTTCCTCAGATTCTGATTGCAAGACTCCAGCAGGAATCCTCTGCATCCTTATCTTCACCTTCTAAAGACAAAACTGCATCTGGACCCTCCAGGAACTCTACAAACTGCAACAAAGAAGCCAATACAACTTCTACAACATTGTATCTTCAGCTCCTGCCAGCAACTGCAACTGTTTCCAGGTCATGCATCCTCAGAGGGCAGCCAGTCTTCAGCCTGCACCAGAAGAACAAAGGAATCTAACCTTGAAGTGAAGGAGTCACTTCCCTGCTTCAGCAGGCAACCCTCTTTAGCGATGACCGGTGGTGTGGGTCCCCTCTCCTGACAAAGTGCGTGGATCCAGCAACACAGGTAGTGGACTGAAGTGGTCCTTATGGTCCTAATGTCCAGCTGTCCAACTTTGGTGGGGGTAAGAGCTTGCCTCCCCACACAAGACAGTACCCCCATGAACTGCATGTTTTGAAACATAGTTTGCCATTTAATTAGCAACTTCGCTGCTGCCTCGAAAGCTTTGGGGTGATTCATCAAGTGAGGGACTGGAAAAAGGGAGAGTCCTGAAACGCGTTTTCCCCATGCAATTTCCTATAGGGATTTGAGACATGACTACAGCCCGAACCTATGAATGGAATCACACTTAACTTGAAGGAAGCTTGTGCTTTTTGTTTTTTTGTGTACATCCGTTCAGTAGTTTTGAAGTTACTAAAGTGAAAATACATTTTTGTATCTATGGATGCAGAGGTTCTGTGGATCCCAAAGATCTAATGATGAGATCTGATTGGCTGCCAACATTTCAACCAGTAAGTGAAGGCAGTCATTTTTGGGCTCAGACTCAGCTGAGTCACAAAAAAAGTTACATGAAGTAAAGGGGGCAAGGTAGGGAAACCCTGGCCCCCTAGTCTAGTTGCAGGGGTCCCCAAGAGCCCTGCCAGGGTAAAAAAACATTCACCAATTCAGTGAACAAACCCCCCAACCCAAAAGAACCAAGCACATCACCTGTGTACAGTTTAGCCCCGGGTGGGCCAGGTCCCAGGGGCATGCAAGAATTTTTAAAAAGGATGAGGTGCCCAGGGCGCCCCTCTGAAGGCTCTTTCAAGCCCTGGGGGACCACTACCTCCTGGAGTTTTTTGTTACATATTTAAGGGGGACCGCATGGACCTCCCCCACTTCATGGGCTTTTTTGAGCCCTGGGGATCAACACCTCCCTGGGCCTTGGTTTCTATTATGGAGGGGGGGGTGCAGACCTCCCTCCTGTGGCTCTTTAGAGCCCCAGATACCACCTCCCCAGTGCTTAATTTAATTATATGCAGTGGTGGGCACAGGCCCCCCAGTTCCCAGGGAGCACCACCTCCCTGGGGCCTGTAAAGAAATTAAAAGTGGGAGGGGCGCTGCACGGCCCCTTCTCAGGCCATATACGGTCATGGGGACAACCACCTTTCTGGGGGCCGGCACATGCAAACTAAAGGACGACGTGCATGCGGTTCCTCTTCTGAAGTCACTAATGGCCCTGAAGCCTGGCACCCTCCAGGGCAGACTCCATATCCTCTGAGGTGTCCATCCTCAGAAGAAAGCAGTTTGGTGTTGTTTGATTTTTAGCTTTGACAGCTCCTACCAAATGGGAGCAAACTGTAAATCTGCTCCCAGCAAGCAGGAGCAGGAAAAGTGGTCCAGCTCACTAGGAGTAGGTTTTTTATCTGTTTTCCTGTTCGCTGTCAAGCGGGCAGAAAACAGATGAAAGGGTTGCTCCTGTATGCAGGAAGCTGCATTTTTTGAAACTCCTGTATGTGGAGCAATTTTGACTCCCACAGGAGGTGAGGACTCGGCAGGAGCATTCAGGCTCTCCCCCATGGTCCCAGATGCAGAGGAATACGGGCCTTTGCCTGTTGGGAAATGGATTATTGGTAAGGGCAGGTAAGTACTTACACTTATCAATAGGCCAATAACCTCCACTTAGATTCAGTTAGGCCTGAATAAATAAAACATAGCTCAACCCTTGGTAGTTTGGCAACAAGCGACAAGGCTTAACTTAGGAGACATGTGTAAAGCATTTAAAAATCACAAACAATAAATAAGTAAAACACAAAACACAATAAAATTCCAACACCAATTTATAACAATAGAATATATCTTTATCTTTACAGTGACACCAAAATGATTAAAATTGGATAAGGGGAACGAGAGATATGAGATATGAATTTTTAAAGAATCAGTGCTTTTTAGCGCTTAGAAACTAATAGCACCAAGCGGGGCAAACCCGAATCTTGATCTATCGTCCCTAGAGCCCTCTTTGGATACATTGCCTGGGAGGTCCCTGTCAACTTTCTACGATCAGACTTCATAATTTTTTCGCAGATTTTCTTCACTGGGACGAGCCTGCAAGTCAGGCTGGGTCGCAGTTGAGGCAAGCCAACTAGAGTCCCTTTATGGAGCTTTTTTTCCAAAAGTTCTCCAAACTTCTTCAAACTTCTGTATCTTCTTCCAGATGTTCTTTTAAGGTTCTTTTGAGGTCTACAGCTCACCCCAAGGTTTCAAAAGCTCTGAGATGCTCCTTCAGGGTGCGGACTACAACTCCCAGAATGCACCTGGCACAAACTCCAAAAAGGCACTGGTCAGCTGGTCACTTTCTTCAGGAGCTGGTGCAGCGGACTCTGGTTAGCATTTTTCACCTGCAGCAAACATGGAGTCCCTCCTTGAACCAGTGGAAGCCAGGAAAAATGCTTCTTTTGGTGAAGCCCAAGTGTGCAGCTGGTGTAGTCCTCCAGAGTGCAGTGTCCAGGTGCAGGTCAGGGGTCCAGCAGGGCAGTCCTTCTTCTGTAGTTCTTCCTTATTGGAATCTGGTAGGGATCTAGCGTGTGGGTGCAAGTCTGCTAGTTTTATCCTTGCTCCTTGGTGAAAAACAGGGTGGTCCTGGTTCTCCAATAGGGTTCAGGGTCCTTCCCTCTGTGATTACAACTTCTTGGGAAGTGTGACAAAAATCAACCCAAGGGAGCAACATTCCTAAAAAATCCATCATGGCTGAAAGAGATTTTTGGAGGTTACATCTGGCTGTGCCCACCCACTGGTGTGGCAACAAATCTTAAACACACCCTTTTCCTGCCCTCTCCTAATCTAATCAGGGGAACACCTAGTTGTCTGGGTTTGCATGATGTGAGGGAGGTGCTGGGTTGCTCCAAATGTCCTTCCCTGCTTTTGAAGGCTAGTTTGGCAGCCCTCCCCCTTTCTTTCTTCTCCATCTGCTGAGGAAAGATCTCCTCCCACAGGCACATTCCTTTGTGTTGTTCACCCTAGGCTACTTCGCACCTCATCAAGGGAGCCTGGCCAGGATGCCAGAGTCTGGCCAATCAGAGCAAATCATTACAGGGCTGAAGTTGGAAACTTTTTAGGTAAAGTTTAAAACTCTTTACTTGAACAAGTTATAATAAATCCAACAATTGTAAGTTGTGGGGTTCATTTTAACAATTAATTTGATACCAAACTTGATGAATCTGACACTTAAGGGAACTGTATAAATTAAAATAAAGTCTCCCTAATCTAGGCTATGGTGGTCATTCACTACAATGAAGGAAAAACTAACTTGGCTGTTTTACCTCACCAGGGCTTATAAAACTATTTTTATAAGGTCCCTGCTTCTAGTTACATGGTACTCATCCCTATGGGCACATAGGGCACACCTTAGGGGAGACTTATATGTAAAAATAAGGTAGTTTAAGACTTTGGAAGTACTTTTAATTCCAAAGTCGAATTTACATGCAACTTTACTTTAAAAGCAGCCAGCAAGGCAGGCCTGCCTTTAAATTGACCCTGGGCACCTCAGCAGTTCACCTATGGGTGCACCACCTCTGCTGGGGTCCCTAAACCTACATGCCCTACCTTAAACTAGGGACTTATAGGTAGTTTGACTTAGCCAATTATAATTAGCCACATTTGCATACTCATTTTATACAGAGCACAGGCCCTGGGATTGGTTAGCAGTACCCAGGGCACCATCAGAGTCAGGAAAACACCAGCAAAAAGTAAAAAATGAGGCCAAAAGATTAGGGGGCCTCTGCAATCAGCCCTGTTTTCTCACACCGCCAAACAAAAAAGCACTTACTGCGTAAAAATTATAAGGAAGTGCCCTTGTTGGTGGAAATTAAGGGGCATATTTATACTCCGTTTGCGCCGAATTTGCGTCGTTTTTTTCTACGCAAATTCGACGCAAAACTAACTCCATATTTATACTTTGGCGTTGACCCGTCTAGCGCCAAAGTTCATGGAGTTAGCGTCATTTGTTTGCGTGAACACCTTCCTTGCGTTAATGATATGCAAGGTAGGCGTTCCCGTCTTAAAAAATGACTCCGATGCATATGCGTCGTATTTATACTCCCGGGCAAAAATGACGCCCGGGAGTGGGCGGGTCTAAAAAACCTGCATTAGCGCCGGATTTTAGCACCTGGGTCAGGGCAGGCGTTAAGGGACCTGTGGGCTCAGAATGAGCCCAGAGGTGCCCTCTCCTGCCCCCAGGGACACCCCCTGCCACCCTTGCCCACCCCAGGAGGACACCCAAGGATGGAGGGACCCACCCCAGGGACATTAAGGTAAGTCCAGGTAGGTATTTAAAAAAAAAAATAAATTGTGGCATAGGGGGGCCTGATTTGTGCCCCCCTACATGCCACTATGCCCAATGACCATGCCCAGGGGACAGAAGTCCACTGGGCATGGCCATTGGGCAAGGGGGCATGACTCCTGTCTTTGCTAAGACAGGAGTCATTTCAATGGGGGTTGGGCATCGTAAAAAAATGGCGCAAATCGGGTTGAGGCGATTTTTTTGCCTCAGCCTGACTTGCACCATTTGTGGACGCCCATATGCCATTTTCCCCCTACGCCGGCACTGCCTGGTGTACGTCGTTTTTTTTAACGCACACCAGACAGCGCCGGCGGCTAACGCCGGCTAACGTCATTCAATAAATATGGCGCCCGCATGGTGCTTCAGAATGGCGTTAGCCGGCGCTAATTTTTTTGGCGCAAAACTGCCTTGGCGCAGTTTTGTGTCAAAAAGTATAAATATGGCCCTAAACTCTTTGTAGTCTTGTCATCTTCTCCACAACAGGATTCATGTTATTGAAGATTTCTGTATGTAGACGCTTGAGGAACTATCACATTTCCAAAATTACAGATGTATAAGGTGACTGGAGACTTTACCTCAGCGACATTTATGCTGATATAGTGTAGAATATACACTTTAAATTTACCCAATGAGGTAACAGTTACGATCTACCCAGTACAAAATACTCTAGCTCGGTAGAAATTTTGGGCTAAACTGTTCATTAGTATTAGATAAATAAACAGGTTAGAATGCATTCTGGCACTGATTCTCATTTCATGGAACTTAAACGTCAAGGGTAAGCACTTACAAATATAAACAAGGCAGGTGCCCCAGTTGAAGCTCCACTTCTGTTAAGTACAAATAATTGAAAAGCACTTGTGTTCTCTTTGAGGTTCCACCTTCAAAACTATCTGAAATCCTTGCTGGAGGTGTTTGCATGCTTGCTCTTTTGAGTGCAATATCTTATGTAGTGACTGTGACAAGTGTTTTTTTTCATGCCATGTGGTGTTAAGAACAGAGTACGTTGGTCTCCCTTTTAACTGCTACAAGTATGTAAAATGAGCCGAAAGCCAAAATTATCCAGAGAGGGGGGCCCCTACGGGAGACCCTGCAGCCAATGCCTGATCCTCATGGCCGAAGGCTGTGCAAAGCTAGGGGTTGGATGCTTACAGGTGGGGTTGGCCACAAGGCCTGGCTGCAGGATGTGGTTGGATTAACGTTAAGTAATTCAAAACTACTTAACGCTAAACACACCATAGTTATTTCAAGGAACTATGACTCTCACCTCAAGGCCATGTGCAAGGATGCCTGCGTTGGCGCTAGGCAGCCAATAATGTGCCACTGCATTCGGAAAGGATAGGAACGTACCGTATTGCATTCCTGCACTTTCACATTGGCATAGGGCAGCCCAGCAAGAAGCCTTGCAGCCCTGCCCTACGTCAATTCCCCAGAAATAACCCCCACTGTTAGGGCGATGTGAAAAAGGGTGCTCAATGCAAAAAGCAATCTTATCTGTGAAAGTGCTTCAAACCCCCAGGTGCCAGGTGGAAGAAAAAGACGGCCAGACGGGCAACTCAACATCTCAGTTAAGATTCACTTCCTTCCCTCCAAGAATTAAAGGATACAAAAATCATGAATGTAGAGATAAAATGTCATAAAACAAGCTAAACAGGACCACAGGAACTGCATGTAAGAACATTTACAAAGGCTAGAATAAAATAGGGGTTCATCAGTCAACAGTTTGCTCTTAGTTCTTCCATCGATTCCGATAAATTTGAATATTAATTGGCTAGTCCGTCTGTTGCATAGAGTTTAAGAAAAGAAAAGACAAAGATGTGGAAAAGGTAAAGGCAGCTTCTAAATGCCTTCTACATGGCAAACAGCTGATGAGATGATCCTGTCACACAGATGGTCTTCCCTTGTATGTGACCGTTGCTTTTAAATTGAAAAGAATCTGTATAGTGTCAATGAGATGAGATTCATCATCATTCCCCATAGGCAGATATCGGGGTAAGAACGGTAAAGCACCTCAGTTTACTAATGAGAGTGGATAAACAAAGGGGAATATTTATACTCTACTTGCGCCGAATGTGCGCCAAAGATTTTGACGCACATTCGGCGCAAACCCTGCCCCATATTTATACCTTCACGGCCGACCCCGCGGACGTCAAAATCCCACCATGTGCGTCATTTTCTGGAAGGGGGAACCTGCCTTGCGTTAATTATATGCAAGGTAGGCGTTCCCTTCCAAAAAATGACTTTAAGGCCTGTTCTCCGTATTTATACTCCCGTGTCATTTTGACGCACAGGAGGGGGGGCCTTAAAAAATGGCGCCCAGCCTGATGGGCGCTGTTTTTTTTTAACGTCTGGGTCAGGGCAGGCGTTAAGGGACCTGTGGGCACGGAAGGAGCCCAGAGGTGCCCTCCCATGCCCCCAGGGACACCCCCAGCCACCCTTGCCCACCCCAGGAGGACACCCAAGGATGGAAGGACCCATCCCAGGGAAGGAAAGGTAAGTTCTGGTAAGTATATTTGTTTAAAAAAAAATCAGTGGCGTAGGGGGGCCTGATTTGGGCCCCCCTACATGCCACTATCCCGAATGACCATGCCCAGGGGACATAAGTCCCCTGGGTATGGCATTGGGCAAGGGGGCATGACTCCTGTCTTTGCTATGACAGGAGTCATGTCAATGGGGATTTTGCATCAAAAAAATGGCACAAGTCCGGTGTGAGGCCTGATTTTTGCCTCAGACCTGACTTGCACCACTTTTTGACGCACAACCCCCATTTTCCCATACGCCGGCGCTGCCTGGTGTGAGTCTTTTTTTTTACGCGTACCAGTCCGCAGTGCTGGCTAACGTCATTCCATAAATAAGGCGCCCGCATGGCGCGTTGGAATGGCGTTAGCCGGCTGTAAAACTTTTGATGCACAACTGCGTTGGCGCAGTTGTGCGTCAAAAAGTATAAATATGGCCCTAAACTCCATAAAGTGATGTTCGGTCCAGAACATCTGTCTTCAGTTCTGGGTCATAAGTTTCTTTATGTATGTGCCTTTCTGTGCTCCCTACCTGCTTTCTGATCATGTAGGCAAACTTTTTGAAATATATTGAATTTGGACTGAGCTTTTAAAAATGTAAATTAGATAAATGGTTTTGCCATAAAGTAGTGCAGTTAGCATTTATTTGCTAAGTAGTGAAATATCTGAATACTTTTCAGTGTCTTGAAGTAGAATGCATGTAAACAAATACTAAAAACTTAAATGCCAGTGTGTGAAACCCAATTCTCTACGTAAAATATGCCAGTTTAATAATTGTTTTGTTTTATGTAAATTATCAAAATCCTGAGATATCTGAATACTGAAATACAGAGGTTTCCTTAGTCAATGCAATGATACTCTGCTAAAGTCAGAAAAATGAAAAGTTGAACAGGGATAACTGGGAATCGAAGAGGTCTCCTACAGGTCACACAAAGATAGGTCTGGATGTGACACTATTATTCAGAGATATGCCATTTCTGTAGATTTTGCAAGTGAAACAATTACACATTACATGCAAGAAAACGCCTTGTTATGTCCTGCCTCCACCCTACCTGACTTTAGTAAAAGTAGAACATTTTGGGCCAGATTTACAAGAAATGACGCACAAATACTGTGCTAGTGCAGTTGTGCATCAAACACCAGCTAACGCCATTTCTTAGCGCCAAGCTTGAGCCATATTTACAAAATTGTGCATGGCAGTAAGAAATGATTAGAGTAAAAAAAGTGACGCTAACCTTTGCAACACATCGCAAAAAATGTGGCTTGTGCCGGAAAAGTAGAGCAAGCATGATTTGCGGAATGTTTCATGACACTAATCAATCTAGTCTCACTTTTTCCTATTAAAACCCTGCAAAAACGCCAAACAGAAGCCACAAGGAAGAAAAATGAAGAAATCAGGACAGGAGAGACCCAAGAGAAACCCCAATCAGCCCAGTACAATCCAGGATGGACAGACAGAGTCACAGGAGAAAGAGAAAAGGAAGAGGATGTGTTGTTTCAGTCAGGAAGAGAATCAGATCCTGATCACAGAGGTGACTGAGCACCTACACCAACTCTTTGTCACCTCTAAAGTGCCAATCAGTAGGAAGGAGACCATATGGCAGTCAATAGTTGATAAAGTCAATAGTGTGGCATAGGTGAAGAGGACTGTGAATGAATGTAAGAAGCTCTGGCACAATTGCAATCGCAGAACCAAAGAGAAACTGGCCAGCAACTGGAAGGCAGCACTGCAGACCGAATGTGGAAGTCCGGCACCCCCGGAAGAGCTGGATAAGCGGGAGGAGATGGTGGCAGCGGTCATCCCGGAGGAGATGGTCACCAGAGTCCACGGACAGGACACTGTGTCACATGATTATGAACAACAAACATAGAGTAAGTTGCAGTGGGGGGAAATGTGTTGAATAACTCATGACACAAGAGGGAGGCACATAGGAGGCACTCTATGCATGTGAAAGGGTTGCATGCGGCACAATTATGGTGAAACACCAAACACATGTAATGTGCACTGACCCCACCACCATATGCACAGACCACTTCACAACTATCACTACACTCTAACTTTTATTGGCCATCATGTACCAGGACTGTTGCATAGGGTGGGCCATCCAAGGGCAGGGATACTTCGTCCTCCACTACTGGGATAGGGTGTCAATGTGATGTACACATAACATATGGGACATGGCTGTCATCAAGGTCTGTTCTGGGGCACATTCTGCTGCCATGTGCCTGCACGGGCACACACACACACCATGCCACAAGGATGCCTGTAATTTGTGATGATTGGTGTTGTGCATCAAGGGAGACCTTCCTGCATAACATCAGGCACAAGTGGTGTCACTGTCTAACTATGTGTGATGCACAATGCAGCAGATAGAGTCACATGATATCACTTAGACAAACAAACATTACCCTCAGCCCCATGTCTCAACTATGCAAACCCTGAAGTGGTGTATGAATCAGCAGCATTCCCAGATGTGAATATCTGGGAAGGTGTAAAAAGGAATGGGATAAGACCTACATGTAGTGTGAGGTATGAAAAAGGCCCATGACACCAGGCCATCTAAAGCCATACAAGGAGTTCTTCGCCTCAGAAATATGGACTGGCACTCTGCCCCACTGGAGTGTAACATAAAAAGTATGCCCTGTAGGGCAGTGTTGAGTCAGTCTCTAGGAAATGTGGCCCATTGTTAACCATGCATGATGGACATGCAGTGCAGTACAGCAGCCCAGCCTGCTTTGATTGCTGAACCATCTTGAATGTGGGATATGTAGTTGTCACTAACAGACAATGCATCCCTGTACCAATCTTGGGCATAGAGCGCAAACTGCTGCCTAACATCAACACTTGCACACTTTGAGCTTGGCATAGGGGTGCCTGTATTGCAGATATGAATGCACATGTACAGGAAGGGACACATACTGCAACATCAACAATCAAGAATGCTGTCTGCCACTGGCAATGTTTGTTGCCAAGTGCAACACACATTAAAAGATGGAATCAAAGGGTCAGCATCAATGTCAGTCATATGTTACACAATCACAATGCCACTCCTGAGCAGTGATGCTACCTGATACAGTCACCCATTGAAATATGCCAACTCATATGTATCGTAACAGTAATGCAAGGGGGACAACTGTCCACATGCATTTGCCTTCTCCTCTCTTAACATATGTGCTGTATCTGAACCACATATAGTAAGATGCAACCACCTCTTGTGCATGGGATTGATCAGGAAGGTGTCCCTTCATGCACAAAAACACCCATGCTGCAAGGGGGCCTGTGTACAGGGATGAATGTTGTTGTGCAGGAAGGGGCACCTTCCTTTACAATCACATACAAGTGAGGTGGTTGCATCTTACCGTGGGTGGTTCATGATATAGCACACATGGTAAAAGGTGAGAAGGAGAATGCATGTTGACAGTTTATCAGCTTACACCCCTCTTACAACACACGTGTGTTGATAGAAGTTTGTGACACACATCAAAAGTCACAATTCTGGCAATGCAATAGATGTGGTACATGTCCATGGGTGCTGCATGGAAACACTCCAAGCAACACCCATGCCATGCAACTGTAATGCAGTGTAATATATGAAAGGGCTCTACAAGCAGTACACAAAACCACACAAGATGGATTAGAGTGGACTAGGAAAAGTGGACTGCTGTGATGTGCCAGCAATACATTCCAAAAATTGACACCCTGGTGTCGCTATGAGCCAATAACTGAGGAACCTGTTGGATGGCTTGTGAGTGGTGCACCATGCTTTACAACATAAAGACTCATATGAGCAGCTAAGACAGATCAACATTGACATATTCACATCTCCTTACAGAGGATGATGCCATACCTCACGGCCAGCTGCATGTCTTGGACTTCTCCGATGATGGCAATCCGACACTCGCTAGGAGATCCTGGGTGCCATCCATACACCATCTTCAGTCCCATGGAGGACACACAGCATTGCAGGATCTCCAAATGAACCACACAACACACTCCACCTACCACCTCATCCACAGCCCAGGACTCCCAAGACCAAGATATCATCTTCTAAAATACTGCAGTAGAAGTCCAGCGGGAGCTGTCACAGCATGTGCGGGTAGTGATAGAGACCATGGTAGGCAGCCAAGTGGGAGTCCACAGTTGCCTCAGTCTGAATAAGGAAAACTCTACTGCCAACAGAGGCACCCACGCTCTGCTTCATGGACTGCAGCAGTCCCTGTCTGACATAGCTGGTGTCCTGATGCATAGGATCGAACAATTGCCCTCTCACAGTGGCACCAGCATGATTGACAACAAGTTGGGGGCTATCCAAACTATACAAACTATGCAGCCGAAGCTGGGATCCCTGAGTGACAACTGGGTTGCCTACCTCTGTGAAGTTGCTGCTGTGTTGCAAAACCAGCAGTCCCTCCTGGCTCTAGTGATGCCTTTCATCTTTTCACAGATGGCAGCTGCCAAGACCTTTGAATCCACATCTCGAGTTCCTGATGTGTTTGTGCCTCCCTCACCTTCTAGACCACCACTGCGTAGGCTCTCATTATCCTAATGAGACTACTGGATTTTGAGCAGCAAGATCGTTCGCAGCGTGGGGGACTAAGGGCCGTATTTATACTCCGTTTGCGCCGAATTTGCGTCGTTTTTTTCGACGCAAATTCGACGCTAAACTAACGCCAACTAACGCCATATTTATACTATGGCGTTAGAGGCGAATAGCGCCAAAGTTCCCGGAATGTGCGTCATTTTTTAGCGTGAACCCCTTCCTTGCGTTAATGATATGCAAGGGAGGCGTTCCCGTCTAAAAAATGACTCCCAGGCCTTTACGTGGTATTTATACTCCCGGGCAAAAGAGACGCCCGGGAGTGGGCGTGGCTAAAAACGGCGCATTTGCGCCGCTTTTTAACGCCTGGGTCAGGCATGGCGTTAAGGGACAAGTGGGCTCAAAATGAGCCCAGAGTGCCCTCCCCTGCCCCCAGGGACCCCCCCTGCCACCCTTGCCCACCCCAGGAGGACACCCAAGGCTGGAGGGACCCACCCCAGGGACATTCAGGTAAGTATTATTTTTATTTTTTTTTAATAATTTTTTTTGGCATAGGGGGGCCTGATTTGTGCCCCCCTACATGCCACTATGCCCAATGACCATGCCCAGGGGACAGAAGTCCCCTGGGCATGGCCATTGGGCAAGGGGGCATGACTCCTATCTTTACAATGATAGGAGTCATGTTGATGGGGGATGGGCGTTGAAAATAAATGGCGCAAGTCGGGTTACGACGATTTTTTCGACGTAACCTGACTTGCCCCATTTTAAGACGCCCATGCGCCATTTTCCCCCTACGCCGGCGCTGCCTGGTGTACGTGGTTTTTCTCGCGCACACCAGGCAGCGCCGGTCTGCTTGCGCCGGCTAACGCCATTCAATAAATACGGCGCCCGCATGGCGCTGCAGAATGGCGTTAGCCGGCGCAAAACTTTTTGACGCTAAACTGCGTTAGCGCAGTTTAGCGTCAAAAAGTATAAATATGGGCCTAAGTCTGACCCACAGTGAAGGACCCTTGTCACTCTAAATCCGTGTTTTGCTCCAGCTAACTAGCAGTGCCTCATCTCTCCCAAAGGGAAGAGACAATTGGGCAGCCGAGCGCTTGACATCTTAATACTTCCCAGGGAAGTCGTGGTCACTCAGGTCACAACTGGTTCTCTCATACACAGTACGGTCTCATATAGAAATGACAAAAGCAGTGTAAGTTTTAAAGATTGGTTTAATAAAACAACTGCATTTTAGATAGCAAAGCGTGAGCTGCAAGAACCAGAACTACACAACACAGTAGGATTAAAATAGTAACAATGAGAGTGAAGCACAAGATTAAGACTATCATAGTGCCACTAGAATATGTTCTCTCTAAGTTATATTCTGAGCATAGCATGTGAAGCTCTAAGCCTGCCTTTCAGGTTCCCCCGGGAAGACATCAACCCTCAGACCTGAGCAAAGGCCTGTAATCTGCATCAGCATCTACGACAGGGCAGTCAGCATCTAGTTGTAGGTTCCCGGCCGGAATCTCCCTCTAACACGTACTAGGAAGTGTTTTATAACTAACACACAGATGTTCTAAGAAAATGTCCCTACGTAAGGATATGTATTTTCTACGAATACTGGAGACTAAACTTCTACCACGTTTACCGGCAATGTACCAGACTGTAGCCTTGACCGAAGCACAGGGCGATCAAGAATGCATTATTATGAGGACACAGTGCTGAACTAAGCTAAACAGTGTGACAGAAGGAAATTAAAACGAGACCGTAAAACTGGTTATTATAAAATAACGGAGCAAGGCTGAATAAAATGTATCTAGGGCAAAGCGCACAGCGGCCTAGCATGTTAAACTAATGTGCATTAAGCTATATTAAAAATGGCTACACTACAGTATGGCACAGGAGGCACTACATATATCCGAGGATTGAGATGTGGTAGGAACATCATTCACACAAAAAAGCACCTGGTAGCTACACAGTAGCACATGGACAGTTTCTCTTTTGCTTTGTGCTGAAGATCATGCCAGTGTTACAACACCTATCAACGTCCCTTCTTCACTCTCCTACTGTTGACCAATCACACACGTGAACTGTAATCCTGGCCAGTTCCTACCTGTTGGTGCTGTGATCACCCCCTTACTGATGCACTCCTCCTACACATGTCTCCTTGGACTCTGTCTGGACTTCCAATGATTCAGCATCTCTAATGAGGTTAGTCTCCTGTGTAATGTACCGTACAACCAATGACATCAATTCACATACTAATACATTTCCCCTAAACATCAATTGTCTTGAATTTGTGTCTGAGGCAGTACCAGAGTGAACTTCATGCACTGTGCAAAGCATATATACCATAACAATTTGGACAGCATGGTGCTCCAAGCAATGAAGCTGTGCTGAGCTGTGTCATAACTAAAATGCATATGGAGAATGACCAACTATGTTTTTTTTTGTCTAGCACCAGTGCATAGACAGCTGTCTAGTGCCAACGCAGGAACACTTGCACCATATAGCAAGGATGTCTGCATTGCAGGGATTGGATGTTTATGAGCAGGAAGTCTTCATCCCTGCACATAAACTACAGTGAAGGCTCCTTGCTCCTACTATGTAAGTGGCTAAATGCAGCACAAAATAATATGGAAAACCAGCCTAAAGACTTGTCTGTCTCCCTGTTGTCTCATGGCAAAGCTCTTCCCTGGGCTGATGTCATAGTTTCGGCACTGACTCAGGTATACATTCCATTCTGACTCTGAGGCAGTACCAATTGCAATGGATGTTGCATGGGTAAGCCCACAGCTACATCCATTGCATGTCCCTCTGCCACAGAAATCTGCATTGGGTGGGAGCCATCTA
Organism: Pleurodeles waltl; assembly: GCF_031143425.1. Classification (NCBI taxonomy): domain Eukaryota; kingdom Metazoa; phylum Chordata; class Amphibia; order Caudata; family Salamandridae; genus Pleurodeles; species Pleurodeles waltl. Next base: position 1,084,735,085 of record NC_090440.1, on the reverse strand, counting down.
TACTGTGCGGTGTTAAGACACCCAAAGTAGCTTCATGCCATCCCTAAAAATTAGTGAAAGGGCATAGTGCCTCTGGAGTAACACAAAAAGAGAAACTCTGATGGTGCTATGGGCCTGTCATCATGCCCTTGAGTACTTGCCTAAGGGATATGTGTGGATTTGTGACATACACAAAGTCACACACACACTGACTGCAACATGAATGAGGTGACTAACAGCTATGTGAACAAGCAAATTGAACCTTTGTATCCCAAGCATGGCATTTGACAGTCAGCATTCATGTAATGTGATAACTGACATCAATCACAGCACAAGTGACTTGGCCTAGCAAGGATGGTAGCAACAGGTAAACCATTGATTTCACTGATAAATGGTGTATGTGTGAGAATCTGAGGGACAGTCATGAGTGTCTCAGTCACAAAATCTAGATGTAGGGGGACTGCAAGTACAACAACATGATGACAATGCAAGTCACATTACAGAAAAATACAGAGACATGCTGTTTGAATCCCTGTTTTGGCACATGAATCCATGCACTTCCAGAGTGTCACATACATTGCTAATATATGTCTGGAGCAGCAGATTTGACACCATTGCCAACCTGACAGGAACTTCACAATAGGGGATACACGTAATCGCATATGTAAACTAACCATAACTTGCTAAAGCATGTGTCTAACATGACCTGTGCATACATGCTAGTACCTACATGCGAAATCGGGGTGGAGACCACATATTAGTAATAGTAAAATTATTTATTGAACAATGAAACTAAGCCTACAAATCCTAAGCTAACTAAACTACCTAAACTAACCTAAACTACACAGTCTTACCCTAACATACTAACAACTTAACGTATCGCTAAGTATCCTAAACATATGACTCCACATGATAAACATCAACCCCCCCTTAATATACTTCTGACCAGGACAACAGTAAGTAGAGCTAAACATTGACTAACTAAACATATAGCCTAACCAATGACATATTTTCTTTTGTATATTTTTCATTTTTTTTGTATTTTCTTTATTTTTCATATATACCCAAACATCTCCTGCTCCTTAAACCAAAAAAAGATGAAAGCTACCCTACAACCCTCAGCCCAAATATAAACTAAGTACTACAAACTAACCTACACTATGCTAACTTAACAAACCCTAACTAACTAAATACCCCAACTATATACATGCACATTACATATTCTGAAGGATGTGCTGAGCCAGTGTCCATATGTCTCCTCAGCACTTCATCAGATGTGCCTTAAGTTCTCTAAGGAGTGACAAAATCTGCTCTAACCGGGCAATGCAAAATATTTGGTCCGCCAACTCCATACATAACTCCTGCACGTAGGGGGGCTCCATGTAGTTAGGGGCTGCAGTTATTGTTCTTGATGGAGCAGTTGGTGGAAAAGAGGTTGAGGATCCTGCCCCAGGAGAAGTGGCACTGCCTGTAGCCGCAGGCCTTGCTGTTGCATGGGTGGTGGTGGTGGATGATTCTTTTGCTGGCCCCTCCTTGAGGGTAGGCCTTCCAGGCCCCTTAGGCATGCTCTCGGTCATACCTCCTTTGCATCCTATGGTACCCCTTGGAAACTTGTCAGATGTAGCAGTACCGCTCAGCCCTCTTTGCAAATTCACACCTCTGGGATGCATTCATGATTGCAGCTGCAACATAAAGTGGACCTGTTAGTCAACTGTATAATATGGCAAATGAACTACTCACATGCAATAGATATACCATCTGCAGGTGTAACATGTTGGTCAACACTAATCAACATGATATCCTGAAGGGCAGGGGCACATACATCTGCACAACAACCACAGGATACACATTGTCCATGTCCAAGGTATCGAGACTAGTTATTGTTGACGATTACTTTGAACATCTTGGTAAATCCTTGAAGTCCATGTCACCATTGACTAAGATTGTCATACACCTTAGCCATGTGGCCATGCTACTTCATACTCATCTTGGTGGTTTGTACATTAATATACCTCATGTTTGCGCAAGTGACCTCAGTTCCATTGAAATTTAACTAACTCATCTGCGGAAGTACTGCAAGTACAATGTAACATCACAACAGGACAACATATAGCAGGTAGAGATGTCAGGACGCATTGCTAAATGGTAAACTGATTGCGACAGACATCATATGTAAAATTGTAGGGTGGTGCAGTCATTCATGTTACACAGAGGATAAAGCCACTACTCTCCTTTTGACACAGGAAAGTAACAGGTGAGCTGTGCCAGGACTTGATGCATAGTATCTGAGTGACTTGTTTTCCCACACTATGCTGGCCACTGGTTGCAAATGTCTCCCAAACTATTCTCAGTTTGATGCATAACAGTATCCCAGCACAACTATCTTATATGTGCTTGGATGCATATCCCACACCACATCTGCACATGGATGTTGGTACAGCACAGGTTAATGCTCTACATTGATTGTCATTTGTTTTTACATCAGATTCTGGACAATATCAGGATCGCCACAAGTAGATAATGCTGTGGTTCATGGCATGTCAAATGGCAATGTAATATGGATATTCCTCTGCCCAAATAGACATGACAAGACATGTGAAAATAACATAGGTTTGAAATGTTCCAAATTACGAGGCATATTTACAAGCCCCTTGCGCATTTTAATAGTGATACCAGTGGCGCTAGGGACTTAGGAATAAGCCCCCAAGTGTTGAAGGTTGACCATTGACCTGTTACTATTAGTTGATTATTCACATAGTAATGCAACTCACCATAAGCTGAGTTACTCTGTTCTACTTGTGGCACACAGGTCAGTGACATGCATAGCCAACAACATCTAGCATCCCTGCACATGTGTTGGACCCTTAACTTCAGCCACATGACCATACTGGCATCACTGACATGGGACTCATGTACCATGTCCCCAATTTCCATGGCCTTTGCTACACATGCTGCCACCAGTGCCATAATTTCATGGAATGCACAGCCTAGACATATATGCAACCATTCAGTACATATCCTGGTTAGGCCTACTATGTTTTTGGTAGCATACATGTACTTGGTACATGGTTTTGCATATAAAATACAATTGCACATACAACACTTGCCCAACACATAACACATACAGACTGTTAATTACTGGTAGCCTTGGGTTCCTTGAAACTTTCCACCTCTCTGACTGTATATGTTTAGGGTCCACCTTCAAGATAGAACATGGGACAAGACACTGTGAAGTTTGCAAAATGGAGACTATGGACACGTATTGAACATCAGACAACATTTGCCTATGACACAAGTATACCGATATAGAAAAATGCTCAATGGTGGCACCTCACATGGCTCAGTGACATGCATTGGTAGGCCAGGCTGACATGTACACATATGTTCAGGAACCAAGCATAAATGTCATGACTACATTGCTAATAAAGTGCAGATGACTTCATACTGCAAACTTTTTTTAACATAGGTAACTGTGATGTCACCCTGCACATACATGGCTCACAGGACACACTCAGCCATGACTGCCCTTACTCCTGTGTGATTTGTGACATAAACTGTATGTGACTGCAATAGTACCTAAGCACCGAGGGACAGATCTACGAGCAACTGGCGCATCAGCACTGGTGCACCAGTTTTCTTGCACCCCCACCGCCCCTTAAGGACACCATGGGTGCACCATTTGTACAATACGGCACACCATGGCGCACCTTAGGCCAACAGCATCAACATTTGTTACGCTATTGTGGTGCTTTGCTGCACAAGTGTGAAAAATGTTGACACTACAGCAGCAAAGTGCAGGAAGGCCCATTGATTAAAATGGGTGCGTCCTTTCAATGCCTGCTTTCCTAATGCAGGAACGCCCCCCTTGCATACATTATGCCTGACGCAGGCATAATGTGGTGCGCAGGGTCCCAAAGTGGCACTATGCATGCATTGCACCACTTTAAACATTTGGGGTGGCAGAAAATGCCTCCTTGAGCCACATGGTAGTAAAACAAATTGACGCTAGTGTAGCTCAAGGAGCGGCTATGGCCTTGTAGATCTAGCCCTTAGTGGACATGGACACATGTTCCTGGTAACCATGTACCCTTTCACCACGGCACAGTTGTGTCGGCATTGGTGTACAACAGAATTAATTGGCAAAACCCAGTGGACAAGGACATGACCAAGTATTTTGTCTTGTTAATGGTGCAGTGGTGCTATTGTCATGGTTGCTCTCTTTTGCACCAACACTGTACTTACAACCCTGCCATTCGCCTTCACTTGCTAAGTGAGGCCCTATGGCCAACAGACATGCACCTGGAATTGTACAGCAATAATCACTCCAGAAATATACACCCAACAATACTATGACAACACAACATATAATTACTAATGGACAGGACAATACAGAGGGACAGCAGACAGCATAAAATGACACCTCAAACACCACTCTCTCTCAAAGATCTACAAAACACCTCCTCTCACCAAGACGTTCAAAAAGACTGTGACTGTAAAAGAACGTGAAAGTGAATTTGCAGTTCCTGGTGTGTATGGTACATCTATGACCTCACTTCCTCTTATGATGCATCATGTTTTAGAGGATGCATCATTTCTTTTGATGCTATGCACCTGTGCGTGACATTTTTATTGCATGACAAAACAACGTTAGACAGTTCCAACGTAGTACATGGCATGCATCATTTTTGGTAGATTCAATGCCATCAAAAAACACGCATGGTGGCAATGCGTTGATTTTTTTGATGCAAGGCATGTAAAAAATACAAAAATGTATGGTGTTCTAGGCAAAACGTACATTTACAATAGAACCGTCATTTGTAGTGTTGTGTTACTTGTGGATACGTGAGGTCCCCAAACTGCTCAATTTATCTGTGTCTGAAGAATGTCTTGTAAGTGGACATGTGTGATGGTACATGCCTTACTAAGACAAGATGATAACATAGACCATATTTCACATGAGTCATGTCAATGTGAGCTTCATACTGAGGCCTCATGTGCCACCAGTGAGACTCATTTAAAATGCCCTTGTGCACATTTGTGCCTCTCTAGTTTCATACAAAGTTGTAGTACGGTGCCATTAAACAGGGCCTCACCATGCAGCATACATGTTTCAAATGGCACAATGCTACTATTGAGCCACTTTGTACACCCATTGCCACACATCATACCTGTGCAAGATGAGCCTATCCCCAGAGGGAGGCCACATTAGCTACTGCACTGTGAAACTAAAAAGATGTTCTTGCACCATCCTTGCCTTATTTTGCAGATAATGGCCATGGCAGGCTTTAGACGGATGCTCGTGCTATGTACTATGGGTTCCCATCAGCTTTCATAGCCTAGTGCAACATTCTTTGGTGGCAGTCCAGCAATGCGCCACAACTGTGTACATTGTTTTTGGGTCAGCTGTGCTAAATAGTGCCATGCAGTAATGTAGTGAGAATACAGTGCTACCATGTTGTTGTTAGGTCGTCACATCACAATCCTATAGAAGTTGCTCATCATAGCCAATGAATCAGTTACGTGTGAATATGCCCCTAGTCACCTTTGAACATTAATCAGTTCACACCCAAAGTTGCCAAGGACTGACCATGGGATGTGGCCAACATGCAGGACCTCGCACATTTCAGACAATTTTTGCTTTGTCCCAATATACATACAGCAGGCTGTCATGCAAGGGGTGGTGGTGTGTAAATTGCATAGTAATAGCAAGTGTTAGGATGTAAATCTCGATCCACTTGCTTGATAGGAGCTTCACCATTTCACACCTTCCTCTTTTACCATGTGTACAACATGTGTTCTGTAAGTTTATGTATGTGGAGGTACATGCTCTCTTTGGGATCTGACCACACAGATAGGACATTTACATTATTTGTGTAGCCACATAGCTTAGGATAGAGAATCCATGTGTTAGACTTATTTACGCACATGTTCCCCTTGCTAAGTGTTTTTCTTAGGATACATCAGCTTTTCCCTAGATTGTGAGCACCTTACCCACCTCATGACGGTACATTGATGTGTCAGTCTAATGTGTGTCCAATGGAGCAATCATCAGCCTGTCACACAAGATGGACAACTTAACAGTCTCCATGCAGGTAACTGTTGTGATGCTTAGGACAGACATGTGCCATGAGTGTGTTTGTCAAGCCATGTGTGTTGTTGGTTTGTGTTCTTCATGTGTGCCTTCTTCTGCCTACTACAGTAGTATGTGTGGGAAATCAGTTCTACATTCGTCATGCTCCATTCTTTTCTCACAGCGCTCCTTCAGAACAATATCTTTGCTCATTTCAGAGACTGACATGTTACCCTATGTAGATACATTGCTACTGTAAGTGTTAAGAGGTGATTTCCCCAAAAAACAGGTGAGATGATGTATCTCCAAATTTGTCCATGCTCACAATTGTGGGCCACACAGAGCTTGGGCACAGAGCTTGGGGCACCTAGGTGGGACAATAAGCTTGTGTGATGCGCCACGTACACTTTGGCAGTACAATTCCTCACCACATACGTCTGTATATAATTCCCTCTTAGCACACACTGTGCATGGCAGGGTTACAATCAGACAGGGATCGCAAGCTACACATCAGTGCACACTCAAGTGCAGGTTAATATATGTACATTTACACTCCCCTACCCTATTATCTATTATGGTCTTTCAGGATGTTGATGTCAGCCTTGCCCTATTATCTACTAGGGATTTCTGTCAGCCTTGCCCTTTTAGGTACTAGGAACTTACAAGGGATTATTTGAGCCTTGCTGTATCATCTACCAGGGACTTGCAGAGGAATTCTGTCATCATTGCCGCATTGACTACTAGGGACATACAGGGGCTTTCTGTCAGCCTTGCCCTGCTCTCTAATAGAGACTTACAGGGGATTTTTTCAGCCTTGCCGTATTAAGTACTTGGGACTTACAGGGGATTTCGATCAGCCTAACCCTGTTATCCACTAGGAACTAACAGGGGGTTTCTGTTAGCCTTGCCCTGTTTTCTACTAGGGACTTACAGGAGCTATCTGTCAGCCTTGGACTCTCATCCACTGGGAATTACTAGAGCATGTGATTAGGAATTGTACATGAGCCTTCATTATTTTACCACTCCACTGGTAAATAGTGGGACAGGGATGTGTCTGCAGATCCAAGGTACGTATATTATCAGTTTACCCATGCATCACTCATACTTGTTTGTGATGGGCAAACACACAGGTGGACTTGCTAAAAGTGTGACTGGGATACTAAGTGGCCAACACAATGTGTGTGTGTTAATGCTCATGGTCTCACATGTGTTCAACTTTGTATTGTCGATTGATGTGATGGAATTGTGTAGACATACCCACCTGTAGATACCAGGGGCCAGATGTAGTAAAGAACCAATTTGCGACTTGCAAATTGCGAGTCCCTGCGACTCGCAATTTGCAAGTCGCAAATTGGTATGCAGTACGGTGTCTCAGACACCGACTGAGACTCGCTATGGGGTCGCAATGACCCACCTCATAAATATTCATGAGGTGGGTCGGAAATTGCGGCCCCCTAGCGAGTATAGGCACTCGCAAACATGGAGGCCTGCTGTCTTCAGCAGACCTCCATGTTCGTGACTGCTTTCAATAAAGCAGTTATTTTTTTTTTTAAGTGAAGCCCGTTTTCCTTAAAGGAAAACGAGCTGCACTTAAAAAAAAAAAAAAACCTTTAGTTTCGGTTTTTTTTCAGGGCAGGTAGTGGTCCCTTGGACCACTACCTACCCAGAAAAAATATTTTTGGGTCCATTCACAAACTGGAAGGGGTCCCATGGGGACCCCTTCCAATTTGCGAGTGGGTTACCATCCACTTGAAGTGGATGATAACTACGACACCATTTACGACAGCATATGCGGTCGCAAATGGTATTGCATACCACTCAGAATCGCAAATAGGAAGGGAACACCCCTTCCTATTTGCGATTCAGAAATGCATATTGCGAGTCGGTACCGACTCGCAATATGCATTTCTGCATTGGGAAACACGTTTAGCGACTCGCAAATGGCAATTTTTGCCGTTTGCGAGTCGCTAAACGCTTCCTACATCTGGCCCCTCATGGTGTAATGTAGGCCTCAATTGCTACATTGCTGGCAATCTTTTGACAATTGGTATTCAGCAGTCATCATCCTCATCCTCACTGTCCTGTCCTTCATGGATGTCAACGTATCTTTTCAATACGATATTTGCCAATGGACCTTGAGTTTGCTAAAGGGCAAACAATGTTAACTGTTAATTGACTATTATATGCAGGATGGAATACAGATATCCAAAGATCTCTGTACTACTGACACAGCCCTTGTGTAGTCTCTAAGTCACCTCCACAAAGAGGCTGTGACAGTTCAGTAAAGGAGTGTCTTGCCTGTACTTCAATATGTGTGTGGCTAACATGGGCACTCACACACAGCTGCTTCCAACATCCTTTGTGAGATGCATAATGAGTGTGCATTGATTTTATGTGTACTTGTGACAGCTAGGGTACACACATGCATGTGTAAATATGTCTATGTCCAGATTGACACCTGGATTTTGTCAAGGGAATGAGTGGGAGAGGCCACGACATACACGTTCATGTGTGTGTCATTGAGGGATATGTTAGGATGTTTCTACCTGTGCTTGGGACATCAGGAAATGGCATTGTCAATAACTGACATTGCCCTACTGTTGTGGGCACTGACTGAACTTGTCCTACCAGGGGCTGACTTCTGGATAACATTTCTGAAAAGGAGTGACATTGTGGCTCCTGTCAGATATCAGCCCAGCAGACATGTGTGACATGAGACAATGTGACATATATGTTACACTGGCATAGCATAGCAAACATTACACCTACACATTCCATTCTCATAGTTTTTTGTGTTGTTGTATGGTACTCAGGATTATGCTTCTACTTGTAAACCCACTGTTGTGGCCTAGCCTTGATTTATTTACTTAATACATAAGATTTGCAGTTGCATTTGCATGTGGCAGATACTCCAAGACACTTGCGTGAACAAGTGATTTATTTTCAATTTGTTTGTCAGTTATATTTCAAGTGTGAGAATCATGAGAAAGAATTGTCCACAATGTGTGCACGCCTGAGTGCCCCAGAAGTGGTACATGGTCCTTCCCTATCCAGAGGTGGGTCATCATCGCCCTCATCCTCCTCTCTGGGGTCCTCCAGCTGATCCTCCCTGGGGACAGTAGTCCCCACACATATGTTGTGCAAAATTGCACAGACAACAATGATCTTACACAGCAGTGGAGGCAAGTACAGCATTCTTCCCCAAGACATCTAAGCATTGGAATCTTGCTTTGATAATGCTGAATGCATGTTCAAGTACGTTCCTGGTGTGGACTAGTGCCACATTGTAGAACTTTTCACCATCACTCTCTGGATTTACATAGGGTGTCATCACCCAGTGCTGGATGCCATAAGTTTGGTCAGCTGCAATGGAAGACAAGAGACAGTATCAGACTTTGTCTTGTGTTTGGTAACAAATGACTTTGTTTTGTATGTGTTTGTGAAGTAAAGATATAGACTTGCTTCTGATACTGTATGGTTTCCTATTTCCATGCATGCATCTTCCAGTCAGGGATACAGGCTTAGGGGCTTGTGGATAGAGTTAATTGTGTGGCATGTCAGTTCACCCATGCAGGATGTTGCAGATGCTAGTACGTGTGTACCTGTGACCAATTACATGGGCACAATAGGCAATGTTGTGTGAGTAGTATGTGTTATGTGGGCCATGAGATAGGTGTTGTGCCCTGTGTTTTGCATGCCCCCGCCCCCACAAGTGAATGGCCACCTTAATGGCATCTTAGCATCATAGACATGACACTAGACATGACACTAAGGTGGCACTAAGACAACACAAGGGGCATGTATACGTCGCACTCAGTGATGTATGTGTGTAGGTGCGGCATTTGCAAGGCAGCGTTGGGCATCAGTAAAAGTGATGCTCTAGTGGTGCAAGAGTGTTGGACATATGCTCCTAAGTTTCTGTGATGTTCATTAGATTTGTGGACTGATGCATGTTGCGTCTGTGTTGATGAGCAGTCATCCATAAGTGACTCAATGTGAGCAGAGTGTGTTGTGTGCATTATTTGGTCACCGTGTCTCATGTGTTGTATGTGTTTTATAGTGTCTGCTGGCTTACCTACGAGCAAGCCATTTTCGTGTTGTCCATCTTGGTTATGTTGATTGATGATTGAGTGCCTGTAGATGAAGGCATCATGGATGTTTACAGAAAATTTCACAAGGACATTTGTTAAAAGTCCCCGATGGTCCACAATGGCTTGCACATTCATTGAATGTGTATGCTTCCTGTTGCGGTACAGGTGTTCGTTGGCTGCAGGAGGGACAAAGTGCACATGTGTGTAGTCCATGGCACCCAAAACATGAGGAAATCTACTGCTGTAGTTGTTGGGTGTTGGAGAATGCGCAGGTGGCGGGGAGTCAGGCGGATGTTGGAATCCATTACAGTATGTAGCAATTGCAAAAAGGAGAGCTGGGATATTCCACCTACTCATGCTGCAATTGTTTGGAAGGACCCAGAGGCCAGCATGTGCAGCACAGCCAGGAGCTTTGTGATGGGTGGAATATTGGTTTGCTTTCCAAATCTTGCCATAATGGTGGGTGCTATTTCTTGGAGGAGCCGGATTATTGACTCCTGCTTCAAACCGTAATATCTTGTGACATCTTCTTCTTGGACCACAAAAGTTGTTGTTCTTTGGCAATACATGTGCTCCCTCCTCCTGTGCTGCTTTCAGAGTCACTGTGGTGGTGATGGTGAGTGATGTGATGGTGCTGGTGGTGGCTGGCATAGTCTGTGGGTTCCAAGTTGGAGCAACAGTAGGCCATGGTATCCTGTGGGTTGGCAGGATGTTTTGTATGTGCTCTCTTCATATACCTGTGCGTGTATGTCATTTCAATGCCTGTCTGACCAGGCATTAAAATTCTGATGCAAATGCGGGTGGAGGAGGCTTGAAAATCTGACACTTACAGACTAGCGTTTATTTTTTACAAGGGAACATCTACCTTGCATATCATTTTCGGTAAATTACTCAATGTCAGGTGGTGCTCTCAAAAAATGAGGCAAACACACATTTTCTGCACTGGATAACTGTATCAATTAAGTCATCAGATTAATTCCTCAGCATAAACCAATGTTGACCCTTAATATTTAATTGGGTGGTAACCATTTTGAAAGTTTTTCATTTATTCCAAAAAATGTGAGTTTACATATTGCATAAAGTTATAGGCGGTCATTATAACATTGGCGGTAAAAGCCGCTTACCGCCGTGCAGAAGACCGACAACACACCGCCGCAGCCGCGAAAAACCGCCACAGCTATTATGACCCACATTTCGTAATCCGCCAAAATTCAGACACCCACACAAGTCCGCCACACCAAAGATCACTGATAAACTGGCGAAAACAAAACCGACACCGTCATGCCAACAGAAACACACCCACACTATCACGACACACGAATCCACACAGCGGTCTTTCAACCGCGGTATTCCATTGGCGGTACACACCGCTGCACTCAAAATACACACACATTTACAAAACACTACCACATTGGAGAATTCTAAATGAACACACCTGATACACATACACACACCACTCCCACACACCCATTACAATATAAAACACACACCCACATCATCCACAAACCCCTACGACCAAAAAATTCAGAAAGAAGGCCAGAGAGAGACACCACCAGCAGGAACAACTGCATCCACAGACACACAATACCATCACCCACACAACTTCCACGCACCTCACACAACACACCACTACATATCAGCACACTGATCACCACACAATCCACCCCACACATCACCTACACCACCCCATGGCACGGCAAAGACAGCCCAGGTTCTCAGAGGAGGAGCTCAGGGTCATGGTGGAGGAAATCGTCCGGGTAGAGCCACAGCTATCCGGTGTACAGGTGCAGCACACCTCCATTGCAAGGATGATGGAGCTATGGCGAAGAATAGTGGACAGGGTCAACGCAGTGGGACAGCACCCAAGAAATCGGGAGGACATCAGGAGGAGGTGGAACGACCTACGTGGGAAGGTGCGTTCCGTGGTCTCAAGACACCACCTGGCGGTTCAGCGGACTGGCTGTGGACCCCCACCTCCTCACCCACAACTAACAACATGGGAGGAGCAGGTTTTGGCGATTCTGCATCCTGAGGGCCTCACAGGAGTAGGCGGAGGAATGGACTCTAGTAAGTCAAATCTTAACTATTACCTCTCCCACACTACCTGCATGCTATCACACACCCCCACCCTCATCCCCAGCACCCCAACTCGTCACATATGTCCCAACATCACAAAACACCCATCCCAACACCAAGCCCTGCATGCAACAACGGAGCATGGACACCCATCACTAAAGCATGGCCACTGCACATACCCATACAACCCCCTAAACCACCATCACACAAGCTCCCACACAGGAATGCAAGCACTGGGGTACACGCCACCCACCCATTGCACACCATGACACACACAGATGTAATAACCATCCTTTTATACCCCTGCAGGACCCCTACCCAACGTCACCGGACAAGATGGTCCACACATGTCCACACCACCAACAGAAGAGGCCCACAGTGATGACAGCACCTCTGTCCAACTGGATCTAGATGACTAGTCCGGCCCATCAGGGACCTCGGGACAGTCGGTTCCCCTCACACTGGCGCAGGCCATCACAGACCTTCCCCCCTCTGGAAACACCAGCACAGCACCCACCCAGCGGGCCCATACCTCCGTCCCCAGGACACGTCAATCAGCTTTGTGTCCACCACTACAGGGAACCCAGGATAACCCACCACCCCAACAACAACAGGGACCTGGGGGCAGTGGCAGTGGGCACACGGTCCAGGGGGCGGAGGCCCAGGAACACAGGGGAACTGGTAGGGCTGCTGTGTGACAGGGGGCAGACAGGCCAAGGGAACCCACTCTCCACGAGGCCCTCTCCTCCATCATGGGAGCCTACCACCACTCCCTTGAGATGATGGCAACGGTACTGGCCAAGTTTCAGGAGACCCAGCACCTGCAGGAGGAACAGTATATGGGCTTCAGGGAGGAACTCAGAACCATCAGCTCCACCCTGGGCACCATTGTAGGGGTGCTGAAGGAAGTACTCAACACCAGGAGGGACACTGTGGCACTACAAGGGCCCCCTGAAACTAGCATGGACGATGAACTGCCCACCACCTCCGCCTGCGCTAGTGCATAGGACGCCCCGCCACAGGACCACCACACCAGCACCCCACCCCCTGGAGAGGGAGAACCACCCCGCAAATGGTCCCTGAGATCCAGGACAAAGACAGAGTACGATGCCAAGACCCCCGTCAAGAAATGAGACCACCCTGATTGTCATACTACAGTCACACTTTGTCACCCTGTCCATACTGAAAGTGCCCCAGCTCCACTTCCTATGCCCATTGAAGGCAATGCACTTGTGAGACTAATAGACTGGACACTGCCATGGACATTTCCCCGCCATCACTCCTCACCATTTCACTACCCCCTCCAATATTGAGCACTTAAATAAATACACTTAAAACACAAAACAATCTGCAGTCTGTCTGTGATTTTGAAATAGTGTATTAGTAATTACAGTGACAAAATGCTCTTTCAATAGTAATGTCAACAAACCTATGTCACACAGCTCAAGTCCATGAGGAATCAAAGCAGATGTCACACAGTGGGAACCACATCTGTGAAATCGTAAGGGAAAGTGACAACTCAGTGACCATACACTGGGTGAAAAGGACAGACAGTAGAGAGGTAGCAGTGTTTAAGTACATGTAGTAGGCAGGTCTGTACTCTTACCTGTGTATCACTGGAAATATTGCTGGATCACTGAGTCCCTGTTGTTCATGTCTTCTTCCTCTGCTTCCTCATCTTCACTATCCACAGGCTCCACAGCTGCAACAACACCGCCATCTGGACCATCCTCCTGCAGAAAAGGCACCTGTCGTCGCAATGCCAAGTTATGAAGCATACAGCAGGCCATGATGATCTGGCACACCTTCTTTGGTGAGTAGAATAGGGATCCACCTGTCATATGGAGGCACCGGAACCTGGCCTTTAGGAGGCCAAAGGTCCGCTCGATCACCCTCCTAGTTCGCCCATGTGCCTCATTGTAGCGTTCTTCTGCCCTGGTCCTGGGATTCCTCACTGGGGTCAGTAGCCATGACAGGTTGGGGTAACCAGAGTCACCTGCAAATGTCGAGGGACAAGTATTAGACACACACTAACCTGTAGGGTAACCCCAGACAACCATTCCCACTATATTGCTTCCAGGTGCTCACCTAATAGCCACACACGGTGCCTCTGGAGTTGACCCATCACATACGGGATGCTGCTATTCCGCAGGATGTAGGCGTCATGCAATGAGCCAGGGAACTTAGCATTCACATGGGAGATGTACTGGTCTGCCAAACATACCATCTGTACATTCAACGAATGATAACTCTTCCGGTTTCTGTACACCTGTTCACTCCTGCGGGGGGGGACCAAAGCCACATGGGTCCCATCAATGGCACCTATGATGTTGGGGATATGTCATAGGGCATAGAAATCACCTTTCACTGTAGGCAAATCCTCCACCTGAGGGAAAACGATGTAGCTCTGCATGTGTTTCAGAAGGGCAGACAACACTCTGGACAATACGTTGGAAAACATGGGCTGGGACATCCCTGATGCTATGGCCACTGTTGTTTGAAATGACCCACTTGCAAGGAAATGGAGCACTGACAGCACCTGCAATTGAAGGGGGATTCCTGTGGGATGGCGGATTGCTGACATCAGGTCTGGCTCCAACTGGGTACACAGTTCCTGGATTGTGGCACGGTCAAGTCTGTATGTGATTATGACATGTCGTTCCTCCATTGCCGACAGGTCCACCAACGGTTGGTACACCGGAGGATGCTGCCATCTCCTCAGATGTCCCAGCGGACAGTGCCTATGAAGGACAACAGAGAGCAGAGTCAAACAACTCAGAGGTATGTACCCACAGTTTACACAGAACACCAATCATACACAAAAGGTGGCCTGTATGTGTGTTGAGTCTAGGCCTATGTCTGTGTTACGCAGTTGGAAAGGAAGCCATGTGGGCCCCTGAAATGGCACCTGCCTGACCTCTAAAGTGGGACAATGGGATGTGAGGTAACTGCGCTGGCGCTGTACACCATCGCGGTAGGCGGTCGAAGACCACAGCGCAATGCTGCATTGGTTATCATTGGGCCCTATGGGCTCCAGGAGCAAATGACGATGTGTGCCGGTGGTGACGGTACGCACCGCCGCGGATGTGACCACCATTTTCTATCTGCTGAATCACTCGATACCTGATCTTCGACAGGAGAGGACCTACACTGCAAGTTCGGCTGTGACCCCAGTCTGGAAGAGACAATGGCTCGAGTGTCTGGGGAAAGGGCCCCTGCCTTCACATCGGAGGAGTTGGAGAAGCTCGTGGATGGGGTCCTCCCCCAGTACACGCTACTCTACTGTCCTCCAGACAAACAGGTAAGTACACAGGGAGCATGTTGTATGGCCTATGACTGTGTGGAGAGGGCTGGATGTAAGAAGGAATGAGGGAGAGTGCTGCGTGCATGAAAGACAGTGAATGCATGTGCCACATGGCAAGGGTAGGGATGGGGGCCAATCACTTTGACGGTGCAGTTGGTAATAACTTCTCTTTTTCCCCTGTATATTTCATGTAGGTCAGTGCCCACCAGAAAAAAGATATTTGGCGTGCCACCGCCAGGGACGTCCAGACCCTGGGGGTCTACCACAGACGGAGCACCCACTGCCGGAAAAGATGGGAGGACATTCGCTGCTGAAGCAAGAAGAAGGCGGAGGCTCAGATGGGGATAGCCTCCCAACGTGGGAGGGGTGCCCGTCGCACCATGACCCCCCTGATGTTCCGGATCCTGGCGGTGGCCTACCCGGAGTTGGATGGGCGCTTGAGGGCTTCACAGCAGGCACAAGGGGGTGATTACACTCTCATTCTGCTGACTTTGCGCGTCGTGGAGGTGTCTGGGTGCGGGAGGTGGGCTGTGGGTTTCCCTAGGCCAAGGCGAGTTCCGTAGGCAAGGCCCCTCCTTAAGGCAGGCCATGTGGCACCGCAGCCCACCTCTGCAGAGTGCCAAGTACACCTAGTCATGCCGCTGTGTCATCTATGTGTGCAGATGTCGTCTATAGCCTTGTAGGGCATTTCCCAAGAATTGAACAGTGGAGCCCAAGAGCGCAGCGTAGTGCAGGGGGCTTCTGTGTCTGTCGTGTCCACCAACGGTTGCGGTAATGCATGCACTCAACATGTCTCTTCCTGTCTCCCCCCCCCATTTGTGGTCTCCCTATTCTTGTGTGCATTAGCATCATCAGGCGGAGGAGCAGTGGCACCGGAGAACGAGGGAGCTGCATCCCACATGGCCCTGGAGGGTGACACTACGGAGTCTGAATTCACCAGTGGGACGGAGGGTGAGGGGAGCTCCACGGCGGGGACAGGAGCTGAGACCAGCGACACGGACTCGTCCTCTGATTGGAGCTCCCTTGCGGTGGTGGTCCCCTTTGTGCCCCCCACATCTACAGATACAGCCGCCACCCCCCCTACCAGCACCGCCTTCTCGGCAGCCCCTCAGCGTGTGCCCCGTGGCCGCTCACCCAGGAGGGTGGGCATCTCCTTCACCCCAGGCACCTCAGCCCCTGCCCCAGACAGCCCTGCTGCCCTCAGTGAGGAGGCCATTGACCTCCTCAGGTCCCTCACTGTTGGGCAGTCTACCATTTTGAATGCAATCCAGGGTGTAGAGAGGCAGCTGCAACAGACCAGTGCATACCTGGAGAGCATTCATTCTGGTCAGGCAGCCCAACAGCGAGCTTCAGCACTGATGGCAGCCATTGTCCCCATCTCTAGCCTCCCCCCTCCAACTTACTCCACCCGACCCAATCCCCTGTACCTCAGCCTATCCCGAGCACACCTACAGACCAACATGCACACACATCAACACCCAAGGGTAGCTCAGGCAAACATAAGCACCACACATCCCACAGGCATTCACGCAAGCATCACACACATGCAGACGCACCAACATCCACTGCCTCCACTGTGTCCCCCTCCTCCTCGTCTCCCTCCTCCCTCCCAGTGACGTCTACACTCACACCTGCATGCACTACATCTACAGCCACCACGTCCCTCTCCAGCACACCACCACCACACCCCGCTCAAGTGCAGTCACCACCCACATTACCATTCACACGTCCCCTGTGTCCTCTCCCAGTGTGTCTGTGACGCCCCCTCCCAAGATACACAAACGCAGGCACACACCCACCCAACAGCCATCCACTTCACGACAGCCTCCAGCGCATGCACCTTCACCCAAAGTCACCAAACAAACACCTCCTACAACCACCACCTCTTCCTCCACTCCCAAACCCCCTCCAGCTACCCGTCCCAGTGTTCCAAAGAAACTTTTCCTGGCCAGTCTTGACCTCTTTCCCTCACCTCCCCCACCCCGTCCGTCTCCTAGGTCCCGAACTAGCACCTCAGCCACAACCTCTCCGGGACCAGTGACCTGTAGTCACCGGAATCTGGAGTGCACCGGCCACCAGGGCAGCCAGTGTGGCACGGAGCCACAGCACAGACAGCACCCTCCCCTAGGAAGCATCAGAAGTTGGCCAGTGCCCGGCGGGAGAGGGGGAAGACTCCAGCCACCAAAGCCGCTCCCAGGGTCCCGTGGCAGTGTGGAGTCAGCTGTGACACCTTCCAAGGTGGGGAAGGGCAAAAGAAACCCGGCAAGTATGGGAAGAGCAGCACAGCGTAGAAGACCGCCATCATCCCCGCTGCCCAGGAGGCCGGCACCAGCCCAGCTGCCCAGGAGGCCACCGCCAGCACCAGCCCAGCTGCCCAGGAGGCCACCGCCAGCACCAGCCCAGCTGCCCAGAACAAGACCGCCAGCACAAGCCCAGCTGCCCGGGACAAGACTGCCAGCACAAGACCAGCTGCCCAGGACAAGACCGCCATCACAAGCCCCGTTGGGCTATGAAGGACCGCCAGCAAAAGCCCTGTTGGGCCATGAAGGACCGCCAGCAAAAGCCCCGTTGGGCCATGAAGGACCGCCAGCAAAGGCCCCGTTGGGCCATGAAGGACCACCAGCAAAGGCCCCGTTGGGCCATGAAGGACCGCCAGCAAAGGCCCCGTTGGGCCATGAAGGGCTGCCAGCAAAGGCCCCGTTGGGGCATGAAGGACCGCCAGCAAAGGCCTCTTTGGGCCATGAAGGACTGACAGCAAAGGCCCCGTTGGGGCATGAAGGACCGCCAGCAAAGGCCCCGTTTGGCCATGAAGGACTGCTTGCAGCTGAGACCCTGCAATGGAGACCGCCATCTCAAGCACCACTGCACAGGGCACTGCCATCTCATGCACCGCTGCACAAAGCACCGCCATCTCAAGCACCGCTGCACAGGGCACCGCCATCTCAAGCACCGCTGCACAGGGCACCGCCATCTCAAGCACCGCTGGCCCATGAGCGGCAAGGGCACTGACGCAACTGAGTCCGTCACGGGGTGAATGAAGCACTCTGGGCACAAAGCCCCCTCCAGAACCAGTGGAGAGATACATCCACTCCGTCTGTCCCTAACAGGATGAAGCACTCTGGGCACAAAGCCCCCTTCAGAACCAGTGAAGAAAGGCATCCACTCCCTCTGTCCTTAGCAGGATGAAACACTCTGGGCACAAAGCCCCCTTCCAGAACCAGTGGAGAGATACATCCACTCCCTCAGTCCTTCGCATGATGAAGCACTCTGGGCACAAAGCCCCCTCCAGAACCAGTGGAGAAGGTATCCACTTGAGAGACTGGGCTTTGCACTCCCTAGGATGGAACAGTGGGCAACCCACCCACTGTAGAGACTTGAGAGACTGTGGATTTGCACTCCCCAGGATGTAACAGTGGGCAACCCACCCACTGTAGAGACTTGAGAGACTGTGGCTTTGCACTCCCCAGGATGTAACAGTGGGCAAACCACCTACTTGAGAGACTTGAGAGACTGTGGCTTTGCACTCCTCAGGATTGAACAGTGGGCAACCCACCCACTGTAGAGACTTGAGAGACTGTGGCTTTGCACTCCCCAGGATGGAACAGTGGGCAAACCACCCACTGTAGAGACTTGAGAGACTGTGGCTTTGCACTCCCCAGGATGTAACTGCACTCCCCAGGATGTAACAGTGGGCAACCCACCCACTGTAGAGACTTGAGAGACTGTGGCTTTGCACTCCCCAGGTTGGAACAGTGGGCAAACCACCCACTGTAGAGACTTGAGAGACTGTGGCTTTGAACTCCCCAGGATTGAACGGTGGGCATGTGGCCCCCTCGTGGATTTGGCGTTGTGCACTCATCCGGCTGAGGTGCCCCCCCTTTCCCTCCCCCTGAGGTGCCTGTTTAGTTGCTGTCTGATGCCCCTGCAGTGTTCTCTCCATCATGGTCAGGGATCTTGTGTGGGCCTCGCCCATACTGTGTGGTCCCAGTGTTCCACTGACTTTCTTAGAACACTACCTGGACTACTATGCTTGGTATATATTATGTACATGGTGTATATATATATTTCTGCCTACTTGCTTTTAATATATGACAATGGTTACACTCATTTTCTATTGTCTTTGCATTCTTCCGGGGGTTTGGGGGTTGTAACTGTGATGTATTGATATGCATTGTTTGGGTGTTGTTGTGGGTGACGGTGGGGGTGTTGTGTGTGTGTGTCCCTGTTTTTTGCCTCCCCTCCCCTGTGTCGTAGGCGCAGTACTCACCGTGGTCTTCGCCGCTGGCGTTCGTGCTCCTGGTAGAGGAGCAAGAAGATAAAGGCTGGGAAAATGTGGAGCTCTGGTTCCATGGCGTCCTCGTTCCTCGTGGAGTGTGTAGAGGTGACCGTTTTCCCTTCGGGATTCCTGTTTCCACCGTGTTTTTATCTGCGGTGAATCCGCCCCGGAAAAGGTGGCGGATTGGCCTGTCATAATAGTGTGGGTGGTACATTGCCTTCCGCCTGTCTGTTGGCGGTGTACGCCGCGCTGTTTGTTTGTACTGCCGTGGCGGTCTGAGTGTTAAAGTGGCTGTCTTTGCTGGCGGTTTCCGCCATGTTCGTAATTGCAAATTTTTTACCGCTGGCCTTTTGGCGGTCTTACCGCTGCTTTAACACCGACTGCAAGGGTTTTAATGACCACCATAGTGTATAATACAAAAATCTAGTCTTTAACTCAGTTTTTGGGAAATTCAATTATGAGTGAAGACAATAGATCAGTGCATTCTCCCAGTACACATTTCCAGTCCCAGCCTTAGGGCCTGATTTAGATGTTGGTGGTAATGGTCCTAATCTTTTCTCCTGATTCTACTTTCATTTCTGGCTGAACACGACTGGACAGGACCCTACATTGCTGCTGCCACGGGATCCCAGAGAAACCTCAATCCCTCCATTGCTGGACACGAAAGTCACTGCACATGGGCACAGAACCACTGCAGACATGTACATGTCACAGTAATGTTTTAAAATTGCTATGACATGCATATATCGGGGACGGGGGTAGGTCAGACACCGGTGGGGACACATTGGTACACAACACATCGAACACATTCACAACTGTCATTATGGCATTAGTATTCATTGGTAAGTGAATATAGAGCTATGGCGGAGGATTGTGGACAAGGTCAACGCTGTGGGACAGCACCCAAGAACTAGGGATGACATCAGGAAGAGGTAGAACGACCTGGTGGAAGGTACGTTTCATTGCAGCAAGACACCAACTCGCTGTACAGAGGACTGGCGGTGGACCACCACCTCCTCCCCCACAACTAACAACATTGGAGGAGCAAGTCTTGGCAATCATGCATCCTGAGGGCCTGGAGTAGCAGTAGCAGGAGGACTGGACTCTGGTAACTCGACTCTATATTACTATCACCCCACTACCTGCATGCCATCACATACCCCCACTCTCACCCTCACTCCCATCACTCCACCACCTCCCACTCATCCCACCATCACATGCCACTCATTCCAATGCCAAGCACTACATGCCATACCAATGTATGGACACCACACACAGACCTGCATGGACATCTATCACTAAAGCATGCACACTCGAGAGAATCAGCTAGCCCACCCCATATTAACTTACACAAGTGAAAGCTGCAAGGGCAAATACAAACAAAGAGGGCAACCCACCAATGCACAACTTGTCACACACAGAAACAATAACACTGCATTTACATCCCCAGAGGTACCCAAGCCAATGTCAGTGGCGACGAGGTGCCAGCACTGTCCAGTCCCCCCACAGAAGAGGCCCACAGTGATGACAGCAACTCTGATCACCTGGATCTGGATGACCAACCTGGCCCATCAGGGACCTCTGGACAGCCAGTTACCCAGGCCCAGTCACACACCACCACAGAGCCTCCTCCATTTGGAAATACTACCAGAGCACCCACCCAGCGTACCCATACCTCTGTCCCCAGGACACGTCAATCAGCAGTGTGTCCACCACTGCAGGGACCCCAGGGCACACCTCATACCCAAGACAATCAGGGACCTGGGGTCAGTGGCAGATGGAACACAGTTCAGGGGACAGAGGCACAGAACAACAGGGAAACTGGGAAGACTGCTGTGCGCCAGGGGGAGCACGGGCCCAGGGAACCGACTCTCTGGGAGGCACTCTCTGAGATCCTGGGAGCATACCAACATTCTCAGAATACGCTGGGCCAGATCCTGGACAACATGCAGTAGAACAGGTGGCTGCAGGAGGAATAGTACCAGGGGATCAGGGAGGACTTGCAGGCCATCAACACCACCCTGGTCTCCATAGCAGGGGTGCTGGCAGACATGGCCAACATTATGAGGGAGGCAATCTCACACCAGCGGGCTCCTGCCACTCACTAGACATCTGAACTGCCTTCCATCTCCACTGCCGCTAGAGGACAGGAGGCCCTGCTACAGGACCAACAGACCACCAGCACCCCTCCCCCTGCAGAAGGAGAACCACCCCACAAACATTCCCTGCGATCCAGGCAGAAGCCAGAGACTATTGCCAAGATATCTGCCAGGAAATTAGACTCTCCTGATTGTCACCCTGTTGTCCCACTCTCTCACCTTGTCCACCTTGAACTGCCATTGCTCCCCTTCCTATGTCCCCTTGGACAATGCACCTGTGATACAAATAGACTGGAACAATACCCTGGACTTTCCTCCATCATCACCCCATCCCATTGCACTTGACCCTCTTCTTCTTAGCACTTCAATAAACACACGTTGAAAAAATACAAGTATGGAGTATGTCAAATGTTTTAAGTATGTATTTGTTTAACGAGGTTCAAACATTGCAATTCAACTGTACAGTAATGTTGACATAGTAAAGACCTGTAGTTGGCTGCAGTGATCACAGCAGGAGCGATTGTGGGGCACCAACATCTGCAAAATGATTTGCCAAAGGGTATAGTGAGTGGGCATAGAACTGGGAATTAACAGTGTGCCAGTGTCATAGATAATTCAAAAAATTACAATGAAATGTGAAGTAACAGTCTTACCTGTGTGTCGTAGGACATATTGTCAAATCGCTTCAGTTCTTTTGTCCTCATCCTCATCCTCTGCCTCCTCATCCTCACTGTCCACAGGGTCCACTGCTGCCCCACGGCCATCTCCATGGTCCTCCTCCTGCAGAAAAGGCACATGGTGTCTCAAGGCAAGGTTGTGCAACATACAGCATGCCACGATTATCTGGCAGACCTTCTTTTGTGAGTAGCATAGGGATTCACCTGTTAGATGAAGGCACCGAAACCTCACCTTCAGGAGGCCAGAGGTACGTTCGATAATCATTCTTGTTCGTCCATGTGCCTCATTGTAACGTTCTTCTGCCCGTGTCCTGGCATTCCTCACAGGGGTCAATAGCCATGATAGGTTGAGTCACCTGCAAATATCGAGGGACAACATTTAGCCACACACTATTCTATATGGCCCACACCATACCCATACACCAATATCTACTGGGCGGGAAACAGGGTTCACCTATTAGGCACACCTGGTGCCTCTGTAGTTGGGCCAACACATTTGGGATGCTGCTATTCCGAAAGGATAAAGGCATCATGCACAGACCCTGGATACTTAGCATTGACATGGGAGATGGTCCACCAAACACACCATCTGCACATTCATGGAGTGAAAACTCTTTCAATTTCTGAAGACCTGTTTATTTTGCCGAGGGGGACAAATGCAATATGTGTTCCATCAATTGCCCCAATTATGTTGGGGATATGTCCTGTTGCATAGAAGTCAGCCTTCATTGTGGCCAAATCTTCAACCTGTGGGAAAACAATGTAGCAGCACATGTGTTTAATCAGGGCAGACAACACACTGTCTGTGACATTCCTGCTGCCAAGCCCACTGTCACTAGGAAAGAACAAGTTGCCAGGAAATGGAGCACTGATAGAATTTGCACAAGATGGGGGATCCCAGTGGAGTGACGGATAGCAGATATCAGGCCAAGCTCCAGTTGGGCACACAGCTCCATGATTGTGGCCCTATCAAGTCTATAGGTGAGGATAATGTGGCTGTCCTCCATTGTTGCTAAGTCCACGAGATGTCTGTACATGGGGGTATATCTCCATCTCCTATTCATCCGCAGCGGTAGCAATCTATGGGGCAAAAGAGTGAGGAACTGGTCACAAACTGAACATTGTAGCCACAACAGTACAATGCATGATGTTAATTTGTAGTGGGTAAGTGGGATTTGTCTTGTATGTCCTATTTTGAATTGTTGTGCAGTTATTATCCAGGGCCCGCCTCCACCACCCCCCAAAATGATCTGTGTGGAGGGACAGGTGGAAGTGAGGTAATTCAGCTGACGTTCTGCGCAGTTGTGGGAGGTGGTCATGAACTGCTGTGCACCTCCTCATTGGAAAACATTGGGCCCCATGGATTACAGTGGCCAATGGTGATCTACGCCGGAGGTGACGGTATGCACCGTCGCAGACGTGACTGCCATTTTCTATCATATTCCTCACTTGCTACCTGACCTTCAACAGGAGAGGACCTACACTGCATGTGCTGCTGTGACCTGTGTCTGAAACCTACCATGGCTCTTGTGACTGGGGAAAGGGCCCCTGCCTTCTCCTCAGCGGAGTTGGAGCAACTGGTGGATGGAGTTCCGGATTGCTTGATGGGCCTCCAGACCAACAGGTGAGTACATTGTGAGCATGATGCATGTGACATGAATGCATGGAATAGTGTGTGTGAAGGCCTCATGTGGGGGGGGTGGGTGGATGTCCCCCGGGTAGCATGCAGCTTGTGTGCTGGGCCCTGTGTGTGCAAATGGCGATGTGAAGGCGTATGATGGGCCATAAGTGTAACAGGCTGGACGGTCTGACTGATACCATTTCCTGTGTGTATTTCTCTGCAGGTATATGGCGGGCCATCGCCAAGGACGTGCAGACCCTAGGGGTCTACGGCAGGCGGAGCACCCACTGTCGGAAATGGTGGGAGGACCTGAGACGCCGAGCACGGAAGACCGCGGAGGCCTCCCAACGAGTAAGGGGTGCCCGTCAAACCCTGACCACCCTCATGCCCGCATACTGGCAGTGGTCTATCCTTGGCTGGATGGGCACTTGTGGGCATTACAGCAGCCACAAGGGGATAAGTACAGTGCCCATCATCACTACTTATGCATGGTAGGGGGGTACCCGGGTGGGGGTTGTGTGTCAGTGTGTGCCCCTAGGCCAGGGCTGACATTGCAGAGTAGGTCCCATGTTGGGCAGGGTTCTAAAGTGAAATTCCTGCTACGTAGCTTTTAGGCATCCACAACTGGTCAGGGCTGTGTGGGTCCAAGGTGTGCTACATTTGGCTGTATGTGCCCCTCCCATGCCTTGGTAGCTAGCATTATCACAGGTAGTGCATTGCATGTTGCTGAAGGGCTGTTCCCTGTGTGTGACAGTTGGTGCAGCCATTGACCAAGTGTATCCTTTGTCTCTTCCTCCCCCTTTTTGTTTTGTCATCCTGTCCTTATGTGCATTAGCATCATCTGGCGGAGGAGCAGAGGCACTGCGACAGAGGGAGCTGCATCCCACAGGACCGACCCAGGAGGCAGAGTCCACCGACGGTGAGGGCACCAGTGGGACGGAGGGTGAGGGGAGCACCACGGCAGAGACTGGAGGGGATAGTTC
This sequence comes from Pleurodeles waltl, assembly GCF_031143425.1. Taxonomy (NCBI): domain Eukaryota; kingdom Metazoa; phylum Chordata; class Amphibia; order Caudata; family Salamandridae; genus Pleurodeles; species Pleurodeles waltl. The sequence continues at coordinate 1,084,709,909 of NC_090440.1, read as the reverse complement.
AGACACAGATACCTCCTCTGATGGAAGTTCCCTGGTGGTGGCAGACACTTCTGTGACCACCCCAGCTACAGGTACATCTGCCACTGCCCTCCAAGCAACCCGTCAGCGAGATGCCTGTGCCCGCCCACCCAGGACGGTGGGCATCTACTTCACCCCAGGCACCTCAGGCTTTGCCCCAGTGAGCCCTGCTGCCCTGATGGAGGAGGCTATTTTCCTGCTGAGATCCATCTCTGTTGGGCAGACAACCATTGTGAATGCCATCCAGGGGCTGGCAGCCCAAATGCAACAGACAAATGCATTCCTTGAGGGCATTCACACTGGCTTGGCGGCCCAACAGAGATCAATCCAGGCTCTGGCCTCCTATCTGATGGCAGCCATTGTCCCTGTTTCTACCGTCCCCCCTCCAACTTCCTCTTCCCAATCCCATTCCGCTCAACCCCAACCTGTTCCAAGTACACAGGCAGACAAGCATGCACACAGGACAAGACACAAGAGTGGAACAGGCAAACACAAGCACCACACATCATCCCACAGGCACTCACACAAACAACATCCAGATGCAGACATAACAACATCAACTGCCTCCAATGTGTCCCCTCCTCCTCCTCCGCCACCTCCCTCCCATTTGCTTCTTCACTCACACCTTCATGCACTACATCCTCAACCACTACCAGTATCACCACTACACCTAGCAGAGCACGCACCTCACTTGCAGTAACCTCTACAACAGCCATGCGCACGTCCCCTGTGTCCTCTCCCACTGTGTCTGTCCCCCCTCCTAAAGTACACAAACGCAAGCACTCAGACACCCAACAGCCATCCACCTCACAACAGTATCCAGCCCATGCACCTGCACCCAAACACAGCAGACAGACACCTCCTACAACCACTCCCTCTTCTTCCACTCCCAAACCTTCTCCCGCTTCCTGCCCCAATGTCCCTAAGAAGCTTTTCATCTCCACCATTGACCTCTTTCTCACCGCTCCCCCGTCCTTCACGTCGGGCCAGGGTATCAAACACCCAGGCAAGCACCTTAGCAACCCAGTCCTCGGGCGCAGTAGTCTCCACACCAACTCGTCGTGGGAAAGGATCCAGGCCACCAGCCAGCCTCAAGAAAGTGTGCCTGCCCGAGCTGCTGCCCAGAAGGGCAAGGAGCCTGCCCCAGCTGCTGCCCGGAAGGGCAAGGAGCCTGCCCCAGCTGCCACCCAGAAGGGCAAAGAGACTGCCTCAAGTGCTGCCAGGAAGGGCAGGGGGCCTGCACTAGCAGGCAGGAAGGATAAGGGGCCGGTGCAGGGACTCAGACGGAGCACCCACCACCAACCATGGTTGTGCAGCCATGCGAGGCTGCAGGGGATGGGCAGGAGCTTCCCCCCACCACCACCAGCAGCACCACCACTACCAGCATTGGGCAGCCGTCCAAGGCTGCAGGGGATGGGCTGGAGCCTTCCTCCACCACCACCAGCTGCAGCAGCAGCACCACCACCACCACTGAGCATCTGTCACCGCCGGTGAACGGTATGTAGTCCTGCCTCCATGGGCTGCTGTGCGGCCTGCCTCCTGAAAATCCAGTGGGTATGACACCCAGCTAAGAGACTGTGACCTTGCACTTCCCAGGATCAAGAGCACAGGGCACAATGCCCCCTCCAGAACCAGTGGGTAAGACACCCAACAACCCCAGCCTCCCCAGGATCAAGAGCACAGGGCACGATGCCCCCTCCAGAACCAGTTGGTAAGACACCACCCAACCCCAGCCTCCCCAGGATCAAGAGACCAGGGCACAATGCTCCCTTCAGAACCAGTGGGTAAGTCACCCACCAACCCAAGCCTCCCCAGGATCAAGAGCACAGGGCTTGATGCCCCCTCCACAACCAGTAGGTAAGACACCCACAAACCCCAGCCTCCCCAGGGCACGATGCCCCACCAGAACCAGTGGGTAAGAACCCACCAACCCCAGCCTCCCCAGGATCAAGAGCACAGGGCACAATGCCCCCTCCAGAACCAGTGGGCAAGTCACCCACCTGAGAGACTGTGGCCTTGCACTCCCTAGGACCAAGCACAGGGCATGTTGCCCCCTCCAGAACAAGTGGTGTTGTTCCATCTGCTGACTGAGGTGCCCCCCACCCCCGTCCCCCTGAGGTGATTGCCTATTTTCCAACTGATGCCCCTGCAGTGTTCTCTCCCTGTTGGTGCAGGTGACAAGTGGGGGCTTGGACTTTGGCCTGTGGCCCACGCACAATGAGGACTGGGCAGTGTCCCTTGAACTGTATATACGTATATACAATGAGATTGACTTTTCATATTTCTACTGTGTTGTTATTATTACAGTCATTTTATCACATTCCTGTAGTCCTTGCATTATTCCTCAAGGGTACAGGGTAAATATGTTTTATTACTGCAGCTGATTGTGTGTATGGTGTTGGGGGTGGGGGCTGTGTGTGTTGCATGTGTGTGCATCACTCTCTTTCTCCTCCCCCCTCCCTTTTGTGCTAGGTGGCTGTACTCACCATGGTCGTCTTCGCCGACGTTGGTGTTCATGGTGGAGCAGGATGTAGAATATCATCGGGAATATATGAAGTTCCATGGCGGCGTGGTTCTCCCCTGTGTCTCTAAAAGGGAGTCCTTTCCCTTCTGTGCAGTGTTTCTGCTAGGCTTCTGATGTCATTGGTACCACCCCGGAAAAGGTGGTGGTTTCCTGTCTCATAATACAGTGGGTGGAATACTGACTTCTGCCTGGCTGTAGGCGGCTACCGCTGTGGTGCCTGTTGTTTCTGCCCTGGCGGTCGGTGTGGTAAAGTGGCTGCCTATCTGAGTTCTCACATCCATGGTCATAATTTGGTGGTAGTTATCGTGAGCCTGTTGGCGGTATTCCCACCACTTTATCACCGACTGCCAGGGTTGTAATGAGGGCCAAAGTTCTAGACAGTGGTAAAGAAATAAACAAGACAGGTGCATCTGCATTATGGCTCCTTGTCATTTGTGACACCTTTAGGCAATCCCTACTTTTTATGCACAAGCACTTTCTGTGCCCACAATAACAATGTTAAAAAATAACCTGCATGCCAACCATAGGCTTAGCCCCTGGATAGTGCTTCATTAGAGCACAGACCTTCTTTAAACCATCTTTAGGCTATAATATCTCCAACCATAAAGTTAGCCTCTAGAGGGTGCAGCATTCCCAGCTGTAGAACAAAAACAAATGTAAGAGTGCTTGAAAACATTGATGAAATCCTGGAGGGTACTGGATTCCTGACTCCTGCAGATCAGCGGTTGGTTTATAAACATTACTGCTGGGGACTGGTCTAACTGCTGCAGCTCCACACAACACTTTCTGAAATGGTTGTTGATGCCCCTATCCTTCTGGGGCCATCACAAGGCGAGAGAAATATTTGCAGGGCATTTTAGGGTGCCCCAGCCAGGAGAAGTAAAGATTATACAACTGGTCTCCTCTGTGCCTAGACTCTGCATGTCTTTTCTTTTTGTTTTGATTTTTATTGTGGAGTGTGTCTGGTCCTACCTTAGAACCCCTACGTGCCTCCTTCAATGGGAGAGCTCAGGGAGCACACCCCTGGCTGCTCCACTGGGTGTCTCATGGCCCACACCTCTGTGTGTGGCTGCAGGAGCCTGAAGGTTCTCTCACCCTGCCCACTCCTATGCAGAGGGATCTCCTATGTGATGGTAGCTGCCAGCCTTCCCTAGACACATGTAGAGGGAGCAGGGCAGGCCCACTACTACTGTGTGGTCACTATAGCACTCTCCTTTATGGTTTGGCCATTGGGCATCAGGGATGGATAGTGTCCCAGCCCCCACCATAATAAATACGTTCAGGGCGTGGTGTCCCCAGGCAATAGAAAGAGTCTGGAGAGTTGGCCCCATGCACTCCCCCTCCCTGGCAAAAAAAAATTATTGTTAAAACTTGAGTCAACCCCCAGGCCATCATCCACCCTGGGGGTAGATTATGAAACAGCATCATTTCCCCATGCACTTTGTCACTGAAAAGAGGAAAGGCCGCTGAAATTTAAAATCACATCACTTCGGCCCCATTGGGCTAATTTCACCGGTCTTGGGCTTATTTTACTCCTGGTGGTGAGCTCTATCCATGCAGATGCGGCAGACATACTTGGGGAGCTGGTTTCCCTTGCTCCCTGTGCCAATCTTCCCTGTCTTGGTTTCTGGGTGTAGAAGTTCAGGGATTTCCTCCAACTGGTCCTCAGATGGTGTAAGCGGACCAGCTGCACTAGCTCTTGGGGAGACCCTCCAGTTCTAGGGTCAACTGGGCAAAGTCCTTAGTCTTTCATGGGCTCCTCCTTTCAGTTCTCCATGGTGGCCCCAGAGTCCAGCAGCAAAGCGCAGAGAAGTTACCAGGCAAGAGAGTCTCCATCTTCTGCAAGAGCTTTTGAAGGGGAGAGGAAGGCTACAGAAGCCTGGCACCCCTGGCAAATCCTTGGGTGCAACACCACCTCTCCTCCCCTGCCCCAACCCTTCTGCACAGCATGCTGGGATAGTTCAAAATGACATCATCAAGGATTAACTAGTCACATCTCCTCGAGGGCGCAGGCTTCTTCCCTCACTGACATCACCGCCAGGGGCTTCCTTACTAACTTTTCAAAGAAGAGCCCTCTCCTGTGTTGGTTTCAGAGGTCTGGGCTCCCTCCTTAGTTCAGGGGTCTTGGGCAGGACCATCCCTGATACAGTGTGACAACTGATTGATTGATGCAGATCCTGCAGCCCCACCCCTTTCCTTCTCACGAGCTGGGGGAACCACTGTTAATATCTTCCTTTCGGGGGGGGGTTCCTGCCACTGGAGAGAACCTGGTACAGCAGGGTGGCAAAAGGTCTGTGCTCTGATCCTGAGCTGAGCCAGGGAAATATGACAACTCTGGACAACCCATACAGATTACGAATATGTTTTGATACTTGCAGAGTTGATTTTCCTCACACAGGTTAGACCCCATTTTGAATATTCACTGGTTTATTTAGGCCAAAGGGATGTGAAACTGCACTCTAAGGCTGTTTTCTCCCTACGTTTAAGTGTCACTAGAATCAGTAAATCAAACAAACTTTCACTGGTAGTGTACACTAACATTATGGGGGTCATTCTGACCCTGGCGGTCATTGACCGCCAGGGTCAACGACCGCGGGAGCACCGCCAACAGGCTGGCGGTGCTCCCAAGGGCATTCTGACCGCGGCGGTATGGCCGCGGTCAGAAAGGGAAAACCGGCGGTGTCCCGCCGGTTTTCCGCTGCCCTGAGGAATCCTCCATGGCGGCGCAGCTTGCTGCGCCGCCATGGTGATTCCGACCCCCTCACCGCCATCCTGTTCCTGGCGGTTTTGACCGCCAGGAACAGGATGGCGGTGAGGGGTGTCGTGGGGCCCCTGGGGGCCCCTGCAGTGCCCATGCCAATGGCATGAGCACTGCAGGGGCCCCCGTAAGAGGGCCCCACTAAGATTTTCAGTGTCTGCCTTGCAGACACTGAAAATCGCGACGGGTGCAACTGCACCCGTCGCACCCTTCCCACTCCGCCGGCTCCATTCGGAGCCGGCTTCCTCGTGGGAAGGGGTTTCCCGCTGGGGTGGCAGGCGGCCTTCTGGCGGTCGCCCGCCAGCCCAGCGGGAAACACAGAATAACCGCGGCGGTCTTCTGACCGCGTAGCGGTATTCTGTTGGGGGAACTTTGGCGGGCGGCCTCCGCCGCCCGTCAAAGTTGGAATCACCCCCTTTATGTGCAAAAACAAGAGATAATGGATGGAATGCAGAACAAATCAAACATTAACCCCCAGTCAAAGATCTGAGTTTAATCCATCAGTTTGTTTGCTTGCCATGCCATTTCAGTTTGGACCCAGCCATATGCAAATCAGTCTTGACCCTGCTACCCATGGGAACAGTCCAGCCCAAACTGCTAGGCCAGGTGCTCCATGAACCAGAAACAAGCATTGTGGGGCCGTTTTTAGGATGTCACCTTTCATCAACCAGGCTAGCTTTAATCTGTTGGCATAGCAAACACGGGACCTACACCTGGGCATACCCTTCCAACTTGGGGCAACAAATGCAAAAACATTAGATGATGGACAGAATGCAGAGCAAATCAAACATTCACCCCCAGTCACAGATGTGTGTTTAATCAATAATGGATTAAACCCAGATCTGTGACTAGGGGTGAGTGTTTGAAAAGTTTCAAACCTCTGTCCATCACCCTTTTGTATCACTAACATTATGAGGCCTACCTCATGTCAGTATCTAATTCTGCAGAGTTCCCACTGCTCCATGCTATCTGTGCATAGTTACCAGGCTGTGCACAGCAGTAGTCTCCCAGACCTGCACATGTGTACCCATTGGTGTACACATTTGTGCATGTGTAACCAGCTAAGTGCCCCTTACCCCAGTGCCCCAGCGCCTTAAAAATGTCAAGGGAGAATAGCCACGCTTTATAAAAACTGATTGATTGCTTGAATGATTGATACCCTTGCTGCATCCAGTGGACTTTTCTTAAAAGGCAGACACTGGCAATAAACATGTGTAGCCATTTGTCATGTGATTACCATGGGTGAGACATATGTAGTGACACTCACCCACAAGAAGAATTCCTAAACAGGGTGATCCAAAAACAAAAAACATCCTGGCATACTGAATGTATAGAACCAACTTTTAACACCTAACCATGTGCATTGGCCATTTTATGAGAGTGATAATCATCAGCTCTTTAAACTGTGGAGGGTTGATAGTAATAGCAGAGGAAAGATTATAAAGGCAGGGCATGTGCTTTTACCCATGCCAGCACTATACAGTACCTATTGGCCTTTCCTATTCAAAGTGGACTCCGAGTTGCCTGCAACCTTTGATTCATCAATAAGAGAAATGGATATGATATGTGTGTATATATGATGTGCTTGAAGCTGGATGAACATGAACCATGTCTGGTGGTAGGGTGTAAGTTTATTGCCATCTATTTTGATTTCCAGTACGCAAGTAGTACATAAAGTGGAGGATTGGTTGTGGGCGGATGGTTGTGTTCTCATATAATTTCATCAGCGTCCTTAATTGTGGTGGCTGTCCCACAGCATCCACAGGAGTAATAGCTAGTACAATTCCAGTGTTTGTGTTTGTTTAAAATGTCCTCTTTAGAATGGGTGTACCCAATAAAGGTTAACAACGGTTTCCATTTTTGAGATCTTATGTATCTTTGGGATCTGTAAATTATGTCAATGTAATAAAAAAATTTCATTGGAATATATTTTTATATTTTGGTAATGTCAAAGTAAATTTTTTAAAAAAATATATTTTATTTTTTTAAAGAAGGGCCTGTTCACTAAAAAAAGTAGTGAATCTGGCCCCACACATTTATTTTATATGTAGATGCAGATTTACTACTTTTTGGAATTTATCAGCCCTTCAAGTGATCAACATGCAAAGATACATTTGGCGTTGGTTTCCTTGTGGATTTCTTGGGAAGCCATGTTATTTCATAACTCGGAAGTTATTTGCTCCGTGCAGAGATCTCTATGACAGGGAAATTTGCACGACGAACAGATTTTCCTGAACAAATGTAAGTTTTTTTACCTTTCTTACAACAGGCACATCTTTTTTATGTGGAGAGAACCCCTTCCCTAATCAACCACCAAATCATGGGGTGATCCATTCTCCTTTCCACTCCAGAAGGGGAGTTGCGCCAGCCCTGGTGGGAAAGGGTCATACTCCAGTTTAGGAATACTGACAAACTTCTATGATTGTGGTCGGAACTCCCAAACCTTCAAAGCAAGACACAACTTGATAATCCTACTTCCCATCTGTGGAGTGGAATTTACAGTGGTTGTGATCTTCACAACCGTAAAATGGCTCATGCATAAATAATGTAAATCTAGTTGTAAAACTACATTTATATCCATATTTACCTGTATGAATAGAGTACATAAGCCCATATTTATACTTTTTGATGCAAAACTGGGCAAATTATGTTTTGCATCAAAAAGTATAGCACCGGCTTACGTCATTCTAGAGGGCCAGCCAGGTACCATATTTATGGAATGCCACAAGCCGGCACAAAGGGTGGGTTAGCATAAAACAAATGACGTTAGCCGGGTGGGGGCGGTGGCATGGGAGAAGGGGGTTTTGCACAAAAAATGACACTAGGCTGGTTAGAGGCAAAAAAATAAAATGCCTCTAACCTGCCTAGCGTCATTTTCTGATGCAAAACCATCCATACCACAGGACTCCTGTCTTAGAAAAGACAGGAGCCATGGCCAGCACAGTGTCCCCTGGGCATGACCAAGTTAGGCCCCCGATGGCACTTTAATTTAAAAAATAAAAATACTTACCTATACTTACCCTATGTACCTGGGAAGGGGTCCCCCATCCTCCGGTGTCCCTCTGGTGTGGGTGGGGGTGTTCCTGGGGCTTGAGGAGGGCCCTTGTGGACCCATTCCATGGTGTTCAACTATGGAAATGGGTCCACAGGTCCCCTAACAACTGGTCTGACCCAGGCAAGCTTTGCACCATTATTTAGCCCATCCTCCCACCTGAGTGTCATTTTAGCACGGGGATAAATATGGGGCTACAGGGATAGCACCTTTTTTTAGATGGGCATGCCTACCTTGAATATCATTGACACAAGGTAGGTTCATGCATTGAAAAAGTGGTGCAAACTCCAATATTTTGATATTAGACGTGTCTAGCGTAAAAATATAAATATGTAGTTAGCTTTGCGCCGAATATGCATACAAAAATGATGCAAATTCAGTGCAAATGGAGTATAATTATGCCCATAATTTTGACACTTACAGGGTGTTAGTCTTCTTTGGCATTTTCAAACTTTAATTGTTAATTTCTTCATTTTTACAGTAAAGGTAAAATATAGGTAAAATCTGTTAAGTTGATGTATTTGTAGTGGGAATGAAACAAGGGGATATTTGGGTATACAATATAAATGTTTAGTAATTTTAGGTGTTTGTTATACTTTTCCATCATAAATAAATATTTTTATACTTGCTTTTAGTTCAGTATGGCTTGTAGTTGCTTCTGTCCTGAAGAGTAACTTTCTCCTCATTACTTGGACAAGTGGTGCACCAGTTTGATTGTTTGGCGCCTCTTCCATTTATGTCCCTCCAATTATTAGTTGTTGTATTTTTTATGTTTTAGTTTTTCCTCAATAAATATTTTGAAGTTTATTTTTGTGCGTTTGTTATGTATGTGGGAAGTTATATATTTATGTATGGTAATTTAAAAATAGTATACATGTTTATCAATGATTTTGTTGACAATATTTATTTGCCAATATTTATGCTTCATTGCATCGTTATTTGGAAAGTATATTTTGTTCTCTATTTTTGTACTTTATGTAATTGTATGATATTTTTATGACAATATTTATGTTAATATTTCTGCGTTTTGCTTAGAGTGTTAATAAAGTCTGTATTTTTAGTAGTCGATAATATTTAATGCCTAAGTAACATAGCTTTGTGTCACAATACTTTTGTTGAAGATGCTGTACATACAATAGCCCTAATTATAACATTGGCGGTAAATACCACTTACCACCATGCTGACTGCCGCCAACATACCACAGCCGCGGCAGATACCCGTTCACCATATTATGACACACACACACCAATCCGTCACTGTTCAGCCACAGACATAACTCTGCCACACCAAAGGTCAGTGATAAACTGGCAGTGTCCAAACCCACACCGTCATGCCAACAGAACTACGCATTTCACATTATGACCCACGAATCACCACAGCGGACATTCAACCATGGTAAACCATTAGTGGTACATACCGTTGTGCCCAAAATACACACATTCAAACAAAACAACACCACATTGGACAAATAAAACTACACACACCTGACACACATACACACACCACATCCACAAACCAACACCACTATAAAACACACACCCACAGTACCCACAACCCTTTACGATTACAAAAAATTGCCACAAGATAGACACCACAACCACAGATAGACCAGAGCCACACACCACCTTCACCTATAAACCACCCACGCACCTCACAACACACACAACAACACATCACCCTACACACCCTCACCCACACTACTCACACAACATCCATGGCACCACAACGACTCCCCAAATTCTCTGAGGAAGAGCTAAGGGTCGTGGTGGAGGAAATCATCAGGGTAGAGCCACACCTATTTGGAGCACAGCCTCACAACAGCAGGCCCCTGACACTAGAAAGACATCTGAACAGCCTTCCTCCTCCGCTGCCGCTAGTGGACAGGAGGACCCGCCACAAGACCAACAGGTCACCAGCACCCCTCCCCTGCAGGAAGAGAACCACCCCGTAAACGTTACCTGCGATCCAGGCAGAAGCCAGAGACTATTGCCAAGACCTCTGCCAGGAAATAAGACTCCCCTGATTGTCACCCTTGTGTTCCACTCTGTCACCCTGTCCACCTTGAACTGCCATTGCTTCCCTTCCTATGCCCCCTTGGACAATGCACTGTGCTACAAATAAACTGGAACAATACCCTGGACTTTCCTCCATCATCACCTCAGCCCATTGCACTTCCCCCTTTTCTTCTTAGCACTGCAATTAACACACTTTGGAAAAATACAAGTATGGAGTATGTCAAATGATTTAAGTATGTATTCATTTAACAAGGTGTAAACATTGCAATTCAACTGTACAGTAATGTTCACATAGGAAAGAACTGTAGTTGGCTGCAGTGAACACACCAGGAGCAATAGTTGGGCACCAACATCTGCAAAAAGAGTTGGCAAAGGGTACAATGAGTGGGCATAGCAGTGGGAATTCACAGCCTTCCAGTGACAATGTTAAACAAAAAAAATGGCAATGAAATGTGAAGTTACACTATCTTACCTGTATGTTATTGGAAGTATTGTCTAATCACTGCAGTTCTGTTGTCCTCATCCTCTGCCTCCTCAACTTTACTGCTGCCACACCAGCCTCCTCCTCCTGCAGAAAAGGCACATGGTGTCTCAAGGCAAGATTATGCAACTTGCAGCATGCCACAATTACCTGGCAAAGCTTCTTGGGTGAGTAGCACATGGATCCACCTGTTAGGTGGAGGCACCAAAACCTGACCTTCAGGAGGCCAAAGGTACATTCAATGATCCTTCTTGTTCACCAATGTGCCTCATTGTAACGTTCCTCAGCCCTTGTCCTGGGATTCCTCACAGTGGTCAGCAGCCATGATAGGTTGGGGTAACCAGAGTCACCTGCAAAATGGAGGGACAACATTTAGCCACACACTATCCCTTATGGTCCACACCATACCCATACATCAACATCTACTGGGTGGGAACCAGGGCTCACCTATTAGCCACACCCTGTACCTCTGCAGTTGGACCATCACATTTGGGATGCTGCTATTCCTCAGGATAAAGTCATCATGCACAGACCCAGGATACTTTGCATTGATGTGGGAGATGTACTGGTCCGCACGGCACGCCATCTGGACATTCATTGAGTGAAAGCTCTTTTGATTTCTGAAGACCTGTTCATTTTGGCTGGGGGGCTAAATGCAATATGTGTTCCATAAATCGCCCCAATGATGTTGGGGATATGTCCCATTGCATAGAAGTCAGCCTTCACTGAGGCCAAATCCTCCACCTGGGGGAAAACAATGTAGCTGCACATGTGTTTAATCAGGGCAGACAACACTCTGGTCAGCACTACTGAGAACATTGGCTGTGACATTCCCGCTGCCAAGCCCACCACCACCACCAATTTCAGGGACAGCACCACCACCACCAGGGTTTGAGCCTCCACCCACCACCACCACCAGCATCAGCATTAGCGCCACCACTGAGCAGCCGTCTGAGGCTTCAGGGGATGGGCTGAAGCTTACCCCCACAACCACCACCAGCATCATCAGCAGCACAACCACTGAGCAGCCGTCACCGTCGGTGGACAGTCTGTAGTCCTGCATCCATGGAGTGTTGTGTGGCCTGCCCCCTGCAAACCCTGTAGGTATGACACCCACCTGAGAGACTGTGACCTTGCACTCCACAAGATCTGCATCACGGGGCTCAATGCCCCCTCTAGAACCAGTGGGGAAGCCACCCACTCACCCCATCCTCCCCAGTGTGAAGATCACAGGGCACAATGCCCCCTCCAGGACCAGTGGGTATGGCATCCACTTGAGAGCCTGTGGCCTTGCACTCTTCAGGACCAAGCAGTGGGCAAATCACCCACATGAGAGACTGCGGCCTTGCACTCCCCAGGACCAAGCAGTGGGCAAATCACCCACATAAGAGACTGTGGCCTTGCACTCCCCAGGACCAAGCAGTGGGCAAGTTACCCACTCGAGAGACTGTGGCCTTGCACTTCCCAGGACCAAGCACAGGGCATGCTTCCCCCTCCAGAACCAGTGTGCAAGTCACCCACTCCAGAGACTGTGGCCTTGCACTCCCCAGGACCAAGCAGTGGGCAAGTCACCAACTCCAGAGACCGTGCCCTTGCACTCCCCAGGACCAAGCACAGGGCATGTTGCCCCCTCCAGAACCAGTGGGCAAGTCACCCACTCCAGAGACTGTGGCCTTGCACCCCCGAGGACTACTCACAGGGCATGTTGCCCCCCACCCAGGACGGTGTTATTCCATTTGCCGGCTGAGGTGCCCCCCTCCCCATTCCCCCTGAGGTGCCTGCCTATTTTCGAACTGATGCACCTGCAGTGTTCTCTCCATGTTGTTTCGGGAGACAAGTGGGGCCCTGGACTTTGTCAGGTGGCCCTGTGGCCCACGCCCATTGAGGACTGGGCAGTGTCCCTTGATCTGTACTGTCAGGAATCCCCAAGGTGACTCCTGCGTTACCTGTCAGCATCCCCAGGGATTAGGGTTTAATCATATCTCTGTTCTTGGTTAAACTTTCATGTTTCTAAGTAAACATAATGTGCTGTGTTATGCAATTTGTTTTGTCAATGCTTGTTTTACCAATGCTTGTTTGCTAATGTGAGCAGGTGTAGACATGTGCTTCTAACTGGGTGTGGTGTAGACATGTGCTTCTGATTGGGTGTGGTGACTCATCAACATGTGGAAACGGAACTGCTTTCCTGATTGGCTATAAATAGCAGAGTGAAACATGCCTCCCTGCTTGTCTCTGTTTTGCTTCCTGATCTCAGCATCTGATTTGGCAGTCCAGCCCCTGCTGTCAACCTTGTGTTCAGGACTTTTGAGACAATTCTTTTCTTCGTTCCTGTACCAGCTGACACCAGGCATTCCTCCAGCACTCCGGAAAAGACTGCAGCTAAGTGACAAGTATTCTCCAGGGAGTTTGTTCTTTGAGCGCTGCGCTTTTCTAGAACAGCTGGTGTATTTCAGACCTCATATTTTAGCAAAGTGCTTATCTTGAAGAGACAAATGCATTTCTGAACATTGTATATTATTATTGTAGTTATTTGCCTAAATGTGCTTCAGAAAATCTGCTTGAGCTCAAGTACTACAAAAAGTGACAGTGCAATTTTAAAAGAGCATTTACGTGACTTTTCTTTCTCTGATAGCATAACTCTTGGATTTAAATTGTGTCATTCATGCCCGTGTTTCAGGTTTGAGGAATGTGCTTTAGAAGGGTTTTTCACACACACAGTGAAACCACACCAAACTGTGCCAACCTAACTGTTTAAACCCAGAGAGGACATTTGTATTTCTTGGATTGTTTTTGTTCCTTTTAGTTTAACCCTATGCATGCAGGAAAGTTATACGTGATATAATTAATGCCCTTGTTTGTCTTTCTTGTGCATGATAAGTGCAACCACAGTTCTAATTGTAATGTGCAATAGTGAATCTCTGTGATGCCAGCCCTAGTGTCACATTACTTATTGTTATGGTACTCAGTTTGGGTTTTTGGTAATACAGTGTTGGTAATTGTGCCAACAGTTATTATTATCCAAGAAAAGGCCTGGAGCATCCCGGTGTTTTTCTACCGCTCCGTGCCCATATCAGAAAGAGAGATTCAGTTTCAAGGAAGTTGAGTGCACTAACTCCACTATCACTCTGTCAACAACGATGTGCCCTCTCAAAGATACAGGGTGCCTGGCTGGACCGGCAATACGTGGCAGTATTTTGTCTCTTTCTCTTCCACTCCCCCTTTCCTTTTGGGACACCTGCCGGGGTTTCTGTGTCCACCAGGAAGTGCCGAGAGGTGTTCCAGGAGGTTGGGGGGCATACCATTGGCCCTGCAGACATTCTGCTTTTCAGGTGAGTGGCCCGTCTCGACAGAGCATATGTATATAATTTTAGATTGGATCTACGTATTTTTTATGTATTTATATTATTACACTCACTTTCATCTATTCGTGTCGTCCTTGCATTATTCCTGAGGGGTACGGGGTATATGTTTTCTTGCTGTATCTGATTGTGTGTATTGTGCTAGGGGTGGGAGGGTGTTGTGCCTGTGTGTGTGTGCCACTCTCTTTTTCCTCCCTCCCTCCCCGGTGCTCTAGGCGGCAGTACTCACGTGGTCGTCTTCGCCATCGTTGGTGTTCGTGGTGGAGCAGGACGTAGAAGATCATAGGAAAAATCTGCAGCTCGGGCTCCATGGCAGCGTGGAAGTTCCCTGTGTCTCCTATGGTGAGTCCTTTCCCTTTTGTGCAGTGTTTCTGCCAGGCATGGATGTCGTTGATATCGCCCCCGAAAAGGTGGCAGATTGGATTGTCATTATACGGTGGGTGAAACATTGGCTACGGCCTGGCTGTAGGTGGCTACAGCCGTGGTGGCTGTTGTATCCGCCCTGGTTGTCGGTGTGCTAAAGTGGCAGTCTATCTGAGCTATTTCCGCCATGGTTATAATTTGGCTGTTTTACTGCCAGCCTGTTGGCAGTAATGAGGGCCTATGTCTCACTTTACAAGTCATACAAGATAAGGTAAAGGGGACTGGTTCAAAGTAGTAAAGCCTCCTGCAATACGTTTTTTTTGCTTAAACCAGCTTCCAGACAGATATCTTCTGCTAGACATAGTCCCACATGCAAAGATTTATGCATGATCTCACAGGCAGGTAATCCCCAAGTTGTAAGCATATTGCATAACGTGAAGTTCCTGTCATTTGTCATTTAACACCTTATTTATGGGGAAGAGATATGGCCATTGGCTAGAGCTGCTGCATTTGGGTTTTCAGAACCCGGTTTCAAATCCTGCAAATCCTGGACTACGTGCTTGCTCAACGTTGTCTGATTCTGGGCAAACCATTTAATTTCCATGTAACTAACATATACATATATATATATAAATTCCACTTGATATTCACAATCTTGTAGTTCTTTGTCTAAATACCAACCCCAAACTCATGTACAGTGATCCGTTGCTTCTTCGCTGCCTATTCATTTTTTTAGCAAAATTATTGCACACCCCTAACTATGCAGAGAAGACTCTAGCCATGGAACACAGCACATTCCTTTGTGTTGTTGAGCCCAGGCTCCTTCACACCACATCAAGGCAGCCTGGCCAGACTGCCAGAGGCTGGCCAATCAGAAAAGGGCACTACAGAGCTGAAGTTGGCAACTTTTCAGGTAGAGTTTAAAACTCTACCTGAGCTAGTTATATTAAATCCAAAAATTGTTATTTGTGGGATTTATTATAAAAATAATTAGATACCAAACTTGAGGTATCTGACACTTAAGGGCACTTTGTTAATTAAAATAAAGTCTCCCCATTTTAGCCTATGGAGGCCATTCATTACAGTGAGGGAAAAACAAATGTGGCTATTTAACCTCACCAGGACTAATAAAACATTTTTATAAGGTCCCTACTTAGAGTTACATGGCACTAAAATCAAGGGGCACATAGGGAACACCTTAGGGGTGACTTATATGTAAACATAAGGTAGTTTAAGACTTTGGAAGTACTTTTAATTCCAAAGTTGAATTTGCATTTAATTTTAGTTTAAAAGCAACCAGCAAGGCAGGCCTGCCTTTAAAATGGCACTGGGTACCTCAGCAGTGCACCAATGAGTGCACTACCTATGCTGGGGTCCCTAAACCTACATGCCCTACCATATGCTAGGGACTTATAGGTAGGTTGATACTGCCAATTATAATTAGCCTAATTTGCCTATCCACATTTTACAGAGCACCTGCCCTGGAACTGGTAAGCAGTACCCGGGGCACAGCCAAGAGTCAGTAACCACCAGTAGCTGTTCAAAACGTTTGGGGTGACCAGGGCAAAAAGGAGGACTTTCCTATACATTTCTTCTCCCTGAACTGGCTCACTGAGTGCTGCATAGCGCCTGCATTATGAGCAGGATTCTTTTTGTGAAGGAAGGGATACCTTCCTTCACAAAAATCTGTAAAGGTATATTCCTCTTTCTTTGAAAGAAGAAGCAACAAATAGAAATAAAGATATTTCTCCTCGTTTTGCCTGGGTCTGGGAGGGGCATCTTTTTGATTCAATCTCAGGTTTACTGACCTTAGTAAATGTGGCATTGTATTGCAAACCATTGGCGGATGTGTAGTAATGCCCTAGTTCTACTCACGGAACGTCTTCTCAATGCAAGGTAACCCAAGGCAGCTCTATGCGCTCACTTGCGAACTTTGGATTTGGTAAACCACATAAAGCAACACAAGATGGCTTTGTGTGGTTTTGTAAATCCCAGTTAAGGATTTGAGTTGCTTTGTGATGACTTATGTCATACAAGGACACAGCAAGTACTGAGTAAATCTGGGTGTTAGTGATTTAACACACCTTATGCTGGGGTGTGGGAATGGTAAGTCACAGGCTTGAATGCTGATGCATCTTTTTCTTCCTCCCAAGACAAAATGAGGATCAATCAGTTGGGAAAATTTACTCCAAATCTATAACTGGTTAAATTATCAGCCATCATTGAGCTTTTCCTGTGAAAAGGGCAGTTGAACCAGAGTCTGCCATTGACCCAGGAATACGGAAGGAAATTCTTAGAATAACACTTTTAACAAAGTACTTGACTTTGACATATTAGAGGTAACGCTTGACTATCATACAAGAGGTAATGCTTCGCACTGGCTTACTAGAGGTGCATATGGGATACCAGGGCCATTGTGAACCCTCTGCTTTCTAAACTACAGCGAGAGTTGGGGTTATTTATGGGCCTCTTATCTGCAACTTGGCAGATAGAAGCTTATAATTAAAAATAAATAAATGAATGATGGATTGATAGAGGAAAGAAGTATGGACAAGTGAATGCATGAATGGATGAAAGTTTGGATGGATGAATAGGTGAAAGGATGAGGGATGAAAGGAAGGATGGATGGAAGGATGGAATAATGGATGCATGGATGGATGGAGGAATGGGTAGGTAAAAGGTTGGATGAGTGGGTGAAAGGTTGGATGAGAGGGTGAAAGGATGGGTAGGTGAAAGGATGGATGATGGATGGATGGGTGAAAGGCTAGGTCTGTGAAAGGTTAGGTGTGCGAAAGAATGGATAGGTTGGTGAATGAAAAGATGGGTGTGTGAAAGAATGGATTGGCAGGTGAGTAAAAGGATGGATGGGTGGGTGAGTGAACAGATGGGTAGATAAAAGGAAGGATGGATGGGTGGGTGAGTGAAAAGATGGATGGGTAAAAAGATGGATGGTTGGGTGAGTGAAAGGATGGATGGGTAAAAGGATGGATGGATAGGTGGGTGAGTGATAGGATGAGTGTGTAAAAGGATTAATGGATGGGTAAGTGAGAGAATGGGTGGGTAAAAAGATGGATAGATAGGTGGATGAAAAAATTGAATAATGGTTTGTTGAAAAGATAAGTGGGTGGAAGAATGGGTAGATGGGTGGATAAAAGGATTTGTGGATGGGTGGCGGAGATGCTGGGTTGATGGGTGGATGATAGGATTGCAGAGTAAATGGAAATCTGAGAGGGACGTTGGATGGATGGATGAATGGATGGATGGATGGATGAGTAAATGGAAATGTAGGAGGATGAAATGATGGAGAGGTAAAATGAAGGTAGAGTGAATGGAAAACATCAGATGGGTGGATGGATAGATGGATGGATGGATGGAGGATGGATAGATGGATGAAGGGAGGATAGCAGGCAGAGTAAATAGAAATCTGAGAGGATGGATGGATGGGTGAAAGGATGGCAGAGTGAAGGGAAATCAGGGAGGATGGATCAGAGGGAGAACAGAAAGCAAATTAAATGGAAATCTAAGAGGGTGGATGGGTGGGGGAAGGATGGCAGAATAAATGAAATCTAAGAGGATGGATGAATGGATGGTAGAGTAAATGGAAATCTGGGAGGATGGATGGGTGGTTGAAATGAGGGTAGAGGGAATGGAAAACAAGATGGATGGATTGATGGATGAATAGATGGATGGATGGCAGGCAAAGTAATCAGAAATCTGAGCGGATGGATGGATAGATGGATGAATATATAGAAGTATAGGAAAGTATATAGGACTCTGAGATGATAAAGTGATGTGCAGATGGATGGGTAAAATGATTGCAGTGTAAAAAAACAATGTGGATGGATGTATCTTAGAGTGAAAGGATAGCAAAGTAAATGGAAATAGGAGAGGCTGGATGGGTTGCTGAAATGATGGAGGATGAATGGATGGATAGGTGAAAGGATTGGTAGGTGAAAGGATGGGTGTGTGAAAGAATGGATAGATGTGTGAATGAAAGGATGGGTGTGTTAAAGGATGGATTGAGGGTGAGTGAAAGGATGGATGGAGGGTGAGTGAAAGGATGGATGGGTGGGTGAGTGAAAGGATGGACATGTAAAAAGATAGATGGATGGGTGGGTGAGTGAGTGAAAGGATAGGTGGGTAAAATAAGGGATGGATGGGTGGGTGAATGAAAGGATGGGCGGGTAAAAGGATGGATGGATGAGTGGGTGTGTGAAAGAATGCGTGGTAAAAAGATGGGTGGATGTGTGGGTGAGAGATACGATGAGTGGGTAAACCAATGGACGGATGGTTTGGTGAAAAGTTAAGTGGGTGGAAGAATGGGTAGATAAGTGGATAAAATGATTTGTGGATGACTGGGTGAGATGATTGGTTGATGGATGGATGATAGGATTGCAGAGTAAATGAAAATCTGAAAGGGGCGATGGATGGATGGATGGACGAGTACTTGGAAATCTAAGAGGATGAAATGATGAGAACGTAAAAGGAGGGTTGAATGAACGAAAAACATAGGATGGGTGGATGATGGATGGGTGAATGCAAGGCAGAGTAAATGGGAATATGAGAGGATGGATGGATGGCAGAGTAAATAGAAATCTGAGATGATGTACGGCTGGATGGGTGGGTGAAAGGATGGCAGAGTGAAGGCAAATCAGGGAGGAACCATCAGAGAGAGAACGGATAGCACATTAAGTGGAATTTTCGGAGGCTGGAGGGTGAGGGAAAGGATGGCAGACTAAATGAAATCTAAGAGGGAGGATGAATGGATGGATGGTAGAGTAAATGGGAATCTAAGAGGATGGATGGATGGGTGGTTGAAATGAAGGTAGAGGGAATGGAAAACAGAATGGATGGATGGATGAATAAATTGATAGATTGGTGGATGGATGGATGGATGGATAGATAGATGAATGGATGGATGGATGGATGGAAAAGTAATTGGAAATCTGAGAGGATAGATGGATGATAGAAGGATCACAGGTTAAATAGAAATCTGAAATGATAAATGGATTAGCAGGAGGATGGGTGAATTGATGGCAGTTTAAAAGGAAATCAGTATGGATGGATGAATCGGAGAGTGGAAGGAAAGCAGAGTAAATAGAAATCTGAGAGGATAGATGGGTTGGTGAAAGTATAGTAGAGTAAATTGACGTCTGAGAGCGTGGATAAATGGGTGGGTAAAAAGAAGGCAAAGTAAATAGAAATCAGAAAAAATGGATGTATGGATGATGAGTGGACGTATGGATGGATTGAAGGGTAAAAGGATAGCAGAGTAAATAGAAATCTAAGAGGATGGTTGGATGTATTACATAGTAAATGGACATCTGACAGGATAAATGGATGGGCGGCCAAAAGGATAAATTCATGAATTAAACACATTATTGATACTTGGGTAAGTCAAATAATGAATAAGTGGGTGGATGGATGTATGGAAGGATGCATGGACAGATGATAGATGTGTGAATAGAGAGATGGGCTTAATGGCCAATGGATGGATGGAATAGTGAAGGATTGAATGATGGATGAAAGAATGAATAGATGATAGAACATGAAGGTAAAATGGTTGATAGCAACAGGTAGATAAAAGGCTGAAAGAATGAATGGATAGAATTTTGCATGGAAGAGAAAAGGGAGCTGTTCAAGGGAGGTTCAAGCTCACTTGCTTCGCTTGCTTGGTGCCATGACAGTTTTGGTTCCAACAGGGGGGCATTTTAATTTTCTGGCTATTCCCTTGTAGAACACTGTTAGAAATTAGGAGGGTCATTCTGACCTCGGCGGTAAAAGGCCCTTACCGCCGGTCAGAAGTCCGCCATTCTACCGCCGCGGCCGCGGTAAACCGCCACGGTCATTCTGACCACCAACTGTGAAACCGCCAACAATCCGACATCCAAGGAAGGCCACCTCATCAGCGGGCCGCGGAAAACTGGAGATGACCAAACCTCCACCGTCACGCCAACACAAACACGCCCATGCCATTCTGACCCACGAATCCACGCGGCGGTCTTTCAACCGCGGTATTCCATTGGCGGTACACACCGCCGCGCTCAAAATACAGACACAGCTCCAAAACACAGCCACATTGGACAACTTGAAATACACACACCTGACACACATACAAACAACACTCCCACACATCCAATCAACTATAAAACACACACCCACATCACCCAAAAAAAACCCACTAGTTGGAAATCGGAGAGAAGGCGAGAGAGATAGAGATAGAGAGAGCGAGCACAGCAATAGAAAACCCCAACACACACAGGAACCCAACTTCATCACCCACACCACATCTACGCACACATCACCACATATCACCATGCACATCACCACAAACACCACCCCACACCTCATCCACACCACCCCATGGCACCCCAAAGACACCCCAGGTTCTCGGACCAAGAACTCAGGGTCATGGTGGAGGAAATTATAAGGGTTGAGCCCCAGCTCTTCGGCACACAGGTGCAGCACACCACTATAGCAAGGAAGGCTGAGCTATGGCAAAGGATCGTAGACAGGGTCAACGCTGTGGGACAGCATCCCAGAAATCGGGAAGATATCAGAAAGCGATGGAACGACCTACGGGGGAAGGTGCGCTCGATGGTGTCGCGACACAACATCGCTGTGCAGAAGACTGGCGGCGGACCCCCACCCACTCCACCCCAATTCACAGCATGGGAGCAAGAGGTGGTAAACATCCTGCATCCTGATGGCCTCGCTGGAGTGCACGGAGGAATGGACTCTGGTAAGTCGAATCTCAACTACTTCACCCCCCCCAACCACCAGCATGCCAACCCACACCCCCACCCTCACCCCCAATCTCAACCCCCCAGCACACAACCTCCCTGCCAATGTCTCACCAGCACAACCCACCCTAAACAACCCCAACCCCTGAATGCCAACACAAACCATAGACAGCCACCACCAAAGCATGACCATTGCACATACCCATACACCCCCCCCCAACACCCTCACAACACCTCGCACAAGGGAATGCCAGCATTGGGGGCCAAGGGCACTCAAAATGCACGCCATGGCACACACCAAAACAATAACCATACTCCTTTACCCCTGCAGGGCCCGAACGCCAACACACCGCCACGGAGGGTCCAGATTTGTCCATCCCACCCCCACAACAGGCCCCCAGCGAGGACAGCATCTCTGTCGACCTAGAACCTGATGACCAGCCCGGACCATCGGGGACCTCTGGACAGTCGGTTCCCCACACACAGACACAGGCCACAGCAGACCCAACCCCCTCTGGGAACACAAGCACAGCTCCCACCCAGCGGGCCCATGCCTCTGTCTCGCGGACGCGTCAATCAGCGGTGTGTCCGCCACTACAG
This sequence comes from Pleurodeles waltl, assembly GCF_031143425.1. NCBI lineage: Eukaryota > Metazoa > Chordata > Amphibia > Caudata > Salamandridae > Pleurodeles > Pleurodeles waltl. Next base: position 1,084,687,995 of record NC_090440.1, on the reverse strand, counting down.
GGCACCCAGGCTGACCCAACACCCCAACAACAACAGGGACCTGGGGGCAGTGGTAGTGGGCACACCGTCCAGGGGACAGAGGCCCGGGGAAACAGGGCAACTGGGAGGGCTGCTGTGCGACAGGGGGGGGAGGACAGGCCCAGGGAACCGACTCTCCAAGAGGCCCTCACCACCATCATGGGAGCATACCATCACTCCCAGGAGACAATGGCGACGGTACTGGCCAGGTTCACCGAGATCCAGGCACAGCAGGAGGAACGGTACATGGGGTTCAGCAATGAACTCAGGAACATCGCTACCGCTATGGGGACCATAGTCCAGGCCCTCAACCGTATAGAAACCACATTGTGGGACCATGTGGCACCACAAAGGGCCCCTGTCAGTAGCCAGGAACAGCCTACCACCTCCGCCGGCGCTAGTGGTCAGGAGGCCCCCACAGAACGACGGCCCACCAGAACCCCACCTCCTGCTGAAGAACAACCACCCCGCAATAGGAACCTGAGATCTCAAAGGAAGACAGAGTAGGATGCCAAGACCCCGCCAGCCTAATATCCCCCTGGATGTCATTCCACTGTCCCACAGTGTCACCCTGTCCAACCTTGAACTGCCCCTGCTCCATCCTTCCACAGGCATATGGACAATGCACCTGTGCGACCGAGAACTGGACTCTGCCATGGACATAACTCCACCCTCACCCATCACCGTTTTAATATCATGTACCAATATCTAGCACTAAAAATAAATCACTCATTGCACTGAAATCATGCTGGAGTCAGCCTGTATTATTTACAAATGTATAACACATTACTGATCAATAATGTTCTGTTATTTATGTGATGACAACATACCGATGTCAATAAGCATTAGTCCATGGGCTAACCAAGCAGAAGTCACGCAGTGGGTCATACAGCACTGAAAAGGGAAGGGAAAATCAAACATCAGTTTAAAAGAACTGGGGGGAAATACACAAAGTAAAGATGCAGGGGGCTTTCAGTAAATGTTAAATGGCGTGGGTGATTCCTACCTGTGTGCTACTGAAAATACTGTTGGATAACTCTGTCCCTGTTGTCTGGGTCGTCCTCTTCGTCTTCCTCCTCTTCACTCTCCGCAGGCTCCACAGCTGCTTCAACACCACCATCTGGACCATCCTCCTGCAGGAAAGGCACCTGACGTCGCAATGCCAGATTGTGAAGCATACAGCAGGCCACGATGATCTGGCACACCTTCTTTGGTGAGTACATCCGGGATCCCCCTGTCATATGCAGGCACCTAAACCTGGCCTTCAGGAGGCCAAAGGTTCTTTCAATGATCCTCCTAGTTCGCCCATGGGCCTCATTGTACCGTTCCTCTGCCCTGGTCCGGGGATTCCTCACTGGGGTCAATAGCCAAGGCAGGTTGGGGTGACCAGAGTCACCAATTAGCCACACACGTTGTCCCTGTAGCTGTTCCATCACATAAGGGATGCTGCTATTTCGCATCACATACGCGTCATGCACTGACCCAGGGAACTTGGCATTCACATGGGAGATGTACTGGTCAGCCAAACAGACCACCTGGACGTTCATAGAATGGTAACTTTTTCTGTTTCTGTACACCTGCTCATCGTCTTTTGGGGGTACTAAAGCCACATGGGTCCCATCAATGGCACTAATTATGTTGGGGGTATGTCCAAGGGCATAAAAATCACACTTCACAGTAGCCAAATCAACCTCCTCAAGGAATACAATGTAGCGCCCGATGTGTTTCGTCAGGGCAGACAACACTCTAGACAAGATTTTTGAAAACATAGGCTGAGACATTCCAGATGACATGGCCACTGTTGTCTGGAATGAGCCACTTGCCAAAAAATGGAGGACTGACAGAACCTGCACTAGAGGGGGAATTCCTGGGGGTTGGCGGATGGGGGACATCAGGGCTGGCTCCAGCTGGGCACACAGTTCATGTATAGTGGCTCGGTAAAGGCGGTATCGTAGTATGATATGGCGTTCTTCCATTGTCGACAGGTCCACCAGCGGTCGGTACACGCGAGGATTCATCCTTCTCCTCGCAAGTCCCAGCGGACGGTGCCTAGGAAGGACAGCATGGAGCACAGAGTCAAGCAAATCACAGGTACGTTCACCACTGCATGCATAGCACACGATTATCTATGTATTGAAAGGCGTGTATGTGTGGCAATGCAAGGCCTAGGCCTGTGTGACGCAGTACAAATTATGCCATGTGGGCCCTTGAAATGGCGGCTGCCTGACCTGTGAAGTGGGACAATGGGATGTGAGGTCAATGCGCTGGCGTGGCACACCGTGGCGGTAGGCGGTCGAAGACCGCTATACGAAGCCGCATTGGCTAACATTGAAGCCTATGGGTTTCAGGAGCCAATGACGAGGTGCGCCGGCGGTCGCGGTACGCACCGCCGTGGTACGCACCGCCACGGGCGTGACCGCCATTTTCTATCTGCTTAATCACTCGAGACCTGATCATCCACAGGAGAGGACCTATACTGCAAGTGCTGCTGTGACCTCGGTCTGGAAGTGACAATGGCTGCTGCGACTGGGGAAAGGGCCCCTGCCTTCACTACAGAAGAGTTGGAGAAACTTGTGGATGGGGTCCTCCCCCAGTATGCGTTACTCTACGGTCCTCCAGACCAACAGGTAAGTACACTGGGTGCACATTGAATGGGCTATGCCTGCGTGGATTGGGGTGGATGTAAGTTGGTGGGGTGGGGGGCGAATGAGGAGTGCAACGCACGACAGATGAGAGCATGTGCCATTTGGCAAGGTTGGGGAGGAGGGGCCAATCGCATCTAACATGCAGAAAATTGATGATTTTTCCTTCCCACCCTGTACATGTCAAATAGGTCAGCGCCCATCAGAAAGTGGACATTTGGCGTGCCATCACCAAGGACGTCCGGGCACTGGGGGTCCACAACAGACGGGGCACCCACTGCCGCAAGAGGTGGGAGGACATCCGCCGCGGGACCAGGAAGACCGCCGAGTCACTGCTGGGGATGGCCTCCCAACCTAGGAGGGGTGCCAGTCGTACCCTGACCCCCCTGATGTCCCGGATCCTGGCGGTGGCCTACCCTGATTTGGATGGGCGCTTGAGGACATCACAGCAGACACAAGGGGGTGAGTATCAGCACATTCTGCTGTCTCTCTGCGCAGTGGAGGCGTCTGGGTGGGGGAGGAGGGTTGTGGGTGACATTAGGCCAGGGCGCTTTCTGTAGTGTAGTCCTCTCCTTTAGGCATGGCCCTGTGCTCCCGGCCCCCACCTCGGTAGGGTGACAAGTACAGCTATCGATGGTCCAGCATCACACATGTGCGCCTTTGTTGTCTCTAGACCTGTTGTCCTAGTCAGAAGTACTGAGTAGTGTACCCCGAATGCGCGGCTTAGTGCATGAGGCTCCTGTGTCTGTCCTCTCCGCCAACGGTGTTGACATTGCATGCACTCAACCTGGTCTTCGTTTTTCTCCCCCCACCCTTCTTCTTCATCTTCTTGTGCATGTGTGCATTAGCATCATCAGGCGGAGGAGAATTGGCATCGGAGCACGAGGGAGCTGCAAGTCACAAGGCCCCGGTGGGACCAGGAACAGACACCGAGGGCACCAGTGATCCGGAGGGCGAGGGGAGCACCACAACGGGGACCGGTGGTGACACCAGCGACAGCGACACGTCCTCGGATGGGAGCTCCCTAGCGGTGGCGGCAACATCCGGGCCCCCCGCCTCAACAGGTACAGCCGCCACCCAGCGCACCAGCCCCGCCCTCCCAGCAGCCCCTCAGCCTATGCTCCGTGCCCGCTCGCCCAGGAAGGCGGGCGTCTCCTTCGCCCCAGGCACCTCAGCCCCTGCCCCTGTTACCCCTGCTGCCCTCAGTGAGGAGGTCATTGACCTCCTGAGGACCATCATTGTTGGGCAGACTACCCTTTTGAATGCCATCCAGGGGGTAGAAAGGGAGGTGCATCGGAGTAATGCCTACCTGGAGGGCATTCATTCGAGTCAGGCTGCCCATCAACGATCGTTCAATGCTCTGGCCTCAGCACTGACGGCAGCCATTGTCCCTGTTTCCAGCCTTCCTCTTCTGACTGCCTCCAGCCTGTCTCTGTCTCCTGTTCCTCAGCCTATCCCATCCACACCATCAGACCAGCCTGCACACACCTCAACACCCAAGGGCAGCTCATCCAGACACAAGCACCACAGAACCCACAAGCATTCACGCAAGCAACACCCAGATGCAGACATTCCAACAGTCACTACCACCTCTGTGTCCCCCTCCTCCTCGTCTCCCTCCCCCCTCCCTGTGACGTCTACACTCACACCTGCATGCACACCACCATCAGCCAGTGCTTCCATCACCAGCACACCCTCCAGTCCAGTCCGCACACGTGCAGTCACCACCCCCACTACCATTTACACGTCCCCTGTGTCCTCTCCCACTGTGTCTGTCACCCCCTCTTCCAAGACACACAAACGCAGGCAGACACCCACCCAACAGCCATCCACCTCAGGACAGCCTCCAGCACAAGCACCTGCACCCAAAGACAGCACACCTGACTCTCCTACAACCACATCCTCTTCCTCCACTCCCATCACCACTTCTCCTACCTTTTACGTTGGTCCTAAGAAAGTTTTCCTCGCTAATCTTGACCTCTTTCCCTCCACTGACCCACCCCCTCCATCTGCAAAGAGTCCCAAGAGCACCTCAGCCACCACCAGCCCAGCTTCGAGTGTCACTGTGGTGCATGGGTTCTGGAGTCCACCCTTTGCCAGCAGTGACACTTCAATCAGCAGCAAGGGGACAGCCAGCCCCCCCCCAGGCAAGAGGACCCGGAAACTAAAGGGCCGCCGTGAGAGGACTGACACGGCTGCCCCCAAGGAGCCAAGTTCGCCCACTTCACCAGCCACAACAGCTAGGGGAGGCAAGGGCCCGAGAGCCCCATCTAAGGAGCGAAAGGGCAGCAGGGCGGAGAAGTCAGCCAGCAGGAGCGCGGAGCAGGAGGGGCCCACAAGCCCCATCCCGGGTGTTAGGGAGAACACCAAAGGGCCCAGGACTCCGTCACCGAAGGGTCCAGCAACAGCACGGACGGAGGGCGACTGAGCAGGGAGTCCAGGCCAGGTCTGGCTCCCTTGACTTACTGGACGAGCACCGCTGAAGAGGGCCCCGCCGTGCAGAAGAGCACCGCTGAACAGGGCCCCGCCGTGCAGAAGAGCACCGCTGAACAGGGCCCCGCCGTGCAGAAGAGCACCGCTGAAGAGGGCCCCGCCGTGCAGAAGAGCACCGCTGAACAGAGCGCCGCCGTGCAGAAGAGCACCGCTGAAGAGGGCCCCGCCGTGCAGAAGAGCACCGCTGAACAGGGCCCGCCGTGCAGAAGAGCACCGCTGAACAGGGCCCCGCCGTGCAGAAGAGCACCACTGAATAGGGCCCCGCCGTGCAGAAGAGCACCGCTGAACAGGGCCACGCCGTCTCAAGCACCGCTCCGCTGGGCCCTTCCTGTCAAGCACCGCTCTGCTGGGCCACGCCGTCTCAAGCACTGCTCCGCTGGGCCCTTCCTGTCAAGCACCGCTCCGCTGGGCCCCGCCGTCTCAAGCACCGCTCCGCTGGGCCCTTCCTGTCAAGCACCGCTCCGCTGGGCCACGCCGTCTCAAGCACCGCTCCGCTGGGCCCTTCCTGTCAAGCACCGCTCCGCTGGGCCCTTCCTGTCAAGCACCGCTCCGCTGGGCCCCGCCGTCTAAAGCACCGCTCCGCTGGGCCCTTCCTGTCAAGCACCGCTCCGCTGGGCCACGCCGTCTCAAGCACCGCTCCGCTGGGCCCTTCCTGTCAAGCACCACTCCGCTGGGCCCCGCCGTCTCAAGCACCGCTCCGCTGGGCCCTTCCTGTCAAGCACCGCTCCGCTGGGCCACGCCGTCTCAAGCACCGCTCCGCTGGGCCCTTCCTGTCAAGCACCGCTCCGCTGGGCCCCGCCGTCTCAAGCACCGCTCCGCTGGGCCCTTCCAGTCAAGCACCGCTCCGCTGGGCCCCGCCGTCTCAAGCACCGCTCCGCTGGGCCCTTCCTGTCAAGCACCGCTCCGCTGGGCTCCGCCGTCTCAAGCACCGCTCCGCTGGGCCCTTCCTGTCAAGCACCGCTCCGCTGGGCCCCGCCGTCTCAAGCACCGCTCCGCTGGGCCCCGCCGTCTCAAGCACCGCTCCGCTGGGCCCTTCCTGTATGCACTGTTAACGGTTCACTGTGCCCACCATGCCTCCTCCTTGACCAGTGGAGACTGTAATCCACTTGAGAGACTGTGGCTTTGCACTCCCCAGGATGGCACAGTGGGCAACCCACCCACTTGTGAAACTTGAGAGACTGTGGCTTTGCACTCCCCAGGATGGCACAGTGGGCAACCCACCCACTTGTGAGACTTGAGAGACTGTGGCTTTGCACTCCCCAGGATGAAACAGTGGGCAAGCCACCTACTGTAGAGACTTGAGAGACTGTGGCTTTGCACTCCCCAGGATGGCACAGTGGGCAACCCACCCACTTGTGAGACTTGAGAGACTGTGGCTTTGCACTCCCCAGGATGGAACAGTGGGCAACCCACCTACTGTAGAGACTTGAGAGACTGTGGCTTTGCACTCCCCAGGATGGCACAGTAGGCATGGTGGCCCCTTCGTGGTTCTGGCGTCGTGGACTCATGTGGCTGTGGTGCCCCCCCCCTTCCCTTCCCCCTGAGGTGCCTGTAGTTTTTTCATCAGATGCCCCTGCAGTGTTCTCTCCAGAGGACTCAGGTCTCCTGTGTGGGCTTTGCCCTTGTGTTGTTACACTTTGGCCCACGGACACTTCGATTTTCTTTTGATGTGCAGGACTAATTGCCTCGGTTATCCATTGCACTGTATATAGACTTATTTTGATATTGATTTTTTGGCTAGTTGCCAAAACTTTTCAGAGACTATTTTGTACATAAATTTTTATTCACAATTTAATTCTGTCTTTGCATTTCTCAGGGGGGTTTGGGTGGTGTCACTGTGACTTGTTGCTCTGCATTGGTGTGTACATAGTTTGGGGGGGTGGGGGTCGCATATGTGTGTGCCCGTAAGCTTTCCTCCTCCCCCCTCCCGTGTGTCGTAGGTGCAGTACTCACCGTTGTCGAATGCGCCGGCGTTCGTACTCGTGGTAGATGAGCAGGTAGACGAGAGCAGGTAGTATGTTTAATTCGGGTTCCATGCTGTCCTCCTTCCTCGTGGAGTGCGTAGAGGTGAGCGTTTTCCCGTTCGTAGTCTGTTTCCGCCGTGTTTTTATCGGCGGGGCTCCCGCCCCGGAAAAGGTGGCGGATTGGTGAGTTATGATACTGTGGGCGGTACATTGTCTGCCGCCTGCCTGTTGGCGGTGACCGCCGCGATGTTCGTCTGTACCGCCGCGGCGGGCGGAGTGTTAATGTGGCGGGCTGTGTTGGCGGTTCCCGCCAGGGTCAGAATTCCATTTTTTGGACCGCCAGCCTGTTGGCGGGTTGGCCGCCGCTTTATCACCGACCGCCAGGGTTAGAATCACCCCCTAGGTCTCTAGTTGGCAGAGGTATACACCTTTGTCCAAGTAGGGACCTCAGTCCCAGTTGGGATAAGTCACACACAATCCAAATTATCCTAGGCCCACTCTCTGGTAGCTTGGCACTGAGCAGTCAGGCTTAACTTAGAAGGCAATAGGTAAAGTATTGGTGTAATATATCATACAGTAACACAGTGAAAACACCACAAAAAACACCAAACAGGTTTAGAAAAATATAGGATATTTATCTGGTTAAATTAAGGTCATATGATAAAGATTCAATAAGCACAAGTTGAAATATCTCTTTTTCAGGATTATAATCTTAAATCTTAGAAATCAACAGTAGCACAAAGTACATGGTTTACATCAAAAATAACATGCACGGAGACCCCAGAGAAGTGAATGTGTGGAATAATAGGGTGTGCGTTGGAATTTGTGGCACGACACAGATGATGCGTTGTTTCTTTCTACACTGAGAGGGGCTTTGCAGCAATTTCCAGTGCAAAGGTTTGGTTTCTCACTGTGATGTGGGTATGTTTTTGATTCCCAGGGATAATGGGTGGAAATCTTAAGCATGCAGGATTAAGACACAAGCGTTGCTTCGATCCGGTATGGTGATGAAAATCATTTTCTGTTGCATGGCAGGTGCTGCGTCAATTCTTCACTTGGAAGTTGAGCTGCGTAGTTCCGGTTTGGCGGCCTCAATCAGGAAGGGCTGTGCATTGAATTTCTGTCCTCAAGGCAGGCACTGCATCAATTCTTCACTCAGAAATAGGGCTGCATCACTCCGGCAATTTTCTCGTGGCAAGGTGGGCTGTGCGTCATTTCTGGCAGGCTGTGTGGTGATTTTCGGCACACAAGGAGCTCCTTGAACAGATGATGTCTTTTTTGCTCTGAGACTTCAGAAAACAGGAGGCAAGCTCAATCCAAGCCATTGGAGAGCACTTTTCAGCAAAGTCAGAGGGCAGCAGGGCAACAGCAGGGCAGAAGTCCTTCACAGCAAAGCAGTCCAGATAAGTCCTTTGTGCAGCCAGGGAGTTCCTCCTGACAGGTTGCAGGCTCAGGTCCAGAAGAGTTGGTGGGTTGAGAGACCCAGTTTGCTTTTTTCCTACATAGAACCCCGCCCTATGGGTTACCTAGGACTTACCTTAGGGGTGACTTATATGTAGAAAAAGGGGTGTTTAAGGCTTTTAAATGCAAATTCAAAGTGGCATTGAAACTGCACACATAGGCCTTGCAATTGCAGGCCTGAGATATAGTTAATTATTTTGCATGTGCTTCACCTGTGGTAACATGATAATGCTGACCTACTCGAGGCATTTTTTAGTATAAAGGACACCCGTGGGAAAATACTTGTGATAGCACATTGGAGGTAGTTCTTGGCAAATGGCAGCATGAGATATGTATATCGGACAAAAGCAAACATGATAAAATGCTGGCCCTAATATACTAGAGTTTTGTTGTTATTCTGTTCTCTGGTTGCTGTACGTTAGTATAGTGTCTGTAAACTGCAATGAAATTAAGCTGCCAGTTGACAGAAAGTGTTGCCAGGTTTGTGTCTGGACTTAATTGGTTCTGTTTCTGTCTACCTCAGGCTAATTATTAATTTTGCCCAAAGTCATAGAACCACTGACAAGTGCCATTGGCTCAGCGCGAGTTCTTCCTCTTGGGACCTTGAACCCAAGGGAAGGAAGCTTTCACATGAGATTTTGCCTAGCTGCCTGAGCTACCAACCCAAAACTTAGGACCAGGTTCAAAACCCAGCCTTGCCTCTATACCCTTTGAGTCCAGGGCAAATCACTTAACATCCTTCAAAAAAGAAATATGCAACTATTTTGAGTCTGTTGGGAAGCAATTTTGTGCTATGGAAAACTGCAACGAAAGTGGCACGCTCTAACATCATATGGTTAGATTTAAAAACACAGCATTAATGTTTGATATGAGAAAGAAATACCCTTCTGGTAGCTGAATAGCACTGGATGAATCTTGGAGCCTTTAGATTAATCACAATTTCCCTGCTTCACCCAATTGTGAGATCCTAGGCAAATAATTCATTTCACAGTTTTTCTACGTTATAACGTATGAGAGAGCTTGAATTAGTCCATAGCAGTAATTAAACACCATGGTGAATTATGGAAATTCTTGGGTTGATTCCCTTCATTTGCACTAAAGTAATGGTGGCGGAACAATTTTCGGAGTGGCATCAGTGTTACATCACTGAACTCATAGCAACTGTGAAAAACGTAAGCTTCATGCTAATAGAACAAGTTTTGGATTCAGCAGAGGAACAGTAAGAATGTATTATGTTGCCAGTGGTACACTTTGCAGCACTCGATTGCACATATATTACCAAAGCATGGCGTGGTAGCACACTGTCATTTACAGACACCACATTTTCAATTGAAATGGCAACTACATTTGAAGACACATGGAGTTGTACTGATTGAATATATAGCACTCAAATAATAATGGCGGTCATTCCACCGCCGCCCGCCAGGCGGGAACCGCCAATCGGCCGCCATGCGGCCAAAAGACCACTGCCGGCATTCCAACAATCCCGCCGGCCCAGCGGGAATGAGGCCGCAACACAGAAGCCGGCTCCGAATGGAGCCGGCGGTGTTGCGGCCGTTCGACGTGTGCAGTTGCACCCGTCGCGCTTTTCACTGTCTGCTAGGCAGACAGTGAAAAGCTGGCCGGGGCCCTGTTAGGGGACCCCGGCACTGCCCATGCCAGTGGGCCCAGGGGCCCCAGGACACCCCTTACCACCAGCCTCTTCCTGGCGGTCAAAACCGCCAGAAACAGGCTGGCGGTAAGGGGGTCAGAATCCTCAGGGCAGCGCTGCTTGCAGCGCTGCCCTGGCGGATTCGCCCAGCCGGGGCAAAAACGGCGGGAAACCGCCGGCCCCGGTTTTCCGACCGCGGCTTTACCACCGCGGTCAGAATGGGCTTTGAAGCACCGCCAGCCTGTTGGCGGTGCTTCCGTCATTCTGCGCCCTGGCGGTCCAAGACCGCCAGGGTCAGAATGACCGCCAATGTGTGGTAAATCAGCTTCACAATATTTATCATTTGTGAATCACTAAGTGCCTTGATTAGATTTGATTGAATTAATATCTTTGTTATAGTTATACTTCCCAGTTCCAAAAAATGCAAGTTATTTGTGCTTTCCTGACTGCAGATATATATTGAATATTTTGTACAATTTATTGCATTTATTTAAATGTTGTTGTGCGTTCGGTAAGAAAATCACATTCTACAGACAACTTTTACACTTCCCACACCCCTGCAAGATTGTGACATATTTCCCTTTGAAAAATCATTCTACTTTGTTTACAGTAAAAAAAAAAAACAAGCAAGCACCAGTCTCCATGTTAGAAGTCCAGACACCAATTTGACAGAAGACATAGCCTGACATTTGCCTTTAACTTTTAACACACAACAAATGTAACCTGATACAATCATAATGTAAAGACATCTTTAGTTATCTTTCACTTTCTAAATCCCAGAATGGTTGTTTTGGGGGTGCTGCAGCACCCCAGGCACCTCCAATTCCAGCAACTAGGCATTAAAGTGCCATACCTTAATGGCTTTACGGCAAAAAAAATAATGTTTGTGAGTCCTAGAGTTATTAACACTGCAAAAAGACACATAGCAAATTTTGAAATTCCTTCTCCATCTGTAGGGGAGGACAAGTCAACGACACATGTCAAGTATCCCCTTTTGTATGAGAAAAATAACTTTGTCCAGTCTTGTTATGTGAGAGAGTATCGTGTGGCACTTTGGGATGTTTTGAGACAGTTTAATGAACATTAAATTGGACAACAGGGGGTAATTTGTTCATCTTGCAATAAAGTGTCACTCAAATGCATTACAATATCACACAACTTTATTTCATAAATTGTTTAAATGACACTCTTTTTCCATTGAAATGCTCTTGAAACTGGTTCAAAAGAGCCCAGAGTACATCATGCTACTCTCTAAAAACCAATACTGGCCAAAGGCCACCCCCCGAAGACATAGAAGGAATTTCAGATTTTGTAATGTGCCCATTTGCAGTGTCAGTACACACGCTAGCACTAACAAACATTAATTTATTGCCAGTAAAGCCAATAAAGTATGGCTGCATATGTGCTGGAAGTAGGAGTGCGTGTGGTGCTGAACAGCAACACCCTCAAAATAAACATGCTGAAATTCAGAGGGTGCATGAGAAATAATAATGCATTTCCAATTTGATAATATTGTGTTACATTTGCTGTGCAGTAAAAAACAGAAGTCAAATTTCAGGCCATGGATCCTGTGAAAAAACACAAAGGGGGTTATTACAACTTTGGAGGAGGTGTTAATCCGTCCCAAAAGTGACTGTAAAGTGACGGATATACCACAAGCCGTATTACGAGTTCCATAGGATATAATGGACTCGTAATACGGCTAGTGGTATATCCGTCACTTTACCATCACTTTTGGGACGGATTAACACCTCCTCAAAAGTTGGAATAACCCCCAAAATTTGGCAATTATGTGATTGCCACAAAGTCCCAATGTTCACCTCTGAAGCTGGTGCAGGTCCTAGGCAACAACTGTCCCAGAGAAAAGTGACCCCGGCCCTCGCAGAGCTGGAAAACAGACTCTTGGTAACTTGCGGTCTGCCCTTTTGATAGTATTCTCTGGAGTTGGGTTGATCAGCAGCACAGTCGTCCTGGCATCCAGCCCCTCTCAAGGGTCTTGTGTAACTGGAGAAGTGTTTTCTGGGTTCATCTTGATCTGCTTCTCTGCCACAGTTGTTGGATGCAAAAAGAGACAGATCTGTGGCACTGTTCACTATTGTCTGGTGAGCAGTGCTGTGGATGTGTATTTGTTACATGTGCACAGACAGCAAACCCTGGAATACAACTCCAGCAGGGATTCCTTTCGAAAGGTAAAGTTTCACCTGCACTGACCTTCTCTTTTCCCCTGCTGGGCACACCTTCTCCCTCCCACCCCATGCTGCACAGCACTTGAAAAGTGCTGAGGTGAAATCTCTGCCTTCAGGCAAGGCCATCACCTTGGTAGCAACCTGTCCAGAAGGGAAAAAAAGGGTGGGGGACTAGGAGTAAGGTGGTTTGCAGAAGCTTTTTAGAGGTTGGATGGTGAGGCTGGTTTTAGGCCTCCTAGAGGTTGTCACAAAAGTACAATTCTCTAGATTCTGAAACATCCGATAGTATAAACGCTATCTGAAGTATATCTTCAGTAGGAATGGAATTGTTTCACATTTTTATTATTTTAATGAACATTAATCAAAAAGTGTGTTGCATGCTGTCAGCTGAACCTTGGCAGCCCAGACTGACGAAAACGACAGGGGGTTGAAGCTATTTTAGCCCAATGGACGTTGTGTGCCTGGGAGTCACCTAATTGTAAAAAAAAGGGGAGTTTAGGGCTTGGCAAGAACACTATATTGCCAAGTAAAAATGGCAGTTTAACACAGCATTCAGACAAGTTATGGAGTCACTACATGGGTGGTGCATTAAATGCTTTACGCCCAGTAGTTTCATAAATTTTCAGGCCCAGGGAATATGGTTTACCAAGTCACAGGGGACATATATGTAAATTAAATGTGAAAATCAGCTGTAAGCCAATTTAATCATGTTTTGGTGAGTGAGCACAAGCACTTAACTACTGGTCAGCAGTGGTAAAGTGCACTGAGTCCTATGGTCAACAAAAACAAATTTCTGCAAAAAAAGAAGGGAAAAAGGCAAACGGTTTGGTGGTGTGCTTTTTGACGCGATTCTTGGAGGGATTTGGAAAGTACCCTACAAGATACGTGGTGTGTACAGGTTTCACTAACCTTACCTCAGGGGTCACATGATTTAGGGGGTCATTACAACCCTGGCGGATGGTGTTAAAGCGGCGGTAATACCGCAAACAGGCCGGAGGACAAAAAAAGGGAATTATGACCATGGCGGAAACCGCCAACATAGACAGTCACTTTAACACTCCGACCGCCACGGCGGTACAGACAAGCAGCGCGGCGGCCACCGCCAACAGACAGACAGAAGACAATGTACCGCCCATAGTATCACAACCCGCCAATCCACCACTTTTTCCGGGGCGGATTCTCCGTGGATAAAAACACGCCAGAAACAGTTACTGCAATGGGAAAACGCTCACCTGAACACATCCCACGAGGAAGGAGGATAGCATGGAGCCGGAACTCCAAATCCTACCGCCCCTTGTATTCCTACTCATCTACGAAGACCAACGCCTGCGCCGGCGAAGACAACGCTGAGTACTGCACCTATGACATAGGGTAGGGGGGAGGCAAAAGTTAGGGACACACACACGCAACACCCCCACCCCCACCCTCACCCACGAAAACACACACACCAATGCATGTCCAAACAGCAAAGTAACAACCCACAACTCCCCCAGAAGAATGCAAAGACAAAACGAAATCAGTCCAAACATTGTAATGTATCAATATACATGTCTCAAAAATTATATACATATATTAGAAAACCATACAAAAGTATATACATTCCCAGAAGTAGTTCAGATATGCACATAGAAATGTCTGTGCACCACTAGTCCAAAAATGCATGGGCGACTCCCACAATAGATACCTGTCCACACACGGAGAGAACACTGCCGGGGCATCACATAGAAATACTACAGGCACCTCGGGGGGAAGGGAAGGCACCTCAGCCGGAGGAGTGCAAAGCCAGATCCACGACGGGGCTCCATGCCCATTGATGTATCCTGGGGAGTGCAAAGCCACAGTCTCTCAAGTCTCTACAGTGGGTGGTTTGCCCACTGTTCAATCCTGGGGAGTGCAAAGCCACAGTCTCTCAAGTGTCTACAGTGGGACGGTTGCCCACTGTTCAATCCTGGGGAGTGCAAAGCCACAGTCTCTCAAGTCTCTACAGTGGGTGGGTTGCCCACTGGACCATCCTGGGGAGTGCAAAGCCACAGTCTCTCAAGTCTCTACAGTGGGTGGTTTGCCCACTGTTCAGTCCTGGGGAGTGCAAAGCCACAGTCTCTCAAGTCTCTACAGTGGGTAGTTTGCCCACTGTTCAATCCTGGGGAGTGCAAAGCCACAGTCTCTCAAGTCTCTACAGTGGGTGGTTTGCCCACTGTTCAATCCTGGGGAGTGCAAAGCCACAGTCTCTCAAGTCTCTACAGTGGGTGGGTTGCCCACTGGACCATCCTGAGGAGTGCAAAGCCACAGTCTCTCAAGTCTCTATAGTGGGTGGGTTGCCCACTGGACCATCCTGTGAAGTGCAAAGCCACAGTCTCTCAAATCTCTACAGTGGGTGGTTTGCCCACTGTTCAGTCCTGGGGAGTGCAAAGCCACAGTCTCTCAAGTCTCTACAGTGGGTGGCTTGCCCACTGTTCAATCTTGGGGAGTGCAAAGCCACAGTCTCTCAAGTCTCTACAGTGGGTGGGTTGCCCACTGGACCATCCTGGGGAGTGCAAAGCCACAGTCTCTCAAGTCTCTACAGTGGGTGGCTTGCCCACTGGACCATCCTGGGGAGTGCAAAGCCACAGTTTCCAAAGTAGATAACAGCCTCCACTGATTCTGGAGGGGGACTGGTGCCCAGACTGGATTAGTCTCCCCGTGGAAGTTCCTGTCCCGTCATTGTTCCACCTGCACAAGGGATAACGATGCTTGATGTGGCAGCCTTTTCATTCTTACCCGGTGCATGCCCTGTTCAGCGGTGCTAGGCCATGGCGGTGCATGCATTGTTCAGCGGTGCTTTGCCATGGTGGTTCAGGACTCTTCAGCAGTGCTTTGCCATGGCGGTTCAGGACTCTTCAGTGGTGCTTCGCCATGGCGATTCAGGACTCTTCAGCGGTGCTTTGCCATGGTGGGGCATGCATTGTTCAGCGGTGCTTTGCCATGGCGGTTCAGGACTCTTCAGTGGTGCTTGGCCATGGCAGTTCAGGATTCTTCAGCGGTGCTTTGCCATAGCGGTTCAGGACTCTTCAGCGGTGCTTGGCCATGGCGGTGCAAGCATTGTTCAGCGGTGCTTTGCCATGGCGGTTCATGCATTGTTCAGTGGTGCTTTGCCATGGCGGTTCAGGACTCTTCAGCGGTGCTTTGCAATGGCGGTGTCTGGACTGGGCATTGGTGTGTGGCATGACATTCTCTGGACTGGGCATTGGTGTGTGGCATGACGTTCCCTCATTGCCCAGCGGGGCTGTGGTAGCTGGGGCCCTCCTGGGCACTGACTCTGGCGGTGGTCTCCTGACCAGTGACGATACTTGTGCCCTCCTGGGCACTGAATCCGGCGGTGGCAGTGGTCTCCTGACCAGTGACGATACTTGGGCCTTCCTGGGCACTGACTCCGGCGGTGGTCTCCTGACCAGTGACGATACTTGGGCCCTCCTGGGCACTGACTCCGGCGGTGGTCTCCTGACCAGTGATGACGGTGCTGGTGGTGGCACCACGACCGCCAGGAAGGATGCCGCCCTTCTCCGCCGTGATGCTCACACTAGGCTGTGCAGACTTCCTCTGGCCCTTCCCCACCTTTGGAGGAGTCACAGCTGACTCTGCAATCCCCCTGGAAGCCCTGTGAGTTGTTTTGCCTCCAGGAGTCTTCACAGGGTCCCGTCGGCCACTTTCCAATTTTTGAGCCTTTACAGGGGGTGGGCTGCCAGTGCCTTGGCTCCGGGTCACACTGCCTGCACTGGTGGCCGGTGCAATCCACAGACCTTGAACAGGCACCACTGGTTTTAGAGGCTTTTTAGCTGAGGCGCTACGACGGGACTGATGAATTGGAGGGGGGGCAAAAAGGTCAACTTTACACATGGACAGTTTCTGATGAACACTGGGGTGGGTAGTTAGAGGGGGTCTGGGAGTGGAGGAAGAGGAGGTGGTTGTAGGAGGTTTCACTTTAGGTGTTTTGGGTGCAGGTGCAGGTACTGGAGGCTGTCGTGAGGTGGATGGATGTTGGGTGTGTGGGTGCCCACGTTTGTGTACTTTGGGAGGGGGTGTCACAGACACACTGGGAGAGGACACAGGGGAAGTGTAAATGGGAGTGAAGATGATGAGTGCAGGTGAGCGGCTTGTGGTGCTGGGTGTACTGCTGCGAGTCCTAGTGCCTGTAGATGTAGTGCATGCAGGTGAGAGTGTAGACGACACTGGGAGTTAGGAGGGAGACGAGGAGGAGGGGGACACAGTGGAGGCAGTGGATGTTGCAGTGTCTGAATTTCGGCGTGCTCTGGGTCACAATAGCTGTGGTGGAATTCCACAGCCGCTGCGGTGTATTGGCGGTCTTCTGCACGGCGGTAAGCACCTTTTACCGCCAATATTGTAATGACCCCCTTAGTTTCATCAGATGTAATTCATTTTCAACTGTTGAAAAGGGAGGCAGCATGAACAGATAAATCTGCAGCAATGGCTTGTTTTCAGGCCCTCATGGAGAAGTCAACCGATACTCTTGTCCTAGTAGTGACCACTACTGCTAACTTCTGATTAAGTGATCAACATTCAACAGAAACATTGTCATTGAGAAAACAAGGGTTGCTTTTGTAGGGCTATCTATCCAGCATCTAAAAAGTCATCAACTCCTACAGCCACTAGTTATTCAAAGGAACATTTGCACTGTATTTAATATGAAAAAATATAAGACACCAAAATGACAAAAGTCAAATAATAACACTGGAGACATCATGTTAAGTAGAAAGACAGCCAAGAAGCCAAAGTGCCAATGATAGCCAATGGTCACAATAGGACAGGAGCTAGGCGCAATTCTATGCTAACTGCAATGAAGCATGTATCAGATACACTAATGATATCAAGTACTCTCTTTCACTGAGATGGCTCAACGGGGAATCATTTCCCCAAAAGGATGCTTATCAAAATATGGCCCAAATTCCCTCAAATTAATTTACCCTCCCAATCTCTCCAAGAATGCAGAAAAACTATTCAAACGTAGACTTTTAAAAGCCCATCCTGAAACACTCATCTCAGACTCCTACCTCTGCCCAAAGAAAGCAACAATAAAGTCAGACCTTACCTTCTTTACACAATACACAGCACGGTGGAGAAAAATAATCCACACAGTCCTACAGGTATTTAAATCGACCAAACTTCTGAGTGGTCTCAAACTGCTAATCTCTACATCCTACCTTGTTGAAGCAGAAGTAACAATATCAATCTACAAGAATGGCATCATACTTGTCCAAGCATCTGACTCTAATCTAAAAATCTTAGATCAATGGTTCCCTAAACTAAGACCACTCACAAGAGTGCCTCCTTCCCTGGACATGTCCCAAGACACACAGACTAATCAACAACCTTATAGAACTGAAAGCACACCAGAGCAAGACCTAATCCAAACCAAAAGGGACCACTCCACATCACAAGACTCACCAATTACAATGCAACCAAATTTGATCTACAACACAAGCGACAAAAAACCTAACCCAGCTATCTTCTACAGTCCCACTTACCTCTACCATAAGAAACTTGACAATTATAGATCAATGACAAAAACAATGCAGGATCCTGGTCAAACACCAGCCCCTCACAATCTGGTCATGACCTCTCTGAGGCTTCCTCATATGATTACACTGACCAATAGAGAAGAATGGAGAGTGGATGGGATTACTGAAGATAGGTCATTGAAAATAGGTAACAAAAAACAACACCCTTAGGCAACAAAGGCACTCACTGACACCTAAATGGGTATGACCAATAAAACACAAACACCATACTCCCCAGCCCTCGGTAGCTCCACTGGTCACTCTCCTAGCTCAGGAGGTACTGTCCTCAGCAGGTCCACTGATTGCACTCCTAGCTTAGGATGTCAGGAGATTCTTAAAAGCAAGCACACCAAAATTGATCCTCAGTAAAGACCCACTACAATGACCAAACCATACACTGAAAGAGCACACAAGGTCACCTACAATAAGGCAAAGAGCAAACCCAAACAGTTTGAAACTCATTGTGCACATATTCAGATCAACCCATGTAGATAACCAGTGAGCTGAATAACACTACATAGAATCCACGAAAGGTGAAATAGTTAACAGACAGAACCTGAATACCCACTGGAATACCCAGCTAAACAATCTAGAACATAAAATCAATAACTTAATTAAGGTTTAATTATAGCTAATAAGAACATCAAGAAAACCTCACTAGTTGTCGAAGAGATTAAAATTAAGGCCCTCGTTACAACCCTGGCGGTCGGTGTTAAAGTAGCAGTAATACCGGCAACAGGCCGGCGGTAAAAGAAATGGGATCACGACCATGGTGGAAACCGCTAACACAGACAGCCACTTTAACACTCTGACCGCCACAGCGGTAGGAACAAACACTGCGGCAGTAACCGCCAACAGACAGGCGGAAGACAATGGGGGTTATTCTGACCCTGGCGGTCGGTGTTAAAGCGGCGGCCAACCGGCCAACAGGCAGGCGGTAAAAAAAATGGAATTCTGACCATGGCGGAAACCGCCAACAGAGACCGACACTTTAACACTCCGACCGCCACGGCGGGACAAACAAACAGCGGGCGGTCACCGCCAACAGACAGGTGGGAGACAATGTACCGCCCACCCTATCACAACCCACCAATCCGCCACCTTTTCCGGGGCGGTAGCCCCGCCCATAAAAACACGGCGGAAACAGCTTTTGCAATGGGAAAAAGCTCACCTGAACACACTCCACGAGGAATCTGGACAGCATGGAACCCGAACTACACATCCTACCAGCTCTTGTCTTCCTGCTCCTCTACCAGGAGCACGAATGCCGGCGCAGAAGACACCGGTGAGTACTGCACCTACGACACAGGGGAGGAAAAAATTTACGGGCACACACATACGCGACACACCCATCCTCACCCTCACCCACAACTACATACACATCAATGCAGAGCAACAACTCAGAGTGACACCCACCAAATCCCCCGGGAGAATGCAAAGACAAAATAAATTGATCATGAAATTTGAAGTATATTGTACGTCTAAGTAAAAAAATATATCCAACATCTATAACTATATATACAAATGTAAATTGTCCTGTCCAAATTGGTTATCAGCCATTGTTCGTGGGCCATGGGCCCAAACACATGGGCAAAGCCCACACAGGAGACCCGAATCCATTGGAGAGAACACTGCAGGGGCATCAGATAGCAAAACTACAGGCACCTCAGGGGGAAGGGAAGGGGGGGCACCTCAGCCAGGTGAGTCCACGACGCCAGATCCACGAGGGGCCTCCATGCCCACTGTTCAATCCTGGGAAGTGCAAAGCCACAGTCTCACAAGTCCTGACAGTGGGTGGATTGCCCACTGTTCAATCCTGGGGAGTGCAAAGCCACAGTCTCACAAGTCACTACAGTGGGTGGATTGCCCACTGTGCCATCCTGGGGAGTGCAAAGCCACAGTCTCACAAGTCTCTACAGTGGGTGGATTGCCCACTGTTCAATCCTGGGGAGTGCAAAGCCATAGTCTCACAAGTCTCTACAGTGGGTGGATTGCCCACTGTTCAATCCTGGGTAGTGCAAAGCCACAGTCTCTCAAGTCTCTACAGTTGGTGGATTGCCCGCTGTGCCATCCTGGGGAGTGCAAAGCCACAGTCAATCAAGTGGATTACAGACTCCACTGGTTCTGGAGGAGGCATGGTGCCCAGAGTGCTTCGTGCAACCCTGCCCGACACAGATCCGGCCCTGCACCATCTGCCAATGGGCCAGCGGTGCTTGAGACTGCGGTGCCCTGTTCAGCGGTGCTTGACTTGAAGGGCCCAGCGGAGCGGTGCAGAGACGGCGGTGCCCAGCGGAGCGGTGCTTGACTTGAAGGGCCCAGCGGAGCGGTGCAGAGACGGCGGGGCCCAGCGGAGCGGTGCTTGAGATGAAGGGCCCAGCGGAGCGGTGCTTGAGATGAAGGGCCCAGCGGAGCGGTGCTTGACTTGAAGGGCCCAGCGGAGCGGTGCAGAGATGGTGGGGTCCAGCGGAGCGGTGCAGAGACGGCGGTGCCCAGCGGAGTGGTGCAGAGACGGCGGTGCCCAGCGGAGCGGTGCTTGACTTGAAGGGCCCAGCGGAGCGGTGCTTGACTCGAAGGGCCCAGCGGAGCGGTGCAGAGACGGCAGTGCCCAGCGGAGCGGTGCTTGACTTGAAGGGCCCAGCGGAGCAGTGCAGAGACGGCGGGGCCAAGCGGAGCAGTGCAGAGATGGCGGTGCCCAGCAGAGCGGTGCTTGACTTGAAGGGCCCAGCGGAGGGGTGCAGAGACGGCGGTGCCCAGCGGAGCGGTGCTTGACTTGAAGGGCCCAGCGGAGCGGTGCTTGACTTGAAGGGCCCAGCGGAGCGGTGCAGAGACGGCGGTGCCCAGCGGAGCGGTGCTTGACTTGAAGGGCCCAGCGGAGCGGTGCAGAGACGGCGGGGCCCAGCGGAGCGGTGCTTGACTTGAAGGGGCCAGCGGAGCAGTGCTTGAGATGAAGGGCCCTGTTCAGCGGTTCTTGAGACAGCGGTGCCCTGTTCAGCGGTGCTTGTCTTGAAGGGCCCTGTTCAGCGGTTCTTGAGACGGCAGTGCCCTGTTCAACGGTGCTTGACTTGGAGGGCCCTGTTCAGCGGTTTTTGAGACGGCGGTGCCCTGTTCAGCGGTGCTTGTCTTGAAGGGCCCTGCAAAGCGGTTCTTGAGACGGCGGTGCCCTGTTCAGCGGTGCTTGTCTTGAAGGGCCCTGTTCAACGGTTCTTGAGACGGCGGTGCCCTGTTCAGCGGTGCTTGTCTTGAAGGGCCCTGTTCAGCGGTTCTTGAGACGGCGGTGCCCTGTTCAGCGTTGCTTGTCTTGAAGGGCCCTGTTGAGCGGTTCTTGAGACGGCGGTGCCATGTTCAGTGGTGCTTGTCTTGAAGGGCCCTGTTCATCGGTTCTTGAGACGGCGGTGCCCTGGTCAGCGGTGCTTGTCTTGAAGGGCCCTGTTCAGCGGTTCTTGAGACGGCGGTGCCCTGTTCAGCGGTGCTTGACTTGGAGGGCCCTGTTCAGCGGTTTTTGAGACGCGGTGCCCTGTTCAGCGGTGCTTGTCTTGAAGGGCCCTGTTCAGCGGTTCTTGAGACGGCGGTGCCCTGTTCAGCGGTGCTTGTCTTGAAGGGCCCTGTTCAGCGGTGCTTGACATGTGTCTCCAGGGCACCAGATCCGGCCATGACATGGAACTCACTCGCCACCCGGCATGTGGCTGCCGTGCCTTTCGTGCACATCTGTCTTCTCGCTTGCGGGGCCCTCTTGTGCTGCTGTCCCGGGCCCGTGGGTGTCCTCCTTCACCCCTGGAATGGGGCTGGTGGGGCCCTCCTGGGCAGCTCGCCTGCTGCCGGACTTGTCGGGCGTGGTGCCCTTGCCACCCTTCCCTGCTCCTCTGTGGCCCTTTCCTCCCTTTGTCGGTGTGCCAGGTGGCACCCCACTTCCTGACGGTGCCAGAGTAGTGCCCTTGGAGCCTGCTGTCTCTGGCCTCTCGCGCCGGGCACTGGCTTTCTTGGCTCTTTTGCCAGGGGGTGGGCTGGCTGTATCTTTACTGCTAGCCGAAGTAGCTGGCCTTGAAGGTGGTGGACTCCAAAATCCTTGGACTATTGTCCTTGTAGGTCCAGGTTTTGTGGTGGCTGAGGTGCTGATTGGAGTCTTATGAGATGGAGGGGGTGGGTCAGGTGATGGAAAGAGGTTTATTTTGGACAGGAAAAACTTTTTTGGAGCAGTGGGAAGGGTAGGTGTAGTGGGTATGGGAGTGGAGGAAGAGGATGTGGTTGTAGGTGAGTCGAGTCTGGTGTCTTTGGGTGCAGGTGCTTGTGCTGGAGGCTGTTGTGAGGTGGATGGCTGTTGGGTGGGTGGCTGCCTGCGTTTGTGTGGTTTGGAAGAGGGGGTGACAGACACACTGGGAGAGGACACAGGGGACGTGTAAATGGTAGTGGGGGTGGTGACTGCACGTGTGCGGAGTGTTCTGGTGGGTGTGCTGCTGATGGACGTAGTGGCTGATGATGTTGTGCATGCAAGTGTGAGTGGAGACGTCACAGGGAGGGAGGAGGGAGACGAGGAGGAGGGGGACACAGAGGAGGCAGTGGCTGTTGGCATGTCTGCATGTGGCTGTTGCTTGTGTGAATGCTTGTGTGATGTGTGGTGCTTATGTCTGGATGAGCTTCCCTTGGGTGTTGAGGTGTGTGCAGGCAGGTCTGTAGGTGTGTCTGGGATAGGCAGAGGTACAGGGGAGTGGGACTGGGTTGAGGTAGTTGGAGGAGGGAGGCAGGAGACAGGGACAATGGCTGCCGTCAGTGTTGAGGCCAGAGCGTTGAACGATCGCTGATGGGCAGCCTGACCCGAATGAATGCCCTCCAGGTATGCATTACTCCGGTGCACCTCCCTTTCTACACCCTGGATGGCATTCAAAAGTGTAGACTGCCCAACAATGAGCGTCCTCAGGAGGTCAATGACCTCCTCACTGAGGGCAGCAGGGGTATCTGCGCAGGACCTGAGGTGCCTGGGAGGGCGGAGCTGGTGCGCTGGGTGGCGGCTGTACCTGTTGTTGCGGTGGGCACGGATGTTGCCGCCACCACAAGGGAGCTCCCTTCCGAGGACGTGTTCGTGTCGCTGGTGTTACCACGTGTCCCCGCTGTGGAGCTCCCCTCGCCCTCCGTCTCACTGGTGAACTCCGAGTCGGTTGCATGGCCCTCCATGGCCATGTGAGATGCAGCTCCCTCGTGCTCCGATGCCACTTCTCCTCTGCCTGATGATGCTAATGCACACATGAACAGGAAGACCACCAGAAAAAGGGGGGGGGGGGAGAAATAAAGACATGTTGAGTGCATGCATTGGCGACACAGTTGGCGGAGAGGACAGACACAGAAGCCCCCTGCACTACGCCTCGCACTTGGGGTACACTACTCAATCCGTGCGACATGGCCTACAAGCCTATGGACGACAAATCCACACATAGGTGACACCGGGCCATGATTAGCTGTACTAGGCAACCTACAGAGGTGGGGGGCGGGTGCACAGGGCCATGCCTAACGGAGGGGCCTAGCCTACGGAAATCGCCCTGGCCTAGGGTTACCCACAGCCCTCCTCCCCCACCCAGCCACCTCCAATGTGCTCAAAATCACCAGAATGTGCTTGTACTCACCCCCTTGTGTCTGTTGTGATGTCCTCACGCACCCATCCAAATCGGGGTAGGCCACCGCCAGGATCCGGGACATCAGGGGGGTCAATTGACGAGTGCCACCCCTCCTACGTTGGGAGGCCATCCCCAGCAGAGCCTCTGCGGTCTTCCTGCTCCCGCGGAGGATGTCCTCCCACCTCTTGCGGCAGTGGGTGCCCCGTCTGTTGTGGACCCCCAGGGTCCGGACGTCCTTGGCGATGGCATGCCAAATGTCGATTTTCTGATGGGCGCTGACCTATGTGACATGTACAGGGGGTGAAACAAATATCATCATTTTCTGCATGCTCGATGTGAGTGGCCCCCCATCCCCACCCTTGCCATGTGGCACATGCTCTCATCTGTTGTTTGATGCATGCCTCTTTCGCTCCCCTCCCCACCATTGATCATTCACCCCACTCAACCTTGGCATTGGCCACAAAGCATGGTCCCAGTGTACTTACCTGTTGGTCTGGAGGACTGTAGAGTATCGCATACTGGGGGAGGACCCCATCCACGAGTTTCTCCAATTCTTCAGAAGTGAAGGCAGGGGCCCTTTCCCCAGTCGCAGCAGCCATTGTATCTTCCAGACCGAGGTCACAGCAGCACTTGCAGTATAGGTCCTCTCCTGTGGATGATCAGGTATCGAGTGATTAAGCAGATAGAAGATGGCGGTCACGCCCGTGGTGGTGCGTACCGCGGCAGTGCGTACCGCGACTGCCGGCACACATCGTCATTGGCTCCTGAGACCCATAGGGTTCAATGTTAACCAATGCGGCTTTGCGCCGCGGTCTTCGACCGCCTCCCGCCACGGTGTGCCACGCCAGCGCTTTGACCTCACATCCCACTGTCGCACTTCACAGGTCAGGCAGCCGCCATTTCAAGGGCCCACATGGCTTAAAATCTACTGCGTCACACATACCTAGGCCTTGCATCAACACTCATATAAGCCATTCAGTGCATTGAGAATCGTGTACTGTGCAAGCTGTGGGAACGTACCTGTGGGTTGATTGACTTTGTGCTCCATGTTGTCCTTCCTAGGCACCGTCCGCTGGGACTTGCGAGGAGATGGAGGAATCTTCCCGTGTACAGACCGCTGGTGGACCTGTCGACAATGGAAGAAAGACATGTCATACTGACATACAGGCTTGACAGAGCCACTATACAGGAACTGTGTGCCCAACTGGAGCCAGACCTGATGTCACCCATCCGTCAACCCACAGTGATTCCCCCTCTAGTGCAGGTTCTGTCAGTACTCCATTTTTTGGCAAGTGGGTCATTCCAAACTACAGTGGCCATTTCATCAGGGATGTCACAGCCTATGTTTTCAGAGGTGTTGTCCAGAGTGTTGTCTGCCCTGTTGAAATACATGCGGAGCTACATTGTTTTCCCTGAGGTGGGCGATTTGGCTACGGTGAAGGGTGATTCCTATGCGCTTGGACATATTCCCAACATCATTGGTGCAATTGATGGGACACATGTTGCTTTGGTCCCCCCCAGCACGAGTGAACAGGTGTACAGGAACAGCAAAAGTTATCATTCCATGAATGTCCAGGTGGTCTGTTTGGCTGACCAGTACATCTCCCATGTAAATGCCAAGTTCCCTGGGTCAGTGCATGACGCGTGCATCATGTGAAATAGCAGCATCCCTTACGTGATGGAACCACTTCAGAGACACCGTGTGTGGCTAATTGGTGACTCTGGTTACCCCAACCTGTCATGGCTACTCGCCCCAGTGAGGAATCCCAGGACCAGGGCAGACGAACGCTACAATGAGGCCCATGGGCGTACTAGGAGGGTGATCGAGCGGACCTGCGGCCTCCTGAAGACCAGGTTTAGGTGCCTCCATATGACAGGTGGATCCCTAATGTACTCACCAAAGAAGGTGTGCCAGATCATCGTGGCCTGCTGTATGCTTCACAACCTGGCTTTGCGACGCCAGGTGCCTTTCCTGCAGGAGGATGGTCCAGATGGTGGTGTTGTGGCAGCTGTGGAGCCTGCGGAGAGTGAAGAGGAGGAAGACGAAGAGGACGACACAGACAACAGGGACAGAGTAATACAGCAGTATTTTCAATGACATACAGGTAAGAATCAACACCGCCATTTTACATTTTCTTAAAGTCTCCTGCCTCTCTACTGTCTGAGTTTCCCCCCAGTGTATGTTAAGTGAGTTGTGACTTTCCCTTCCAATTTCAGAGATGTGGGCCCCACTCCATGACCTCTGCTTTGTTTCCCCATGGACTACAGCTGTGTGACAGTGGTATGTTGTCATCACAATGTAACTGGACATTTTTCCACAGTTCTGTGTAATACATTTGTTCAAAAATACAGGCAGACTCCAGTTTATTTTTGTGCAATAAGTGTGTTTATTAAAGCGCTCAATTTTGGGTAATGGTTGCAATTCGGTGATGGGTGATGGTGGAGGAATGTCCATGGCAGAGTCCAGATTTTCAGTCTCACAGGTGCATTGTCCATATGCCTGTGGAAGGTGGAGCAGGGGCAGTTTAAGGTTGGACAGGGTGACAATGTGGGACAGTGGGATGACAATCAGGGGGTATCCTTTCCTGGCGGGGGTCTTGGCGTCTTACTCTGTCTTCTTCCTAGATCTCATGCCCCGCTTGCGGGGTGGTTCTCCTTCTGCAGGGGGTGGGGTTCTGGTGGCCTGTTGTTCTTGTTTCGGGGCCTCCTGTCCACTAGCGCCGGCGGAGGTGGTAGCCTGTTCTTGGTCCATGCTAGTGACAGGGGCACTTTGTGGTGCCACATGGTCCCGCAATGTGCTGACTATCTGATTGAGAGCCACAACGATGGTGCCCATTGCGGAACTTATGTTTCTGAGTTCTTCCCTGAACCCCATAAACTGTTCCTCCTGCAGTACCTGGATCTCCTGGAACCTGGCCAGGACCGTCGCCATCGTCTCCTGGGAGTGGTGGTATGCTCCCATGATGGAGGATAGGGCCTCGTGGAGAGTGGGTTCCCTTGGCCTGTCCCCCCCCTGTCACACAGCAGCCCTCCCAGTTCCCCTGTTTCCCTGGGCCTTTGTCCCCTGGACCGTGTGCCCACTACCACTGCCCCCAGGTCCCTGTTGTTGTTGGGGTGGTGGGTTAACCTGGGTTCCCTGTAGTGGTGGACACACCGCTGATTGACATGTCCTGGAGACAGAGGCATGGGCCCGCTGGGTGGGTGCTGTGCTGGTGTTCCCAGAGGGGGGTAGGTCTGCTGTGGCCTGTGGCTGTCTGAGGGGAACCGACTGTCCCGAGGTCCCCGATGGGCCGGGCTGGTCATCTTGGTCCAGGGAGACAGAGCTGCTGTCATCACTGTGGGCCTCTTCTGTGGGCGGAATGGACATTTCAGGACCCTCCTGGGCGGTGTCGTGGCGTTCGGGTCCTGCAGGGGTATAAGAGTATGGTTATTGCTTCTGTGTGTGCCAATGGCGTGCAATGGGTGGGTGCCCGTGTACCCCAGTGCTGGCATTCCCTTGTGGGGGCTGTTGTGACGGTGGTTTGGGGGGGGATGGGTATGTGCAGTAGGCATGCTTAGGTGATGGGTGTCCATGGTTTGTGGTCGCATGCAGGGCATGGTGTTGGGATGGGTGGGTTGTGATGGTGAGACATTATCAAGGAGGATGTGTGATGGGGGTGGGGGGGGAAGGGTGGGGTTATGATTTGGCATGCCGGTGGGTGGGGGGGATGAAGTAGTTGAGATTAGACTTACCAGAGTCCATTCCTCCGCCTACTCCTGCGAGGCCCTCAGGATGCAGGATCGGCAAGACCTGTTCCTCCCATGTTGTAAATTCTGGGGGTTGAGGTGGGGGTCTGCCGCCAGTCTTCTACACCGCGATGTTGTCTCTGGATACCATGGAACGCACCTTCCCCTGTAGGTCGTTCAACCGCTTCCCGATTTCGTGGATGCTGTCCCACAGCGTTGACCCTGTCCACTATTCTTTGCCATAGCTCCATCTTCCTGGCAATGGTGGTGTTCTGCACCTGTGTCCCGAAGAGCTGGGGCTCTACCCGAACTATTTCCTCCACCATGACCCTGAGTTCGGCTTCTGAGAACCTGGGGTGTCTTTGGGGTGCCATGGGGTGGTGTGGATGAGGTGTGGGGTGGTGTTCGTGGTGATGAGTGTGGTGAGTGTGCTGGTGTGTGGTGTTTAGTGCGTGGATGTTGTGTGAGTGATGGTGTTATGTGCCTGTGAATGCTCTGTACTAGCTGGTGGTGTCTCTCTCTGGCCTTAGTCAATAAATGGTGGTCGTAGGGGTTTGTGGGTGATGTGTGTGTGTGTTTTATATTGTGTTGGGTGTGTGGGAGTGGTGTTTGTATGTGTATCAGGTGTGTGTATTTCAAAATGTCCAATGTGGCAGTGTTTTGTATGTGTGTGTGTATTCCGACCGCGGCGGTATGTACCGCCAATGGAATATCACGGTTGAAAGACCGCCGCGTGGATTCGTGGGTCGGAATGGAATGGGCGTATTTCTTTTGGCGTGACGGTGGAGGTTTGGTCATCGCCAGTTTTTTGCTGGCCGTTGGTGTGGCGGACTTTTGAGGATGTCGGTATTTTGGCGGTTTGCCTGTTGTGGGTCAGAATGACCATGGCGGTTAACCGCGACCGCAGCGGTGTTATGGCGGTCTTCTGACCGGCGGTAAGCGCCTTTTACCGCCGAGGTCAGAATGACCCCCAATGTACTGCCCACACTATTACAAGGCACCAATCCACCAGCTTTTCTGGGGCGGTACCAAACCCATCTAAAGCACTGCGGAAACAGTACACAGAAGGGAAAACACTCACCCTTCGACACCCAAGGAAGAACTAGGACGCCATGGAGCCCGAATTGCAGATCCTACCCATGTTGCTGTATCTATTAATACACCACAAAGTGGAAAGAAGGCGGCAACGACAATGGTGAGTACTGCACCTAGCGCACAGGGAGGGGAGGAGGGAAAAGAGAGTGACACACACACGCAGCACACAACACCCCCACCCACAACAACATACACACACACATATCCAATAACATCACAGATACACCCCATCACCCCCTGGAAGAACGCAAGGACCAAAAAAAATGAGTTTAACTAGTGTAATATTGGAACAATCAGATAGATCAAGAGAACAGCAAATAATCAGTACACACAAATGTTTACAGCAAGTACACAAGTCTGTATACTGTCCCATGAAATGTCCGTGGACCAGTGGTCCCAAAAAGCATGGGCAAATCCCACACTTGACACCTGCCTCAAAACGGAGAGAACACTGCAGGGGCATCAGGTCGAAAAAAACACAGGCACCTCAGGCGGAAGGGGGGGCACCTCAGCCGGATGATGGTATGACGCCACTGCTCCTCGAGGGGGCTCCATGCCCACTGCTTGGTCCTAGGGAGTGCAAAGCCACAGTCTCTCAAATTTCTCAAGCGGGTTCACTGCCCACTGCTTGGTCCTGGGTAGTGCAAAGCCACAGTCTCTCAAGTCTCTCAAGTGAGTTTACTGCCCACTGCTTGGTCCTGGGGAGTGCAAAGTCACAGTCTCTCAAGTCTCTCAAGTGGGTTCACTGCCCACTGCTTGGTCCTGAGGAGTGCACAGTCACAGTCTCTCAAGTCTCTCAAGTGGGTTCACTTCCCACTGCTTGGTCCTGGGGAGTGCAAAGCCACAGTCTCTCAAGTCTCTAAAGTGGGTTCACTGCCCACTGCTTGCTCCTGGGGAGTGCAAAGCCACAGTCTCTCAAGTGGGTCCACTGCCCACTGCTTGGTCCTGGGGAGTGCAAAACCACAGTCTCTCAAGTCTCTCAAGTGGGTTCACTGCCCACTGCTTGGTCCTGGGGAGTGCAAAGCCACAGTCTCTCAAGTTTCTCAAGTGGGTTCACTGCCCACTGCTTGGTCCTGGGGAGTGCAAAGCCACAGTCTCTCAAGTGGGTGGTTTGCCCACATGCTCTGGAGGGGGCTTTGTGCCCAATGATGCTGCACCAGGGGTGTGGCAGTTGACATCCTCTCACCTGGGTGTCTTAGCCACGCGATGCATTTGGAACAGGTAGCGTGATACTCCATGGGGGCAGAGCCACACGCCATCGTGCGGCGACCTAGGCTGCCAATTGCTGGTTCATGTCAGTGCTGGAGGTGGTGACTCAAGTGCTGTGTCCAGGGTCCAGGACGTCACCTGCAGACTTTGACAGCTGCACACTGGGGATGGGGCTGACGTCTGACAGAATGGCATTGGCTGTGCACGTAGCGGTGCTGATGGTGGTGCAGGTGGCGATGTCTGCGGCAGAGATGCTGCCATCGCTGGCCGTGGTACAAGTGACTGTTGTGGTGGATGGAGACACCATCGTGTCTCCGGCAGCCTCGGATGGCTGATCCTTGGGGGGGATGCTGCAAATTGATGTTGTGGCAGCGGCAGTGCAGGTGGTGGTCAGAACGGCGGTGGTGACTGTGGTGCATGTGGCTGCCATCCCTGATGATATGGTGGTCACTAGCCCCTCACCTGGAGACATCGTGCCCTAAGGTGACGTGACCTTTGGCTTGTGGTCCTTCCCCATCTTGACAGTTGCTGCAGGGACCTTGGCACTGTCCACTCAGTGTTTGGGCGAGGCCTTGCTGGGTGGGTGGTGTGACTGTCCCCTGCTGGAAGCCGGCCTCTTTTTGACCTTTGCAGGTGGTGGAAATGGGAGTTCCTTCTTTTCTGTCGGTGGCACACTGGCAGCTCTGATGGGTGCCCCTTTGATTGTACTGGAGTAGCAGGGACCACAACGGATGCAGATTTGGTGGCTGAGGTGCTGGGCTGGGATTTAGACATTCTGGCCCTAGAGAAAGGACGGGGGAGGTGTAGGGAAGAGGATAAAGTTAGCGAGGAAAAGTTTTTTAGACACACTGGGATGGGAAGATGGAGGGGGTGTGGGAGTGGAGGAAGAGGTAGTGGTTGTAGGAGGTGTACGTCTGCGGAGTTTGGGTGAAGGTGCATGGGCTGGAGGCTGTTGTGAAGTGGATGGCTGTTGAGAGGCTGTGTGTCTGCGTTTGTGTAGTTTGAGAGGAGGGCTCAAAGACACTGGGAGAGGACACAGGGGATGTGTGAATGGTAGTGGGGGTGGTGATTGCATGCGAGCGGTGTGTAGTGATGGGCATGCTGGTGATGGAGGCAGTGGCTGATGATGTATTGCATGCAGGTGTGAGTAGAGACGAGACTGGGACAGAGGTGGAGGATGTGGAGGACGTGGAGGAGGGGGACACAGTGGAGGAAGTGTATGTTGATATGTGTGCATGGGTATGGTGCTTGTGTGAGCGCCTGTGGGATGTGTGGTGCTTATGTTTTCCTGAGCCACTTTTGTGTGTTGATGTGTGTGCATGCTGGTCTGATGATGTGCTTGGGATAGGCTGAGGTAGAGAGGTTTGGGGCTGGGTAGTGAAAGTTGGAGGGGGGAGGCTGGACACAGGGACAATGGCTGCCATCAGTGCTGAGGCCAGAGCCTGAAATGCTCTCTGTTGGGCCGCCACACCAGAATGCATGCCCTCCAGGTATGCATTTGTTTGCTGCAAATGCCTCTCCACACCCTGGATGGCATTCAGAATGGTTGACTGCCCAATGGTGAGGGATCTCAGGAGGTCAATAGCCTCCTCACTGAGGGCAGCAGGGATGACTGGGGCAGAGCCTGAGGTGCCTGGGACGAAGGAGATGCCCACCCTCCTGGTTGAGTGGGCACGGGAAACACAGTGAGGGGCTGCTGGGAGGATGGTGCTGGCACTGGGGTGGCGGCTGTACCTGTTGTTCGGGTGGGCACAGAGGAGCCCTCCACCGCCAGGGAGCTTCCATCCGAGGAAGAGTCGCTGTCGCTGGTATCCCCTTCTGTCCCCGTTGAGGAGCTTCCCTCACCCTCCATCCGACTGGTGCCTTCACCCTCTGTGGATTCACCCTCCAGGGCCATGTGGGATGCAGCTCCCTCCATCGCCGTTGCCTCTGCTCCTCCACCAGATGATGCTAATGCACACAAGGACAGGGTGAAAAAACAAGAAGGGGGGAAAGACAGAGAACCTACATGGTCAATGCCAGCAACACCACTACCGTTGGCGGACACAACACACAGGGAGCAGCCCTATGCACTAGGCCATGAACTAGCAGTTAGTAGGAAATTCACAAGGCCATGAGGTACAATGCCTAACACCATTTGCTGCACACCTGGAACCCACAGGAGCCTGCCCAGTTGTAGACGCCCACTAAAAATATTGCGGTTGGAAAGCCTCAGAGCCTGCCCAACAAGGGACCTACCCTGCCATGTTCGCCCTGGCCTAGGGGAACCCACAGCCCACATCCCCCACCCAGACACTTCATAAAGCGCGCAGAGTCAGCTTTATGACACTGTACTCACCCCCTTGTGGCTGGTGTGATGGCCCTCAAGTGCCCATCCAACTCCGGATATGCCACCGCCAGGATCCGGAACATCAGGGGGGTCATGGTGCAACGGGCACCCCTTCCACATTGGGAGGCCATCCCCAGCTGGGCCTCCGCCCTCTTCTTGCTCCAGTGGCACAGGTCCTCCCATCTCCTGTGGCAGTGGGTGCTCCGTCTATGATAGACCCCCAGGGTCCGTACTTCCTTGGCGATGGCACACCAAATACCCTTCTTCTGGTGGGCGCTGACCTAGAGGAAAGGTGCAGGAGAAAAGGACATTACGTACCCCTCTGGACCGTCATACTCATTGCCCACCAGTTCCCACCCATGCCCTGATGCACATACACTCATCATCCTCATATTCAGCCCTCAGCCCCCCAATGTGTATCTTCCATCCACACCACTCCAAACAGGCATTGCCCACGCATCATGCTCACAGTGTACTCACATGTTTGTCTGGAGGACTACAGAGTAGTGTGTACTGGGGGAGGATCCTATCCACCAGTTTGTCCAACTCCTCCGCGGTGAAGGCAGGAGGCCTTTCCCCAGATACTCGAGCCAATGTCGCTTCCAGACTCAGGTCACAGCAGCACTTGCAGTGTAGGTCCTCTCCTGTTGAAGGTCAGGTATCAAGTGAGTGCACAGATAGAAAATGGTGGTCTTGTCCGTGGCGGTGCGTACCGTTACCCATGGCGTATATCACCATTGTCTCCTGGAACGCATAGGGCCCAATGATAATCAACGATCGATTGTGCGGCGGTCTTTGATCGCCTACCGCGATGCTGCACAACGCCAGAGCAGTTACCTCATTTCCCCTTGTCCCTCCTCACAATTCAGGCAGCCTCCATTTCAGGGGGGCACATGGCATGGCACCTAACTGCGTCATAGCACAATTTTCCAGATAAACGGACTAACTAGGCCACACACAAATTTACTCACATTACTGCAAACACAGTTGTGCAACCTATGTGGTACATGGCTCTCTGCTCACCGTTCTCCTCCAATCAATCAATCAATCATTAAATTTATAAAGCGCGCTATGTACCCGTTAGGGTTTCGAGGCGCTGGGGGGAGGGGGGAAGCTGCTATCGTTCGAAGAGCCATGTCTTCAGGAGTCTCCTGAAGGTGAGGAGGTCCTGGGTCTGGCGTAGTGAGGTCGGGAGTGAGTTCCAGGTCTTGGCGGCGAGGTAGGAGAA
Source organism: Pleurodeles waltl (assembly GCF_031143425.1). Classification (NCBI taxonomy): domain Eukaryota; kingdom Metazoa; phylum Chordata; class Amphibia; order Caudata; family Salamandridae; genus Pleurodeles; species Pleurodeles waltl. The sequence goes on along the minus strand of NC_090440.1, from coordinate 1,084,654,838 downwards.
GGATCTGCCGCCAGAGGTCTTGCGCTGGATTCGGGGGACGATGGCGAGGGCAAGGTTGGCCGAGCGTAGTTGGCGTGAGGGAGCGTAGAAGTTGAGTCTGGTGTTCAGGTAGGTGGGTCCGGTGTCGTGTAGTGCCTTGTGTGCGTGGGTGAGGAGTTTGAAGGTGATCCTCTTGTCCACGGGGAGCCAGTGGAGGTCCTTCAGGTGGTGGGAGATGTGACATCGGCGGTGTATGTCGAGGATCAGGCAGGCGGATGCGTTCTGGATGCGTTGGAGTCGTTTGATGTCGTTTGTTGGGATGCCTGTGTAGAGTGCGTTGCCGTAGTCGAGTCTGCTACTGACGAGGGCTTGGGTCACCGTTTTTCTGGTTCCTGTTGGAATCCACTTGAAGATCCTGCGGAGCATGCGGAGGGTGTTAAAACAGGAAGAGGAGACAGCGTTGACCTGTTTGGACATGGTGAGAGCGGAGTCGAGGATGAAGCCGAGGTTTCGTGCGTGGCAGGCTGGGGTGGGTGGGGGGCCCAGGGCGGTGGGCCACCAAGAGTCGTTCCAGGCCGAGGGGGTGCGACCGAGGATGAGGACTTCCGTCTTGTCGGAGTTAAGTTTCAGGCGGCTGTTGCTCATCCATTCGGCAATGGATTTCAGTCCCTCATGGAGGTTGGCTTTGGCGGTGAGAGGATCTTTGGTCAGGGAGAGGACGAGCTGGGTGTCGTCGGCGTAGGAGAGGATGCTGAGGTTGTGCTGGCGGGCCAGTTGTGCGAGGGGGGCCATGTAGACGTTGAACAGCATTGGGCTTAGTGAGGAGCCTTGGGGGACGCCGCAGATGAGGTTGGTGGCTTCGGAGCGGAAGGGTGCGAGTCGGACTCTCTGAGAAAAGAGGAGATCCAGTTGAGGGCTTTGTCTTGGATACCGGCTTCGTGGAGGCGATTTAGTAGGGTGCGGTGGCACACCGTGTCGAAGGCAGCGGAGAGGTCTAGGAGGATGAGGGCTGAGGTTTCTCCGTTGTCCATTTGTTGTCTGATGTCATCTGTGGCGGCGAGGAGTGCAGTCTCTGTGCTGTGGTTGCGTCTGAAACCGGATTGGGAAGGGTCTAGGATGGAGTTGTCTTCGAGGTAGTGGGAGAGCTGTGCGTTGACGATCTTCTTGATGACTTTCGCTGGGAAAGGGAGGAGGGAGATCGGTCGGAAGTTTTTGAGGTCGTTGAGGTCAGCCTTAGGTTTCTTGAGGAGGGGTTGGATTTCTGCGTGCTTCCAGCTGTCCGGGAAGGTAGGGGTGTTGAATGAGAGGTTGATGATCTTGCGGAGTTTGGGGGCGATGGTGACGTCGGCTTTGTTGAAGACGTGATGTGGGCAGGGGTCAGAGGGAGATCCTGAGTGGATGGAGTTCATGGTCTTAAGGGTTTTGGCGTCGTCTACTTGGGTCCAGGTGGTGATGAGGTCGGCGTGGGTGGAGTTGTTGGGGGTGGGGTCCGGCGGAGGTGTGGTGTTGAAGCTGTTGTGGATGGCTGCGATTTTCTGGTAGAAGAAGGTGGAGAGATCATCGCAGAGTTTCTGGGATGGAGGGACGTCGTTGGCGTTGGCGTTGGGGTTGGAGAGTTCCTTCACTATGCAGAAGAGTTCCTTGCAGTCGTGAGCGTTGTTGTTAAGTCGTTTTGTGAATTGGGAGCATTTGGCGCGTCGGATCAGTTGGTGGTGTTCGCGGTTGGCTTCCTTGAGGGTAGCAAGGTTGACGGGTGTGCGCTCGAGGATCCATTTTTTCTTGAGTTTCTGGCAGGTGCGTTTGGAGGTGGTCAGTTCGTCTGTGAACCAGGCTGTTTTTTTCTTTTCTTGGTTGACGGTGGGTCTCTTGAGTGGTGCTGGATGTGCTAGGATGTTCGCGCAGTTGAGGATCCATTGTTGGAGGTTGATGGCGGCGGAGTCCGGGTCGGTGGGGTCGGGTGGTGTGTTTTTGGCGAGGGTGCTGGCTAGTTGATCTTCGGTGACTTTTCCCCAGCGGCGGTGAGGCGGTAGAGGGGTGCGGTGGTGTTCAGTGTTTCTCTTGAAGGTGAAGTGGACGCAGTGGTGGTCGGTCCAGTGGAGTTCGGAGGTGTGGCTGAATGAGATGTGGTTGCTTGCAGTGAAGAGTGGGTCAAGGGTGTGGCCGGCGATGTGGGTGGGTGTGTTGACCAGTTGACGGAGTCCGAGGTTGGAGAGGTTGGTGATCAGTGATGCGGTGTTGGCGTCATTGTTGTTCTCCAGGTGGAAGTTAAGATCTCCCAGGAGGATGTAGTCTGAAGAGGCGAGGGCGTGGGTGCTTGCGAGGTCGGAGATGGTGTCGCTGAAGGGGGCTCTTGGTCCTGGAGGACGGTATATGAGGGTTCCTCTGAGGGTAGTGTTGGGGTCCGTGTGAATCTGGAAGTGGAGGTGTTCGGCTGTCTTGAGGGTGTCGTCCGTGTGGGTGTGGATCTTGAGGGTAGATTTGTGGGCGATGGCTATTCCTCCGCCGATTCCGTTGGTGCGATCTCTTCTGGTGATCTTGTAGCCGTCAGGGATGGCGATGTCTGGGGCCGAGGAGTCGTTCCACCAGGTTTCGGTTAGGAAGGCTACGTCTGGGGCGGTGCTGTCGAGCGGGTCCCAGAGCTCAATGGCGTGCTTTCGTGCGGAGCGTGTGTTGAGGAGGATGCAGTGCAGGTGGTTTGTGTTGGTTGTTGCTGGCTTCGTTGTTCTGTTGCAGGTGAAGTTGGAGGTGCAGCAGGAAAAAGGTCCTTTGGTGTGCTTCGGGGTGGCCTGGAAGCATTCTGTGGAGGAGCCAGGGTTGAGGGCGAGGAGTTCGCTGGCCGAGTAGCGGCGGCTAGGGGTGCGGGGGGTGTGCGGACCAGGGGGGGTGGCGCTGGGCGCGGTCCAGGCGCGGACGGGCGCAGACGGGCTTGCAGCGCCAGCCATTAAGAAGGGAGGGGGGAGGGAGGAGCAGCTGGGAGGCGGGAGGGAGCGGCGAATGGGGGCGCGAGGGGGGCGGGCCGCAGGGAGGCAGCGGCAAGGGGAGATCAGCAAGGGGGAGCGCCCAAGGGGTGAAAAAACCAGGGAAAAAGGCACAAAACAGTGAGGAGAAAAGTTTAAAAACAGGCACAAAATACAATTATGGCACAAGTTACAGCAATCAGAGGGGCACAACGGGGGCAGAAGCGCAAGGAGGCAAGGCGCTGAAATTTGGACAAAAACACTTACAGGAGGGCGAAAAGCGGCACAATCAGAAGGGGCACAACGGGGGCAGACGCGCAAGGGGGCAAGGTGCTGAAAATTAGAAAAACAACTTACAGGACGGCGAGAAGCGGCACACGGGTCAAGTGAAGCTTACAAGAGCCCACTAGACACCAGGGATGAGGCGCAGGAGGATGCCTGCGGGTGGAGGAGGGCCTCGAACACTCTAACAGCAGCGTGGGCGGGGGTCAGGGGCAGGAGACAGCAGGGTGGTGCTGCGGCCGTGGGGGGCGAGCTCTAGACCTAAGGCAGGTCAGAGGTTGCTCCATAGGCCACATCCGCTGGGGCAGATGATGCGATAGCGTCATCCTCCGGTGTACAGACCCCTGGTGGACCTGTCGACAATGGATGACAGACACATCATAATCACCTACAGACTTGATTGTGCCACAATCCAAGACCTGTTTGCCCAATTAGAGCCATACCTGATGTCAGCTATCCGCCTTCCCACAGGAATCCCCCCTCTAGTGCAGGTCCTGTCAGTGCTGCATTTCCTGGCAAGCTGCTCCTTTCAAACTACAGTGGCCATGGCATCAGGGATGCCTCAGCCAATGTTTTCGAACGTGTTGACCAGAGTGTTGTCTTCCATGCTGAAACACATGCGCAGCTATATCGTGTTTCCCCAGGTGGAGGATTTGCCCACAGTGAAGGCTGATTTTTATGCCCTGGGACATATCCCCAACATCATTGGTGCCACTGAAGGTACATATGTGGCATTTGCCCCCCCCCCACAGAAATGAACAAGTGTACAGAAATAGAAAAAGCTACCATTTGCTGAATGTGCAGATGGTGTGTTTGGCGGACCAGTACATCTCCCATGTGAATGCCAAGTATCCTGGCTCTGTGCATGACGCCTACATTTTGAGGAGTAGCGTAATCCCCTATGTGATGGGCCAACTCCAGAGGCACCGTGTGTGGCTAATAGATGAGCCCAAAGTCCCCACACAGTATGAGTAGGTGTCTGGGTATGGGGTAGTCCCTAAGGGTTAGTGTGTGTCTAACAGTTATCCCTCGACATTTGCAGGTTACTCTGTTTACCCCAACCTCTCATGGCTACTGACCCCAGTGAGGAATGTCAGGACAAGGGCAGAGAACTACTACAATGAGGCACATGGCCGAACTAGGCGTATTATTGAGAGGACGTTCGGCCTCCTGAAGGCCAGAATCCGGTTCCTCCATCTAACAGGTGGCTTCCTATACTACTCACCGAAGAAGGTGTGCCAGATAATCGTGGCATGCCGCATGTTGCGCAACCTGGCATTACGATGCCAGGTGCCTTTTCTGCAGGAGGATGAGCGTGTTGATGGTCTTGTGGCAGCGGTGAAGCCTGTGGACAGTAAGAACGAGGAGGCAGAGGAAGAAGATATTGACAACCAAACGAACATCATCATGCAATACTTCCAGTGACACACAGGTAAGAGGCTGTAACTGCTCCTCACCTTTCTTAATACTGTAGGACATTGTATAAGTCTGCCTCTTAACCTCTGTCGATGGACACTGAAAGTTCACTTTGTATTTCAATTTTTTAGATCTGGGTCCCTCATTCTGCCTTCTAACATATGTACTGCTGCCCAACAACTGTCATACATTGGTATGAGCAAATGAACATTTACATTGCTATTTGTTGCTGATGTTGTAATAGTACATTTGTGAAAGATCAGAAGGACTCCAGATTGGTTTGTGATTAAAGGGTGTTTATTTAGGGGCTAATGAGTATAGGGGTATTTGGAAGGGGCTGGGGCGATGGTGGAGGAAGGTCCATAGTAGAGTCCAGTCTCTTGGTATCACAGGTGCATTGTCCAATGGGGCATAGGAAGGGGAGTAATGGCAGTTCAAGGTGGACAGGGTAACTGAGTGGGACAGAAGGGTGACAATCAGGAGGGTCCTATTTCCTGGCGGGGGTCTTGGCAATGTTCTCTGTCTTCTGCCTGGATCGCAGGGACCGGTTGCGGGTGATTCTCTTTCTGCAAGGGGGGTGCTGTGGCATGTTGTTCCTGTGGCTGGGCCTCCTGTGCACTAGCGCTGGCAGAGGTGGAGGGCTGTTCCTCGATTTGGCTAGTGTCAGGGGCACTTTGTTGTGCCACTGCCTCCCCCATGGTCTTGCCTATGTCAGCCAGCAACTCTGATATGGTAACCAGGATGGTGTAGATGTTGGTGAGGTCCTCCCTGATCCCCATGTATTGTCCCTCCTGCAGCCGCTGGGTCTCCTGAAACTTGTCCAGTACCATGACCATGGTCTCCTGGGAATGGTGGTATGCTCCCATGATTTTTGTTAGTGCCTCGTGGACGGTCGGTTCCCTGGGCCTGTCCTCCCTCTGTTGCACAGCAGTCCTCCCAGCTTCCTTGTTGTCCTGTGCCTCTGTCCCCTGGACCGTGTGCCCACTGCCACTGACCCCAGTTCCCTGATTGTCCTGGGTTAGTGGGTTTGCCTGGGGTCCCTGTAGTGGTGGACACACTGCTGATTGATTTGTCCTGGGGACAGCGGCATGGGCCCGCTGGGTGAGTGCTGTGATGGTGTTTCCTGAGGGGGAGGTTCTGTGGTGGATTGGGACTGTGGCAGGGAAACCGACTGACCAGAGGTCCCTGATTGGCCAGGCTGGTCATCTTCATCCAGGTGTGCAGAGATGCTGTCATCACTGTGGGACTCTTCTGTGGGGGGACTGGATATGGCTGCCACCTCCTGTCCGGTGACATTGGGTAAGGGTCCTGTTGGGGTGTAAATGCATTGTTATTTTATCTGTGTGTGCCATCTTGTGCAATGTGTGTGTTTCCCTCTATTACTGTGCTGGCACTATCGCCTTGGCCCTTGTGTGAGTGGTGATTGTGTGCCCTGGGTGAGTCTCTATTTAGGACATGCTTTGGTGATGGGTATCCATGCATGTCTGTGATGGGTGTCCATGCATTATTGTTGCATGCAGGGCTTGGTTGTGGGAGTGGTGGGTTGTGATGGTGAGGTGTGTGGGAGATGGTGGAGTCATGGGAGTGAGGATGAGGGTAGGAGTATGTGATGGCATGCAGGTAGGGTGGCGGATATGATAGCAAAGATATGACTTACCAGAGTTCAGTCCTCCTGCTACTCCTGCAACGCCCTCAGGATGCATGATCGCCATGACTTGCTCCTCCCATGTTGTTAGTTGTGGGGGAGGAGGTAGGGGTCCACCGCCAGTCCTCTACCTGATGTCTGGATACCACGGAACGCACCTTCCCCCGTAGGTCGTTCCACCTCTTCCTGATGTCATCCTTTGTTCTTGGATGCTGTCCCACTGCGTTGACCCTGTCCATAATTCTCCGCCATAGCTCCATCTTTCTTGCAATGGAGGTCTTCTGCACCTGTGATCTGAATAGCTGTGGCTCTAACCGGATAATTTCCTCCACCATAACCCTGAGCTCCTCCTCAGAAAACCTGGGGTGTCTTTGAGGTGCCATGATGTGGTGTGAGTGATGTGTGAGGTGATAGTTGATGTGATGTGTGGGGTGATGTGTTGGGGTGTGTGGTGTGATGTGCGTGGATGGTGTATGAGTGATGGTGTTGTGTGCCTCTGGATGCTGGTGTGGTCTTTGCTTTGCTCTTTCTGTGATTTGTTTGGTGTGAGGGGTTGTGGGTAATGTGATTGTGTCTTTTACATTGGATTGGGGGTGTGGGTGCGGTGTGTGTATGTGTGTCAGGTGTGTGTTGTTTGAATTGTCCAATGTGGTGTAGTTTTGTAAATTTGTTTGTATTTTGAGCACGGCAGTGTGTACCCCCAATGGTTTACCGCGGTTGTAAGACCGCCGCGTTGATTCGTGGGTCATGATGCTGTGGGCGTATTCCTGTTGGTGTAACTGTGTGGGTTTTGGTATTGCCAGTTGATCACTGACCTTTGGTGTGGCGGACTTGTGTGGGTGTCTGTATAGTGGCAGAATTCTCAGAGTGGGTCATAATACCCATTGCGGATTTCCACCGCGGACATGGTGTGTTGGCGGCCGTCGGCATGGCGGAAAGCGGGATTTACTGCCAGGGTTGTAATGAGTGCCTAAGTCATTTTTAAAAGTCTCATCATTCCCCAAGGCCAACAACATCTCTCATTCAGCCACAAGCCATGCCACCCACCCCTGGCCATCTATTTGTTGACCCAGACGAGCTCATAATTATCTATCCACAACAGACATAGAAGCCTTGTTACTAAACTACAAGGATTTCTCACCATTAGCCCAACTGCCAAACTTCAACTTACCAACTGTCGACATCAAGGAAAGACGAAGGCCTCATTATAAAATGTATAACATAAACCACAAGGACTGAATAGAGATCACTCTAACACCAAATCTGAATTCCCCATGCCACTCAAATCTGACACCAAAATGCATGACAATAAACTGCAGATCAGAAATCAAACATGCCACAGACATCACCAAAACTATCCTACACCACAAATTAGCCATTCTTTTCATGACAAACACTTGGCTAAATCATTGGTGCTTGACACCCATGCTTGACATACTCATTCCTCCAAACTACACCATCCAACACCTGGACTGACTATGACATAGACTAGGGATCGCAATCATTCATAGAAACTCACTATTAGTCAAAATGTTCCCTGTAGACAGTCGCACATCATGTGAATACATGGATGCAGAGATCTCCACAACAAAGAGATCACTTTTCAAAATACACATCTTCTACAACCCACCCGGTAACAACCAGCTGTTAATTAAACATATAATGGAAACAATTACAATATACTCCATGCTACACCCCAGCTCCATTTTTCACAGAGACTATAAACCTTCACAGGAACAAGGAGCAGGACAGGCAGGTTTTTACACTTGAACAACTCATCACTGACCAAAATTTACTCCAATCATGCACTAGCCCAACACATAACAAGGGTTCAACGCTCGACCTAATCATATCTAGAGTAGGAGCTCTGACAATTGACTCAATCACATCCAATGACCGGTCTGATCATCGCTCAATCATATTCCACCTAAATACATGCACACAGACAACTAAAAGACAAGCATCCAAATAGAATGACTGGGTCAGAGACACCAAAAACACAGACAGGGTACTGCTGTCCTCCTTTTGCAAGGAAAACTGCACCCCTTTAACTACCACCCTCAATGCTTGTGAATTAATCAAACACTACAACCAAACATTATCAAACATAATGGAGACAGTAGCCCCACTGAGACTCAAATGACAAAAAAGCAAAACCCTCCCAACCTTGGTACAATCAAACCTAAATGAGGAAAGGAGGACTCTGAGACACGCCGAGCAAATGTGGAGATGGGCACCCTTCACACCGCTTCTAATCAAACTACGTGAACAATGGAACAACCACAAAAACACATTTGGAAATCAAAGACATTGTATTTCAGATCCCAACTCAACAATGCAAGGAATCACCAAAGAAGGCTGTTTGAAATTGTCAACCAATAAACTGGGACACGCATTGGAACCAAGATAAGCAATAACTCAGGTGAAAAATGGGAAGATTCATCTTCATTTTTCATCAACAAAATCCTAGAAATCGAAACAAATAATATAACCTACAAAGAAAGGCTGCAAACCACCATAGACAACTATCACCATTCCAAAGGTGAATCAATTTCCCCAGTGGAGGATCATACAATGTTCCCTAAATCCATGACCAAAAATCAAGCAGTCTGGAGTGAGTTTAGAACACTATCTGAGGAGGAGGTATACAATACCTTACTATCCATGAAACCAATATCTCACTTCAACAATCCTAGCCCCTTTACTATGCTGAAGGAACTCAGTCATCTTTTCTCACGTATACTAAGATTGTAAGTTTCTCACTAGAACAAGTCATCATCCCAGACTGCCTGTAGACTGGGCAACTAACGCTCTTGAAAGAAGTAGGAGCAAATCCTACAACCCTGAGTAACTTTCGCCTGGTGACGAATATCCCCTTTCTGGACAAATTGTTGGGAAAATGTGTGCATAACCAACTGAGTCAGCACGTTGATCAATTTATTCTACTCAACAAATTTCAGTCAGGTTTTAGGCTAGGGCACAGCACAGAATCAGCCATTGTTCACATTATGAAGGACACCCTTATGTTGCCAGACAACAACTCCTGCCTACTCATCCTCCTAGACCGCTCATCAGTATTTGACATGGTCAATTACAACAACCTATTAAGATTGCTAGAAGATAGAATGGGCTCTCTGACACCCTCAAAGAATCAAAGAAATCTTGTCGCGCCCTTGAGAAAGCCTGGCGCAAGGACCGCACCGCTGACAACATGACCGCCCTCAAGAACGCTACCCGCGAACACCACCACCTGATCCGCGCCGCCAAAAGGAACTTTTTCACCGACAGACTGGACAAAAACAGACACAACAGCAGAGAACTCTTCAGCATCGTCAAGGAGTTCTCCAACCCCAGCGCCAACGCCAACGCCGTCACGCCCTCACAGGATCTGTGCGAATCCCTTGCCACTTTCTTCCATCGCAAGATTAGCGACCTCCACGACAGCTTCGGACACCAGACCCAACCAAACACCACCGAACCGGCATCCACGGCCATCACCCTAATCAACTGGTCCTTCATCAACACGGAAGAAACCAAATCCATCATGAACTCTATCCACTTCGGCGCCCCTTCGGACCCCTGCCCGCACTTCATCTTTAACAAAGCCAACGACATCATCGCCCAGCACCTCCAGACCGTCATCAAGTCCTCTTTTTCTTCTGCTACCTACCCCGAATGCTGGAAACACGCCGAAGTCAACGCTCTACTAAAGAAACCTACGGCTGACCCGAGCGACCTGAAAAACTTCCGCCCCATCTCTCTTCTGCCTTTCCCAGCCAAAGTAATAGAGAAGACCGTCAACAAACAGCTGACCAACTTCCTGGAAGACAACAACCTGCTCGACCCCTCACAAACCGGATTCTGAACCAACCACAGCACTGAAACCGCCCTCATCTCAGTCACTGACGACATCAGAACCCTGATGGACAACGGTGAAACAGTCGCCCTCATTCTGCTCGACCTCTCGGCTGCCTTTGACACCGTCTGTCACCGCACCCTAATCACCCGCCTCCGCTCCACCGGAATCCAAGGCCAGGCCCTGGACTGGATCGCCTCCTTCCTCTCTAACCGTTCCCAAAGAGTTTACCACCCTCCGTTTCGCTCTGAACCCACCGAGATCATCTGCGGCGTACCCCAAGGCTCATCACTCAGCCCGACACTCTTCAATGTCTACATGAGCCCCCTCGCCAACATCGTACGCAAGCACGACATCATCATCACCTCCTACGCCGACGACACCCAACTTATACTCTCCCTCACCAAGGACCCCGCCAGCGCCAAGACCAACCTACAAGAGGGTATGAAGGACGTCGCAGATTGGATGAGGCTCAGCCGCCTAAAGCTGAACTCGGAAAAAACGAAAGTCCTCATCCTCGGCAACACCCCGTCCGCCTGGGACGACTCCTGGTGGCCCACTGCCCTCGGCACCGCACCGACCCCCACAGACCACGCCCGCAACCTCGGCTTCATCTTGGACCCTCTTCTCACCATGACCAAGCAAGTCAACGCCGTGTCTTCCGCCTGCTTCCTCACCCTCCGCATGCTCCGCAAGATCTTCCGCTGGATCCCCGCCGACACCAGAAAAACCGTGACCCACGCCCTCGTCACGAGCCGCCTGGACTACGGCAACACCCTCTACGCCGGGACCACAGCCAAACTCCAAAACTGACTGCAACGCATTCAAAATGCCTCGGCCCACCTCATCCTCGACATTCCCCGCAGCAGCCACATCTCCGCACACCTGAGACACCTGCATGGGCTCCCAGTCAGCAAAAGGATCACCTTCCGACTTCTCACCCACGCACACAAAGCCCTCCACGACAAGGGACCTGAATACCTCAACAGATGCCTCAGCTTCTACGTCCCCACCCGCCTCCTCCGCTCCTCTGGCCTCGCGCTCGCTGCTGACCCTCGCATCCGCCGCTCCACGGCGGGTGGGAGATCTTTCTCCTTCCTGGCGGCCAAGACCTGGAACTCCCTTCCCACCAGCCTCAGGACCACCCAGGACCACTCCGCTTTCCGGAGACTCCTAAAGACCTGGCGGTTCGAGCAGCGATAACCCCCCCTTTTTTCCCCTAGCGCCTTGAGACCCGCACGGGTGAGTAGCGCGCTTTATAAATGTTAATGATTTGATTTGATTTGATTTGTCTGGGAACGTGCACACCTGGTTTGCATCCTTCCTGCAGAGCTGCTCATGACAAATCAAACTAGGGAACTCATTCTCAAATACCTCACCAGTGAGATGCAAAGTACCACAAGGGTCGATCACCTCCCCCACACTCTTTAACCTATACATGGAGCCACTAAGGGAAATCCTTGAACAATCAAACATTGCATGCCACATGTAAGCAGATGACACACAACTATACTTAAAGATATCCTCCATGGAAGAGGTCATCCAACTAAATAACACTTTAGTCAAAGCTCAATCCTGGTTATCTCAAAACAACCTTAAGCTGAACTCTCTGAAAACAGATTTCCTAGTTTTCGCCCATGTTAGACCTGGCATCCTTGGCGTGGTCTCCCTTAACTTTTTGTCTCTACTTCCCAAGTTGTTGCTGTGTGCTGGACTCTGTATTTGCCGTTTTTGTTACTCTGGCCACTTTACCCCTGCTGACCAGTGCTAAAATGCAAGTGCTCCTTACGTGAAATTATATGCATAATTGGCTTTTCCATAACTGGCATATTTGATTTACTAGTAGGTCCCTAGTAAAGTGCAATAGAGGTGCTGAGGGCCTGTAAATCAAATGCTACTAGTGGGCCTGCACACTGATTGTGCCACCCACATGTGTAGCCCTGTAAACATGGCTCAGACCGGCCACTGCAGTATCTGTGTGTGTGGTTTTTAAACTGCTAATTCGACCTGGCAAGTGTACCCACTTGCCAGGCCCAAAATGTCCCTTTTTATACATGTAAAGCAGCCATAAGGTAGACCCTAGGTAGCCTCATGGACAGGGTGCAGTGTATGTTAAAGGTGGGACATGTACTGATGTGTTTTACATGTCCTAACAATGAAATCCTGCCAAATGCCATTTTCACTGTTGCTAGGCCTAACTATCTCATAGGCTAACTTGGGGGCTGCCTTTAAATATCTTTTAAGTGCAGCTTCCCTTTGGGAACAGATAGATATGGAGAGTGGGGTCTCTGAACTCAAAATGTAAAAATATATATTTGTGGTAAAGTTGGTTGTTAGATTGTTAGTTTAAAAATTCCACTTTTAGAAAGTAGGCATTTTCCTGCTTTAACCGTTCTGTGCCTGTTTGTGGTTACCTGTCTGGGTTAGACTGACAGTTAGGCTGTTTGTGAATGTCATCTAGACAGTGACACAAAGGGAGCTGGGGTGTGGCCTGAATATCCTGATGAGCCATCTGGGCTAGAATGGATGGAGGAGTGGTCACTTACATCTGAATGGGCGGTGCCTGCTCTCACACAATGCAGTCTCTAACCCCCAGGTGTGTGTCTGGGGCCTGGCCTGGGCAAGGCAGGATATCTGTAAGCAACAGAGACTTTTCTTTGAAGTTGGGCAACTTCAAAGGCAGAAAGGGGTACAAGTATTGGATCCAAAACCACAAACTTTAGATTTATTAAAGATTTGTTTCTGATACCAAGAGGAACCTCTGCCAAGGAGAAGAGCTGAAGAGCTGAGGAGAAGTGCTGGCCCTCCCTGTCACGGCACTTTGCTAGGTTATCCTGCAGCTGCTTCTGCCTGTGAAAGGGGACACAGACTGGACTTTGTGGTGTATTCCTGCTTGAGAAGAATCTCCAAGGGCTGAGACTGAGCTTGTCCCCTGTTCTGAAGTCTCAGGGCCATCAAAGACTTGGACCAGCACCTGGACTCTCTGCTGAGACTCCTGCCCTGTCAAATGGTGCCTAATCTAGTCCCTGGTCCCTTGAAAGGAGAAGCAGGTGGGAAATCAAGAAGATCCAAGGAAACCAACTTCGGAGGACTCCAGACTGATGCTGCTGCCAAATCCTGTGATGAGGCCTAAAACCAAAGCTGTGTTCCTTGCTGGAGGGCGATGACCTTGCAGGCCTGACACCGCTGCAGCCTCACTGAAGTCCACTTCACCATAATGTGAGCGCCAGACATCAACTTGCACCGAGGCCACCTCACCTCCACTGCCCTTCAGCAAGAACTTGATGCCTCCTCATGACACCTCCGCTATTTCGCTTTGCAGCACCGGAATCGACTCCACCTCGGATCCAGCAACCCCACGATCCCCGACTCCATGCAGCGGCTTGTTTCCTCATTTTCTCAAGGTACCTGAGGGTCCGTGTGACTCCGTGACCGGCGCCATTGGCGCTGAATTCTTGGGAACTACTCCGTCACGATGCTGTGATATCAGCAATTCAAAGCATTTGTGTTTCTATGTGCTATATTTAAGTTTACTCTTTAGAAATTCAGAACTTTGCCTGCGTATGTTGGATTTTTGTCATTTTTGGTTTTGTTTTGATCAGATAAATATTGGCTATTTTCAGGTGTTGAGTAATTTTGTAGTGTCTTCACTGTATTGCTGTGTGTGTTGGTAAACATACTTTACACATTGTCTCTGGGTTAAGCCTTTCTGCTCATACCAAACTACCAAGGGGGTGAGTGGGGATTAACCAGGTGTGTTTCTCCTTTTCACTGACTAGAGTGAGGGTCCTTGTTTGGACCGGGGGGTAACCTGACTGCCAACCAAAGATCCCATTTCTAACATTGGTGGTCAGCGGTGAGGATTGAGATTGTATTTCTACTTGACATACAGTGATTAAGTGTACACTACTAGTTTTAGTACAGACCATTACGTGACCACATACCACTTGTTTTTGTGAGTTTTCTTTTTTCTCTTCTTGGACTTTATTTGCTTCCATTTTTTGACTTTTCAACTTCTCATTGGGAACTTTTTGTTCTGCCTTGGAACTTTGACCTGTAGACGTGCCATAATGTCTAAATCTGGAGATGCACCAGCTGGAGCTGTTTTTGAGTTAGAAAAGCTGGAGTGTTATACAGTTGCCCAACTGAAACAGTTCAGAATCTTGCCTATCCCATTAGTAACTCTGCCAGGAAGGAGGAGCTGCAAAAGGCACTGAGGGTCTGGGTGACAGCCAAGGAGGCTGGAGACAAACAGAGGAGGAGATTGAGGGTGTGGAAGTTCAAAGCAGACAAGATGGTGTAATAAAGGTACCTGTACTGCCTGGGAGAGGGTCTCCAGGGCAGGTAGCAGTGTGTCCTCTAAGGGTCTGAATCCTGAGGAATTGCAGAACAAACAGGCAAAGATATTGCACCAGTTTGAGTTGGAGAAGCCCAAAATGGAGATGGGGATGAGGAGGCTGACCACTGAAGAGAAGAAGATGCTCTTGGCTCAGGAGCTTAGTTTGAGGGAACTAGATCAGAGAAGCCACATCTAGTAGAGATGGTTGCAGCAGTACTGCAGTGCAGCTTGAAAAGAATGTGCACATTCCCAAAGACCTAGTTAAGGATTTCAAGGGGAGGATGATACCTAGTTGTGGTTTAAAAGGTATGAGTGTGCTCTCCACATGAACATGGTCCCTGAAACACATTGGGGGTGCGGTCTGTGGAAGCACTTTGAGATAGAGGGGAGGGATACTCTGAAATCCTTAGTGGATCCTCAGGGACTCACTTACTCTACCATGAAGGACGCCCTACTCACCAGGTACTTTCTTACCCCTGAGCAGTATAAGGATAAGTTTAGGTCCAACAAGAAGAAGGAATTTCAAACATGTTTAGAATGTGCTGACCTTTACTGCAGGTCACTGGATGGTTGGGTGAAGGGCAGTAAGTTTACACATTATGAGGGGCTTTACAACCTAATTGCTTGGGAACACTTGCACAGTCTCTGTTTTCTGAGCTGTGCCACCATCTGATTGACAGCAAGCGGTCTGACCCCCCGAAGCATGTGCAGAAAGTGGACCATTGGGAGAGCATTACGTTCCAGAAGAGGTAAGGGGGAGACCACGCCAAGGGTGAACAGGGTCCCTCTCGGAAGAAATGGGGGGGGTAAGGGTAAACAGGAGGAGTTCTTTAAAGGGCCCCAACCTAGTTCCCATGATAAGGATTCCCAGACCCATTTTGAAAAGAGGCACTGGTTTTCTAAAGGGAAACCTGCAGAGGGTGGTCTCAGTAAGTGTTCTGCATGTGACCAGGTGGGTCTAGGAGAGGTGCCCAGAGCCTGTCAATCAAATGCTACTAGTGGGCCTGCAGCACTGATTGTGCCACCCATATCAATAGCCCTGTAAACATGGCTCAGACCTGCCACTGCAGTGTCTGTGTGTGCAGCTTTTAAACTGCCAATTCGACCTGGCAAGTGTACCCAATTGCCAGGCCCAAACCTTTCCTTTTTATACATGTAAGGCACCCCTAAGGTAGGCCCTCGGTAGCACCATGGACAGGGTGCTGTTTATGTTAAAGGTGAGACATGTGTTTTACATATCCTAACAGTGAAATACTGCCAAATTCTATTTTCACTGTTGGAAGGCCTAGCTCTCTCCTCGGTTAACATAGGGGCTGCTTTTAAATATTTCGTAAGTGCAGTTTCCCTTTGAGAGCAGATACAGGTTGGAGTTTGGGGTCTCTGAAGTCACAATTTAAAAATAGATCTTGTGGTAAGCTGTTTTTTAGATTGTTAGGCACATATTTAAACTCGGTTTGAACTTGGATTTGTGTCACTTTTTTTACGCAAATCCAGCGCAAACTTAACTCCATATTTATATTTTGACGCTAGACCCGTCTAGCTTAAAAAATATGGAGTTAGCGTCATTTTAAGGATGTGTGATACCGCCTTGCATTAATGAGATGCAAGGTAGGCTTTCCCGTCCAAAAAATGACTCAAACACCTTAGGTCCATATTTATCCAACAGGGCAAAAATGGTGCACTGGTGGGAGACGGACCCGAAAAATTATGCTAAACCCTATTTGCATCAACATTTAACATCTGGGTCAGGGCAGGCATTAAAATGAGGCAAGCACACCACTACTTAAGGAAAACACACACAAGCATCATCACAGCCCAACAGGACAACATGGAGGTGCTACTGATGCAGCTTGCATGATGACGTTGAGCAGAGGATCAACAGCAGCAGCCACCAACACCTCAATGTGGCCCAAAAAGGCAACACAGAAGGCAGGAGAGGGTCTTCAGGAATAGGACAACCCTCCATGGCCTCAGGGAACAGGACATCATCCAGATGTATCGACTGAACTGGGAAGCCATAAAGCAGCTTCTGTGCCAAATTTAGCCACATATAGCAGCTAGCCTGCAGAGACCACACAATATAACACCGGGGACCAAGCTTCTAGCTGTCCTGCATATGTTGGCAAGTGGCTCCTTCCTGACAACGGATACCCTGGTCGCTGGGGTATCACAGCCCTCATTCTCGGCCTTCCTGCTCAAGGTCTTAGATGCCATAATCTCTCAAACACCCCACCACATCAGCTTCCCCAATACCCAGCAGAAGCAGCAGGAGATAAAACAGGGCTTCAACCAATTCCATGGCTTCCCACATGTGCTCAGTTCAATTGACTGCACCCATGTCTGGATCGTACCACCTGCAGCAACAGAGCATCTATTCCGGAACAGAAAGCACATGCATTCCCTCAATGTGTAGGCCATAGTTGACCACTAGGGATTGTTTACCAACATCTTGGCCAAGTATCCTTGGAGTGTACATGATTCCTTCATATTCCACCACAGCATGATCAGTCAGCACTTCCAGGACAGACAATATGGCAATGGCCTTCTTGTCGGTAAGTCCATACATCTAGCAATATACACACAGCACAACAACCCTGTAGGACACACAAAACATACACCACAAAATTAACAAGTGGGCAGGATGACACTGAGGTGTGACACAGGTAGTTAGGTTGTACACCCTGACACAATGGGATACACACCTGTGGACAAATGACGGCTGCCACAAACATTACCTGCCACTCTAGAGCAACAAGGGACCAATCTCAAAGCACACAGTGACAATGAAATGGCCTAAACTGGAAGTACAACTTGGAAGATGAACCATTTACAATTACATTAGGCCACATAGTCAATCCAACACCCTCCCAGGCAGTACGTAGCATTGAAGGGGTGTGCAATCTGTGTTGCTGCAGGTCTAACACCATGAGGCACATAGCATGATGATGTTGACTCACATGTAGGTGACACAGAAATACTGAGGAAATCCCAGCATCATACATCACTCCTGAGGGGCCATTGCCAGGTATTAATAAGGAAGTGGACCGTGCAATGAACACATATTGATGTGTCACTAATGCAAACTGTACACTGCTGCCACACTGAAAGAGCCAATTGTCCATCAAAATAACATAAGTACAGATACATCCACCTCCACAAAACAGTTAGCCAGGTTACCTGGAGTGAGTTTGGCAGTGTAGGTGCACGGTTGCACATGAGCCACTGGCAGAGGGAACTACAAATGTTTGCCTAGAACCAAGTCACGCATGGGACAATTGTGTATTGAACACCTCAGTGCTGCCAACTTATGGAGATGTGTTGTGCATTGTCACCTAGCCAAATCAAAGGGCTTCACTGTTGCATTTCATCTGCAATGACATATGTCTAATTGGATGCGATGTCCAGGCCATGTAGTGCAACCATGTTACCACCATATCGGAATCTATTGTGTGTGTAGAAGTATCATGTGTCCTCCAGTGAAAGCACACTAAGACATATTGAACACTACTCAACGCATGGTACATACATACTGACCAGCAGTTTGGAAACAAAATCATAGATCCCAGGTCAATGAACCAAACACAAGTTGGCAAGTCAAACAACCCACTACAGAAAAAACTCACTGAAGCCCAGGATCTCATACAATACCACAAACACATGTGAGTCACAGATGACACAAGATATCAACGGCTGTGCTACATGATATTCCTGTTACAAGCACCAACAAAATACTCACTCCTATAATCTTTTGCAGTGGATCAGGGTTACGCGATCCACCCGTGGATCATGACCCCATTCCCCAACTCAAGCACAGCAGCAGAGAGTGCCTATAATGAGGCACATCGGAGGACACGCACCATTATTGAAAGGACCTTTGGCATTCTGAAGGCCAGATTCAGGTGCCTGGACATCACAGGAGGCAGCCTCCTATATGCCCCACACATTGTTTGCAAAATCATTCATACCTGTGCTATCCTGCACAACATTTGTGTGGGAAGGAACAACCCTCTAAATGAGCCAGAGCAAGAACTGCCTGAGGAGGAGTATTAGGAGGAGGATGATGCCAAGAAAAATAAGTGGAAACAGCAAAACACAGTTGCAGGAATGCCCCTCAGACAGCTAATTGCACACAAATCTTTCAACCAATAGTCACGCTACACACCTTGTTAAGATATTTAAATAAACACCTTATTTGATCACACAATCCCACTCTGGTTTCTTCTTTCTCCATCACATGTTCTTTAGGAACATGAGTATTACCTAAGGGAGCGTGTTATAAAGACACATCTGGCTACTTCTGATGCAACATCACATGTGATGCTTATGATTGTGCAGCAAGCATCACACATATATAAATACTCATCTTTTGAATTTCACATATGAGGGACAAAATCAATGGACCACAACATATGACACACATCCATGCTGCCAACATGGTCTACTGTAGTACATGACACGCAACTATGACATCTCCAACCATAAGGTAAATAAGCGCAACTTACATGAGACAGTGGATGTGAAATATCAGTGGAAACAGGAATGTGTGAACAGGCCCTTGACATTAGTAAGTGTGACTTTTGCAATCTCTGCAAGGAGCTTGTGTAACAAGAGGGCATCATTTCTGAAATGGATAGCATAAGTGGCCCAGGTATGACAAGAAATGTTCACAACACATGCCCTGCGCAGTCCATCCCTGGAAATAGTCCTGCCACTGCCATGTGTTACGTCTCTGCCCTCCCATCTTTAGGGGGCGCTGTAAAGGGACTATCTCTACCCTGGGAATCATCATTAACACTCACCCAAAATCCCTTTCTGACTCCTGTTTGCTTCCCTTTTCCATATGGCATGCTATAGAAGAACTACATTAGTTTGCATGGACTTCAAGTCCCATAATGCACTGCTTGGCAGTCAGTAAGACCTGTAATCTGCTGTCCATTGCTCCCTATGGGAAAAGTCCAGTTGTCCGTTTATACTGGTTTCTCTCCTACAGGACTTGTGAGAGACTGAAGCTGCACACACCTATGACCTCTCTTGTGCAGCCCAGCCATGTGACTCTGCCCTGGCCTTGCTGCTGTTCCCTGTGCCTGTCTTTTCCTCCTAATTGGTTCCCTCGATTTCTGTTTCCTCTTGGGTTGTCATGTCTGGTAAGTGTCCTATAAGTCCTTATCTGTCTAGAAGTGTTTTCCTTTGTATTTGTGTTGGCACCTGGTTTCCAGGAAGCAAATTCAGCCCCCATCTTTTGTCTAGTGTTACATGTAGTCATTAATTCCTAACAGTGACAGGCTGCTATGGCTGTATTCCAGGAATTGCCACTGTGTCTCCAGCCGGACCCATAAGGGCTAGTCTCATGTATGTAAGTAAAATCCTTGTTTGTGCCCTAAAGGACCAGACACAGAATCACTTCTGCTGCCTCCTTTCTATGGGGCTTGTGTGGTGACTATCTGTAAGATTAATCTGCACAGAGGCAATGACGTTCCCTGTTGCTGTGGAAATTTCAGAGTCCTATCCTGTGTACAATCTCAGTAATAAGTCCTGCATGTTTGTTCATTACTGACCCATTCCATATTTGTTCACACTAAGGTTGTTCTGCCTTCCCATTTCTGTTTTCTCTGCCTTATCATAGCTGGCCTTTCGCCTTATATGCGTTTAGCTGCTCTTCTGCTTTGGTACACTTCTTCCTTGAGAGATACTCTGTGAACTCAAGAGGTGCCCCTAACAGAGTCCTGACTAGACCTACCCGAAACTGTAACACCATGGAACCCAGTAATGACACAAGGTACACATTCCCACACACTTGACCTGGACACTTCTGTGGAATGCACATCTGAAAATATATTAACAGATGCAGCCAGGGCAGTAGGTCCACATCAGCAACATAAGTAACATAAGTAATTCTTATGAGTCAAACTGACGTGTACCAAACATTTTATGGGTGGAATTAATGCCTAGTGTCTCAAACACAGTACGTACCCAACATGTACACACGTCCGACATATGTATAGTTCATATACAAGTTACCACAAAGTCCTAACCAACAATTAATGACATATGAGGGGTAACATCTCCGACATAGCACTCATCAGCCATCTTCAATCATCACTGAGTTTTGTTTGTCGTGTGAAATGTAATATCCCCAAAGTCAAACAACTACACACAACACATATTACAAACACATATCATGACTGTTCTATATTACTGATTGCCATCAGATGTAGATACCCATTTGGAACACATTCATACATGAGCATTACGTTTAATGTATTGCATGCCGTTCCTTCAGAAACACAAATATTGTTACAGATCCTTCACACACAAAACACACAGTTGCATGCTTTAACACATGTGGCCAATCACTATACCACACACTGCAGGCCATGCCATCCTATCTTCATGTTGATACAGGGTGTTTGCATGTTAAATATTTTAAAATCACACAATCACAGTTTGAGTCAAAAGTTTTGATGCAAATGCGTTAAAACATCATGCAAACGCTAACTAACCATATATGGGCCCTTAGCATTAATTCCACCTGCGCACCACACACCTGCGGATATCCATTGAATTTGAAGTCTACAGGTAATGCGTGGTATTTTGCCACACATGTAGGTTATGCGTCTAAAATATTCATGCAAGCATCGTATGCATCAAAAAAATACACGAATGACAGAAAACGGGCCGCCAAGGGGACAGGAAGTGATGTAATAGGAAATCCTGTTTACAGGCATGGTACAGTGGGTGTACTTTCAATTTCACTTTACAGTCTGTGCTTTTTCTTGACTGTGTGGCTGTGTCTTGGTGTTGCTGGTGTCTGTATTGTGTTTCTTGTATCTTGTTGTGTCTCTCTTGTGTCTCTTGTGTATTCTGTTTGTTTATTGTAACCTGCGTATGTGCTTTTGTGTGATTTTGTGTCTTTCGGATTAGATTTGTACTGTCAAGTGTCTGTCTGGGGGTTAGATTAGTTGGGTTAGTTGGGGTTCTTAGGTTTAGTCTGTAAATTTCATTTTTTTACATTTATTTTCATTCTTTTTACACTTTTTCTATTTTGCTTTGTTGTGCAAGGACATGTCGAAATGGACGAGGCTGACCTGCATGGGGGAGGAGGAGCTTGGGGGCCTTGTGTGGCTGGTGTGCCACTTTCTTCCATTGATGCTGGAGATGGGTGGGCGTGTGATACAGTGGTATCACACAGAGGCAAGGCAGCTGCAGTGGGGCAAGGTTCTCTACCACCTCAAAAGAGTGTACCACGCAAGCAGGAATGAGTACCAGCTGAAGCATTGCTGGGCTTACCTGGGGGCCAGAGAGCAGGCTCTGCTGGACCACCTGGGTGTGGTGGTTGGTGGCCCTGTTGGTGAGCATTACATTGACAAATGTGTGCAGTAGAATTCTCCCGAGTGAAAGTAGCAGATGTCTTGACGTGCTGCATTCAATGTTTGTGGCCATGTTGAATGCAAGCAGAAAAAACTGTTAGTGTCTCAGTACTGAGATGTAGTCCACATGTCTATACATGTTAACAATGCAGGCCTGAGGTTTGTTGAGTCATGTTCGATTATCACTTAGGGCCACATGTACCAAGCTTTTTTTAACTCTCACAAATGGCCTAGTTTTCAGAATTTGTGTGTTTACGTCAAGAAAAAATGTTTATTCCAATGCTCATACCCAATTTTGCCATTCTGCAATCACATTGCTGAATCACAAAACAGGGTTTGCTAGTTGAATTTAGGAAGGGGTGTTCCCTTCCTATTTGTGAGTCGCAGTCCGCTGATTGATTGTTTGGTGACCACAAATACTACCAGTTTCAGGTTGGTTCAAACCCATTCGCAAAAGGGGAGGGGTCCCCATGGGATCCCTTCACCTTTGTGAATACATGCCCAAAAATTGTTTAGAGCAGGCAGTGGTCCCACGGACTGCTGTCTGCTTTAAAAATTATTAAAGTTATAATATTGGTTTTTGACATGCTTTCTGTTTACCCTTGATGAAATAAGGCTGCATTTTTAAAATAGATATACATCTCTATTTGAAAGCAGTCACAGACATGGTGGTCTGCTGAGCCCAGAAGGTCATCATCCCTGTGAATGCTGCCATTCCCAAGGGGCTTGTAAAATGAGACCTACCTCATTAAAATTCATGAGGTATATCAGTTGCTTCCCCATTTATGATTTACAAACAGTGTCATTGACAGTGTTGTATCTCAGATTATCCTACTCGCAAACTGCGAGTTGCTAAGCGTCGCAATGTGCGACTCAAAAAACCTGATCTTCATACATGTGGCCTTAGTCACACATTTCAGGTGCAATGACAACACCTGTGCCCATGCATTCTGTCAATGATGATCAGGTAATACACTGTCAGCACACCATATTTCACTTTATCAGGACAGCAAAGTGGCCAATCCATGTTTTGCACTACATTGTCATCATTACAAACACATGATCCCTGCCACGCTTGAATCGCCCCCGAATGACCAATCTCCCCAAGCTATCTAGAAATATATAACTGGTCACTAGACTGTCCCCATTCCATAGACAAATGCACTACTACGCCCCCTGTACCAGACATGGGTAAACTATACTGCCCCATACGTAATGTAACCTCCATAAATGATATTATTGTGGCACAGTTTATTGTTATGTATTCTTCCATAGTACATTAATATGGGTATTGCACTATATAGGTTTATGTATGTGTAAATGACTGCTCCGCCCTAATGGACGAATGTTCTGACAATCTTCACTATGTCTAATAAACAGATAAAAAAAAAAAAAAAAAAAAAAAGATCCCTGCCATTATGTTGGCAAAGGGGGCATACACGGCTTAGGGGACACTGCCAATGGGGCATTTGTTACCTACATACAAACATGCCACTTTTGTCATGGACCACTGAATGCATGATAATTGCAGACTGAAATTTGAGCCACGTGTCCATCACATAGTAACTCAGTGTCCCTTGATGCACAAGCCACAATACCTGAGTCACTAGTATTGCATTGCACCAGGGAAGTGCCACTGAAATTGTCACCCAAATACAAATCATGACGTGGAGTGCCATCTGAAATGGATTAGCCACAAATGTTTGTAGTCGGATTTAGCACCACATGATTGTTAGGCCAAGCGCATGTGCGCAGATGTGTGTTTATCACTCACTGGAATCTCAGTGTCAATGTGAGTTTGCAGTGGTATGCCTATTGGAGTGTCTACATGCAGGATCACCAGCTCACTCATGTAATATGTTACACACTGTGATATGTTGTCCACACATTTGTGCAGTGATCTCACATTGAGCATATATTTCCTTTCCATGTCTTACAGGTGTACCTGCCCCCTATACCATCGGGGAAGTAGCTCGATTTCAGGACCCAGCCGTATCTAATAAGTGTGATAATGTCTGTCCTGTGTAGTGTTTGCAGCTGTTGTGTGACACTCATTGCAAGGTATGATGAGTTGGCACATGATCTGTTGTAATACTTGACTGGATGTTGACATAGGCCCTCATTATAACATCAGCGGTAAATCCCGCTTACCGCCATGCTGAAGACCGCCAACACACCACCGTGGCTGCAGAATTCCACCACAGCTATTACGACCCACAGCTCGAAATCCGACAAAATCTGAACACCCACACAAGTCGGCCACACCAAAGGTCAGTGATAAACTGGCGATAACAAAACCTCCACCGTCACGCCAACAGGAATACACCCACACTAACACAACCCACAAATCCACGCGGCGGTCATTCAACCGCGGTATTCCATTGGCCGCACACACCGCCGCGCTCAAAATACACACAACCTTACAAAACACAACTACATTGGACATATCGAAATACACACACCTGATACACATACACACATCACTCCCACACACCCAATCCAATATAAAACACACACCCACATTACCCACAAACCCTTACAACCAAACGTTTTTGAGAAGCAGAGACACAGCAAAGCAAAGACCACACCAGCATACAGTGGCACACAACACCATCACTCATACACCTTCCACACACAAAACACCTCACACCCCTAAACATCACCCCACACATCACAACACACACCACCTCACACATCACCCACACCACCCCATGGCACCACAAAGACACCCCAGGTTTTCTGAGGAGCTTAGGGTCATGGTGGAGGAAATCATCCGGGTAGAGCTACAGCTATTCGGATCACAGGTGCAGCACACCTCCATAGCTAGGAAGATGGAGCTATGGCGCAGAATCGTGGACAGGGTCAACGCAGTGGGGCAGCACCCAAGAACTAGGGATGACATCAGGAAGAGGTGGAATGACCTACGGGGGAAGGTGCGTTCCGTGGTCTCAAGACACCACATTGCGGTTCAAAGGACTTGCAACGGACCCCCACCTCCTCCCCCACAACTAACAACATGGGAGGAGCAGGTCTTGGCTATACTGCATCCTGAGGGCCTGGCAGGGGTAGCAGAAGGAATGGACTCTGGTAAGTCAAAACTTCAACTACTTCATCTTCCACCCTACCTGCATGCTATCGCATACCCCCACCCTCTCCTTCACCCTATCACTCCAACTCCTCACAAATTGTCTACTATCACAAACCACACATCCCAACACCAAGCCCTGCATGCAACAACAAAGCATGAACACCCATCACCAATGCATGTACACTACACATACCCACACAGACCCCTAAACAATTATCACACAAGCTCCAACACAATAATGGAAGCACTAGGGAACAGGGTCACCCACACGTTGCACCCCATGGCACACAGAGATGCAATAAACATGCCTTTACACCCCTGCAGGACCCCTACCCAACATCACCGGCAGGAGGGTCCAGACATGTCCACTCCACCCACAGAAGAGGCCCACAGTGATGACAGCAGCTCTGTCCAACTGAATCTAGATGACCAGTCCTGCCCATCTGGGACCTCGGGACAGTCCGTTTCCCTCACACAGTCACAAGCCACCACAGAGCCTCCCCCCTCATGAAACAGCACCCACTCAGCGGGCCCATACCTCTGTCCCCAGGTCACGTCAAGCAGCAGTGTGTCCACCACTACAGGGAACCCAGGCAAACCCACCACCCCAAGAACAGCAGGGACCTGGGGGCAGTGGGCACACAGTTCAGGGGACAGAGGCGCAGGAAAACCAGGGAACTGGGAGGTCTGCTGTGCGACATGAGGAGGACAGGCCTAGGGAACCCACTCTCCACTAGGCCCTCTCCAACATCATGGGAGCGTACCATCATTCCCAGAAGACGATGGCAATGGTACTGGCCAAGTTTCGGGAGACCCAGCGGCTGCAGGAGGAACAGTATTTGGAGTTCAGGGAGGAACTCAAGTCCATCAATACCACCCTGGGCACCATTGTAGGGGTGCTGAAGGACCTCGTGAACACCAGGAGGGACACTGTGGCACAACAAGGGGCCACTGACACTAGCCTGGATGATGAACTGGCCACCACCTCCGCCGGCGCTAGTGGACAGGAGGCACCACCACAGGACCACGACACCTGCACCCCACCCCCTGCAGATGGAGAACCACCCTGCAAGCGGTCCCTGAGATCCAGGACAGACACAGTGAACAATGCCAAGACCCCCACCAAGAAATGAGACCACCCTGAATGTCATCCTCCTGTCCCACTTTGACAGCCAGTCCATCCTTAAACTGCCCTAGCTCCACTTCCTATGCCCCTTTGGACAATGCACCTGTGAGACAAATAGACTAGACTCTGCCATGGACATTCCTCCACCATCACCCCTGACCATTTTACAACCTCATCCACAATTTAGCACTTAAATAAACACCCTTCAATCACAAAACAATCTGGAGTCAGTCTGTGCTTTCACTAATGTGTATTTGCTTTAACTGGGGGAAATAGCAATGTCCATAGTATTGTCAACATACCTATGTCACACAGCTCTAGTCCATGAGGTAACATAGCAGAGGTCGCAAAGTGGGACCCACATCTGTGAAATCGAAAGGGAAAGTGACAAATCAGGGTCCATACACTGGGTGAAAGTGACAGACAGATGATAGGTCGAACAATTACATCAGCTGTAGGAGGCAGTGATGTCTTCTTACCTGTGTCTCACTGGAAGTATTGCTGGATAACAGTGTTTCTGCTGTCTATGTCCTCTTCTTCTGCCTCCTCTTCTTCACTGTCCACAGGCTACACAGCTGCCACAGCACCTCCATCTGTACCATCCTCCTGCAGAAAAGGCACCTGTCGTCGCAAAGCCAAGGTGTGCAGCATACAGCAGGCCACGATGATCTGGCACACCTTCTTTGGTAAGTAGTATAGGGAACCACCTGTCATATGGAGGCACCAGAACTTGGCCTTCAGGAGGCCGAAGGTTCTCTCTATAACCCTCCTAGTTCACCCATGTGCCTCATTGTAGCATTCCTCTGCCCTTGTCCTAGGATTCCTCACTGGGGTCAGTAGCCATGACAGGTTGGGGTAGCCAGAGTCACCTGCAAATGTCGAGGGACAACTGTTAGACAAACACTACCCTTAGGGACAACCCCAGACAACTACTCACATTGTATAGGACCCATGTCCTCACCTAACAGCCACACATGGTGCCTCTGGAGTTGCCCCATCACATAAGGGATGCTGCTATTCCTCAGAATGTAAGCGTCATGCACTGAGCCTGGAAACTTGGCGTTCACATGGGAGATGTACTGGTCTGCTAAACACACTATCTGCACGTTCATAGAATGGTAGCTCTTCCGGTTTCTGTACACCTGTTCACTCCTGTGGGGGGGGGTACCAATGCCACATGTGTCCCATCAATGGCACCTATGATTTTGGGGATATGCCCCAGGGCATAGAAGTCACCTTTCACTGTGGGCAAATCCTCCTCCTGAGGCAGAACGATGTAGCTCTGCATGTGTTTCAGCAGGGCAGACAACACTCTGGACAAGACGTTTGAGAACATAGACTGGGACATCCCTGATGCTATGGCCACTGTAGTTTGAAATGACCCACTTGCCAGGAAATGGAGTACTGACAGGACCTGCACTAGAGGGGGGATTCCTGTGGGATGTCGGATTGCTGACATCAGGTCTGGCTCCAACTGGGCACACAGTTCATGGATTGTGGCACGATCAAGTCTGTAGGTGACTATTACATGTTGCTCTTCCATTGTCGACAGGTCCACCAGTGGTCTGTACACCGGAGGATGCCGCCATCTCCTCACCTGCCCCAGCGGATGTGCGCTATGGATGAGAACAGCAATCAGAAGGTCAGCCAACACTGAGGTACAAAAATAACAACTTTCTTGTGCACAATAGTCAATCTGCGATGTTGCTGTCTTAGTGTGTATGCAAGGCCTACCTATGTGTGACGCAGTTAAAATTAATGCCATGTGGCCCTTTGAAGTGGCGACCGCCTGACCTGTAAAGTGGGACAAGGGGATATGAGGTAACTGCGCTGGCGTTGTACACTGTTGCGGTAGGCGGTGGAGGACCGCGGCGCAATCCTGCATTGGACCCTATGAGTCCCAGGAGGCAATGACAATGTACGCCGGCGGTGACGGTACGCACCGCCGCGGACGTGACCGCCAATTTCTCTCTGTTCACTCACTTGATACCTGATCTTCGACAGGAGAGGACCTACACTGCAAGTGCTGCTGTGACCTCAGTCTGGAATCGACAATGGCTCAAGTGTCTGGGGAAAGGGCCCCTCCCTTCACTTTGGAGGAGTTGGAGAAACTTGTAGATGGGGTCCTCCCCAGTACACGCTACTCTACGGTCCTCCAGACAAACAGTTGAGTACACTGTCAGCATGCTGTTTGGGCAATGCCTGTTTGAAGTGTTGTGGATGGGAGATTGGGGGGGGATGAGGTGTGCATGATACAACGGTGAGTGTATGTGCGTCAGGGCAAGGGTGGAAACGTGGGCCAATGACTGTGATGGGCCGTACGGTTAATGTTTTCCCTTTTCCTCTGTACTATTCCTGTAGGTCAGCGCCCACCAGAAGAAGGATATTTGCCGTGCCATCGCCAAGGACGTCCGGGCCCTGGGGGTCCACCACAGATGGAGCACCCACTGCCATAAAAGATGGGAGGACATTTGCCACTGGAGCAAGAAGACGGCAAAGGCCCAGCTGGGGATGGCCTCCCAATGTGGGAAGGGGTGCCCGTCGCACCTTTACCCCCCTGATGTTCCGGATCCTGGTGGTGGCTTATCCGGAGTTGGATGGGCGCTTGAAAGCATCACAGCAGTCACAAGGGGGTGAGTACCATCACATCCATATGACTCTGCGCGCATTGGAGGTGTCTGGGTGGGGGAGGTGGGCTGTGGGTTCCCCTAGGCAAGGGCGAGCCTTGTAGGCAAGGACCCTTTGTGAGGCAGGCCAAGTGGCACCCCAACCCCAAGAGCAGTAAGAGCCATCTACACCCACTCAGTCTCCTGTGGCTTCCATGTGTGCAACAATGGGGCATAGGCCATGTACCCCATGTCCCTGTGATTAATTAGGGAACTCTAAGTGCATGACGTAGTGCAGAGGGCTGCTGTATCTGTAGTGTCTGCCAACGGTAGCGGTATTGCATGCACTGAACATGTCTTACTTCCTTCTTTCCCCCCCTTTTTGTGGTCTCCCTGTTCTTGTGTGCACTAACATCATCAGGCGGAGGAGCTGTGCCACAGGAGCAGGAGGGAGCTGCATCCCACATGGCCCTGGAGGGCGAGACTACGGCCTCTGAATTCACCAGTGGGACGGAAGGCGAGGGGAGCTCCACGGCGGGGCTGGAGCAGAGACCAGTGACACCGACTCCTCCTCTGATGGGAGCTCCCTTGCAGTGGTGGGCCCCTCTGTGCCCACCGCATCTACAGGTACAGCCGCCACCCCCCCTACCAGCACCAGCAGCCCCTCAGAGTGTGCCCCGTGGCCGCTCACCCAGGAGGGTGGGCATCTCCTTCGCCCCAGGCACCTCAGCCCCTGCCCCAGTCAGCCCTGCTGCCTTCAGTGAGAAGGCCATTGACCTCCTGAGATCCCTCACTGTTGGGCAGTCTACCATTCTGAATGCCATCCAGGGTGTAGAGAGGCAGTTGCAACAGACAAATGCATACCTGGAGGGCATTCATTCTGGCCAGGCAGCCCAACAGTGAGCTTTTCAGCCTCTGGCCTCAGCACTGATGTCCAACCTCCCCCCTCCAACTTCCTCCACCCAGACCCAATCCCCTGTACCTCAGCCTATCCCAAGCACACCATCAGGCCAGCATGTACACACCTCAACACACAAGGGTAGCTCTGTCAAACATAAGCACCACACATCCCACAGGCACTCAAACAAGCATCATACCCATGCACACATACCAACATCCACTGCCTCCACTGTGTCCCCCTACTCCACGTCCTCCTCCTCCCTCCCTGTCTCATCTCCCCTCACACCTGCATGCACTACATCATCAGCCACTACATCCTTCACCAGCACGCACATCACCACACACCGCTCATGTGCAATCATCACCCCCACTACCATTAAACATCCCCTGTGTCCTCTCCCAGTGTGTCTGTGAGCCCTCCTCCCAAACTACACAAACGCATCCACACACCCACCCAACAGCCATCCACCTCACGACAGCCTCCAGCCCATGCACCTTCACCCAAAGTCAACAAACGAACACCACCTACAACTACTACCTCTTCCTCCACTCCCAAACCCCCTCCATCTACCCGTCCCAGTGTGTCTAAAAAACATTTCCTGTCAAACCTTGACCTCTTCCCTTCACCTCCTCCACCCCTTCCGTCCCCAAGGGCCCGCCTTTCCAGGTCCCAACCCAGCACCTCATTCACCACATCACCGGGCACAGTGGTGCCAGCAGTAACCGGCTTCTGGGGTGCGCCAAGCAGCAGGGCTGCCAGTGTCCCAAGGGTGGAGGCCAAGGACATTACCCCACCTCCCAAGCAGAAGAAGTTGCCCACATCCGAGAGGGAGAAGGCCAAAACACCTGACACCAAGGGTTTAGCATCGACAACAGTTGGGGGTGGCAAGACAGCTGCGCCACCATCCAAGGTGGGGAAGGGCCCGAGGAAGAAAGGCAAGTCGCAGCCAACCTGCACAGCGGACAAGACCGCCACCGGCACCGCCACATGCACCGCCGCCAAGGGCACTGCCGCCAGCACCCAAGATACTGGGCCCTTCACCTGCACTGAAGACACTGTGCCCTTCAGCAGCAGCACCCTCAGTCAGGCCGCCACCAGCACCGCCACTCAGGACACAGTCACCAGCACCGAGGTCAGTGAGCCCCCCACCAGCACCGCTGCCCAATGAGCGCCGCAAGCATCACCGCTACTGAGCCTGCCAGGGGCCACGCAACTTCCAGAACCAGTGGAGTATCACATCCACTCCCTCTGTCCTTGGCAGGATGAAGCATTGTGGGCACAATGCCCCCTCCAGAACCAGTGGAGTATCACCTCCACTCCCTCTGTCCATGGCAGGATGAAGCACTTTGGGCACAATGCCCCCTCCTGAACCAGCGGAGTATCACACCCACTCCCTCTGTCCTTGGCAGGATGAAGCACTCTGGGCACAATGCCCCCTCCAGAACCATTGGAGAAAGGCATCCGCTCCCTCTGTTCTTGGCAGGATGAAGCACTCTGGGCACAATGCCCCCTCCAGAACCATTGGAGACTGTTATCCACTTGAGAGACTGTGGCTTTGCACTCCCCAGGATAAAGCAGTGGGCAAACCACCCACTGGAAAGACTTGTGAGACTGTCGCGTTGCACTCCCCAGGATACATCAATGGGCATGGAGCCCCCTCGTGGAGCTGGCGTCGTGCACTCATCCGGCTGAGGTGACCACCATTCCCTTCCCCCTGAGGTGCCTGTTTTATTTCTATCTGATGCCCCTGCAGTGTTCTCTCTGTTTTGATCGGGTTTCTTTTGTGGGCCTCACCCATGCTTTTTGGGTCCAGTGGT
Source organism: Pleurodeles waltl (assembly GCF_031143425.1). Lineage (NCBI taxonomy): Eukaryota > Metazoa > Chordata > Amphibia > Caudata > Salamandridae > Pleurodeles > Pleurodeles waltl. The sequence goes on along the minus strand of NC_090440.1, from coordinate 1,084,623,459 downwards.
CCACGGACTATGTGGTGCAGTACATGGACTTGAACTCTTGGTGTACATATTTGTTAATAGTGTATATATATTTTTGAGCAATGGATTTTTCTTGATTACATTCGTTCAACCCATTTCCTTTTGTCCTTGGGTTCTTCCAGGAGGGGTTGGGGGGGAAATGTTGTATTTCTGCATGTATTGGTGTGTGTGTTATTGTGGGTGAGAGTGTGGGTTGGGGTGTTGCGTGTTGTGTGTGTGTGTCACTTTCTTTTCCCTCCCCCCTCCCCTCTGTCGTAGGTGCAGTACTCACCGTGGTCGTGTCCGCCATCGGTCGTGCTCCTGGTAGAGGAGCAGGAAGAGAAGCGCAGGGAGTATTTGGAGTTCGGGCTCCATGGTGACCTGGTTCCTCGTGGGTTGTGTAGAGGTGAGCGTTTTCCCTTCCAAGTGCTGTTCCCGCCGTGTTTTTGTTCGAGTTGAATCCGCCCCGGAAAAGGTGGCGGATTGGTGTGTCATAATGGTGTGGGCGGTACATTGTCTTCAGCCTGTCTATTGGCAGTGACCGCCATGCTGTTTGTTTGTACCACCATGGCGGTCGGAGTGTTAAAGTGGCTGTCTATGTTGGCGGTTTCCAGCATGGTCATGATTCTATTTTTTTTACCGCCCGCCTGTTGGCGCTCTTACCGCTGCTTTAACACCGACCACCAGGGTTGTAATGAGGGCCATAGTGTTCCATGCAAGTGTTAGACATTCACAGGTAGAGAGTCATATCTTGTGAGTCTTGTGCTGCACAATAGGAAGCAGCGTGTGAACAAGGTGATTACTAGCCACATGTAGGCCCACATGTGACTTGGAAGTGCTTCAGTGTCAGTACAGTGTCACTGGGACATACCCTCATTCTCACAACACAGTGAAGCATCAGTTTTCTGCACAGAATTGTGCATCCCTGTATTGTATTGTACATGCAGTGCTGTATGGGTAACTGTCCCCCAGCATCTAGTCCCATAAGTTGTACTCCATTCACGTGACACATATGTGGTATGCAATAGGAGTGCATGCAGGTCAAGGCCCGATGTGTACTGGCAACAATGTGGATGTTTTGGGAATTGTGTTGGAAGATCAGGTATTGATGGTTATCCACAACTGGACACATGAATGTGGATGCAAATTATCTATGGATACCTTATTCCTAGGTGGCAGCCCTCCTCACACGTGTTCCATCCATGTACAAGTAGAGATGCCTTTGTGCTTGTCCTTGACAGTTGTGATGATGTATTGCATGCCCATCCCCTTTGAGGTGCAGGGGTAGGGGAACAACATGTGTCTAGGTGGATGTGATGACAGTTATCTTATTCAAGCATGCATGTGTCCCAAACAACACTGACCCCTTATAATTAGCAACTGCATACCATCCTGCCAATTACATCTACAAATCACTGGATCTGGGTGCCTTGAAGTTGACTTAGATGATGAAGATTAGTCGGTCTGGCCCATGTGAAGTTGCTGCCTTTGCACTACATCAATGCACAGATCACTTTATTTGGTCCAACTCTTGTTGTGCTTTGCTGTGGTGTAAAAGACATGATTGGTAGGCAGCGTTGCCATTACATTCATCAGGGAAATTGTATCATCTCGACTGTGATTTGGACTGCATGTGCAAATTGAGGCGGAGTGTTAGATTATCATCTGTACATCCATCACACAATGATGACACTGATGGTTGCCTGTCTCATTTTTACAGCTGCCAACATGGACGTAGCAGAGATCTTGGGCTTTCCAGAAGTGGGCAGTGAGATACAGACACACCTTGGATGTGGAGTCTAGGTACTGAAGGCTGGCAAGACGCTATCAGAGAGCACGAGCCGCAGGAGAATGGCAGGCTTTCAGCCAGGGGGGACCGGCATTGGCAACAAAGGTTGTAGCTTCCACCACAACTGCATCCAATACCACAGTGGCCACCTTCACATCTGCCCCACCTGCTGCACAATGAACCTCTGCACCACCGACCACTACACCTGCTGCACCATCAATGTCTGCAACACAGACCACCACACCTGCTGCAATGGACATGGCCGCAATTGCTGAGCTCCAGAGGGGCATAAGGAAAGTGTTAAAAAAAACTTGACACAATACAGAAGGATGTGGTCAAAAATACCCAGAGGCTGAAGGCAATTAAAAAGACACTGAGGAGGGCAAACCTTAGAATTATTGCCTCCCCTCACCCCTTATTCAGTCCCCTCCCTCCTCATTCCTCATCCTGTTCTGTAGTGGGTTTAAGGGGTTTAGTGATAGGTTAGAGTAAGGTAGTTGTTTTGATAGGATAAGTAGGTTTGAGGGGTTCACATTATTACATGTTAGTTTGTGGGTGGATGGGTGGGGGTTAATGTTGGGGCTTATGTGTATTTAAAAAAACCTAAAAAAATAATAAAAAATCTATATATTTGTTTAGTATTAGGTGCTACATATTTAGTTTAGTATATGTTGTCCTACATGTGTCTCGTCAGTAATGGGGGTGAGGGGCAAATGTTTAGAGTGTGTTGTTAATTGTGGTAAGTAAGATTAGTTTAGGGTATTTAGGGCCAGTTGTAGGTAATGTGTAGTTTGGATAGATTAGGTTAGTGTAGATGTGTTAAATAGTTTTGAGTTCTGTTTGTACATAGTTATTATTAAATATTTAGGTACTCCCTAACTGCATGTGTCATATGCTTGGGGCTCAGGGTCTTTGCATGAGTGTATAGTGCCAATTGTCTGTTGGCCTGTGAATTCCATCCTGCATCCACATCCCTCTCTTGACATGTTAATTCCCAGTTCCAACTGAGCTGTCACATTGGCAGCTACAAAAATCTAAATCTCAATGGATCTGCCATCCATTGTACCCATCACTCAACGTGACTATGGCTCCCATGTATTGGAGAGGTAGGTGTGCTTTTTAAGCTATAATTGTTTTGATCCTGTGTTGTGATGTTGGGCACTTTGGGACATCTGCCTGCAGCCTGAAGTTCATGTCAACACTGCTAGACTGAGTAGTGCCACTTTCAGATGAGGTCAAGTATACAAATTTCACACCAATGTGTTTTACTTGTACTCCCAGCTGACGTTATTGGGCAAAAACTCTTACACAGCCATTCCTGCTGTATTTTGTGGGTGAGTCATGTATGTTTTAAAGCAAATGACACATACACAATGGCTTGCTTGTAGTGGATGTGGCCAGCATTGACTTTCATCTTGTAGATACCTTGGCCCTCAATTATACTATCATTGCACTGCGCAAACTTATACTACACAATTATATTTTGTAAGTTTGCACTATTTTTGCTTAAACAAATATGCAAATGCAGCTCAGAAAAGTAAAATCAGGGCCCTTGTCCGTAGATATATGCCCACATTGTTTCTGCACTCTGGTATTGACACTCTGTGACCATAGACATGTTACATGCATAAAAAATTTCCAGCAAAGTGGATGTGTCACATTACACAGAGACAAAGTGGGTGTGTAGGTGCTGTTTATTTTAAAGTGCTGTGGTGCAATATTTAAATTGTCCAGGTCTGTAACCCCATTAGTATAAAGCATTCTATTGTGACGCAACCCAAGTGCAAGGTTGATGGACATATTATTAGACATGCTGAGATGAAGTGTTATTCAGTACAGAGGAACATGGATTGCCAATGGAGTAGTGAGAGACAATTGCAGTCCATAGTGGAAAGGTTGAAAGTGTGTCGGTGAAGAGTGCATGTCACTAACTGTAGCAACACTGGTATGTTGTCAAGCACAGGACAAAGGAAAATCAGTGCCCATGTGGCATGAGCTGGTGCTAGTGGGTTCTCCTATGGGTGAAGATGATCGGTTCCACATATTCATCCTCTGATGTGTGTGACGTCTCCTCTGCCCTTGATGGTGGTGCTGGTAAGTTTGAGGGGGCAACACACACTTCAGTGATTGGAGAAGTGAACACCAAATTCCCGGCAGCTGCCATCTGTGGAACTACATATGGCATAACTGCAGCAAGGAGGAGCTGCTGATTATTGAGTGTGGCAGCAAAATCCCTGTGGTAGGCAGCCATGTCTGCCCTGAGAGAGGCCAGTTCCCGGTGCATGGAGTCCAGCTTGTTGTCATGCATGCGGCAGTGAGATTGGGAGGGCAGGTGTTGTGGCAACTCCCTCACAGCAGTGGTTAGGTCACTCACACACTGTTGGACTCCATGTAGTAGGGACTGTGTGACTTGTTTGGCTGCTGTCTGTTTTGCCGATGTCATCATGCACATGCCCATCCCCTCAAGGCTGGCTGCCATAGTTTGCATCCCCATCCACACCTCCTTGGCCAGCTCCCACTGTACTCCCAAAACTGTCCTCTCAAAGGTGATCCCTGTGTCATCAGAGTCCTCAGCTGTGTTTGAGCTGGCAGGTCGTGCTATTGGGGTGGTGGGAGGGGTCCTCTGGGATGGCTGCTACATATATGCTCCTCCTTTCGACTGGATGTGGTGTCTGGAGGGTTCCCAGGGCATATTGGAGGGTTTCCTGGCTGATGGTGGTCAGCTGGTCATCCAAGTCATCAGGGTAGTCCAGGACAGGCAGAATCACAGAAGAGCCATCGTCCTCTGCAATGAGATATTGTATGATTAGTGTGTCTGTGCTGTGCCAGTTGTAATGTGACATCACTGAATTTCCTATTGGTGGTACATTGTTATGTTGGTTCCCATGCATTGTTTCTGTCATTAATGTTTGCAGTCTCTAAGCCCTATGTCCCACCTGCATGTCACATGTAGCGTGGGCACTTTGGGCAATTGCCTGCGTCACATCTTCTAGGTGTGTGTTCTGTACAAATTGTGGCTTGCCACCTTCTTGTACTCATCAACCCTCCCTCTGCTTCCATTAGCATGGTGAGGCCTTGCAATGACTGTTGGTGTGCTGATGCCACAGCACCACAAATAACAATATGGCCCTGTCCCAGTCTATCAATATGGCCCTGGCCCAATATGGCCCTGTCCCAGTCAACCTATGCGGTGCTGAGACACAGCACTACACTATGTATAGTATTTCCATGAGCCAATACAGGTATTACCACTGGTAGTTTCTCATGTTGATGTTTGCGTATCTGAGCTACATTGCATTGCACTGCTGGACCTGGCAGAGCTCCATTTCCTATTGTGACTGTGTGGGTGTGTTTACCTTCCTTCACACATAAGAACTCCCCCATGCAGTTGTCTTAGCACTATGACACCTGAGATGTTGCATGGTGGCATTGCAGCTATTGAGACACAGGCACAGGGGTAAACCCAGGAATGGGCAGCATGTGTATGAGATTTCTCCTGTGTACATCATTATGTATGTGACAGTGCCTGATGCTTATCGAGTCTATGGACATGAGCAATTGACTGGAGTTACACTTGGATAGGGATTGATATGGATTGATCACGTAGTCATATTGAACGCTCATTTCGAGTGTCTTTGTGCCATGGGCACCTAACTGCCATTTCCTAATTGACCAGCGCACACAGCAAAGGTAGAAGTGGCAACTGTTGTCAATGGTGAATGCTGCTTAGGCCAAGGGCCTGAGACTGGACATTGTCTTCTAGTTTACATTCTGACAATACCATCTGTCCTTTGACACCAGACCAGTTTTACATTTAACCCTACCCTCCTGGTCTGCTTCAGCATTTCCAGAAGCCTTGGCATGGCAGTGTACCCCCATGCAAAGGTTGTTGGTGTTGTGCTGTGCCCCTGGATGCACCTGCATAGCCCATGCACCTGGCATGGGCAGTGCAGGGAGTCCTGTGCCATGCCCCTTTGCCCTTTCCACTGCCTGATTTGCAGGGCTGACATGCATTGTGTAGTAGGTATGTGCCTCCTCATTCTTGCACTTGACATGTAGGCATTTTGGTCCCCCATGCAAATTACCCTGCATATGTGTTGTTTCCTGCTAGTCTGCTCTGTCCTGCACCGTGATACCAGTGACAATTTCCTCCGGGATGACAGCTGCAACCATCTCCTCCATCTCGTCCAAGTCCTCTTGCGGTGCTGGACTCCCACCTCCAGTCTGCAGTGCTGTCTTCCTGTTCCTTGCCATTTTTTCCTTTGTCCTGCGCTTGCAGTCATGCCCGCGTTTCTCGCACTCAGTGACAGTTTTCCTGAGCTCTGCCACATTGTTAATCTTGTCCGCAATCTATTTCCAAATTGCCTCTCTCCTCCCAGTGGGCAATTTAGAGGTGATGAAGAGTTGATGCTGGTGCACTGTCACCTCTCTCACCAGAATTTCTTGCTCCTCTGCGCTGAAGCGACACTTCCTCTTCTTCTTGTCTCTCCCCTGGGTCTTGTCTGTGTCCTCCTGTCTGGTTCCTGCTTGTCTGGGGTCTCCCAGGGGTCTCTCCTGGCTTCTGGGATCCATTTTGGGGCTCCTTTGCACTGTTTGCTCCATTTGCGTTGCTTTTTGATGCTATTGCGGGGAAAAATGGTGCATATCCGTTTTGCACAGTTTTTTCCATGTCATAAGCCGGATTAGAGTCAATTTCCTGCATGAACGTAATTTTGCCTTATGACAAGGCGCGAGGGTTGTCATCAGGAAAAATGACTCTAACCTATTGTTAGCGCCACCTAGCGTAAAAGTATAAATTTGACGCATGGGTGGCGTTAAGAAATAGCGCTAGCCATCGCTAAAATCTTTGACGGAAAACAGCGTTAGTGCAGTTTTGCATCAAAAAGTATAAATCTGGTCCTTAGTTTGAAAATGCCATTTTTAGAAAGGAGTCATTTTTTTGCCTTAACCATTCTGTTACTCAGCCTATTTGCCAGTTGGGCTTTTTGTGATTTTCCTGTAGACAGTGACACAAAGGGAGCTGGGGTGTAGCCTGCATATCCTAATAAGCCATCTGGGCTAGAGTGAAGGGAGAAGGGGTCACTTACACCTGAATAGGCTGTGCCTGCCCTCACACAATGCAATCTCCAACCCCCAGGAGTGTGTCTGGGGCCTAGCCTGGACAAGGTGAGATCTTGTAAACAATAGAGGCCCTCATTATGACATTGGCGGTAAAATCTGAATACCGCTACAGTGACTGCCGCCAACATACTGCCTCAGGGGTGAACATCTGTCCGCTAGATTATGACACATGCACACAAAACTGACAGAAAACTGCCACAACCACAAATCCACCAGACCCACTGAACGTGATAAACTGGCGGAACTACTACCTATATTGTTACGTCAACAAAACAGCGCCCTCCAAATAATGACCCACCAATCACCATTGGTGGTGAACACCACCGCGGCTGAAATGGCTACCCAAAAACAAAAAAAGACAACATTGGCCCAAACAAAAATTCCACACCTGAAACAGATACACACATCCCACACACCTACCAACAGCCCTATAAACACACACCCACACTACTCACAATCCTTTGCAAACACGAAAAGACTGCAAATGCTAGCCACACAAATCACAGAGACAACTTCACACACACACACACCACAACTACCCATTCATCCATCACACACCCTACACCTCTTAACATTACTCAACACTCTCTGCACAACACACACACCACACAATACCCATGTCCCCACAAATGTGTACTGTTTCACTGATGAAGAAATAGTCAGGGTAGAGCCACAACTGTTTGAAGCACAGGTGCAGCAGATATCCATTGCCAGGAAGTTGGAGCTATGGTGGAGGATCGTGGACAGGGTAAATGCTGTGGGAAAACATCCACGCACAAGGCACGATATTCTGGAGAAGTGGAACAACCTCTGGGGGAAGGTGTTTTCCATTGCATCAAGGCACCAGCTCGCCATCCAGAGGACCGCCACCTCCTCCCCCTCATCTGACAGCATGGGAGGAGCAGATCTTGGCAATACTGCATCCTGAGGGACACACTGGGGTAGCCAGCGGACTGGACACTGGTGAGTCAACATTAACAACCTACCACCATCCCATTCCTGCATGCCAACTCAGCCCCTCACCCTAACTCCCTTCACCTCACTCCATCCCACACTGTGCACCACCTTATTAACCTTACCTAAATGTTTAGCCCTGCATGCCATGCCCACTGCAAGTACATCCCTCCCTGCTCTGCATGCACACCCACTTCCAATGCATGGGCAGCATGGGGAACTACCAATCCTACAATACATCATCACACACCACCAAAGGTGGGAGGACAACACCAATAACTTTAGGAAAGCTGGAAATGTAGAAAATGTCACATAAATTTCCCTTAACACATCACGTTCATCTCCACAGGTGCCCCAGCCAATGTCCGCTCTGAGGAGGTGACATGGCAACCAAGTCTCCTACCAGAAGATGCCCTCAATGATGACAGCAACTCAGGAGGTCTGGATCTGGAGGAACTTCCTGGCCCATTTGGGACCACTGGTCAGTCGGACACCACATCCCACACCTAGTCCACCACAGGCCACCCCTCAGACTCAAACACCACAGCTGCCAGCCAATGCCCCCAAACCTCTGTCCCCAAGACACATCAGTCACTGGTGTTCCCACCTGTCCAGGGATCCAATTCTACACCACACAGGCAAGACGATGAAGGTCTTGGTGTCATTGAGAGTGGGCACACTGTTCAGGGGACACAGGCACAGGGGGCCAGGGACACTCGGAGGGCAGCTGTACACCAGGGGAAGTACAGGCCCAGGGAACGGACTGCCCAGGAGTCACTCAAAAATTTCCTGGGAGCATGTGAACAAATCCAGGACAGGATGGGCCAGGTGATCACCATCATGCAGGAGAACCAGCGGCTGCAGGCGGAACACCACCAGGAGGTCATGCAGCAGTTGCAATCCCTAAATGCCAACAAGGGCTTTCTTTGTAGGGGTGCTGGGTTACATGGCCAACACCATGTGGGAGAACTGAGCACTCCAGCGGCCCACTTCCACTAGCCAGTCCAACCAACAGCCATCAACATCAGCTGCAGCTAGTGTACAGGAGGACCAGCCACGGGACCCGCAGGCCACCAGCACCCCTCTGCCTGCAGAAGGTGAACTACCCCGCAAGTGTTCACTGTGACCCAGACTGACATTAGAGACTGTTGCCAAGACCAAGACCACCGCCAGGAAATGAGCCCCTCCAAAATGCCCCTCTTGTATCCCAATGAGTCACCCTGTTCACTTTGGACTGCCATTGCTCCTCTTCTTATGGCCCCATGGACACTGGACCTGTGCCACAAACAGACTGGACCACTACTCTGAACTTTTCCTCAACCATCACTCCACTCTATTGCGCTTCTCATTGTTTTTTGTCTTCAAATAAACACCCTTGGACACAACTTGAGTAGTAGTGCTTTAGCAGGAAGAAATGTGCAAAGTATTGAACTGTTCTATCCTGTGCAAATGTCCTGTAATGTGTGACGCAATCCAACAAATGTGTCTCAGCAGTCTGTAGTCATCACATCAATTCACTGTTGTAACCACATCAACATCTGCAATAAGATAAGGTGTAGGTAACAGTCAAATTGGGATGCAAAGGTAGTGCTGGCATAATACTACACCCAGATGGCACGTAAATCAAATGTAGACATGTATGGATCAACAGTCTTACCTGAGTGTCATTGGAAGAACTGCTGAATGATCTGTGTTCTGTTGTCCACATCCTCCTCCTCTTTCTCCTCCTCACTGTCCTCAGTGTCCACTGCTACCACAGCTGCACTGCAGTTGGAGGCACCTGAACCTGGCTTTCAGGAGACCAAAGGTTCGTTCCACAGTCCTCCTAGTACGTCCATGAGCATAATTGTACTGAATATCAGCCCCTGTTCTCAGATTCCTGACAGGGTCAACAGCCAGGACAGGTCTTGGTAGCCAGAGTCACCTTCAAGAAGTGAGGGACACACACTAACCATTCACAATGGCATGGGGTATGAGTCCAGTAGGCATACACTGACATACATTGGGTGGGCACTCATGTTCACCTATGAGTCACACTCTGTGCCTCTGTAGTCATGCCATCACCTTTGGGACGCTGCTATTCCTCAAAACATAGGCATCATGTGCAGATCCAGGATACTTAGCAGTGACATGGGAGATGTACTGGTCAGCAAGGCACACCATCTCGACATTCAGTGATTGATAACTCTTCCTATTCCTGTACCCTGTTCATTCGCTCTGGGGGGACTAAGGCAACATGGGTGCCATCAGTGGCCCCAATCACATGTGGTTTGTGTCCCATTGCGTAGAATCCAGCCTTCACAGTGGGCAAATCATCAACCTGGGGGAATGCGATGTAGCTGCACGTGTGGTTCAGCAAGGCAGTCAAAACCCTTCCAAGCATAATCGAGAACATTGGCTGTGACATTCCTGCAGCCAAGCCCACATTCACCTGGAATGAACCAGTTGCCATAAAATGGGGCACTGACAGGACCTGCACAAGAGGGGAAATTGCTATGGAGCAACAGATTGCGGGTATCAGATCAGGCTCCAATTGTGCACATAGCACTGTTATTGTGGCCCTGTCCAGATGATAGATGAGTATGATGTGGCAGTCCTCAAATGTGGCCATGTCCACAAGGGGTCTGTACATGGGTGCATGGCTCCTCCTCCAGACAGTTTGTGTCTAAGTGGGACAAAAAGAATGTGAGTGTGACAACAGCACGCATGGACACACAACATCAGAGTACACGGCGCATGTATGTGTTTAGGACCCCTGAATTGTCTAGGTGTGTACAGTGGACACCAATGACGCACAGACAGAATCCTAACATGAGCACTAGCGGAAGGAAATGGCAACCGCCTGCCCTGTATGAGGAAACAGGTGAAAGTGACCTCACTCCGCCGGCATTAGGCGTCATGGTGGAATGCGGTCTTCACTGCTATGCAATCCCTCATTGGCTAACATGGGGCTCTATGGAGTATAGGAACCAATGATGATCAGCGCCTGCAGAGACGGTGTTCACCGCCACAGACTTGACCGCCATTTCCTTTGTACAACTTTACTTGATTCCTGACTATCCACTGGACGACATCTCCACTGCATGTGCTGCTGTGACCTGTGTCTGGAACCTGCCATGGCCTGAGCAGGGGAAGGGGCCCCAGCCTTCAAGTCGGAGGGATTGAAGAAGCTGTGGATGGGGTGCTACACCTGTATGGGCAGTTGTATGGACCTCTAGACAAACGGGTGAGTACAACATGGGTAAGTTGCATGTTATAGGGCTGCATGGAGATGTATGTGTGTGCTAGCAGTGTGTCAATTGGGAGGTATGGCTGTAGGCAATGTGAATACAGAGGTACGGGTGATGTATGTGCTACATGAGTGACAAATACAGTATGTAGGCCATATGGGTGAAAGGCTGGATTGTATGGTTCATGGTATCCTTCAGTCTGTTTCCTCTGCAAGTCAGCACCAATCTGAAGAAGGGGTTGTGGCGTGCCATCGCCAAGGACGTGCAGACGCTGGGGGTCCATTGCCGCCGGAGCACCCACTGCAGGAAATGGTGGGAGGACCTGAGACGCTGGGCCCAGAAGACCATGGAGGCCCATCTGGGGATGGCCTCCCAATGAGAGAGGGGTGCCCGGCAGACCCTGAACTCCCTAATGTCCCTCATACTGGGGGTGGCGTAACCAGAGTTGGATGGGCGCTTGAGGGCAACACAGCAGCCACAAATGGGTGAGTTCAGTGGATGCCCCGATATGCTGGTGTTGACATTCCTGCATCGTCCTGCTTGGCTATGTAGGGTGGTATGCATTCTTTGTATTGTTAGGTAGCTATCTTGCCATGGCTGACAGGGCTTAGTTGTTTCCAGTAGGTGTGCAGATGGTAGTGCATAGGTTATTAGCTGCTGTAGTGTACTGAGTTAAATGTTGAAACCATACATAATAAAGGATGTTGTCTCTCATATCTCTACTACTCAGATGTGTCAGTGAAGCTCATTACTTTTCCAAGCTAGACCTTTGTGGGGCCTAAACCGTGGTCTAAATAAAACAGACAAAAAATCTAGGGGCATATTTCTACTCCGTTTGCGCCGAATTTGCGTCGTTTTTTTCGACGCAAATTCGACGCAAAACGAACTCCATATTTATACTTTGGCGTTAGACGCGTCTAGCGCCAAAGTTCATGGAGTTAGCGTCATTTTTTTGAGTGAACACCTTCCTTGCGTTAATGATATGCAAGGTAGGCATTCCCGTCTTAAAAAATGACTCTGATGCATATGCGTCGTATTTATACTCCCGGGCACAAATGACGCCCGGGAGTGGGCGGGTCTAAAAAACCCGCATTAGCGCCGGATTTTAGCGCCTGGGTCAGGGCAGGCGTTAAGGGACTTGTGGGCTCAGAATGAGCCCAGAGGTGCCCTCCCCTGCCTCCAGGGACACCCCCTGCCACCCTTGCCCACCCCAGGAGGACACCCAAGGCTGGAGGGACCCATCCCAGGGACATTAAGGTAAGTCCAGGTAAGTATTTTTTTTAATTTTTTTTTGTGGCATAGGGGGGCCTGATTTGTGCCCCCCTACATGCCACTATGCCCAATGACCATGCCCAGGGGACAGAAGTCACCTGGGCATGGCCATTGGGCAAGGGGGCATGACTCCTGTCTTTGCTAAGACAGGAGTCATGTTAATGGCGTCTGGGCGTCGTAAAAAAATGGCGCAAATCGGGTTAAGACGATTTTTTTGCCTCAGCCTGACTTGCCCCATTTTGGGACGCCCAAACGCCATTTTTCCCTATGCCGGCGCTGCCTGGTGTACGTCATTTTTTTTTACGCACACCTGGCAGCGCCGGTTGGCTAACGCCGGCTAACGCCATTCAATAAATACGGCGCCCGCATGGCGCTTCAGAATGGCGTTAGCCGGCGCTAATTTTTTGGGCGCAAAACTGCGTTAGCGCAGTTTTGCGTCAAAAAGTATAAATATGGCCCTTAGTGTGTGGGAACCCTGGCACTAGCCAAGGTGCCCCCACATTGTTCAGGGCAAATTCCCCAGACTTTGTGAGTGCGGGGACACCATTTCACGCGTGCACTATTGTAGGAGGCTGGACTGGCTTGTAGTGAGTACCAAGGGGTACTTGCACCTTGCACCAGGCCCAGTTGTCCCTTATTAGTGTATAGGGTGTCTAGCAGCTTAGGCTGATAGATAATGGTAGCTTAGCAGAGCAGCTTAGGCTGAACTAGGAGACGTGTGAAGCTACTACAGTACCACTCAGTGTCATATGCACAATATCATAAGAAAACACAATACACAGTTATACTAAAAATAAAGGTACTTTATTTTTATGACAATATGCCAAAGTATCTTAGAGTGTACCCTCAGTGAGAGGATAGGAAATATACACAAGATATATATACACAATAGCAAAAATATGCAGTATAGTCTTAGAAAACAGTGCAAACAATGTATAGTTACAATAGGATGCAATGGGGACACATAGGGATAGGGGCAACACAAACCATATACTCCAAAAGTGGAATGCGAACCACGAATGGACCCCAAACCTATGTGACCTTGTAGAGGGTCGCTGGGACTATTAGAAAATAGTGAGAGTTAGAAAAATAACCATCCCAAAGACCCTGAAAAGTGAGTGCAAAGTGCACTAAAGTTCCCCTAAGGACAAAGAAGTCATGTTAGAGGAATAATGCAGGAAAGGCACAAACCAACAATGCAACAACGATGGATTTCCAATCTAGGGTACCTGTGGAACAAGGGGACCAAGTCCAAAAGTCACAAGCAAGTCGGAGATGGGCATATGCCCAGGAAATGCCAGCTGTGGGTGCAAAGAAGCTTCTACTGGACAGAAGAAGCAGAGGTTTCTGCAGGAACGAAAAGGGCTAGAGACTTCCCCTTTGGTGGACAGATCCCGCTTGCCGTGGAGAGTCGTGCAGAAGTGTTTTCCCGACGAAAGAAAGCCAACAAGCCTTGCTAGCTGCAAATCGTGCAGTTAGCGTTTTTGGATACTGCTGTGGCCCAGGAGGGACCAGGAGGTCGCAAATTGGACCAGGAGGTAGAGGAGATGTCGAGCAAGACAAGGAGCCCTCTTAGCAGCAGGTAGCAGCCAGAAAAGTGCCAGAAACAGGCACTACGAGGATGCGTGAAACAGTGCTCACCCGAAGTTACACAAAGGAGTCCCACGTCGCCGGAAACCAACTTAGAAAGTCGTGCAATGCAGGTTAGAGTACCGTGGACCCAGGCTTGGCTGTGCACAAAGGATTTCCGCCGGAAGTGCACAGGGGCCGGAGTAGCTGCAAAAGTCGCGGTTCCCAGCAATGCAGCCCAGCGAGGTGAGGCAAGGACTTACCTCCACCAAACTTGGACTGAAGAGTCACTGGACTGTGGGGGTCACTTGGACAGAGTTGCTGGATTCGAGGGACCTCGCTCGTCGTGCTGAGAGGAGACCCAAGGGACCGGTAATGTAGCTTTTTGGTGCCTGCGGTTGCAGGGGGAAGATTCCGTCGACCCACAGGAGATTTCTTCGGAGCTTCTAGTGCAGAGAGGAGGCAGACTACCCCCACAGCATGCACCACCAGGAAAACAGTCGAGAAGGCGGCAGGATCAGCGTTACAGAGTTGCAGTGGTCGTCTTTGCTACTATGTTGCAGTTTTGCAGGCTTCCAGCGCGGTCAGCAGTCGATTCCTTGGCAGAAGGTGAAGAGAGAGATGCAGAGGAACTCGGCTGAGCTCTTGCATTCGTTATCTAAAGTTTCCCCAGAGACAGAGACCCTAAATAGCCAGAAAAGAGGGTTTGGCTACCTAGGAGAGAGGATAGGCTAGCAACACCTGAAGGAGCCTATCAGAAGGAGTCTCTGACGTCACCTGGTGGCACTGGCCACTCAGAGCAGTCCAGTGTGCCAGCAGCACCTCTGTTTCCAAGATGGCAGAGGTCTGGAGCACACTGGAGGAGCTCTGGACACCTCCCAGGGGAGGTGCAGGTCAGGGGAGTGGTCACTCCCCTTTCCTTTGTCCAGTTTCGCGCCAGAGCAGGGCTAAGGGGTCCCCTGAACCGGTGTAGACTGGCTTATGCAGAATTGGGCACATCTGTGCCCAAGAAAGCATTTCCAGAGGCTGGGGGAGGCTACTCCTCCCTTGCCTTCACACCATTTTCCAAAGGGAGAGGGTGTAACACCCTCTCTCAGAGGAAGTCCTTAGTTCTGCCATCCTGGGCCAGGCCTGGCTGGACCCCAGGAGGGCAGATGCCTGTCTGAGGGGTTGACAGCAGCAGCAGCTGCAGTGAAACCCCAGGAAGGGCAGTTTGGCAGTACCAGGGTCTGTGCTACAGACCACTGGGATCATGGGATTGTGCCAACTATGCCAGGATGGTATAGAGGGGGCAATTCCATGATCATAGACATGTTACATGGCCATATTCGGAGTTACCATTGTGAAGCTACATATAGGTAGTGACCTATATGTAGTGCCCGCGTGTAATGGTGTCCCCGCACTCACAAAGTCCGGGGAATTGGCCCTGAACAATGTGGGGGCACCTTGGCTAGTGCCAGGGTGCCCTCACACTAAGTAACTTTGCACCTAACCTTTACCAGGTAAAGGTTAGACATATAGGTGACTTATAAGTTACTTAAGTGCAGTGTAAAATGGCTGTGAAATAACGTGGATGTTATTTCACTCAGGCTGCAGTGGCAGGCCTGTGTAAGAATTGTCAGAGCTCCCTATGGGTGGCAAAAGAAATGCTGCAGCCCATAGGGATCTCCTGGAACCCCAATACCCTGGGTACCTCAGTACCATATACTAGGGAATTATAAGGGTGTTCCAGTAAGCCAATGTAAATTGGTAAAATTAGTCACTAGCCTGTTAGTGACAATTTGGAAAGAAATGAGAGAGCATAACCACTGAGGTTCTGATTAGCAGAGCCTCAGTGAGACAGTTAGTCACTACACAGGTAACACATTCAGGCACACTTATGAGCACTGGGGCCCTGGTGAACAGGGACCCAGTGACACATACAACTAAAACAACATATATATACAGTGAGAAATGGGGGTAACATGCCAGGCAAGATGGTACTTTCCTACACAACCCCCCCACAAACGAAGGACAATAAGACTAGCCATGACCTGATGAGTCTTCATTGTCTAAGTGGAAATATCTGGAGAGTCCATCTGCATTGGAGTGGCTACTCCCAGGTCTATGTTCCACTGTATAGTCCATTCCCTGTAGGGATATGGACCACCTCAACAATTTAGGATTTTCACCTTTCATTTGTTTTAGCCAAAGTAGAGGTTTGTGGTCTGTCTGAACAATGAAGTGAGTGGCAAACAGGTATGGCCTCAACTTGTTCAGAGCCCAGACCACATCAAAGGCCTCCCTCTCTATGGCAGACCAAATCTTTTCTCTAGGGGTCAACCTCCTACTAATAACAGCAACAGGTTGATCCTGGCCCTCAGAATTAAGTTGTGATAGGACTACCCCTACTCCTAATTCAGATGCATCAGTTTGGACATAGAATTTTTTAGAGTAACAAGGGCTTTTCAGGACAGGTGCAGAGCACATGGCCTGCTTCAGCTCCTCAAAAGCTTTCTGACAGTTTGCTGTCCATAATACCTTTTTAGGCATTTTCTTGGATGTGAGGTCATTAAGAGGGGCTGCAATGGAGCCATAGTTCTTAATGAACCTCCTGTAATACCCAGTGAGGCCTAGGAAGGCTCTCACCTGAGTCTGAGTGGTAGGGGGAACCCAATCAATAATTGTTTGGATTTTCCCCTGTAGTGGTGCACTCTGTTCCCCACCAACAAGGTGTACCAGATAAACCACCTTCCCCTGCCCTATCTGGTACTTTGAAGCCTTGATAGTGAGGCCTGCCTTTTGCAGGGCCTCCAAAACTTTCCATAGGTGGACCAGGTGATCATCCCAGCTGGAGCTAAAGACAGCTATATCGTCCAAATATGCTGCACTGAAAGCTTCCAGCCCTTGCGGGACTGTGTTCACTAACCTCTGAAAAGTGGCAGGTGCATTTTTCAATCCAAAAGGCATGACAGTGAACTGATAATGTCCTCCAATGGTTGAAAATGCTGTTTTAGGTTTAGCATCTTCTGATAATTTGATCTGCCAATACCCTGCAGTCAAATCAAAAGTGCTTAGATACTTGGCAGATGCCAGTGTATCTATCAGCTCATCTGCCCTGGGTATAGGGTGAGCATCAGTTTTGGTTACCAGGTTGAGACCTCTATAGTCTACACAAAACCGCATTTCCTTCTTTCCATCTTTGGAATGGGGTTTTGGTACAAGTACCACAGGAGAAGCCCATGGACTTTCAGAGTGCTCAACCACTCCTAGTTCTAACATTTTCTGCACCTCTTGCTTTATGCAGTCCCTGACATGGTCAGGCTGCCTATAGATCTTACTTTTGACAGGTAAACTGTCTCCAGTATCTATTGTGTGCTCACACCAAGAAGTGGTACCTGGCACAGTAGAGAAGAGTTCAGAGAATTGATCTAGGAGATTTATGCAATGGTCTTTCTGCTCAGCAGTAAGACAATCAGCCAAAACTACACCTTCCACAAGAGCATCTTGTTCTGTGGAAGAGAAGAGATCAGGTAGAGGATCACTGTCTTCTTCCTGTCCCTCATCAGTTGCCATGAGCAGGGTGAGATCAGCCCTGTCATAGTAGGGTTTCAGGCGATTGACATGGAGCACCCTAAGGGCACTCCTGGCAGTGCCTAAGTCAACTAAATAGGTGACTTCTCCCTTCTTTTCAACAATTGTGTGGGGACCACTCCATTTATCTTGGAGTGCTCTTGGGGCCACAGGCTCCAAGACCCACACTTTCTGCCCTGGTTGGTACTGAACCAAAACAGCCTTCTGATCATGTCATTGCTTCTGGAGCTCTTGGCTGGCCTGAAGGTTTTTACTGGCCTTTTTCATATACTCAGCCATCCTTGATCTGAGGCCAAGTACATAGTCCACAATATCTTGCTTAGGAGCTTTTAAAGGTTGTTCCCAACCCTCCTTTACAAGTGTGAGTGGACCCCTAACAGGGTGTCCAAAAAGAAGTTCAAAGGGGCTGAAGCACACTCCTTTCTGGGGTACCTCCCTGTAGGCAAAAAGGAGGCATGGTAGAAGGATATCCCATCTCCTGCTGAGTTTTTCAGGGAGACCCATAATCATGCCTTTGAGAGTTTTGTTAAATCTCTCTACCAGTCCATTTGTTTGTGGATGATAGGGTGTAGTGAACTTGTAAGTTACACCACACTCCTTCCACATGGCCTTTAAGTATGCAGACATGAAATTGCTTCCCCTGTCTGATACTACTTCCTTTGGGAAGCCCACCCTGGAAAATATTCCCAGGAGGGCCTTTGCCACTGCAGGTGCTGTAGTGGTCCTTAAAGGAATGGCTTCAGGATATATTGTGGCATGGTCCACTACCACCAAGATAAACCTATTGCCTGAAGCAGTAGGAGGGTCAAGGGGGCCAACTATGTCGACCCCTACCATTTCAAAGGAAACCCCAACCACAGGCAGTGGGATAAGGGGTGCCTTTGGGGTGCCACCTGTCTTGCCACTGGCTTGACAGGTTTCACAGGACTTACAAAATTCCTTTGTGTCCTCAGACATCCTAGGCCAATGAAACAAGGGAACAAGTCTGTCCCAAGTTTTCATTTGTCCCAGGTGTCCAGCTAGGGGAATGTCGTGAGCAAGAGTTAGGAGGAACTTTCTGTACTCCTGAGGGATCACTAATCTCCTGGCAGCTCCAGGTTTAGGATCCCTTGCCTCAGTGTACAAGAGATTGTCCTCCCAGTAAACTCTGTGAGAGTCACTAACATCCCCATTAGCCTGTTTGACAGCTTGCTGTCTCAGACCCTCTAATGTGGGACAGGTTTGCTGTGCCACACTCAGCTCCTCCCTGGCAGGCCCCCCTTCACCCGAAAGCTCAGCAGTGTCTGCTTCAAGCTCCTCTGGTGTAGGTTCTGCACAGGGAGGGAATTCTTCTTCCTCAGAAGTTGAATCCACTGTAGAGGGAGGGATAGTAGGAAGTGGTTTGCTTCTACTAGCCCTAGCTTTAGGGAGCACTTGGTCCATTGTTCCAGGATCCAAGCTTCCCTGTCCTTTTTGCTTTTTGGCCTGAGCCCTTGTCAAAGCAAAAATATGCCCTGGGATGCCCAGCATTGCTGCATGGGCCTCCAACTCCACATCTGACCAAGCTGATGTCTCCAAATCATTTCCTAGTAGACAGTCTACAGGTAAATCTGTGGCTACCACAACTTTCTTTGGACCAGTAACCCCCCCCCCCAGTTGAGATTAACAACAGCCATGGGGTGGCTAAGTGTGTTGTTATGAGAATCGGTTACTTGGTACTGGTGACCAAGTAGGTGTTGTTCAGGGTGGACCAGTTTCTCTATGACCATAGTCACACTGGCACCAGTGTCCCTGTAGGCCTGAACCTCAACACCATTTATTAGGGGTAGCTGCTTGTACTTATCCATATTAAGGGGACAAGCAACTAAGGTGGCTAAATCAATAGCCCCCTCAGAGACTAACACAGCCTCTGTGGCCTCCCTAACAAGGCCAACCCCAACTAAGTTACCAATAGTGAGCCCAGCTACTCCCTTGGATTGGCTATTAGTAGATTTGCTCCCACCACCACTGCTATTAGTAGGGACACTAGTGGTAGCAGTAGGGGTTATAGTGGTAGGAGGCTTGGTGCTTTTCTTTGGACAACTGGGATCTGTTGTCCAATGGCCTTTTACTTTATATAAATAGCACCATGGTTTCTTTTCTTTGTTTTGATTAAAGGAGGATTTGGACCCACCACCCCCACCAGAGTGTTTTTGTGGGCCTGATGAAGACTCATTTTTAGATTTGTCCCCACCCTTGTCAGAAGACTTACCATCCTTCTTTTTGTTGCCATCTTTGTCACCCCCTGTATGAACTTTTCTGTTCACCCTTGTTCTGACCCATTTGTCTGCCTTCTTTCCCAATTCTTGGGGAGAGGTCAGATCAGAGTCCACCAAGTACTGGTGCAACAAATCAGACACACAATTATTAAGAATATGCTCTCTCAGGATCAAGTTATACAGGCTGTCATAATCAGTAACTTTACTGCCATGTAACCACCCCTCCAAGGCCTTCACTGAATGGTCAATAAAATCAACCCAGTCTTGTGAAGACTCCTTTTTGGTCTCTCTGAACTTTATCCTGTATTGTTCAGTGGTTAAGCCATAACCATCCAGGAGTGCATTCTTAAGAACTGTAAAATTATTGGCATCACTTTCTTTCACAGTAAGGAGCCTATCCCTACCTTTTCCACTAAATGATAGCCATAGGATAGCAGCCCACTGCCTTTGAGGGACATCCTGTACAACACAGGCCCTCTCAAGTGCAGCAAACCACTTGTTAATGTCATCCCCCTCCTTATAAGGGGGAACTATCTTATGCAGATTCCTGGAATCATGCTCTTTTGCAGGATGACTATTGGGAATACTGCTGCTGCCACCATGGGTTTCTAAACCCAGTTTCTGTCTCTCCTTCTCTACTTCTAAAGTCTGTCTATCCAAATCCAGCTGTTGCTTCTTGAGCTTCAGTCTGGTTTGTTCCACTCTCAATCTATTGAGCTCCCTTTCTAACAATCTGTCATCAGGGTGGGTGGGAGGGACATGCCTTGAAACAGAAGTATGGTGAGAATTGACAGAAGGAGACCTGTCTCTTACAGAGGGCACCCTAACAGCTTGGCTGACAGTGTAATGTGAGAGCACATCATCTGTATGATGTGACTCCACCTCAGTACCAACTATGCTAGACTGTCTTGTAATGGGAAGGCTAAGAAGTTTCTTTCCTGAACCTTTACCTGGGGGAGTCCCTGGATCAGATTGGGAACCATTAGCTACTTTTTCAACAGATAGGGCACTTTTAGCCTTATCTTGTTCTCTAAGCATGTTAAGTAACAATTCCAAGGAAGGATTCTTCCCTACACTCAAACCTCTTTCTACACAGAGACTCCTTGCTCCTTTCCAGCTAAGGTGGTCATATGCAAGTTTAGACAGATCAACATTTTGGCCTGCGCCAGACATTTTTAGAAAGAGTTAAAGTGATAGAAAAAGGATAAAAAAGTTTTCAGAACTTTTAGAAAGACAGAAAAAAAAACTTTTAAAACTTTTAAGAACTTTTTAGAAAGTTAGAAGTACTTTTCAGCGCTTAGAAAAGAGTGAAAAGAGGAAATGCAAAACTTTTTGGCTATGTGTATATACACTGAACTTGTTTTGTATATTTTTCTCTTATGAAAAGTACAATGACAAGAGTGGTAAGTAGTCTCAAAGCACTTATCCCACCGCTGCACAACCAATGTAGGAGGCTGGACTGGCTTGTAGTGAGTACCAAGGGGTACTTGCACCTTGCACCAGGCCCAGTTGTCCCTTATTAGTGTATAGGGTGTCTAGCAGCTTAGGCTGATAGATAATGGTAGCTTAGCAGAGCAGCTTAGGCTGAACTAGGAGACGTGTGAAGCTACTACAGTACCACTCAGTGTCATATGCACAATATCATAAGAAAACACAATACACAGTTATACTAAAAATAAAGGTACTTTATTTTTATGACAATATGCCAAAGTATCTTAGAGTGTACCCTCAGTGAGAGGATAGGAAATATACACAAGATATATATACACAATAGCAAAAATATGCAGTATAGTCTTAGAAAACTGTGCAAACAATGTATAGTTACAATAGGATGCAATGGGGACACATAGGGATAGGGGCAACACAAACCATATACTCCAAAAGTGGAATGCGAACCACGAATGGACCCCAAACCTATGTGACCTTGTAGAGGGTCGCTGGGACTATTAGAAAATAGTGAGAGTTAGAAAAATAACCCTCCCCAAGACCCTGAAAAGTGAGTGCAAAGTGCACTAAAGTTCCCCTAAGGTCAAATAAGTCGTGTTAGAGGAATAATGCAGGAAAGACACAAACCAACAATGCAACAACGATGGATTTCCAATCTAGGGTACCTGTGGAACAAGGGGACCAAGTCCAAAAGTCACAAGCAAGTCGGAGATGGGCATATGCCCAGGAAATGCCAGCTGTGGGTGCAAAGAAGCTTCTACTGGACAGAAGAAGCAGAGGTTTCTGCAGGAACGAAAAGGGCTAGAGACTTCCCCTTTAGTGGACGGATCCCGCTCGCCGTGGAGAGTCGTGCAAAAGTGTTTTCCTGCCGAAAGAACGCCAACAAGCCTTGCTAGCTGCAAATTGTGCAGTTAGCGTTTTTGGATGCTGCTGTGGCCCAGAAGGGACCAGGAGGTCGCAAATTGGACCAGGAGGTAGAGGGGATGTCGAGCAAGACAAAGAGCCCTCTTAGCAGCAGGTAGCACCCGGAGAAGTGCCAGAAACAGGCACTACAAGGATGTGTGAAACAGTGCTCACCCGAAGTTACACAAAGGAGTCCCACGTCGCCGGAGACCAACTTAGAAAGTCGTCCATTGCAGGTTGGAGTGCCGTGGACCCAGGCTTGGCTGTGCACAAAGGATTTCCGCCGGAAGTGCACAGGGGCCAGAGTAGCTGCAAAAGTCGCGGTTCCCAGCAATGCAGTCTAGCGAGGTGAGGCAAGGACTTACCTCCACCAAACTTGGACTGAAGAGTCACTGGACTGTGGGGGTTGTGCGTCAAAAAATGGTGCAAGTCAGGTCTGAGGCAAAATTCAGGCCTCAAACCGGATTTGCGCCATTTTGTTTTATGCCCAACCTCCATTGACATGACTACTGTCTTAGCAAAGACAGGAGTCATGCCCCCTTGCCCAATGGCCATGCCCAGGGGACTTATGTCCCCTGGGCATGGTCATTGGGCATAGTGGCATGTAGGGGGCACCAAATCAGGCCCCCCTATGCCAGAAAAAAAATCAGAAAAAAATACTTACCCGAACTTACCTTTCCTTCCCTGGGATGGGTCCCTCCATCCTTGGGTGTCCTCCTGGGGTGGGCAAGGGTGGCAGGGGGTGTCCCTGGGGGCAGTGGAGGGCACCTCTGGGCTCCTTCCGAGCCCACAGGTCCCTTAACGCCTGCCCTGACCCAGGCAATAAAAAACGGCGCCCATCAGGCTGTGCGCCGTTTTTTAAAGCCCACCCCCTCCTGTGCGTCAAAATGACGCCAGAGTATAAATAAGGGGCACAGGCCTTAAGGCCATTTTTTGGAAGGGAACGCCTACCTTGCATATAATTAACACAAGGCAGGTTCCCCACTTCCAAAAAATGACGCACATGGTGGGATTTTGACGTCCGCGGGGTCTGGCATCAAAGTATAACTATGTGGCAGGGTTTGCGCCGAATGTGCGTCAAAATTTTTGACGCACATTCGGCGCAAACAGAGTATAAATATGCCCCTCACTATCCGAAGCTATCTATCTATGTTAAAAGGGTGCTTACGGCCACTGTCAGGAGGTGAGGTTAGTGACAGGTTGTACGTTTGTCTATTCTATCATACAGGGTCACTGAGGGGCGTCTAATGTCCCCAGTAAAAAAGATATATCTTTCCTGACACCTTTATTCTTACGTTCCGGAGAAAGACGTCCATATTAACGGTGTCCTCTGTATCCCTGAATCGTTGTATACCTTGTAGAGTGGTCCTTAAATCTATAGGGGTTGCACAAAACACAGAAAAGAGTGGGTCTTCATCAGGAACCTACCGGAAAATCTTCTGAGCCCGGTGGTGTCTTTTGCCGCAGGGGTACTATGCAAAGTTAAAAAGCATGACTCTGCTTAATTGCAGGAGTGTAAGGAAATAATCACCTAGTTGGCTGAATATTTGATTATATAATTATTCTAACTTGGACCCTCCTGTAAGGTTGGAGATTGTGTTTTTTGTCGTATTGTAAATGGTAAACCGCTGCTGCTGTACCCTCCCTCTTCTCACTTTTTGTTGTATATAAAACAGGCTATAGAGGTTTCTTGGACAGTGAAGCCACAGGGAGTATTTTGAGCCTTTTACATTTCTGCACAGAATTCATGAACAAACTAGCTATCAAAGCACATGTTCCCTTTTGTACAAGGAACAAGGTACTTTGTTTTTCTAGTTTGTCAGAACTGATGAAGAACTTTGTTCTGCGTAAACTGAGTTTGAAAGCCTACCATTGTAAATGTCTTTATTTATTCAAGAATAGCGCACGCCGAGAGCACATCATTAACTTTGACCTGCATGCTGGTGTTCTTTGCGAAAACATTCGAACATGATGAAAAACATGATGAAAAACCCGTTTCTTCAGAAACTAAGTCAAGAAAACATCACGCGTCGCTTCGACTCACAAAATAAACAGTGAAAAAGTAAAAGTGCAGAAGGGGGTCCTTCAGCAAGCGACACTCCACTGTAAGTAAATTCAGGGCCATATTTATACTCCGTTTGCGCCGAAATTGCGTCGTTTTTTTTGACGCAATTTCGACGCAAAACTAACGCCAACTAACGCCATATTTATACTATGGCGTTAGAGGCGAATAGCGCCAAAGTTCCCGGAATGTGCGTCATTTTTTAGCGTGAACCCCTTCCTTGCGTTAATGATATGCAAGGGAGGCGTTCCCGTCTAAAAAATGACTCCCAGGCCTTTACGTGGTATTTATACTCCCGGGCAAAAGAGACGCCCGGGAGTTGGCGTGGGTAAAAACGGCGCATTTGCGCCACTTTTTAACGCCTGCTCAGGGCAGGCGTTAAGGGGCCTGTGGGCTCAAAATGAGCCCACAGGTGCCCTCCCATGCCCCCAGGGACCCCCCCTGCCACCCTTGCCCACCCCAGGAGGACCCCCAAGGATGGAGGGACCCACCCCAGGGACATTCAGGTAAGTTCAGGTAAGTATAATTTTTTTTTTTTATATTTTGTTTTGGTGGCATAGGGGGGCCTTATTTGTGCCCCCCTACATGCCACTATGCCCAATGACCATGCCCAGGGGACAGAAGTCCCCTGGGCATGGCCATTGGGCAAGGGGGCATGACTCCTATCTTTACAATGATAGGAGTCATGTTGATGGGGGATGGGCGTCGTTAAAAAATGGCGCAAGTCGGGTTAAGATGATTTTTTCGACGTAACCTGACTTGCCCCATTTTAAGACGCCCATGCGCCATTTTCCCCCTACGCCGGCGCTGTCTGGTCTACGTGGTTTTTTCCCACGCAAACCAGGCAGCGCCGGTCTGATTGCGCCGTCTAACGCCATTCCATAAATACGGCGCCCGCATGGCGCTTCAGAATGGCGTTAGACGGCGCAAAACTTTTTGACGCTAAACTGCGTTAGCGCAGTTTAGCGTCAAAAAGTATAAATATGGGCCTCAGTGTTTATAGTGAAACCAGATGAGTCCATTGATGCATGACAGCCCGCTCGTTCTGAGTCGTCTAAGTCCAGGTGAGGCCTATAGCCGTCTTTAGCCACCCGTGTTTCTCAGAAGGCGAGTCAGGGGTTGGCACCCACAGCGCACGCATCAACCCTTGCCTTATGCAGCTGGTGTTTCCACAGCTAGTTCCAGTGTATCATGCAACATCCCTGCTAACCTCAGCATACCAGGGCATGGGAGGTTTCAGCGATTAATGTACACTGCATTTCATGCCACTGTGCTCGAACACTAAGCCCTGATTTTTTTTTTAAAAAGGGGCAAATTTTAGAGCCCCTTCCGCCTCCTTGTGCCAAATTAGAGTAATTGTTTTGACTCTAATGTGGCTCAACGAGGCCAAAATCGCAGCACCAAATTTATAAATCGGCGCAATGCATGCATTGGGCCACTTTGTAAACCTTTTGTGCTATATTGTGCCTGCGCCAGGCAAAATGTATGCAAAGGGGACATTCCCCCATTGGGGGAGGGGCCGAACAAATAGATCAAAGAAATGTAACACAATTCTCTGTATTATTTTTCTTGGTACTTTCAATGCCTGCTCAGACAGAGCAGGCGTTAAAAAGAGGCACACAGGGGCATATTCAAGAAAAGTGGCATATTTAAAATACGGCGCACCATGGTGGCAGTTAGGGGACTAGTGTCAGAATTTTTGCGCTTTGCAGGATTAGCATTAACATTTTTTTATGCTTATCCTGCAAAGTCCATTGAGACCCATTGACAACAATGGTGTGCCTCCTTTTAATGCCTGTGTCCTCTTTGAGCTTACTGGCTAATAGGACCAGAGTGAGACACTGAGCATGCTGTCTAACCATCTTTAACCAGCTCCTGGAAGCCAAAGAATTGAGCAAGCAGCTATTAGTTGTGTCTCCCTTCAGTCTCAGAGTCTTCTAGCTTGTGCAGCAAGACTAAAGCCTTTGGTGCGCTACTCCGTCATCTTGAAAATGTTCATGGTGGTGGGAAAGCTGGAATGGTTTTAAATGGTGGTGGCTAAGGAGCAGTGGTGAGTGACACAACCACTGTGGGTGTGCTTGGTTGTGGAACAGGACTAAGGCCTTAGGGATACTGGTTGTCTTTCTTGAAACTGCTTAATGTAATACGAAAGCTGAATGAGCCAAGACTGATGAGGGCTGCAGAGCTTTATGTGACTTTACTGAGAAAAATGGCTTTTGGAGTGAGACTGAGGCCATTGGACTCAGTCGCAATCCAATTGAACCTGTTCCAAGTGGCAGGGGAGTTGACTGGGCTGAGATGGGCTGGAGATGTGGAGAGACAGTTGATCATGTGACATCAATGAGTGTGCTGTCTTGTAAGAGCTGAATGGTGTTTACCCAAATGTGCAGCTGTCAGTTTTCATATTGTCTCAGCTGAACAAATGCAAGCACCGTCTGCCACAAGCATGCTAAAAACACTGCCTCCACTGCAGCGAATGACGCTTCATTGTTTATGCAATGAAATTCAAACACTCCTCGGATGGACTAACACAACTAATGACCAGTATTATGAAAATGAGAAAGAAATACTTCTGGAGGCTGGCTCAAGATGTAACGCTTAATTCAAGTTGAAAGACATGGTTGAAAGTGGCTGACTCACACACCAGTGGTTCAGCCAAGCTAATCCAAAGCCATTCTTTTTGCTTTTTTTGTACATGATAAGGAACTCTAGCATGCAGCTTAAGCGGTTTGTAGCAAGACCTTAAAAGGTACCACAACGATTGTTAAGAAAATGCATACTAATACGAGTACTTTACTCCAACTCAGTGTCTTCACATTGGCTACAAGTATAACAAAATGTATTAAATCTACTGCTCTGCAAGCTACCCACTGTGTATTTAATTATCACAGTCTAACACTTCCGGATCAATAGTTTAAGCGACATCCGTCAGCCCATACAGACAGAAGCAGTTATGGTCTTCTAGGAGAGGTACTAGAAGGACAATGGTAGGTAGTCGAACTTTCTCAATCCAAGCTCCGTAACTCAACACCAGCTGGTCTGTGGAGCACCCTAAAACCATACTGCTTTCAGTGATACCGTTTCACTACAGCTCTTTATGCTGTGTTTTTTCTGTTGTTTCTCTGGTGCTGATCACAATTTTGTAAGATAGTCCTGTCTAACAGCAGTGATGTTTTTCGAAAAAAATATAAATATTTAGCATAACCTAGCAGAGAATGTTGATTGCATTTTTTTGTGTTTAGAGACCAAACATATCACTTCAATAAAAAAAAGCAAAACATCGTAATGGTCTTGGGATTGCAGGAATCTATTACTGTTGACGGCCAATACCTTGACATGAACACATTGAATCTAACATTCAGACAGCGTGTAATTGAGTTACAAACTGTTAATCATGTTTGCGAAAAGTGTCCCACATAGCTCCCATTCCATTATCAGTTGTCGTCTCTTATGTAAGCGTTTTCAGGTTAAACTATTCTGAACTCTGCATGTCAAGAGTCTCTACCTTGTAATCCATTTGTTTTTGTGCCTGCAGTGTTCACACCCATTGATACCGTGATACTGAGACGGTGATGTTGAAGATGGATGATACAGTAACTTATGTGTAACATAGAAAGCGTTGCATGGATTTACATTTATAGACAGAAATCCAACGTAAGGTAAAACTAATTTACTAGGGAGCTGACAGAATGCGAAATGATGTTTTGCTGTAGAGGGTGTGTCAGAATGAGAGTGCCTGCATGCCTGAGGCGAAGTACTCTCTTCAGCTTTGTAGGTCCAGGACAGTGCTGAAAATGGAAACCTCTACTCTGGGTTCCCATATATTGTGTGCAGCAGAAAGCGGGTAGAGTCATGATGGCTGGCGTTGTGTGAGAAGGCAAGTCAGTGACAGTTGAGGTATTATTTTTCACGAACTCTGCTCAGAAGAAATTGGCAACAAAGAAAATTGCAACAGAAAAGCTGTTCTAGTTTACTTAATTGGTAACAAGCAACATTAGTTAATAAGTGACGTGGGTTGTGTAACTAAGGGCATGTCCTCATACACCTGGCTTAAAATATTGGTTTCTTCCTCTACCACGCCCCCCTCCGCCTTGCTCTCCTCCAGCTTTTACTCCTCATCCTTTTCCGTAGTCCTTATGCTTCTCTTCACCTTCCTCCTCCTGGTCTCCTCTCCCTTCTGGTATTTGTCCCCCACATTATCTTACTGGGCCTCCTCCTCCTCCTGTCTTCAGGCTCTTTCTGGCCCTTCTCCTTTTGGTACTCCTTCTACTGTTCTTGAGTGCACTCCTGGCCCTCATCATACTCCTGTCCCTTTTCTGGGCCCTGGTCTTTTTCACCTAGTTCTGACCCTCGTACTTTCTGTTTCTGATCGTTCGGGTCCTAATTCCCTTGGCACTGGTCATGCCTCATCTGCCGGTGAAGGTCCTCCTCCTCCTTTTGGTTTGCACCTTAGTCACTCGGATATTTATTTCTTTTTTTTAATGGCTTCCAGATTTCTAAGCCAGGGATGGAATGTCCTGGATGACAGAAAAAGAGAGCCCAGTAGGGACTCCTCTGACCACCTCTTTTGTTATGCAAGTGTGAATACTAGCAAGTCCCGTTTATCTCTATATAAATATCTGTGGAGCGCAGCTGTTAACTCAGACGGTGTCACTGGGCTATGCGTACAGTATAATAGAAAAGGAAAACATTGAGATTAAGGCTCCTGCTGCAGTGCCTTATAATTATGTAGCAAGTGCTACGGTTTAGCACCTGAAAATTAACTATGGCGATTAATGCACTTGTTAGATGGAGAAGTGTGCACTCTCTGGTCACAAGTTACAAGCGTCACAAAACTGCAGAGATAGTTAATGCTCTTGTTTCAGAGCATAATATAGAGGTCACAGATGTACATTTTTTGTAGGCTACCTCAATAGGTAACAAGTTTTTCTTGCACAGATCATTGTGTTACCTGCAGGTTATGAGGTACAATCTGGTCTTATAGTTCATTCAGTACTGCACCTGTAGAACAGTGATGAGTGTATCTGGCAAGGCACATGCTCTTGCGTTTTCAAAATGTGCAAAATGTGCACATTTCTTTGTGTTTTTAATGCCGCATTAAGTAACCAATGGAACTAATGATGTTGCATTTGGATGTTTGCATTTGGAGTGACTTACCTAGGTCACCAAGCCATTGCTCCCCTTGTTTCTGCAGTGCATCAAGTGAATGAGTGTAGGTAAGTGCCCCTTTTGGACATAGTCACCCTCACTTTTTGCTCGCTGGTACTAAGGTTTTTTGACTGAGGTGCACTTGGTTCCTGCTAATCATGCCCCCGGTGCCAGTTCTCTTTCCCTAAAATGAGGTCAAAGTTCTATTTGTGTACAATTGGCACACCTTCTAGTACTTCTCTAAGTCCCCAGTAAATGATACCCCTGGTACCTAGGGAATGGGTGCTAGAGAGGGTCCCTAAGGGCTGCAGCATGTATTGTGCCATCCCTGTGCCAACCTCAGAGACCCTCTAAAAATTGCACACATCCTGCCACTGCATGCTGCATGAGAGAAAATACAACATGGCACACAAATTATGTTCCATGCCTCCCCCCCACTGCATCTGGATATATGTAAATCACCCCTACAGCAGGCCCTAGAGCCCTAAGGCAGGGCACATTATACTTGATGTGAGGGCATATCTGCATGAGCAGATATACCCTTGTGATGTCTAGTTCGATTACTGGATATCATAGGTGAACAGGGAAACCATCTTAAGGTGTTACTGGATACTTGTCATTATGAGTTACAAAGTTACATAGTAGCTTCACTGAAACCTGTGGTGTATGATGTCTAACACCTCCTCCTAATAAATCCAGACTGATGCCAGCCTTGGATTTATTATGAGATGCACCCAGAGGGCACCTTAGAGGTGTCCCCTGAAACCTACCAGACCCTCAGTGTGCTGGCTGACTGGTATCGACCAGCCTGCCACCAGGGACATGTTTCTGACTCCCTGGAGGTGAGAGACTGTGCTCTCAGAGGCCATAAACAATGCCTGCTCTGGAGGAAGGTTTTATCACCTCCTCCAGCAGGATGGCTAGTGAATCTGTATACTAAGGTCAGGGACTTCAAAAACCCTGCTGCCTTTGGTATGGGACCCTAGCTTCCCTCAGACCTGGGAGCTTCCACCGCCGGCCGTGAGGCCCATTTGGCACCAGGACAGGTGGGAAATTAGCTATGCAGGTAGGTGTGGAGCACCACCAGGCTTTTCAGACCTCTAAGGTGTGCAGCCTGATGTGCTCCATGAAAGAAGGGCTTGACCATCTTCTTTTTGGTGGAATTAGGAATTCTGGGCCAGGGTTATGCTCACTCCCTGCAGGAAGTGGTCATGTAGGGGGTGTAGTTACCCTAGGAGTAAGTTGCTCATTGGCTTCTTCTCTATTGTCCCCCAAATGCCCATAAATTGAGTATTTATGTGCCCCCCTAACACCAGAAGAACAGATTTGTCTCACAGAAGAAGAAGAAGGACCAAAAAGAGCTGAAGATACGAGAACTGCGGACTGCTGGTGGACATTGGCACAAAACCCTTTCTGCCTACCTGCTCCTGTCCCAGCAATCACACCAACCCGGCGTATCCTGTAGCTGTGCATCCTCCAAAAGCTTCTTGGGACTCCAACACTCCACCAAGCCATCAGCATCTCCCTTGGAGTGGAGGGGCCACTTCCTTGTGCCCTGCAAGCACCAACCTCAACGTCTGATGCATTGTTCTACTGATCACCAAGTCCAGTGATCCAGCAGCTGCTCAGGAAGTCAAACCCATCTCCCCACCATGTGAGAAAACACTACGACTCACAGGAGCTGTCCTGCACCTATACCAAGGGTACAGGACCCCTTGCAGCAACCAAATCTTGTTTGAAGTCCAATCCAGACAACAACTACACAACTGAGGACCAGCTGCCAAGGGACGTCAGCCATGCAGAGGACATCACTGAAAGTGATCCAGCTGCCCTGTTGTGCCTGTTGTGTCCCCTTATTGTCGGTCCACCCAAGGACTGTGGGCACCTTCACGCAGGATCACCTGATAACCAAAACCTGCTGCACCCAAGCTCCCTGGTGCAGGTCCACAACAACCTGCAATGTTCCCTCACTCCCAGGACCCTCACTCACCAAGCTCTCCGTTGGGAGCTTCCAGGCGAGTACCCAAATCTCCCTCTGCATTCTTAATACAGATACCCCCTTATCACTAACCATGCAGTTTGCAAGGCACCCGACTCAACCAACATCAGGGCAGGTAAAACAGTACTGCTGGTGTTGTTAGTGGCCTTGCCCCCCTAACACCCTACTATCTACATGGGACCCCCGAGAACTGTCTGCATGGACCACTGCAGTAAGAGTACTTCTAAGTCTTTACTGCATAAAAGCACATTTAAAAAAAACTGTTACTTACTTTCAAAAGTTGATAAACTGTACAGTACTCACCTTCTTTGAAGTTTTTCTGGTGTTGACACATCCTATAAAAAAGTATCAATTTTTCTAAATATGGTCTTGAGTTTCTTCTTGAGTTTGTGTCTCATTTATTGACTTTGTGTGTTCAATAAATGCTTAGCAGTACCCTCTGATAAACCTAAACTGATCACCCACACTACCATAAAAGAGAGCATTTGGGATTATTACTTGTAACCCCTGTAAAACAATAAGGGTCACCTGGACAATCTGAATTGTGTCCCCTTACATCAGTACATTACATAGATAGGCAGCTTCCTACAAGGATGTCAATGTATTAGCAATGTACAACATTGTTAGAAAACATGTATTGTGAATGAAGCTTCCATCATATACTTAAAGTATCATTTTTAAAGACTTCTGCTGGAAGTGTTAGTGAGAATGTGCTAATTCTATGAGCAATTAATTAAGACATGTTCAATTTCTGCTGTCTATCTCGGAATGCATTTGCTAAGGGTGCAGGTGGAAGAAGTTTCTTATCTTAAGAAATTGGTTAGTACTAAAGATTTAGAATATTACTGATTTGCCAGTGCAACCTTAACCTGAGCTTGCCAAGCTGAATTTTCAGAATTGATTAATAGCCTGTGTCATTTGTCTATTAATCCTTTGGGTTTGTATCTTTTTTGGGATTCTTTTACTATTTTCTGCGTAGGCAAATTGCCATGCTCCTCTTCTGTCTTACACTTGCTATTGGGGTGCTGTTACTACCCTTTATTAGTTTGACACTTGGAATTTTTACTTAGATTCTGCTTAACTATGGATTATTAAGCATTTGATTTTGCATTTACCTGTACTTCTGTAATTGGGCCTTCATGGAATTTCAAGCATTATTTTTCTCTGTACCTCATGTTGACTATATGGTAATTAATTCTATTTTTGACCTATTTTGATCTAGAACTCAGTCCTTTATGCATCAAATATTCTGTCTTCTTTAACTCTGCTAACATTGTGTTTCCCTGATAGGAGTGTAGTCTCTTACCGCTAGATCAACTGGAGATGCTGGAGATTAATTATTTTGGTAACAATCGGGATTATTAAATGCTAAAGTTAAGTATAATATTGGGGTTCGGCTCCCATAAATTTGGTACCAGGAGATGGTTTGTATTAGACCACCTCTTTTTTAGCGAGACCCCACAAGATTTTTGGAGAATTGTTGGCCTTAGGTTTTCTGGAACAAAGGAGAAAGGAGTTTCGGAGTTTTGCCACCTTCATGATGCTAAATCATACTGCGGGGTGACAAGCTGTATTGCAGTAAGGTACTGAATTAACTTGTGTTTAAGTATGAACGGAGAAACTGGAATGAATGAGTTTCTGTTTTTTGTGATGATTAATTTCTGATTTGTGGTGAGCTGTTTGGTTATGTGATGATGGATGCGTCTTCAGTTGGTGGGCTGTTTACTCTTTTGTTGTTTGTTACTCATATTTGTGAACTCATCTGATGTTGTTTTGTTATGGGAGGGAATTGAGTTGGTTACTGGATTTCATTGAAAACCCAAGATCTCAAGATGTTAGTACCATGCCTAAATTGTGGTATGTATAGCGAGGCACCACTTACACATCTGTATTAAAGGATTTTTCCTTTTTCAGGTTTGAGAGACTAATTTGGGTTGCTGTGCTTACCCTGAGTGCACATGCTGTAGTACATTTATTTGGGGGTTGAATTCTGCTGGTCACATGTTTGCCTAGTGAGAACTTTATAAGTTATTTGAGATTCAAACTTGTTTTATGGTAATATTTCCTTAATTGGCTCGAAATCGAGTTTTTACTGCTGTGAGTGTTTTGACTTATAAATTACTGATTTATTTTCCTTAGTAGGGTACAAAGACAAGACATTTATTAATTGTTAAAGGTTTATTATGGTTTTGTAGTTATTAGCCTACGCCCCCATGCTGGAATTGGTGACATCATGACTAACTGTGCTCTGATTATTTGTTTGTCAGTATAGCCACTCTGTGATAGGTTGACCTTTGACGGATAGAGCCACTCTGCAAGTAGCTGTTGTTCTCTAAGTTCTTTTTGAGTGTAGTTGTGATTTTAAGGTTTTTTTAGCTTGAGAAAGTAAAAACATGTGTGGAATATTAAAAAAACATAAACTTAAGAGAGAGGATAAGGCTAGGGTGGGTCAGGTGATGTCAGTTGAAGGCACACCAGCATCTGAAATGATGGAAGAGGTTGGGTATCATACATCAGTTTGGTTTCATGAATGGAACAAAAATACAGCACATGATAAGGAATGACAAATTTACAACTGTATGTGGAGGGCACCATTAACTTTGAGAAATTAGACTCTTTCAGACAGAACATGTAAGATATGGGTCCAACGCCTAGAACTACACAGTTCGAAGCACTCAATAAATGGAATCGCCTTGTAACAGAGAAAGAGAGAGAGAGAAGAAAGATAGATGTGTTAAGAAGTCCTTCAGAGGCTGGTTAGAGGCCAGAATAGACAGTGAATAGGAATGATGGAGGTTGGACAAAATAGAAAGTGTGAAAACATTTCCTGCTAAAGTGACAGAAACAGAAAAGGTCAAAATAGATACATCAAAAGTAAAAGAAGAGAATGGAAAAATTAGATGATGAAGATGACAAATCCTTTAGTGAGTTACTGATTCTGGAACCTCTTCGGTACCCAGAAAGACAAGCAGAACCAACCCAGGCTACTGATGGGATTGGTCTAGAGGGAGACACAACACTGGTGCACACTCTTACTGGAGTTCTGCCAAGTGTCCCTTTAGAAGTTCCAACCATAAGAGCAATGCATAGTACAAGTGAGACAGAGCACACTATGTAGGCAGACGTTTCCTAAGGAGGTCTGTATTGGGATCTTCAGGACAGAATTTGGAGAGATGCTTCAGGGTAAAGTGGATTTGAACATACTGCTGACATATAATGCAGATGAGATGAGCTATGTGATCAAAGAAGCAGCTAGGTGTGCCAATGAAGTGTATGATTAATTAAAAGAATTGGCTAATGAATTAGATGTTGATATAAATAAAATGAAGAATGTCAAACGAAATTACCTAACATCTAATGAAATCAAGGGGATGGGTCTCATTATTTTGAGAGCCCATATTAAAGGTTTGATTGAGAAAAGAAACAATTTAAGTGATTTAAAGTGATTTAAAAAAATATTGAGAAAAATGGAAAAGGGAACAGTGAAAAGGAAAAAGATGGAGAATAATGAAGCGAAAGTGAGGAAAAGTATAGCAAGTGATTCAGAAGTGGGAACAAGTAATGGCTGAGTTTCTTCTAAGGGAAGGCCACAGAGGAAATTTGGTGGATATCACTTGGACAACGGTGTATTTGTCTGCTTTTACACATAACTTTCCAAAGTTTAAAGAAATCCCAGCAAGACTAATACACCTTTCTTCAATGTTGTGAGCAGATTTTAATTAATTATTTGAAATTGTTGTTCCGGAAGATTTATAGTTAGAGTTTAAGGTGGCTGTAGGGTGGCCAATGCAGGAATCACCTAGACAGGGTCCTAACAATGCACCATCAACAGATGTGGCAAAAATATACAAGGCAGTGATTCAGCATTTGAAGAAAAAATTATAAAAAGGGATATAAGCAGGGAAAAGGTTATGAAGACAACACAGAAGCCTAAAGAGTCAGTGCATTCCTAATATGAGAGTTTGATAGAGATATTCAAAAAACATAATGGAGTCAAAAATGCAGAGAAAGTTGCTGTTGAAGGTTTCATTTATACGCCCTTGAATGGGATAGGATCAGAGATTAGTACTCACGTTCAGCAAAGTGGATCATGTTGTTTGATAAAAGGCACTGATGAGATTGTAAAATTGTCTAAAAACAGTAGTGATTAGGCAGGAAAGCTACTGGCATGGTTAGACAAGCTAGGCTAAAGTTTAAGATGTTTACAACCTCTTCATTGCAAGCTGCACTTCAGGCCCCTTCTCCTAAAATGATACTGCTCTGCCCCTAAGCCAGAAACATTAGTTTCGTTTACCCTACCTACTGCCAACCTGGTGCTTGGTTTGATCAATTCCTTTAGGTCAGGTTCTCTACTGGACCCTTGTCCTCTGGAAATAATACAACTGGCTCCTAAGACAATATGCATACATCTGGCCAATATCTTTAACGGAATCTACAACTCTGGCTACTTACCTAAGGCTAGGAAAAAAAGCATAAATCCTGCCTCTATTAAAAAAGTCCAACCTTAGGCCTTTGGACCTTAGCAATTATGGACCTATCTCCTGTCTGCTATTCCCAACCAAAATAGTGGAAAAAGCTATGAATGAGGAGCTGGCCTCTTATACAAATATCAATAATTTGCTCAACCTTACTCAGTTTGGGTTTAGGAGCGAGCACAGCACCAAATCTGCCCTTATTGTGGTGACTGAAGACGTAAGATCTACTCTAGATTAAGGAGGATATGCAGCCTAGATTCTTTTAGATCTCTCAGCATCATTTGACACTGTCAATCATGACCTTTTGATTGACCATCTCCATTCTGTTAGAATCAGCAAAGATACTGTTTGTCAGAGCAGGAACAATCCATCCCTCTGAATGAATAAGTGTCTGATACGTTTTGCTGTCCATGTAGGGTGCCATAGGAGTCATCCCCAAGTCCCATCCTTTAGATATCACTCCTCTGGCCAGGCTTATAAAATCTTTTGTCTTATCTGACACTAAGGACACACAAATCATGGTCTCAGTGTCCAGTAATCCCAATGTTACTGCAGTCAGATTCCATGACCATATGCTGCACATAGGCAAATGAATGAACAGCAACTGCTTGAAATTGAACTCGGGTAAAACTGAGGTCCTCTTGTTTGGCAATAACACCTCCTTCTGGTACCGCAGTTGGTGCCCTCAAGAAATGGATACATTGCCAACCCTGGTCAGGAAAGTGAGGCACCTAGGGATCCTTTTTGATAACAAGCTGACCTTCAAAAACCAAATTAATACTGTGACGTTATTAGCTTTTTACACTCTGAAGATTCTTGGGAAAGTACTAACCTTTATTCCCAAGGAGCTGCAGAAGACTGTTGTCACCGCTGTAGTGTTATCTAGATTGGATTATCGCAATGCCCTTTATTCCAACATGCAGCAAAATCTTCAAAGTAAACTGCAGATCCCGTAGAATGCTGCAGCTCGATTACTGCTAGGGACTCCCAGGCGTCAATTAGCCTCACGGGTCCTTAAGATTTACATTGGTTGCCTATTAGGAGACATATTGAATTCAACTTCCTCTGCATTGCTTTTCAAGTACTCGGGCCAGATGTATCAAAAGATTTTGCATTTCCCAACAGTGTGAATCGGTAAATTTCACCATTTGCGAATGCAAAATAGCCTTTCACAATCTATGAAAGACATAGCAGTCCCATTTTATAGAATCACAACTTTTTGTGATTCCCTAAAATTGTGACTCCAAACAGAGACTCGCAATTTGTGATTACTTAAATAGTAAATAGCAAATAGGGAACTCCTATTTGCGATTCCCTATGCACATGTATTAAACATTTCCTAAATGCGAACTGAGCATTTAGGAAATGCTATTACCATCAATTCAGACCATGTGCAATTTGAAAAAATGCATTTAAAAAGTGTCATGTAGTGGACACATGCACACAATTTTTGGGGGTGTGCATCAAAGGGGGCCTTAGGGCCTCTGCACCCTTGGTTTTGCAATTCCTAATTTGCTATTTCCTATAGCTTATGGGTTCCTATTTCGGGCCCATAGGAGCAAATGGAGTTGCAATCCCTAATAACGATTCCCTTATAGCGATTGCGACTCTGTAGGAATCACTATTGGGGAATTGCTATTATGTTACATAGCATTTTGCGTTCCCTAAATAGTGATTTGTTAAACTTCGCTATTTAGGGTAATGCAAAATATTATTTTGATACATCTGGCCCTTGCTGATTCTGGCCCTGAATATCTTTAAAGCAACTTTTCTTGGTATAGCCCTTCCAGGTCATTGCGCTCATTGGCGGCGAAAAACGTAAGTGTTCCCAAGTTTAGAAAAACCCATGCGGGAGGCAGAAGCTTTGTATTCTGCACTGCTTTAATCTGGAATACTCTTTCGCTCAGTCTGAAGGAAATGACAGGTATTCTCCCATTTAGGAAAGTATTAAAAACTTTGTTGATTAGCTTATAGACTGTCTTTTGTTAACTCTTGTCTGTTCCACTTAGCAGTAGCCGCATTTCCATTCTTATGTAGCAGCAGAGCCGAAATGCCTCTGGGAATTTAAGCACTTTAGAAATATAAATTTCATTTCATTTCTTACCTGGTCCCAGACCTACTTCAAGTCCAAAGAAAGTGAACTCCGGACACTTATATCGGATGGGCAAGGCACAGATAGTGTTGCAGAAACTCACATGAGCATGGTACGATGGAGGGATCGCCCTTCCTAATATCCAAAAATATTACTGGGTGTCTCAGCTGATTACTGTAAATAGTTGGGTTTTTCAGCCCATGATGAACCTGTGTACCAGATGGATAAACTGAGGATGCACCTAAGGGGGCATCATCACTTTCTTTATAGTATTGTCCGAAAACATAAAATCCACAACCCTGCACCTGTGGTGGCATGCATCTGGCACACAACACTGAAGGCATTGGGCTGGGAAGGAAAAGTCTTTCGGAGGATGAACCTCTGGGATACGTCAGAATGGGAATACCTGGGAAAACAAGCTGGATTTGACAAGTGGGATATCCTTGGTCTTTCCTGAGTCGGAGATCTCTGGATTCGAGAGGATAGCATCCCCTTTGGCGACCTGTAGCGTGAATATGAGCTTGCCCCCTCTGAAACCTTCTGGTTCCTCTGCAAACAGCACGCACTTAGAACAGCACTGCCGAAGGGGGATTAACTCTCTGAGTCTTCACCCTTCAAAAACAGATTACCGGTTGAAATTATGCAACATAATGCGATATTCCTGATGTAAAACTAACTGAGTAACAATGCCCCCAACACCCTGACACATCCACGGGTAAAGTGGACCTGAAACGTAGATGGCGTGTATGACTATAAGTGGTTGGAGGCCCTGAAATCCCCTAGAGAGGTGGCCATATGGCTGAGATTTCATCTTGTCCAATTAAAAATG
Organism: Pleurodeles waltl; assembly: GCF_031143425.1. Taxonomy (NCBI): domain Eukaryota; kingdom Metazoa; phylum Chordata; class Amphibia; order Caudata; family Salamandridae; genus Pleurodeles; species Pleurodeles waltl. The sequence continues at coordinate 1,084,584,763 of NC_090440.1, read as the reverse complement.
TTGCATTGTTTTTACTGTTCACAACACACTGTGATCAAAATGGGTAGGATGCTAGATCGCAGTTGTAGGCTGTGGGCAGCTTGGTACCTTCGATCACACACTGTGGGGCTGCCTGCTAACACAACAATTCTGGGCTCAATTCTGAATTGCATGGGCTCTCTCTGCCACCAGAGTGTTACTGTCTCTGCTAAGTGGTATGTGGGGGGTGTCTTGCCTCAATCATATGGAAAGAATGTGGGTCATATTCAGTCTGGGAGTGGCTAAAACATTGCACATCTCTGGGGGGCAGAACAAGCACCACAACTATCTAATCTGAAAGAGACATGGACTGATGCATGTTAGTGGAGAAAGTAGTGTACAAAGGTCAAGGGTGCCCCCAGAAATGGACTAAAGTTTGGGGACATTGGAATAACTATTGAGGTCAAATCTATGACCAGCTTGGTTCAGACACTGGGAAAATATCACCCTAGGGTTAAACTTGAATGTTGTTCATGCAGTGGGTGGGAGAGGAGGGAAGGTTTCTTAGGGATGTAAGCTGAGATATTAGTTGTCTGTACACATGTCAATTCATGACCAAAGGTATTTTGGCCCTCATTATGACCCTGTTAGTGGGTGATAAAGTGGCGGTGATACCGCCAACAGGCTGGCAGTAAGTACCGCCAAATTATGACCATGCCGGTGATAACTCCCATAGACAGCCAATGTAGCCACCAACAGCCAGGTGGGAGACAAAGTACCGCCTAGCATATTATGAGACAGGAAACCGCTACCCTTTGTGGGGCTGTACCAACGCCAACAAAAGCCTGGCAGAAACAGAGCTCAGAAGTGAAAGGACACACCATTGGAGACACGGGGAAGAACCACGCTGCCATGGAACCTGAACTGCATGATTTCCCGTTGATCTTCTACGTAATGCTCCACCTGGAACACCAACGCTGTTGAAGACAACAACGGTGAGTACAGCCGCCTAGCACACAAGGGAGGGTGGGAGGAAAACGATAGTGAAACACACACGCACAACACACACCCGAGACACACACACACCATACACACAATCAGCTGCACACGAAAAATAATTTGTCCCTGAAAAATGGTAGAAGAATGCAAGGACAACAGGAATGGATGAAAGTGATTGTAATCAGAACAAAATCAAAATCAAGAATTCGATTTGTCAATAAAAACAGATATGTACACATGTACACAAAGAGACACTGCCCAGTCCAATGTTCAAAGGGCCCACATGGCCATAGGGCACATTCTAAGGCCCAACTCGAGTCCTGACCACATCCGGATAGTACACTGCAGGGGCATTAGTTTGCAAATAGGCAGGCACCTCAGGGGGAGGAGGGGCACCTCAGCCGGATGCGGGAACAAGCCCACTGGTTCTGGAGGGGGCATCATGCCCATTGCTTTGACCTGGGGAGTGCAAGGCTAGTCTCTGGAGTGGGTGTCTTTCCCACTGGTTCTGGAATGGGCAACATGGCCATTGCTTTGTCCTGGGGAGTGCAAGGCCACAGTCTCTGGAGTGGGTGTCTTTCCCTCTGGTTCTGGAGGGGGCAACATGCCCATTGCTTTGTCCTTGGGAGTGCAAGGCCACAGTTTCTCGAGTGGGTGACTTGCACACTGGTTCTGAAGGGGGTAAGCCGCACAGCAGCCCCTGGAGGGTGGCCTACATGGCGTCCGCCGGCAGTTACGGCTCCACTGTGGTGGTGGTTGGAAGAGGCTCCAGGGCAGCCCCTGCACTCACTGATGACTGCATGGTGGTGGTTGCTGGAGGAGGCCCATGGGCAGCCCCTGCACTTACTGATGGCTGCACATCCACATCTGGTGGTGGGGGCCCGTGACAGCTGGTGGTGGTGGCTGTGTTTGCCTGACAGCTTCCGCAGGTGTAGAGTGCCCCATCTCCTTCTGTTCATAGGTCGGGGATCCCTTACCCTTCTTCCTACCATGGTGGATGGGCTCTTCCCCTCTCTGCCTGGTGGTGCAGGCTCTTTCCCCTTCCTCACAGCTGGTGCAGGCTCCTTCCCCTTCCTCAAAGCTGGTGGAGGCCCCTTCCCCTTCTTCACAGCTGGTGCGGGACCCTTCCCTTTCATCCCTGGTGGTGCTGGCTCCTTCCCCTTCAGTGTCGTAAGTCTGGCACCCTTACCAGCATGAATAGGTGGTGCCACCGCTGTCCCGTGGTCTGTTTGGCTGAAGTACTGGGCTGTGTCCTTGGAACCCTGCCCATATGTGCAGGAGGGGGTGGAGGGGTAGGGAAGAGGTTATTTTGGGAAAGGAAAAGCTTTTTAGGGACGTTTGGGCGGGAGGAGGGAGGAGTAATGGGAGTTGAGGATGAGGGGGTGGTTGTTGGAGGTGTATGTCTGCTGGATTTAGATGCAGGTGTATGGGCTGTATGCTGATATGAGGTGGATGGCTGTTGGGTGTCTGAGTGCTTACGTTTGTGTACTTTAGGGGGGACAAACACAGTGGGAGAGGACACAGGGGACATGTGCATGGATGTTGAGAAGGTGTCTGCCAGTGTGTGTGTGTGTTCTGTTTGGTGTGGTGATGCTGATAGTGGATGTAGATGTAGTGCATGCTTGTGTGAGTGTGGATGTAACTGGGAGAGAGGTGGAGGAGAAGGAGGAGGGGGAGACAGTGGAGGCTGTGGATGCTCTGCATGAATGCCTGTGGGATGAAGTGTGGTGCTTGTGTTTGCCTGTGCCACTCTTGGGTGTTGCCTTGTGTACATGCTCATATTAATGTGTGCTTGGGATGGGTTTGGGTTGAGGAGAATGGGACTGGGAAGTGGAAGCTGGAGGGGAACGGTAGAAACAGGGACAATGGCTGCCATCAGAGAGGAGGCCAGAGCCTGAATCGATTTCTGTTGGGCTGCCAAACCACCATGAATGCACTCCAGGAATGCATTGCATTGCTGCATCTGCATCTGGGATGCCAGCCCCTGGATGGCATTCATAGTGGTTGACTGCCCTACAGAGATGAATCTCAGGAGGTCAATAGCCTCCTCACTCAGGGCAGCAGGGCTCACTGGGGCAGGGCCTGAGGTGCCTGGGGCGAAGGAGATGCCCACCCTCCTGAGTGAGCGAGCATGGGCAACTCACTGAGGGGCTGCTGGGAGGGCGGTGCTGGTACAGGGGTGGCAGCTGTACCTGTAGATGGGGTGGTCACAGAAGTGTCTGCCACTACCAGGGACCTCCCATCGGAGAAGGTGTCTGAGTCTGTATTGTCACCTCCAGTCTCTGCTGTGGTGCTCCCCTCACCCTCTGTCCCACTGGTGCCCTCAGCGTCGGTGGACTCTTCCTCCTGGGTCCTGTTGGATGCAGCTTCCCCTGTCTCCAGTGCCTCTGCTCCTCTGCCAGATGATGCTAATGCACATAAGGACAGGATGACAAAACAAGAACAGAGGGGAGAGAGAGAAAGGACACACTAGGTCAATGACTGCACCAACACCACCGTTGGCATACACAGCACCCTCACACACAGGGAACAGGCCTACGCACTATGCATTGCACTACCAGTGAAATGGCTAGTCACTAAGGCATGAGGAGGAGCACACACCGCCAACTGCAGCACACCTGGGACCCACGTAGCCCTGCCTATAAGTGAATACTAACAAGCTAGGTTACCTGTATTTGCCATGCAACCATTACCCTGTTGAGGTCCTACGCTGCTATGTCTGGCCTAGCCTTAGGGGCACCCACTAACACACAACCACCCCCCGGATACCACCCCACCAGCCATAAGTTGTAATGATACCCACTGTACTCAGCCCCTTATGGCTGGTATGATTCCCTCAAGCTAAGGGTAGTCCACCACCAGTATGCGGGCCATCAGGGGGGTCAGGGTCCAATAGGCACCCCTTCCTCATTGGGAGGCCATCCCCAGCTGGGCCTCCGTGGGCTTCCGTGCCCAGCGTCTCAGGTCCTCCCACTGTTTCCGACAGTGGGAGCTCTGCCTTCCATAGACCCCCAGGGTCCGCACGTCCTTGGCGATGGCACGCCATAATCCCATCTTTTGATGGGCGCTGACCTGCAGAGGTAATACATACAGGAGAACTCCATTACACAAACAGTACATCCTGTCACACACATGGCCCACCATAACCAATCCCATCACCATTGCAACACACATAGGCCAGCACACAACATGTACACCGCCAACAGACATTCCCCCAGCCCCCACCCACCCTTACACAATGCCTTCACACACATCTCCATGCATTCATGCCACATGCATTGTGCCCACAGTGTACTCACCTGTTGGTCTGGAGGCCCATTGAGCAGTCCGTACTGGGGTAGGTCCCCATCCCCCAGTAGCTCCAACTCCTCCGAAGTGAAGGCTGGGGCCCTTTTCCCGGTCACAAGGGCCATGGTAGGTTCCAGACACAGGTCACAGCAGCACATGAAGTGTAGGTCTTCTCCTGTGGAAGGTCAGGAAAGAAGTGAAGATTGAGATTGAGACAGTCGGCGTAGATCCCCATTGGCCACTGTACCCCATAGGGCCCAATATAATTCAATGAGAAATTGCTCAGCTGTTCATGACAGCCTACCGCCATGGAGCACAACGTTGGCGGAATTAACTCACTTCCACCTGTCCCTCCACACAGGACAGGCGGTCGCCATTTTAGGGGAGGTGAACAGGCCTATCAATAATTTCTGTGTCACAGGATAAATAGCCATATACTTTTAAATTACACTGTCCCAAAACATGATTGCACAAGGTGGACTGCTGTTGTGGTATAGTTGTTCACATTCTAACAGCCTACACACTCTTGTATCCCTTAGATTCCTACCGCTGCGGATGAATAGGAGATGGAGACATACCCCCGTGTACAGACCCCTGGTGGACTTAGCTACACTGGAGGACAGGTGCATTATCCTCACCTATAGACTGGACAAGGCCACAATCACAAAGCTGTGTGCCCAGTTGGAGCCTGACCTGATCTCAGCTATCCGTCATCCTACTGGGATCCCCCTCTTATGCATGTTCTATCAGTGATCCATTTTCTGGCAACAGATTCTTTCCAAGTGACAGTGGGCTTGGCAGCAGAAATGTCACAGCCAGTGTTCTCAATCGTGACGGCAAGAGTGTTGTCTGCCCTGGTAAAACACATGTGCAGGTACAGAGCTTTCCCCCAGATGGAGGATTTGGCCACTGTGAAGGCCGGATTTTATGCAATGGGACATATCCCTAATATCATTTGGGCGATTGATGGTACACATATTGCATTTGTCCCCCCTCACCAGAATGAACAGGTGTACAGGAATCGTAAGAGTTTCCACCCCATGAATGTGCAAATGGTGTGTCTGATGGACAAGTATATCTCCCACGTCAATGCTAAGTATCCTCTGTCGGTGCATGATGCCTTTGTCCTGAGGAATGGCAGCATCCCAAATGTAATGACCCAACTACAGAGGCACAGGGAGTAGCTTATAGGTGAGCCTTGGTCCCCACCCCGTGAATGTTTGTGTATGCCTCTGCTGTTAGCAAAATAGGATAGTGTGCAGCAAAATGTTGTCCCTCAATACTTGCAGGTGACTCTGGCTACCCAAACCTATCGTGGCTGGTGACCCCTGTGAGGAATGCCAGGACAAGGGCTGAAGAAATTTATAATGAGGCACCTGGGTGAACCAGAAGGATAATTGAGAGGACCTTCTGCCTCCTGAAGACCAGGTTCAGGTGCCTCCATCTGACAGTTGGATCACTGTGCTACTTACCCGAGAAGGTCTGCCAGATAATAGTGGCATGCTGGATGTTGCACAACCTGGCCCTCAGATGCCATGTACCTTTTCTGCAGGAGGAGGAGACTGGAGATGCCCCTGTGGCAGCAGTGGACCCTGAGGACAGTGAGGATGAGGAGGCAGAGGATGAGGAATGTTACATTAGTGATCCATCAGTACTTCCAATGACACACAGGTGAAACTGTGCAACTTCACATTTCTATGACTACTGTGTGGCATTGCAATGCGGGCAATACCCACATGTTTCCTCAACTTACTGTCACCTGTGGATTATCATTTTACAGGTGTTGGTGATATGACAACAATGTCATGATGTGATCACAAAAGCCAGCAACAGGTCATTCATGTATTCTATGCTCTCACTATGTACAGTTCATTTACAATGGATGTAGCTGTTTCAATCAATACAAATTTTAAAAACATGAAATACTAGTAGTTGAGTTTTATCCAAGGGTGTTTATTGTACTGCTAATAAATTGAGGGGAAAGTGCAATGGAATGGGGTGATGATGGAGGAAAGTCCAGGGTATTGTTCCAGTCTGTTTGTAGCACAGGTGCAGTGTCCAAGGGGACATAGGAAGAAGAGCAATGGCAGTTCAAGGTGGACAAAGTGGCAGGGTGGGACACAAGAGGGACAATCAGGAGAGTTTCATTTCCTGCCGGTGGTCTTGGCAAGTGTCTCTGGCTTTTGTCTGGGTCGCACGGAACATTTGGGGGATGGTTCACCTTCTGCACGGTGAGTGGTGCTAGTGGCCTGTGGGTCCTGTGGCAAGGCCTCCTGGCCACTAGTGCCAAGGGAAGTGCAGGGCTGTTCAGATGACTGGCTAGTGGTAGGGGCCCGCTGGTGTGACACTGCCTCCCTCATGATGTTTGCCATGTCTGCCAGCACCCCTGCAATGGAGATCAGGGTGTTGTTAATGGCTTGCAAGTCCTCCCTGATCCCCTGATCCCCTGATACTGTCCCTCCTGCAGCCGCCTGTTCTCCTGCACGTTGTCTAGGATCTGGCCCATCGTGTCCTGGGAATGTTGATAGGCTCCCCAAATCTCGGAGAGTGTCTCCTGGAGAGTCAGTTCCCTGCTCCTTTCCTCCAACTGGCAGACAGCAGTCCTCCCAGTGTCCCTGTTAGCCTGTGCCCCGTCCCCTGAATGGTGTGTCCACTGCCACTGAGCCCAGGTCCCTGATTGTCTTGTGGGCGAGATGTGTTCTGGGGTCCCTGTACAGGGCCTCAAACTGCAGCTTTCTTTTGCTGCCTACGGCCCTGACCTGAATTCAGGCCAGGACTGTAGGCAGTGAAAGCTGCCAGGACTCTTGTGCACCAGCCTGTCCTATGTGCATTGCACATGGGACAGGCCGGTACACAAGAGCCCTCAAACAGCATCTTTCACTGCCTACGGCCCTAGCCTGAATTAAGGGCATTGCCGTAGGCAGCGAAAGCTGCTGTTTCAGTCCTTGTTTGTGCACCTGTGTGCAAAAACAAGGCCAAAAAAAGAAAAGAGGACTTACCTGGTTCTTCCCGGCGGGTCTTCCATTTCAACGAGTCCTCCTCAGTGTTGCTGCCTCCCTCCTCTTCTCCGGTGCATGCTGCAGCCCATACTGGGTTGCAGCATGCACCATGTAAGCTCCGCTCCGCTGGTGGGGCTATCAGGGTTTTTTGGACAACTCCATACTCTAAGCGGAGCACGGAGTTCCAAAAACTCTGTTAGCTCCGCCAGCAGAGCGGAGCACTCTGCACACCTCTAGTGACAAATCAAATGTATGGTTGGCAATGTTGAAATATTGAAAAGGCAATTGCTTGTCATTTTTGTAGGTAGATCGGGCATTGGAAGAATGAATGTAGATTATATCCCGACAGAATTCAGAAAAATATACAACAACTGGTGCAGAGAAATGATGCAACATCAATTGCACAGAACATAGGGAAAAGTCAGAAAACATTTAGAATGGCAGTACCCCAAGATCATATAATGCAGCAAAACATGAGAAAAAAATACCATATGATTTAGATTGCAATCAAAAATGGCATACTCATCACTGATGAAATAGCAGGCACCAGTTCGCAATGAAAGCGCCTGAGAAGGAAGGAAGATTGCTTATTTTGAGAAATCCTGGATGTAGGTCAAATTGGCTCATACATTGATGGAAAGGTCAATGGCCATCCCGTCTCCTTTCTTTTTGATACAGGGGCTACCCGTTCTACAGTTTGTTCTGTCGAAGTGTCTAACTCTCAGGAAGAGAAGTACAAGTTGTAAGAATCAGCAAGAAACAACATGTTAATCAAGCTTCATAAGACATACTAGTTCAAATAGGATAAATGAGGAATAAATATCAGTTTATTCTATGTGAGTCAAGTCCTGTGAACATGCTTGTAAGAGATCCTCTTTGCAAGATAAATGTTGTTATTGATTGCACACTGGATGGTGTTGCAATAGAAACACAAGATGAGGATTCACTTTTTAAACTTGACTTCAGAGTTGAGATGTACCCAGTTTTAACAAAAGAAGGCCTCACTCCAGATTTAAGACTTACTGTTTGAAAAGAGGTATGGATTATGCAGGAAAATAATTTGATTTGCTTAAAACAGAAGAATGAGTGAAAATAGGGGTGAAACCAGATGCAATATTTCTCAGAACTAGACAGTACCAATTAACTAAAACGGCTGAAGAGGGAATGAAAAAGAGATTAAGCGGGGAAACCTCTGAGAGGTCCTTGGTAGATCATGCATTTCTCCTGTACTAGTAATTAAGAAACTGAGATGTAAATAGACACTTGTTCAATCTCTCCGAAAGCTTAATGCAATTGTGGCTCCATGTTGTCTTGTGGTACTGAATGCAGTAGTAAAATTGTTCCAAATTTCAGCAGAGGTAGAATGACACAGAGTAACTGGCTTTTGCCAAGGATTCTTCTTAATGCCATTGCCTGAGGATTCCCAGTTACTTTTTGCATCTCAATTTTTTGAGAAAGTGCTAGTCTGGTGTAGAATTCCACAAGGATATACAGAGAGCACTTTGCTTTTCGGATTTTCCCTCAAATTCATAAGAAGGATTTAGAAAGTTTAAAATTGCCATGTAATTCAGTTTTAGTCCAGTAAATAGACGATCTTTTGTTAGCATTCAAACTGAATAAGATTGCAAACTTGATAGCTTCCTGAGGTGCTTGATACAAATAACATTGGAAAGTACTACACTTCCGATTGCACGACTATAGCGTGTACCCATTTCAGAATTTACTTGGGGAAGTGGAGGTTTAGCCACTAGATGGGCTCTTTATAATAAATCATTTTAAATACTGGGTGATTTACTTCATTCTTAGGTATTGGTAGTGTTATTTTTCATCGTAATACATTATACAGGGCAGATTTTCGTTTACACAGTCTGAGGCAAGTTAGAGTGAATTCCTTTAGATTCTCTCTATTTCAATTGAGCCATCTGGAAATCATCTTTATACACTGAGCTCGTTATTACCATTATGTGGTATGAGCAATATAGAGGTAATAGGGGCTTTTTTTCTGGGTTGTTTCTAGTTTCTCTGGTGGTTCTTCTCAAGCCCTCCTTTTTGTCTTTGGTCCCGTGTAGTCCCTGCTGTATAAAATATAAAACCTGGTTATGGATACAGATTAGAGGCCACATGTCGTGATTCAGGATATTATGTAGATTTATCACCATTTATGGGTGAGTTCCCATAGCCTTCTTCCCTGGTTTTTCTTTCTGTATTTGTCTATTATTTTTATTTTAGCATGTTTACTGTTAGTTTCACGAAAGCTGGTCGTTTTTTGGGATATAAGTATATTAGTGGAAGCTTCACCCTAGTTGCTCACTAGTTTCAACTAGTTTGCATGACTAGGAGAAGCACTTTAGGGGGTGTAATTTATAATATGTTTAGAGCACTTTTCTTTATTCCTTTTTCACATTGTAGGTTTGTGGGTTTCAGCACTATTCTGTTGTGTTGGAATTCATCACTGGGTGTGTGATGCAGAGAAATATTTTGAATTTCCAATTGAGCATTTCATTCATTGTTTTCTAATTTGTTTAGAGTTTGACTTATTGGACTGAACCTCTCTTTCTATGTATCTTAACTAGTTTTGGATAATATATTCGTGCCCTGAGGAAGGTGTGTGACCTTTTGGCCAAATTACACCGAAACGTACGTCGGCACGTTTGGTGAAGATGAAGAGTCTAATTGTTTGATCGGCGAATTAGAAGTACTAGATAATTATATATGTGGCATATATTTTTGTGAACTATTATATTAAATAGATATTTGTTTTGTACAACATATATATTGATAATTACTTTTCAGACTCAACGTTAACTTAATTATTGTTTGGATTCCCTCTGGAACCATTATAGGAGGTGGGTTTTGTGTTCTTATTGTTAGATTGCAAACTTGATACCATTACATTGTTGAATCAGTTGGCTGAAAATGGGCATATGTTTCCCCAACACAAAGGCAGTACTGTGAAAAAAAACTACTGTATTTTCCGGCGTATAAGACGACTGGGCGTATAATACGCCCCCTACTTTTCCTGTTAAAATATAGGGTTTGGGCTATACTCGCTGTATAAGACTACCCCTCTTCCAACGCACACCAAATAAAAATTTTAAAACATCAGATTTGATTTTAACATGGTCATTTTAATTCAAATGCTTATGACATGCAGGTACTTAGTAGGAAAACTGTCACTTATAAACAGAAGGCTGTTTGTCATCAAACATGTAAACATAAAACAGTGCAAGTGGAATAGCCTGGAGCACATGCAGGAATACGTGCCTGTCCAGACAACTGCCAGCGAGGATTGCGGCACACGGTAAGGACAGCTCAACTCACAGTTGACCAATCAACTCTGTGTCCACAAGTAGCTGAATCTTGTGGGATGCGGAACCCATCATACGCTTGGAATCGATTTCCAAATGCAACACACGGTGGCTCAGCTACAGGGCGCCTGTCACTGAAGTTTCAGCACACCGTATACCGGCGTATAAGACGACCCCCGACTTTTGAGGAGATTTTCAGGGGTTAAAAAGTCGTCTTATATGCCGGAAAATACGGTAGATATCTCAACACCATAGTGAAATTAGTGTATGAAAAGTCTCAAAAGAACGTGTTTCTGCAATTTTGAAATTGAATCCCCTGACCACCTAGATGGATGTTCAGGTGTTTATGAGAATTATTGGTTACTGTCGTCAGGGAATGTAATGATGTTCAAGATCTGGTACTATTTAATGATAAGTGCCTTGAATAATTTAAGAAACTGAAAGAGAGTTTTGGTCATGCATCTGCACTTGGGATGCCTAACTACAATATTACTTTTTGTTTGTTTTGCCATGAAAAAAGATGAGTTTGCAATTTTCAATACTTGCTCAGAAATAGAGCAGGCTTATGTGCCCAATTTCCCATCTTTCAGAGTGCTGATTCCAGTTGCTGTAAATCTTTCAGGATGTCTAAAATCAGTTGCAGCAGTTTGGATGTAGGGCACAGTAAGGAACTGTGATGGGCCATACTGTAATTGTCGATTTCCCAAACTCTGTTAAAGTCCTTTTAACAAGAACAAAAACATAGCACATTACAAACAGCAGGTTGATAGGTTATCAAAAAGTGGTACTTGGAGATGAGAACATTTCAATTTGAAGGTGCAATATCTTGAACCTAGCAACACTGCTTCTAATTTCAGACAAGACAGGAAAATATTGTTGATGATGAGTTGGAGCACGACTGTATTGAGTTGACCGAGTTAAATACAAAGACATGACCTGAAGTCCCATACGAGGATTCAGATTTGGCGCTGTATGTTGATGGTTCTTGTCTGAGGCATTCATATGGAAGGCTGAGTGCTGTTTATGCAGTGTGTTCTGTTTCAGAGTCACTGGAGGCATCCTCCTTAGCAAATGTAACTTCAGCACAAATAGCAAAGTTTATTGGTCCAACAAGAGTTTGCTGCTTGACAAAAAATTTGAATGTGACAATTTATACTTATATGGTTTTGGTGCTGCACACGATTATGGTTAGCTCTGGTCACAAAGAGGGTTCATGACGTCTTCTGGCTCTTCAATCAAATCAGCATGTACATATTGGATTTGTTAGATACAATAAAAAAATCAAAAAGAAGAGGTAGTTGTAAAGAGTCAAACCCATGAGGCTGGCATGGATTTGGTCATACAAGGAAACAAGTATGCTGACAAATAGCAAGGTATTGTGTCTTCCAGGAGAAAAAATCATTCAGGAGAATGAAGATGAGACCTTCAAAATGATATAGTTATGCAGAATTTAAACAATGCAAACTGTTTCATTATGGAATAATCACAGACTTCTTTGAATGAGATAAGAGACTTACAGGAAGATGAGCCTATTGATGAAAAAATAATAGGGCATGAAAATGAGTTAAAAAGGAGTTCTCAGGATATGTGTGTAAATAAAGATCAAGAGTATATTCCACCTGATGTGATGGTACAGCCTATCTATAAATATTTGCAAATGCAGGGAAACATAGTCTAATCAGACTATTCTAAACGTAGTGGGTAAATACAGGATTTCAACATGTTGCTAAAGATGTATGTGATCACTGTCTAGTTTGCCATATAAACAATGAAAGCAAAAAGACTGCTACCGTAATGAATCACATTGGCAAACCAAGAGGCACATTTATGAGACTGCAAGCAGACTTTATTGAGATGCCACTTTGCAATGGCCTTAAGTATATCTTGGTAGCCGTCTGTTTGTTCTCTAAATGAGTTGAACCATTTTCCACTAGAAGAGCAGATATCCTTACAGTACCCATGTTGTTCTTGAGTGAGGGACTCAGTACCATGAATTGGCTTCCTGTCTTCTGTTGAAACTGATCATTGCACTCACATCAAAAATGAAGTGCTGCAAATAATCTATATAGCCTTTGAGATGAAGCAAAAATTGCACTTTAGTTATTGATCACAATCCTCTGTAGTTAAGAGAACAAATAATACCCTCAAGAACAAAGTAGCAAAGGTCTCTGCCTCAATAGGTTTAAAATGGCCTGATGTAATACACCTTAGTTTGAAAATTATGAGAAGAACTGCAAACAGGATGACAGGTTTATCCCCCCATGAAATCATCATGGGTAGAGCAATGAGACTTGGACATGTACCTTCAGCTGCATTGGTTTCAATAACTGGTATCACTCTGGATTATTGCAAAGGCCCCGTCTGATGTGATAAAATCTGTCTCTTGCCAGGTGGATGCAGTCACCCTGCCACAGTTTGAATGCAGGGGACTGGATTTTCATTTGTAAACATATCTACAAGAGGTGTTTATATGAATGGTGGAGGAGCCCTCACCATGTTTTCCTTACTAACAATATTGCAGTCAAACGGGGAGAACATGGCGGCCAGCGGGAGGCAGCAGGAAGGCTGCTAGGCGGGTGGCGGCATCATTGGGCTCTATAAGTAATTAATGCCCAAGATTTAAGGTGAACTGCCCCTCATCCCACATTCCTCCTTACCTTATTGGGAGCGTATGCCTCCCTGCAGCCGAGAACAGAAGCACTCCGCGACGAGAGGAATTCCGCATGCGGAGACGCCAGAGGCTTCGGAGCAGATGAGGAGGAGCGGCGGCCCCTTGAGGAGGGCTGCCCTGGAGGTGAGGAGGGTCAGAACCCTCACTTCCAGGGTTGCAGTCAGGGGTGCATCCGGGAGCACGCCAGGAAGAGACAGCACTAGCAGCACAAACAGACGTGCTGTAAAAAGTAGGCAGAAAGCCTTGACGACGACGACAGAGAAGAGAGAAGGGACTCTCTCCTCCCCCAAGCCCTGGAGGAGTTCGCCCCACCAGATAAGTCTTCTTTGCATTTCCAGGAACTGGCTGGAGGGGATATTAGTACAAATAGTACAAATACAGCCGTGGGGATTAAACTAAGATGGGGATCGTTACTTCAACAAAGTTTGGAAAAAAGGAAAAAGGAGCCCCCCAGTAAAGATAACAAATCTGAGTTCCAGGGAGGAACAAATGCCCCGGCTCGGATAAAGTCATGGGGAAGGACAAAAAAAAAGCAGAAACCCCCCCGCCCTGCAGCAAAGAATAACCGCCTCTTTAAGATCCTATTTTAAGGCAAAGGATCTAGCTGCTTCTATGGCTGCTCCTTCCTTTTCTTCTCCCCCCTCGTCGGCAGGGAGGGGGTCACAGAGAGGGTTGGAGGAGACAGACGAGGGGCAGATAATGTTATCTCCCAGGATTCAGACATTATGGTCCAACGGAATCGCTGGGGGTGTGGGTTCCCATGAGTCTGCTCAGAAAGGCTTAGCACAGTTACTGGAGCAGAGTCAAGAAGCCGCTTTGGAAAGATTTAGTGGACCCAATGCGGAAAGTGCCATTACAGAGGAGACTGTAGGATCTCAGATAGTGCTTCCAGAGACGGCAAGTTCTTTACTTTCTCAATCAGGATCCTTGGAGTTTCTCCTCCAATCTCTGACAAAGGAGGTTAGACAAGGCTTCTTGGTCTCTCAAACCAATCAAAAAGGGATTCAGGAAGTCTGCGAAGGATTAGCAAACAAGATAGACTTGTTGGCGTAAGGAACTCAGACCTTGAAAATCCAAGTTGAACAATTAAAGGAAGTGTCGGAGAAGAATAGTCATGATATAGTAGATCTGAAGGCTAAGAACAAACATGACGCAGAGAAGCTAGAGTCATTGGAGATTAGTGCCAGGAGAAATAATATCAAGTTAATGAATGTCCCAGAAGCGAAAGAAGGTGAAGACCTAAAAAATTGTGTGATAAACCTTCTGATACAGAGTGGGGTGTGGGATGGAGCAGAGTCAATATTAAAAAGCAATATACAACATGTACATAGAGATCCCTTTCGGAAAACTGTTAACAGGACAAAACCCAGGAGGATCTTGGTGAATTTTCTCATGTATACAGTCAAGGAAAAGATTCTGTCTAAGGCTCTAAAATTGGGAACATTAAGGGCGAATGACTGCTCCTTTGAGATTAGATCTGATGTCTTGCGCATTACTTGGAATAGACAGTGAGAACTAGGTAAAAGGATGGAGGACTTTAGGAAACTAGGTGCAATGGTTCAATTGAACTTTCCTGCAACCTTGAGAGTGATGAGGAACAACAAAATGTATAATTTGAGAGATGCGCAGGAAGCCAACACCCTTTTGAATGAATTTAGGGAAGCTTAGCTTAATGGGGGAGGGCCCTTTGCTTATTATTTTCACGTAGAAGTTTTTTATATTATTTTGCTTTTTCTTGTTGGTTTAGGTTAAAATGTATTAGCCCATTGTGCCGAATGGCTTATTAGCCAGCTGAGGATGGGGGTGTTCTCCAGGGCAGGATGTAAGGGTAGAAGATGGGGAGGAGGAGAATCAGGGGGTGGAAAGTGGGTCAGGAAAAAATGTGTGTTCCTCATTGCAAAGCAGCCCGATTGGTAGTTTTTTTGGTTTGGTGGATCCGTAAAGCGAATGTAATTAGAAGGAATGGCCGGAAATACGGTTTTGTTACTTTCCTGGAATGTGAATGGTTTACGGGCTACGCCCAGGAAGAATTATATTCTTCAATACATTAGGGATTCTCCAGCCCAGGTTATTATGCTGCAGGAGTCCCATCTTGCAATTATAGAAGCTTGGGACATTTTTGAAACTCAGAAATGGGTGAAACATATGGTCTGTTCGAGCAACACTTTTCACTCGAAGGGAGTATTGATTTTGGTTAAAAAGGGGTTAGATGCGTCCATATTACATCATACGGTGGATTTGAAAGGTAGATGGGTCATGGCCGATGTTAGATGCAGTGGAAATAACTACACACTTGTTAGTTATTATGGCCCCAATTAGATGATATAGGGCCATTACAGGACTTATGTCGCGAATTGTTAGATGCTCGATATACCATTATAATGTCAGGTGATTTTATTGTCGTCCTAAATGAATCATTGGATAAATCTACTGAGAGTAGATCATTAGGACATTTAAAATTGTGGGCCTATATCAAAACAATTATGAAACAGTTCACGTTGGTGGATATCTGGAGAGAAACTCATGGTCAGTCTCGGGGCTATACTTACCATAACAAGAAATATAAACATCACTCCAGGATATATTACTTTTTGATAAATAATTCGCTTAGGCAGTCGGTCGTAGGCACTGACCATTTTCCTGCACACTTGTCAGATCATTCTGCGGTAACTTTAACGTTGGAAAGTGCAGTAGAGTGTTATCCGCGTGGGTGGACGCTGGACCGATCTCTTTTAAATGATCCTAAGGTAGTGGAACATTTAGAATATGAATCAAAGCTCTTCTTCGAAATTAATAGGAATTCTGTAGCTCCCCAAGTGGTCTGGGATGCTCATAAGGCTTATATTAGAGGGATCCTGATTAGTATCTCTGCACAGAAAAACAGAGGTAATAATCAGGAAGTGCAGAATCTTGAAAAGGATATAGCGTGCTTATAGCGAAGGCTAGTAAATTTACAGAAAGAAGATAGAAATTAGGAATCCACATGGTTTGAATTGTCATCTAAACAGGCCTTGTTGGTAGCCATGATAGAAGCAAGGGTAAGAGAAAGGTGGGAGGCAAGCAAACTGGCAAATTTTGAATATGGCGAAAGCACGGGTAAGTTACTGGCGTGGAAGATTAAGTCAGATTCTGTAAAAAACGAGATAACAGGAATAAGGGACCCCACTACGGGGACGGTTTTAAGGGAGGCTTCAGAGGTGCAAGACATATTTGTAAGTTTTTTTTAATCATTGTATACAGAAAGCCTACCAGACTTACCAGAGGGCGGCCTACAAGAAGTAGAAGGTTTACAGATAAGGAAAATGGATAATGAAGGAAGGCAGTTCTGGAGGAGGAGATTTTAGCAGGTGAGCTAGTTCAGGCCATTGCTAAAAGTAAAATGGGGAAGGCAGCAGGACCTGATGGCCTGCCAGTTGAATTTTATGTTAAAATGCAAGGTGCGATAGTCCCAGTTCTAACTCAGCTTTTTAATACTGTTCTCAATGGAGAGATTCTCCTGCCAAAGTCTTCGGAATGAGGCTGTGATTACCCTGATTTTTAAGCCAGGGAAAGACCCCCTATCTTATGAGTCATATAGGCCAATCTCTTTATTAAATAGTGATTATAAAATATTTTCAAGCATTTTGGCTAACAGGTTAAGCTTGGTAATTGGGAGACTGATCCAGGGTGATCAAAAGGGTTTTTAAAGGGAAGGCACATGCATGAGTTATCCCATGAATTGATTGGGGCAATCGATCTAGCAAAAGCATGCAAATTACCTCTGGCAATTATAACACTGGATGCTACCAAAACTTTTGACAGAGTAAATTGGAAATATTTCAATTGTATTCTGACATATCTTAATTTTGGAGCTAAGTTTCGTGGGTTTCTGAAGAGCATTTATAAGGCCCCACTAGCTAGACTATTATTGAATGGAATCTTAACCAAGCCCTTTTCCACAACAAGGGGAACTAGGCAGGGATCCCCACTGTCCCCGTAGTTATTTGACTTATCTATAGAACCATTGGCCCTCATGATAAAAAAGACTCCTTGAATAAACCATTTAGCTACGTGGGCTGGGAGAAGAAAATCTCTCTATGTGCAGATGATATTATGATTTTCACTGGAAACTTGCCTTCTGCGTTAGAGAGACTAGAGGTTTTAACAAGAGATTTTGGACAGATGTCAGGGTATGCAGTAAATTTGGCAAAGACAGAAATAATGACAGGGTACATGAATGAGAAGCACAGGTTGATTAAAAACAAGATTAAGTATTTGGGCGTTAAGATTTACAATAAATTAGAGGGCATCCCAGTAGAAAATTTGAAAGGTGCAACTAAAGAAATAAACAAACTTTTGGTGAGTTGGTCATACTTACCTTTGACATTGTATGGGAGGGTAAATCTAGTTAAAATGTCAATTCTACCCAAGCTTACCTTTCTTTTTAACATGATTCCATTACGTTTTCAGAAGGAAGAGATACATAAAATCCAGGCTAGAATTAATAGCTTTATTTGGTCTTCAAAGGGGATCAGGATCACAAGAAAGAAACTCAGAAGGAAATACGATAAAGGAGGGATTGCGCTACCTGATGTCCAATTATATGTTTGGGCTTTACAGTTAAAAAACACAAAAGATTTATTATCCGGAAAAACGAGTACTCATTATAGAAGAGTCATGCTAAAATGTGAGGGGCAGGAAGGACAAAAATATATGTACAAATTTGGTCACCCAAAATTTTACAAACAAGTAAGGCTGAAAACGTTACAAGCGGCCGCCTTATTGTGGAGGCAGATAAGGAGTATTACAAACCTATCTTATTATAGCACTTATGCCCCAATATGGGGTTCCCCAGGTACTCCAGCATGCCTCAAGGACTCCTTATCACGACCTCTACAGGAAGCAGGGAATGAGCAGTGGGAACAGGTATTTCAAGATGGGAAATTTAAATCCTGGGAGGAATTAGTGATAGAGACACAAAATGCATTTTCCAGGTTCAAGTACTATCAGCTACAAAGTTGGGCTCGCTCATTGCAAGAAAAAGGAACAGATACGAATGAGCTAGAGGAGATACTGGTTAAGGGTTTACCTGGTAAGAAGGAAATCGCAACTTATTATAGATTGTTTTTGGATAGCTGGGACCAGGACCAGAATGTTCCTGGTTCCTTATGGGACGGTCTAGTTCATAGTGAAGATATTACTAGATTATGGCAAACTTCCTGGCAGCTTTTATATCAGGTGGTAAAGCTGGCGTTTCTGAGGAAGAACCACCTTTTTGTACTACACAGGGTTTATTATACTCCACAGAAAATAGCTAAGTTCAGTCCTAAGGACGATATCGCTTGTAGGAAATGTGGCTTATTCAAGGGGGATGATATTCACATGTTTGTGTCCTGCCCCCAGATTGCAGGGTTTTGGGCAGAGGTATTTGAAATTTTATGTAAAGTATTACAGTCTTCGTTAACTTGTACTGCAGTAATAATTTTATTTGGTTGGTCCCACGAGACACACTATTTGTCTAGCTCTAATAGGAAATTGTTGTTTTATTTGATTCTCCTGGGCAGGCGGGAGATTTGTAAAAACTGGACCTCTGAAACACCACCCACGTGATTTGCATGGTTGAATGCGGTCTCAAAAATATGCAGGCTAGATCTCAGTCGGTCCGGGATCAACCTGCAAAAATGATGGAAACCTTGGGTAAACTGGGTGGATCAAGGTGCCCATCTCCCCGTTAGTGTCCGATGATTATCTAAGAGCAGAAGGAGAAACACTCCGGGAAAGCCTCCCATGGATAGCCTCGGTCCTTCTTCCTTAGACTTCTTAAACTGATAGCTAGACCCATTCAGAAGTGTTGGATTTGGGGTGTGGCTTAATCAGTCTGGAAGTGAATAAAGTAAATGAGGACATTAAAAAAATATATATTGCAGTCAAACGTGTGTGAGTGCCTAAACGGATCCTCGCTGCTCACACAAAGAGAGTAAGAGCAGTTGAAATAGTGAAAGAGGCAGAATTTGATGATCAAAGTGCACAGGCTGCTGAAAAAATTGACAGCTTAAGTGACAGTCCAGACCGTCCAGACCAAGCTCACAACATGTGTCCATGGGGGGAGGGCTAAAGAAACATCTTCTGTAATTGGTGAAGATTAAGTTAAAAATCAAAGGAAAATCTAAAGCAACAGTTTCAAATGAGCAAGAGTTCAGACAAAGCTTAAAACTACAGAAGTCCGGTTACAAGGTGATTAGAGTGAAGGCATGTTGCTGGGCAAAAGAGGGCACAAACAAGAACTTAAACAAAATATGAGATCAAGTGAAAGCCAATGATCTGAGAGAAACCAAGAACTAAAGGCTGTCATTGAATGATGAAGGGCTAAAGAAATGCAGACAGAAACATTGTGAGCTTGAATCGAAGACAGGAAAGAAGTCAGCCTGACAGACAATGAGAGTGAAACATTGACTGGTAAAAGGTAAACCAGAAGGAGAGTTCCTGTTTGGAAGTATGCATCATCAGAGTGGATATACCTGCCAACAATAGCAGAGGATAACACAGATGAAGATGATTAACTCTCACTGGACAGATGCCATAACTACTATGAGAACAGCCAATATCTAAAGCCCAATATAAAGGTAAAACCATGCTTTGATGGTAAAATATAGATGTTGAAATATTGCATTTTGACAAACCCAAAACAAAACATGGGACTCTTATTTAATGTTTGAAAAGACTGAAGGAGATTACATCCAGACACAATGTTATGAGCAAATTAAGTGGAGCTGATTTTGATTTTAACTTTTTGTATTAACAAGAACTGAGATATGGCGCTGAAGAGAAAGAGAAAACAAATGTAAAAATTTAAATAGATAATTTGCTGTTATTTTTTCCTGACTCTGCTATAAGAGAAGAAGATAAAGAAGAACTTAATACAGCACTAGCTGTAAAATCGTAGGGTTGACATTATTATCTTTAACATTAGTAATTTTACTTGGCCTGTTGGTCTGCTTACTGACTCCTGTGGGAAATGTTTCAAAACATATAACTAGTGATGTTGCATATAGAATTAATCATAAGGAATTAGGACAAGGAAAACCAGTACATGAAAAGAGGTCTTTAAAGATAATGTCTACACAAGAATGATCAAGGAGTATGCTGAAATGATGAGGGCTATCAATGTTTTTGTTTGTATTTTCCTTCCTAAGTTGGCTTAGGAAGGGGTAACCTATGTGAAACTGGAGCCTTCTTACTCATTCTCCTGCAGTGTGTTTGCAGCTATATTTAATTATGAGGAATTTATTTTTCCATACCTGACTGATTTTAATGTAACACTGAATAATCTAGTTGTCAAAATGAGAAAGAGATAAAATATGGTAAATATTTAAGAGGGATGGTTCAAATCAGAGTTGAAACTGATACTGATGCTGTTTATCAATGTTTATTAGGGAGGAAGAGTGTGATTCTATTATTGAATATAATGAGAGATGTATAAAGGTGGTGAGAATTTTAGAAGTGCGTGAGACTGCTTTGGGAGAAATCAGGGAAGAAGAATTTAGGTTCTCAAGTTTACATCCAAGATTGAGGATGGAGTAAAAGAGGAAAGATGAAATGTGTATTGCAAGGCTATGGAAAGATGTAACCCAAATTTGTTGGTGAAAGTATATGTCACAAAACCTATGAAGTTAGTGGAGAGTTATTAACAAGAAGAGAATCTATCAATTTAATATGTTAGTGGGAAGACTGCATATTTTAATTTGTCAAAGAACTCGGTCGGTTTGTGCTATTTAGTTTTAGTTTTTCCTAAAATCTATCATGTGGAAACATTGAAAGAGGAACATAGTTTGATAAGAATATAGAGATATTTTGACAAGTGGTTCTAGTCATACTGGGGGATATTATTTTTCCTATGGGAATAGCTATGAATAATGTAAAGATTAAATATTTGTTGGGGGTGTGACATGCAGCCAACCAAGATGGATGCCTAAAGTGGGAGCTCCACTCCCTAGCCCACAAATTCTACCAGCATTCACTATATAGTAGAGCTGATTCCTGCTCCACACCTACTGTCGCCTATTGTGAGAAGACTGCTGATGTCCTGAAGGTGAAATTGTGACCAGTCTGACCACCAGGACCGCTGAATTTGGCAGAGTGAGCACCGCAACTGACGCCTCAAGGCTGGAGGCCTGTGAACCAGCCCAGGGCCTAGAACTGGCTATGGAACCATGCCAGTGGTGACAGGCTCTGGAGAGTCCTGAGGAGCAAAGCACTGTTGAGAACCCCACCCTGCTGCCTTTTGGAAGTGAGTCTGCTGTGGCTGGAGACACCGAGGGCTGGTCCTAACGGCAGGTGGAGGACGTGAGGTGGTGCCACTTAGCACACTAGACCAGGAGCGTGTAGAGCAGAAAGCCGGTCAGTGGCACTCGTAGGAGCTCTCTATCATGCTGGGCCATGGGAGGGAACCGGTTAGTGGTGCCCACCTTAAACTAAGACCTTGGGGAGAGGTGGGAGGTAGCCAGAGTCCTGGTGGCTAGCTTCTCTGGGACTATACTGAGCCAGTGAGACAAGGGCAGGCCGCTGGGTGTACAGCCTCGGGTGGCCCTTGCCAACCATTGGACACACTATCCACACAGCACTACCATAGGCCTTTTGAGCAGCGTTACAACCACTCCTGTAGAGGAGACACTGTAAACCTCAGGAAACAGGGGCTTTTCACTTGGTTGCTGTTCCTTCCTAGATTACATTACTCAAAGGTACTATCCTCTGGTGCATCCTGAGCGCTACCTGGCCCTAAACCTCACATTTCTTGGCTAGTGCACCTTATGCCTCAGTGGCCAACCAGCATGCCTCAATATTTGGTTACTGCAGGAGAACTCTGATTTTAGGAACTGTGACTCATTTTACTAAATAACAGTTTCCTGCCTGCCTGGCTCCTGATCTTGTTTTCGGAATATCACTCCTGGGTCTTTGGTTGCATTAACTGTACTTGAGGTTTACTCCCACAGTCATAAGAGATGGGAGTCGTGTGGGGGGATATTGTGCAGTCATATTGGTGTTTGCCCCCTACCTGCAATCCACTGCCAATCCTCCCTTCCTGTGACTCGCAGAGGCTTCACTTCAAAATGACCTGGGAAGCTGTGCCCACTCATTGTCCTGGCTGATGGGTGGATATGGAAATTACCGGCGGACGTACCATGCTGCACACATCAGTGTTGCTTTCTTTGACCAGGGTGAAGGGTGAATATCCTGCCTAAGGAAGACCATGTGATCATTCACTGATGACCCTCACCTTGCTGAGATGAGAAAGCTCTGTGCTGATGGGCTGTGGACCTTGCATGTCCACTCCACGGTTCCTGTCATCATGGGCAAGATGGATCTCAGTCAACCCAAACTTAGGTTTGAACCCCATAAAGGCGCCTCTCTCAAAACTGATGAAGCAGTTACTCCAGCGGTGACTGCAGTTGCCCTTATCAGATACAATTTTTTTTTTCTTTAGATGAGTGCTAGTCTGTTAACCCTAAAATTCACTGGACAGGCTGGAGGCTCACCCTCACAAAGCAGGAGACACATAACACTGAGATTGAGCACCGCCTTCCTTCATTAAAAACGGATTGAGCAACTCTGACTGCCAACTATCAAAAAGTATACACCAAATTGCTAAATGTGACTACCAAAACTGAGGATCTGGAAGCATGTTTGAGATGGAACAACCTATGCCTGAGGGGTATCCCTGAATCCACTAATATTGGACGGATGGAGTTGTTTGTTGCAAAATTATTATGTAAACTGTTGGTTCCTTCTCTAAATGCTTTGCAGTGGAATGTGCTCATTGCTCGCTGGGCCCCCATCTGGTCCCTGGTGTACCTCTGCACCCTATTGTAGCCAGATGTCTTAACTATCATGACTGAGTGCTTCAACTGGCTCAAGAAAAGGGTGAACTTACATACAAAGGCTCTGGGCTCGCCATCTTCCCAGACTTTACTCTCAGGGTGCAGGAACCCCGGCATGCCTTCCAGGCAGTCAAGACACTTCTCTGTGGCCACAATGAGCCCTACGCCATGCTATATCCAGCACGCTTCCACTATAAATTGAATGGAAAGACAATCACTTGGACAGCACTGGTGGAGGCCCTCCACAGCATCAAAACTGCCTTCAGACAGTGCAATGATTATCACAGCAATCCTCAGTCCTCCACCCCTGTCAGTGACACTGGCCTTTAGGATATCACGGGTCCTGTCACTTGAGATTGCAGGGCCCTGTCCTTCTTATTTGTCTCTGGACTGAGGGTCCTCTGACACAATGAAATTAGACTCTTTATGCTTGCTGATCCTTCGCTATACTTGAACCTTCTAACTAGTTGGTTTGCATCGCAATGCTTGTAACTCCTTATGACCATGCACAACTGCTGCTTTGTGTCACTAAAAATCTTTTACTTGCTGGTGTAACTCCCACCCCTCCCTGAGGGCTGGTGATATCATGATGCTCTTCCATGGGGTAGCTGGCCCTTCATGATTGTTATGTGTGTGGGGTGGTTGACTGAATTGAGTTTCCCCCCTGGTGCATTGCACGTTTAATTTGTTCAATTTTGCTGCTTGAATGTAAGGTGTCTTTTGTTAATGTATTAGTGACACAGTTTCTGTTTCTATAGTATGCACTGATGATAGGGATGATCAGTGTGGGAGGGAGTGGTTATTTTTTCGATTTTGTTCTCTTTATATTTCTTTGTAATGGCCGCTGACCCTATATTGCTGACTGGACCTATGGATGCTTGCCTGGGATGAATTAGTAGGCACTATTTGGAGGCCTTTGGGCCTTCACACGTATCTGGGCCCTCCCGTAAGTCCCTATTTATAGGTACACATGCCATGGTCTCCCCTTAAGACGCTTGAGATTCACCTTCTCACCTGGAATGTGTGGGGTCTCAGTGACTGACAGAAAAAAACACAAAGCACAAGCCTATTTGAGATGTCATAACATTCATATTTCACTGTTGCAGGAAACACATCTTTTGTGGGTTATTGGGCAGCTCATGAGGAATATATACGAACAATAAAACTTATGCCAGGGTGGCAGTTTTGCTGGTCTAGAGGGGCCTCACTGGTCACCTACTGGCAGAGATTTCTGATCCACAGGGCAGATGTTACACTTAAAGTGGTCATTAAAGGGAAACATTTTACCACAATCAATGCCTATGGGCCCAACATTTCTGTTCCGTAATTTGCATAGACTGTCTGGAAATGCTGGTTAACCTTATCCACAGGTATCATTGGGTGGGGATTTTGTCCTTGTGCTAGACAGAGATATGGACTGTTCTCTTCCTGTATCTCACACCCATCGGGCTGCGGCCAGTGCTTTCCATTAGATTATGAATGTCAATGATTTGCTTGACCTCTGGGGAGACCATCACCCCAAACTCAAAAGAAGGTACCCATATATCCCAGGTTTGGCTAGATTACTGACTGGGCACCTCTGATACTTATGGTTGGGTTGCGAGAAATGAACACCTACCTAGGACTTTCTCATATCACTCCCCAGTAATTTTTGCCCTTGCCCTCCCTGCCTCTACACATACTGCTTTTGCGTGGACGCTTTCTGCCCAGGCACTTTTAGACCCACTCTTTTGATCAGATATCCAATGGGACATAATTAACTTCTTTAAGAAGATTAATAAGGGCTCAGTAGAGTCAGTGGGTAAGGGGTGGGAAACATTTAAAGTTTACCTAAGGAGAATGTATATGCCCAAGCAGTCCTTGATCAGGAAAGATCTACAGCATCAAATGGAGCCATTAGAACTCCATCTTTGTCAATTAGATCATGACCTGGAGTCTGCCTACCAGCCAAATTTGGTAGCAGAGATTTAAGCAGCTTTAACAGAAATCACTGCCCTTGCAGAGAGTGAACACAAGCATTTCCAACAATGTGATATTGCAAAAGCCTATGGGGAGGGCAATAGGCCTGGTGGAATACTAGCACACATGCTCAAGCAGAGGCAAGTACTACTGTTGTCACTCATGATGATGACACAATAGTGTTCAATGCTGATGATATTAAGGAAATGTTTGCAGCCTACTTTACCCATCTATACTCTTCCCAGCATTCATATGACTCAGAAGATCATACTGCCTATATGGACTGTATCACCCTGGCTTAGCTAGAGGGATCCTGTGGGGCAATTCTAGTGGAACCCATTACCTTTTCTAAACTGTGCTTGCAACTCTCCTTTTGCAGGTCAATAAATAAGCCTTATGCACTGGTGTCCTGCTTCCCTGTTTACAGGAGAGTGTTCTCATAACACTTTTAAAACAAGACAAGCCTCATGTGTGCCTAGACTCATACCGTCCCCTCGCATTATCACATACCAATGATAAAATCCTCCCTAAAATATTGGCCAATAGGCTAATTCTTCTATGCCCTAACCTTGCCCTGCCTGATCAGTACAGATTTAATCCCAATTGCTCCACCTCCCTCAATCTCTGGACCCTGTTTGCACACCTAATCCAACTGCTCTCAAATGAGGAAGCGGTGGTTGTCTTCCTTGACGCCACTATAGTTTTTGATTCTCTTGAGTGGCCCTACTTATTTGCGGTTTTGCACCAGCTTGGATTACTGATCCTTTTTTGCTTTTGGAACAAATACCTTATATGGTCCCATCATCATGGATCTGGATTAATGGATTGTTATCAAACCCCATCCCCATTGGCAGAGGCACAACTGCCACCCTAGGTATATCCATCGATGACTGTCCTTGGCCTTTCAAATCAAATCAAATCATTAACATTTATAAAGCGCGCTACTCACCCGTGCGGGTCTCAAGGCGCTAGGGGGGAAAGGGGGGGTTATCGCTGCTCGAACAGCCAAGTCTTTAGGAGTCTCCGGAAAGCGGAGTGGTCCTGGGTGGTCCTGAGGCTGGTGGGGAGGGAGTTCCAGGTCTTGGCCGCCAGGAAGGAGAAAGATCTCCCACCCGCCGTGGAGCGGCGGGTGCGAGGGACGGCAGCAAGTGCGAGGCCAGCGGAGCGGAGGGGGCGGGTGGGGACGTAGAAGCTGAGGCGTCTGTTGAGGTATTCCGGTCCCTTGTTGTGGAGGGCTTTGTGTGCGTGGGTGAGAAGACGGAAGGTGATCCTTTTGCTGACTGGGAGCCAATGCAGGTGTCTCAGGTGTGCGGAGATGTGGCTGTTGCGGGGTACGTCGAGGATGAGGCGGGCCGAGGCGTTTTGGATGCGTTGCAGGCGGTTTTGGAGTTTGGCGGTGGTCCCGGCGTAGAGGGTGTTGCCGTAGTCCAGGCGACTCGTGACAAGGGCGTGGGTCACGGTTTTTCTGGTGTCGGCGGGGATCCAGCGGAAGATCTTGCGGAGCATGCGGAGAGTGAGGAAGCAGGCGGAGGACACGGCGTTGACTTGCTTGGTCATGGTGAGAAGAGGGTCCAAGATGAAGCCGAGGTTGCGGGCGTGGTCTGCGGGGGTCGGTGCGGTGCCGAGGGCCGTGGGCCACCAGGAGTCGTCCCAGGCGGACGGGGTGTTGCCGAGGATGAGGACTTCCGTTTTTTCAGAGTTCAGCTTTAGGCGGCTGAGCCTCATCCAATCTGCGACGTCCTTCATACCCTCTTGTAGGTTGGTCTTGGCGCTGGCGGGGTCCTTGGTGAGGGAGAGTACAAGTTGGGTGTCGCCGGCGTAGGAGGTGATGATGATGTCATGCTTGCGTACGATGTCGGCGAGGGGGCTCATGTAGACATTGAAGAGTGTCGGGCTGAGCGATGAGCCTTGAGGTACGCCGCAGATGATCTTGGTGGGTTCTGAGCGAAACGGAGGGAGGTAAACTCTTTGGGAGCGGTTAACGAGGAAGGAGGCGATCCAGTCCAGGGCCTGGCCTTGGATCCCGGTGGAGCGTAGGCGGGTGATTAGGGTGCGGTGACAGACGGTGTCAAAGGCAGCCGTGAGGTCGAGGAGAATGAGGGCGACTGTTTCACCGTTGTCCATCAGGGTTCTGATGTCGTCTGTGACTGAGATGAGGGCGGTTTCCGTGCTGTGGTTGGTTCGGAATCCGGTTTGTGAAGGGTCGAGCAGGTTGTTGTCTTCCAGGAAGGTGGTCAGCTGTTTGTTGACGGTCTTTTCTATTACCTTGGCTGGGAAAGGTAGAAGAGAGATGGGGCGGAAGTTTTTCAGGTCGCTTGGGTCAGCCGTAGGTTTCTTTAGTAGGGCGTTGACTTCAGCGTGCTTCCAGCATTCGGGGAAGGTAGCAGAAGAAAAAGAAGAGTTGATGACGGTCTGGAGGTGCGGGGCGATGATGTCGTCGGCTTTGTTAAAGATGAAGTGCGGGCAGGGGTCCGAAGGGGCGCCGGAGTGGATAGAGTTCATGATGGATTTGGTTTCTTCCGTGTTGATGTGGGTCCAGTTGTTGAGGGTGATGTCCGGGGAAGCGGGTTCAGTGGTGTATGGTTGGGTCTGGTGTCCGAAGCTGTCGTGGAGGTCGCTGATCTTGCGATGGAAGAAAGTGGCGAGGGATTCGCACAAATCCTGTGAGGGCGTGACGGCGTTGGCGCTGGCGCTGGGGTTGGAGAACTCTTTGACGATGCTGAAGAGTTCTCTGCTGTTGTGGCTGTTTTTGTCTAGTCTGTCGGTGAAAAAGTTCCTTTTGGCAGTGCGGATCAGGTGGTGGTGTTCGCGTGTAGCGTTCTTGAGGGCGGTCATGTTGTGAGCGGTGTGGTCCTTGCGCCAGGCCTTCTCAAGGGCACGACAAGTTTTCTTTGATTCTTTGAGGGTGTCAGAGAACCAGAGAGGTTTTTTGATGTTGGTCTGTCAATGCGTGCGTTTGAGGGGAGCAAGGTTGTCAGCGCAGTTGGAGATCCAGTTTGTGAGGTTGAGAGCTGCGTCGTTGGGGTCGGTGGTGAGGGTGGGTTGGTTGGCGGCGAGAGCGGAGAAGAGTTGCTCTTCAGGGATCTTGTTCCACTGTCGATGAGGGATGGGTTGAGTGCGGAGGTGGGAGGTCTCGCGTCGGAATGTGAAGTGGACGCAGCTGTGGTCGGTCCAGTGTAGGGCAGAGGTGTGGCTGAAGAAGACGTGTTTGCTGGCGGAGAAGATAGGGTCGAGCGTGTGTCCGGCGATGTGGGTGGCGGTGTTCACCAGTTGTTTGAGGCCGAGGTTGGCGAGGTTGTCGAGCAGGGTGGTGGTGTTGGGGTCGTTGTTTTGTTCCAGATGGAAGTTGAGGTCGCCTAGGAGGATGTAGTCCGGTGAGGCGAGGGCGTGCGGGGAGATGAAGTCGGCGATGGCGTCGCTGAAAGAGGCGCGAGGTCCGGGAGGACGGTAGACGAGGGATCCTCTGAGGGTGGTCCTTGGGTCGGTGCGAATCTGAAAATGCAGGTGTTCAGCGGCGAGGGGGGGGTCTTCGGTGGAGGTGGTGACGCTGATGGAGTCTTTGAAGATGATGGCGACACCTCCTCCTACTTGGTTGGTGCGGTCTTTTCTGGAGATCTTGTAGCCTTCGGGGATGGCGGGTAGCGATGTCTGGAGCAGAGGAGGCGTTCATCCATGTCTCCGTGATGAAGGCGACGTCCGGGGCTGTGGAGTCCAGGAGGTCCCAAAGTTCAACGGCGTGCTTGTGGACGGAACGAGCGTTGATCAGGATGCACTTGAGGTGGTTGATGGCGCGTGGGCTTGTGGTCGTGGTAGTTGCGTGGTGGAAGATGCGTTTGCAGGAGTTGCAGGCGAAGGGTCCATGGGTGCGTTTGGGGTGAGCTAGGAAGCAGGTTTTGGAGCGCCCTGGGTTGAGGGCGTGGAGGGTGGTGGGGTCGTAGCATTTCAGCGGGGCTTGGGGGAGCTGGGGACCAGGGGTCGTGGCGCTGGGCACGGGCCAGGCGCGGACGGGCGCAGACGGGCTTGCCTCTGGCGCGCCAGCGGCGCGCCAGCGGCGTGCCCGCGGCGCGCGCCCGCTGCGCAGTCGCGCAGCGGCCGCCATAAGAGGTAGGAGGGGGGGGAGGGGTCAGCTGGGGGCGAATGGGAGCTGGGGGGCGGGGGCGTGCAGGAGGTCGCGGCGGGAAAGCGCGAGGGAGGGGGGGGGACAGGTAGAGTGAGAGGAGCTGGGGGAGGGGGTTTAGGGTGGAGGAGGGTGAGTGTTAGGAGGTTTGGAGATTAGGGAGAGAGATAGGAGTAGGGTTGTGAAGATAGGGGAGGGGGGGTTGTAGAGGTGGGTGAGGGAGAGAGGTAGAGTGAGAGGATAGGGAGATAGGTAGTAGAGGGGGTGGCGGGAGGGGGGGAGAGATAGAGAAATAGATAGAGAAAATAGATAGAGAAGTCGATAGATAGGGAAATAGATAGATAGACAGATAGGTAGGTAGGAGGAGGTGGAGAGTGGGGGAGTTAGATAGTGAGATAGGGAGCTAGAGAGATAGGAAGATAGGAGGAGTGAGGGAGGTAGATGGCGAACGGGTTAGCTAGGGGTGAGAGAGGGGGAGGCGAGTGAGGGAGGGGGATGAGGAAGGAGCAGGAGGGCAGGCTCGGGGGAAGAAGACGGAGGAGGTAGAAGAGCCGAAGACAGGAGAACAGAAGACAGAAGAACAGAAGACAGAAGAACAGAAGACCGGAAGAGCAGAAGACAGAAGAACAGAAGAACAGAAGACAGAAGAACAGAAGACAGAAGCACAGAAGATCGGAAGAGCAGAAGAACAGAGAAGAACACAGAAGAACACAGAAGAACACAGAAGAACCGAGAAGAAGAACACAGAAGCACCGAGAAGAACAGAGAAGAAGAACACAGAAGACCGGAAGAACACAGAAGAACAGAAGGGAAGAACAGAAGAACAGAAGAGAAGAACAGAAGAACACAGAAGAAGATTGCAGAGGGGGAGCGAGGAGGAAGAGACAGAGAGGAGGAAAAGAAGCAGGAGCAGGAGAGAAGGTGAGTGGCGCGGGGCAGGGCGAGGGGCTGGGAGGAGGGGGGTACTTACAGTTAGGTGGGTCTCAGGAACACAGGAACTCGGGAACTTGGAGGAGCTGCAGCGGCAGGGGGAGCGACCTACCCTTGGGTCAAGGGTCGCTACCACTGTCGCGCAGCGGCCGCCATAAGAGGTAGGAGGGGGGGGGAGGGGTCAGCTGGGGGCGAATGGGAGCTGGGGGGCGGGGGCGTGCAGGAGGTCGCGGCGGGAAAGCGCGAGGGAGGGGGGGGGACAGGTAGAGTGAGAGGAGCTGGGGGAGGGGGTTTAGGGTGGAGGAGGGTGAGTGTTAGGAGGTTTGGAGATTAGGGAGAGAGATAGGAGTAGGGTTGTGAAGATAGGGGAGGGGGGGTTGTAGAGGTGGGTGAGGGAGAGAGGTAGAGTGAGAGGATAGGGAGATAGGTAGTAGAGGGGGTGGCGGGGGGGAGAGATAGAGAAATAGATAGAGAAAATAGATAGAGAAGTCGATAGATAGGGAAATAGATAGATAGACAGATAGGTAGGTAGGAGGAGGTGGAGAGTGGGGGAGTTAGATAGTGAGATAGGGAGCTAGAGAGATAGGAAGATAGGAGGAGTGAGGGAGGTAGATGGCGAACGGGTTAGCTAGGGGTGAGAGAGGGGGAGGCGAGTGAGGGAGGGGGATGAGGAAGGAGCAGGAGGGCAGGCTCGGGGGAAGAAGACGGAGGAGGTAGAAGAGCCGAAGACAGGAGAACAGAAGACAGAAGAACAGAAGACAGAAGAACAGAAGACCGGAAGAGCAGAAGACAGAAGAACAGAAGAACAGAAGAACAGAAGACAGAAGCAGAGAAGATCGGAAGAGCAGAAGAACAGAGAAGAACAGAGAAGAACACAGAAGAACACAGAAGAACCGAGAAGAAGAACACAGAAGCACCGAGAAGAACAGAGAAGAAGAACACAGAAGACCGGAAGAACACAGAAGAACAGAAGGGAAGAACAGAAGAACAGAAGAGAAGAACAGAAGAACACAGAAGAAGATTGCAGAGGGGGAGCGAGGAGGAAGATACAGAGAGGAGGAAAAGAAGCAGGAGCAGGAGAGAAGGTGAGTGGCGCGGGGCAGGGCGAGGGGCTGGGAGGAGGGGGGTACTTACAGTTAGGTGGGTCTCAGGAACACAGGAACTCAGGAACTTGGAGGAGCTGCAGCGGCAGGGGGAGCGACCTACCCTTGGCCTTTCATCAACTTCATAGTCATGGGGGCCTGGCCTTCTCTCTTTGAAATATTGTTATATCACTTTATGCAAATAACATTGCTCTTTATCTTAACAACCCATGGGAGAACGCGGACTTGTTATCTGAGAACTCTTATTATTATTATGGTGTCTGGCATAGTAATTATCCAGACTAAGGGGGTCATTCCGTCCCCGGCGGGCGGTGGGCACCGCCCGCCGGGCGGAAACCGCCCAAACACCGCCCCGCGGTCAAATGACCGCAGGGACCATTTTAACCTTCCCGCTGGGCCGGCGGGCGATCTTCAAAAGATCGCCCGCCGGCCCAGCGGGAAAGCCCCAGCAAAGATGAAGCCGGCGGATTTGCTGGGGTGCGTCGGGTGCAGTTGCACCCGTCGCAATTTTCAGTGTCTGCTATGCAGACACTGAAAATCTTTGTGGGGCCCCCAGGGGCCCCAAGACACCCGTTCCCGCCAAAGGGGGTCGGAATCCCCATGGCGGCGCTGCTTGCAGCCCCGCCATGGAGGATTCTTTTGGGCAGGGGTAAACCACGGTCAGAATTGCCCATGTAGCACCGCCAGCCTGTTGGCGGTGCTACCCCCGGCCTCCACCCTGGCGGTCATAGACCGCCAGGGTCAGAATCAGGCCCTAAATCCTTTATATTTCCTCTTACCCCAGCTCCCACAATTATTCCCCTTTCATTGTCCCTTCAGTGGGTCACTGACTCTTTAAACCATTTGGGAAGCTGTGCTAGTGCTAGCAAGCCAGCAGCCATACTTGAGAATTATGGTGTAGCAATATCCACATTGGTAGACCAGATTTGGAGATGGATTATATTGTCCCCTTCATTAATGGGACAAGTCTCTCTAATGAAAATGGTTGTTCTCCCAAGAACTTTATCTCTTCATGAACATGCCCGTTCCTCCACACTGTCACTTTTTCCAAACCTTGCATACTCTTATGTTGAGGGCAACCTCTACTTAGTAGGGAAATCCTGATTCTTCCTTATGACCAAGGCAGCCTGATTTAGAGCTTTATTACCTTTGTGGTAAGGCCTCCTTTGCTCATTATTACCTCTGAGCTCACCCCTATCAGACACACTTCATGCCTGAGCATGACCAGGTGCCTCCCAACTCTTCTTCCAGCTCTGTTGGGCCACACGGTGCTCCTGTGTGGAAATAGATAGGGTTCTGTGTACGCAACAAGCCTGGGCTTTCTTACAGATTAAACTCAGTCATCAGATCCTGTACTCCCAGAAACAACTAGTCGTCCACTCCCCACTGCATGGTATCCTATAAGAAAAGGAGGCACATCAGAGAATGATTTAAGGGGGTGTGCTGGAGATGGGCAACCTCTTTCCTGATGGGCATTTTCAGTGAAGGATTAGCCGTCAGTGCAGGTGAAACTCTACACTCCCCAGATGTAGTCCCTTTTTTTCATATCTGTGTGAAGTTCAGGGAGTGCTACCCGGAATTCCCAGCAGCCCTGGCAGAATGTAAAACATTCACCCTTCACTTGACAATTTCTCCCTTTCTGCACATCCTGCCTCACCTCTATGCCTCTGCGCAAGCAGAGATGTCTCTGGGCCTACCGGGGGCCAAACGTAGCTGTGAGATTGCTCTGTGCAAATTAACCTCCGATAAGCAGTGGGTGCCACATGTGGTATAACGCAATCCACATCTCCAAATGATAGGCTACGTCTTAAACATTTTCAGCATCTTCATCAGGCATGGAAAAGGCCAGGACCACTCACCTGAAATCCAGGTTTCCGCTAGAGTGAAAAGCGTAACCCACACCCCTGTGGACTAAAACTTCACAATTGTTGGTACAAACAGTGAGGGAGTAGTCATGAGGGGGAAGGGGTGGGGAATAAAGAATAGGAAAAGGAGAAGAAAGAAAAAGCAGGTCTTGAGGTGTTGTGACATATATATATAGACATGTACTTTAGAGTATTACTCAATAACAAGAGTACACACCAATAAATATCTTGTTCTTTGTTTGTAGTAGATGACAAAACACTGTTCACATCACTGGTTATTCTCCACACTAGCCTCAGGATAAGAAGCTCTCTACAGGTTACTCTCAGCGTGGGGCCAAAGTCTTTAGAAAGAGCAGCAGACATTACCTTGAGCAGCTCAGGAACGTCTATTCCTGCATAGATTTCTTTCAAAAAGTTTTGTGACTTAATGATGTCACTTTCTAAATAACAAAGCAATGTTTAGAGTTTTTGTTTTCCTTCATTTTCTGCTTGATTATTGGCCCCTTTGTAAATAACAAAACAATGTTCTGAGTTGCCACGTAAGTTGTGTTTTCCCTGAGCAAGAAGAAAGTTGCAACATAAGGTTCTGGCAGCTTACAACTCAGTTTCTAAACGCTTCATAAGCACTAACCTTTATTTTTCCGTAGGCGCGGGGGCACAATACGTTCTTACTTTTAATAGTCTTTCTTTCTTTTTCTCGTTTAAAGGAATTCTGCTCAATGCGGTCTTGGTCCGGAATCTGCGGGGAGCCTAGAAGCAGGAAGCGGAGTCAGGAACTGGAGCCATGTTGGGAGGCAGAGTCACACAGGTGTGATACTCAAAGCCAAGCGATGAGAGTGACCGCGGGTGCTGTTGAAATAGGTGAGCTCTCACGTTGCTTGGCATGGGTAAGCTAATGCTGGAGAAAGGTCTTGGCAACATGAGAGACGTGTGCAAGGATGAATCACAAGAAGCAAGTTGGAGGCGTGTGGAAGAAACACTGTGGGGCATATTTATACTCTGTTTGCGCCGAATGTGCGCCAAAAATTTTGACGCACAATCGGCGCAAACCCTGCCCCATATTTATACTTTGATGTCCGACCCCGCGGGCGTCAAAATTCCACCATGTGTGTAATTTTTTGGAAGGGGGAACCAGCCTTGCGTTAATTATATGCAAGGTAGGCGTTCCCTTCCAAAAAATGACTTTAAGGCCTGTGCCCCATATTTATACTCTGACGTCATTTTGACTCACAGGAGGGGGTGGGCCTTAAAAAAAGGCGCACAGCCTGATGGGCGCAGTTTTTTAACGCCTGGGTCAGGGCAGGCGTTAAGGGACCTGTGGGCTCGAAAGGAGCCCAGAGGTGCCCTCCCCTGCCCCCAGGGACACCCCCTGCCACCCTTGCCCACCCCAGGAGGACACCCAAGGATGGAGGGACCCATCCCAGGTAAGTAGAGGTAAGTTGGGGTAAGTTTTTTTTAAGTGTCATGGGGGGCCAGATTTGGGCCCCCCTACATGCCACTATGCCCAATGACCATGCCCAGGGGACATAAGTCCCCTGGGCATGGCCATTGGGCAAGGGGGCATGACTCCTGTCTTTGCTAAGACAGGAGTCATGTCAATGGAGGTTGGGCGTAAAAAAAAATGGCGCAAATTCGGTTTGAGGCCTGAATTTTGCCTCAGACCTGACTTGCCCCATTTTTTGACCCACAACCCCCATTTTCCCATACGCCGGCGCTGCCTGGTGTGAGTAATTTTTTTTTGACGCACACCAGTCCGCAGCGCCGGCTAACGTCATTCCATAAATAAGGCGCACGCATGGCGCGTTGGAATGGCGTTAGCCGGCGGTAACATTTTTGACGCACAACTGCGTTGGCGCAGTTGTGTGTCAAAAAGTATAAATATGGGCCTGTGAGTTTAGTTGTGTTTTGCCTTATTCTACATTAAGTCAATGCAGCAGAGCATAATACAGTGTACATATTATGGGGTCATATATT
Organism: Pleurodeles waltl; assembly: GCF_031143425.1. Lineage (NCBI taxonomy): Eukaryota > Metazoa > Chordata > Amphibia > Caudata > Salamandridae > Pleurodeles > Pleurodeles waltl. Next base: position 1,084,549,738 of record NC_090440.1, on the reverse strand, counting down.
TTTTTTAAGAATACTTGCCAGTGTTATATACCTTTCACTGTTTCCAGACTCTTACTGAAAGGAGGCTGAGGGAAGTCTAGGGGTCCATAAACAATGTTCACTAGACAACTTATAAAAGAATGTGCAGCCCATGGGATTAATTAAAGATGCTGAGAGGACTGTAAATAGCGTAAGATGAGCGTGTTGTAACAGGCATACTGAAATTATGCAAATACAAAATTGCGAGCTCCTGATGGGTGTGGCTGATGCAATGGGAATATACCTGACTTCATGCTCCTAGCCTGGTGCTGTCCTCCAATCTCAGCCTACTGGCCTCCTGTTTTACCATTCTCTCTAATATCACTTACCATTACACTCTTTGCCAGGGTCTTCCAACAGAAAGGCTAGCCGACAATGAAAAACTCCTTGCTTTGACATTTCTACTTGCCAGTTGTAGGGTGGCTTGCGCTTGGGGCCATGGACAGGGGCCCACCATGCAGAAGTAGCTGATATGGCTTATTGTCAAGAGCAATGAACATTATACTATTGTATGCTTCCTTCAGTTAGTGGGCCTAAAAATATTTGGGAGCCCTTCCGATCATATCTGTTGATGTAGACACTGCCCTACACTCCAAATACTGCAACTGCCCCTTTAACTCATTAATGTGTCTATGAACTTGCTCCCAGTGTAAAATGTTTTTACTGAGAGTTCCACTTCCAATATGAATACTTTGTTAATACATTGCCATTGCTTATTATGCTATAAATGAATTATATTATACGTGTCTTTTGACTGCCCTGGGTGCAGCACCCAATGGCATCCACTTTACTGAATGTACTAAATTTGGAGATACAGCTATTTATTGTTGTTGTAATAGTTTTATGCTTTACAATAATAAATAAATACAGCAATCAATAAATAAATCAATACATAAAGAAAGATTAGACATTTGTCTAGAGTTGTGGATAGACATGCCTGGGATACAGCAGGGTCTTTTAAACTGATGAACGTAGAGATGTGGGCAATTAGAGAAATGGTAATGCAGCACTCTCTCATCTTAGACATTATTTTGGTGAAAGAGGGGGGGCCTGTGTAAGGTAATTGGGACAAAGAAGTGTTGTCCTTATGTCCCTGATTCTAATGGAGAGATTGGCTCATTCGTAACTAGCATAACTAATGAAATTGGGTCATTACAAGAGCTAGGTGTCTGGAAAAATGTACGGTCTTGGACAAAGAAGATAGGGAATAGTTTTGGGAAAGTAAGTGGGTGGCTAAGTAGTAATGTGATGAGGTTCTGCACCATTCTAACACCCAAAACACCATTCTAATACCAATAACACCAATAATAGTGTTGATTTATGCAATTTCTTTGTTGTTCTCATTAAAACTAATAAAGGGAACAGTTGTACAATGAAAGCCTATGGTAATAAGGAGGAAGCCAAGGAAGGTGATACAAAATCCCAACAAAGTAGGCGAACAGAGGACTATTTTGAGCGGGATCAAGCATTTCAACAGATAAGACATCTGGAAGAGGATGTTGAAAAAACTAACAAGCTGAATACTTCAAAGACTAAGGGCCTGATTTAGCACTTGGCAGATGGAATGCTCTGTCACAAACGTGACAAATATCTCGTCGGTCGTATTACAATCTCTATAGGATAAAATGGGATCTTATTATGACAGACAGAATATCCATCACGCTTGTGACAGAGTATTCCCCTCCGCCAACTAATAAAGTTATTAATGGGGTTTTGATGATTATTAAAAGAATCAAAGGGAGTACTGCTGGAGCGTTTTCGATATATGTAAATTATGTAACTATTGTGCATAGAGTCCTAACCAATGAGCTAATAAAGTTGCATTTGAAATGAGTTACCTAGGTCACTTAGAAGTGTAAACAATGCTATGAATACTTCTGCCACATTTTTGTGTAATGCACCATTATTTTTAAAATGGATGCCATTTCTGGTGTTCCACTCAACTTGCCCCTGCTCAATTTCCCTTCTGTGTCTGATTCCAAAGCCATCTCTTTCCTTGTATCCACAGAGCATCGAGTAAATGACATCAATGTATTAACAATGTACAACATTGTTAGAACATGTGTATTATGAATTAAGCTACCATCGTGTATTCAAAGTATCATTTTCAAGGACTTGTGCTGGAAATGTTAGTGTGGATATGCTAATTTTATGAGCCATTGTTCAGGAAATGTTTAATTTGTGCTGTACATCTCCAGAGTGCAGCTGTTGAGGGAGCAGGTGGAAAATTGTCTTGCCTTAAGAAATGGGTTAGTACTAAAGATTCCGAATATTAAGTTATTGTTTCTGATTTACCAATGCAATCCTAATCATGACCAATAACATGCTGATTTTGCAGAATATGTTAATAGCTTGTGTGATTTTCTGTCTTTGTGGAATTCTTTTACTATTTGTTTTTCTGATAGGTGACGTGCCATGCTCCTCTTCTGCCTTAAACTTGCTATTAGGATGTTGTCACTGCTCTTTATAAGTTTGACACTTAGGATTTATAGTTAGATCCTGATTAACCAAGGATTATTAAGGTTCTGTTTTTTTTTTCATTTCTCTTGACTTCAGTAACTGGGCCTTCATGGCAATTCATGCATTACTTTTCTCTCTACCGCATTTTGACTATTCTTTAATAAATTCACTTTTTGTCCTATTTTTGATCTACAACTCAATCCTTCATGCCCCAAATAATTTATTTTGTTTAACTTTGCTAAAACTGCGCTTCCCCAATGAGGAGTGCAGTCGTTAACTGCTAGATCAAATGGAGACTCATTCAGAATTAGTTTGGTAAAATGTTAGGTGATCAAATATTGGGGTTCAGGATATTCTTGGGGTTCAACTGTCGCACATACATTTAGTGCCTTGCATGATCTTTTCTGAAGCTGTCATTATTCTAAGGAAGGTAAAATATTTTATTTAAGTAGGTATAAACAGTTATTACAAAGTGCTAAATAAAGGGGTATCAGTGAAGTAACTAAGAAAAATACACCATAGATTCTTAAATGTCTTGCAAACATCACAGGTTTGAGCATGATAAAAACACTTCTACTTCTTAGTGTTTCTCTTTCCAACTCATGAAGTGGCTTGCTGCATGTCTTTGTTTGTTGTTCTCTGATGGTCGTGTGTTTTCCTTTGAGGTATTAGGTTAGAGCTGGGATTCTTTGACATCCAACTGCTCCCAACCTTGTTGGAAAAAGGGAGCTGTTGATTGCTCTTTAAGTGTGCCAAGGCCAGCAGCAAAGATAAGCTGGAAAATTTGCCTTGATGCCTTGCAGACACTTGCACCAAGGTGACTATAACTTGCACCCTGCCATGCACAGTTTTCTTATCAATAATGTTATTGGAAACATTTCAGTGGTGTCAAAAATGGCATACAAAATCTCATTAATGACATAATATGTGGAGTAAGTAGCTGTGCATGGTGAAGGCACAAGTTATACCTTACCTTAGCATAGTACTTCAAACAACTCTAACTGCTAAATTTCTATGGTTTTGTGGGAGTAAATTCAGAACCTAACATTAACGTGTCTGTAACCTTTTTTTTTCAGTGAATTTATATGTTTTTTTTTTTTAAATGTAACGTAATTTTAATGACTATTGCCCTCATTACAAGTTTGGTGGTCTTAAGACCGTCAGACTCGAGGTGGCGGACGGACAGCCATGGTTGTGGCGGTCTGCCCGACACATTACGACCATACCGGAGCCGCCACTTTCTGACTGTCAACACCGCCTGGTTACCGCCAGTCGACAGCCTCGTGGTCACGGCGGTTGTAATCCTCCAGGGTGGTGCAGCATGCAGCGCAGCCCTGGGGTATTGCAACTCCCCAATCCGCCAACTCCCCCATCTGCCAGCCTTTTCATAGCGGTTGGACCACTGCACTTCCCATGCACTTGGTGATACCCTGAAACTGGTCCCAGGATGCTTGTTTCTGATTCAGGGAGGACCAGGCCTGGCAGTTCGTGCTGAACTGTTCCCATGGGGAGCAGGGTCAAGACTGATTTGCATATGGCTTGGTCCAAACTGGAATGGCATGGCAAGCAACAAAAACTGATGGATTAAACCCAGATCTGTGACTGGGGGTGAATGTTTGATTTGCTCTGCATTCCGTCCATCATCTGTTGTTTTTGCATTTGTCGCCCCAAGTGGGAAGGGTATTCCCAGACGTGGGTCCCGTGCTTGCTTTGACTGATGAAGGGTGATACCCTGAAGCTGGTTCCGGGATGCTTGTGTCTGGTTCAGGGAGGACATGGCCTGTCAGTTGAGACTGGACTGTTCCCATGGAGAATAGGATCAAGACTGATTTGCATATGGCTGGGTCCAAACTGGAATGGCATGGCAAGCAAAACAACTGATGGATTAAACCCAGATCTGTGACTGGGGGTGAGTGTTTGATTTTCTCGGCATTCCATCCATCATCTGTTGTTTTTGCATGCATTTGGCATGGGCAGTGCAGGCACCCCCATGGACAGCCCCATTGTGCTTTCCAGTACCTGGATTATGAGCCGGCGTCACTGTTAAGACCCTGTTCATCTCAGAGCAATGAGGGCAGAAACGCTGTTTTCGCCAGCCGGCCCTGCGGTGAACCCGCCAAACTCGTAATGAGGGCCTATATGTTATTCCAACCCCCACCACACATGGCCTTTGGACGTGCATGGCGGGGAAGGTTGGTTGCAAGGCCTGGCCTTGCAGCCAGCCCATGGAGCCAAGCCCTTATAACCACCCAACCCCATGCCACACATGGCCTTTGGCCGTGTGCAGTGCAGATTGGCCACAGTGCCTGTCTCTGTCAGTGGATGTGTGAGTGGGTGCGTGAGCATCTGAATGGGTCTGAAAGTGGGTGTGTGAGTGTATGAGTGGGTCTGAGTGGGTGCATGAGTGTCTGAGTGGGTGCGTGATTGAGTGCCTGAGCCTCTGAATGCATGTATGAGTAAATGAATTAGTGTATGAATGAGTCTGCAGTTTTTCTTTTAGTTTTCCCATAATCATGAATATTTTGCAAATAATTCACAGACATTTTAGAAAATTCATCAATTTTCGCTAATATCGTGCACCGTGATGCAAAATTATATTAAACCTATAATTTACCCTTAAAACACACCTATATCACACCCCTGGGGTCAGGGTACCTAACCCTGACCCCTTAAGCCACTTTCAATTTGAATTTTTACTCCCAGGGACTGTGTTCCCTGAAATAAAATTGTAGTTGCAACTTTCTAGTGAGGTTGTGGTAAGCCAATTGATACTCTTCTTTTTTGCACGCATATTCACGAAAATTCACAAATTTCGCTATTTATTCACAGCCAGAGATATACTAATTTATTTGCCCTTAAATATCTCCTAAATTACTGAACGGATTAACACCAAATGAGCAAAACATAAATCTGCGTTCAGCTGTAGACGTGTCTAAAGGTCCTATGAAAATTAACATGGGAAATGCAACTTTTTTGACCCCCTCTTTTTCTCGGCTGCCGCTTCATCCAGAAACCTTCCGTGCGCAACAAGAATTAGTGTGACACTTTTTTGGGGGAAATTTCATGAAGATTTGTCAAACGATGCCAAAGATATAGGCAAGTCAAAAATAGCTTTTTCTATGGTCCTAACTACAACTACCTACTGGTGACCGCTAGTAGGTTTTAAATATATATATATAGATTATTTTTTTCACTTAAAACATCAGAGGTTACAGAGAGGTTATAGTTAGCTTCTGAATTTACTTGCACAAAACCATAGAAATTCAACAATTATAGTTAGACTTATTTCAAGTGACTCTAGCTCGCAGCCTAAAGTAACTAGAACTCGCACCCTCACCGTGCACACCTTTTTTCTTCAATAATTTGACTGCTAATGTTTCATTTATATTTTTAATGACGTAATAGAAGTTGTCATAAGTGCTGTAATATCTGGTGTAATTAGCAGTGTATGGGAAGGGCGCTGTAAGGTTTGGCCACAGGGCCTGGCCTCCATCCAGTCTCTGTGGCTAACACCCCTAACCACCCAACCTCATGCTGCGCACAGCCTTTGCCCTTTCCCAGAACTGGAGCTTCAACTGGGGCATCTGCTACGTTTATATTTGTAAATGCTTCCTGTTGAGTTTTAATTTCTGTGAAATGTGCATCTAGGCCAGAACAGCCTAGCCTTTTAATAATTTTGTTTTGGGGAAGGGGGGGCATGCGGTCCTTCTCCCCTGACTGATTTCAGCCCCAGGGACCCCATTACCTGGGGCCTAGCCTCACCATATAATAATTTTTTAGGGTGGCTTCTGACCCCCCTCCCCTAGCTGATTTCGGCCCAGGGACCTCATCCCCTGGGGCTCAGCCTTCTATTATTTATTTTTATTTAGGAAGAAGGGGGAATCTCTGCCCCTAACATGGCCAACTTCAACCCCAGAGACCCCATCCCCCAGTGCCCGGCCTCACCATGTATTTTCTTTTAGGCGGGACCACGCAGCCCCCTTCCCCAGCTGATTTTGGCCCCGAAGACCCCATCTTCTGGGGCCCGGTCATCAATCTTGTGTACTACGCAGGGCACCCAGTGAGTGTTGGGGACCACAGGGGGACCCTGAAGGCCCCCAGGGTCCCTGCTGCCTCCCCAGCTCCTGCTGGAGCTGGCATTGCTTTTCCACACAGAGAGCTGCTAAACATGCAGTTCCCTGTCTGCAAAAACAATTGTTTCCCCTGTTTCCTTGCCCGCATGCAGGGGGAACAGAGGAAACCTTTGCTTTTAGCAAGTGAGAGCTGTTTGACAGCTCTCACTTGCTACAAATGGGCTGTTTGCTTCGACTTGATGGGAAATGTCAAAGTTCCAGCCAAGTGAGAGCAAACAGCTATGTCCCGGGGGTGGAGACCACGGGACATAGCAGGAGCTGGCCCTGGGTTGTGGCTGTGCCCAAGACCATTATTGGCTCCTCAAGAGGACCCCTGCCAATGTGACCTAGCACCTGGGAGGTTGAGATTCCTGTGGCCGGGGATCAGTGACTGACCTCCTTCCTTCTTTTAATTCAGCCCGGGGAGCTGGCAGTCCCTGGGGCAGGAATAAGACTAGGGACCCCATGTTCCCCCCTCCTTATTTTAAACATGCCCCCAGGACACAGTAAGATGGCGCTAAGGAATGGCTAGCATCTAAAAAAAGACACAAGCCGGTCAGGGATGGCGTTAGGGAAAATTGCACTAGTGGGTTTGAAATGACGTTATGCTGGTTAGCGTCAAAAAATATGCAGCTAACCAGCCGTGCATAATTTTTTGATGCCCAAGCAGCCAAAAAATTACTCCCACCTAAGTGTAGACAGGACTCATTACCACCACCGCAATGCCCACCACAGAGGACTAGTGCCCCCTGGGCAAGCCCAACATACCCAGTGCCAGATCGGGGGCCCTATGTAACCCCCAATGGTACTTCAAAACATAAAAATCCATACTTACCTGGGCTGGGGGTCCCGCTCCTGTAGTGTCCCTGTGGTGTGGTTGGTGGTGTTCCTGGGGGCTGAGGTGGGCATCTTTGTACCCATTCCCATGGTGTTCCACCATGGGAATGGTCCTACCTGCGCCCTAACGCGTGGTCTGACCCAGGCGTTTAATAATGGCGCTAAGCAGGCTTAGCACCATTATTAAGGTCCACCTCCTTCTTGCACGTTGTTTCTGCGCCAGGAGATAAATATGGTGCTAGGGTTGTGTTTAGGACGGGAACTCCTACTTTGCATCTCATTGACGCAAGGTGGTTTCACGCATCCTAAATGCTAACTCCAATATTCTGATGCTAGAGTGGTCTAGGGTCAAAATATAAATATGGAGTTAGATTAGTGCCGTTTTAGCACCAAAATTAATGGCTCTAAAGCCAGGCTAACCATCCATTAATATGGGACTTTGCCCCTTTCTAGCTCGGCGTGCATAGCAGTGTGCTGATCCTATGCTTAAAAACTTTCCTAGATAAACAGACTTTTGAGGTGAGCAAATATAGAGTGTTGCTGGTGTTGCAGGGTGCTCCTTACTGGAGCTGCTCTCCACCTAAACTTGGGAACTAACCAGAGTTCTCTCTTCTTTTTGGCATAATTTATGTGTCATTCTAACCCTGAAAGAGGTTTGTTCTCACTTATACTGAGTGCTCCCTTGTGTCTGGACAAAGCTAAACCCCTCCGAAGAGTTCTAATGAGAGAAAAACACATGTCAGGGGTTGCTTTTACACATTCCAGATTGGCTTGGATGTTATTTTACTACTCCAAAGCTGTAATACTGTGCTTTGAGTGGCAAATGGCTTTGGTCATTTTACGTCTCAGCAAGGATGACAATTTGTCAATCCAGTGCTTAAAGATTTTGCTGTATGGCAAAAGACTTTGGCCCTGATTTATACTTTTTGGTGCAAAACTGCACTGAAGCAGTTTTGCACCAAAAAGTTTAGCACCGGCTTGCACTATTTCTGTGCACCAGCCGGGCACCATGTTTATGGAATGGTGCAAGCCGGTGCAAAGGGTGGGCTAGCATAAAAGGAAAAATTATGTTAGTCTGGTGGGGCTGGCGGTATGAAAAAAGGGAGTTTTGCACCAAAAAATGATGTTAGGCAGGTTAGAGTAAAAACAAAAGACTCTAACCTGCATAGAGTAATTTTCTGATGCAAAACCATCTATACCACATGACTCCTGTCTTAGAAAAGACATGAGTCATGCTCACTAAACCCAATGGCAAGCACAGGAGTCCAGTGTCCCCTGGGCATGGCCATTGTACCCAGTGCCATGTAGGGGGGACCATTTCAGGGCCCCCAATGGCACTTCAAAATAAATAAATACTTACTTGTACTTACCTATACTTACCTGGGATGGGGTCCCCATCCTCCGCTGTCCCTCTGGTGTGGGTGGGGGTGTCCCTTGGGCCAGGGGAAGGCAACTGTGGGCTTATTCCATGGTGTTCCACCGTGGAAATAGGCCCACAGGTCCCCTAACGCCTGCCCTGACCCAGGCGTTAACAAATGGTGCAAACCAAGCTTTGCACCATTTTGTGATCCCTCCTTCCTCCCTTGCGTGATCTTAGCATGGGAATAAATATGGCGCTAAGGCCATAGAGTCATTTTTTGCATGGGAACGCCTACTTTGCATCTCATTGACACAAAGTAGGTTTCCACGTCAAAAAATGACTTTAACTCCATACATTTGGCAGTAGACAGGTTAGTTAGTTTTGCACCAAATTTGTGTAAAAAAAAATGATGCAAATTGGGTGCAAAACATGTATAAATATGTCCCTTAGTTCATATCTAGCTCGTCGTGGATAGCACTGTGCTGATCTTATGCGTACAAGCGTTGCTAGATAAACAGTCATTTGAGGTAAGTAAATCTAGAGTGTTGCAGGGTGCGCCTTACTTGAGCTGTTCTCCACTTAAACTTGGGAATTACCCAGAGTTCTCTCTTCTTTTTTGCATAATTTCTGCTTCACTCAAACCCCTGAAAGGGCTATATATATATATATATATATATATATATATATACATATATATATATATATATATATATAGATAGATAGATAGATAGATAGATAGATAGATAGATAGATAGATAGATAGACATAGATATATATAATAATAATAATGTATGAAAAGTCACACGAAATTCAAATATTACAACAGTAGCCTCACTGTAGTGCATAATTCACATTTAGTGAGTGAGGCACTTAACCAGCTTAGCAGTTCTTGATCTTTATCATGAAAGGTTTCACAACAAAAATGAAATAGTCATGATGACAGCAAAGTGAGGATGAAGGAGAAGGTCGCACTCCATCAGGGTTGCCAATTGTGTAAAGTCAAGTTCTCCCATATTTTTAACAATAAATATGCCCCTTAGTTCATATCTAGCTCGTCGTGGATAGCACTGTGCTGATCTTATGTGTGCAAGCGTTGCTAGATAAACAGTCATTTGAGGTAAGCAAATCTAGACTGTTGCAGGGTGCGCCTTACTTGAGCTGTTCTCCACTTAAACTTGGGAATTACCCAGAGTTCTCTCTTCTTTTTTGCATAATTTCTGCTTCACTCAAACCCCTGAAAGGGCTATATATATATATAGATAGATAGATAGATAGATAGATAGATAGATAGATAGATAGATAGATAGATAGATAGACATAGATATATATAATAATAATAATGTATGAAAAGTCACACGAAATTCAAATATTACAACAGTAGCCTCACTGTAGTGCATAATTCACATTTAGTGAGTGAGGCACTTAACCTGCTTAGCAGTTCTTGAGCTTTATCATGAAAGGTTTCACAACAAAAATGAAATAGTCATGATGACAGCAAAGTGAGGATGAAGGAGAAGGTTGCACTCCATCAGGGTTGCCAATTGTGTAAAGTCAAGTTCTCCCATATTTTTAACCAAGCAGGTACAATTGAATAAAATAATAATCAAGCTTATATACAGAGCATGACAATTCTTGTCATTCTCGATAAAGCAGAACAGCTGATAGTTGCCATAAACACTACATTTTATAGCATCCCAAGCCATCTTGATGGTGCTATGTATTGTACTAGCAAATGGACCAAGCTCTAGAACAACTTGTTTTACATGACCAAGGTGTGTGTATGAATGTGAAGCAATGCAAGAATAATTGAAAGATCTCATTAAACAGTTTTAAAGTAAAAAAATGCAGGCCCAGATTTATGCAGTGTGGCGCCAAAAATGGCACCAAAAATAGCAGCGCTGCGCCACTTTTGAAACACAGGGGTGCAACATATTTAGAGGGATACGGTGCACTCCTGCGTTTCCCCCTGTGCTAACGCTGAATTTAGCTGCCTAGCGCCAACGCAGGCATCCTTGCATCATTGTGCAAGGGTGTCTGTGTTGAGGGGATAGATTGTTTTTGTGCAGGAAGGTGCAGGTGTCCCTTCCTGCTGATAAACAATCTATAATGGCGATTTGGCATTTCTATGTGTGCTGCAAAATGCAGCACTCATAGAAGTAGCAAAGTGTCATTTTGAATGATTGTTTATGTGCAGGAAGATGTCCATTCCTGCACGTAAACAATCGTCCATAGCATTATGCTTCTTCTACGTGTGATGCAAAATGTGTCACCCTTACATGTGACTAAAGTACCAAATACAAGTTCTCTAGTATGTATACATAAACTAAAATATCAAGAATCCATGCTTCTTTCTGAATCTTTTTAGACAATACAAGTTGATCACTATATAGCAGTATGCTACACTTGCATAGATTCCACTTTACATTTATATGTATCTCCTTCACCTGAAAGTAATGTCTTTTACTTGTCAAGTATTTCCACAGCCATTATTTCTGGGGATTGCACCATCAAGCAATTAATGCCCATGACACACCAAGAATTAACACTAATATCCTGAAGTAATCATTATGTTAGGGGTGGGTGTCATCAGAATTTAGAAGTCAACAATAAACTAATGACACCATTGTTCAAGGATTAGGATTATGCTCACCAGCTGCGGGCACAGTCTTGCAATGGATCCCCCTAATATGCCAAGAAATACAGCCATTATAAAGTATTTCCTTCTATTGTTTTTTAAAAGCCTTCAACAAAATTTAATTTATATTTCAGAAACACATTGTCCCTGGCTTTTTCACTTTTTTTCTGTCTCAGGTTTGTAGAATATTACTGCCTTCAAGCATGATTTGGATTTTGGTGGACAGATTACTCCATCATAAATGTGGTGAATAGCCTGTCCACCTTATTACTAGTGCATTGTAGTCTGTGTCATTTATACGAAGGCATATCCATCATGTTTGTGAGGGAGTAACTCATCTGCTAACCTATAAATCAGGACCCTATATTTTAGACTTGAACTCAATGGATTAATTATACCATTGGAATCCTCATGGTAGCCCAATATGCTTCCACTGCAGTTTAAGAGTGTGGCATGAATAATGTATTGTTAACATGGTTAAAAATCTGCCATGTTGTACACCCAAGTCTCTAGGTCACACAGCAGACATATAAACCACCTTCAAACAAGTTTAGGTAATCTGTAAACCAGTCCTCTCAATATTTTTCTACATGCAGGTAATCGTTTGCCACAACCCGGCATCCCCTCCTCTGACTTATCACATGGCTTTGTGACCCTGCCAGTTATACAACAATTTAGCATGAAGGTGTGCTGTACATGCTTGCACTGTTGATTGAGGCACAGTTGAACAGTAAGAGCAAGACTGGTCACACTCTTTAGTAAGACCTTAAGAGCTGAGTCAGGCATGTGTGGCTGGAGAGTTGTAGCCAACAAGAGAAAGGGTGCCCTGAGTAGTAAATGAAGGGGAGGGACAGGGACACAACTGAAGAAAAGAGAAGAAAACCCCTCACCTCCTGAATAGGTTCCAGTAATGGAATCCTTATAGTGATACTATAGCGCTGAGCAAGTCAAAATGTACATATAGACATAATAATAGCAATATAAATGAATACATTTTGGGGGTTATTCTGATCATTGACCGCCAGGGCCAACGACCGCGGGAGCACCGCCAACAGGCTGGCGGTGCTCCCAAGGGCATTCTGACCGCGGCGGTACAGCCGCGGTCAGAAAGGGAAAACCGGCGGTGTACCGCCGGTTTTCCGCTGCCCTGGGGAATCCTCCATTGGGGCGCAGCTTGCTGCGCCGCCATGGGGATTCCGACCCCCATACCGCCATCCTGTTCCTGGCGGTTTTGGCTGCCAGGAACAGGATGGCGGTATGGGGTGTCGTGGGGTACCAATGGCATGGGCACTACAGGGGCCCCCGTAACAGGGCCCCACCATGATTTTCAGTGTCTGCCATGCAGACACTGAAAATCGCGACGGGTGCAACTGCACCCGTCGCACCCCTTCCACTCCGCCGGCTCCATTCGGAGCCGGCATCCTCATGGAAGGGTGTTTCCCGCTGGGCTGGCGGGCGGCCTTCTGGCGGTCGCCCGCCAGCCCAGCGGGAAACCCAGAATACCAGCAGCGGTCTTTTGACCGTGCAGCGGTATTCTGGCGGCTCCCGCCGGCCCTGCGGTTACCGCGGCCGGCGGGAGTCAGAATGACCCCCTTTATGTCTACATGTATTATTCATCCATAATTATTGTATCTTAATTCCAAAATTTATGGACATAACACAAAGACTCTCTCTCAATACTCATTCATACCCACAAGCTCAGCTCACACTCATCAATGAAAAAAACAATATACATAGACTGTTGGCCTAGTAGTCGTTATTCGTCAAATGTTCCATAAAGGTGGAGAGACCATCCTCCATAATCAAATATGATGCACTGAAATAATTCCAAAGATCCAAATGTTTATCATACAGAGTCTCTAATTTGAATCTTCATATTATGAATATATCAAGCTTCTATTGTGTTACATTTTTAATCCTTAGATGTATCTTCTTCCAATGTGTGTATTAAATACTAGATGTACATCGAACTCCACAAAAGGAACATCTGGGCAAACTTCTGTCCAACTAGCATGCCGACGTACGTTTCGGTGTCAAGTGGCCAACTGATCACACACCTTCTTCAGGGCACATAATAATCCATCATATTCGAATAAAAAATGGATACAGAGAGGTCATGTCCATTGAAGACTATTTGTAGATAAATCATCGTGGAGAATCCAAATGTCACCAAATGCTCAATCGTCAACCTGACTTGAAAATTGCATCACACACCCGGTGTGTTAGTAGAATACGTCTGATGTCATATTATTCCTAAATATGGTCATCCACTCATTGAGTGTTCCTACACCCTGAGGGAGTATACATGCATATCAAATTGTGCAAAATGGTTACAGCCCTTTAATTAACTAGTACAGAGCTATAATAAGAAAACAGATGGGGTTAGATGTACCCCCCTGTGCGATCATGTTAGTTGTGCTTCAAACAGTAAACCCAATTATTACAAATAGGAAGCCCAAATCATCAATAAAAATATTGGGAAGAGAGAAAGGAAGAAAGAAAAAGGAAAAAGAAATAAAAAGAAAATCAGAGAGCTAGGAGCGGGCTCACCATCTGTTACTTTCTTATGATGCTCTCTCTATGGTAGACGGATCTCAACTTGCCACATATATATATCTCTCATATGGGAAAAGATAAAGGCCCTCATTACAACCCTGGCGGTCCAAGACCGCCAGGGCTGTTTCGGAGGAAGCACCGCCAACAGGCTGGCGGTGCTTCCCAAGGCATTACTCTGCTGCGGTTGCACCGCCGGGGCCGGCGGTTTCCTGCCACAATGTCCCCAGCGGTTGTAATCCACCAGGGCAGCGCTGCTTGCAGCGCTGCAGAGGGGATTACGAGTCCCCCTACCGCCAGCCTGGCGGTACGGGGAGTCACGGGCGCCCCTGACAGGGCCCCGTGCAGCTTTTCACTGTCTGCTATGCAGACAGTGAAAAGCGCGATGGGTGCAACTGTACCCGCGCACGGCCGCAACACCGCCGGCTCCATTTGGAGATGGCTCCTGTGTTGCGGCCGAGATCCCCACTGGGCCGGCGGGCAGAAACTAGGGGATCTCCAAATGGCCGCGGCGGGGGTGCGGCCGCATTGAGGTCGTAATGAGGGCCTAAATCTCTAGAGAAATCAACAAAAACAAATATTCACTACTGATAATACGATCCTCATTGCATTTCAAAATTTGCAACAGTCCCATCATATCACGTATATGGGCAAATGTTGATTCCAAATGGCTCACCTGCTGATGTAGAAGCACATTATTTGCGTGTATCTCTAAACCTGTGACTTAATATGGTCCAACTACGGCTGGCTATGTGGTAAACGGGTATCTTCCTCATGTTTATAGCAACCTTACACTAACAGAAGAAAGAGGGAAAAAATATGTGAGTCTAACACTGTGCCTTCAACTTTGTATTCAGTGATTTGATGATGGTTCATAACTATCTGTGGTATATTAGAGGGATTATGATTTATGCAAACAACAAAAGAATCTCTACGACAAAGGTAGTAAACCACTGGGCTATCTACATAAAATACAGATCTTTGCAGCAGGCACATTAAGCATCTCTTTTTGTCATGAGTCAAATCTTTCACTCTTCAAAGCTCAGATCTCTCCAGCAAGTAAAATAATCAGCACAGTTAATTTAACATTCATATTTTTATTATCACCTGAAAATTGCTAGCCGCAGAACGAACTCTGCAGTAGGTGTTATCAACCTCCTAAAATAATGTAAAATTCAGCATCCTCTGATATTGAAACCCAGTTGCACTGCTCTAAAGCTGGGACTTATTTTGCTGTCCATCTCATGTGAACAAAGTTGGGCACACATGGTGGCACACATGGTGGAAAGTCTCTCTGTTTTCATAGTGCATGTGGGCCCTGAAAGAATATGTTTCAAATATAACCAAACAAACAGGGAGGGCAGCCTACATAATAATACAACAAGTCTGGGTGCTCAACTGCAAATTTTGGGACATCCTCTTTTCTCACACCCAGGGGGCTCAAACCGGCTTCTAGAACTGCTAGCTAGATCAGCCAGAAGGCCAATTCAGCTGTTTAAATTACACTTAAAAAATACTTTTATAAGTAGGGCTTGGCCCAGAGACTGCATGTCCTTGCAAGTGTTGGCTTGTATCAAAAGAATGATAAGGGGGAACAACTGCCACCCAGACAACCTTAAACCCTGTTCTACAGCTGGGGCTGTTCTCATGTGTCCATCTCATGTGAACAATGGGGGGTAGTGCTGTTATGCTGGGACTGTTCTCATGTGTCCATCTCATGGGAACAAACGTGGGCACTCGTGGTGACCACATGGTGGAAATCTCTCTGTTTTCACTGTGCATGTGGTCCCTGAAAGAATGTGTTTCCAATGTAAACATACAAATAGAGAGTTCAGCCTGCACAATAATACAGCAAGTCTGAGTGCTCAACTGCAAATTTTGGGACAGCCTCTTTTCTCACATCCAGGGGGCTTAAACCAGCTTCTATGACTGCAAGCTAGCTCAGTCAGCAGGCCTACTCTGTTGTTTAAATTACACTTAAACATATTTTTATAAGTAGGGCTTGGCCCAGAGACTGCATGTCCTTGCAAGTGTTGGTATGTATCAAAAGGATGATAAGAGGGAACAACTGCCACTCAGACAACCTTAACCCCAACTCTGGACCTGTCTCGTGGACCATGGAGGACAGGCTGCTAGGCCCGCTTACCTATTCTTCAACTCGCCTCATTCAGCCATCGGAGGGACTGAAAGGATCTAAGTCACTTCTAATAAGTACCAATTGTTCCCACCAGCAGCTTTACTACTGGATATGATCCAAGCATAAAGAGAAAGCCATGTGTGTGTCTCTGGGACTGGAAAATGGTGGGTACCAGATGCCAAAAACTCAGGGATAGTATCAGACGGGAGCTCAGTGATGAAAGATAACCACACCTTCTTAATCTTATTCACAGAGATGCTCTTGAGTAGGCTCTGGAAAGTTGGTCTTCCAGGTTTTTCCACCTCCTTAATGGTTCATACCCATCAAACAGCAAACATGCAGGCTTCAACCAGAGAGGTCTTGCTATCTGTCCTCCTGGTTAAATGCCTGTTGCCATACACAGATGAAAGAGAAGCACTTTCTCCCCTTCTGGGAACAGCATCAGGAAATGTTTAGTCTTTAGGCTCTGAACTGGTTTTTATGAGGCAAGAGGGCCCACAAGCGAGTCCTATCCATGGCAAATATTTACATGTGCTGTTTCACGAGTCTTCTTCAGAAAATCAGATGAAATACATCCACTGACTTGATGGA
Source organism: Pleurodeles waltl (assembly GCF_031143425.1). Lineage (NCBI taxonomy): Eukaryota > Metazoa > Chordata > Amphibia > Caudata > Salamandridae > Pleurodeles > Pleurodeles waltl. The sequence continues at coordinate 1,084,533,035 of NC_090440.1, read as the reverse complement.
GTCAACATTATTCTGCTCTGGGTGAAGAGATGCAAGCCAGGGGCAACACCAGCACAGCCATTGTTCATAATTCAAAGCTAGTTAAATTGAACATAGAGTCTTTTGGAAGATGTTCTTACCTTCTTCTTTAGATGTCTATAAATACAAAAGAAGAACAGTGTGAGGTTGACATTGGAGAAAAACATATGGTACTGGCAGACTCAGGTTCCCAATTAACCATGATTGAACACAGTGTGGAAAGAAAACTTTTCAAATGAGAAATTGCTTCCACCAGATATCAATCCTGTTAGTTATGGCGGGTATACACGTTTATGTGCTGGGTTATGTTGTAAAGAAAATTGAATTTAAGAGTAAGGAAACCTTTGAAAAGATGTTGCCATAAGAGGACATAGCCTCCTGGGTTGGAGGCATCAAAGAGATATGGGCATTATTTTAAATCCCAATGCATAGAATCCACATGATCAAGTCATTCTTATTGAAGATTGAGGAGGAGGAGAAATGTTCTACAAGGAATTCCCACAGGTTTTCAGGGATGAGTTGGAACTGTTAAAATACTTTAAGCATTGCATAGTATTGAAGAAAGATGCTAAACCATCTGTATGTAAATTTCGTAGAATCCCTAACATGATGCTTGCACCTCTGAAGGAGCAATTATTAAGCTTGGGAGTTATCAATGAGATTGGGTCATCAGTGTGATTGGCTTCAGTAGTTTTAGCACCAAGGATGGAGGGAAGTATATCAGGATGTGTTTGGACTTGAGAGGACTCAATAAGGAGATTTGAGTAGAACGCCAACCACTCCCTAATATTTCTGAATCAATTCCCATATTGAAGGGAGCAAACATATTTAACATATTAGATCTCTGTTCAGCATATCACCAAGCATAACTGCATCAAGAATCGAGGCATTTGAACTCCTTTGTGATGCTGTTAGGAAATTATTGATTTGTAAGGATGCCATTTGGGCTGACTTCTACGGCAGCCTGCTTCCAGAGAATCATGAGGATGATTCTCGGGAGCCTACCTAACATTCCGTTTTTTTTCAGGATAACATTCTCATACATGGCAAGGATGTGAGTGAACATGATGACATGTTGAGAAAAAGTATTCAAAATACTACAGCAAAGGGAACTCTGAATGAAGAGGCAGAAATGTAAAATTGGAGCAGCACCAGTCTCTTGGTTAGGACATGTCATGTCAAGTGAAGGCATGCAACCTTAGCTGGAATTGGCAGACCGCATTGTAAATGCCCCAACTCAGTTGACAACAAGCAGGTACAATCATTCTTGGGACTTGCAGAGTGTTACTCCAAGTTCATAAAAGGTTTTGCAACTGTAGTTTAACCCATAAGAATGCTGTTGAGAAAAGAAGTTCACTTTGAGTGATAAAGGCAATGTGAGGATGCATTTACAACTGTGAAACAAGAAATTAGTAAAATGCCTATATTAGGGCATTTCAAACTAGGGAAAAAACATACACCACGGATGCCAGTCTTAAAGTATTGGGTGCACTACTTACCCAGATTGAGCATGGTGCAGATCAAGTGGTAGCCTTTGCTTCAAGGGCACTCAAGAAAGGTGAAGAACATTACTCATGTATTAAAAGAGAAAGGTTGGCCATATGGTGGGCAGTCAGACATTCAAGTTTTATCTGTGGGGCATTCCTTTTTTAGTGAGAACAGATCACCATCCCCTTATTCACATCTTTTCTAGCAACCACAGTGAAAAATTAAGCCTGAGAATTAAGCAATGGTGTGAAAGACTGGAGGAATTACATTTTTGAGTGCAATATCTTCCTGGTTTTACAAACAAAGCTGCAGATTGTTTGTCAGGGCTGCCAGTAGAGTGTGAGTGCCAGGTCACTGTGAATGACATTAATTGTGTAAACTGGGTGAAGGAACCAGCAATCATGAAGGATGAGTGGGATGAAAGTCAAGGAAACAGTGAGCTGTTTCCCACAATCAGAACCATTATTTAAAAAGGCAGGCCTGATTACAAGAGGTTAGATTCAGACATAAGATAATTTTGGTCAGTAAGAGATGAACTCACCATAACCAAGGAGATTTAATGATGGGTGAGAGAACTATTCCTCCCAGAAATATAGGTGCTAAAATAGTCAATTTAGGTTATGAGGGATATCTTGGTAGGAGTCTTACCAAAGCTCAAGTCAGGGAGAGGTATTGGTGGCTTAGCAAGGATTGCCAAGTGGAGGAGATTGTCAGAGTGTTATTCATGTGCCTCCAATGATAAAAACTGTGTCACAAATACTGCTACTCTGTCATCTGTGGTGATACCAGAGGAACCATTGACCAAGTTGGGTCTTGATATAATGGGCCCATTTTAGTTATTCCCGCCAGCAGTAAATGTTTTGTATTAACATTAGTAGACTACACCTCAAAATGGGTTTCTACAAGATGGTGTGAGCAACTACCAGGATGGTCTTAGAATTCCTCAAAGATGAGTTTGCTAATGAAGGGGTACCCACATTTTGAATCACTGATATTGAGGTACAGATCACCTCTAGAGAGATGCAAGAATGTTTGGTCGATTTTGGAATAACATATCACAGAACTGCTCTCTATGTACCACATGCTAATAACCTTGCAGAACGCATAAATAGAGTAGTAAAAGCATGTGTGCAGAGAGCTTTGGAAGTGAGAATTTCACTCAAAGGAGCATTGAGAGACATGTGGTGGGCACATCATATTACCTCAAATTGTGTGAAGCAGAAGTCTCATTTTGAGTTTTTATGGGGCAGAATGGCTGTCTACAAAATAAGGGGGTCATAATGAGTTTGCTGGACAGGAAAGCCCATCCGCCAAACTCCCGACAGGGTGGCTGCCGCTACCTACGCAGCAAACTCCACGTCAGAGTTATTATGAGTTTCCCGCTAGGCCGACGGGCGAAGACCTCAGTCTACAGCATTGAATCCATCTCGTAATGGAGCCGGCACACTCGCAATGTTAATTGTCTGCAGAGCAGACAGTGAACATTACGATGGTGCTGGGCAGAAGGGCCCCTGCACCTGTTACCACCATGAAAAGCCTGGCAGAGAACAAGGTTGTAATCCGCAGGCAGTGCAGGGCAGTGATTACGATCCCCGTCATCACCAGGCCGCCGGTATCCATGATCCTGGTGGAGCTGGCGGTTCCCTGGAATTTGGACCACCATGGTTGTAATGTGACGGTTGGACAGCCGCATCCACAGCGGTCCTGACCGCCACCCCAAGTGTGGGGGCCATAAGACAGCCACACTCATAATGACCCCCTAAATCAGCAATGGTTCCTATCAAGAAAACTATTAATTTGGATAAAGAAAAGATGGGGGCCAAAGTCAGGTCTTATCAAAAGAAGTTTAAACTCCTATATGATGAAAAGAACTTTGTGAGCAGTAAGAAATGGAATGTAAGAGATCTAGTCATAGTCAAGAAACCAAGGTGGGACAGGAAAGATGTTACTGAATTTATGGGACCTTTGACCATTACTTCCATTAGGAGAAATGTGATTGTTAACACAAGTTACATATGGAGTATGTCTAGGCTGGGGAAGTACCATGGCAAGAATATAGGTTTGCCAGCTGAGAGGAAGGCAGAGGTAGAGCTGGAGAAAAATTGTCTCATGTGGTGTTCCTACAAACAAAGGTACCACAAGACCAAGAAGAATGCCTGTGAAATATGAAGATTACATTATGAATTAACAGTCTTCTTTAATGTTGAGAGGATTCAGAAGAAACCTCATCTTTTCCTTCCTTTTTTGCACTGTTCAATTCTTTTTTATATATTTAGTCACAGTTCCATGATTTGTGTACATTATTTGTTGTATGTTGCTTTAGGCATTTATTCAAGTTTAAATATAAATATATTTATTGCATGTTCTTTACATTGCTGAATAAGGGGGATGTATTATAGTAAATGTTAGAATGTTAGAGGGTCTTTGGTTGACAGTCAGGTTACCCCCTGTCCAAGCAAGGACCCTCACTCTAGTCAGGGTAAAAGAGAATCACCCTCAGCTAACCCCTGCTTACCCCCTTGGTAGCTTGGCAGAGCGGTAGGCTTAACTTCAGAGTGCAAGGTGTAAAGTATTTGTACCAACACACACAGTAACTTAATGAAAACACTACAAAATGACACAACAGTTTAGAAAAATAGGAAATATTTATCTAAACAAAACAAGACCAAAACAACAAAAATCCGACATTCACAAGTCAAGTTATGAATTTTTAAAGATTAATCTAAAAAATAGCGCTTATAAACACAAAGAGCCATATTTATACTTTTTGACGCAAAGCTGCGCCTGTGCAGTTTTGCGTCAAAAAAATTACCGCCGGCTAACGCCATTTCGATGCGCCATGCGGGCGTCAAATTTATACTTTGACGCACGGCGGCGCAACCAACAGGTGGGAGTCATTATTTCGTGATGCACACAGCGGCGTCAAGTCGTAAAGGAAACCAACGTTAACGCGACGCAAATGACTGTGGGTCGATTTACGACAGCGCAACCCGGAAAGCGCAGTTTGTTTTGAGGCAATAGCGTCAAATTTACCCACGAACACTGCCCTTTCAGCAGAGGAGAGCCAAAATGGATCCCAGATGCCACAACAGACCCCAGGAAGATGACAGCAGACCAGGAACCAGCCAGGATGATCCATACAGGAACCAAGACATATATAGAAAAAAAAGAAAGTGTCGCTTCAGTGCAGAGGAGCAGGAAATCCTGGTTAAAGAGGTGACGGAACACCAGCACCTCTAAGTTGCCAATCAGCAGGAGAGAGGCCATATGGCAACAAATTGTGGACAAGATCAACAGTGTGGCTGAAGAACGCAGAACAGTCACCGAGTGTAAGAAACGCTGGCATGACTGCAAACGTAGGACAAAGGAAAAAATGGTCAGGAACAGGAAGGCAGCACTGCAGACTGGAGGTGGGAGTCCAGCACATCAGGAGGCCCTGGACCACATGGAGGAGATGGTTGCAGCCGTCATCCCTGAGGAGATCGTCACAGGGATTTAAGGACAGGACAGCGCAGACTACCACGAGACAACGCACATGCAGGGTAAGTCGCATTGGGAATTATAATGCAATAATGATAACTGCAACCGGGGTGGGGAATACCTACTACACAATGCATGTAAGTCAGCATATATTTAAAGTGGCATGGGTAAAGGGGCACGGCAGGGGGGCATGCCCAGCACGGACAGAAGCTGGGGCATGACAAAACACAGCACCAACAACAGTCCCATGGGGGGCATCCTGTCATGACAACAATGGAGCTAAGGGAAAGCCGCTACAGGTGGGAAGGCCACTACGTCAAACTTACATCCAGGCACTCGTCAGTCAAAATGTATCCTACATCAACTAGGTCCCTATCAGTAATCCAGTAGCCAAAACAACAACTGCAATGTAACTGCGACAACAGTTGACACTAACACCTCTGATCTCTGTGCAGCTATAGTAGCTAATGGCAGGAACCTCCCCATGGAACATACATACCTAAATTAGGGGGTGAGGATGACATCTGCAACTATTTCCAGAAATAAGACAAAGGCACCAGTACACTCAAATGCCAATGCGCATAGTTGACACATACATCAGCCAAAGTAAACAGCAATAGGAGCCACACAGCACTAAGGACACACACATGCTGCATACGTCAGGGTCCCTCACGTGCCTGGCTAACAAGGCAACATCACTAATGTCATACTGCTCAGACAACAACATTGAGGAGGGGACACATGCAACTGGTCACTGAAACACACCTGCACAGTCTGAGAACCAAATAGGACATTGATACGATAAACAGGGTAATCCAATTAAACACACATTATCCAACATCAGCTGGAAACATCAACAATGTCTACATCCATATCACATTGTAACATTGCCATGCATAGGATATGCCACATAACAATTACAATTAGGTCAATGTGAATAAAAAGATTTTGGGGCAGGTCCTGAGAGGCAAGTGTGCTGCCAGGGCAATCACAACACCCACAGCCAGTGAAAGGTCTCACCATAAGAATAGATATACACGGAGGGACGAGTAGGACAAAAAGATGGCTATTCCCTAATTGGTACAAAGCAACACCTGGAGGCGATTAGGCAGACAAGTCTGATAACTCTATATCATACATGTGACACACAGGTGGGCCATAGGCCTATAACAATGCCCATATGAAGGACAGCAGATAGCAATACCAAACCAGAGCACAAAGTAAAGTCATCAAAAGGCTTGCATGTTAAGGCAAAATTGTCACAACACAGACACACTAATTGTACCCTGTTTCATTGCAGAGGAACATGGATCTCCTGCCGATATGCCTGTCCCTGATTTCCCTGATGACATGGATGACGAGCCCATAAACATTTCCCAGGAGACCATCCAAAAGGTCCTTGAAACCCTCCAGACCCCACCTTCAGTCACAAGGAGGAGCACAGAACAAGCAGCCATCACAGAAGACCCACCCACCACCCCAATTGTAAGACCTGCCAGCTCCAACACAGCTGAGGACTCTGACGACACAGGCACCAGCTTTGAAAGAACTGTAGTTGGTGTACAGCGGGAGCTGGCCAAGGAGGTGCGGGTGGGGATGCAAAATATGGCAGCCAGCCTTGAGGGGGTGCGTTCGTGCATGACGTCATTTGCAGATCAGGCAGCTGCTATGCAAGCCCTAACATCTCTCTTGCAGGAACTTGCGAAAACACAGAAGGAAATCAGCACAGCTGTAATACAGTTGACACAACACCTACAACTGCAATCCAGTCAACGCGTGCACGAATGCAACATTAAACCCCTCAGGGCCGACCCGGCTCCCTACCATCGTGATGTGGCTGCTATTCTCAAAAACCAGCAGGCCCTCCTTGCAGCAGTACTGCCCTTAAGAACTTCACAGGGAGCTGCCCCCGGGATGTCTGACTCCACGTCTTCTAACACTGAGGTGTGTGTTGCCCCTTCACAACCAACAACAACAAGGACAAACCAGACAACACACACATCAGAAGAAGAAGACATGGAACAGATCACCTTCTCACGGAAGAATACCCGGAAGCACTAGTCCCTGCACCATGGCCTACTTTGACCAAGGTCCTACGTTTTGTCAAATGCCAGTCTCACTACAACTACACTCAATGACTGTTCTGCTAACCACTGTATGACTTGTCACCATTGCCAGTGAATGTCTCTCTCCTACTATTCGGCAAATCCTGTCCCTCTGCACTGTCTGTGACATCACCCCAGCATGTCAGGTGCATCATCCACACCCCTTCTGTAGGATCACCATGTAAGAATGCACCAGAACAGACTCAGCAAACATGGACAATGGACATTTTGCACTACAGCACCTATCAATAAATAGCACTTGCACACCTAATATGTCTCTGTGTTATTTGACACATCAACTGTGCAGTAGATAACTCTAAAGTGCCTGTGTGACAACCCTGTAGCTTGTCAATACAACTGTCCTGACATCATGTAGTCTGATACATCTGTGCAGTGGCCAGGATTGCATCATAGCCTTATCATCCTGAGGAGAATAACTGATGAAGGGACAAACCACACACAATCATGCTGTGTTGGACAGAATAGTGCTCCATCTATAGCAATTCAAGTCAACTAATGGTGGCTGATAAATGTAGGCACCATGCAATACTAAAACATGAAATTATGCAGCATAATCTAAGCAAACACAAATAAACACTGCATCAATCACCCTTTCTGAGTATACTTCCATGAAGGGAAGTCATGCTGAATTATTACACACATGATCTATGTCAGCAATGAAGGCAACAAGACAAGGTGTTAACAACACCTCATCTACAAAGATCTCCCTGAACATCACACTGCAGTCCGACCTAATAAATTACCCACAATACCAAGTCTGGAAGCACACTTTGTGATGTAGAATACCTACTCATCAACACAAATCCTTGGTGATCGATGTAAACTACCAATGGTGGGTCTCCCAAATGGTGGATACTTACCAAGTTAGCACAGGGGTAGCTGCCATGTTAAACCTCCATTTTCTGTGGTGGGTAGCATAGGACACAAATGTCATAGAAAAACATTCACCTACACTGATGTCAAGGCCATGATAAAGTAGCAGTTAACGCATAATGCAAAGGGTTAATTATTTGTTTATTCCTATGTATTCACACCAGAGGCAACTAAGGGAAAAGACACACCTACACTAATCTAACCTGACTACTCCTAACCCACAACTGTCCCTAACTAACCTAAGCTAAACTTACTCTACACATATAACAAATCGATCTAAACATCAACCCCCCACCCACCATTATGAGACAGGACACATGCAGGACAACACATACTAACCTACACACATACTATACTATCCTAAACAATCATATATTTTTTGGGTGTTTTTTTTTTTTTTTTAAATAACAAACAAGAATCCCAACATTGACCCCCACCCACCCAAAAAAAAAGAAAAATAGAAAGAATAAGGACCCCCCACCCTCCTCCCTAACACTAACTAAGCTAACAACCTACACTAACCTAACACTAATCCCCAAAACCCAACTATCAGTACAAAAAGGAAAGAGGAGAGAGGGGAGGGGTAAATGTAAAATATGCAAAAAGTCCTAGAGGTTGGCCCTCCGTAGGGTCCGCCTGATGGACCGAACCCTTTTCTTAATATATGCCACATCCTGGCTTAGCTTGTCCACCTTTGAAATAACTTTGTCCATTTTACGGCTTAATGCCAGGAATGCCGCTGGGTCTACAGGAGGGGCTGCTGCAGTCTGTGTGCTGGCCGAGGTGGACGGTGTGGCAGTAGTTGTATGCCCACTGGACTGTCCTGCGTGTTGGAAATGGCTGGGTCCAGGTCGTGCTGACGAGGCAGGGTCAACTGTCCCCGCCGTTGCTGGGGCCACTTGGGGAGTCCTGGTGGATGTGGTGGTGGTGGCTGTTGTGGGCAATGTAGGGCCACCCTGTGGTGAGGCCCACCATGCCCCGGAGGCCCGATCGGCTTGGTATTTGCGGGCCATCCTCCTGAACCCCGATTGCACGCCGTTCAAACTGGTGTCTCTCTGCGGCACTCATGTTTGCAGCTGTGAAGAGATATGGCAACTATTTACCATAGGAAATGCATTGGGTGGAATAGCACAATGGGTCAATTGCACATTACTTGTACTGTATTTGTTACAGCGATTGTCACAACATAGTTCATTGAAAGTCTCAGAGGAAGTACATGTGAAGCCTGCATACAAAAGGCCATCTCACACCTAGCATATCCATGTCTCTACATGATGGGTGACATCTGCCTAAACTTCTCATCCAAATAATGGCTAATGCAGCTGACATTATGGCTGGACCTCTTCCGCATACTGACTTCACTACATATGTCACTCTATGTGATAACTATCACAACCCTCACTCAATGCCATTTGTAAATTGTTGTTTGCAAATATTGAACTCATGTGCCATAACCGAATGTGTACACTAGGTTCTAAACAAAGTTGCAAAAGGTCACAAGTATGTGTAACATACTGGTTGCTACAGTCCTAGGTACCCTATTCCCAATCACATGGCAGTCTTTGAGGGTGGGGTGGGAAGAACAACCAACAATCCCAGATTCAATGCACACCCAGGAGTGTATAGAAAGGTCAACAAGTATTTGCCTCTACACACAACACCAATGAAGGGCTAGCAACAATTTGGAGTCAGCCAAACATTGTCCTATCCTAGGTCCACACATGTCAAAATGCACTGACTTAGGCCAACATCACATACTACCAGTGAGGCATATTTAAACACACACACAGAGGAGCAAGAACACCCATGATCATGAGTAGAATGAACACCTAGGCCATTGCACTCTAGTCCCACACACTTCTAGTTCAACTTGTGGAAGTACATGCCCCCGGAAGATCCAACCTACAGTGTACTCAGTCCATCCTCAACTAGGAAGCTACATATTTAAGACAAGCCTTTTGCAGAAGCTATCTGGGAGAATGTCAGTCTGGAATGCAGACTCAGTCCAAGCCAAGTCCCAGAGCAACTCTCACATTAACCAGTGTATTCCACATGACTCATCCCACTCCCCATAGCGGGGCCGACTGGAATGACCTACAGCCCCTAAATCTGAGAGATGGATAAGCATTGGTCTACAGAAACTGAAGTGATATTTGAAATCCCACTAATGCAACAATACCAATGAACGGGCAGCGCATCAAACCTTGAATTCTGTTGAACACACAGTAGTCCATCATGCATCACTAGCAAACAATAAAAATAGCACTCATGCCACACTCACTGTAGGTGTCGGGGTCCTCAAAATGAGCCACCTCTCCCACGGTGTACGGTGCAGGTCCACCTGTAAAGCATGGAAGGAAGAATATACTCAGACTCCGTGCACTGACAAACAATTGCAGTTACAATGACAATGTGAGAATATGACATGCGTAATGAAACACTTTGACACATGCTCATACTGCATGGCAGATTTCTTAATCAACATTTACATTGGATGAGTCTCCTGCTACAGTTACACACCATACTACACACATGCAGTGGCCAGGACAGTCATGTGGTGTCAAAGATACACCTCCATTAGTATGCCCCAACAATATCGGGGTGCATTCATCTCATCATGTGCATCCCAGAGAGACATCCAAAAGCTGGTTACTTGAGGACTGCATGACCCCTCAAACTCAAACAGGCTATGTGGTCATTTTCAACACACACCAACCAGACACACATGTGACATATGTGTGGAGAACATAGCTAACTTCAATTGACGTGAAGGCACCACTCATTTATAGCATCATAATGGTTTTACAAATTTCTGTCTAGCTATGGCGTCTACATATGTAGGTATGATGTTTCAACATCCCTTTTTCACTGCCAATTATGACCTGTAGAGTTCAAATAGAGGCATTAATGTGTCGCTTGCCTGACACAAAGGCAACACTACATTACATACAGCTACAGGCATCCGTTATGTGTTGAAAACATGAGCTATCTGACTGCTAGCATTTGTCTTCCTACACATTGTGCAACAATTACCCAGTAGGTTTCCCTAGCATTACACACAGTCAGCTACTTATCTAGCAGATTGGGTAACAATCATCACATGTCCCCACACAGCTTTCAATTATTCACATGTAATTGATGTGTACTCACCAACATGGCCACCAATCCTGATTCCCAGGTGGTCCAGCAGATCCTGCTCCCTGGATATCAGATCAGCCCAACGGTGCTTGAGTTGATGGTCATTCCTCATGCTACCGTAGACCCGGACCAAGTGATGGCGCACCTTCCCCCACCGGACTTTACGTGCCTCCGTGTGATACCCCTGTATCACACGGCCCCCAGCCTCCAGCATGAGTGGGAGGAAATGGCAAACAAGCCAAATAAATCCCCCCAATTCCTCCTCACCCATCCTGGCAAGCCGTGGCCTACCTGACATCTTTACAATTACAAAGGTGAAAAATTTAGAACAAAAAGGAAAAGGGGGAAATGGGGAAAGGTAGAGTAGTGAAGGAAAAAGAAAACTTAAGAAAAATAGCCCAACTAACCCCAAATTTAAACTACCCAGAACAGACTCCCACAGACAAAAAAAAGAAACACTGGATTTGACAAAAGTATACAAGACAGACTCAGACAATATTAGACAACAAGACAACGATCACAAAAGCACAATAGAGAAGGTACACTGGACACAAAAGCACTAAAACACAGGACAACACTTTTCACACAGCCACACAGTCTAGAATAATCTGAGACTGCAAAGTGAAAGTGAAAGTACACTCACAGTACAGATTCTGTAAACAGGATATCCTATTACATCACATCCTGCATAAAAGGGCCGCCGTTTTTATTTTTCCGTTATGCGTCATATTTTCATGCATACAGATTGTGCGTCATATTTTTTGACGCATAACAGTGCACATAATGCAGAGTCAAAAATAATTTCTACATTGTTCCCTTACATTTGTGTGAGGCTGAGTTTACAGTTCTAGAGTTGAAATGGAATTCGCTGGCAAATATGAGAACCAAATATGAAAATTATTTTTGACTCTGCATTCTGTGCACTCCTGTACGTCAAAAAATGATGACGCCCATGCTGTATGCGTGGAAATATGATGCATCATAGAAAATATGGTGGCCATGTAATGCAGGTTATTAATCTATTATTTTTAATAGGATATTTTTTGACTCTGCATTCTGTGCACTCCTGTACGTCAAAAAATTATGACGCCCATGCTGTATGTGTGGAAATATGACGCATCATAGAAAATATGGTGGCCATGTAATGCAGCTTATGAATCTATTATTTTTAATAGGATATTTTTTGACTCTGCATTCTGTGCACTCCTGTACGTCAAAAAATTATGACGCCCATGCTGTATGCGTGGAAATATGATGCATTTTGACAAAAATGTCTTAATTTTTTCGAATTGTGAAAGGAATTTTGTCATGACCAAACGGTGCTAAGTGATACACATTTGTGGTTAGCTATGACACATGTCCCTTATTGGATGTATAGAAGGCATTCACAGTGTAATATTAATGATTGATCAAAATGGTTATTACCCATATTTGTACACATATTTTGGGTAATTGCTGATGGCTAATTTCAAATGATGAATGGGATACCAGGATGTATTCCTTAGCAAAAATGTGTCCACATTTATCACGGTAATCCATTTATCTATAGTCCAAACAGGTAGTGCAATTGTCACTTACACTTTTTATGGGGCTAACCATTGCCTAATAATGATTTTGTGTATCTTATATGTGTTGTACATTTGACATGTAGGCCACACATGCGCCTTATGCATGTGTTTACTTCACATGTACATAATTCTTGTATATTTGGGGGGCGGTAGAGGTGGACTTAGGCCCCCAGCACCCTAGGGTTTGCCCTTCCAGATTTGCTAATTTATCCACGGCTTTCATTTATTCTGTTATGCTAAACCTGCAGCAGCAGGCTCATGGAAGGCCATAGGGTATGATTCACTGTTAGCCATTCAATAATCCCATTTGCCCATTTGACGTTTGCCCTATTGATTATTTGGAGCAATCTGACGTACCATTTTGCACAGAACTTTTTTGCTAAATCTCGGCGTTACTCATGTGCTGATGACAAATAGGTTGTTGATGTATGTGGCCCTTTATGCATTACCTGGTTTAGTGGCATGTTTCATTCTTCCTGCTAGGTTAGAACTGGGACACTACTGTGATCGGCTGCTTGCAAATATTTGGTTGATTGGATGGCATATGTGTGGTCCAATGTAGATCCACTATCAACTGTCTGGGTATATGTTGTTACTGTAACTTCAAGGTCTCCTCATGAGTTAGTGGCAGCTAATCTTGTTCCAATTGGGCATTGTTTGTAGCAAAAATTGAGAGAAGCCATTGAGGACATGGTCACGTACACATGGATGGTCCCACCCTGTCACTGAACACGTGTAATGAGACTTTCAAATGAGCTACATTTTTGTGCTGAGTGAGAGAATGTCTCAGGTGTCTGGATCAGGCATGTGTCATTGCCACATTTGTACTCCTGTTGGCCTCTGTGGATGGTAATGTATCATGAAACATCATAGCCTCTGTGCAGACATTTGTGGTGTTTTTTTTGTGTGTGATGAGTGTTATGTCATTATTGCTCAATGAGACGACATTCTTCTTCAGCAATTTCAAACTAAAGGTGGGCAGAAATGAATAGGCCAAACCATGATGTGGTGTTTGTTATCTGTGTTTATTTACAATTGTGCAATAAGTGGTGATAAGAAATTATGAAAATAAATTATTTACAATATGTTGGCGCCTACGCACTCCAGCAGCCGTGTTTGGTTGTTCCCCCTCCTGTTGCAGGCCAGCATTCTCCTCTTCGTCGTCTTCAGGCATGTCTGGGTCTGGTTCGAGGAGGGGAATGTTCCTTTTTACACAAATATTGTGCAATATGGCACAAGTGAGTATGATCCTAGAGACCATCTCTGGGGAATATAGTAGGCTACCGCCAGTGAAGTCAAGGCAGCGGAACCTTGACTTGAGGATCCCAAAGGTCCGCTCAACAATGCTGCGTGTCCTCTTATGGGTGTCGTTGTATGCCCGCTCTGCAGCAGTAGTCGGGTTCCCAAATGGTGTCATTAGCCAAGGCTGGATGCCATACCCCTGATCAGCTGAAAGAAAAACACAGAATGGGATCATGTAGATGTAGGAGGCACTCTTGTACAGACCTTTGATGGCAGTAGTTGTCTTGTGTTGTCTGTGACTCTTTTGTGTACTAATGTGACAACCTATACTTGTAGGCTAAAACTTTTGCATTGATTTTTTTCCTTGGCTGAGCAAGTGTTTGTTAGCTAACCGTTTGTCAGCAGTATGTTTTGGGATTTTCAGTACAGTGTGCCCTCCCTAGCATTGTGACTTGTGATACAGGTGTCCATGTGTCTTCACTGGGGGTGAGATGATAGTTCCATGCAGAGTTAAAAATGAAAGTGTAGTTAACACGTTCATATGAAAGTACCCTGGACATCCCATACCTTAAGACTTATGCAATGTATTAATGTACAGGTTATTGTGACACTTACAATTTGCAAGGTGACATTTAGGCAACCACACTCATTAATGTCTTCACATTAAGCTGTAGAGTAAATTCCAATGTTTGACAGGTTCAATGGTGACTTCAGAAACATGGCTAGTGATGTGAGGACCTCAGTGTGTTCCTGGCTAGGTGTTGCTATTGTGGTGTATGTGTTGTGTGTCCTAGAGGATTGCTGTGCAGTGTGTATATAAGTTGGATTTTTGTACTTAACAACAAGTAGTCCATTGCCATACCGTCCATCCTGGAAGTGTTGGTTGATGGTAGAGTGACGGAAGATGAATGCGTCATGTACACTCCCAGGATATTTAGCCACAATGTTGCTGATCAATCATTGGTGATCGACTATGGCCTGCACGTTGATTGAATGTGTGTGCTTCCTGTTGCGGTAGAGGTGTTCTGTTGCAGCAGGTGGCACAAGGCGTACGTGTGTACAGTCGATTGCACCAAGGACGTGTGGAAAGCCACTGATGGCGTAGAACCCCTGTTTTGTTTCCTGCTGCTTCTGCAGTGTGTAAGGGAAGCAGATGTGGAGGGGTGTCAGGCGAATGATGGCATCCAGTACTTTTGGCAGAAATGCGGAGAATGATGGTTGTGATATTCCACCAACCAGGGCACCAGTTGTTTGAAACGAGCCACTTGCCAGCAGGTGAAGTACGGCAAGCAGCTTTGTTTCTGTTGAGATGGTGTGGGGTGTCACCAAAGTTGGAGCCAACTGCTGTTCAATATTTCTCAGCAGCTGCTGAATGGCCTGCCAGTTCAACCGGTACCTCTGTATGATATTGTGTTCCCTGAGGCCATGCAGGGTTGTTCTTGGGCGGAATATCCTCTCCTGCCTTCTGCGCTGCCTTTGGGGTCCCTGCTGTTGTTGTTGTAGCTGCTGTTGTTGCTGCAGGGCTCTGCGTCTACGTGCATGCTGGATAAAAATCACCTCCATGTCTCCCTGTTGCTGCTCTGTTGTTTGTTCTGTGTGTTCTGATTAAATACAGGTGTGTTTGCCCCATTTTAACGCCTGCCCTGACCCAGGCGTTAAATTTTCACGCACATCGGGCTTTGCGTAATTTTTTTGCTCCGCCTCCCGGCCAAGAGTCATTTTTGCCCGGAAGCATAAATACGACGCACGGCTGTGTGCGTCGTTTTTTGGACGGGAACGCCTACCCTGCATATCATTAACGCAGGGCGGGTTGCCGCATCCAGAAAATGCCGCACATTGCAGATTTTTATCGTCCGCGGGCTCGGGCGTCAGGGTTTAAATATGGGGCAACGTTTGCGCTGATTGTGCGTCAAAAATTTTGACGCACATTCGGCGCAAACGGAGTATAAATATGCCCCAAAATGCTTCGATGAGGTGTTAAAACAGCATCATAACGGAGTCCTTCTCAACAATCCCACACCAGCAGCGCCGAACACAGAGTCGCGCACACCCCCAGGTACAGTACCTTTGGTGAAGAGTGAAAAGAAGCCGATGCGTGAAGTCAGGGATCGCTGTGTCTGTGTGAAACGTTGAATTCACGCACTTCGAGCAGCGGCGGTCACGACTTGGTGCAGTGACTTCCACAGAGACGCAGACTTCGGCAGGGCTGCAGCGATGTCGGGCCTGTGAAGGTTGTTGCGTTCCAGTGAAGATCACAGGGTCGGGTGCAGCCGGTGTCACCGCATTTAGCAGCGGAATCGGTCCGAAGTCGTCCGAAGTCGATTTCCTTGGATTTTCACCAGCTTTCCTTTCAGGGGCCCAGGGACTGGATAGGGCACCACTTGTCAGAGCAGGAGTCTCTGCAGAGACTCCTGGTGCTGGCAGAGAGAAGTTTTTGCTGTTCCTGAGACTTAAAACAAAAGGAGAAAAGCTCTAAATCAAGCCCTTGGAGATTTCTTCACAAGATGGAAGGCACACAAAGTCCAGTTTTTGCCCTCTTACTCTGGCAGAAGCAGCAACTGCAGGATAGCTCCACAAAGCACAGTCACAGGCAGGGCAGCTCTTCTTCCTCATCTCTTCAGCTCTTCTCCTGGCAGAGCTTCCTCTTGTTTCCAGAAGTGTTCTAAAGTCTGTGGTTTTGGGGGCCCTTCTTATACCCAATTTCTCCTATGAAGTAGGCCTACTTCAAAGTAAAGTCTCTTTTGAATGTGAAATCCTGCCTTGCCCAGGCCAGGCCCCAGACACTCACCAGGGGGTCGAAGACTGCATTGTGTGAGGACAGGCACAGCCATTTAAGGTGTAAGTGACCACTCCTCCCCCCCCTCCTAGCACAGATGGCTCATCAAGATATGCAGGCTACACCCCAGCTCCCTTTGTGTCACTGTCTAGTGTGAGGTGCAACCAACCCAACAGTGACACTGACCGAGACAGGGAATCCACAAACAGGCAGAGTCACAGAAATGGTATAAGCAAGAAAATTCTCACTTTCTAAAAGTGGCATTTTCAAACACACAATCTTAAAATCTACTTTACTAAAAGATGTATTTTTAAGTTGTGAGCTCAGAGACCCCAAACTCCACATGTCCATCCGCTCCCAAAGGGAATCTATACTTTAATCAGATTTAAAGGTAGCCCCCATGTTAACCTATGAGAGGGACAGGCCTTGCAACAGTGAAAAATGAATTTAGCAATATTTCACTGTCAGGACATATAAAACACATTACTATGAGCCTGATTCTGGAGGCCGGGGGTAGCACCGCCAACAGGCTGGCGGTGCTACATGGGCAATTCTGACCGCGGCGGGAAAGCCGCGGTCAGAAAAGGGCAACCGGCGGTTTCCCGCCGGTTTACCCCTGCCCAAAAGAATCCTCCATGGCGGCGCTGCTTCCGACCCCCTTCCCGCCAGCCTGGTTCTGGCGGTTTTAACTGTGGTTGATGCTGTGGTATGGGAAACTGGAAGGAGAAAATAGTATGAAAAGCTACAATGTGCTTGGATAGAACCGTATGAGGAAGTCTTTCTTTGCACGTTTGATGTCAGCAAGACATTTTGCATTTAGAAAATCATACATGTAATATGCTTCTGGGGGCTTTCAGCCCTTGCCTTTAATTGGTGTTTTTCACTTCTTCTGCCCATTACAGCATGCAGCAATAGGCAGTGGGGTAGCACACTTCAGCCACTGGCTGATTTCCCTGTGAGTGGTGGCATCCTACCCTTTCATAAGGAGCACACCCACATGCAAAATATTTCCTTTCACTTCTGGGAAATAGTATGGCAATGTGTACTTTCAGAGACCAAAAATATTTTTGCTTTTAATCTATTAGTTCCAGCAGCATCCTCAGCAATTAAGTTTAGCAAAACCCATGACAAAACAAAATAAGCAATGACAAAGTCAAAAGGCTGGTGGTCAGCACTAGACCTATTGACTTTCCAAATGCTTTTTTTTCTTTTTTTGTACAAGTAGTAGACTAGAAGAGGATGCAACAAATGTGTTTTGTGTGGAATGGCACAAACAAGCTTGAAACTTCATGGACAATAGGTTTTACAATAGGAATGTTAGTGTTTAACTTTTTTTTCAAATTTTCCTTTCTCTGAGTATATGTTGATTCCACTTTCCATCTGGCTTGAACCAATTTTACAACATAAAAAGAATTCTTATTTTTTGCACAACTTAGATGTACTAATTAAAATTTCTAGATACTTAGGCCCATAGTTATGGAAAAGTTAGCATTGCCTTAGAGTCATAAATTATTTTACGCTAAAGCGGGGAAGGCAAGTACTGCAGAGAAAAAAGTGATATACTGGTCTGTTTGATCACAATTGTGCATGTTTATGTCTACAGGGGAGTGTGCATAGTTCTGCTGAGTAGCAATCATGAAGAGGCTAGATCCCTGCTCAAAAAACCCACACACCACTGACCTGGCTACATAAACTTATGACATTGTAAGGAGCCTGGTGCATATGCACAGTGGCCTAAATAATCTGGATCTCCGTAACCCTGCCACTTCACATGCAACCATGGGTTTGTGTTGCCATACAAACTCCCACAGCAGTGATGAAGAGTAGGCTGCCATCCATGCCAGACTGCAACATAGCTACACAATGGTATGCCATTGTACGTCACAATCATAAGATACATGATGTGGAGAATGTGAGTGCATAGTTGGTGGCATGCACATATATACCACATATCTCAGCACACAAGTACCACTTAAAAGGCTCAGGCATGGTAATGTGTATTGGATTCTGAACAAAGGGCAACCTACCACAAATGTAAGGGCATATGTGTCATAAGATCACTGACTGAAATAAATGACCTTCACATGTGTTCCGACATACGGAAACATAGGTGGCACTGATATGACTACACAGGCATTTGTCAAAGTTCAACATGTGAACGTGCATCCTCACACCACTGTGGTCAATGGTACTGAAATTACCCTACACATATCTTTAAACACACACACGGCATGTAGCAACCTTCAGTGATGCATGTGTTCATACCATCTCCTGCATATAAGATGTCATATGTCATACATGTAGCAGAGCATGATGAAGGAAAAACCAACAACACACCACAGAGGGGACCCACATACATACGCAAATTGCTAGGGGTAACGTGATGTCAACCGAGTCCTAGTCCACTGCATCCTTTGAGTACAAATTGTCATGGCTGTCACATGCCTTACCATGTTTTGGACATAGGCCATCATATATTTTGTGTTGCTGGCATGTGTACATTTGTATATAAGACATAACAATGTAGTACTCCCACAAATGAGTGTTCCAACACATATGCACCCTTATAGTACAGATGTGATAACATGTACGTCGACACAGTGTAGCTACACATGCACATATGCACAAGGTATGAGAAATCACATGCAGCAGACACATAAAAATACCTGTAGGTTTAACATACCAATGTTACCGTAAAGATATGACTGGATAGTTATACACATGTAGCCATACCATAATTACAACATTCTTGCATAGCCCATGGGACATGGTGAGTGAATCTGGGTTCACTCAAGGCCTACATTGCAAAATTCCACGCATTTCCGTCATGCTCAAAAATTAATAATGCAAACGGGTCAAATCTATACTCTGCAATGCCAGAAAAATGACACCTGACCCCTGAGAGTCCATCACAGGTCCCAGGCCTTTTCATGCAAATTGGAAAAAATCGGCACATGACCATCATGTGTCAAAAACATAGACGCAAACGCCTGAACCTCATACTTTCCTCCACACTAAAAGACGCCTAGACCCTGAGCATCTACTGCACGTTCACAGGCCTTTTCACACACAATGGGGGGAAAAATCGACGCTTGACCATAATGCATCAAAAATGTATACGCATACACTTATACCATACTTTTCTCTTAAGCGAAAAGACCCCTAGCCCCTGAGTATCTATCACAGGTCCACTGGCCTTTTCACACACAATAGGAAAAAATCGACATATGACGCCATGCATCAAAAAAAACAATGCATGGCAGGAAACATGATGTAAAGGCCCAGGAAGTGATGAAGCAGGACATCCTGCCTGCATACATGGTAAAGTGAGTCCACTTTCACTTCACAGTCTTATTGTCTGTGACTGTGTGAGGGTGTGTGGTGCCGGTGCTGTTGGTGATTTGAAGTATTTGGAGTGTTTTGTGTTGGGTCCTGTAGCTGTTGTGTATTTTTTGTCTTTTAATTTGTCTTTTGTATTGTAATTGTTCTGTATCTGTCACTGTATTGTGGGGTGTTTGTCTGGGGTAGAATAGTTTGTTGCATATTTGGGGTAGTGTTAGGAAATTTGTTTCTACAGTGCATGTCAGGGAAAGGGAGGATAGCCAGAATGTCAGCTGATGAGCTGGGGGGCTTCATTTGGCTGGTACAACATTACCTCCCCATAATGCTGGTACTGGGTGACCGAGTAATTCACGGCGACCCCACAGAGGCCAGGAAGCTGCGTTGGGGCAAGGTGCTCCACAACCTGACTAGGGTTTTTGCCACAGACAGAATGACCACCAACTGAAACACCGTTGGGCTGACCTAATCACAAGGGAGCAAGATCTGCTGGATCACTTGGGCATAGAATAGAGATTGGTGGAGCAGTTGTTAAGTATGCCATTTCCTTACCAAGCCCATTATTTGCATGTGCATGACAGGTGCTGATACAGTTGAGTGCAGCATTTTTAGGGATCTGGACATGTTGTATGCTGCCTGTATGAAGATCCCCAGTGCCACCTTAGGGCTGCCATTCTATTGTAAAATAATGAAGCAGAGGCAGGGCAGATGTGCCATTTTCCCTGCACAACCATTACAAAGTGTTGTGATGCATGCATAGGGCAACTCGGTTTTAGGCAGCACGACATGAGGCATGCGCCTTGCATCATGTAGGGGAGGGGGGTCCAACACCTGTTTGGGGGCAAATGTACAAGCCTCTTGGAAAAATGAGAAATACCTACATCCATTTTTCATGCACTTTGAACGGCTGCTGAGAGCAGGTGTTATACAGGGGCAAATAAATGTATCCGGTGGGCCCCTATGTACTCAGCAGAAGTCGTGATGATCTGTTTTGTTGCAACTCCTGCTGAGTACATCATTTACTTCAATATAAATAGGTGCAGTTGGACCCTACCTGCATCATGCTGTGCCTTAGTTATCATTAAGCGCACACATGGCGGGGGTAAGCAGTGCACTGAGGGCCACAAGGACTGTAGTGATGCACTTGGTGCTGCACCTTTTTTATTAAATCTGCCCCTTTGTGTCATTGGCCAAGGCCTTGTAAGGAGTTTAACTATGCACTGGGTTTAGACTACTAGCACTTTTCTCTTCCTGTACATTGTGCATCTCATACACCCCAAAATATGTCTATTACCACACACACATGTGCTGAATTAGTACCACAAGCCTGCTGACATCTTACTGACATTATGGGGCTGCCCTACATCTGCTACATCACTGGCACATTACTCAGAAACCTGCACACGTGCATCCTTGCACCACAAAGCAAGTGTGACTGTGTTGAGGCACATGTCTATGCGCATGTTCTTAACCATTCCTGGACAAATTTTGGTATACCATGCCAACAAAGGCTGGCCACACACTATTGGAAATACATCCGTATTTTCAATCAGTCTATGTGCAGATAGATATAATTATTTGAACATAAGTAAACTCCCATGGCATTATTGCTCATGTGTGTGCTTTGTGCCTTGTGCCTTGTGATGGCACAAACATATTAGTAACTACAAACAAGGATGTATCAAAGCATTCCTCAACAGTTTGGAATCCCCACACAACCCCTGGTTAGTTGTTTATTAGTTTGCGGTGACAATGAGGTAGATGTCTTCAACATCTGGGGCAGGCTCAAATGCTATGGGTGTCATAATGGGTTGGCCACAGCAACAACCATTGCATGCCCCTCAGATGCAGTATACAGTGTCATGCAGTCCCATATGGTCATGGAGGTATAAAACGAACAAACACCTGCATGACAATGCCATGTATATGTGGTGCAGTGAAATGCATTACAGGAGTGTCGGGGAAAGTGATGGTTGTAGATGCCTGGGTCTCCATTATCTGAGACTATGGCCCTCATTATGACATTGGCAGTAAGTGCCGCTTACGCCATGCTGACTGCCGCCAACATACCCGTCCGAGGCGGTATACAGCTACCCGTATTATGATCCACACATAGAAATCTGCCACTATACAGACACAAACACAAGTCCGCCAGCCCAAAGGTCAGTGATAAACTGGCATTATCCAAACCCACACCGTTACGCTAACTGAACTACGCCGACAGCATCATGACCCACAAATCACCACGGCGGACATTCAACCATGGTAAACCACTGGCGGTACATACCGCTGCACTCAAAATACACACAACCTAGCAAAACAACACCACATTGGACAATTCAAAATACACACACCTGACACACATACACACACCACACCCACACACCCACAACACTATAAAACCCACACCCACATTACCTACAACCCTCTACGACTCCCAAAGATGTGTAACAGAGAGAGAGCCACACCAAGAGCACCCACAGAACCAGAGCTACAGAACACCATCACCCATATACCATCCACGTACCTCACAGCACACACCCCAACACATCCCCCCACACACACTCACACACACCACACACACTACACCCATGGGACCACAAAGACACCCCAGGTTCTCAGAGGGGGAGCTAATGGTCGTGGTGGAGGAAATCATCCGGGTAGAGCCACAGCTATTCGGATCACAGGTGCAGCAGACATCCATTGCCTGGAAGATGGAGCTATGGTGGAGAATCGTGGACAGAGTCAATGCCGTGGGACAGCACATCCAGAACAAGGGATGACATCAGGAAGAGGTGGAACAACCTACGGGGGAAGGTGCGTTCCGTTGTAGCAAGACACCAGTTAGCAGTACAGAGGACTGGCGGTGGGCCCCCACCTCCTCCCCCACAACTAACAACATGGGAGGAGCAAGTCTTGGCAATCATGCATCCTGAGGGCCTGGCAGGAGTAGCAGGACCACTGGACTTTGATAAGTCAAATCTTTACTACTTTCAACCCCCTACCTGCATGCCACACATACCCCCACCCTCACCCTCACTCTCAGTACTCCACCACCTCCCATATACCCCACCATCACAACCCACCCATCCCAATACCAAGCCCTGCATGCTCTACCAATCCTGGGACCCACATCACAGACCTGCATGGACAACCATCATCACTGCATGCACACTAGAGACAATCACTTAGCCAACCAAATAACAACTCACACAAGGCAAAGCTGCCACGGTAATAACAACCATTGAGGGCAACATACTCATGCACAAGATGTCACACGCACAAACAATAACACTGCATTTACATCCCCACAGGACCCCCACACAACATCACCGTAGAGGAGGTGCCTGCTACATCCAGTCCCCCCCAGAAGAGACCCACAGTGATGACAGCAGCTCTGCATGCCTGGATCTGGATGACCAACCTCGCCCATCAGGGATCTCTGGACAGTCGGTTACCCAGGCACAGTACCATCCCACCACAGAGCCTCTCCCATCAGGAAACACCACCACAGCACCCATCCAGCGGGCCCATACCACTGTCCCCAGGACACATCAGTCAGCAGTGTGTCCACCACTACAGGGCCCCCGGCCACCCCACAAACACAGGACGATCTGGGACCTGGGGCCAGTGGCAGTGGGCACACAGTTCAGGGGACAGAGGCACAGGACAACAGAGAAGCTGCAAGGACTGCTGTGCTACAGGGGGAGTTCAGGCCCAGGGAACTGACTCTCCACGACGCACTCACCAACATACTGGGAGCATACCACCATTCCCAGGAGACAATGGGCCAGATACTGGACAAGTTGCAGGAGACCCAGCAGCTGAAGGAGGGACAGTAGCTGGGGATCAGGGAGGACCTGAGGGACATCCACACCACCCTGGTCACCATTGCAGGGGTGCTGACAGACATGGCCAACACCATGAGGGAGGCAGTGGCACACCAACGGGCCCCTGACACTAGCTACACTGATGAACATCCTTCCACCTCCGCTGATGCTAGTGGATAGGAGGCCCCGCCACAGGAACAACAGGCCACCAGCACCCCACCCCCTGCAGAAGGAGAACCACCCCGCAAACGGTCCCTGCGATCCAGGCAGAAGCCAGGGAACATTGCCAAGACCCCCGCCAGGAAATAAGACTCGCCTGATTGTCACCCTTCTGTCCCACTCTGTCACCCTGCCCACCTTGAACTGCCATTGCTCCCCTTCCTATGCCCCACTGGACAATGCACCTGTGATACCAATAGACTGGACTCTATCCTGGACTTTCCTCCACCATCACCGAAGCCCATTGCACAACCCTAATTACTTCTCAGCACTGAAATAGACACCCTTGGAAAAATACAAGTATGGAGTACGTCAAATGATTGAAGTATGTAGTCGTTTAACAATCTGTAGACATTGCAAGTAGGCTGTACAATTATGTAAACATAGGTATGACCTGTAATGTGCTACAGTCAATACACTAGGATCCACAGTAGGGCTCAAATATCTGCAAACAGACATGTTAAATAAGCGGCCATAGTAGTGGGAAGAGCAGCCAGCCAGAGGAAATTCAGTACACAAAACGGCAATGGAAGGTGAGGTTACAGTGTCTTACCTGTGTATCACTGGAAGTACTGTTGTATGATAGTTGTTCTGTTGTCCACATCCTCTTCCTCTGCCTCCTCTTTGTCACTGTCCACAGGCTCCACCACTGCCACACGCCCATCTCCAGCCTCATCCTCCTGAAGAATAGGCTCCTGGCGTCTCAAGGCTAGGTTGTGCAACATGCAACATGCAACAATGATCTGGCACACCTTCTTGGGTGAGTAGTACAGGGATCCACCTGTCAGATGAAGGCACCAGAACCTGGCCTTCAGGAGGCCAAAGGTGCGCTCAATAATCCTCCTTGTTCGCCCATGTGCCTCATTGTAACGCTCCTCTGCCCTTATCCTGGCATTCCTCACTGGAGTCAGTAGCCATGAGAGGTTGGGGTAACCAGAGTCACTTGCAAATATCAAAGGATACCGGTTAACCAGACACTGACCCTGAGGGCCAACCCCACACCCATATACCAACATACACTGGGTGGGAACCATGGGCTCACCTACTAGCCACACCCGGTTCCTCTGGAGTTGAGCCATCACATATGGGATGCTGCTATTCCTCAGGATAAAGGCATCATGCACAGACCCAGGATACTTTGCACCCACATGGGAGATGTACTGGTCCACCAGGCACACTATCTGCACATTCATAGAGTGAAAGCTCTTTCAGTTTCTGTACACCTGCTCATTTCTCCTGGAGGGGACAACGGCAATCTGTGTACCATCAATAGCACCAATGATGTTGGGGATATGTCCCATTGCATAGAATTCAGCCTTCACTGTGGCCAAATCCTCCACCTGGGGGAAAACGATGTAGCTGCGCATATGTTTCATCAGGGCAGACACCACTCTGGTCAGCACGTTTGAGAACATAGGCTGTGACATCCCTGCTGCCATGGCCACTGTCACTTGGAAGGAGCCACTTGCCAAGAAATGGAGCACTGATAGGACTTGCAAAAGAGGGGGGATCCCAGTGGGTTGACGGATAGCTGAGATCAGGTCTGGCTCCAATTGGGCACACATCTCTTGGATTGTGGCCCTATCAAATCTGTAGGTGAGGAGAATGTGCCTGTCTTCCATTGTTGCCAGGTCCACCAGGGGTCTGTACACGGGGGTATGTCTCCATCTCCTATTCATCCTCAGCTGTTGTACTCTAGTGGGAAAAACAATGAGCATCTGGTCAGTTTTCAACATTACGTCATTGTACAATGCTTTGCAATTTGTGTAAGAAACAGTGGGGCATATTTATACTCCGTTTGCGCCGAAATTGCGTGGTTTTTTTCAACGCAATTTCGACGCAAAACTAACTCCATATTTATACTTTGGCGTAAGACGCATCTAGCGCTAAAGTTCATGGAGTTAGCGTCATTTTTTGGTGTGAACACCTTCCTTGCGTTAATGAGATGCAAGGGAGGCGTTCCCGTCTAAAAAATCGACTCCGAGGCATGTGCGTGGGATTTATACTCCTGGGCAAAAATCACGCCCGGGAGTGGGCAGGTCTAAAAAACCCGCTTTAGCGCCGGATTTTAACGCCTGGGTCAGGGCAGGCGTTAAGGGACCTGTGGGCCCAGAGGTGCCCCCCCATGCCCCTAGGGACACCCCCTGCCACCCTTGCCCACCCCAGGAGGACACTCAAGGATGGAGGGACCCATCCCAGGGACATTCAGGTAAGTTCAGGTAAGTATATATATTTTTTTTAAATATTTTTTTTTGGCATAGGAGGGCCTGATTTGTGCCCCCCTACATGCCATAATGCCCAATGACCATGCCCAGGGGACAGAAGTCCCCTGGGCATGGCCATTGGGCAAGGGGGCATGACTCCTGTCTTTACTAAGACAGGAGTCATGTTAATGGCGTCTGGGCGTTGTGAAAAAATGGCGCAAATCAGGTTAAGTCGATTTTTTTGACTCAACCTGACTTGCCCCATTTTAAGACGCCCATACGCCATTTTCCCCAACGCCGGCGCTGCCTGGTGTACGTGGTTTTTTTCCACGCACACCAGGCAGCGCCGGTCGGCTAACGCCGGCTAACGTCATTCTATAAATACGGCGCCCGCATGGTGCTTCAGAATGGCGTTAGCCGGCGCTAATTTTTTTGACGCAAAACTGCGTTGGCGCAGTTTAGCGTCAAAAAGTATAAATACGGGCCAGTATGTTTATGTTGAGTCCAAAAATGTGCCTATGCAGGCTGAAATGGCAGCCGCCTGACCTGTTTGGAGGGACAAGTGGAAATGAGGTAACTCCGGTGACGTTGTGCCCCATTGCGGGAGGCGGTCGAGGACCACCGTGCAACTCCTCATTGATTACAATTGGGCCCTATGGGTTCCAGGAGCCAATGGTGATGTACGCCGGCGGTGACGGTACGCACCGCCATGGACATGACCGCCATTTTCTATCTGTTCACTGACTTTCTATCTGACCTTCTACAGAAGAGGACCTATACTGCAAGTGCTGCTGTGACCTGTTTCTGGAAGTGAGCATGGCTCGTGTCTCTGGGGAAAGGGCCCCAGCCTTCACTTCGGAGGATTTGTAGTTAGTGGATGGGGTCCTACCCCAGTACCGTTTACTTTATGGTCCTCCAGACCACCAGGTGAGTACACTTTGAGCACAATGCATGGGACATGAATGCATGGAGTGCTGTGTGTGTAAGCCTCTTGTAAGGGGGGGTGGCTTAGGGGTCCTGGGCAGAGTGCTGCATGTATGGTGGTCAATGTATGTGCGTGAGGAGATGGGAAGGATTAGGTGGCCCATGAGTGTAACAGGCCAGACGGTATGGCTGATACCTTTTTCTGTGTGTCTTTCTCTGCATGTCAGCGTCCATCAGAAAAAGGGTATTTGGCATGCCATCGCCAAGGACATGCGGACCCTAGGGGTCTACTGCAGGCGGTGAACCCACTGTCACAAACAGTGGGAGGACCTGTGCCGCTGGGCAAGGAAGGCGGCGGAGGCCCAGCTGGGGATGGCCTCCCAATGAGGAAGGGGTGCCCGTCGAACCCTGACCACTCTGATGTTCTGCATGCTGGTGTTGGCCTATCCGGAGTTGGTTGGGCGCTTGGAGGCATCACAGCAGCAAATTGTGCGTGGTGGGGTGTTATCTGGGTGGGGGATGTGGGCCTGTGGGTTCCCCTAGGCCAGGATGAACATGGCAGGGTAGGCTCCATGTTGTGCAGGGTCTGATGCACTCTAGCCCCAAACATGCTAGTGGGCATCTACTACTGGGCAGGGTCCTGTAGGTTTCAGATGTGCTGCTATTGGCGTTAGGCATTGTACTCTATGGCCTGGTGACTAGCATTGTAACTGGTAGTGCATGGCCTAGTGCATAGTGATGTTCCCTGTGTGTTGTGTAGCCCAACGGTGGTGTTGTTGCTGGCATTGACCAAGTGTATCCTCTTCCTCTCCCCCCTTCTTTTTGTTTTGTCACCCTGTCCTTGTGTGCATTAGCACCATCTGGCAGAGGAGCAAAGGCACCAGCAACAGAGGGAGCTGCATCCCAAGTGGGCCATGAGGCCAAATCCACTGACAGTGAGGGTACCAGTGGGACGGAGGGCGAGGGGAGCAGCATGGCAGAGACTGGGGGACAGTTCGGACAGTGAAACCTCCTCCGATGGAAACTCCCTGGTGGTGGTGGACAGATCTGTGGCCACCCCAACTACAGGTTCAGCCGCCACCCTCCGTACCAGCATCGCCCTCCCAGCAGGCCCTCAGCGTGTTTCCTGTGACCGCTCACCCAGAAGGGTGGGCATCTCCTTGGCCCCAGGCACCTAAGGCCCTGCTCCAGTCAGCCCTGCTGCCCCTATTGGGGAGTCTATTGGCCTCCTGAGATCCATCTCTGTTGGGCAGTCAACCATAGTGAATGCCATCCAGGGTCTGGAAGGGCATTTGCAACAAACAAATGCATTCCTGGAGGGCATTCACTCTGGCATGACAGCCCAACAGAGATCATTCCTGGCTCTGGCCTCCTCCCTGGTGGCAGCCATTGTTCCTGTCTCTAGCCTCCCCCTCCAACTTCCTCTACCCAGTCCCATTCCCCTCAACCCCAGCCTATCCCAAGCAGACCAGCATGCACCCAAAACAACACACAGAAGTGGCTCAGGCAAACACAAGCACCAGCCTTCATCCCACAGGCACTCACACAAGCACCATCCAGATGCAGACACACCAACATCCATTGCCTCCACTGTGTCCCCCTCCTCCTCATCCTCCACCTCCCTTCCAGTAGCATCTCCACACACACCTGCATGCAATACATCCTCACCCACTACCCCATCACCATCACGCCTATCACTACACACCCCTCACTGGCAGTCACCCCCCCCACATCCATGCAGATGTCCTCCGTGTCCTCTCCCACTGTGTCTGTGCCCCTCCTCCCAAAGTACACAAACGCAAGCACTCAGACACCCAACAGCCATCCACCTCACAACAGCATCCAGCCCATGCACCTGCACCCAAACACAGCAGACAGACACCTCCTACCACCACTCCCTCTTCCTCCACTCCCAAACCTTCACCCTCTTCCAGCACCAGTGTCCCTACAAAGCTTTTCCTCTCCACCCATGACCTATTCCCTGACCCTACCCCCCCCCGTCCTTCACGTCGGGCCAGGGTGGTCAGGACCCAGGCTAGCACCTCAGCCTCCTAGTCGATGGCCACTGTAGTTTCTGCAGATACTGCAGTTCTTAGAGGCTTCAAGGAGACACCGGTCAGCCCGGCCACTGTGCCTGCACCAGCTGCCAAGTGCAAAAAGGGACCACCAGCTTGCAAAGCCAAAAAGGGAGCACCAGCTGGCAAAGGCAAGGAGGCACCACCAGCTGCCAAAGGCAAGGAGGCACCAACAGCTGGCAAAGGCAAGAAGGGGCCACCAGCTGACAAAGGCAAGAAGGGACCAGCAGCAGCCAAGGGCAAGAAGGGACCACCAGCTGCCAAGGGCAATGACAAAGGCACAGACGCCACAGGCAGGATGGATATGGAGCCTGGTGCTGGAGCAGCATCTGAGCAAACAACACCAGCCATGGCACTTCAGCCGACCGAGGCTGCAGGGGATGGGCTGGAGCCTTCCCCCACCACTGGCAGCACCGGCGCCAGCACTGCCACCTTCACTGCCACCTGCACCGCCACCTGCACGGCCACCTGCACTGCCACCAGCACCACTGCCAGAAGCAGCAGCCCCAGTGGACAGCCGTCCGAGGCTGCAGGGGAAGGGCTTGAGCCTCCCCCCACCACTAGCAGCACTGCCGCCAGCACCGCCACCTGCACCGCCACCAGCACCACTGCCAGCAGCAGCAGCCCCAGTGGGCAGCCGTCCGATGCTGCAGGGAAGGGCTGGAGCCTCCCCCAACCACTGGCAGCACTGCCGCAAGCACTGCCTCCTGCATCAGCACCACTGCCAGCAGGAGCAGCCCCAGTGGACAGCCGTCGGAGGCTGCAGGGGAAGGGCTGAGCCTCCCCCACCACTGGTAGAACCTCCACCAGCACCGCCACTGCCACCACTGAGCAGCCGTCACCGCCAGCGAGCAGTGTGTAGTTGTGACTCCATGGGCTGTAGTGCGTCCTGGCCCCTGCAAATCCTGTAGGTATGACACCCAGGTGAGAGACTGTGACCTTGCACTCCCCAAGATCTGCATCACAGGGCAAAATGCCCCCTCCAGAACCAGTGGAAGAAGGCATCCACTCTCCCCCTCCTTGCCAGGATGAAGCACACTGGGCACAAGGCCCCCTCCAGAAGCAGTGGAAGAAGGCATCCACTCACCCCCTCCTTGCCAGGATGAAGCACACTGGGCACAAGGCTCCCTCCAGAACCAGTGGAAGAAGGCATCCACTCACTGCATCCTTGCCAGGATGAAGCACACTGGGCAGAAGGCCCCTTCTAGAACCAGAGGAAGAAGCCACCCACTAGAGAGACTGGCTTTGCACTCACCAGGACCTAGCAGTGTGCAAACCCCCCTCTAGAGAGACTGTGGCTTTGCACTCCCCAGGACCAAGCAGTGGGCAAACCACCCACTAAAGAGACTGTGGCTTTGTACTCCCCAGGACAGAGTGGGGGCATGTGGCCCCCTCCAGGAGCAGTGGCATGGTACCATCTTCTGGCTGAGGTTCCCCCCATTCCCCTTCCCCCTGAGGGGACTGTGTATTTTCGATCTGATGCCCCAGCAGTGTTACCTCCATATCGAGGCAGGAGTCGAGTGGCCCTGTGGCCCACTGACATTATGGACTGGGCAGTGTCCCTCCATTTGTGTATATATATGTAGATACTGTTTTGTGCTTTGAGGATGTATTTCTAGTAATTTATATTATTACACTCACTTTAATCACTTCCTTTTGTCCTTGCATTATTCCTGAGGGGTACGGGGTGGATATGTAATGCTGTTGCATCTGTTTGTGTGTATGTCGTTGGGGGTGCGGGTGCTGCATGTTGTGTGTGTGTGACACTCTCTCCCCCCCCCCTTGTGTGATAGGGGCGGTACTCACCGTGGTTGTCTTCGCCGTTGTTGGTATTCCTGGTGTAGGAAAAGGTAAACCCTTATGGGTAACACCTGTAGTTCAGGCTCCATGGCGTTGTGGTTCTTCCTTGAATGTCCAGAGGTGAATCGTTTCCCTTCTGTGTACTGTTTCCACCGTGCTTTTGATGCCATTGGTACCGCCCCGGAAAAGCTGGCGTATTGGTGTCTCCTAATAGAGTGGGCGGAACCTTGTCTTCCGTCTGGCTGTTGGCGATTACCGCAGTGGTGCTTGTTGCTAGTGCCTTGGCTGTCGGTGTGTTAAAGTGGCTGTCTGTGTTGGCCGTGGTCATAATTCCATTTTTTATTCCACTGGCCTGTTGGCGGTATTACTGCCACTTTATCACCGACCGCCAGGGTTGTACGAGGGCCTATGTGTGATTGACTGATCAAAGATATTTGTCAGTTTCTCTGATTTACCACTAGGTTGACTTGCTCACTCAGCCTAACAAGTTGTTAGTAAACAATATCGTCCACTACTTGATATGTGCAAATATCACTAAGCAATGTGTTCCATTCATGTCTTGTAGGTGGACCTCCACCCAGCACCGTTGCTGAGGTCACCAGATTTGAAGACCCGAAGGCAGCCAGTAAATGTCAGCTTGTGCGCCATGTGTGCCAATCCAGGGTTTGGTGTGAGTCAGTCTGATGTGTGGAATGCTCTGAATAATGGTTTTGCCTCACCAATGATATGATAGTTGGAGTTACGATGGTGATATCATGTCTGATGGAATGTTGAGCATTGAGAATGGCTTGGTTATAGTACAAGGGGCAAGGTGTGCTGGCATTGAATTGTTATTAGGAAATGGAATTGCTGGCCACATATTCATTGATGTCTATCATGATAGGTGTCAGAGCAACTGTTTATGTAAATAGCATGCCTGTTGACAACAACTTTGTCACAGCACTATTGACAGCACTGTGTGCCACTCATAGCTCACACTTCCTCATAAGATGGTACAGATGTAGGTTATATATAGTGGTCTCTAGGGGGCTTATGTAAGAGACACTTCAGTACCCTTCAGTAGTACCCATATTGTGCTGGACAATAGTCAGTAGTGTACACAATTAGGAGACAACTCAGCTCCAGATGGTTGTGGCAAAAGTCTATAAATTTCACCAAGTCAGATCTCAGCAGAATTCCCAACATGATCCTGTCACCATGATATTTGTAAGTGATGGAGGTCACATCACATTTGCATATGATGTGAATGCTGAGTGCGTACCTGGTACTTTGATGATGTCTGACATGCATGTTCACATGATGTTCAATATATATAGGAATACTGTTGTAGCACCCAGTGCAGTGCCAAACTCGCTGTGGGCCTAGGGGCACCCATACAGCCACCATGTTTGTGCCGTTTTACACATGTAGCAGAACATAGCACAGGGTAGGGGGCATTAGTTCTGTAATGTGTAGACAACTTTGATGCTCAGGTCAGGCTTTGCCCAAACTTTCTGGGGACATTGCATTATTTGTACATGTGGGCACATCATGAACAATGGTGTGCCCCCTTGTAACGTATGCTCATACCAGATCTTAAACCAGGACACATAAATGAAGATTTTCAAATCCTTAGAATAGCCAGTGGGAAGTTTCCAGACCCTCCTATCAGATGGCTCCCACCTTGCACCCATGATGGCTGGGCAAGCCTTGATGTTTCACCAAGGGTGTCAAAGGGGTGGATTGCATACAAAGCCCCCCTTATGGACAAGGACATAGGAAATCCAGACTTGTTGGGGCACGTGATCCTCACAAGTTTGATAATACAAATGTTGATCAAGGACAAATTAGTCCACTCACCTCGGGGCCCTGATGGTCAACAATGGATTCATCCCAGTGAAATGTACATGATACCGTAGATAGCTGGTAGGAAATAGTCATAGAGGAGGAGTAAGTCAGTGTTGAGGAATGTGTGGTGGTCTGCATGTGTCATCTGCAAATGCAGTGTACATTATGGCCCTCATTATGATCCTGGCGGTCAGTGATAAAGTGGCGGTAATACCGCCAACAAGCTTGCAGTAATTTCCACCAAATTATGACCATGGCGGTGTTATCACTGATAGACAGCCAATGTACCACACCGACCTCCAGGGCGGAAACAACAGTCACCACGGCGGTAGCCGCCTATAGCCAGGCAGAAAACAAAGTTCTTCCCAACATATTATACTACAATCCACTACCTTTTCCGTACCAACAGCATCAAAAGCCTGGCAGAAACACATCACAGAAGTGAAAGGACTCACCATAGAAGGCACAGGGACGAACCACACCGCCATGGAACCCGAACTTCAAGTCTTCCCAATGATAGTCTACGTTATGCTCCACCTGGAACACCAACGCCGGCGAAGACGACAACAGTGAGTACAGAAGCCTAGCACACAAGGGAGGGGGGGAGGAAAAAGAAGGTCACACACAAATGCACCACACACACCCAACACACCAGCTGCATTACAAAAACAATCTGACCACAAAAATCTGCAGAATAATGCATGGACAACAGGAATTTATTAAAATGATTGTAATCAGTCCAACAATAAAATGTTAATTCTAATTTGGCCATGATACAGATCTGTACATGTTTTTTTTAAAAGGGACACTGCCCAGTTCATAGTGCAAAGGACCCACATGGCCACAGGGCACAGTCCAAGGCCCCACTCGAATCATGCACCAATCCGGATAGAACACTGAAGGGGCATCAGTTGTCAAATAGGCAGGCACCCCAGGGGGAGGGGGGGCACTTCAGCAGGATGCGGGAACAAGCCCACTGGTTCTGGAGGGGGCAACATGCCCATTGCTCTTTGTCCTGGGGAGTGCAAGGCCACAGTCTCTCGAGTTGGTGTCTTGCCCACTGGTTCTGAAGGGGGCAACATGCCCTGTGCTTTGTCCTGGTGAGTGCAAGGCCACAGTCTCTCAGGTGGCTGTTTTGCCCACTGGTTCTGGAGGGGGCAACATGCCCTGTGCGTTGTCCTGGGGAGTGCAAGGCCACAGTCTCTCAGATGGGTGTCTTCGCCACTGGTTCTGGAGGGGGCAACCTGCCCTGTGCTTTGTCCTGGGGAGTTCAAGGCAACAGTCTCTTGAGTGGGTGTCTTCCCCACTGGTTCTGGAGGGGGCAACATGCCGTGTGCTTTGTCCTGGGGAGTGCAGGGCCACAGTCTCTCAAGTGGGTGTCTTTCCACTGGTTCTGGAGGGGGCAACATGCCCTGTGCTTTGTCATGGGGACTGCAAGGTCACAGTCTCTCAAGTGGGTGTCTTGCCCACTGTTTCTGGAGGGGGCAACATGCCCTGTGCTTTGTCCTGGGGAGTGCAAGGCTACAGTCGCTCAGGTGGCTGTCTTGCCCACTGGTTCTGGAGGGGGCAACATGCCCTGTGCTTTGTCCTGGGGAGTGCAAGACCACAGTCTCTCAGGTGGGTGCCTTCGCCACTGGTTCTGGAGGGGGCAACATGCCCTGTGCTTTGTCCTGGGGAGTTCAAGTCCACAGTCTCTTGAGTGGGGGTCTTCCCCACTGGTTCTGGAGGGGGCATCATGCCCTGTGCTTTGTCCTGGGGAGTGCAAGGCCGCAGTCTCTCAAGTGGGTGTCTTCCCACTGGTTCTGGAGGGGGCAACATGCCCTGTGCTTTGTCCTGGGGAGTGCAAGGTCACATTCTCTCAAGTGGGTGTCTTGCCCGATGTTTCTGGAGGGGCAACATGCCCTGTGCTTTGTCCTGGGGAGTGCAAGGCTACAGTCTCTCAAGTGGGTGTCCTACCCACTGGTTCTGGAGGGGGTAACATGCCCTGTGCTTTGTCTTGGGGAGTGCAAGGCCACAGTCTTTCAAGTGGGTGTGTTACCCACTGGTTCTGGTTGGGGCAGGCTGCACAGCAGCCCTTGGAGGCTGGAGTATATGGTGTCTGCAGGTGGTGATGGCTGCACTGTGGTGGTGGTTGTGGGAGGCTCCTGCTCAGCCCCTGCACCCTCCGATGGTTGCACAGAGGTGGTGGTTGTGGGAGGCTCCTGCTCAGCCCCTGCACCGTCCGATGGCTGCACTCTGGTGGTGGTTGTGGGAGGCTCCTGCTCAGCCCCTGCACCATCTGATGGCTACACAACCACGGCTGGCGGTGGGGGCCCTGTGACAGCTGGTGGTGGTGGTGGCGGTGTTTGGCTGGCAGCTTCTGCTGGCATAGAGTGCCTCCTCTCCTCCTGCTCATGGGTTGGGGATCTATTACCCTTCCTGGCACTGGTGGATGGGCTCTTCCCCCCTCTGCCTGCTGATGCTCCTTCCCCTTGTTAGCAGCTGCTGCGAGCTCCTTCCCCTTCTTAGCAGCTGCTGCAGGCTTCTTCCCCTTCAGTATTGTTGGCCTGGAATCCTTTCCACCATGAGTAGGTGGTGCAAGCACTGGGCCCGTGGACTGTTTGGCTGAGGTGCTTAGCTGGGTC
Source organism: Pleurodeles waltl (assembly GCF_031143425.1). Lineage (NCBI taxonomy): Eukaryota > Metazoa > Chordata > Amphibia > Caudata > Salamandridae > Pleurodeles > Pleurodeles waltl. The sequence continues at coordinate 1,084,497,484 of NC_090440.1, read as the reverse complement.
CTTGCTACCGTGCCCATACGTGAAAGGATGGGGGGGAGGGGTACAGAAGAGGTCAAGTTGGGCAAGAAAAAGCCTTTAGGGATGTTGTGGCAGGAAGAGGGAGGAGTAATGGGAGTGGAGGATGAGGGAGTGGTTGTTGGAGGTGTTTGTCTGCAAGATTTGGGTGCAGGTGCATGGGCTGTATGCTGTGGCTGTTGGGTGTCTGTGTGCTTGCGTTTGTGTACTTTAGGAGGGGAGGTGACAGACACAGTGAGAAAGGACACAGGGGACGCATGCATGGATGTTGTGGAGGTATCTGCCAGTGAGGTGTGTGTTCTGCTTGGTGTGGTGATGATGCTGGTAGTGGATATTGATGTAGTGCAAGCAGGTGTGAGTGTAGACGCAACAGAGTGGGAGGTGGAGGAGGAGAAGGAGGGGGAGACAGTGGAGATAGTGGATGTTGTCATGTCTGCAACTGAATGGTGTTTGTGTGAGTGCCTGTGGGATGAAGTGTGTTGCTTGTGTTTGCCTGTGACACTCTTGGGTGTTGTCTTGTGTGCATGCTCGTCTGCCTGTGTGCTTGGGATGGGTTGGGTTTGAGGAGAATGGTACTGGGAAGTGGAGGTTGGAGGGGAGACGGTTGAAACAGGGACAATGGCTGCCATCAGAGAGGAGGCCAGAGCCTGGATCGATCTCTGTTGGGCCGCCAATCCACTGTGAATGCCCTCCAGAAATGCATTAGATTGCTGCATCTGGGCTGCCAGCCCCTGGATGGCATTCACAATGGTTGTTTGCCCTACAGAGATGGATCTCAGGAGGTCAATAGCCTCCTCACGCAGGGCATCAGGGCTCACTGGGGCAGGGCCTGAGGTGCCTGGGGCGAAGGAGATGCCCACCCTACGGGGTGAGCCGGCACGGGCAACACGCTGAGGGGCTGCTGGGAGAGGGTGCTGGTACAGGGGTGGGGCTGTACCTGCAGCTGGGGTGGACACAGAGGTGTCCGCCACCACCAGGGAGCTCCCATCGGAGGAGGTATCTGAGTCTGTATTGTCCCCTCCTGTCTCCGCCGTGGTGCTCCCCTTGCCCTCTGTCCCACTGGTGCCCTCAGCGTCAGTGGACTCTGCCTCCAGGGTCCTGTGGGATGCAGCTCCCTCTGTCGCCGGTGCCTCTACTCCTCCTCCAGATGATGCTAATGAGAATAACGACAGGATGACAAAACAAGAAAGGGGGGAGGTAGACCAAGGATACACCAGGTCAATGACTGCGCCAACACCACCATTGGTGTACACAGCACCGTCACACACAGGGAACAGGCCTACGCACTATGCATTGCACTACCAGTGAAATGGCTAGTCACTAAGGAATGAGGAGGGGCACACACTGCCAACTGCAGCACACCTGGGATCCACACAGCCCTGCCCAGGAGTGAATTCTAACAAGCTAGGTAAGCAGTATTTCCCATTCAAGCCCTTATCCACCAGAGGAGCTACGCTGCTATGTCTGGCCTGGCCTATGGGTACCCAAGGACACACAACCACCACCCGGATACCACTGCACCAGCCGTAAATTGTAATGATAGCCACTGTACTCACCCCCTTTTGGCTTCTGTGATGCCCTCAAGCTCCCATCCAGCTCAGGGTAGGCCACCGCTAGTATGCGGGTCATCGGGGGGGGGGTTGGGGTCCAACGGGCACCCCTTCCTCGTTGGGAGGCCATCACCAGCTGGGCCTCCGCGGTCTTTGGTGCCCAGCGTCTTAGGTCGTTTCACCGTTTGTGACAGTGGGTGCTCCGTCTGCCATAGACCCCCAGAACCCATACGTCTTTGGCGATGGCACGCCTTATTCCCTTCTTTTGATTGGCGCTGACCTGCAGAGGCAATACAGACAGGAGAACAACATTAGACAAACAGTCCAGCCTGTCACTCAAATGGCCTACCATACCCAGTTCCATCACCACTGGCACACACATAGCCCAGCCCACAACATTTACACTGCCAAGAAGACATCCACCCACCCCCTTACACGAGGCCGTCACACACAACTCCAAGTATTCATGCCACATGCATCGTGCACAAGGTGTACTCACCTATTGGTAGGACCCCATCCACCAGTCACTCCAACTCCTCAGAAGTGAAGGCTGAGACCCTTTCCGTGGTCACACGGGCCATGGTAGGTTCCAGACACAGGTCACAGCAGCACATGCAATGTAGGTCCTCTCCTATGGAAGGTCAGGAAACAAGTGAGGAATCTGATAGAAAATGGCGGTCACGTCCGCGGCGGTGCATACCTTCACCTTCGGCGTAGATCCCCATTGGACACTGTACCCCATAGGTCCAATATTAGCCACTGAGGAACTGTACGGCGGTTCACGACCGCCTACTGCCATGGCGCACAACGTCAGCGGCATTACCTCACTTCAGCCTGTCCCTCCACACAGGACAGAGGGTCACCATTTCAGGGGGGGTGAACAGGCCTATTGATTATTGCTGCATCACTGGATCAATAGCACATACTTAACTAATTACACTGTCATATTACATGTTTGCACATTGTGGAGTGCTGTTGTGGCTCCATTGTTCAGTTTGTGGCAGCCTACTCACTCTTGTGTCCCTTAGATTCCTACCTCTGCATATGAATAGGAGATGGAGACATATCCCTGTGTACAGACCCCTGGTAGACCTGGCTACAATAGAGGACAGCCACAAAATACTCACCTATAGACTGGATAGGGCCACAATCACAGAGCTGTGTGCCCAATTGGAGCTTAACCTGATATCTGATATCCGTCACTCCACTGGGATCCACACTCTTGTGCAAGTACTATCAGTTCTCCATTTCCTGGCAACTGGTTCTTTCCAAGTGACAGTGGGCTTGGCAGCAGGAATGTCACAGCCAATGTTCTCAAAAGTGTTAACCAGAGTGTTGTCTTCCCTGATAAAACACATGTGCAGCCTCATTGCATTCCCCCAGGTTGAGGATTTGGCCACTGTGAAGGCTGGATTCTATGCAATGGGACATATTCCCAACATAACTGGTGCAATTGACGGAACACATATTGCATTTGTAACCCCCCCCCGTTAGAATGAACAGGTGTTCAGGAATCGTAAGAGTTTCCACTCCATGAATGTGCAGATGGTGTGCTTGGCGGACAAGTACAGGTCCTATTTCAGTGCTAAGTATCTTGGGTCGTGCATGACGCCTTTGTCCTGAGTAAAAGCAGCATCCCAAATGTGATGGCCCAACTACAGAGGCACAGGGTGTGGCTGAAAAGTGAGCCCTGGTTCCCACCCAGTATTTGTTGGTGTATGCCTATGATGTTGGCCATATAGGATAGTGTGTGCCTAAATGTTGTCCCTCATTATTTGCAGGTGACTCTGGTTACCCAAACCTGTCATGGCTGCTGACCCCTGTTAGGAATGCCAGGGCAAGGGCAGAAGAACGTTATAATGAAGCACATGGGTGAACCAGAAGGATCATAGAAAGGACCTTTGTCCTCCTGAAGGCCAGGCTCAGGTGCCTCCATCTGACAGGTGTATCCCTGTGCTACTTACCCAAGAAGGTCTGCCAGATACTAGTGTCATGATGCATGTTACACAACCTGGCACCCAGATGGCATGTACCTTTTCTGCAGGAGGAAGAGACTGGAGTTGCCCCTGTGGCAGCAGTGGACCCTGAGGACAGTGAGGATGAGGAGGCAGAGGATGAGGATGCCGACAACAGAACATTGGTGATCCGTCAGTACTTCCAATGACACACAGGTGAGACAGTGCAACTTTACATTTCTATGACTATTGGTGTGTTCTGTGGCATGCTGGCAATACCCACTTGTTTCCTCTTCTTACTGTCACCTATGGATTATCATTTTACAGATGTTGGTGATATGACAACAATATCGTGATGTGATAACAACAGCCAGCAACAGGTCATTCATTCTATGCTCTCCCTATGTACAGTTCATTTGCAATGGATGTAGCTGTTTCAGTCAATACACATTTTCAAAACATGAAATACTAGTAGTTGAGTTTTATCTAAGGGTATTTATAGTAGTGCTGATACATTGAGGGGAAGTGCCATGGAATGGGGTGATGATGGAGGAAAGTCCAGGATATTGTTCCAGTCTGTATGTAGCACAGGTGCAGTGTACAAGGGAACATAGGAAGGAGAGCAATGGCAGTTCAAGGTGGACACGGTGACAGGGTGGGACACAAGGGGGACAATCAGGAGAGTCTAATTTCCTGGTGGTGGTCTTGGCAAGTGTCTCTGGATTCTGTCTGGTTCACAGGCAACCTTTGCGGGGTGGTTCACCTTCTGCAGTGGGAGGGGTGCTGGTGGCTTGTTGGTCCTGTGGCGGAGCCTCCTGGCCACTAGCAGCAGCAGAAGTGGAGGGCTGTTCAGATGACTGGCTAGTGGTAGGGGCCGCTGGTGTGACACTGCGTTCCTCATAATGTTGGCCATGTCTGCCAGTACCCCTGCTATGGAGATCAGGGTGTTGTTGATGGCCTGCAAGTCCTCCTTGATCCCCTGATACTGACAATCCTGCAGTCATCTGTTCTGATGCACGTTGTCTAGGATTTAGCCCATCATGTGCTGGGAATGTTGGTAGGCTCTCAGGATCTAACAGAGTGCCTCCTAGAGAGTCGGTTCCCTGTTGCTGTTCTCCCCCTGGGGCACAGCAGTCCTCCCAGTGTCCCTGTTGGCCTGTGCCTCTGTGCCCTGAACCGTGTGCCCACTGCCAATGACCCCAGGTCTCTGATTGTCTTGGGGACAAGGTGTGGCCTGTGGTCCCTGTACAGGTGGGCACACTGCTGATTGACGTGTGCTGGGGACAGAGGTGTGGGTACGCTGGGTGGGTGCTGTGGTGTTGGTTCCTGATGGAGGAGGCTCTGTGGTGGTCTGTGACTGGGCTTGGGTGACCGACTGTCCAGTGGTCCCTGATTGGCCAGGTAGATCGTCCAGATCCTGAAGTCCAGAGTTACTGTCATCACTGTGGGCCTCTTCTGTTGGGGGACTGGATAGTGGTGGCACCTCTTCTCCAGTGACATTGGCTGGGGGACCTGTGGGGATGTAAATGTTGAATTATGCTTCAGGTGTCTGACATTTGTACCTCTGTAGCTTCCACTCTATGGTTGTTGTTCCCCTGTCAGTTTTTGCTCGTGTATGTTGGTGTATAGTGGTTATGTTCGTTTCCCTATGCTGTGCATGCTTTGGTGATGAGTGTCATGCAGGGCTGGGAGGGGAGTCCATGCACTGGTACTGCATGCAGGGCTTGGCATTGGGATTAGTGTGATGTGATGGTGGAGTGTGTGGGATGGAGTGGAGTGATGGGAGTGAGGGTGTGGGTGTGTGATGGCATGTAGGTATGGGGAGTGATAATTGTTATAAGTCGATTTACCAGTGTCCAGTCCTCCTCCAACTCTGGCCAGGCCCTCAGGATGCAGTATTGTCAGTACCTGTTCCTCCCATGCTGTGAGTTGTGGGGGAGGAGGTGGGGGTCCACCGCCAGTCCTCTGGATAGCGAGCTGGTGTCTTGCTGCTATGAACGTACCTTCCCCCGTAGGTAATTCCCCCTCTTCCTGATGTCATCCCTTGTTCTTGGGTGCTGTCCTACGGTGTTGACCCAGTCCACTATTCTCCGCCATAGCTCCATCTTCCTTGCTACTGATATCTGCTGCATCTGCGCTCCAAAGAGTTGTGGTTCTACCCTGACGATTTCCTCCACCATGACCATTAACTCCTCCTCAGTGAAACGGGGTGCCTTTGTGGAGCCATGAGTGTTATGTGATGTGTGTTGGTGAGGGTGTGTTGGGTAATGTTTTGGGGTGTGTGATGTGGAATACGTGAGTGGTGTATGGGTGTGAGTGGTGTGTGTGTCTAGTTGTGGCAGTGGTCTTGATGTCTGTCTGGTAACAATGATTTGTATTCGTAAGGGGTTGTGGGTAATGTGGGTGTGTAGGTGTGGTGTGTGTATGTGTTGTTTGAATTGTCCAATGTAGTGTTGTTTTGTATGTGGGTGTCCATTCTGAGCGAGGCGGTATGTACCGCCAATGGTTTACTGCTGTTGAATGTCTGCCGTGGTGATTCGTGGGTCCTAATTTAATGGGCGTTGTTCTGTTGGCGTAATGGTATGGGTTTTGGGACCGCCACTTTAGCAGTGACCGTTGGGCTAGCAGATTTGTGTATGTGGCTGTATTCTGTCGGCTTGGTGTGTGTGTGTGTGTCATAATATGGTGGACGGATATTCGCCAGCGCGGCGGTAAGTTGGCGGACATCAGCATGGCGGTAAGCGGCATTTACCGCCAATGTCATAATGAGGGCCTTTATGTCTGTTCAACCTTCACCCAATACTGTATGTGATGCTTGATTATCATCAATTTTCAGCTGCCAGTATGACACCACACCAACAGCCAGCATACCACAAAAGGGCTGAAAGGTACAGGCACATTTTGGAAGTGGATGCCGGATACCACAGGATGGGAAGGAGATTCCGCAAAGAGAAGGTCACTGCAGATTGGCATGCATTGGCACATGGGGGACCTCCACAGCAGCCGCAGCAAAAGAAGGACAGGAGGGCAAAACATCATGGGTGCAGGGGGCCTCTGCAGGTCCAAGCCCCTCCACGTCAGCTGCACCTGTAACAAGCCAGGCACCTGTGCAGCCACCTGCTGTCGTCATGAGCAGCCAATTTGAAAGGGACTTGAGACGGGACATAATGGCCAGACTGGACATATTGGAGAAGGAGAGTGCCGACAACAAGAAGATGTTGAAAAAAACTTAAACAAAATGTAAAAAGCTTGTTCCACAACCTCCCAGTTCCTTCCTTTCCCTTTTACTGTTGTAAATAGGTTTATATTGGGTTTTAGATGGGTAGTATTAGGTTAGTGTAGTAGTATTGGGTAGGCATAGGTTAGATTAAGTATAGTTGGGGGTGGGTTTTTGTAAAAAAAAATAGGGGTGTTGGGTGTGGGGTCATGTTAGGGTGTATAAAAAAGGGAAAATAAAAAAATAAAAATATAAATATATATATATATATTTGTTCAGGCCATAAGTTAGTACATGTGTAGTCATACTTTATGTTGTTGCACTTGTATTCTGTCTCTTAAGTGGGATGGGGGACAATGTTTATAGTGTGGTGTTACATGTGTAAGATAAGTTTAGAATAGATTAGATAGGTGTAGTTGTAAGTTAAGTTAGTTTAGGTTAGTTTAGTGTAGGCTAGTTTTTAGGATAGTAGTAGGTATATGGTTATTAATATTTTACAATAAATCCTGTTTCTATAAGACTAGTTTTTTCAACGTTGATTGAGTGTCTGGTGGTTCTCATGTGTGCACTGACCAAGTTGGAGGAATGGCCTAGGGTATGCTTACTGTCTTGATTTCCAAGGATTACCATGTGTAACCCTTATGACCAAGGAGCTGTCAGATTGGCTGCTAAATAGCATCAACTAGTCCATACATTTGCCATCCACTGTTCCTGTCAGTCACAATGTGACTTGATCAGGTGATCTTGAACAGGTAAGTATGGAAATTCAACTGTCATTGGTAGGGTCTTGCAGTTTCATTGTTGGAAGGTGTGGCACATCTAAGAACAGGCTAAATTGGAAATGTACACTGACAGGTGTCCATCACTGATAAGCTTAGCTTCTTCTATACCACACACATTCGTTGTACTGGTACCCCCATCTGGGTAAATTACCATTGACTTGGTTCTGAACCATACATGCCGTATGTCAACTCCAAAGGATATCTGTTCAATAGTTGTATCAAATGCTCAGCACGTTGGTTGTAGCCGACAACACCATCACTCACCCTTCTCATGTTAGGATCGTAGCGTGTGGCTTTGTGTCTGACAATAATGCACCCATGGACTGATGTTCTGTACTCATTGACATGGATTCACACAATGCAATAATTTAGCAGAGTAGATGGATCACAGTAAACGAAGTAATGCTACATATATACAAGGTGCTCTATGTGCAGGTGCAAGTGTATTTTCAAATCCTGTACAATGTCCAGTTCACAGACCCCATGAGTGAATGTTAGCCGCATGCAGCACAATAAGGCCCATATTTATACTTTTTTAGTGCCTCATTTGTGCCTCTTTTTGATGCAAAATCGGCGCAAACTTACAAAATACAATTGTATTTTGTAAGTTTGCGCCTCATTTGCATAAAAAAACTACGCAAATGCGGCACAAAAAAAGTATAAATATGGGCCAAAGAGTCCAGGGTTGAGGGACATGTCATGAGACATGGTTAGGATAAGTGTGCATTTTGAGGAGGTTAAAAATTGCCAATTGGTAAAAATGGAGGCAATGACAGTTCATAGCAGACAAGTCAAGAGTGGTTGGGTGAAGAGAGCACATTTCCTACTGTCAGAACACTGGCATGATCCTAAGCCCAGAACTAAGGAGATACTGTCCAGGTGGCACAGACCAGTGCTGCAGGGTGCTTTTCCTTCTGAATGTTATTCCTTCCACATCTTCATCCTCTGCTGTGTGTGGTGCCTCCTGTGCCATGGTTGGTACTGTTGTAGAGGTAAAGAAGGCTATACACACTTCAGGGGATAGAGATGTGGAGTCAAATGTCCTGGCAGCTGCCATTTCTGGGAACACATAAGACATCACTGCAGCTTATTTTCTTGGGAGTGTGTTTAGGATGCGTTGTGCAGCGGTGGTTCCAAAGAGACTGAGGGCTGCAATGAAAGGTCCAGCATCGGGGATGAATTGCACTGTGGCACTGCAGAAGCAGTTGTGAAGAGATGCAATGTGCTGCATCACTTCTGATCACAGGCCCATAAATGGGCTAGGAGAGCACCGTTAGGGCCAGTTCCATGGGACTGGTACTGTGGTGGCACCACTTAGGGGGAAGGACTGAAAGCAAACAGAATCCAAGTGATGGGTTCAAGGTGGTTGGAAGCATTTCTGTCCCTGAAGCTCTGCTGAGGAGGCCAGCCAACTAGCCCTTGTAATAACACTGCTGGTCAGGGGCTCAATGTGCAGGTCCAGTCTTTTCAATCAGGCAGCAGGGGAGTAGGGTAACAGAGTCCTTCTTGCAGAGTAGCACAGCAGTCCTTCTGAGTCTTCTACAGGTCCAGAGGTGCACTGAAGAGTTTAGTCTGAGGGTTCAATTTGTGCACTTGGTGTATACTTTGAAGTAGGTGAAGGTTCTGGAGGTTTCCCCCCCTAGAGGTGCTTGGAATTCCCTCTCTCTCTGTCCGAGTCTGTTAGGCCCGACATTCTGAAGTGGTGTTTCCCCAAACTTTTTTGCTTTTTCTTGTAGGTTTTGCTGATTCCACCTTAGTGCCCTAAGAGCCTCGGGCACTTTCCCACTGTAAGTGCAGTGTGAAAGTGAGCATGTGCCTTTCCACATATGTTGGGAAGTGGTGCTGCCTGTGTGTGTGCACCAGCACCACATGCGCTTTAAAATTGGATCTCGCCGGACTTAGCAGGCCTGTGTGCATACTTGCACCTTTGGTGCTTTTAAACATACATCCAGCCTACCAATACAGGCGTGTATTGATGTGCATGGGCACGTATGCCCAGAGAGTGAAGAATACCCATGTGTGTTTTGACTGCACAGGAGAGCTGCTCTTCCCATAACTTAACATTGGGGAAGTGTTACAATTACTCCTAGCTGCAACAGTGTATTGCAGCAGAGCAGCCTCATGTTGCTTAATATCATCGGATTCGTCCTGACAAACCCATTTCTATGGTAAATGTGGTTTTGTCAATAACCATGGAGAAATGCCAGTTCTCGAAAGTGGACATTTCTCTGCCTTAAAACGCTTTTTGTGCCTTTTACTTGATCTCAAGTCCACACTGGGGGATGGAGGAGCACAACTGTGCATTCCCCAGAGACAGCTATAAAACCTGGGAACACTGGAATGAAGACCTCTGTCATTTGTGGGCCTGGCTGGTTAGAATGAAGGAAGAGATTCTGACACTCGATTTCTCAGATCCAGATCATGGCCCCATTAATGATTTAGATCTGCATTCCACAACCCCTTGGCAGACAGGACTTAAATTTAGGGGAGACATCTATGGTTCAAAGGAGAACCCTCTGAACCTCCCCCAACTTCAAAGGCACACTACAGTATAATTACTGATGCCACACTGCAGCAAAGTAGAGATACACATGCAAGAACATGGTGCACACTTCCAGATGTACAAGGAAAAATCACTGTCCTAGGAAGGGACCGCATACCCTTCCTGCATCGTGGCTGGCCTGGGCAAACTGAGTGCTGCTGTGTAGCACTCTACAGTATGCTCACCAAGTGCTTGTTGGCTTGCCCCATTTTCTCTTGTGGAGGTCTCAGGGACATCAAAGACCTCCTTCGAGGGATCTACACCTTTTACCTGTGTCATCTGGAGATCTGTGCCCTCTTAAGTGCCTACATTGTCAGCTGGACGTCACCCGCTAGCAGTGGTGCGGGCATGGAAGTAAGTATTGCCTCTGGAGACCAGATTTGCCAGGTGCAGAACTTCCAAATATTGCCTGCATTCAAAAAGGGTGACCCTTCATCATGGGGCCACAGCACACATAAGCGTCTTGTTTGTAGTGAGTGGATTCACCAGTTTCAGGACCCCGAGTGGCCAGCCTTTGTTGAGCGTGCCACATTTCTCAATGTGTGCAGTGTCCAATTCACTGTTTGCGACCCTCAGAGGTGTAGGCATTCCCAGAGCAGTGTTGCAGTCCACTACATGCAGAGGCGCTGAACGTGCGTCTGTGTGACCAGGATTGTCTGGTGTGACTCAAGTTGTGTGCACCAGACGTTGTGCCTCATTTGAGGGAGGTACAGCAAAAGTAACTTTTTGTGTGCATCTGGAATTGTCTGGTGCGACTCAAGCCATCACGCACTAGGAGTTGTGCCTCATTCCAAGGGAGATACTGCATTGGTAACTTTCTATGTGTGTTCGGATTTGTCTGGTGCAGCTCAAGTCATGGCGCACCAGACGTTGTGCCCCATTCCAGGAAGGCACAGAAAATTGCTAGCTCTTCGTGAGTGATTGGAATTGTCTGGTGTGACTTAAGTCACTGTGCACTAGGGGGGGTGTCTATTTCCAGGTAGGTGCAGATTTAGTAACCCTTTTAGGCCACCCGGGGCTGTCCAGGGTGACTCAAGTAATCACACCCCTGACGTTGTACCCTCTACCAGGGAGGTGCGGAATTGGTAACTATCTGTGTATTAAGGCACCTGGCATGGCTGGGTGCCTGTGAACAGCATCTATCTCAAAGAGGCCCTCATCCCATGCTTGGCAGACTGGGGCCAGCACTGGAAGGCACGGTGGGGAGACCCCTGAGTGAACGTCCTGAGTGGTGGCCAGATCTACATTTGTCCACTGTTGCCTTATCAGCCCTTATCTCTTGTCTTCCCCGTAGCTTTGCCCCGGGATCCTGAATATGTGTAATTCTGGCCATGAGTAGGCTAGTATCCAGGGAAATTGTGCTTTCATCTCTAGCTCATGGGGGGGGGGGGTGAGGAAGGAGGAACTGGTTGGAGGGTGCAGGAATGTTGGGGCCCAAAGGGGTGGTCTGCGAGCGCAGGGAACATTGGCCTGCCAGTTATCAGTGTACCACATTTGGGTGCTGGGTGCGAGTGTGTGTGACTGCACGTTATACTAGCCTGCCTGTATACATGGCACCATGTAGCAGTCAGAGCGAGTAAGTGGGAATGATTGCCTATGATTACACCACCCGATGATGTTGCCGTACATGTTGTTTATTGTCAAAGAATTATAATGTTTGACATTGGGTTTTACCTGTGAGGCCTAGGCTGTGGAGCTATTAAAAAGTACTGCAATTCTCTGTATGTCCACATTGCTGCTATTGTTGTGAACCAGGGTGCACCTTATAATCTTGTGCTATTGAATTAGGGTAATTGCTAGGTTGGGTCTTGTGCTGACAATGTTTTGGTACTGTATGAGGGTGCTGGGAGGGAAAATATAATTTTTATCATGTGCATACTGCTATTGTTGCTTTAACACAATTGGGCTTAGTACTGCTAGGGATATTTCTAACTGTGATTTATGCCCAGATTTAAGTGATGTTCATGTTGTGTTAACTAATGTGTGTGTTGATCACAAACATTATTTAATTACACCTCCCGTGAAGTCTCTTCTTTGATGCTCAGTGTACTTGTTGTGTGGCAGTGCTGTGCCAATGCTTCACACATTGCCCCTGTGATATGCCTGACTGCTCTGTTCCAAGCTAACCAAGGGTGAGTGCAGGTTATTCAGTGAGTGTAATCACCCACCCCTGATGGAAGTGGTAGGTGCTGCCTCACTAGTGCCTCACGTCAGTCAACCAAAACATGCTGCCTCCAACACGGTCACAATAAACTAGTATCAAGCCCTTTGTGAGTGTGCAGGGGCAGAGTCTTTGTTACCATTAATTGCCTATCTCAGGGGCTAGATACCAGAGATAACCAAAAAGGGAAAAAGGAAGGGGTGGGTGTGGCACGCACAGGCATCAGGAAATGGTCGTGTTCCAGAATCAGGGGCAGCTGTTATTCAAGGGCTACCTGATGTGTCACCTCCCCTTTTGTGGCCTCTTTATTGAAGCAGTTATTTAAATACAACTTAAAAATAAACTACTTTTGACAGTGGTTTCATTGACCTTTAGTCCAAGCGAAAGTTATACACTTTCAAAAATTCCAATGCTCCTATGTGAGCATGTGGATGACACTGCACAGTGGCACTGACAGGGTTTGCCCACACACAGCCCTTATGGTTTCTGATAATGTAGTGACGTACTTGGTTTACCTTCTCCTCCACCAGAAGTACCGATAAAAACAACCTTGAGACTTTTACTATCCAGCCCAGGCTTTTAAGACTGCACCCCACTCAGCAGCTATTACTCCACCGTTTTTACTCAAATTACAGGGTGTGATCAGCAAGCCTTACTGACCACACCTCACTCTATGATGAGCTGGAAAAAGGTGGATTAAGAAGCATGCTACCAGATGTCTGCACACATGTGACATTACTTGAAATCCCTTCCCTGCATACAGCAGAAAAAGAGTTGCAGCACTGCAGCAAAGGAATATAACTCAATAAATATGTTCATATATTGCTTGTCTAGGAGACAACAGTGTATGAGCTAAGGTGACCTCAAGCAATAAATATGCTAAGGACAATGAGCACACACAAGTAGATTTGAGTTCTGCCTATTTAAAAGGAACAAAAATCTGTTAACTCAGCTGTCCCGTGCTTCCCTTTCCTGCCTCTCTAAGTGTAGCTTCTAACCACTAAAACTGGTAGATACTGGGTGAGGGAAGGCTATGTGTGTTCATGTGAATGGATGAGTCAGTGATTGCAGGGGTTGACTGAATGGCTGAGTAAATGTTGATCAATGGTTATATGAGTTAGGTGAATGGCACTCGATATGGATGGTTGAATGAGTAGGTGACTGAAGTGAGGGGTAAGTAAATTGTTAAATGCAGGTGGGTGAGTAGATGCATGGAAGCAAGTGGGTAGTGAGGCTCACTCACATGGAGTGATTCCGTGTTGGTATTTGTGGTTCACCAATATTTTCTTTCTCCAGCTGCCTCTGCCCAGCATGGTAACAAAAATGTACCGGGATCCAGGGAAATAAATGATGAAATAAAAATTGGGCTGTACCTCCTCCACATAATGGCCCAATAGTTTTTCTGCCCCATCTGAAGGCACATTTCCCTCATGGGGCAAAAATTCCACGAGAAACCAGTGAGAAAATGATCAAGAAATTAAGGGAGGAGGCACTCTAACCAGTCATTGAACCTTGCCACCACCCCAGATTGTCTTCCTGCCCCCTCCCCCCTCTGAGCTGATTGGGGGATTTAGCTCAATCTGAACCCGCGGGGACAGAAAGCCCACAAATGCCTGGGTGAAAACAATAAACCTATGAGTAATGTTGGCCCACCCGCACATTGGGCCCCACCCCCAAAGCAGACTATGTCAAGTGGTCTTTCTGCCTCCCAGGGGGTGGATTGAGGCTTTATCCCCGATGTGCTCCCCCCTCAAGTGGGGGCCAAAAGACAACTAGATACTACATAAGGAATGGTAAAAAATTGAGTGCGGATAGCCATGCTCCCACCCCAAAAGGGGCCCAACAATGTTTCTGGCAACCTTTAAGGGAGAGTGAGGAGTTTATCCACAATCTTTTACCTGAGGAGGCAGAAAGCCTAATGAACTGTAGGGTAAAAGTAGTCAAAAAAAGAAAGGATTGGGAATCTGTCACAAATGCACCAGTTTCCATGAGGGAAAGCCAGGCTGTCAACTCAGATGATAATTCACCAATTTCCTAGTCATTAATTCCTGAGAGATGAGGTGGTAAAACAATTTCTTGGATCAGTATTGAAGAGAGAAAGAGTGATACAGGGGTAGGGGAAGGTGAGAAAGGAAAGCACCACACCAGCGAGGGCCTATCACATGAGAACCCCTCTGTATGCCCAGAATGGATGGCGTTAAAGAGTGGTCACAAAGTTGGGTTATTGCCAGACCCTGAAAGAAGAAATGACACAATGTAATTCAAAAATATACAGGAGAATCGCACATGTAACCATAAACTGGAAGGCACTCACCAGATACTTCAGAAGAGAGGGCAAAAGCAAGCCTTAAAGACACCAGGAAACACCCAAGGGTCCTGAAGTACCCAGAGGACAGTCACACAAAGCAGCTCTAGTGCATAAACAAAAATTTCCCAAACTTCAAGGATCACATGGATCTAGCAGGAAAGGAGATAACACAAGAAGAGACCAAGGAAAACATGAACCAGGAGGAAAATTGAACCATAAATTCAGAGGGCAGGTGATATGGTTATGAACTTTGTGACAGAAAGAGCCATAAAACAAGCAGTGAGGCACAATCTTTCTAGTTTGTAGCTCTTTTATAGTGACCAGAAGATGCTTTGCTCCCTACACTAGTCCTGTTCTGGAAATGTCAGTTTTTGACACCCTGAAGGAGAGCCACCCACAACAACTGGTCCTCCACAGTCTCCAAACCTTCCCTATCTTTTGTGAATCTCTTGGAGAGAAACAAACTTAGGTCCACTTATGACTCTTTACTTATATGTCCCTAATGAAATTCTGACAGTAGCCTGTCCACTTATAGGACTGTGCTCCCACCATGTTTATATCAGGATAAGAAAGGAAAGGCTGGGTGGGAGGAAGTTTGTGGATGCCACAGATTCTAGAATTTTTCCTTCCAGAAGTGCATGATTGTAGACACATTTTGAGAACTGCATGGTGTTGTGGGTAAGGAAAGCTCATGGGATCCATGCACATCAAAACACCTTGGAGTCCGCTAGATGTCCAGTGTTCAGAACTGTCATGGTTTAGTAGGGTTACCTGGGTGATGATCAAGCTGAGGCCTAAATTCTGCAGCTGCCCACTTCACCAAAAGGGGTCTTTAGCCATGCCAAATACTTGATGCCTTCATATCACATTTTGGGCCATGTCCTGCTACGGGCAATAGACCCACTCACATAAATATGGTAATATTGTTATTAGGTGAAATGTGGGAATGTAGAAATAGTGGAACATTTGTTAGTACCAATTTAATTTCAGTCCATTTCTGGCTTCCAAATAAAGGCCCCTGTGGAAGAAAGAACACATTTTGCAAAATACCCTCTGAATCACAATATAGTATGGGTAACCCTCAATTCAGAGGTGCACAAATGATCACTATTCTTAAATTCAGTATATTGTGCACATTTAAAAAAAAACGTATGTTTCCTTTATACCCATGTTTTATTCATTAGATTTTTCCTTATGAATTGCTGCATAGTAGGTACACAATGAAAAATAATTAAAAACTGTAGCTCAGTTGTTAGCTCTGGATATTAGGGACCAGATTTTATAAGAAACATTTATATTGATTTTTCACACACCACGCATTGCTCTCATCAAGTCAACAGAGAGTTTACAGACGCTTCTCAGTAGAGCCACCCCCTCAGTTTGGCTCCCAGTTGCCATATCTGGTGTGGCCATTAGTACCCTACTCAACCCTGTTCTCCTAGTCTGTAATAGGCCAGCCATTTCCCCCAAACCCTGTTATATTTGTGGGAGCTTCAACATACCTCATAAATCATCTCCTCCAGCTTTGAGCCCTAATCCATACCTTTTTTTCCAGGCTACCAGAGGGGGTGCGGTACGGGACCCCCAGTGTTTGGGTATGTCCCTCTTGGCCAGGATTGTCCTGAACCCCACCAGTGTCCTATCCCCACGGGATCAAGGATGCCTAATAAACCAAGCCTAAGGCTAGGCTCGAGCAGTTGTCACCTCCTTTGACAGTATGGAGAGGATACTTGACCAAAAGTGCTGTATGACCGAGCAAGTCCATACCTCATGATAAACACCCTCCCTGGGCTCTGGGCAGCATAGACATGTGGGCAATGGGCACACCTGGGCTTTCCAAAGAGGATAAGGCATAAGATAAGCCTGATGTTGATATTTGATTTGGACGAGATGGAGACTTGCCAATATTGGCAAGGTGCGAAGAGCCATACAAGAATCCTGCCAGTCTGCCTCATCCAGGGGCCCACCCACTTCTCCCATCTCTCCTTCAGGGTATCCAACTGGGCAGGTAAGTGTGCGGCCAGTGTTTTATATATATCTGGGTGATCCATTCTTTACCCAAGTGGCCCATCAGAAACCGAGCCTCAAGTAGGCTGTACTGCGGGACATCGTCAAGGGAGCCCTGATATGTAAAAAGAGCATGCCAGAGGTAACAGAAGAATTGGGATTTGTGCATGTGGAACTCAGGCTGCGGCCCTTGAAAAGATCAAATACAGTTCCTGGCCCATAAATAACCCAAATGTGAAATGCCAACCCAGTCCCATGTGTGAAACCCCTCAAGCCCCGCCACCCATGCTAGTCATCTACCTGTCCACAGGGAAGTCTCCCAGGTAAGTTTATGGTCCCAGCCCATACAGCATAGTGTTGGTCTCCAAATCTGAAAGACCGCAATGGTCAGCTTGGACAATTTGGGGCCCAGATTTATCAAGGTTTTGTGTTCCCCATGCAGCATGCAAGGCGACGTATGGTGATGCAAACCTAGAATAGATTTACTAAGCCACACAAGGCCCCATGCACATTGGTAATCCTGGAGTAATGCAAGGCAGAGCAAGTTGCTGCCTTGTGTTACTGTGCAATGATGTTCCCACAATCCATGGATTTCGGTGCATTCCTAGATTTCCGAAGACAGGTAAACCTGGGAATGCTTCAAAGAATGACGCTTTCATACGGGGAGGCATATTGAGGAGATATATCTTAATTTCTCTCTATGTTGTTTCCTCTTTCTAAGGAAAATGAATGAGAGGATTGTTTTTGTACAGGAAGATGTCCTTCCTTACACAAAAAAACTTCTACCTGCAATGCAGGCACCATTGCACAATACCGCAAGGGTGCCTTCATTGGTGCTAGGCAGCAGATTGAGGGCCACTGCAGGCAGAGAGCAGGAATACAACATATTGGTAAATATGGTGTATTTGTGCCCTTTCACGCAGGACAGCACATCAAGTTGTTTTGCTGTGTTGCGTAGTGTGAAAGTTTGATAAATCTGTCACTGGGTGTTTTAGAGCAAACACCAAGCACTATATATCCCCATGACTAGAAGGGTGTAACTTTATGTTACTTTGATAAATTGATCATTGGGGCAAAAAATTACAGATGATTATTTTAACACCAATCACTATTTTTCCTATTTTTTTATGTTTTTATTTCAACAATTAGTTTTTTTGGGAAGGTCATGAGCAAACTACTCAAATGACTCCTTGCTGAATTAGAAATTTTATCTAGTTAAAAATGTATCGTTTCCAGGTTCACTCATAGTTTTCACACCTTTTCCCACCCCAAATTGCAAGTCAGTTGGAACCACACAAAATAGGAATAAGGACTACTATTTTATTTCGAAAAATGTGAAATAGGTGGTACAAAAATGGGGTTTCCTTTACAACTCTGTTAATTGTTGGAAGATGGTGATGTATTAAAAGTAACCATCTTACTGATGCCATTGTCAGGAAAATAAATACACTTTCCTTTACAGAGAGGCAACCCATTTCTCCACAAAACAAAATGTATACTACATTTTATCTATGTTCTCGGTTCTCTCCAGGGGAATCCATAAACCTGGATACCTTTAGAATCCCAAAGATATTGGACACATTTTTTGTGGATATGTGGGACTTTGGGATGTTGCTTGACCGGGGTGGGAGCCCTGGTCACAGAGCAACCACAATCCTTGTCAGGGTGGGGCACAAGCTAACCCTAAATTAACCTGTGCTCAGCCCTCTGAGAGCTTGGCACTGAGAAGTCAAGCTTAGCTTCGAGGCAATGTGTAAAGTATTTGGGCAACAATTCAAACAGTAATAAAGTGAAAAACCAGCACAAAAAGGATCCCACACCAAGTTAGAAAAATAAAACTTTGTTTAATAAATAACACAAGACCAAAACAACAAAACACCAATCAGTAGAACCGGAGATATGCAATTTTAAAGCATTCATTAAAATTAGTGCCAAAAAGCACAAAGTGCCAACTGTGGATATATGGTCGCGCCGGTCCGGGACAAAGTCGTAAGTTCAGGCCAACCAAGATGTAACATGGGCCTCCTGACAAGGGCCCTGGCCCTGGCACTTATGTGTATTTACGATTTAAGTACTGGATGAGACATCAGCAGAACCAAGCTACTCAAGACTGTTCATAAATTGTGCAATCATGCTGTGAAGCCGGTCTGCTAGCTCCGAGGTTTAATGCGTCACGGTTCAATGTGTACATGCGCCTATGGTAATACCAGTTTTTCATACTTACAGCATTCAAATCTGCACTGAGTGAAATTTAACAGAAGCAACAAATATTGAACATTATTGAACATATTTTGCTGTTTTGTCCAGGATTCCTTTGCTGCTATTTCCTTGTTCTCTTGAGCCAAAAGGGCATGTGTTTTTTTTTTCATATAACGTTTAAAGCACCGTTAGTGAAAACAGCTACAAGGAACAGGAGTAAAATGAAGATTTGCTGTGGTTCTAACCCTGTCAGGGAAAATTAGCTTGCATGTCTGCTTGGCGCGCTGAAGCTTGCACTTCCAGGCTGTAGTTTCTCTCTGGAGCTGTGTCCATCCTCTTTACTTTGTGGACCCTCGAGACATCTTGCTGTAGGAATCCATCTTGCGCACCCTAATGGTGGTGGCATAGTCCCCTTATGCGTCGCACCCATTAGTTTGAAATATTTTCACCTATGGCTTTGGAGAATTAGTGATGGAGTAGGGGCTAGTTGTCAAAAAGCAAGTAAGTACCATAGAACGCTTCACAAGGGATCCAGGATGGTGGCTGGTAGATCCAGCTGATTCGGACCAACTTTCCAGCCCTCCCCACTTGTTTACGGCTGCCACTGCGGCTCTCGCTGTTCGGCCGCACACGCCGTGTGGCATGATTGCAGGCAGTTTTGGAGCAGCGGCCGTGTTTTCTGGGCAGTCCGCGGCACGATTGTTGGAAGGGAGGTGCGCGGCAAGGTGCGCGGCAAAGGGCGCCATGCACCGCTTAGCTCGGCTTGCGGCTGCCCGAGCTACACTGGGGCAGCCGCTGCCCTGCTTGTTGTTTACAAGCTGCTGCACTTTCACCGGAGGCGCGGCTTTGTGTGGCTGGCTCCTAATGGCGCCTAAAGCTATAAAGACTCCCCTGACGCTACGGGGGAAGCCCAGCCTGGAGGCCACTGCGGTGAGGAGAGAGAAAAAACAGCTCGCTCCCACTCTGAAGGCTCGAACTGGTGCTCAAGGAAAAGGAGCACAGCAAGGTGCGCCGGCGATGGAAAAATCATCGGGGAATGCTGCAAAGGTCCCTGCAGTGTTTAAACAAATTGGGAAGATAAAACGGACCCCCCCCCCCAAAAAAAGAACTATGTAATGATCAAGCTGGCCCCTTGGAGGACAACGGCGACCAGACACTTTTTTACAGGAAAGGTGGCCAGAGGGACAGACATTCTGGATGAGACAGGTATGACCCTAAAAAATGGTGGTAGGGAGGGGGGTCCCTTGTGGGATGTTGATATGATAAACTCCCGGCTGCCGAGGGAGGGAAACACTGAGATGAGAGAGACCAGTAGCGGTGCAGGGACCTGCAGCTTAACTTAAAATGAGACACTAAAAGAGATCAAGGATGCGCAAACCTCCCCCCCAACATTAGAATTTAAGGCATTGAGCTCCAGTTATAGGGGGAAGAAGGATAAGTTATTCTAAAGGTGATTTTGGACAAGCGGACACCGCAGAGAGTTTTTTTTCCCTATCTGACCAGTCAAAGGACTCAGATGCAGAGATCCCATTAACAGATATTGATTCAGAATGCAGCTCTCTGGCCAGTATTTGGGGGTCGAACAAACTGACTTGCAGAAGGAAATCAATTGAACGGCTTAGTACTGGGGGTAACCTGGGGATAATGCCTAGGGGGGTGCAGCCAAATGATCAAGAAGGTGTAGGTGAACTTCAGTGGGACTCTACGGCCACCCAGCAGGCATTTTTTAAAGATTGACAGTTCTAATCATACCCCAACAAGATCTATAATGGGGCTCTCAGAACAGGCCGGGCCCCCTCGCTGGAACTTATTTACCGTACTATGGTACATAACCATGAACAGGCTCAGAAGGAGAGCAGGAAGGCCAAAATTGCAAACAGACAACTGCAGTCTTCTATTAAAAGAGTGGTAAAGTCCTCTCAGGATATAAGTACCCGTAATACCTCAATGAAGACTCGTACCCAGGCTCTGGAGACAGAGGTTAAGGCTACAGTTACATAAACGGCTACGCAAGGACAGCAGATCTTGGGGAGGATGGTAATAATGCAAGGGGTTTCTTTAACACAGAATTTGAAACAATCATGTGGCTGGCCCTGGCAGAGTATGAGAGAAGATGGGTAAAATATGGGTCAGGAAAATAAAATGCGTATAGCTACAGTGAATGTCTGTGGGCTCAATGATGGTAAAAAACGCCAGCTGGTAAGGGAAGCCTTCAAGGCCTTCAAGGCCGATATTATTTGCATGCACATATTGCAGGTGCGCAGAAGCATTTGATGGAATTTCCTGGATGGAAGCTAGTGGCACATACAAACCAGAACACTACTACCAGAGGGGTGGCCATACTTACACAAATCATGTCCCTAGTGGTTGTAAAACAGTTTACGGATAAATCGGGTCGGGTGGTTTTGCTGGAATGTTTGGCTAGAGGGTCCAAGTTCACAATTTGCTCAATTTACGGATCAATGTGGATGATCCGGAAATTCTGGACTTAGTTAACACAGTACTCGTATCTTGAGCAACCCCGGTTGTAATATGTGTGGACTTTAATATACATTTGGATAATGAAACCCCCATTCAAAAGCAAATGACATACCAGGGTAGAAAAACCAAAGTTATTTTGGCACTCCAGACATTAGTATTAAATTATGGGCTGATTGATGTTTGGCAGAGGTGCAGGCCGCAAGAACCAGGCCATACCTTTTTTTCTTTTCCGCATAATAAGTCAGTCAGGCTGGATTATATTTTTGTGTCAGCATCTCTGCAAAAGGGGTTAAGGATTGAGAGATATCCCAGACTTATACCGGATCATAATCCGTTGGTTTTGGTGGTGGATCTAGGAAAGTAAGGGCCACAAGTTAAGTTTTGGTCTTTCAATAGAGCACTACTAGCAGACCCAGTGTATGTACAACAAATAAAAGTCTGGATCCTCGAGTTTTAAGAGATAAATCAGGGTTCTGCCCCTTACCATATAGTATGGGATACGTTTAAAGCTGCTGTTAGAGGAGAAACGCTGAGGTACGCAGTGAGAAAAGAGAGATTGCACACCGAACAATTAAAGTCGATACAGATAAAGCTGACCGCAGCTGAACAATGACTGGGGGAGGTGATGCAGAGTAAGAGAGAGACTTCAGATATTTTACACGAAATAACCGCTACAAAAGCAGAGGCTGTAAAGATTTATATGGAAACGGCAGCTGCTAAATTTCTGGCATATTGGCAGGAATGCTATGAATATAGCGAGAAAGTTAGTAAGCAGGTGGCCTTAAAAATAAGGCAGAAGCTAACTCATGGCAGCATTAGTACACTTGAGAATGAAGAAGGGCAATTAGTTAGCAGAGGCCCTGGAATTCTAGAAGTATTTAGACGGTTTTATCAAAAACTTTAGTCACAAGAAGAGCAACTCCAGGAGGAGGAGATGCTCTTAAATATGGGGAATATTCCGCTGGGACACCTGCAGGAGGGAGATAAGAGTGAGCTGGAAGCCCCTGTGACAGCCAAGGAAATTGGCACAGCAATCAGCGCTCTGGCAAGTGGCAAAGCAACCGGGGTAGATCAAATTCCCTTTGAGTTCTATAAACCCCTTTTTTTAGAATTACGGAAGGAACTATTCAGTTTATTTCTTGAAGTACAGTCAGGTTCCCCACAACCGACTTCATGGGAAGAGGCCAAGATAATAGTCTTTTTGAAAAAAGACAAGGAGCCGCATCTACTGGGTTCATATCGCTCAATTTCTTTAATTACCAGTGACACCAAAATTTATGCCAAGATACTGGCTAGTCGATTAAGCCCAGTAATCTCTAATCTTGTATCTCCGTGGCAGCACAGGTTTATTCCTGGAAAAGGCACAGCCGATCATATCAGACGTGTTATCACACTGTTGGATGCCAGGGCTGTGGCTAAGCTCCCAATGGCAGTTTTACTGCTTGATGCGGAAAAAGCATTTGATTGGGTCCATTGGCCCTTCCTATAGACAATTCTGTGTAAAAATAATATCGGGCCAGGGTTTATTAAGGCGATTCAGCAGCTTTATCGTAACCCTTCCGCCACTATGCAAATAGCAGGGTTAAAATCAGCTCCTATTATTATTCAGAGAGGCACACAGCAGGGCTGTCCGTGTTCACCTTTGCTGTTTGCCCTATATATCGACCCTTTGATAAGGAAACTGCTTAACAATAAGCTGATCAGCCCAGTGAAATTGATAAGGGCAGCACAAAAATACTCGCGTATGCAGATGATATTGCGGTCGTTACAACTGATACCATGACTGCTTTAAAGGAAATAGAATATGAGGCTGCACGGTTTGGAATGGTGTCCGGTTATTTACTGAATAAAACTAAATGTCAAATATTAGCTAATGGCTGGACAGTCTTCGAGGATGAGCGCAAAAGGACTCAGGTTCAATATCTAGGAGTCAAGCTGACGGCTAACCTTGATGAGATAGTAGAAATAAACCTGGCCCCGGTTTTAACAAAGGCCAAGAAGGACCTGTACTATATCAATAATTTGCATCTCTCGCTGATGGGACGCTGTAATGTGATTAAAATGGCCTTTCTACCTAAAGTGCTTTACTTTTTTAGAACTACACCGTTAGAAATTGGGCAGGAATGGTTTAAACAAATGGAAGGGTTGACTAGTAATTTTATATGGTCTTACACTAAAGCATGCCGGGCTTCTCGCTTTTTAACGCTTCCAAGGGAGAGAGGCGGGGATGGGCGCTCCCTAACTTCAAATTATATTATCTGGCGGCTGTATTACAATATGCACAGACACTATATTTTATTGATAGAACCATGCAAGATACTCTTCCCTCAATCTATACACTAATTTTGGGTAAGGAGGCAGAGGCAGTCTTCCTACGAATTTTAGAACCTAGCTACTACAAGAAGGTTATATTTAAAACGATCAGATCTGCTTTTAAGATATGGCGCAGGTTATACGCAAGACAGGGATGCAGCGGGTTTGCTACTACACACCGCTCTGGAACACACCTATGTTTCCAGAGATCTTCAAAGATAGGTATTGTATAGGATGGGCTAGTCACGGGATTCAAAAAGTGGGGGACTTTTTTTTCGAGGGAGGTCATATAAAGACATTTGAGGATTTAAGTGAAGAGTTTGTCTAAAACAGCAGAGACTTTTTCAAGTTCTTGCAGATTAGGATTTTTTTATTAACTACCTTTAAACACAACCCGTGCGGGGGTAGGATCAAGCTGATGGAGGCTGTGGGTAAATCCATAGGCTGTACTATTAAGAACTTGTTCCCGCTCTTTCTAGATTCAGTACAGGATGATGTGGCACTGCTTGTTAAGAAATGGGAATTGCGGGTAGGTGCTAATGAGTCTGCAGTTTTTGAATCCATAGATATGGCTCAAAATGTCTTATTGTCAGCCGGCTCACAAGCCCAGCATTACATGGTTTTGTATAATTTATATTATACACCGGCCAAGATTGCCAGCTGGGGAAAAAGAGTGGGTAACATCTGTCCGCGATGTGGAAGCTCAGAGGCAGATCTTTGCCATATGTTTATTAATTGCGGGAAATTGTCAAGGCTTATTAATGAAATATCTGAATTCTTGAAGAAAGTTCTGAAGCAGAATATTAATTTAACACCTCAACTGGTGCTGCTGGGGGTTGATGAGTCAGTCTGTAAGAACCAATCAAGATATTTTTTGTTCTTGGCAATGTCTGTACTACGTGGATGTGTTGTGTCTGATTGGCGGGAATCTGATCCTCTGACTTGGAATCAATGGATTACACGGCTCTTATCTGCATATCATCTGGAATACTGTTTATATAGTATAAAGGGCGCTGCATCTAGGAAAAGAGGTTCCAAAATTTGGGCACCATTGTGCTCATGGCTTCAGGGCCCTGAGAGTGGACTGATAAAAAAAACAGATTACTAATGAATTTTCCTGCTCTTTTTACATGAATATTTTTCTACTCTGCGTATCAAAAATGTTAATAACTGATATTTGAGATTTATGTATTGATCATGATGCCCTCTCTGTGATGAAATTGTATACCGCTGTGTGTCCAATAAAACAAACAAAAAAAATACCATAGAACGGATTTCCTCAGCCATCATGAAGCGGATGGAAGTGGTGATAATGTTTGTCACTCAATGATCCTTACACGCACTGTGGCAGTAGCTGGAGTGGATGGTTAATGAACCACTGAGACAGCATGCCACTCCTTCTCCCCCTCCCCCATCTGCGACAAAGGGACAATATGAGAGCAGCCTGTTCCTTATGTCTAATCAAATTTTGCAGCAGTATGCCAATGCAAGGGAGATTACAACATGACAGAATGCTGTCACTTACAGTGAAGTTAGCCAATGACTGAAGTAGGCTGACCCACTGCTTCATGCTGTAGTGGGTGGAGGAAAATAATGATAGACACAACAACAATAAACAAAGTTTTACAAAAACCGTGATAAGGCAAAACGAGCAATGAAAAAAACAAAAGGCAGGCAGTCAATGCCAGGCCTACTGGCTTTACCATTGCTTGTTTTATTGTGCACTGTGCTTGTGGCGTGGAATGCATTCATGTTGTGGTCCTGTCGTACATGACATGACTTAAAATATCTCTCATACCATTGACATTATCATTGTTGTCCAATTACTCAAATAATATGAGTCAGTTAAATGTGAGAAGTTGTGATTGGGCATTGCTGAAAGACCGGGCCTCTGTTTTAGCTGTCATATTGTAATTTCTTATAGGGGCGTCTTCGGCTTTCATGGTGGCTGCTGTTGCTCCATTTCGGCATGTTCTCAATGCTTTCATGGTTGGGTACAGGGGGCAACTTAGGGTGGCTTTTGGGTACAGGGAGCAACTTAGGGTGGCTTTCCCTTGCTTTGTCGATCTTCCATTACTGACATGGCACACATTTAACGTTTTTAGAGCAACTGACGAGAAATCTAAAATTTTTCTGCCGTTAAAATTAAGGACATCAATATAGAACCCGATGGCAACCCATTTCAAAGTTGTTTCTTAATTACCAGCAGGTCTAACACTAGGCAGGACCCATCCCACCTAAATAACTGGGTCTACTTTATCTTGGTGAAAGGAAGAGTGGGCCTGCAATGAGATCTGCTGGAGAAGGCCGTACCAACCGCGTCAGCTTAGCTTGCAAAATTATTCATAAAAGAAAAGGATCTTTGTCTTCAAATGTGGCTCTCTAAGTACCAGTCTCATTGCAACCTTCCCTCGCAGAGACCTTCTCTGCTGCGAGGATTTCAGGGGTCTCAGAATGACCCTACGGTGACAGAAGAACGTGTGACTGCCATCCTCCACCACCCCACGTGCCGTACCCATGTGTGCAGGGCTGCTGCTTGGTAGGCGATAGCTCTCACTTGTAGACGGCATAATTCAGACTTCATTGTGTCATCTACGGATGACCCGGCACGGGTGTGTACCGCTGCCCTGCTGTTGCTCCCACCCTGTTCTAACCACTCCACGTTACCCTACCTTCTAATCGCAGGTCGACTGCATGGACAAGGCATTTGAGGTCTTGCATTTTTCTGTAAGCTTAAGTGATGGTGATGCTAATGTGGAAGTAAAATGTAGATATACCGCGTTTATGTTTGTCAAGGTAATTCCACCCAGCAGCAATAATCCGGAAAATGCTGATTCACAAACCGCACTCCTGGTAGAAGCAATTAAAAGTTTGTTTTGCCTGTAGATGCAGTTGTATGCGAGGTGTTCATGTGCTAATGAGCATTTTGTTAAGGCATATGAGGGAAATTCACTATGTGCTTCAGGAGGCCTTTAACCCAGCGGCAACGAGCCAGTTTAGGCAATAAACTTTCAGTAATGCACTCACAGCCCTCGCATGGCCCCACAGACTATCTTTAGCTGCGAGAACCATGGGGCATACGATGCCGCCATTCAGCAAGAATGTTAAATACAAAGGGGCATATTTATACTCCGTTTGCGCCGAATTTGCGTCGTTTTTTTCGACGCAAATTCGACGCAAAACTAACTCCATATTTATACTTTGGCGTTAGACGCGTCTAGCGCCAAAGTTCATGGAGTTAGCGTCATTTTTTGCGTGAACACCTTCCTTGCGTTAATGATATGCAAGGTAGGCGTTCCCGTCTTAAAAAATGACTCCGATGCATATGCGTCGTATTTATACTCCCGGGCAAAAATGACGCCCGGGAGTGGGCGGGTCTAAAAAACCCGCATTAGCGCCGGATTTTAGCGCCTGGGTCAGAATGAGCCCAGAGGTGCCCTCCCCTGACCACCCCAGGAGGACACCCAAGGATGGAGGGACCCACCCCCAGGGACATTAAGGTAAGCTCAGGTAAGTATTTTTGTTAAATTTTTTTGTGGCATAGGGGGGCCTGATTTGTGCCCCCCTACATGCCACTATGCCCAATGACCATGCCCAGGGGACAGAAGTCCCCTGGGCATGGCCATTGGGCAAGGGGGCATGACTCCTGTCTTTGCTAAGACAGGAGTCATTTCAATGGGGGTTGGGCGTCGTAAAAAAATGGCGCAGATCGGGTTGAGGCGATTTTTTTGCCTCAGCCTGACTTGCACCATTTGTGGACGCCCATACGCCATTTTCCCCCTACGCCGTCGCTGCCTGGTGTACATCGTTTTTTTTAACGCACACCAGACAGCGCCGGCGGCTAACGCCGGCTAACGTCATTGAATAAATACGGCACCCGCATGGCGCTTCAGAATGGCGTTAGCCGGCGCTAATTTTTTTGGCGCAAAACTGCGCTAGCGCAGTTTTGCGTCAAAAAGTATAAATATGGCCCAATGTGTCTTTTACCCCCTAAACTACAGGCTCTACCTTGTCACTTGGGCTAGCGGTTACTTTTACTCATCCAAAACAAGAAGGAGGCTATAAGACTCTTTCCTTTGAGATGGACACAACCGTGAAATACAGTGAGCCTGTTCTGTAATGTGAATGACAACCCATCTCCTCAATGCCTCAGGGGTGCTCACCTAAACAAGCCAATGGCCAAAGAGAACTTACCCAAAGCCAATTTCAGCATATTAAGGGGTGGCCTTTTGGTCACATACAAGACCAATGAAACAGGCTTTAAAACTTTAAAAAATAGGCATGGGGAAAAATAGCACTGAGAAATCTACAAAGTCCCGGTGCTGCTGAAAATCCAATTAGTGTAAAATTTTACATGCCTAATCTGTGAAATGGGTAGAAATAAATGCAATTTGCTCAAGTGAATTAAGAACCTAAAACAAGAAATGCTCAATTTCATGGCAGATAAAAGAACATTTCACACACATCTCTGTAAACCAGGAGTCTGTTTTTTTCTTTCTTGTTTTTTTTTTTAAATTTATTTTTTAACAAAGCCACATCTTTAAAAAGGCTGAGAGGGCTTGTGAGGACAGTGCTCGGGAACTGTCCTACCTTTGTTTATCCAGGAAGCAGAAATATTCCCTATCGTACGATGAAAACCAGTTTCAGCACCTTATTGGTTTGCTGCGTCTAATGCAAAAACTACGGCAGACATGACTAATTTCTCCTCCTGCAAAGGAGACTCCTGTGCCACAGTGCTTAATTTGTGCTTATTGTTTCCGGTGCTGAGCACCGGCACTTATTTTTGAGGGCCGGCGCTTAGTCTTCTGCCTCAAGCAATTGCTGGGAGCAAAAGACTCATTTGGGAAAAACTGAGAAAAAACAAGCATTTTCAATGCAACGGGTCTCGCATTTGTTCGGGTTAGAGCTATTAGCGTTGTAAAGCAAAAATAAACGCAGCGCGATCGCGCTATGTAAAATACAGCGCGATTGCGCTATGTAAAATTCAGCGCAATCGCGCTGCGTGGAAAATAAACAGATAAAGTAGTCCGGACTCCAAGCTGAAAACATCGAGCCTTGTATGTTTTTGGTGCTGTGTAGGTGGGCTAAACACCAGAAAAGGCATGACCTATGCATGCCTTTCACAACTGAAAGCAATCGGATTTTAAAAGGCAAGCCCACGAACCAATGTAAGTGACTGACGTGGCATAGGTGTGGTTTCAAGCCCAAAGAGAGATTACAAAATGGACGGAGCACTTTGTGCTTGCCCGTAAAAAACGAAAAAGCGTCACAATGAGAAAAAGCAGAAAGCTGCAGGAATGAGCTGAAGGGGCAGCGAGTGTCTTTATATGGATTGAAGAGGCCCGAGATGGCTTCAGGATTAAGCTGCCTCATTATTCCGAGCACCCACATTTAATTACAGCAGCTGTGTGTTTAAGAGGAGGGCTTTGGGCACGGCGCCTTTTTATTTACAAATTAAGCACTGCTGTGCCACACCGTTTGTTCAAAGGCAACTACATTTCAGCGACTGTTCCCACAATAGTCACCGTTATCTCACTTTGAAGGAAGCAGACAGGAAATAAGGGATTTAAATTATGGCAAGGCACGCGTAGGATCAGTTAACAAAAAAGCACACGTAATTTCAGTTGTTTTTAGATTTAGCTGAATGGCGGCACACGGCGGCTTATCTGTCCATGATTCCATTAAAATGGTAAAGGGATATTTTCTGTATTAAGAACACAGCCTTTCAGAATGCAGCCTATATTCTTTAAAAGCATATGTATGACATGACAACAACCAATGACTATTAATGGGAGCCAGTTGTTATCATAAAACACTACTGGTTTATCGACGTTGCCTGATATGTGTAATTTGTCATCTTTAGCTCTAACATAGATTCGGCATAATGTGCATTTCCTCTGTTATATCGTATGCCTTCAAACGTTCTGCTTTCCCGAATCATAAATGGAATGATTTATGTGTGCTATTTAGAAGCTTGCCGCCTCCCGAGATTAGATGTGTACATGTTTTGAGCACAGAAGTGTACACTCAGTAACTCTATGCTGTTTATGACTATGGAGTTACTTGTGATGTAATCAGTGACGTCATTAATGATGTAATTTCAGGGCGAGTGACAACAATATTGAATCAAAAATATTGTGCAACATGGTTATAGAGTAAAAAATATCTTCACTACAAAAATGCCAAGGAACAAAATATAGAAAGTATGAATATAATTTTTTATGCATTTAATATCGTTTAGTATCAGAAATATGGTTTAAATTTTTTTTTTTAATTTAATATAGTTGATTTAAATATAATTTTTTATTATTTCAAAGTATATCAGTTATTGTATTAATTTAAGGTGTTAATATTATTATTGCAATTGTTTTAAATTGTTTAAATGTTATTTGTAATTTTTCAATTTGTTTTTGCATTTAGTCATTTATAATTTAGTAAAGTGTTGTTGGGTTTATGTTCAATATTTAATTGGTGATTAAATATTGTTCAATATTTAATTGGGGGAGAATATGGTGGCCAGCTAGGTGCGGGCCACTGGGAGCACTCCACTGAGCGCTATGTACCACATTTAGGGAACGACTGAGGTAGGAGGCTCAGCGCTGCGAGAGGCGGCAGAAAGGGGGCATTTCACCTTTATGCAGACCCCCATCCCCTGTTCACTTACCCGCATAGACCAACGATAGTGGCGACAGAGCTCATCTGGTAGACAGAGTCCATCTGGTGGAAACTGGCACAGTGGAGCGGGTGCAGAGTGAGAGTGAGGTGGAGCGCTGGCCTGGATATGCACTCGGCCTCTGACGTGGGAGAGCTGTGTCAGCTAGAATCCCCTCCCGGGGGAGAGGGGAAAGAGGCAGGATGAGTTCTGGTGGCTGCAGAAGCACCCTGGAGGAGGTGCACCAAGAGGGTAGGCCTGTTGTGGCTGTGAGCGGCGATTTTGGGGCACCAGAGGCATCTGAGGGAAAAGGAAAGCTATGGTATAAGGAGAACGATAAAATAACTCTCACAGGGGTAAGGAGACACGGGGGAGAAACTTGGTGGGGGCTGTCAGGAAGAGGGAACAGGGACAGGCTGTAAATCAGAATAAGCAGAGCAGAAGCCCAGTGTACACATTGAGAAGCACTACAAAAGAGGTGCACATGGGTTTCAGCAAAGCTTTCCTTGTGTTTCCCGGCTTGGGCACTGTAAGGAGTGCCTATGAGTTGGCAGCAAGTCCCCAGGAAAAGGAGGAGGTCCCAGGGTACCCTGCTCTATGTCCACACAGTAGCCCTAAGATTGTGAAGGAGAGGTTGTTGAGTGTATTAAATAGAAGGGTTAAGATCACCACCTCCCTACAGACATACTATAAGGTGCTGCCTAAGACCTTAACATTGATTGAGGGGATAAGAAAGACCCCTGAAGACAAGCAGGAGGGGCAAAGGCTTGAAGAAGTCAAGATGAATTGTGGGGATCCCCAGTTATTCATCAGCCCCAATAGATATCAAGTGCTGGAGACGATAGACATTGGCAATGAAGGCAATGATGGTGGCAGTGTGAAAGTGACTATGTTACAAGGTTCAGTAACATTCAAATTGGGAGAAGTTGTGCCCTCAAGTAAAGCGGCTTCTGAGCTGTACTCAGAACAGGCTGGGGCATCTTTGGTGAGGATAGATGCAAAAGATTCCATGATATCAGAGCTCGGCTCGAGCCCGGGAAAGGAGGGAGAAAGGCAGGGTCAAGGCCCCAAAGAAGATAAACCTCATCAATCTCTTGCTGAAATGCTGTACTCCTTGTCCATGGAAGTCTGGACTGGCTTTGAGGTTTCTAAGGTGAACCAAAAAGAGATGAGGTTTATGTGAAAACCCGGGGAAGATTCTGGATAACCTCACAAATAAGACAGCTATTTTAGAAGAAGCAGTTGGAGAATTAAAATCAGCAGTGGAAGGAAATAAGGAGGAAATTTGGCTTCTGAAAGCAGTGGAAGAGGGCAATCTCACAAAACTGGAATGCCTGGAAAACCCTCAGAGGAGAAATAATCTGAGAATTTGTGTAATATTCCTGAGGGGCAGGAGGGGGAAGATCTGACAGGTTTTGTGGTGCGCTTTATCAAGGCAGGGTCCAAGTGGAGGAATCAGAGGAAGTTATTGCAAAAGTCATTCAGAGAGTCCATCACGACACTTTTAGGAAGGCTCCCAACAGAAATGAGTCTAAGAAAACTTTAGTCAATTTCCTCACTTAATCTATCAAGGAACATAGGCCTTCATTACAACCCTGGCGGTAAATCCCACTTACCGCCGTGCTAAATGCCGCCAACAGACCGTGGTGGAAATCCGCAACAGGCATTACGACCCACATCTCGTAATCCGCCATGTGAGAGAACAGGGCTGATTGCAGAGGCCCCCTAACTTTTTCCCCCCATTTTCCACTTTTTGCTGGTGTTTTCCTGACTATGATGGTGCCCTGGGTACTGCTAACCAGTCCCAGGGCCTGTGCTCTGTGTAAAGTGGATATGCAAATTAGGCTAATTATAATTGGCTAAGTCAACCTACCTATAAGTCCCTAGTATATGGCATGGCATGTAGGTTTAGGGACCACAGCATAGGTAGTGCACCCATAGGTCCACTGGTGAGGTGCCCAGTGTCATTTTAAAGTCAGGCCTGCCATGCTGGCTGCTTTTAAATTAAAGTTATATGCAAATTCGACTTTGGAATTAAAAGTAGTTCCAAAGTCTTAAACTACCTTATTTTTACATATAAGTCACCCGTAAGGTGTGCCCTTCGTACCCCTAGGGCTGGGTGCCATGTAACTATAAGCAGGGACCTTATAAAAATAGTTTTAGAAGACCTGGTGAGGTAAAAACATCCAAATTCATTTTTCCCTCATTGTAGTGAATGGCTTTCATAGGCTAGAATGGGGAGACTTTATTTTAAGTCCCCTTAAGTGACAGATACAAAGAGTTTGGTATCAAATTAATTGGTTTAATAAATCAATACCACAACTTCCAGTTGTTGGATTTAATATAACTTATTCAGGTAAAGAGTTCTAAACTTTACCTGAAAAGTTGCCAACTTCAGTCCTGCAGTGTTTTTGCTGCTGTGCTCTGATTGGCCAGCCTCTGGCAGCCTGTCCAGGCTGCCTTGATGAGGTGTGAAGTGGTCTGGCTTCACACAAGGAGATGTGCCTGTGGGAGGGGATCTCCCCTCAGCAGATGGTGAGGCAGGAAGGGGAAGGGCTGCCAAACTGGTCTTCAAAGGCAGAGAAGGACATTTGGAGCAACCCAGCAACACCCCCGCATCCTGCAACCCCAGACAACTAGGTGCCCCATTGATTAGATTAGGAGAGGGCAGGAGAGGGGTGTGTTTATGATTTTTAGCCACACCAGTGGGTGGGCTCAGCCAGATGTAATCTCCAAAAACTACTTTCAGCCATGATGGATTTTTGAGGAATGTTGCCTTCTGGGATTGATTTTTGCCACACTTCTCAGGAAGTGGTCATCACAGGGGGAAGGACCCTGCACCTGATTGGAGAATCAGGACACCCCTGTTTTTCACTCAGGAGCACGGATAATACTGGCAGACCTGCACCCACACCTGAGTTCCCTACCAGATTCCCATCAGATTCCAACAAGGAAGAACCACAGAAGAAGAAGGACTGCCCTTCTGGACCCCTGGCCTGCACCCGGGCCCTGCACTCTGAAGGACTGCACCAGCTGCACACTTGGGCTTCACCACAAGAAGGACTTTGCCTGGCTTCAACTGGTTCAAGGAGGGTCTCCCTGTTTGCTACAGGTGAAAAATTTCTAACCAGAGTCCCCTGCACCAACTCCTGAAGAAATCAACCAGCTGACCACTGTCCAGTGGCCAAAAAGGAGTTTGCGCCAGGTGCATTCTGGGAGTTGTAGTCCACACCCCCCCAAGGATCATCTCAGAGCTTCTGGAACCTTGGGGTGAGCTGTGGACCCCAAAAGAGCCTTAAAGGAACATCTGGGAGAAGATCCAGAAGGTTGGAGGAGTTTGGGGAACTTTTGAAAAAAAGCTCCATAGAGTGACCGACCCGCCGCAGCAACTCTAGCCGGTTTGCCTCAACCGTGACCCGGCCTGATTTGCAGGTTCGTCCCGGTGAAGAAAATCTCCAAAAAAAGAGACTAAGGCCCTCATTACAACCCTGGCGGTAAATGCCGCTTACCGCCGTGCAGAAGACCGCCAACATACCGCTGCGGACACGGAATTCCGCTACAGCTATTACGACCAACAACTCGGAATCCGCTATAATCCAGACACCAACACAAGTCTGCCATACCAAAGGTCAGTGTTAAACTACCGATAACAAAACCTCCACTGTCGCGCCAACAGGAATACGCCCACACTATCACGACCCAACCGCGGTCTTTCAACCGCGGTATTCCATTGGCGGTACACACCGCCGCGCTCAAAATACACACACATTTACAAAACACAACCACATTGGACAATTTGAAATACACACACCTGACACACACACACACCACTCCTACATACCCAATCCAATATAAAACACACACCCACATCACCCACAAACCCTTACTACCATAATTCTGATACCACACCATAGAGAGACACCACCATAAACAACACCAGCATCCACAGACACACAACACCATCACTTACACAACATCCACGCACCTCAAACAACACACAACACATCCCCTCATACATCTCAACACGCACCACCTCACACATCACCCACACCACATCATGGCACCTCAACGACACCCCAGGTTCTCTGAGTAGGAGCTCAGGGTCATGGTGGAGGAAATCGTCCGGGTAGAGCCACAGCTATTTGGATCACAGGTGCAGCACACCTCCATTGCAAGGAAGATGGAGCTGTGGCACAAAATCGTCAACAGGGTCAACGCAGTGGGACCGCACCCCTGAACACGGGATGACATCAGGAAGAGGTGGAACGACCTACGGGGGAAGATACGTTCCGTGGTCTCCAGACACCAGATTGCTGTACAGAGGACTGGCGGTGGACCCCCATCTCCTCCCCCACAACTAACAACATGGGAGGAGCAGGTCTTGGCAATACTGCATCCTGAGGGCCTCGCAGAAGTAGCAGGAGGACTGGACTCTGGTAAGTGAAAGCTTCACTGTTATATCCCCCACCCTACCTGCATGCCATCACATACTCCCACCCTCACCCTCACCCCATCACTCCAACACCTCACATATGCCCCCCTATCACAACCCACCCATCCCAACACCAAGCCCTGCATGCAACACCAAAGCATGGACACCCATCAACAAAGCATGTCCACTACAGATACCCACACAGACCCCAGACCAAATATCACACAAGGACCAAGACAAGAATGCAAGCACTGGAGTACAGGGTCACTCACCCATTGCACACGATGGCACACACAGATGCAATAATCATGCCTTTACACCCCTGCAGGACCCCAACCCAACGTCACCAGACAGGAGGTACCAGACATATCCAGTCCCCCCACAGAAGAGACCCACAGTGATGACAGTAGCTCTGCACAACTGGATCAAGATGACCAGCCCGGCCCATCAGGGACCTAGGGACAGTCGGTTTCCCTGACACTGGCACAAGCCACCACAGACCCTCCCCCCTCAGGAAACACCAGCACAGCACCCACCCAACCGGCCCATCCCTCTGTCCCCAGGACACGTCAATCAGCAGTGTGACAGGGGGAGGACAGGCCCAGGGAACCCACTCTCCACAAGGCCCTCTCCAACATCATGGGAGATTAACATCATTCCCAGGAGACTATGGCACCGGTACTGGCCAAGTTTCAGGAGACCCAGCAGCTGCAGGAGGAACACTATCTGGGGATCTGGTCACCATTGCAGGGGTCCTGCAAGACCTTGTCAACACCAGGAGGGACACTGTGGCACAACAAGGGGCCCCTGACACTAGCCTGGATGATTAACAGCCCTCCACCTCCGCCGGCGCTAGTGGACAGGAGGCACCGCCACAGGAACACGACACCAGCACCCCACCCCAACTTAAGTGGGGAGGAGGCAGATTCATACCCTAGTATGAAGAGGTGCTTAACCAAGAAGTTTGGTCTGACCCCAGAGCAGTATATGATGAAGTTCAGGGACACCCAGAAGGTCAATACCCAGTCTTTGTAGATACCTCACTTAAGGCACTAGAGGGCTGGATTCATGGTAACAATGTAAATACTTATGAGGGGTTATACAATCTGATCATGAGAGAGCACATCTTGACCAATTGTATCCAAGAAAGGTTAAGCCAGCATCTAGTGGACTCTAAGCTGACCAACCCTAGAGAGCTGGGGGAGGCAGCTGATGAGTAGTTGAGAACCAGGGTGGTTGTCAAGTCCCAGGGGGGAGACTCCAAGAAGGGGGGGTCTGGTCCCCAAAAACAGAGGGAGGTGGTAAGCCCACCACAGAGACTCCCTCTGTACCCCAGAACACTAAGAAGGAAGAGAGTAAATCCCACTCCCACTCTGACAAGCAGAGACAGGGAGACCCAGGGTAAAAAAAAACTATTGGCCAGTAAGGTTTGCTTTGACTTTCAGCAGACAAGCCACTTCAGAGGAGATGCAGCCTGTCCAAGGAAGGTGGTTAGCACTGGGCTGTCCAGTGTAGCCATGGAGGAGGACTCCAAGGGGGGAGACTTAAGGTGGAGAACCACCCCACAAACGGTCCCTGAGATCCAGGAACAAGACAGAGAACATTGCCAAGACCCCAGCCAGGAAATGAAGCCCCCTGAATGTCACCCTCCTGTCCTACTTTGTCACCCTATCCATCCTTCAACTGCAATTGCTCCACTTCCTATGCCCCACTGGACAATGCACCTGTGAAACAAATAGACTGGACTCTGCCATGGACATTCCTCCACCATCACCCCTGCCCATTTTACAACCCCCTCCACTTATTTGCACAGAAATAAACACACTTCAATCACAAAACAATCTGGAGTCAGTCTGTGCTTTCACAAACATGTAATTGCAATAACCATGGAATATAGCAATGTCAATTTAATTGTTCACATACCGATGTAACACAGCTGTAGGGCTGGAGGAAATATAGCAGAGAGCACAACGTGGGACCCGCATCTGTGAAATGGAAATGCAAAGTGACAATTCAGGGTCCATGCACTGAGTGAAAATGACAGACGTATGCTAGCTCCAACAATAGTATGAGATGTGGGAGGCAGTGACATCTTCTTACCTGTGTCTCACTGGAAGTATTGCATGATTATGTTGTTTCTGCCACAAGACCACTAGCTGGACCATCCTCCTGCAGAAAAGGCACCTGCCGTCGCAAAGCCAGGTTGTGCAGCATACAGCAGGTCACGATGATCTGGCACACCTTGTTTGGTGAGTAGTAGAGAGAACCACCTGTCATATGGAGGCACCGGAACCTGGCCTTCAGGAGGCCGAAGGTGCATTCAATCACCTGTGCCTCATTGTAGCGTTCCTCTGCCCTTGTCCTGGGATTTCTCACTGGGGTCAGTAGCCATGACAGGTTGGGGTAACCAGAGTCACCTGCAAATGTCGAGGGACAACTGTTAGGCACACACAAACCGGTAGGGACAACCCCATACCCAGACAACTATTCACACTGTATAGGGTCCTTGTCCTCACCTATTAGCCATACACGATGCCTCTGGAGTTGCCCCATCACATAAGGGATGCTGCTATTCCTCAGAATGTAAGCGTCATGCACTGAGCCAGGAAATTTGGCATTCACATGGGAGATGTACTGGTCGGCCAAACACACCATCTGCACATTCATAGAATGGTAGCTCTTCCAGTTTTTGTATACCTGTTCACTCCTGCGGGGGGTACCAAGGCCACATGTGTCCCATCAATGGCACCTATGATGTTGGGGATATGTCCCAGGGCATAGAAGTCACCTTTCACTGTGGGCAAATCCTCCACCTGAGGGAACACGATGTAGCTCCGCATGTGTTTCAGCGGGGCAGATAACACTCTGGACAACATGTTAGAGGACATTGGCTGTGACATCCCTGATGCCATGGCCAATGTTGTTTGAAAGGAGCCACTTGCCAGGAAATGGAGCACTGACAGGACCTACACTAGAGGGGGTATTCCTGTAGGATGGCGGATAGCTGACATCAGGTCTGGCTCCAACTGGGCACACAGTTCCTGGATTGTGGCACGATCAAGTCTGTAAGCGATAATGATGTGTCTGTCTTCCAGTGTCGCCAGGTCCACCAGGAGTCTGTATACCGGAGGATGCCGCCATCTCATCATATGCCCCAGCGGACGTGCCCTATGGAGGAGAAGGGTGAGCAGAGGGTCATACACCACAAAGGTTTCACAAGGCTTTTTAGCACAATCGTGAAATAATCTGTGTGTGCCTTTGTCTGTCCGTATTCATGGCCAAAATTGCTGTGATGCAGTTAGTTGGCCTGCCATGTGGCCACCTAAAATGGCGGCTGCCTGACCTGTAAGGAGGGACAAGGGGAAATGAGGTAACTGCGCTGGCGTTGTGTAGCGTCGCGGTAGGCGGTCGAAGACCGCAGCACAATTCAGCATTGGTTATCATTGGGCCCTATGGGTTCCAGGAGCCAATGACGATGTATGCCGGCAGTGACAGTACGCACTGCAGCGGACGTGACTGCCATTTTCTATCAGTTCCCTCACTTAATACCTGACCTTCAACAGGAGAGGACCTACACTGCAAGTGCTGCTGTGACCTGCTTCTGGAAGCGACAATGGCTACAGTGTCTGGGGAAAGGGCCCCTGCCTTCACTGCGGAGGAGTTAGACAAACTGGTCGATGGGGTCCTCCCCCAGTACGAGCTACTCTACGGTCCTCCAGACAAACAGGTGAATAAACTGTGTGCATGGTGGATGTCACATGATTGTATGGAGTGTCCTGGATGGAAGAGACAAGGGGGGGGCACAGGCCAGCATGTGAGGATGGTGAGTGTATGTTTTTCTGGGCCAGGGTGGGAGGTTTGTGGACAATGAGTGAAAAGAACTGTAGGGGGGAGTAACATCCATTTTTACTTCACTATTCCTCTAGGTCAGCACCCACCAGAAGAAGGGTATTTGGCGTGCCATCGCCAAGGAAGTGCAGACCCTGGGGGTCTACCATAGACGGAGCACCCACTGCCGTAAAAGATGGGAGGACCTGCGCCACTGGAGCAAGAAGACGGCAGAGACCCACCTGGGGATGGCCTCCCAATGTGGAAGGGGTGCCCATCGCACCATGACCCTCCTGATGTACCGGATCCTGGCAGTGGCATATCCTGAGTTGGATGGGCGCTTGAGGGCATCACAGCAGCCACAAGGGGGTGAGTACAGTCTCATTCAGCTGACTCTGCGCGCTTGACAAGGTGTCTGGGTGGGGTAGGTGGGCTATGGGTTCCCCTAGGCCAGGGCAGACGCGCCAAGGTACATCCATTGTTTTGCAGGCTCAGTGCCACTACAACCCCAAAGGTGGTAGTTGCCCTCTACACCTAGTCAGGCTTCTATGGGTTCTAGTTGTGCATGAAATGGGTCTAGACAGAGTCCCCCATGGGCATGTGCTTTTCTCCTGCACTGTTAGTGCATGCGCTGGTGCATAAGGCTGCTCCCTGTATGCTGTGTCCGCCAACGGTAGTGGTGTTGCAGGCATTGATCATGTGTCTCTTCTGTCTTCCCCCCCTTTTTGTTTTGTCACCCTGCCCTTTTGTGCATTAGCATCATCTGGTGGAGGAGCATTGGCACCGGAGCAGGAGGGAGCTGCAACCCACATGGCCCTGGAGGGTGAATTTACGGAGTCTGAAGGCACCAGTGGGACGAAGGGCGAGGGGAGCTCCACGACGGGGACAGGAGCAGACACCAGCGACAGCAACTCCTCCTCTGATGGGAGCTCACTTGCGGTGGCGTGCACCTCTGTGCCCACCGCATCAACAGGTACAGCCGCCACCCCGCCTACCAGCACATCCCTCCCAGCAGCCCCTCATCGAGTTTCCCGTGCCCGCTCAACCAGGAGGGTGGGCATCTCCTTCGCCCCAGGCACCTCAGGCCCTGCCCCAGTCAGCCCTGCTGCCCTCAGTGAGGAGGCTATTGACCTCCTGAGATCCCTCACTGTTGGGCAATCAACCATTTTGAATTCCATCCAGGGTGTCGAGAGGCATTTTCAGCAAACAAATGCATACCTTGACGGCATTCATTCTGGTGTTGCAGCCCAACAGAAAGAATTTCAGGCTCTGGCCTCACCACTGATGGCAGCCATTGTCCCTGTGTCCAGCCTGCCCCCTCCAACTTTCTCTACCCAGACCCAATCCCCTCTACCTCAGCCTATCTCAAGCACACCTTCAGACCAGCATGCACACTCTTCAACACACAGAGTGGACATGGCAAACATAAGCACCATACATCCCACAGGCACTCACAAAAGCATGCAGACACACCAACATCCACTGCCTCCACTCTGTCCCCCTTCTTCACATCCTCCTCCTCTCTCTCAGTCTCATCTCCACTCACACCTGCATGCACTACATCCTCAGCCACTACCTCCATCACCAGCACGCCCATCACTACACACCGCTCATGTGCAATCACCACCCCCACTACCATGCACACGTCCGCTGTGTCCTCTCCCAGTGTGTCTATGAGCCCTCCTCCCAAACTATACAA
This sequence comes from Pleurodeles waltl, assembly GCF_031143425.1. Taxonomy (NCBI): domain Eukaryota; kingdom Metazoa; phylum Chordata; class Amphibia; order Caudata; family Salamandridae; genus Pleurodeles; species Pleurodeles waltl. The sequence goes on along the minus strand of NC_090440.1, from coordinate 1,084,457,343 downwards.
ACGCAGGCACACACCCACCCAACAGCCATCCACCTCACAACAGCCTCTGACCCATGCACCTTCACCCAAATTCAGCAGACGTACACCTCCTACACCCACTACCTGTTCCTCCACTCCCAAACCCGCTCCATCTTCCCGTCCCAGTGTGTCTAAGAAACTTTTCCTGGCTAACAGTGACCTCTTCCCTACACCTCCACCCCCGTCCTTTCCCTAGTGCCGAGATGTCCAGGTCCCAGCCCAGCACCTTAGCCACCAAATCCTCCAGCACTGTAGTCTCAGCAAGTCGGGTCACATCGCGGGTGACAACCATCAGGGCTGCCAGTGTGCCACCTAGTGAGGCCAAGGATCAGCCAATTCTGCCACCTGCCAAGGTGAATAAGGTACCCACATGCCATAGGGAAAAGCCGCACCAACCACCCAGCAAGTGCTCCTCCAAGCCAATAGGGGACAGTGCCAAGGGACCAGCAGCGACATCCAAGGTGGGGAAGGGACACAAGGTGAAGGGGAAGTCAGGACAGGGCACGGAACCTCCGGCTGAGGGACAAGAGTCACCCCTTCTGGCAACCAGAACAGCAACCTGTACAGTGGTGGACACCGCCACATGCATGTCTGCTGCCTCTGCAACAGTCCCCAGCATCATCCCCAGTCGGCAGCTGTCCGAGGCTGCAGGAGACATCCTGCTGTCTCCCTCCACAGGTGCTGACACATTCACCACTGGCAGCATTGCCGCCACAGACACCACTGCAACCACCGCCACCAGCCCCGCGACGTGCTCAGACAGTGCCACCACAGCCGACATGGCTAACATCCCCAGTGGGCAACCGTCCGAGGCTGCAGAAGACGTCCTGGACCCTGCACAGCATACATGAGGCACGACACCTAGCACTGTTTTACCAGCAGGTGGCAGGCAAAGTCGCAGCGGGGTGGAGTGTGTCTCTGCCTCCATGGAGTATCATGCTACCTGTTCCCAGGCTATCTCGTGGCACACACACCCAGGTGAGGGAATGGGACCTGCCACACTGCATGTGAAGCACTCTGGGCATCAAGCTCCCTCCAGAACCAGTAGAGAAAAGCATCCACTCACACAGTCCTTGGCAGGATGAAGCACTCTGGGCACAATTCCCCCTCCAGAACCAGTGGAGAAAAGCATCCACAACCCCAGTCCTTGGCAAGATGAAGCACTCTGGGCACCAAGCCCCCTCCAGAACCAGTGGAGAAAAGCATCCACTCACACAGTCCTGGGCAGGATGAAGTACTCTGGGCACCTAGCCCCCTCCAGAACCAGTGGAGAAAAGCATCCACAACCCCAATCCTTGGCAGGATGAAGCACTCTGGTCACAATGCCCCCTCCAGAACCAGTGGAGAAAAGCTTCCACTAGAGAGACTGTGGCCTTGCACTCCCCAGGATAAAGCAGTGGGCAAACCACCCACTTGTGAGACTTGAGAGACTGTGGCTTTGCACTCCCCAGGACTAAGCAGTGGGCAAACCACCTACTTGAGAGACTTTAGAGACTGTGGCTTTGCACTCCCCAGGATAAAGCAGTGGGCAACCCACCCACTTGAGAGACTTGAAAGACTGTGGCTTTGCACTCCCCAGGACTAAGCAGATTGGGAGATTGAATAAACACTGTGGGACAGGGAGGTTATTTATTGGAGAAGATTCAGGATGAGCAGACATAACCAACAAACTGAGAATTCTGTCCTGAAACATTACTGTGGTTCGTGTTAAGGGTAGGCGACGGAAGCTGTTTCAGTATCTAAGGGATTTTATGGCAAGTGTTTTTGTGCTTCAGGAGGTACACCTGACTAAATCAGAGTGTATGGATTTGTTTAAGTTTCAAAGACAGGTACATCAAGTTGTATGTACGAGTCAAAATGTGGGGACGAAAGGAGTTGCTATTGTGCTCAAGAAATATCCAAACCTCTCATTTGGGAAAAACATGGTATATAATGCTGGGAGTTGGGTAATCCTGAAGTAGACAGCTGATGATCAGGTGAATACCCTAGTTGGATATTATGGGCCAAACATGGACGATATAGGTCTCCTGACAGACAGACTTGTACCAACATTTGCTGCAATTTCTGGATCCCATCATCTGGTCGGAGGATTTCACTCTAGTTCTGAACTATGACTTGAATAGATTCTCAGGTAGTAGGTCAGTAGTTAATGAGAAAATTCAATCTCAGGTGAAGGTTATGATGCACCAGCTGAAACTATGTGATGTATGGTGAGAACGGATGGGGTAATTGCGAGGGTATACCTTTAGTACTAAAAAATATAGGCATCAGTTAAGGATTGACTATTTCTTAGTGGATGGCAGGTTTATAGATTCAGTTCAAGACATTTCATATGTGGGGGCCCACACGTCAGACCATTCTGTGGTAAGCTTGGATATTAATATTGCGGGTAAAGTAAAGCAGCGTAGGTGGACGATAGATAGGATCCTACTGTTGGATGAGCAGGCAGTGAATGAGCTTTGATCCGAAGCAAGGGAGATCTTCTCCATGAATCATAAATCATCCCCTTTGGGGAAGGTGTGGGACTTGCATAAAGCTTTTTAAGGGGTAGACTTATCAGGCTGGTGTCTTTCAAAAGGAAGACTTACAGTATGGAGATTAACAAGTTGGAGTCACAAGTAAGGGAGGTGGAGGAAAAATTGGCTCAGTGTGTTCTTGGTGCTGAGGAGATAGACCATCTGAATGTGCTACTTCAGTCAGCGAAGGACAGGCTTGCTGCTGTGATCGAAGGAAGGGTTAGGAGCAGATGTGAAGTGAATAGAGTGGCACACTTTGAGTATGGGGAAAACTGGGGGACATTAATTGCATGGAAAATAAAGTCCAACTTAACCAGAAATACTATAAGTGAGCTGTACTGTAGGAAGACGGGGGCCATCTTGAGGAGCAGCAAGGATATTAAAAATACTTTGCAAGGTTTTTTCAAGGAATTATATTCAGAGGGTTTGGAGGTGGCAAAGGAGAGGGTGCAGAATTGGTTTGAGCGTGAAAATCTAGGTTGAGTGACAAAGATAATATATGACTTACTAAATATATTGAGCAGTCTGAGGTGGAACAGGCTATTAAGTCTAGCGAGGCAGATAAAGCTCCAGGTCAGGATAGTCTACACTTGGAGGTTTTATAAGGCTCTGGGTGAGACTATAACACCAGTCTTGACCACGCTTTTTGGAGACATTTTGGAGTCAGGTGCCATGCCACCCCCATTCGGGGACGAAGCTATTATCACATTGATACTAAAATCAGGGAAGTGTCCAAGGAATTGTGACTGTTACAGGCCAATATCACTCTTAAATGGTGATTATAAGATGTTTGTGAAAATATTGTCAAATAGATTGAGTGGGGTGATTGGTGGGCTTCTACATGACAATTAAAAAGGATTTCTAAAGGGCAGGCACTTGCTTGAGTTAACACAGGGTCTGATTGCTCGAATAGATTTAGCAAAGACTTGTGAAACTTCCTTGACAGTAGTTATGTTGGATGCCACTAAGGCATTTGTCAGAGTAAATTGGACGTATCTACATACATTGTGTATGATCTTTAACTTTGGGTGAGAAATGTTGTCGGGTATTACAGAGGATATATCAGAATTCCCAAGCAAGAGTATTAGTGAATGGCTCCCTTACCATCCCCTTCAATATAGCAAGGGAAAAAAGACAGGGGTGTCTGCTGTCACCACTTTTATTTGATCTGTATATAGAGCCCCCTGCTTGTAAAATCAGGAAGGAGAGGGTTATAGTGGCCTTTAGCTGTAATGGATAGCAAAGGAAGGTATCTCTTTATGCTGACGATCTTATGGTATATACTTCTGACTTAGGGGGCACTTTGCCAGCTCTAGAGAAGTTAGCAGCAGAGCTCTAAAGGGTGGCAGGGTATCAGGTTAACATCAAGAAGATGGAAGTCATGGTTTGGAATATGCAGAGGGAGAGCGCATTAATTAAAAGTGAAATTAAGTTTTGTGGGTCATTATGACCCAGTACAAAAATAAAATGGCAGAAGTACATATTGCTAAGACATGAGGGACTCCTGCAAGTTAATGAAGAGCTTGGTACACTTACCACTCACTACTATAGCAGGAGTCAGTCTGGTTAAGAAGTATATTCTGCCTAAGTGTACGTTTATTTTTCACACAATCCCATTGATGTTCAGGAAAGAATGGCTTGGTAAATTACATGGCGGGATAAATAGCTTTATCTGAATTTCAAAGGGGCATGTATTGTATGGAAAAAGTTATAGAGAAAAAATGAGGTAGGGGGTTTGACCCTCATTAATTTTCAGTACTATGCGTAGGCATTTCTCTTGAAAAATAGTAAATGCTTGTTGAATAGCCCAGTGGAGGTGGGGTTAGGGGTGGTGTATACAGCCACGGTGAATGATATTCAGGATGCAGGCTTTGGCTTCCTGTATAAATTTGGTGACCCAAAGTTTTTGAAAAAGGTGAAGTTTAAGGTGCTACAAGATCTAGCAGAATTGTGTCATCAAGTTAGGAAGATTACCAACAGTTCCTATTATAGCAAGTATGCATCTATCTGGAGTTCCCCTAGCTCACCGTAATGTACTAAGGATAGTCTAGTAACCCCCCTGAATGAGGCAGGATTTTAGGAGTGGAGTCAACTTTGTCAAGGTGGGTGTTGTTGCCCTGGGAGGATTTTATTTTAGATGTGGGTTTAAAGGCTTCCAAGTTCAAATATCTCCAAGGGAAAAGCTGGTTGCAGATGCTCGATAATGTGGTGGGGTGGTCAAATGAGCTTTAAGAGTTATTATATCAGAATGCTCACATGAAGAAGGAAGTTACACGATGGTATTGGTTAATGGTGGACCTCTCATAAGGAGGCTTCCTGCTACCAGAGGAGTAGTAGGGAGAATGCTTGATGGAGATTTAGATAAGAAACTTATGGAAAGTATTGAATAACCTTCTATACAGTGTAGTAATACCCACATATTTAAGGAGAAACCACATTTTTTCCATCCATAGGGCATTTTGGAACCCGGAAATAATATTTAAAATGAAGGCTGGCAACCTAACCAGGTGGAAGAAATGGTGGCTTGAAGGTACCAATGCTGTACACATGTTTCTGGAATGCCCACTAATCAGCTAATTGTGGGAAGATGTGTGCACTGCAGTAAGTGAGATTCTTTTTGTGACACTTCAGGTAAGCCCTGCTCTTGTTGTTTTGGGGCTTTGCAAGATCAAGTCAGAGTGAGCAATGATAGCACCAACTACTTGTTTGTCTGGCTCAGCTTCTGCAGTGGACTCTGGTCAGTCTAATACTCCTACTCCAATAATAGTGTCCTGTGACTGCACCTGAAAGTTTCCACTGTTGCCATGATGTTGGGCTGAAGGATCAGGATGCATCAGAGAACTGGGCTACTCCAGGCAAGGGTTATTCTTTTTTTTCTCCTGACTGACACATGCATCAAGGGCGGTTTATCTGAAACAAAGTTCCCAAGGAAAACACCTGGAAGTGAATGAGCACAAAAACATTAATTGGTGATTACCTATGTACATTGAATTATTGATTTATTGATTGTTATTTTAAATCTGTAGATGCATTTTGTGTTTAGTTTAAGTAGATTTTTTTTTATAGTTATATTTGTCATTTATATTTTAGTTATGGGCTGTTGGAGTTGTTAGGGAATAAGATGAGAAGTTATTTAAATTATAATTATTTTAACAAATTAGCTTTGTATGCTAATTAAATATGTAATTGGTATTTCATTATGTACATTCCTAATTGATTACTTCTTACATGAATTATCTGTTTATAAAGTAATTGATAATTGATTAGTAACTGTAATAAATAATATTTGGAAACTTTTTTGATATGTATTATTGGTATTAATATTACTTTTTTTATTTCATTATTGTTTTCATGTTAATGTTTTATTTATGATTTGTCATTTTTGTGGGCAGTTGTTTTTTTGTTGCAAGAAAGAGAAGTTCACAAATGTTACATTTGCTTACTTCTTTGTTAAATTATTTTTTAATCTATTTTTTATGTGTCTTTTTATTTATTTAATGGTACATATTTTTTAAACATTTGTTTTAATAGTTTTGTATTGCAAATAGTTTTAATATTTGCTTACAAACTATTGGAATGTTATATGTAACCTTTCTGAAGTACAGCAGTTTCCATGTTTTGGCTTACTATGGAGTGGGAATAGTAAATTTAATCTGTTCAAATTTTAACACTTTCCCTACTGTTGATTAGCTTGGAGTGAGAATAGGAAATCTTATCACTACAAAGTCCAACCCTTTTCTTCTTTTCTTTAGATTAGAATGACAATAGTAAATAAAACCCTTTCAAAGTACATCACTTTCCCTATTTTCTCTACCTTGGGGAGGGAATAGCAATTTAGATGTTCCTAAGGGCCTCAAGCCCCCATCCCTAATGTTCCAGAATTCAGGCCTGGGTGTTTGGGTCCCTCATGCCAATATATGTCTAAGGGAGGGGCACATGCCCCCTACTCTTAATAAAAAAATAATTACAGAGGCCTAAGGAGATGGGTCCTTTGGACCATTAAACATCTTGGGGAGAGGACTACACACCCACCTTCCCCTTATATTTTATAATGTTGCAATCCTTAGGCCCCTGACTTACCTATGGGGACTGTAAACTGATATTTACAGTGGTACTGCTAAGAAAGTTCAGTTTTTGGCACAACACTTTTCCTCTCAGACCCCGTTAGCCATAAGGCCAAGGGAGGGCAGCAGGAAAGGACCTCAAGCTGACCTCAGAAGTCAGCAGAGAGGGGCCCAGGTAGCACAAAGGACCACTGAGGGTAGGCAGGTGTGGGTATGGTCACCACATGGGCCACTGAGGGCAGGCCAAGAGCAGCAAGCTGACCTCAGAGGACAGCAATCATGGGCAGCACAACAGATCATGGACAGTAGGTGGGAGGTGGCAGGACCAGCACCTAAACTACAGAGAGCTGACATGGGCAAACCCCCCACTGTGCATAACTGATCAAAAAACTTAACTTACAGCAAAAACAGAATGCCTGAGTTTGCAAGTATTTATCCATGCATATACACATGGGAGTTTATCTAGTAAAATTTTGTATCTCCTGATTTTTTTCCCTTATGCTTATCATGATAAAACGTTTATGTTCGTAGACCTCTTATGTGTGGTCATGTATCTACATATTTATTTATTTTCCTCCCCCTGTAGAGAAAAAAAAAACAACTCTACCAAATCTCATCAAGTCACCACTATAAGTCTCATCTTACTCCTCTTCCAAAATATCCCCTACCTCCACTCTCTGACTCATTGCAAAACCTCTTTTAATATTATGAACTTCAATAACTCTTTCCAAACTCTTTCATCCTCTATCCAACCTTTAACATATTCCTTTAACTAACAGTCTCTGTGGCTCATCCTAAACCTCTTTTATGACTGCGAACCCCCAAATGATCCTTTATAAACTCTTCCCTTCTCTACCCATCCTCTATCGTTTTCATCAAACTAACAAACTCACATGCCAACTACTCCTAGCACTTCCAAAAACTATTTATATTTTCCCCACCTAATCCACCAGGAATCCACCTTTAGGTTCCAAAGTAGAGGGCTACTCACTGAAAAGTAGTGCTTACTGAGGTAGTAAGCAATATATAAATACAAGTACTGTCACATCATCCATGCCATGGCATTTTAATTGACCTCATTTGTGACATCACTGATGATATCACTTAATGAATGTGACAGTTTGCTATACGCTTTTTATTTCAGAAGGTTTTCAGCGAGCTACTACTAGACCAAATTTTCTAACACCTTTGTAGCCCTTAACCTTTTGCAACAAGTAGGATGGGACATGAAACATGTCTGTAAAATCACCCATATTTAGTAGGTATTATGTTTTTTTAGTTAGTACTCAGGTGCATAGGAAATGTGATGTCTCTGTAGTTATTAATGTTCCAATTTATTAAATCCTAAATACCCTTCAAAATGATGTTTGGACGTTATCACAATGAGATGTACTTACTAAATAGACCATTTGACACAGAATTTCAAGGCAACTGCTTCGCACGTCTGCATTAGCAAATGATAGGTCATGTACAACCAAGCTCTATGGACAAGCGTTCATAGATTATAAAAGTGTACTAGACATATTCTGAAATGAGCAGAATGATGTAAACCATTAGAACAGTGCTCATATATTATATATTCTTCAGCAATGTATAATGTCTGAAAATTGTCACGGTGCTTCTAGAAAAAAATATCTTCACCCTATAATTTTCTGTTTTATATAAAAATTGTCTATAGCACTACATGGCAACTCTTTAATGTCAGCAAGTGCATAGAAATGCAAAGGTGAATAAGTTATTGCAAGAAGAAGCTTCAGATTTTCTCACATATTTCTGGCCGCACACATTGAGTTAAGCCATAATTTTAATTAAAACATACATCTGCAACTCATACTAGCTATGCATAGTCTCTACCTTGTGTAAATGATGTACTGCTGGCTCTTACTGGTAGTTAAACTGTGCACCACATAACCTTTATCATATTGAATCAAGGCTGCACTAATTCATCTTTATCCAACCCTGGCTTCTAGGGGGGTCACACTATAATATTTGAATCACTTAAAAGCAAAATTCCTTTTGGCCAGATTTGGCATAGCAATATGACCCCTCCACCACCATGCATGTTGACTACAGTCATCAGACTGGAGTGGGGTAGCCAGGGAAGGTGAACTATTCAACTTCTCCATCCATCTTAAATATAGGCTGTAGCCATCATTGCAGTTGTACCCGTGGCTGGCAGAGGATGAATGATAGGTGCTCCTGCACAGAGTACTTCTTGAGACATGAGTACTTTGGAAATTACTTCAGGCCTAAGGGTTACTATTACTGGAAATTACTGCTCTTCCTTTATCACATATGGTTACTTTAAACTTTTGTTACCTCCACTTGCTATACATCTACTTTGGGCATTAGGAAGTTGTTGGAAAATGGGTTATTGGTAAGGGCAGGTAGGTACCTACACCTAGCAACAAGCCACTAACCTCCACTTAGGTCCAGTTAGGTCTCAGTAAATTAACCCCAGCTCAACCCTTGGTAGCTTGGCAACGAGCGTCAAGGCTTAACTTAGGAGACAGTGTGTAAAGCATTCAAATATCACAAGACAGTAATTAAATAAAACACAGGAAACAGTTTAAAAATCCAAAACCAAGTTATAACAATAGTTTCTATTTTTATCTTTAAAATGACACCAAAACGAATAAAATCGGATAAAGGGAACCGGAGATATGAATTTATAAAGAATTATTATTCTTCTAGCGCTTAGAAACAAAAAGCGCCAATCGGGTCATCTGGTTGCACCTCGACCGGGGCAAAGTCAAAGTTTCAGGCCGACCGCGATGGAGCCCTGTTCGGCTACAGGTCGCGGGAGGCCTCGGTTAAAAGTTTACCTTCACACTTAGGGCCTCATTATGACCCTGGCGGGCGGCGGAGGCCGCCCGCCAGGATCCCGCCCTCCAAATTACCGCGCCGCGGTCAAAAGACCGCGGCGGGTATTACGAGTTTTCCCCTGGGCTGGCGGGCGGTTCCAGTAAAACCGCCCGCCAGCCCAGGGGAAAACGATCTTCCCACGAGGATGCCGGCTCGTAATCGAGCCGGCGGAGTGGGAAGGTGCGACGGGTGCAGTGGCACCCGTCGCGTATTTCAGTGTCTGCAAGGCAGACACTGAAATACTTTTCGGGGCCCTCTTACGGGGGCCCCTGCCGTGCCCATGCCATTGGCATGGGCACGGCAGGGGCCCCCAGGGGCCCCGCGACCCCCCCTACCGCCATCCTGTTCATGGCGGCTTTCCCGCCATGAACTGGATGGCGGTAGGGGGGGTCAGAATCCTCATGGCTGCGGAGCGCGCTCCGCAGCCATGGAGGATTCCAAAGAGCAGCGGAAAGTCAGCGGGAGACCGCTGACTTTCCGCTTCTGACCGCGGCTGAACCGCCGCGGTCAGAATGCTCATTGGAGCACCGCCAGCCTGTTGGCGGTGCTCCCGTGGTCGGTGGCCGCCAGGGTCAGAATGACCCTCTTAGTCTTTATTTTGAAGATTTTCTTCAGCAGGACGAACCTGCCAGTCTTATCCGACCGCCTGGAGCCCTTCTCCGGATACGCGATGCTGGAATCCTCGGTGGAGATTTTTACCTTCGGACTTAGACGTTTTTTCGAGGTGAAAATCCTTCGACCGGGGTAAACCTGGATCTTGATCCGACGTCCATGGAGCCCTTCTCGGATACGATGGCTGGGAGGTCCCGGTCAACTTTTTACCTTTGGACTTAGTCTATTTTTCAGAGATTTTTCTTTACCGGGACGAACCACCAAATCAGGCCGGGTCGCGGTTGAGGCAAGCCGGCTAGAATTTCCGCGGCGGGTCAGTCCCTCTATGGAGCTTTTTTTCAAAAATTCTCAAATCTTCTCCAAACTTCTGGGGCTTAACCCAGATGTTCTTTTAAGGTTCTTTTGGGGTCCACAACACACCCCAAGGGTCCAGAAGTTCTGAGATGGTCCTTGGGGGGTGCAGACTACAACTCCCAGAATGCACCTGGCGCAAACTCCTTTTTGGCCACTGGACAGTGGTCAGCTGGTCACTTTCTTCAGTAGTTGGTGCAGGGGACTCTGGATAGCAATTTTTCACCTGCAGCAAACAGGGAGTCCCTCCTTGAACCAGTTGAAGCCAGGCAAAGTCCTTCTTGTGGTGAAGGCCAAGTGTGCAGCTGGTGCAGTCCTTCTGAGTGCAGGTTCCAGGTGCAGGCCAGGGGTCCAGCAGGGCAGTCCTTTTTCTCCTTTAGTTCTTTTCTTGTTGAAATCTGGTGGGGATCTGAGGTGTGGGTGCAGGTCTGCCAGTTTTATCCTTGCTCGTGGGCGAAAAGCAGGGGGGTCCTGGTTCTCCAATCAGGTACAGGGTCGTCCCCCTGTGATGACCACTTCCTGGGAAGTGTGGCAAAAATCCATCCCAGAAGGCAATATTCTCTAAAAGTCTAACATGGCTGAATCTGATTTTTGGAGGTTACATCTGGCTGAGCCCACCCACTGGTGTGGCTAAAAATCATAAACACACCCCTCTCCTGCCCTCTCCTAATCTAATCAAGGGGGCACCTAGTTGTCTGGGGTTGCAGGATGTGGGGGTGTTGCTGGTTGCTCCAAATGTCCTTCTCTGCCTTTGAAGACCAGTTTGGCAGCCCTCCCCCTTCCTGCCTCAGCATCTACTGAGGGGAGATTATCTCCCACAAGCACATTCCTTTGTGTGAAGCCAGGCCACTTCCCACCTCGTCAAGGCAGCTTGGCTAAGCTGCTGCAGGCTGGCCAATCAGAGCACAGCAGCAAAAACAATGCAGGGCTGAAATTGGCAACGTTTTAGGTCAAGTCTAAAACTTTTTACCTGAACAAGTCATATTAAATCCAACAACTGGAAGATGTGGGATTTATTACAACAATTAATTTGATACCAAATTCTTGGTATGCAACATTTAAGGAGACTTTAAAATTTAAAATAAAGTCTCCCCATTCTAGCCTATGAAGGCCATTTACTTCAATGAGGGAAAAACGAATTTGGCTGTTTTTACCTCACCAGGGTTTATAAATCTATTTTTATAAAGTCCCTGCTTATAGTTACATGGCACCCAGCCCTAGGGGCACATAGGGCACACCTTAGGGGTGACTTATATGTAAAAATAAGGTAGTTTAAGACTTTGGAACTACTTTTAATTCCAAAGTCGAATTTGCATATAACTTTAATTTAAAAGCAACCAGCAAGGCAGGCCTGCCTTTAAAATGACACTGGGCACCTCAGCAGTGCACCTAGGTGCGGACCACCTATGCTGTGGTCCCTAAACCTACATGCCCTACCATATACTAGGGACTTATAGGTAGGTTAACTTAGCCAATTATAATTAGCCTAATTTGCATATCCATTTTACATAGAGCACTGGCCCTGGGACTGGTAAGCAGTACCCAGGGCACAGCCAAGAGTCAGTAACCACCAGTACCTGTCCAAAAAGTGTGGGGGTGACCAGGGCAAAAAGGAGGACTTTCCTACAGAGGTGTATTTTATGTGGGGTAGTACCCCACTACAGTTTGGCAGATTGTGACAAACTTTTTTCCGTTTTTTTTAAACCCAATGCACAGGATAGCTTATATGTGACCTATGAAACTGGAGACTGAGATAAACAAGCAAGAGTGTATTGTTGATTAGTAGTGATGATTGTCTCACATTAGTGTGTACCTACAGAAATCATCCCTCCTCAAACTGGATGGCACCCATCTCCTTTGTGAAGGCAAGATTTGTGACCAATCAAACCTTCGTGCATGTTTGTCTATCACTTTAACACATGTGCATGTGTATTCTGTGTATTCTGAGTTTTGCAGTGTCTTTTCATGTGTGACCCACATTTGACATCCTTAACATGTGCCTTGTAACATGTGATACTTGGCTGATAAAAAATCCTGTTTTTGTTTGTATATTGGCCTATGTTTACTAGCTCTAAAACCAGGTAGGATTCACTCTGGTCCTTCTAGTGCATGGTTTTAACTTTTCACTAGTGACTATTTATTAGTCTAGGTTTTTTGGGATTCTTAGACCTGACAAATGCCCCCGATTGATATAGTTGAGCTAAAGTAGGGCAGATACATATTAGTGATACGATGACGGTCTGAGCCATTGTGTTCTCATTCCATCACGTAGTTGATTTTAGATGCACTAGAGGTCACCACTAATAAAGGTGTAAACCTAGTTACCTCTAGGTACTTTTAACTTTATCTGTATCCCCCTGTTTTGTCTAGGAACGTATCTTAGTTAAGAGCTCTCTCCATTAGGCTTACTAGGAGGTATAGTCCACCCTCGTGGTTTTGTCCTACCAGTGCGGGGAGAGGTTGCCTATGATGAAGCATATCACATTATGTGAGTGAGGCTTTCTCTTCCAATAAGAGTTCTCTTGGGATTACCCATGTCCATGCCAGAATCCTGGTAATACAAGTATCAGTGATTTGTACAATAACACTGATAAAAATAGCATTGTAGAAGCCACTACACCTTTATGTGTTTTAGGTCTTTATTATGGGAGGCCGTATCGTGGTGTGCACTCCCACTCTCTTTTTGTGTTTTGAGAACTATTTCCCATGCATACAGTCAATATATGCTTTTCATGATTTTGGCCCTTTACTACCTACTTTACCGTTATAATGACACAGCAGTATATAGAGTAATTTGTGGCACAGCCGCTTGCAGCTTGGACAATGGTATTCATGATCTCAAGATGTCACCAGTAATGTCATCAATGATGTAATTTAAGAGTGATGTGATTTGAGGGGTGATATGCAGGACATTGCAGGAACACAAGTTACAGTTTTTATATATATATTCACTTATTCACTGAAAAAAAACAAAGGTTACTGGAACATTATATTTAGATTTTGAATTTACTCATACAAAACCTTGGAAATTCAGCAGTTACAGTTAGAGTTCTTTTAAATAACTATAACTTGTGCCCCAAGGTAACTATAACTCGCACCCTTGCCAGGCACAGTTGTATGATCCATAATTTTATTGCAAATGTTGCAGTGATAATATGTAAGGTGGGATAACCCTTGTTTTTTTCAGTGAATTTCTATGGCTTTTTTAATGTGTAGTCATTTTCATTACTATACATTATTCCAACCACCGATGCACACAAACTTTGGCTGTGCGTGGTAGCGGTTGCCTGAGGCCAACCCCCTATAAGCACCCAACCTTGCATTGTGCACAGTCTTCTACCATGCACAGTAGAGGTTGCCCACAGGGGCTGGCCTGCAGCCAGTCCCTGCTGCCAATCCCCCTAATTCCCTAACCTGATGCTGTGCACAGCCCTTTGCGCATGCACTGCAGAAGTTGTCCATGATCTCTCTGGGTGTAGGAATAGGTGTGAGAGGCTGTGTCTGGGGGTAAGAATATCTATCAGAGTGTCTGACTGGCTTTGAGCGTTCATACATCAGTGTTTTAGTGGGTGCATGAGTATGTACGTGGGTCTGTGAGTGGGTGCATCAGGGTGTCAATGGGTCTCTGAGTGGGTGTGTGATGGTCTGCGTGGGTGTGTGGGTGGGTGTATAACTGTCTAAGTGGCACTGAGTGGATGTGTGAGGGTCTGACTCGGGCTGTGACTCAAACCCCCTTAGCTCAGTGCCCCTGCCATGCATGTTTTTTCATCAAAAAGTCTTCTACAAATATTACATTGATATTATCAATGATGTTATCAAAGATGTCATGAGTGCCGTAATTTTGGGGGTAATTAGCAGTGCATGGCGAGGGTGCGAGTTATAGTTCCTTGAGATAACTCTAACTAAAGCAAATGAATTTCTATGGTTTTGTGTGTTTAGAATGTGAGCCTAACTACAACATCCCTGTAACCTTTGTTTTTTTAAATGAATTTTTTGTTTCTTTAGTTCTATTTCCTAACTATAACTTTCCTGTAACCTTTGTTTTTTTTGTGAATTTCTACTTTTTTTAAACTTAAAGTAATTTTCATTACTATACCCTAATCCAACCACCTCTGAAGGCCGTGCCTGGCGACCGTTAGTCGCAGGGTCAATGGCAAAACCCGGCAGCCTACCCTCTAACTACCCAACCCTATGCTGTTTATGGCATTTAGCCATGTGCAGCACAAGTGGGCCGCAGTTCCATGTGGCCTTCTTCCCTGGCCAATTTTGGTCCAGGGGAGCCCATCCCCTGGGGCCCAGCCTTCTAATTTTCATTTTTGTGGGGGGGGGGGAGATGGGCAAAGCAGCCCCGCCTACCCTGGCTGTTTTTGGCCCAGTAACCCAGGTAAATGACCACAGACACAAATACACTTGAACATTCACACTTCAGTGTACGGATCTGAGACCTTAATCACTAGGCCAAAAGTGATGTGGTGTCCAGACTTAGCTATGACATTGAACCCAAAGATTTTGAGTGGAAAAAGACTGGAAAATAAAGACACACTGCTGTAATATACAATTATTTGAACCTTCGGCCTACTGAGTGACTGTCCAAGAGCTATACCTTTGGTCCAGAAGTGACCATGGTCTGCTGTCCATCAAAAGTAACTAAAACATTCTTACCAAGCATCTTGCTCATCTGTCTCTTTAAAGCCATTGAATGGAGAGACCATTGCAATAAAAATCTCTCCCTCTTCCATCCCATTATGAGATGGAAGAGAGAGAGAAGAAGTCATAGAACCGTGAGGGGAGACTTAAGGCCCCTGCAGTCCTTGCCGGCTCCCTGCATCCTGCAGGAGCTGGCATTGCTCCTACAAGCAAGGAGCTGCTTTAAATAGAAGCTCCATGCTTGCAGGAGCAATGTTTTCATCTGTTTCCCTGCATGCATATGTGTGTGCAGGGAAACAGATGAAAACTTCACTGTTTGACAGCTCTCACTTGCAGAAAGTGAAGTGTTTACTCTGACTTGGCAGGAGCTGTCAAAGCTCCTGCCAAGGGGGAGCAAACAGTTATGTCCAGGTAGTGGGCACCTTAGGATATAGTAGTACTTGGCCCTGTGTGTTGGCGGTCCCCAGGATCATCATTGGCTCCTTGAGGGGGGCCATGTGGCCCTCTTCCAATGTTCTATTTGCCCAGGGCAGGTGGAGGTCCCCGCGCTGCATGGGTGGGCTGCGTAGCCGGCAGCATACATAGTGTATTCTGGCCCGGGGAGGTGGCGATCCCTGGGGCTGTGGTGGGGCTGCATACCCCCTCGCATAAAATTGCATCCTTGCCCCCAGGGGGTGGAAGTGCCCAGGGCTGCTGGGGGATCTTGCCAGCCCCGCTTACATAGCGAATTTAGACCCGGAGAGGTGAAAGTCTCCAGAGCCCCTGGAGGCCACACGGCCCCCTGCATAAAATTGCAATTTTCCCTGGGGATGCAAGTGGCTGCATAACACCCCACATAAAATTAAATAATTGCCCTTGGGAGGTGGTGTTCCCTGAGGATGTGCAGCCCCTGCATATAATTCAAACGTTGACCCTTGAAGGTGGCAGTCCCTGGGGCCGCATAGGGGCCACACAGCCATCCCACACACATAGTGTATTTAGGCTTAGGAGGTGGTGGTCCCTGGAGCTGCAGGGTGGCATTGTACCCCCTGCATACTTAGTGTATTCTGCTGTGGAAAGGTGGCGGTCCCTGGAGCTGTGGACCATATGTCCCTCCCACATAAAATTGTATCTTTGCCCCGGGGAGGTGGCGGTCCCTGGGGCTGCAGGGTGGCCATGCACCCCCTGCATACATAGTGTATTCTGCTCTGGAGAGGTGGCGGACCCCAGGGCTGTGGACCATGTGGGCCCCCCCACATAAAATTGTATATTTTCCCCGGGGAGGTGGCGGTCCCCAGGGCTGTTAGAAGCCAAAGGAGGGGGGCCCATGTGCCCCCTCTTTTTAAAAGCCCCCAATGCCCCCGAGACCATGCCTACCCGGGTACTAATAATAAGAATAGGGTGGGAAACCTCCAGTTATTTTTTTTTCAAAAACATCAGAAAAATCCACGGATCCAGATCCGCAGATTTTTCTAACATTTGAAAAAATAATTATGCTTTTTAGCCCTGGCTGGGTCCTTCTGGGACCCCAGGACCAGAGCTAAGGGGTCAGGGTGAATCTACCTTGGCTCCTTTTTCTTTTTTTTATCGTATAACTCATGGCCCCCGCGATGCACAGTTTTTTCTTCAATAATTTAACTTCTAATGTTTCATTGATATTTTTATTGACATTGCAAAAGTTGTCTTGAGTGCTATAATATCTGTGTAATTAGCAGTGCGTGGCGAGGGTGAAAGCTATAGTCATCTTAGGGCACAAGTTATAGTTGCTTGAAAAAACTCTAACTATAACAACTGAATTTCTGTGATTCTGTGGGAGCTAATTCAGAACCTAACTATAACACCCCTGTAGCCTTTGGTTTTTTTAGTGACTTTCTAAGGTTTTTTTTTATTCCATTTCCTAACTATAACGCCCCTGTAACTTTGTTTTTTTAGTGACTTTCTATGGATTTTTAAACTAAAGCAATTGTCATTACTATATGTTAATCCAACCACCACCGTGCATGCCCTTTGGCCATGCACAGCCAGAGTTGGCAGCAGAGCCTGTCTCTCTGAGTATGATAATAGGTGTGAGATGGAGTCTCTAGGTGTGAGAGTAGCTGTGAGAGTATCTATCTAGGTGGGGGAATGGGTGTGAGAGGGTACATGTGAGTGTGAGAGTGGGTGTGAGAGTGTCTGATTGTGTCCCATTAGGTAAAAGATGCATTCACCTCCACAAAGGATTTTTCAGTATGGAATCACAGAGTAAACACACTTGCATTGCCTTCGCCAAGCTTAGGTGTTAGAATCAATCGTCTTTTCCAGAAATGGGGCTTCAACTGGGGCACCTGCTACGTTTATATTTGTAAGTGCGTCCTGTTGAGGTTTAATTTCTGTGAAATGTGCATCATGGCCAGAACAGAAGCTCACCTGCTCGTTTATCCAAACAGACTCCACAGTTTGCACAAAATGTCTGTCAAACTGGAGCACTTTCAAAAGGTTAGTTAGTAAGTGCTACCTCATTGGGTAATGACCTTTGTGGGGGAGGGGGGCTGCGCAACCCCCACCACTGGCTGATTTTGGCCTTGGTGACCCCATCCCCTGGGGCCTACTACAATTCCATTGGGGCTACCAGGCCCACCTCCCTGGGCTGCTCTCAGCCCTGGGGACCTTATCCCATGGGGCCGAGCCTTCAATAAATGATGAGGGGCCCCATGACACCCCTCTGTGGCCATTTTCAGCCCAGCGGACCCCTTTCACAGGGCCTGGCCTTCTAAAATATGTTTTTGGGGGGAGGGGGCTGCAAGGACCCCTCCCCTGGTTGATTTTGGCCTGGGGATCTAATCCCCCACCCTTAATATGATTATTTTTTTGGGAGGGAGGGGGGACATGCAGCCCCCTTACCCCAGTAAATTTCAGCCCTGGAGACCTGATTCCCAGGGCCTGAACTTAATATATTTATTTATTTGGGGTGGGGGGGAGTGCTCCACAGCTGATCTCATTCTTTTATTGTAGCCCCGGGAGGTAGCAGTCCCCGGGGCTGTGGGAGCTGCACGGCCCCCTTAATTTAAATAAATAGCCCCGGGAGAGTTGCAGGGGGCTGCATGGATTCCTTTAATTTAAATAAATAGCCAAGGGGAGGTGGTGGTTGCCAGGGCTGCAGGGAGGCTGCATACCCCCCTTTATTGTACTAATTTGCCCCCCGGGAGGTAACCGTCCCCAGAGCTGTGGGGGACCACATGGGCCCGGTTAGACCTGGCATCTTTGATGTAGTCTCCCTTCCCCTTTTTGCTTCTGCTTCCCATGTTTGACTGTGTGCTGGACTCTGTTTTTGCTGGTTTTGTTACTCTGGGCACTTTACCACTGCTAACCAGTGCTAAAGTACATGTGCTCCCTGTGTAAATCGTATGTGTAATTGGCTTTTCCATGATTGGTATGTCTGATTTACTAGTAAGTCCCTAGTAAAGTGAACTAGAGGTGCCCAGGGCCTATAAATCAAATGCTACTAGTGGGCCTGCAACACTGATTGTGCCACCCACACAAGTAGCCCTGTAAACATGGCTCAGACCTGCCACTGCAGTGTCTGTGTGTGCAGTTTTAAACTGTCAACTCGACCTGGCAAGTGTACGAACTTGCCAGGCCCAAACCTTGCTTTTTTATTTATGTAAGGGACCCCTTAGGTAGGCCCTAGATGTCCTCATGGGCAGTGTGCAGTGTATGTTAAAGGTGGGACATATATTGATGTGCCTTACATGTTATAACAGTGAAATACTGCCAAATTCATTTTCACTGTTGCAAAGCATATCTCTCTCATAGGTTAAAATAGGAGCTGCCTTTAAATATCCTTAAAGTGCAGTTTCCCTTTGGCAATAGATTGAGACTTGGAGGTTGGGGTCTCTGAACTTACAATTTAAAAATACATCTTTTGTTTCAAAATGTCACGTTTAGAAAAGCCTGTGGGGGGCGTGGCCAAGGCCGTCAAGATGGCGGTCACACTCTGAGAGTGCTCCAGACCCCTTTGTCAGCCGCCCTGCCAGGCCTGGCCACCCAAGAAAAACCTGTCAGCCCTGACTGTCCCCCGGCTGTCGGGGAGGCAGAGGAGGCGAGTGCCTACCTGGGACCACGCCTGGAGGCTTGAGGGGGGTGCTCCGATCCTGGGCCAGGGTGAGTCACCAAGCCCAGTGACACGTGGAGAAGCAGCCGGCGTATGGGCAGCCCTCGCCTTGGGCGGGGCTGCCCTACCTGACCACCCCGAACTTCCTTTGAGCGGCAACCCCGTTGCAGGGGGTGCCGCGGATCTTGATTGCGGCCCCGCCCCGACCAGAGAAGCGATGAGAGGAGCTCCCTGGGCCGCGGCTGCTGCCCGCACCATGAGGAGGGCCCTGGGGCTGGGACCTGATGGGGCGCGGGCCGTGTGTTGGAGCGGAGCCGGCCCCACCGGCCCAGTAACAGTCCCTGGATGCCCCGATTTGGAGAAGACACGCGCCCCCGCCAAGCAACAACTAAGTAAGGTAGGGGATCAGCGCGTTCCGCCTCGTGCACAGGAGGGTGGCTGGCCGCCCCCTCCTAGATTTTCATCGTCCGGCCGCGGTAGCACGCGGCGGGGTGATGGACTCCTGAAAAATCCCCCCCAGACTGCAGGGCGGGGGAAATGGCTGGCGTTTAGACTTGGGCCCCTCTGGAGAGATCTCTGCGGCGGCGCCGGGCCAGGAGGCCTGATTGGACTGCCGGGGCGGTGGCCTGAGACCCCTGCTCTGCTGAAGTGAGCGCTGATCGCGGTGTGGGCGTGGCGCGGGCCAAGTGGATCTCAGTGACCTGACACTGGAGCGGACTGCTCCCTGGAACCCCTGCAGTCTTACAGAAGGGGAGAGAGACACTACAGCGGCCCAAGCCTGGGTCTGGGCCCCAACCCCACCAGTAGGTGCCGGTGCTGGGCCGGAGGGACCCCGGGAAAGCAGAAACCACCTGGACAGACTCAAACTGGCCCACTGACCCCCACGTGGGGTGAATATCCCTGTCCTCGGTGGTCCTACACCGGGGCTACCGACGTGCCAGAAGCGACACAACGGTGACCCTCAGAATCTCGCCCTGGAGCTCTAGGAGCGATCCCTCCGGATCACAGCGGCCCAAACGAAATAGCAATGGGGAAGGACAGAGCGGGCAGGCAACCGCAACCGTCCCAGCAGCGCATTGACCACTTTGCCAGGCAAACTCTGCAACGACAAGGGGACGCCCCGACTCCTGAGGCAACAGCGACTGATGGAGTACACACTATTCTACAAGCCATCCAATCTTCGCAACTAACGGTCGAGAACCAGGTCGGAGAGGTCCGTGAAGACGTGGGTCTCCTGCGACAGGACCTGCGGTCTGCGGTGGGCCGCATTAAAGAGGTGTGAGATGCGTCTCCCAGACAGAAGACGAGATTGCGGACTGCAAGTTCAAGGTTGCGCAATAGCAGACTCGCATAAGTGAACTAAATCATAGAGCCGAAGATGCGGAAAACCAGGCCCGACGAAACAACCTACGCTTCGTGGGATTCCCCGAAGATGCGGAGTCGGGACATGCGATCGATTTCTTGGAGGACTGGCTTAAGTCATGGGTCCCAGCCCACCAGCTCTCGCCCTGGTTCGCCATTGAACGTGCACACAGGGCCTTGGTGTCCAAACCTCCTCCGGACAGCCCTCAAAAACCACTAATCGCGCGATTCCTCAATTTCAGAGACTGTGACGCCATATTGTGAGAGGGGAGAGCCCTCGCGGACCTCCACTGGGGCAACCAAAAAGTCCAAATCTTCCCTGACTACACCTGTGAGGTGCAGGCCAAGAGACGGTCATATGAAGGAGTCAAGCAGAAACTCCGGGCAATGCAGCTGATGTACATGCTCCTCTTCCCGGCCCGCCTCAAAGTCCTCCACGATGGGAAATCCTTTTTCTTTGACTCCCCAGAATCGGCCTCGCACTGGCTTACAGAGGAACACCGGGTGGCCTGGCGAGGCACGCCCGGACTGGGAGGGGGGGCGGGCCTCAGTGCTTGGGGACTCCCCCGGAGTCCGGGAGGGTCACAGATGAACTCGCTCTCGCAGGAGGAAACAGAGCGGCCCCCCTGGTGGAATGACGGCGAACGACCAGGTGAACCCGGACGAGCATACGGAGGTGACTGTGCCAAGAGCCCAGGCAGTGGGGATCCAGCTCTGGCCCCTCAGCCAGTACCCCCGGATCATGTGTGATTGACCCATCAGGACCCCACGGCCCGGCGAGGACAGAGCAGATGTTGAAAGTGCACAGTGACGGGCTTGAGACGGCTGAAGGCCATATTGCAGAACTCCGTCTTTATAGAGGGGTCCACCACTCCACGCATACCATTAACACTTTGCTTTCACTGGTTCGGGCGACAGATGTTACTGGGGTGGCAGTATGGGGAGGGGGGCAGTTGGGGGTTGAAAGGGGAAGGTTTATGTACCGTCGCCCACGGTTGGGCGAGCATTTTGTTACACTGTTTTTGTTAAATCGGTCACTACAGGAGGTCAAAACGGTAGTATCTCATGGGACACATTTACACACGCACATATGTTAGAACAGTTGAAACGAGTTCTCTCGTGGAATGTAAACGGACTCTTAGATAAAATCAAATGCTCCACAGTCTACTCCACCATCCGCAGACTGACCCCGTCTATAGTCCTGCTCCAGGAAACCCACTTGCTGGGTACTAGATGCCCAGTGCTCGCGAGAGGGGATCCGACAGGGTTTATCACGCCGGATTCTCCATGGGCTCAAGGGGGGTAGCGGTCTTGCTGCACCACTCTCTGCCATTGGTGGTAACAGGTTCCCAGTTGGACCCGCAGGGGCAATACGCAGCGGTGTCAGGCACGCTTGAGGGGCACCCAATCAATCTCCTAAGTGCCTATAATCCTCCAGGGGCAAGGGAGCAATTTCTAGACTCACTAGGGGGGTGTTAGCGGGACTCCCCCTGGGTCTGAAAGTGCTGGGAGGGGACTTTAATTCTGTAATAGACCCCGACATAGACATAACTGGCCCCCTGTCTACCAGCCGTAAAGCAGGGGCGTCCGGACTGAAGAGATGGATGGAGGGCCTGGGTCTCTGTGATGTGTGGCGGGTTTGGCATCCTGGCACACGACAATATACCCACACATCAGCAGCACACCATACACACGCACAAATCGACCTCCTCCTTGCACCCGCCCTCGACCTACCCCAACTCGCGGGGTCAGAAATCCTGCCCCACGGTGTGTCAGATCACGTGCCACTTCTCCTTCGTCTCGGCGGTGGGAACGCAAACCGTCACCCGATGTGGCGACTTAATGCCTGGTTCTTACAGGAGGACAAGTATGCCCACAAACTGGGTGAACACCTTTCGGAATTCTTCGCCCTGAGCGTGGGCTCGGTGGCATCACCGGGCATCGTTTGGTATGCAGGCAAAGCCGCCATTAGAGGCCATGCCAAACAGCTCCTCCGAGCTCAAGAACGTGCTTGTAACAATAAATTATCCGCTCTCGAAGCAGAGGCAATATGCCTGGAGAGCCAGGTAACAGGGCCCAACAGCGAGACAATCACGCGACAGTTGACCATGATCTGGGAGGAGGTCAAACACACCACACTCGAAACCGCAAAACATATGTGGCGGGCTTCCATGTCCCGAGTGTATGGGTGGGGAGACAAAAAAGCGAAACTCTTACTTTTTTTTTTTTTTAAATATGTTTACTAAGTTTTGAATGTTTACACTGGTAGGATTGTACAGTTACATTGCAGCACTACTTATTTGCCAGCTGCAGAGGAGAGGTAGGCACGACAGGATCAATAATAGTAGAACAGACATTACTTATACATCAAAATAAACAAACTATAATCCCCCACCTTACTCATAACAAAACTCAGGTCAGATATTGCTGCAGTATATCTATTTTACAGCTGCTCTGCTTTGGAGGAACATACTAATTGGCACCTATGATCCTATCTCGGGGTACCTGAGCGATGTTGCCCCCTGATGTTACTTGTTAATTATACTGAGAGGAGAGGAGCCACGTTTTATTTCTGATTATTTGTGTGGCGTGGTAGTGTGCGTTATGTGCGTGTTGTTTGTGTGTGTGTGTTCCTCCCCGGGCACCAGTTGTTAGTTATGCCGGTCTCTGACGAGAGGGTGTGGGCTTCCAGCCCTCTCGTCGGTTGTGTTACGGGTTTGAATTGAGTGATCCGGTTCTATATGGGTGTCCGCCGAGTCTATACTCTCCCGTTATCTCCATCTGCATCAAGGCGGCCTTTCATCGTTTTTGGCAACTAGTCGGGTAATCAGTGTTTCCCAGGTTTCCTTACCCGTGTGGTGTTGTCCCGCGCATGCAAGTTTGCTCAGTACCAGAGCCTCCGTCCTAGTCCATCACAATGTGAGGGAGCGCCAGGCTTTCAGATCGGGGGCCCTGGATGCCTTCCAGTTCATTGCGATTAGCCTTTTGTATAACACGAATGCTAGGTCTACAAACTTGTGTAAGTGTCTATGTTTCTTTTCTCTGACTCTCAGCCCTAGCAGGCAAGATTTGGGGTTTGCTGCGAGTGTCAGACCTGTTAATTCCGCTACCTCCTCTGTCAAGCCTCTCCATTCCCTGCATATGTGAGCGCATTCCCATACCATATGATAGAAATGTGCTTCTGAGGCGCCACATCGCGGGCAGGCGGGCGTCTACCCAGGGAACATGCAACGTATCCTAGCTGGGGATAGGTATGTTTGGTGCGTGTAGTTGAATTGTGTGTAGTGAAACCTGGGGTTCCTGGACACCCCCCTGATGTGGTAGAGGGCTTTCAGCCACTCCGCTTGCGAAATCGGTTCAGTGAGGACTGCATTCCACCTGTCCCTTTTTTCTCTCTAGGTTGAGCTCGGAGGGTTTGTTCAGAATTTTTTACAGGTTTGTCACTATTTTTGTTTGGTTGTTGAAATGCAACATGTGGTGTAGTGTGGGAAAGCACTCAGGTTCCGCGTCCCCCGCAGTCCACGTGTTTTGAATCAGGTGGGTTGTTGCATAATAAGACAGGAATTGCCCGGGGTTCAATGCTGTTAGGGCTTGGATAGCTTCGAATGTCATCAATTTTCCGTCTTCGAAGCAGTCCCCAACCATTGTTATCCCGGCCTCAGTCCAAATCTTGAGTGAGTGCAAGCCCACCGCATTAGCACAGCCTGTGATCGATCATAATGCTAGGAGTGGCGAGTATGGGATTGTTTTATGTCCCTTTTGTATGTATCTTTGCCAGCATGACTGCGCTACCTCCATTAGCGGGTTACCGGGGGCCCCCCTTAGTGTCTTATTCATTAACCATGTGATCAGTGGTGCCTCGTTCAGCCGTGCCAAAAGCCATTTGGACTCCGCCTGTGTTGGCCTGTGCAATCAGTTCAGTATCCACTGTAATTGTGCAGCCGCATAATACAGTTCGAAGTTAGGGGCTCCCAGCCCACCCGCATCAAGCGGGCGCTGCAGGGTGGTGAGTGCAACCCTTGTCCTGCCGCCTCCCCATATTAATTGCAGTAAAACTGTATTCAGACCCTTGAAAAAACTCCTGGGAACCCAGAGAGGCAGCGCCGCAAATTAATATAGTAACCTAGGCAGCAGCAGCATGTTTGCCACCGCCACCGTGCCCAGGGGCGACAGTGGAAGTTTGGTCCAGAATCTTAGCGATCCCTTCATGGAGGTTAGCGCTCTCCCTAGATTCCCATCTCTGAGGTCTTCGTTTTTGTGGTATATATGTACCCCCAGGTATTTAAATGTGTCAAAGCACCATTTCAAACAGCCTGCTGTGGCATTCTCTTGTCTTGCCGGGGACCATCTAGTTAACGGAAATATACATGATTTGTCCCAATTCACCACCAACCCCGATAAGTCCCTGTATTTAGTTAGTAGTGACATTACTAAAGGAATTGTCTCAGGCCCATTTCACACGTATATTAACGCATCATCTGCATACAGTGATATACTGAAGTACAGCCCACTCCTGATCACCCCCCATCTCCCCTGTGTAGCACGTATTCGGGTGGCCAACGGCTCCATTGCTATGGCGAACAGCAGGTGGGACAAGGGACAGCCCTGTCTGGTGCCCCTTGTAATTAGGAATCTATCTGATATGACCCCACCTGTTTTTACCCTGGCTTGTGGTTTGGTGTACAGTGTCTGTACCCACTGTATAAAATTAGGCCCTATTCCCATGCCCTGCATTGTGGCAAACAGGAAGTCCCACTCCAGGGTGTCAAATGCCTTCTCGATATCTAGCGATAATACCATCTCATCATGAGCCTCCGGGGGAGTGTCCCCCAGTACTCCTAAAAGCCTGTGAATATTTAAGAAGGTATTGCGTTTTGGGATGAAGCCGTTTTGGTCTTCATGTATCACAGTGTGCATTAGGGGGGCAAGCCTGTTGGCCAGGATCTTGCACAAAATTTTACAGTCTAAGTTCAGGAGAGATAATGGCCTATAGGATTTAACATCAGTGGGAGGACCACCACCATTGCCTCTCTTAATGTAGGAGGTAGGGTTTTATTGGCCCATGCCTCCTCAAACACTTTCAGCAATTGTGTTTTCAGGTGTGTCGAGCATGTGGAGTAGTATTCTATTGGGAGTCCGTCTGTGCCTGGGCCTTTATTCCTGGGCATCTGCAACACTGCTCTGTCTATTTCTTCCATTGTTAGTGGAGCCTCTAGTAGCTGCCTATCTGTTAGCGATATTTGTGCCATTGGGGAGCCCTCCAGAAAGGACCGCAGTTGCAGGTGGGTGCATGTTGTACGTTTGGTGTATAATTTTGTGTAGTACTCTCTGAAAGCCCCATTAATTTCTTCCTGCGTGGTGAACATTTTACCTGCGTGCCCCTTTATGGACCCGATCGGGGAGTGCTGCCGGTTCTCGCAGAGAAGCCACGCCAGCATCCTACCAGACCTGTCGCCCTCTGCGTGCAGTCGCATTAAGCGGTATTTATGGTCGTGTTTTCGGAGGCGAAAGTCTGCTTCATTATATTTCGTTCGTGCCTCTTTCAGTGTTGTATAGGGGACCACTTTGTTTGCCACCGCTTTTTCCAATTCTCCCAGTTCCTTCTCTAGTTTATTTATTTCCACATGCAGCGTGCGCCTGACTCCCCAGCTGGGTGAGATGCAATACCCTCTAACTATGACCTTGTGTGCCTCCCATTCCAATGCTTTGGAGCTGGTTGATTCCTTATTTATTTCCCAATACTGCTTCACAGCTGCATTTAGTCCTTCTCTGAACGGTTGGTCCTGAAGGGCCTCCCCCTGCATTCGCCAGGTGGGGATCTGCGAGCGTCTCCTGCCCCAGTTCAGAGTTATTCTTAGTGGAGAATGATCGGATAATGTTTTGGCCAAGTATTCTGACTTATTTATCAGGGCGCAGATATCCCGTGTCCCCCACATAATATCTATTCTTGTGTGTACCTTATGAGGTATTGAGTAGAATGAGTATTCCCTCCGTTGGGGGTATTTTGTGCGCCATAAGTCGAATATGCTCATATCCGCCGCCCAACCAAGCAGGGGGTTTCTAGCTGTTCTATTTGGAGTTGCTTTTAAGGTACTGTTGGACCTGTCTAGTTCTGCATTTGGGATACTATTGAAATCACCTCCCCATATAGCTGGGACTTCGGGGTTCACCAATAATGCTGGGGTGAGTGTACCCAGAAATTCGACTATAGCGCTGTTAGGGGCGTAGACGTGGACTATTGACAACTGCCTCCCGTCCAGGACCCCCTCTAATACCACAAATCTGCCCCCTTTATCGATCGTTGTGTGAGTTATGACAAAGGGAACCCTGCCAGCTATCCAAATCAGCACTCCCCTGGCGTATGCCGAGAACGTTGTACCCACCACCTGTCCGCCCCATCTTCCGCGCAGCTCACATAGGTCAGATTCCAGGCAGTGTGTCTCCTGCAGGATAGCTATATGTGTGCCCTGTCGTTTAAGGCGATCATATACCCGATATCTTTTGCTTGGAGCCCCCAACCCTCTTACGTTCCACGTAATTATATCATATTGGTGCACAGAGTGGGTTTGCACTTAGCGCCATTTCACATTGTATGTATAGCACCTACCCACCTCCTTACATCATTAGCTATATCCGCGTGGGTCCCCTCCAGCTCAATTAAATGTGCCCTCCTATGTGTTAGCACTAGCAGTATTTCCT
Source organism: Pleurodeles waltl (assembly GCF_031143425.1). Lineage (NCBI taxonomy): Eukaryota > Metazoa > Chordata > Amphibia > Caudata > Salamandridae > Pleurodeles > Pleurodeles waltl. Next base: position 1,084,430,140 of record NC_090440.1, on the reverse strand, counting down.
GTATTTTGGTTTGACATTTTGAGTTCAACTTAACTGTTGTTCCCACTACTCACCCACTACTCACACCCAATTTAAAACTATTAACTAATAACAAACTACTAATCCCGTTAACACACAGCAAACTTGGTGTCCATTTGAATACCTGTGGGGCAGCCATATTAGCAACCAGGTGTGGCCCGTATATAGGGCCCACACCTTTCCACAGTGATAGGCTGCCTGTGCTTCTAGGCAACCCCGGACCCCCCCACCCCACCCACCCGGCCACCAGAACCAAACAATACCGTCAATGATATAGCCAAAGTTGTTCGAAGCCTGCAGCGGCATTCCCCAGCACGCAGGCAGGTGTGGATTCGCCACGGGCCTCTCAGCCAGGCTGTCACCCCCTGCAGCCGGGGGGGGGAGGGAGGAGAGAAGGGGAGGAGGGGGCCAGAGGGGGAAGGAAAGCGGGCGGCAACCCCCGTCTACAGTTTGTCCGCAGTTCGAGGAGTGAGTTTCGGCCCTGTAGGTGAATCCGTGAGCACGGATGCCGAGCTGATCGAGTCGGAGTCTGGGCTGTCTGCTGGGATCTCCCTCAGAGCCGCAAAGGTGTTTTGCGTGTGCAGCGGAGTGGCCCTCAGGGCTTTTGCCCTTTCCTCTGCTGCCTGTTCCTCAATGGGCTGGCCTTTGGGCCTTCTCTTGGAGCGCTTCCGCATTGGTGCGGTCAACCATTCCTCTTTCTCCTCAGTTCCGGGTTGAGATCGCGCCAGACCTTTAGCATGCAGTCACGTCCAAGCATCCTCAGGGGAGGTGAATACATGGGTGCGTTCATCCGATGTTACTCTTAGCTTTGCGGGAAACAGCAGTGCATATTTGATATTGTGTTCACGGAGGCGTTGTTTGACCCTTACAAATGAGTTGCGCTGTCTTTGCACTTCCTGTGTGAAGTCTGGGTAAGCGTTAATTTCTGAATCTTCGTGTCTGAATGGGCCTTTGCTGCGGAATAGCTGCAAGATAAGATTGCGGTCCCTATAATTTAAGAATCTCGCTATCAGAGGTCTTGGTGGCTGGCCTGGAGCCGGGGGTCTCCCCGGTATCCTGTGTCATCTTTCCACAGAAAAGAATTTCGACGGGGTCCCGTTTAGCACTTCCTTGATCAGCCATTGCTCCAGGAATATTTCTGTACTCTGCTCTGCTGAATTTTCAGGAAATCCTATAAAGCGTACGTTGTTTCTCCGGGATCTGCCTTCCGCCTCTTCGGCGCGGCGCCAAAGTGTTTTTACCTCTGCATCCAGCCGCTGTATTTGTTTTTGATTAGCCAAGACCGAAGGGTTCAATTCTTTTAGCTCCGCCTCCGCTGACTGCACCCTCTCCGCTAAATTACGATGATCCACTCTTAGCAAGTTTAGGTCTTGTGACACTGAGTCGATCCTGTTCTCCAGGGAGGTTTTAGTGTCCATAATTGCTTGCAGTACTTTTTCGAACTGAGTGGAGTGGGCTTGCAGAGTGGTTTCCAGTGCTTGTAAAGTTGGTGCTAACTGCTGGTCACTCATTGACTGCCCCTGGGCGAGACGGTCCTGGCCTTTCGTGGATTTGTTTCTTGTAGCCATGATGTGCGTCGGGTGAGCAGCTCGCAATGAGCGTGGCCGTGTATTTGTGCACCTGCTGAGTAGTGCGGAACTCAAGTGTGGCCTTTGAGGGCAGCCAGTCGAACTTCCCCTTGTGCCACAGCCAGCCCAGTCCACCGCTCGCCACGATCAGGGGGGGCGGGAGGTGGCCGCAGCTCCAGGCAACCCGCAGGCCCCACTCGCTCACAGTACTCCCGGGGCGGCGGGACTTGTCCAGCCCTACAGGGCCGTGGACCCACTTTGATCCCCCTAGGAGGAGCTGCAAATTGAAGTATTGCACAATCCTTGTGCTGGATGCCCTGTCCCGCCGCTGGACGGCCGCTCCGATCTGCTAACAGGAGATTCCATACTCCATTAGGTTTTGAGTCCCGCAGCTGCTGGCAGTTTACAGGGTGGCTGCTCCAGTCCGCCCAGGGGGCCCCGGGCCTGCCCCTCTCCCCCCGCGTCACACCGTGCCCCCCCCTCGACAAGCACAGGGGGAGAGGGGGGAGACGCGACAGTCCAGCACATCCGGTGCCAGGGGGGGGGGGGAAGAAAGCCCGGCCCCGTCCGCAATCCACAGGGCCTGCCTCACCTCGCGCAGGCAGCCACCGCTGTTACCTTCGCCCCCACCCGGATGGGGTGGAGGGGGGGATTCAGTCGGGAGTGTCCCTCGACGGCCTCCCCACGGGCACTCCGTTTTTCTCTGACCTCGCCGCTGTCTTTGCCGCAATCCTGAATAAGGGATCACCGCCCTCGGCGCGGCAGCATTCACTTCAGTGGGGGAGGGGCGGGTCACACGCGGGTCCACGCCCACTGCTATCCCCTCGTACAGGGGAGGGAGGGCACCCCCTCGGCTTCTCCCCCCGCTCCAGCAAGGATTCCGCCGGGGTCCTACCGCAGCGCGGCGTCCCAGCACTGCCGCGCCGTCCCGAGTACACCGCACGGTCTCTGCCCCCAGCCCACCTCGCTCGTGCCTCCGTTCGTCCCGCGGTTCAGCGCGGGCGGACGCGCACGAGTCCCGGGGGTCGGCGGACGTCCGCGCCGGCCTCCCTCTCGCCCGCACCCCCCACAGCGGTCCAGGGGGCGCCCACAGGATACTTTTTTGAGGGCACGGGCCGGAGCTCAGATTTTAGGCTCCTGTCCCGGCCACCATTTTGGCTCCTCCAACGGTAAACTCTTACATTGGATTACCACTAGACCGATGGCAGATAGAGTGGTCCCAGAAATCATTGACGGCACAGATGCCGTTCCGGGGACCCTAAGTGAAATTGCGCAATGTTTCGCGACCTATTACCGACATCTCTATGAAGAACACCCTCGGCCCCCCGCAGAGGTCGAAGCCTCAATACTGATGGAAGTGGCTCTCCCAATTATCTCCGCTGACGAGAGGCATGCACTTGATGAACCTCTCGACATGGAGGAGATCAGAGCAGCAATCACGGAACTGGCGACGGGTAAGACGCCCGACCCCAACGGCTTCCCGGACGAATTTTACATGAAATTTCGGGATAACCTAGCCCCCCATATACTGGCAATGTATGAGGAGGCTGAGAAGACAGGAGGCTTCCCCCCAGGCTTGGATCACGCCACTATTGTGGTGATTCCAAAGACTAGACCTCCCTCCCAGGACTGTGCGGCATACCGCCCCATATAATTCCTTAACTCAGACCTCAAGATCTTCTCAACGGTATTGGCTCTAAGACTGAAGAAGGTGCTGCCCACACTGGTCCACCCCGACCTATGCGGATTCACACCTACCAGAGGCACCCAACACTGTATCAGGCGTCTACATGTGGCCCTGGCCCATAGGGCCATCCTCACCTCCCCTCTGACTCTCATGCTGGTGCACTTTGAAAAGGCCTTCGACACAGTGGACTGGTCATACCTTTGCTGTGTCCTGAGAAAGGCGGGCTTGGGACCGCGGTTCTGTGCCCTGGTGGGCCTCCTCTACTCCAAACCGTCTGCCCGGGGACAAGTCAATAGGGTGGTCTCGGATCCATTCCCCATCCGAAGAGGGACCCGCCAGGGATGTACCCTCTCCCCCATCCTACTTAGTCTTGCAATGGAATTGCTAGCGAAACTGATACACGAGGACCCCCTAGTTGAGGGTTGGTCATGGCCTACAGGAAAGGAGGACCGTATCGCATTATATGCTGACAACGTTCTCATATATCTGGCCAACCCGACCAGCAGTGGACCCAGGGTGACGCAGTTACTTGGACTGTTCGCCGAGGCATCGGGTCTGACTGTCAATCGCACTAAATCCTTGTTGATCCCACTCGGTCACTCTGGGGAACACCCGGAATGGCAACATGGTATTCCCACTAAACGAAACAGCTTCTGGTACTTGGGAGTACAAATAGCACTCCTGCCAGAACTGGCATGGGCTCTAAACATGACTCCCCTAAACAAAAGGATCAGAGAGGATCTCCAGAAATGGAGATCTCTACCACTTAACATACTTGGACGTATAGCATTATACAAAATGATGGTCCTCCCCCGATTTCTCTATTTGCGGCAAAACTTTCCCCATCCGATCCCCCGGCGGTGTTCATCGAGATGGAAACAGCGGCACGACAATTTATATGGCACGGCTCCCGTCCGCGCCTTGCGTTCCGAACTTGCCAAAAAGATGTTTACGAAGGTGGTCTGGGGATGTCCGATCTCCATCTATACCACCTAGCGATCCACCTACTAGTAATCAATGTTTGGTTGGGTGGAGGTTGGTCGGACCCTGCCTACCAACTGGAGCTCTCGATCCTAATCTTCACTGGCTTATTTGGCATGCTATATGGTGACCCCATATCACGCAGGATCCCAGAGGTGACAAGAGTGGTACTCACGGGATGGAGGGCAGCACAGCGTGAGACAGGGTGGGGACACCGACTGATTCAACAGACCCCCCTGTGTCAAGGCTCATGGCTGAAGGAGGTTTCTACATTGCAGGGGTTCCACAGGTGGGATCTGCTGGGAATTTTGCTGCTTGGCGACACTTGGGTGGGGACTTGGGTAAGCAGACATTTGAGGGGAGCAAACCTAGATTGTCGCTGGTATTGCAGGGTACTACTTACTAGAGCTGCTCTCCACCTAAAATTGGGAGCTTCCCAGAGTTCTCCTTTGTTTTTTGCATAATTTATGCGTCACTCTAACCCTGAAAGGGCCTTGTTTTGATATATATATACATACATACATACATACATACATACATACATACACACATACACACATACACACATACACACATACACACACATACAAACACACATACATCGTTTTTGACTTGCCTATATCTTTGCCGTCATTTGACAACTCTACAGAAATTGTTCCCCAGTAAAAGTGTGCCAGTGATTCTTGTTGCACACAGAAAGTTTCTGGATGATCTGTCAAGCGGGAGCCGAGAAAAAGTGGGAAGATATAAAAACATGCTGAAATGTAGATTTTGTTCTGCAGATCGTGCTTTTTGTTATTTTGTGTAAATCAGTTCAGTAGTTGTTCAGAAATTTAAGGAAATCCAAATTTTTATATCTGTTGTCGCGACGACTTTGTGAGTAATGATAAGCTTTTGCAGACCTATGATTGGCTGCCAACACTTTAACCAGGGCGTGTCGGCCGCTGGCTTCAACCAAGTCCTTAGAAAATGTGGGGAAAAAAAGAAAAGGGGCAGGGTAGGGGCTCCATGACCCCTTAGCTCTGGTGCTGGGGTCCTGCAAGTGCTAAAAGCACTTAAATTTTTTTTTGCCTCAAATTCACAACGCCATCGCAAATTTGTGGAAAAAAAAAGGGAGGGCTCCCGTGTTTAGAATAGAAAGCTTTATTCGGTCAATTGACCATCAAAGCAGCACAATACAATAAATAATCACAATTAAATGCCGTTGTCTATAATCAATATAAAACGTTCATACATATAAATAAATAAAATCAAGATACACCTAAAAATTCAGTCTAAAGCATCTTCATAAATTCTTGAATTTTTTAAATACAATGACGTATATGCCACGCAGATACTAAAAACTTGCTCACTGCAATAATCAAATCATGTGAACTGTGGCCGTGTTTGTTTTTAATGAAGCTCCTGGGTGGACCAGGTTCCAGGGGCATGTTAAAATAAAGAGCCCACAGGGCCCCCCTCCTAGGGCATTTCTATGCCCTGGTTACCACCACCTCCCTGGGGCTTATTTATATTTATTTAATATATTTAATATGTTTTATAATATGCAGGGCATGCCTATGCCCGGGGGACTGCCACAACCCTGGGGCTAAAGACATTGTCATGCTGGGGGATCACGTAGCCCCAGGGACCGCCACCTTCCTGGGGCTAAATACCTTGTGAATGCAGGGGTGTGTGGCCCCCTCCGCTGACTCTGGGGCCACCACCTCCCTGGGACCAAACAAATTATGAGTGTGGGGGTGCTGGGTGCCCCCCTGCAGCCCCGGGGACTGCTGCCTCACTGGGGTCAAACAAAATATGTGTGCAGAAGGGCCTGTGGCCATCCAGCAGCCCTGTGGACCACCTCCTCCCTGGCGTCAAACAAATTACCTGTGTATGGAGGCCTGCGGCCTCCCCACAGCCCCAGGTACTGCCACTTCCCAGGGCCAAAACAAATTATGTGTGTGGGGGCCTGTGTGGCCCCCACAGCCCTGGGGACTGCCCATTCCCTGGGGCAATTCATCTTAAATAAGCGGGGCCGTGCAACCCCCCTGCAGCCCAGGAGACAGCCACCTTCCCAGGGCTGAATTTAAACAATGAAGGGTGTCTGCAGTTTGTACTTTTTGTTATTTGCTGTAAATCCATTCAGTAGTTTGTGCCAAATCCCCCATGGCTGGCTCCTGCTACCTCTGGAGGTAGATATGTTAACCTTTGCTTGGCGGTACCTAACAGCTTCTGCCAAGCAAAAGCAAATAAACCTCCACTACCAGCAAGTGGGTGCGTTAAAACTGTTACTGCTTGCTGGGAGTGGAGTTTTTATCTCTTTCATTGCCCACAGACATGCATATAACTCTACACTATAACACTATAACTCTGATTACAGTTGATGATTTGTGTTCAGTATGTTGAACACAAGTACTTTTGTTTCGCTAAAAGCTTTCTAACATGTAAAGATTCTATGTAGAAGATATCAGGTCTTGTAAGCAGCTGTAAGTATTTTGAGGGATTTGTTTTAGCATGACAGTTTATTCATAAGTCAAAAGACTGTATGCACCAGGTATTAATCCATGTACATAAGCTTCATTAGCAACAAAAGGTGGGCTGTCTCTAAAGCTTTTGGCAGAGCATGAAGGCTGTGTTAGTATGATCTTTAGCACCTTCATGCCTGTTGTAATTAGAGCGACTACTGTCTCTTTGGAAAGCTTTTCCATAGTGTAAACTCTGTTCTTAGTAGGTCCTTTTAGGTCTGGCATTTTCCAATACATTTTTTTTAATGTATATATGTAGTATACTTTTTTCAAAGCTCCTTAGGCAAGCTTTCTTCATCCATTTGTCGGTTGGTGTGTCATTCATAGTTTGCTTCCACCCACTACAGCATACAGCATGGGATCAGCCCACATCAACGACTGGATAACTTCACTTTGAGTGGCTGCAGTTTGCTCTTTCACGAGAAGCACATCAACACACAAGCTAGTACCCTTCTGTAGCACTGTTGTTACTTTGATGTCCCCTTTGTGTTTATAGTCTAATGTGACAGCAGGACACTACAGTTTATACCAGAAGTGAGCACAAGCCACCTTCAATGTTTTTTCAGTTACTGCATCTTGCTAATGCGGTTGTAAATGTTCTTTGTACTATATTTTGTTTGTTGTTTGGAGCAAAGGTCCAGCATATTCCTCTCAGTAGGAAAATAGAAATGTGGGACAAGATCGTTGACAAAGTGAATGCTATAGGCACCACCCTGCACACATAGGAAGACATTTGGAAGAGATAGAATGGCCTCAGGTGCAAGGTCTGCTCCTTGGTCTCCAGGCACAGACTGGCGGTGGCCCTCCCAGTGCCTCATGAAGGCCCATATTTATACTTTTTGATGCAAACCAGCGCTGGCATTTACTGCCAGCTAACGCCATTCCTACTCGCCATGCGGGCGTCATATTTAAGGATTGACGTTAGCCAGCGCTGTGGGCTGGTCAGAGTAAAAAAAAATGACTCCAACCAGGCAGTGCCGGCGTAGGGGAAAATGGGGGTTGTGCGTCAAAAAATGGTGCAAGTCAGGTTTGAGTCAAAAATCATGGCTCAAACCGGACTTGTGCCATTTTTTGGCACACAACCCCCATTGAAATGACTCCTGTCTTAGCAAAGACAGGAGTCATGCCCCCTTGTCCAATGGCCATGCTCAGGCGATGTAGGGGGGCCCAAATTAGGCCCCCCCATGCCACTTTAAAAAAAAAAATAATACTTACCTGATCCTACCTGTACTTACCTGGGATGGGTCCCCCCATCCATGGGTGTCCTCCAGGTGTGGGCAAAGGTGGCAGGGGATGTCCCTGGTGGCAGGGAAGGGCACCTGTGGACTGCTTCCATGGTCAGAGACCATGGAAGTGAGCCCACAGGTCCCTTAACCCCTGCCCTCACCCAGGCGTTAAAAAACGGCACACATCAGGCTGGCAGCCATTTTTTAAGGCCCGCCTCCTCCTGTGTGTCAAAATGACGCCGGAGTATAAATAAGGCGCACAGGCCTTAAAGTCATTTTTTGGGTGGGAACGCCTACCTTGCATGTCATTAACGCAAGGCAGTTTCCTGCATCCAAACAATGACGCACACAGAGGAATTTCGACGTCTGCGGGGTTGGCCGTCATAGTATAAATATGGTGCATGTTTTGCACTGAATGTGTGCCAAAATTTTTGACGCACATTCAGCGCAAATGGAGTATAAATATGCCCCTAAATCTCTTTCCCTTGGAGAAGGTCATGGCCATCCTATATCCTGAGGGCTTGACAGGAAAACCTGGGGAAGGAGATTCTGGCAAGTCACAGCACTAAAACTGTCACCAAAATGATATGTCATGCATGCCCACATCTCACCTTTTGGCACTTTTACTGTCACTCTACTCACCAGCCCAGTGTCCACCAATCCAAAGACCTCCATTTGGCAACTCACAATTGAAGTGTAATCACTAGGGGAGATGAGATTTGTATAGTGTGCATTACAGAGACTGAAATGATTTCAGCTCCTAGCAGGCACTGTTCCACAACTCGAAACACCAGACCAGTAGTCACCTGTCCAAATACACCTGTTTGGCAAATCACACATGAACTTCACTCACCTGGTAGGAAACCATTTGTCAAGTATGGGAAGTAGAGAGAGTGACCTAACTGCAACTCCCCAGAATGCACTATTCCAATAACTACAAACACTATCACAGTGGCCCTTGCTACAATTCATATTTTAGTGAACTCTCAATTGCAGTGTACTCACCTGGAAGTAGAACATTGGTCAAGTGTGTGTAGTAGAGAGAGTGACCAGACCGCAACTCACAGGAAGCACTGTTTCAGCAACTCCAAATACCAAAACAGTGTTCACTTGTCCAAAGGCCACGGTCTGGCAATTCACAATTTAAGTTGGGAGGATACCATTTGTCAAATGTGGGAAGTATAGGGACATACATGACTACTAAGGCCAGGAAGGCCATGTGCCTGTAAAACCAACCACCTGTCCAGTGTTCTCTTGTCCAAATACCGTTGTTTGGTAATTCTCAATTGAAGAGGACTCACCTGGGAGGATAACATTTGTATAGTGTGTGTAGTACAGGAAGTTACATGACTGCAGCTCCCAGGTGTCTGTAACTCCAAATGCCAGCATATGGTTCACTTGCCCAAATACACCTGTTTATAATCTCACCAATGCTTTTCACTTACCTGGGACTATACCATTTGTCAAGTGTTGGGAACTAGAGGAAGTGCCATGACTGCAACTCCCAGCAGGCCCTGTATCTGTAACTCCAAACACCAGGCCAGTGTACTCTTGTCCAAGGACCCTTGTGTTTTAACTCTCAATTGAATTTTACTCACCCGGATGGATACCATATGTACAGTGTGTGTAGTACATAAAGTTACATGAGTGCAACTCCTAGGAGGCTCTGTTACTGTCACCCCAAACACCAGTCCAGTGTCCTCTCCTCCAAAAACTCCTGTTTGGTAACTCATGCATGAAGTGTACTCACCCGGGGGGAGAATATGTGTATAGTGTGTGTAGTACAGGGCTGACAGGACTCCAACTCCCAGCAGACCCTTTTTCTGTAACTCCAAACACCAGCACAGTGGTCACTTGCTCCTATACCTCTGTTTGTCAACTCACAAATAACATATAGTCACCTTGGGGGAGAACATTGGAAATGTATGTGAAGTATATCGAATAACCTGACTGCAACTCACAGGAGGTACTGTTTCAGCGACTCAAAATACCAGAACAGTGTTAATTTGTTGAAAGACCCGTGTTTAGCAACCCTCTATGTAAGTTCACTCAGCTGGGAGGATACCATTTGTATAGTGTATGTAGTAGACGGGGTAACATGACTGCTAAGGCCAGGAGGGCCCATCACTTTTACTTTACTCACCAACCCAGTGCCCTTAACTCCAAAGACTCCTGTTTTTTAACTCACAAATGAAGTATACTCACCTGGGGGGATAAGATTTCTATAGTGTGCATACTAGAGGGAATGCCATGACTGCAACTCCCAGCAGGCCCTGTTTCGGTAATTCCAAACACCAGACCAGTTTTCTCTTGTCCAACGACGCATGTGTCCTAATTCTCAATTGAAGTGGACTTACCTGGGAGGATAATATTTGTAGAGTGTGTGTAGTAAAAGGAGTTACATGACTGCAACTTCCAGGAGGCTCTGTTACTGTCGCTCCAACCACCAGTCAAGGGTCCTCTCCTCCAAAGACTCCTGTTTGGTAACTCACAAATGAGTGGACTCACCTGGGAAGATAACATTTGAATAGTGTGTCGTGTAGGGAATTACATGACTGCAACTCCCAGCAGCCCTTGTGTCTCTACCTTCAAACACCAGCACAGTGGTCATTTGCTCATGTACTCCTGTTTGTCAACTTACAAATGATGTATAATCACCTGGGGGGAGAACACTGGAAAAGTGCGTGAATTAGATGGAATAACCTGACGACAACCCACAGGAAGTACTGTTTCAGCAACTCAAAATACCAAAACAGTGTTCATTCGTCGAAACCCTGTTTGGCAACTCTCAGTGTAAGTTTACTCATCTGGGAGGATACCATTTGTATAATGTGTGTAGTAAAGGGAGTACTAAGGCGCGGATGGGCCGTCACTGTTACTTTACTAACCAGCACAGTGTGCTTAGCTCCAAAGACTCCTGTTTGTTAACTCACAAATGAAGTGCATTCACCTGGTGGGATAACATTTGTATAGTGTGTGTACTAGAGAGAGTGATCTAACGGCAACTTCCAGCAGGCCCTGATGCTGTAACTCCAAACACCAGCCCAGTATTTTCTTGTCTAAAGACCCCTGTGTCTTAACTCTCAATTGAAGTGTGTTTACCTGGGAGGATAATATTTGTTCAGTGTGTATAGTACAGGGGAATGCATGACTGTAACTCCCAGGAGGCATTGTTTCTCTATCTCAAAATACCAGTCCAGTGTTCAGTTCTCCAAATACCCTTCTTTGGAAACTCACAAATGAAGCGTACTCACCTATGCTGATGACATTTATCAAGTGTATGAACTAGAGGGAGTGACATGACTGCTAATGCCAACCGGCTCTGTCTCTCTAACTCCAAATACAAGCCCAGTGTTATCATGCACAAATATCCCTGTGTCTTAACTCTCAAATGTAGTTTACTCATCTGGGAGGATAATATGTGTATGATAGTGGGAAGTAGAGGGAGTGACCTGAATGTATAGCTCAAAAGGCCCTGTGTCTCTAACTCCAAGCACAAAAACAATGTTCACTTGCCCAAATCCATCCTTTTTATGAATTCCCAATTGAAGTTTACTCACCTGTGAGGATAACATTTGTCAAGTGTGTGCAGTATAGAGAGTGACCTGGCTGCAACTTCCAGGAGACACTATTTCAGTAACTCCTAACACCAGACCAACTGGTCCCTTATCCAAATACCCTTGCCTGCTAACTCTAAATTGAAGTTACTCATCTGGAAGTGACCAAGATACAGATCATGCTCAATTCTGAGATGTGTCTGGTCACCTAGCTCCATCTTGACCTGCTAACCCAAGATGAAACTATTGAGGACCGGAAGGACACCTTTCCCACTGTGCAAAACAATGACCTCAAAGGCTACAAGATGCATCACCAGAATGGTATTGGCAGCAGACACGTTCACAATGCACTGACCGCATGATGACTTCAGTGACATATACAACAAGCTCCTGGATCTGCCTGCATCACAATCAACTAGGCTTAAAAATGGCCAAGACATGGGGGGCGTGGTCAAGATGGCGGCGAGTGCGGTCGCTTGAATCAGAGCTCCGCACGCGGCCTACAATTATCCAGCAATCCCTCTGTCCCCAGGCGTTGAAAACCCCTGGACCCGCCTGTCTTATGTTCAATAGTATTACCTAGACCCCGAAAATCTGACCCGACCGTTGCAGCTGCTCGTTCGGGGCCTGGACGGAGACGAGGACGCGGACCCAACACGGAGCCGAGCGGTCCGGCGGTCGCAGCTGCTGATCCCTGCGTGCAGGTACGGAGGGATGCCACTGCAGTGGGCGGAGACGACGGAGCACTGCGGGTGCACCCCCGTAGGTGCCGACCCTTGTGAAGGCGCATGTTAAAGGCGCCCAACCTGACGGGTGGTTTACGACTCCGAGCGGAAAAAGGGCCCGGGGCACGCGCATGGCAGCGCGACCTGATTGCGATCCAGCTACGGATGAGGAAGGGGCCGCGGCGCGGGACAGACGAAGACCGGACTTTTTGTTCGGAACTGCTGCTCAACTAAGTCGAACACCTGCATGCTGAAGAGGGATCTGGCGGTGTGGGACGGGGACCCCTGTCCCTGCTGAGGAGTGCGCGACTGGGCCGTCTGGCCTGAGACGAGGTATGGGGCCCGGCAAAAACGTGGAGCGCTAGCTATTTCTTACATGAAACATACACCGGAGTTCAGAGGGGAACTCAAACGACGCTGTGCCCTTTTGATAGAGTGACTTGGGGGAGCCCCTGGGCCCAGTAATAAAGCAATCTGTGAGTTAACCACCACACCCACCAGCAAAATTAGGTTCAATGACATTTCTTAATTTTGTGTAAAGCCCGGGAGCAATGCTGATTCTTTCCTAACATAAAACGCAGATACGTGTGCTGCAACGCGCTATCATCAACTGTAAATATCCGGCACAAATCTCTTGCAGAGCACATCAAACTCCCACACGCCTACCGAAGGGCACACAACAAGTCTGGCCTAATTGTATATAAAGACCCTCCCCCGAAACCTTGAAATCAAGGCAAAACACAAATGTCGGAACCGTGTATAAACTGGCCACTTAAACCACAACGTTATACGAGGAGAGCTCAGGGGAGACACCACGAAGGTGAAACAGAAACCGCCGAGGGGCCAATTAGAGGCCAGACTCGGGGACCCGTCACTGATGGAGGGCTCAGATCCACTGCACAATGTGGCTGAAACGCTAGCTGCTCACTCTTTACAAATCGACAAGGTACTGCAGGCGATATTAGAAACTAAAACATCCCTGGAAGGAAAAATAGACGCGATGACAGTGGAAGATACTGCGCACTGAACACCGAAAGCTTGCGGACAGAGTAACCACAGTCGAATCAACTCTAGAAACATCTCAACCAAATATCGAGGTCATGAAAACCCGAATACAACAACAGGAATCTGAGATAATACAGCTCCAAAGACGAGCGGAGGAAGCGGAGGGCCGCTCATGCCGTAATAACATTAGATTCCTGGGATTCCCGGAGCGAATCGAGCTCCCTAACCCAGAGTTATTTCTGGAGTGTTGGCTAAAAGATCACATACTGAAACAGAAGGCCTCCCCTTTCCTGACGGTGGAGCGGGCACACCGGATCCCAGGCGGACCTGCACGCCCAGGGGCCCCCCTCACCCATTAATAGCCAGGCTATTGAATTACCGTGACAGAGATCAAATTCTATAGGGCTTTCGTGTGCTGGGTCCTGTTGAAATTGAAAAAGTAAAAGTCACGGCCTACCCGGACTATACAGCGGAGGTCCAATGCAAACGTGCCACTTTTACTAAAGCAAAACGGGTACTACGCGACAAGAACTTTTCATACTCCCTCATGTACCCTGCTAGACTACGCGTAGTGGATAGCGACAAAACCCACGTCTTCCCTGCCTCAGAAGATGTTTGGACTTGGATCTACGCCAAGGGCTTAGCAGACCCTACAGATGAACACACGGAGCAAAAGGAATGGCTAACACAAAAGAAGCGTAAGAAAAGGAAATCGAAACCCAGAACCGGGTCACGCCCTACTGTAAAACAAGCAGCGGACTGGCAAGCTCAAGCGCTAAAGGACGTCAATAGGTTCTCGAACATTCGAATACAGCACAACCGCGAATCTTGCACCACGGACTCAGTCTCGATGGGGACCCTGCAGAGCCCATCCCCTCTGACATTGGGGCCCATCCCCCTTAACTTGCCTATGGGTGGAAGATGCACAGCCCTAATTCTTATCACACCAAGCAAATTGGAATCCCTCCGGAGACCATGTTGTGCCTAAACGGTGGTATATGGTCATCACGGCCACCTTGGACCATATACCACAACAGCCCCCTAACCCAGATGGGTTCCCGTATGGACACGAATCGGCTTGAAGCCACTCTTGCACCTGTTGTGCCTAGTTATTCATACTTCTTCCTTTTTCTCCCTTTCTTCCACACTCTTAACTCCTCAAGGTATGTGCTAGTCACCCTACACTCGAGGGTGGGTCCGAATCAGGGGGGCGGGGGGTGATGGGCGGGGGGACGCGGCAAATTCTACCTAAAAACATGCACCGCTTGCGGTGCGTACACAAAACGCTTCAATGACACACAATATTGTAACCTGGAACATAAGGGGCCTGGCTAATCCTACTAAAAGACGCAGAGTACATGCCTATCTCAAACGCCACAAGGTGCATATAGCTATACTACAGGAGACCCATGCCACCACACAAGAATGAAAGGAAATTAATAAAAGCTGGCTTGGCACTGTCTATGGCACTAAAATATCAAAATATGCGAAGGGAGTGCTGATTTGGATCGCTTCAGGAGTCCCTTACGTGGTCCAAAACACATATATAGACACAGATGGCAGATATGTCTGCCTCAGTGGAGAGTTGGATGGTAGACAATTAACCATAGCTGGTATATATGCCCCAAATTGGGGAGAGGGGGAATTCCTGAGGGCCACATCAGCACAGATCTCACAAGACCCGTCCATACCAATTATCTGGGGAGGAGATTTTAACAGCGTAATGGACATCTCCATGGACAGATCACACCCGCCAATGGTAAGCGCCGCTAGTAGGCAGGTATCTGAGATGCTATGGTCCTGGAGAACAGAACGGAAGTTACATGATGCATGGAGAAGTCTTCATCCCATTGACAAAGAATACTCCTTTTATTCACCGGCACACAACCTCCACACATGGATTGATTTACTATTATGCTCGGCCACGATAACACACTCAATACACAGCGCCAATTATTTGGCCAAAACCGTATCAGATCACTGCCCCCTAATCGTTACACTGAGATGGGGCACTCAGCTACCACGAACACCTACCTGGTGCTTACAACCCACCTTGCTGCGCGACCCGCCCTTCCGGGAGCAACTAGCTGACACCATAGCGTCCTATTTCACAATCAATAACCAAACAGCCACAACACGCGCAATCGAGTGGGACGGACACAAGGTGGTAATTAGGGGCATCTGTATCAGGGCTGCAGGAGGTATTCAACGCACTTTACTCTCAGAGTTACATGACACCAAGGAGAAATTACGTAAGGCGGAATGTGAAGAGGCTTTAAACAGTACTGCTAATAATAATAACACTCAAAAAGCAATGGGGGGACATTGAAACCCGTTTACGAAAATTCGACTATCAACACTACACGGCGCAACTACACGCCGAGGGTGATCGATCAAGCCGCATGTTGGCCTGGTTAGCGAAAGGGACTCAGCGGCATACTCCTATAAACGCCATTCGTCTAGATACTGGTGTGATTGTGAATACACAATCAGAAATAAGGGACGCATTCAAGCAGTATTATGCAAGGCTATATCAGGCAGAACCTCCCCACTCGCAACACAATGAAAAGATTTTTTCAGGACCTCTCATGTAAATCATCTAACGACTGCACACGCACTAGAGTTAGATAAACCCATAGAAAGTGACAAAATTAAGCAAGCATTACAACAACTAGCCCACAATAAAGCCCCAGGGAGAGACGGACTACCGATCGAGTACTACCAGATTTTCTCATCACAAACGCTCACTCCGTATCTTACTATGTTACAGGAGGCATATGAAATAGGTCGTCTTTCAGATTCACAACGTGAAGCAACGATTGTAGTCCTCCATAAAAAGGGGGGTGACCCACTAGACGTACGCTCTTACCGACCCCTGTCACTATTAAACACGGACTGTAAAATATTAGGTAAGGTACTGTCAAACCGACTTCTCCCATTAATCTCCTCCCTGATACACCCAGATCAATCCGGATTCATACCTGGACGCAGCACTTCTATTAACATCAGGAACCTATTGCGTTTGATAGTTGAAACTCCTGACACAGACTACTCCAGAGTGGCGGTCTCACTAGATGTCGAAAAAGCTTTCGACACACTGGGTTTGCCATACTTGATGGCAACTCTGCAGTTAATGGGATTTGGTAAAGCTTTCTCACGCTGGATATCTATCCTATATTCAGACCCAATAGCACAAGTTAAAACGGGCACCATCACCTCGGAAAAATTCAAGATCGGTAGAGGCACACGCCAGGGATGCCCCCTATCACCACTTTTGTTCGCACTAGCCATTGAACCCCTTGCGGCTAAATTGCGCAATGAAGCCACAAGATGGGGCATACCGGATGGCATGGAACACCGCATAGTCTCCTTATACGCAGACGATGCATTAATATACCTACGTAATCACTCCGAATCCCTGCCAAACCTGCTACAATTATTGAATTCTTTTGGAGACATATCCGGCTTGCGCGTTAATTGGGCCAAATCATGTCTATTCCCCATGCGCCGACTACCCGACACACAGACCCACATATCTGCCGAGCATGACTTACAATGGACTTATAGCACTTTTAAATATCTAGGTGTGCACATATATCATGACGAATCTGACCTTAAGGAGGGCAACTTAGACTTGAGGATTAGATCAATAAAAGGATTGTTGCCCTTCTGGTGTGCATTACCACTATCACCTATGGGCAGAGTGGCATTAATCAAAATGATAAAACTCCCTCGACTACTAAATTTTTTCGCTGCCATACCATTATAGCTCCCCAGCACTTTTTTCACACAGCTGAACAAGCTATTTATAGATTTGATATGGAGCACCGGACGCAGTCGTGTGGCCTTGGCTAAGATCTGTCTACCACTGGACAGAGGCGGGAGGGGAGTACCACAATTCAAACTTTACTACGCAGCGGCTCAGCTGCACTGGATCCTAATTTGGCTACAAGACCCCACTCATTCTGAAAGCCACACAGTGGGCGTACAACTGGGTGGCTTAAATACACTGGAATGGCTTATAGGGTGCATGACCCTTCCGCGTCATGGCAATATCCTGTTAAAAGTGGCCGATCGGGTGTGGCTGCGCTACGTGAACAGGGGGTCTGGAAAACCACCATACTCGCCCAAGATCCCATTACTCGCCATCCCAGATATACACAAACTACATGGCTGTGTGTGTCTTACTGACTGGGCCAATAAAGGTCTCCGGTTAGAGGGAGAACTATTCGCAGAGGGTCAATTCATCTCCTATGAAGTACTTGCGACGACGTATGCTCTGGGACGGGGCGGTTTTATTATATACGGCTCACTGCAATCTTTAATACGTAACGCATGGGGGCACGGCAGCAGGGAACCACAGTCATCACCTATTTTACATGAATTGCTCTTAGATACCGGCACACCAGCACGAATCTCATGGATCCACAACACACTACGGGCCAATCCGGAAGAAGTACAGTTACAAGCCAAGAACAAATGGGAAAAAGCACTACACACACAATTTACAACACCAACATGGTCCATGGCCCTCACAACCACGTGCGAGGTATCGCGCAATGCCCATTTCAGATACACCCAGCTCAACTATCTACATCAGACATACCTGACTCCACACCGCATCCACCGCATGTACCCCAAGCCAGTCCTGATTGCCCAAGATGTGGCATTACGGAAGCTGATTTCTTACACATGACCTGGAACTGCCCACCACTACTCCACGTATGGCAAGATATCACACAACAAACCGCAACATTGCTGGGAATACCCCTAGCATCTACTCCTGAGTCCTGCCTATTGGGTATCCGACACAGACGAAGCAAAGATAAACAAAAACATAGATGCGCAGATCTCGCATTTGTTACCCTCAAACGACTCATCGCCACGCAGTGGAAGTCACCTAGCACCCCAGACTCCCGCCACTGGATAACTGACGTACAGCGTTGGGTCAATGCAGAAATACAAGTATTACATACATTACGCGACATAGGGGTGGTAATCAAGGGTGCCGACATATGGGATTCCTTCGCGGATCAACTACAGGTAAATGACGATACACGACCTCCCTAGTCTACTGGAATAACAATCACCTGTGACACCACAACTGACATATTTCGCACGTGCAACCACTCAGATATGAACCTTAACTTGAACGCAGATGATAAGTATACAAGCACATGCCCTAGATATACCGCTGCAAAGCTACACCCACAGGGGTACACTCCTCCTACGACAAACATACCCTGCTCGAAATTAATAACTCACACCCTGTTTGCCTCTTATGCGTGCCCCTCCCACGGTAGCCTTACCCCCTCCATCGGATCACCAAACATTAGACCTGCGGTCATTCATCAAGCAAACTATAATCTTCATACCCCCTACTATCTATTCTAATTTCCTACTCTGCTTCTATCTCTTATAAGTATTTCAGTTGTATTGTTTAAATGGATGTGTTTTTGTTTATGTCATAAATGCAATAAACAGATTAAATTTTGTTTTTTAAAAATGGCCAAGACATATCTTGCCTAGCCACTGTTTTACCTACACTGTTGGAAAGATGTCATTCTCAGGCCATCCTCCCAAGTGCTAATGATTGGCACATTTCAGCAGCTGCTTGACATAGATGAAATTGGCATGCTTCACAAATGGCAGGTCAGTACAATCAATATCATGGGTACTTGTCACAATAGGATTCTCAGCAAATTAACTTTGTACAAGGTCTATGCTTAATTGTTGGTGGTAGATGTCGCAATACAACCACTTACATTGTATCTTTCACTTAAACAGGTCGAGCTGCCACTGGGCACACAGAGGCCACTGAAGAGACTGCCGTTACCCCCTGGATCAAGTCCTCAGTGAAAAACACACTACTGGATGTCTGGACATAGAGTACGGTTCAGGCCCATCTGGGTACCCTGGTCAGACACCAACAGTGGGTCTCACTGTGGCCACATCAACACCTACCAGCCCAGATGCCTCAATATCACAGGCAACCATTCGCCCTTCAACCTGTGTACGGAGCACAGTGTCTACCATCTTGTGCTTGCCAGTCCTGGATCGTGAGTTACAGAACAACACTTTGAACAATGAGGGTCCAGGAACCAGTGGAAGAGGTCACCCTGTGGAAAAGTCACAGACGCATGTTGGTAGGGTGCATGGGAGGGATGCTGTGGGCCAGCAGGGTGAGGCCACTGGGGCTTCTCCTGACCAGGAAACCATCAGCCACATCTTGGGGGTCCCAAGGCGTGATGGGCCAGGCCTTGACCGAACGCCCGGAAATCAAGCAGCTTCAAATGGACATGCATAGGGACATGCGAGAACAGATGGAGGACCACAATATCAGCATGGCCTCTCTAACAGGGGTGATGAAGGACATTCACACAGTTCTGATCAGGGCTTTTCCAAACAAATGTTCCCCTTCCTTTGGCTCACCATCACCATCTGCATTGGTGCCAGCCACTAGAAGGAAGGCCCTGCCAGTGGAAGACCCCACCCCAGACACCCTTGCCTCTGTAGCAGCAGGTCCCCCCTCCACTACGCAAGCAGGGACGCTCAACAAAAAATCCAAGAGGTGCAGATGGCAAGACATCCACCACTGCCAGCAAGTGGCCTCTTCCTAAACAAAATCCTTTGTGTGCCACACATTCAATCTGCTGACTGATCCTGAACAACCTACCAGTTCCAGAGGGAGGAGTACTCTGGACCTTGGACTCTCAATGGTGTGGCATCCGCTCCAATTATTTTGTTCACCATGACTTACACCTTGACTTTATTTTTCCTTCCTTTCTGTCCAAATTTTATTCTCTGCATCAGCACTGTGATAAATTCACCCGTTACAAACTCATTGTCGGTCTGCATAATTTCAACATTTTGCTATGTAGAGATGTAAGACCATGTGAACCATATGACGAAGACATAACTTATGTGTGCAAGGAGGGATATGTTACAGGTATACAGTGTCCTGGTCAGGATTACAACCATTACACACAAACACATACGTACAAGTGTCTGGTCACACCAAACATTTTCTTCCAGTTTTCAGCACATAGGCTGTCCATATGTCTGGACCTTTTTGACACAAAAATGTGTGACACATACTGAGCCAAAGTACATATTCTAGGATACATCGCCCCAAACCACAGAAGGGAGGGATTTGTCAGACATTGTCCTGTAGAATAGGCAAACATTAAAGTGGATGATGTGAGCAGCTTGAGCTTTATCAAATACCACATCAAAGTAATCCAAGATACAGACAGATGGCAGTACAACAGTCCCTGATCACAGGCCCATCATAATCCGATGACCATGCATCTGGTGGTATGACACAAACATATGACAGTGTAGTGTTGTGGGACAGGCACTGTGGCCTGCAATGATGAAACACTTCTACAGCTACATACAAGTCATACAAGAGTAGTGTTTAGCCAATGTAACGGGTAAATGACTTGGTCACAATTGATGACTACATAATTCATGCCCACATGATGACACACATGATGCTATTGGCCCAACACAGAACACAAAACAAATCCAATGTGCACTTCTGACTTTCCACCCAAACACATTGCAAGCTTCCTTGGTACAGGTCTCATACACCCCAAATCTGTGACCTACATTACCTGGAAAAATCCATGCCCACTTTGTATTTCAGAACAGCATCAGATACCTGCCAATGTCACAACTCTGAAATGCTCACATGAGGATATCATGGTGAAGGTACCTGTACAAAGACAAAAAAAGGAGTATAGGCTTGAAAGTATATCTATTACACAAATCACATATCAAGTAACTGGAAATGTAATTACATTGCCAGGAAACTGACACAAACAAAGCAACATCATCAAGGTGGGGGTATGTCAAAGGGCAACTCTTCAAGCAGCCTTTGGCTGAGTATTACAGGGTAACACCTTCCTAGTTGTTGCTAAAACACTCAACTCCACACATTCTCACAACTATAGTTATGGTACAGTCACAGTCATGACATCATATGTCATATGTACACTTATGAAAAGTAGCTGTTGATGAGATCTTCTGGCAAGTCAGCTTCTTCTTCTTCACCACTGTCATCCTCACTTGGCATTTTAGGATTCTCACCCAGTGGCACTGCTGGCTACCCCTCCTCTGTGATGTTTGGAATATTCCTTCACAGGGTGATGTTATGAAGCACACCACAGTGATCTGACACACTTTTCTTGGTGAGTAGAGGAGGGCTCTACCAGTCCTACCCAGACACCTAAATCTGGCCTTCAGGAGCCCAAAAGTCAGCTCCATTACCCTCCGTGTTCTTCCATGAGCCTCATTGAAGGGGACTTCCCCTGGCATTTTTGGATACCTTAATGGCATCAGCAACCATGGACGGTTTGGATATGCGGAGTATCCTGTTAAGGAATGGGACATATGTGCAACAATGAGTTACTCACTTCATGATTGTAGCACCTTACATTGCACACCAACCAACCCAGTCCTCTCTGGGTACAGTTGTGGCATCGGCTGGGGTATGGTGCTGTTCAGCATTATGAAGTGATCATGGGCTGAACCTGGATAACAGGCACACACATGTGAAATGTAGAGATCCGCCAAACAGACAACTTGCAGGTTGCTGGAATGGAAGTTTTTTCTGTTGCAATAAACTTTTTTATTGGCCTGTAGTGGTGCCAAGCAAACATGTGTGCCATCAATTACCCCCACCACATGTGGGATACGTGCAAAACCATAAAAGACAGCCTTCGCATGGGCTAAATCCTCACTTCGGGGAAACCAGATATAGCTGTCAAGGTGTTTTTTTAACATTGCTGAGAGGACGTCCTTCAACATCAGACTAAACACAAGTTGAGATATACCAGCGGATAGGGCCA
This sequence comes from Pleurodeles waltl, assembly GCF_031143425.1. Taxonomy (NCBI): domain Eukaryota; kingdom Metazoa; phylum Chordata; class Amphibia; order Caudata; family Salamandridae; genus Pleurodeles; species Pleurodeles waltl. The sequence continues at coordinate 1,084,408,011 of NC_090440.1, read as the reverse complement.
CTGTATGTTGGAAGAACCTTGTGGCTAGGAAGTGCAATATTGACATGACTTGTACAACGGGTGGCATGTTAGTTTGATAGCTAATAGCTGGCATTAGATCTGTCTCCAACTGACGACATAAGCCCAATATTGATTGTTGACCCAGGCATTAATACATTATTATGTGCCTTTGCTCCATGGTGTGAAGGTCTGGAAGTTGACGGTAGATAGGAGGTTGTCACATCCTTGCTCTGGGTACCTATGCATAACAAGACATGATTTCTAACACTTGTCAGTGTGTGCACAGCAACATACATGATGCATGTCAATGATATCTTGTGACATGGCATTTCTGAATGGATAGACATGGCACCCAGTACCTATTACAGCTGCAAATAACACAACAGTCACATGTGCCCTTCATGGTTTTCCACACGTGTCCAAAACATGGATATGGACCAATCGCAAAGATGTGCAACACAATTGCCCCTCGAAATGTGACTGTATATCCCGAACAGCAAAATGACCGTCAGCAGTTGTTGACTGTGCCCCACTGTTAAATGGCCTCTGTGCCCTGCAATATGCTACAATGGAGTTTGAGTGGTAGGACCTACATGACAACACAGGATAAGGATGTTTTTGAGGTTCAAAAATTATTTTTGCAGGTGCGACGCAGTTTCTAAAGCCCAATACAGCATTTCAGGTCGCCAATATGGCAAATACCTGACCTACTCCACTGGACATTAGGAATCGCCTGTGACCACTGGCTTATCTCATTATGGCGGTAGGCCGTTGCAACCACAGCAGACACAGCCTTAGGCTTACGTTGTTGCAAGTGGTGGTCATAGGCCAATGGCTGTGTGTGCTGGTGGTGACAACCACGTACGTGGTTGATGTGGACGCCATGTTCTGTAGATTCACTCACTTGACTCCTGACACTGCTACCAGCAACACCTCCATGACCTGAGCTGCTATGTGCAGCCTCTGGGATCAATCATGCCATGTCCAGCAGGTGATAGGACCCCTGCTTTCTCACCAGAGGAGCTGAAGAGGCTAGTGACTGAGTACCTACCCCTGTATGGACAATATATGGCTCACCAGAGGAGCAGGTAAATACCTCATGTACACAGTTTTCTATGTACTTCACCATCCTTTCCCTTCTCACAGGCTAGAATGTGCCCAGGTGTGCCAGTTAGACTTTTTTGTGGGCCTGTAGTTGCAGTATGTTTGGCATCAATGGGTTGGGCAATGTGCAGGAATTGGTAGCCAGTGACATAAGATAAGTTCAGTCACATTGTGTTGTATGATGCTTTTGGATTCCTAGATCATTCTTCTGTTGGATGCACATTACTATGGAAGGAGACATTATTCCCTTCCACTGACATCTCTTTCCTCATGATTGTTGTGATAGCCAGATAACATGTATGTGGATGCATGAGCTGTGTAAGCATGTTGTATATGTCACTTGAGTCATGTGAGCAATGTGTATAGTGCCACAGATCTTTCAAACCTCATCTGCCCTTGCTAAACTGTTGTGTAGAAGGCATATCATGAGTACCTTTGCCCTTTAGGTTGCCACACACAACACATGCCAAATTGTTGTTGGCTACATGATGTACTGTCATGCATGGAAGTGATGGGAATGGAGTGTCATGTAGGTTCTGTCTGCTCAGTCTGCAGAGACCAAGGCCTGTTAAATGTATCTCCCAGTATGGGTCCTAGTCTAGACTGTGGGAGAGTCACTGTGGCTATGCAACTTTGGCACTGTGCCCACTCCCTGTACCCCAGAAGTTCCTGTCATGTGGCCAATATGCCCTGAATGCCTCATTCATTTAAATAGATTAGGAATGGGTACAGAGGCAAATCATTAATCAAGTCCACATTTAGCATCATTTTCAATGTATGTCTTCGACTCCTAACATGCTCTTTACTCCCACAACTCTGTTGTCACCTTCACACAGATCTTTGTCCTGTACAGGTGTATTGCCCCACAGTCCCACAGCGCAGACAGTCTGTTGATTGCTGGGAGGCTATGATATGTGCTCAGTAGCTTGGTCATGTAGCAGAAACTGTACAATGCATGCCTTTCTTTGTTGGATGCCATCTCTGTAGGATAGACACACATGCCCAAAGGAGTGTTCTGTGGTACAGGTATATTTCAAGAAACCCCATCCCTTGCATGAGTCTGTATTTGTTATTCCACATGCCCGCACATGGACAAGGAAGACACTTTCTGTATGCACAATTGTAGCCTCTTGATTGTTTCTCATGTGTAGTTTTGGCATTTGTACTCTGGCAATTGCCTGTGGGGGGTGTACGCAAGGAGTCATTCTCACAGATTGTGAATGTATAGGTCCATTCATGCTTAAGGTGTTTACTCTTCAGAAGCCACATTTCTTTGTAGTGTTTCATTGTGGCTCACATCACAGTACAGGTTGCTACAGTATGGGCTACCTGATGTCAGTAAGCTTGCTTAGTCATTGTAGGTCATGAGCAGGGTAGTGGACTAGTCTTCCAATTCAAAGACATATGTCTGTAGTCAGGTCCCAGTACTTATTGGGTTGTGTGTTTCAAACTAGGGGAGTATTAACAAATACAAAAGTCCTAACTTGGTTTTACTGACATCTATGTGACTCAACCATTTGTGATAAAACTTGTGATTATAATTTCTTGATTTGTCTTTTGCATCCATGCAGGTCAACACACATCAGAGAAAGGAACTATGGAGAGCCATCGCCAAGAAGGTGCGGACCCTGGGGGTCCACAGCTGTTGGAGTGCTCACTGTCAGAAGAGGTGTGAGGACCTAAGACGCTGGGCCTGGAAGATTGAAGAGGTCCAGCTGGGGATGTCCCCTCAAAGTGGGTGGGGTACTTGTCGGACCGTGACCTCCATTGGCCCACATTCTGGTGGTGCCCTACCCAGACCTTGTGGATGTTTGAGGACAGCACAGCAGCCACAAGGTGGCGAGTACTAGGCATATTCTTGCTTGTCACATTGACAAGTGAATGTGTTAGGTTCTGACAGATTCCCTTGACGATTAGGGATGAGTCATGTGTAACACAGTAGATGAGAGATTTTTTTGTGTAGACATGTCATGTGTTGTATACTGATGTGCCTTTCCTATTGGCCCAGCGACCTAGGATACACGTGTGTATGATCCACAAAAAAAACTGCTCTCCAGGGACAACATATAGCTGTGTACAGTTATCAATCAAGTACTTTTTGTTGTTATAGTAGATGTAAAGTCTATGCAACAGATCACTACTCCTCAGTGTTACAGGCCAAAGGTAAGGAAGTGATGGATCACTGTCCTCAGCCAATTGTCTGGTAAAATTAGTATTTTGGCATCTGCCAGCCAGAAGCTTGTTGTCTTCAGCGTATGACAGGTGCTGGTGCCTCACTGCAGTCTGTAATGTGAAGATGACTATCATACATGTGAAAGAGCATGCATTGTTCTTTGGGTGCAGCTACCGATCAATACTTTCTCTTGGTAAGTTGGGAATGTCCATTCGCATGATTTATGTGCCATAGCAGTTGCCAACATGCCTTATACCTACACGTCAGCATATTTCCCCTTCTCATTAGCAAAACATTTGTAAGCTGCTGTTTCATGCATGATTTACCTGTGTTGGTGGGATGATGACTGTGTTCCCTCACATACATGTACATGGCAACCTGTGTGTGGAATGAGACATTTACAATGGGGGTACATTTCATGTTGTGCCACTTACAGGAGTGTGTCACCATTGTTTATTGGCTGACACATACCCTCATGCATCATGGCATGTTATTTGGCATGTACAACTGCAGTAGCAAAGAGGGACATGACCGGTAGGCTGAGAGGTTTTAGTCACAATGTGAATTTCTATGCCATTGATGTAGAAGCATGTAGCAAAGTGCTTAGCACATGTGAAATGGGTAAGGTTTGTAACCTGACTGTTGGCATGCATCATGGAGTGACTTGAGGTTATTTTGAAATAATATGTGTTTGGGTACAAGCATTCAACCACAGACATCTGGGTTTGCATGACCATAATGGAGACAATAATGTAGCTTCCAATTGGGCAACATGTTCAGGGCCTTCAAATCTCTGGGCCTCTCCAACATCCAAGGGACTAATGGTGTCTACTGATGCATTCAGAGTATGTCATTGTAAGGGGTGACAGACATTAGTAGTGATTTCTCTGGGGCTTGCTGATTCGAGTTTAAAGACAACTCTCCTAGACATATTGCACATGATGTCTGCAGTGTCCATTTCAATGCCGAATGTGTGGCCTATCTGAGCAACATTATTACTACCTCCATGGCTCCATTGGGACAAATATCACTTGGTGAAGTGTGCATTGTGGAACTGCTTCCGGTGTAACATGGGTATATCCATGTCACTTTCTCCAGGCTATTGTACTTTTGACAGCAACATGGCAGGATTTTGGAGCATCATTTCTTATTGATGGGCCATTATGTATGTGACAAATAGATGTGTAAATGACCTTGTATGGGATCTGTGGGAATGCATTTGGCATTGGCCTACTATTGTATGACAACAGGTAACTGAGGTGTGCTCCATGGGGCAGAGCATTTAGGGTGATGAGGTCTCCTACTAGTTTAATGGTTACTGTGATTGCACAACTTCAGCCACGCAATTGTAGTTGTCTGAGATCCTGATTTTCCTGTGGGCAACTGTTGACAGTTCAGATGGGATGCATGCTAATGGTATGGCACATGGATGGGGCACTTCGGAAAATGTTGTCACCAACCTGACATCATGGTAAGTTTTGCTAATCAGAACTGTTCTTCATGTGTGATCATGGACATGGGATGACCCTATTTCTCTTTGTATTTGCAGCATCGACCCAGGAAAGTGAAGGAGACAGAGCTCAGCTGCGAGGGGACACATCTGGCCATGAGACCTGGGGTCGTGATACCACTGACGTAGAGGGACCCAGTGGCCCAGAGGGTGAGGGGAGTGCCTCAGGGGAGATCAGAACAATATCATCGGATTCTTCCTATAGTGGACACTCCCTAGTGGTAGTAGACCTATCAGGGTGTACCCCTGTACCATCTTTGACCGCCACCCCTGTTCTATTGCCACCCGCGCTGTTGTTCCCCCTTCCAGTTGGCCCTACCCACTCATTCAAGAGGATGGGCATCTCCTTTGCCGCAGGCACCTCTGCCCCAGCCCCTATACCCCTGGGAATATCTCTGTGGGTCAGACTGCCATTACGAATGCCATCCAGGGATTGCCAACCCAACTGTAGCAGACCAATGCTTTCCTGAAAGGCATTCATGGTGCAATGTCTGGCCTACATATATCTTGTCAGGCTCTGGCCTCCACACTGACAGCAACCAGTCACCAACCACATTAGTCCCCCCTCCACCTCCCTCTTCCCAATCAAAATCCTCCATTGCCCTAATCACCTAAGCACACAGCCCGATCTGCAGGCACCCACCTCAACACAGAGGTGCATAAACACAAACACCACAAAACACACTGGCACACAAGCAAACAACAGACACCCACACACACAACATCAGTCACCAATTTCCCAGACACCCCTACCATAACACACACAACATCAAGTATACCAACAGGCACCACCACAACAGCCAGTACACAGCCACCAAACCCTGCATACCCACAGATACCACCCCAACAGACACACAGACATCCACCACAACCACCTTACCTGCAGACATCACCCAGACACACAGATATCCAAAACATCTAGCATACCCACAGACACCATGTCAACAGTCACAAAGACTTCCACCACTACCAGAAAACCTGAAGACACCACCCCAACAAATACACACATCTACCACTCCATCACCCAGCACCTCAACCTCCCAGCCCCCAGAGCATGCAAATGCCCACAATAACCCATGCAACAGACACAACCCAAACACAAGCATACCTCCTCCCCACACACACACCTAAGACATCCACACTGACACAGCTGACAACCCCTCTCTCAACCTCCGAATCCCCAGCCCCGTCTTCTGACCATCACTGTGTTCCTAAGAAAGGTTTTTTTTTGGCCTTGACCTTTCTCCTGTTCCCTCCACCCCATCCCAAACCTAAGAGGCCCTGACCCACCTTCCAACCCAACAGTTCCACCTCCAGGTCCTCCCCGGTCACAACTGCCCCCTCCTCCTCCCCTGCAAGCATTCATACCCCTTCCCCCCAATAAGAAACCCACCCCTCCAAAGAAGCACCCCTACCACACCCAAACCCACCCATCCCCAATCCAACACCCCCTCCTCAAAGATGATCCCTTAGGTTCCTGCCTGCCCACTTGATGCCCCTTCCTGTGGAGGTTCTCTGGCAGTCAGAAGTCAAGTGACAACACTGTGATGTGCCTGTGCATTTAAAAATGGACTGGCCAATGGCCTTGGAGTTTTCAAGTTAAAATATTAATGAACCCAAACAGTTACTTCTTTGGCTACACATTCATCCTGCAATTTGTTTTCTACCTTTATGTTGGTTTTGAGTAACTTGCGTTGTCTGCCTACAGTTGTGAGTGTTTCAGCCTGCTTGCTGATCAATTTGCTGTTGTTTGCAATATCTGACTTTCTGGACAGTGCTGGCGTCCCCCAAGACAAGGGTATATGTTGACTGTATGGATATGTGGGTGTAAATGCAATGGTGGTGTCATAGCATTGTGTACTATTTGGTATGGTTTTTCATCTTGTGTTATCCAATGTGAGCATGTATGGGGTTAGACTTGTCCACCTGATATGGATTATATAGTCATCTAATGTGTGGCAGCTGGAGTTTTGTCCGTGCGGACATGGAGTGTGTTAATTTGTGCTACCTTTGTTTGCATTTGACTGTGCATGAGTCCATTTAGCTGGGTACCCCTTGCAGCTAATTCATGTAGGTGTATGTCCCATGTTGTTGGAGTTGTATGTGCCTTGCCAACCTGCAATTAAACATTGTGCAGCTAAACATGTCACTTGTTTCTGCTATTCTCCATCCCTGAGATACATGTAGGGCCAGTTCATGTGCAAATGTTGTTTAAGGGGCATGTACAAAGTTATATGTGTACCACTGCAGCCTCCTTGCCTGAGTGCTCCTGATGCCTCCTTTTTATTGTGCAGGTATTATTTGCATAGTGAGTGTTGTATATTTCTCTGTCTATTGTGCATCCCATTGTCCTTCCATTGTGTTACCATGTGGGTGATGTGTGTGTCCATTGCAGGGCTGTTTAATTGGAGTGCTGTTTATGTTCCATGCCACATCCATACATATGCATATTAAATCTGATGACAGTCCATGTAATGTGTGCAATGCGAGTTGTATTTGTAGAGGTGATGTTGCTGTGTTGTGCGACACGATGTTGTGTACACTTCACCAGCTCTGTGCTTGAGATGACCAGACGTGTGGTTTGTGTAGTGTTGCGATGCAGTGTCAGTGTACTGCCCAAAGTGGGCTTATTGTGGCTGTGAATGTGTCCTCATTATTGTCTGATTCTGACCTGGGACACAATGACAAGGGTACTTGGTACCTGTAGCGTGGCCCACATATGATGTGGCTGATGGATCATGATCTATTGCTGAGCGTAATGACACAGGTAGGTGTGAGTACTTACGGTCGGTTGTTCCCACAGCGGCATGGATTTTGTGCAGCTTCAAAGATCATCAGCAGGAAATGTGTAATGGGTCCATTGGCAGCACCAGACGTGTAAAGCTGCCTGCAGGTGTGTGCCTCCCTTCATACTCCCCGCTTCCATCTGCTAAGTTGTGGCGGTTGGATGGCCACTGTCATACTGGCAGTGTGCAGCCTCATAATGTGTTGAGTGGAAACACAGGCTCTGCTAGCCTGTTTATGCAGCCTCATGACCAGAGCGGTCTGTGCAGCCTAGCGGTGCCGGCAGGACCGGGGCGCTTTTCGCTATATAGGCCTGAATAACTCGCAGGGGCTGATTCGCGAAGGTAAACTTTGACCAGAAGTTTAAGTTTAGACCAAAAGTCCAAAGTTAGACCAACAGTCTCACTTTACTCATAATAAATTTGGGGCATATTTATACTCTGTTTGCGCCAAATGTGCGTCAAAAATTTTGAACCACATTCGGCACAAACCTTGCCCCATATTTAAACTCTGACGCCCGACCCCGCGGACGTCAAAATTCCACTGTGCACGACATTGTTTGGATGCGGGAAACTGCCTTGCATTAATGATATGCAAGGTAGGCGTTCCCGCCCCAAAAATGACTTTAAGGCCTGTGCGCCTTATTTATACTCCAGCGTCATTTTGACGCACAGGAGGGGTTGGGCCTTAAAAAACGAAGCACAGCCTAATGTGCTCCATTTTTTAATGCCTGGGTCAGGGCAGGCGTTAAGGGACCTGTGGGCTCGGAAGAAGTCCAAAGGTGCCCTTCCCTGCCCCCAGGGATACCCCCTGCCACCCTCGCCCACCCCTGGAGGACGCCCATGGATGGGGGGACCCATCCCAGGTCAGTACAGGTAAGTTTAGATAAGTATTGTTTTTTTTTTTTTTAAGTGGCATAGGGGGGCCTAATTTGGGCCCCCTACATGCCACTGTGCCCAATGACCATGTCCATATAGGAGTCATTTCAATGGGGGTTGTGCGTCAAAAAATGGCGCAAGTCCGGTTTGAGGCATGAATTTTGCCTCAGACCTGACCTGCACCATTTTTTGACACACAACCCCAATTTTCCCCAACGCCTGCGCTACCTGGTTTGAGTCTTTTTTTTTTACTCAGACCAGTCCACAGCGCCGGCTAACATCATTCATTAAATAAGGCGCCCGCATGCACGTAGGAATGGTGTTAGCCGGCGGTAAAAGTTTTGACGCAAACCAGCGCCGGCGCTGATTTGCATCAAAAAGTATAAATATGGGCCTTAGACTTTTGGTCGAAACTAGACCAAAAGTCAAAACTTAGACCAAAAGTCTAAAGCTAAATTTACTTGTAGTAAACTTAGACTTTCAGTCTAAACTTAGACTTTTGGTCTAAACTTAGGGGCATATTTATACTCCGTCTGCGCCGAATTCAGCGCAAACATTGCCCCGTATTTAAACTTTGACGCCCGAGCTCGCGGATGACATAATTCCGCTCTGTGCGTAATTTTTTGGATGCGGCAACCCGCCTTGCATTAATGATATGCAAGGTAGGCGTTCCCGTCCAAAAAATGACTTAAATGGCCGTGCGTCGTATTTATGCTTTCGGGCAAAAATGACGCATGGCCAGGAGGCAGTCCCAGAAAATGACGCACAGCCCGATTTGCGTCAAACTTTTACGCCTGGGTCAGGGCAGGCATTAAAATGGGGCAAACACACCTGTATTTAATCAGAACACACAGAAGCAACAGCAGAGCAGCAGAGCAGTAAAAGGGAGACATGGAGGTGATTCTTATCCAGCGTGCACGCAGACGCAGAGCCCAGCAGCTACAACAGCAGCTACAACAACACCAGCAGGGACCCCAAAGGCAGCACAGAAGGCAGGAGAGGATATTCCGCCCAAAACAACCCTTCATGGCCTCAGGGAACACAACATCATCCAGAGGTACAGGTTGAACTGGCAGGCCATTCAGCAGCTGCTGCGAAACATTGACCCTCAGTTGGCACCCACTTTGGTGACACCCCGCACCATCCTAACAGAAACCAAGCTGCTTGCCATACTTCACATGCTGGCAAGTGGCTCTTTTCAAACAACTGGTGCCCTGGTTGCCGGAATATCAGAACCATCATTCTCTGCCTTTTTGCCCAAAGTACTGGATGCCATCATTGGACTTACACCCCGCCACATCTGTTGCCCTAACACACTGCAGAAGCAGCAGGAAACAAAACAGGGGTTCTACCTCCTTAGTGGCTTCCCACACGTCCTTGGTGAAATCGACTGCACACATGTTCACCTTGTGCCACCTGCTGCAACTGAACACCTCTACCGCAACAGGAAGCACACACATTCCATCAATGTGCAGGCCATAGTCGATCACCAAGGATTGATCACCAACATCGTGGCTAAATATCCTGGGAGTGTCCATGACTCCTTCATCTTCTGTCACTGCACCAACAATGAACACATCCAGGATGAACAGTATGGCAATGGACTACTTGTTAGTAAGTACAAAAACCTACTTATATACACACTGCACAGAATCCCTCTAGGACACCCAACACATACACCACAACAGCAACATGTGAACAGGAACACACTGAGGTCGTGACATCGCTAGCCATGTTTCTTAGGTCACCATTGAACCTGTCACACATCTGAAATTACTGTACAGCCTAATGTTAAGACGTCAAAGATCACAACGTGTGGAGTGGGTTGCCTAAATGTCACCTTGCAAATTGTAAGTGTCCCAATGACGTTTAAATTAATCCATTGCATAAGTCTAAAGGTATGGGATGTCCAGGGTACATTGATATGAACGTGTTAACAACACTGTCAAAATGATTCTGTGTATGGAACTATCATCTCACCCCCAGTGAAGACACAGGGACAACTGTATCACAAGTCACAATGCTAGGGAGGGCACACTGTACTGCAAATCCCAAAACATACTGCTGACAAACGGTCAGCAGCCAAACACTCGTTCAGCCAAGGAAACAACCCAATGTAGATCGTACATCCTACAAGCCTAGGATGCGACATAATAACACAAAAGAGTCACAGACAACACAAGACAACTACTGCCATGAAAGGTCATTTCAATGGGGCTAGCTACATCAACAGGATCCCATTCATTTTCTCTTGCAGCTGATCAGGGGTATCGCATCCAGCCATGGATAATGACACCTATTGGCAACCTGAGTACTGCAGCAGAGCGTGCCTACAATGACACACATAGGAGGACACGCACCATAGTCGAGAGGACCTTTGGCATCCTCAAGTCAAGGTTCCGGTGCTTCGACATCACTGGTGGTAGCCTCCTATATTCCCCGGAGATGGTCTGTAAGATCATCCTAACATGTGCAATATTGCACAACATTTGCATCAAAAGGAACATTCCCCTCCTGGAACCAGAGCCACACATGCCTGAAGAGGAGGAAGAGGAGGATGCTGGCCTGCAACATGAGGGGGAACTACAGAACACGGCCGCTGGTATACGCAGGCGGCAACATATCGTGAACAATTTCTTTTAAATATAATCACCATCACCACTTTAATGAACTAATTTAAATAAACACCTATAATAATCACCATATCATGGTCTGGCTAATCATTTTTGCACACCTTCATCTCTAACTATCAGAATAAGAGTGTTGGCTCATGGAGCATTGCTGATATACTGATTAGGACACTGAAAATCCCAGAGCTAATGTGATGCGTAACATACAATGGTCACATACACACACACTGTAAATGACATATATCATGTACATTTCTCCTTTGAAGGCCAATAGCAGACAGTAGGCACATTTCAGTTATCTACTGCACAGTTGATATGTCATATTACCCAGAGACAGATTTGTTGTGTAAGTGCTATTTATTGAAAAGTGTTGTAGTGCTATCTGTACATTGTCCATGATTGTGAGTCCATTAGAGTGACATCTTACATTGTGATCCTACACAAGGGGTTACGGAAATGCTTTTGACATGCTGGGGTGATGTTTCAGACAGTGCAGAGGGACAGGATTTGCCAATGAGTAGGAGAGAGACAATCACTGGGCAGGCTGACAAGATATACAGTGGTAAGCAGAACAGTCATTAAGTAGAGTTGTTGCAAGACTGGCATGTTACAAAGTGCAGGACCTTGGTAATAGTTGGCCATGTGGCAGGGACTAGTGCTTCCGGGTACTTTTCCGTGTGAAGGTGATCTGTTCCTTGTCTTCTTCTTCTGATGTGTGTGTTGCCTCCTCTGTTCTTGGTGGTGGTGGTTGTGAAGGGGTAACACACACCTCAGTGTTAGAAGACGTGGAGTCAGACATCCCGGTCGCTGCTACCTGTGAAGGTCTTAAGGGCAGTACTGCTGCAAGGAGGATCTGCTGATTCTTAAGAATAGCAGCCACATCACGATGGTAGGCAGCCAGGTCGGCCCTGAGCGGTTCAATGTTGCATTCGTGCACGCGTTGACAGGATTGTTGATGGCTGCTTGTTCTGTGCTCCTCTTTGTGACTGAAGGTGGGGTCTGGAGGGTTTCAAGGACCTTTTGGATAGTCTCCTGGGGAATGTTTATCAGGTCGTCATCCATATCATCAGGGTAATCTGGGACAGGCATATCCGCAGGAGATCCATCTTTCTCTGCAATGAAACAGGGTACAATTAGTGTGTCTGTGTTGTGGCATGAGTGATGTGACATGCCTGCCTTGTGATGAATTCACATTGTGATCTTGTTTTGTGTTCATTGCTCCAGTCCTTCAGATGGCCATTCTCCCAGGCCTATGGCCCACCTGCATGTCACATGTATGTTATTAAGTTATTAGACTTGTCGGCATCATCTCTTCTAGGTGTTGGTTTTGGCCAAATAGTGAATTGCCACCTTCTTGTCCTACTCAACCCTCCGTCTACATCCATTCTCATGGTGAGACCTTTCACTGGCTGTGTGTGTTCTGATGGCACTGGCAGCACACTTAACAATCTGGACCTGCCCCAATCTCTGATCTTTCACATCCACTTAAATGTATTTGACATGTAGCATATCCTATGCACAGCAATGTTATGACACGATATGGATGTTGGCATTGGTAATGTGTACTGCTGATGTTGGGGAATGCGTGGAGACTGGATTGCCCTGATTGTCGTAGCAGTGTCCTATTTCCTCCTCTGACTGTGCATGTGTATGTCAGTGACCAATTACATGTGCCCCCCCCCCCTCAATGCTGTTGTATGAGCAGTATGACATTTGGGGTGTTACATTGTGACCCAGGCACAGGATGGACCCTGACATATGCAGCATGGGTATGTCCTTAGTGCTGTGTAGCTCCTATTGTTGTTGAAATTGGCTGATGTTTGCAACAACTATGGCCATTGACATTTGACAGTACTGGGGCCTTTGTCTTTTTTCAGGGAATTGTTGAATTTATCATCCTCAACCCCCTAATTTAGGTGTGTATGATCCATGGGGAGGTTACTGCCATTGGCTACTTGAGCTGCACACAGAGCGGAAGTGGTAGTGGCAACTGTTGTCGCAGTTACATTCCAGTTGTCGATATGGCTAGTGGTTGTTAAGAGGGCCCTAGTTGATGTGGGGGGTATGGTGGCTGACGTGTGCCGGGATGTCAGTTTGACGTTGTGGCCTTCCCTCCTGGCATGGATTTCTCTTTGCTCCATCATTGGCATGACAGCATGCCCCCATGGGACTGTTGTTGGTGTAGTGTAATGGTGTGCCCCAGCTTCTGTCTGTGCAGGCCATGCCCCCATGCCGTGCCCCTTTACCCATGCCACTCCATGTATAAGATGACTTACATGCAATGTGTAGTAGGTATTCCCCCCCGGTTGCAGTTGACATAAGTGCATTTCAATTCCCCATGCGACTTACCCTGCATGTGCGTTGTCTCCTGGTAGTCTGCGCTGTCCTGTCCTTGAATCCCTGTGACGATCTCCTCAGGGATGACGGCTGCGACCGTCTCCTCCATGTGGTCCAGGGCCTCCTGGTGTGCTGGACTCCCACCTCCAGTCTGCAGTGCTGCCTTCCTGATCCTGGCCATCTTTTCCTTGGTCCTGCGCTTGCCGTCATGCCAGCGTTTCTTGCACTCGATGACTGTTCAGCATACTTCTGCCACACTGTTAATCTTGTCAACAATTTGTTGCCATATAGCCTCTCTCCTACTGATTGGCAACTTTGAGCTGACAAACAGTTGGTGCTGGTGTTCCGTCACCTCTTTAACCAGAATTTCCTGCTCCTCTGCACTGAAGCAACACTTTCTTTTCTTCTTATAAGTGTCATGGTTCTTGTGTGGGTCCTCCTGGCTGGTTCCTGGTCTGTTGTCATCTTCCTGAGGTCTGTAGTTGCATCTGGGATCCATTTTGGCTCTCCTTTGGTGAAATGGCAGTGTTTGCAGGGTTTTTTGACGCTATTGCATCAAAAAACGGCACATATCCGGTTTGCGGTGTCATAAATCGACCCACAGTCATTTCCGCCGCGTTAACGTCGTTTTGCTTTACGACTTGACGCCACGGTGTGCATAAAAAAAATGACTTACACCTGTGGTCTGCGCCGCCGTGCGTCAAAGTATAAATTTGACGTGCGCACGCCGCACCAAAATGGCATTAGCCGGCGGTAATATTTTTGATGCAAAACTGCGCCAGGGCAGTTTTGCGTCAAAAAGTATAAATATGGCCCCTAGTCTTTTGATTTAAGTTTAACTTTATGAATTGGGCCAGTAGTATGGTGGTCCGACCGCCAAACTGAGAAAAGTTGGACTACCAACGCCACCATGGCAGTACACAGACCGTCAAACTTGTGATGAGGACCTAAGCTTTATTATGTTTGATTTGCAGCACTTGGGACTTTTTGTATTGCTTTCTTGCCTTTCCACCTTCCTATTTTCTTTGTTTCTTTCTTTCCTTATTTCTTGCTTTCATTAATTAATTCTTCTTTCTTTCTTTCTTTCTTTCTTTCTTTCTTTCTTTCTTTCTTTCTTTCTTTCTTTCTTTCTTTCCTTCTTTCATGCCATTCCTTTTTGTTGAATTCTTTAGTTTTTTCATTCTTCCATTCCTTCTTTTTTTGCTTTCCTTTTTCCTTTCATTCCTTCTTTCTTGTTTTCCTTTTTCATTTTATTTTTCCCTCTTTCTTACTTTTTTATCTTTCATTCCTTCTTTACTTCATCCTTCCTTTCTTTATCCCTTACCTTACCTTCCCTTCATTTATTCTTTCTTTTCTTCTATCATTTTCTGTCTTGCCTTCTTCCTTTCTTTCTCACCTTCATCCTTTTTTCTTGATGCCATTCCCTTTTTCTTGCTTTCATTCCTTCTTTCTTGCTTTCCTTCTTTTCTTCAACCCTGCTTTTATTCTTGTTCTATTTCCTTTCTTTCTCTTTCCTTCTTGCTTGCCTTCTCTCCCTTTATTTTTCTTTCTTTTGCCTTCTTTTCTTCCTTTTTCTTGTTTGTTCTCTATCTTTCTTTTTATTTATATCTATCTTTCTCACTTTCTTTCTTTCCTTTTTCCATTCATTCATTCTGTCTTGCTTCCATTCCTTATTCTCACCCTTCATGTATTATGTCTTTCTATCCGTCTTTCTTTCTAATCTTCTTTTTTGTATTTTTCTTTTCTTCTTTCTATCTTGCATTATTTCTTTATTTATTTCCTTTCTTCTTTCTTGCCTTCTTTCTTTTCTTCTCTGATCTTTCATTGTTTCTTGCCTTCCATGTTTCTTGCCTTCATTCTTTTTTTCATTTCATTCTTTCTTGTGTTCTTGCTTTCTTTACTAATTCATTCTTTTATTACTTCTTTTTTATTACTTCTTTCTTGCTTTCCTTTTTTATGCTTTTCCTTTTTGTTTAATTTTCTTAATTCTTTCCTTGTTCCATTCCTTCTTTTTTGCTTTCCTTTTTTTCTTTTAATCCTTCTTTCTTGCTTTCCTTTTACATTTTATTTCTTTTATTCTTGCTTTCTTTTATCTGTCATTCCTTCTCTACTTCTTTCTTTCTTTCTTTCTTTCTTTCTTTCTTTCTTTCTTTCTTTCTTTCTTTCTTTCTTTCTTTCTTTCCTTCCTTCCTTCCTTCCTTCCTTCTCAACATCATTCCTTCTTTCTTGCTACCATTCTTTTTTTTGCTTACATTCGTTCCTTCTTGCATTTCTTCTTTCTTTCCTTCAACACTTCCTTTATTCCTCCTCTCCTCTCTTTCTCTTTCCAAACAGTTTGGCACATGTTAACTCCATACTCACATACACTTGACTTCTTATGAGAGGCTGAGTAACTGTAAAGTGTTTGATAAGGCTAAAGGCCGTCCACAGTTGGGCATTGATTATGTAAGAGAGCTTGAGTCTCTGAAGGAAGAAGTATAGTGATTCTACACCCTGTGCAGTATGGGGTTACCCCTCTGCATGGCTGCTTGACAACATGAGCTTTGCTACTCATGACGTGTACGGTATGGGCTCAACGTCATACATAAGGAAAACTTGAAAACTAAGGACTTTGTGTGTTACTACCATAAATGGCACTCAAACATATTCTGAGCTATTTGGTACTTACTTTCCTGCCTCTAAGGCTTCACTGCTTTAGAGAGTAAAGTGTGAAAAAGTGCCATGGATGATGTTATCACTGATGTAATCAATTATGTCATTTGAGATGCATCACTGATGTCATCAATTATTTTGTTTGAGATGGTATCAGTGATGTCATCAATGATATCATAGTACGTCATGAGTAATGAAATATGTGAGATCGTAAGCAGTGCATGCAGGAGTGCAAGTTATAGTAATAGTGATAACTATAACTGTTGAACATTTTTAGTTTAAAATGTTACTGTCACTGACATTTTCACCTAACTATAATAATATCATACCTAAAAAACAAAGGTGCAAGTGAAGTTAAAGTTAGGTGAAACTTTCAGTGACAAAATAATGTTTTCAACCAAAAAATAACACTGAAATGCACCAGTTATAGTTATCACTTGTAACTATATCTTGTGCACTTAGGTAACTATAACTCACTCTCCCATCATGCACAGCCTTCTCATAAATTATGTTTCAAATGTTGCAGTGATGTTATCAATGATGTCATAGAACATGACGTCATGACACAGAACATGTCATGAGTGATGCAATATGTGAGGAAATTAGCAGTCACTTGAACCTTCAATTTCTTTAGCAAACTACTAGAGTTTTTTTTAAAGTAAAGTCATATTTTATTGTCATAAGTAAGACCAACATCCCTCAGTCAAGCATGGCCATGAATGGTGTGGGGTTGGCCTCAGGACCTTTGACCAACCCAGGATTGTTTTTGTGCAGGGAGGTGCCTATTCATGCACAAAACAAATCCGGTATGCAAAGCAGATACCCTTGCACCATAGTGCAAGGGTGCCTCCATTAGTGCTGGATTGCTAAAATGGCACCAGCACAGGGTGAAAAGACAGGAATGCACTATATTTCTTAAATATTGTGCATTCCTGCCCCTTCCCTTTGATGCAATGCAGTGCAGCAAGGTGACTTGCTGCACTGCCATGCACCAAAATCTCATAAATATGGCCCTTAGTGCATAGACTGTATGTAGAGCTGACACTCTCCAGGAGACCTAAGTGCCATTAGGCAGGCTAGTCTTTACTATGCACAGTCAGCACATAGTGTATAGACAGTGCATAGATTCCACTCCCTAAAGACATGCCTGCACTATTAGGTGGACAAACTCCTACTACGCACAGTCTGTGTGAAGTGATCAGACCGTGTGTGAAGCCCATTCTCACAAAATGCACAAACCTCACTAGATGGGCATGCCCCTAATATGCACAGTGTGGGCTCATTGTGCAGACTGTGAGTTGAGCTCACTCCCTCCTGACATGCAAGCCTCCTTAAGAGGGAAAGCCTGTATGTTGCATAGTTAGTGCTCAGTATGCAGACTGAGGGTAAAGCTCACTCCTTTTAGAGATTTAAGGAGGGCAAGCCCCTACTGCATATAATCAGTACTGGGGACCAGATTTATAAGAAGTGACACGACACTGCATTGCGGCAGTGTTACATCAAAAAAACTTGTGCTTATGTGCACCATTTCCTTGTAACTTGGATGCACTATATCTATGGAACGGCATACCATGTTGTAAGGTCAAAGCAGCTTAAAAAATGTTGACGCATTAAGCAAAATTCGCAATAGGGCATAAGGCAACTGGTCCTTATGTGACGCAAAGCTGATTCATTTGCTTGATGCAAAGCTCTTGAAAGTGCTGTAAATCAGCATTGCGACACACAGGAGTGTGTTGTATCATGGGATGCATCAAAAAACAAAACATTTTAAAATCTGAACTGCAAACCACAACAAATGCACAAAATAGAGGCAACAGCATCTACAAGTCAGGAGGACAACAATTTCAATCCCAGCCAAGCTGACCAGAACAGCAGATCGGGAAGGAGGAAGAGCAATTTCAGTGAGACAGAGAACCAAATATTGAAAGCAGAGTTGACAAAAAATTAAATCTTCTCTTTGTCACCTCCCAATTGCCATTAGAGAAGAAGGAGCCATTTGGCAGTCCATAGAGGATAAGATCAACAGTGTTTGCTAAGCAAAATGACAGTGTCAGAGCTCAAAAAAGGTGGCAGATTAGCACAGGACCAAGGAGAAACTTGCCAAGAACCTGAGGGCGGCCATGCAGCCTGGAGGAGTACCAGAGTATAGGAAAGTAGCCTCTTTCTAGCTTAGTTACTCCCATTTTTGGCCTGTTTGTCAGAATGTTTGACTGTGTCTACTGGGATCCTGCTAATCAGGACCCCAGTAGTTATGCTCTCTCCCTTAAATTTGGTTGTTGCATACTGGTAACCCAGTATTTCATCCACAATTGGACTACTCTTATACATCCCTAGTATATGGTACTGGGGTACCCAGGGCATTGGGGTTCCAGGGGATCCCTATTGGCTGTAGCATACATTTTGCCACCCATAGGAAGCCCATGCAAAGGCTTCCGCTGGATTGTCATTGCAGCCTGCATGAAAAGGTACATGCACCCTCTACCTGCCATTTACACTGCACAGGTCACTTATAAGTCACCCCTATGGCAGGGCCTCCAGCCCTGAGGGCAGGGTCCAGAGTACCTGTGTGTGAGGGCATCCCTGCACTAGCAGAGGTGCCACAACGACCTCCAGGACCATTTTCCCAGGCTTCGTGAGTGCGGGGACGCCATTTTACATGTGTACTGGAGATAGGTCACTACCTTGTCCTGCTACATAATGATAACTCAGAGCAAAGACATGTTTGGCATGAAACATGTTGAAATCATACCTGAAGGCTTTTGCAAGCATTGGTTGTATGATTCCATGCACTCTGAGGGCTCCTTACAGGACCCCCAGTATTGTCAATCCAGCCGTCTGAGGTTTTCCAGGAAGCCCCAGCTGCTGCCACCCCTCAGACAGGTTTCTACCCTCCTGTTGCTTGAGAAGCTCAAGCACAGGAAGGCAGAAAAAAGGATTTCCTTTGGGAGAGGGGTGTTACATCCTCTTCCTTTGGAAATAGGTGTTATAGGCTTGGGAGGGGTAGCCTCCCCACCCACTGGAAATGCTTTGAAGGGCACATTTGGTGCTCTTCATACATAGTCCAGTCTACCCTGGTTCAGGGACCCCCAGTCCCTGCTCTGGTGCGAAACTGGACAAAGGAAAGGGGACTGACCACTCCCCTGTCCATCACCTGCTTAGAGCTCCCCCAAAGAGTCCCTGGGTTTTGCCGTCTTGGATTCCAAGTTGGCAGGGAACTCTGGACGCATCTGAGTGGCCAGTGCCATCAGTTGATGTCAGAGCCCTCCCCTGATAGGTGTTTACCTGTTTAGCTGACCAATGCCCCTTTCAGGGCTATTGAGGGTCTCTCCTTTGGGTGGTTCTTCAGTTTCGGATTGCAAGACTCCAGCAGGAATCCTCGGCATCCTTTACTTCACCTTCTCACTGAAGACACTGCATCTGGACCCTTCAGAAACTCTACAAACTGCAACAAAGAAGGAAAGACAACTTCTGCAACATTGTATCTTCAGCTCCTGCCAGCAACTGCAACTGTTTCCCAGTCGTGCATCCTCGGAGGAGTGCCTGTCTGCAGCCTACACCAGAAGAACGAAGGAATCTCCCTTGGAGTGAAGGAGTTACTCCCCTGCTTCAGCAGCCCCCTCTCTGCATTGACGATTGGCTGCGTGGGTCCCCTTTCCTGATGAGTTGCATGGATCCTACATCACGAGTGGTGGACTGAAGTGGGCCCAACAATAATCCTAACGTCCTACTGTTCAACTTTGGTGGAGGTAAGAGCTTGCCTCCCCAGTCAAGACAGTAACCCTGTGCACAGCGTGTTTTGCAGTTGCCAACGCTTGTTGGCATCCTTCCATGAAGTTCTTCTTGCACCGTGCATCTCTGGCCTCCAGCACTCTATCCTGTGATGCATATCTTCCTAAGTGGTTCTCTGGTGGCGTGGGATCTTTTATTGTAGTGCATGCTTGGGCCTCCTTTTGCACCTTCTTTGTCCTTGTTCTGTGGGACTCCTGTGTGTTCTGCCTGGTTTTCTGTGGGCTCCCTGAGTTGCTGAGAGCCCCCTCTTACTCCCGCTCCTGGGTAGAGTCCACCAGATCCCGCCTGGTGCCGGGCAGTAACATTTTCCACTAACCACGAGCTTGCGTGTGCTAAGGCTTGTTGACGGAATCCTGTGACACAAACCAGACTACAATCTTCCATCCGGTGTGGGACATCATCTGCATCAACCAGGACCATCTGTCTTCTTGGGTGCAGTACTGACTGTTGTTCTTCACCAGTGTTTCTTCTTTTGCACCTTCATCCGGGTTAACAGGGGCTTCTGTTCTCCCTGGACTATTCTGTTCTTATTTGACTTGGTCCCCATCTTCCACAGGTCTTCAGGTCCAGGAATGTACTGTTGGTGTCTTGCAGTCTCTTCTGGTTCTTGCATAATCTTCTTTCTTGTGTTTCTGTGTGTTGTGGGAAACTTACTGTGTTTTACTCCCGCTTTCCTAGGCTCTGTGGTGGGTTCTAGTACTTACCTTTGGTGTTTCCTAGCACTCCCAGCGACCCTTTACACACTACACTTGCCTAGGTGGGAAACCGACATTCACATTACACTTTCTTAGTATATGGTTTGTGCTCCCCCAGGCCCATTTCTAACTATTGTGATTTTTACTAACTGCACTGTTTTCTTATTGTTTTCTTACACATTTCTGCATAATAGTGTATATAATTTGTATACTACTTATTTCCTAAGGGAGTATAGGGGGTTATTCTAACTTTGGAGAAGTGTTAATCCGTCCCAAAAGTGACGGTAAAGTGACGGATATACCACCAGCCGTATTACGAGTTCCATAGGATATAATGGACTCGTAATACGGCTGGTGGTAAATCCGTCACTTTTCCGTCATTTTTGGGACGGATTAACACCTCCTCCAAAGTTAGAATAACCCCCATAGTCTCTATGGTATTTTTGGCATTTGTGTTACCAAAATAAAGTACCTTTATTTATGTAAAACTGAGTATTTTCTTTCATGTGTGTGAGTACTGTGTGACTGCAGTGGTATTGCATGCGCTTTGCATGTCTCCTATATAAGCCTTAGCTACTCAGCTACAGCTACCCCTAGATAGCCTGGCTTCTAGACACTGCCTACATTTCACTAATAAGGGATAACTGGACCTGGTATAAGGTGTAAGTACCATAGGTACCCACTAAAAACCAGGTAAGCCTCTTAAACAGAGCAACAGGAGGAATGGGACCCATTGGAGGAGTAGGTGGCATCAGTCATACCAGCAGGGTTGGTGGTGGGGTTTCAGGACAGGACAGTGCTGTGGTTGAGGACCAGGAAGATCTTCAGTGTAAGTGTCATCAAGGAACAATACTGTCAAACATGTCATTCATTGCAGTGCAGCAACACACTCTGTTGGGCTGCACTGCGCTGTGTACAAAAGGAAAAGGCAGGAATGTCTAACATGTCAGTCAACTCATACATCACATAAATGTTTAGTTCCTGCCCAGAATCAATTTGTCCAGGCCAGTACAGCTCTGCCAAGTTTCTTGTGTTCATGCGTGATGTGCTGCCCTAGTCTAGGTTGTCTTTTGAATACTGCAAATTGTGGACTAATATTTAACATGACTGGTCAGGACTACAAGTCCTACAATACAAAGCAAAAAACATTGAGTGGAGCAGCACATCATGCATGGACATGAGAAATATACCCAACCTTACTGTGACAACACAGGCTCCCTTGCACCATGAGGCAAATGCGTTTGTCTTGTGGCTTTGAAGCCAAAAGTGGAGTGTGAACTAATGGAATGGAATGGGGTTGACAGAGGATCAACTTTTTACCTGAGAAGGGTTACAGGAGTTGGGTATGTGGAATATTTCCAAGTAGTATCATGTGAAGAGCCATGAGTACTGTCACTAGCCTGAAACCACATTGTACACAGCTGTCCTGATGCACTGGGTCAGATCTCACAGGTGTTGTCTGCCATGTAAGAGACCACACTACCGCCTGTCTTCTACGAATAAATATTTGTGGTGAATGCAAGTGATGCACACCAGAGGTCCATGAGTGTTTGTCTGGAAGACAGATGATGTGTGAGCTTGGTGCGTCTCTGGTAGTGTAGTGCTGTGTTGGTGTGGCTGAGCACATTGAACTGGCAGTGTCTCTGAATGGGGAGCCAATGGATCTCAAGGAGGAGAGGGGTGATGTTTATGCAGTCATGCAGTGCTGCTTTTTGATAGTGCTGCACTTGTGTAGTAGCTGTGAAGGAATGTTATAGAAGAGGGAATTAGTTCATTACTCTTAACATGTGATGTTGGCCTGGCAGAAGGTGTAGCAGGTGTTGAGAGTGATGCAAAGCAGAAAAGTCTGACTATGCTACATAAGTCAAAGCAGGAGGATGTTAAATGGGGAATTGTGAAGTGACAGGATGAGCCAGGTGTCAAGGCTGATGGACAGGTTTTGGGGATGGTTGGAGGGTTAGGTGTCTGGGCCTAGTCATGGTGAAAACAAGGGTAAGTTTAGAAACACAAAAGGATGATAGACTGTATTGTGTGGGAAGGTGTCCCTTCCTGGACAAAAACAAACCTGTCAACAACGCAGACACCCTTGCACCATTTTGCAAGGGTGCCTGCATTGGCACTAGGTACCAAATTGTGCACCAATACTGGCTGAAAGGACATAAATGCACAGTATCTTATAACTACGGTGCATTCCTGCTCTTCACACAAGAACAGGGAGACCACAAAAAGGGGGGGGAGAAAGAAGAAAGACATGTTCATTGAATACAATACCGCTACTGTCGGCAGACACTACAGACACAGCAGCCCTCTGCACTACGCCATGCACTTAGAGTTCCCTAATTAATCACAGGGACATGGGGTACATGGCCTATGCCCGAATGCTGCGCACATGGAAGTCACAGGAGCCTGACTAGGTGTAGATGGCTCTTACCACTGGTGGGGATGGGGTGCCACTTAGCCTGCCTCACAAAGGGTCCTTGCCTACAAAGCTCGCCCTAGCCTAGGGGAACCCACTACCCACCTCCCCCACCCAGACACCTCCAATGTGCGCAGAGTCAGCTGAATGAGAGTGCACTCACCCCCTTGTGGCTGCTGTGATGCCCTCAAGCGCCCATCCAACTCCAGATACGCCACCGCCAGGATCCGGAACATCAGGGGGGGTCATGGTGCGACGGGCACCCCTCCCGCGTTGGGAGGCCATCCCCAGCTGGGCCTCTGCTGTCTTCTTGCTCCAGCAGCGAATGTCCTCCCATCTTTTCCGGCAGTGGGTGCTCCGTCTGTGGTGGACCCCCAGGGTCCGGACGTCCTTGCCGATGGCACGCCAAATATCCTTCTTCTGGTGGGCGCTGACCTGTAGGAATAGTACAGGGGAAAATGTAAAACTTTTTCCGCCCGGACCGTCACAGTCATTGTCCCACATTCCCACCTTTGCCCTGACGCACATACACTCACCGCCTGATCATGCAGGCCTCATCTCCCCCGTATCTTCCATCCACACCACTCCAAACAGGCATTGCCCATACAGCATGCTCACAGTGTACTCACCTGTTTGTCTGGAGGACCGTAGAGAAGCCTGTACTGGGGGAGGACCCCATCCACTAGTTTATCCAACTCCTCCGATGAGAAGGCAGGGGCCCTTTCCCCAGACACATGAGCCATCGTCGCTTCCAGACTGAGGTCACAGCAGCACTTGCAGTATAGGTCCTCTCCTGTCGAAGATCAGGTATCAAGTGAGTGAAAAGAGAGAAAAAGGCAGTCACGTCCGTGTTACCGTCACCACCGGCGTACATCGTCATTGGCTCCTGGAACCCATAGGGCCCAATGTTAACCAATGCAGGATTGCGCCGCGGTCTTCAACCGCCAACTGCGACGGTGTACAACACCAGCGCAGCTACCTCATATCCACTTGTCCCACATTACAGGTTAGGTAGCCACCATTTCATGGGGCCACATGGCATAAATTTTTAATGTGTCACACAGATAGGCCTTGCATATACACAGAGACAGGCACATAGCGTATTGACAAATGTGTGAAATAAAATTATTGTCTTACTACCTCAGTGTTGGCTGACTCTGTGCTCGCTGTGCTCATCCATAGGGCACGTCCGCTGGGGCAGGTGAGGAGATGGCGGCATCCTCCGGTGTACAGACCGCTGGTGGACCTGTCGACAATAGAAAAGAAACATGTAATAGTCACCTAGAGACTTGATCGTTCCACAATCCATGAACTGTGTACCCAGTTGGAGCCAGACCTGATGTCAGCTATCAGCCATCCCGCAGGAATCCCCCCTCTAGTGCAGGTCCTGTCACTACTCCATTTCCTGGCAAGTGGATCCTTTCAAACAACAGTGGCCATAGCATCAGGGATGTCCCAGCCTATGTTCTCTAACGTGTTGTCCAGAGTGTTGTCTGCCCTGCTGAAACACATGTGCAGCTACATCGTTTTCCCTCAGGTGGAGGATTTGCCTACAGTGAAAGGTGACTTCTATGCCCTGGGACATATCCCCGACATCATAGGTGCCATTGATGGGACACATGTGGCCTTGGTACCCCACCGCAGGAGTGAAAAGGTGTACAGAAACAGGAAGAGCTACCATTCAATGAATGTGCAGATGGTGTGTTTGGCCGACCAGTACATCTCCCATGTGAACGCCAAGTTTCCAGGCTCAGTGCATGACGCTTACATTTTGAGGAATAGCAGCATCCCTTATGTGATGGGGCAACTCCAGAGGCACCGTGTGTGGCTAATAGGTGAGGACAAGGACCCTATACCCTGTGAATAGTTGTTTGGGTCTGGGGTTGTCCCTAAGGGTTAGTGTGTGTCTAACAGTTGTCCCTCGACATTTGCAGGTGACTCTGGGTACCCCAACCTGTCATGGCTACTGACACCAGTGAGAAATCCCAGGACAAGGGCAGACGAACGCTACAATAAGGCACATGGGCGAACTAGGAGGATTATAAAAAGAACCTTCGGCCTCCTGAAGGCCAGGTTCCGGTGCCTCCATATGACAGGTGGTTCTCTGTACTACTCACCAAAGAAGGTGTGCCAGATCATTGTGGCCTGCTGTATGCTGCACAACTTGGCTTTGCGATGACAGGTGCCTTTTCTGCAAGAGGATGGTCCAGAAGGAGGTCTTGTGGCAGCTGTGGAGCCTGTGGACAGTGAAGAAGAGGAGGCAGAAGAAGAGGACATAGACAACATAAACAACGTGATCCAGCAATACTTCCAGTGAGACACAGGTAAGAAGACATCACTGACTCCTACATCTGATAAAATTGTTAGAACTATCATCTGTCTGTCACTTTCACCCAGTTTATGGACCCTGAATTGTCACTTTGCCTTTCCATTTCACAGATGTGGCTTCCACTGTGTGACCTCTGCTATGTTACCTCATGGACTAGAGCTGTGTGACATAGGTATGTTGACAATAGACTCGACATTGCTATTTTTCTCAGTTATTGCAAATACACATTTGTGAAAGCACAGACTGACTTCAGATTGCTTTGTGATTCAAGGGTGTGTATTTAAGTGCAAAATAGTGGACGGGGTTGTAAAATGGTCAGGGGTGATGGTGGAGGAATGCCCATGCCAGAGTCCAGTTATTAGTCTCATAGGTGCATTGTCCAAAGGGGCATAGGAAGTGGAGCTAGGGCAGTTTAAGGATGGACAGGGTGACAAAGTGGGACAGAAGGATGAAATTCAGGGTGGTCTCATTTCTTGGTGGGGGTCTTGGCATTGTTCTCTGTCTTTGTCCTCAATCTCAGGGACCGCTTGCTGTTCCTCCTGCAGCCGCTGGGTCTCCTGAAACTTGGTCAGTACCGTTGCCATCGTCTCCTGGGAATGATGGTACGCTCCCATTATGTTGGAGAGGGCCTTGTGGAGAGTGGGTTCCCTGGGCCTGTCCTCCCCCTGTCCCACAGCAGACCTCCCAGTTCCCCAGTTTTCCTGGGCCTCTGTACCCTGAACCGTGTGCCCACTGCCACTCCCCCCAGGTCCCTGCTGTTCTTGGGTTTGTGGGTTTGCCTGGGTTCCCTGTAGTGGTAGACACACTGCTGCTTGACGTGTCCTGGGGACAGAGGTATGGGCCCGCTGGGTGGGTGCTGTGCTGGTGTTTCCTGAGGGGGGAGGCTCTGTGGTGGCCTGTGACTGGGTCAGGGGAACCGACTGTCCCGAGGTCCCAGATGGGCCGGCCTGGTCCTCTAGATCCAGTTGAACAGAGCTGCTGTCATCACTGTGGGCCTCTTCTGTGGGGGGGGGTGGACATGTCTGGAACCTCCTGTCCGGTGAAGTTGGGTAGGGGTCCTGCAGGGGTGTAAAGGCATGATTATTGCATCTGTGTTTGCCATGGTGTGCAATGGGTGGGTGACCCTGTACCCCAGTGCTTACATTCGTGTGTGGGACCTTGTGTGATAATTGTTTTGGGGTCTGTGTGGGTATGTGTAGTGGACATGCTTTGGTGATGGGTGTCCATACTTTGTTGTTGCATGCATGGCTTGGTGTTGGGATGTGTGTTTGTGATAATAGGACATATGTGAGGAGTTGGAGTGATGGGGTGAGGGCGAGGGTGGGGGTATGTGTTGGCATGCAGGTAGGGTGGGGGATATGGTAGTTAAAGATTTGACTTACCAGAGTCCATTCCTCCAACTACTCCTGCGAGGCCCTCAGGATGCAGTATAGCCAAGACCTGCTCCTCCCATGGTGTTAGTGGTGGGGGGGGAGGTGGGGGTCCGCCGCCAGTCCTCTGAACTGCAATGTGGTGTCTTGAGACCACGGAACGCACCTTCCCCCGTAGGTCGTTCCACCTTCACTTCCTGATGTCATCCTGTGTTCTTGGATGCTGTCCCACTGTATTGACCCTGTCCATGATTCTGCGCCAGAGCTCCATCTGCACCTGCGATCCGAATAGCTGTGGCTCTACCCGGATGATTTCCTCCACCATGACCCTGAGCTCCTCCTCAGAAAACCTGGGGTGTCTTTGCGGTGCCATGGGGTGGTGTGGTTGATGTGTGAGGTGGTGTCTGTTGTGATGTGTGGGGTGATGTTTTGGGGTGTGTGGTGTTTTGTGCGTGGATGTGTATGAGTGATGGTGTTGTGTGCCTCTGTATGCTGGTGTTGTCTTTGCTTTTCTGTCTCTGCTTCTTCCAAATTTTTCGTTGTAAGGGTTTGTGGGTAATGTGGGTGTGTGTTTTATATTGTATTGGGTGTGTGGGAGTGGTGTGTTTATGTGTATCAGGTGTGTGTATTTCGAATTGTCCAATGTGGTTGTGTTTTGTAAATGTGTGTGTATTTTGAGTGCAGCGGTGTGTACCGCCAATGGTTTACCGAGGTTGAAAGACCGCCGCGTGGATTCGTGGGTCGTGATAGTGTGGGCGTATTCCTGTTGGCGTGAAGGTGGAGGTTTTATTATCGCCAGTTTATCACTGACCTTTGGTGTGGCGGACATGTGTGGGTGTCTGGATTTTGGCGGATTCCGAGCTGTGGGTCGTAATAGCTGTGGCGGAATTCCGCGGCGGTGTGTTGGCGGTCTTCTGCACGGCGTTAAGCAGCATTTACCGCCAATGTTGTAATGAGGGCCTATATCTTAGTTATTATGCACATTGTTACAGAGACTCACATGTCCATGTGAGTTATTTATACTGACTAACTCATGGATATTTCTTACAGTGTAGAACTTTATGGGTTATAAATACAGTTGACCATGGTTTGTCACATGTCTCTTCCAGTTATCCATGTCCATGCTAACGTTGTCTATGTCCTGATACTTTGAACACTTCATTCATGTTCAGGCAGCATATTATTGTGATTGATATTTCTGAAGTTGTGGACAACTCGATGTTCTCTGCACTCACTACATGTGCACAGAGACAACATAGTGATCCAATTGTAAATCATATATTCAGCACAAGGTGGGGATGGACAGTGGCAACATGTCTGCCACTCATAAATACATATATTCTTTTGAAATTCCTGAATGTTGTTGCTTGGTTACATGACTTTGACCCAGCCTTTGATGTATTCACTTACTTTTATGTTGCAAATTGCTGCCAACATGGTGTTTATTTTGCAACATGTGACATGGTTAGTTATGCATTTTGTTGTCAGCCTTCAGCTACACAAGTCTAACAATGTGGGCCATTCACATGTAGGACACATTGATGTGGATACAAGTAACTTTGTGCTACACACCAGGACACTATGCTTTATTTGTTATCATGTATGAATATGATTCCACCTTGTAGGGGAATCTGTACTTCTAGGCCTTGATTCTGTCATCATTGATGTGCCTTGAGAATGTTGAGATTGGGATGCTAATTACATAAGGATATCTTCCACTTGTTGCATGCCTTTCTATGTTAGTTACTGGTGTATGACACATTTGACAACATTGTTCTTGAGTTTGTGAGTTGAATATAGAAGGATTCATATGCTGGAAATTGGGCCTACTTACAAAAATCAGTGGTGATGTATCACATTGGTTACATATGTCAATGTGGCTTAATACATATGTATGTGAGTGTGCCTAGACTGTCAGTATGGCAGAGACATATGTATGTTTTGTCATGTTGACACTTACATTAAAACACTAAATTGACTTTTACAGGACTGTGGCCTGCACTTTCATTGCCGTACACAAATCTAATTTACAACTAGTTCATCCAGAGTTGCGCCAAGAAGTATGGTAAACATACAGGTCTATAGCCATGTGTGACACACTTACCGATGAACACTTTTTCACACATCATTCATTTTTTGGAAGTTTAACTGATACCAAGACAACATACACAATTAGACAAACTCTCATGCCACAATTAGCCATCATGTGCAGTTTGTACTTATATTAAGTTGTCTTGTGTACCACATGATTATAACCTTGATTTCTTAACTAGTGTAGAAGATGTTGTTCAGTCCATTCAGACAGTGCGAGATGAGACAACACTATACGCAGATGTTCTGTTGCTACTGCCATTAAATAATTAGTGAGGGTATGACAGAATGGGAAATCATTGTCTACACATTGCTGTAAGTTGTTCCCATTATGTGCACATGACAATAGGGGGCAGATATTTTATAAAGTGACCTTGCTGTGCTGCTCTGTATCATTGGGAAAGGCAGGAATGCACCGTGCTTAAGCCGCACAATACATTCCTATCATTTCAACATGCAGTGGCACACAGTGGTCTGCCTAGCAGAAACACAGGCAACCTTGTACTATGGTGCTAAGGTGCCTGTGTTGCATGCATTATTGTTTTAAAGCAGGAAGGGGCACCTTGTGGCGCAAACAATCCTTAGAGAAATGTTGAGTATATATATTTTCTGATCCCGAACTGTTGTGCTGTGTCTGCTGGGAAAAGCAGTTGCACATGAGTTCAATCCATAACACCCAAGACTTGTGGAAACCCGGCAATGGCATAGAATTCTTGCTTGCTCTCCAGCTGTTGTTGGCGGGTCTTGGGGACGACAATGTACTGGGGTATGATGCAAATGATGGCATCCAGGACAGTGGGTAACAAGGCGGAAAATGATGCCTGGGATATTCCAGCCACTCTTGCTGTTGTGACCTGAAATGATCCAGAGGCCAGCAAGTGGATCATGACCATCAGTTTCACTTGGGGAGGAATACTTGCGGGCATAGCAGTTGGCTGCAGCAGACTTTGCCCAAAACTTCTGGAGAAATTTGGTTATGTAACACTCCCTAAGGTTATAGAACTTTATCACCTCATCCTCCCTGAGATTGATGAGGGAGATGTGCTGCAGGAACACATTCTCTCTTCTTCTTTTCTTACTACCTGGTAGTCTCCTTTTGGTGCCGAGCTGCAGTTTCACAACCTCCATGGCATAGTTGAGCTTGCCAAAGTGTTTTTGGATCATCAGGTTTTTATACCATAGCCACTTTGTCACTTCCTACATCTGGGTTACTGCAGCACAAAATTTTTGGTGCATTTCAGGCCTTGCGTGCCACGATGTGTCACATTGCCAAAATATCACTATGTTAATTTTTGCTTGACAATTTACAGGGGAATGTCTACCTTGCATATTTTAATTTGTGTGCAGCTCAGCTGGTTTAGGTGTAGCTTTTGCCCTACGCAACCATTAAAAAATTACTCATTTGGAGAAATGCATTGTCTCACAGACATGGAGTAGTGCTTGTGCCGCTATTGCACCAAAACCTTTTTTGCAGATGTAGGGTAAGTATGCCCCTGATTGTGAAGACTGTTTACAGAGAACACTCCTTACAGAGACACAAGTCCCATTAGGTGGGAGAGTCCCAATTGCTTACAGTTTGTGCTCAGTGCTCAGATGGTGCTCAGAGCCCACTCTGTCCAGACATGGAAGCCTAATTCGGTAGGCAAGCCGATACTACACATGGTCAGTGCTCACAATGCAGACTATGCATAGAGCCTACTCCCTCCAAAGACCCAAGTCCCATTAGGTTGTTAAGCTGTGTAAGAAATTGGGTTACTGGTTGAGGGAGGTATACCTCTTCTCAAGTAGCAACCACAATTCTTCTCAGGGTAAAGTCACAAGCAAACCCTAAACTAACATATGCTCAGCCCTCAGTGAGAATAGCTCAGAGCAGTCAGGCTTAACTCACAGGCAATGTTTAAAGTATTTGTGCAACACTTCAAACAATAACACAGTGAAAACATACCTTAAAAGAAGCCCACAACTAAGTTAGAGAAATAGAGTAATTTTTAAGGAATAAGACGAAATGAAAATGACAAAAATCCAATTACTAGAACAGAGGATACTAAACTACATTTTAGTAAGAATAGCACCAACATGTGTAAAGTGCCAACTGTGGATATCTGGTTGTGCCAGACCAGGACAAAGTCACAAGTTCAGGCTGACTGCAGTGGAACGGGGGCTGGCTACAAGGGGACCCATTTAGGCCTGCTGAACAAAGTACCTTAAATCCTGGTTTGCAGAGCATTGCGAAGATCTGATTCAAAGATGCATCCCACAGAGATGCGTTGGATTCTGGGATGTGACGAGCTAGAGGGGTGAACCCCAGCACCATCATCGAGGATCCTGTTGACCACGGCCTGTGATGCGAGGTCCGGAGTCAAGGATGCACTGGACAGTTGGGACAATGCTTCAGTTTTGAGGAACTGCAAGGCTGTGATGCAGGGTCCAGCATCGTTGTCAAGGCTTGTCTTGACGAGGGTTGTGAGGGCCTGAACAGAGGATGCATTGCACAGTTGTGGTTCCAATGGGTTGGTGGGCTGTGATGCAGTGTGGGTCTCTGCAGAGGTTTCTATCAATCAGTAGCAACAATGCCTGGGTTGTGCTTGGCTTGTGCCGCAGTGGAAATGCATTGGTCCTGCTGAATCCAAAGAGGCTGGCAGAGCACTTTAGACCCACTTCCAAGGGTCCAAGACTGGGTAGGCACCACTTGGCAGGGTAGACTCACAGGTGGCAGAGCATAGGTGCTGGGTCGAGGTTTTTGAAGTCTTCTGTCCCAAACTCAAGTCAGGATGCCAGCCAACCAGCCTTTGGAGTCACCCTGAGGTTCTGGGTTCAAAAGATGCAGGTCCAATCCTTCTCACCGAAGCACAAGGGCAAAAGGAAGCAGGTCAGAAGGGCCTTCTACGTAGACGTTCACAAAAAAAAAAAAACTTTAAAGTGATATTGGTCATGGGTGGTAATATTTTGTTACTTTAAGATAAAAAAAACTAAAATTCACTAAAAACACTTTATCATACCGTTTATCACATCCTGACCACAATGGGCATGTGTAGGGTCAATGTAATCACTAGCCCTAGGCAACAGTTAAAATATGCCTGAGTAATCAAAGTCATGTCAGTAATTCCAAGTTACTCTTTTAATACAAAATTACCAATTACTGAATTGCACCAATTTGCATAATTCTGTAATTTGATACAATAATCCTACCTCAGGAGCGTAAGAAAAATTAATTTAGCAGGCACAAGTGGCTGCTGGCTGTTGTTGTGCACTATCTGGTGCATTTTGACCTATTTTCATTGCACAAAATAGATCCTGAGATCTATTTTATGCATGGGGGTACATTTTGGGCTAAGAAAATAGTATTGAACACTGGGTTACACCAATTACAATACTTTACATTATCTTGTGTCACTTTGTTGTAATTTTGCATAATAATATTACCGCAGAATACACAGGTTATGCCAAATGCCAGTAATTATGTTTGAAGACAATGTTTGGGATGGTAATAAAATCTTACTTTACATTAAAAAGAAACCTACAAATTCACTGAAAAAACAAAGGTAAAAGTGAAAATACTGTTAGATGGAAATTTCAGTTTAGACACAACATTGTAAACTCAAAAATAACACTGTAATTCACCAGTTATAGTTAACTTCTGTAACTATAACTTTCGCCTTTTCTATGCACTGCTTTTTACCTCATACTTTACAAAACCCATGATATGTTCTATGACACAATTGATAGCATCACTGATGACATCTGAAATTACATAAATGATGGTATCACAGTGCACAAGGTATAGGTTATTGAGTTAACTATAATTTTAGTGCAACTTCAGTGTACCTATATAGCCAGAAACACAATAGCATTAGATCTTCACAGTTATGAACAGTAGACTCCATGTACAGCAATATCCTGGTAGAAATGAAGGAGTACTGCAAGATTATATTCATTGTAAAGATTGTGGTTCCTGGTGATCTTGATACACAAGTAATGGAATCCATCCCTGTGTACATTAGGGGTACATTAGGGGGGAGAACTTAAAAAACCAAAGGTTACAGGGACGTTATAGTTAGGTTCTGATTTTACTCACACAAAACCAGAGAAATTCAGCATTTATTGTTAGAGTTATTTCAAGTTACTATAACTTGCGGTCTAAGGTAACTATAACTCGTGCCTCTGCCATGCCGAGTTTTCTCTTCAATAATTTGACTTATGTTGTTTCATTGATATTTTTATTGACGTTATAAAAGTTGGCACGAGTGCTGTAATACCTGCGGTAATTAGCAGTGCATGGCGAGGGTGCAAGTTATAGTTACCTTAGGCTGCAAGTTATAGTTTCTTGAAATAGCTCTAACTATAACAACTAAATTTCTCTGGTTTTGTGCAAGTAAATTCAGAATCTACTATAACATCCATGTAACCTTCAGTATTTTAAGTGAATTTCTATGCTTTTTTAAATTCAATTTTCTAATTATAACGCCCCTGTAACCTTGTTTTTTTCAGAGAATTGCTATCTTTTTTTTAACTTGAAGCAATTTTCATTACTATACATTAATCCAACCACCTCTTCACACAGCCTTCAGCCATGCACAGTGGGGGTTGGCCGCAGGGCCTAGACTGTGGCCAGACCCTGTGACCAACTGCCATAAACACCCAATCCTGCGATGTGAGCAGCCTTTTACTGGGTGTGCGGTGGTAATTGGCTGCAGGGCCTGCCTGTCTGGGAATGAGAATAGGTGTGAGAGGGTGCCTCTGTGTATGAGAGTGGGTGTGAGAGTGACTGGATGTGAGGGTGGGTGTTAGAGAGGATGTAGGATTGTCTGGGTGTGACAGTAGAGGTAAGAGGGTGTATCTGGGTGTAAGAGTGACTCTGTGAGTGGGTGTCTCATTGTGTGTAGGTCGTGAGTGTATGTATGAGAGTCTATGTGGGTCTGTGAGTGAGTGCATGAATGTCTAGGTGGGTCTGTGAGTGGGTCACACGGCCCCCCTCCATGGGCTGATTTTGGCCCTGGGGACCCCATCCTGCCGGGGCCCGCCCATCTCTCCAGGGTGCCCTCTAGGGCACCCAGTATGCAATGGAACCACAGCGGGAGCCTCAAGGCCCTACGGCCCCAGTCTTCTCCCCGCCTCCTGTTGAAGCAGGCATTACATTTGCACACAGGGAGCTACTAAACATGCAGCTCCCTGTCTGAAAATGCAATTGTTTGCTTTCCTTCACATGCTGCATCTCTGTGGGCAGGGAAAGAGCTGACACTTCTCCTTCCAGCATGTGAGAGCACACTGACAGCTCTTGCCTGCTTTAACTTGGTGGGAGCTGTCAATGCTCCCACCAAGTCAAAGCAAACAGCTATGTTCAACGGGTGGGCACCTGGGATATAGCAGGAGCCAGCCCTGGGGAATGGTGGTCACGAGGGCCATTATTGGCTCCATGGCGGCCATATGGCCCCCCTCCAAAATTTTACCTTAGCCCTGGGGAGGTGGTGGTTCCCGGGGCTGGGGGTCCGCAACAGACTCCGTACATCATTTTATTTCAGTCCAGGGGAGGTGGCGGTCCCCAGGGCTGCGAGGGTCCATGCAACACCCCTTTATTTACAATGAAATGCCCCGGGAGGTGATGGTCCCCAGGGCCTGGGGCCTACAATGGACCCCCCTCAACATTTTCTTTCAGCCCAGAGGAGGTCCACAGTACCACCCCTATTATAATTAAAGCATTTTGCCCTGAGGAGGTGGTGGTTCCCAGGGCATAAATATGCCCAGGAGGAGGGCCCAGTGTACAGCCTCCTTTATTTTGTATATGTCCTGGGACCCATCCCACCTGGGCTTTACTACAAAAAGCACAGCAGAGCTCACTTGTTTTTTGTTTTTTTTGCATCTAATTCAGGACGTTGTCACGAATTTGCAGCAATTTTTTTTTCAAAAGTGCTTTTTTGCCTTGGTGGGGTCCCCCTGGGACCCTAGTACCAGAGCTAAGGGGTCAGGGTGTCTCTACCTTGGCCCTTTTTCTTTTGTTTGATATTTTTGTCTGGGACTTGGATGAAGCTGAGTCATAAGATGGCTGCCTACATTTCCTAGTTGAATGCTGGCAGCCAATCAAATCTCTCCACGAGATTGGGAGGATTTGCAAAACCTCTGCACCTCTAGATATGCAAATTTGGTTTTCCTTTAATTTCTTTTAACCTTCTGAACAAAATTACACTAAATACAAAAAGCATAATTTGTATACTGAAAGCTACGTGTATGCCAAATTTGGTGTAATTCTGTCCAGTGGTTCGGGCTGTAGTCATGCTCAAATCTCTTATGGGAATTAACTTGGAAAATGCACTTTTTAACACCCCCTTTTCTCTGCCCCCACTTGACAGATCACCTCAAAACTTCCCATACACAACAAGATTCTTTGGCACACTTCTTTTGGATAAGTACATGAAAATTGGTATTAAGAATATGCAAGTCAAAAAATTATGTAGCTTTTTTAATGGAAACATGGTCCTAACTATAACTACTTACTGGCAACTGCCAGTACGAAATAGGAAATATGTAAATATATATACATATATATAAATGAAAAGCAAATGGCCAAATAAGCGGTGTGTTCTTGCTGTTGGTTCAGACGATGGAGCTTGGCGACTCCCTTGATTAGCTATGCAAACAAAAGATAACAATGCACTCCCGAAAGCTTGAAATTTCCAAATTCTTTAATGGCTTATGGCATCACCATCACACCCCAACACTGACGCATTTCAACATTCTGTCTTAATCATGGTGAGTGAGTCATTGCTTGATTTCACAATTTATACCTTTTTCCTTATAGCCATTGCAAGGTAATCTGGGAATTGCTGTCCAAATAGGCCTTACTTTAATGTAAAATGATGCTCCCAGGGAAATTAATCTATTATCTCCATGTTTCACAGTCATTTGAATACAATTGCAGTTCAGTGCCACTCTCTTGAAAAGTTCCTAATTTACGAGCAGCTGGGAAAAGTCACCACCTTTCTCCTTTAACCATAGAGCATAGATTTCTCAGTGTATGATGAAACCTCACATTTGACTGAAATATGTATTTAACATCCATTTTTCTATTTTCAAGTTTTACTCACATTAAAGGAGATCTGAATTCTTACCCTCACTTGTGGTGTGGTGGACGGCACTTTACATCACGTCATACAGAAATAAGGTGCCCGGCCACTTTCAATTGATTGTTACCACCAGTCCTCGGGCCACAATGCCCAGAAAAACAAATGTTTGTCCTTAATTAGCCAAAGTGCTGAGTTATCCAAATTGGTGCTTTTGAAGTTCATGCCACTGTTTATTCAAAGCAAATGGTAAATAAATAAGTGTTAATCAATTTTACAAATGAAGAGGGACTTCCATTTTGTTAATTCCTGAAATGTCATGAAGTTCAAAAGTCATGGCATAGTGATCATTGATTATGTGATGTCACTTGCTGTTACGTTGTGTGAGTTCATTAGGTTTGTATGGTTACATTCATTGCTCACGTATTGAGCCAGAGGGTTAGACAGAGAGATCTCCTATTGATGCAACTGTAAATTATTCTGCCTTAGCCAAATATGTTTGTAGCAGATGTGACAAAAAGAGCACTGTACTAGTTTATTTTTGGATACAGACACTGAGATGGAGATTACGCAGCTTGTTCATTGTGTGTGTCAGCAGGGATAAAGCGCTGTGGATGTGTTGCAATTACTTACTATGCACCCCTTGACGCTCTACAACATTTTGCCAATTGCATATATATTTCTTGCAATGTAGCCATTCATTTTTCTGTAGCGATTTTGAACAGTCAAAATTACTGAACAGAATTACACCAAAGTTGGCATGAAGGTAGGTCCTGGTCCAGAAAGAGTGTTTTTTTTGTTTTGGAGTAATTCTGTTTAGTAGTTTTTTGGGAAATTAAGAGGAAAACAAATTTGTATATCTAGGGACGCAAAGGATTCGTGACCCCTAAGGATCTCGTGCTGAGATCTGATTGGATGATAACACTTCAACAAGAGAAGCTGTTGAAGAGTTGTCAGCCATCTTGTCTTCAGCCGAGTCCCAAAAAAAAAAGGAAAAATAAAAGAAAATGGGCCAGGGTACCAACACCCTCACCCCTTAGCTCTGGCGCTGACACCCCCCCACCCCAGGGCTAAAAAGCATTTATTTTTCGAGCAGAGATGCAGTGGATCTGCAAATCCGCTGGTAAAATCACAAAAATATGAAGTGCGGGCTACTGCACTTCGTTAGTCTAATGCCCCGGGAACTTTTTACAAAAAAAGCGGGGTCCTCCTGGCCCCCTCCCGCTGCCCCGGAGACCACCACCTCCATGGGCTGATGTAATTAAAGCAGGGGGTCCTGTGGTCCCCCTGCTACCCCAGCGACCACCCCCTTCCTAGGGTGATTTGTAACTAAAGGGGGGGCCTTGTAGTCCCCGGCTGACCCAGGGGCCACCACCTCCCTGGGGCGATCTTGTAATTAAGGCGGCGGTACCTGTGCCCCCCCCCCCAGTGCCCCGGGAACCATCCCACAGGGCACATTTTAAAAAAAAAAAGGGGGACCACCATCCCCGGGGCTAAGATCTATTTGGAAGGGGGCCACGTGCCCCCACCCCTCGGGGAGCCTCTGATAGCCTTGGGGACTGCCACCCAACAGGGCCTGCTCATGCTATGTCCCAGGGATGCCAACCCCTGGGACATAGCTGTTTGCTGTGGCTTAGCTGAAGCGCTGCAGCCAAGCCCTTGTGGTCTCCCTCGTGGTCCCACATAGCCCGTAAAGGGCTTTATAATAAAGATTGAATCCATTTTTTAAAAAAAAAGATTTTTAAAGTAGGTGCTGCCGGAGAGCCCTTAAGGGCTCCACCTGCGGTTCCTATTTTTTATATATATATTTTTCACTACAAAGCCCACAAAGGATAAAAAAAAAAAATAGAAAACCACCATAGCTCAGTGAGCTATAGGGGTCCTAGTCCAGCTGGACTCATTTTCCTTTTTTTTAACATTTTTTTTTTTTACTTTTTTAAATATATTAAATACATGTTTTTGTTAAATTTAACACTGATGACATCATCCATACAGTCAGACACCCACTCATTTACTGATACAAACTTTTGTATACACAAACATCTACTCACATACTTATTCAGAGGTGCATAAGAGTAGTGATATACAGATATTCATTCAGTCAAACAACCACTGACGCAACCACTCACTCACCCATACAATACTAACTGAGGTATTCACAGACTCATACAGTTACTTACACTCCCACTCATACACCCACTGACACACCCACTGACAGACCCACTCATACTCACCCAGCCCACTAATAGATCTTTATTCTAGTGACACACCCAGTTAATCAGCTGTAGAAACCGTGACACAGCCACACACGCACCCCCTACAGTCACTGACACAGTCACTAACTGTAGGAAAGTACCATCTTGCCTGGCATGTTACCCCCATATTTCACTGTATATATGTTGTTTTAGTCTATGTGTCACTGGGACCCTGCCAGGCAGGGCCCCAGTGCTCATAAGTATGTGCCCTGTATGTGTTCCCTGTGTGATGCCTAACTGTCTCACTGAGGCTCTGCTAACCAGAACCTTAGTGGTTATGCTCTCTCTGCTTTCCAAATTTGTCACTAACAGGCTAGTGACTAAATTTACCAATTCACATTGGCATACTGGTACACCCATATAATTCCCTAGTATATGGTACTGAGGTACCCAGGGCATTGGGGTTCCAGGAGATCCCTATGGGCTGCAGCATTTCTTTTGCCACCCATAGGGAGCTCTGACAATTCTTACACAGGCCTGCCAGTGCAGCCTGAGTGAAATAACATCCAAGTTATTTCACAGCCATTTACCACTGCACTTAAGTAACTTATAAGTCACCTATATGTCTAACCTTCACCTGGTGAAGGTTGGGTGCAAAGTTACTTAGTGTGTGGGCACCCTGGCACTAGCCAAGGTGCCCCCACATCGTTCAGGGCAATTTCCCCGGACTTTGTGAGTGCGGGGACACCATTACACGCGTGCACTGTGCATAGGTCACTACCTATGCACAGCGTCACAATGGTAACTCCGAACATGGCCATGTAACATGTCTAAGATCATGGAATTGTCACCCCAATGCCATTCTGGCACCCCCGGGTCTCTAGCATAGTACCCGGGTACTGCCAAACTGCCTTTCCGGGGTCTCCACTGCAGCTGCTGCTGATGCCAACCCCTCAGACAGGTTACTGCCCTCCTGGGGTCCAGGCAGCCCTGGCCCAGGAAGGCAGAACAAAGGACTTTCTCTGAGAGAGGGTGTAACACCCTCTCACTTTGGAAATAGGTGTGAAGGCTGGGGAGGAGTAGCCTCCCCCAGCCTCTGGAAAAGCTTTGATGGGCACAGATGGTGCCCATCTCTGCATAAGCCAGTCTACACCAGTTCAGGGATCCC
Source organism: Pleurodeles waltl (assembly GCF_031143425.1). NCBI lineage: Eukaryota > Metazoa > Chordata > Amphibia > Caudata > Salamandridae > Pleurodeles > Pleurodeles waltl. The sequence goes on along the minus strand of NC_090440.1, from coordinate 1,084,368,835 downwards.
CCAGCCCTGCTCTGGCGCTAAACTAGACAAAGGAAAGGGGAGTGACCACTCCCCTGACCTGCACCTCCCAGGGGAGGTGCCCAGAGCTCCTCCAGTGTGTCCCAGACCTCTGCCATCTTGGAAACAGAGGTGTTTGTGGCACACTGGACTGCTCTGAGTGGCCAGTGCCAGCAGGTGACGTCAGAGGCTCCTTCTGATAGGCTCTTACCTCTCTTGGTAGCCAATCCTCCTTCGTAGGTAGCCAAACCTCCCTTTCTGGCTATTTAGGGTCTCTGCTTTGGGGATCTCACCAGATAACGAATGCAAGAGCTCATCGGAGTTCCTCTGTATCTCCCTCTTCACTTTCTGCCAAAGGATCGACCGCTGACTGCTCAGGACGCCTGCAAAACCGCAACAAAGTAGCAAGATGACTACTAGCAACCTTGTATCGCTTCATCCTGCCGGCTTTCTCGACTGTTTCCAGGTGGTGCATGTTCTGGGGGTAGCCTGCCTCCACTCTGCACCAGGAGCTCTGAAGAAATCTCCTGTGGGTCGACAGAATCTTCCCGCTGCAACCGCAGGCAACAAAAGACTGCATCACCGGTCCTCTGGGTCCCCTCTCAGCATGATGAGCGTGGTCCCTGGAACTCAGCAACTCTGTCCAAGTGACTCCCACAGTCCAGTGACTCTTCAGTCCAAGTTTGGTGGAGGTAAGTCCTTGCCTCCCCACGCTAGACTGCATTGCTGGGTACCGCATGATTTGCAGCTGCTCCGGCTCCTGTGCACTCTTCCAGGATTTCCTTCATGCACAGCCAAGCCTGGGTCCCCGACACTCTAACCTGCAGTGCACAACCTTCTGAGTTGTCCCCCGGCATCGTGGGAGTCCCTTTTGTGACTTCGCTTGGACTCCGGTTCACTCTGCTTCCAAGTGCCTGTTTAGGTACTTCTGCGGGTGCTGCCTGCTTCTGTGAGGGCTCCCTTACTTGCTGGGCCCCCCCTCTGTCTCCTCACCTGAGTGGCGACATCCTGGTCCCCCCTGGGCCACAGCAGCATCCAAAAACCCTAACTGCAACCCTTGCAGCTATCAAGGCTTGTTTGCAGTCTTTCTGCGTAGGAACACCTCTGCAAGCTCTATCGCGACGTGGGACATCCATCCTCCAAAGGGGAAGTTCCTAGTCCTCTTCTTTCTTGCAGAACTCCAAGCTTCCTCCAACATGTGGCAGCTTCCTTGCACCCTCAGCTGGCATTTCCTGGGCTCCTGCCCACTCTGGACACTGTCGCGATTATTGGACTTGGTCCCCTTGTCTTACAGGTACTCAGGTCCAGAAATCCACTGTTGTTGCATTGCTGGTGTTTGTTCTTCCTGCAGAATCCCCCTATCACGACTTCTGTGCTCTCTGTGGGTAGTAGGTGCACTTTATACCTACCTTTCAGGGTCTTGGGTTGGGCTATTTTTCTAACCCTCACTGTTTTCTTACAGCCCCAGCGACCCTCTACAAGCTCACATAGGTTTGGGGTCCATTCGTGGTTCGCATTCCACTTTTGAAGTATATGGTTTGTGTTGACCCTATCCCTATGTGCTCCTATTGCAATCTATTGTAACTTTACATTGCTTGCACTATTTTTCTTGCTATTTCCTGCATAATTTTGGTTTGTGTACATATATCTTGTGTATATATCTTATCCTCATACTGAGGGTACTCACTGAGATACTTTTGGCATATTGTCATAAAAATAAAGTACCTTTATTTTTAGTACTTCTGTGTATTGTGTTTTCTTATGATATTGTGCATTTGACACCAGTGGTATAGTAGGAGCTTTACATGTCTCCTAGTTCAGCCTAAGCTGCTTTGCCATAGCTACCTTCTATCAGCCTTAGCTGCTAGAAACACCTCTTCTACACTGATAATGGATAACTGGACCTGGCTCAAGGTGTAAGTACCTCTGGTGCCCACTACAAGCCAGGCCAGCCTCCTACACTAACTCATTATTGAAGTTACTTACACATGAAATCCCTCAACTATACAACTCTTCACACACCAAATTACTCACAAGAACAGGCACTTACATATCCACTCAATCACCCACACAGCCATTCATACTGCCACTCACTGACCAACACAAGTTCTCCCACATCCACTCGCTATCTTATATAAAAACTGACGCACCCACTCAGTTTATGATACAGCTACTCATACACCTAGTGACTCTCGCATACAGTCACTGACATGCCACTCAGTTATACTTACAGCCATAAAGTATGTGACTCACCAAGTCACTCACCAATACAGTGACACCCATTCACTTACCCAGACAACCACTCTGACACCAACTCAATCACACATGCAGCCACCCACAGACCCACTCACTAAATGAAATGCAGCTGCTCACACAGTCACTTACTCACCTATACAGCAACTTACACATCCATTCAGTCTCCTATAGAGCAAATAATCCATCCACTCATTCACCCACAGACACACTCACACCCACTCACACACAGATACAACTACTTACACTCACTGGATGATGTCATCAGTGATGTCATATGCAATGTCATTAGTGATGTCATCAGTAATGTCACTGACCATGTCATGAGCGATGTAATATGTGAGATCATAAGCAGTGCATTACGGGAGCGCCAGTTATAGTTAGCTGAGGTACCTATAACTGCTGAATTTCTATGGTTTTGTACGAGTAAATTCGGAACGTAACTATAACGTCCATGCAACCTTTGTTTTTTTCAGTGTATATATATATATATATATATATATATATATATATATATATATATATAAAGCTGACTGGGGGTCGCCATTAAGGAGCTATAGTTAGGATCTAGTTTCCATAGGAAAAGTGTTTTTTTGCTACTAACTTTAGCACCCTTTGATGTCTCTTAACAACATTTTCAAAACTGATGTGCCAGTCACTTCAGCTGCTGTCTGGAAAGTTTTGGGGTGATTCGTCAAGTGGGGGATGAGAAAAAGTGTTCCCCAAAGCATGTATTGATGCAATTTCCCTTAGGGATTTTTAGACACAACTACAGGCTGAACTGCTGAAGGAAATGACACTAAATTTTGCAGAAAGCCAGATCTTGGTCCAGAAAGAACTCATTTTTTAATTTGGTGTACATCTGTTCAGTAGTTCATTAGTTTTGGAGTTACTAAAGAGAAAAGATGTATGTATGTCTAGAGATTTGGATCCAGCATGGTGCAGATCCACGCTCCAACAGCAATGACATGATTGGCTGGCTGCAACCTGAGCGGATAGTTGCTCCCGTCATTTTGTCAATCAGGACATAGTTCCTGAGGGGGGGAATAAAGGTTAAGTAGGATGCAAAGGGTCAGGATAGGGGTATCCTGACCCAATGAGACTGATGGAGGGGTCCTCTGAAAGACGCCTCATGGGCAAGAAATTGCTGAAAAATGATTTTCGGGCACCTGAGGATCCACAGATCCTCTGCTGTTCTCAGTGTGACCCGTAGTGTAAATCCGCAACTGATCCAAAATACAATTCAAAAACATACACCTACACACACACTCACAAATGTACACAACCACTCCTACATCCACTCACACATAAACTCACACACCCTCGTATACACCCAATACAACCACTCACACACCCACTCACACACCAATACAGCCACTCACACACCCACTCACAGAAACACAAACCCACTCACACACCCACTTACAGACCTTAACAACCACTCACATATGCACTCACACATCCACTCACATACTCACACAACCACTCACACACCCATACATCCACACACACACACCCATTCACTCACACACCCACACAGCCACTCACACACCCTCTTACACACCCACACAGCCACTCACAACCACTCACACACACATACAGACAATCACACATCCACTCACACACAAACCTCATTTAGGTTTTGTGCCACCGTTGCACCAAGGGTGACGCAAAACCTTGATAAATATACACCTAAGTGTGGTGCCCAAGGCTCTGGTCAGTAGCCCGGAGCCGGTCCATTTAAATATCAGTGTGCTGACTGCCAAGGCAGCATAGTCCTAAATCCATCACATGCCTCTTTAGTTCTTTTACACGTACTCCCTGAACATTTATCTCACTCTTGCAGGTTCCTGCATTCCATCTTTGTGTGGCATTATTTCTGTCTTTCTCCATTTTCCTCCGTGTGTTTTTCTCTTTCTTGTTCTCAGTAAATGTGTGGTGCAGGAATATAAGTGTCAGTCCCCATAAATGAGAGCCAGTGACCCACACCAGCTACCTCCAGTTCAAAATAAGGATTAAATGTACCTTTTCTTCTAAAAAAAAACGTCTCCTTGGCCTACAAAAACCATACACTACTCTGTAATAGTGTCCACGTCACAAAGAGGAGTGACAGCCATAACCTGCCTCCATGTCAGGAATCCATCCCAGGATCTTGCCTTACCCATTATGGCAAGAAGGGTAAACATTTTGACCTTCATGTACAGAAATCACAAATAACTAATTGTAAGGAAATCAAAACACCTATTCCACACCAAGAGATATTTCAGTACCTTTTTAAGAGGGTTGAATTCTGCAGCACACTTAGAAAGAAGAAAATGCTTGCACAATGGTGCAAGGGAACATGCAGTGGTGCTAAACAGCAGTTTTTGCGGCACTTCAGAGAACAGGAATTACCCTTATAATGTTAAATATGGCACATTCCTGACTTCTCCCTTTCATGCAGCAAGCTGGTTTGCTGTGATGCTTGCATGCAATATTGATAAATATGGGCCCTAGTTTTTGGAGACCCTGTAAATTCGATTATCTTAAAAACCTTGTAAAAGGTTATCTGTGTAACTGAAATGATTTAGGAACCCACACAGTCTTCTCACAGAATAGTGACCTTCTGCCCGAACCCGGCCATCAAAGATGTATTGCTGCTGGTAGGGTTTAACAGGAGAACTGGGAAAAATGTCAGTGACATAACAAGGGTGCTCTGGACCTCAGTCCAAGTAAGAAAGGTCAGCCACTAGCCTATCTGTTGGACACTAAAATACAACAATAATCGAGGTTGATTGAGCCCCCAGTCCTCTGACCAATGGTTTCCCCTGCTGCACCATTGTTAGCTATGCTCCGAGGAGATAGTACCAAATTGTGAGACCACTGTGAAAATTGACTCACCAAAGGGTTATCGGTTGAAGAATCGATAGTTGCCATGAAAAAAGGTCTTTCCCTAATGAGTGGGGCTGTAGAAAAATGGATATACGTAAGTATTGCTAAATTGCTTTACTTGTATGTCTTTCAAAATGCTTCTTTCAGACTGTCAAATTTGTCAGCACTATATTGAGTGGAATATACATGGTAAACATGACTTTATACGCCCTGTTAAGAAAATGTATTAACTACATTTCTGACTGGTGAGTTGACTTTGCTATTTATTGCTGGAGAAGAAACGTTAATGTTTCCTGTGAGTGGCAGTCGAAACTATACCTCTGACGAAAGTAATTTTATATAGAAATGTTACAAATGTACTGGTAAATACATTTGCAGGACTACAAAGCAGCTTTAATGCATGCATTCTGTGGAGGCAGGAGGCACTCTGAGCTAATGGAAACTCTTTCCAACTCAGTAGAATGCTGTCATTTTCTGTTCTAGGGTGACTTTTAAGAATGAAATGTCTACATGGATAGTGATCCCAAAAATACTTTTCTTGTATATAAAGGAAGGACTATTTTTTGCTTTGCATGTATAGTTAATGACAGTCTGGATAATTTCAGTTATAAGTAGCACTCAAAGTTTGAACTAGTCATGGCAAAACATATTTTCTGTTTTCTGCTCAACAATGTCCAAGTCCCACCAAGTTTGGGTGAGTAGCCACAGCATTGCTGATGGGTATGTTTTGGTGTGTGTCCTCTACCAACCTAACAGCGATGGGTGGCAGGGTGTCAAGGAGCAATGAGGAAGGTCCTGCTAATTTTGGTTGGATTAACTAGTTTTGGCACAAGGTAAATGAGAATCCAGTTCTTTCTTGCTGTCCCAGGACTTCCAGCAGCGAGCAGAATAGACGGCGGCCAGGCAGCGTCAGTCCCCACTCCTCCAACCCCTAGAGTCCTGAGCAGCCAGAGAGTACTTATTAACTACTAATTGCTACAATTTAAGGCCCATATTTAGTAAGTACTTACGTTGTCCTTGCGTCACGCAGGTCGATGCAAACAATGCAATTCCTTGAGTGATATTTTCTAAGCCAAGCGAAGGACGATTTGTGCTGTCTTGCATGATTTTGGTAAGAAATATCATGCAACACAGTGATTTACACTGGATTGCCCGTGACAGAACCTGATAATAGCACAGCAAGTGTGCCCGTAGAATCAAAGGTGAACGTGCGGGGTGTCATCGATCTATTTAAAACATCTGACTCATACATGTCGTGAGGACGTGCTTACAGCTACTGAATAAAGACTCTATCTCAAAATCGTGCCCACCCCGAGTGATGTGCGATGAATATGTGCACAAAATGCTCCTATTTTCGGCATTAATGTATCCAAGCAAAGTGATATGAGAATAATATAAAGATTCGAAATCGCTGTTAACAGGTACTGCCATGGGTGGGGGTACTCCAGGTTTTTTAGCTGCATTTATACTTTAGACGCCTTCGGCTGCATTCATAGCATTTTTATCATTTAGATTTTTTATGTTTGGTCCATTGTTGGAAATGGCCTTTCTGCGGGATCACCCCCAAACTTTTTGCTTTCCTCCTCCTTTTTTTCTGACCTCCTTTTTTCTGGCTTTAAGACTTTGCGCACTTTACCACTGCTAATCAGTGCTAAAGTGCATATGCTCTCTCCCTAAAACATGGTGACATTGTCTCATACCCAATTGGCATATTTAATTTACTTGTAAGTCCCTTACATAGTGCACTGCATGTGCCCAGGGCCTGTAGATTAAATGCTACTAGTAGGCCTGCAGTACTGATTGTGCTACCCACATAAGTAGCCCCTTAACCATGGCTCAGGCCTTCCATTGCAAGGTCTGTGTGTGCAGTTTCACCTCCACTTCGACTTGGTATTTAAAAGTATTTGTCAAGCCTTAAACTCCCCTTTTTCTACATATAAGTCACCCCTAAGGTAGCCCTTAGGTGGCCCATAGGGCAGGGTGCTATTCAGGTGAGAGGGATGACATGAACATGTGTGTTCTATATGTCCTGGTAGTGTAAAACTCCTAAATTCATTTTACACTGCTCTGAGGCCTGCTCCTTTCCAAAGATAGCATTAGGGCTACCCTCATATACTGTTTGAGTGGTAGATTCTGATCTGAAAGGAGTAGCCAGGTCATTTATAGTATGGCCAGAATGGTAATAGAAAGTCCTGCTTAATGGTGAAGTTGGATTTAATATTACTATTCTAGAAATGCCACTTTTAGAAAGTGAGCATTTCTCTACACTCAAAACCTTCTGTGCCTTACAGCCTGTCTCCAATCCACGTCTGGCTGGGTTAGTTGACAGCTCCCTTGTGCATTTCACTCAGACAACCCCAAACACAGGATGCTAAGTCACACCTGCACACATCTGCATACTGAATGGGTCTTCCTGGGCTGGGAGGGTGGAGGGCCTGACACTTACATGTCAAAGGACAGTGGCCTGCCCTCACACAATGGACTGCCAAACCCCCTACTGGGACCTTTGGCAGACAGGTTGGAACTGAAAAGGGACCATGTGGACTTCCAAGCTACTCTTTGAAGTCTCCCCCACTTCAAAGGCACATTTAGGTATTTAAACAGGGCCTCTGACCCTACCAACTCAGACACTTCTGGACTAGATACCACTGGTGAAGAAACTCTGAAACAGACCCTGCAACCTGCCAGGAAGAACTGCCTGGCTGCCCAAAGGACTCACCTGACTGCTTTTCTGCAAAGGACTTCTGCCCTGCTGTTGCCCTGCTGCCATGATGCACTTTGGCTCTGCTGAGAAGTGCTCTCCAAGGGCTTGGATAGAGCTTGCCTCCTGTTCCTTGAAGTCTCAGGGCCAAAAAGACTTCATCCTGCAAAGAACTCCTTGTGCGGTGAAAATTTGACGCACAGCCTGCCAGAAATGACGCACAGCCTGCATCGCGGTGAGAAAATCTCTGAATGCTGAACCAGAACGACGCAGCCTGGCTCCCCAAGAGGAGATCGATGCAGAACCAGCGTTGCGACCGGAACTTTGACGCACGGGCCATTGGATTGACACACAGCCGAGCCGGAAAGACGCGGCCCGACTTCCTGCTAGAAGAATCTATGCAGAGCCTGCCGTGTGACAGAAATGTTCCCGCATCGCCCACCAAATCGACGCAGCTCAGGTTGACTTCGTCCTGCATGCGCAGGATTTCTCTGCATCATCCCTGGGTCATCCAAATTCCCCGCAACCCGAAGATGATCCAAGTCAGCACACCAGAGATCGATGCAAAGCCTTTCGTGCGTGGAAAATTATCGACGCATCGTTTGTGTGCGCCCGGAGAAACCGACGCACACCTCCCCATTTTCCGCACATCTCCTCCTTTGTGGTCCCTTGCTGAGAATTTGAATGCAAACCAGGTACTTTGTGCTTGCAAGAGACACCTGTTGCTTTTTTAAGACTAAAGACTCTTTTTATCATTCTCTAAAGTGATATTTCAATGTGTACTTATCAAATCTTAATCGTTTTGACCCGCATTTAACCAGATACATATTATATATTTTTCTAAACAATGTGTGGTGTATGTTTTGGTGTTATACTGTGTTATTGCATGATTTATTGCACAAATACTTTACACATTGCCTTCCAAGTTAAGCCTGACAGCTCAGTCCCAAGCTACCAGAAGGTGGGCATAGGATAATTTGGATTGTGTGTGACTTACTGTAGGAAGTTGGCTCTGTATGTACTATTTCAAAGTAAGAAATAGCATGCACAGAGTCCAAGGGTTCTCCTTAGAGGTAAGATAGTGGCAAAAAGAGATCATTCTAATGCTCTATTTTGTGGTAGTGTGGTCGAGCAGTAGGCTTTTCAGAGGGTAGTGTTAAGCATTTGTTGTACACACACAGGCAATAAATGAGGAACACACACTCAGAGACAATTCCAGGCCAATAGGTTTTTGTGTAGAAAAATATATTTTCTTAGTTTATTTTAAGAACCACAGGTTCAAGATTTACAAACAATACTTTAAATGAAAGGTAGTTCACTTAGGAACTTTAGGAACTTTGAATTATCAAAATAGCATATACAGTTTTCACACAAATGGCAATAAGCTATTTTAAAACTGGACACAGTGCAATTTTCAACAGTTCCTGGGGAGGTAAGTGTTTGTTAGTTTTGCAGGTAAGTAAACCACCTACAGGGTTCAAAGTTGGGTCCAAGGTAGCCCACCGTTGGGGGTTCAGGGCAACCCCAAAGTTACCACACCTGCAGCTCAGGGCCGGTCAGGTGCAGAGGTCAAAGTGGTTCCCAAAACGCATAGGCTTCAAAGGAGAAGGGGGTGCCCCGGTTCCAGTCTGCCAGCAGGTAAGTACCCGCGTCTTCGGAGGGCAGACCAGGGGGGTTTTGTAGGGCACTGGGGGGGACACCAGTCAGCACAAAAAGTACACCCTCAGCGGCACGGGGGCAGCCGGGTGCAGTGTGCAAACAAGCGTCGGGTTCACAATAGGTTTCAATGGGAGACCAAGGGGTATCTTCAGCGATGCAGGCAGGCAAAGGGGGGGGCTCCTCGGGGTAGCCACCACCTGGGCAAGGGAGAGGGCCACCTGGGGGTCGCTCCTGCACTGGAGGTCGGATACTTCAGGTCCTGGGGCTGCGGATGCAGTGTCTTTACCAGGCGTCGGGTCTTTGAAGCAGGCAGTCGCGGTCAGGGGGAGCCTCAGGATTCCCTCTGCAGGCGTCGCTGTGGGAGCTCAGGGGGGTCAACTCTGGCTACTCACGGTCTCGCTATCGCCGGGGAGTCTTCCCTGTAGTGTTTGTTCTCCACAAGTCCAGCCGGGGGCGTCGAGTGCAGAGTGCAAAGTCTCACGCTTCCGGCTGGAAACGTGTGTTCTTTCAAAGTTGCTTCTTTGTTGCAAAGTTGCAGTCTTTGTGGAGCAGAGCCGCTGTCCTCAGGAGTTCTTGGTCCTTCTAGATGCAGGGTAGTCCTCTGAGGCTTCAGAGGTCGCTAGACCCTGTGGAACGCGTCGCTGGAGCAGTGTCTTTAGAAGTGGGGAGACAGGCCGGTAGAGCTGGGGCCAAAGCAGTTGGTGTCTCCGTCTTCTCTGCAGGTTTTCAGCTCAGCAGTCCTTCTTCTTCTTAGGTTGCAGGAATCTATCTTGCTGTGTTCTGGGAGCCCCTAAATACTCGATTTAGGGATGTGTTTAGGTCTGGGGGGTTAGTAGCCAATGGCTACTAGCCCTGAGGGTGGCTACACCCTCTTTGTGCCTCCTCCCTGAGGGGAGGGGGGCACATCCCTAATCCTATTGGGGGAATCCTCCATCTGCAAGATGGAGGATTTCTAAAAGTCAGAGTCACCTCAGCTCAGGACACCTTAGGGGCTGTCCTGACTGGCCAGTGACTCCTCCTTGTTTTTCTCATTATCTCCTCCGGCCTTGCCGCCAAAAGTGGGGCCGTGGCCGGAGGGGGCGGGCAACTCCACTAGCTGGAGTGCCCTGGGGTGCTGTAACAAAGGGGGTGAGCCTTTGAGGCTCACCGCCAGGTGTTACAGTTCCTGCAGGGGGAGGTGAGAAGCACCTCCACCCAGTACAGGCTTTGTTACTAGCCACAGAGTGACAAAGGCACTCTCCCCATGTGGCCAGCAACATGTCTGGTGTGTGGCAGGCTGCTAAAACTAGTCAGCCCACACTGGTAGTCGGTTAAGGTTTCAGGGGCTCTGGGTGTATGTTACAATAAAATGTACACTGGCATCAGTGTGCATGTATTGTGCTGAGAAGTTTGATACCAAACTTTACAGTTTTCAGTGTAGCCATTATGGTGCTGTGGAGTTCGTGCATGACAGACTCCCAGACCATATACTCTTATGGCTACTCTGCACTTACAATGTCTAAGGTTTTGCTTAGACACTGTAGGGGCATAGTGCTCATGCACTTATGCCCTCACCTATGGTATGTGCACCCTGCCTTAGGGCTGTAAGGCCTGCTAGAGGGGTGACTTATCTATACCTATAGGCAGTGTGAGGTTGACATGGCACCCTGAAGGGAGTGCCATGTCGACTTAGTCATTTTATCCCCACTAGCACACACCAGCTGGCAAGCAGTGTGTCTGTGCTGAGTGAGGGGTCCCCAGGGTGGCATAAGATATGCTGCAGCCCTTAGAGACCTTCCCTGGCATCAGGGCCCTTGGTACCAGAGGTACCAGTTACAAGGGACTTACCTGGATGCCAGGGTGTGCCAATTGTGGAAACAAAAGTACAGGTTAGGGAAAGAACACTGGTGCTGGGGCCTGGTTAGCAGGCCTCAGCACACTTTCAAATCATAACTTGGCATCAGCAAAAGCAAAAGGTCAGGGGGTAACCATGCCAAGGAGGCATTTCCTTACACAACCCCCCCCAAACGAAAGAGGATGAGACTAACCTTTCCCAAGAGAGTCTTCATTTTCTAAGTGGAAGAACCTGGAAAGGCCATCTGCATTGGCATGGGCAGTCCCAGGTCTGTGTTCCACTATAAAGTCCATTCCCTGTAGGGAGATCGACCACCTCAACAGTTTTGGATTTTCACCTTTCATTTGCATTAGCCATCTGAGAGGTCTGTGGTCAGTTTGAACTAAAAAGTGAGTACCAAAGAGGTATGGTCTCAGCTTCTTCAGGGACCAAACCACAGCAAAGGCCTCCCTCTCAATGGCACTCCAACGCTGCTCCCTGGGGAGTAGCCTCCTGCTAATGAAAGCAACAGGCTGGTCAAGGCCATCATCATTTGTTTGGGACAAAACTGCCCCTATCCCATGTTCAGAGGCATCAGTCTGCACAATGAACTGCTTGGAGTAATCTGGAGCTTTGAGAACTGGTGCTGTGCACATTGCTTGTTTCAGGGTGTCAAAGGCCTGTTGGCATTCTACAGTCCAGTTTAACTTCTTGGGCATTTTCTTGGAGGTAAGTTCTGTGAGGGGTGTCACTATGGATCCATATCCCTTCACAAACCTCCTGTAATACCCAGTCAAGCCAAGGAATGCCCTGACTTGAGTCTGGGTTTTTGGAGATGCCCAGTCCAGAATAGTCTGGATCTTAGGCTGGAGTGGCTGAACTTGGCCTCCACCTAAAAGGTGTCCCAAGTAAACCACAGTTCCCTGCCCTATCTGGCATTTGGATGCCTTGATAGAGAGGCCTGTTGCTTGCAGGGCCTTCAAAACCTTCTTCAGGTGGACCAGGTGATCCTGCCAGTTGGAGCTAAAGACAGCAATATCGTCAAGAGAAGCTGCACTAAAGGACTCCAAGCCAGCAAGGACTTGATTCACCGACCTTTGGAAGGTGGCAGGGGCATTCTTTAAGCCAAAGGGCATAACAGTAAACTGGTAATGCCCATCAGGTGTGGAGGATGCTGTCTTTTCTTTTGCTCCTGGTGCCATTTTGATTTGCCAGTACCCTGCTGTCAAGTCAAAGGTACTTAAGTATTTGGCAGCACCTAGTTTGTCTATCAATTCATCTGCCCTTGGAATGGGATGGGCATCTGTCTTGGTGACAGAATTAAGTCCTCTGTAGTCCACACAAAACCTCACATCTCTCTTTCCATCTTTGGTGTGAGGTTTGGGGACTAAGACCACTGGGCTAGCCCAGGGGCTGTCAGAGTGCTTAATGACTCCCAATTCCAGCATATTGTGGACTTCCACCTTGATGCTTTCCTTAACTTGGCCAGACTGTCTGAAAAATTTGTTTTTGACAGGCGTGCTGTCTCCTGTGTCCACATCATGGGTACACAGGTGTGTCTGACCAGGGGTTAGGGAAAAGAGCTCAGCAAACTGTTGCAGGACCTTCCTACAGTCAGATTGCTGTTGGCCAGAGAGGGTGTCTGAATAGATCACTCCATCTACTGAACCATCTTTAGGGTCTGTGGAGAGGAGATCAGGGAGACGTTCACTCTCAGCTTCCTGGTCTTCATCTGTTACCATCAACAGATTCACATCTGCCCTGTCATGGAAGAGTTTGAGGCGGTTCACATGGATCACCCTTTTGGGGGTCCTGCTAGTGCCTAGGTCTACCTGGTAGGTGATCTGACTCTTCCTTTCTAGCACTGGGTAAGGGCCACTCTATTTGTCCTGAAGTGCCCTGGGAGCCACAGGCTCCAGAACCCAGACTTTCTGCCCTGGCTGAAACTCAACCATAGCAGCCTTTTGGTCATACCACAACTTCTGGAGTTGTTGGCTGGCCTCAAGGTTTTTAATTGCCTATTCCATGTACTCTGCCATCCTTGAACGTAGGCCTAGTACATAGTCCACTATATCTTGTTTAGGCTCATGAAGAGGTCTCTCCCAGCCTTCTTTCACAAGAGCTAGTGGTCCCCTTACAGGATGGCCAAACAGAAGTTCAAAGGGGGAAAACCCTACTCTCTTCTGAGGCACCTCTCTGTAGGCGAAAAGCAGACATGGCAAGAGGACATCCCATCTCCTTTTGAGTTTTTCAGGGAGCCCCATGATCATGCCTTTCAATGTCTTGTTAAATCTTTCAACAAGACCATTGGTTTGTGGATGGTATGGTGTGGTGAATTTGTAAGTTGGTACCTCTGTCAGACACCACCTCCTTAGGCAATCCCACTATGGTAAAAATACCAATGAGTGCTTTGGCTACTGCAGGGGCAGTAGTCGACCTAAGGGGAATTGCTTCAGGGTATCTAGCAGCATGATTCACTACTACTAGTATGAATTGGTTCCCTGAGGCTGTGGGAGGTTCAAGTGGACCCACTATGTCCACACCCACTCTTTCAAAGGGGACCCGCACCACTGGGAGTGGAATGAGGGGGGCCTTTGGGTGTCCACCTGTCTTACCACTGGCTTGACAGGTGGGACAGGAGGCACAAAACTCCTTGACCTTCTGGGACATGTTGGGCCAATAGAAGTGGTTGACTAATCTCTCCCACGTCTTGGTCTGTCCCAAATGCCCAGCAAGAGGAATGTCATGAGCTAAGGTCAGAATGAACTCCCTAAACTCCTGAGGCACTACCACTCTCCTAGTGGCACCAGGTTTGGGATCTATTGCCTCAGTGAAAAGGAGTCCATCTTCCCAATAGACTCTATATGTTCCTGTTATTTTTCCATTGGACTCTTCAGCAGCTTGCTGCCTAAGGCCTTCAAGAGAGGGACAGGTTTCTTGCCCCTTACACAACTGCTCCCTTGAGGGTCCCCCTGGGCCTAGGAGCTCAACCTGATAAGGTTCTAACTCCATGGGCTCAGTTCCCTCAGAGGGTAGAATGTCTTCCTGGGAAGAGAGGTTCTCTTTTTCTTGTTGTGTTTAAACTGGTTCCCCAACTTTCTTTCCTTTTCTCTTGGAGGCTTGGGCCCTTTTTCCAGGCTCCAACACCACTTTTTCACTCTGAGCCCTGCACTGTGCCCTTGTCTTGACACACACCAGTTCAGGGACACCCAGCATGGCTGCATGGGTTTTGAGTTCTACCTCAGCCCATGCTGAGGAGTCCAGGTCATTTCCAAGCAAACAGTCTACAGGGATATTTGAGGAGACCACCACCTGTTTCAGGCCATTGACCCCTCCCCACTCTAAAGTTACCATAGCCATGGGATGTACTTTAGTCTGATTGTCAGCGTTGGTGACTGGATAAGTTTGTCCAGCTAGGTATTGACCAGGGGAAACCAGTTTCTCTGTCACCATGGTGACACTGGCACCTGTATCCCTCAGGCCTTCTACACTTGTCCCATTAATTAAGAGCTGCTGCCTGTATTTTTGCAAGTTAGGGGGCCAGGCAGCCAGTGTGGCTAAATCCACCCCACCCTCAGAGACTAATGTAGCTTCAGTGTGGACCCTGATTTGCTCTTGGCACACTGTTGATCTCACTTGGAGACTGGCCATTCCAGTGTTAGCTGGAGTAGAGTTAGAAGTGGAACCTTTCTTGGGACAGGCCTTGTCTCCAGTTTGGTGTCCTTGTTGATTTTTTTCAGACACTGAAAATCGCGACGGGTGCAACTGCACCCGTCGCACACCAGCAACTCCGCCGGCTCGATTCGGAGCCGGCTTCCTCGTTGATGGTGCTTTCCCGCTGGGCGGGCGGCCTTTTGGCTTTGGGAAAATCAGAATGACCGCCGGGCTGGCGGTGCTTCTGGGGCTATTCTGACCGCGGCGGTAAAGCCGCAGTCAGAAAAGGGAAGCCGGCGGTTTCCCGCCGGTTTCCCGCCGGTTTCCCGCCGGTTTCCCGCTGCCCCTGTGAATCCTCCACGGCGGCGCTGCAAGCAGCGCCGCCATGGGGATTTCGACCCCCTTCCCGCCAGCCTGGTTCTGGCGGTTTTCACCGCCAGAACCAGGCTGGCGGGAACGGGTGTCGTGGGGCCCCCTAACAGGGCCCCACATTGATTTTCAGTGTCTGCTTGGCAGACACTGAAAATCGCGACGGGTGCAACTGCACCCGTCGCACACCAGCAACTCCGCCGGCTCCATTCGGAGCCGGCTTCCTCGTTGCTGGTGCTTTCCCGCTGGGCGGGCGGGCGGCCTTTTGGCGGTCGCCCGCCAGCCCAGCGGGAAAGTCAGAATGACCGCCGCAGTCTTTTGACCGCAGTCCGGTCTTCTGGCGGTTCCCGCTTGGCGGGCGGCGACCGCCGCCTGCCAAAGTAGGAATGAGGGCCTATGTTTCTAAAAGTTGGAATACTTTTTAAGGATCTAAAACTATCTCTAGAACTTAATTCAAACTTTTACAAAACTTTTAAACTCTAAAAGAAATGCTAACAGGGACTAACACAAGGCCCTAGCAGGACTTTTAAAAATTTAGAAAAATAGCACAAATTTAAAAAATCAGTTTCTAATGACAATTTTTTGAATTTAGTCGTGTGATCAGGTATTGGCTGAATAGTCCAGCAAATGCAAAGTCTTGTACCCCACCGCTGATCCACCAGTGTAGGAAGTTGGCTCTGTATGTACTATTTCAAAGTAAGAAATAGAATGCACAGAGTCCAAGGGTTCCCCTTAGAGGTAAGATAGTGGCAAAAAGAGATAATTCTAATGCTCTATTTTGTGGTAGTGTGGTCGAGCAGTAGGCTTATCAGAGGGTAGTGTTAAGCATTTGTTGTACACACACAGGCAAAAAATGAGGAACACACACTCAAGGACAATTCCAGGCCAATAGGTTTTTGTATAGAAAAATATATTTTCTTAGATTATTTTAAGAACCACAGGTTCAAGATTTACAAACAATACTTTAAATGAAAGGTAGTTCACTTAGGAACTTTAGGAACTTTGAATTAGCAAAATAGCATATACAGTTTTCACACAAATGGCAATAAGCTATTTTAAAACTGGACACTGCAATTTTCAACAGTTCCTGGGGGAGGTAAGTGTTTGTTAGTTTTGCAGGTAAGTAAACCACCTACAGGGTTCAAAGTTGGGTCCAAGGTAGCCCACCGTTGGGGGTTCAGGGCAACCCCAAAGTTACCACATCAGCAGCTCAGGGCCGGTCAGGTGCAGAGGTCAAAGTGGTGCCCAAAACGCATAGGCTTCAATGGAGAAGGGGGTGCCCCGGTTCCAGTCTGCCAGCAGGTAAGTACCCGCGTCTTCGGAGGGCAGACCAGGGGGGTTTTGTAGGGCACCGGGGGGGACACCAGTCAGCACAAACAGTACACCCTCAGCGGCACGGGTGCGGCCGGGTGCAGTGTGCAAACAAGCGTCGGGTTCGCAATAGGTTTCAATGGGAGACCAAGGGGTCTCTTCAGCGATGCAGGCAGGCAAGGGGGGGCTCCTCGGGGTAGCCACCACCTGGGCAAGGGAGAGGGCCACCTGGGGGTCGCTCCTGCACTGGAGGTCGGATCCTTCAGGTCCTGGGGGCTGCGGGTGCAGTGTCTTTACCAGGCGTCGGGTCTTTGAAGCAGGCAGTCGCGGTCAGGGAGAGCCTCGGGATTCTCTCTGCAGGCGTCGCTGTGGGGGCTCAGGGGGGTCAACTCTGGCTACTCACGGTCTCGCAGTCGTCATGGAGTCCTCCCTGTAGTGTTTCTTCTCCACAAGTCCAGCCGGGGGCGTCGGGTGCAGAGTGCAAAGTCTCACGCTTCCGGCGGGACACATGTGTTCTTTCAAAGTTGCTTCTTTGTTGCAAAGTTGCAGTCTTTGTGGAGCAAAGCCGCTGTCTCCTCAGGAGTTCTTGGTCCTTCTAGATGCAGGGTAGTCCTCTGAGGCTTCAAAGGTCACTGGACCCTGTGGAACGCGTCGCTGGAGCAGTGTCTTTAGAAGTGGGGAGACAGGCCGGTAGAGCTGGGGCCAAAGCAGTTGGTGTCTCCGTCTTCTCTGCAGGTTTTCAGCTCAGCAGTCCTTCTTCTTCTTAGGTTGCAGGAATCTATCTTGCTGTGTTCTGGGAGCCCCTAAATACTCGATTTTGGGGTGTTTTTAGGTCTGGCTGGTTAGTAGCCAATGGCTAGTAGCCCTGAGGGTGGCTACACCCTCTTTGTGCCTCCTCCCTGAGGGGAGGGGGGCACATCCCTACTCCTATTGGGGGAATCCTCCATCTGCAAGATGGAGGATTTCTAAAAGTCAGAGTCACCTCAGCTCAGGACACCTTAGGGGCTGTCCTGACTGGCCAGTGACTCCTCCTTGTTTTTCTCATTATCTCCTCCGGCCTTGCCGCCAAAAGTGGGGCCGTGGCCGGAAGGGGCAGGCAACTCCACTAGCTGGAGTGCCCTGGGGTGCTGTAACAAAGGGGGTGAGCCTTTGAGGCTCACCGCCAGGTGTTACAGTTCCTGCAGGGGGAGGTGAGAAGCACCTCCACCCAGTACAGGCTTTGTAACTAGCCACAGAGTGACAAAGGCACTCTCCCCATGTGGCCAGCAACATGTCTGTTGTGTGGCAGGCTGCTAAAACTAGTCAGCCCACACTGGTAGTCGGTTAAGGTTTCAGGGGGCACCTCTAAGGTGCCCTCTGGGGTGTATGTTACAATAAAATGTACACTGGCATCAGTGTGCATTTATTGTGCTGAGAAGTTTGATACCAAACTTCACAGTTTTCAGTGTAGCCATTATGGTGCTGTGGAGTTCGTGCATGACAGACTCCCAGACCATATACTCTTATGGCTACCCTGCACTTACAATGTCTAAGGTTTTGCTTAGACACTGTAGGGGCATAGTGCTCATGCACTTATGCCCTCACCTATGGTATAGTGCACCCTGCCTTAGGGCTGTAAGGCCTGCTAGAGGGGTGACTTATCTATACCTATAGGCAGTGTGAGGTTGGCATGGCACCCTGAGGGGAGTGCCATGTCGACTTAGACATTTAATCCCCACTAGCACACACCAGCTGGCAAGCAGTGTGTCTGTGCTGAGTGAGGGGTCCCCAGGGTGGCATAAGATATGCTGCAGCCCTTAGAGACCTTCCCTGGTATCAGGGCCCTTGTTACCAGAGGTACCAGTTCCAAGGGACTTACCTGGATGCCAGGGTGTACCAATTGTGGAAACAAAAGTACAGGTTAGGGAAAAAACACTGGTGCTGGGGCCTGGTTAGCAGGCCTCAGCACACTTTCAAATCATAACTTGGCATCAGCAAAGGCAAAAAGTCAGGGGGTAACCATGCCAAGGAGGCATTTCCTTACTCTTACCCTGACTAGAGTGAGGGTCCTTGCTTTGACAGGGGGTAACCTGACTGCCAACCAAAGTCTCTATTGCTAACAGCCATGGGTTGTTATTCCAGGTGTGACTGGTCATTTGGAGGCAACTCACCTCATTTTACATTCAGTGGTTATCTTGCTGTGACCTAAGGGTTCTATTCAAAGTGCAGGTCTTTGTAATATTTCGGGTATTGGAGCACCACACTGCATGTTCTGCCTATGAAGGGTCTTATTGTCTGTCCTCTTGCGTTATTAATTTGGACATGATTCCTTGTTTGGAGGTAGTACGCCTCTTCTTAACAAAGCAGTGCATTAGCCGGGATTAACCAGCTGTATTGAAGGTACTATGTTAGTATCACCTTAAGGGATTGATTACCATACTGCACGGCTGTTTGATGGTTCATCGATGGTGGTTTTTATTCTGGTTTTTCATTTTGGAGGGCTCTGTGGAGAGCAGACACAGTCTAGTCTCTCCACAGGAGCTTTCAGGACGGGAAGTGAGGACATGGTTAGACAGGATTGGTGGGGGATACGTGGGGGAGGGATTAATGGGGAGTTTTATATAGGGATTTAGGGGAGGGACCGGCCTCTACCGCGCCAGCCCATCGCGCGGTCTGAAGTTTGCCCACCTACCCGCCCCACATGTGAAAGGTACACAATAGGGGTAGGAGAGTGGTGTCGGGAAGAATGACAGTTAGAGTAGGTTGCTGATGAGGGTATGGAGGCAGTAGATGGGGGAGGGTGGAAAGTCAGATGCGGGCATGGCCACCCTTCCAGGGTGGAAAAAGAAGCAGGTGAAGGATGATAGTGTGCGGGATGCCCGAAGCAGGCAGGGATGAAAGGAAAAGGGGGATGTGTGGGGGAATTGAAGTGGAAGACAGGTGAATGAAGGAAAAGTGAGGGAATGATTGAAAAAGATGACTGGGGAGAAGTTCCCAAGGGGTGGAGTTTTAAAAAGTTAGAGTTGATTTGAGCATGTTAAATGTTATGTGATGCAATCCTGTCCTAAATAAAAGGCCTTTTATACTATGTAAACCTGTGTCACTGACTGTGTCCCGATGTTCAGTTCTCCTGTGTTTCATATTTGCTGTACGATAGCGATAAGTTGGAGTGGACAGTTATTCGTTTTAAACAACTAGAAATTTGTATGTGTTTACATATCTCAGAATACTATGGGTGGAGTGGTTTGTTTACCTCTGGATTGGGGTATTTCCTCAATTTCTGGAGGGCACTCACTCGCACGTAGGACCTATCATTATGAATATGTTAATTTTTAGGTTTTAGCTGCACACACCCTTACACGCTGCTTGCAAAATTTATTAATAAGAACAAAAATGAAAAGGGGTTTAGGAAGACCCCCGTACTTACCTGAACTTATCATTGGCTTAGTCCAACATCGCTCTCATTTACCTGCTTCTGATTGGCCGGCACGCTGTCTGCTCATCACCTTCCTTCACTTCCTGTTGTCTTCTTTGTCTTCTTCACTGTCGGGTTGCCTGTGGACAATTACTCCTTCCGGTCAATTCTAATTGAGCCAGTGTCCTTCCTCTGTGGCACAATGCTGAAAGTACTTTTTTTTTTCTCTTGGTTCGTGCTCCGTGGCAGTATATTGTTTGGGTATGTCGCTGTCCGCTTAACATGATCATGGGTTACATTAGAGAAGGAGACATTCATTGTTGTTAGACGTGGGGCATTACTGTGATTACACGCCAAGCATGTGTCTGGGAGGTAATAAAAATTGCATTTTCGTAGTCGGGTTATAGTGCCAGCTGTTGTTAATAGTGCTTAGAGGTACGTGACAGCTTTAGATGTAGATGGTGTGTTTGCTCATTGATCACTCAACCAAATATACATGTGTCCTTTTATCCACACATCCATGCTGTAACTTCACTTGTAGTCTCACTAAGTAGATGCCCCTTCTGACAAGATTTACCAAGGTGGAATGGGGGTTCAGAATTGTTTTGGCTGGGATGGGCAGGTGGGGCACCCTCTATAATTAAAACTCACAATCTCCCCCACACTTCTTTCAGGCTCTCTTGTAAGCTTTCATTTTACAAACAGTTTATTCTTACTCCAGTTTTTTGGGGTTCAGCCCCTTCAACCGTTTTTCTCACCTGTTTTTTATGTTAATTAGTCACATCTTCCCCTTTTTCTGTCCTCTGTTATTTCCCTGGTTGTCCGTTCCTGCCACTGTTCACTCCACCCCCATCGTTGACTATCTTCTCTTGTACTCTCTTTTCTTCTCTGCCCTTCTTGACTCCTTCACCCCATACTGTACCCCGGCCAGCTCCTCTCTCATTCATCAGCCCCATTTACTCTCCTTTTTTAAATGTCTTTCGTCTTTCCCTCTGCTCTGTCTGTTCTTACCCTCTGCCCCTATTGTTCTCTCTGTGTTTCTCATCTTCCTTTCTCTTTCCTTCAGTGTCCCTCACTCTGCCTTTTCCTCTCTCTCTTCTCCTCGTACCCTACTGTGTCACACTTCCATTTAACCAGCTGAACCTCCCACATTTCCTTATGTCTCTTGCTCCTCAGACAGTGCCTCTCTCTCATTTCCACTTTCTCAATCACTCTACCGTCATCTGTTCTTAGATTTCTCTCCTCACCCCCCTTCTTCCTTTTGCGCCCTTGAACTCCCTCTAAATCTGTTGTTCCTATCTCACCACATTCCCTGTCCCTGCTTGCCAATCTTGCTCGCCCACTCACCGTTGTCCTCACACACCCGTCTCCATTTCTGATGTTCCCTCCTTTTCTTTCTCTTTCCTTTCTCCCTCCCATCCCCTCACCATATGATACATCCCCTATAGATACCCTTCTCTTTTCTCTTTCTATCTCTCCTTTGGTTTCCACTTCCAAATCTCTACCTCTTGCCCTCTCGGCCCATTCCCTGACCCACTTCCACTTTAATCCATTAACTCTCTCTCCTGTATGCTTGCTCTCCCTCTTTCCATCTCAGCCTCCTTTCTTCCTTCTTGCTGCCTCGTTTTCTCTCTCTTCATCGCGGCCTTCCGTTCTCTTCTCAGCTATCCTCTTTCCTTGCTCAATCTGTGCCCCTTGTGTCTGCTCTCTCAGGTCACCAGAAAGAGCAGTGCCCCCATCTGCTGTAAAACCGCTGACAACAGAAAGAGTGTAAGGAAAGGAAATGAATAAACAGGGGAAGAGAAAAAACACAACCAAGAATGTAACACTTAAAGCTGCTCCAGAGATGAGGAGTAGAGCAAGCTGCATGGAAATGTACATATGTAAAGGCACTTCCTTGGGAAGGCCCTCATCCCCCAGATCAGACCCTTTCAATTATTCAGTAGCTGCTCAGAGCAGACCAAGTGACATCAGGTTCAGGAAGAGCTTGTATTAGATTCAGAGAGATTCACATTGCTTTCTTCCTCCATCCGTCCGCCCTTCCTCACTTCTGGAGCTCCGTATAGCCCCTCTCTCTTTTTAGGTTTCGCTTTCACGCTGCTTGCAAAATCTATTGTTAAAAAAGCAAGCAAAGCCAATAGGTTTCACCTTTATTTTTTCTTTTGCATTCTATCTTACTATGTAACTGTATTATAAATATTAGAAAAAGGTTGCAATAATGTTTGTTTGAAATTTAATAAAGCGTTAATAGTTGTTTATTAATTCAACATACATCACAACATGAACAACTATGAACAGTTTATCATATTTAAAACAAACATTATTATAAACTTTTTCTAATGTTTGTAATCCTGTTACATAGCAAGATAGAATGCAAAAGAAAAAGCAAAGGCAAAACCTATTGGCTTTGCCAATGCTTGTTTCTGTTGGCTGGTCACCATGCATGATGCATGTTCATACAATGAGTGATGCCTATTGTATAGTTTCTGGCACATTTTCACGTTTGGTGAACTTATTTGTTTGCATGGGGTGTTTAGAATATTGCAACCCCGATTATGGTATGTCCTTCTTTTTCCTGCTGCTTGGACGTTTTCACGCATAAAGCATGCTCACACTTTTATGTTGCACATTGTGTTGCTTTTGTCATTTTTGATTATGTGTAAATATTGCTAAGGCGGAGGAGCGTCGCCCCACTGCTTTTAGCAGAAGGAAAAATAAACTGATAATGACGGAGTGTTATTATCGTTTTGTTTTTCAGCTGAGACAGGTTAGGGCGGGGCTGGAGGGGGCTGGAAGGAGGAGTGGTTTGTGCACCAAAAGTGTGCATGTATTTTTTGCTGGCCGTGTTGGGCTGGCAAAACAGACATGTGCAGATTGCATTTCTGCACCCGGCTGTATTGCTCAGCCGGGAGAAAAAAGTAACAGGCCTGTACTCCCTTTGTGAACACTGAAGCAGGCCTCTCACACCAATCATGCTGCTGGTGACAGCAGCTTTATGATTGGCTGAGGGGAGTCTGGGAGCCTGTGCGCTTCCTGTATGAGGAAAACCTGTATCCGGAGGAAACAGGTAAGTTGTTTTTTATTTTAATTATTTTTTATCTTGTGCCCCCCCATTCAGTGGCAGACGCCACTAAAATAATGATAACTTCACATTGTATTATGACGTTTCATCCTTATTTGTATTGAGTACTTTTAGTCACATGATTTCACACCATTGTTTTTTTTTTTTTTTTTTTATAAACCATTTTTATTAGTTTTATATATATTGCAACATAAAACCCAACGGGTGACGATTACAATTAGCAGGCCAAACTGCACAGGTCCAAAGCATATAACACAGGTGATGACGCTGAAATGAAGGTTTTACATTTATTAGCACTTAAACGTAGTGCTGCAATAATCATGTGTGACTTTAACCGAACTAATAAAGATTGTACGGGGACGAAATGTGCCCTCAGAGTAGTTTGCCAACATTTATAAGCGTGCTTTATATAACGTGATGTATTAGAATTGTACTAATCCGACATAATCGTAAACGTGTACTATGATTTGCTTGTTTGAAATGTTTTAGCTTAGCATTACTTTAATGGAGGCTTTGGCCTAGTTGCCTGGTCTCACGATTTAGATGCTCGTATTTTTCCAATCTGCTAATAAACGTGTATTTCTGCTTGAAGCTGTATTTTTCCACTGAGATCGTTCACATGCTTATCTTAAGGTTTCGTGCCAGCCTGGCATTTTTCTCTTTGCTCCAAGGTCAATCTGCAGGTGCGGACAATGGAAGCTCTGAAAGTGAGTTAATTGGTATAAAATGTTGCAACTTGCGTACCCGTCTCCAAGGATAATGTATGCTTAAGTAAAAGCTTGAGAACTGTTGTTTTTGATTGGACAATTTGAAGCCAACCTATGAACCCTCCAATGGAAGACCCTACTGGATTTGAACTGTTGTCTATTTAAACCAGGTGCACGAGAAGAAAGCAGCTGTTACCCGACATTGCACCCATTGCGCCATTTTGCAGCTATTATGGCCCACCTTGCTGCGACGCCATTTTGAAAGAGACTTTGATGCTTTCTCTAATCGAGGGAAAGAGACTTTGAATGATTCTTACCCTAGAGACTTTAACTTTGAAATGCCCTTTGCATGAAGTAGTAGTTTTATCTTGCCGCCGTGAGGCAAACTGCCCCGTCCACCCTGCCCCTTTGCCCCGTCCCATGCTGATCGAGAAACGGTACCTGTGAGACGAAGACTTCCTTGAATGCTGATTGAAATTGGTAAATATGAAAGGATATTGTACAATTGCATTGTGTTTCTTTTAGGTAACCAACTGCTGATTTTTGATAAGAGCCCTAGTTAGGAGTTTTTCCAAATTAATGTTGCTAAATTATTTTTGCATGAAGTCCCACATGCCGATGCTAATTTGAGGTTAGATGAGGATTCCTTTTGTTGCACGATGCAATTTGAGACCTTGTTATGCTGACTAAATGTATGCAATTAGCCCATTACAGATTATAGTTTTAGTGGTTTGCATTGCTATTATCGAATGCCTTGTTATTCAAATGTTGCATAGATTGCATCTTTTCCGCCGTTATGGACAGCTATTAATGTTCATTTACGTTTACCATTTGGTGTTGAGACACATCTATATTGTGCTAGCTTTGTTAATATAGGGAAATAAATTCATTAACTTTGAATAAACTGGTGTGGTTATTCATGACCGAAAGGTCATAGTTCGCCGAAATGTATTCTGGATTAGTTGTGAAATGTTATGTTGATCAGGGTATTGCTTATGTTCGTTATTGATTATTGATTACATTAAATTGACTGATCTCGGGTGAAGAGAGTCTCACTTAGCCAAAAGATTCATCGACCTAAAGAGCGTCCAAGATACAGGTAAATCATTAGTACGGAACGCTCTATCAGTAGATGGTAGCAGAGGATGGTTTAGACTTTTGGGACCCCACTCGAGACATACATGGTGTTGAATTAACGGTTTAGACTTTTGGGACCCCACTCGAGACATACATGGTGTTGAATTAACGGTTTCGACTTTTGAGATCCCACTCGAGAAGTTGAATTAGATTTTTCTTGGGTAAAACAGATTGAGAAAATGATGATGGGCTAAGTCCACCGCGACTTTCCCGGGATCTCGGAGCTTGCGAATGGAGAGAATGGAGGTGTGGAATCAGCGTTGGTGGTACTAGTGACGGTATGAGTGAAGTTAGGATTTTGCGCTTGCACAGCTTATTGCCGCAGATTGTGTGAAAAGGTTGCGAGGATTTTAGAGGATAGCGGAGGTGCGACTCCGAGTGTAGAAGTAGGGAAGTCGTCGAACTTCATAGAAAATAGCGAAGGTGCGACTCCGAGTGTGAGAGTAGGGAAGTCGTCGAACTTCATGTGCATGTGGCGCTTTGTGCAGAAAAAGGTCCACGTGGTTGTTGTTGTTGAGACAGGCCCTGCGAGGTCAAGAGACTCCGGAGTATGTTGAAAAGTGTATGAGACACTTGTTTTATGTTGTGGTCTGGTCGGTTTAGTAGGTTGATCGGGCGTGGTCAACGAGTCGGTACGTGTGTTAAGGGAGTGAAAGAAAACTTCGACTTCGGGCTTTGACAAAATTCTAAGTGCACTAGAATAGATCACTGACAAGTTGAGAGCAGTCTGCGGGTCAGATTTGCTTGCGAAAGTGGGGACCGAGAAAGATGGAATAACTGCCGAGGCTAGTGAAAAATCCCTAAGGTCCTGAAGCGATTGTGTTACCCTTCCTGTAGTAAACCGACAGATCTGTTTTATTATTATTTTTTGGTAGCTCGCGATACATGCCAGAAGTTGTTACGAGAGGAGCTGAGTGAAGGAGGACAAGCCGCGAGGCTTTGTCAGCCGCAGTGTGTGAGTGTGACGTCACTAGGAGCCGCGCTGGGATAGGTTGGTTGCAAAGAAGGGTCGCGCACGGATTGGACGCAGTCCGTGGGGCTCGATTGGAAGGGGAAAGGCAAGCGAAGAGTATTCCGGGAATTAAAGTCACCTATTGATTACAAACTTTGTGAAATAAAAGACGAGAAAATGAAATTTTTTAAAGCATTAAAGAGTGCGATGAAGGGGGAGTCTTACATTAAAGCGAGCGTAGGAGAGGAGACGCCTCCCGAAGGTACACCAGCTTACATTGTAATGGAGGAAAAAGGGGTAGCTCCGTGCCTTTGGCTAAAGCAATGGCACAAGCTGACAGAGAAACATGGGAGCGTAGCGTTCCCGGTCCATGGGACATTCAATATAAGGATCCTAGAGAATTTGAGATTCGCGATGTACGACATGAAGGTACCTCCAAGGCCAGCACAGTTTGAGGCTCTAGCGATTTGGGAACTGATGGCTAGACAGCAACAGCAAAATAAGTTCGAGACTAGGATAAGAAAGGTAGAAAAGACACTAGCGGACGCTAGGTGGGATAATGCACAGAAGGTGTGGAGGTCAGATGTATTGCAGGGGATAAAATAGTTTCCCGCAATTACTAAGGAAGAAGAGGCGACAGGCAAGAAAGCTACCTGTAAGACAAACAGGAGGTGTTCCAAAGATAGAGAGGACGAGGAAAAGTTGAGAAGAGAAGAGGAGTTAGAGGATGAGGAGTTAATCATGCAGTTGCTGAACGACCGTCCACCACCTTATGCAGAGAATGGACAAGGTCCAAGTACCAGTTCTGCCCCTCCGGCACCGGTACAGAATAATGAAACTCAGAGTTCAGGAGCATCATCGGGATCTAAGGACCCGAGTTTACTGTTCACCCCGCAGATACCGCAGGTTAGGAGAATATATCCAGATGTGCCCATATTGAAACAAGCAGAGAATTATCAGCCGCAGGTCCCAAGGTACTACAGCAGTGACAACAGTACGGGAATGATTCTAGATCCAACCGTAATGGGAGGACAGAATGGTCGCAACCCAACATTGGCACAAGCTGAATCAACCCAGTTTTTGATGCCTCAAAAGCAGATGCAGGGGGGAACTGCACATGATCAGATGACGGGGAGTCAGACGGGCATGCCGGCAATGATGACCCATAGTGTGGGAATGAACATGTCTCAGAACATGGGAAATGGACAGAACGCAGATGCGATATCCCTACCCATTACTGTAGGTCCGCCGGTACCTTTATACATTCAGCCTAATTCAGGTATGAGCAGTCAAGGATCAATGGTGCAGAGTGGGATGGAAAGGAGGTGCATACAAAACACTCCAGAGACAACTCCGATAGCGGCTCTGCCAACTGGATCTGGGTCCTTGATGGAGTTTAGTCCCATATGTGCTCAGTCAACACTGGTGAGGTCGAGTCCCCCACTGACGATACCGCTATCATCGAACACTGAAAAGTTGCAGCAACCATCAATGGCAGTCGATGTGAATGCTACACTGATGGGGTTGAATGCGCAACAGCTGACACAGTGGTTCAACAGTCTGAATTCCACACAAAGCTCAGCCAGTGGGAAGGGAGAAGACTATCTGAATAGGGTCAGGTTGAACATGGAAGCACAAGAATTGGTGGAAGGGACTATGGGTGTGAATAGGTTAGAGTCCTACTCGGAAGAAGAGCTGAGGTATCTATGTCCCAGGATAACGAGAGAAGTGAACAAGGTACATAGAAGCTTGCAAGAAATAGCTGACAAAAACGGGGCTGATATAGACAAGACGAAACACTTGAGCAGGAGCTACAGGTTGGATTTCGGGACCACAGACTTTGAACACATGAGGTCAGCAGGCATGAAGGCGCACCTTAGAGAATTGCTGCAGAGTGCACAAGTGTGGAGGTGCTTAGACAAATGGGAAAGCAGATGGGTAAAGAGAAAGGAAAAGAGGAAAGACAGTGTTCCAGAGCTCAACGAGAAAAGACCACAGAGTAGTGATGCAGTAACCATGTTACCAATGAGGGAGACAGCAGGGGGAAAATTAATACATGGCACAGAAGCAACATTCAGTCTTTTACAGATGATTTTCCCAAACTGAGAGAGAAACCGATTGAATGGTATCAACAGACTGATAGGTTTGTGAAGCTTGCAAAATGTCTCTGGGAAGACCTGAACACCCTCTTTGAGATTGTGGTTCCGGCAGATTTGTGGGAGGATTGCAAACGAGCTGTAGGTTGGCCGACAAGTGAACCAGAGAGAGACAGGGATACGGGTGCACCATCACCTATGGTGATGAGCTTGTACTATAAGGTGATTGAGCATTTGAAGACGAAGGTTGCCGCGAAAAATGTGGATTGGCAGAAGATCGATCGAACTGCCCAAGAGGCTAAAGAGTCGATTCATAGTTACTATGAGAGGTTGTTGAAGGCGTTCAAGAACTACAGTGGTACGGAAACAATAGAGGCGAAGGACATGCTTCATTTTGTGTTTAGATTTGTGGAAGGGCTGAGACCAGAGATAAGTCAGATGGTAAAGTCGCATTTGATTTGCTGGCAATCGAAACCGATTGATGAGGTGTTGAATTATGCGAAATACTGTAGCGACGAAATTGAAGTGAAACAGAAAAGGTTGAAGGAGAAAGTGATGATGATGCAACTTAAAGCAGCTCAGACAGGTCTGCAAGGTTTGCAAGGGTTGCAAGGGTTCCAACAGCAGGTACCGCAACCGCAGCCGCAGTTGCAGGGAAATATGATGTTTCAGCCACAGGCGAGAGGCAGAGGCAGAGGAGGTTTTGGAAATAATGGTCCGGATTTGAACACTGTTGTGACTCCGAATGGTGTGCAGGCATTGAAAAAGGTGATGCCATGTCACGTGTGCGGAATTGTCGGACATTGGAAACGCGAGTGCCCGATGGTGGTGCAGGAAGGTGCAGGTGTTGGTCAGCAAAACAATGATGTCAATGCATTTCAGACAATGAGGGGACCGAAAATGAGAGGTCCAAACCCAAATTTTCAGACCATAAATCAGCTGCAGGGATTACAACCTATGCAGCCGCAACAGATGCAGATGCCCTGTATGCAGATGACGCAAATGCAGCCAATGCAACAGCAGTCTACCATGGTACCTAATCAGCAAATGCAAATACCTTTGGCACCAATGAGTCAGCAGCAAGTGATGGTTCCTCCACAGGTCTCAGGTCAGGTAATGAATACAAATGGCACCGTACAACAGTTCCCATTACACAGTGAGAGTGGAATAAACAATGTATGGGAGAGTGAAAGTTCAGGAGAGGAAGGAGATTGTGTGCTTGCAGCATCCTTGGAAGTTGATCAAAAGGGTCCGTACGTGGAGGGAAGAGTAATGGGTCATCGTGTCTCATTCTTGGTCGACACAGGAGCCACACGTTCAACTGTTAAGAGCATTGAAGTACCGAATTTGCCACTCTCAGGGAGAACAGTTCAAGTGGTGGGAGTAGCAAACAGGCACCTGACAAACCCAATCACAGATCCAGTACCAGTCAGCATTGGTAACTATCAAGGGTTACACAAATTTGTGGTATGTGACTCAAGCCCGATAGCACTGTTAGGGAGAGACCTATTGTGCAAATTGGGATGTTCGATTATGTGTTCGAACGATGGAATCAAAATTCAGACGAGCAGTGATGGGGAAGAAGAGGACAGTGTAGAGGGGGATGAGATGGAAACTGTCGATGAAGAGTATCCTCTGATTTGCCTTTTCCCAATGATAACTGAAGAAGATATTCCAGCCGAATTACGGGAAACAGTCGGAAAGGAAGTGTGGGATATGACAGGGAAAGAGGTGGGATTGATGAAAGGAGTGGAACCAGTGAAAGTGACTGTAAAGCCCAATGCAACCTTTCCCCAGACCCCACAATACCACATGGCACAAGACACCCTCATGAAAGTTGCCCAACTCATTGACGAATTTGTAAAGCAGGGAGTACTGAAAGAAGTGTTAAGCAGTCCATGTAATTCACCAATCATGGGACTAATAAAGCCGAGTGGAAAGGTCCGAATTGT
Source organism: Pleurodeles waltl (assembly GCF_031143425.1). Lineage (NCBI taxonomy): Eukaryota > Metazoa > Chordata > Amphibia > Caudata > Salamandridae > Pleurodeles > Pleurodeles waltl. The sequence continues at coordinate 1,084,338,887 of NC_090440.1, read as the reverse complement.
ACAGGACTTGAGGAAAATAAACGACATCATAATTAAATGTTGCCCTGTCGTACCAAATCCAGCTGTGATAATGTTTCAAGTCCCTTGCGATGCTGAGTGATTCTCAGTCATCGACTTGTCACAAGCATTCTTCTCGGTGCCTCTTCATGAGGACAGCCAATTTCTCTTTTGTTTCAAATTCTTAGACAGAGTTTACAGTTGGTGTCGAATTCCTTAAGGGTTTTCTGAGTCACCGTCAATATTCAATCAGATTCTAAAGAAAGACTTGGAAGCATTAGAATTGCCATTCGAGTACACCCTAGTACAGTACATCGATGACCTACTGATTGCATCTAAGACAGAAAGTGGCTGCACAGCCGACACCATTGCTCTGTTGAACCATTTGGGAAGGAATGGACACAAGGTGTCTCCTTCAAAGTTGCAGTTCTGTCAGAAGAAAGTGAAATACTTGGGTCACCAGATAGAGAAAGGGTCACGAAGAATAATGAAGGAAAGAATAACAAGTGTACTTCAAATGAGTCCACCAAAGACAAGGAGGGAGGTGAGGAAGTTTTTGGGAATGGTAAGCTACTGTCGTCAGTGGATTCCCAACTTCTCGACTCTAGCAAAGCCTTTACTGAAACTGACCCAGAAGGATGCCTTGGATCAAATTGAGCTGAAAGGAGATGAGATGGATGCTTTTATCGAATTGAAAGAATGCATGTGCAGGGCTCCAGCTTTAGGTATGCCTGATTACACAAAGCCTTTCACATTGTTTTGTCATGAACGTGATGCATGTTCTTTGTCTGTCTTGACTCAAGCCCATGGTGGCATAAACAGACCAGTAGCGTATTTTTCAGCTACTTTGGATCCGGTCGCAGCAGCACTTCCAGGGTGTTTGCGCGCCGTAGCAGCAGTTGGTATCAGCCTCACTCAGAGTGAAGGAATAGTGATGGGACACCCAGTAACAGTCATGGTCCCTCACTCAGTTGAGATACTTTTGACCCGCTACCGAACGCAACACATGACTGGAGCAAGACTCACAAGGTATGAAACGATAATTCTGGGCTCACCGAATGTGCAGCTGAAAAGGTGCACTACGTTGAATCCAGCAACCTTGCTTCCTGGTGAAAATGCTGAAATTGAGAACGCTGAAGACGTCGAGCATGACTGCCTTCAGGTGACTGAATTTTGCACAAAACCTCGACCTGACATTAAGGATACTAAGCTTGATGAAAATGACCAAATTGTCTTTGTTGATGGTTCATGTCTAAGAGATGGGATCGGAATTTTGAAACCCGGATATGCTGTAAGTACTGTAACAGGTGTCTTGGAAGCATCCTGGCTTCAAGGAGTCTATTCTGCGCAAGTAGCAGAGCTTGTAGCCCTTACAAGAGCATGCCAATTGTCTACATTGATGAAAGTTACCATTTACACTGATAGTCAGTACGGGTTTGGAATTGTGCACGACTTTGGGCAACTATGGTCACAGAGAGGTTTCCTGACTTCTTCAGGGTCCCCAGTGAAAAACGGGGAGAGAATAAGGGAATTGTTACACGCCATCCAAATGCCAGCCGAAGTTGCAGTGGTAAAGTGTAGTGCTCATACAAAAGGACAGGACTATGTTTCTCTGGGAAATGCATATGCGGATCAAGTCGCAAGATTTTGTGCCTTGAACTGTATATTACTCAGGGATGAATGGAATTCGATAAGTGAACCAGAACTCGAACCAGCTGAAGCATTTGCCTTGAAGGTCGTAGATACAATGGATGAACTAAAAGCATTACAGAACAACATCAGGGAGGATGAAAGAGATTCCTGGATTAAATCACAATGTATAAAGAGACCAGATGAGTTATGGGTTTCAAATGAGGGAAAATTTGTTTTGCCAAATAGTCTCTTATCGCAGCTAGCGCGGTTCTATCATGGGCAGGCTCACCTAGGGAGAGATGCCATGATAAGATTGTTCAAAACTGATTGGTTTAACCCCAGATTCCGTCAAGCTGCAGAAGCAGTTTGCCATCGATGTGTCATTTGTCAGCAGATGAACCCAGGGAAGGGAACGGTTGTGAACGCGAGCCACATTGGTAGGGCGAGCGGCCCGTTCAGTAGAATGCAGATGGACTTCATTGAGATGCCTGTGCATGGAGGTCTGAAGTATGTGTTGGTGATTGTGTGCATTTTTAGTCACTGGATTGAAGCATACCCCACACGTAGGAATGACAGCCTTACAGTTGCAAAACTATTGTTGAGGGAGTTAATACCACGTTTCGGATTCCCGATCTCTTTAGAATCAGATAGAGGAAGTCACTTCAATAACGAGGTGATAAAGTTACTTTGCGCAGCGCTGAACATTGAGCAAAAACTGCATTGTAGCTATCGCCCAGAAGCATCAGGACTGGTGGAGCAGATGAATGGTACACTGAAATCAAGAATGGCGAAAATATGTGCATCGACAAATTTGAAATGGCCTGACGCATTGCCTTTGGTGTTAATGTCAATGAGAAACACCCCTGACAGAAAGACTGGATTGTCTCCGCACGAAATTCTCATGGGCAGGGCCATGAGACTTCCTGCAGTTCCCGCAAACGCGCTTTTGAATATTACAGATGATATGGTGTTAGACTACTGCAAAGGTCTGGCTGACGTGGTTCGCTCTTTCTCTCACCAGGTGGAAGCAACCACCTTGCCACCGATCCAAGGTCCAGGACACACACTGAAAGCAGGTGACTGGGTCGTGGTAAAGAAGCACGTGAGGAAGTCGTGTCTGGAACCCCGTTGGAAAGGCCCTTTCCAAGTGATCCTGACGACAACTACCGCTGTGAAGTGTGCGGGAGTTCCCAACTGGATTCACGCCAGTCACACAAAGAAAGTGTTGTGTCCTACAGATGAGGAAGTTGAAGCGCTGAAACTGCCAGTGCCTGATAAAACAGTGCTGAGCGCTGAGACAGAGCAAAACCGAACTGAAAACGAACAGGCAGAAACAGGAGAGAGAGAAATATTCTCTGAGGACGAAGCAACAGACTCACTTGGGGAAGACCAAGGAGAAACCTCAGACAGCGACGAAGCAGCTGAAGGTGACAAAGAGCCTGAAGCAGCTGAGGGTAGCAAAGAGCCTGAAGCAGCTGAAGGTGACAAAGAGCCTGAAGCAGCTGAAAGTGATAAAGAGCCTGACGAAAGTAACGGTGACGAAGGGCTCGAAAAAGGTGAAAAAGCAGGAGAGCCTGATCAGAGGAGGGCTTTCCCAGAAGCAGACGATCCAGAAAAAGAAAAAGAGAACGTGATTAATTCCCCAGAAGGAGGGGACAAGGCAGAACAGAACGAAACTGTTCAAGCTTCCACAGAAAAGATCGCAGGTCCATCAAGTGGACACGGTGCAAAGAGGAGACTAAGTATATCACCAATAAAACTAAGAACTAAAGAAAATTTTAACGACGGAGAAAGGCCAAAAGTGAAAGAGAAAAGAAAGGAAGTGTCTGTCGTGGTACCAACCTCAAGTGAAGGAAAAGACTTGGCCAAAGAGGAAAGTACCAGTGAGGCAGAATCGAAAAGAGAAGCAAAATTGAAAAGGAAAAGGATACCAAACAGGAGATATTCCGGTCCAGAATGGGCATATGCAGTCAATGACGATTGGACTGACGAATTTGTATCTCTAAGCCTCGAGAACGAAGAAGAAGAGATACCAATAGAAAAGAAAAGTTTTATGGACGCTGTTGATTGAAAGGGTGATAAATGACATTGCTTGCTACAATCTAACGTGATACAACCAGCTGAGACATTGCTAAACTGGATGAGACACTTGCTGAACTGATAAAGACTGAGTTATTGCCGAATTGAGACAAATGCTGCTAACCGATAAGTGACTGGCCTCTTGAAGAAAACTGTGTGAACATTGCGCTCGTTCAGCTTTGTAACTGAATTGCTAAATACAGTACAGATCATGGCTACACAAAACAGTAGAGTGAAATATTGTAAATATGCGTGTATAGGCTTGATAATTGCATGTGTACTAATAATAATGGCAATAGTGCTTGCAATGCATGGAAAGGGTGAGAATGAGAGAATTGATGCTTCTACTTTTGCTCCTGTTACTGTCACTGAACTAACCGCATTGAAAAGACTAGAATTAGATGAGAGACACTTGCATGATAAGAAGGAGCTTTCGTATAATGTTTTCTATCGCTTGCTAACAGAATATGTTGAGACTATGGATGCGAAAGATTGCTATGTGTGTACACAGATACCGACATCAGTAAAGGAAGGGGTGACTTATCACCACATGCCTCTTACATACGGGATTACATGTAGTATAGTAACTTCTAGATTTTATGGTCAAACAAACATACAGTATTTTTACTCAAATTATGATGTTACCTTTGCATATGTTCCTATAATAGCGCAGCTAAGTCAGATTGCTAAAGATTGGGATGCTAAAATAATGAGGGAATTTTTCGAGCCAATGCAACCTTTTGAAACAGCTCACGCTCATAGGGAAAATCTTACCTGCTCGCTCACTGCAGTAGAAATAAGCTGTTTAGATCGCACAGATGATAGAAGGGCACAAATGAATGCGAAATTAGAAAAAGAGCTAAGTAAGAGGACTTCAGTAGATCATTATGATTTTGCCGCAATAAAAACACAAGGGAGAATAGCTTTAGATGCTTGGCATGTAGGGAAATTTTGTATATATCGAGGTGAATCTTATTATGATAACATTTTCGTAGGAGCGAGTGAGTGTAAACATACGTTTATCTTTAAGGCCAAATGGACATTCATGATGAACGGACTTGACCCTGTCATTCCAGGTGTATATTACATTTGTGGGTATAATGCCTATTATCGTCTTCCATAAGGATGGTGGGGGAGATGTTATTTGGGTATAGTGTTCCCAAAGGTTTATCAGCTGGATGACCTATCGATGATTCAAAAGACATCTGGATCCCATCGTATCCAGAAAAGAGAGACCGCAGCTGCTGTGGTAGGAGATATATTTGGAGCCATGATTCCTTCGTTGGGAGTTGTGTTGAATTCCATCAAGATAAGAAAGTTGTCTACTATAGTGGATAACATGTTGACAAAGTTTTCAGGTGCTATAATCCTGATAGATGCTGAACTCGCAGCGGAAAGAGCTATGACTCTTCAAAATAGGCTTGCCTTAGACATTCTTTTAGCAAAGGATGGCGGCGTTTGCAAAATGCTTGGTGCGCGCCACTGTTGCACGTATATTCCAGACAACAGTGTGAAAATTAAAACTATGCTTGCTAATCTAACAAAAGAGAGTGCAGATTTGAAGGAATTGAAAGAACCAGGAGTGTGGGAGAAGGTTGGAAAAGGACTTGCTTCAGTGGGAAATTGGATTGGTGGAATTTGGAATGGAATATTACTAAAAATAATACAGGGAATATTAATAGTACTGATTTGTATCTTTGGAATTTGGGGAATAAAAAGGGGAATAATAATGATTATGGCAAGAATTAAGAGAAGGAAGGAAGAGAAAATGATGAAAAGAATGGCAGAAGAATACAAAGCGAAAACTAGGGGAACTAAAAGGAAAAGAGAACTGACAGAATTTTAATGGAATAAAATTTGTGGGAATAGTTTGTGTGATGACAAGTAGTCATCAGAGGAGGGATTGATGACGCTGAAATGAAGGTTTTACATTTATTAGCGCTTAAACGTAGTGCTGCAATAATCATGTGTGACTTTAACCGAACTAATAAAGATTGTACGGGGACAAAATGTGCCCTCAGAGTAGTTTGCCAACATTTATAAGCGTGCTTTATATAACGTGATGTATTAGAATTGTACTAATCCGACATAATCGTAAACGTGTGCTATGATTTTCTTGTTTGAAATGTTTTAGCTTAGCATTACTTTAATGGAGGCTTTGGCCTAGTTGCCTGGTCTCACGATTTAGATGCTCGTATTTTTCCAATGTGCTAATAAACGTGTATTTCTGCTTGAAGCTGTATTTTTCAACTGAGATCGTTCACATGCTTATCTTAAGGTTTCGTGCCAGCCTGGCATTTTTCTCTTTGCTCCAAGGTCAATCTGCAGGTGCGGACAATGGAAGCTCTGAAAGTGAGTTAATTGGTATAAAATGTTGCAACTTGCATACCCGTCTCCAAGGATAATGTATGCTTAAGTAAAAGCTTGAGAACTGTTGTTTTTGATTGGACAATTTGAAGCCAACCTATGAACCCTCCAATGGAAGACCCTACTGGATTTGAACTGTTGTCTATTTAAACCAGGTGCACGAGAAGAAAGTAGCTGTTACCCGACATTGCACCCATTGCGCCATTTTGCAGCTATTATGGCCCACCTTGCTGCGACGCCATTTTGAAAGAGACTTTGATGCTTTCTCTAATCGAGGGAAAGAGACTTTGAATGATTCTTACCCTAGAGACTTTAACTTTGAAATGCCCTTTGCATGAAGTAATAGTTTTATCTTGCCGCCGTGAGGCAAACTGCCCCGTCCACCCTGCCCCTTTGCCCCGTCCCATGCTGATCGAGAAACGGTACCTGTGAGACGAAGACTTCCTTGAATGCTGATTGAAATTGGTAAATATGAAAGGATATTGTACAATTGCATTGTGTTTCTTTTAGGTAACCAACTGCTGATTTTTGATAAGAGCCCTAGTTAGGAGTTTTTCCAAATTAATGTTGCTAAATTATTTTTGCATGAAGTCCCACATGCCGATGCTAATTTGAGGTTAGAGGAGAATTCCTTTTGTTGCACGATGCAATTTGAGACATTGTTATGCTGACTAAATGTATGCAATTAGCCCATTACAGATTATAGTTTTAGTGATTTGCATTGCTATTATCGAATGCCTTGTTATTCAAATGTTGCATAGATTGCATCTTTTCCGCCGTTATGGACAGCTATTAATGTTCATTTACGTTTACCATTTGGTGTTGAGACACATCTATATTGTGCTAGCTTTGTTAATATAGGGAAATAAATTCATTAACTGTGAATAAACTGGTGTGGTTATTCATGACCGAAAGGTCATAGTTCGCCGAAATGTATTCTGGATTAATTGTGAAATGTTATGTTGATCAGGGTATTGCTTATGTTCGTTATTGATTATTGATTACATTAAATTGACTGATCTCGGGTGAAGAGAGTCTCACTTAGCCAAAAGATTCATCGGCCTAAAGAGCGTCCAAGATACAGGTAAATCATTAGTACGGAACGCTCTATCACAGGTATACATTCAAGAACCATCATGATAGTCAAAGACAAGGCACACAACCTCCCTATGATGAAGCAGTGCCTGCTGCACAATCTTCTCAAGTCTCCATCCACTTCCCCCACACTCTTTTATGCTTGGCTGGACAGCCCCTCACTTCGTAAACCAATTTCTCTTGCTGGGCGCACCAGTCTACCCCCCAGCGCCATTTCGCAATCGTGGGGGCAGTTTCAGTTTTCCAATTCACTGCAATGTCTCTTTTGGCCACTAAGCAGGCCGTCCCTCCAGATGACTGGTCTGCTCTGTTGGAACCTACCCCCTCAAGAACTCCCAGTAAAATAGATAGTGGGGCGACCTGGACCTCCACCTGTAAAAATCTCGAGATCTCTTTTACCACCACCAGCCAGTAAGTGGCTATGTGGGGGCAAGTCCACACCATGTGAAAAAAGTCTGCACTGGTGCTTGCACAATGAGGAGGCCCGCTCTATGCAACCTGTCAGGAGTGAGGTATGCTGTGTGGAGAAAGTAGGTCTGCACCACCCAGAGACGGGAGGTCATGGTCAGTGTCCGCTGGGCCATCAAAGCGTCCCTCCAGTCCTCATCCTCCATCGGACCTACCCACCATCGCTCTCGGAGCTTGTTGTCACAGTGCCCTTTCCTCGGGATCTGCACGCTGCTGAACGAAAGGCCCACCTCCCGGCGTCACCAACTCAGAAAGCTATCAGAGCACGGAGTTATGATGAAGCCAGGTGAGGGGAAGGTAATTAGGGTAGGGAACGGCAGGGAGAGAGATCTGAAAAGAAACGTTTAGAACAAATATGCATATACTCAAAAACTCACCAATATACTCTTGAATAAAGGCGTCTCTGTGGTATCAGATTGACACCCTTTGTGAATTGGGCATAGCCCCTTCTCTGAATCATGGAACAAGAACAAACTGCAACCTCTGAACCTAGAGATGGCAAGAACTTTGGACTATGGTCATACTCTCAATATCAATCATGTAACAATTATGCATTCATAACAGAAAAGTTTGATCTCAGCCTAGAAATTCTCAAAGACTTAAATATGTATCTCACATATTATGCTTCCCAAAAAACAATGAAACTATAATTTGCTTATCTCCAAAACGTTTTCACATTTACTACTAAGGCCTGAAAGTTTTACTCACTGAACTTAAAGCGCTTTTTTCATTGGGCAGAAGCGCCTTGTTTGTTGTTCATGAAACGCTTTAATCATCATACATGAAGCGCTTTGTTCATTATGCCAGAGAGCGCTTTTACTTGCTTTGTCTGAAGCGCTACGCTCGTTGTGCTAAGGGGCGCTTTACTCAGGTGGCCTGAAGCGTTTTGCTCGTTGTGCTAAGGGGGCGCTTTACCCATGTGGTATGAAGCGCTTTGACCGTCGTGCCAAGGTCGCTTTACTAATGTGGTCTGAAATGCTTTTGATTGTCGTGCCAAGGGCGCTTTACATGTGTGGCCTAAAGCTCTTTGCTCGTTGTGCAAAGGGGTGCTTTACTCATGTGATCTGAAGTGCTTTGATCGTGGCGCCAAGGTCGCTTTACTCGTTTTGCCTGAAGCGCTTTTATCATCGTGCCAGGAGCACTTTACTCTTTGGACTGAAAGCGCTTTGCTCGTTGTGCTAAGGGGTGCTTTACTTTTGAAAGTAACAACTCCCTACAAGATTGGGCTCATCAAGACCTTACCGCTACTAGTACAACCTACTCGTATCTGAATTCACCATGGAAACAAGAATACTCTGATTTGCTTTCAATCTGCCATGCAGAAAATCTGCGCTTCTTCAGAGGAACACCCACGAGGTCTGACTGCATCGAAGTCTTCAAAATAGTGAGAAATGTGCTTGGGTGTGGCTGGGCTTTATAGGCCTGCCACACCCCAAGATGGCCGCTGCCTCTAAAAACCTGGGAATTGTAATCCATTCATAGAATAGAACTGAAAAGTGCATCTTGTCCACCAATGTCCTGACCCTGCAGCTACATGAGCTTTACCACAGGGCAGGCGACGCTGATAACCACTTCTAGAACAAGAGGGGAAGACAAGTGGTTCGCATGAAGCACTGCAAATACGCGCAGTGGAGTTTCGGGCGGGACCTGGACCACGCACAGCCTTATTCCTGACACTTGTCAAGCATCTGAGCTGTGTTAATGACTAATGAGTGATAAATACGCGACACCCCCCTTAACCCAGGGCGCCCATCAGTATCTTGGCCTCAACAGGGCTAAACTAAGGGAGACCAGTCCCTGCCTGAATGTGCGCTTGCAAAGCATGTCTGAGTTGCAGATATTTATGAAACTGGGACCGAGTGAGCGTGAACTGCTGCTGAAGCTCCTGGAAGGACCGCATATGGGAACCCCTCCAGATATCACCCAGTAGCAAAATACCTATAAGGTCCCAATTATGGAACCCCTGGATCGCCGAGACCTCTCCCAGCCACAATCTCTGCCACAGCGGAGTCTGTTGAGTGAGGCAGCGCATGTCTGCGTTGCAGATATTTATGAAACTGGGACTGAGTGAGCGTGAACTGCTGCTGAAGCTCCTGGAAGGACCGCATGTTGGAACGCCCCCAGATATCACCCAGTAGCAAAATATCTATGAGGTCCCAATTATGGAACCCCTGGATCGCCGAGACCTCTCCCAGCCACAATCTCTGCCACAGCGGAGTCTGTTGAGTGAGGCGGTGCCACCATCCCGTCACCCGCAGTGCGGCCCCCCACCCCATCAGCACCACCCTAGTCACCTCTGGGATTTTACGCAGCAGGGGTGCACCGTACAGCATCCCAAGCAGACTGGGAAAGCCCATCGTCAAGAGCTCCAACTGATATGCAGGATCCGACCAATCCCCCTCAACCATTCATTAACAACCAGAAGATGCATCGTGAGGTGGTAAAAATAGAGGTTAGACATCCCCAGACCCCCTTCATAGACATCACTCTGACAGGTACGAAAAGCCAGCCTGGGGCGTGAGCTGTGCCAGAGGAATTGCCGCGCAACAGCCTCCATCTCCCTGAACCACTGCCTGGGGATGTGGTAGGGGAAGTTCTGGAGCATATAGAGGACCCGGGGAAGCACCATCATTTTATACAGTGCAATCCGGCCCAGGATGTTGAGAGGCAGTGATCGCCAATGCTGGAGGTCCTCCCTGACTCTTCAAGTTAGTGGCACCACATTGAGAGACCATGCCAGCTCAGGTAGCAGCGCTATGTGCACCCACAGATACCGGAAACTATTGCATCGGATGGGAATAGCATGCTGCCAATCATAACAGTTCCTGGTGGGGCTCAGTGGAACCAAGAGAGATTTACTGGGGTTAATTATTAGACCTGATGCCTCGGCAAACAGCCCCAACAGCTGCATCACCCGAGGTCCACTGCTGGCTGGATTTGCCAAGAACAAGAGTACATCATCTACGTATAATGCAATGCGGTCCTCCCTCTCAGTGGGCCAAGCCCAACCATCAATCAGGGGATCCTCCCTTATTAGCTTCGTTAACAACTCCATTGCTGGTGCGAATAGGAGCGGGGACAGGGGGCAGCCCTGGCAGGTACCCCTGTGGATGGGAAACTGGTCTTACATCGCCCCGTTCACCTGCACCCAGGCCGTTGGATTAGAATAGAGGAGCTCCACCAGTGCGCAGAACCGTGGACCAAACCCAGCACTCGCTAGCAACCCCTGAAGGTAGGACCAGTCCACCTTGTTGAACGCCTTTTCGAAGTACACAAGGAGGAGCACCAACGGAGAGGTCAAGAGGGCCCGGTTGGCCAAAGCCACATGCAGTCGCCTAATACAATGCCTGGTGCTCCTAGCTGGCATAAAACCACACTGATCCAGGTGTATTAATGAAGTCAACACTCTCCTCAACCTAGCGGCCAAAACAGTGGACAGTATCTTGATCTCGGTATTCAGAAGCGAGATAGGGCGTTGCGATGAGCAACTTCTCGAGGGGTACACGTCTTAGGAATCACCACAATGGTGGCCTGGTCGAGCCCCGGGGGGAGACCCCCATTCTTCTCCACCTCCTCAAACATGGCAAGCAAATGGGGAGTAAGGATATCACGAAACTTGTTGTAGAACTCCGGCGGGAACCCATTGGGGCCTGGGATCTTACCCGCAGCCAACTCTGATATAGCGTCCCTAGTATCCTCGTAGAACCTCGTGTAATAGGCAGCAAAACTCTGCGCAATCTCACAATGCGTCTGGGAAACCGCTCCCAACTTGTCTACAATCTCTGTAACGATTCTGCCTGCCATCGGGCCCATTGCAAGCCACTGCAAAAGCTTTCCATTTTTGACCCCCTACCCGTATACACAGGCCACGGAGGCCCGCCACATATGCTTCACTGTCTCAAGAGTGGAGTGCCTAATCTCTTGCCTAACCAAAGCGAGCTTCCTCATGACAGCCATATTCGTGGCATCGGTGAGTTGGCCGTCCAGACGCACCACCTGGGCCTCAAGCGCTGACACTTTCTGCCACTGTGCGTGCTCCTGCACACAAAGGAGATGCCTGGCATGCCACATAAGAGTGGCCTTGGAAGCAGCCCAGATAGTACCCGGAGACTGCACCAAAACAAGATGAAAAGAAAAGTAGTCTGAGAGCCGGTCCCCAATTGCCTGAGTGTATTTGCTATCCTGAAGATACCAGGCGTTGAGCTGCCACACCGAGCACCTGACCGCATCGATATCATCCAACCGAAGCAGGAGTGGTGGATGGTCCGAGACCCCATGGGGGAGCACCTCCACCGCCGTAACCCGGGGTACATCAAGGGCTGGCACAAGAAAGAGGTCTATCCTGGCATGGGTGTGGACCGCCGCCGACGTGTGGGTGTATTGTTGCAAGTGGGGGTGCCAAACCTGCCACACATCACAGAGACCGAGGCCCTCCACCCATCTGAGCAACTCCATTGCACTGGTAGCACAGCTCGAGGACAAAGGCCCGGTGGTACCCAACTCCGGGTTCATTACGGAGTTGAAATCTCCACCCAATATGGTTAGACCCGGGGGAAGCCACAACACCACATCCCTGAGGGTCACGAGAAATGACTACAGCATCCCCGGAGGTGCGTAGACACTTAGGATATTGATGGGGTGCCCCGAGCAGTCTGGAGACCACCACATACCGACCCTGCGGATCAGACCGGGAGTCAGCAACCACCACAGGCAAAGAACGGTGCATCAAGACGGCCAACCCTCTAGAGCCCCTGGAGAAACCCGCATGGTAGACCCTGTCATATACCCCCCTCATGATGATATGGCATTGAGTACCAAGCAAATGGGTCTCCTGGAGTAAGACTACGGATGGAGCAAAGCGGCAGAGGGTACAGAAGACCGCTGATCATTTAATTTTATCCAGGAGCCCATTTACGTTCCAGTAGAGGACCCGCTTGGCCAGCTCTGGCATGAGTAAGAAATCAGTCGTAGTGTGTGCAGTGCACCTGTCTGACCTTCCCCTAGTGACCAACTAGACCAACACTGGAGAGCATATCACAAACTGAACCATAAAAAACTACAAATGAACAACCCCCTGAAGCCCCCACCAACTGCCCCCCTCCCCATACTTCCACCCCAGAAGCATCTGTCACCCCAAACTGTAGAAACAGAGTGTCAATAGTAAGTGTGGAGTGGTGTACCCCTCCATTGAATCGGAGTTCTGCAATGTGGCCGTCCGCTGGCCCATGCCCTATGCCCAGAGGGGAGCGTTCATCCGTCACCTACCAGTTACGTAGGGTTCATACAGGTCAGTCTCAAGAGAGCAAGGGAGATTGGCTAAGGGGCTCCCCCTCCGCATCTGGAGACGGCCTCTTCTCCTCTAGACTGTCTGGTGTACTCCCACCCATGGAGGGAGCAGGGTCCGGCCGTCCATCCTCCGCCGAACCGCTGCGCAGAGTGCTCCTCCTTCTCCGGCAGGACCGGGTACGCCCGCACCCCCTGCACCCCAGAGGAGCCGGCAGAGCCAGTCGTTAGAAGGCCACCCCCAGGCCGGGAGTCCCTTCCGGGCCACCCGATGTTCCTCAGTAAGCCAATCCCACACAGCCTCCGGTGAGTCAACAAAGAAGGATTTCCTGTCCATAAGGACCTTGAGGCGCACGGGAAAGAGGAGCATTGCCCGCAACTTCTGCTTGACTCCCTCGTATGAGCGGCGCCTGGCCTGCACCTCGCGGGTATAGTCTGGAAATATTAGGATCCTGTGGTTATCCCAGTGAAGGTCCTGGTGGACCTTCAGACGGGTCGCTCCAGTGCACCGTGGCCGGTGCTGCGCTGCTCCATGTTCCCTTTTGATTTTTTGTTTTTTCTGCACCGCCGCTGTGTCCCTGCGGCCCTGACCCCTCCCTTTCAATTTCCCTTCTTCCCTTCTTCCCACTGCTGTGTCCCTGCGGACCCACCCCCTGCTCGCCCATTCGCTGTCCCCTCCCTCCTCCCTGCTGCCCCTCCCTCCCACCTCCCCTTATATGGCAGCCGCTGCGCAGTGAGGGGAGCGACCCTTGACCCTGCTTCAGGCAGGTCGCTCCCCTGCACCGCGTGCCGGTGCTGCCGCTGCTCCAGGTCCCTTTTGTTTTTTTGTTATTTCTGCCCCACCACTGCGTCCCAGCGGCCCTGCCCCCATCCCTCCACTTCTATTTCCCTTTTACCGCCGCTGTGTCCCTGCGGCCCTGCCCTCCTCCCGCCCTTTCAATTTCCCTTCTTCCTGCCGCTGTGTCCCTGCGGCCCCGCCCTCATGCTTGCCCATTTGCTATCCCCTCCCTCCTCCCTCCTCCCTCCTCCCTGCTGCCCTCCCTCCCACCTCGCCTTCCATGGCAGCGCAGCGGATGCGCACAGCGGGCGCACCTAAGGCAAGCCCATCTGTGCCCGTGCGCGCCCAGACCGCGCCCAGCGCCAGGACCCCTGGTCCCCAAGACCACCACGGCCAGCAACGCCATTACACCGCCAGCACTCTCCGCGCACTCAACACCGGACGAGCACACGCCTGCTACCTGGCCTCCCCTAAGCACACCCAGGGACCCTTCACCTGCCGGAACTGCAGCCTCACCAGCCTCCAAATCGCCAAATCTCCTGCTGAGCCTGACCGCAACTATCTCCGATGTATCCTACTTAACACCCGCTCCGCACACAAACACACCGTTGAACTCTGGGACCTGCTTGACACCTCCACCCCGGACATCGCTTTCCTGATGGAGATCTGGATGAACGCCTCTTTGGCCCCAGACATCTCCATAGCCATTCTGGATGGCTACAAGATCACCCACTGGGATCGCACCAATGGAGTCGGAGGCGGAATTGCCATCGTCCACAAGAACACCATCAGGGTCACGGCCTGTACCGACGACACCCTTAGCACCGCTGAACACCCTCACTTCCAGATCCACACCAACCCCAACACCACCCACAGAGGAACCCTCATCTACAGACCCCGGACCACGGCCTCAGTTCTGCGATTCCATCGCCAACCTTGTCAGCAGGCCCGCCCTAGCATACGCCGACTTCGTCCTCCTCGGCGACCTGAACTTTCACCTGGAGAATAACAATGACCCCAACACCACCACCCTAATTGACAACCTCGCCACCCTCGGACTCAGACAACTCGTCACTACCCCAACACACTCTGCTGGCCACACGCTGGACCACGTTTTCTCCGCTAGCCCCCACGTCACCTTCAGCCACACCACCGAACTCCCATGGACAGACCACCACTGCATCAACTTCACCTTCCCGAAACCCACCATGCACCACCGCACCCAACAGATCCCCCGCCGCAACTAGAGCAAAATCAGCCAAGACCAGCTGAACACCAGCCTCACCTGAAAACCACCCACCAAACCCACCAATCCCTACCTCGCAGCCTGCAACCTCTGGCGCTGGATCGACGACTGTGCCAAAACACTCTCGCCACGCTCAATAAACCTTCCAACAGAGGTGCCAACAAGAGAGCCAGCTGGTTCACCTCGGACCTTCAAGCCTCCAAGCAAACCTATCGGAAACTGGAGAGAAAGTGGCTCCTCGAACAGACACCGGACAACCATGCCGCCTTCAAGAACGCCATCCGCAATCACCATCACCTCCTCAGATCTGCCAAGAAAACCTCCTACAAAGACTGCCTGGACAACAGCGCACACAACAGCAGGGAGCTCTTCAACATCGTGAATGAACTCTCCTACCCCAGCTCCAGCACAAACGACATCCCACCTTCACAAGACCTGTGCAACTCCCTCGCTGCCTTCTTCCACCACAAGATCACAGACATCCATGACAGCTTCAACAGCCAGACCACCCCGCCAATCACCGACCCCTCAGACTCTCCACCTACTTTCAACTACGACCCCCTGCTCGTCTGGGCCAACGTAAACGAAGACGACACAATCAAAACCATGGGCACCATCCACTCTGGATCTCCGTCAGACCCATGCCCGCACCACATCTTTAACAAAGCAAGCACCACCATTGCACCCCACCCCTGCAAAGTCATCAACATCTCCTTCGAGAACGTGACCTATCCTGAGAGCTGGAAGCATGCTGAGATCAAACCCCTACTTAAGAAACCCATGGCGGACCCAAGAGACCTCAAGAACTTCTGCCCCATCTCCCTGCTCCCACTCCCAGCCAAGGTGATTGAGAAGATCGTCAACAGACAACTGACCCACTACCTCGAAGAAAACAACATCCTGGACCCATCCCAGTCAGGGTTCCGCAGCAACCATAGTACTGAAACCGCCCTCTTCGCCGCCACCGACAACATCAGGGCCCTGCTTGACAACGGCGAAACCGCAGCCCTCATCCTCCTGGACCTCTCGTCCGCCTTCACACCGTCTGCCACCGCATCTTACGCACATGCCTCCACAACGCAGGGAACCGGGACAAAGGTCTGGAGTGGACCACCTCCTTCCTCTCCAGCAGAACCCAGAGCGTCCGCCTCCCCCCTTTCTGCTCCGAAGCCTCCAAGATCATCTGCGGCGTTCCCCAAGGTTCGTCCCTAAGCACTACAGTTTTCAACGTCTACATGGCCCCGCTCGCCCGCGCCGCTCAGCTGCACAACCCATCATCTCCTACGCCGAAGACACCCAACTGATTCTCTCCCTCACCAAGGACCCCCTCACCGCCAAATCCAACCTCCACGAAGGAATGAAGGTCGTCGCCAAATGGATGAGGATCAGCAAACTGAAGTTGAACTCAGATAAGACAGAGGTCCTCATCTTCGGCACCTGGCCCTCAGCCTGGGACGACTCCTGGTGGCCGACCGCTCTGGGAGCAGCCCCAACACCCACCAACCACGCACGCAACCTGGGCATCATCCTCGACTCAGCACTCTCCATGACCAAGCAAGTCAGCGCTGTCTCCTCATCCTGCTTCAACATCCTCTGCATGCTCCGCAAGATCTACAGATGGATCCCCACAGATACAAGAAGAACAGTCACCCAAGCCCTCCTCAGCAGCAACCTTGACTTCGGAAACACCCTCTGGCAGGAGCACCGGACAAACTCCTCAAACGACTGCAACGCATACAAAACGCCTCCGCACGACTGATCCTCGATGCCCACTGCCACAGCCACATCACTCCCCTTCTGAGAGACCTACACTGGCACCCCGTCAACAAAAGGATAACCTTCAAGCATCTCACCCACGCACACAAGGTGCTCCACAACACCGGTCCAGCGTATCTCAACAGACGACTCACCTTCTACACCCCGTCCCGCCAACTCCGCTCAGCCGACCTCGCCCTCGCCACCATCCCCTGCATTCAAAGAGCGACTACTGGAGGCAGAGCCTTCTCCCGCCAAGACCTGGAACACCCTTCCCTTGCCCCTACGACAGACCGAAGACCTGCTGACTATCAGGAAGTGGCTCAAAACCTGGCTATTTGAGCAGTAGCAGCACCCTCCCCCCCCTCAGTGTCTTGAGACCCTCACGGGTGGTAGTGCGCTCTACAGATACACTGATTGATTGATTGATTGATTGGTGGTCTCTTGCCTCCCGAAGAATGACGCCCCGGTCTTTAAAGTTGAGGAACCTTGCAATCTGGGGTTGATGGGGTCCTACCCCAGTACCGACTGCTGTATGTGCCTCCAGACCAGCAGGTGCCAAAGCCTTGTGGGCATGCTCTATGGCAAACCAGGGGCAGAGCCGCTGATCAGGGTCCCACGATCTGAGCCAGCTCTCCAGGAAATTGACCGCAGAGCTCGCCTCCACAACTTCCAGGAATCCCACGAAACACAGGTTATTACGCCTGGAGAAGTTTTTGGCGTCTTCTGTCCAATGGTGTAGTTCACTCGTGCTAGTCTGCAGCTCAGCGACTTTGGCCTTGAGTTCCGCGATCTCATCCTCCACCTGGGAGATCCAATCTTTGACTCACTGCTTTCCACAGATCCTGTCGCAACAGGCCCACATCCTCCCTTACTTCACCGACCTTGGTCACTGTCAACTGCGAGGATTGGATGGCCTGGAGGATCGTATTCACCCCCTCTGCTGCGGAGGTCTCCGGCCCCAGATCTCCTGCCACTCAGTAGATCGCCTGCTTGGCGAATTGATCAATGTGCTGCTGCGACGCCGGTGGCTGCTTACTTGCTTTGTCCTTCCTCATGGCTGTTACTAGTCTGGGGCTGCGCTGATGCCACCAGGCCCCCTCCAATGATCCAGTCACCAAAATGCAAGTTGAGGATCCTCAGCAGCACACTCCAGACTCCAGGGAGCACCCTCCAGCAGGCAAGCAAGGGCCCGGAGTCCGACAGTCTCGACCTCCGAAGAACCCGGGCACACTCCAGCTCCTCCATGCAATGGCCCCTTGGCTGGGTCCTGCCCATGTCCCACCACTAACCCGGGTCTCACCGGTCGGCGGCGGCTCCCCCCTTCAGGCACCTTCTGTTGCAATCTTCGTTCTCCTCTGGGGCTTGGTCACCCCACCACTGGCCGCTCTACTCCTCGAGGGCTTTCTATGGGCTGGCAGGCCGATGTTCAGCCCACAAACGTGTAATAAGGCCCTAAATCTTTAGCTAGATGATGTGTGCCCATTCTCCAAATTGCGGGTCTCCTCTGGGCCACCGCCGACTGTGCGTGGCCCCAGCACCTGGGGGGGTGGTCAGGGGTCAGTGGGCCCCTCTTCCCACCCCCAAAAGTCCACTGGGACCCCTCTCAGGGTGCACCCAGTCCCTCTTGGCCCATTCAATCTGGGCCCTCCAAGGCCCAGCCGGGACCAACCACCTCAGCTGCAACGTCAGGCGTGACCAGCTGCTCCGACTCCCTCCACCAGGCGGAGCCCACCTCCACCGCCAGTCAGCGTGGGCCCCACCGGCCGCTGCTACTTCCACGCCTTCAGCGTCGGGCCGGCACAGGCCACCCTCGTCGCCATTGAGATCTCACCCCACACCCCGGCCCGTGGCCCGGAGGGGCGGGGCACCGCACATCCTCTTCGCCGCCGCCCACAGTGAAATCACAGGTCGGGGCAGGCAACGCCCCCAGTCTCAGACATGCCACCACCGGCGCAGCACACCACTCCCAGAGGCCGCCGCGGCTCACCGCCAGCCTGCCCCGCTCATCTGGGCCTCAAAGTTGGCAGCCAGCACTGGCCTCACGTGGCATAGCCCATCCCAGACTCCGCCGCAGATTCAGGAAAAAGCCGGGCCCCCCCGGCTGCCACCACTGACTGCTCCACATGCGGGGGCCCAGGCAAGGGCAAAGTGAGCACGGGAACGGCGGCAGCTCCTTAAGGTGAATGACAGAGGGGTCTGGAGCACTCTCAGAGTGCAACCGCCATCTTGACGCCCGCTGCCATGCCCCCAATTTCACACTATTTTATTCTTGTTTTATTGTTACACCTGATGAAAGTTTCACACCCGAAATGCATTGAGTCCTAATGTGAAATGTGCCCACCATAAGTGTTACCTGGAGCCAATTCGGCATATGCACAAGCTCAGGTGTGACACAACACTTGTACTTCGTCAATATAACCTGTATGATGTGTGGGTAATAATAATAAATGTGTTAATGTTTTTGAAGGAACTGTGAACATTGATTGACTTGTATACTTATTTTTTTTTGCATTGTAAGCCTTCGGGCGATGTTTGCAGTGAGTTCTGCGACTATTGGCACCTGTTTGGAGCACTAGCTTTCACATGAACATTTATGATCTCCCTATTTTACACATTACAGCACAAGTTTCCTAGCTGAAGTGCATGAAACTTTGGCTCCCCACAAATTCACTGAGTTTATGCAACTTTGAGCACCATTAATAAGACTTGAAATGATTCCTCGATAGAAATAGTTATCATCAGACCCTTGATAGTGTGTACACCTTCTTAATGAAGGTCTGTTGCAGAATGTGCTCAATTATTATATTGCTATAAACATTTTTAAACAGTAACAACATTTTCAGCTTCACAAAGTTTAGAATGTTGACATCGCATATCTTTTTTCTGTGGGTGCAATACATTTTAAATGAGAGTTCTAGTGATTTTTCTCGCAAATAATTCTTCTGACAAAAGTAGATTTCAGTTATTTTCGCCCTAAAACAACATATTTTTGCTTTTTTTAAATAACCATTGGCAAAATGTAACATGGCGACATTGTAAGCTACTAAAACATCACGAAGTTGGGGTGTTCCAGATACACCACCTCCTCTATGCCATATTCTGTTTGCTAGTATTACATGAAACTAAAACTTCTTGGAACAGGACTACTGTCACCTGCAATACTAAAATAAGCATTAATTTGTTCTTTATGTGGTATTTTCCGTTGCATTTCCTGACACACGAAACCTCTCTCACTCAGGTTAAGCTGAGGTTAACCTGAGGAAGGAAATTCATGTTTTTCTCTTCCTATATATATCCACGTGGAGATGAAGCATACAGCTACTTGGAAATGCACAGTTTATTTCATATCAGGGCAATTCCAGTCAATGTAAGAGTATTGAATACACATACAGCTAAGCAGTGGTCGTCACCGTCTTTTGACAAAGATAAGAAATTCTGAGATACAGCATAATGCACTGTAATTTCAAATGTGTAACTAATCATTTATTTCTCTCAGTACAGGGCACTCTGGCCACGAGGGACCGTGAACCACTGGCAGCATAAACAACAGTAAAATAGGGACTGCATTCCCCTCAGTCGCGGGGGCATCTGTGCTCCATGCCCTGGGTCCTAACACTCTCAGCATCGGGTATCTTTCACCCTGAAGGTCTGTCTAGCCATAAATTGAGTCCCCGTATGCCTAGAAGCCCCACCCTCCAGTTTCATACTCCCTAGTAAATAGGAAGGTATCAGATGAGGAATGAAAATTCAGCACAAAAAAATAATATAAAGTGATTGAAACTGATATTTTCAAAAAAGACTCATCAAAAACACAATGATTCAGTGAAAAACAGAAATGAATGATACATTAAATTAAACAGCAACCCTAAGCTTCGAGTTTTCAAGAATTTCACAAAAGTGAGTGAGATGAATGTCAGTAAGAAGAGGGAGCAGCTATTTAAAGCCCTGAACCCTTTTGCATTAGACACCAGCAAAGATTGCTGACCCAGGCCAATCACTTTAAGGGTTTTGGATGAAACCTTAAAACAAATGTAATTTGTTAGGCAAAAAGACTCTTCCCTAAGACTTGGACAAGTGTGCCCTGCAAAACATACAATGGGGCTTGTCAATTCAGAAATATAATTAAATGGACGGAAATTCTCTAGGTTGTCACTCGGATTAACCGAAACCCAGCCGAGAATTAACTTTCTGTCCATAACAAAAGAAATTTGATGGCACTTGATACCGTTTTATGACTGCACCATTATATATATATACCTAGCTGAACTAAATATTGTATCACTTTTCCTCTGCACATTTTCACTAAGTGAATTACTTGTCTACCTGTTTATGTTTACATTTGTGTGAAAGTCAAAATCTCTATATGCTTGGATAAAACTGAACATACAACCAGCAAAGATAATGCGATCAACCTTTCCGATCTCGGAATAGACTATTGCTTAAGAGTAGAAAACATGCTCTTAAGAAAACAAGGTAGGCTGAGACAAACTCGTCAGCAAGGCTTTCACACTATTCAGTCTGGATGGAACCATTGCTTGAGCAACTGCCTGAAATGCTGGTTAGGACCTTACAAGAGTAATCTAGTTAACCAGATGAATCTGAAAAAACGAGATTTACCCGATGCAGAAATACGAGATTTAATGTTAAGATTAGAATCCTGCACAAAACTGGAAATGCAGTCAGCGAAAGCGAGACTGGAGTAAGGTGATCAAACATTAAAGATCTCTGAGAAGACCCTAAAGTACATTCGGTGGTGCCTCTAAATGCACTGACATGTTGGTGTGCAGCCATCCACCACACTTTTAGTTTTCCAAAAATAAATTCCCAAAGCAGGAGTTTGTTTTCAAAACACAAATAAGTAATGACCTCCTGTGAGAAATTGGGTTTTCTTGTTGACGGGGTGTGTGAATCCTTCTCAAGCAACAAACACCATCTCGGTCAGGTTGAACCAGCTGGTAGCACGGCACAAAAGCAGCCAGGTTTTACTTAGATGCAATGTGTAAAGTGTTTATGCAGCACACAAGCAGTAATGAAGTGAAAACAAAACACAAGAAAAATCCAACCTCAATTTAGAAAAATAGATTATAAATTATAAATTATGTGAGCCCCAAAAAATGACAAAAACCCAATCAATAGAAGCACAGTTATGCATTTGAGATGGAGCATGGTTCTGCTACATGACTGTGCTCAGTCTCCACTTACATTCGGAATTAGAAGACATTTTTAAGAAAAATGTCTAAGAAGGCATAGTTCCCCTCAGCAAGGCAGCCAGCGATGTTTTAGAAGGAGGTATTGTCTCCAGGGAGCCACTTTACAAGTCACAGTGAAGATTTCAACTTTCAGACTTAGGAGCTTATTTACATCATTTTTTCGCAGGACAGTGCAGCAAGGCGCCCTGCATCAAAAGAAAAGGCAGGAATGCGCAGTATCTGTGACACATTCCTGTTCTTTTCCACTGCACTGGCACACAATTGGCTGTCATGCACCAATGCAGGCACCCTTGCACCATAGTGCAAGGGTGTCTGCGATGTAGGAATGATTGTTTTTGTGCAGGAAAGGACTCTTTCTAGCACAGAAACAATCAATGGAGGTGTTTTCCTCCTTCTATGTGTGCTGCTGAATGCAAAAAATGAAACAAAAAAAACACCTCCCCTACAACCCCATGGAATGCCTCTTTGGCGCAGAGTAAGGCAACGAAGCAACTTGAGCTGCGATTAATTACTCCATATCTACAAGGCCATAAAGAGCCATGCAAAGTGGCTTTGTATGGCCTTGTAGATGTGGGCCTGCAGCCTGTGCTGACAGTGCATCAAAATAAGTGATGCACCAGTGGTGGAGTCTGCTTGAAATATATGTCCTTCTGTTGTAATTTAGAAGCGATTAGATTAAGTATTAGCAGAAGACATCTTGTATTTAGCAACTATTGTGAACATTTCGCGGAACCCATTTTGTATTCATGTCAGCCATTATCTCTGCCACATGCTGCCATGTGCTCGCCATGTGCTCTGTCCTACCTTCCTGTTAACTACTCTTGAAAATCTGTCTAGTGACAAGTTATATTTAGCATCTCCCACTTTGCACATGCCCATTAAGGTCTGCAGCTGTTAGTAATTAGTAACCAACAGTAATGTGTCTACTAGTCCTTGAAAACTGTTAGCCCCTCCTACCTGTCGACTGTGCATTTCCATATGACCTTACATGTATATAAGTCTTGCTTCTATCATTGTACCACCTTCTTTTAGCCCCTGCGTGGGTATAAAAGGACCATGCTCTCTTAGTTCAGTGTGCTACTTCAAACATTACAGAAGGATGCTGTTTGAACTGTGGTACCACCTCATGAGGTTTAATAAACTTCCTCTTTTATTTCAGAAGATCTCCAGTGGAACAAAGTGGCAGGCTGTATCTGACGAGGACTCCAGGAGGCTGGATAGTCTTCCAGAGATAAGCTAATGAACAGCACTTGTTGCTGCAGGGAAGAACGCAGTGGGAGCTACTGCAAAGTCAGGCTGACCAGTGAAGCACCTTGGGCAGATCGGCGAGCACGTAGGTCCCCTTCTCCTCTTGGTTCTCAGAGCACTGTATGGCAGAAACTTTTCTAAATCCTAAATTTTTTATTTTGGTTAGTTGAGCACCAATAACTCAGCCTCCAAGTGTCCAGGACTGGGAGGCAGCACTTGTGGGCTCCCTACATACTTCAGGCTCCGTCCAGATGCACTTTGGAAGTTGTTGGAAATTTTTGTGTCACAGTACCTCTGAAAAGGAAGCCAGCAATTAGCCAGCGGAATCACTTTGGTCGTCCTGGGTTCAAGCGGAAAAGCACGCCTCAGGCAGTAGGGAAGTCCTGTAAGGTGTTAGGAAGCAGATGAGTTATCTTGTCGTAGCTGTCACCCTTCTGAAGTACACATCAGGCCACTGGCAGTAGGGCAGTCCTCTGAGAGTTCTCTGCAAGTCCAGAACTGAACTAAAGAGTGGGTATGAGGGTCCCATGTTTATACCTGGTGCCAGCTTTGAAGAGGAAGAAACTTATTGAGTTTGTCCCCAACAGATGATTCTGGAATTTCCTGCCTCCCTGCCTAAGCTCCACAAAGTATGGGATCACAAAAGTCTTGTATGATATTCTGTGTGTGTGTTTACTGAGGCATATGTCTTACAAACGTTTAGGTGGGGCTGTGCACAGCTCTGCCCTTCCATCCTGCCAACATATACTGTTACTGTCCGGGAGGAATTCACAAAGGCCATCTCCCAACTACACCAAGGCCCTCATTCTGACCCTGGCGGATACAATCCGCCAGGGCCAACGGGCGCGGGAGCACCGCCGACAGGCCGGCGGTGCCCCTAAGGGCATTCTGACCGCGGCGCTAACGCCGCGGTCAGACAGGGAAAACTGGCGGTCTCCCACCAGTTTCCCGCTGCCCTGGGGAATGCTCCATGGCGGCGCAGCATGCTGCGCCGCCATGGGGATTCCGACCCCCTTCCCGCCGGCCTGGCTCTGGCGGTTCTTACCGCCAGAACCTGGCCGGCGGGAACGGGCGTCTTGGGGCCCCTGGGGGCCCCTGCAGTGCCCATGCCCATGGCATGGGCACTGCAGGGGCCCCCTAACAGGGCCCAACTAGGCTTTTCAGTGTCTGCGATGCAGACACTGAAAAGCGCGACGGGTGCTGCTGCACCCGTCGCACGCCTTCCACTCCGCCGGCTCGATTCCGAGCCGGCTTCCTTGTGGAAGGCGCTTTCCCGCTGGGCCGGCGGGCGATCTGAATCAGATCGCCCGCCGGCCCAGCGGGAAAGTCAGAATACCCCTCGCGGTCTATTGACCGCGGGGCGGTATTCAGGCGGCTTCCGACGGGCGGGCGGCAACCGCCGCCCGCCTAGGTCGGAATGACCACCCAAGTCTTTTAACCCACAATACAGGCACTTTCCGATGTGCAACTTGCAATCCAACTTTACCATTAAAGAGGATTTTAAATTTCAATTCTTTAGACACCAAACATGACATTTTCTGCTTCTTTCCAAATAAAAAGTATCACTTATTAAATGTAATAAGGTAATTTGATGTTATCCTATGGAGTGGTAGGCCTTTTCCGAGCGAAAAACACATTTGTGAGTTCTTCACTACCAGGACATGAAAAAGTTAATAGCACATGTCCAGCTTTATAAATACAATGCACCCTTTCTTATGAGCTGTTTTGGGTCTACCCATTGAATGACGTGTATTAGAAAGGGAGTTTTAAACTTGGCAAATGATTTAATTTGCCAAGTCCAATTGGCAGTTTAAAATTGAACACAAGTTACAATGGCAAGACCGAGACATGTGCTAAAGGGCTATTGAAGTGGGTGTCACAATGAGTTGTTCAGGCTCAACAGTATTCTTTGTACAACAGGGCAAGCTAATCTTCCCCAGGGAACTGGGTAATACAATTAGAAAATAAACATTTTCCTCAAGGAATCATTTTTATACTACCCAGCAAAATAGTATATTGGTAAACATAATGATCCAACAGCAAACCATCAGAGAATATTTGAATACTCAATCAATAGTGTATTGTTATCAGCACAAATATATATATTTTCCTCTGTGTAGAAAAAAATCAATATTATATCACAACCATAGACAGCATTTAAAACAATACATCAATATGATAACACTGGTGCCACCCCACAATTCCGGTAGATTTCATAGTGGATATTAAATCCGGGGATCTGAGTAAGTGCAAACTCCTCTCAACCATACAGATTTAAAAATCCACAGTCCTATATAATTTTCATCCTTGGATTTCAAATGTTTGGAGACGACCGAAGCACCATATGTCATAATGCTGTTAAAGAGGTCACAGTGTTAACGTTTTGGTCTCAATTTTCTCAAAAGATCTGTAAGACCATCATCAGGACCCTGTCTTGGAAAGGAGCAAAACCCGAAAGGGCTTACACAAACCATAAGGACACTAATGAGAAACAGGGAGTAATAACAACATGCCAGGCTAATGTGTGCAGCGCTTGCCCAGAATACGTTAGTGTATACAACCACATAAACACCGCACTGTGACCCACAGCCAATGTGAAAACAACATGCCAAACAAATCATCGAGTGCCATAACCTTGTGGCGTCTGAACAGACAAAACATGCCCACGTGAAGCTAATTGATAATGCCAAAAGATACCTTGTCATATAGACATTCTTGCACACGGTTCCAAGATACCATATGCACCAATTTTAGGGCCAGATGTAGCAAGATATGCTTTTGCGAGTCTGAAATTGCGAGTCGGTGCGACTCGCAATTTCAGACTCGCAAAAGCATATGCAGAATGGTGTCTCAGACACCTTCTGCAACTTGCTATGGGGTCGCAAAGACCCACCTTATTATTATTAATGAGGTGGGTCGCTTTTTGCGACCCCATAGCGAGTCCCTGCACTCACAGGGATGGTGGCCTGCTGTAGTCAGCAGACCTCCATGTCTATGACTGCTTTTTAAATAAAGCAGTTTTTTTTTTTCATTTTGCAGCCTGTTACCCTTAAAGGAAAACGAGTTGCAAAATGAAAAAAATACCGAAACCATTTGGTTTCGTTTTTTCAGAGTAGGCAGTGGTCCATAGGACCACTGCCTGCTCTGAAAAAATATTTTTGTCGACATTCTCAAAGGGGAAGGGGTCCCATGGAGACCCCTTCCCTTTTGCGAATGAGTTAGCACCAATGTGACACTGGTGGTAACTGCGAGTTGGTTTGCGACTGCATTTGCGGTCACAAAGCAAGTCTGAATTGCAATGTGAGTCGCAAATAGGAAAGGAACAACCCTTCCTATTTGCGAGTCGCATTCCAAAATTGCGAGTCGGTACCGACTCGCAATTTGGGAATGAGCATCGCGGGAGGCCGTTTGCATGGCGCAAACTGCGTTTTTTGCAGTTTGCGACATGCAAACGGCTTGCTACATCTGGCCCTAAATCCTTAAAGGACGACATAACAGATAAAGAGCGCTTAAAATTATTAGAACTTGGCAGTGAACCCAACATCATCTAGCTAAAGATTTAGGGCCTCATTACAAGGTTGGCGGGCAGACCGTCGGCCTGCCAGCCCCATGGAGAGCAGATTGCCACGGAGATGGCGGTCTCCCCCCAGGCCAATTACAAGGTTTCCTCTGGGCTGACAGGCCGAACAATCAGAAATCTGAGGTTTCTGCCAGTCAGTCCAGTGGAAACTATGCAGTGGCATTGGCCTCGGCTCCTCATGGCTTTCAGCCAGCCTTTTTATAGCAGGGTCTCCATCATGAAAAGGCTGGATGAAAATGAAGTTGTGATCAGCACTGAGGTGAGCAGGACTTTGACTGCTGCCTACCCACTGGGAACATTGTTCCTGACAGTGGCAGCGGTACCCTGGTGGTCAACCATCAGGGTCTTAAATTAGCAGTCTCGGCACCTCGAGTCTGGTGGTCTAAAGACCCCAGACTCATAATGGGGTCCATATTCTCTTACCAACAAGAAGATTTTTTTAATGGGCAGAAGAACCTATACAGAAAATCACTGTCGCTTTTGACCAAAGATACAATATACAAATCACCATTTCCAGCCTGCCTCAGGTGTCATATGAACTGAAATATACTTACTGTTGCTCAAATCAGCGAAACAGCATTAATAAATCTTTGCGTTCACAATGCAACAATGGCAGGACGGATTGAATCATATGGAGAACGCTGACACACCCTCAACAAATCATGTGTAGTTAGAAGAAAGAAGAAAACAGGGGCCATCCTTAAACAATTGGAGTATGAGGAAATACACTGGGGTATTTTGGACAACGTCGGGGACCCAGAATGTAACATTAGCAATAATACTAAAACAGCCCGTCCTTCACTATTTAAATAAAATAAAAAATAAAAAAAAGAACTTTCCCTTGTGCCATCATACACCCCTGGTCATTTCCTTTAAGTGGGCCAACAATTACAGGAGCATCTGAGAGTATCTTAAACCTGTGCACAGTCACTGTGGCTATCAAGACAAAGGCTGTTACACCCCTCAAACATCACACGTTTAAACTAGAACTACAGGGCCATCTTGGAATAGCTACAAGCACATGAAAAACAAAGTAACAATAACAAGAAAAACCTGTCACCCTAAGACTCAAAACTATTGGGGCCACCTAAAGATAGTATATTATGATGGTTCTCAGATAAAGAAGCATGTTGCTGCTAAAACATATCATACAATAAATCAAGAAAGTATGGCTGAAGCAGATCAGCCAGAAAACTACATCAAATCCTGGAGATCAAAGAGCCACAACATCATTCTACTTATGTCTATATAGCTGCAGAGTCTACCACCTTACTCATTCTAAAGCTTATGGAAAGTAAAAATCCACATAATACCAGCACATAATAAAAGACCACAGAATTCTGGATTCTTCAAACCAATGGTCCAGAAACTTATAACATAGTACCTGACTGACACAATAGAAAACATCAAACTGAATCACAATAGTATGCGAAAGCCAGTTACAATGTGGCCAATGCCACTCAACCTGTTGGTTTAAACCCTTATTGACCGTATTAGCCATCCAGATCCACCTATTCTCTCTTATTGTAAGCAAGCATTCACATCATGTCTCTGACTGGAACATTTGACCACCTCAAGAACAAACCGTTCCATGCACCCAATCGACAAGTGGAGCATTCAACAATTTACATTGGATACGTGACCTATGTTTTATGATCCATTTTCTTGCTTCTTGGGTGTTTTTTTCAATATAGTACATTGCACAAAGACACCCAATCCAACATATGACATACTTAGAGCCACAATTTGATTGAGGTTTCATATTCCACGATCTGTCATTAAGAACACAAGTTTTTACCACAGTTGTAGTAGTGCAAGCTGTACAACTCCTGCATGGATAATGTGCAGACACAGGTCTCAGACTGTAAAGATGATTTAATGATACTGGGTCTGGCTCATTGAAAGCTTGAACCAGGCAATATCACAGGTTTTTACCCCTCTTGAAGGCAAGCAACGGTCTTTCACAACAAGTATGGGCTGTGTCCACCAAATGGCAATTCTTAAGTATGACCCTTTTGATCTTGTTTGATTCTATTCCAAAAGTTGTTACACAAGTCAATCTTGTTTGAGCCTCTCATTTTTTGACCTGGAGCAACAACTCTTAGTCATAATACCATGTCCTTTTCAACGATCACTTAACTAAGCAATCAGGATTACCTCAGCTCACTATTTTCGAGAGAAGATCCTTGGCTTATGCAAAACAGTCCTCCCTCCTGGTGTAGTTGCATTTGATTTGCAAACACTGTCTGATTGGAAGAGCATCTTTCTGATTCCTTGGGTGTTTGATAGTATATTTTAGAAGGGTGTTATTTGATGTAAGCTTAGCATAAAGGCCAATATTCAGAAAACCATCATTGGTGTTTTTCAAGTTTAGGAAATTAATTGAGTGGTTATATTCCACAGCAAACTGCAAGTTACTCTCCTGGTTGTTAAGCCACTCGTGAAACTCCAGGAGCTGAGCCATAGATCCATGCCAGACCAACAAGACATCATCTATATATCTTAACCATTTCTTCAAGTTACTACCAAAAGGGTTTGTTTTGTTATATGTGACTCTAGATGACTCTTTCTTCAAATGCAGCTACGTAGAGGTTGGCTATATCTGGGGTAAAAATTGTCTCCATTGCAACTTTTTTTATCTGGGCATAGAATTCCCCATTAAAGCTAAAGTAATTACATTCCAGGGTAATCCTAACACAATCCTTAATCAAGCAAATTGGTACCCTAGGAGGCCTGGGTCTAGCATTTAAGGTCATTACAATGACTTCCAATGGTTCTGTTTGTTGGATGTATATAAACTTTCGATGTCCATTGTCACAAGAATGTCACACTGGGTATCAAACTCCAGCATAGGGGCCAAAACACATCTCTGCCTCCACCCATTTTCTAAAGGAGTTCTTTTAGATAAGGCCCCATTTACGTCAAGCTTAATTTGGGCCTAATTCTGTGAATGTAATTCCTGAAGTATTGGTAATAAACTAGTGGGAATTGACAGTTGTTGTAACTTCTCCCACAATATACTATGATCTACCAGATCAAAGGCTTCACTAAAGTCAGCAAAACAACAAAACACATTCCCTGTTGTTTCCAACACTTTTTGCCCCATATTCACAAACTGAAACAACTGAATGCTCTTGCTTGAAGCCTCCTTGTTCCATAGGGACAAAATCAGTACCCTCGATCCACTTCTTTATAGAGATAAGGATTGCCTATGAGCACAATTTTGGACCAACGTCAACAAGGCTTATCAAGAGAAAATTGCTAGGGTCATTTGTCTCCCTTTTTTTAGGAATGAGGTTGATAACTGCGCCTTTCCAGGTTGTGGAAAAATATCTGTCCTTGTTATAGATACAAAAACATTTGAGAAAAAAGTTCCTCACCACTTAGGATTAGACGTTATTATGATTGCCGGAAGAGTATTCGTGTTTTAGGGAGTAAGAACAAGCATTGTAGCACTGCTTAGCAGTGGTAAAGTGCACAAATTCCTAAGGCCAGCAAGAAAGCAATCATCATACAAGCTATTGTGTCCTGTACAGATTCTTAAGGTCAACAAAAAAGCAAACATCATACAAGAGTTTAGGGCATATTTAGGAGCCCCTAGTACCACCTTAGCACCACCATAACGTCATTTTTTGACACTAAGGTGGCGCTTAAGTGGCTTTTTCCCACACCATATTGACAAAGTGGTGTAATGCATGCATTGTGCCACTTTGTAAACCCTGGTGCCACATTACACCTCTGCCAGGCATAATGTATGCAAGGAGGGAGTTCTGGCACTAGGAGGCCCACAAAAATGGTGCAGTGACACTTAACAGATTTCACTGTACCATTTTTGGCATCATATTTAATGCCTGGTCAGAGCAGGTGTTAAATAGACTATTCCATAGAAATCTATGGGCTTCCTTACAGTTTGCTACACTAGCGTCCCAAAATTTTGACGCTATTGTGCTAACGACTGCCATGGTGTGCAGTATAATAAATACAGCTCAACCATGGTGTTGTTAATTGCCAGTAGGGGCGTGCAGAAAAAGTGGCACATCAACTCAGATTCGCCACTTTTTCTTAAATAGGGGCCATTGTGTCCTGCTCCCCTTTTGAAATACATTTGTTATGATACACGTTATTAATTGTGTTTGCACAATTTCAAAGCAAATAGAAATGTCAGTGAATAAGTCTCACAGGACATTTGTTTGACTTATTACACTTAATCTGGCTCTTGTGGACAGCCAGTGTAGTCCTTGTGTAGTACACATACGTTCCCTAAAAAGCAATTCAAAATTTAGTCAAGCTTTTAACATTTTGCCACACGGGGTACTCCATGACAACATGGCATACGTTCTGTCCAACAGTGTGGGGACTACAATGCACTTGCCAATTGGCGAACAGAACACCTACCACATTCTACAGGTGAATAAATGTGTTGAGCAGGTCATAAGGAAGTCCATTATTTCCTCAAGTAGAGAAATTAAAATTCTACGTCTACTTGTTAGTGAAGCAGCTGTCAATGGAAGGTAGGTAACTATGCATAGCAATTGAAAGGTTTACCTAACAGCAGCTACACCTCAGTCAACTTCCCAGTACTTCGCTTTTGTATGCTGAACATAAAGCAAGTAGGAAAACACACGGCTGGCTGAGATGGGCATCGGGGACTCTCTTGCCTCTTTCCTTGCTTAGATCAGAATTTACAACAACAACATGGTCGAGCCTTTTTAAATGTTTCAGGAATGTGATCAGCCAAGTGTCACTCTTGCAGTTTTTCCACGTCCTCCAGAACAAATGAAGTAGAGGCTGCTGTTTCTGTAGCATTAAGACTTTCAGTGATGGACAGCTGAAAGTCAGGGAAATTCATCAGTCTTCCTGTGGTTGTCTGACTATAACATACGCATTGTATGTTGCCATCTGGATCAGGTGGGTAAACAGTTTCTTATACCAAATGTGAATTTTGTGACTCGCATTCTATGGCTGAAGAACCTGGTCATTCTTATCCACTCCATTCATGTACGGGTTGTAATCAAGTATACAGGTGGGCTTGTGAATTCTGCCATCTGACGCCAAACCTTGATGGGGAAAGTTGTTGCATATTGAATTATTATGATCATGTACATATCATGCCTATTCAGGAACTTGTCTGATAGCAGTTTGTTCGAATGCAATGCAGTGCTCTGGGATTTTCCTGTTGTAATCCTTTGCGGATACTGTAACGCAGGACACAGTGGCAGCTTTGTGAAGCTCACTGAACAACTCTACTCTGTGTGATCTTTGGCAACAGCAGCAACACATGGAATGACTCCTGGTGGCGATCACGCCTAGGACCCACACCCACTGCCTCCGACCAAGCCAGAAACCTCGTAGTCAATAATTGGCAACAAGCTTACCATGAAATCACAGATCAACACCGTCTCCTCCACCTGCTTCCTCACTTTGAGCATGCTAGATTAGATCATCAGCTGGCTGCCTCTAAACATGAGACACACCATGACACAGGCCCCATCACCAGCTGACTGGGCTACAGCTAGATAGGAATCACTGCACATCTCCTTCAGAGACTTCAGATGATACAGAATGTTGCAGCCAGACTAATTTTCTGCCTTCCCCCATGAACCCTCATCTCACCCCACCTCAGTCAACTCCTCTGGCTCCTCGAACAGAAGAGATGCCAATTCAAGCTGCTGATCCACACACACACACACAAGGCTCTACACAACCAAGGAGCCACTTACATTTACCATAAACCTGAACTTTCACCAACTGTCGAGAAGACTATGCTCTGCCTCCCTTTCACTTGCCCATACTCCTCGCATCTACTGAAGCAGAAGTGGAGGAAGCTCCTTCTCTCATATCACAGCAAAAACCTGGAACAGGCTCCCAAGTCTCCCCACGCACCTCTAGACTATCACTTCACTTCTGGAATTCTGAATGGCCCTCAAGACCTGGCTGTTCGAATAAGCCTTCAGGACCTGCAATCACCTGGATACCCTATCGGGAATTAGCTGTGCTTTATAGCTCCTGCTTGATTAATTGATTGATTAATTACAAATCCTGATTAATTGGTTGTTGGGGGAGCTGCTGGGCATTTGCCAATATAATAGTAATTCCCCAAAGCTACAAATCTTAATTTAATCTCAAGATATATATATATATATATATATATATATATATATATATATATATATATATATATATATATATATATATATATATATATATATATTGGGGTGCTGTGTTTATCATAGCATATGATTTCAAAGCACCTGCTGCAGAGTTCCTTGTGCATCCAGCTTTCAGGCAGCATTAAAAATTGTCAAGATAACTCTTTTGATTAATGTACCTGCTAGAGAGAGAGAGATAATTTGGTTAGTGGCAGTTCTGACTCCACATAAAGTAGCACAGAGAGTTAATATGCTTGCTGCAAAGAAAAGCTGTGTATTTTATGTGGCTAGCTGAGTGGATTAGTAAAATCAGAATTTGCCAGTGCTTTCAAATAAATGAATTGTACGTGAGAGAAGGGATATGGAGACATCAAAGGAAATTCGCTGGGTGCTAGTGATGGAATCCAAAGAAGAGTTCATGTTGGGGTGCCAAAGCAGATTGACTGCAGCCCTCAGGAGAATGACACATTTCCAAAAAACTTACAGGCCCATAGGGAGTCGATCCATGTCCATAAGGGCTGACACCCTGGCAATTTCATTTTTTTTCAACATTCAATTTGCCCATTTTTTCTTTACCAAATTCCCGTGGGGAGCTGGGGCGGTGTGATCAGCCACCAGGGAAGAAAACACCTTTTTATTTAATAACAATATATATATATATGCCCATGGGGTGGGGGACAGCTAATAGCATGAAGCCGACCCCCACTACAAATCCTTGGTGCCTAGTGGGGTTTCCTGGCTGTGGATCACAGGGCAGCCATAAGCCACTGCCAGGAAACCATTTCAAGAAGACTTTGCTTGAAAGGAGAGACTCTCTCCTTTCAAACAAGGCCTCCCTGGAATGTGGAAAAGCCTTTTTGAGCCTGTTTTCACTGCAGGAGTGGAGATAGCCCTTGCCTGCTGCTTTGTCAATCTTCAGTGGAAGCTGTGACATCAGCACACCTCGCAGCACGCTGGCATCACAGATGGTTGGGAGGTGGGAAAGTCGGTAGATGCAGAAGTGATTTGGTGTCTCCTCCAGCATTTGTTTAAAGGAACCATCCAGTGCTTGCACCACATGATCCTTTTGAACCCTCCTCAGTGTTGATCAGTGCCCGACAGCTGCATAGGGGAGGGTGTGCCTGTGTCGGTGATTGGTCGACACATGCAGGGAATAGGTTTACATACTGAAATAAGGAGTGATCTATGTATATCAATTTATTTTCTAACAGGCTTTATTACAAGAGGCTGTGAGCACTCTGGAGGACTGACTGATGTTTGTGAATGTTTGGTAGAAGGGGAAAATAGACATGTGAGAATCCACTAATCAAATTCCATAATTTCTTTCTCTCTAACACAAAAGAAAATCATGATATTTTTTTAACAATCTCGTCATATACCTTTTCTTTTAAACAATTCATAACATTCTGTATCACCACGTTCCTACCATTATCAAAGGGTCTGATAATAATAGGTTCAGATAATTTTAAATCCTTTAAAGCTTTCCATTGGTGAACTATGTTAGATTATATTTGGTGTGATTTCTTTTGAGATTTAGGAGAGAGGTTAGGATAGTCATGGGAATAGATACATAGGTGGTCATTATGAACATGGCGGTAAACACTGCACTGCCGGCGGTGGCGGTAACTACGGCCAACAGGCTGGCAGTCCGGACGGCCAAATAATGAAGCACCTGAGAAACAGGCAGCGGGCCATCCACCCACCGCCATTTTGGTTGTCCTGCGGATGACGGGAGAGGCCACCCTCAGCCCGGCGGAAAGGCCCTATCCACCCACCAAATAATGAAACACCTCACCGCCATCAGTTCCGGGGCGGAACCACACCCACACCCACGCAAAGCATGGCAGAAACAACCCATAAAAGGGAAACACTCACCGGAGTCACACAGAACACGCTGGCGCAGACATGGAGCGAGAGTTGGAAAAAATCCCATTGCTTCTCCTTGCCATATTTCTCCAGGACCGTGACCGACGACGAAGACGACGACTGTAAGTACCGCAGCCTAGTACACATAGGAGAAAGGGGCACAGTTACACACCCACCCGCCCCACCCGCCCCACCCACACCACAGCACACTCCCAACCCCTCCCATCAACCCAAGCCATACATACTATAACAAGATGTACTTACCAGACACAAGCCAACAAATACCTGCACCAATGCACACACCTGTGCACACCACACCCCCACAGTGAAACGCTGCACAACGGGTCAATATTGTGCCAACAGGACTGCTGGGCACTAAAAGTTACATCAACTGCATTAAAAACAAATGTACAAACAAGGCCATAGGCCAGTCCATATGTACAAGTCCCGGAAGGGCAAATATAGGCTACACATGACTCCTACGATGGCAAAGGAAACTCCACTGAGAAGGGGCATATATGGGGCAGCCAGGCACCTCATGGATCAGGGGCAGGGGATGGTGAGTCAGGTTTTGAAGGGGGGTCTTGGGCTTAGGTCTAGGGGGTGAGGTGGAGAGGGTTTGGGCTTGCTATTGGAAGGAGGAGGAGTGGGCCTGGACCGGGGGGGTGGCAGCAGGACCTGGGGCAACACGGGGGCTTCTTCCTCCCTGGGGGAGTAGCACGGGAATGGGAAGGGCGGACTGCTGAGGACTTTGAAAAGGAAGGAATGGACTGGGCTAGGGCATGGGAACGTGTTGAGACAAGACGGGGTGGGCCAGTGGGTTCAAACAGGTCAACACAGGAGAGGAAAACCTTCTTAGGTGCAGTTGGAAGGGATTTGGAGCCAGGTCTGGGAGTTGAGGTTGAGGGAGGGGTAGTACGGGGTGTAGGTGTACTGGATGTGGATGCAGGTGCCTGTTTAGTCTGCTTATGTATGGTGGATGTGTGTGGTGTGGATGAGTGGGAGCGTTGGAGTGTTTTGGGAGGAGGGGTGTGGACACAGTAGGAGAAGACCTGCTGCCAATGTGGATGGATGTTGTGTGGGTGTCTGCAGGTCTGGTGAGTGTGCTGCAAGTGTCTGTGAATGTAGTCATGGTGAGTGCAGGTGTGGTGTCTGGGGTGCATGACTGGATGTTAGCTGTTCTGGTGACTGCAAGAATGGGGGCAGCAGCAGTGACTGAGGGTGCAGTGCATGTGGGTGTGCATGGTGAGGTGACAGACAGGGAGGCGGGGGAGGTTGACACAGTGGGGGAGGTGGATGTTACTGTGTGTGCTTTGGTATGTTGGGTGTGTGCCTGCCTGTGGTGGGAAGTGTAGTGCTTGTGTTTCTCTGTGTGCTTCTTGCTTGTTGATCTGTGTGCATGGTTGTCTGTATGTGTGCTTGGGATGGGTGAAGGGAGTGGGGTGCTGGAAGGGGTAGAGGTGGTGGGAGGAGGGACAGAAAGACAAGGGACACTGGCTGCCGTCAAAGAGGAGGCCAGAGCCTGAAAAGTTCTCTGTAGGCCAGACATGGCACTGCGAATGCCTTCCAGGTAGGCATTGCATTGCTGCATCTGTGATGCTACACCCTGGATGGCATTCACAATGGTTGTCTGCCCTATAGAGATGGTTCTCAGGAGGTCAATAGCCTCCTCTTTGAGGGCAGCAGAGGTGACTGGGGTAGGGTATGAGGTGCCTGGGGCGAAGGAGACACCCACCCTCCTGGGTGAGCGGGTACGGGAGCTACTGGGAGGGCGGTGATGGTATGGGGGTGGCAGAAGATGGCAAAAAATAGGTGGGCCGGGTAGGGTCCACCACCACCAGAGAGCTGCCATCGGAAGATGTATCAGAGTCACTACCTCCAGTGGTAGTTGCCTTCTCCGTGGTAATCTCCTCGCCCTCCAACCCACTGGTCCCCTTGGCGTCGGTGGAGTCTTCCACATGGGTCCTGGGGGCTGCAGCATTCCCACTAGTCTGTGCCTCTGCTCCCTCGCCAGATGATGCTAATATACACAGGGACACAAGAGCACGGGGAGGAAACAAAACAAGAAAGAAATATGTCAGTTCCAGGAAATATGTACATGTTGGGACACATACACTTCTACCCAGCTCAGGCACTAACCCTCAGCAAACATAACACGTTATGAGAACCAATGAGAGACGATGCCAAGCCAACACATCTACAAGTCCATGAGGCTACATTAAATACAATGGCCCAAACAGGGGACCCTTCACAGGCCTACAGACCCAGCCAAAACTACCTAGGACACTATCCCACGGACTTGTAAGGGAACAGGACTGCAGGGACACACCTGTCTATGTGCCTGGCACTACTGTGCATGCACCCCTTAGCATCTAATTACACTCATCATAGTGGCATCACAACAGTGTTAGTACTAACCCCCTTGGGGCTGCTGTGCTGCCTTCAAGCACCCATCCAAATCTGGATAGGCCACCACCAGAATGCAGGCCATTAGAGGGGTCAGGGTCCGATGGGCACCCCTCCCTCATTGTGAGGCCTTCCCCAGCTGGGCTTCTCTGGTCTTCCTAGCTCAGCACCTCAGATCCTCCCACCGCTTCCCTCAGTGGTGCACCACTGGTTGTAGAACCTAGGGTCTGCACTTCCTTGGCAATGGCTTGCCACAGTCCCCTCTTCTGATGGGCGCAGGCCTGCATGGGACACATAGAGTAAAGAAACAGACGTCAGTGTGGGTGCCCCATACACAAATGCCATGCCCGCTCAAACTGACATGGCACATGGAGATATACATATGGACAATTTTTAAGGCAAAAACTGTCTGACACACTACGGGTGAGCATTCACCCAGCGAACAAAAATGCATACAGGCATCTGCACATTCACACACATCTAAGGAGGACAAATAGCAACTCACCTGCTCCTCTGGTCGCCCATACAGCTTGGCATACAGGGGTTGGACCCCATCCACCAGCTTCTCCAGCTCCTCCACGCTTAAGGCCGGGGCCCGTTCCCCTGTGACACATGCCATCTCAGGGACCAGAGTCAGGACAGAGCAGCACACGCAGCGGAGTTCTTCGCTTCTTGTAGTGCAGAAGTCAAGTGTCAAGGGCCTGTCAAATTGCGGTAGATAATTCGGCTGTGCGCACCGTCACAGCCAGCTGGATCATGATTGGCCAAGCTTCCCCATTGACAACCATGTTAACCAATGATCAGGTGCATGGCTGTGAACACCGCACATACCGCCATGACAATTTACACCAGCGGAATGAAGTCACTTCCACACTACACTACCTGTATGGCAGGAGGCTACCATTTTGCATCGAACATGCCTCTATAGCCTGGCCGGGGGCCTCATCCATGGCTCCATTCCCTCTCCCCTTCGTCAAGTACTGACGTGAGTACTGGTCCCCCACATGTAATCATGGTGGGAAGTGTGTCTACACTGTGATGCCGTTATGACTGAGACACCTCATCACACATTAGCCTGACAGGATTACCTTCTTCTTTGTGCCTGTGTGCGGTACATTTGTGTTGCATATAAAACATGAATTCTGTCACCATGTGATGCAAGTGTATGTCCCAACTCAATGTGTCTTCATACCTCCCCATAGGTACAGACCCATGTGCGAGGTAGAGCCCCATCTGTTTGCCAGATCAACCTCTGGTTGATCTGGCCACCATGGAGGAACATCACATCATCATAACTTACCACTTGAAACGAGCTACAAACCTTGAACTCTGTGCAGAAATAGAGCCTGTTCTGAAGCCGGATAATTGGAATCCCCATGCCATACATACAACTGTGCAAATACTATCTGTGCTCCATTTTTTGGCCATAGGCTCATTCCAAGTGACAGTGGGCATGGCTGCAGGGGTATCTCAGCCAATGTTTAGCCACATCCTGTCCAATTTCCTGAATCCATTCACTGAACACCTGCAAAGTTATGTCCAGTTTCCCCAAAGGGCTGATTTCACCACCATCAAATCAGGATTCTATGCCTTTGCAAATATCCCCCATGTGATGGGGCATTGATGGTACCCACATAGCCCTCATACCCCCAAAAGTAAATGAACAGGTGTTTCGGAATCATAAAGTCTATTACTCCATGAATGTCCAATTGGTGTGTACTGCTAATGAGGCACATGGTCGAACTAGGAGGGTGATTGAGTGGACCATAGGACTCCTGAAGGCAAGATTTTGTTGCCTGCATCTCTCTGGAGGATCCCTGTGCTGTCCCAGACAAGGTGTGTATGATAGTGGTGGCCTGCTGCATGCTGCACAACTTGGCTGTGAGGAAAGCTATCCCACTTCTGGAATTGGAGGACTCTGTCCAACCAGCCCTGCCACCTCAGACGAGGGATGAGAGTGATGGTGAAGAAGAGGGGGAACACATCAGTTCTAGGACCCAGCTAATCCGGCTATACTTCCAGTGACTCTCAGGTACATTTCCTATGATGTTGATGGCTTCACTGCATTGTTTCACGGTGACTCATGTAGTAAGTGCTGTGGTGTCCTTTACCAGTGATATAGCAAGACCATGACTGAAGTGGCAGATGCGAGTTAACGCTATGGAATGTACAGCAGGACATACTTCATACACTACAGTCAGTTAGACCCCGTCCTGCTTTAAAAGCGGCATTATGACGGTAACTGGCTAATGCATTCACATTCACAATTGATTGCTCATATTGATTAAGGACAGATATTTTGATTGCACAAGTGTATTTATTCAAAGTCAAAACATCCAAGAGTAATGGGACAGTGGAAGGGAGTGGGCCCATGGTGAACAACAAACTCAGGTACATTTGCTCAGCTGTTGGTAGCACAGGGGTATAGTCCACGGGGCCATTGGGAGATGGTGAGATGGAAGTGGCATGTCAACAAGGTAGCTCAGTGGCACACAAGGGAGACAGTTCAGGGAGGGAGTGACTTCCTGGTGGTGGGCTTGGTCTTGGCTGGTGTTTCAGTGGGATGTCTGGATCTGAGGGCATGTTTGCGAGGGTGAAGCTGGGCTGCAGGCATAGGGTGCTGGTGTCAGGTGAGTCCGCTGGTAGTGCCACCAGTCCAGTAGCTGCTGCAGATGTAGATGACAGAGCAGTGTCCTGGCTAATGTAAGGGGCCTGCAGGAGGGTTGAGGACTCAGGCTGGGTGTTTGTCTGGTGCTGCTGCACCCCTGAAATGGAGGCCATGGTAGCAATGAGCTGTTTCCATTGCTCCATGGCCTCCTGGTGGTGTGCTACCTGCAGCCTCTGATTCTTCTCCAATGTGTCCAGGATCTGGCCCATCCTGTCCTGGGAATGGTGGTAGGCTCCCAGGATCTCAGCAATGACCTCCTGGGCAGCAGCATCCCTCCTTGGGCTGCCCCCCGGACCACTGACACCCTCTCACTGGCCCTAGCCCCCTGTGTCCCCTGCACAGGTCTTGCAGTGGGCCCTTCATCATCCTGCCTGGTGGTGGGTGGAAACACAGGCCTCTGTACATGTGGGCAGCCAGTCTGTGGGCTGGAGACACTGGTGTGGGGTCGTTGGGCCAGAGCTGATAGTGGAGGCTGAGTGGTAGGAGTGCCAGTGGTGTCCTGGGTGGGGCTTCTGGAGGGTGACTGTCCAGGGGTGTGGGATGGGCCAGGGATTTCCTCTGTGTCCAGACATCCCACTGCACTTTCCTGAGTGGGGCCTTCGTCTTCAGGTGGAGGACTGGCACTCCTTGACATCTCCATCCGGGTGGCATGGGTGGTGGTGCCTGTGTGTGAGAGAATAGAGATGTGGGTGTCCTGCACTTTCTTGTCAATTGCAGCACTGGTCAGCAGTAGTGGCATGCAGGGGCCCTTTGTGTTCATTTTGATGCATGTATTGAGGGGGTGGTGGTGCATTGTGGGTGTTGTAGTGCTCCTGAGATTACATGCATGGTTTGGTGACTGTGCACAGGGGGCTGGATGGTGATTTGTATGGGGGATTATGGGCATGCAGGTGACATGGATATGAGTGTCTGGGTGTTGTGGGCTGGGTAGGAGATGGGGGCATGGTGGTAGTGAAAGGGATGGGGTGATACATGCATTACAGGTGTGGTGACTGTCAAGGTATTGTAGTTGACTTATCCAAGTCCAGTCCTCCAGTGAGTCCAGTGAAGTCCTCTGGGTGCAGGATAGCCAGGACCG
This sequence comes from Pleurodeles waltl, assembly GCF_031143425.1. Taxonomy (NCBI): domain Eukaryota; kingdom Metazoa; phylum Chordata; class Amphibia; order Caudata; family Salamandridae; genus Pleurodeles; species Pleurodeles waltl. The sequence goes on along the minus strand of NC_090440.1, from coordinate 1,084,297,979 downwards.
TCTCCTCCCAGTCAGTGTATTCAGGGGGGAGGAGGCGGGGGACCACCACCAGTCTTCTGTACGGAGATGTTGTGCCTGGATGCCATGGAGTGCACCTTCCCACGCAGGTCGTTCCATCTCTTCCTGATGTCATCCCTTGTGCATAAATGGTTTCCCACAGTGTTGACTTTGTTGACTATACTCTGCCATAGCTCCATCTTCCCGGCCAAGGGTATCTGCTGCACCTGTGCCCCAAATAGGTGTGGCTCAAACCTGAGTATTTCGTCCACCATGGTCCTTAGCTCCTTGTCGGTGAAGTGGAGGTGCTTAGGGGGTGCCATGGTGTGTGTTGTGGATGGTGTGTTGTAGGTGTGTTTATGAGGGTGCTATTGTGTGGTTGGGTGTGTGGCTTGTGATGGTGGGTGTGCAATGTATGAGTTTTGGTGGTGTTTTTGTGTGTGTGACTTGTGTGATGGTTAGTTCAGTGTATGCGTGTTGTGGTGTCAATATCTGTCATGATATTGGCGTTGCAAAGGATTGTAGGGTGTGTATGTTTGTGTTTTAAAGTCTTGTGGATGTGTCTCAGGTGTGTGCCTTTCGAACTTGCCAATGTGTGCATTTATTTCTTGGTGGGTTCCATTGCTGGCCGTGGTGGTCTGTACCGCCAATGATCGTTCGGCATTCACTTCCCACTGAGCTGATTTGTGCATCATTATTTGGTGGGTGTGGGATTTGTCTGCATGGCGGTGGAGGGGTGAGGTGTACTGCCTTTCTGCCGTTGTTGGCCCTGGAGGTGGGTGGAGGTTGCAGGATTTTTGGAGGTTTGTCTTTTTGGCATCATTATACAGCGGTATGCAGTTCACCGTCACTGGCGGTCTTTTGTTCACCGTCAGCACGGCGGTCGGCGGTGATTGCCACCAAGTTCATAATGAGGACCATAGTCTGTGGACAACCCTACCTTTCCCCCCACTTGGAAAATTGGCCTAGGATTGCGTTTTTTTATCTGCAAATTTCATACATGTAGCTTGGGCAGTGCGTAGATGGATTAAGGCTCATTCCTGAATTTAACATACAGGCCCTCATTACGACCCTGGCGGTCGGTGATAAAGTGGCTGTAATACCGCCAACAGGCCGGTGGTAACTACTGCCAAATGACCATGACGGAAAGATTTCCCAAAGACAGCCAATGTACCACACCGACCGCCAGGGTAGAAACTACAGCCACCACGGAGGTAGCCGCCTACAGCCAGGCGAAAGTCAATGTTCTGCCCACCATATTAAGATCCTGCAAACCGCCACCTTTTCTGGGGCGGTACCAACAACATCAGAAGCCAGGCAGAAACTGAGCTCAGAAGTGAAAGGACTTACCATAGGAGACACAGGGAAGAACCATGCCACCATGGAACCAGAACTGCATGTTTTTCTGATGATGTTCTACGTTCCGCTCCACCATGAACACCAACGCCGGCGAAGACGACGACAGTGAGCACAGCCGCCTAGCACACAAGGGAGGGGGGAGGAAAAAGAGAGTGACACACACGCACAACACACACCCTCCACACACACCCCATAAACACAACCATATGCATTACAAAAACAATTTGACCTCGTAAATCGGCTGAATAATGCAAGGACAAAACAATTTCACCAAAGTGTTTGTAATGAGATTAACACAGTAGAAATAATAAGTTAGGCAAGATAATAGATATATTCATATTTACAGAAAAAGGGACACAGCCCAGTCCTCAATTTGCGTGGGCCACATGGCCACAGGCCAAAGTCCAAGGCCACACAAGTCACTTGCTTCAACATAGAGAGAACACTGCAGGGGCATCAGTTGGTAAATAGGCAGGCACCTCAGGGGTACGGGGCAGCTCAACTGGGAGATATAACAAGTCCACTGGTTCTGGAGGGGCAACATGCACTGTGTTTGATCCTAGGGAGTGCAAGGTCACAGTCTCTCATGTAGGTATCTCACCACAAGTTCTGGAGGGGGCAATATTCCCTGTGCTTGATCCTGGGAATGATGGGCCACAGTGTCTCCTGTGGATGTCTTATCCACTGGTTCTGGAGGAGGCAACATGCCCTGTGCTTGATCCTGGGGAGTGATGGGTCACAGTCTTTCATGTGGGTGTCTTACCCACTGTTTCTGGAGGGGGCAACTTGCCCTGTGCTTGATCCCTGAGAGTGCAAGGTCACAGTCTCTCATGTGGGTGTCTTACCCTCTGGTTCTGGAGGGGGCAACATGCCCTGTACTTGATCCTGGGGAGTGATGGGCCACAGTCTCTCATGTGGATGTATTATCCATTGGTTCTGGAGGGAGCAACATGCCCTGTGCTTGATCCTGGGGGTGATGGGCCACAGTGTCTCATGTGGGTGTCTCATGCTCCTTCCCCTTCAGTACATGAGGCCTGGATCCCTTTCCACCACGAGTGAGTGCGGTGAGGACTGGGCCCATGAACTGTGTGGCTGAGGTGCTTGGCTTGTTTTGTGATACGCTGGCTATACGTGCAGGATGGGGGAGAGGGGTAGGGAAGAGGTCAGTAGTGGATAGGAACAGTTTTTTAGGGACATTGGTGTGGGAAGAGGGAGAAGGAATGGGAGTGGAGGATGAGGGAGTGGAGGTGTCTGTCTGCTGCTTTTGGGTGGAGGTGCATGGGCTGTATGCTTTTGTGAGGTGGAAGGCTGTTGGGTTGTGTTTGTGTACTTTAGGAGGGGGAGACAGACACACACAGAGAGGACACAGGGGACATGTGCATGGCTGTTGTGGAGGTGTCTGCCAGTGAAGTGTGTGTTCTGCTTGGTGTGGTGATGATGCTGGTAGTGGATGACAATGTAGTACATGCAGGTGTGAGGTTAGACGTAACTTGGTGGGAGGAGGAGGAGGAGGAGTAGGGGGAGACAGTGGAAATAGTGGATGTTGTTGGGTCTGCAACTGGATGGTGTTTGTGTGAGTGCCTGTGGGATGAAGTGTGGTGCTTTTGTTTGTGTGACACTTTTGGGTGTTGTCTTGTGTGCATGCTCGTCTGTATGTGTGCTTGGGATAGGTTGGGGTTGAGGGGAATGGAACTGGTCAGTGGAAGTTGGAGGGGGGAAGGTAGAAACAGGGACAATGGCTGTCATCAGAGAAGAGGCCAGAGCCTGAATCGATCTCTGCTGGGCTGCCAATCCAGTGTGAATGCCCTCCAGGAATGCATTAGAATGTTGCATTTGGGCTGCCAGCCCCTGGATGGTATTCACAATGGTTGACTGCCCTACAGAGATGGATCTCAGGAGGTCAATAGCCTCCTCACTCAGGGCAGCAGGGCTCACTCGGGCAGGGCCTAAGGTGCCCTGGGGTAAAGGAGATACCCACCCTCCTGGGTGAGCAGGTACGGGCAACTCGCTGAGGGGCTGCAGGGAGGGCGGTGCTGGTATGGGGGTGGCGGCTGTACCTGTAGCTGGGGTGATCATAGAAGTGTCTGCCACACCAGGGAGCTTCCATCGGAGGAGGTATCTGTGTCTGAACTGTCCCCTCCAGTCTCCGCCGTGGTGGTCCCCTCACCCTCTATCCCACTGGTGCCCTCTACGTTGGTGGACTCTGCCTCCTGGGTCCTGTGGGATGCAGCTCCCTTCATTGCCAGTGCCTCTGCTCCTCTGCCAGATGATGCTAATGCACATAAGGACAGGATGACAAAAGAAAAAAGGGGGGAAGAGACAAAGGAAACACTGGGTCAATGGCTGCACCAACACCACTGTTGGCGTACACAGCACCCTCACAAACAGGAACAGGCCTATGCAACATGCATTGCACTACCAGAGAAATAGTTAGCCACTGTAGGAAGTTGGCTCTGTATGTGCTATTTCAAAGTAAGGAATAGCATGCACAGAGTCCAAGGGTTCCCCTTAGAGGTAAAATAGTGGTAAAAATAGATAATACTAATGCTCTATTTTGTGGTAGTGTGGTCGAGCAGTAGGCTTATCCAAGGAGTAGTGTTAAGCATTTGTTGTACATACACATAGACAATAAATGAGGTACACACACTCAGAGACAAATCCAGCCAATAGGTTTTTATATAGAAAAATATCTTTTCTTAGTTTATTTTAGGAACCACAGGTTCAAATTTAACATGTAATATCTTGTTCGAAAGGTATTGCAGGTAAGTACTTTAGGAACTTCAAATCATCAAAATTGCATGTATACTTTTCAAGTTACTGTCAAATAGCTGTTTCAAAAGTGGACACTTAGTGCAATTTTCACAGTTCCTGGGGGAGGTAAGTTTTTGTTAGTTTTACCAGGTAAGTAAGACACTTACAGGGTTCAGTTCTTGGTCCAAGGTAGCCCACCGTTGGGGGTTCAGAGCAACCCCAAAGTCACCACACCAGCAGCTCAGGGCCGGTCAGGTGCAGAGTTCAAAGTGGTGCCCAAAACACATAGGCTAGAATGGAGAGAAGGGGGTGCCCCGGTTCCGGTCTGCTTGCAGGTAAGTACCCGCGTCTTCGGATGGCAGACCAGGGGGGTTTTGTAGGGCACCGGGGGGGACACAAGTCCACACAGAAATTTCACCCTCAGCAGCGCGGGGGCGGCCGGGTGCAGTGTAGGAACAGGCGTCGGGTTCGCAATGTTAGTCTATGAGAGATCTCGGGATCTCTTCAGCGCTGCAGGCAGGCAAGGGGGGGATTCCTCGGGGAAACCTCCACTTGGGCAAGGGAGAGGGACTCCTGGGGGTCACTTCTCCAGTGAAAGTCCGGTCCTTCAGGTCCTGGGGGCTGCGGGTGCAGGGTCTCTCCCAGGCGTCGGGACTTTAGGTTCAAAGAGTCGCGGTCAGGGGAAGCCTCGGGATTCCCTCTGCAGGCGGCGCTGTGGGGGCTCAGGGGGGACAGGTTTTGGTACTCACAGTATCAGAGTAGTCCTGGGGTCCCTCCTGAGGCGTCGGATCTCCACCAGTCGAGTCGGGGTCGCCGGGTGCAGTGTTGCAAGTCTCACGCTTCTTGCGGGGAGCTTGCAGGGTTCTTTAAAGCTGCTGGAAACAAAGTTGCAGCTTTTCGTGGAGCAGGTCCGCTGTCCTCGGGAGTTTCTTGTCTTTTCGAAGCAGGGGCAGTCCTCAGAGGATGTCGAGGTCGCTGGTCCCTTCGGAAGGCGTCGCTGGAGCAGGATCTTTGGAAGGCAGGAGACAGGCCGGTGAGTTTCTGGAGCCAAGGCAGTTGTCGTCTTCTGGTCTTCCGCTGCAGGGGTTTTCAGCTGGGCAGTCCTTCTTCTTGTTGCAGGAATCTAATTTTCTAGGGTTCAGGGTAGCCCTTAAATACTAAATTTAAGGGCGTGTTTAGGTCTGGGGGGTTAGTAGCCAATGGCTACTAGCCCTGAGGGTGGGTACACCCTCTTTGTGCCTCCTCCCAAGGGGAGGGGGTCACAATCCTAACCCTATTGGGGGAATCCTCCATCTGCAAGATGGAGGATTTCTAAAAGTTAGAGTCACCTCAGCTCAGGACACCTTAGGGGCTGTCCTGACTGGCCAGTGACTCCTCCTTGTTATTCTCATTATTTTCTCCGGCCTTGCCGCCAAAAGTGGGGCCTGGCCGGAGGGGGCGGGCAACTCCACTAGCTGGAGTGTCCTGCTGGGTTGGCACAAAGGAGGTGAGCCTTTGAGGCTCACCGCCAGGTGTGACAATTCCTGCCTGGGGGAGGTGTTAGCATCTCCACCCAGTGCAGGCTTTGTTACTGGCCTCAGAGTGACAAAGGCACTCTCCCCATGGGGCCAGCAACATGTCTCGGTTTGTGGCAGGCTGCTAAAACTAGTCAGCCTACACAGATAGTCGGTTAAGTTTCAGGGGGCACCTCTAAGGTGCCCTCTGTGGTGTATTTTACAATAAAATGTACACTGGCATCAGTGTGCATTTATTGTGCTGAGAAGTTTGATACCAAACTCCCCAGTTTTCAGTGTAGCCATTATGGTGCTGTGGAGTTCGTGTTTGACAGACTCCCAGACCATATACTCTTATGGCTACCCTGCACTTACAATGTCTAAGGTTTTGTTTAGACACTGTAGGGGTACCATGCTCATGCACTGGTACCCTCACCTATGGTATAGTGCACCCTGCCTTAGGGCTGTAAGGCCTGCTAGAGGGGTGTCTTACCTATACTGCATAGGCAGTGAGAGGCTGGCATGGCACCCTGAGGGGAGTGCCATGTCGACTTACTCATTTTGTTCTCACTAGCACACACAAGCTGGCAAGCAGGGTGTCTGTGCTGAGTGAGAGGTCTCCAGGGTGGCATAAGACATGCTGCAGCCCTTAGAGACCTTCCTTGGCATCAGGGCCCTTGGTACTAGAAGTACCAGTTACAAGGGACTTATCTGAATGCCAGGGTGTGCCAATTGTGGATACAATGGTACATTTTAGGTGAAGGAACACTGGTGCTGGGGCCTGGTTAGCAGGGTCCCAGCACACTTCTCAGTCAAGTCAGCATCAGTATCAGGCAAAAAGTGGGGGGTAACTGCAACAGGGAGCCATTTCTTTACACAAGCCCCCCCCAGCCCACAGGCCAGGAGACTCAGCCAACGCTGGAAGAGTCTTCCTAGTCTGTCAGGCGAGGAAGAGTAGAGGAAATGGCTGGTTTGTTGCAGGGCCTACTCTGCCTTACATCCTCCTGTTCAGGTCATTCCCTCTGGGGAACTGACCCACTTCCACAGTGATAGGACCTAGTCTGAACTGCCTCTTGTCTGTGCTTTTTATGTCTTCACCCATTCTCTCTATTTTGAGGTCAGAGGTATCCACCTCTGCTAATCTTATCTTAGCCAGGGTCACCCCTAGCTTACCCAAAGAGGTTACCCAGAGCTGGAGTAACCCCACCATGACCAACAGGGTCAGGGGGCCTAACTTGTTATTTGGCATGGGGTCAGACCACCATGCCAAGGATAGTGCAGCCATAAAGGCTAACACCCAGCAGAGGCCACTGACAGCTGTCAGTGCCCAGAACCACACCTTTAGCTCTTCGCCTAAAAGGGAAGGGGCTAAGTTACAGGCTTCTTTGGGTTCAGGTTGCCTGTCTGCTGTATTAGAGTGGGGGGTTACCACATCTTGTAGTAAACACCCTTCTTCCACTCTTTCTTCTGTTAGCTGAGGAGCCACCCACTCAGGTTTAACAGTTGCCTGACTAGCCAGGACTTCTTGTGGGTCAGGTTGGACTTTATCAGGGCCATTTTTGGAGTTCTCCCCTACTGGAGCAGAATCTCCTTGGCTTGCTGTAACCTTGGCTAAAGGTTGTCCACCCTTCCTACTCTGTTTTCTTTTCTTCTTCTTCTGGGGTCTGCTTGCATTTACTGCAGAGGCAGGACTTCCAGAATACTTGGGAGAGGACTGGCACTGGACCAGTTCCTCTCTTGGGCTCTGACTAACCTCTGGGTAGTCATTTCCAAGGAGACAATCAAGGGGGAGGTCTGTACTGACTACTACCCTTCTCCAGTTAAGAGTGCCACCCACTTCTATGGGCACTAAAGCCACAGGCCTCTTAGTGACCCTGTCTAGGCTAACTCTTACCCTGGCAGTCTCACCTGGGATGTACTGGTTTGAGAGCACCAGCCTGTCATGCACAATAGTGTGACTGGCACAAGTGTCTCTCAGGGCAGTGGTTGGGATTCCATTCACCAGTAGGTGGTGGAAGTGTCTACTTCCCTCTGGGATCTCCAACTCACCTGTTGGGCCCTGTTTCCAGTTGAAGGCTATGAAGACCTCCTCATCTGAGGAGTCATCTCCCATGGCTACACTGGTTACCCCTGGAATCTTGTTCTGGGGTTTGTTTTTGGGACAAGAAGTGTCCTTGGTGTGGTGCCCAGACTGTTTACAGTTGTGGCACCATGCCTTAGTGGCATCCCAGTTCTTACCCTGGTACCCACCTTTGTTTTGGGTTGTGTCTTGGGGCCCACCCACCTGTTCTGGTTTTTGGGGGCCTACAGAGGACTCTTTTTCTTTGTTTCTAGTGTCACCCACTTTCTCCTGGGGAGTTTTTGTAACCCCTTTCTTTTGGTCACCCCCAGTGGAAGTTTTGGTTACCCTAGTCTTGACCCAGTGGTCTGCCTTCTTTCCCAATTCTTGGGGAGAAATTGGACCTAGGTCTACCAGATACTGATGCAACTTTTCATTGAAGCAGTTACTTAAAATGTGTTCTTTCATAAACAAATTATAAAGCCCAACATAGTCACACACTTCATTTCCAGTTAACCAACCATCTAGTGTTTTTACTGAGTAGTCTACAAAATCAACCCAGGTCTGGCTCGAGGATTTTTGAGCCCCCCTGAACCTAATTCTATACTCCTCAGTGGAGAATCCAAAGCCCTCAATCAGGGTACCCTTCATGAGGTCATAAGATTCTGCATCTTTTCCAGAGAGTGTGAGGAGTCTATCCCTACACTTTCCAGTGAACATTTCCCAAAGGAGAGCACCCCAGTGAGATCTGTTTACTTTTCTGGTTACACAAGCCCTCTCAAAAGCTGTGAACCATTTGGTGATGTCATCACCATCTTCATATTTTGTTACAATCCCTTTGGGGATTTTTAGGATGTCAGGAGAATCTCTGACCCTATTTAAGTTGCTGCCACCATTGATGGGACCTAGGCCCATCTCTTTTCTTTCCCTTTCTATGGCTAGGAGCTGCTTTTCCAAAGCCAATCTTTTGGCCATCCTGGCTAACTGGATGTCCTCTTCACTGGGGTTATCCTCAGTGATTTCAGAGGTGTTGGTCTCTCCTGTGAGGGAACCAGCATCTCTGACTATTATTTTTGGAGTCAGGGTTTGAGGGACCCTGTTCTCCCTAGATAGGACTGGTAGGGGGGAATTGTCCTCCAAGTCACTATCCTCTTCCTCTGAGTTGCCACCCTCAGAGGGGTTGGCCTTTTCAAACTCTGCCAAAAGCTCCTGGAGCTGTATTTTGGTAGGTTTGGGGCCCATTGTTATTTTCTTTAGTTTACAGAGTGACCTTAGCTCTCTCATCTGTAGATGGAGGTAAGGTGTGGTGTCGAGTTCCACCACATTCACATCTGTGCTAGACATTTTGCTTCTAAAAGTTGGAATACTTTTTAAGAATCTATAACTGGTTCTAGAATCTAATTCAAACTTTTACAAACTTTTAAACTCTAAAAGAAATGCTAAACAGGATCTAACACAAGGCCCTAGCAGGTCTTTTAAGAATTTAGAAAACTTTTCAAATTGCAAAAATCAATTTCTAATGACAATTTTGGAATTTGTCGTGTGATCAGGTATTGGCTGAGTAGTCCAGCAAATGCAAAGTCTTGTACCCCACCGCTGATCCACCAATGTAGGAAGTTGGCTCTGTATGTGCTATTTCAAAGTAAGGAATAGCATGCACAGAGTCCAAGGGTTCCCCTTAGAGGTAAAATAGTGGTAAAAATAGATAATACTAATGCTCTATTTTGTGGTAGTGTGGTCGAGCAGTAGGCTTATCCAAGGAGTAGTGTTAAGCATTTGTTGTACATACACATAGACAATAAATGAGGTACACACACTCAGAGACAAATCCAGCCAATAGGTTTTTATATAGAAAAATATCTTTTCTTAGTTTATTTTAGGAACCACAGGTTCAAATTTAACATGTAATATCTTGTTCGAAAGGTATTGCAGGTAAGTACTTTAGGAACTTCAAATCATCAAAATTGCATGTATACTTTTCAAGTTACTGTCAAATAGCTGTTTCAAAAGTGGACACTTAGTGCAATTTTCACAGTTCCTGGGGGAGGTAAGTTTTTGTTAGTTTTACCAGGTAAGTAAGACACTTACAGGGTTCAGTTCTTGGTCCAAGGTAGCCCACCGTTGGGGGTTCAGAGCAACCCCAAAGTCACCACACCAGCAGCTCAGGGCCGGTCAGGTGCAGAGTTCAAAGTGGTGCCCAAAACACATAGGCTAGAATGGAGAGAAGGGGGTGCCCCGGTTCCGGTCTGCTTGCAGGTAAGTACCCGCGTCTTCGGATGGCAGACCAGGGGGGTTTTGTAGGGCACCGGGGGGGACACAAGTCCACACAGAAATTTCACCCTCAGCAGCGCGGGGGCGGCCGGGTGCAGTGTAGGAACAGGCGTCGGGTTCGCAATGTTAGTCTATGAGAGATCTCGGGATCTCTTCAGCGCTGCAGGCAGGCAAGGGGGGGATTCCTCGGGGAAACCTCCACTTGGGCAAGGGAGAGGGACTCCTGGGGGTCACTTCTCCAGTGAAAGTCCGGTCCTTCAGGTCCTGGGGGCTGCGGGTGCAGGGTCTCTCCCAGGCGTCGGGACTTTAGGTTCAAAGAGTCGCGGTCAGGGGAAGCCTCGGGATTCCCTCTGCAGGCGGCGCTGTGGGGGCTCAGGGGGGACAGGTTTTGGTACTCACAGTATCAGAGTAGTCCTGGGGTCCCTCCTGAGGCGTCGGATCTCCACCAGTCGAGTCGGGGTCGCCGGGTGCAGTGTTGCAAGTCTCACGCTTCTTGCGGGGAGCTTGCAGGGTTCTTTAAAGCTGCTGGAAACAAAGTTGCAGCTTTTCGTGGAGCAGGTCCGCTGTCCTCGGGAGTTTCTTGTCTTTTCGAAGCAGGGGCAGTCCTCAGAGGATGTCGAGGTCGCTGGTCCCTTCGGAAGGCGTCGCTGGAGCAGGATCTTTGGAAGGCAGGAGACAGGCCGGTGAGTTTCTGGAGCCAAGGCAGTTGTCGTCTTCTGGTCTTCCGCTGCAGGGGTTTTCAGCTGGGCAGTCCTTCTTCTTGTTGCAGGAATCTAATTTTCTAGGGTTCAGGGTAGCCCTTAAATACTAAATTTAAGGGCGTGTTTAGGTCTGGGGGGTTAGTAGCCAATGGCTACTAGCCCTGAGGGTGGGTACACCCTCTTTGTGCCTCCTCCCAAGGGGAGGGGGTCACAATCCTAACCCTATTGGGGGAATCCTCCATCTGCAAGATGGAGGATTTCTAAAAGTTAGAGTCACCTCAGCTCAGGACACCTTAGGGGCTGTCCTGACTGGCCAGTGACTCCTCCTTGTTATTCTCATTATTTTCTCCGGCCTTGCCGCCAAAAGTGGGGCCTGGCCGGAGGGGGCGGGCAACTCCACTAGCTGGAGTGTCCTGCTGGGTTGGCACAAAGGAGGTGAGCCTTTGAGGCTCACCGCCAGGTGTGACAATTCCTGCCTGGGGGAGGTGTTAGCATCTCCACCCAGTGCAGGCTTTGTTACTGGCCTCAGAGTGACAAAGGCACTCTCCCCATGGGGCCAGCAACATGTCTCGGTTTGTGGCAGGCTGCTAAAACTAGTCAGCCTACACAGATAGTCGGTTAAGTTTCAGGGGGCACCTCTAAGGTGCCCTCTGTGGTGTATTTTACAATAAAATGTACACTGGCATCAGTGTGCATTTATTGTGCTGAGAAGTTTGATACCAAACTCCCCAGTTTTCAGTGTAGCCATTATGGTGCTGTGGAGTTCGTGTTTGACAGACTCCCAGACCATATACTCTTATGGCTACCCTGCACTTACAATGTCTAAGGTTTTGTTTAGACACTGTAGGGGTACCATGCTCATGCACTGGTACCCTCACCTATGGTATAGTGCACCCTGCCTTAGGGCTGTAAGGCCTGCTAGAGGGGTGTCTTACCTATACTGCATAGGCAGTGAGAGGCTGGCATGGTACCCTGAGGGGAGTGCCATGTCGACTTACTCATTTTGTTCTCACTAGCACACACAAGCTGGCAAGCAGGGTGTCTGTGCTGAGTGAGAGGTCTCCAGGGTGGCATAAGACATGCTGCAGCCCTTAGAGACCTTCCTTGGCATCAGGGCCCTTGGTACTAGAAGTACCAGTTACAAGGGACTTATCTGAATGCCAGGGTGTGCCAATTGTGGATACAATGGTACATTTTAGGTGAAGGAACACTGGTGCTGGGGCCTGGTTAGCAGGGTCCCAGCACACTTCTCAGTCAAGTCAGCATCAGTATCAGGCAAAAAGTGGGGGGTAACTGCAACAGGGAGCCATTTCTTTACAGCCACCAAAGCATGGAGAGGGGCACACACCGCCAAATGCAGCACACCTGGGACCCACGCAGCCCTTACCAATAGTGAATGCCTACGAGCTAGGTAGCAAGATTGTCTTAGATTCCTACCGCTGTGGATGAATAGGAGATGGAAACACCCCCCGTGTACAGAACCCTGGTGGACTTGGCAACACTGGAGGACAGGCACATTATCCTCTCCTATAGACTTGACAGGGCCACAGTCACGGAGCTGTGTGCCCAACTGGAGCCTGACCTGATATCTTCTATCCGTCACCCCACTGGGATCCCCCCTCTTGAGCAAGTGCTATCTGTACACCATTTCCTGGCAACTGGTTCTTTCCAAGTGACAGTGGGCTTGGCAGCAGGAATGTTACAGCCAATGTTCTCAATAGTGCTGATAAGAGTGTTGTCTGCCCTGATAAAACACATGTGCAGCTACATTGTTTTCCCCGAGGTTGAAGATTTTTCCACATTAAAGGCTGAGTTTTACGCAATGGGACATATCTCCAACATAACTGAGCTGACTGAAGGAACACATATTGCATTTGTCCCTCTCTGGCAGAATGAACAGGTGTTCATTAATCGGAAGAGTTTCCCCTCTATGAATGTTCGGATGCTGTGCGTTGCGGACCAGTACATCTCCCATGTCAATGCTAAGTATCCTAGGTCGGTGCATGATGCCTTTGTCCTAAGGAATAGCAGCATTCCAAATGTGAAGGCCGAACTACAGAGGCACAGGGTGAGGCCAAAAGGTGAGCCCTAGTTCCCACCCCATATATCTTAGTGTATGGGTATGGTGTGGGCCATATGGGATAGTGTGTGGCTAAATATTGTCTCTCAATATTTGCAGGTGACTCTGGTTACCGAAACCTATCATGGCTGCTGACCCCTGTGAGGAATGCCAGGACAGGGGCAGAAGAATGTTATAATGAGGCACATTGGCAAACCAGAAGGATAATTGAAAGGACCTTTGGCCTCCTGAAGGCCAGGTTCCGGTGCCCCCATCTAACAGGTGGATCCATGTGCTACTCATCAAAGAAGGTCTGCCAGATAGTGGTGGCATGCTGCATGTTGCATACCTGGCCCTCTGACGCCATGTCCTAGTCCTGTTGGAGGAGGAGGCTGGAGATGCCCATGTGACAGCAGTAGATCCTGTGGACAGTGAGGATGACGAGGCAGAGGATGATGATGAGGACAACAGAACATATGTGATCTGACAATACTTCCTATGACACACAGGAAGGAAAGTGTTACCTCACATTTCAATGACATTTGTTTTAATTTGTGTGGCAATGTGTTGTGTTCTACAGGTTAGCGTCGCATAAAGAATGAAGGAACCGTGTTCAGTTCTGTTGAATTAACCTGTTTAATCGTTAACTCCTCACTCATCGTCTCCTCAACTCCAGTAAACAAACAGTTTTTCCCCAACATTCTAAGGCAAGCTCCCGGGCATTCCAATGGCCAACATTCTTAGGAGCTCTTGGACTATACCACTATACCGAATTACTACTAACATGAAAGATGCATATTATACGCTGATTTATATGTTTAACCATTTTGTCCTAAATCAATAACTATAATACAGATTAATATGAACAACACGTACATTCATACATTGTTTGGTTACAACAATTAATTCATGGAAACTGGTCATTTGTCAGTACATACATACATTGCTCAGTTACAACATATCTCCCTTTCTTACTGTTCAAAGGCAAAGTCCTTGTGCCATGTAGGGCGCTTGGTGGTCCTGGCGTGTCTGTTTCGGTAGTAGCGCTCCTGCACGTCATCCCTTTTATCGTCTGGAATCTGTCCTGACACACCCGATGGTTCTTTGCTACAAGAAATTCTGTCCATACTCCACAACCTGCCATCTTCTAGCGTTACAACATTCTTTTGTACTTTAATGATTCTTTGTGGTTGAGAAAACTTGCTACCATCCCTTTTTGTAGGTTCAGGAAGCTTAACTTTAATCCATTGTCCCACCCTCCATGGTCTCCACCGGGTACGAAAGCGATTGTCATACCACTTCCTATATTTCTCTTGATGATGCCTGACTTTAGCTGCAGCTTCCTCACGCTGCTCAACAAATGATTCCCCCTCCTTCAGCCAATTAGGACTAAGGGGGTGATTCTAACCCTGGCGGTCGGTGTTAAAGTGGCGGCCAACCCGCCAACAGGCTGGCGGTCCAAAAAATGGAATTCTGACCCTGGCGGGAACCGCCAACACAGCCCGCCAACTTAACACTCCGACCGCCCCGGAGATACAGACAAACAGCGCGGCGGTCACCGCCAACAGGCAGGCGGCAGACAATGTACCGCCCACACTATCATAACTCACCAATCCGCCACCTTTTCCGGGGCGGGAGCACCGCCGATAAAAACACGGCGGAAACAGACTACGAACGGGAAAACGCTCACCAAAACACACTCCACGAGTACGGAGGACAGCATGGAACCCGAATTAAACATCCTACCTGCTCTCGTCTACCTTCTCATCTACCACGAGTACGAAGTCCGGCGCAGACGACAACGGTGAGTACTGCACCTACGACACACGGGAGGGGGAGGACGAAAGGTTACGGGCACACACATATGCGACCCCCCCCCCCCCAATCATGTACTCACCAATGCAGAGCACCAAGTCACAGTGACACCACCCAAACACCCCTGAAAAATGCTAGGACATAATCATATTTGGAATAAATATTTATGTACCAAAAAGCTCCAGAAAATTAGCCTACAACCATGAAAGATATCCACAACAAAACAAATGACATACACATCAGTGTATAACTGAAGTACCAAGTCCTGCACATCCTACGAATTCAGCATGTCCGTGGGCCAAAGTCTTGAGAAACAAGGGCAAAGCCCACACAGGAGACCTGAGTCCTTTGGAGAGAACACTGCAGGGGCATCAGATGTAAAAACTACAGGCACCTCAGGGGGAAGGGAAGGGTGGGGCACCACAGCCACATGAGTCCACGACGCCAGATTCACGAGGAGCCACCATGCCCACGGGACCATCCTGGGGAGTGCAAAGCCACAGTCTGTCAAGTCTCTGCAGTGGGTGGATTGCCCACTGGACCATCCTGGGGAGTGCAAAGCCACAGTCTCTCAATGTCTCTACAGTGGGTGGGCTGCCCACTGGGCCATCCTGGGGAGTGCAAAGCCACAGTCTCTCAAGTCTCTGCAGTGGGTGGATTGCCCACTGGACCATCCTGGGGAGTGCAAAGCCACAGTCCATCAGGTGGATGACAGTCTCCACTGGTCAAGGAGGAGGCATGGTGGGCACAATGAACCATCAACGGTGCTTGAGACGGCGGTGCCCTGTTCAGCGGTGCTTGAGACGGCGGGGCCCATCGGAGCGGTGCTTGACAGGAAGGGCCCAGCGGAGCGGTGCTTGAGACGGCGGGGCCCAGCAGGCCGGTGCTTGACAGGAAGGGCCCAGCGGAGCGGTGCTTGAGACGGCGGGGCCCAGCGGAGCGGTGCTTGAGACGGCGGGGCCCAGCGGAGCGGTGCTTGAGAGGAAGGGCACAGCGGAGCGGTGCTTGACAGGAAGGGCCCAGCGGAGCAGTGCTTGAGAGGAAGGGCCCAGCGGAGCGGTGCTTGAGAGGAAGGGCCCAGCGGAGCGGTGCTTGAGAGGAAGGGCCCAGCGGAGCGGTGCTTGACAGGAAGGGCCCAGCGGAGCGGTGCTTGAGACGGCGGGGCCCAGCGGAGCAGTGCTTGACAGGAAGGGCCCAGCGGAGCGGTGCTTGAGACGGCGGGGCCCAGCGGAGCGGTGCTTGACAGGAAGGGCCCAGCGGAGTGGTGCTTGAGACGGCGGGGCCCAGCGGAGCGGTGCTTGACAGGAAGGGCCCAGCGGATCGGTGCTTGAGACGGCGGGGCCCAGCGGAGCGGTGCTTGAGACGGCGGGGCCCAGCGGAGCGGTGCTTGACAGGAAGGGCCCAGCGGAGCGGTGCTTGAAATGAAGGGCCCAGCGGAGCGGTGCTTGACAGGAAGGGCCCAGCGGAGCGGTGCTTGAAATGAAGGGCCCAGCGGAGCGGTGCTTGAGACGGCACGGCGGGGCCCTGTTCAGCGGTACTCTTCTGCACCGCGGGCCCTGTTCAGCGGTGCCTATCTCCACGGCGGGGCCCTGTTCAGCGGTGCTCTTCTGCACCGTGGGCCCTGTTCAGCGGTGCCTATCTCCACGGCGGGGCCCTGTTCAGCGGTGCTCTTCTGCACCGCGGGCCCTGTTCAGCGGTGCCTATCTCCACGGCGGGGCCCTGTTCAGCGGTACTCTTCTGCACCGCGGGCCCTGTTCAGCGGTGCCTATCTCCACGGCGGGGCCCTGTTCAGCGGTGCTCTTCTGCACCGCGGGCCCTGTTCAGCGGTGCCTATCTCCACGGCGGGGCCCTGTTCAGCGGTGCTCTTCTGCACCGCGGGCCCTGTTCAGCGGTGCCCATCCAGCAGGTCAAGGGAGCCAGACCTGGCCTGGACTCCCTGTTCAGTCGCCCTCGGACCGTGACGTTTCTGGACCCTTCGGGGACGGACTCCTTGCCTCCTTAGTGTCCTCCTTCCCAGCTGGGATGTGGCATGTGGGGTCCACCTTCTCCGCGCTCCTGCTGCCCTTCCGCTCCTTTGATGGGGCTCTCGGGCCCTTGCCTCCCCCAGATGGTGTGGGTGGTGAAGTGGCCGCACATTGCTCCTTGGGGGCAGCCCTGTCGGTCCTCGCACGGCGGTCCTTGGTTTTGCGGGTCCTCTTGCCGGGGGGGGGGCTGGACGTGTCCTTGCTGCTGATCGATGTGTCACTGCTGGCAAAGGGTGGGCTCCAGAACCCAGGCACAACAGTGACACCCGAAGCTGGGCTGGTGGTGGCTGCGGTGCTCTTGGGACTCTTTGAAGATGGATGGGGGAGGTCATCGGGGGGAAAGATGTTAAGGTTAGCCAGGAAAAGTTTTTTAGGGCCAAGGTAAAGGGTAGGAGAAGTGGAGATGGAAGTGGAGGTAGAGGAGGTGGTTGTAGGAGAGTCAGGTGTGCTGTCATTGGGTGAAGGTGCTGGTGCTGTAGGCTGTCGTGAGGTGGATGGCTGTTGGGTGGGTGGCTGCCTGCGTTTGTGTGTCTTGGAAGAGGGGGTGACAGACACAGTGGGAGAGGACACAGGGGACGTGTACATGGCAGTGGGGGTGGTGACTGCACGAGTGTGGACTGTACTGGAGGGTGAGGTGGTAATGGAAGCACTGGCTGATGTTGGGGTGCATGCAGGTGTGAGTGTAGACGTCACAGGGAGGGAGGAGGGAGACGAGGAGGAGGGGAAACAGGGGTGGCAGTGGCTGTTGGCATGTCTGCATCTGGGTGTTGCTCGGGTGAGTGTTTGCGGGATCTGTGGTGCTTGTGTTTGGATGAGCTGCTCTTGGGTGTTGAGGTGTGTGCAGGCTGGTCTGATGGTGTGGATGGGATAGGCTGAGGAACAGGAGACAGAGACAGGCTGGAGGCAGTCAGAAGAGGGAGGCTGGAAACAGGGACAATGGCTGCCGTCAGTGCTGAGGCCAGAGCAGTGAACGCTCGTTGATGGGCAGCCTGACCCGAATGAATGCCCTCCAGGTACGCATTGCTCTGTTGCACCTCCCTTTGCACACCCTGGATGGCATTCAGAAGGGTCGTCTGCCCAACAATGAGCGTCCTTACCAGGTCAATGAGCTCCGCACTGAGGGCAGCAGGGGCAACAGGGGCAGGGGCTGAGGTGCCTGGGGCGAAGGAGACGCGCGCCTTCCTGGGCGAACCGGCACAGAGCGAAGACTGAGGGGCTGCTGGGAGGGCGGGGCTGGTGCGCTGGGTGGCGGCTGTACCTGTAGAGGCGGGGGGCACGGATGTTACCGCCACCCCTAGGGAGCTCCCATCCGAGGACGTGTCGCTTTCGCTGCTATCACCAGCGGTCCCCGTCGTGGTGCTCCCCTCGCCCTCCGGATCACTGGTGCCCTCGGTGTCTGTTCCTGGGCCCACCGGGGCCTTGTGTCCTGCAGCTCCCTCGTGCTCCGATGCCATATCTCCTCCGCCTGATGATGCTAATGCACACATGCACAAGAAGATGAAGAGAAAGGGTGGGGGGAGAAAAAAGAAGACCAGGTTGAGTGCATGCAATGTCAACACCGTTGGCGGAGAGGACAGACACAGGTGCCTAATGCACTAAGCCGCGCATTCGGGGTACACTACTCAGTACTACTGACTAAGACAACAGGCCAATAGACGTCAAACGCGCACATGGGAGATGCTGGACCTTCAATGGCTGTACTTGTCACCCTACAGAGGTGGGGGCCGGGGGCACAGGGCCATGCCTAAGGGAGAGGACTACACTACAGAAAGCGCCCTGGCCTAATGTCACCCACAGCCCTCCTCCCCCACCCAGACGCCTCCACTGCGCAGAAAGATAGGAGAATGTGCTGATACTCACCCCCTTGTGTCTGCTGTGATGTCTTAAAGCGCCCATCCAATTCAGGGTAGGCCACAGCCAGGATCCGGGACATCAGGGGGGTCATGGTGCGACTGGCACCCCTCCTAGGTTGGGAGGCCATCCCCAGCAGTGTTTCTGCGGTCTTCCTTGTTCCGCGGCGGATGTCCTCCCACCTCTTGCGGCAGTGGGTGCCCCGTCTGTTGTGGACCCCCAAGGTCCGGACTTCCTTGGCGATGGCACGCCAAATCTCGATCTTCTGATGGGCGCTGACCTATTAGACATGTACAGGGTGGAAAGGAGGAAATCATCAATGGCCTGCATGTTAGATGTAATTGCCCCCCCCCCACCCACTTTGCCATATGGCACATGCTCTCATCTGTCGGGCGTTGCACTCCTCATTCGCCCCCCACCCCACCAACTTACATCCACCCCAATCCACACAGGCATAGCCCATTCCATTAGCACCCGGGGTACTCACTTGTTGGTCTGGAGGACCGTAGAGTAGCGCATACTGGGGGAGGACCCCATCCACGAGCTTGTCCAATTCTTCAGACGTGAAGGCAGGGGCCCTTTCCCCAGTCACAGCAGCCACTGTATCTTCCAGACCGAGGTCACAGCAGCACTTGCAGTATAGGTCCTCTCCTGTGGATGATCAGGTCTCGAGTGATTAAGCAGATAGAAAATGGCGGTCACGTCCGCTGCGGTGCGTACCGCGGCGGTGCGTACCGCGACCGCCGGCGCACTTCGTTATTGGCTCCTGAAACCCATAGGCTTCAATGTTAACCAATGCGGCTTTGCGCCGCGGTCTTCGACCGCCTACCGCCACGGTGTGCCCCGCCAGCGCAGTGACCTCACATCCCATTGTCCCACTTCACAGGTCAGGCAGCCGCCATTTCAAGGGCCCACATGGCTTAATTTTGACTGCGACACACAGGCCTAGGCCTTGCATTGCCACACATACACGCCTTTCAACCCATTGCCATTCTTTAACTGTGCAAGCTGTCTGTACGTACCTGTGGTTTGGCTGACTCTGTGCTCCATGTTGTCCTTCCTAGGCACCGTCCGCTGGGACTTGGGATGAGAAGGAGGAATCCTCGCGTGTACCGACCGCTGGTGGACCTGTCGACAATGGAAGAACGCCATATAATCCTTCGATACCGACTTGACCGTGCCACTATCCATGAACTGTGTGCCCAGCTGGAGCCAGCCCTGATGTCCCCCATCCGCCAACCCACAGGGATTCCCCCTCTGGTGCAGGTTTTGTCAGTCCTCCATTTTTTGGCCAGTGGGTCATTCCAGACCACAGTGGCCATGTCATCTGGAATGTCTCAGCCTATGTTTTCAAAGATTTTAAGCAGAGTGTTGTCTGCCCTGATGAAACTCATGCGGAGCTACATCATTTTCCCCGAGGAGGGTGACTTGCCCACAGTGAAGGGTGATTTCTATGCCCTTGGACATATCCCCAACATCATTGGTGCCATTGATGGGACCCATGTGGCTTTGGTACCCCCAAAAGACGATGAGCAGGTGTACCGAAACAGAAAGAATTATCATTCGATGAATGTCCAGGTGGTCTGTTTGGCTGACCAGTACATCTCCCATGTAAATGCCAAGTTCCCAGGGTCAGTGCATGACGTGTATGTGATGCGAAATAGCAGCATCCCCTATGTGATGGAGCAGCTACAGAGACAACGTGTGTGGCTAATAGGTGACTCTGGTTACCCCAACCTGCCGTGGCTACTGACCCCAGTAAGGAATCCCCGGACAAGGGCAGAGGAACGCTACAATGAGGCCCATGGGCGTACAAGGAGGGTGATTGAGCGAACCTTTGGCCTCCTGAAGGCCAGGTTTAGGTGCCTGCATATGACTGGTGGATCCCTAATGTACTCACCAAAGAAGGTGTGCCATATCATCGTGGCGTGCTGTATGCTTCACAACCTGGCTTTGCGACGCCAGGTGCCTTTCCTACAGGAGGATGGTCCAGATGGTGGTGTTGTAGAAGCCGTGGAGCCTGTGGAGAGTGAAGAGGAGGAAGACTCTGAGGACGACACAGACAATAGGGACAGAGTGATACAACAGTATTTCCAGTAACACCCAGGTAAGAATCACCCACGCCATTTCACAATTGCTTCTAGCCTCCTGCATCTGTACTTTCTGTAGTTCCCCACAGATGTTTTTTATTAATTTATGCCTTTCCCTTCCCTTCTCAGTGCTGTCTGACTCAGTACCTGACTTCTGCTTGGTTCGCCCATGAAATACAGCGTATTGACATTGGTATGTTGTCATGACTAATTGACAGAACAGAAATTGAACAGTAATATGTTATCCCTTTGTTGATAATACAGCATGACTCAAAACAGGTTTGTGTGCAAAATGTGATTTATTTACAGTGCTAGATACCGGTACATGTGATTCTAAGGGTGATGGGTGGGGGTGGAGGAATATCCATGGCAGAGTCCAGTTCTCAGTCTCACAGGTGCATTGTTCTTTGGCCTGTGGAAGGATGGAGCATAGGCAGTTCATGGTTGGACAGGGTGGCAATGTGGGACAGTGGGAAGACTTGAGGGGGTATGTCCTGCTGGCGGGGGTCTTGACATCCTACTCTGTCTTTTTCTTTGGTCTCAGGCTCCTCTTACGGGGTGGTTGTTCTTCAGCAGGAGGTGGGGTTCTGGGGGGCTGTCGAGGTGTTGGGACCTCCTGTCCACTAGCGCCGGCGGAGGTGGTAGGCTGTTCCTGGTCCGGCCTAGTGACAGGGGCCCTGTGTGGTGCACCATGGTCCCGCAACGCGTCCTCTATCCTGTGGAGGGCCAGGACGATGGTCCCCATTGCGGTCCCGATGATTCTCAGCTCCTCCCTGAACCCCATGTAGCGTTCCTCCTGCTGTGCCTGGATCTCAGTGAACCTGGCCAGTACCGTCGCCATCGTTTCTTGGGAGTGGTGGTAGGCCCCCATGAGGGTGGTGAGGGCCTCTTGGAGAGTGGGTTCCCTGGGCCTCTCCTCCCCCCCCTGTCGCACAGCAGCCCTCCGAGCTGCCCGGTTTCCCCCGGCCTCTGTCCCCTGGCCGGTGTGCCCGCTCCCACTGCCCCCAGGTCCCTGTTGTTGTTGGGGTGTCGGGTTAGCCTGGGTGCCCTGTAGTGGCAGACACACCGCTGATTGAGCTGTCCTAGAGACAGAGGCATGGGCCCGCTGGGTGGGAGCTGTGCTGGTGTCGGCAGAGGGGGTCGGGTCTGGTGTGGCCTGTGTCTGGGTGAGGGGAACCGACTGCCCAGAGGTCCCCGATGGTCCGGGCTGGTCATCAGGTTCACTGTCGACAGAGCTGCTATCCTCAGTGTGGGCCTGTTCCGGTGGTGGGATGGACACTTCTGGACCCTCCTGGCTGGTGTGTTGTCGTTCGGGTCCTGCATGGGGTAAGAGAGTTTGGTTATTGTTTCTGTGTGTGCAATAGCATGCGTGTTGTGGGTGCCCTTGTCCCCCAGTGCAGGCATTCCCTGGAGGGAGGTGTTGTGAGGGTATTTAGTGGGGGGGAGGGGTTAGTGCAGTGGTCATGCTTAGGTGATGGGTGCCCATGGTTTGTGTTGGCATGCAGGAGTTGGTGTTGGGATGGGTGGGTTGTGCTGGTGAGACATTGTCAGGAAGGATGTGTGCTGGGGGGGTTGGGGGTGAGGGTGGGGGTGTGGGTTGGCATGCTTGTGGGGTGTGGGGGATATAGTAGTTGAGATGGGACTTACCAGAGTCCATTCCTCCGGCTACTCCTGCGAGGCCCTGAGGATGCAGGATGGTCAAGACCTCTTGCTCCCACGATGTAAATTCGGGAGGGGTGGGTGGGGGTCCGCCGCCAGTCTTCTGGACCGCGATGTTGTGCCTGGAGACCATCGACCGGACCTTCCCCCGTAGGTCGTTCCATCTTTTGCGGATGTCCTCCCTATTCCTGGGATGCTGTCCCACCGCGTTGACCCTGTCCACGATCTGCTGCCATAGCTCCGCCTTCCTGGCTATACTGGTGTGCTGCACCTGCGAGCCGAAGAGCTGGGGTTCCACTCTTAGGATTTCCTCCACCATGACCCGGAGTTCTTGGTCAGAAAATCGTGGATGCCTTTGGGGTGCCATGGGGTGGTGTGGGTGAGGTGTGGGGTGGTGTATGTGATGAGGAGTGTGTTGGTGAGTGGTGCTTTGTGCTACTATGTGGTGTGTGTGATGGTGTAGTGTGCCTCAGTGTGTCTTGCTTTGGATTGTCTGCTGTGTCTCTCTCTCCTTCTCTCAGTAATTGGGGTCGCAGGGGTTTGTGGGTGATGTGGGTGTGTGTTTTATAGTTGGTTGATTGTGTGGGAGTGGTGTGTGTATGTGTATCAGGTGTGTGTTTTTCAAATTGTCCAATGTGGCTGTGTTTTGGTGATGTGTGTGTATTCTGACCGCGGCGGTGTGTAGCGCCAATGGAATACCGCGTTTGAATGACCGCCGTGTGGATTCGTGGGTCGTAATGGCATGGGCGTATTTCTGTTGGCGTGACGGTGGAGGTTTGGTCATCTCCAGTTTATCGCTGCCCGCCGATGTGGCGGGCTGCAGTGGAGGACGGATTTTTGGAGGTTTGGCCGTTGTGGGTCAGAATGACCGTGGCGGTTGACCGCGGCGGTGTTATGGCGGTCTTCTGACCGGCGGTAAGGGCATTTTACCGCCGAGGTCAGAATCACCCCCTAAGTTTGGTACCCGGGTGCCTTCCTTTAAGTGAAATGAATGGTGAAATTCCCGTAACCAAATTCGGTGCGGTGTGATACGACCACAACATTTGCTTAAGAGCTATATCACCTGGTACGTGGTTTGTTTACGCCAGTTGCAAACACTCCTTAACCATCCTGTTGGCTCTCTCAACTAGACCATTGGCACGGGGGTTGTATAAAGCCGTTCTAAAATGGTGTATACCACACTTCAACAAAAACTCTCTCATGGTTTCTGAGGTGAACTGCACCCCATTGTCGGTCACTAAGGTGCTGGGTAATCCTTCCCTCAAGAATGCCTCCGAGAGGAAATCAATTGCATCCTGGGTAGTCACCTGATTCACTATCTTGAACATCATCCAGTGCGAGTGATAGTCTACTAGCACAAATATGAACCTGCCTTTGACACCTATTTGTGATATAGGTCCTAAAATATCCAATCCCTGCTGGTCCCACGGTTTGAGTGGAACAGGAATAGGGGACAATGGAGCCCTCCTTGTAACATTAGTCTTGTCACTCTGGGCACAGCTGATACAATCCCTCACTGCGTTCTCCACCAACTTATCCATAGTGGGGAACCAATAGGATGCTCGAAGTCTACTCTTGGTAAGGTTCCTCCCTAGATGCCCTTCGTGAGCCAGACCCACTAATTTGTCCCACAACTCACATGGAGGTACTACTCTCTCACCTCTCATTACCATGTCCTCGGATATGTGGAGTTCTGATCTCACTTCCCAATATCCTTTGAGCTCTTCTTCCAGAAATCTAGCTTTCTCTGGCCACCCTTTGACAATTTTTTCCCGGAGCATTTTTAATATATGATCATTTGAATTTTTCTCTACCCATTCATCTCTTGTAAGGCCGGCCAGTTCTATGTGTAGTACAGGTTCTAGTGTGTCACTCTTTTCTTCCATTCCAACCCCCCTCGGTGATCTGGATAGGAAGTCAGCCACCACGTTATTTTTCCCAGGGACATATTCCACCCCAAAATTATACCCTTCTAATCCTAAAATCCACTTGGCAATGCGTGGAGTGGCATGTTCTCTTCCTTTGGTGGTGAATATTCTGGTGAGAGGTTTGTGGTCGGTTCTAATTGTGAAAGGTAGACCCCAAAGGAAGAAATTAAAATGATTGATTGCCCAATAGCATGCCAATGTTTCTCTCTCTATGGTGGAATAGTTCACCTCTGCTGCTGTCAATGACCTGGATGCAAATGCTATGATTCTTTCCTGTCCCTCCACCACTTGGGAAAGGGTGGCTCCAAGACCCTTCCCACTAGCGTCAGTAGTGACCCATGTTTTCCTTTTAAAATCAAATTTTCCTAGATTAGGAGAATTCACAATGGCCTCCTTCACCTTGCTAAAAGCCTCCTGACATTCCATATTCCATTCAAATGGGACATTTTTTTTTAACAATGCTCTCATGGAAGCTGTGCACTCGGCAAAATTATGTACAAACTTGTTCATGTACTCAGCTAAGCCTAGGAAGGATTTGAGTTCCTGCTTGTTGGTAGGTGCAGGTGCCTCTTTCACAGCAACCACCAAATCCAATTTAGGCTCCACCCCATCCTTTGTGATTTTATGGCCCAAATAGTCAACTGACTCTACTCCAATTTGGCATTTATCTCTATGGATAGTCATGCCAGCACGTTCCAGTGCCGAAAACACCTTCCGCAAGGTAACATCATGTTCGCTCTCCGTAACACCATAAACAAGAATATCGTCCTGGAAGCACATTACCCGGTTTATACCCTGCAATATGCTTTGCATGATACGCTGGAAAACAGCCGCCGCCGAGGCTAAGCCAAAAGGCATTCTGCAAAATCTGAACGCTCCATATGGGGTGATAAAAGAGGTGAGAGAACAAGAGGAAGGATGAAGTTCAACCTGGTGATATGCTGAGGACAGGTCTATCACACTGAAGAATTTGGCTGGGCCCATGGTGCTCAACATCTCATTAATCCTGGGTAGGGAAACCTATCCACCCATATATTGGCATTTAAGTCCCTAAGGTCAACACATAAACGGATTCCTCTTCCTCCCGATTTACTTGTGACTACAATGGGGGCCAACCATAATGAACTTTCAATAGGTTCTATAACTCCTAATTCTACCAGTTTGTTCAGTTCTTGTTTAAGAGACTCCTGCATAAGATAGGGGATCGGTCGGGCCTTATGGACTTTCGGCATAGCATTCTCCTTCATCTTTATCTAATGTTGGTAGTTCTTAAGCAACCCAAACCTATCTCCAAACAATTCTGAAAATTTCTCACAAACTCTCATGCCACATCTAGACTCACCCACTTGACGTACCGGTTCATCATTGTTGGGGTCAAGCTTAATTCCTAATTCCCTTTGATGTCTCCACCCTAAAAGATTGGAACCCTTGTCTGTGAAGTACACTTTCCCTTTTGTATGTCGACCTTTAAAGGTTATTCGGAGACATAACATACTCCTCAGAGGTATAGGGTCATTATTGTAACCTCCCGGAGAGATGTCTGCAGGTTGAAGTTTATACCCCTTATTTTTTAAATTCTTTTCAAAAACACTGTAATCCATAAATGTAAATGGAGAACAGGAGTCTGCAAACGCCCTTACACACACCCCCTCCAGTTCGATAACACACGTAGGGTATAAAGTACCTCCTTTTCCGCTCTCATTCAGGTTTTTCAACTGCAGCACACATTTGCTCTTAATATCTTGGGTCTCTTCAACAATATGTACATTCTTTTTCTCACTACGCTCACCCCTCTCATTCTTGCATACCCTTGCATAATGTCCCCTCGCACCACACTTACGACATACACAGTTGCGGGCCGGACACATAGGATTGTTGGCCAGATTTCTACTGTTTCCGCAGCTAAAACACTTGCTTTTAATTCCCTCCATGTTACTCAGGGTATTTTTCTTGAGAGAAACTTCATGAATTTTGCAATCTTCTTCTAGGTTGGGTGCACTACTCTCTAGTTTGGGATAAACCTTAACTTCTTTGACATCTTCTTCCCCTGAGGAACATTTAATTAGTTTCATGCATTCCACTGTGTGCTCTATTCCCTTTGCTATATCCACAGCCTCCTTCAAGGTAGGATTGTAAACTAACAATTTTTCCTGAATTTTCAAGGTATTGGTACACCTTACTAACTGGTCACGTATTAAGGAATCCTAAAGGTTACCAAACTCACAGGTGTTAGCCAGTCCCCTCAAACACGCAATATAGCTGGCTATTTTTTCATCCCTACCTTGCGTTCTACTAAAAAATGTATGTCTCTCAAGCACTACATTGACTTTGTGACCAAAATTATTATCTAACTTCCTTACCGTTTTCTCGTAATCATTTAAACCATCCCCCTCACCCTCCAATACATCATCAGGGTCTGTTAAATTTTCATACACCTTTCATCCATGTACTCCTAAATTGTGTAACAGAATATGTTGCTTCCTCAACGCCGAGAATTTTTCTCCTCCAATTGCTATCAAGTAGGATTCAAATAATTTCTCCCACTCTTTCCAGGGAAGGACTGGTTCACCAATTTCATTCAAAAATGGTGGGGGCTGTGACATACCAGTCGCCGTCTTTTTGCAAATTGTCACTATGATCCAAGAGGAATTTGAACTTAGGAGTATCTGAACACCTATACTCCTATACTTTTTTTGTTTCTATAATTCCCGTCTCTCAAGAATAAAATGCCAGCAGGCAAAATCTGGAAAAAAAAAAAAAAGGGAAAGAAATCCTCCAGATGAATTTATTTCTTACTTGACAGCGCTCGTACAGTCGTGTATTATTTCCCCCAGGCACCATGCGCCCTGTAGTTCCTAGGCGCTCAGCACCGCGTTACCTCAGTTTACTCACTCCTTCCAGGTAACGAAATGCTGGTTGGCATCATGCCGGGAAAGTAGGGCTCCGCCTCTCCGCGTCGATATCGGACGCCGGAATCCACCTTCGCAGCGTCAATGCTGCTTGAATCAAGATGCGACACCCTTCTGCTTGGGGTCGCACCTCCTCCTCACTGCACCACGCAAATGCGTGACGCGGTAACAAGCAGCCAGGTCCGCCCACCCGGCAATACTATCTTCCTGCTGCGTTGCTGAGGTACTGACGCCGTACTTCCTCCGACGACCCTCACCAGTCGCCGGGACGTTTTCAGTGCATTCTATGCGGAACGAAGCGCTCCCACTTCAGGACGCTCGACGAACGCGAAATGCCTGACCCACGGGGCACTCACAGCAACAACGATGGACTCTGGATGCCACAACGGGCTGGAACAGCACAGCTACTGCCATCCATCAATATCCAAGTGAGATCTTTAGAACAAGGCGCCCACACCACACTGGAGCTCTTGGGTATCCAGAAGAGGCGATGAAGGCAATCAGGGGTGAGGAGTTTCACTGCCCCCTGCACAGGTATCCCATCCTCGTCGCCATCAAAGTTGTTGTGTTCTACAGGTCAGCGTCGTATAAAGAATGAAGGAACCGTGTTCAGTTCTGTTGAATTAACCTGTTTAATCGTTAACTCCTCACTCATCGTCTCCTCAACTCCAGTAAACAAACAGTTTTTCCCCAACATTCTAAGGCAAGCTCCCGGGCATTCCAATGCCCAACATTCTTAGGAGCTCTTGGACTATACCACTATACCGAATTACTACTAACATGAAAGATGCATATTATACGCTGATTTATATGTTTAACCATTTTGTCCTAAATCAATAACTATAATACAGATTAATATGAACAACACGTACATTCATACATTGTTTGGTTACAACAATTAATTAATGGAAACTGGTCATTTGTCAGTACATACATACATTGCTCAGTTACAGCACAATGGCATGCTGATATTTCCCACTTCTATGTCCCCTTGCTGTTCCCTCTGGCAATTCATTTTGCAGATGTTGGTGACCTGACATAATCCTGGTGTGATCACTACAGCCAGCTACAGGTCATTAATCTATGCTCATTCTCTGTACAGTTGATTTGCAATGTTTGTACCCGTTACAATGAATACATATTTGATATACATGACATACTCCAAAATTGTTTTTTTCAAAGGGTGTTTATTGAAGCGCTAAAATATGGAGGGGCAAGTGCAATGGGATGGGGTGATGATGGAGGAAAGTCCAGGGTATTGTTCCAGTCTGTTTGTAGCACAGGTGCATTGTCCATGGGGACATAGGAAGGGGACCAATGGCAGTTCAAGGTGGACAGGGTGACAGAGTGGGACACAATGGTGACAACCAGGAGAGTCTCATTTCCTCGTGGGGCTCTTGGCAAGTGTCTCTGACTTCTATCTGGATCGCAGTGAACGTTTGCAGGGTGGTTCACCATTGGCAGGGGGAGGGGTGCTGGTGGCCTGAAAGTCCTGTGGCAGGGCCTCCTGGCCACAAGCGGCAGCGGAGGTGGAAGGCTGTTCAGATGTCTGGCTAGTGGCAGGGGCCCGCTGGTGTGAGACTGCCTCCCTCATTATGTTGCTCATGTCTGCCAGCACCCCACCAATGGAGATCAGGGTGTTGTTGATGGCCTGCAAGTCCTCCCTGATCCCCTGGTACTGTCCCTCCTGCAGCCGCCTGTTCTCCTGCACGTTGTTCAGGATCTGGCCCATCGTGTCCTGGAAATGTTGATAAGCTCCCAGGACCTGTCCGAGTGCCTCCTGGAGAGTCGGGTCCCTGGGCCTGTCCTCCCCCTGGTGCACAGAAGTCCAAAGTTTCAATGTTGGCCTGTGCCTTTGTCCCCTGAACCATGTGCCCACTGCCACTGACCCGAGGTCCCTGATCGTCTTGTGTATGAGGTGTGCCCTGGGGTCCCTGTAGAGGTGGACACACTGCTGATTGATGTGTCCTGGGGACAGAGGTATGGGTACGCTGGGTGGGTGCTGCAGTGGTGTTTCCTGATGGGGGAGGCTCTGTGGTGGTGTGTGACTGGGCATGGGTAACCAGCTGTCCAGTGGTCCCTGAAGGGGCCAGGTAGGTCATCCAGATCCTGAAGACCAGAGATGCTGTCATCACTGTGGGCCTCTTCAGTTGTGGGACTGGATATTGCTGGCACCACCTCTCCACTCACATTGGCTGGGGTACCTGTGGGGACGTAAATGATGTGTTATGGTTTCTGTGTCTGAAATTTTGTGCATCTGTGGCTTCCCCTCTTTGGTTGGATTCGCCCTGGCGCTTTCACTTGTGTATGTTAGTGTATGATGGGGTAGTTCATTCACTACAGTGTGCATGCTTTAATGATGAGTGCCCATGCAGGGTTGTGAGTGGTGTCCATGCATTGGTACAGCATGCAGGGCTTGGCATTGGGATGAGTGAGATGTGATAGTGGGGTGTGTGGGAAGTGGTGGAGTGATGGGAGTGAGGGTGAGGGTATGTGATGGCATGCAGGTAGTACGGTAGTAGAGAGTTGACTTACCAGAGTCCAGTCCTCCTCCTATTCCGGCCAGGCCCTCAGGATGCAGTATTGCCAAGACCTGCAACTCCCATGCTGTGAGTTGTGGGGAGGAAGTAGGGGTCCACCGCCAGTCCTCTGGATCGCGAGCTGGTGTCTTGCTGCTATGGAATGTACCTTCCCCTGTGGGTCGTTCCTCCTCTTCCTGATGTCATCCGTAGTTCTTGGGTGCTCTCCCACGGCATTGACCCTGTCCACGATTCCCCACCATAGCTCCATCTTCCTAGCTATAGATATCTGCTGCACCTGTGCTTCAAACAGCTGAGGCTCTACCCTGACAATTTCCTCCACCATGACCCTTAGCTCCTCCTCTGTGAAACAAGGTGTCTTTGTGGTGCCATGGGTGTTTTGTGAGGTGTGTTGGTGAGGGTATGTTGGGTAATGTGTTGGGGTGTGTGATGTGTAGTGCGTGAGTGGTGAATAGGTGTCAATTTTGTGTGGCTCTAGTTGTGTCAGTGGTCTTGGTGTCAATCTCCTTCCAGTAATTTTTGTTTGTTAAGGGTTGTGGGTAATGTGGGTGGGTGTTTTATAGTGGTGTGGGTGTGTGGGTGTGGTGTGTGTATGGGGTTCAGGTGTGTGTGTTGTGTGAATTGTCCAATGTGGTGTTGTTTTGTCTGTGGGTGTCCATTGTGAGCGCGGCTGCATGTACTGCCAATGGTTTACCGCAGTTGAATGTCCACTGTGGTGATTCGTGGGTCATAATGTGGTAGGTATTGTTCTGTTGGAGTCACGGTGTGGGTTTTGATACTGCCCGTTTATCACTGACCTTTGGTGTGGCGGATCTGTGTATGTGGCTGAATACTGACGGATTGGTGTGTGCGTGTCATAATATGGTGAAAAGATATCCGCCGCCGTGGTGGTCAGTTGGCGGCCATCAGCGTGGTGGTAAGTGGGATTTACCGCCAATGTCATAATGAGGGCCACATTCTTATGCACAGAAGGAACAGGGGACAAATAAACAACAGGTAGCCAAATATGTGGGTGAAACCCAAATGAGCATTAGAAACGAGAACACCCGAACAAAGTGTGAAAGTGTTGTGCTGTGTCAACTCTGTAATAGGTGTCTACTTTAACCACTAAAGGAAGTGGTGCATCAAGCATTGTATATATTGTCCTTGGGTCTGCTTCAGTCCCTAAATCTGTCTCCCAATCTCTGTTCAATAGATGGAGGATACAAAATGTATAACATCTAGATGTTTGAGAACATTGCTGGCTATAGACTGGGACCTGTGATCTGTTGTGAATGTATGGTGAATGGTGGTCCTTACAATTTCATTAAGCAACATTCTAGGTAGCATGGGACCAATGGAAATCTTTGTTAACAGAAAGAAATGCATAGTCTTTGTGAGGGAATCTTGAACTGCTACTATGACTGTTCTTCTGTCTGGAGCAGACAAATCAATAATACATAGGTCTGGGCGAAATTTTAATTATGACAGCATAGGTCATGATTTCCTAAATGTCTCATTTCCCTGCCTACAAAATTCCTGAATTTATGCCTTTTGCTATTTCACATAGCTCTGTACTGCAAATGCAATATTCACACTAAAAATGACCAGCAAGTGCAGAGGAACAAAAGAGCAAGAAAGGATGTTTATTGCATTATTTGTGCACAACAAATGTGTACTTGCATTGCCAATTTTACAAATTTTCAAGTAATTGTTTAAAAGCATAGTACTTGAATTTCTCACAACCCGGTCATGAAATCCATAGAGATGGAAGACCATGGTTGCTGAAGGATCAGTAAATGCTTTAACAAACCTATAGGTTTCTTTTGGGTACCTTGTCCTGAGCATAAACTGTGCTTTGATGCACATCTCTTTCAATAGCTTTTCTTATTCCTGGCCACCAGAACTGCCAAGGTATTAATTCTCTGATCTTTTGTTTTCCCTGGTGTCCCACAACCGGAGCTGAACACCCCCATTTCACGATGCATCTCTGTCATTACAAATTAATAATTACAATGTTATCCACGGTTTTATCAGGTTTCTTTTGGATGAATTATGTACAATCTACTCCTATTGATTCAGAGTCAAATTTGCTCTTTTGAGCTGTTTTAAGATCTTTGCATATTCAACAATTTCTTCTGTAAGTCCTAAAATAGAGGGCAGACTGAGGACTGGTTCCAATTCTTCACCTTGCGTCAACAATACATCTGCTTTGCCTAGTCAGTTACCTGGCCTGTATATAATCTCATAATTAAAACATAGGAATAAAAGCATCCACCTTGCTTTCTGAGGCTTCATGCATTTCACAGGCTCCAAATAATCTAAGTTGTTATGATCAGTCCATATAGAAATGTGAAGTCGAGATATTTCCAAATAAGGTCTCCAATGAACCAGTGCTTCCCTTTTCAACAGAAGTTCCTGGCCATAGATGGTGCAGTTGATCGCTGAAGATCTTAAAATGCCTGATAAATAGGTTACTGAGTAGATACCCTCTTAATCACTATCCTCCTGAGAAATCTTGGAACCAGTGGCATGTGAAAAAGTATTTGTCTTTACAATGATTGGTTGATCAAGATTGGGGTGTTTCAATATAGAAGATGAGGTCAAAGGTTTCTATAGTCCTGAAAAGGCCATCTCTGGATCTATACCCCATTGGAAGGGAGCCACATTTTATTTGAAACTAGTACCTGATTTCACCAGTTCTGAAAAATCAGGTACAAAACATCTTTAAAATTTAGCAAATTCAAAAAATTGTTGCATTTGTTCCACCAACTTGGGACTTGGCCACTCTCTCACAGCCTTATCGTTGACTTGATTCAGGTGCTTTTATTGACCTGAGATGTTATACCCTATGGTCCAGCAAAAAAGCTGTGCTGCGATGTGTGACAAGGAGAGAGCAGGAGAGCGCCATATTCACATAGATACGCCACTCTCCTCTCCTCTCCCTAGTGCAGGTGCTGATTTCAGCTGCTCTGCGCCATGAACTCATCTTAGCGCCATAGTGCTAGGGTGTGTGCTTGAGTCTAACATAGGTTTTGTACAGGCACCTAACCCTTTCTGTACAAAATACTATGCCTAGACAAGTGGACAAGCTTTTCCTATTATGTATGTGTGCTGTACAGTGCAGCACACATGCAAAGTTGGAAAAGCAGGAAGAAATAAAAACATTTCTCCGTTTAGTGCCTGGTTTTCAAAGGCATTAACTTTTGGTGCTAAACCTGTTCTTCTGATGTTTCAGAATAGGATTTAGCATCAAAATGCATGAATGGTAGCACAGGTATGCCCATGTACTACCCATGTAACGCCCCTTTGTTGCAAAGTAATGCAAAGCAGTGTTTCACGCTGCTTTGCATTACTTTGCCACACAAACCAACGCAAATACCTATTTGTGTAGTTGTAGTTTGTAAATGCCCAACAAATGTTAGTGTTGGTTTAGCGTTACAAAACCAATGCTAATCCAACACTAAACCTTTGAGAATCTGGCCATATGAAGTTAACTTCTGAAACTTCAAAAGTACCTTCTTCTAACTTTGTGAACAACAAATGTCTTGTGGCCCGATTTAGACTTTGGGGGACAGGGTATTTGGTTGCAAATGCAACAGAGTACCCTGCTCTCCAAACCCTTGGTCCACCCTCCTCACTTAGAGATGAGGGACCTTAAGTATTCCATTGACAGACCCCTGTTGGCACCATCAGCCCAGAATACTTCAGTTGAAGGCCCAACAGAGTAAAGGCTGTCAGAGGGAGAACATTACACCATTTGCTCCTTGGGAGAACACACCCAGGCAATGAGTCTCATTCCTTTTTTATATTTCAAAAGCAAACTCCCACTTTGGAAGTTTGTTTTTGAAAAACCAAAACTTGTCAATAGTTTGGTGTACAGGCGTCAAAACTGATGGTGGCCATACACCAAACATTTACACTTTGAAAGGAACCACGTTGACAATGGTTTATTTCAGTGTACAGAGATGACCACTTGGTTGTTGGTCATCTCTAAATTTGGCAGGTGGAGTACCTTCTTCATGACAGGGTAAATATTTTCTGCAATCTAAACGGACACTACTCCATCCACCAAATTTTAAATCAGACCTTCACCTCTTGAGTGGCTCTTGAATGACCACATTGTCATCTTGAATGTTCCTGAAAATGTAATTTACAAAATGTTCAAACACAGCGGGAAAATGGCATCGCAAGTGCTGAATTACTTGTTAAATGTTGCCCCCCTTTGACTCCTTTCTGTATTTTCACCAGTACTGAGAAGATCTTGGCTGTTTCATCCCATCCAATAATATTCATTTGAGCGACAAATGATATGGGCCTATATAGTGCATGCATTAACATTGCTCTTGTCCTGGGTTTGGGATGCAGAAAACTTGAATTAGGCACCAGTTGGGAATAAGGAATGTTTGATGAAAGCATTTTCAGATTTTCTTGCAGATATTTATGCAGCACTCATCCTCTTTAACTGTGAGTGCAGTGGGGCAGTCATAAGATTTGTGTGGTGGTAACTGATCTGCCCCTTTCTCCCTAAAAACATCAGCAAGTTCTTGGTTGGATTTTAGAATCTGAGAAAGGAGAGATTCTGGTTGTATAATACAAGAGGACAATGGAAAGGTTGTCTAAATCCTTTATGTGGGAAATACTGAAGTTCATCATGCTGCTTCAAAAAAGTAACTGTGTCCACTTGAATTCATCTGTGTTTTGCTTACACAATCAGGAAGCTTCCAAAACCACAGGGAAAACTGGAAATCAATAAGACCAAACTGAATACATTCAAAATGTCCATTCTCCCATTCTCCAAATAGGTCATTGAGGATTCTTCTAAACACTCCTTTTGCCAATAAAACTTGCCATCAATTCCTAATATGGGTTCAGGATTTTTTATCACATTGTTTGGTAAGTCATGTAATGCATGCAATATCTTATCCTAAAAAGTCCATATGCAAAAAAGTCTATTAAAGCAGGAACTCTCAAAGTCCGATTAGCTGTTAAAATCTGCTACAGGTGTTCGAAATTATATAAAAAAAACACTTTCAGATGCAGAACTTAGGGCCTTATTTACTTGAAACTGGTGCATTGGCATCGATACACCAATTTACTTTCGCCAGACCTCTTAACGACACAATGGTAGCACTGTATTTATGGTACAGCACTCCATGGTGTACGATTCCACAGAAACACCAGAAATTCTGGTGCACCTTTTGATGGAAAAGTGGCACAGTGCTGGAGTAGCATCAGTAATCCCAGCGATGGGAGGAGGATCCAGTGTTAAGAAGGCCAACGTCACTTTAACACCTGCTCTGAGAAGATGTTAAAAAAGTGAAGCTGTGAAGACACAGAATGACGCAGTGAAATGTAGTAAATTTTACTACACCAGTTCTGCATAGCTTTTAACATTGGAACACCCACCCGGCATACATTATACCTGGCGCAGGCATAATGTGGTGCAGGACTTTACAAACTGGCACAATGATCCCATTGCACCAGTTTTTACATTTGGCACTGTTTGCGCTGCCGCTGTGTCACAAAAAGGTGATGCTATAGCAGCACAAAGGGCATATAAATAAGCCCCTTGGTCTGGCTTTGTCTTTTACTTACGCATCCAGGGGTTTCCTGAGCCTCAAAATGAGCAATCAGTTCCTGCTGCTGACAGGCTTCAGCCATGTGCAGCAGCATAATGGCTGTAGGCCTTGGTCTCCATCTATGACCTGCACATATTTTCACCTATTTTCACTGTGAGAGGCCAATCTCCCTGCTCACAGCCTTCAGCTATGTGTAGTGGTGCTTTTGACCTGTGCCCAACACATTGCAAGTGGTCACCTCTACTGACCACGTTTGGAGGACTGCTTTCTGAGACTTTTTGTTGCTGGTGTGTGTCCCGGCTGCCTCCCGGCTGAGAGGGTGAGGGTGCCTCCTCTGCTCCTTTCCAGCGCCAGATCCGCTGTCTTTTGCTGTTTTGACCCAGGTTGAGGAGCCAGGAGGAGCCCGAAAGAGCCCGAAAAGAGAGTCAGAGGGAGTTTTTGCTGCCCTCCCCGGTGGACCCCCAGCAGCCCAGCAGACCAGGTGACCAGGTGACCAGGTGAGCAGACCAGGAGAGACCGGGAGAGACCGGGAGAGACTGGGAGAGACCGGGTGAGACCGGGTGAGCAGCTACTCCTGCTGTTTCTGGGGGGCTCCTTGGTCGGATCTTGGCATGCGGGACACTCCTTGACCACTCCTTGGTCACCT
The DNA here is from genome assembly GCF_031143425.1 of Pleurodeles waltl. Lineage (NCBI taxonomy): Eukaryota > Metazoa > Chordata > Amphibia > Caudata > Salamandridae > Pleurodeles > Pleurodeles waltl. Next base: position 1,084,262,266 of record NC_090440.1, on the reverse strand, counting down.
GATCCCCTCCCCCCACTTCTACCTTCTGCTTCAGCTACGGTCCCGGCCTTGGTGCCGGTGTTTAGTCGACACACCCGGCCCCCCGCTCTAGCCTCGGACCCGGTGTTGTTGGTGGTCCGGTTGGTTGGTGGTCTCTCCTAAAGACTAAGACTAAAGTAAGGCAGTAAGTAAGTAAGTAAGGAACCAAGGGGAGGGACGGCGGACGGAGAACAGAGAACGGCGAAGTCCTCGAGGATGGTTGGGACAAGAGGAAAAACAAAGAAGGCCAGGGAGGCCAATAAGGCACTCGTTCACCCAGTGAAATTTCACAGTTCGGAGCAGGAACTCAACAGTTCACAAGATCTGGGGTTAGATCAGGGTCAGGTCCAGATATCCCAGGGGGGATTCACAAATCAAGGAGAGGTCACAGCAGAGGGTGTCCAAATCAGGATTCCCGGTGACGAAAACGAACCAGGAGGAGAGTCGGGTGGGACAGAAGCAGTGTCAGTGTCTCTGCTGCCAGCCCATACTGACTCCGATGATATGGAGTGTGCAATACTGAACACAGGAGAAACTGCAGGAGTAACTGCGGGGGGCCTTGTAAGTCCTCTGTGCAGGAGACAACAGTATACACCGATGCACCTGGGCCTGGGTGCAAGGAAAACTAAATTAAAGATAAACACCATTACTAACTACTATAACCAAGTGAACCAAGTGAACTTAAACTTTGAACAGCCGCAAACGCAAAGTTCCAAAGCTAGTGACCTCCCATTACAGTTATCGGGGGGAGAGGGTGGCAATAACATGCGGGGGGTGAACTAGAACTAGAGCTCTCAGAGACCGGGTACCAGGATACTTGCCTATTCCAGCAGCGATCGGATGGTTTATCGCGACTATCCTGTCCAACGAATAACCCTCTCGGGGATGGCGAAGTGGAGTCAAATAATTTCCCAGAGTGGGGCAATTTTCCGGGAGAACAAAGAAAAAGCAATGATTCACCTTTTCCTGAACCCCAAATGGGACTATTAAACTTCGGGAATTCCTCATTAACACTCCCTCCACGAAGTGCCCAAGCAGAACTTATAGTACTCCAAAACTTAATGGGTCCTGAAATAGACCAACTACCATCTAAACAGACCCATAAACTTTCAGAGCCACAGCTTTACTGCGAAAGCCAAATTGTAAAAACTAATTTAAAGCTGTGCAGACTCAATAGTAGTTCCTTTAGCCTGGAGCTGTCCTCGCCTGACAACTCCGTTATTGGTAATATAGACCCCCAACTAAACAGTATAACATCAGAAGATCTAAACTTCCTGGAAGGCAGCATAATAAAAGGCCACAGAGGAGAGGACGACAAGAACTTAGAAGGCCAGATAACCAACGAGCAAAGTGGGCAAAATTGGGGAAACAGAGATGACCTCTCATTAGATCAACCAATTCTCAGCATCATGAAAGTTATATGTACAACACTGGGGTCAATTGCAACAACGATCATGGCCCAGTCTCAAAAATTCGACGATCAACTTGAGCTGACTAAACAATTTACAACCTCAATACAGACTATAGATTACAGGATGGCCCTAGTAGAGGGCGTAATAAGGGAAAACCTGTTACATCAGGCAATGGCTGACAAAATGGACAAGACGGATAGACAAGCCTGTGGACCACTGCTGGAAAAATTACTGGAGGTCCCGAAAGTAATCAAAGACATAATCGAAGATTGCAAACATAGCCTTAAAAGCACAGAGGAGTGCAATCACGAGTCAGGAAAAACAGAATCTAGATTAACTGAAAGGCCAAGAGACAGAGTAGATGGAGAAGGGCACTCTGGTCCAGGACGAGAGAATTGCCCAGATGCAAAAAACCAGTCAGACAAGATGGAGAGAACCAACGGAAGTCCTGAATTTTGAATCAAAGCCTCAAATACAGTAGAAAAAAGGACCCCGAGTAAAAGGTCTCAACCAATAGGCAGATGGAAAAACACATGGAAAAAAGCTAGAAGAAATAAAAAACTACTAGCAAAAAAGGCTCTAAATATGCCACAACAGATAAGCCTAATAGCGGAAATCAGGGATATAGGTGTTGAGCCTGCCCAACAGCAGCATAGAGATGAAAACATCAAGTTTGAGAGTCTCGAGAGTCTCGAGAAATCTACTAACAAAGCCATTAATTTCATAAATAAAAATCCTGGATTACTGTACGACAAGAGTTGCACTCACCATTCCCATATAAACCGTATACCCATTGGCCCCAGGGGATACCAAGCAGTCGGGCATGACTTAGATAAATGAAGGAGGCTTGGAAAAGATCCTGGTACAAATCATGGGACAAAGGAGGCAAACGACTCCCTAGTCAATGGACAACCTAAATGTAGCACAGAAACATCCAAATCAAGTACCAGCATCGATAAGTACCTCCCAGCCACAAAAATAGAACACTCAGCCCAGGTACATTACTCAATTACAGTAGGAGACCATTATGAAAAACGCCAGCAGCCTCTGAACTCCATTACTGAGGGGGCAGAACAAGACAACAGCAAAGGTGAAAGCAGAAGGGCAGAGACCCCAGAGTGTATAGGAAGCAAACAAAGTATAAAAACAACCAAGTGCGTGGACAACACAACTGCCCCGGTTCCCGCACCCCGGTCAAAGGTAAAATACTGCTCTCAGGCTAGCGCTGGAAATCTCAATTTCAATAACCAGTCAGGGTGGATTACTGATTCGCTTGCCCTACCACGCCCAGTGCTGGACCAGGAAACTAAAGGAAACTGGGATAATTGGCCCCCAAAAAGGCAACCTTATGAAGAACATAGGAGCAAAGAGTTACAACTTGGGAGGGAAAAAGGCCAGGTAGAACAAACACTGACTGGTCGGGCAGTTATCACTCATAACAGAAAAAACAAAGACAATCAACTCCAAGGAAGACGGTCGCAGGGAGGTAGCGGGTATACTGAGATCTGCACTGAAATGACTAAAGACCTTGAAGCCACGATCATGTTTATCCCCGAGTACTCCTCAAGAGGAAGTCATGACATCCTGAACAGGTCTAATATTCTACATCTGGTCAATTCCCTGCCAGCCGTACAGAATGTAACATCCAAAGACCTTCTCTCAGTAAGATTCATACCAAAAAACGAATTAGAGAACAGGGAATCAACAGAAACAGTCTGGGCCTCACTTTGGATAGCAGATCAGATCTTAAAATGTTCTAACATGATGAAGACCTGGGGAATATCTATTGCTATTCCACAAAAGGAACCATATCCAACAATATTCCTTAAAAAAGCCTTAAACCAAAATATGTTGGGTAGGCAAGAGGCAAAAGGCAATTCTGGTTCGATACTCCAGGGAGCAATTAGCTCCAAACAACAACTCCCTGAACGAATAAATCTGAGCAATATGAGGTTCTGCCTGTCGGCTAATTCCCCTAGAAACAGCAGGGGTAATTTCTTACAGTTACAGAATTACAAAGATCAACCATCTAGAAGCTTGTAGCAAAAAATGGATGGCTTGAACACACAAGATAAAACTAGTCCCATATTAAAAATTCTAAGCTGGAACATTGCAGGCCTAAAAAGTAAAATGGAAGATAAGGACTGGGTTGAATTCATTAAAAAACAAGACATCAGCTGTTTCCAAGAAACTTGGGCTATTAATGCTATTGACCTAGATGGGTTCTCCACTTTCCACTCACCCGCTATCAAGCAAAAAAAAGGAAGACCAACGGGAGGCCTGATCATTTGGTTCAGAACTTCACTACTGGGAAACTCTGCAGTAACCCATGCTGTATTAAGCAAGGAAATCCAGACGCTTGCGGTAAAATATGAGGAGTGGTCACTCGAAATAGTAAATGTGTATTTCCCTCCTATTAGCCGGGTCCAAGTCATGCCAGGTGTGCGGCTCCTTAAGGAACATATCCTAAATAAAAGAACTACGGGTTGGAGGAACCCAGCACTAGGTCATACGAACAACCGCTCTCCCCAGCCTTGTAAAACCTTTTTACTGATATGCGGTGATTTCAACACTAAACCTCATTCTATCCTATGGGATGAACAAGTAGTAGAGGAAGACCATGCTTGGAACATTCCAACGCCCCGCATCCAATGTAGTAAAGACTCCAAGAAAGGAGAACTAATCTTTGAAGCATTAATAGAAGGAGGAATCCGCACCTTAAACGGAAGAACAAATTCAGATAGAACTTTCAAATCTACCTTTCGATCTGGAAAAAGGCAAAGTATAATCGACTACATGGCAATAAACATCGAAGACTGGCATTATGTCATCGATATGGAAATAAGGGACAGGATTGAGAGTGATCACGACCCACTGCTAATGAAGATAGTCCATCCGGACATGAGCCCAGGGAAGGCCGTGTCTTCATTCAACGGAAATAGCTTAACAATAACTATGAGACCAAATAGGAAAAACATATTAATGTCAAATGAGGATGAACCCTATACGAGCACACCTAGTCAAACCTGGTTGCTATTACATAGCACGTTTTTAAACACACCAGTCAACGAAGCCTTACCCCTCCTGCATAATTTTAATAATCTGCTATTACAAACAACAAAGGAAAAGACCAAGCATCCTCAAATTAATCCTAAAACGATAGAGGGCTGGTTCGATGAAGAGTGTTTGAAAATAAAAAAGATCTTATCACAAGCACTAAAGAATCGGCATTTTAATGACTTTAATGAGCAACATTTTCATTAATGCAGGCAACAGTACAAAAAAAAACTGAGATACAAAAGGAAGACTTTCCCACATAAACTCTGGAAAATTCTACTGCAGGTAATATCGGCAGGGAACTGCAAAAAGTTTTGGGAGATAGTCAGGTGGGGTTGCGAAGGTCCCTCGAAAAACCTAGAACTGAATATTAACCCACAACTTTGGGTAAAGCATTTCACCGCCTTGTTCCAGGAAGTTGCCAAGACGGCTTCCGGGAGTACCAATAACCCATACAGTCTCATTCAAGGGCTGGCAGGCAGAAATCAAAGATCAAGTAAGGTACTTCCACTTCAAAAGACCTACGCAGTACCTTCAAATCGGCTTGTTAGATCAGTAAATGAATCCCAGAATGAACTAGCCCCTAACGAACTCCCCAGCACAAATTCCATGCAAGCAACCCATGCCACTCCACGTGCAATGGAGTTAATACCGGAATACAGTGAGAAAGAAATTAAACAAGTTATTCTCCTCCAAAAGCCGCACAAGGCTCCAGGCCCAGACGGTATTCCTTCAGACGCTTACCGTAACAAACTAACGTTATGGCTACCCGCTCTAGCCCGTCTATTCAACAGTGTTTGGCACCACAAGGTAATCCCTACTTCCTGGAAGAAATCAATAATTGTTCCAATTCATAAAAAAGGTCCTCGGGACATGATGTGAAATTACAGGCCTATCTCACTGCTTGATAGTGTTGGAAAGATTTTTGCCAAAATGATTCAGTCGCGCTTAGACCATTGGCTAGAGGATGGAGACTTAATATCAACACACCAAGCTGGTTTTAGGAGAGGCCAAAGTACAACAGATCAACTTTTTAAGTTAAACATGATCTGTGCTAAATACGCCACCCTAAAAGACTGCCCATTATATCTGGTCTTCGTGGATCTTCAAACAGCCTTCGACAGCGTAAACCGCCAAACATTATGGCAGTTATTGTCGGAAATGGGCATACAGGGAAAAATGTTAAGGCTGTTAATTCTACTGCATACAGGAAATACTGCCAGGGTCAGATATACTACGAGAAATGATTATACAGCAGAAATTCCAATCGAGCGAGGAGTAAAACAAGGCTGTGTTTTGGCCCCAACCTTATTCAATTGTTATATAAATAAAGTAAGTCAAGACCTGAGGGAATTAAATCTGGACGTACCAAAACTAGCCAATGAAAGTATACCTATCCTGCTCTTTGCTGATGACGCTGTACTACTGGCAAGAACGGAGATAGCAATGCATCGACTACTCAGGGGTTTCGAATCATTTTGCACCTCAAGGAGCATGGTAATTAACGAGGGGAAAACAAAGTTTATGATTCTTAACCAAAAACAGACGATGCAATCGACCTTTAGGGTAAACAACAAGCCTTTGGCCCGAGTGGCTACTTATGATTACCTGGGTTGCAGATTAGACGAAAAACAGACATGGAAACCACAAATTTATAAAAGCAGCATCTCCCTGGCCCAACAAGCTGGAGCAGTACTCAGATTTGCAAAAGCTACAGGCAATCATTCTGTGAGTTCTGCATTGCTCGCATACAAAACAAAAGCAAGAGCCGCAGCACTTTACAGTGCAGAGATCTGGGGATTCAGAAAGACTCCATCAATACAAGTAACCGAGAATAAATTTCTACGCCGATTACTTTGTCTAGGCAATGCCACACCAATGAACGCAATAAGAATTGATCTACAAATGAGAAAGTTTGAGGACTACATTGCTCTGGCTCCAATAAGATACTGGATCCGTATTTGGTCAAAAGAGGAGCTCAAACCATATAGAGACGTACTTATGGACATCATGAAGCTACAAAGCCATCTGAAATTGCCCTGGTTCAAACACATCTCAACTACCCTGGCTGCTATCAGCCAGGAAGACCTCTGGCTCCATCCAGAAAAAATCAGAAGGCCTAGTTTAGCTGTCATAAAAAAGGCATATTGGGAGAAAAAGACTGAGAGTATGTGTGAGACACCTAGCCCCTATTCAAGCGCTATATCTTGTTTAACCAAGAGCTTAAACCAGCAATATTCATAGACAGTATTTATCCGGAGGAAAAAAGGCTTCTCTATTTTAAATTCTGCATGGGCACACTACCTGTGATGGCGGTGACCAACAGATGGCAACCCGTTCCTCCGGATAGATTAGAATGTTGTCCATGTCTTCACGGTGGCCCAGAAACACTTTCCCACTTCCTTTTATTATGTCACTTCACGCTTAAACTCCGCAAATTGTATTTACGTCCACTTTTTAGATCCTACGGAGTTAGGAAGTGCAAGGCGGCGGAAGTGCTATGTATGCGATCAGACGAGAAACACATTGTGACAAAAGTTTCAACTTATATATTGGAAGCATGGAAGCTACGCTCAATAATGCACCCACAGTTGGCACAAACATAACTACATGTGTCATCCCATAGCTATCTAGCCTGGGAAAATGGTGCAGGGTGTTGCAAAACTGGGTTAGGCATCGGGTTTTTATTAAACGGTTGGCAGCCACCGTAAGGTCCCAAATGATTTGTGCCTGAATAAGATATTTAAATATTAGATTTATAATGTCTTTTTTTTAGAATAAGTTACGTTTTTTGCAAATTATGGCTACGCATTAAGTTTTATGATAATGTAGGGCAAATCGGATATATTTCGGCACATGTTAAATCAAAATTTAAGCACAGTTTTCTTTTTATTGAGATGTTTTATTTAATGTGATTTTTTCCGAGTGTGATGGACTGATATTTATTGTGTGATTATTGTTATGGCCGGATAGGCTAACAACAATTAAATAAATGGCAAGAGGTCACCCACTGCTGCACATGACCTACACCCTGCTCAGTGCTGGTTGGCCAGAGTATCTGGTGAATCACCTGACCCTTGTATTTCTTATAATGTTATCTTTTTTAGTACTGCTGTACCAACACTGGTATCACAGCACTATAGGAGCTGCCATATTGAGTACTGTTATACCAGGAGCTGACACTGCTGTACCCATTTTCCGAATTTTTACATTTTGTTATCTTTATTGCAATGGAGAGTCCTTCTGGACCCCCATCCATGGCTCTAGCGGTCAGAGGGAGTGCTATTTCTATTGTCAAATTGCTGTCCCAGCCCTTCCTGTCCAAACTCTATAGTCAGAATGCTCACCTAGTCCCTCACATCCACTCCCTGTTGTACATTTTTTTTTAAACCAGATTTTATTGATTTTATAAACAATTCAAAACAGTTTACATTGTACTGCCTTCTTCACATCTCTCTGTATAACACATTAGATTTATTTATTTGCACGCTTAAACTGGTAGAGATTCATTCTTAGTAAACATTATTTATTTGGTATCATCAAAATCCAACTCCCCCCTCCCTATTCCCACCCTAACCCCTCGGTCCGGATACTTATTTAATGGTATTAGAACTGCAATAGGAAAGCTGGAGACTTTCAATTAACTTGATTGAGTCTCTGGGGGGAGTTTGCATGTGTAGGGGTCAGCTGACTTTGTCCATGGGAGAGCTATGTTTTGTTTTTGAAGGCTGAATGCTTTTGTGTATTTGTATAGGCAACTTGGGCTTGGCTATGGAGTGTCGGGGGAGTGCTGTATGGTTAGTTCGGTTCTTAGTGAATCCATTATTAGTTCCCAGTTATCTGATACTTCAGACGGTCTGATCCCGGTTCTGGCTTCTTTTTGTAGCAGAGTACCTTCGGCAGTAGCCCACTTAAGTAGTTCATTTTTCCAGTTTATTAGTTTAGGGCCCACAGGATTTTTCCAGTTTTTGGCTATTTCTCTTTTCGCCAGGGTTAGGGCTAAGTCTAGGAATCTGTCTGAGGCTTTGTGTTTAGTAGAATGTGTAAATGCGTGCAAGAGGCAGGTGTCAATCGAGCATGACACAGTCCTACTTAGTATCTGGGATAATTTTTGGCAAATCTCAGACCAGAAAGATGTCAGTGTTTGGCATTCCCAAAACATGTGGTTGAATTCTGCATCTATTATCTTACATCTTGGACAACACTCTGCGGTTTTGTTGAAGTATTTGTTAATACGGGCGGGCGTAAGGTAGGCTTGATGTAGGACATAAAAATTAATCAGTTTAAATCTGGCGTTCCGCGAAGCTTTAGGTAAGTTCTGTAGTGTACGTTCCCATTCTGTTTCAGAGATATCTCTGTTAAAGGTTTTTTCCCATTGTTGTTTCAGGTATGGAAAGGGGACTGTATTATCTGTTCTAATCAAAGCATATAAAGTAGAAACAACCCTAGTCTTGGGAGTTGAGGATGAAAGGTACGTGCACATTTCCTGCGCTGGTGGTTCAGAATTTTTTGTTCGCCAGTGATTGCCTATGCTAGCCTTTATGGTCCCGTAAGTTAAAAAATGTTTCGCCGGGATGTCATAGTGTGCTCTAAGGGTCTCAAACGATTTCAACTTATTGTTCTTGAATAATGTGCCTACCGTATTAACCCCGGCCTCCAGCCAGTCTCTAAGCTCAAGTACAGCCCTTTTCTGAGTTATTGCTTGCAGCGCACTGAGAGGAAGTTCCGCTGAGTAGGGAGTTTTAGTTTTAGTTTTGTGTAAGTATGATTTCCAACATTTAGCTATTATTTTCACTTCTGGGCTGTCCTGCTTTCCTTCTTTTGTGGGGCCTAACAGTATTTCAAACAGTCTTGCCTTCTGCGGCAAGGAGGTCTCTGCATTAGGTTGTAACACCAAGCTGTTAGAGATCCAAAGTGCCAGCCATTGTAATTGAGCCGCAATATAATATGACTCAAAGTCAGGTGTTGCTAGGCCCCCATTTGACATCTGTCTCTGGAGCTTTGTTAGAGCCACTCTTTTCCTGCTGCTACCCCATATAAATGAGCTTACTGTTGAATTCAGATCCCTGAAGAAGGACTTAGTAATCCATATTGGAAGGGCCGCGAAATGGTATAACAGTCTTGGTAGTACTATCATTTTAAGAATCGCGCTGCAACCCATCACCGAAAGAGGGAGTGTTTGCCAGAATGTCATGCAGGATTTTATGGAGCGGAATACGCCGCCTAAGTTTCCATCAAAAATGTCTCTAGTCTCATGATATATTTTTACTCCTAGATATGGAAGCCCATCAGGTATTCATCTAACCATTCCCAAAGTCAGTAGGGGTTGATGATGTTTCACCAGGGGGAATAAACCCGTTTTGTCCCAGTTTACCTTTAGGCCTGAATGTTTTTCGAAGTTGGACAGCATTAGTTGAGCTACAGGGAGATCCTTCTGCATATCACCTAAAAATATCAGGAGGTCGTCTGCATATAAGGCTATGAAGTGTCTTACGTTTCCGATCAGTATTCCAGGTCCTCCCTGTCCCACCCTGGCCGCCGCAGCCAGAGGTTCCATTGCTAGTGCAAACAACAGGGGGGAGAGGGGTCAACCCTGTCTCGACCCGCGTTCCACCACGTACCTGGATGATATGATACGTCTCGTACGGACTCTAGCTGCAGGGTTAGTGTAAAGCAGTTTCACCCATGCAATATATTCAGGGCCAACTCCCATTTGGGCCATAACCTTATAAAGGAAGTCCCATTCCAGGCTATCAAAGGCTTTTTCGATGTCTACTGCCAATATGCCCGGAGACTCAGTCGAGTGGGTTATTCCATTCATGACTGCGAAGAGCCTGCGTATGTTTCCTGCCGTGTTACGGCCTGGGATGAAGCCTGCTTGGTCTGGGTGGATGAAAGAGGGCATCAGAGGTAGGAGTCTAGTTGCCAAGATTTTGCTGAATATCTTATAATCGAGGTTCAGCATGGAGAGGGGCCTGTATGCCCCCATCCCAGTTGGATCCTTGCCGGGCTTGAGCAGCGGAACTATAATGGCTTCCCTAGTAGTTTCAGGTAATAGGCCCTGATCCTTGGCACATTTAAACATTTTTTCTAAGCGGGGTGCGAGTATTTCAGCAAAGGTTTTGTAAAATTCGGCAGGAAGGCCATCAGCGCCAGGTGTTTTTCCCCTTGCCAGGTCTTTCACAGCCCCTTTGATCTCATCTAGTGTGATATTTCCTTCTAGTGCATCAGTGGGTGTTGGTTCCCAGGGTTTTAAGTTTATTGTCAATAAGTATTGCTCAGTTAGGTCCCTGTTTAGGTTAGATCTTTTTTGGCATAGTGATTCATAAAAAGCCAAGAACTGGCCGTTAATCTGTTTAGGGTCGTGTATTTGGGTCCCATCTCTTGCGGTCAGGTTCATTATGGGGGGGGATTTTTCTGACTGCGATATTACCCAGGCAAGCAGTTTACTCGCTTTATCTCTTTCGCCATGCACTCTTGCGAGATATTGCTTATGGTCGAAACATCTGAGGCGTTCGACACAGTGTGCTACTTTTGATCTGTTTTCCTGTATTTGGGGTTGTAAATGAGGGTTTCCAGGCCTATTTTTCTCTGGTTTTCTTAGTATATCCTCGGCCTTCTCGGTCTCTCCTAATAAGGTCCTACGAATTCCTACTGTTTCAGCAATGCATCTCCCTCTTATTACTGCTTTAAAGGCATCCCATTCTACCAGCCCGCTAGTCGTGGTGTTGTTGTTTTCTTCGAAATAATGTTCTATGGCTTGGCGGATATCATCTCGAAAGGGGGGATCTACTAGTAATTCGGGTCTAAGTCTCCATGTGGGTATACATGGGATGGGGGACCCCCATCCTAATGACAGCAAATGGGGGTTATGGTCAGATATTGTACGAGACAAGTATTCTGTGTTTGATACAAGTGAGTGTATGTCTTGTGAGCATAAGAAGGAGTCTAATCTAACATGGAGCTCGTGGAGGGCAGAGAAAAAGGAGTAGTCTTTGGTATTAGGATGTAGTTTAAGCCAGGTATCGATGAGGCCCCAATTTGCCTGCCATGTGGTGAACTGTTGAGCTATCTTCACTCACTCCCTGTTGTACATGTGTTTCCCCAGCCACTCGGACCCATCCTCTGGTGCCCCCAGCCCTCCTCCACACTATTCTGTTATCAGCTTACTACCCCTGCACATCCTACCCACCTCCATTGTCAGCTTCCCTCCCCAGTTCCTCTCGTGTCTTTTGTCATTTTGCTGCCCCATCCCCTACAGTCTACACTCCATTATCTATTTGTTACCGCAACCCCACCTGCCTATGCTTCATTGTCCACGTGCTTTCCAAGATCGCCCTCCCCTCTGTAGTCTGTGTATTTCACCAAGCCCTCCTGCCTATCCTCTATTGTCTGGTTACTTCCCCAGCCTCTCCTGCCTACACACTGTTGTTGGTGAGCTGCCCCAGCCCCTGTAGCCTGCTATTCATTATCTATATTCTTTCCCAGCTCCTTCCGCCTAACCTATGTTGTCATTGTGCTGTCCCAGCCCATCATGCCTAACTTCCATCATCTAGGTACTACTCCTGCCCCTACATACCCCTCCCACTCATCTTCCATTGTCGCTTTGCTTCCCCAATCCATTCTGCCCGTCATTTATTGTCTGTATGCTACCTCATCCCCCATCCTCCCTTGGTTGTCAGCTTGCTTCGCCAACCCCTTCTGCCTACCCTCCATTATCTATATGTTTGCCTCAGCACATCTTGCCTACATTTTCTATGTGCTGCCCCTCCTACTTATCCTCTGTCACCCAGGCACTTCTCCAGCCCCTGCTGCCATATGTTGCTATTGCTAGAAAAACAAAGCAATGCCAAATAAAATGTAACAGGGTTAAAGTCCACAGCGGCAGGCCTGGGTAATTTAAAACAGCGTGTCTAAAACATGGCCAAAATAACTATACAACACCATTGTCTGTGTACCTCCACGGTCCCCTCCACCTATCCCCTGTTGTCTGTGTGCAGTCCCAGCCCCTCCCTCCTACCATCTGTTTTCTGTGGGCTGTCCCTACACCTGTCATTTACCAACATTGTCCATGTGCTGCCCCCTTCCCTTCCACTTACCCTCTGCTGTCAGTTTACTTCACCAGCCCCTCATGCCTACCCTCCATTGACAGTGTGCCTCCCCAGCCCCCATCTACCTCTGTTGTCTGTCTGCTGCCACATCTTTTCCTCAGCCCCTCCCTTCTGCCACCCGTCATCTGTGTGCTGTCTCTGTCCCTGCTTCCTTTCTTTATTGTCCGTTTGATTCCCACCTGTCCTCCATTGTCAGTTTGCTTCACTAGCCCATTCCGCCTCCTTTCTATTATCAGCTTGCTTCCTCTGCTCTTCATACTTACTGTCCATTGTGTGTGTGCTACCCAGATCTCTCCTTCACACACTCCATTGCCCGTCTTGCACCATGACCTCTCTTCTGCCCTCCATTGTCTTCATGCTGGCCCAGCCCCTGCTACCTACTCTCCATTTAACATATTCTGCTCCACCCCACCCAAGTGCCCTCCACTGTCTATGTGCAGTAGCTGTCCCTACTGTCCACCCTCAAATAATCCATGTGCTGTCCCAGCTCATGGTGTCTACCCTCCACTGTTTGCATGCTTCCCAGACCCTGCTACCAATGCTCCACTGTCTGTTTGCTTCCATGTCCCATTCCACCCATCCCTTTGTCAGTTTGAATACCTGCCCCCTCCCACCTACTTTCTGTTATTATGTGTTGTTGTAGCACATACCAAATAACCTTTCTGCCCCAGCCTCTTTTGCATAACCTCTAATGTCCATGTGCTTCCTGAGATTACACCCCACCTACCCTCCTTTTTATGTGTGCTGCCCCATGTCTCCAATGTTTGTGTTGTGCCACAGCCCCTTTAACCTGCCAAAGGGTTTCCGTTGGTTGCCCCATCCTTTTCCGCATACCCGCAGTTGACTGAGTGCATCCCTAGCTCCTCCCAACTATTCTTCACTGTCTGTGTGCTGTCCCAGACCCTTCTGCCTATCTCCTTGTTTTCCATGTAGTTCCTCATCTCCTCCCTCCATTAACATGTACCTTTATAGCCCATCCCACCAACACTCCATTGTCCATGGGCTGCTGCGCCAGTTGCCACTTACCATCTGATGATTGTGCATTGCCCTGTCACTTCCAATTACCTTCCATTAACTCCAAATGCTGTTTGCTTTACTAGCCCCTCCTGCCTGCCTTCCATCGACTTTGAGCCTTCCTTGTTCATTTGATTTGCCTACCCCTACTGACTGCTCCTCATTATCACATTGATTTCCCAGCCTATTTCTCCTGCTTTCCTTCTGCCCCTACTGACTGCCCCTTCCATTTCAGTGTGCACCTCCATCCCCTGGCGCCAACGCTCCATTGTCAGCTTGATTCCCCAGTACCTCCTGCTATCTCTGTTATCAGCTTGCTGCTTAAACTCCTTTTACCCACTCTCCCTTTTTCAGCTTACTTGCTGTCCAGGTCCCGAGTTGGGTATTACAGTACCAGACAGATGATACTTGAGCCCTGATTTAATTTTCATTTTACATTTTCAACTCTGGGAGGCCCTTTGTAACCCCTGAAATGGCCCAGAGGTCAGGGTGTGTCCACCTTGCCCCCTTACAGGCTATTTTGCTATTTAGAATTCAGGGACTGAGTCCTTAAGTCTTGCAATGATGGCTGTAAAAACATTTTCCACGTTATGACCAGCCACAATGGGAAAAAAAACTGTTTCTTTCAGTGAATGTCAAATTTTTATTTTCATTTAAATTAAGATCTTAATGTCATTCCTAACTATAACATCTCCTAACCTTGTTTTTATCAGTGAATTTCTGGTGTTTTTGATCGTATTCATCCAACTCCCTCACTGAGCATACATTTGACGTCTGTTGTATAGGGTTGGACGCAGGGCCAGGCTTGTGGCCAATAGCCAGGAATTTTGCCCGACCCCCACAGGTAGCCAACCCCTGGCACTTATTGCTTCCAGCCATGGACTGCATGGGGTTGGCCACAAGGCCTGTGCCCAACACCCACTGGCACCCAATTCCCCACCATGCATGGCCTTTTGTAGTGTGCATCATGGGGTTGGCCACAGGCTAGTTAAATAGGATGGGACTCTTGAAGCCACCAACATCTAAGCCACCAATAAGCACATGCAAATTCAAAATACCCTGATTGTGGCATGGATTTAAGGCCATTCACAAGCCCTTAATATAACTCCAGCACAGCAAAAATGAAAATGTAAAATCAGCTTCAATGGACTATTGCAGACTAAGCCCAGAAAAGAAAAAAAACCTACCAGTCTCATCACAAACCTAGAAATATCACTCCAGGTCCCTACCATTCCAAAATGCCCATTGCCTGTGCACTCTCCTACCTTTTTCCACAAATGGACATGCCCTGCACCCCTATTTCAAACTCCAGGCCATCCACCAACGAACAAACAAAATGAAAAAAAAATAACATAAAACAGGAAAAATGGGACGTGCCTGCTCCATTCAAACTCTAAACACTTTGCAAATTACTGGAGTACACATGCTTTATTTTCACAAAGGATGAATGATGCTATGACGATTTCAGAGAAAGGTTTAGTGGTGCTTTCCCTAAAGAATTAAAATTCAAAATTGTCAAGGGCTCAGCAAAAAAACTGAAGGCATGTTCTGGGAAGCAATAGAACGTTCATACTTTCTTTGCAGTAGCCTCTCTCAATATTGCATTTCATAGTTGATTATCAGTGACCCACATTAAAAATAGCTGCCTCTTGCATTCGGTGAAGCTTTCTAGCATTGTTCATGTGTTTCTGTGATAACATTGTTTACCTCAATGAAATCTCTAATTCCTGACAGGATAATGATGTAACTTTGGCCTTTCACTGTCACATCCAAAATATGGAATGCTGGAAATTAAGCAAGGTTTGGCTGCATAAAGGAAATTTCTCCCAGGCCAATGCCAAATAAATAAATAAATATTTATTTTAAAACAGTGTTGATGACATAAACATCAATTTGCAAGACCAGTGAAACTAAGCATTTCATGACAAAGTGGGAATCATTTAATTTACCTTGAATTTCTAATTTGAAAATGTTTTTTCTACTTCATGTAAACGCTCTTTCCTCAGTCCCTCATCTTGGGATATCAACACACGATGTGTAAGATCCTCACTTCACTAATAACTGAATAAAGCAATCAACAGCTGGAAGATAATCAGTTAATTTTTGCTCAAGTGTCTATTACTGCATTTTACCTCGTCTGCATCACCCGTCCCTCCAATACAACCGACTGGATAGGATAGCTGAGTAGCTAGGTAGGTGGTTAATAGTCACTCACTTGTGGATGACACTGTCGGGATGGAGTTCTCTAAAGTAGCTGGAGAGTGGCAAATTAGCAATATGAATAGCAAATAGATTATGATGCACACAGATTTGTTTACAGAGGATAATAATAACAAAACCTTGGGTGTCAGACACTCTATTATTTTTTTGTTTTTTGTTTTTAGGATAACACAAAACACAAATATGTGAGTGCAAGTAATAACAGTATACAAAAAGTGATGGAGAGTGCGATTGAATTATTCTCAACTACTGGTATTTACTCAGACTGCATCCCCATCATTGTTCTTTTGCATAACATGATACCTCAGCTTGAGCCCACCCATATGCACATGAATGCATGACCATTGTTAGGGGCTCTTCAGCTGGGTATAACTTGGTTCCAGTGACTCAGTGTGACTGGGACCCAGGTCTGGAAATCACCTTTCCACTTAGGATGACATATTAAATTATTAAGTATTAAAATATTGAATTAATGTCAGCCACTGGTATTTACTTGGACCGCATCCCAATGCATCTCTTTGGTGTACACCATGCCACCTCTGATTGGAGCCAGCTATATTTAAATCAGTTTTGACCTTGCTCCAGTGGGAACAGTCCAGCCCAAACTGCCAAGCCAGGTCCTCCCTGAATCAAAACACAAACAACACAGCCCAGTTTTGCCCTTGTTA
Organism: Pleurodeles waltl; assembly: GCF_031143425.1. NCBI lineage: Eukaryota > Metazoa > Chordata > Amphibia > Caudata > Salamandridae > Pleurodeles > Pleurodeles waltl. The sequence continues at coordinate 1,084,245,766 of NC_090440.1, read as the reverse complement.
TGGGCTCTTCAGCCGGGTATAGCGTGGTTCCAGTGACACAGTGTGCACGGGGCTCACGCCTGGGCATATCCATTACATTTAGGGCAACATATTAAATTTATAAAAAAATATTGAATTGATCTCAGTCACTGATAATCACCCTGGACGCATCCCAATACATCAAGCATGGTCAAGACTGACCTGCATATAGCTGAGTCCAAACTGAGATGACATGGTGTGCAACAAAAGGATGGATTGTGATGCGGCGTGAGTAATGGAATTCAAGCATTCCATTCATCACTTTTAGGTATACTTTAGCAAGTAATAAATAGCAGTCACGCAAATACTTTAGCAAATAAGTACACGACAGGGCACGCAGGTGAGATTGTGGAACGTATGTAAATGTAAGAATGACACGACAATGGAGTCGTTTACAGACTGCTACAGAGTTAAAAAGCACATTGTGGAGGAAATGATACATTGTTGTGACAGACTGTGCTGCTGGGGTGGTGTCAGAGAACCTTGAGTAGGTAGATGAATGACTTAAGCAGCGTGAACCAGAAAACCCTTGGGAAGAAGAAAAGAGAATTGCTCGAAAGGATCTACAAGAGAATCTGTAGAAAAAAGTTGTTCTCTGGAGGCCATGAAAGTGTCCAATATTATTTGAATCTTTTGAGGTGATGGTATCAGGAATACTCAAAATATACCCATCACCTGCATTTTACCGTGAGTTCTCACTGTAACAGAAAAGCAAAATGGAAAGCTTCAAACAAGGCATTCATCACTACAGAGTGACCTCTAAAATTATTACAATTAAAATTAAACAGAAAGTGAAAGGAAAATATCTGCATGCAATAAATGATAAATCAAGATCATAAAACAGTAATTCATTTTCAGTGGAGAGAGTAATAGCTAATAAGGATGAAATGCTACAGGGGCTGAAGACGCTGTTTCTTGACATATTTTTCTTGAAATGGTTGAAGTAGGAATTTTTTTAATCAATTTGAAGGAGAAATCGAGCCAATCTAACTCCTTCCCTTTCTCTTTCCTCACATAAATTATGTGGAAGTCATGGAGATTGGACAAATACTTAGGGGCATATTTATACTCTGCTTGCGCCGGAATTGCGTCGTTTTTTTTTACGCAAATCCGACGCAAAGCTAACTCCATATTTATACTTTGGCGTTAGACCCGTCTAGCGCCAAAGATCTTGGAGTTTGCGTCATTTTTTAGCGTGGACACCTACCTTGCGTTAATGATATGCAAGGTAGGCGTTCCCGTCTAAAAAATGACTCCAACGCATGTGCGCCTTATTTAAACTCCCGTGCAAAAATGGCGCACGGGAGTGGGCGGGTAAAAAAAAATTACGTCCAGCCGCTTTTGCGTCATTTCTTAACGCCTGGTCAGGGCAGGCGTTAAGGGACCTGTGGGCTCGGAAGGAGCCCAGAGGTGGCCTCCCATGCCCCCAGGGACACCCCCTGCCACCCTTGCCCACCCCAGGAGGACGCCCAAGTACGGAGGGACCCATCCCAGAGAACTTAAGGTAAGTTCAGGTAAGTATTTTTTTTTTATTTTCTTGTGGCATAGGGGGCCTGATTTGTGCCCCCCTACATGCCACTATGCCCAATGACCATGTCCAGGGGACAGAAGTCCCCTGGGCATGGCCATTGGGCAAGGGGGCATGACTCCTGTCTTTGCTAAGACAGGAGTCATGTCAATGGAGGGTGGGATTAAAACAAAATGGTGCAACTCGGGTTGAGGCAGATTTTTTGCCTCAGACCGACTTGCCCCATTTTTTGACGCCCAAGCTCCATTTTCCCCTACGCCGGCGCTGCCTGGTGTGGGTCATTTTTTTTGACGCACACAAGTCAGCTCCGCCGGCTAACGTCATTCCATAAATAAAGCGCACGCATGGTGCTTTGGAATGGCGTTAGCCGGCGTTAACATTTTTGACGCACAACTGCGTTGGCGCAGTTGTGCGTCAAAAAGTATACATATGGCCCTTAGTGGCTTGTGCTGGGTTTTTAATATGAGTGCTATTGCCATTTTTGACACTATGTTGTGTGAAGGAAGTCAAGTCTAAAAGTGATCGGTGCTATAAAATTCACATACACTCTTTTTGGCCTAGACCATTTCTTTATATTAAAGATCACGTCTGAAAAATACACAAACCATATTGCAGTACCTATAATATAAAAAACTAGTTTTTTTAAATACAGATATAAACTCTATTAATGTTAATGCAAGACACACTGACAAATGAAAAGCAGGTGTAGATGTTAAAAGGCAGAATGCAAAATCTGAGCTTGTGTCAACCTCGTTTGGGTCAATTTAATTTTTAAACAAGCATCTCCAAATCCAATTGGACTAGCTTTAATGTACTAGCAAATGGGAACATAGGCATTCGCAAATGCTGTTTGCACGCTTTATATGCAAAAATGTTCATCCCATTAAATTATTACATTCAGTCCTTCTGTTTTTGCCAATTCTAAGAAAAAGTAGAAAATGTTGCTTGTTGTTTAGAATGCATATAGAGAAAAATAACTAAATGTGACAAACCACACTGTTGAATGTATTCTTCAGAATCAGACGAATCCCCATACATTCTAAAGGAAGCTCTTCCTGGAAGGTGGAATGGCACATCACTGTAGCTGGTAGCATGAGGTGAAAGAGTAATACTGCTCTGGAATGAGTCAATCTAAAACTCATTCTACCATATTTAAAAGAATTGCTACAAATAAGTCATCCAGACAGCTGAGCTGTCAGATCAAACCTAATTAATAGAAGTTTACCTCAACTAAATAGGCCATTAGTATGAAAAATGTAAAATAGTATTTTGACATACTCCTTTGAGAGTCATTTAGAATGCGTGGGAAGCTTTAAAATCTGGAGAAATGTGTGGGAAGTGTTTTTCAGTTCATTTCATGCTATTTTTGCATTAAGAGAAATGTCCCTACTGAGCTAAGCACCTCTATGTTGCTTGATGCCAAGGGCCTTATCCTTGATATCACCTGGCAGTTTCTCTTTAGAGTTCCCACTACTGAAGGCATTGATGAATGTGAGGAGGTCAGGGAAAATAGAAATAACAGGGACCTCAAGTGGGACACTGATGATCATTTACACATGAGAATTGCCAGATGAATATGGAGTTCGATTCCCAGCTATTCAGCAGAGGGAGTACCTGAGTGAGTGTTAAAGGGAAGTAACACATCTGTAGGGGTCTAGAGTATAGTATTAAGGGGCAATAGGGGGCTTGTAGGGATTATGGAAGGATAATGTTAAAGTATTGTAAGTTGTTTTTATGACTCGGAAGGGTAGCGTTAAAGGATAGCAAGAGCTTTTTAGGCTTTGGGAATGGGAGACATTAATGGGTAGTAGTTTCTAGGGTTCAGGTATGGGTACTATTACGGGGTAGTAATTAGGGTTCAAGGAAGGCTAGCAAAAAAGGGTAGTGAGGCTTCTCGGGTGCAGGGATGTCTACCTTTAAAGGGATAGTAACATGTTTTAGGGTTCAAGGAAAGATAGTGTTAATGGTAAGTTAGGGTTTTTAGGGTTCAGAGATGAATAGCAATAAATGTTTTATAGGGCTCAGCATTGTGTATTGTTAAGGGGTAATAAATGTTTTCAAGGTTCAGGGAAGAGTAGCCCTAAGAGATAGCAAAGAGTTTGTAAGGTTCAGGAAAGGGTAGCCTCAAGTGTTTGTAAGGGTTTTTAGGGTTCAGGGATGAGTAGGGCTTTAGGGTTCAGTGGTGGGTACCATTAAGGGACAGTGATGGGTTGTTAGACTTAAAGCAAAGGTTGTTTTAAGGGGTGTTTAAGGTTCATGGGTTGGTAGCATTAAGGAGTTTGTAAAGTCCATGGAGGGACGTTGTTAAGGAATAGTAATGTTTTCTGTGTTCAGGAAGGGTAGAGTTAAGGGGTAGTAAATGATGTTAAGGTTCAGGCAAGGCTAGGATTTATAGGATAGTTAGTGTTTGTTTTTAGGGTTCAGAATTGGTAGTGGCACGAGTTATAGTTTCTTGAGGTATTTCTAACTGTAGCTGCTGAATTTCTATGGTTTGGTATGGTTACAATCTGAGCCTAACTATAATGTCCCTGTAACCTTTGTTTTTTAAGTGAATTTCTATGTTTTTTAAATTCTATTTCCTAACTATAACGTCATTGTAACCTTTGTTTTTTTCAGTGAATTTCGATGTTTTTTTAACGTATAGTAATTTTAATTACTACGGCCCTCATTTCAACCTTGGCAGTTGAAACCACCGGGCGGCCCCCAATGCGGCCGCACTCCCGCGAGGCCTATTTGGAGATCCCCGCTGGGCCGGCGGGCGGAAACTTGGTTTCCACCCACCGGCCCAGCGGGGATCTCGGCCGCCACACGGGAACCAGCTCCAAATGGAGCCGGCGACCCGTCGCGCTTTTCACTGTCTGCTGTATCTCTAAATGAGGGTTCACTAGTGTTATGTACTTTTTTGATTGCAGCTACTTATCTCTCTTTGCAGCAGAGCAACCCAGAACGTCTTCCTCAGTTTTAACACATTGGTAAAGTCATCTGTGGAGCTTCCAAATCACATATGAAGACTGCATCCTTAACGTCCACCTCTGCCATTACAACATGTGCTCATGACTACACCTTTGACTTCCATCCCTACCATAGCAATACATACTGAAACACATCAAATAAGGCAAAAACGAGAAGTACAGAGCACATAGTGTGAGTATGTGCTGAAAAAAAAACAAGTAAAAGTTGTTATTGTGAGAAGATGGCCTGTCTGTGTTTGCCCTGTATCAGGGGGATGTGTGGTTTAGGCATGCGTGGTTGTGTCATACAACTGTCCAAAAGGATAACATAAATTAGCAAGGCTACAATATGCACATAAATTTCTGATTTTAAAGCAGATGATGGTGACATCAATAAATCATCAAAATACAGATGATAACAATCAATTTATGAGGCCTGGCCCATCCTTATCTCTAACACGAATTCAGACTTGCATGTGTGGAATGGGCTAACACATGCAGGCAAAAAAGACAAGACATAAATAAATAATTTGAAAAAATCATCTAACTAGTGTAACTCACTATACATATATGCTGGGACAATTATCTAAGCTGAAAAGGAAACAAGAACCCACATTTAGTTACGCCTCTCCACATGGGACAGCAGACAGGAAAGTTTCATGAAACAGAGCGTCCATCTCCTCACGACATCAGTATACAGCAGCATCATGGCAGTGCAGAACACGGGCTTCACTTTGGACAAGTTAGTAGTTTAGAATTGATTTGGGCATATTAGAACTGAACAGTATAAGCAAATAGGGCAATTAGGACTAAGAGAAAACTCATAATATAAAGAATAAATATGGCAAAAGATTTAGAGCGGGAGGTGGAGGTGACCTCAGCAGCTGTTTTGCTTTCCTTATCTTATGACCGAGCTGACAAAACTTCTCTGGAATGGACTTCTTAGTTTAAAGAAGACATTTATTATTATTACTTCACCACGAGGTTCCTGAAAGATGAGATTAGTAGGTTGGAAGCACACGTTTAAAAGTAGTCACAGCAATGAAAGCAAAATATATCAAAGTACTTCTCAGTTGCAATGTACACAGCAAATACATGTTATTATATTATAGCATATCTTCAAAGCAAAAAATAAAAGTCAAAATTGCATCACCGTAGGGCCTATCACTGCTTGTCATCTTTCTCATGCCAGCAAGCTGATGACTCCTGTTCCACTGCGAGAAAGAGATTCTCCACCCAAACGGGAGGCCAGGCAGCTGACGTCCGCTCCTGTCTGAAGTCCTGGAAAATTTCCCCTCGCAGCTGCTCAGGGCCACCGTAAAAAGCCTGCTAACAGGCCCTTTAGTCTAAACATGCTGGCTCAGTGGGGGAACCAAACAAGAGTTTGGAGACTGGCCAAGTCTCCAAACTTTGCTGGTTCCCAGGCTGGATAGAGAGGTAAACACAAGATATATGCTCTCTAATCAGCTATGGTTTGGTGTGAATTCAATACGAAAAACACAGCTTGGTCAACCATGTGGAAAAACACTGCTCATCTGCAATGTCTCAACTGCAATGTCCAACTCCAAGTTAAAGCCAATAGGCAGCTAACCTAAATACCAAATGTAATGTCTAATGCCATGTTAAAGCCAATAGGCAACTAAACTGAATACAGAATGTAATGTCTAATGCCATGTTAAAGCCAATAGGCAGCTAAACTTAGTTTTGTGCACCATACGTATTACATTGAATTTGGGGTTGTATTGAAGCTTTGAAACATTATCCGGTTTGAAGTTTGATTTAGTGTTTACATTTTCTATGGTGTTTAGAATTGTTTATGGTTCTTATGTTATGCTTTGTATTGAATAAATCTGACTATCACACTCCTCACTCAATCCAAAGATCCTGTCGACGTCTAACGGTGGGATAGGTTATGGTGTCTCACCAGAGAGCTTGTGGTTTCTGAACCCGAGGCTGGAAGAAGAACTCTGCAAGCGCGCCAGCACAACTTTGGTGCAGCATGGATAATTTGTCTTTAAGAAAAGACAACCGCCAGAGAACACTACAATAACAAACCCACCATAACAGGAGACTCAGTAAGTATTAGTCTCAAAGTTCACACTAGAATTAAGTGAAAGATAAAAATGCAGTCAGAAAGAAAAAAGCAAAGTTCAAAAAAATAAGAAAGAGTTCAAAGAACCTAAGAAAAAGCTAAAAATCTATAAGTGTAAAAATGATACACTCAAAATTAATAATGAATACAAATAATGAAAAATATCACCAGCAAATTTAATTGATGAAAACGTAGGACACAATTAAAGTGAAAAAAGATAATGACACAAGCCTCCAATGACTCCCCTGACTTGCGTTTTCTAACCTCCTGTTTGCTGACTTCATTTTTGCTGGCTTCAGGACTCTAGGCACTTTATCACGGTTAACAGTGCTAAAGTGCGTGTGCTCTCTGCTTAAAACATGGCAACATTGGCTTATCTACAATTGGCATATTTATTTTACTTATAAATCCCCAGTAAAGTGTGATACCTGTGCCCAGGGCCTGCAAATTAAATGAAACTGGTGGTCCTGCAGCATTGATTGTGCCATCCACTTCAGTTGCCCTGTAAACATGACTCAGGCCTGCCTTGCAGAGCCTGTGGGTGCATTTTTAAACTGTCAACCTAGCAGTTTAACTCACTTGCCAGGCCCAAACCTTCCTTTGTAATACATATGCCACCCCTAAGGCAGGCCTTGGAGAGTATTTTAAAAGGTGGACATGTACTTTTTAGTTTTATATGTTCAGGTAGTGAAAAACTCCCACATTCGTTTTTTCACCAGTGCAAGGCTTATCACTTCCATAGGTTGACATTGTGATTGCCTTTTTACAGTTCATAAGTATACTTTCCAATTGAGAAGAGATGTGATCCCCAAGTTTGCTTTCTCTGGAAACACAATTTAAAATCACAACTGATGGTGAAGTTGGATTTAAAATAGCCATTCTGAAGATGCAATTTTTAGAAAGACATTTTCTTACCTTAAACCATTTGGGGGCATATTTATGAGCCCCTAGCACCACTTTACGTGACGTTCCCGTGGCGCTAACCTCTGCTCCATATTTACAAGGAGGTGTAACGCCACTTTTTGTGGCGTTACACCTCCTTGTAAATATGGGTCCCTCCGACGCAGTTATCTGCATCAGAGGGGCGTGCAATGGGTGTTGCTGTGGGCATGCCATAGCAACACCCATTGCATTTTGACTCTGCCTCAGATTTACAAGATTACATAAACCTGAGGCAGCACCAAAATCTAAAACCACCCCCAGGGGTGGGGTGAGCAAGGCACAATGAGGAGGAATACTTTTATTCCTCCTCGTTTTTGCCTTTTCTATGTGTGCTGCAGAATTCGTCACGCATAGAAAGAACAAAATGCTACAAATTATTGTGTATGTGCGGGAGGGTGTCCCCTCCCGCACATAAACAATCATTTGAAAATGACGCTTTGGCACTTCTGTGTGTGTTGCATTCTGCAGCACACACACAAGTGCGAAAAAAACCATTAGTTATTGTTTATGTGCGGGAAGGGACACCTTCCCGCACATAAACAATCACACCCCTCAATGCAGACATCCTTGCACGATGGTGCAAGGATGACTGTGTTGGCGCTGGCAGCTAATTTTAGCACCAGTGCAGGGGACGACACAGGGGTGTGCTGTATTCACTTACATATGGTACATCCCTGTGTTGTGAAAATTACGGAACACGGCTCTGCCAATTTTGGCAATTTTCCCATAAATATGGGCCCTAGTGCCTTCTGCCTGTCTCTGAATACACATCTGGATTGGTGACAGCTGGGCTTTTGTACATTCCTTCTAGACAGCCACAGGCAAAGGGGGCTTAGGTGAGACTGAGTGGCCATCTGCATGTTGATGGGCCATCCTGAGCAGGATGGGAGGGAGGAGCTGAAATTTACGTCTGAATGGGCTGTGTCCTGATCCAACACAAAGGGCTGCTTAACCCCCTGTAGTGAGTCTGGACCCACGGCGTGAAGGGCAGGGACTCTGTGCACCTCAAAGGCCTCTCTTTGAAGTCTCCCCACTTCAAAGGTACCACTGGCTATAAGAACTGGGTTTCTGACCCTCCAAGATCAGTACACTTCTGGACCTAAGGACATTCAGCCAGGACCTGCTATGCTGCTGAAGAGATGGTCATTCTGCTGGACTTTGATGGATTCCTGCTCTGTTCTGCTGCCCATCTGCCTGCTGCCTTCCTTGTCTGGGAGTGAGAAGGACTGAACCTGCATCTCTACACCCTCAGAACCAAAGTGACTTCAAGGACTTGCTGGCTTACCTCCTGTTCTGAAGTCTCAGGGACATCAAAGGCTTCACTTCATCTTTCAAAAGTATCTGGACTTTGCTTGCTGCAGGTCTTGCCCTGCCAAATGGTGCCAATCCAAACTGTGCCTTTGGAAGTGGGTATAAACTGCTGCAACTGAAAAATCCACGCATCGCCATCAATGAGCTGATCGGAACTGACACAGCTTCCCTCAATGCTAACTCATTGCTGCTCAGGACCAAGACATCACATTGCTAAGGACCTGCCAATGGCGCATCTGGGATTGCACGGCTTGGAACCAATGTATTGCCTACGTCCAGTGGAATTGATGCAGTTGCATCACCTCTTCTGCGCCATGTATCGGGCCCATTTGATGACGCGACTTGGTACTATTTCAGTGGGACAAGATTGGCCCCTGCAGCCAACCCTCACTCACTCGAGGTTGTCGTGACTTTACAGATTTCACCTGGTCTAGCACGACCAGATAGCCCCGGTTGGTTTTTTAAGCTTTTAATCACTGTATTTTCAGATATTCTTTAAAAAGTGAATATCTCGATCTCCACTTATTCGATTTTTGTTGTTTACATTTATTATATTAAGCTCTATGTTTCTAACCTGGTGTGGACTATTTTTGTGTGGTGTTTTCACCTGTTTTACTGTTGTAAGTGTTGCACAAATTCTTTACACATTGCCTCTTAAGTCTACCAGAGAGTGAGCACAGGTTAATTTATGGTGTGTAACTAACATACCCTGACTAGGATTGTGGTCCCTACTTGGACAGGGTGCATACCTTTGCCAATTAGAGACCCAATTTCTAACAAATTGTATAGATTTACCCTTAAAATCAATGGATAATCCAAACATTGCAAAACAGTAACCTTTTTTAAATGTTCTTCATAAAGTTGATCGGAACATAGATACATCTGAGAGCTGACAGCTGAACATTTGTGTTTGAAACAAGGTGCTTTTTTTCCAACTGAAGGAATTTCTATTCACATTTAAAAATAAAATCTTCAGTGGAACAGAAATGGTGGCTTTACCCAAACTAAGATCCACAAGGTAAATTATATCCAGTGCAGTGATTTGAACAATTAGTGGAGTGCCATTTAAAAAGGCATTGCTTGGATTTTGAGCCATGCCCTGGCTTGAATTTAAAAGTGCAACAGCTTCTTATTTGTAAAATTGTCTTGCAAACTTGTGGGTAGGTGTTCAGTGACTATTTACACTCAGAGGAAACATTTTTAGGGGAATTTTCATTCCACACGTCCCATTTCATCTGCACGAGTTAACCAAGCCCTCTAGAATTCCGCCCATTCCAACTAGCTGCCAATCTAATTGGATCAGCAGCTCCCTCTGGATCCACAGGACCCTCTAAAAGCTAAAATTGTAAGTAGTAAGGGAATAAGAGCAAGTAAATTAACTCTCTCCAATATACAAGTCTCTCAAATGGTGCAGTTCAGGAGGAAAATGTTTCTACTCTGTAGAATGTCTTTTCTACCAATGGAATCCTGGTTGCTTATCTATGAGAACAACAGGAATGTCCTCAAAATAAAAAAAATACTATTATGTAATTAAATATAAAATATCAAGCCACTCCTAAAATATTTCCCTCTCTTACTGCCTTAACCCACCTCTCTATATCAAAATGAGCTAATACACATATTTTCAAATTTGGCGTCTGGCCGGACAAATCTCAGAGTACTTGTATGTAAAACAAAACTGTGGATGAATTGTCTCTATTTACAACAGTTGTCAGAAATAAAAAGAAAAATAATAATACAACCAAAGACACCCCTCTAAAAAGCAAAAAACAACAAACACTATCTAAGTCTTTACCAATGAAAAATAGTATTAATAATATATGGGGTAATAAGCATAACTTTGACTCTGCCTTGTCACATTGCCTTCCATACAACAAGTACTTTAAAGCTGCCAAATCGTAGCAGAATGATAAACTTAAGAAAATAGGACATTACTTGTCGTCGGAAGAGAGTTATGTGCAAAATTACCTCTTCTTTTAGAGAAAATATTAAAGTTTTCATGCTTCAAAACATATACACTGATAAGGATCTTCAAAATCAGACATTTCCCTGTACCATGGATGTAATACTATATCCGGTTGAAAAGGCTAACCTCAATTACTACCACAAGACCTGAGAAAATTTGTGTGATATATATATATAATTAGGATTTTAGAAAATTAGTCCTAGGGGTTAAACAGTATGGTACCAGTTAATATTCTGTTATCATAGTAATATATAAAACATATGGGTAGACAAAATATCAACAAGGTAAATACATATGTGTAACTATACGTTTACTATATCCACATTATAAGTATAACTTCAAGGTATGTAGATGAGGAGTTATGAATGATAAATCAATACTTACATACATATCTTTATCTATTTGATGTCTAGGTTGTCAGTATTTTTGGTGCAATATTATGGCAGTACAATATTAGAAACACGATATGTTGAAATAAAATCAGTTAAATTGGCAAAAAAAATACCTCTCTGGAATACAGACGTTTTTTAGAAGTATGATGCAAGCAGCCAGTCCCGAATGTACTTCAAAGGCTATGACACAAACTACCTAAATAAGAAATCTAAGGACTAATATTGAGGGACAAACAAGGGGAGATGGAAATACAGTGATGGCTGCCACTCAGTGGGGATGGCGCGGTGGGACAGGTCGTGGGGGGTGAAAAAAAATAAAATTGTTTTAAAAAATGTTTACCTTTGGGGAAGACACATTTGTCTCCCATTCTTCCTTCTCCTCTTCCTCTTCCGGCTGCACACAGGCTCCCAGCCAATCACAACGCTGCTGTCACCTTCTTCTTCGCCACTCAGACTGGGAGTGGGAGCCTGTGCTTATTCTCCACTCTGCTGTGCAATATAGCAGGGTAGAAAACATGCAAAGTGCGCATGTATGTTTGGCCGCCCAACATGGCTGGCCAAACAGACATGCACTTTTTTGTGTTGCAAAACCCCTCCTACAGTACCTCTCTGGCCCCCTCACTCCAGCACAGCCCCACCTCTTACTCACAGGAAAAATAAAATGATAATAACATTGTGTTATTATTGTGTTATTTTTCCTTTCTCCCAATCCAGTCCGGCAACGCTCCGCCGCCTTAGCGCCCCTTTGGAAATAAGCCAGAAACAGTATATTACAAGAGCAGTGGACTGCCTGGTTATCCTACAACAGGGTTAAAAATGGTGATAAATATCACCCAGACATAAATAAAGGTCTTATACACACTGAGAAAAGATAAATAATCATTGCACTCACACGGTAATGTTACAGAATTGCTTCATCTTCAAGTGAAGACTGGGAGACATCCAGGACTGGACCTGGAACCCTGGAATTCAGAACACAGGACAACTATGTGTTTGAAATTCAAGGAGCAATTCAAGAGAGAAATGAGAGGGATGAGAGAAAATTAGCAAAAGTTCATACAAGGAGAAGATGAAAGGAGGAAGCCGCTCACCAACGTGCACATTTATCCATTATTTATCTGTCAGTTCTACATATTCTTATGCTGCCATAAACTCTCAGAACCTGAAAGCAGAACAACACTATTGACGATGAGGTATCTAGTGACTCTTTCCTGTCTTACCTAGCCTCCATGACAATATCAGATGCTAAACACTGTTATGAACCTCTACGGTACTGTGATCGTCTGCCAATCGTATCTGTTTGCACTGGATAAATCCATCCTCATGGCACTATACCCTGAACCTTGCCAACTGCTGCCAGACCCCAATATCTTCCTAATCACTTCACAGGGAATTAGAAGTCCTTCAAATGTTGCAGTGTGATCAGGAGCCCCTATAATTGGACATATTTGTAACTGGCCAGGTCTCATGAACCTTTAAAGTTCACTGCCAATATCCTATTCATACATGTTTACATACCTTCCAGTGCCAACCAACTGACCTGGAAGCAGATCAGACAATGACAACAAAATAGTAGTAGGGCTGCACTCAAAATGTGGAACAGTGACATTTTACACGGAGTGTACTGCTGCAGAGAGTGTTTAGCAGAGCTCATACTACAACAGAGAAATTTAACAGACTGATGCAATCAAAGATTCTACTTCGGCAATGTTAAATATTGTCTGCTATCTGCCACCTGTGCACACTTTCCTACCCAAAAATATCCCAAAACCCTTGTCCTAACACTAAAAGTATATAGAAGCACTTTTTTCCCCAAAGACCTCAATCAGAATTATACAATCTCAGAAGACAACATATTAACGCCACACAAATAATAATAATGTTGGAATGAGCATTCTTGAGAAGACAGTTCTAATCCAGCTACAACAGAAAGACTATGATACCAGTGGCTGAGAAACTGAATTACTTTTATGTTTGATGATTCTACATCACAAATACTCCTGGAGCTGGTCCAATTATAGGGGCATGTCAATTTTTTATTTATGTATTTACTGAAGAGCTTTAGGAAGTGCTTCATGCAACTGGAATCAACCCAGAGAGCTGGAATAGAAAAGAAAAACCTTACAAGAGAGGCTGAGAGAGTCGGAGATTCAGAATTCAGCTGTAAACTTAGAACAATCCGAGATCCAGCATTCTTCAGCTTGTTCCCGTAAATGCTCGACTCATTTGAACATGACTTACCCTCCCCCACTTCGTGTCTATTCTTAGGAGGTCATCACAAAGGCGTTGAATGGCTACTGAAAAACTGGTGATCTTTGCCTCCCTCTACCAGCACTGATCCTGGCATCATCATTTATAGCAGCACTTGTGAAAGTGGTTTGAAGTCCATTAACATTAGCAGCACACAGAGGCTCATCAGCACCCACATTGACAGCACTTAATTTGTTAAATGATTTAACTCAGAAGCCCTCATCCAATGATATCAATGTTTATTGTGCTGACTACCAAGGCTGCACAGTTTTGATTTTACCTTGTGATAAAACTGCAAATTAAAAAGCTCCAAAGCACCTGGCTCAAAACAAACAACAATCAAGACAAACTTCGCCTACACATATAAGTCAACAATCAAAAAATCTGAAAAGGTGCTACCCAGACAGAATTCAAAATGCTACATGTACAAATTATTTTATGAAATTATCTCCGAATTTCATAAACCTCAGTGCACAGAAGGAATTTATCCCAGTCCTCAAGAATTCACAGGCAAACTGGCAAATCATTACACACCCAAAGCAGACATGTTGGACTGCTAATTAAAACAAAGGAAAACCACCAGCACCAACCCATTTCCAACAATCCACTCCAAGAATAGGCCAATCCAACGTCTGCACTCCTTCAAACAGCTATCACAAAGTGAATTTATGGATCTTGTCAAAGCAAGCAGGTCAGGCAGCTACCATTTTGACCCTCACATAACACAAATCTGCAAGAACATTCTTTCATTCTTTTAACTACCTTTGCCACCACACCATTAAGAAGAATCATCAAAAAAATTGAAAAGCAGGAATCTTTGCAGACGGCCCACAAAAGTCACACATACACCCATTATTAAAGAAAACAAATTTGGATCTGCATGACCCCGACCAATTAGAAATAGACCTTTCCTGGGCAAACATGAAAAAAAGCACCATTGGTCCACATGTCACAGTTCATTGAAGACAACTCCATATTTTCAGACTACTCAATAGGACTCCTCCCAGGAAGAAGCACAGAATCTACCCTTATCACCATCTGGGACGACCTTCAAAACACAATAGACCAGAACAGGGTTGCTGTATTACTTTTGTTGGACCTCTCAGCTGCCTATGATACAGTTGACCATGACACTCTAATATAAAGACTCTACAAAGCTGGCATAGAGGGGACTGCTCTCAAGTGGATCACATCATACCTTCAAAACAGAAATAATGTCATCCGTACTCCGTATTCTTTTCTCATGCAAACCGTACTTCACAAAAGCAGGGATCCCTCTAGGCTCTATCATCTCACCAATGCTTTTTATCTACATGATGCCATTATTTACAATGATCAATGAATTTCAGCCCATCTTGCTATAACTGTGAAAATGACACACAAGTACTCCTTAAACTGGAAAGCCCCAAATACATGGAAAAAAACAAAATCTTCAGTTTTTTCAAAATCCTTGATCAGTGAATGGCATTGAGCCATCTCAAATTGCGTGCTTCCACAATTGAAATACTCACATGTGGAGACTGAAAATAGTATGATGCACTCTGCACTGGCCTGGCAATCTGGGTCCACCTCCTAAAGTATCTAAGGAAGTAAGAAACTTTGTAATAAACATTAACTCCAAGCTATCAATGATTGCTCAAGTGCACAAATTGTAAGATCACACTTCATTACTATGAAAACTTTGTGGCGCATCTTCCCCTACCAAGCATTTTCACAAAAGGTCCAGGTTACTATCTCTCTTGTACTGTCTAAACTTGATTATGCCAATGGCCTCCACCATGGATCATCTTTATCAACTATGAAAAGACTACAACAAATTCAGAGCTCTGCTTCCAGACCTCTCCTACATGTAAAGCCACAGGCCCACATCTCCCCTGCTTTGATGGCCCTACATTAGATACTGGCTGCCTGAAGATCTACCTTCTAGCTGCTTTGTATCACCCACAAAGCAATACATGGAACAGGACTACTTTTCTTCAGGAATGTAATCACCAAACACACTCAACAAAGAAACCAACTCTCCATAATGACACTTCACCTCAAAACTCCTCCATACAATAAAAAAAGCATATGTGATGAATCATTTTCTCTTCAAGCAGCCACACTATGGAATTTATTACCCCAAAGTTATCATATTTTCAAAATAGTACTCAAGAGTTGGCTCTTTCCTACATAAGGCCCTTGGGAGGTGCTGGTCCCAAGACTCTCAGCGACAAATACAGGTGGATCTATTTTGTTATGAAGCCCTGGAGAGGTGGAGGTCCCCAGGGCTATAAAGAATCCTAGGAGAGGGACCTCAGGTAGCCCCTCCTTTTTATCTATATTAACGGCCGTACCCAGGGTCCTGGCCCACATGGCATCTTTTATGAAAACAAGCATGGGAGCCCATGTTTGCTTCTTTAAAAAAATGTTGCTGCAAATTTGGGATAAACATTTTAAAAAAAGCTTTTTTGCCTTGGTGGGGTCCCAAGGCGAGGGGATCAGGTTATTTATACCTTGCCCTCTTTTCTTTATATTTTATCTATTTGTTTAGGAAATGGCTGAGTCTGAGTCCCAAAATGGCTGGCAATATTTCCTGGCTGAAGTGTTGGCAGCCAATCAGACCTCTGCACAAGATCTGGAGAATTTGTGAATTATTTGTGCACCTAAATATACAAATTTGGATTTTCTTTGAAGTCTTGCATCCAAGATAAAGCCCTCCACTGGATCTCATCCTTCCTCTCCGACAGAACGCAGAGAGTCCGTCTCTCCCCTTTCCGCTCCAAAGCCACCAACCTCATCTGCGGCGTCCCCCAAGGATCCTCCCTCAGCCCTACGTTGTTCAATGTCTACATGGCCCCCCTCGCTCAACTGGCCCGCCAACATCATCTCAGCATCACCTCCTACGTCGACGACACCCAGCTCGTCCTCTCCCTGACCAAAGACCCGCTCACCGCCAAAACAAACCTCCACGAGGGACTAAAATCCATCGCCGATTGGATGAACAACAGTCGCCTGAAACTCAACTCCGACAAGACGGAAGTCCTCATCCTCGGGCGCACTCCCTCGGCCTGGAACGACTCATGGTGGCCCTCCGTCCTCGGACCCCCGCCCACCCCTGCCATCCACGCAAGAAACCTCGGCTTCATCCTGGACTCCGCCCTCACCATGTCCAAACAGGTCAGCGCTGTCTCCTCCTCCTGTTTCAACACCCTTCGAATGCTCCGCAGAATCTTCAAGTGGATTCCAACAGAAACCAGAAAGACGGTGACCCAGGCCCTCATCAGCAGCAGACTTGACTACGGCAACGCACTCTACACAGGCATCCCAACCAAAGACATCAAACGACTCCAACGTATCCAAAATGCCTCCGCCCGACTGATCCTCGACATACCCCGCCGAAGTCACATCTCCCCTCACCTAAAGGAACTCCACTGGCTCCCGGTAGACAAGAGGATCACCTTTAAACTCCTGACCCACGCTCACAAGGCACTTCACAACACCGGACCCTCCTACCTCAACACCAGACTTAACTTCTACACTCCAAGACGTCAACTCCGATATGCCAACCTCGCCCTCGCCATCGTACCCCGAATCCAGCGCAAGACATCCGGCGGCAGATCCTTCTCCTTCCTCGCCGCCAAGACCTGGAACTCTCTCCCCACATCTCTTCGCCAGACCCAGGACCTCCTCGCATTCAGAAGGCTCCTCAAGACCTGGCTCTTCGACCGCTAAATCAGTAGCGCTCCCCCCCCCCCCTCAGCGCCTCGAAACCCTGACGGGTACATAGCGCGCTTTATAAATACTATGATTGATTGATTGATTGATCTAGAAAACTACTGAAGAGACTTACACCAAACTCTATGTAATTCCATCAAGCAGTTCGGGCTGTAGTCATGCCCAAAATCTCTTTGGGAATTACCAAGATAAACACACTTTTTTGTCCCCAACCCTTTTTCTTGTCCCCCACTTCATGGATCACCCTGAAACTGTCCATGCACAAGACCTAACCTGACACTTTTTTGGGAAAATGTAATGAAGATTCAGCAAACTGCTCAAAAGGTATAGCCAAGTCAAAAGGTGCTGTTGGATATATATACATATATATATATATATATATATATATATATATATATATATACAAATATATATATATATATATATGTGTATATATATATATATATATATTTATATAAAGTTCACTGCATAGCTTTCATATAAGTTATTTGATTAGATGCTTATTGGTCTCTGATTTATTTATCTATCCCAATATGTAAATATTATCATAACTATTTTATCTACGAGTCCTTCACTATTGAAATACAGAGGAAAATATACATTTTAAAAAAAGTTACAAAAATACACAAATAAATTAGCTTCAAGTACAGCAACACTTGAAAGTCTATATAACACAACTTTATATCTTAATATATTAGCTTCCTTACACAAGTATACCCTTACTATGTTGATGTAGATCAATATATGTATTACTTTACTCCTACCTTTGGAAAAAAAATCCTTTGGCACGCTGCAATGTTATTCTGTCCCTCTCTCAATATGTCCTCTACTTCCACTCTCTGATTCATCCCAAACCTCATTATAGTACTATGATCTCCAAAATACTCCTTTCTAGACTCTTCCCTCTTCAATCCCTCCTTAGCTCATCCTAAACCTCATTTTACTGCTATGATCTCTTAAGCAACTCCTACTAAATTATTTCCACATGTATCCCTCCTTTGACTCATCCCGAACCTCATTTATTACTATAATCTCCCTAATACCTTCTGGAAACTCTTCCCTCCTTTCACTCATCCCAAACCTCTTCTTACTACTATGATCTCCCAAATAACACTTTCTAGACTCTTCCCTCCTATACCCTTCATTATCATATTCAATTCAACGAACAGACTTGCATGTCCACTTCTCAAATTAACTTTACACTCCTTATGCTAATCCACCACTAATCCTTTTTGGGGCTTCGACTAGTGTGCTACTGGCACCAAAGCACTGTTACGCCTCGTTAGTACTAGTGAGTGCTATATATCAATACAATTACAATTTTGCCTCTTTAAGCCACCACTAGACAGCCTCTCCCTGTTTAGTTCACTGCTGGATGTTCATTTTAATCTCTACTTTCTCCCTTTGTCTTAATTTTCCAATCTTTCTCTTTCTCCTTCATTCTGGTATTTGTGTTTTTCTCTCTCATGCTCTGAATCAAAATCTCTTGAGCAAAAATAAGTGCAGATCTCCAAAAGCGAGGTGGGCCCCACCTGCAACCACCAGCTCAATTAAGCACTGCATAGAGATCCCCTCAAAACCCAAAAGAGCACAAGGCCACACAGCAGCAGAGTCATTGTAATATGTGTGAACTTCCACAAGAGCATCGACCTCCACTGCTCCAACCAGCACACGTGCACATAATTAGTGCCATGTGCTATGTCATCCTGATGTCACACGGCGAGAAGACGAATGTGCTACCTTTCAGGAACGTAGCACCAAGGCACTAACAGAAGCGGTCTGAGGCGTGATACCAGAAGATTTCTTCACTTTCAGCTCTTCTATTTTCAGGGATATTGAGATTACGTATTACTAAAAATGTTACCTGTTCATGACTTGTAATTATATTTTTGACTTAGCATGGGACACAGCAACTCATAGAGCAGCATGACAGGTTCACTGTCCAAAACGTGCACCTTTTCATGAGATTTCTGTGCCTCCTGGTCATTCAATATTCCGCTTGAGTATAACTGGGCGAAGTAAATGATTATTAAGGTGAATACTAATTACCTTTTTAAACATAATTACAGCTTATGGGGATTAGAAAAGCAGCAGAGAACCTGATCCGAAAATTATAATGTAATGCCCTTCAAGATGTACTAATTGCAGATTCCAGTGAACCATTATCATATATATCCCTGGCATGGCCAATTAGTGCCGAAAATGCTCTTGTTGACCTCCTATTGTTCCAGCCTCATGTACACACCGGTACTCCCAAGGCCTCTGACACGCAAGATATGTATAAGACATAAAACACGTGCCCACGCCTACCTTTCGATGCAAATGTTCCTATTAAAAGAGGCCAGTGTCATTTGCATATTAATTGTCTCCTCTCTTTTATATCCCCTCGACATTGCAACAGTGTTAGAATATACAATGCCCTCGCTGTGTTTTTAAATGGAAGTGGTGTGTGGGCACTCCCAAGTGTTTCTCTCTGCAGTCACTTGTCTTCCGGATCCAGTGTGGGTCCGTAGTGCTGCAATTAAGCCAGGCAGAAAGTATTAGAATGATAGTCTGCTGTGCGATGAAAACGTCCAAGTAATTGGTTTAGAACAAATACTGCTCCTAGCCTGATAAAGGCACAGGTATCTCTCTCTTGTGCGCACTGCGGCAGTATGGATAAAAAGCAACAATGAACCCTAAGCTACCTGACGGAGGTCACAAATAATGAGAATAAATATTCTCGCGCTTTATATGAGAAAGGTGGAGTGGCACGCTATATTTCTATATGGTGTTATTAAGGGATCGTGTAAAAAAAACGGTGCAATTTGTATATTCTGAGTTCTGTTGGCATTCCATTATCTGTGTACATACGACTTTGGACTGTGTAGTTAAGATGCGCGATTCCTGAAAACACAGCGGTCAGAGTAACGTAGAAGGCATGCAACAGAGCAATAGTTGCGTGAAATGGGAGAAAGGACAGGATCATGTATTCTAAGAAATACCAGTGCTTGCTCTCTCCCCCAGTACTGGTGCATTTTCGGCCACCTTGACCCACTCACACACAGGATCGGACGGCCTATAAGACATCACGCAGTGCCTGATGGGTTGGTCTGTTCTTACAGTTGATGCCCCTATTATTCAAGCAAACATTCCAAACCTTTCAAAACACACATAAATTGCATTTGCAAGTTGAAAACTGTCCCAATTTACAAACATGGGGGTGTGAACAGCACACATGCAAAGTTTCACATCACACGTTCAAAGTTAGAAAAGTTTTGATTTTTCAAAACATTTTTAATTGATGGAAGAGTTCACACTACCATCAATTCATTTTACAGTTTAAAGAAACCCAACGTTATCACAGGATTACGGCAAAAGAAAAAAACGCTATACATATTCAGGCTTTGACATTAAGAAAATAAAGTGCGTAAAGATGAACACATATAATGCACATTGTCCCATTATTACCAGCAGCTGTGATAATTAACATGAAGAAGTAAAAACAAATATTGCCTCTTGTCCCAAACGTAAGCAGCAAAAAGAATACTACTATGGCCCTACCTATACCAATTCGCCCAATAGATTCCGAACTTTCTTATATGTGTCAGACCTTAGTGCTTGACAACATTCTAGTTGCTTAATCTAGATCATTTTAAACCGCAAGTGTTTGGAAAGTGGGAGAATTTTCAGACAGACAATTTTGCAAAATGATCGACCTTGCAATAGGAGTAATTATACAGAGTTGTTTCTTCTGCAACGATTTCATATTAGCGTCGGATGTGTTGCCCAATATTGCCTTCTGAGTATCAATTGAGAAGTGAATCTTTAACTTGCGTGAGCAGTATTTCTATAAATTGGCTCAAAACTGCTTTATTTTGGGACAATTCCAGATAATGTGTCCATGTACCCTCATCCTCCATAGCATACCTAAAACAGCTCGCCGATATCTGAGTGTTAATTATATTCAGGAGAATTGGTGTTCTACTGAGCAGTCATTTCGTTTGATATTGCATACAGCAAAAAGTCGCTTCCTTTAATAAGGAGAAGCTAAACAAAATAATCTTATTCCAAGTCTGAGCTGAAATCTAAAAACCCTCCTTAGACTGCCATTTCTGCCAAATTTTCATCGATACATCTGTTCATTCGTATTGTCTAAAAGTGGCTACTCAGCAACTAATTGATCTACGTGTTTTAGTCTCAACCTAATCTTCAACTATGTCAAAATTGACATAATTTGTCTGGGATCTAATTCTGTTAGAAAGTGTTTTACACAAAAAAAAAAAAAACACTGGACCAGCATTTTAGAGTGTCTAATGGAAGGTTCAACCTAGATCCAACCCTTCCGGGTGTTGGAATTAAAAGAAAATCTGTGATTCTCCAATATCCATTGCTCTCCCTTCTGGAAGTCTTCTTTTACCTATCAAAGGAAGGTGGGCTAAAAAACAAAATATCCATTAGACGAGTGACACTACTAATGGCAGGTGTGTTGTAATATTTGAGAATTTGCGCCTTTCATTTTTGAGACCATTGTAGAATCTTATATTTAACCGTTTGGGGTGATTTTGTAAGGCATGGGAAATCATCTATTTTATATTCCCATAAAATATGATTTAAAAAAAAAAATATCCTCCCGTTTTGAAACTTCTTTGAACCTAAACAATCTATCAGAACAGTGTGCACAATTTGCAAACTAGTACTCTTTGAGATCGGGAAGATCAAGACCTCCATCTTTCACTGTTCTAGATAAGGTGCCTAACGCTAATTTATGTGTTTCATTAGACCAAAAACATCCCCTTTAACTCTTTAAAAAACTTTGGCCCAGATTTAAGAGGGCCTAGCTCCTCCTTGCACCTCTTTAGTGTCATTTTTTATGATGCTAATGTGGAACAATGAGGCAAAATTCACTACATCATATTCCCAAAGTGGGGCAATTGCACCACTTTCTAACCCCTTGCGCCACATTATGCCTGCGCCAGGCATAATGTCTGCAAGGGGGAGTGTTTCTCCATTGGGCACTGCAAACAATGGCACAATGGAATCTAAGAGATTCCACTGCGCCATTTTTAGTGGCTATTTTTAACATCTGCAAAGCGCAGGCGTTAAAAGGGGGTGTACCATTGATTTCAATAAGCCACATTGTACTCTGCAGGATTAACACCAAACTTTTGGTGCTAATTCTGCACAGTAAATTAACAGTATCACAAATTTGACACTATTGCCCCTACCCTGTGCCATGGTACGGCGTACATTAAATATGGCAAACACATGGTGGCGGTAGGGGAGAGTTAAGAGGTGCAAGAAAAGTGGCACTGCATTGGATGTATCTCCACTTTGTGAAAATTCAGGCTGTCATCTTAGGAGCATAAGGTATCCCAGAAAAAAAAAAAGTGCAGAGGTAGAACCAACATGCGAATCAATGTGATGCAACCCTCTATCAACATCAGTAAGTTAACCCATCTCGAAAAAAGCGCCCTTATCTTACTGAGCGAAGGAGAGTAATACAGTGTGTATAAATCATTCATATTCTATCATGTGCAAATTCCTAAAAAGAGCTTTGGTTTGGAATTGACGCCGGGGTGAAATTCTAGCGCGCAATAATAAAATATTGTTTCTTAGCCTATTAATCTATTTGCCTAAGGCGTGAAAGTCTTGGCAAATATCAAATACCCTCTTCTGATTTTCCAGCCTAGGCTTAAAAAACAGAACAATATTGTTGGCGTATGGTTTCATTTTAGTCATAACGCTTATAGGGGCTCTATGCTCCTATCTGCTCTTCAAGCTATAGCTAAGGGCTCTATAAAGAGAGAAAAAAGTATAGGTGGAAGGGAACAGCCCTGTCTCGTCCCACTATTCACCTTGCAAGAGTCAATTTCACAATCGGGTTAATGCACCTTTATACATTCGGGATATGATCTGTATAAAACCGGAGGGTTGCTATGTTCACCCTAAGTGACCAGGATATGCCCAGAAGTGGGTTTCTTGCTCACTTTGTCACTGGATTCAAGCTAGTCTGGCTGCTGAAGAGTGATATCCCGAATCCCTTCCAATGATGTTTATTTGCACTCCAGGGAGAACTTGGCCTGGAAGTTCAGGCTGGACTGTTCCCATGGGGAGCAGGGACAAGACTGGTTTGCATATGGCTGTTTCCAAGTGGGGTTGGCATAGTGAGCAAATGAATGACGAATGTAACCCAGATCCATGACTGGGGGTAAGTGTCTGAAAGGTTTTTGGCACTCCGTCTATCCTTTTTCTGTGTTGCTTTGTTAAGCACCAGCCAAACCATGGCTGGTTGGACTGAGAGTGTTAGGTCACAGCTACGTAACCCAGAGAAGGGGCCCCAAGCAACAGGTTAGCACTTTGAGGCTCAGAAGAGAAAAACCCATTTCCAAGGGACATTTCAGCTACATGGTGAGTCCCAGTAGAAGAAGATAGAAAAAGGGGCCCTTCCCTCTGAGCTTCATAGCACTAAGTCATCATGGTGAGGTCTAGGTGAATGGAGCCTCCTCCTTTGGGCCTTGCACCACTAAACCATGGGTGTGAGACCCAGGTAAGCTAATACCCTTCTTAAGGACCTTGTAGTGCTAGACCATGACTGGGGGGACCCACTTCCAATGACTTCACAGTGCTGGGTCATAGCTACAAGGCCCAGGGAAGAGGACTTTCCTCCCTGATCCTTGCAGCACTAGACCATAGCTGCAAGTCATAGGGTACTGGGCCCCCATTCCTATTCCTTGCAATACTAGACCATGGCTATGAGGTCCAGAGGAAAGGGACCCCTGCCCTGGGCCTTGCAGCACTGTACTGTGTCTTTGTGCGTAGGGTCATGATAGAGGCATAGTCAATAATACTGCAGCAGGTGCCATGGCAGGAGAGGTGCTAGATGCCAAGTGCACCTATATTATGACTCAGGGGGTTATTACAACTTTGGAGGAGGTGTTAATCCGTCCCAAAAGTGACGGTAAAGTGACGGATATACCACCAGCCATATTACGAGTTCCATAGGATATAATGGACTCGTAATACGGCTGGTGGTATATCCGTCACTTTACCGTCACTTTTGGGACGGATTAACACCTCCTCCAAAGTTGTAATAACCCCCTATGTTTTTACTGCTCAGCCGATGGAGGGAGGGAGGAAATTTACCTTGTTTGCACCAGCCCCCATGACACCCCTGCTATGCTACTGGCCTTCTCCCTATATTTTACCCAATCCTTCAGTGCAGGACTGACTGGTCTGTGCTAGCCTGCTGCTGAGAGACGAGTTTCTGACCCCCTGGGGTGAGAGCCTTTGTGCTCTCTGAGGACAGAAACAAAGCCTGCACTGGGTAGAGATGCTTAACACCTCCCCCCTGCAGGAACTGTAACACCTAGCAGTGAGCCTCAAAGGCTCAAGCTTCGAGTTACACTGCCCCAGGGCACTCCATCTAGTGGGGATGCCCGCCCCCTGGACACAGCCCCCACTTTTGGCTGCAAGTTCAGGGGAGATAATGAGAAAAACAAGGAGGAGTCACCCACCAGTGGGGACAACCCCTAAAGTGTCCTGAGCTGAGGTGACCCCTGCCTTGAGAAATCCTCCATCTTGAGTTTGGAGGATTCCCCCAATAGGATTAGGGATGTGCCCCCCTCCCCACAGGGAGGAGGCACAAAGAGGGTGTAGCCACCCTCAAGGACAGTGACAGTAGCCGTTGGCTACTGCCCGCCCAGACCTAAACACACCCCTAAATTCAGTATTTAGGGGCTCCCCAGGTCCCAGGAAATCAGATTCCTGCAACCTGAAGAAACAAGAAGGACTGCTGACCTACAAGCCTGCAGAGCAGGAGGAAGACGACAACTGCTTTGGCCCCAGTCCTATCGGCCTGTCTCCAACTTCGAAAATCTGCAACCAGCGATGCATCTGAGGACTCAGAGGACCGCCCTGGACTAAAGGACCAAGAAACTCCTGTGAACAGCGGCCCTGTTCAAAACCTGCAACTTCTTTGCAACAAAGAAGCAACTTCCAAAGACTTCACGTTTCCCGCCGGAAGCGTGGGACTTCACACTCTGCACCCGACGCCCCTGGCTCGACCTGCAGAAAACCAACACCTCAGGGAGGACTCCCCGGTGACTGCGAGTAACCAGAGACGACCCCCCTGACTCCCCCCACAGCGACGCCTGCTGAGAGAATCCAGAGGCTCCCCCTGACCGCGACTGCCTGTAACAAGGGACCCGATGCCTGGAACCAACACTGCATCCGCAGCCCCCAGGACCTGAAGGAACCGGACCTCAGTGCAGGTGCGACCCCCAGGCGACCCTCTGCCTAGCCCAGGTGGTGGCTGTCCCGAGAAGCCCTCCCTGTGCCTGCCTGCAACGCTAGAGTGACCCCGGGTCCCTCCATTGTTTTCAATCTAAAACCCGACACCTGCTTTGCTCACTGCACCCAGCCGCCCCTGTGCCGCTGAGGGTGTACTTTGTGTGCCTTCTCGTGTCCCCCCGGTGCTCTACAAACCCCCCCTGGTCTGCCCCCAGAGGACGCAAGTACTTACCTGCTGGCAGACTGGACCCGGAGCATCCCTGTTCCCCATAGGCGCCTATGTGTTTTGGGCACCTCTTTGACCTCTGCACCTGACAGGCCCTTAGCTGCTGGTGTGGTAACTTTGGGGTTGCTTTGAACCCACAACGGTGGGCTGCCTATGCCCCAAACCTGAGACTTGTAAGTGTTTTACTTACCTCCAAAACTAACCTTTACTTACCTCCCCCAGGAACTGTTGATTTTTGCACTGTGTCCACTTTGAAAATAGCTTATTGCAATTTTTACAAAGACTGTACATGATATTGTTTTCATTCAAAGTTCCTAAAGTATCTAAGTGAAGTACCTTACATTTAAAGTATTAACTGTAAATCTTGAACCTGTGGTTCTTAAAATAAACTAAGAAAATATATTTTTCAATATAAAAACCTATTGGCCTGGAGTAAGTCTTTGAATGTGTGTTCCTCATTTATTGCCTGTGTGTGTACAACAAATGCTTAACACTATCCTCTGATAAGCCTACTGCTCGACCACTCTACCACAAAATAGAGCATTAGAATTATCTACTTTTGCCACTATCTTACCTCTAAGGGGAACCCTTGTACTCTGTGCACACTATTTCTTACTTTGAAATAGTATATACAGAGCCAACTTCCTACAGCCTTGCAAAACACAACCTTGGCTGCAAGGCCTAGGGGAGGAAACCCACATCTTATAGCTCTCAATAGTGCAGCAGGTGTAGTGGCACTGCGGGCCATAGATTGTAGGGGCACATTGTACCCAAATTAGTGCTGCATTTTACATGCACTACTGTGATAAAATATATCAGTTGATAAAACTCTTTTTATCTTGTGCAAGTTCAAAATTGCACTCAGATTGGAAAGGGTAAATGTGATTTGAATGTCCTCCACATACATGTAGAAGCTGACCCCTATGTATCTAGGGTATTTAAAGCTGCTGACAGATCGAAAAGCAGTGTCCCAACACCCCCATTGCTGACTATGAGTCCAAGGTTTCCATAACCAATAAGATCATCAGTTCAATACTGTATTTGTGAAGGCCTTCTTGAAACATCATGCTCAGCTGTAAGGGCATGGGCAACAGCATGGCAGTGAGTACCTTATCAACATAATGCCAAGTACTTAAGTTTACCTATCATGCACTTTAAAGTTGTGACATGTCTAAATATATATTTCTTTATTGCAACTTTTTTGTGATACTGTAAGACATGTCTGAGTCAGGTATATGCTAACGTAACTTGTTTAATCTCTGAGCACTATCCTGGAACATTCAAAATATGTCCATAATGCATGGCTTGGATAAATAAAGCCATTGTACTTCTAACTTTTGTGTTTGCACTTCATATCTTTGATCGTGAAAGGTGTTGATGAAGAGGGGAGTAACCTGTTCATGGTGGGAGATACAATCCATTTCACATTGTAGTCTGAAATGCATGTGGAATGCAGTGTTTAACATGAGTTATTCTCATACATTTTCATTGAATCTTTGGCATCACATAATGAAACATAGAACTGGGCTGATGGGCCTTTCACTGCCTCTTTCTCCACAGAGGTATTAACAGTGGAAAATTCTAGCAGGATTCTGGGCAAGAAAGGAGGACCTTGGCTACAGGGTGGGCATCCATCACCACCTCTCACACAGAAGATGCAGATGAGGAGGAAGAGGGACATTAGGAGATGAATGAGTTCTGTGCGGAAAGTAAGTGCCTCCCTCCAGAGACATACAAGATCATGTGTCAAGCAACTCTGAGAAGATGCACACAAACGCGAGAGGTGGTGAACGTGGACATCACCATATGCCAAGGGAAAATGAGGATGGTATCCTTCCTGGCTAGCTACGAAAATGGTGTTCACTGAAGAGGGAAAAATATTAACTCATCCTGAACCCACCTCTCCTTTCTCTCTCCTTCCACAAACAGTACCAACCAAACTCAAGTTGTGAGTACTTTTTGCTTGAGATACTCCTTAGCACTTATGTGTCCATCATCCCATCTGATCCCATTGTATCCTTTGAACCAGTTGAGGGGCTTTGGGGCAACTGTGACAAAGCTGGAGGCCACCATGGAACCCATAGATACAGGACATTCTGTGCAGTGTTCAAGGGTTTTGAATCAAAGGGAGTGTGAGAAAACAGGGCTGATTGCAGAGGCCCCATAACTTTTTGCCCCCATTTTCCACTTTATGCTGGTGTTTTCCTGACTCTGATGGTGCCCTGGGTACTGCTAACCAGTCCCAGGGCCTGTGCTTTGTGTAAAATGGATATGCAAATTAGGCTAATTATAATTGGCTAAGTTAACCTACCTATAAGTCCCTAGTATATGGTAGGGCATGTAGGTTTAGGGACCACAGCATAGGTGGTGCACACCTAGGTGCATTGCTGAGGTGCCCAGTGCCATTTTAAAAGCAAGCCTGTCTTGCTGGCTGCTTTTAAATTAAAGTTATATGCAAATTCGACTTTGGAATTAAAGGTACTTCCAAAGTCTTAAACTACCTTATTTTTACATATAAGTCACCCCTAAGGTGTGCCCTATGTGCCCCTAGGTCTGGGTGCCATGTAACTATAAGCAGGGACTTTATAAAAATAGATTTATAAGCCCTGGTGAGGTAAAAACAGCCAAATTCGTTTTTCCCTCATTGAAGTAAATGGCCTTCATAGGCTAGAATGGGCAGACTTTATTTTAAATTTTAAAGTCTCCTTAAATGTTACATACCAAGAATTTGGTATCAAATTAATTGTTGTAATAAATCCCACAACTTCCAGTTGTTGGATTTAATATAACTTGTTCAGGTAAAAGGTTTAGACATTACATAAAAAGTTGCCAATTTCAGCTCTGCATTGTTTTTGCTGCTGTGCTCTGATTGGCCAGCCTGCAGCAGCTTCTGCCAGGCTACCTTGATGAGGTGTGAAGTGGCCTGACTTCACACAAAGGAATGTGCTTGGGGGAGAGAAATCTCCCCTCAGCAGATGGTGAGGCAGGAAGGGGGAGGGCGGCCAAACTGGTCTTCAAAGGCAGAGAAGGACATTTGGAGCACCCAGCAACACCCCCACATCCTGCAACCCCAGACAATTAGGTGCCCCCTTAATTAGATTAGGAGAGGGGTGTGTTTATGATTTTTAGCCACACCAGTGGGTGGGCTCAGCCAGATCTATCCTCCAAAAATCAGATTCATCCATTTTGGATTTTTAGAGACTGTTGCCTTCTGGGATGGATTTTTGCCACACTTCCCAGGAAGTGGTCATCACAGGGGGACGACCCTGTCCCTGATTGGAGAACCAGGACCCCCCTGCTTTTCACCCAGGAGCAAGGATAAAAGTGGCAGACCTGCACCCACACCTCAGATCCCCTCCAGAATTCAACAAGAAAGGAACTAAAGAAGAAGAAGGACTGCCCTGCTGGACCCCTGGCCTGCACCTGGACCCTGCACTCAGAAGGACTGCACCAGCTGCACACTTGGGCTTCACCACAAGAAGGACTTTGCCTGGCTTCAACTGGTTCAGGAGGGACTCCCTGTTTGCTACAGGTGAAAAATTGCTAAACCAGAGTCCCCTGCACCAACTCCTGAAGAAAGCGACTAGCTGACCACTGTCCAGTGGCCAAAAAGGAGTTTGCGCCAGGTGCATTCTGGGAGTTGAAGTCCGCACCCCCCAAGGACCATCACAGAACTTCTGGACCCTTGGGGTGAGCTGTGGACCCCAAAAGAACCTTAAAAGAACATCTGGGTGAAGCCCCAGAAGTTTGGAAAAGATTTGAGAATTTTTGGAAAAAAGCTCCAGAGAGGGACCGACCCGCCGCGGAAATTCTAGCCGGCTTGCCTCAACCGCGACCCGGCCTGACTTCGTGGTTCGTCCCGGTGAAGAAAAACTTCAAAATAAAGACTAAGTCAGAAGGTAACTTTTTAACCGAGGCCTCCCGCGACCTGTAGCCGAGCAGGGCTCCATCGCGGTCGGCCTGAAAGTT
Source organism: Pleurodeles waltl (assembly GCF_031143425.1). Lineage (NCBI taxonomy): Eukaryota > Metazoa > Chordata > Amphibia > Caudata > Salamandridae > Pleurodeles > Pleurodeles waltl. The sequence goes on along the minus strand of NC_090440.1, from coordinate 1,084,216,133 downwards.
TGACTTTGCCCCGGTCGAGGTGCAACCAGATGACCCGATTGGCGCTTTTTGTTTCTAAGCGCTAGAAAAGAAATAATTCTTTAAAAATTCATATCTCCGGTTCCCCTGAACCGATTTTAATCGTTTTTGTGTCATTTTAAAGATAAAAATATAAACTATTTTCATAAATTGGTTTTGGATTTTTAAACTGTTTCCTGTGTTTTATTTAATTACTGTTTTGTGATATTTGAATGCTTTACACTTTGTCTCCTAAGTTAAGCCTTGACGCTCATTGCCAAGCTACCAAGGGTTGAGCTGGGATTAATTTACTGAGACCTAACTGTACCTACGTGGAGGTTAGTGGCTTGTTGCTAGGTGTAGGTACCTACCTGCCCTACCAATAACCCATTTTCCAACATAATTGGAAGCAGCAACGGGATCCTGTACTTGTGTTCAATATCACGTTACAGTTTTAGGTAAAACAAATTAAAAATCCTTTAAATTGTCCTAGTGCAAAAATTGTTTTTAATTTTTAATTTGGATTAATTTCAATTATTGAATTTTTGTAATTTTTCTAAATTCTTGTTTCCAATTTTTGCAAAACGTTTTTGTTGACATAAAACTAGGGAACCATGGAGCTTGATCTGGCTAGCCTACCCACACTGACAGTAGTCCAGCTTAGGGGGTTGTGTATTGAAAGAGGGTTGCCTGCAACCACTGATCTCAGGAAGCAAATCCTGATCACATCCCTGACAGCATGGGCTGAGGCCCAAGAGGTAGAGTCAGAAGAAGCTCCAGAGGAGGGAGAAAGAAGGGAGGATGCAAGCTCTAACCACTCAGGGGAGGGAAGGCATCTGACACTAAGTGAGGACGAGGAAGAACGGTCCTCAGTAAATACAGTCACTAGGGGCAGATCCAAAGCTAGTGGTGGGAAGGGGGTCCTTTCAGGAGGAGAGAACCCATCCATCAGAGAAAGAGAGCTGGAGGCCCAGCTAGCATACATAGCTTTGGAAGCAGAGAAGCTGGCCCTAGAAAAGAAAAAGTGGGCATACAAAGAGAAAAGAGATGGAAGCAGCGATAAAGAAGCTGAGGTGTCCATGGGTGGGGGAGTTTGCCCCAGATTACCTAAGGGGGTAGTTCCTGCTTATGTAGAGGGGGATGACATAGATAAGTGGCTAGGGGCCTTTGAGAGGGCACTCCAAATGAGAAGGGTTAGGCTTCAATACTGGGGTTCCCTTTTGTGGGAGTTGGTCCCCAACTCAGGGAGGGATAGGCTTCTGACCCTAAGGGGGGAGGAGGCAGATTCATACCCTAGTATGAAGAGGTGCTTAGCCAAGAAGTTTGGTCTGACCCCAGAGCAATATAGAATGAAGTTCAGGGACACCCAGAAGGTCAGTACCCAGTCTTGGGTTGACTTTGTGGACATTTCACTAAAGGCACTAGAGGGCTGGATTATTGGTAACAAAGTAGATACTTATGAGGGGTTATACAATCTGATCATGAGAGAGCACATCTTGACCAATTGTACCCAAGAAAGGTTACACCAGCATCTAGTGGACTCTAAGCAGACCAACCCTAGAGAGCTAGGGGAGGCAGCTGATGAGTGGTTGAGAACCAGGGTGGTTGTCAAGTCCCAGGGGGGAGACTCCAAGAAGGGGGGGACAGGTCCCCAAAAACCTAAGGAGGGAGGTGGTAAGCCCACCACAGAGACTCCCTCTGTACCCCAGAACCCTAAGAAGGAGGAGAGTAAATCCCATTCCCACTCTGACAAGCAGAGACAGGGAGACCCAGGGTTAAAAAAACTCTTGGACAGTAGGGCTTGCTTTGACTGTCAGCAGACAGGTCACTTCAGAGGAGATGCAGCCTGTCCAAGGAAGGTGGTTAGCACTGGGCTGTCCAGTGTAGCCATAGAGGAGGATTCCTCAGATGATGAAGTCCTCCTAGCATTGTGCTGGGAGACAGGACCAGATGGTAAGCTGGTGATCCCTGAGGGTGGGAGTAGGCACTTCCACCACATTCAAGTGAATGGGATCCCTACCACTGGCCTGAGGGACACCTGTGCCAGTCACACTATAGTGAGTGACCGGTTAGTGACCCCAGACATGTATGTCCCAGGAAAGACAAAGAAAGTCAGGATAGCCACAGGGGAGGTCACCTCCAAACCTGTAGCCATAGTGACCCTAGAGAGGGAGGGTATCCTTGACTGGATTAGGGTGGTAGTCAGTGCTGACCTTCCCCTAGATTGTATCCTGGGCAATGACCTCCCAGAGGTGAGTCTGGTCACAGATGGGGTGGTCGCCCAGGGCGCCCCCCCAACCCAAAGTCCTGGGGAGTCAGTCCCTACAGTTAGGAGACAGGGGTCCCCAAGAAAAGGAAAGAAGAAAAGGAAGGGTAGGCCACTCTTAAAGAGAGTTCCAGGGAGCCAAGGGCCTTCTGCCCCAGTAGGGGGGGAGCCCAGAGTTGGCACTGGTGAGGCCTCACCTGACCCCAAGGAAGTCCTGAGTAGTCAGGCAGCTGTCCAGATGCAAGGTGTTGCCCCTGCACTGACAGAAGGGAGAGTGGAAGGAGGGTATCTGCCACAGGAGGTGGTAGCCCCCCACTCTAGACAGCAAGAGGGGTGCCAGGACCCCAAAGATGCCCCTAAAGCAGCTCAGCCACCTGTCAGTGGAGAGCTTAGGGTGTGGTTCTGGGTACTGACAGCTGTCAGTAGCCTCTGCTGGGTGCTAGCCTTCCTGGCAGCACTGTACTTGGCCTTGGAGGCAGACCCCAGGGCCAATAGCAAAGTAGGCCCCCTGACCCTATTGGTCATGGTGGGGTTGCTCAAGTGTTGGGTGACCTCTTTGGGTAAGCTAGGTGTTGCCCTAGCAAAGTTTGGAGTAGGGGAGGTGGGCACCTCACTACCCACGTTGGCAGAGAGAAAGGAGGAAGACTCCCCTAGAGGGAAGTTTCAGTTTGAGTTGGGTCCTTTTACTGTTGGGATGGCTTCACTACCCAGAGGGAGTGACCCTGACAGGAGGATATAAGGCAGAGTAGGCCCTGCAAAGGGACAGCCAGTTTTCTTCACTGTCTTCCTCGCCTAACAAGCCAGGAAGACTCTCCCAGGGTTGGGCTGAGTCTCCTGGGCGTGTGGGCTGGGGGGGGGGGTTGTGTGAGAAAACAGGGCTGATTGCAGAGGCCCCATAACTTTTTGCCCCCATTTTCCACTTTATGCTGGTGTTTTCCTGACTCTGATGGTGCCCTGGGTACTGCTAACCAGTCCCAGGGCCTGTGCTCTGTGTAAAATGGATATGCAAATTAGGCTAATTATAATTGGCTAAGTTAACCTACCTATAAGTCCCTAGTATATGGTAGGGCATGTAGGTTTAGGGACCACAGCATAGGTGGTGCACACCTAGGTGCATTGCTGAGGTGCCCAGTGTAATTTTAAAAGCAAGCCTGCCTTGCTGGCTGCTTTTAAATTAAAGTTATATGCAAATTCGACTTTGGAATTAAAGGTACTTCCAAAGTCTTAAACTACCTTATTTTTACATATAAGTCACCCCTAAGGTGTGCCCTATGTGCCCCTAGGGCTGGGTGCCATGTAACTATAAGCAGGGACTTTATAAAAATAGATTTATAAGCCCTGGTGAGGTAAAAACAGCCACATTCGTTTTCCCCTCATTGAAGTAAATGGCCTTCATAGGCTAGAATGGGCAGACTTTATTTTAAATTTTAAAGTCTCCTTAAATGTTACATACCAAGAATTTGGTATCAAATTAATTGTTGTAATAAATCCCCCAACTTCCAGTTGTTGGATTTAATATAACTTGTTCAGGTAAAAAGTTTAGACATTACATAAAAAGTTGCCAATTTAAGCTCTGCATTGTTTTTGCTGCTGTGATCTGATTGGCCAGCCTGCAGCAGCTTCTGCCAGGCTACCTTGATGAGGTGTGAAGTGGCCTGACTTCACACAAAGGAATGTGCTTGGGGGAGAGAAATCTCCCCTCAGCAGATGGTGAGGCAGGAAGGGGGAGGGCGGCCAAACTGGTCTTCAAAGGCAGAGAAGGACATTTGGAGCACCCAGCAACACCCCCACATCATGCAACCCCAGACAATTAGGTGCCCCCTTAATTAGATTAGGAGAGGGCAGGAGAGGGGTGTGTTTATGATTTTTAGCCACACCAGTGGGTGGGCTCAGCCAGATCTATCCTCCAAAAATCAGATTCATCCATTTTGGATTTTTAGAGACTGTTGCCTTCTGGGATGGATTTTTGCCACACTTCCCAGGAAGTGGTCATCACAGGGGGACGACCCTGTCCCTGATTGGAGAACCAGGACCCCCCTGCTTTTCACCCAGGAGCAAGGATAAAAGTGGCAGACCTGCACCCACACCTCAGATCCCCTCCAGAATTCAACAAGAAAGGAACTAAAGAAGAAGAAGGACTGCCCTGCTGGACCCCTGGCCTGCACCTGGACCCTGCACTCAGAAGGACTGCACCAGCTGCACACTTGGGCTTCACCACAAGAAGGACTTTGCCTGGCTTCAACTGGTTCAAGGAGGGACTCCCTGTTTGCTACAGGTGAAAAATTGCTAAACCAGAGTCCCCTGCACCAACTCCTGAAGAAAGCGACCAGCTGACCACTGTCCAGTGGCCAAAAAGGAGTTTGCGCCAGGTGCATTCTGGGAGTTGAAGTCCGCACCCCCCAAGGACCATCACAGAACTTCTGGACCCTTGGGGTGAGCTGTGGACCCCAAAAGAACCTTAAAAGAACATCTGGGTGAAGCCCCAGAAGTTTGGAAAAGATTTGAGAATTTTTGGAAAAAAGCTCCAGAGAGGGACCGACCCGCCGCGGAAATTCTAGCCGGCTTGCCTCAACCGCGACCCGGCCTGACTTCGTGGTTCGTCCCGGTGAAGAAAAACTTCAAAATAAAGACTAAGTCAGAAGGTAACTTTTTAACCGAGGCCTCCCGCGACCTGTAGCCGAGCAGGGCTCCATTGCGGTCGGCCTGAAAGTTTGACTTTGCCCCGGTCGAGGTGCAACCAGATGACCCGATTGGCGCTTTTTGTTTCTAAGCGCTAGAAAAGTAATACTTCTTTAAAAATTCATATCTCCGGTTCCCCTGAACCGATTTTAATCGTTTTTGTGTCATTTTAAAGATAAAAATATAAACTATTTTTATAAATTGGTTTTGGATTTTTAAACTGTTTCCTGTGTTTTATTTAATTACTGTTTTGTGATATTTGAATGCTTTACACTTTGTCTCCTAAGTTAAGCCTTGACGCTCGTTGCCAAGCTACCAAGGGTGGAGCTGGGATTAATTTACTGAGACCTAACTGTACCTACGTGGAGGTTAGTGGCTTGTTGCTAGGTGTAGGTACCTACCTGCCCTACCAATAACCCATTTTCCAACAGGGAGGTCATGTGCTTCTTTTTCTGGGCACCCTCCATGTCCTCTTGGACTCCCTCCCTTCACATCGTATCATGTGTGAGCCCCACACATTTCACTACCCTTGCCCCTCAGCATCTGCTTCATGCCCTTTGGACCTTGTTGAGCCTGCCCACCCCATCCCTGTTGATAGGCAGATGCTAGAGGAAGTGATTTTGGTCAACATAGTATCAGACTTCGAAGAGAATGGCCAGTAGTTCCACCAAGCAAGACAGCAGGGACAACACCAGTCCATGTTCGGAAGGTGACTTTGCTTTACTTTGATTTTTCATTGGTTTGGAAGTTTAGAATCTGGATTTAGTGTCTGAACATTTTATTATTGGTTACAATCATGTTTTATGGAATTTCATGATGACATTATTGGAATTTTCATTAGTATAGATAATGTGAACCTTTTTTGTAAAATGGTAAAATGTATTATTAGGATTAATTTATTCATAATCCCCTCCATGTTCTGTACATCTACTTAGACTCATGTCTGTATTTAGGTTAATTTTCTTTTTTAACTATTTATTTAAAAAGAAATACAGAAGTTACAACATTTAAAACCATGAGTGTAATCACAACACTTCAAAATCAAGTAACAGAAGGTGTGTCTAAAAGCAAGTAAGAAAAAAGAAGAGAAAAGAGAATGAGAAAAATAGAGGTAGTAGGATAATGCCAGTACATATGAAAAAGGAAATAAGGATAGAGGGTGAATGGGGACTGAATTACACACCAGTAGGAGCAGGTGACTAATGAGCTACAAGACAACAATCCAGTCACAGGGACGAGTGAGTCTCTTCCCCATCGTCATCAGCAGTAGGAGTTAGCGACAGGAGATAGTCTCTGAGTGGCTGCCATATATATTTAGGCCTTGACAATAGAGGCTTTAGTGAAGGACAGAGTTCACTTGTGGAACCGTAATAGGACATATCCCACAGCAAATCTTCCAATGTTGGGAATGTGCTGCTACCTCAATGGAGGACAACCTTTCTTTTGGCTAGCAGCTGCACAAGGGCAGTGAGGCATCATATGCTCACGGGCAGGGGCTTAACATACCTTAGTAGGGCCAAAAGCGGGTCAGGAGTAAGCACCTGCACTATCATGCGGGATAAAACAGAATGAATGTTTTCCTCAATCAATCAGATATTTGTAAAGCGCAGCTTATCACCCTGAGGGTCTCAAGGTGCTGTGGGAAAGGATGCAGATCAGTTGAACAGCCAGATCTTGAGGTCCTTCCTGCAAGGGGGATTGCCTGAGGGGGAGAGGCAGCATGTTCCAGGTATGCACCACAAGGCAGAAGAAGGATCTTCGTCCAGCTGAGTTCTTGTGGATCCTTGGGTTGGAGGTGAAGGCCAACTGGGTGGAGCAGAGCTGTCTGGTGGAAGTGTAGAAAGAGAGGTGGTGGTTGGAGTAGGTAGGTCTGATGTTGTGTAGGGCCTTATATGAGTGTGTGAGGAGCTTGAAGGTGATTCTTTTGTTGACCGGTAGCTAGTGGAGGTCTTTCAGGTGTGTGGTGATGTGGTTGTGGTGGGGAAAGTCTAGGATGAGCCTAGCGACAGTGTCCTCGATTCTCTGGAGTCTTGTTTGGAGTTTCTTGGTGGTGCTTTCATAGAGTGTGGGGATCCATTTGAAGTTGGTGATGTGTGTGGAAGCACGATGATGTGACAGAGTTGATTTGGTGGGCCATTGAGAGCAAGGAGTCAATAATGATGCAGAGGTTGTGTGTGTGGTCCATGGGTGAGGGGGTCCCTGAGAGCTGTGGGCCACCAGGCGTTGTCCCAGTTGGTAGGGGTAAAGCCAAGGATGGGAACCTCAGTCTTGTTGGAGTTGAGCAAGAGGCAGTTGTCCTTCATAGAGGCGGTGACTGCCTTCATTCTGCTGTGAAAGTTGTTCTTCGCTGTTCGTCAGTGAGGGAGCGAATCAGCTGGGTGTTGTTAGTGTAGGAGACAATGTTGAGGCCATGGTGTCTGATGATGTTGGCAAGCGGGGTCATGTACATATTGAAGAGGGTGGGTCTCAGGGAGGAGCCTTGGTGGACATCACAGCTGGTCTCCATCAGTTTCAAATGGTGGGAGCCTTACTCTCTGGGTTTGCCTGGGGAGGAAAGAGCGGCTCCACTCAAGAGCTTTGCCGCAGATGCCAGCATCATGTAGTCTGACGTAGAGGGTGGTTGCTAAATTCCTAAACTATGAGAATTGTGGCACCGTTCCAGGCTGAATGAACAAAGTTGGCATGTTCCACTGTACATTTAGGGCAGCAATGCGATCTGTTTGGGTCTAGCTTAGCTAGTGCATTAGGGGTGGAGTAGGCACTGTGGAGATATTTATAATGTAACAGTTTATGATGGTGATTATTCAAAATCATCTTTGTTTGTGCTCACCAATAATACCATGTTTTATCAGGGTGAGGGTGCCCCAAATCTCTCTCCCAAGCTGTCCTCGACTTCTTTACCCCAATATGCCTCAACTGCAAGGAGGTATATTTTAATTGGGATATCAGGCCAGCACTATCGGGGTAGTAAAAATTAAGGAGGAGGGAATTCCTTTGGTTCTTCAGGGTAGGTAGGTAAAGCAGTGCGTAACGTTTTGTATAATTGATGCAGTATGAACCTGTCCATGTGCGAGGTGTTGTGCCACTCTGTCAGGGAGGAGACAGAATGTAAGGTGAAGTTGATGGCAGATCTCCAGAGGTGTGCAGCTGATGTGTTGCGAAGTGTATGCTGAGTCAGTAGCACTCGGTGAGGGAGAGCCACACGTTGTTGGAGAGGGGGATGTGTGGGGAATATAAAGTGTCATAATCCAAATAGTGAAGGAGTTTGGTTCTTTCCCAGAATGCGACGGGAAGTGTCTGTATCTCTGTCGGGTTACTGGATAAGCTCTGGGGTAATATGGTGGAAAGGGGCAGGGTGACAGCCTGTGTCCATTCCAGTTTGAGATATTGGATTCTACAATCCGGGTGGTCCCCAGTTGTAAGCAAAATGTGCTTGAGCGACCAGATATTAAAGACAAAAATCAGAGTCTCCCGAAGCCACCTAGCTCTTAAGTAATTGTCGGAGTGCTGCAAAGTATGGGGGGTCGACAGCCTGCCCATATGAGACATGTGAGCAAGCTGCGCATAGTGTCAAAGAAACTCCTGATCAGCTTTATGGGGATAGTCAGAAACAGGTATAGAAATTGTAGGAGGACTAGCATTTTAATTATGGCTGTCTGCCCCTCTATAGACAAGGGTAAAGTGATCCATCATTCAACTTGGGCCAGGAGATTTTTGACTGCTGGACCATAATTGCTGAATCACTTCACTGATGTCTCTGTGTAGGTAAATGGCAAGATACTTAGTGGAGTCCTCACACCATAGTAGGAGTATAGCCCCTGTGAAGTTTGTCAGCATATTATCCACAATAGTAGACACCTTTCGAATCTTTATGGAGTTTAAGATAACCCCTACTGAAGGAATTATGGCTCCAAAAATATCACCTACGACAGCAGCCGCTGTCTCTCTCTTTTGTCTAGTATGATGTAGTTCAGACATTTTAGGAAGTTGCTTTAAGTCATCAATTTGGTAGATCTTTGGGAAAACTATTCCCAAATAACATGTCCCATACCATCCCTTTGGAAGACGGTAATAAGCATTAAGTCCACATATATAATAGATCCCAGGGATCGCTGGATCCTGTCCATTTAACATGAACGTCCATTTACTCTGAAACAAAAACACATGCCTGCACTCACTTGTTCCCACAAATAAAGTGTCATGCTCAGATTTTGGCCTATACATATATATACAAAGCTTTCCTACGTGTAATGCATCTATAGCTAATTTGGCTTGTGTCTTTATTGCACTGTAAGCATAATCAGTTGCAAACGTTCGTTTTTCTATTCCCTTTTCTAGCCTTTCCTTTAATGCTTTTCTTCTATCATCCTTGTGATCTAAGAAGCTCTTCTCTACAGGCGTTAGTAAGCAGGTTAGATTATTGCGGTGCGCATGAGCAGTCCCAAATGTCAGTGTCGGCTCAAAGAAACCCCTAACTATTTTTATGTTATGTTCCTTAGCTAATTTATTTAGAGACCCAATTACAGGCACAAAGGCAAACACTACATCTAGGTTAGAATAGAAGTGTTGGACATGTTCTTGATCATAGAATCTTGTAAATAGCAAACTACAGCTTATTCCGTAGGTGAGCGGCAGACTATGGTGAGTAACCTCTTCTTGTACTGATGAAGGAATCTTTGTGCACACATAGCAATTTTTTGCATCCATTATGTCAACATACTCATTCAACAAGCGATAGAAGACATTAGCAGATAGTTCCCTTTTTGAGTTAGTTCCCTCATGCAAGTACTTCGTATCCTGCTCAAACCTCTCCAATGGTGTTAGTGTAGCAGTTTCAGGAGTTGGAGCATTGTTAGTCACATTCTCTACCAATGGCATTCCCACAATCACACCTATAATTATTATTGCACATACAATACCCAAAATAACACTCAACCAACCAAGCATCCTACCCCTATCATTATTTCTAATGTTACTCATGATCTGTAAAGAATCAGACAGCAGAATAAGATGAAGCAAACAATCAACTTTGAGGTAGATTTAAAGGCTCTTTTTTTTTCTTTTTTTGTGCAAAGTCTCACTCTCTTAGCAAGTATTTACAGCATTTCACTCACTCCCCAGGACCCTTTGTCAAATCAGGTTAGCAGCTTGTCATAATCATTTTTTCAGAGTCACTTCAGGTTAACAGTGTCACATCCGGTAATTTATCAGTCTCTTTTCTCAGGTTCTTTTCTCTCTTTATTTAATTTCAGCTTCATCACAGTCTCTTCCTATGGTTGAACTCAGGTACCGTAATATTGACCTGGAATTTCTCGATCAAAACAGAAAGCCAACAATTCTTGTTGCCATTCAGCTGATGTTGCATACGCCCATTCAGGACCTGCGTACCTGCTGTTTGCAACTCTCTTTCCTTTCAGTTTGCGATCACCCTGTAACTCTCCTTCACTGAGATCTTCTTTCCTGGTTGTGTCGACTTCTTCCTCTATTGTTTCGTTAGGGATCACTTTCTCCCTTGCAGCTTGTGGCTCTGGCCAGTTATCTCCTTTAAGTGTCTTCTTTCCGCTCGACCTTTCAGGATGTTGAAGAGTGCCCTCCTCTTGTACTATGCTGTTTTCTCTTGATGGACCTGCAAGCGGCTCAGGAGGAGTTGGAACACTTTGACCTCCTTCTGCCTCACCTCCTTCGCCTTCAGGGTCTGTCAAAGGCTCAACTTCAAACCTGTATCCGTCTGCTTCTGGGAGAACCTCTCTTTGCATCGGTTCCCCTGATGCCTCAGCTGAGATAGGCTCACTGTCACTCCTCTGGATCTCATTTGCTGTTTGAGTGACTAAGCTGTTCTCAACGGGCTCTCCTTCAGTCTCAGTTCCCCTTTGATTACTCTCAGGCCCTGAGACTTCCTTCTCTGCAGCTGTTGTTTTGCCCAATTCAAGTTCCTCATCAGTTGGACACGTCACCTTCTTTGTGTGACTGGCATGGATCCAGTTTAGAAGCCCTGCACATTTCACAGCAGTAGTACTTGTCAATATTACTTGATATGGCCCCTTCCAAAGTGGCTTTAAACACGACTTCCTCACGTGTTTCTTGACAACTACCCAGTCACCGGCTCTCAGGGTGTGACCTGGATCACTTATCGGTGGCAATGTGGTAGCTTCCACCTGGTGAGAGAAAGAGCAGACCACGTCAGCCAGAACCTTGCAGTAGTCCAACACCATATCATCCGTGATATTCACAAGAACATTTGCAGGCACTGCGGGCAATCTCATAGCTCGGCCCATAAGAATCTCATGAGGAGACAGTCCTGTTTTCTTGTCAGGTGTATTTCTCATTGACATCAGCACTAAGGGCAATGCATCTGGCCATTTTAAATTGGTAGCTGTGCACATTTTTGCCATTCTCGACTTCAAAGTACCATTCATCTGCTCCACTAGTCCTGATGCTTCAGGGCGATAGCTACAGTGCAACTTCTGTTCAATGTTCAATGCAGCGCACAAGAGCTTAATCACCTCATTGTTGAAGTGTTTTCCCCTATCTGATTCTAAAGAGATCGGAAACCCGAAACGTGGTATCAACTCCCTAAGCAGCAGCTTCGCTACTGTGAGACTGTCATTTCTACGTGTAGGGTAAGCTTTAATCCAGTGACTGAAAATGCACACAATCACCAACACATACCTCAGACCTCCACACACAGGCATCTCAATGAAATCCATCTGCATTCTGCTAAATGGACCTCCTGCTCTCCCAATGTGGCTCAAATTCACCACGGTCCCTTTCCCCGCATTCATCTGCTGACAGATGATGCACCTGTGACAGATGACTTCTGCAGCTTGTCTGAATTTTGGATTGAACCAGTCGACTTTGAATAACTTGATAATTGCGTCTCTCCCAACATGTGCTTGACCATGGTAGAACTTCGCAAACTGTGACAAAAGACTGTTTGGCAGAACCATTTTCCCCTCCTCTGAAACCCATAAACCATCAGATCATTGTACACATTGCATTTTCAGCCAAGAACATTTCTCCTCTTTACTGGCACGTCCCTGCAACGATTTTAACTCATCTAGTGTGTCAACCACCCTTAATGCATACCCTGAGCATGTTTCATTTTCAGTTTCAGGTAACAATTCCCATTGGTCTTGAAACGATATACAGTTTAATGCACAAAACTTTGCGCCTTTATCTGCATATCCATTTCCCATTGACACAAAGTCTTGAGATTTAACATGAGCCACGTCAATTTCAAGAGGTAACTAAATCGCATGTAATAAATCCTTAATTTTCTCGACATTTTTCACTGGAGAACCAGAAGAGGTCAGGAAACCTCTCTGTGACCACAGTTGGCCAAAATCATGTAAAATTCCAAATCCATATCTGCTGTCAGTATAGATAGTGACTTTCAGGTTCTCAGCTACGTGGCATGCCCTAGTAAGAGCGATTAATTCAGCCACTTGAGCAGAGTATACTCTTTCGAGCCAGGATGCTTCTAAGATACCAGTGATTGTACATACAGCATATCCAGCTCTCAGTACTCCTACTGAGTCTCTCAGGCATGAACCATCAACAAAGATAATGTAATCATTTTCTTCCAACTGGGTATCTTTAATGTCAGGTCTCGGTTTGGTGCACAGATCTGTTACCTCAAGACAATCATGTTCTGCCTCCTCAGCATCATCAATGTTTGCATTTTCAATAGGAAGCAAGGTTGCCGGGTTCAACACAGTACATCTTTTCAGAGACACATTTGGTGATCCCAGTATAATTGTCTCATACTTAGTTAATCTCGCATTTGTCATAGGCTGCGTCTTTGTTCGGGTCAACAGGATTTCAACTGAATGTGGGACCATTACTGTTAAAGGATGTCCCATCACTATACCTTCACATTGAGTGAGGTTTTGACCAACTGCTGCAACTGCACGCAAACAACCCGGTAAGGCTGCTGCGACTGGGTCCAAGCTGAAAATTATGCTACTGGGCGGTTTGCACCTCCATGGACCTGTGTCAGGACAGACAAAGAACAAGCATCACGTTCATGACAAAACAGTACAAAAGGCTTTGTGTAATCAGGCATACCTAAAGCTGGTGCCCTGCACATACTTTCCCTCAGTTCCATGAATGCCTTCATCTCTTTTTCGGACATGGTTATGGCTCCCGGGCCATCCTGAATCTCCTTGACAGTCAATCTCACCAAAGGTTTAGAGATAATTGAGAAGTTGGGAATCCACTGACAACAGTAGCCCACCATTCCCAAAAACATCCTGACATCTCTCTTTGTTGTCGGGGGATTCATCTGCAATATGGCTGTCACCCTTTCTTTGGATATTTTCCTTTACCCTTTTTCAATCAGGTGACCTAGGTACCTCACCTCTTTCTGACAGTACGGCAGCTTCTTTGGGGACACTTTATGTCCGTTCTTTCCCAAGTGATTCAGTAAGGCAATAGTATCATACCTGCAGTCATCTTTTGTTTTGGACGCAATCAACAAATCATCAATGTACTGTACTAGAGTCAACCTAAAAGGCAATTATAATGATTCCAAGTCCTTCTTCAATATCTGATTGAAGATGGAAGGTGATTCAGAAAACCCTTGAGGAATTCAACACCAACTGTAAACCTTGTCCAGGAATTTGAAACTGAAAAGAAATTGGCTATCCTCATGAAGAGGCACCGAAAAGAATGCTTGAGACAGGTCCACGACTGTGAACCATTCTGCATCACATGGAACCTGAAACATAATCACAGCTGGATTTGGCACTATGGGGCAACATTTTACCACAATCTCATTAATTTTTCTCAGGTCTTGAACAATTCGAACTTTCCCACAAGGCTTTTTAAGACCCATTATTGGTGAATTACACTGGCTGCTCATCACTTCTTTTAGAACCCCTTGTTTTACAAAGTCTGCAATTATTTGCGTCACCTGTATGAGAACATCTTGTGCCATGTGGTACTGTGGCACGTAGGAAAACACTGCATTCAGCTTTACCTCTACTTTGACTGGTTCTACTCCTTTTATTAGTCCCACTTCTTTTCCTGTCAGGTCCCACACCTTTTCTGTCACTGTTCCCGACAATTCGGCTGGTAAGTCAGTCACTGTGAACATAGGGAATAAAGTTATCAAAGGGTACTCCTCATTTGCGGTCTCCGTCTCTGTCTCTGAGATCTGACCATCATCCCCTTCATCATCCCTGTTTGTCTGCACCTCAATTCCTTCATTGGAACAGGTAATTTACCACCTTGTCTTACACAGTTAGGGCCATATTTATACTTTTTGACACAAAACTGCGCTAACACAGTTTTGCGTCAAAAAAATTAGCGCCGGCTAACGCCATTCTGAAGCGCCATGCGGGCGCCGTATTTAATCAACGACGTTAGCCGGCGTTAGCTGGCGGCGCTGCCTGTTGTGCGTGGAAAAAAACGACGTACACCAGGCAGCGCCGGCGTAGGGAGATATGGAGCTTGGGCGTCAAAAAATGGGGCAAGTCAGGCTGAGGCAAAATTTTCGCCTCAACCCGATTTGCGCCATTTTTTCCGACTCCCAAACCCCATAGAAATGACTCCTCTCTTAGCAAAGACAGGGGTCATGCCCCCTTGCCCAATAGCCATGCCCAGGGGACTTATGTCCCCTGGGCATGGTCATTGGGCATAGTGGCATGTAGGGGGGCACAAATCAGGCCCCCCTATGCCACAAAAAAAAAAAAAAATACTTACCGGAACTTACCTTAATGTCCCTGGGATGGGTCCCTCCAGCCTTGGGTGTCCTCCTGGGGTGGGCAAGGGTGACAGGGGGTGTCCCTGGGGGCATGGGAGGGCACCTCTGGGCTCCTTCCGAGCCCACAGGTCCCTTAACGCCTGCCTTTTCCAGGCGCTAAAAAACGGCGCAAAAGCGGCTGGACGTCATTTTTTTTGACCCGCCCACTCCCGGGCGTGAATTTTGCCCGGGAGTGTAAATACGGCGCACATGCCTCGGAGTCAATTTTTTAGACGGGAACGCCTACCTTGCATATCATTAACGCAAAGTAGGTGTCCACGCAAAAAAATGACGAAAACTCCATGGACTTTGGCACTAGACGCGTCTAACGCCAAAGTATAAATATGGAGTTAGTTTTGTGTCGGAATTGCGTAAAAAAAAACGACGCAATTCCGGCGCAAACAGAGTATAAATATGCCCCTAAGTCTCTTCCCAATAGGGATACGGGACTCGAGTCACAGACTACAAATCTATGTAATCCCTGGAAGGTACCAATCTCAACTTGGACCGGATCTGTAATCGGATTTGTCAGGAACTGATTTGCTACTCCTACCACCCTTATAGTACGCCCCGAAAGTGGCAATTTCGGAACCTCTGCACTTCTGACTGTAGAGCGTGTAGCTCCTGTATCAACTAGGAACAAAACCTTATGACCCATCACCTTTCCTTCGACATAAGGACCCCTCTGATCTACCTCTAGGGACGCTGCAAGCCTGCACTCTTTACTATCTGAACAATCATCCGACCATTCATTGTTTATTCCATCCTCACCACGCAATGGGAACCCCTGTGGGGTTAGTGTTCCCAACCCTGCTTGCCTCATTGTTTCCAAAGGAACCCTAATCGGACTAAAGTCCAACAAGGACCTAGACCTTTCAGCTGTCTGTCCTCCCTGTGTCATTCCCTGCAAGCTTCCGGTAGACCCTCCTCTTATGGCCTCTTGTGTCATTACTCCCTGGTCACATACGCCAGGCTTAGCTTGCGCACACAGCGGTACTGGTGGACCAACTGTAATTGGCAATGATATAGCGGCTGGTGACTGTCCATTTCCAAAACCCTGTGGAGCGTTTAACTCCCACAGCTTGATTCATCATTGGTGCTGTAGCTACTGACTGCGGTCCTGCAACAGAAGTGTAACTCGGAACCACCTGTTGCTGCGGCTAGGGCAGCAATTGTGGAGTTGTCTCAATCTGCACTAACTTTGATCTCGTGTATACTGTATCAGGCGGCACCATCAAACTCGTAGTTGTCTCTCGTACTGGGACATCAGGATAGAGCCTCTGAATTTGTGGTGGCTGTAACAGTATCTGCGTGTCTGGTGCAGTGGGTAAACTGACACCATTCTGTATCAAAACTGTATCACTTGTCTGCACTGTATTCGTGATTCCCTTATTCTGTGCCAGATCTTCAGGACCTGCATTAGTACTCTGTCCATTTCCATTATCATTTATGGCATATGGTGGAGGGCGATCATGTAACAACTGATTAAGGAACTCTTCATCATCTGAATCATCTGCATCTGCCCAAGACCTCTGGGTCTCTTTTGGCTTACTAGAGCCCTTGTCTGTCTTACAAGTGGCCTTCTTTCCCTGTGCCTCATCTTTTTTAATTATAGCCGGAAACATCTTAATTCCGTCAACTATTCCCCTTCTCCACATCTTAGTCTCGCTATCCCATTTAGCCTCCGCTAGAGTCTTTTCTGCTCTTTTCATTCTCCTCATAAATTTCTGCTGCCTATGTTGTATGGCCATTAAATCCCAAACCGATAATGCCTCATACTGAGCTGATCTTGGGGCGGCTTTTGCTCACTTAGCACCCTTCGCAGATTTTCCAAAATCCTTATATTAAACGTTCCGTACTCCGGAAACGTGAAACATCCCTCCTTTTCTGTCAATTTGCACCACTGCTTTAGCCAAAGACATGGCGCTACTCCTTTCTCCTCCATTACGATATAAGCCAGAGTATCCTCTGGCAGTGTAGGCTCCCCCACACTCGCTGTAATGTATATATCTCCCCTCAAGGAACACTTTAGAGCCTTGAAAAACTTAATTTTTGCGTCTTTTATTTTGTTTAGAATCTAATCAAGAAGTGACTTTAATTTTCAAAACACTCTTCGCCTACCTTCTCAACCAATTGCCTCTCACAGATGGCTGCCAATCCGTGCGCGACCCTTCTCAGCAACTGACCTATCCCAGCGCGGCTCAAATGACGTCACACTCACACACACTGCGGCTGACAAAGTCTTGCGGCTTGTCCTCCTCACACAAAAACTGATGCAATTTATTGCAAGCACCTTTAACAACAATAACCCAAATTTGCCGGTTTACTACAGGAAGGGTAACACAATCGCTTCAGAACTTTACAGAGATTTCACTTGAAGCCTCGGCCGCTACTCTCTCCTTCTCAGCTCCCGCACTCGCAAGCAGAATTCGACCCGCAAATCCTACTCTCGACTTGTCAATGGTTTGTTCTAGTGCACTTTAGAACTTGCCAAATCTCCATTGATGGTTTCATTCACACAATTTGACTCAAACTCAACTGGTCAACCATGCCCGATTGACCTATTAAACCGCACAAATTACAACATAAACCAAGTGTCTCATACACTTATCAATATACTCCGGAGTCTTAGACCATGCCAGGTCCGTACATCACCAACAACCACGTGGATAATTTATGAGCACAAAGCGCCAAACTCATATGAAGTTTGCCGACTTCCCTACTCTCATACTGCGGAGTACGCCCACTCCTACTAAAACAGCATTACCTGGCCTAAATTCATACAAACTTCACAAATCCCCTGCAATAGCATAAGCTGAGCAAGTGCAAATTCTATTTCACACATACTAAAACGCAGAGAACATACTCAACTCAATTAGGCAAGCTCCGAGATTCCGGGAAAGTCATGGGGAATTTAGAAACCCATCATACCTCCAATTTGCATTATTTCGAAAAACACTTTTAAACAATGGTCCCTCGTCCTAGGGCCCCCAAAGGGCCTAAACCGTCGCTCTACTACCAGAACTGATAACGCGTCCCAATCTAGTTCATTTATTCACTCTGGGACTCGTTTTAGGCCAATGAATCTTTTGACCCTGATTGAAGACACCTTAGGACGAGATAACTGATCAACATGTCAATCAACAAGTCAATAACGTTATCAATCAGACTCAGAAACCACCATGACCTTTCAGTCATGAATAACCACACCAGTTTAGTACGATTTTGTGATGTTTATTCCCTATTGATTACAATTCTACTAGCAAGTTTATTAGTCTCAAAACCATAAAACACATCAGCATTTTCATAACATGGCAACTCGAATAAGATTTCATCAATGCGAAGATCACGAACATTAGAACATAACACAATGTCAACATGAATTAACCTTAGCAGAGTATTATTAGTGCATCATTCAACAAAGCATTGATTCAGTCATTTGTCTATTTGCGTCCGTTTAGTGAACCCCTTAACTAACCTCGAATTAGCATTGGCATGTTGGGCTTCATGCAAAACAATTAAGAAATACGAATTTGGAAAAACATCTATCTATGGTCTCTGTCAAAAGAAGCAGTTGGTACCTAGAATGGAAAGGCAAACAGACAATTACAATTTCATCATTATATGGTTACCCTCCGTAATGGGTCGGGTATACAGAGTCAGTCTTCATCCTCAGGACATCAGTTGATTCGTCATCAGCCAGGGAATTCAGCAAGACGGGTAAAAAGGGACACTTCCCTCATAAGGAGGAGAAGTATAGGACGGGCACGATAAGGCAAGGATAGTTTGAAGAACCAAACAGCAAAGTCTCTTTGCAGAGTGACAAAGTGTCTGGGTCATAGCAAAAATGTGCAATGGCATCTCCTAATGGCTCCTCGTGTCAAAGGTTTTTATCCCTTTTCTGTTGTACAGTCCCCTAATTTCTGATTGGGTAGGGTTGGCACCCCACTATCTCCATCCAATCGGTTTCCAAGGGTGCTATCAAATTTGTCACCCCAGAACAGTTCTCACGTAGTTTATTGGTTCTTGTGATTGACGTCTCCAGCGGGTAGAATGCCCGGTATGATGTCATACTCTCGTGGTCCTCTCGCATCTTCAGTCAATAGGTCCATTGTCTGTACCGGTTTAGGCGACCTTGTACCTGTAACCAGTCTACACTGTTGCATTCAGCAAAAATGTTTCTTTGAGCAAGTCGAATTTAATGAGAATGGATCTACTACGGTTACACTCATCTTTTAGATTTGATGACAAGCGTGGGGGTTAGGTTAATTTTCTAACTTTAATCTTGTACAGCCCCAGGACTCCCATTACCTGGCATCCTATTTACACGTCACCTATAGACTTTCAATTCCTTAATTATTCTATGCCTTGAAAACATTTTTCCGTGCATGTACGTATGTATGATGGGAATGAAAGTTCATGTGGGCGATAAAGAGTAGAATGGAATTGAGATTGGGCATGCCTCTACATTTTTCATGTATCACAGCCCTTGTGGTGCATGTGCCCATGTCATAACACCACTGCACTACTAATAATGAAACACATTTACTTTAAGTGCAAGAATTTTACTGTGTGATGCAGGGTACGCTTTTGTAATCTGTGCACATACAAGAAGAGAGCCGGACATGTGTGTTTGAAGGCAGTGTTTGTGTGCTCTAAAGTGGTGGTGATTAACATACAGATTCATAAAGATGTTGCCCTTGCTCCTGGCAATGCAGCAAAGTTCCTGAATTGTTTCAGGCCAATGAAAACATTTACTTACGTCTGCATAATCTTGTGTATTTTCCAACATTTATGTTACAAATCTTACGTGAAATGCCCAAGATTATGCCACATCATGTAAGTCAAACTTTGTTAGGGTAAAAATCCCATGACAGGATCATGTGAAGAACATGAACAAAACAAATGCAAAGTGCTGTTGTTTGTCACATGTTTTAGTGCTATTTTGTTAGTGGCAGATGTATCCTCGCAATAAAAGTGGATGAGAAGATGCATGTCCCTGTAAATAAAATTGCAAAATACTGGGCTGGCATTCCGCATAATAAAGGATCATTTTTCATATTTGACGGGGCAGTTTGCACAATTTTCTTTGAGGAAATTGGTCTTCTAGAAAAAAGCTTTACATTTTAAAATGCAGCATGGATATGTTGAACAACTGTATATTGCAGGCTACCATTCCTGTGATTTTAGTCAATTGTAGGGGATCACTCTTAGCAACCTGCCTAATTAATTATTTTAGGCAGGTTGTTCAGCTGCTCCATAAAACTCAATTCTTTTAGCAAACTGACATTTTGGAATGTAGGCAGGTGTGCAAATTTAAATACTGGTTTCAAAACTTAGGCTCCAATTTGTGACCACTTTTTGTGACCAGTATCTTAGTACATCTGGGGTCAGATATACTATTGATTGATTACAAATTATTGGTGGCAATTTGTGACCACTATATTTATGACCAGTGAAGAATTTTAAGTACCAACCCATGTACTGATAGCGAACATTCTGAACGTAGTTAGTGGCAATACGACCCAGCTCATGACAATGAAGTAGGTCACAAACTGCCTCTCATTATGATTCAAGGCGATCAAAGGAATTATGGCCTGTTGGAGGTCAGCAGACCATCACATCTGTAATTTCTTTTAAATACTGTAAACCTTTTTGTAAACCTTTTTTTGATGCAGCTTGTTTAAGGAAAGGGGGCCTCAGTTTACAAAAGTTTTCCTTTTTTAATAGTCTGGACCACAACCTACACTTCAAAAATGTTTTTCTTATTTTCACAAAGGATAAGGAGTCCCATGTTCTCAATAGGAAACCTTTCCCTTGGCAAATGTGTTACCATCTCCTATAAGGTGTTGGTAAAATTTCAATGTTTTGTAACCGAGTTTCAGTTGCAAAACAGGAATACATATGATACCTATTCAGTATTTGAATGAAAGCCTACAAAATGTTTTTTCCAGATACTGAATTGTTACTCACTTGTAATCCTGTTTTAGAAGTCTGAAAAAGGGACTATGACATATGAACAAAATGTCTCAAATCCTGAATTGGAGCATTTCAGTCATTGAAATGCTTAGTACATCTGGCCCTAGGGTCTTAATTCTTCACTGGTAAGAGCGATGAGTAGGTGGGGTAATATCAAACAGTCAATAGCCAACAGATTGAGGGTTATCAGCTGGTTGTTTTTGACCATCAGCTTGACCAATGGTATGATTTCGTCCTGCAGATGTGACAGGTGGTATAATGATATTCAGGACCTATTAATGACAACTGATGGAATGCTCCCTTGGTAAGGAGGCATAGATCAAGTGGGAAAGGACTGGGCTATCACAGTATCTTCTGTTTAGATGCTTTAGATTGCTCATGTTGCCTGGGGTATGTGATTGTGGGCAGGTATGGCTAATTTTTTATTTCTCCAATTCAGATTGATATGAAGTGCATGTGTAAGCTGCATAACTTTCCATCCACATAACATCTGTGGAGGTACGCATTAATTGTGAACGTAATGTTTTATTCAGTAAAATTACATTCATAGTTTTAGGTCTACTTTCATTCCCAGCTAATTCACATAGTTTTAAGGGAGCGTGTAAGTGGAAATCTACTCTGATTCACTGAAAATACTCTTCATTCAGAAACATGTGGAGTAGAAACTCTACACATACATGTATAAACTTTTAGAAATACAGTATTCCCTTTTTTTAATTGGGCACTGTGAGTGAAACATCATCTCTGCATTTAACACACATTGACAGAGAGCAGTCACGTTATTAGCTGTGTGTGTGGCGGATGACACTGCCATGCTTTCTGTATTAAAGATTTACTGTGAGCAAAGTGCACTGGAAACCTATTTCACCTCATGGGCAGTCGCGACAAAGATCTTTGGCAGGAGCAAATATTGCTTTGCGCAAACCCTTGTGTCCACTGTTCCAAATGTAGAATTTCAAGATGGCCTTTCCAGCATTTTTGATGGGGTGAAAGCAGTTGGTGCTGCAGAGTTTTGGCTGCTACCTTTGACGTCACAAAGTTAATCTAAACATGGCAATATTGACATTATATGGTGTAGATTAGTAACAAGCTAACTGTAAAGTGGTGCACTAGAAGTCCATATTCAGGTGCATTCACTGTAGCGTAGTTGAGAAGTTTGGATGGTAGAATTATATTAACTGAAATATAATCATTTAGACTGATTTCATATGTTTCTTTATGTTATTAGAGAATAGATATAATTGAAATTAGAATGAATTTCTTGATGGATATGCAACAAATGTTGTAAGTTAGTGTTGAAAAATGTAGTTCTGAATCATATTTACTGACATGTATTAACAAATTATTTCACCTTTGCAATTTAATGTAATATGAAGTTAGACATGATTTATTAGTGACGATTTATGTTTGAAACATTTACATTTGTTTGTTTAATGTGAATAATGTGTGCAATTTAATTCTGCTTTATATAGTCCTGTTAAGGCCTGGTAGGTCTCAGACTTCATCAATAAGGGAAGGTTGTAGGAGGAAGATGTTGTGATCATTTGTTCTTTTTTTCTGCATCCCACATTCTAGGCTTGTGATTAATGGAGTGTGGAATGTAGGGTGGTGAGGGAAGATTCGGGAGTCTGATACTGACAGTTGATGTAGTAGCGTTTGAAGACTGTGGCCAATAAAAATTCCTCTACTACTTCATCACTTTTTTGGTGTATTGGATTAATATTACTATGGCAAACATTCAATTTGAGAATTATGGAGAACCTAAGACAAATTTTATATGAGATGAAACCGCCTCCTAGACCTGCACAATTGGAAGCACTAAGTACATGGGACCACATAGCTCATAGACGACAGAAAGAGAAGTATGAGGGTAGAGTGAGGAATGAACTGTTGCAGAGGGAAGATGGGACAATTAACAGAATGCTTAGAGAGCTGACATAATAGAGGGAACTAGATTATATCCTACCTTTCATAGTGAAGAAGAAGAAAGCACTAAACCACAGGGAAAGGAAAAGGAAAAGGAGAAAAGGAAGAGCAGACAACAGAGACAGAGAATACAGCTGAAACGTATGGGGGTGACTCAGACACTGATTTTATAACTCAGTTGCTGTTAGAATCGCCACCGTCCATATATTTCTCAGAGCAGGTAGGAGCATCAAGTGAAATGTTGAGAAATGTGACCTTAGATATAATTACTGCACCTGTTGAACGGAAGTGCAGAGTTTAAATTTGAATCAGATGGGGCAGGGTTTCAATGTAAATTTGACAGGACAAAGCTTAGGGATGACATTTCCACAGCATCCAATTAATTACAATAATCTAGATGCATTAACATTCCCAGTGACAATAGATCCAGCTGTTCCTTTATGTGGTTCATGTATGGAAGGAAATATTCACATGCATTAAAATTAAATGTTCCACATGGTCCAAACGTTCCCAGTGTTCCGAATGTCCCTAATGTCCCAGTTGCTCCAACTGCTCCTTTATTTACAAATGCTCAGGGATTTGCTAGTCCAAATGGTTCAGAGTTTGAAAGAATTCTTTCACTTTTGAGACCAATGACCCCTACAAGCATTTCAGACCCAACTCTGACAACAAGTCAGACAGGATTCAAACTGATGCTAGGTTACCGCAGAGGTACTCATCATATTTTGGCCCAGATCAGAACCTACTCTGAATATTGGTTGTAGTATCCCAAATAGGAGATTACTCTTTAACTCTTTGGAAGAAGAAATGTTTATTGTAAATATCCCAATTCTTCAAGAGGAGAACCATTATTGAATCCTCCATAAGCCTACAAGGTTTTAATCCCCCATAGTTAAATGATAGGTTAAATTCTCTGAGTGTTACAAATGCAACAGGAAGCACAAGTCGCAGTGGAACATCAGTACAGACCCCAGGGAGAGAGAGAGAGAGAGAGAGATAGAGAGAGAGAGATAAAGTCCACTAGATGTGCCCTAAACTGAAGCTAGAATTAAAAGAAATGACATTGGGGAGTTTAGATTCAACTCAGTTAGACACTTACAGAGAGGACAATCTGTGGTTCATATTCAAAGACATTACAAAATGTTTAAGGTAAGCTTCTATGAGATTAGCTGAATCAACATTTTTAAGGAAGAGTTACCACCTAGAATTCAGTGACTTGACCTCATGCACATGAGACGTCTGGGAATAAAACTGCAGATTAGAGTATCAATTTGTTACATTAGAAAATGGGGACATTAGACAAGTGAAGGACGATGGGTAAAGAAGAAGGATCAGGTGAAACTGAGAACAGATCTGCCTCTGGCAGGAGCAGGCCGGAGTGAGGCGTAAGAATACTTCCCATCAGAGAAGTTCCTAGGGGAGATATGTTCATGTACCTTGAAGTAGAAGTGACATTTTGTCATTCACAAATGATTTCCTGAAATTGAGAGAAAAGCCTGCAGAATGGTATGGACAGACTGAACAATTTGTGAAACTTTCCAAATGTTTGGGGGAGGATTTGAACACCTTGTTTGACATTGCGGTTCAGAGTGATTTGTGGAGTGAATGCAAGATGGCTGATAATTGGCCTGACAGGGAACCTCCAAGTGATCCATTAACTAATGTGTCATCTGAAGAGGTAATGAAACATTTGATTGCATTTTTTAAAGAAAAGATGCCACCTAAAGGTATTGATTGGTTGAAGATTGACAGAATGACCCAGGAGTCTAAGGAGTTAACACATTTCTATTATGAAAGATTGTTTCAGGCTTTTAAGCATTTTAGTGGTACTGAGACAATTGGTGCAAAAGATATGCACCATTTTGTGTTTAGATTTGTACAGGGCTTGAAGCCAGAAGTGAATATAATTATTTAGCAGCATTTGATTTGTTTGTAGAACAAACCAATTAAATAGATCCTGCGATATGCAAAACGTGCACTGATAAGTTCAATTTAAAGCAGAAAAAATTAAAGGAGAAGATGATGTTAACGCAATTGAAGACTGCACAGAGAAATCAGAATCCACAGTTTGCAGGGAAGACTGGTGGAATGCCTGGAGCCCCGATGATGCAAGGAGATAATGGTTTTCAGCAGCAAGGCAGAGGATGAGGTCATCCTTTTGATCTCAGTAAAGGTGTCGATGTAGTGACTTTAAAGAGAGCTAATCCATATTACATGTGCAACGAATTGGGCCACTGGAAGAAGGAGTGACCCCTTAATGTCAATAATAAATCAGATTAAGAATGATGGATTTGTACAAACGCAGGGAAATAATCACATTCAGAAGCAGCGAGTGCAGAAACCCCGAGTGCAAAATTCAAATGTGTCCCAGAGACAATAGATGCAGGTTCCACAGGCCCCGATGCCCCAACAACAGTCAAATGTTCCCTGACAAAATTTAACCAAGTCACACATGTAAATTCCACTCACCGTTCTACAGTGAGAACAGCAGAGGTTCCCAACCTGCCCATCTCAGGAAAGAAGATCCAAGTTGTAGGAGTTGCAAATCAGCAATTGATCAACCTTGTAATAGAAGTAGTCCCTGTAAAAATAGGACCCTTTAAAGATGAGCACCAATTTCTGGTGTGTGATTCGGGTCTTGTGAGTGTGCTTGGATGTGACTTGCTATGCAAGCTACATTGTTCAATCTGTTGCACTCCAGGAGTCATAGAGATCCCCACAAATGATGAGGGTGTGGCATTAAAGATTGTAAATCAAACCCCAAGTGTCACTCTGCTCCCTATGTTGAGCATTAATGATTTACCCAAAGATCTGAGGACACTGTGTCCCCTGAAGTTTAGGACTTTTCAGGAAAGGAGATAGGACTCATCAAAGGTGTTGTACCTGTCAAGATAATTATGAAATTGAATGTTGTGTAACCAAGAATACCACAAGGAATTTTGAAGGAGATAATGGAAAGCCCAAGTAGCTCTCCCACTATGGGACTGTAGACGTCCAACAGAAACTACTGCATGGCCCTGGATCTTAGCAAAGTAAACAAAATAGTAGTTCCTTGTTGACCCATGGTAGTGAATCCAGCAGGGATTTAGTTTCAACTTCGATGTTAAGCTGAGTGGTTTATTGTGATTGCTGCATTGTAAGAAATAAGTCTTGTACCTAGGACATCACATTGAAAAAGGTTCAAAGAAGGTGTCACAAAACAGAATCTCAGCAATTCTGAAGATGAATCCCCTAGAAGTCAGAAAGAAGTCAGGATTTTTGGGGGAATAGTTGGTTACTGCCACCAGTGGATTCAAAACAGTTCCCTTTTGGCCAAGCCGTTACAGAGGCTGACAAACAAGGATGCGTCTGACCTGATACCATTGGAAGACAACTGCATATGTGCCTTCACAGAGCTGAGAGAAAATCTCTGTTGTGCCCCTGCTCTGGGAATGCCTGATTACAACAAACGTTTTATTTTGTATTGATGTGAAAGGGAGGGATGCACGCTATCAGTTTCGACTCAGTTACATGGAGGCACACGCAGACCTCCTGCGTATTTTTCAGCCATTCTTGACCCTGTGTGTAGGAAGCTGGCTCTGTATATACTATGTCAATATGAGATATAATGTGAACAGAGTCCAGGGGTTCCCAGGAACTTAACGGAGGCTAAAGTATATAATGTGTATGCTCACTTTTGTGGTAGTGTGGTCGAGCCTTTAGGGTTATCAGAGGGTAGTGCAAGGCATTTGTTGCACACACATAGACAATAAATGAAGCACACACTCAATGACTAACTCCAGGCCAATTTCTTTATATAGCAAATATATATTTTGTTACTTTATTCCTAGAAGCACAAGATTCAGTTTTCAGGTAAGTACATTTGCAAGTAAGTAGCAATCATATGTATGAACACCACTTTGTTTCAATTTGGCAAGTTATACGCTTTTGAAATAAATAGCAATAATCTGTTTTAAAAGTTGACACAGTGCAATTTTCAAAGACAGTCCTGGGGGGAAGAAAATGTTGTACAGTTTTGAGGTAAGTACAATACTTACAGGCTCCAGGGATTAGGATGTCCACAGGTTGGGGTCTACGTTAACCCCAAACACCAACCATCAGTAACTCGGGCCAGCCGAGTGCAGAGGTCAATGATGATTTCGAATGGGCTACTATGGAGACTGAAGTCACTCAGAATGGTATCTGCCAGCAGGTAAGTACCTGATTATTCCAAGGACAGACCTGGAGAGTTTAAGTAAGCCCCAGGGGGGCTACAGGTCAGCATTAAACACACTTCCTCAGCAGAACAGGGGCAGCCGGGTGCAGGGTGCAGACACAGCATCAGACTCCCAATGCTTTTCAATAGGGGAACCCCAGGGGTCAAAAAGATGTTGCAGGCTAGATCCAGGGGGACAGTTCCAGAAAACCACAAGCTGGAAGCTGGACAAGGAGGAGGGTCACCTGCAGAATGTTGCTGGACTGGTGTTCAGGTTCCCCAATGCCAGTGGGCTGCGGGTAGAGGGTTACCTTTAGGTGTCTGGAACCTTTGTCCGGTTCTTTTGCGGTCAGGGAGTTCTTCTGGATTTAGGCTGCAGGCATCATTGTGTTGGAAAGGAGGGGTCACTAGGGTGGACACTACTAGGGTGGACACTAGGTTATAATTGCCTAGGGACCTGCTCTGGACTGGTGGGCCACCTGTACACGGGCTGTGGATGTCCAGTGCAGAGTGGGTAGGACTCGCAGATTCTGGGCTGTTCTGGAGTTCTTTGCTGGAGTTTCTTTCTGGACAGGGCCACTGTCCATGAGAGATCTTGGTCCTCTGGTGTGCAGGCAGTTATCTTGAGGCTTTTATGAAGTTTCTGGTCCTATAGGATGCATCACCTTTTAGTAGCAGGAGCTTCAGAAGCTGTAGACAGGCCAGTAGGGCTTGAGCCAAATAAGTTGGTATCTTCATTCTTCCCTGCTGGGGGTCAGATTACCAGTCTTCTTCTTTCTTCTTCAGGTCACCAGGAACCTGGTGAGCTTGGTTCAGGGGGACCCTTAAATCCTGGATTTAGGGGTGTTACATGGGTCAGAGGGCAGAAGCCAATAGCTATTGTCCCTGAGGGTGACTACACCCTTCCAGTGTCTTCTCCCTTTGGGGAGGGGGACCCAGACCTAATCCTGTTGGTCCCTGTCTCCAGACCAATATGGAGAATTCTGCAGGCAGGGGGTCACTTAAGCTCTGGACACCTTAGGGTTGGTCCTAACAGAAATTGTCACTCTTTCTTGTTTTCCTTAGTTTTCCTGCTGGACTTGCCGCCAAACGTGGGGTTTGTCTGGAGGGTGGGCATATCTATTCACTGAAGTGCCCTGGGGCACTATAACAGTAGGCCTGAGCCTTTGAGTTCTACCGCCAGGTATTACAGTTCCTGCAGGGTGAAGCACCTCCACCCAGTGCAGGCTTTGTTTCTGGCCTTAGAGAGCACAAAGGCTCTCCCCCCTTGGAGGTCAGAAACTTGTCAGGAAGAGGCAGGCTTGCACAGATTGGTGGGTCCTGCACTAGAGGTTTGGTTAAAATACTGGGGGCATCTCTAAGTCACCCTCTGGGTGCATTTTGTGTTGAAGCCTTGTTACCAAATGTCCCAGACTTCAGTGAAGCCATCATGTAGCTGTAGAGTTCGTAATGACAAACTTCCAGCCCATGTACTCAATATGGCCAAACTGCACTTACAATGTCTAAGAATGGACTTAGACACTATAGGGGCATATTGTGGATGCAGCTGTGCTCTCACCTGTGGTACAGTGCAGCCTGCTTTAGGGCTGTAAGGCCTGCTAGAGGGGTGACTTGTCTATTCCACAGGCAGTGGTTTGTGGGCATGTCACCCTGTGAGGTGAACTTTGTACTTTTCTCCCCACCACCACACACAAGCTGCAATGGCAGTATGCCTGGGCTAGGTGAGGAGTCCCCTATGGTAGCATAATACCTGCTGCAGCCCTTGGGGACCTTCTGTGGCCACAGAGCCCTTGGTACCATGGGTACCTTTTACAAGGGACTTAGCTGTGTGCCAGGGGTGTGCCAATTGGGGCACTTTCCTACGCTTTCGTTTTGGCTTTGCCCGGCTGCCTTATGGTTGTCCCTGCAGCTAGTTTCAGCATCAAGCAGTCCAAAGGCATTGCCATGGGTCAGCCTTTGAATGTTTGTGTGCCCCATTCCATGGAAATGTTGGTTAACCTGTACCAAGAGACAGCACTTTGCAAGTAACAGACAAACCCATTATGAGCAGACTATTTTGGCTGCTCCCCATATCTTGTTGGGGAGATATCTTACTCTTAATCCAGCCACACTTTTTCCTTTGCATGTTCACGATAACAATGTTGATGGTCTTGATGAAATTTAGCATGACTGCCCGGATGTTATTGACCTATGCATTAAACCAAGACCTAGTATTCAAGATATTTCACTTCCCGAAACTGATTATGTGATGTTTGTTGATGGCTCCTGTTTGAGAGACAATGAAGTAACCCAGAGAGCTGCTTATGCAGTTTGCACTGTCTCTGGTGTGATCAAAGCCTCCTGGCTTCAATTAGTCTTTTCTGCGCAAGTAGCTGAATTATTTGCTCTTACAAGAGCCTACTGTGTTTCTGAACAGCTGCAGGTGACCATTTTCACCAATACTCAGTATGGCTTTGGTGTTGTTCATGATTTTGGACAGTTCCCAGAGAGGTTTTATGATCTTTTCTGGTTCCGCAATCATGAATGGAGAAAACGTTTACAATTTGTTTACTGCATTACAGTTGCCTGCCCAAATTGCGTTTGTGAACTGTTCAGTGCACCGCAAAGCCAATGACTATGTTACTCTTGGCAATAGCAATGCTGAAGTGGCTAGATAGTGTGCCTTAAGTTGTACTTCCTATAATGGCGATTATGTTAATGATGGTCCTGTGAGACAAATTACAACTCATGTTAACTGCTATTGATACATGGAAGGAAGTCAAAAGATTGCAGGATGAAATGTCAGAGGAAGAAGAGCAGATTTAGATTAGAGCAGGTTGTGTTAAAATAGATGAGGATGATGTTTGGGTTTCAAGTGATGTAAGAGTTGTGAGGCCGAAAGGTTTGTTACAACTTTATACAATGCATTACCATGGTCCAGTTCATGTTAATCCTGATGTCATGAGGACAGTTTTCCTGTAGACATGGTTTCACCCCAGATTGATGGCAGAACCTCTTTATCACAGGTGTGTCACTTGCCAGCAGATGAATGTAGGCAAGCATATTGCAGTTACACTAAGTTACACTGAGTCACATAGGAAGATCACTAGGACTTTTCAACAGAATGCAGCTCAATTCTATTGAGCTACCTGCATGCAATGGATTGAGACATATCTTAGTTATTACATGTGTCTTCTCTCGTTGGTTGAAGCTTACCAGACTAGACAAAATAACACTCTCACAGTTGCAAAGCTGATGCTTAGGGAGTTAATTCCTCATTTCTTGCTTCCTGACTTCTCTAGAGTCAGAGGGGTTCACTTCAGTAGTGAGGTCCTGAAATCATTGTGTGCTGCATTACAAGTTAAGCAAAGATTACGTTGCAGTTACAGGGCGGAAGCTTCTTGATCAGTGGAACAGGTAAATTAAACTTTAAAATCAATACTGGCAAAAGTTTGTGCTTCCGCCTCATTGAAATAGCCTGATGCATTGCCTCTTGTGTTGATGAGTTTGTGCAGTACTCCTGGCAGGAAAACAGAATTACTACCCTATGAAACAACTGGGTTATCTGGCACAAACTAGCAAAGTTCAAGGACCCCTTGATGAAACACCACCTTTTCCAGAAGAGTTGATTACAGTGAGACAAGGGAGCAGGCTTTTCAAACTCTTGGGGATGAGCAAGTGACTGGAACATCACACTTGCGGCCTAAGGGGTCTCTGAGTGAGTCAACAGCAGCAGTTGGTATAGAAGGGTCGGGACAAAAACAGTTGACCAAGCAAAACTCTGATGCTGACGAACAATGTAGTGCCAAAACAAAAAGAGTTGTGCTTAGAGATCAGTGGCCAAGTGAACAGACTTTGCCAGTAATACAAGTGCCCCCCAACTATCCTAGAGTAAACTGAAGAATCTGATCACAGTGACAGTGATATAGATGGATCAGTAGTCGAGAGATCAAAGTGAAGAAGAGCACCTTGTCAAAGGTATGCAGCACCTGAATGGACACATTTGGTGGCAAATGACTTGGAGAGAGAATTTACAATCTATGGCTCAACAACACGTATCTAGTTGAGCATTCTGGAATTTGTTCTTGTAGGGCGAACTGAACTTTGAAATTTCATTGCCACTTTACAGACTGAGACGTTATATTCTGGATGTGATTATTAGTGATTTTGAGCTGCACGTTTATTAGAGGCATTTGAATAATAAGTAAAAACTGTTTAAGAAGATTACCTAGGTCTGAGCTGCAATAGTCATTGTAGGGTTGTCATTTGGAAGAACATGGAATAGGGATAAGGAGGACTAATGAAGATTATTGCAAACCAACACTCAAACTTTGCTGAAGAGACACTTTCCTGCTATATGCTTTTCTCAAAACAAAAAAGACTGAGAGTTTATTTTTTATTTTCTTGAAACTAGAGAACTCATGGAGTCCCACAGAAGCAAGAGTAATAAAGGTAGATACCTATGTGAACGAATGTTAGTTCCAACAGTCATCCTGATAATTGAATTGATTATAGGGTTAAGCTTACCTACACCTTCATTAGTAGTACATTGTCAGTGAATGCCCCAAGTTCCACAGTTCCTACTGATAGTAGAATGCATGCACCAAATGAAAAGGAATTATATGTAGACAGTTCAAGAGGGGATCTTTCCTCAAATGCTTATTATAAATTGCTTTATGAGTACATTGACACAATGGACACAAAGAACCTTTATGTCTGTACACAATTGCCTGCATCAGCTAGTGAAGGAAATTAACTGACTTATGGTATTTCATGTAGGTTGCTGATTAACCTTTTGTATGAAGAGAAACATTTCCAGAATTATTATTCAAACTATGACCTTGCATTTTTAAAAGTAACCTGAATCAGATTTCCAAAGGAAAAGGTATGGAGACACTAGGAGGATTCTTTGAACCTACATTGACATTTAGTACAGTTGATGCCCATAGA
The DNA here is from genome assembly GCF_031143425.1 of Pleurodeles waltl. Lineage (NCBI taxonomy): Eukaryota > Metazoa > Chordata > Amphibia > Caudata > Salamandridae > Pleurodeles > Pleurodeles waltl. Next base: position 1,084,184,417 of record NC_090440.1, on the reverse strand, counting down.
AATAACCTGACGTATATTCTTACCCAGTAGAAATTGTAATATTTTGGACATGTTGAAATTAGAGGAAGAGAAAAGAAAATCGAGGCAGAGAGAGGAGTCATTGTATGTAGTTGGGGAAAGGAAGAAGAAGCCCATTCAGAAGCAGGAAATTAAGCTGCCATTAGATCGGCAAGATGTGGGGAAGCTAAGTGTGTATAGACCCATTTCAAAAAGTGACACAAGTAAGAGTAGACGTACTCAAATTTCAGTGTAGTTGGATCTTTATGTTGGATAGACAAGACCCCGCAATTCCAGGAGTTTATTTCATTTGTGGAAAGCATGCTTATTTTTGATTGCCAAAAGGATGGTATGGTAGATGTCATTTAGGAATAGTTTTCCCAAAGATTAATCATGTAGAACATTTTGATGATCTGTGTGGGATGAGAAGTCAGATGCCCGAATCAAGAGAGGTCCTAGTGCTTCAGAGATTGTAGAAGATTTTTTTTTTGGTGGAATGATTCTATCTGCAGGAGTGATTGATCATAAATGGCCTAAAGATAAAAAAGTTGGCAATTATTGTAAATATGTTGTGTACAGACAGAACAGGTGCTTCTTGTTAGATGACACTGAAATGGTTGCCATAAGATTAATGGTTTGCAAAATCATATTGCCTTAGACATCCTTCTTGTGAAAGATGGTGGAGTTTGCAAGATATTGAAAGTTTACCTATATTACAAAAGGACTTAAGAGAGTATATTAAGAATAGAGACCTGAAAGATGATTTAAAGGAATTAGAAGCAACAGGTTCCTGGCCAGCAATAGAGTGTGGTTTTTCAGCAGTAGGAAGTGGTTTGGAAATCTAGGGAGCAGAATCATTGGTAGCATCTTCAGACCTGTGCTGTTAATATGCCCTAACTGCATTTGGATCTTACCAGTTATACAAGAGAGTGAAAGTGAAGAGAACAGAGAAAGGGAGAAGGGAAGAAAAAACGGCACGTGAAAATAGACAAAACATCTATTACAGTGATATCATTGATATGAGAGATTGTAAACTCATATGATGGGTTGATTACCATCAAAGGGGAGGGACTGGTGTAGCTGAGATTTAGCTGCTACCTTTGACGTCACAATGCTAATCTAAATGTGACCATATTGGCATTATATTGTGTGGATTAGTAACAAGCTAACTGTAAAGTAGTGTACTGAAAGTCGAAATTCAGGTGCATTCACTGTAGTGAAGAAGTTTGTGTGGTGTAACCTTCTTATCTGAAATATATCATCATTTATTCTGATTTCATATGTTTCCTTATGATTTTATAGAATAGTTATCATGTAAACAATAATGAATTTCTTGATGAAATGTACATTGATTGTTATAGGTTAATGTTGAAAAATGTAGTTCCCCATCACATTTACTTACATATTACTGACATGTAATAGCAAGGTATTTCACCTTTGCATTGTAATGTAATGTGCAGTTAGACAAGATTTAATAATTGTCATTCATGTTTTAAACATTTACATGTGTTTATTTAACATGAATAAAGTATGCAATGTAAATCTGCTTTAGTTTAGTTGTGTTAAGGCCCGCTGGGTCTCAGACATCATAAATGTGGGAAAGTTGGCTTATTTTTGCTAGCATGTCAGTTATTTCCAGATGTCATTCCCATCAAATGTTAGTTTGGAAATAGATGTGTTATTGTCTTATTTATTATAAATAGCCTGTGCAGGTTGTACAGGAAAGCAAGGATGGATACCTTCCCATAGGGTTCTGGGAACTTGCCTGGGTGTTGCAGATGCCTGTTCCATGATGTGAAATGATTGGACAATCTATATGGTGTCACCAATGGGCAAATCATCATTCAGTTTGGACTTTAATTTATTGTTTCCAGTTAGCTTCAGTACCAGAGATCCCTTGGACTATGAGAGGTACAGACCCCTTTGCCCTGCACTTCGCCAATGTTTGCTCAGAGAAATTCAATTTTTCTTTTGACCCATGACTCTTGGCCGAGCTTCCGAAATGCTAACATCTTTATAGCCTAGTTATGGGATCCATTTACATTAACCTTAGTATAAGTTTGTAATTCAACCCTTTAACTTTATTTCCAATTAAATTTCTCATTCTGTGGCCATATTGGTCATACTGTAAATTTTAATGTTGATTAATTCTCATGTTAACCACTCTTACCCCATGCTAGGGTGAAAAGATGTGTTGATGTTGTTTAGAGCATATCTGAAATGCTCCATCACAGCCCAGAGGGAATGGGATTTCCTATTACTGTCTTAAGCAGAAGCAAGGCTACAATTTAGAATTTCAGTGAGACTCTTTTATACGACTGGGGAAGTCCTATTCCATATACATGTATTAAATTGGCACCAGCATTATGAGGAACTACCACGTTGGTGAAACACCCTAATCAATTACGTGAGCACCCTCTTGCTCATTGAATGCAGCTGAGCCACAAAGGAGCCTTCACATACAGTATTCCAGAAGGTGCCATAATTCCAAAATTTGACTGCATAGTAACCTTCACCAAATCAATGAACTAGTGCAGGCTTTCTGTCAGGAAAAGCCCATGCACACTTTTGTTCTAAGTATATATACTAATTGTATTTTTCTGACCATTTTGTTCATGCAGTTGGTCAGTTAGAGGTTAAGTCCATAGCATTTAGAGACCGATTTACTATGATATAGCTTTGGAGATTGCACAGATCAAAAGCATTTTTGGTATTTACTAAGCCTAGCAAAGACACTTTGCATGGCTTTGCATGGTTTTATAAATACAAAGTAACGCAGAGTGCTGCCTTGTGTTACCTTACATTGGGAAGGCATTCCATGTGTGGATTATGGGTATTCCCATCCATCCACCCGTAGATTTTGGGACATTCCCAGATTTGCTAAAGTCAGTAAACCTGGGATGGGTCAAAGTGCTACACCTTCCCAAGAGGCATACATGGATAAATATATATATTTTTTCCTTTTTCTATGTGTGATGCATTCTGCAGCACACATAGAAGGAGGACTATGCCTCTAAGGATTGTTTTTTGTGTGCAGGAAGGTATCCTCTCCTGCACAAAAACAATCCTTGTTGTAACACAGGCACCCTTGCACTATGGTGCATGGTGTGCCTGCGTTTGTGCTAGGCAGTCACAAGTGCGCCAGCACAGAGAGAGATAAAGAGTGCCATATCCTAGAAGATATAGTGCTTTTCAGCTCTCTCCCATGCATGCATGGCAGCAAAATATCTTACTGCATTGTGTTTTGTGAATCTGTGTTATGATCTTTTGCACCTGTCAGGTGGGAATGCATTCCAACCTTCTGGAAGTGAATGCTTTATTACAGAATTTTGAGGGCAGTGGAATCCAGTGTGTGGCAGCAGTGCTGAGTGGTGACCCTCAACAGTGGAGGGATGTTGACTCTGTCAAGAGGAGAGAGCATAGGGAATATTATTAACAAACACCAGAGACAGGCACTGTAATATATCACAATGCCAAAGCTCTCAATCATGGCTCATTAACAGATTTATTTGTATATCAGGCCATGACTGAGAGCTATGGAGTTGAGGCTCTCAAAAATGCCAGTTTCTCACAGTGCCTGTCAGTGGGCCAAAATGAAAACAGTATAATAAATAAAAAATGTACTTAAACAACTTTGTCATCCTCTGCTCTGTGTTTTCTTCTGGAATGCATTCAGTGTGAGTTGTCCTGGAGCCTTAGCCAACTTCCCTCTTCGAATATTGACAATGCTTTCATGCTGCTGATAATGTTAAACGCATGAGAGAAGCACCAAGATTGGTTGGAGAGGGCTGCCTTGACCTCCATCAGGCACTGGTAGCCTGTGCCGGTTCTCCACTCAGCTGCCTAAGAAAGCTGGATGGAGAGGTGTAAAATGTTCACGTCAGGCTGGCCCTTGCAAGACAGCCAGCCAAAGTATAATGCACAGTTTAAAATGGAGCAGCCATCAACACTGCTCCCTCCTGCCAGTCAGCAGCTATGGCTCCATCCCGGGTGTCAGTCGGCGCAGCTCAATTGAAAAACAAACTGGTAATGAAATCTCTTCATTAGCATTTTATTTTTGATGCATGCTGCATTGTCAGCGTGATGCAGGGCTATGCTCCTCCGCCCTAAGGGAGGAACCACTGCTGTGTGGCAGTTGGAATGCGAGGAATTATACAATGAACTTCTCTTGTTGGTAGATGTTACTCATCTCAATAAAACAAGATCTTACCTCGTGTGGTGACTTTGTGACTATGGCACATCATAACAATTCGCAATAAGTTGATAGAGGTGTGCCAATCACCAACCTCTCCTGAACTCATGGTGTTGTAATCGAACTGTGTAAATACGATTACTGGAGGCAATTTTCACATTATTGATTTTATACTGTGTTGCATTCCACAACTTTTACATGACATTGCACTTTATACAGTGGAGGCATTTTATGCAACAGCATTTCTTGATGTATGCTTACTCAGGAATTGCTGTGGAAACACAAAAGAATGAAAGGAGAACATCAAGGAAGTGGTGCCATCTTGAATTGGGTATCCCATGTAAGCACCACGCTGGGACGCTTCACAGTGCAGCCTCAAGTGAAGATGTGCAGAGTGACGTAAGGGAGTGCAAGAGGAGCAGCATCATGTGGATTAGGTTACGTTGTGACGGTATGGCATGAAAGGAATTTGGAGAAGCAGACCACAGCTATGATGGATCAGGTGTGCTCACGCTGACAGGTGAACGCATGTAACAGGACATCAGTGAAGTATAATGATGTAAAATATTTTGCATGCTTATGCTAACTTCAAGGTACCTTCTCCATTTGACGTAAAGTAAAAACGTGTCCTACATCGAAGCATCTTATTGAAATTTTCAGCATTCTGTGTGAGGGCATTTCCAACAAGCCTCAGGTTTGTCACAGGAAAGTGAATTCACTAAGCTAATTGCGATTGGATTTGATGTGCTTGGACCTTCCATCAACTCTTTCAGCTTTATAGGATCGTTCAGACACAGTCATTTCAGCACTTCAGCAATAATCACAGCAGCTGAACGTGCATGGTACTGCCACATTATTCAGCCGTAGTATATATTGTTTTGTTTTTATTCACACCTGTGACTTATAGCTTTAAGGATGGCTACTGCTAATTTGCCTCACCTCTGGTTTTTCAATCTGAGGAGAGCAAGACTCTTTTGCCCTGGAAGAGATGGAAAAATTGTTTGACGCATACTTAATAGCAATGGATGGTGAAATGTTTTCTGAAGCAAGAAAACAAGGTGTACTTTTGCCCAACTTGGGGGTGGAAGGATTAAATATCTCTGATAGTTTGGGGACAATACCTGTAGGAAATGCAGAAGGTGACCCTAGAGTTGTTTATGAATTGTCTGTACAGATGTTAGAGAAACACTTTGTGGTCAGGATCAATGTATTGTATTGTATTGTAATGTAATCGTATTTATATAGCGTTTACTGCCCCTGACGAGGCGTCGAAGCACTTTTCGGTGAGTAGCACGCTACTCTGGAACCCAACAAGAATTAGTGATGTATTAGTATGGGAAATAATGAGTACAGTTTTAGTATTATTATGAGTTTATTTGAGCTGTGGATATGAGAGTTTGTTAGTTAGATTGACTGGAGTAATGGAGGGGTGGAGGTGAAAGAAATCCAGAAGTGTTAATTGGTAGTATATCCTTCATTTACTCAACCCAAAGGCTTGGGATGAGTAAAGGGGGATGGAGGAGGGAAGAGTATGTGGGAGGGTTTGGGAGAGCATAGTAGCAGGGTGAGATAAATGCAGGAGAATTTAGTAGGGTTGTGTGGGAGGTCACGGTAGTAGAGTGAGGTTTGGTGAGTTAGATGTGGAAGCAGAGGGAAAAATTTAGGCAGAGTTATTTAGGAGATGAAAATAGTAGAATGGATTTGGGATGAGTCAGAGTGAGAATGGAGGATAGTTTGATAGAGACATGACAAAATGATGATGGGTAGATAAGTGTGATAAGATGAGAGCAGGAATTCATAGATATTTAGTATAACAACGCATCCAGGAGCCATGCAATGACCTACGAACATGCCAAGCACAGAAACAACATATACACACATATATATATATATATATTTATATATATATATATATATATATATATATATATATATATATATATATATACACGCACACATATATATATATATATATATATATATATATATATATATATATACACACATACACACACACATACAAACACACATGAATACACACTCATATGCACATAGAATACATAATTAGAACCATGGGTAAAATATACTTAGTCAAACAGGTTTAAAGAGTGTGTGTGTATTTTATTGTTATGACATAGTAGCGATACATATTTTCTAAAGAACTATACATAACTAGAAATAAACACATAATCTGAAAAAAATATTTATCAACATAGGCATATGCAGTCCATAGTTGTTTGAATATGGTGGAGCCAACTCTTGAGTAGTTTTCTGAAGACAAGAAAGTTATCTGTGGCTCTTATAGTTGGGGGTAATGAATTCCATAGTTTGGCTGCTTGAACGGAGAAGGATGTACCACCTATAGTCTTTTTCTTGTATGGTGGTGTTCTAAGGCGGGGTGCCAGTCTTGAGCAGAGGTATCTTTGTTGGATGTATTTGGTTATTTTGTTTCTGATAAAAAGCGGTCCTGTTCCATGTATAGCTTTGCGGGTGATACAAAGCAGCTTGAAAGAGCATCTCCTGGCAACGGGTAACCAGTGTAGTGCTCTCAAGGCAGGGGAGATGTGGGCTTGCGGCTTTACATGTAATAGTAGCCTGGCTGCGGAATTCTGGATACGTTGTAGTTTTTTCATAATAGATAGAGATGATCCATGGTAGAGGCCATTGGCATAATCCAGTTTGGATAGTACAATCGAGATAGTAGCTTGCACCTTGTGTGGAAATCTGAGGTGGGGGAAGATGTGTCGTAAAGTCTTCAAGGTGATGAAGCTTGTTTGTGCTAATTTGTCCACTTGGGCATTCATAGTTAACTTGGAATCCATGGTGATTCCTAGGTTTTTAACTTCCTTGGATAATTGAGGAGGTGGTCCGAGATCGTCAGGCCGGACGCACAGGGGGTCATAATTTTTCCAGTCACCACATATGAGTATTTTTGTTTTGGAGGTATTTAGTTTGAGATGGCTCCAGGTCATCCACTGATCAACGGTTGTGAGGCAACTGAAGATTTCTGAGTTTTCAATGTTTTTGGGGCATTCCAATTTAAGTAGTATGTGTGTGTCATCTGCATTGTTGTAGCATGTGAGATGGAAATCATTGATCAGTTCTGGTAAAGATATCATGTAGATGTTGAAAAGCAAAGGTGAGATGATTGATCCTTGGGGGACCCCTGCTTTTGTGAGGTAGGGTTCAGACGAGAAGGGGGGCGAGTGGATGATATTAGATCTTTTTTGAAGATAGGAAGTAATCCATTTGAAAGCAATCCCTTGTATGCCGTCTTCGTGGAGTCTTTGAATTAGGGTGTCATGGTCAACCGTATCAAAGGCAGCTGAGAGGTCCAAGAGAAGTAGTGCAGCAACTCCATTTTGGTCGACTGTGTTTTTAAGATCATCCCAGATTGCTATGAATGCTGATTCAGTGCTTCTTCCTGGGCGGAATCCAGTTTGGAAGTCTGAAAGTATAGAATTATCTTCAATGAATTGTGACATCTGGGCGAATTCTGCTCTTTCTATCAATTTGCCCAGGAAAGGTCCATTTGTGATTGGTCCGTAGTTGTTGGGGTCTTGCGGGTCTAGGTTTGTTTTCTTTAATAACGGTCGTCTGTATGCCTTTTTTAGGTCTACAGGAAAAGTTCCTGAAGTTAAAGAGTTGTTGATGAGTCTTCTTACAGGTGTGGCAGCAGAAGTAGATAGAAGAATGTTCTTGAAAATTTGTGGTGGGCAAGGGTCAGAAGGGCAACCAGAAGGTCTCCTTGCTTTGACCAAATCCATAAATTCACCCTGGGATATTTGTTTGAAGGACTGTAGAGGTTGGGTTGGTTTATTCTTAGAAGGTATTTTAGGAAAGGGGTTGGTGCTGATGTTTTTCTTCTGTTTTAAATAGGAGTCCAATGTGTCTGCCTTGGTTGTGTAGTGAGTTGCCAATTTGTTTGTGAAATCCTGAGTAGTGGGATGACTTCCTTCCATGCATGTAGGTTATTGAAATTCATTGAGAATTTTCTAAATTCCTTGGTTGTAGATTGAGCATTTTGAATTCTGTCTGAGTAGTACCTTTTTTTAGCTTTTTTGATTGATGATTTGTAGATCCTGTAAAGTTTGTGTAGCTGCAGTTTGTCTTGATTGTTTTGAGCCAGGTCCGCTGCAACTTTCTGATTTGTTGCTTTATCTTTTGAAGTTCTGTGTTCCTCCAAGGTGTTGGTTTTCTTTTGTTGTGTTTAGTTTTTCTGAGTGGTATTAGGATATCAAAAGCTTTCTGTAGCCACTCATAAAGTTTTGGCAAAGAATTAATTGTATCTAGATCTGTGTTGGCTGTTAGTTGTGTTTCTAAGTCATCCAAATTGAGTTTGCTCCATGGTCGATAGGTGTATGTATGTAAGTAGATGTGGGGTGTGTTGATTTGTGGAGTTGTATGTCGGAGAGTTATCAAATGGTGGTCTGACCAAGTGATTGGCGTGATGCTATGAATAGTAACTAGTTCAGGCTTAGCAAAAATTACATCTAGGATGTGTCCAGCGATGTGTGTGAGATTGTGTTCAATCTGATGTAGATTCAATGCAACTAGGCCAGTGGTGATAGTTGCTGGGTTGGGGTGCTTGTGGTACGTGTTTGTGAAGAGTGAGAAAGTAGAGGTGGAGATAGGATGGAATTTGTATTCTTTGTGTAGTCCTGAGGGTGGGAGTGGGTATGACGATAAGTGTAATGTAAGTTTGTTTTGCTTTGATGTGCTGATGTTTGTGGTCTGTATTGTTTTTGTGGAATAGTGAGAGGGGATATTGCTGTAGTTGTTTTTGGTGAGGGATTTGTATGTGAGTTAGTGCTGGTGAGTGGAATTTGAGTGTTAGATGGGGTGTTGATGTGTTTTGGAGATGAATGTACGAGGTGTGTAAGGGGTGATGGATGTGTGTCAGGGGAGTTAATGTTAGTTGCGATGACTGGAAGAGGTAATATGTGTGGTGGAATGAAATGTGGGGATTGTATGGTTGTGTGTAATTGGTGAAGAGAGGGGAAGAGTGTTTGTAGATGGTGTGTTTGAAGGCAGGGTTTGGGCATTGTTATGATGACAGGTGGTCTGTGTGGAGCAAACAGCGGATAGTGTTGTTGGTTAGTATAAGCAGAGGGTGTGTATCTCAGCCTGAGAGAAATGTATACTGTAGTTTTGTATTGTGTGGGTGATGGCAGGTTGTGTTAGTGGGGGTGGACAGAGTAGTGTTTGCTGTGAGAATGCAGGTGTTTGACTGTTGTAGTTGTAGGGGATATGTCTATATGTGTTGTATAAAGGGTATTGTGTTGGGTGATGGGACAATGAAATCTGTCTGTGGTCAGTTTGTGATGCATAAGTTGGATGCCTTTGTAGAATATGTGTTTGCATGTTGAGGGATGTGTAGGGGCTGGAACCATTCCTGGTCAATTGAGAATTGGGCAGCATTTCTGGCCCTTGTCCCTAGTCCCTACCAGTCCTGAATAAGCCCAAACAGGCAGCTGCCCTTGTCCTCGACGCCCGGGCTGAGACGCCCTGAGTCCTAGACTTTAATAGCCCTACTGGCCAATAAGAAGCTGGTCCTAACCCTAGCCAATCCAATTTCAAGCCCTGATTCAAACAACTAATGGGAGACCCAGCCCTAATCACCAATCATAGCCCTAATCCTGACCACCAATCACAGCCCCAGCGCTAAAGCCAGCAACCAATCAGAATCCCAGCCCTATCCACCAATCACAGCCCTAGAACCAACAGCCAATCAGAATCTCAGCCCTATCCACCAATCACAGCCCTAGAACCAACAGCCAATCAGAATCTCAGCCCTATCCACCAATCACAGCCCTAGAACCAACAACCAATCAGATTCTCAGCCCTAAAACCAACAGCCAATCAGATTCTCAGCCCTATCCACCAATCATAACCCCAGCCCTGTAGCCAGCAACCAATGGAAAGACCATCTCCCAACTACCTATCACAACAACATATGCAACAGCCAATAGGAACTTATATAAGGAGCAAGTTAACTGAAGTCCAGTCCCTGTGGTCAGGGGGAAAGGCAACTGCCTCTCTATTCAGAATCTCCTTGGATACAGACAGGCCGAATCCACACTTCCAAGCTAGCAGAGTCTACTTTCCAGGTAAGGGAGAGATTGTTTAAGAAACAAACACTGGAATACTGCTGGGCGCGCATTCTGAAATCGGGCTTTTTTAAAGGCAAAAAAACAGGGGGGCAGACAATTTTTAAGCACAATTTAAATCACAGAAACGGATTAAAACAGTCTCCTAAAAACACACTCTGCAAGATGTATGTAGCCTTTTTACTTAGAAGAAAAAAGGGGGTAGGGCTATGTGCCACAAACTAGCAAGGCAATTCACACAGTCACGGCAAAAACAAATTAAAAAAAACACCACTTTAAAAGAGGCCAGGCTGCCTGAAAGACAGAGAGTCCACAGTAAAACAGACACAGGTAGCTGAAATAAACAAATCTCAGGGCTCCTTACCTAGGTCTTTTTGCAATCCTTGAACACTGGGCTGTGTCAGGACACAGGGGAGATGCAGAGGCTCACAAAATGGAGGTTCTGTAGCATCACCAATTCTTTCTTAGAAAGCAAGGGAAGAATGAAAGTGTGGAGAACTTTGTTGCATGCTTAAGAACCTTTGCACGTACTTGTGATTTTGACCTTCTAACTGATTCTCTACTTAGAGATCAGTTAGTATGATGTGCAAACAATGTGAAGGTTCGGGAAACACTGTTGATGAAGAGTCCTGAATTTAAAGAAGCAATTGCTATTGTGGAAGTGGTGGAGAGCACAAGCTCTTGAATGCAAGAGATGCATGCTGTTCTGTCTTCTGCTCATACTGACCCTACGGCAGAAGTTGCCAATGGGAGTGGGAGTTGCCATGTTGATAATGTCTCTGAGGTGAAATCAGATGCAAAACAATTGATGAGTAACAGTGACAACAAAAATACGAAAATAACATGTTTTCATTGTGGCAACTCTGGTCATGCTGAGAATAGCCCACAATGTTATGCCAAGAGCTATATGTGCAGGAAGTATGGGATGAGGGGTCATTATGCCTGAGTCTGAAAGGATGAGAGAGATCAAGGAATTGACTCAGTGTCTGATGAGTGAAACAGCTGATGCTGAATGTTAAAGCACAACTGAGTGATGTAAATGTAAGCCTCATTGTCATGCCAGAATGTTCAATCACCTTTGGTGGTAAAGAAATTGTGGTACTGGCCGACTTATACCTTGGTGGGAGATAAGAATAGGGAGAGGGTGTTTGGATGTAAACACATTTCCCTTCTTACACCAGACATCAATCTGGTGAGGTATGGACGTACCAAGATTGATGTTTTGGGATACACTGTCATGAGGATAAAATTCAATGATAAAGAAACTGTAGGGAAAGTATGTGTGGCTATGCAGGATTTATAACCTGTTGGCATGGCGTCACCAGCGCAACTTGGGCATCATGCTTAACCCTAATGCTTCTCAGCAGGTAATGACTGCCACAGAACTAGGTGAATGTGATGATACACTACTTAAGCTTCCTGAAGTATTTAGTGGGAAGTTGGATCTTCAAAGTTATCTTGAAGAGTAATGCTTCACTGTGTTTATAAGGCTAGGAGAGTCCCCAATCTCACGTTGGAGCCTCTGAAAGCGGAGATTCAAAGGCTAGCATCTGAGGGTGTTAGGGAATAGAGTCTTCAGAGTGGCTGGTTCCAGTGGTGTTGGCACCAAAGGATTGTGGCAAATGAATCCAGATGTGTGTGGACCTCAGGGATTTAAGCAGACACATTTGGGTTGATTGTCAACCCCTTCCAAACGTTTCTGTGTGTCTTCAATTTAACAGACCTGTCATCAAGGTGAGGTCAAGGTCAAGGTGCACGATGGTTCCTGATAGCCCATATCCTATATTACCCCACTTGATATCTTTCATTTTATCAGGATGCCATTTGGGGTGGTATCGGCTGCCGCCTGTTTTCAGAGAGCAATGTAGAAAGTATTGGAGGTGTGTCAAATAAATTGTTCTTTGAAGATGATATTTTACTCCATGGCAAAAGCATGGTTGAGCATGATGTTGCATTGAAGACAGTCCTAAAGATGTTGGCAGTGGCATGGTGTTGAACCTGTCATTCCTAGGGTGGTTCCCCAAACCTTTTGCTTGTTTGCCTCATATTTTTGCTGATTCTTTTTGTTGGCCTTAGGACTCTGAGCACTTTGCCACTGTTGACCAGCACAAAAGTGCCTCTGCTTCTCCCCTAAACATGGTAACATTGGTGTATATATATTTGTCACATTTAATTAGCTAGTAAGTCCCTTGTAAAGTGGTATACCATATACCCAGGGCCTGTAATTTAAATGCTACCAGTGGGCCTACAGCACTGATTGTGCCAACTACTTAATTAGCCCTTAAGACATGCCTCAAGCCTGCCACTGCAGAGCTTGTCTGAGAAGTTTCATTTTCATTCCAACTTGGCATTAAAAACCCATTGCCAAGCCTTAAAGTTCCCTTTTATTACACATAAGTCACCCCTTAGGTAGTCCGTAAGTAACCCACAGGGCAGGGTGCTGTTTAAGTAAAAGGTTAGACATGTAATTTTAAGTTTAACATGTCCTGCCTGTGAAAAAATCCCATAATTGTTTGTTACTACTGTGAGGCCTGCTACACTTGTAGGTTAACATTGGGAATTTTTAATACGCTTTTAAGATGTAAGCCCAGATTAGAAAGGACTAGCTGTGTGATGTTTCATATCTCTGGAATGGTAATGATAACTCCTCTTTACCGGTAAATTCAGATTTAACATTACTATTTTAGAAATACCACTTTTAGAAAATAGGGATTTCTCTGCTTCCATAGCTCTATGTGCCTGCAGCCTGTCTCCAATACACATCTGGGGCAGGTGACAGCTGCACTTTGTGCATTTCCTCTAGACAGCCACAAAGACAGAAATGTTAGGTGTATCTGAGTGCTCATCTGCATTCATCTACATTCTGATCGCTATTTCTGGACAGGAAGGGTGGGATGTGATACGTATACCTGAAAAAGCAGTGACCAGTCCCCATACAAAGAGCTGATTACCCCCCTACTGGTAGTCTGGAGCCAATGGTGAGGAAGAAAGGATACTTGTGCACATCAAAGATTCTTCTTTAAAGTCACCCTCACTTCAAAAGCACATTTGGGTATAAGTACTGGGTCTCTGACCCCAAGAAAAAACCAAGCACTTCTGGATCTACAACTGGATTTTGTCAGACGGACTACTATGCTGCATTAAGGACTGTCACTCTTCTGGACTGCTGACCTGGAAGGACTGCTTTTCTGCTGTGCTGCCCTGCTGCCTGCTGCTCTTTGTCCTTGTTGAGGGAGAGCAAGACTCTGCCTTGCACCTCGGGTGATCTCCAAGGACTTGTTGGCTTTCCTCCGGTTGCTAAAGACTCAGGGATATCAAAGTCTCTACCCCTGCTCCCTTGACTGGCTCACTGGAAGTGGACTCAGATACTTTGCACCAATAAAATATGATGCATCTCCTGCCTGCTGGAAGCGGCAACTGACACATCAACCCTGTTGCATGAGTAGTACCGATGCATCCCATTCACTAACAGTGCTTCGCCATCGCATCATCACTGCACCACAGCATCACTGGCACTGCAGAAGGTAAATTAGTGAATCTCTTCACTGCATGGAGAAACCCAGTGCAACAGCTTCAGGACCAATTCAGCAAAATTGTATTGGAACCACTGCATCACCGCCAATCCTGAAGGAAGATCAATGCATCCCTTCATTGTAGAACCAACGAATCACAACACCAATGCTTTGCCTTCGTAACTGATGCATCAGCAGCACTGAGTGAGGAAAATCAACACATATTGTGATTGCGATCAGGATTATGGTACTTTGCTCGGCGGGCCTGCATTGGTCCTGTAGATGACCTGTGCTCCATTGTGGGTGGCCTGAACTCTTGACTTTGTCCCCATTCCAACATGACTTCAAGTAACCTCTATAGCGTTATTTCCTTCTAAGCTCTATAATTCTTTTGTCCTTCTAAAATTCATATCTCAAGTACTACATATTGGGCTTTTGCTGTTTTGGTCTTGATTTATTTATAAAATTATTGTCTATTTCTCTACAACTGTGTGGAGTTTTTTGTGGTGTTTTCATTGTGTTACTGTTTGTGTGTGTAGCACAAAGACTTCACACATTGCCTCTTTTGAAAAACCTGACTGCGCTGAGCCAAGGCTACCAGAGAGTGAGCACAGGTTAACTTTTAGTGTGATTCTGACTTACCATGAGTGGTGAGACTTACTTGGTCTGGGTGCCTACCCCTGCCAACAGGAGATCCCACTTCTAACATAGGGCTTAAGCTCAAGAAGGAACAAATGCAAATTATGGGTGACTTCAGTGTCCGACTTGGGTCACACAATCTCAGCTTGGGGTCAAAGCAAAATTTTAATTGGCAAATTCCATCTTGAAGGTGCCAGCTCCGAAAGTAATAGATCACACAAGATCTTTTCCAGGAATGACGGAGTTTTACTCCAGGTTTGTTCAAAAACTTTCTAGTGTGGGTCAGCCCATCAGGTTCCTACTGAAAAAAGGTAACAAGTTTGTGTGGTTAGAGGATTGTGATTTGTCTTTTAAAACAAGGAGAGTAGAAGCAAAATGCTCACCCTGGGACTTTTTGATGTAAGGAAAAATCTTTCTTGACTACTGATGCTAGTCTCAAGGGTCAGTATTGATTATAGAGAAGACAATGTTGTTGCATTCTCTTCATGTTCACTTCCATATGCAGAAGAATGTTACTTAGTGATGGAGAGAGAGGCCCTGGTGTGTGTGTGTGGGTGATAAGATATTTCAAGTTTTATTTGTGGGGTTTGCCCTTTGTAGTTCACTGTGACTATATACCTTTGACACAATTGTTCACCATTTGAAAAGTAATGCAATCACTCCTAGAATTAAGAGATGGGTAAAATGTGTGAGAGATTTTAACTTCTGTGTTGAAAAATGTTCAGGCAGCAAAAACAATGTTGCAGACTCTTTGTCCAGGCTTCACAGGGATGGAGAGGATGGTGCCACAAATTTATGTCAGGTCATTTGGGTCTGTGAAAGCTCTATTCAGAAGAAGAAATGGATGGTGGTGAAAGACCATGACACAGAAGCCCAAAGTCTTAAAGAACGTATTATGAAGGGATGGCCTGAGTACAAAACTCTTCTGGAAAATCTGAAGTGTTTGTAGAATGGGGGTGAGAATTTGAATTGGACAGGAAATGAGTTGTTCAGGGGTGATAGAGTCATTCCTCCCAAGGGCCTGAGAGATAAGGTTATAAACATGGCACACAAGGTCCATCTTGGAAGAGGTCTTACCAAAACTAAAGTAAGGGAGCTATACTAGTGACTAGGGTTAGACCGCCAAGTTGAAGAGGTAGTCAAGGACTGCGGCCTGTGTGCCAACAATGACAAGAGTAAGATGGTTGTTAAAGCACCAATGCCTTCGGTTACAATCCCAAGTGAACCCTGGAAGAAGTTACGGTTGGATTTTGCTTGCCCTTGTCATCTTTTGCGTGAGAGTGAGCGCTACATCATAATCTTAGTGGACTATGGCCCTCATTATGGCATTGGCATTAAATCCCGCTTACTGCTATGGTGATGGCCACCAACATACCGCCGCAGTGGCGAATATCTCTTCTCCATATTATGACATGCACACACCAATGCAACAGAATACAGCCACATACACAAATCCGCCATCCCAAAGGTCGGTGCTAAAGTGGCGGGCCCAACACCCATACCATTACGCCAACAGAACATTGGCCACCACATTATAACCCACGAATCACCACGGCGGACATTCAATAGCGGTAAACCATTGGCAGTACATACCGACACGCTCAGAATGGACACCCATATACAAAACAACACTACATTGGCCAATACTAAAAACATACACACACCACACACACCCAACAACAGCACCATAAAACACACACCCACATTACCCACAACCCTTTACAAACAACAATTACTGCCAGGAAATTGACACGAACAGCACAGAGACAACTAGACACACAAACCACATACACCCATCCATCCATCACGCACTCCACATCACACATCCCACCACATTACTCAACACACTCTCACCTACACACACCACACAACACTCATATCCTCACAAAGGCACCCCCGTTTCACTGATGAGGAGTTAAGGGTCATGGTGGAGGAAATTGTCAGGGTAGAGCCACAGCTGTTTGGAGCACAGGTACAGCAAATATCCATTGCCAGGAAAATGGAGCTATGTCGGAGAATCGTGGACAGGGTGAAAGTCATGGGATAGCATCCAAGAACAAGGGACGACATCAGGTACATTCTGTGGCAGCAAGGCACCAACTCGCCATCCAGAGGACTGGCGGTGGATCCCCACCTCCTCCCCCACAGCTCACAGCATGGGAGGAGCAAGTCTTGGCATTACTGCATCCTGAGGGACTCGGAGTGGCTGGAGGACTGGACACTGGTAAGTCAACATTTACCAGTTATCACTCCCATACCTGCATGCCATCACACCCCCTCACCCTCACTCCCATCACTCCACTCCATCCCACTCACTGCACCCACACATATGACTAACCCCAATGCTTAGCTCTCCATGCTATACCAATACATGGACAGCCCCCCAAGCCCTGCTTGGGCACCAATAACTAAAGCATGCACAGCATAGTGAAACTAACAATCACACAATACATCACCATATACAAACAAAGGTGGCAGGGCAACAGCAACGATAGAGGGGAAGACAGGGTTGTACAATATGTCATAGACATGAAGCATAATACATCACTTGCATCCCCACAGGTGCCCCAGCCAATGTCAGTAGAGAGGAGGTGTTACGACTATCCAGTCCCCCAACAGAAGATGCCCCTAGTGATGACAGTAACTCTGGACTTCAGGATCTGGACCAACAACCTGGCCCATCAGGGACCACTGGGCAGTTGGTCACCCAAGCCCACTCACAGTCCCCCACAGAGCCTCCCACATCAGTATCCAATACCCAAGTACCCACTCAGGGTACCCACACCTTTGTCCCCAGGACACGTCAATCAGCAGTGTGCCCACCTATACAGGGACCCCAGGCCGCACCTCGCCCCCAAGACAATCAGGGACTTGGGGTCAGTGGGAGTGGGCACACCATTCAGGGGACAGAGGTACAGGCCAACAGGGACACTGGGAGGACCTCTGTGTGCCAGGGGAAGGACAGGCCCAGGGAACTGACTCTCAAGGAGGCACTAACCAAGATACTGGGAGCCTATCAACATTCCCAGGACACAATGGGCTAGATCCTTGACAGCGTGCAGGAGAGCAGGTGGCTACAGGAGGAACAGTATCAGGGAATCAGGGAGGACTTGCAGACCATCAACACCACCTTGATCTCTATAGGAGGGGTGTTGGCAGACATGGCCAACATCATGAGGGAAGCAACACACACCAGCGGGCCCCTACCACTAGCCAGTCCATTGACCAGCCCTCCACTTCCGCTGCAGCTAGTGGGTAGGAGGCCCTGCCACAGGACGCAGAGACCACCAGTACTGCTCCCCCTATAGAAGGTGAACCACCCCGCAAACTTTGCCTGTGACCCAGACAGAAGCCAGAGACACTTGACAAGACCACCGCCAGGAAATGAGACTCTCCTGATTGCCCCCCTTGTGTCCCACACTGTCACCTTGTCCACTTTGAACTGCCTTTGCTCCCCTTCCTAACGCCCCTTGGACTCTGCACCTGTGCTACAGACAGACTGGAACAATACCCTGGACTTTCCTCCATCATCACCCAAATCCATTGCACTTTCCCTCAATTTCATTGCACTACAATAAACACCCTTGAACACAACTTGACTACTAGTATTTTATGTGTTGAAACTGTGCATTTATGGAAACAGTCACATCTAGTGCAAATGATCTGAACACTATGATAGCATACAAATAATGACATGTATCTGTCTGTATTCATCACATGAGTATACAGTTATGATCTTAACAACATCTGTAAAATGACAAGCCATAGGTGACAGTAAGTTGAGATGCAATGGAAGTTGATGCCATCAGGCTACAGCCACACAGAAAACATCAATAATTAGAGAAATGGTCAGTTGCACAGTCTCACCTGTGTGTCATTGGAAGTATTGACATATAATTGATGTTCTGTTGTCCTCATCCTCTCCCTCCTCATCCTCTCTGTCCTCAGGGTCCACTGCTGCCACAGCGGCATCTCCAGTCTCCTCCTCCTGCAGAAAAGGTACATGCCATCTGAGGGCCAGGTTGTGCAACATGCAGCATGCCACTACTATCTGCAGACCTTCCCTGGTGAGTAGCACAGGGATCCACCAGTCAGATGGAGACACGTGAAACTGGCCTTCAGGAGCCCGAAGGTCCTCTCGATGATCCTTCTGGTTCACCCACGTGCCTCACTATAACGTTCCTCAGCCCTGTCCTGGCATTCCTCATAAGGGTCAGCAGCCACAATAGGTTTGGGTAGCCATAGTCACCTGCAAGTATTGAGGGACAACATTTAGCCTCACACAGTGATTTGGGGATGACACCTGAAGGCATACACTCACATACAGTGGGTGGGGACTCTGGCTCACCTATTAGCCACACCCTGTGCCTCTGTAATTGGGCCACCATATTTGGGATGCTGCTATTCCTCAGAACAAATACATTTTGCACTGACCTAGGAAACTTTGCACTATTCCACCAGGCACACCATTTGCACATTCAGTGCGTGGAAACTCTTCCGATTTCTGAACACCTGTTCAGTCTGGTGGGGGGGGGACTAATGCAATATGTGTCCTGTGAATGGCCCCAAAAATATTGGGTATATGTTCTATTGCTTAGAATCCAGCTTTCACAGTGGCCAGATCTTCCACCTGGGGGAAAGCTATGTAGCTGCACATGTGTTTCACCAGCTGCAGACAAAACTCTTGCCAGCACGAATGAGAACATTGACTGTGACATTCCAGCTGCAAAGCCCACTATCGCTTGGAAAGAACCACTTGCCAGGAAATGGAGCACTGATAGCACTTGCACAAGAGGAGGGATCCCAGTCCGTTGACGGATGGCAGATATCAGGTCAGGCTCCAATTGGGCACACAGCTCTGTGATTGTGGCCCTGTCCAGTCTATAGGTGAGTAAAATGTGCCTGTCCTCCAGTGTAGCCAAGTCCACAAGGGGTCTGTACACGGGGGTATGTCTCCTCCACCTATTCATCTGCAGTGGTAGATATCTTAGTGACACAAGAGTGAGTAAGCTGTCACAGTTTGAACAATGGAAACCCAACCTCAGTGTACATAGTGCATTTGTGTGATGGGACAGTGGGAATGGCGAGGTATGTGCTAATCTAGGCTGTGACACAGTTAAGGTTGATATGACCGTTGTCCACCACCATGAAATGGTTACCGCCTGTCCTGTATGTAGGGACAGGTGGAAGTGAGGTAACTCCACTGACGTTGAGCGTCGTGGTGGAAGGCGGTCTTGCACTGCTGTGCAATTCCTCACTGGATAATATGGGGCTCTATGGAGTACAGTGGCCAATGGGGATTTGCACCGGCGGTGATGGTGAACCCCAGCCACGGACATGACCGCCATTTTCTATCTGATTCCTCACTTGTTTCCTGACCTTCAACAGGAGAACACCTACACTGCGTGTGCTGCTGTGACCTGTGTCTGGAACCTACCATGGACCATGTGACTGGGAAAAGGGCCCCTGACTTCACTTTGGAGGAGCTGGAGCGTTTGGTGGATGGGGTCCTACCCCAGTATTGACTGCTTTATGGGCCTCCAGACAAACAGGTGAGTACACCTCGGGCACGGTGCATGTGGGAAGGATGCATGGAGATGTGTGTGCAAGCATCGTGTCATCAGGGGGAATATCTTTTGGTGGTGTACATGGTGTGCGCCGGCCAATGTGTGCCAGTGGTGACCGAAACGGGATTAGTGGGCCATATGTGTGACAGGATGGATTGTATGTGTAATGGTGCCCTTCTGTCTGTATTACCTCTGCAGGTCAGCACCCATCAAAAGAAGGGATAACAGTGGGAGGACCTGAGACACAACCACATCCACTGTCTCCACTCTCTCCCCTTCCTCCTCCTCCTCAACCGCCCTCACAGTCTCATCCTCACTCACACCTGCATGCACTGTATCACCATCCACCACCAGCATCACCACACCAAGTAGCACACACATCTTACTAGCAGAGACCTCCACAACATCCATGCGCGTGTCCCCTGTGTCCTCTCCCACTCTGTCTGTCCCCCCTCCTAAAGGACACAAACACAAGCACTCACACACCCCACAGCCATCCACCTCACATCAGCACACTGCCCATGCACCTGCACCCAAGTCCAGCAGACATACAATTCCAACAACCACTCCCTCAACCTCCACTCCCATCCCTCCTCCCTCATCCTGCCCCACCGTCCCTAAGAAACTGTTTGACCTCCCCCCCATCCTGCCCGTAAGAGCTGGGTCCCAACGACCCAGCCCAGCACCTCAGCCAAACAATCCACGGGGACAGTGGTGGCACCACCTAGTCGTGGTGGCAAGCCAGTGAAGAATCCCACTCCACCAGCCAGGAATCTTAAGGATCCCACACCTCCTGCCATGAAGGGAATGGAGCCCGCACCTCCTGCTATGAATGGAAAGAAGCCCACGACTCCTGCCAGGAAGGGTAAGGAGCCCGCACATCCTGCCATGAAGGGGAAGAAGCCCTCAACCCCTGCCAGGAAAGGTAAGGATCCAACACTTCCTGCCATGAAGGGGAAGAAGCCATCAACTCTAGCAAAGGCTGTTAGGGTCATGGGGCCCTAACCGCCAGCTGAGGAAGTGAATCCCTCACCTCCAGCAGAGGCTGCCCAGGAGGCACCTCCACCTGCGAACATGGTGCATCCCTCACCTCCAGCAGAGGCTGCCCAGGAGGCATCTCCACCTGCCAATACAGTTCAGCCCTCACCTCCAGCGGAGGCTGTCAGGGTGACACCACCACCGCCACCATCAGTGGTCATGGGCCTTTTCCGCCAGCTGAGGAAGTGCATCCCTCACCTCCAGCAGAGGCTGCCTAGGAGGCACCTCTACCTGTTGACGCAGTGCAGCCCTCACCTCCAGCACAGGCTGCCCAGGAGGCACTTCCACCTGCCGACAGAGTGCAGCCCTCACCTCGAACAGAGGCTGCCCAGAAGGCACCTTCACCCTTACCTCCACATGACACAGTGCAGCCATCAACACCAGCGGAAGCCATGTAGGCCACCCTCCAGGGACTGCTGTACAAGGGGCCCCTTCCAGGAGCAATGGGCATGTTCCGCACCTGAGAGACTGTGACCTTGCACTCCCCAACAAAGAGAAATGGGCATGGAGCCCCCTCCAGAGCCAGTGGGAAAGTTACCCACTCCAGAGACTGTGGCCTAGCACTCCCCAGCAAAGAGAAATGGGCATGGAGCCCCCTCCAGAACTAGTGGGCTTGTTCCCGTATTCGGCTGAGTTGCCCCCCACCACCCATCCTCCTGAGGTGCTTGCCCACTTGCAAACTGATGCCCCTGCAGAGTTCTATCCGGATTAAGTCAGGAATCGAGCTGGGCCTTGGACTGTGCCCTGTGGCCATTTGGGCCCTTAGTACATTGGACTGGGCATTGGCCCTTTGTGTACATTTGTACATATCTGTTTTTCGTGCAATTGATCCATTTGGTAGTTGTTTATATCAATACATTCTCAGCACTGCATTCTTGTTGTCCTTGCATCATTCTTCTGTGTATTGTATGCCATTGTTTTTCGTCTGCAGCTGGTTGTCTGTATGGTGTGTGTGTGTCGGGTATGTGTTGTTTGTGTGGTGTCACTCTTGTTTTCCTCCCTCCCTCCCTTGAGTGCTAGGCAGCTGTACTCACTGTCGTCATCTTCATTGACGTTGGCGTTCCAGGTGGAGCATGACGTAGATGAGCATCGGCAAGACTTGCAGTTCCAGTTCCATGGCAGCGTTTTTCTTCCCTGTGTCTCCGATGGTGAGTCTTTGCTCTTCTGTGATGTGTTTCTGCCAGGCTTTTGATGGCATTGGTACCGCCCCGGAAATCCTGGTGGATTTCGGGGTCAAAATATGGTGGACGGTACTTTGTCTTCCACCTGGCTGTTGTTGGCAAGCGCCGTGGTCAGTGGTGTTAGCGCCCTGTCGGTTGGTGTGGTACATTGGCTGCCTATGGGAGCTTTCTCCGCCATGATCATAATTTGATGGTAATTACCGCCAGCCTGTTGGCAGTATTACTGCCACTTTATCACTCACCACCAGGGTCATAATGAGGGCCTATATGTTTGAATTGATAGTCACAAAGTGTGTGAAATCATAGGATACCAGGACAGTGGTGGAATTTTTAGACAAACCCAGTTACATTGTGACTGCAAATGGGGTTGAGCTGACTTTGAAGAGATTCAGGAATTTTTAAAGAGTCTCTTCGCTATGCATCTTCGGACAGATCTATATTCTCCACAGATTAATGGCTTGATGGAGTTTATGAACAGGTTGATTAGGTCTATGCTGCAAAAAGCAGTGAATTTTAAGTTGCCTTTGGCCAAATTTTTGTATGAGCTGTGGTTGGCACACCATAATACTCCCAATCTAGTAACACTCAAGCACCCTTTCATTAGGATGAGAGGAAGTTTTGGGAAATACTAATATGAATCCTGCTTGGATGAATGATGACATTCATGATCATGAGCAACTATACCTAAGCAACTGCAAGGCTCAAGGTAAGGCCTTAAGAGAGAGTTTCCAAAACATAAATGGGGGAAGGCATAATAAGAAGAACTGTGTGAAATAATGCCTTGGGTTATTGGTAGTTTGAAATTGGTGATGAAACCAGAATTTGTGAAGAAAAGGTTAAAAGAATTAATGAGTCCTTTTGAAATCAAAAGATTGATGAAGAATGTTGTAGAACTTGAGAATGGTCATGTGTGGAGCATGTCCAGATTCGTGAAATAGGATAGAAATTCTATTGACAATCAACCATTTGGTTCTATGATTTCCACTGATGATTTCAACAATGCCCATTGGTGAACAATGACAACAGAGCTCCCACAGGCATTAGGTGCTAAGCAAGACCTTCTCATTGACCAGGATGGTGGAAGGACTTTAAGAACTACTGAGTGAAGATTAAATGTCCTTGTCTTGTTTTAAACTTCTGCATGTTTAATAGGTTCAGTATTGCTTTACTATTTGTATTTAGACGATCTTCATATTAATCTATCTGATTTTACCTCATACCCCTTATGTTTATGGGACCATACTTGTGGATTTCTCTGTTGGCTCATATCAATTCAGGTATTGTGGTAAAGGAAATGTGTTATGATCTTCTCTGCCTGTCAGGTTAGAATGTCTTCCACCCTTCTTGAAGTGATTACATGATAAGAGAAAGTTGAGGGAAGTCTATCTGAGTGACTGGCAGTTGGAAGGTGAGGAATTGTACAGTGAATTGCTCCTGTCAATTCATGTTATCTCCAATACAACCTCTTGAGCTTACCTCATGTGGTGCGTTTGTGACCACGGGACATCACAACAATCTGCCTCTTAGTTTGATTGATATGGTTCAGTTTTGTTTTTTGTGCCTGTCTCCTACCATTTGCCTGTCACATTTCTTTTCAGAGATTGTTAAAGAGTTGCACAGTTTACCAAACGCATAAAATGCCTAAGTCAGTATATTTTGTTAGATCTTTTGTGTATTTAAGATACACTTCAATTGTAAAAACGTTATTGAAGGTCTTGTTCCATTTGTGAAGTTAGTAGAAGATTATGCTCTTTGGGCTAAATTGAGGAAAATAGTTATGCATATGACATACCATTTTAAACAAAATATCTCAGATTGGACAATCCTCTACAGTAACCTAATAAGCATTCTAATGTGAGAAAATGTGGTGCATTATATTTTATGGCTGTGCAACCTTAGTGTGGAATACACTTACAAAATCAGTTCTAGGTCCAGTCAGGATTGTTTGTTAAACCTTAGCTCAGCCCTGGGTCACAGTGGCTGCGAGCAGTCAAGGTTAAACAAAGGCGCAAATGTAAAGTATTTAGCAGTACCAAAACAACAAAGTAAGAAAGTCACAGAAACCTAAAGAAATAAGACACCAATTTATAAAAATAGATCATATTTTTAGAAAATTAACAAAATCCATCAGCAGGTTTTGGAGATACAGAATTTTAAGTCAAACATAAATTTCAGCTTTACCCTCAAAACTGCAGTCATTTGTGACCACAAAGTTTAGAAGCTTTGTAAAACTTAAAAAAGTTGTGTTCAGCTTCTCGTGTCCCCTTTAGGTGACCAAATCTGAGTGGGGGAAAGCTAAGGGAGCAATAAGGAGTAATATGACAGTTACCTTTGCAACAAAGCAGTCAGAAGTCCAGATGACCACAGCAACAGTAAGTACACACACTCACCTGTTATTGTTGTGTATTGTCATTTTATGGACACTCACACAACATACAATCTGCAACAGGGTGTGAGGGCAACACTCACACGTAACAGCACACAGACAAGGACACTCATATACAGCCAAACACACAACCGCACATACACACTACCCACGCCACGCCACCTCACACACACACCCACTCATCCCAAACACTCACAGGCACACACGAAAACACTGCACAGGCCCACTCTCACACAGTACCACATAAAACCACACCAAGTCACAACAACAACACAACTGCACCATCCCCAGTCTATAGGCAGGGACCCTAAGTGGACACTACTGAGGGACACAGCACACATACAACACACAATACAATGGGTGAAACTCCATAGACCGTAATAGACTTCAAAAGAGTGGTCTTTATCCAAGGAATATAGGACATTGAAGATGCTGTAAGGTGCTGAGGATGCTGTGCGATCGATCAATGGGGTCGTCTTTGGGCTACTCCTCGATCCACAATCCACGTGGGGGGACTTTGGCCATAGTGGGAGATGTCCATCGAAGTCCTATTTGGTCCAGGAAAAGTCCAGTTGCCACTGAACTCAGGTCACAGCAAAACCAGCTGTTCCCTTTGGAGAAGGCTACTGTCTGCCTTGGGTGTCCAAACTGCAGTCTGACAATTCTCCCTGGTCCAGCAGACTGGGATGCAACTTTTGAGCATTGGGACTTGGTTGCCCAGTCTGCATCATCAGTGGTCTGTGCTGATCAAACAATTGTGGCTACTGGCTGGCCAGAATCAGCTTCTTCAACTTTTGTGGCCCTGGTGCTATAACAGATAGTCAGCCACCTGACTCTTAGAGTTCACCTCCTCTATTTTGGGATCAGGAGCAACTTTTCAATGAGCCAGGAACCATAGGCATGGTCCTCTCTGTGCTAGCCTAAGGATCAGCAGGTGCAGTCCAGTGATTGGTACAGCATCTCTTGGCAGGCATAAGGAACAGTAGGGCAGTCCTTCTTTGGTCCTCTCTCCAGTTCCGGTGTGCTCTGAGGTCAGGGCTGCCGTTTTTATACCCAGAAAATGCCTTTAGGGGAGGGAGAGGGCATGGGTCACTCCCCACCTGGTAACAACTTCCTGGGATGTGTGGCATGTAGCCATCCGAGAGGGCACCCTTCTGCCCTCTCTCAAGATGGCAAGACCCCTCTCAGTGTGTGGAATTTGGTAGACCACGCTAGTGGTGTGGCTACCTGAGAGCTAAATACCCACAAAAAAACTTTCATGTGTGTTCAACATTTGCCCTTAAAAGGTGGCTTCCCCTCTGAATCTCACCTGTTGTGCTCACACCAAGTGTTGCTTCCTTCCTGAGAGAGGAGATTCCTCTTCCAATGGCAGGCCTCTATTGTTCTTACTCCTGGGAGTCGTTCACACTTCTCCCCAGGAGGACAGAAGTTTTTCTTGTGGCCATATTTGGCATGTGGCCACTGGAATACGTGGGCAATTGAATGATAACTTTCTAAAAGTTGCACTTACATGTTACATTCAATTTGAATTCTGCATCAAACCAGGTTTAATGTGATGATTAATCTGATACCTTGAAGTACCAACTTTAGTAGTCTCATTCAGGGAACATCTGAGTGGTCATCATGTAACCCTATACTCGCCATTAGGGCTACTAGCCTTTCCACAGTGAAAACAACAATTTAGGGTTGTTACTGTTAGGGCATATACAAATGCATGTCCTACATTTTAATACACTGCACTATGCCTAAGGACTCAATAAGCCTGCTATAGATGTGACATATATATATATTAAAAAGGGAGATTTGGACTTTGCCATTAGTTTGAATGGCAAGATTCAGTTAGCAGATTAAAACTGAACTGCTCTGCCAGTCTGCTCTGCCAGTCTGCAATGGCAGACCGGGGCAACATGTTTTCAAGTTGCCATATCCAGGGTGGCACAACTGGTGCTGCAGCCTTGTAGGGACACTTTAACTTACAAGCTCTGGGTACCACTGGTACCATATACTAGGGGCTCGTAGGCTAATAATGTTATGTCAATTGGTTGGAGACCAATCAGACATGTATTTTGCAGGTTCACTGGCACTGATGTCCAATTTGCAGACCTTAGTGCACTGTCAGAGTCGAAAAACCAGCAGCATCCGTCCAAAACCTTGATGCAAAAAGAGACACTTCCTTACACCTATTATCACAAGAAAAAAGACAAAAGGACCTGCAAAGCTGCCATCTTACTGAAAACCTTAAACAATGGTCTCTCTCACACTTCTCATACCACTTTATCCACTATACTTCTGTGCCGGATAACATGAAGAAACTCCTCGATGGTCTTCATGCACAACTTAGACACACTTTCCACATAGGATCAAAACATAGGAGGCAAAACCTTTGTAACCACAGACTGTACGCTGTGAAACATGCTGCCTCTGTAGGAAAGCTGCTCAGTGCTCCATCTAAGGGCAATAAGGGCAACATTGATTTTGCAGTCAGTGGCATTGTAAAACAAGAGGGGGGCCACCTGCAAACAACTTGGAGACACCCCCTGTGGACTCATTCAGGAGCTCTCAGGTCTGGGTGCTGCACTGAGGGGTCTGCAGGGGGCTTTGTTACACCACGGGTTGCAGTACAATACAATATTCCCCATGCATTACAGAATATTCAGCAGTGACTCCTCCCTGGCAAGAATCAGATACTGTTGGGAGGACCCAGCAAGTACCACTGGTGTGATGCATTGTGTGATTAGCCTACTTTTCATTATCACCTCTACCATGCAAATAAAAACATTCATATTTCAAAATTATATCAAATTCCCATTCATCATTATGATTCTGTCCACCGTTTAAGGGCACAAACCCAAATAACTTTGGGATACTTTGTTTTTTAACTTAATGGTGTTGCACTGTATTGTAGAATGTGATATGGATCCCATATCTCTCCCAAATCTCTGGAGAGGGAGATGGCATCAGTCGCTAGGGAGAAAAATCCCAGCCTAGCATGCCTAATGAGTCCCCTTTGGAAATAGGGGTAAGAAGACAGTTGCCCCATTTTCACACCTTCCCTAATGACGATTTGCTTATTGAAATTCTTCTTCATTAGAGATTTTTGTTTGAGGAAAGATTCATCGCCCACTTCATCTGCAGTATATGTTATGCAACTGCGGCTGACATAGAGCAATTATTGTAAATGCACCTTTCTCCCTGTTTATCTGCATTATATCAGATCTGATTGCGACAAACACATCATATGAATGGAAGGCTTAGTCCAACATTTTCCAAAAAATAAGAATAGTGCTCTTGAGCAGAAGTAAATAGATTAGGCCTCAGCGAAATTCAAAGTACACTGGCTTAATTTGTGTAATTTCAGTACTTTTAAATTAGATGTGTGACATGCGATTGTCATAATTACTCTTTTGTGGGACAATCATCCTGACCTCAGTATTTAGTGCAAAGGCCATTTATTAGGACAGGATTGCAATAAACATTACAACATGTCACAACACAACATATTAAGGCCCTCATTATAAAATTGCCGGTAAAAACCACCTACCACCGCGGCGACGGCCGCCAAAAGACCGTCGCCATGGCTACAAGTCATCTGCCATAATATGACCACAGCTGGATTTCCGCCACAAGAATGGCGGAAATCCGGCTGAGGCCATACTGGCGGATGGCGGTAAGGTGGTGCTGCTACCACCAGCATCGCTCCACCAGTAGACTGCTGCTAGCCTTCTTATGACAAATAATACAGTGGCAGACCCCCTGGATCCAGGTAAGCCGGAAAAGGATAACGTGGTGAATTTATCCAATAAGATTTTGACTAATGAGATGTTGACCTTATTAAACAAAGGGTTGGGATTTTGCCCTACCAGTAAGAGTGATTTGTGTAGAGCCAAAATTGATTTGTATAAGTTCATTAGGAAGTTAAAACTTAAAAGATATTTTGAGGTTAACAAAGGGTTGGGATCGGAGAAAAAAGTTACTCAGAATAAAGCACTGTTAAGTGAATTATCAATACAAAATATACATGACACCATTGTTCTAATGTCCATCACTGACTATGAGGAGTCTCCAACAACTATATCTAAAGTATTACAAAAATTGAACGTTATACCTGATTTACATGTCACAAGTGGTCTGAAGAAGAAGTCAACTTGGATACCTAGACAGACTACAGATAATAATATTGATGTATTTTATAAATTTATATTGAGAGACTTGGAAAAATATGGAGTAATGCATAAACCTACACGAAGATATAACCTTACTTTTAGAGAAAAACAAGCATTACATTTTTTGAAGAATGATGATGACATTATTATAAAACGTGCAGACAAGGGTGGCAATATAGTAATTATGAATCAAGAAGATTATGAAAAGGAAGTGTATGTACAATTGCATGATGAAAATTGTTATGAAATAGTATCATGTAATCCCATGCCAATGTTGACAAGTAAGATTAATAGATTGCTTGAAACCTGGGATGATAATAATTTTTTAGATGATGAAGAATACTTTTATTTACAAGTAAATCGCCCTAGATTTCCATGTCTGTACACACTACCCAAAATACACAAAGAATGTGAATTTCCGCCTGGAAGACCAATAGTATCAGGTATAGAAGGTCCAACAGAAAGACTATCAGAATTTGTGGACATATTTCTACAACCATATGTAATGAATCTTCCCTCATATATAAGGGATACGAAACATATTCTAAGTTTACTTTCAGATATCCAAAGAGAACCTAATATGATCATGGTAACTTTAGACGTGGTCTCTTTGTATACCAGCAATAAACATGAACTAGGTATGGAAGCAATGAAGTACATGTTGAACAGAAGATCAGCGAGTCTAATGGAGCATACTGAGATGATTGTACAGATGACTCATCTTATTCTTAACCACAATTACTTTCTTTTTAAGAAAGAATGTTACAAGCAAAAACAAGGAGTCGCTGTGGGGTCGAGATTTTCTCCCTCATATGCAAATATATTCATGGGGTGGTTTGAAGAAAAATGGGTGTGGGCCTCAGGAACAGCGGAGTGGCAAACACACATCATATGTTGGGGAAGATATATAGACGATTGTCTAATGATTTGGACAGGCAATGAAGAGAGTTTACGGGATTTTTGTACTTACCTCAATAGCAATGAAGTTAATATCAAGTTCACTTACAAATATAGTACTAAATCTATTGACTTTTTGGATGTTGAATTATATATAAAGGACAATAGAATTGAGAGCAGATTATTTCGGAAATCAACAGCTTGTAATACTTTGTTACATGCTACTAGTGCAAATCTCAAGGTACAGATAAATGCGATACCATTTGGGGAAATGGTAAGGGCTAGACGCAATTATAGCAGAAATGAAGAATTTAAGAAATGTATTGAAGATATGGGTGAAGGATTCAAGGAAAGAGGTTATTCTTTGGATGTTGTAAAAAGATCCCAATTGAAAGTATCAAAGTTACCACGATCACATACACTTTTGCAACAGGTCAAGGCAAGCAATAGAAACAAGGGAGAGGATAAAAAGGTTAGGATAATATTAGACTATAATGATAATTCAGATCTATTACTTAAAATCATGAGGAGACATTGGTCAATTTTATTGCAAGATGAGATGCTAACTAAATACATTAAAAGTAAACCTGATGTAATTTATAGAAGAGGAATCACATTGAATAATATTCTAAGTCCAAGTTACTTAAAGGAAAGAACCAAACCAAATTGGTTAGATATATATGGTTTAGGCTTTCACAAATGTGGTAATTGTGCAATGTGCAGGTGGGCATGGGATGCAAAGAAAGAATTTCAAGGGTTTGATAATAAGAAATTTAACATAAAAACTCATATCAATTGCAATACTAAATATGTCATATATATGATAATTTGTAGATGTGATAAGATCTATGTGGGAAGCACTATCCGTTCCCTTAAGGTGCGGATAGCAGAGCATTGGAGAGCAATTAGGCAAGAGAATGAATGGTATCCCATTGCTTTACATATGAGATCTTGTGAAGCACAGGGAGAACATAAAGCTTTTAGATTCTTTGGTTTTGAACAATGAAAATGGATCCAAGAGGGGGCAATCGAGAATTAACATTGAGGATGAATGAATCAATGTGGATCATGTGCCTAGGAGCGGTGGAGCATGGCTTAAATTCAGACTATGAGATGGAGTACTTTTTGGGAGACAGATGACCCCCAGCAGGTGCTGCTAATATACAATGAGGATTTTAAATAGAGGACACCTTAAGGTTATTCAGTAATTAACAATTTAAGAAATAGGGTAGGAAATAAAATATCGGTACTGTTTCTTATAATGGATAAAAATTATGAGATTAGAATATGTCAGTATAAATTAGATTAATTGCCAAACTAAAACAGTAATTGGGATTTATATTCGTTTTTATAACAAATTTGGTATTGATATAAAATAAAGGGATTTACTTATCCCCTTCCTGTGGTAAAACAATAATGAAGATTTAGAATGATGTGGGATACAAATAATGTGTATGCCTTAGGGCACGAGTCACACTGTTCTGTTTATTAGATACTGTTCATTAAAGCCGCGTACAGACGCGACACGAAGAGGACCCAGTTAGGTAACATAACGGTAGGTATGTACTTTTGGTTGAGTTCAGGTTTAATGTTAATGGAAGCCTGCCAGTGTCCTCTTTCTATGTTAATGGCCCCAGGGGGCGGACATTCAAACGCGGAAGCAATACGTGCTCGCCTTTTGAACAGAATATGCGGAAACACGAGCGACGCGGTCATAATTTAAAGGTAAGCGGTTCCCTATTGAGAAAGCAGAAATATAATAAAACATGGGTCATGTTGAAGGAAGGAGACCATTGATAAGAATTGGTATTTTTCCCCTTTATAGGTAATTTCTCCGTCACAACAGGGCTGATGGAGGGTTATTGTACATAATTGAACAAGGCAAGCGTCATAGGAACTTAGACGCAGGGATGTAGTAGTTTAGGGGAGGATTTTTTTTTTTTTTAAATATATTAATTGTGTATATTTTCAGAGGGATGCTGAATTAAGCACACAGTTAACGCCTAAGAGGGCTCATCAGAAAAGCAGATGTAAATATGGGATTAGAAACCTGGAAGAATTTATTGAAACTTTATTTGTACATGATAAGGTATGTTTTCCCTGGCTAATTAAATTGGTGAATTAGAAGTGGATAGGAGAATATTACTTGAATGTTTAATGGTTCATATGATCTTATGAGGGCTAACGTACCTTAAAATTATGATTTTAAATTCATGGTTTCCACGCTGAAATCTAATAATATCTTATTTTGTACACTTGGGTGATGGTTTAATTAAGGAATTATATTGGTTTTTGATTTAATAATGACTAAATTCTATTTATTGTAGAAAGTCCTGATGAAGTCAAATGGTACACCCTAGACGAAACACGTGTTGACTGGGACAAAGTAATTGGGATAAAGATGAGAACAAATTGGATGATTGGGATAAAATCGTAAACGTTTGGAGCATAAAGACTGGGACAAAGCTGTAAACAAATTGGATGTTTTGGATAATCGTGTAAACGTATGGAATCTATGAACAATTGGACCCAAGATGGAAACAAAAGTATGAGAACATTTTGGAGGATTGGGAGAATGTAAAGAGCAATTTGGACTTAAGAATTTCAAGGAGGGAGAAAGATTATTAATTTGAATTTATGGAATAAAATATGATTTATGAGCATTAAACACAATTGAATATGATGTGTAATCTTATTTTAAGATAAAATTGTGGTGATGTGCCGCTCATTGTTGGTATAGGAATAGCATTTATGTTATTTGTCTGGGTATAGGGGGTTTCCTAGAGAGCAGGCACCACCTGGTAAGAAATATTGAGTTGGTAGAGTGAATGAGCGCCAATTACCCCAGAAAATCACCCCCAGAAAAGTTTAGATGGGTGGGGTGGTGTTGTGTGTGTAGGTGTGTGTGTGAGGGTGTGTGTGTGTATGTGTGTGCATGAATGCGGGTGTGTGTTGAGTGTTGAATGCATGTGTGCATGTGCGGACGTGTGACTGTGTGTATGTTGTGAAATGTGAATTCGTGTCTGCGTGTATGTTTGGAAGTGTGTGCGTATGTGTCTGTGATTGGATGTATGCATGCATGTATGTATGTGTGAATGAGTGTGTGTATGCGTGTGTGTGTGAGAAGGGGGGCATGGATGTAGGAGGGTGGAGGGGTATCTGGTGAGGTGGTGGGAGACTTCTATCAGTGACAGGGAAGGAATTCCCTGTCACTGATATGGCCTGCCGCCATGGTTTATGTGGTGTTACGAACACCACGAAAACCATGACAGTAGGCGGGGTCATAATCTTGCAGGCGGCACAACGGTGGCCGCCGGACTGGAGATTGATATCTCGAGCCCGGCGGCTGTTACCACCATGGTGGTCGGAGTGGTACATTGGTGGGTTGGCTTCAGCCAACCCACAATGTCATGATGTGGCAGTAAGTACTGCCAGCCTGTTGGCGGTACTACTGCCACATTATCGCATACCTCCAGTGTCATAAAGACCCCCTAAATCCTTAACATAAGAACTGTGGCCCGTATTTATACTATTTTTAGCGCTGCATTTGCGCCGCTTTTTGACTCAAAACGGCGCAAACCTACAAAATACAATGGTATTTTGCAAGTTTGCACCGTTTTTGCGTCAAAAAACGACGCAAATGCGGCGCAAAAAAAGTATAAATACGGGCCTGTGTTTTTTCCTTTCCCCCTGTCCCCAATCTCTCACCATAATGTCTCACACCTTCCTTCCTCCTTTCACCCCATCACTCTTTCCCTTTACCGTCATCCTCCTCGCTTCCTTTCCGAAACATCCTCCAGCCACCACTTCATTCACCTGTTCCAGCCAACCTACCCCCAGATCTTCCTTCACCTGAAAACCTTATTCCCCCTCCCAAGGGATGGATCTGCCCACATCTGACTCTCCACCCCCCATGTACTGCCACCGAGAAAAACCCTGGAGGGTGTTTTTCTGCCCCATCCCAGTCCCTGTTCACTGCTGCAACACCATCATCTCCCAACACTTTACCCTCACCACACTGTCTCATTTCACAACCTCCCCAAAACGTCCCCCAGTTCTAAAATACAATAGGCTTAGCCCATCTCTGAAGGGTGCACCCCATCCACCCAGAAAAGCCCCCCTTCTTCGTCCTTGGTACCCCCATGGGACATCATTTTAATGCCCATTCCTGCATAAAAACTCCTCATTGCCCTGTTCACTTTTTTCCATGCTTTGTCAGTAGCTGCATGTTTAACTGCTCCTCTCCATATCGTACTTGGTACAAATTCTGTCGACACCAAACATGTCCCAGAAAGTCTGTGCCTGAGAATCTCCAGATCCCTCTGCATGTGTTGCAGCAGTGTCAGTCCCTATAACAGTACCAAATCATGTTCCCCAAGATGCAAGACCAACATGTCATGGCATCCCTTACTAGACACCATATTTTCGAGCCAAAGCAGTAAACTACCCCATCGCATGCCACTCTTTCCCCACCAGAGCACCTCATGCCGTCTGCTAGGCAGTCTCAGGTTGTATCCATATATCTGCTGTTTGGTGTATTATGCTGCCCAGTGGATGAACGAGTGCTTCACTAGCCAAGTCACTGCCTTGTTACTTGCTGGGCTGCTCATGCACCCTAGGGGAAAAGAAAACATGTTAGCTGCCATCTACAGAAGCCACAACCCCCCCAACGCCCCTTCACTTCCGAACGTAACACACACTACACTTAGACCTCCACTTCCTAATCTTGTGAACTTTCATCATACTCTACCCCAATCGAGCTGCTGTAGTTGCTGCCCCCATCTGAAATGAGTGGGTCCCAAATTCAACAGGATCCCCGGCCTAGCACCACCAGTGCTCTGTGCAACATCATCAAATACCGTGACCATGCTGCCACCCTGATGACAAAAAACACCCCTTGCTTGCCCCCTGGCCATACCTGAAATGACCTCCACTCTCTCACAGAGCAAACTGTCTCATAAACCCCTTCATTCAGCCAGATCTTCTTCCCTCTCCCTGCCTGGTCCATTTTGGACTTCCGCACCCATATCCCCAGGTGACCAGATTCCATCTTCACCTCTTCATATCACACACCATCCACACTCCCAAATCCCAGAATTTCAGACACCCTAAAAGTCCCAAAAAACATCCAAATCGTGCACAAGCGGAACAGCGCCACCTCAAACTTGTCATAGCAGTACATGTTGAGGCATCCCAAAATCACACCCAGCAATTCAAATGTAATGGCTTCCCTTAGTCGTCTCCCGGCACCCAGTTTCTCCTTGCTCAACCCTTTCAGTACCATGCCAAACATTTCATTGCCTGCCGGGTCAAAACCCCACAAGAGCTCCCATTTAAAGACAGGCCAGCCAGTTTGCCCGGAATGGTTGTGGGTGATAGACCCCTGTCCATCAGTTCTAACATAAAGCATAACCAATTCTTCCGTGTCCTGGCCGTCCCTGCTTGTATTCTTCCCTGCTCCCTCCTGGAATGTCTGAAATTTGTTTCACGCTAGCTGATAGCTCTTCTTGGTGGACTCGGAAAAAGACATCTCCACCAGCCTAAGAACTCTCAATCCCCCCACTCTCAGACTTCCCTAGGGACTGACATCTTGACTTACTTGGTTCCCGCTGCCATACTGTGAAAGCGGTGTCACTGTGAACGAGACAACGAGTCAGCAATAACATTGTTCACACTGGACATGTGTGGCCTTGAAAATGATATTCTTTTTCAAACACAACAACATGAATCTCCTCAACAGCCTCAAAACCGTCAAATCCCGGGCCCTCTGCTGGTTCACCAGCTCCACCACATTCATGTTATCCACATGAAACATCACCGTCCTGTTCTGCAACCCATCACCTCACACAGCCAATGCCACCTGCAATGGAAAAAACTTCGCCCATGCTACAACCACTGCTGGGGCCAGTACTCCGCACACTACCTGCCATCCCAAAACAACCAAAAAACATTCGCTCCTGAGCCATCTGAAAAAATTTGGACCTGCCACACCACTCTTTCCTCCTGAAACCACATTGACACACTGTTAAAATCTCCCAGAAAGGAGAGACACACCCTCAAATCCGCCCTTACCGCCAAGGGAAGTTGAATCCTGTGGTGTGGTAGTGTGACACCAGACATAGCCAGGCCCAGGTGTCTACAGAATTAACACCCTCCCTCACTACTCTGCAAGCAAAGTTGAGAAAACACAACCATTTTTGGGCCTTCCGAAGCTCCAGATGTCCTTCACCTATCACTGCTTCCAAAAAGGTTTGAATAATCCGCACCTTCTGCCTCATACACCTTACTGGCACTTTTGGGCCCCTTGACCCTGGGGAAATGCTCTTTATCCCTCCTCCTGCCCCTCCCCCATCCCTTTTTGCTTTATCTTCAGTAGCGAGCTGCACCCTGCTAGTGCAGCCAGAGTTGGCCTTTCCAAGCCGACCCAGGACTCCCCCTAGCACTCCGGGCCACAGTAAATGTGCACACCCGTCTTTACCAATAACGCAGGGTGCCATGCGCACCGCATTGACATTGTTCCGTACAGCCATAGCACTGCAAAATAACAGAGGCGCCAAACCTAAAATTAGGCCCAAAAAAGGAAAGGATCTCTAAACGCTCCTGTCCCGTACCAGTATACTCCAAAAGAGGACGTCACTTCCTCTCCCGGCCCCTAATTATCACCCCCACGTGACCCCCTGCCTTCTCCCCAGCCAATCCTATCCGCCCTCCCTCCGTCCCACGCAACTTCCCAGGGTAAGACTAGTCTGCAACTAGCTTCCCCTAGGACTCTCCCTTACTCCACATCTCATAGATTTACTGCCATTTGTGGCAAAATTACAGTGCAAAACCATGGAAACAATGCAAATAACAAGAGCATGAGTGATTGTTTTTTTTTTGTTATTTTCTTAGTATGAAATGCATCTTCAGGTGACCAAACTGACACAAGGATGGATTTTGTGGTAAGCTACAGCATTAAATGACAAGCTTGCTTTTTGGGTAGTTACAAGTAACTTTGCATACTTTTTCTGACATTTCTCGTATTGAGTAGAAACAAATTAGGTAAATTTCTTACACCCCTAAACTAGACCCACGTTTGAATTTTACATTACGGTGGTGGTTTCTGGTGCTCATTCAGCAGACACCTAACTATGTAAATGCTAGGAAAATGGTACCTGAGAAACTGTCAAACCACCGACCTTGCCATAAGGGGTGATGAGTATGATGATATTGGGCTTCATTACGACTTTGGTGGTCTTAGGACCACCATGTTGGTGGTCGTACCGACCAACAGGCCGGCGGAGAAGACCACCAAATTATGACCATGGTGGTATTCACAAAAGAATATAGTGAAAGCACCGCCGGCTCCGCCACCGTAGTCTGGCCGCCATGGACAACAATAGCCACCTCTAGGCCAGCAGAGACCATTTTTTCACCTGACAGATTATGGTCAAGGTTTCTGCGGCGTTGCACCACCATGGAAACTCAGGCGGAAACAAACTGCATAAAAGGAGACACCCACCTTCAGGAAGCCATACTCATCCAGAGCAGCCATGGAACCAGAACTAGACGTCATCCCGCTGCTCCTGCATGCCCAAGGACTCTGGAATCATCAACGACAACAACAAGAGCAACCATAAGTAAACACACTCATCTGTTATTGTTGTGTATTGTCATTTTATGTACACTCACACAGCACACAATCGGGAAGGGGATGCAAGGGCAACACACACATAACAGCACACTGACTCACGCACTCACATACAGCCACACACATAATCGCACATACACACTACCCACGCTATGGTCACCCCCCCACACCACCCCCACACACACATCCCAAACACACTCAGGCATGTACAGAAACACTGCACAAGCCCACTCTCACACATTACCACATAACACCACACCAAGTCACAACTACAACACAACCGCATCATCCCCAATCTATAGGCAGGGACCCGCAGTGGACACTCTTGAGAGACACAACACACATACAACACAACATACAACCAACAGGGAACAAACATGCACATTTACACAACCATACTACTTACTGATTGACATAGACAGGACATTGTATCTAATATACCATGCACAAAACACACATATGCACACAGTCAAAGCACACAAAGCCACACAACACAGCAACAGACACCACACAATACCATCACAACAAAATGTGTCGAACATACACATGGCCATCACACAAAACACACCCTAGCACTGTGAGAGAAAAGCACTGCACACAACCTCACATACTGGCTAAACAACACAGGTAGCACAAGCGCCTCACACACAACTAATGTCAGCCAGGAACAACTCCATACTAGGGAAAGAAAAGCATGACAAAGATTTAACCAGTAAGCCAACAACAAGTTGGCTGAAATATATTAAAAGTTAGTGGAAATGTGCAAGTCAAAGACCGTAGGCTAGTCCAGATAAAAAGGTCTGTATGCACACAGTGCACATATGCGTGCCCCAAACTTGACTCCTGTCTGCCATGTAATTTCTACAAGTAGGGGCATCAAGGGAGCAGGCAGGCTCCTCAGGAGTTATGAAGGGGTGGTTAGGGCTTAGGTTTGGGAGGGGTGTGTGGGATTTGGCTTGGGAGAGGGAGGTTTAGGTTTAGGCTTTGGGGAGGGTTACATCTTCTTGGGAGGGGTAGACTTCTTGGCGGGGGAGGGGCATGGGCACTGGCAGGAGGGTAGGAGGCCTTGGATGTGGACGGGACATACTTGGGGAGGGAAGCAGAAGGTTTAGGGGTTTCATTGGGGAGAGGAGTAGGGAAAAGGGCAAACCCTGTGAGGAAAGATTTCATTGACACACGGGATGTTCATAGCAAAAGGGTTTGTGTGTTGAGGAAGAGGTGTCTGTGTGCATTTCGTGGGTGCATGCTTGTGGGAGGTATGCTTGTGGGTGTCTGTTGAGTGGGTGAGTGAGAGCATTTACGTGTCTTGGGCTGAGCGGGTGGAGGTGCTGGGAGATTCAATGGTGTCTGTTGGGGTGGTGACTGCAGGTATGGTGGATGTGCTGCATGTAGGAGTGTGGTGACTGGGGAGGATGGCTGAGGGTCTGATGAGGTGCTGTCTGTGGGTAGGATAGGTGTGGTAGCTGGATCTGTGAATGTTGGTGTGGTGTCTGAAGGTGTACCAGGTGTGTTGTCTGTGATGTTGAGGGTGTTGGGGTGTCAGAGCAGGTTGTGACTGTTACTGTGTCTGCAGTTGGATGTTGCTTGTGTGCATTCCAGTGGTGTGCCTTGTGGTGCTTATGTTTGTCTGAGCTACCCTTGGATGTTGGGGTGGATGCATGCCTGTCTGTGTGCTTTGGCTGGATCTGGGAAGAGGTGTTTGGGATTGGGAAAAGGAAGGTGGAGGGGAGACGGGAGACAAAGGGTGACTGGCTGCCATCAGTGTGGAGACTAGAGCCTGAGAGGATCTCTGTAGGACAACCACTGCACTGTGAATGCCCTCCAGGAAGGCATTACTCTTTTGGATTCGAGTTGCCAATCCCTGGATGACATTCATGATGGTCGACTGACCCACAGAGATGGACCTCAGGAGGTCAATAGACTCCTCTTTTTGGGCAGCAGGCCTAACAGGGGTGGGTCGTAGGTGCCTGCTGCTAAGGAGACGCCCATCCTTTCGGGTGAGTGGGCATGACCAACTGGAAGGGGAGCTACAGGGAGGGCGGTGGTAGTTGGGTGTCTGCCAGACAGAGATGGTGCTGGGGTGGTGTCATTTGGGTCCGCCATTGCCAGGGAGTGTTCAATGGAGGAGGATTCTGAAGATGAACATGTGGATCCTGTCCCCCCCATGGCACTCTCCACGCCATCCAGGCCACTAGGTCCATTGGTGTCAGTGGTATCATGACTTCAGCTCCTGTGGCCAGCAGCTTCCGTACTTGGCTGTGCCACATCTCCGTCGCCTGCCGAAGCTGATGCTGAGAAACAGAGAGAGAGATAGGGTCATCACATATACTTACTCCACACTATACACAACACTATGGGGGTCATTCTAACCCTGGCGGTCGGCGACCGCCAGGGCTAAAATGACAGAAGCACCGCCAACAGGCTGGCGGTGCTTACAGCCGCGGTCGGAAAACCGGGTCCGGCGGTTTCCCGCCGGATTAGCCCCGGCACCCCCTTCCTGCCAGCATGTTTCTGTCGGTTTTCACCGCCAGAAACAGGATGGCGGGAACGGGTGTCCTGGGGCCCCTGGGGGCCCCAGCATGATTTTCACTGTCTGCATAGCAGACAGTGAAAATCGCGACGGGTGCAACTGCACCCGTCGCACCCCTGCAACACCGCCGGCTCCATTCGGAGCCGGCTTCTGTGTTGCAGGGCCTTGCCCGCTGGGACGGCGGGCGCTCCTTTGGGAGCGGGAAAGCCAGAATGGCCTCCGAGGTCTTTTGACCGCGGAGCGGCTAATTGGCGGTTTCTGCTTGGCGGGCCGCCAATATTGGAATGACCCCCTATATGTGTGATATACCGCCAGGTAGAAAACGTTTTGAGCCAACATTATGTCAAAACAACACACATTCCTTAACCCTATATGACAACAATGTCGCCCACCACATAAGCCACCTATCTGACAACAACATTATCATCTTATCAGTACTGCTATGACATAAACAATTCCTGCACACGATGAATTGACAACATGCAAATGGGTCCATATACACAGAATCATTGTCAAACAACAAACCAGCAATGGGAATGAGTGTTAACATTGATTTCCACATTACACATACTCCAAATCTACACATCCTCAGTGCATTGCCAGATGTCATGTTCCATGAAAATTATCTCATCAACTGCCAACAACAAAACTGAATGTTACTTAGAAATCACATACATCACATGTCACTGTTTTGAGTACAGTCACAATGGAAAATAGCTTAGATACACCTACTCCATTTGGCATATCCAAATGTGGGGTAGAATAGACTCCAAACACATTTCAGCAACACATGTATCGATTGTGTTGTTGAAAATGTTGATACAGACTTTGTGGACCTACTCATCTTAGTCATTCTCACCTAGAAAACAAAGTTATGCACACTAATAGGGGCCTACTTAACACAAAGTAATTAGCCACAGGTAACCCAAGGGAGTATACCAACACCTTAAGCACAATCGACACCTGTCATGTACATAAAGGCCACATACAGTTCAACTTATCATGATGAGTGGCAACATCAAAATAACATTATCTGAGCACCAACATCACTATCCACACTTCAGACATGAGTAACCTTACACCTTTAGAGTAAAGTTACACTGACATAAAGCACTTCTACGATAATCATGATTGAGACATACACAAAGAGCCAAGCCACTTGACTGACAACATATACCATTCCACCAACATGTGATCGCCGACTACAACACCTTCAACACAATTAAGTCAGTGCAAATTTATGTTTGCCATACTAAATCCTTCAAAACAAAATCAGATTACCAAATGTAAGTATGCCAAAGTTGAATCACAAAGCTGAAAACTGTCAGAAATTACCAATATACACATGATGGTGGCTAAAAACTGTGTATATTCCACCTATATAGAGGATCTCCTGCCCTATGTAGTATGCCCACAAAACATTGGCAAAGGGACTAACAGGGTAGCCACTTACCTTCACAATAACATGTACATGGTACAAATATTCTGAACTCCCATGTCAATTATGGCGGTCATTCTGATCGCGGCGGTTACCGCCAAATGACCGCTCCGCGGTCAGGAGACCGCGGCGGCCATTCTGGCTTTCCCGCTGGGCCGGCGGGCGACCGCCAAAAGCCTGCCCGCCGGCCCAGCGGGAAAGCCCCTGCAACAAGGATGCCGGCTCCGAATGGAGCCGGCGGAGTTGCAGGGGTGCGACGAGTGCAGTGGCAGACAGTGAAAATCTTTGTGGGGCCCTGTTAGGGGGCCCCACGACACCCGTTCCCGCCATCCTGTTCCTGGCGGTAAGAACCGCCAGAAACAGGGTGGCGGGAAGGGGGTCGGAATCCCCATGGCGGCGCTGCAAGCAGCGCCGCCATGGAGGATTCACTGGGCCAGGGGAAAACCGGCGGGAAACCGCCGGTTCCCCTTTTCTGACCGCGGCGGTCAGAATAGCCAAGGAAGCACCGCCAGCCTGTTGGCGGTGCTTTCGCGGTCCCCGGCCCTGGCGGTCATGGACCGCCAGGGTCGGAATGACCCCCTATATCTCTTACACTAGGAATGTAGTAATACCACCATGCTTTTCAGCATGGCGGATGTGCATCCTGTCTAAACATCACAGGTGCCGATGTACAGTCCACACTAAACAATGAGGATACCTCCTCACACTTCTGAGTAAGTGTAGCAAGTATGCCATGTGACATCTCAGATAGAGATCACACCCTCACATGAACTTGAAATTTATTTCACAACTCAGGGATATTTGGAGTGTTTCTTGCCTGTCAGACTCTAATTTGCACATAGATCTAGATCCAGGGGCATTGGAATGGACAAAGGCCAATTACCTGGTAAACTTACCAACAGAATATTTGGAGTATGGATCAGTAGGTGGGAAGAATGAACCAGCAGCGTATGTATAGAGCAGTATATTGGTACAGATATGACACAGTCACATGTGCATCACCACATGCTTTTATACAATAGAGATAACATAGGTGAGTATTATGTCCCTCTAAACAATAGAATGTCCACACCTGTGTATCAGTGTTATAAACAGTACATCTAGGTGTTTCTAGGATACCCTTTGCCTTTAGCACTCACCACATTGTCACAGCTTACATTGTTACATCATACACTGAACTGGCAGAGGGATGCACATGTGTCTAGTCATTTCTTACCCCCTTGTGGCTACTGTGCTGCCCTCAAATGCCCATCCAACTCAGGGTAGGCCACTTCCAAAATGCGGGCCATAAGGAGTGTCGAGGTCTGACAGGCACCCCCCTCTCCTTGGGAGGACAGCCCCAGCTGGGCCTCTGCTATCTTCCGGCTCCAACGTCTCAGGTCCTCCTATTGCTTTTTACAGTGGGGGCTCCGCTGGCTGTAGACCTCCAGGGTCCACACTTGCTTGGTGATGGCATGCAAGATACCATTTTTTTGATGGGCGTTGACCTGCATGGATGACACAGACAAGCAGAGAAAGTCATGTCCACATGCACCATCCCAACACAAGTGCTGAAAAAACGTCAGCCATACCAAGAAAGCAAACATACCCTTCCTCACAATTCAAACTCCTTACCAAATTACCATCAGCAGGCAGGCCATGTGTGAAGTGGAGTCAGCCATAGGACATGCATGATCAGTACCAAGTATTGACTAGAAACATATGACCAGGCCACAAGATTGTCCATAGCATGGTATGGCTCTACAATTATTTCTCACACCATTATTGTACATGCTGCAAAATATGTTGTTGAACAAGAGTGATAGATCACACATTAGCTACTATGTATCAGTACTTTATATCTGTCTAGGTACCTATACACATGCCCATACACCCACACATGATTACTCAATCCTTCAGTCCTGCAATTTTTCTGTACACCAACATACACTCCACCTTTTACACATCGGTACACCATTGGACTCACCTGGTTCTCTGGTGCATCATATAGCTGTTCATACATGGGTAGGACCTCATCCACAAGCTTGTCAAGCTCTTCTGGAGTGAAAGCTGAGGTCCTATCACCTGCAGGACATGGCATGATTGCTCCCAGAGGCAGTACACAGCAGCTCAGGTCATGGAGGTCTAGCTGGCAGCAATGTCAGGAGTCAAGTGAGGAATACTCAGAAGATGGCGGTCACGTCCACCACATACAGGACTGTCACCACCGGTGGAAGTTGCCATTGGCCAAAGTCTGCCAAATGTAGCAATGTGTTCCAATGGCGCTGTCCACCGTAGTTGTAACCGCCTACCTCCATGACAACATACACCAGCAGAGTTAGGTCACTTCCTCATGCCCAGTACAGTAGGTGTGGCACCTACCATTTTGAGGCAATTATGTGTATGGAAAAGTAATGGAAGGTGCGTCATTTACTTTTAATTCGT
Source organism: Pleurodeles waltl (assembly GCF_031143425.1). Lineage (NCBI taxonomy): Eukaryota > Metazoa > Chordata > Amphibia > Caudata > Salamandridae > Pleurodeles > Pleurodeles waltl. Next base: position 1,084,140,713 of record NC_090440.1, on the reverse strand, counting down.
CTATGCAAACACATTTTAAGTGCTGCCTTCATGTTTACCAGTCCCAATGTGCACGTGAGTTGTAAAGGTTGTGTGAAAGAGGTATGGCTGGTTATGGACATGAAAATCTATTGTCAACATAAATGGAGTATAGGCGCAACAAATATGTCTCACATGTAAACTAGGTAGATCTGTCAGTTACTGCCTGTGAAATATTTATGCATGTAAAGTACATCTGAGGGTTTAGGGATCTGATTCAACGAACAGTCATAGAATGCATAACTATGTGCTGTAAACCAAATTTCATATGTTTCATCTGACATCATATCGACATATGTGTGACGTGTATGTGAATATAGTCATAATGTACAGATTGAATGCTTCTCCTAGAATCCGTTTTCATCCCACATAGTTACCTTGGCACGAGGAGAGGAAGACAACCTCAAGTGTACTGCCCACTAGATGACCTGCACACCATGGAGGAGAGATACATAATACAAATCTATTCCCTGATAGGCATACAATCATGGATCTATGTCATCAGTTGGAGCCAGATCTGATGCCTGCCATTTGTAATCCCAGTAGCGTACCTCCCATCATTCAAGTCACGTCAGTGCTACATTCCTGGCCACTGAGTCCTTTCAGAATACAGTAGCCCTAACTGCAGGGATCTTTCAGGTTTTGAAGGCTCTACTGTCTGCATTGTTGAAACACCTGGACAGCTACATCGGATTTCCCCAACATGAGGATTTGGCCTATTTGAAGGCCGAGTATTATGCTTTGGGACTTTTTCCACACATGTTGGAGCCATAGATGGCACCCATGTAGCCCTGGTTCCCCACAGTGCCAAGGAACAGGCATACATGAAAATAAATAAACACCACTTAATCAACATCAAAGTAGTCTGTTTGGCTGACCTGTACATTTCACAATTATGTGCAAAGTATCCTAGATCAGTCCATGATTCCTCCATCATGCGGAACAGCAATATCCCACTGCTGATGATACGACTGCACAAAGAGAGGGCCTGGCTGGTTGTTAAGTCATGGACGTCATGTGTGTCTGTAAAGTTTTCCCCTGCTATCACAAATGTTCATGTCCAAGATATATGTTTGTGTTGTTGTACCTATTCCTTGCAGGTGACTCTGGCGATCCAACCCATCCTTGGTTATTGACACCAGTGAGGTACCCAACCATACCGTGGGAAGTCCTCTTCAATGAGGCCCATGGAATAACAAGGCATGCTGTGGAACAGATTTTTGGACGCCTGAAGGCATGATTTTTCAGCCTCAACAAATCTGGAGGAGCCCTCCTCTACTCACCCAACAAGGTATGTCAAATTATTGTTGCCTGATGCATGCTCCACAACCTTGCCCTTAGACATCAGATACCATTCATACTAGATGAGGGTGAGCCATCAGATCCCGTGGGTCAAAATGCAGATTTGCCAAGTGATGATGAGCATGATGAAGATGAAACTGGAGACACACAGGGCTGATCTCATCAATCAGTCCTTCAACTGACTAAAGGTATGTGATGTGTTTTTACAAATGAGAATCCATGGTATATGGTATAATTTATGCCTGGCATGTCATCTCCTATTTACCACCATCTGTGAGATCTTAGGTTGCTCCTATACCAATGACACAGGTATGCATGTGGCTTGTTACTTGGTAATGTGTACACAACAGTTAGGTATACAGTGTCATGATTTGAAAAAGCTCAAGCAAAGTCATACTTGTACTAACGAATTATCAAAGTGATGAATGTGTACAAATTTGCCCTATCCCTTATCTTTGTCAATCACAGATCAGCTTAGTTTCTGTTGTTCTTATCTTTATTTTGAAATCTCAGATAGTGTCACAGGCAGATGGGATTTGCAGGCAGACATGAGAAGTGGACATGGATCAAACCAGTTACTCTTTATCATGAGTTTTTGGAGTGTGACTTGTATGGCCAGACTGTCAGGACAATGGGATAGCAGTGTGCTTTTCCACCAAGAAGACTTGTATGGTACTGGAGGTGGACAAATGGTGCCATATGTGACTTGTGACTGACACATGTCATTATGTAGAATCCAGGGTCTCTACCATCACATTGGTTTCTATTGTATGTGACCTACCTTGTACATAGCTGTTAGATTGTTACTACTTTGCAGACCAATGTGTATGTCTCCGAGGACTGACATAGGTGAGTGGCAAGCCTACAGCTACCTGACCATGGTAAGTGAAATATTCTAGAACTGGGGACATCAGTACTGATCTCTGTCTGTATCATGGGGTATGGTTATTAGGAAGCAAAAGTATGGGTATTTGATAAGGTTTTACCTGGTGCTAAATTAAACCTATACATTTGCCTCCTGGGTTGTACAAAGACTAACATGTCCCTAACATCAGTATCCTGTGGGTGAGCAGTGTATACCACCTGAGCTGACAGTGCTCCTCTATCTGCTGATTGACAATCTACAATAGATATGTGGATATGTACAATACAGCTGAATTTTTTCATGTCTATGTAAGAATCCCAATGTGAAATGTGTCCTGGTTATACAGTACACGCATGATGACCCTAACAAAGGTTGTACATTAGAGTTATACATTTTGATACAAGAGTTATCATACATAATAGTTGCAGTTGGTTGATACATCACACTTACACAAGCCCGGTGTTTAAGTGGTATCTATTGGAGACTGCACAGGTGTATGAGTGATTGAAAAACAAAATAACACAATGAAAACAGTGAAGGGGTCAATCATGGTGATTTTAATCATCTGGGTAGCTGCTACAACTTTTAGAGACACAAGTCCAGTGTCCTTGAACCATTGGAAAAAGGAATTAGGTTTCAGAGCAGTCACGAGGGTGTATCTGTTGCACACAAAGGGAACCAATCAGGAGAGGTGCACTTCCTGGCAGTGGGTTTGGTCTTGGCATCTGCTGTTCCTGGATGTCTGGGTGGATGTCCAAATTTGTGGGGGGTTCTTCAGCTAGTGAGGGTTGGGTGTCTGAGGTATGTCCTTCCCCTGGCAGGGCCTCCATTGCACTAGCAGCCGCAGATGTTGAAGAGCCTGATGAATCATTAGTAGTGGAAGAGGCCTGGTGTTGGGTGCCAGGCCTACTCAGGGTAGTGTTGATGTAACTCAGCACCCCAGCAATGGAAGTCAGGATGGCATTTTGGGCCTGCCACTGCTGCATGGCTTCCTGGTGGTTGTCCCTCAGCAGCTGTTAGATTTCCCCCATCATGGTGACTACCTGGCCCATCATGTTATGAGAATATTGGTACGTTCCGAAAACGGGGGTATGGTGTCCTGGTCGGTAATGTCCCTTTGAGCCCCTATCCTCTAGTCCCCACCATCCCTCCCACACACCCTACCCCCATGTGCCTGTTCCCCTGGCACAGTGTGCCCATTCCCACTGGTGGCAGGACCATCATTGTCAGGGGTGACAAGAGGTCGCTCAGGTACTGGGGGCACACAATGGAAGAGACTATTTTGGGACACAGGTTTGGGGGCGAATGGTTGCCTGTGATGTAGATGCAACATGGCTCGGAGGAGTCAATGTGGGCAGGGTATGGCTAACAGTTGTAAACTGACCAGGTGTCCCTGATGGGCCAGCTTCATCATCAGTGCCCAAACATCCAGGGGTGTTTTCCTCACTGAGGCCTTCATCCAGAGGGGTTGTGGTAGTCTCTGATGTCCTCTTCATTGAGACAATGGCAATGTTACCTGTGGGAGAGTGGAACACACAGTTGTTGTAAGTGATGCAACAAGTGATGTTTAAGTTTGTGTACTGGTGATGTTGTGTGAGATGTACTGCAAGTGCATCCAGTTTGGAATCTAGTCTTCCACCCCAGGTGAGTCAATGTCATTCTGATGAAACATTTTCTAAGGGCAGTTTGATAGGGCACTCAGCTGTAGCTGTGTTTTGCTCGTAATGGTAGTGGAAGTGGGCCATTGCATTGCTGTCATTGCCATACTTGGTTTCATCATGGAATATTCAAGATGGGTTATATTACTAGTTATTTTCACTTGCAAAACATCTCACATTTAGTGCACTGTTCTGGTTTTCATTATGGTGGAATAGTGCCTTCTGTGAGTTGTAGTGGTATCAGTTCTCAGTACTTCACATGCGCCATTTCCAAGGACTGTGGACCCAGATGAGTTTTGTAGACATGTAGCATGCCTGAGAGTGGTATTTGTACATTTGGCACAGAAGGGTTGTGGGTGGTTTGGTAATTGAGGTGGGGAAAGTGGTGAGGGAGCATGCAAGACAAAACATTTTGATAACATTAATGTTGTGGGGACTTAGCAGACTCCACTCCCCCAGGTATGCCTGTCAGGCCCTCAGGATGCAGGATGTCCAAGACCATGTCCTCCCAGGATGTGAAAGTAAGGGGAGGAGATGGGGGTCCACTACCAATCTTAAGTATTACCAGCTGGTGCCTGGATGCCATGGAACGTACCTTCCCGCTGAGGTCATTCTATCTCTTCCTGATGTCCTCCCTTGTGTGTGGATAGCTGCCTACAGAATTTACCCTGTTGACTATTCTTTGCCACAACTCAATTTTCCTGGCTATTGATGTTTGCTGGACCTGTGCTAATAAAAGGTGTGGCTCTATCATGACAATTTAGTCCACCGTGACCCTCAACTCATCATCAGTGAAACATGGGTGTTTTTGTGGGGACATGGTAGTGGTGGTAAAGATGTTGAGATAGTGTAGAATAAAACAGTGGAATGAAATGTTATTGATGAGGTGTAGGTGCTGTGATGTGAGTGGGTGATTGTTGTTGTGTGTTGGGTGTGCGATAGTAAATTTTGTGTTGTTTATGTTATACAGGTGTGGGATATGTGTCTGGTGAAATGTGTATGGGCGCCTAATCTTGCTTTTTGTTTCTCTGTTAATTGTTGGTTCTCTGTGGATGTGTGTGGTGTTTTGGTTGCAAAGGATTGTGGGTTGTGTAGAGGTGTGTAATATAGTACAGTGTGTAGGTGTGTCAGGTGTGTGGATACATCAGGTGTGGGGTATTCAAACTAACCAATGGCTGGCTGTATCCAAGGAGATTCTGAATAGAACAGCAGTTGCCTTTCCCCCTGACCACAGGGACTGGACATAGCTGATTGGCTCCCTGAGTCCCTGCTTCACCTGAGACCCACCCCCCACACCTGCTCTGGCCCCTTAAGTTTGTGGAGGGAAGCCCAAGGCAGCCACCTCCATTTTGTGAGCCTCTGAGTATCTCCCCTGTGTCCTGATACAGCCCAGTGTTCAAGGATTGCAAAAAGACCTAGGTAAGGAGCCCTGAGATTTTTCCGGGTAAATAGTATTTTTTGTTCAAAAGTGTTTATTTCAGCTACCTGTGTCTGTTTTACTGTGGACTCTCTGTGTTTTAGGCAGCCTGGCCTCTTTTAAAGTGGTGTTTTTTTTTTAATTAGTTTTTGCCCTGACTGTGTGAATTGCCTTGCTAGTTTGTGCCCCCCCCTTTTTCTCTTCTAAGTAAAAAGACTACATACATCTTACAGAGTGTGTTTTTGGGAGACTGTTTTAATCTGTTTCTGTGATTTAAACTGTGCTTAAAAACTGTCTGCCCCCCTGTATTTTTGCCTTTAAAAAAGCCCGATTTCAGAGTGCGCGTCCAGCAGTATTCCATTGTTGGTTTCTTAAACAATCTCTCCCTTACCTGGAAAGTAGACTCTGCTAGCTTGGAAGTGTGGATTCAGCCTGGCTGTATCCAAGGAGATTCTGAATAGAACAGCAGTTGCCTTTCCCCCTGACCACAGGGACTGGACTTAGCTGATTGGCTCCCTGAGTCCCTGCTTCACCTGAGACCCGCCCCCCCACACCTGCTCTGGCCCCTTAAGTTTGTGGAGGGAAGCCCAAGACAGCCACCTCCATTTTGTGAGCCTCTGAGCATCTCCCCTGTGTCCTGATACAGCCCAGTGTTCAAGGATTGCAAAGAGACCTAGGTAAGGAGGGGTAAATAGTATTATTTGTTCAAAAGTGTTTATTTCAGCTACCTGTGTCTGTTTTACTGTGGACTCTCTGTGTTTCAGGCAGCCTGGCCTCTTTTAAAGTGGTGTTTTTTTTTATTTGTTTTTGCCGTGACTGTGTGAATTGCCTTGCTAGTTTGTGCCCCCCCCCCCTTTTTCTCTTCTAAGTAAAAAAGCTACATACATCTTGCAGAGTGTGTTTTTGGGAGACTGTTTTAATCTGTTTCTGTGATTTAAATTGTGCTTAAAAACTGTCTGCCCCCCTGTATTTTTGCCTTTAAAAAGCCCGATTTCATAGTGCGCGCCCAGCAGTATTCCAGTGTTGGTTTCTTAAACAATCTCTCCCTTACCTGGAAAGTAGACTCTGCTAGCTTGGAAGTGTGGATTCAGCCTGTCTGTATTCAAGGAGATTCTGAATAGAGCAGCAGTTGCCTTTCCCCCTGACCACAGGGACTGGACTTAGCTGATTGGCTCCCTGAGTCCCTGCTGCACCTGAGACCCGCCCCCCACACATGCTCTGGCCCCTTAAGTTTGTGGAGGGAAGCCCAAGACAGACACTTCCATTTTGTGAGCCTCTGAGCATCTCCCCTGTGTCCTGATACAGCCCAGTGTTCAAGGATTGCAAAAAGACCTAGGTTAGGAGCCCTGAGATGTTTCTGGGTAAATAGTATTATTTGTTCAAAAGTGTTTATTTCAGCTATGTCTGTTTTACTGTGGACTCTCTGTGTTTCTGGCAGCCTGGCCTCTTTTAAAGTGGTATTTTTTTTTTTTATTCTTTTTTGCCGTGACTGTATGAATTGCCTTGCTAGTTTGTGCCGCCCCCCCCCCTTTTTCTCTTCTAAGTAAAAAGGCTACATACATCTTGCAGAGTGTGTTTTTGGGAGACAGTTTTAATCTGTTTCTGTGATTTAAATTGTTCTTAAAAACTGTCTGCCCCCCCTGTATTTTTGGCTTTAAAAAAGCCCGATTTCAGAGTGTGCGCCCAGCAGTATTCCAGTGCTGGTTTCTTAAACAATCTCTCCCTTACCTGGAAAGTAGACTCTGCTAGCTTGGAAGTGTGGATTCAGCCTGTCTGTATCCAAGGAGATTCTGAATAGAGCAGCAGTTGCCTTTCCCCCTGACCACAGGGACTGGACTTCAGTTAACTTGCTCCTTATATAAGTTCCTATTGGTTGTTGCATATGTTGTTGTGATAGGTTGTTGGGAGATGGTCTTTCATTGGTTGCTGGCTCCAGGGCTGGGGTTATGATTGGTGGATAGGGCTGGGAATCTGATTGGCTGTTGGTTCTAGGGCTGTGATTGGTGGATAGGACTGAGAATCTGATTGGCTGTTGGTTCTAGGACTGTGATTGGTGGATAGGGCTGAGAATCTGATTGGCTGTTGGTTCTAGGGCTGTGAATGGTGGATAGGGCTGAGAATCTGATTGGCTGTTGGTTCTAGGGCTGTGATTGGTGGATAGGGCTGAGAATCTGATTGGCTGTTGGTTCTAGGGCTGTGATTGGTGGATGGGGCTGAGAATCTGATTGGCTGTTGGTTCTAGGACTGTGATTGGTGGATAGGGCTGGGATTCTGATTGGTTGCTGGTTTTAGGGCTGGGGCTGTGATTGGTGGTCAGGAATAGGGCTATGATTGGTGATTAGGGCTGGGTCTCCCATTAGTTGTTTGAATCAGGGCTTGAAATTGGATTGGCTAGGATTAGGACCAGCTTCTTATTGGCCAGTAGGGCTATTAAAGGCTAGGACTCAGGGCGTCTCAGCCCGGGCGTCGAGGCAAAGGGCGGAGAGGACAAGGGCAGCTGCCTGTTTGGGCCTGTTAGGGCAGAGAGGACAAGGGCAGCTGCCTGTTTGGGCCTGTTAGGGCAGAGAGGACAAGGGCAGCTGCCTGTTTGGGCCTGTTCGGGACAGGTAGGGACTAGGGACTACGGCCAGAAACGCTGCCCAATTCTCAGTGGACCAAGAATGGTTTCAGCCCCTACACATCCCTCAACATGCAAACACATATTCTACAAAGGTATCCAACTCATGCATCACAAACTGACAACAGACAGATTGCATTGCCCCATCACCCAACACAATACCCTTTATACAACACATATACACATATCCCCCACAACTACTACAGTCAAACACCTGCCTTCTCACAGCAAACACTACTCTGTCCACTCCCACTAACACAACTTGCCATCACCCACACAACAGAAAACTACAGTATACATTTCTCTCAGTCTCAGCCTTCCAGATACACACTCTCTGCTCATACTAACCAACAACACTATCCACTGTTTGCTCCACACAGACCACCTGTCATCATAACAATGCCCAAACCCTGCCTTCAAACACACCATCAACAAACACTCTTCCCCTCTCTTCATCAATTACACTCAACCATACAATCCCCACACTTCACTCCACCACACATATTAACTCTTCCAGTCATCAGAACTAACACTAACTCCCCTGACACACATCCATCATCTCTTACACACCTCGTACATTCATCTCCAAAACACATCAACACCCCATCCAACACTCAAATTCCACTCACCAGCACTAACTCACATACAAATCCCTCACCAAATACAACTACACCAACATCCCCTCTCACTTTTCCACAAAATCAATACCAACCACAAACATCAGCACATCAAAGCAACACAAACTTACATTACACTTATCATCATACCCACTCCCACCCTCAGGACTACACAAAGAATACATATTCCATCCTATCTCCTCCCCTTCTTTCTCACTCTTCACAGACACCTACCACAAGCACCCCAACCCAGCAACTTTCATTCACTCGCCTCTCCTCCATTGCACAATTTAGAGCCTTACATCATGATCCACATGCTCCTCCACCACCCCTAACCCATACTCCATCCACACTAAACGAACGCAAGCAAAATAAAAAACATGCCACTCATAGCAACCTCGCATCCCCTTGTTTAATACATAATAAAACTACCCTACAAAAAACAGTACACTCCTCATGGCTCTCTCAGCCACCAAGTCCACCACCCAGACACACAGACCCAACAAAATGCCTCCTTAACCTGCTGGAAGAGGAACACTATATTGAAAAGCAAGACTATTGTGAGCCTCAAACAGTTATCACAACTAGCAACACTTCTGCTTCAAGCTCACATTATACTGCTTACCCTTCTCCTAAACAAAACAACACTACCCCTAACACAACTTTTCTAAACTACCAGCTCATAAATGCTCGATCACTCTCAAAAAACAAGCACCACATCTACGACCTGCTCACAGACACACAACCTGACTTACTATTCATAACTGAATCCTGGTTGGGAGATGACATGGCCCCAGTGTTGCACAAAGCCGTTCCTCCAGGCTATCAAACCATCATACAAAACCGTATAGGCAAGAGAGGAGATGGACTAGCTATTATATTCAAACAGGCATTGAACCTCAGTAAAACAGACAGCATCTCCATACAAGTTGTGAAGCCCTCCTTACCAGATGCCACCCTACTCCAACTTCCTCCTGTAACTTTCTCCTCCTTTACAGACCTCCACCTAACAACTCCACATTCCCAGATGCTTTTCTAGACACAGTCTCAAACCTTATTACACTATACTCCAACCTATGCATTCTTGGGGATCTAAACATTTGGTTTGACAAACCCAATATGCCCCATCCAAAAGCTATCACCACTGGCCTAGTCGCATTGAACCTACATCAGATTGAACACAATCCCACACACATCGCTGGTCACATCCTAGATGTCATTTTTGCTAAGCCTGAACTAGTTACTATTCATAGCATCACGCCAATCACTTGGTCAGACCACCATTTGATAACTTTCCGACATACAACTCCACAAATCAACACACCCCACAACTACTTACATACATACACCTATCGACCATGGAGCAAACTCAATTTGGATGACTTAGAAACACAACTAACAGCCAACACAGATCTAGATACAATTAATTCTGTGCCAAAACTTTAGGAGTGGCTACAGGAAGCTTTTGATATCCTAATACCACTCAGAAAAACTAAACACGACAAAAGAAAACCAACACCTTGGAGAAACACAGAACTTAAAAAGATAAAGCAACAAATCAGAAAGTTGCAGCGGACCTGGCTCAAAACAAACAACAGTCAAGACAAACTGCAGCTACAAAAACTTAGCAGGATATACAAATCATCAATCGAAAAAGCTAAAAAAAGGGTACTACTCAGACAGAATTCAAAATGCTCAATCTACAACCGAGGAATTTTATAAAATTCTCAATGAATTTCGAAAACCTACATGCATGGAAGGAAGTCATCCCACTACTCAAGATTTCACAAACAAATTGGCAACTCACTACACAACCAAGGCAGACACATTGGACTCCTATTTAAAACAGAAGAAAAACATCAGCACCAACCCCTTTCCTAAAATACCCTCTAAGAATATACCAACCCAACCTCTAAAATCAAATATCCCAGGATGAATTTATGGATTTGTTTAAAGCAAGCAGACCTTCTGGTTGCCCTTCTGACCCTTGCCCACCACAAATCTTCAAGAACATTCTTCTATCTACTTCTGCTGCCACACCTGTAAGAAGAATCATCAACAACTCTTTAACTTCAGGAACTTTTCCTGTAGACCTGAAAAAGGCATACATACGACCTTTATTAAAGAAAACAAACCTAGACCCGCAAGACGCCAACAACTACAGACCAATCACAAATGGACCTTTCCTGTGCAAATTGATAGAAAGAGCAGCATTCGCCCAGATGTCACAATTCATTGAAGACAATTCTATACTTTCAGACTTCCAAAACTGGATTCCCCCCAGGAAGAAGCACTGAATCGGCACTCATAGCAATCTGGGATGATCTTAAAAACACAGTCGACCGAAATGGAATTGCTGCACTACTTCTCTTGGACCTCTCAGCTGCCTTTGATACGGTTGACCATGACACCATAATTCAAAGACTCCACGAAGCCGGCATACAAGGGATTGCTCTCGACTGGATTACTTCCTATCTTCAAAAAAGATCTAATATCATCCACTCGCCCCCCTTCTCGTCCGAACCCTACCTCACAAAAGCAGGGGTCCCCCAAGGGTCAATCATCTCACCTTTGCTTTTCAACATCTACATGATATCTTTACCAGAACTGATCAATGATTTCCATCTCACATGCTACAACAATGCAGATGACACACAAATACTACTTAAATTAGAATGCCCCCAAAACATGGAAAACTCACAAATCTTCAGTTGCCTCAGAGCCGTTGATCAGTGGATGACCTGGAGCCATCTCAAACTAAATACCTCCGAAACACAAATACTTATATGTGGTGACTGGAAAATGTATGACCCTCTGTGCATCTGGCCGGACGATCTCGGACCACCTCCTCAATTATCCAAGGAAGTTAAAAACCTAGGAATCACCATGGATTCCAAGTTAACTATGAATTCCCAAGTGGACAAATTAGCACGAACAAGCTTCATCACCTTGGAGACTTTATGACGCTTCTTCCCCCCACCTCGGATTTCCACACAAGGTGCAAGCTACTATCTAGCTTGTACTACCCAAACTGGATTATGCCAATGGCCTCTACCATGGATCATCTCTATCTGTTATGAAAAAACTACAACGTATTCAGAATTCCTCAGCCAGGCTACTATTACATGTAAAGCCACAAGTCCACATCTCCCCTGCCTTGAAAGCACTACACTGGTTACCCGTTGCCAGAAGATGCACTTTCAAGCTGCTTTGTATCACCCACAAAGCTATACATGGAACAGGACCGCTTTTTATCAGAAACAAAATAACCAAATACATCCAACAAAGAAACCTCCGCTCAAGATTGGCACCCTGCCTTAGAACACCACCATACAAGAAAAAGACTATAGGTGGTACATCCTTCTCCGTTCAAGCAGCCAAACTATGGAATCCATTACCCCCAACGATAAGAGCCACAGATAACTTTCTTGTCTTCAGAAAACTACTCAAGAGTTGGCTCTTCCCTTCATAACCACCATATTCAAACAACCATGAACTACATATGGCTATGTTGATAAATATTTTTTTCAGATTATGTATATTTCTAGTTATGTATAGTTTCTTTAGAAAATATGTATCACTACTATGTCATAACAATAAAACACACACACACTCTTTAAACCTGTTTGACATTTTACCCATGGTTCTAATTATGTGTTGTATGTGCATATGTGTGTGTGTATGTATGTATATATATATATATATATATATATATATATATATATATATATATATATATATATATATATATATATGTGTATATGCTGTTTCTGTGCTTGGCATGTTCGTGGGTCATTGCATGGCTCCTGGGTGGGTTGTTATACTTGATATCTATGAATTCCTGCTCTCATCTTATCAGACTTATCTACCCATCATCATATGTGATGTCTCTATCAAACTATCCTCCATTCTCACTCTGACTCATCCCAAATCCTTTCTACTACTTTCATCTCCTAAAGAACTCTGCCTAAGCTCTTCCCTCTGCTTCCACATCTAACTCACCAAACCTCACTCTACTACCGTGACCTCCCACACAACCCTACTAAATTTTCCCGCATTTATCTCACCCTGCTACTATGCTCTCCCTAACCCTTCCACATACTCTTCCCTCCTCCATCCCCCTTTACTCATCCCAAGCCTTTGGGTTGAGTAAATTAAGGATATGCTCCCAATTAACACTTCTGGATTTCTTTCCTCCTCCACCCCTCCATTATTCCAGTCAATCTAACTAACAAACTCTCATATCCGCGGCTCAAATTAACTCATAATAATACTAAAACTGTACTCATTATTTCCCGATACTAATCCATCACTAAATTCTTGTTGGGTTCCAGAGTAGCGTGCTACTCACCGAAAAGCGCTTGGACGCCTCGTCAGGGGTAGTAAGCGATATATAAATACGATTATAATACAATACAATACAATACAATATATAGACATATATATATATATATATATTCACTGAAAAGAACAAAGGTTACAGGGATGTTATAGTTGGAAAATAGAATTAAAAAAGACATAGAAATTCACTTTGAAAAAAAAGGTTGCAGGGACATTATGGTTAGGCTCACATTTGAGGGTGTAGCAGACTATAGAAATTCACCTGTTATAGTTGGAGTTATCTCTAGCAACTATAAGTCATGCCCTAAGGTAACTATAACTCACAGCCTGGCCATGTACTCCCAATTACCCCACAAATTACAGCACTCGGGACATCTTTGATAATGTTTGAAGTAACTTCTTTGACGAAACAACTGTGCATTTCAGGTGCGTCCCTGTAAAGTGACTTTATATATATATATATATATATATATATATATATATATAGATATATATATATATGCCTTCAAACTGATACCTTTTGGATTAGAGTTTGATTCTCTCAAGAACTGAATAAGATCATCCCAAGCATACTCTGTACAACTCAATGTCAAAAGCCAAGTTGGTGGTCCTAGGTTTCTCAGCATACACTTAAGTTCTCCATGACGACGGAGCCAATCTTCGCTGGTGCCACGCTGGCCTGCCATAAAATTAATTAAGTTAGATTCTAAGCTTTCACCGTTTTCTTGATCTTTGTTATCAAAATCTCTTGCAGACATATTTTGAAGATTAACTCCAGTTTTTAGGATGTGATTCACTGCTTCTGAAAGTCCAGACAAGTCACTCTCAATTAGAAGGTGAAATATGTATGGAATACACTGTCTAAGTCTTGGATCCTCTGAATATAATTATGTTGATCGGTATTCAGCTGTTAGTATTTGTATGGGCCGGTCATCATACCAACCTCCTACTCCTGTGGGAAAAAAGTGAGGAAAACAAGGAGCCTCTAAACTTTTTTCACACACATTCATGGGAACTCCTTTAGCGTGCTTTATTTGGCTAAGGTCAATAGCATCACCAATTACTTCTTTGGAATGTAACAGATGTATGCAGTAGTGTTCATAAATTTGTTCTGATCAAGATGAATCTACTTTTTCTGTTTGCCCACTTCCTGGCAAACTGCCATCATCAACATTGGGTACATTAGGTTCCACATCAACATTTGTATAATAAACATTTTTTTGTGCCAAGTATAATGTTGCTTGTTTTACTTTATCAAAGTCAAATAACTCTTGCCAAATTGTTTTATTCTTTGTCGGTACACCATTTACCAAGATAATAAGTGGTTCTTCATTGTCTTTGTCTATTCCTACAGTTTCAACATTTTTTAAAAGTCTAATGGCAAATATACTACTCTTCCTTTAACGCCTTTCAATAAATCTGTTCGATGCAATTTACCTGTCTTTGGTTCCAATCGTATAATCGCTTGAAAAGGCTGTACAGATTGTATAAGGATAGATTCATATATATTTAAGTCTTGTCATTGTTCTGGAAAAGTCACAAGTTCTAACTTGTTATACACTGCTCTAGCTGGTGTTTTCTGATTCTCTAACGAATCATAGCATTACTTAGGTAAAAACTCGTTAAATGGGCAAGCCAAAGTGCTCCTCTACAAATAAATAAGCAGCAAATCCTTGCAACTATAATTGTTTCTCCTTCAGTGCTGGAAAACGCAACAACATTTTGTGTTTGATTTTTATAGTGAGTGGGTCTACAGCAAATGCAAACATAGGTCGGTTTTTCAGAACAAGTTGTATTAAACGTTATAATCTCTTGTTCAAAATTGTCGGAAGCAATACCTGTAATCTGTTCCTCAACAACCGAAACTGCACATCCTCACAAACATGTTCCACCTCTTGTAAGGTACCATGCAAAAGTACTCTCTTCATCTCTCCTAAAGATAACACTGGACTCGTCACAAAGTAAACTTTCCTAGCTAAACTTCATATTTTTGAATGATGAACTGCCAACATCCTGAAGTCATAAAAGTTGTTTTGGCACACTTTCTTGGATAAACATGCTATCAAATGGCCTTGTAAATTGGTGTGTTTTTCAACATTGCATGGATCTAATCCCTGCAAAGTAGAAATTTTCTGTTGGAAATTCTGTTTGTAAATTTGAGTAAAAATGTCTTCAACAAATCAATTGATTGCTGCCAAACACTGCAAATACTGCTACAATTCCATTTATACACAGAAGCCTGTCTGTGCCTTCCCTGAACCTCGTATTCTACCACCTCTTCAACATTTCTAAGAACAATCTCTTCTCTTTCAATGGGACTTCCATCCTTAATCTCGTAACATCGACCAGTTGAATCCATTGCATGCACTAATGTGTTCTGTTGTGAATACCCTTCTTCATTAAATAAGGGCTCTGTACTAAAGGTATGCTTCCATTCACCAATAAATATTGTACAAAAATTACTTTTATTAATCACTCTTTTCCATTGGCTATATCTAACCATACATCACTTTGTTTTATCCAGTGTTCTCATTCTTCTCACAATCAACATAAAAATATTTATCTTTAAGGTAAATGTCTTATCAATTACAGCTTCAACACATTGTTTTTGTTTCAATACTTCCCTTCTCCTTTTGTACTTCTTCATATTTTAAAGAAGATTCTGAATTACCCTGGCACAAAACATTCAAACTTTGATTTATTTTAACTGTTCCTGCCTTCTCTTTAACCTATCTGGGTTCTTCAGTGATTTGTTACTATTCATCTCACATGATTTTTTCTACCTTCACCATTGACTTCACACTTTCCTTTTTATTTACATCGTTTTTTACACTACTTATTTTACCAGCAGCTGTTTTCTCCTTAGCACAATGTTCTCATTTACATATGACACTGTCAATTTGATATCATTATCACATACTTCTTAAACATTAAGGTACATAGCACTGCTGTAGGCACTATGCATCTGTTTTTTTATTGATTGCCTGGCTATCTAAATATATATATCAGTCTTTGCTTCTAAATGTCTTTTTAAGCATGAACATCTATTTTTCCCTCTTAGTGGCTACATAAGTGTCACAGCCAACATGACATTGCATGCAGTATTTCTACCTTCTAGTGTTACTCTGTATGACATTCTTTATCATTCATGCCAAAAAAAGTGTTACTTGTTGTAGTGCACCAAGGAAACCTTTTAAGCAATGAGTAGCAATTAATATCACATTGCAGGGTAAAAGAACAGAAAGACAACATATCTTTCAGGTACAATACATTTCTCTCCTTTGCAGGTGGCACAGGTCAGAAAAATAAGACACTTCTGGCTCCACCGTGTATCATGGGCCTCATAAATGAGACCCTTTATGTTTAACACACATCATTTATATACCTAAACTGAATTTCCTAATATATTAAATACATTTGTAGGTATCTGAATAAAACGTTCCACACCTCTCCACCTAAAGCTCACTCATATAGTATTATGACATTGGCTGTAAGTCCTGCTTACTGCCATGCCGACTGCCGACAACATACCGCGACCGCGACGGTATACCGCTACCCATATTATGACCCACACATAGAAATCCGTCACTGAAAGACACACACACACAAGTCCGCCAGCCCAAAGGTCAGTGATAAAATGGTGGTACCAAAACCAACATCGTTACACCAACAGAACTACGCCCACAGCAGCATTATGACCCACGAATCACCACGGTGGACATTCAACTGCGGTAAACCATTGGCGGTACATACTGCCGCGCTCAAAATACACACACACATAAAAAACACCAAATTGGACAATTCAAACTACACACACATGGCACTCATACGCACACCACACCCACACCACTATAAAACACACACCCACACCACCCACATCCCTTTACGACTACAAAATAATTTACAACTGAGAGAGAGAGACACCAAGAGCACCCACAGAACCAGAGCCACACAACACCATCGCCCATACACCATCCACGCACCTCACAGCACACACCCCAAAACATCACCCCACACACCCTCACTCACACGACTGACACTACACCCATGACACCACAAAGACACCCCAGGTTCTCTGAGGAGGAGCTAAGGATCATGGTGGAGGAAATCATCTGGGTAGAGTCACAGCTATTCGGATCACAGGTACAGTAGATATCCATTGCTAAGAAGATGGATCTATGGCAGAGGATCATGGACAGGGTCAATGCCGTGGGACAGCACCCAAGAACAAGGGATGACATCAGGAAGAGGTGGAACGACCTACAGGGGAAGGTGCGTTCCGTGGTTGCAAGACCCCAGATAGCTGTACAGAGGACTGGCGGTGGACACCCACCTCCTCCCCCACAACGAACAACATGGGAGGAGCAAGTCTTGACAATAATGCTTCCTAAGGGCCTGGCAGGAGTAGCAGGAGGACTGGACTCTGGTAAGTCAACTCTTTACTACTTTCGCCCCTCAACTGCATGATATCACATACCCCTACCCCTACCTCACCCCAGCACTCCACCACCTCACATACACCCCACCATTACAACCCAATCATCCCAATGCCAAGCCCTGCATGCCCCACCTATGCATGGACACCCATCACAGACCTGCATGGACAACCATCACCACTGCATGCACACGAGACACAATCACCTAGCCCACCAAATAACAACTCTCACTAAGGCCAATCTGCCATGGCAATATCAACCATAGAGGGCATCATACCCATGCACAAGATGACACATGCAGAAACTATAACACTGTATTTACATCCCCACAGGTCCCCCACACGCCACCGGAGAGGAGGTGCCAGCAACATCCAGTCCTCCCACAAAGAGCCCACAGTGATGACAGCAGCTCTGCACATCTGGATCAAGGTGACCAACCTGACCCATTAGGGACCTCCGGACAGTTGGTTACCCAGGCACAGTCTCATATCACCACAGAACCTCCCCGCTCAGGAAACACCAGCACAGCACCAACCCAGCGGGCCCATAACTCTGTCCCCAGGACACATCAATCAACAGTGTGTCCACCACTACAGGGATTCCAGGCAACCCCACAGACCCAGGACGATCAGGGACCTGGGGTCAGTGGCAATGGGCACACAGTTCAGGGGGACAGAGACACAGGACAACAGGGAAGCTGGGAGGACTGCTGTGCAACAAGCGGAGGACAGGCCCAGGGAACTGACCCTCCACCAGGCGCTCACCAACATCCTGGGAGCATACCACCATTCCCAGGAGCCGATGGGCCAGATACTGGCTAAGTTGCAGGAGACCCAGCGGCTGCAGTAGTGACAATACCTGGGGATCAGGGAGGACCTGTGGGACATCCACACCACCCTAGTCACCATTGCAGGGGTGCTGGCTGACATGGCCAACAACATGAGAGAGGCAGTGGCACACCAACAGGCCTCTTGTACTAGCCACACTGATGAACAGCCCTCCACCTCCGCCAACGCTAGTGGACAGGAGGCCCAGCCCTAGTAACAACAGGCCACCAGCACCCCACCCCCTGTAGAAGGAGAGCCACCACGCAAGCGGTCCCTGCGATCCAGGCAGAAGCCAGAGAACATTGCCAAGATCCCCGCCAGGAAATAAGACTCTCCTGATTGTCCCACTCTGTCACCCTGTCCCCTTTGAACTTCCATTGCTCCCCTTCCTATGCCCCCTTGGACAGCCAATGCACATGTGATACAAACAGACTGAACTCTATCATGGACTTTCCTCCATCATCACCCCAGCCCAATTCACATCCCCATTTACTTCTCAGCACTGAAATAAACACCCTCTTAAAAAAGTATGGTGTTTGTCAAATCATTTAAGGATGTATTTGTTTAACAATCTGTAGACATTGCAATTAAACTGTACAGTTATGAATACATAGGTAAGACCTGTAATGTGCAGCAGGAGCCAGAATAGGGCAAAAAGATCTGTGAATAGACATCTCAAAGGGTACAGTAAGTGTCCATAGTAGTGGGAACAGCAGCCTGCCTAGAGAAAAATCACTACACAAAACTGCAATGGAAGGTAAAGTTACAGTGTCTTACCTGTGTGTCACTGGAAATACTGTTGTATGATGGTTGTTCTCTTGTCCACATCCTCATCCTCTGCCTCCTCTTCGTCACTGTCCACAGGCTCTACAGCTGCCACACGCCCATCTCCAGCCCCATCCTCCTGCAGAAAAGGCACCTGGCGTCTCAAGGCTAGGTTGTCCAACATGCAACATGCCAAGATGATCTGGCACACCTTCTTGGGTCAGTAGCACAGGGATCCATCTATCAGATGGAGGCACCTGAACCTGGCCTTCAGGAGGCCAAAGGTGCGCTCAATAATTCTTCTTGTACACCCATGTGCCTCATTGTAACGTTTCTCTTCCCTTGTCCTAGCATTCCTGACTGGGGTACGTAGCCATAAGAGGTTGGGGTAACCAGAGTCACCTGCAAATATCGAGGGATAGTGTTAGCCACACACTCACCCTTAGGGCCAACCCCACACCCATATACCAACAGACACTGGGTGGGGACCATGGGCTCACCTATTAGCCACACAGCCTCTGGAGTTGAGCCATCACATATGGGATGCTGCTATTCCTCAGGATAAAGGCATCATGCACAGACCCAGGATACTTTTCATTCACATGGGAGATGTACTGGTCCGCAAGGCACACTATCTGCACATTCATAGAATGAAAGCGTTTTCGATTTCTGAACACCTGAACACCGGGGACAAAGGCGATATGTGTACCATCATTTGCCCTAATGATGTTGGGGATAAGTCTCCTTGCATAGAAGTCAGCCTTCACTGTGGCCAAATCCTCCACCAGGGGGAAAACGAAGTAGCCGTGCATGTGTTTCATCAGGGCAGACAACACTCTGGTCAGCACTATTGAGAACATTGGCTGTGACATCCCTGCTGCCATGGCCACTGTCACTTGGAAGGAGCCACTTGCCAAGAAATGTAGCACTGATAGGACTTGCACAAGAGGGGGTATCCCAGTGGGCTGACAGTTGAGATCAGGTCTGGCTCCAATTGGGCACACAGCTCTAGGATTGTGGCCCTATCAAGTCTGTAGGTGAGGATATTGTGCCTGTCCTCCATTGTTACCAAGTCCACCAGCGGCCTGAACACGGGGGATGTCTCCATCTCCTAATCATCCTCAGCGGTTGTGATCTGGAGGGCAAAACGGTGAACAGCTGGTCATTTTCAAACATATCCTCGGAGTAAAATGCATTGTATGTTGTGACATAAACAGTATGTTTACGTGTAGTCCCTAAATGTGCTTATGTCTGCTGTGACGCAGTTATGTGCCATGGCCTGCCCCCCCTAAAAAGGCAGACGCTTGTCCTGTGTGGAGGGACAGGTGGAAATGAGGTAATTTCAGTGACGTTGTGCGCTGTTGTGGGAGACGGTCGAGAACCTCTGTGCAACTCCTCATTGGTTATCATCGGGCCCTATGGGTTCCAGTAGCCAATGGAGATGTACGCTGGTGGTGACGGTACGCACCGCGGCGGACGTGACTGCCATTTTGTGTCTGTTCACTCACTTGCTACCTGACCTTCAACAGGAGAGGACCTACAGTGCAAGTGCTGGTGTGACCTGTGTCTGGAAGCGACTATGGCTCGAGTCTCTGGGGAAGAGCCCCAGCCTTCACTTTGGAAGAGTTGGAGAGACCGGTGGATGGGGTCCTACCCCAGTACTGATTGCTTTATGGTCCTCCAGACCAACAGGTGAGTACACTGTGTGCACAATGCATGGGGCATAAATGCATGGAGTGCTGTGTGTGAAGGCCTCGTGTAAGCGGGGGCTGATTGAGGGGTCCTGAGCAGAGTGCTGCATGTATGGTGGGCAATGTATGTGCCTATGGGGATGGGAGGGATATGGTGGGCCATGGGTGTAACAGGCCAGACTGTATGACTGATACCTTTTTTCTATGTTTATTTGTCTACAGGTCAGCGCCCATCAGAAAAGGGGTATATGGTGTGCCATCGCCAAGGATGTGTGGACCCTGGTGGTCTACGACAGGCGGAGCACCCACTGTCGCAAACAGTGGGAGGACCTAAGACACTGGGCAAGGAATACGGCGGAGGCCCAGCTGGGGATGGCCTCCCAGCGAGGAAGGGGTGCCTGTTGAACCCTGACCCCCCTCATTTCCGCATACTGGCAGTGGCCTATCCAGAGTTGGATGGAAGCTTGAGGGCATCACAGGAGTCACAAGGGGATGAGTGCAGTTTCTAATTCTGCAAATTGCACATGGTGGGGTGTTATCTGGGTGGGGTATATGGGCATGTGGGTGCCCCTAGGTGAGGTCAAACATTGCAGGGTAGGTTCCATGTTGGGCAGGGTCTGTTGCACTCCACCCCCAAACATGCTAGTGGCCATCTACTACTGGGCAGGGTTCTGTGGGTCTCAGGTATGCTGCTATTGGCGTTAGGCATTATTCTCCATGACCTGGTGACTAGCTTTGCGACTAGTAGTGCATCGCCTAGTGCATAGGGCTGTCCCCTGTGTGTTGTGTACGCCAACGGTGGTGTTGTTACTGGCATTGACCAAGTGTATCCTCTGTCACTTCCCCCCCCTTTTTATTTTGTCACCCTATCCTTCTGTGCATTAGCATCATCTGGCGGAGGAGCAGAGGCACCGGCGATGGAGGGAGCTGCATCCCACATGGCCCTTGAGGCCGAATCGTCCGACCGTGAGGGCACCAGTGGGACGGAGGGCGAGGGGAGCACCACGGCAGAGACTGGAGGGGATAGTTCGGACAGTGATACCTCCTCCGATGAAAGGTCTCTGGTGGTGGCAGACACCTCTGTGGCCACCCTAACTACAGGTACAGCCGCCACCCCCATACCAGCACCGTCCTCCCAGCAGGCCCCCTCAGTGTGTTTCCTGTGCCTGCTCACCCAGGAGAGTGGGCATCTCCTTCACCCCAGGCACCTCAGGCCCTGCCCCAGTCAGCCCTGCTGCCCTGAGTGAGGAGTCTATTGACCTCTTGCGATCCATCTCTGTTGGGCAGTCAACCATAGTGAAAGCCATCTAGGGGCTGGCAGGGCATTTGCAACAAACAAATACTTTCCTGGAGGGCATTCACTCTGACGTGGTGGCCCAACAGAGATCATTCCAGGCTCTGGCCTCCTCCCTGATGACAGCCATTGTCCCTGTCTCTAGCCTCCCCCCTCCAACTTCCTCTACCCAGTCCCATTTGCCTCAATCCCAGCGTATCCCAAGCACACCATCAGACCAGCATGCACCCAAGACAACACAAAGGAGTGGCTCAGGCAAACACAATCACCACACATCATCACACAGGCACACACACAAACACCATCCAGAATCAGACATGCCAACATCCACTGCCTCCACTGTGTACCACTCCTCCTCCTCGTCCACCTCCCTCCCAGTTGTGTCTCCACTCACACATGCATGCACTACATCCTCATCCACTACCTCCATCACCATCACGCCTATCATTACACACCCTGGCAGTCACCACCCCCACATCCATGCACACGTCCCCTGTGTCCTCTCCCACTGTGTCTGTGCCCCCTCTTCTTAGAGTACACAAACACAAGCACTCAGACTCCCAACAGCCATCCACCTCACAACAACATCCAGCCCATGCACCTGCACCCAAACACAGCAGACAGACACATCCAACCACCACTCCCTCTTCCTCCACTCCCAACCCCTCAGCCTCTTCCCGCACTAGTGTCCCTAAAAAACTTTTCCTCTCCACCCTTGACCTCTTCCCTGCCACTCCCCGATCGTCCTTCATTTCGGGCTAGGGTGGGCAGAAACCAGGCCAGCACATCAGCCACCCAGTCCACAGCCACTGTAGTTTCCGCAGCTTCTGCAGGTGTGAGAGGCTCCAAGGATACACCCATCAGCACTGCAAGTGTGCCTGCACCAGCTGGCAAGGGCAAGAAGGGACCACCAGCTACCAAGGGCAAGGAGGCACCACCAGCTTCCAAGGGCAAGGAGGCACCACCAGCTGGCAAGGGCAAGAAGGGACCACCGGCTACCAAGGGCAAGGAGGCACCACCAGCTGGCAAGGGCAAAAAGGGACCACCAGCTGCCAAGGGCAACGACAAAGGTCCGGCCACTGCAGGCAGGAATGATAGGGAGCCTGGTGCTGGAGCTGAATCTGAGCACACAACACCAGCCATGGTACTTCAGCCATCCAAGGCTGCAGGGGAAGGGCTGGAGCCTCCCCCCACCACTGCCAGTACTGCCACCTGCACCACTGTCAGTACCACTGCCAGCAGCAGCAGCCCCAGTGGGCAGCCATCCGAGGCTGCAAGGGAAGGGCTGGAGCCTCCCCCCACCACTGCCAGCACCGCCACCAGCACCGGCACTACCACCACTGTGCAGCCATCGCCGCCGGCGGATGGACTGTAGTCCTGCATCCATGGAGTGTCATGCATCCTGCCCACTGAAAATCTCGTGGGTCTGACAAGCAGGTGAGGGACTGTGACCTTGCACTCCCCAAGTGCTGCATCACTGGGCACAAAGCCCCTCCAGAACCAGTGGAAGGAGGCATCCACTCACCCCCTCCTTGCCAGGATGAAGCACACTAGGTACAAAGCCCCCTCCAGAACCAGTGGAAGAAACCACCCAGGTGAGAGACTGTGGCCTTGCACTCCCCAGGACCAAGCAGTGGGCAAACCACCCACTTGAGAGACTGTGGCCTTGCACTCTCTAGGATCAAGCAGTAGGCATACCCACCCACTTGTGAGACTGTGGCTTTGCACTCCCCAGGAGCAAGCAGTGGGCAAACCACCCACTTGAGAGACTGTGGCCTAGCACTCCCCAGGACCAAGCAGTGGGCAAACCACCCACTTGAGAGACTGTGGCCTTGCACTCCCCAGGACCAAGCAGAGGGCAAACCACCCACTTGAGAGACTGTGGTCTTGCACTCCCCAGGACATCGCAGAGGGCATGTAGCCCCCTCCAGGAGCAGTGGCGTTGTACCATCTTCCGGCTGAGGTGCCCTCCCTTCCACCTGAGGTGCCTGTGTATTTTTGACCTGATAACCCTGCAGTGTTCTCTCCGTGTTGTTGCAGGAGTGAGGTGGAGCCTTGGTCTATGTGATATGGCCCTGTGGCCCACGGACATTATGGACTGGGCAGTGTCCCTCCATTTGTATTTCTGTATATACTGTGTTTATTTTTGCGGATGTATACCGGCTATTTTATCATATTACAATCCCTTAATTCACTTCCTTTTGTCCTTGCATTATTCCTGAGGGGTACGGGGTGTATATGTAATGTTACTGCATCTGTTTGTGTGTATGGTGTTGGGGGTAGGGGTGTTGCATGTTGCGTATGTGTGTCACTCTCATTTTCCTCCCCCTCCCCTGTGTTCTAGGGTAGGTACTCACCGTGGTCGTCTTCGCCGGTGTTGGTATTCCTGGTGTAGGAGGAGGTAGACCAGCATGGGTAACACCTGTAGTTCATGCTCCATGGCGTTGTGGTTGTTTCCTGATTATCTAGAGGTGAGTCGTTTCCCTTCTGTGTACTGTTTCCGCTGTGCTTTTGATGGCGTTGGTACCGCCCCTGAAAAGGTGGCGGCTAGGCCTGTTGCAATAGGGTGGGCGGTAGATTGTCTTCTGCCTGGCTCTTGGAGGTTACCGCTGCGGTGCTTGTTGCTACCGCTGTGGTGGTCGGTGTGTTAAAGTGGCTGTCTGTGTTGACAGTTTCCGCCGTGGTCATGATTCTGTTTTTTTTTCGCCGGCCTGTTGGCGGTATTACTGCCACTTTATCACTGACCGCCAGGGTTGTAATGAGGGCCAATATCATATAGATTGTTATCACTCTTATTTACAAACATAGCTTGCTTTGAAACTCACATTTTTAGTCACATACCTGTTAATAGCTGCTGTTGTCATGTAAAATAGTATCACAATCTCACTTTGGCTGCTTGTCTGTATATAATAATGACATCTCAGAATAAGAATGGTACACCACTGTTGCTCCGAGTAACCACTAGTGGCAACTTGTCCACTTTTGCTCTCAGTGATATTATGCAAGCTAGCAAATCACAACCTACATTTCATTTTTTATTTATGATATCCCACATGTGAATGGTTAGTGACTCATAAACTTTTCTTGTGCTTTTGATAAGTAGCCAAATTTGCTTCTGTGTGCTAATAGAGTGGTGACTCCTTCACTTTCCTCCCTACATCCTCCCTATGTGTACCTTCCTGACGGAGTCACAACTCCAGTCGGGGTTTGAAAATATATTTATCATTATTGTTTTGTGGGATTTCATGTGCATTCTCAATTGAGTGATGACAGTGATTTGGAAAAACTCATTTATTTTCAATTCCTTGTCCTATAAAATGTTTATTTACTGAAAAAAGGTATCCTTTAAAAGCTACCCTTCCCTCCACAGTCTTTCTCCATAGCTGTCATAGCCACCTCCCCTAGAATACTCTACTGTATCAGTAGTTCAAAAGTTCATAAGATTGATGCTTAGCAGCATTCTAGTTTTACTGTGTGCTATAGCAGATGTGGTTCACTACTACTGAATCTAAGCATATTCAAAAAGTGATTACTTGTTCAGGAAAAGTAAGATCCAATCACATACTAAGTAAATTATTAATTTTAGTCACAACCTGTTTTTATCTGCCACTGCAGTTATGATATCCAACAAAATATGTGGGTTTTTTTTTAAATCAAGGCCTCTCTCTATTATTTTAAGCACCTCAGGTTTTCTGAACTCCCTCATTTAGCTGCAGCCTTCTCCTGTGTGCAACTACTACTTCAATTCAAAATGTTCAGAGTGTAGATTGTAGGTTACAGCTATGTTTTTGGGCTAGTGAGTATGCTAGAAAGAGTGACATTGACAGGGACCTGGGTTTGCCTAATGTGGCTGTTACTTGGGTTGGCCAAAGAGGGTTAAAGTTTCAGCAATGGGTTCCAATGGTTGAAAGCATTAGAGATTTCCAACCACCTCACCTCACAATTGTGCACTGTGGTAGTAATGACCTGGGCACACTGACCAGGGTAGGATTGGAAATCTTAATAAAGGATACCTTTGTTCAAATAATGTATCTTTTCCCTTACACTGCATTTGTGTCCTCTAACATATGCCAGAGGCAGAAATGGAAGTGGTCAAATCAGCTCTGTCTGCAGATTGTTAAAGCCAGAAAACACGTTAATAAAACTATTTTAGCAGTCCTCAGAGATCAAAACATGGGCTATATGTACAATACCAACCTACAGTTTCACATGCATGGCATATATAGAAGAGCTGGTGTGCACTTTACAGATGAAGGCAACAGAGTGTTTCTCAGCAACTTGACACTCTGCATCCACTCTTATTTGTACTAAAGATATACACACAATAAAGACAATTACTGATTTTAAGTAGCGCTATGACTTTAAGGCCACAGTATAAATGGATGATTGGTTTCACCACGTGATGAATTTCAACTTGAGAGCCATGCACCTATGAATAAAGCTGTTGGTATCAGCCGAAACGCGTCAGGAATTACTGGCTTTTTTGAATTACGAGTGGCGAATAAAGTGCCTCTTTCAACAGTGAACTATGGTGTATGGCGCTTTTCTCTTTGGGGGAAACTTTTTTGTATATATATATATTTAGAGAGAGAGAGAGAGAGAGAGGCCTGCACCACCGGGAAAAGGGTAGAAATGCAGCGTATCTGTAACATATTGTGCATTTCTATTTGCGCACAAATTGCTGTCATGCACCAATGCAGGCACCCCTGCACTATGGTGCAACAGTGCCTGGATTGTGGGGATGATTGTTCTTGTGCAGAAAGGGACATCTTCCTGCACAAAAACAATCACAAGAGGGGTTTTCCTCTTTCTATGTGTGCTGCAGAATGCAGCACACATAGAAAGAGGAAAACATAGGGAGAAATAAAGATATTTCTCCCCGTTGCGTCACTCTTACACCACTCCTGAGATGGCATAGGAATGTGACACATTCTGAAACTTGTAAATCTGGGAATGCGTCAGATTCCTGTGGCTTCCATGGGTATTGCGTGGAAACACCCCAAGCAACAGCTGTGGAACTTCCCTTTCATGCAGTGTTATGTGGGAAAGCGGTCCATATTTACAAGGCCATGAAAAGCCACACAAGGTGGCTTTGTGTGGCCTTATAAATATGGGCTGGCATGCTGTGCCACTGGAGCATCAAAAAAATTATGCTCTGGTAGAGCAGTGTACCGATAGGGCCTCATAAATGAGGCCCTGGGTCTGCACAGATATTCCTCATTCAAGGGGGCTTAACTTGCAATTGTATGGTACCCATATTATGGGTGCAGAGTTTGTTCCCCATGAGTACTGAGCAACGCGTAAGGTTGTTGATCCTAGTGTGTAACGGGAAGCAGCGTAAACCACGACTCCCGAACAACGAAGCCGTGGACAACAAAAGCGTGCAGGGGGAATCACTGTAATTTATGGGGTGGGGGTTAGGGTGGTTTTAGGTTTTAGGGGAGGAGTGGGGGTCGCGGATATTTTAGGGGTGGGATGGGGGTTGGGGTGGTTTTAGGTTTTAGGGGTGGGGGGTCGTGGTAATTTTAGGGGCGGGGTGGGGGTCAGGAGGGTCGCATGCTGGAACCATGCATGCCATTCCACGCATGTTTTTACCAGGAATGCCTTTACAATGAAAGATTTGTTGTAAAGGCATTCGCAGTAGAAGGAATTAGTGATAACAATGCGGTTGTTGTTCCGACCGCATTGTTCAGGCATGCGTGGTTCCTGCATGCATTGTTCCGACATACATTCATGTGTAACAACTCGACCTTATCTGGAATAATGTTTTTATCTTCTACCTACTGTTGTATTCTTTGAACTCAAGCTGACTCCACTATAATTTTGAAAACAATTTCAGCAGTGTCTAGTTTCAATCTCACTTGAGGAATTATCCTGTTAAAGGCTAATATTAATTGGCCAGGTCATCAAGTGTGGAGTCTTTGAGTTGAGACCACAAGGCTGTGGAATTAATTGCCAAAATCTCTGCCTGGTACATGAGCATCTAGAATTTGATGAGTTTATTCATTCATGGCTAAAACAACTTAACAATTAAATGGAATCTTTTACAATGTCAGTTTTTCTCACACTCATTCTGGCAGTGCCAAGTGGCCCTCTGATATGTAGAGCACTGTAAAGATAGAACATGATAAGAAATATCGCTTGAGGCAGAAAGCCCCAGCAGGCTTGCATATTGTATCTTGTCTCTTGTTTGTGCAAAGTAAATGAAAAAAAACGGTGGGCCTTATTTACAAGACCTTTGCGCTACCGTTGCATCATTTTATTTTGTGCAATCTAGCACATTAGTACCGATGTGTCAGATTCTAAAAAATTATATCCTGACTGTACTTGAAAAGATTACCACCCAGATGAACGTGAAATAAAAGATGTTCAGGATTAGTTCATGCAAAATGCAGCACCACATTCAGACAAGATGAGTTGGCTCTGTCAATTAAGGTCTGCACTTTGAGCCTTAACTGTTGTACACCACTTACAGGCTCATTTTGAATAGATCATACTCTCTCAGTAGTAAGCGAGTCCATCAGTCAGTAATATATTCAAAACAGTACCTGTTATATGTCAATCAGACCCTTGCAAAGCATGCTGAAGGATGTTTGTGTGGAGTACATAAATGAGACTATGGTTCATGTCTATGGATTATAATTGTGTTGTGAGTGGAGCTGTGCAAAATTGTGCTTTCGTGGTTTTTACGCAAGGTCAAACCTTACAGGAAAAAAAAACAGTCTAGATGTCAGCAATATACAGTCCCACCACGATATTGTGGGCTGTTTTGCCAAATTTTGTAGTCTCAAAATATATAAATTACAGCCCAAAATTGCAAATTTTATAGTATTTTGTGACTGGCACTAAATGTGCCTGTTACAACAATACCATGGGCCAGATGTGGGGCCAGCAAACAAGCACTGCACAGCAGAAAAGAGGCTGAAGACAAATGTTTGATACCACAGAATACAGATTTAAAGGTTAAAACCACACGCTCTCTGTCAACACCTTTTAC
This sequence comes from Pleurodeles waltl, assembly GCF_031143425.1. Lineage (NCBI taxonomy): Eukaryota > Metazoa > Chordata > Amphibia > Caudata > Salamandridae > Pleurodeles > Pleurodeles waltl. Next base: position 1,084,111,868 of record NC_090440.1, on the reverse strand, counting down.
TCACACTTCTCAGCACCAAATACATGGTGCAGAAAGGAGCTGTTTTTTGGCCCCGCTAACAGGGGAACACCTACTTTGCTTACATTATACCTGGTGCAGGCATAATGTAACATAAAGGGTTACAAAGTGGTGCAATGCATGAGTTACTATACCTGCTTAGTCCCAATATCCTGCAGTCTTTTCCTCCTGGTTGCGTGTTACAGAGGATGGTGCTCCATGCAAAACGGAGAGACTAAGAAAACACCTCTTTCTTGCCTATCCATCTTTTATTAGCCAGTACGGCAACACAGGGTAAATTAAATGAGGGTTGCACAATGAGACTGTTTAAGATTTTTTACAAAAGTTCCAGTTTCAGAATTTTCCTGCAAATTGCGAAATCACAAAATCTTGAAGGGTCTGATTAGATTATCTCCAGCAGAAAGTGTTTTTCAGTGAGAAGTTTTCTGACAGAACTAGTCTACCGCAGGTGAAAAATATACAAAATCGCATAATGCAAGCAATTATACACAACACAAAATTTGGGAGTTTTGCAAATTTGATGATGTAATAAAAAAAATCAACCAGACCTTGCTTATAAGCATCCTGTGGTCACCAGGTACTTAGCTAAAACTTGCATATTCAGCAAAGGTGTGCAAAGTAGACCTGCAAACAAGTGTTTAATGGAACAGAATAATGATACAGAATGTAACGTTTTGAATCTGCTTTTTTTGTTTCCCTGACTACCTGACTCTCTTCGACTTGAGTGAAATGGCTGAGGCTCAGGCTATGGAACATAAATGCTCCTTGGTTCTTCTTAGCGATGCATTTCCAACTTTAACACCTGCCGAAGTGGAAGATTTCCTGTCCTCAGTTGTCCCAGATGTTATTGGCAACTTCCAAAATGACTCTGACTCTTGAAATTCGGCCTTTTTATGCCCCAAGTTAACATTTTAAATTGTCCTTTTATATAAGCTCAAGTGTCCTTTTCATTTGGCATTATTGACATTTTTATACATACATCTAAGGTTGAGTTTTAGTGGCTTTTATACATAATTACTCTTTGAACCACCTTCAACCGGCAAGGGGAGGGTGTTGTGTAGCCATTTTAGTTATAGCTCCATGCACATTATTTTAGCACACTAGGCCTGCCGCTGTGCACTTTAAACTAGATATATTTTATTCAGCTTCGTTTATTATTTTAGCAATAGCCACATTTACTGTCTTGTTTTATTTCTCTCTATCTAGCTATTCTTTGCTTAGGGCAGCACTGTGTTCTTAAACAAGCACTCTGTGCTTCTCTCAAGGCTACAGTAAGATAGGTTGCCAGTGAATGTGGTAAACCTTCTGTCTCTGGTTTTCATAGAAAGACACACATCCTCACGTAGGGATATTTTCTCAGAATATCAGTTGTTTTATTATAAAAACACTTCCTTCTCCCATACATGTTGGAGGGAGATTCCAGCCAGAGGACCATGACTGTATGCTGGTTGCTGAACTCTTCGTTACAGCTGCTTATGCAGACTTCAGGCCTTTGTTCAGGTATAGGAGATAATGGCCCTAATTCTAACCTTGGCGGACGGCGGAGGCCGTCCGCCAAGGTACCGCCGTCAGAACACCGCACCGCGGTCGAAAGACCGCTGCAGTGATTCTGACATTTGCCCTGGGCTGGCGGGCGGCCGCCAAAAGGCCGCCCGCCAGCCCAGGGCAAATCAACCTTCCCACTAGGATGCCGGCTCAGAATTGAGCCGGCGGAGTGGGAAGGTGCGACGGGTGCAGTTGCACCCGTCGCGTATTTCAGTGTCTGCTAGGCAGACACTGAAATACTTTGTGGGGCCCTCTTACGGGGGCCCCTGCCGTGCCCATGCCATTGGCATGGGCACAGCAGGGGCCCCCAGGGGCCCCGCGGCACCCCCTATCGCCATCCTGTTCCTGGCGGGCGAACCGCCAGGAACAGGATGGCGGTAGGGGGTGTCAGAATCCCCCATGGCGGCGCAGCAAGCTGCGCCGCCATGGGGGATTCTAAGGGCAGCGGTAAACCCCCAGGGGCCCCGCGGCACCCCCTACCGCCATCCTGTTCCTGGCGGGCGAACCGCCAGGAACAGGATGGCGGTAGGGGGTGTCAGAATCCCCCATGGCGGCGCAGCAAGCTGCGCCGCCATGGGGGATTCTAAGGGCAGCGGTAAACCGCCGGTTTACCCTTTCTGGCCGCGGCTGAACCGCCGCGGTCAGAATGCCCTGCGGGGCACCGCCGGGGTCAGAATCACCCCCAATGTCTTCCCAGGGGAACCTGAAGGGCAGAACTAGAGCTTAACATGCTGTGCTCCAATATAGCTTAGATAGGAACTAGTCTATTGACTCTAGTGACAATATGGTAGCATTATTTTTATGCTTTACTCTCCTTGTCACAATTTTAAACTTGTCAGCTTTATCATCCTGGGTATTGCAGTACATGCTGTATTGACTAAGATGCAGTCGCTTCATTAAAACCTTATTGAAACATATACTGCCTCTGCTTGTCATGTATATATGAGACTAATGTAACTGAGAGAAAAGGATGAGACCTGAGTAATCACGATTTCCTTGAGGAGTCAATTGTGTCATGCACTCGGCTGCCCAGGCATCCCTGCTCTTGGGTAGAGATGAGGCACTGCTAGTTAGTCAGAGCAAAACCCGGATTGGGGCGGCAGGTGTTACCTGTAGTGGGTTAAGACTCAGTCTCCCACACTGCAGGCAATTCTGCCGCTGAAATCCAGTAGTCCCATTAGAATAATGAGAACCTACGTGACATAAGTAAAAATAGCCCTCAGATCCTAAGCAAGCCATCTACTATTGTACCAGTAAAAATGAACGCAAGAGGACTTGGAGAAGTGTTTTTGGTGGAGATGGACCCTGGCCACAAAGTGAACTTCCTCCATACAAAAAGTATTTTCTGCTGAAATGTGCAAACCAAGCGAAGATGCATCTGCTCGAGAAAAGAATACTATTGGCTATGTGCAGCTCTTGTCTCATAATGCCACTTAAGTGAGAGAGCATAACTGAATTGTGCCATTATGAAGTTTAGATATGTCAATGAAATTGTAATCATGACAACATGTATATATTGTGTGGTAAAATAGTATTGATGTAAATGTGGTACAAAGAAAGCCACGTAATTGAAATGCACTCATGAGTGGAAATGTAGACATGTTATATGCAAGTCACATGTATGCAACTTTATTCAAATGCATTGTTATTATATTTTAGTTAAATTATATTTTCATAGTTATTCTTCATTTATTGCATATATATTCACATATTCGAATGTGCATTGCGTTCTTTGTTAAGTTGGCTCAAGTTAAGGCCTGAAATGGTTTTCTGTGTTTAACCTTCAAAGTTGAATTTTGCACTCGCTGCATATTTCTTTATTTGCTCTCTAGGTAATGAAGAGATAATTGCTAGCCTTAGATGAAGGGGTATTGGAAGACAGCTTGCCAAGGACAGGGAATTTTAATGAGAAGCCAAGAAGAAGAACTCCCCTCCGGATTCCTAGACACTGGAGTGATCCAATGTCATCCTAATGCTTGGTCCGGGAGATGAAAGGCTAATGAGAGTAACACATTTCAAACTGTGCAAGAGTGTTCTGCAGAGATTAAAGTGGTGTTAAGTTAGTTAGAAAGGCAGATTATTTTTATCCTTTGACTAGAGTGGACCGTTACAGGCTTAAGGCCAGATTTACCAAAAAGTGGCTCAGCACAGTGCTGTGCCAAAATTCGCTGTGTTGTGCCACTTTAGAAATGCATGCGCACCCCTGTATTTCCCCCTGCATCGGCACTAAATTCAGTTGCCAGAGCCAATGCAGGCACCCCTGCATCATAGCATAAGGGTAACTGCATTAAGGGGATTGATTGTTTATGTGCAGGATGGTGTCCCTACCTGCATATAAACAATCTTCAATGGCAATTTTGGCACTTCTATGTGTTTTGAAGGATCGTTTATGTGCAGGAAGGTGTCCCTTCCTGCACGTCAGCAATAATTCATGGCTTTTTGCTCTTTCTATGTGTGCTGAAGAATGCAGCACACATGGAAAAAGCAAAAATGAGGAGGAATAAAAGTATACCTTCTCAATGTGCCATTCTGGGGTGACAGTAGTTTTTGGTGCTGCCACAGATTTACGCCTTCTTGTAATTCTGGGGCAGCGTCAAAAGCACTGGATGTTGCAGTGGAATGCCCACAGCAACACCCAGTGCATGCCCCTTTGACACAGAAAACTGCATTGGAGAGGGGCCGATATTGACAAGGTGGCATTAACCCCTTCGCTGCCAGGCCTTTTCCCCCTCCTGTGCCGAGCCTTTTTTTGGCTATTTGGAGCAGTTCGCGCTTAGGCCCTCATAACTTTTTGTTCACGTAAGCTACCCACGCCAAATTTGCGTCCTTTTTTTCCAACATCCTAGGGATTCTAGAGGTACCCAGACTTTGTGGGTTCCCCAGAAGGAGGCCAAGAAATTAGCCAAAAAACAGTGAAAATTTCATTTCTTTAAAAAAATTTGGAAAAATGGGCTGCAGAAGAAGGCTTGTGGTTTTTTCCCTGAAAAGGGCATCAACAAAGGGTTTGTGGTGATAAAATCACCAGCTTCCCAGCTTTCAGGAACAGGCAGACTTGAATCAGAAAACCCAATTTTTCAACCCAATTTTGGCATTTTACTGGGACATACCCCATTTTTACGATTTTTTGTGCTTTCAGCCTCCTTCCAGTCAGTGACAGAAATGGGCATGAAACCAACGCTGGATCCCATAAACCGCAACATTTCTGAAAAGTAGACAATATTCTGAATTCAGCAAGGGGTAATTTGTGTAGATCCTACAAGGGTTTCCTACAGAAAATAACAACTGAAAAAGAAAAATATTGAAATTGAGGTGAAAAAAACATAAATTTTTCTCTAAGTTTTACTCTGTAACTTTTTCCTGCAATGTCAGATTTTCGAAAGCAATATACCGTTACGTCTGCTGGACTCTTCTGGTTGCGGGGATATATAGGGCTTGTAGGTTCATCAAGAACTCTAGGTACCCAGAGCCAATAAATGACCTGCACCCTGCAGTGGGTTTTCATTCTATGCCGGGTATACAGCAATTCATTTGCTGAAATATAAAGAGTAAAAAATAGCTATCATGAAAACCTTTGTATTTCCAAAATGGGCACAAGATAAGGTGTTGAGAAGCAGTGGTTATTTGCACATCTCTGAATTCCGGGGTGCCCATACTAGCATGTGAATTACAGGGCATTTCTCAAATAGACGTCTTTTTTACACACTGTCTTACATTTGGAAGGGAAAAATGTAGAGAAAGACAAGGGGCAATAACACTTGTTTTGCTATTCTATGTTCCCCCAAGTCTCCCGATAAAAATGATACCTCACTTGTGTGGGTAGGCCTAGCGCCCGCGACAGGAAACGCCCCAAAGCGCAACGTGGACACATCACAGAAAACAGACCTGTTTTTAGCAAAGTGCCTACCTGTAGATTTTGGCCTCTAGCTCAGCCGCCACCTAGGGAAACCTACCAAACCTGTGCATTTCTGAAAACTAGAGACCTAGGGGAATCCAAGATGGGGTGATTTGTGTGGCTCGGACCAGGTTCTGTTACCCAGAATCCTTTGCAAACCTCAAAATTTGGCTAAAAAAACACATGTTCCTCACATTTCTGTGGCAGAAAGTTCTGGAATCTGAGAGGAGCCACAAATTTCCTTCCACCCAGCGTTCCCCCACGTCTCCCGATAAAAATGATACCTCACTTGTGTGGGTAGGCCTAGCGCCCGCGACAGGAAACACCCCAAAGCGCAATGTGGACACATCACAGAAAACAGACCTGTTTTTAGCAAAGTGCCTACCTGTAGATTTTGGCCTCTAGCTAAGCCGCCACCTAGGGAAACCTACCAAACCTGTGCATTTCTGAAAACTAGAGACCTAGGGGAATCCAAGATGGGGTGATTTGTGTGGCTCGGACCAGGTTCTGTTACCCAGAATCCTTTGCAAACCTCAAAATTTGGCTAAAAAAACACATGTTCCTCACATTTCTGTGGCAGAAAGTTCTGGAATCTGAGAGGAGCCACAAATTTCCTTCCACCCAGCGTTCCCCCACGTCTCCCGATAAAAATGATACCTCACTTGTGTGGGTAGGCCTAGCGCCCGCGACAGGAAACACCCCAAAGCGCAATGTGGACACATCACAGAAAACAGACCTGTTTTTAGCAAAGTGCCTACCTGTAGATTTTGGCCTCTAGCTCAGCCGCCACCTAGGGAAACCTACCAAACCTGTGCATTTCTGAAAACTAGAGACCTAGGGGAATCCAAGGAGGGGTGATTTGTGTGGCTCGGACCAGGTTCTGTTACCCAGAATCCTTTGCAAACCTCAAAATTTGGCTAAAAAAACACATGTTCCTCACATTTCTGTGGCAGAAAGTTCTGGAATCTGAGAGGAGCCACAAATTTCCTTCCACCCAGCGTTCCCCCACGTCTCCCGATAAAAATGATACCTCACTTGTGTGGGTAGGCCTAGCGCCCGCGACAGGAAACGCCCCAAAGCGCAACGTGGACACATCACAGAAAACAGACCTGTTTTTAGCAAAGTGCCTACCTGTAGATTTTGGCCTCTAGCTCAGCCGCCACCTAGGGAAACCTACCAAACCTGTGCATTTCTGAAAACTAGAGACCTAGGGGAATCCAAGGAGGGGTGACTGGCGGGGCTCGGACCAGGTTCTGTTACCCAGAATCCTTTGCAAAGCTCAAAAATTGGCTAAAAAAACCACATGTTCCTCACATTTCTGTGGCAGAAAGTTCTGGAATCTGGGAGGAGCCACAAATTTCCTTCCACCCAGCGTTCCTCCAAGTCTCCCGATAAAAATGATACCTCACTTGCGTGGGTAGGCCTAGCGCCCGCGACAGGAAACGCCCCAAAGCGCAACGTGGACACCACCAAAATTTTGGAAGAAAACAGAGGTGTTTTTTGCGAAGTGACTACCTGTAGATTTTGGCCTCTAGCTCAGCCGGCACCTAGGGAAACCTACCAAACCTGTACATTTCTGAAAACTAGAGACCTAGGGGAATCCAAGGAGGGGTGACTGGCGGGGCTCGGACCAGGTTCTGTTACCCAGAATCCTTTGCAAAGCTCAAAATTTGGCTAAAAAAACACATGTTCCTCACATTTCTGTGGCAGAAAGTTCTGGAATCTGAGAGGAGCCACAAATTTCCTTCCACCCAGCGTTCCCCCACTTCTCCCGATAAAAATGATACCTCACTTGTGTGGGTAGGCCTAGCGCCCACGACAGGAAACGCCCCAAAGCGCAACGTGGACACATCACAGAAAATAGACCTGTTTTTAGCAAAGTGCCTACCTGTAGATTTTGGCCTCTAGCTCAGCCGCCACCTAGGGAAACCTACCAAACCTGTGCATTTCTGAAAACTAGAGACCTAGGGGAATCCAAGGAGGGGTGACTGGTGGGGCTCGGACCAGGTTCTGTTACCCAGAATCCTTTGCAAAGCTCAAAAATTGGCTAAAAAAAACACATGTTCCTCACATTTCTGTGGCAGAAAGTTCTGGAATCTGGGAGGAGCCACAAATTTCCTTCCACCCAGCGTTCCTCCAAGTCTCCCGATAAAAATGATACCTCACTTGCGTGGGTAGGCCTAGCGCCCGCGACAGGAAACGCCCCAAAGCGCAACGTGGACACCACCAAAATTTTGGAAGAAAACAGAGGTGTTTTTTGCGAAGTGACTACCTGTAGATTTTGGCCTCTAGCTCAGCCGGCACCTAGGGAAACCTACCAAACCTGTACATTTCTGAAAACTAGAGACCTAGGGGAATCCAAGGAGGGGTGACTGGCGGGGCTCGGACCAGGTTCTGTTACCCAGAATCCTTTGCAAAGCTCAAAATTTGGCTAAAAAAACACATGTTCCTCACATTTCTGTGGCAGAAAGTTCTGGAATCTGAGAGGAGCCACAAATTTCCTTCCACCCAGCGTTCCCCCACGTCTCCCGATAAAAATGATACCTCACTTGTGTGGGTAGGCCTAGCGCCCGCGACAGGAAACGCCCCAAAGCGCAACGTGGACACATCACAGAAAATAGACCTGTTTTTAGCAAAGTGCCTACCTGTAGATTTTGGCCTCTAGCTCAGCCGCCACCTAGGGAAACCTACCAAACCTGTGCATTTCTGAAAACTAGAGACCTAGGGGAATCCAAGATGGGGTGATTTGTGTGGCTCGGACCAGGTTCTGTTACCCAGAATCCTTTGCAAACCTCAAAATTTGGCTAAAAAAACACATGTTCCTCACATTTCTGTGGCAGAAAATTCTGGAATCTGAGAGGGGCCACAAATTTCCTTCCACCCAGCGTTCCCCCACGTCTCCCGATAAAAATGATACCTCACTTGTGTGGGTAGGCCTAGCGCCCGCGACAGGAAACGCCCCAAAGCGCAACGTGGACACATCACAGAAAATAGACCTGTTTTTAGCAAAGTGCCTACCTGTAGATTTTGGCCTCTAGCTCAGCCGCCACCTAGGGAAACCTACCAAACCTGTGCATTTCTGAAAACTAGAGACCTAGGGGAATCCAAGATGGGGTGATTTGTGTGGCTCGGACCAGGTTCTGTTACCCAGAATCCTTTGCAAACCTCAAAATTTGGCTAAAAAAACACATGTTCCTCACATTTCTGTGGCAGAAAATTCTGGAATCTGAGAGGGGCCACAAATTTCCTTCCACCCAGCGTTCCCCCACGTCTCCCGATAAAAATGATACCTCACTTGTGTGGGTAGGCCTAGCGCCCGCGACAGGAAACGCCCCAAAGCGCAATGTGGACACATCACAGAAAACAGACCTGTTTTTAGCAAAGTGCCTACCTGTAGATTTTGGCCTCTAGCTCAGCCGCCACCTAGGGAAACCTACCAAACCTGTGCATTTCTGAAAACTAGAGACCTAGGGGAATCCAAGATGGGGTGATTTGTGTGGCTCGGACCAGGTTCTGTTACCCAGAATCCTTTGCAAACCTCAAAATTTGGCTAAAAAAACACATGTTCCTCACATTTCTGTGGCAGAAAGTTCTGGAATCTGAGAGGAGCCACAAATTTCCTTCCACCCAGCGTTCCCCCACGTCTCCCGATAAAAAGGATACCTCACTTGTGTGGGTAGGCCTAGCGCCCGCGACAGGAAACACCCCAAAGCGCAATGTGGACACATCACAGAAAACAGACCTGTTTTTAGCAAAGTGCCTACCTGTAGATTTTGGCCTCTAGCTCAGCCGCCACCTAGGGAAACCTACCAAACCTGTGCATTTCTGAAAACTAGAGACCTAGGGGAATCCAAGGAGGGGTGATTTGTGTGGCTCGGACCAGGTTCTGTTACCCAGAATCCTTTGCAAACCTCAAAATTTGGATAAAAAAACACATGTTCCTCACATTTCTGTGGCAGAAAGTTCTGGAATCTGAGAGGAGCCACAAATTTCCTTCCACCCAGCGTTCCCCCACGTCTCCCGATAAAAATGATACCTCACTTGTGTGGGTAGGCCTAGCGCCCGCGACAGGAAACGCCCCAAAGCGCAACGTGGACACATCACAGAAAACAGACCTGTTTTTAGCAAAGTGCCTACCTGTAGATTTTGGCCTCTAGCTCAGCCGCCACCTAGGGAAACCTACCAAACCTGTGCATTTCTGAAAACTAGAGACCTAGGGGAATCCAAGGAGGGGTGACTGGCGGGGCTCGGACCAGGTTCTGTTACCTAGAATCCTTTGCAAAGCCCAAAAATTGGCTAAAAAAAACACATGTTCCTCACATTTCTGTGGCAGAAAGTTCTGGAATCTGGGAGGAGCCACAAATTTCCTTCCACCCAGCGTTCCTCCAAGTCTCCCGATAAAAATGATACCTCACTTGCGTGGGTAGGCCTAGCGCCCGCGACAGGAAACGCCCCAAAGCGCAACGTGGACACCACCAAAATTTTGGAAGAAAACAGAGGTGTTTTTTGCGAAGTGACTACCTGTAGATTTTGGCCTCTAGCTCAGCCGGCACCTAGGGAAACCTACCAAACCTGTACATTTCTGAAAACTAGAGACCTAGGGGAATCCAAGGAGGGGTGACTGGCGGGGCTCGGACCAGGTTCTGTTACCCAGAATCCTTTGCAAAGCTCAAAATTTGGCTAAAAAAACACATGTTCCTCACATTTCTGTGGCAGAAAGTTCTGGAATCTGAGAGGAGCCACAAATTTCCTTCCACCCAACGTTCCCCCACGTCTCCCGATAAAAATGATACCCCACTTGTGTGGGTAGGCCTAGCGCCCGCGACAGGAAACGCCCCAAAGCGCAACGTGGACACATCACAGAAAATAGACCTGTTTTTAGCAAAGTGCCTACCTGTAGATTTTGGCCTCTAGCTCAGCCGCCACCTAGGGAAACCTACCAAACCTGTGCATTTCTGAAAACTAGAGACGTAGGGGAATCCAAGGAGGGGTGACTGGCGGGGCTCGGACCAGGTTCTGTTACCCAGAATCCTTAGCAAAGCTCAAAAATTGGCTAAAAAAAACACATGTTCCTCACATTTCTGTGGCAGAAAGTTCTGGAATCTGGGTGGAGCCACAAATTTCCTTCCACCCAGCGTTCCTCCAAGTCTCCCGATAAAAATGATACCTCACTTGCGTGGGTAGGCCTAGCGCCCGCGACAGGAAACGCCCCAAAGCGCAACGTGGACACCACCAAAATTTTGGAAGAAAACAGAGGTGTTTTTTGCGAAGTGACTACCTGTAGATTTTGGCCTCTAGCTCAGGCGGCACCTAGGGAAACCTACCAAACCTGTACATTTCTGAAAACTAGAGACCTAGGGGAATCCAAGGAGGGGTGACTGGCGGGGCTCGGACCAGGTTCTGTTACCCAGAATCCTTTGCAAAGCTCAAAATTTGGCTAAAAAAACACATGTTCCTCACATTTCTGTGGCAGAAAGTTCTGGAATCTGAGAGGAGCCACAAATTTCCTTCCACCCAGCGTTCCCCCACGTCTCCTGATAAAAATGATACCTCACTTGTGTGGGTAGGCCTAGCGCCCGCGACAGGAAACGCCCCAAAGCGCAACGTGGACACATCACAGAAAATAGACCTGTTTTTAGCAAAGTGCCTACCTGTAGATTTTGGCCTCTAGCTCAGCCGCCACCTAGGGAAACCTACCAAACCTGTGCATTTCTGAAAACTAGAGACCTAGGGGAATCCAAGGAGGGGTGACTGGCGGGGCTCGGACCAGGTTCTGTTACCCAGAATCCTTTGCAAAGCTAAAAAATTGGCTAAAAAAAACACATGTTCCTCACATTTCTGTGGCAGAAAGTTCTGGAATCTGGGAGGAGCCACAAATTTCCTTCCACCCAGCGTTCCTCCAAGTCTCCCGATAAAAATGATACCTCACTTGCGTGGGTAGGCCTAGCGCCCGCGACAGGAAACGCCCCAAAGCGCAACGTGGACACCACCAAAATTTTGGAAGAAAACAGAGGTGTTTTTTGCGAAGTGACTACCTGTAGATTTTGGCCTCTAGCTCAGCCGGCACCTAGGGAAACCTACCAAACCTGTACATTTCTGAAAACTAGAGACCTAGGGGAATCCAAGGAGGGGTGACTGGCGGGGCTCGGACCAGGTTCTGTTACCCAGAATCCTTTGCAAAGCTCAAAATTTGGCTAAAAAAACACATGTTCCTCACATTTCTGTGGCAGAAAGTTCTGGAATCTGAGAGGAGCCACAAATTTCCTTCCACCCAGCGTTCCCCCACGTCTCCCGATAAAAATGATACCTCACTTGTGTGGGTAGGCCTAGCGCCCGCGACAGGAAACGCCCCAAAGCGCAACGTGGACACATCACAGAAAATAGACCTGTTTTTAGCAAAGTGCCTACCTGTAGATTTTGGCCTCTAGCTCAGCTGCCACCTAGGGAAACCTACCAAACCTGTGCATTTCTGAAAACTAGAGACCTAGGGGAATCCAAGATGGGGTGATTTGTGTGGCTCGGACCAGGTTCTGTTACCCAGAATCCTTTGCAAACCTCAAAATTTGGCTAAAAAAACACATGTTCCTCACATTTCTGTGGCAGAAAGTTCTGGAATCTGAGAGGGGCCACAAATTTCCTTCCACCCAGCGTTCCCCCACGTCTCCCGATAAAAATGATACCTCACTTGTGTGGGTAGGCCTAGCGCCCGCGACAGGAAACGCCCCAAAGCGCAGCGTGGACACATCACATTTTTTCATTGAAAACAGTGCCTACCTGTAGTTTTTGGCCTGTAGCTCAGCCAGCACCTAGGGAAACCTACCAAACCTGTGCATTTCTGAAAACTAGAGACCTAGGGGAATCCAAGATGGGGTGACTTGAGGGGCTCTGACCAGGTTCTGTTACCCAGAATCCTTTCCAAACCTCAAATTTTGGCTAAAAAAACGCATTTTTCACACATTTCGGTGACAGAAAGTTCTGGAATCTGAGTGGAGCCACAAATTTCCTTCCACCCAGCGTTCCCCCAAGTCTCCCGATAAAAATGATACCTCAGTTGTGTGGGTGGGCCAGGTGCCTCCAACAGAATAAGGCCCAAAACTTGTAGAGATACAGGGGATAGTACTGCGAGTTTATAAGGACATATTCTTTTATACATCTTTAGACTGACTCTGCTTTGGGGACCCACATACGTGAGGTGTCATTTTATTTGGGAGACTGAGGGGAACACTGGGGAGAAGGAATTTTGTGCTGGAGTGGTGATCGTACGAAGAAAAGTCAGGAAAATATGCTTTTTTTAAGCACATTTTGAGGTTTACAGAGGAGTCTGGGTAAGAAAATGTTGGGGGATCCACGCAAGCCACTCCTCCCTGGACTCCTTGGGGTGTCTAGTTTTAAAAAATGTCTGGGTTTGGTAGGTTTCCCTAGATGAAGGCCGCACACAGGACCAAAAACATAGGTGCCCTCTCCCCCCCCCAAACACAGGTAGTTTTGTAATATATCGTTTTGATGTGCCCACATACGTCCGTGATGTGCCAAACACTAAAATTTTGAAAAGAAACACACTTAGGTTATGTGAAAAAGACCCCTCACCCACCAACCAAGTTGGTGGCATGCTTCATCATCGGGGTCCCACCTGAGGCACCTAGCGTGTCATAGGTGTGCTGCGACGCCTGATTACAGCGGAGCAGGTTTGGTCATTTTTACCACACATACTGGTTGGATTTGGCACGAGGGTGAGTGGTGCTTCAGTGGATCAAATTTTACTAACAAGAGCTTTCACAAAAATGAAAAGCACTGTTAGTAACTGAAAGGCAAAAAACTGAACCAATGACTCACAGCTCGTGAGCTGTAAAGCCGCGACAAGGCACCGACCGCTTTACAGTCCATTCACACAACTTTCATACATGACACACACAAGGCCATTCACACCGCCAGCCACGGGCCCAGCACATTACAACACTCACATCGACAGACAGCGCCACTCAAGGGCCCATCACTTACATACGCCCACATGCCTGATACAACAATCATACCAGCTGATGGGAGTGTGTGGACTGGTGTTTGGCTGGCAGTGTGTTGCAGTAGCCAACATCAAGTCAATATGTACAGTCTCAGCCAAGCCCCACTCCACACACAATGGCATCATATATTTATTTTTTTTTAAACAGAGGAACCCCTAACTAAGTAGAAAGAATTACAAAACAACAAACACAAAAGCTCTAACTAAGAACATGACAGAAATGCTAACCATGAAACTAAACACATGAAAATACAAAACAGACATGAGTTTACACTCATGGTTGTTCCCAGAAATTCTTCTGGGTGTGGTAATTCTTAAAACAAGCACCGACACACAGCCCAGGCTTTGAAGGACAATCTGGGCAGTACATTCGAGACTCCCTCCGGATACCTCTTCGAAAACACACTCTACATTTCTTAGCTGGAAAGTCTTTTTTGGGTGTGGGAGGAATGTGCTCAGCAAAGTGGCGATCTTTCAATCTAGCCACATCCTCCACCACTGCTTCTCTAGGAACTCTGGCCTGTTCCACCACAATAAGGCTCTCTATCACTGACTCCTGAAATTTCACAAATGTCATCTTTGAGTCTGGAGACCTATCCCTAAACACAATAAAAGCATTGAAGGTTGCTAAGTGGAAGAGGTGAAGTGCTAACTTCTTATACCAAACATAAGACTTACGAATAGCAGTATAAGGTTCCAACCTCTGGTCAACTCTATCTACACCTCCCATGTGCTTATTATAATCTAAAATGCACACAGGTTTGCGCACTTCAGCAACCTGGCCCCAAACAGTCACAGGGGAAGTACTCTCATCATGGATGGTACTTAGCATGTAGACATCCCTCTTGTCTGAAAATTTCAAAGCTAGCAGCTCCTCGTTCCGCAAGGCACAGCACTGTCCCCTCTCAAGTTTTTTACAGACAAGCTCCCTTGGATAGCCTTTCCGGTTAGAACGGATTGTGCCACAAGCAACTGTGTCCACTCTAAACAATTCCTTGAACAACTGCACACCAGTGTAGAAGTTATCTACATACAAATGGTGACCTTTGTTGAACAGTCGTCTACCAAGATCCCACACTATTTTCTCAGTAACTCCAAAAGTGGGAGGACAACCAGGGGGGTCAATATTGGAATCCCTACCAGTGTACACACGGAAACTATACACATATCCTGTCCTACTTTCAGACAGCATATACAATTTAATTCCATATCGTGCCCTTTTGCTAGGAATGTACTGCCTAAAAACCAAACGACCCTTGAAGAGGACCAAAGACTCGTCCACACTTATCGCTTTGCCTGGAACATAGACCTCCGAAAACCGATCTACAAAATGATCAAGGACAGGCCGAATCTTAAAAAGACGGTCAGAATCTGGGTGATCTCGTGGCAAGGCTAATGCATTGTCAACAAAATGCAGCATCCTAAGAAGAAGCAAATACCGATTACAACTCATGGTAGCTGGAAATATAGCTGTTGCCATCAAGGGACTAGTAGACCAATAAGAAGCCAGTGACGGCTTCCTTATCAACCCCATCAAAAAAGTCAAACCCAAAAACTTTTTTATCTCCTCCAAATTTGTGGGAATCCACTGGGAAGCTCTAGAGTGTGGCCTAAGTCTAGCAGCGTTGTCCCTCAAATGCTGCTCCGCATACAAATTAGTCTGCTCAACAATCTCTTCCAAAAACACATCATCCATGAATAACTCAAAGAAATTGATAGGCATAAAGTTCTCTGTATTGGCGTTACACCCCGGGAGACCAGTAAAGGCAGGCAACTCTGGCTGCTCCATGTTTGGGGCAACCCAGACATCAGGTCTTCTAACGGGAAACCTTTCAGCCCCAGGTTGCTGCACTATTGGCACATCAATGTCCTCCTCTAAAACAGAACCTTCATCTGCACTGAGTGTGGCTTCATCATCAGAAGATTCCCCTCCAACAGAAACATCACTGCCAGAATCTCTGACTTCCTCCTCTGCCTCAGATGCAGAGTCCGTCTCATAGTCATGATCAGACTGTGACTCAAAAAGCATACCAACCACCTGCTGAGCGGTCATCCTGCGGCTAGCCATGATCTCTCCTGCTAAAATTAACTGGACAAATTCACCACCAACAACCAGCACTGTGTAAGACAAGTAACAAAGTGTAGCTTTGTTAGTAAGAGTTACAAACTCAAAAACTATACTGCTCACTTGCCTGAAAAAGCTTGATTCACCAGCAACTACACAGCAATCACCAATGATATCCCACTAAAAAGAAAGAAAGAAAGGCAAATTAGAAATAAGACAAAACAAATATCATTGTGCACAAACCTAAGGACAATTTCACACACAATCCTGCATTTAGTACACCCCCTACAAACATGTCATTCATGCATGGCAACAATACTCCTTTGGAGTAAATTGTTTTTACTTACCTAAAACATGCAACTGTGCAAACTGCAGGTCAACCACCGCCAAAACCGCAAGGAGCCACAGCAAATAAAGCAAAAGCTTTGAACTAGAACAAAAAGGAGGAAAACATTTTTTATCACAAATGCAAAGACTTCTTAGAAATTGGTGCCTAAGTGGATTCTGCCATAGGGGCAGATGGGCCTACTAAAAAAATAGGCCTGTCTGCCCCAAGGAAGCCAAAAAATACCTTTAGTACTGTGTCCCCATGGAGAGCGACCCTTGCCAAAGGGGACAGCCCTCAAACAAAAAAAAACAAAAAAAACACACACACACTATCCCTGGTGTCTACGTGGCTTCTGCCCCCCTTGGGGGCAGGTGGGTCTAGAAAAATAGGCCCATCTGCCCCCAGGGGGGGCAGAAATGGCCAACAGGTCAATGCCCCCCTTGGGAGGGCGCCCCGTGCCCAAGGGGACGCCCCCCCACAAAAATAAACACATAAAAAAAATTCCCTGGCGTTCTAGTGGTTTCTGCCCCCCTTGGGGGCAGATCAGCCTAAAAATAATAGGCTGATCTGTCTCCAAGGGGTGCAGAAATGGCCTGGGTACATGTGCCCCCAAAGTGGGGGGCGACCCTTGCCCAAGCCCCCCCCCATCCACTAACACACACACACACACACACTATCCCTGGTGTCTACGTGGCTTCTGTCCCCCTTGGGGGCAGGTGGGTCTAGAAAAATAGGCCCATCTGCCCCCAGGGGGGGCAGAAATGGCCAACAGGTCAATGCCCCCCTTGGGGGGGCGCCCCGTGCCCAAGGGGACGCCCCCCCACAAAAATAAACACATAAAAAAACATCCCTGGCGTTCTAGTGGTTTCTGCCCCCCTTGGGGGCAGATCAGCCTAAAAATAATAGTCTGATCTGCCCTCAAGGGGGGCAGAAATGGCTCTAAAAGACATGCCCCCCAAAGGGGAGCGACCCTTGCCCAAGGGGGCGCCCCCCATCCACTACACACACAATCCCTGGTGCCTAAGTGGCTTCTGCCCCCCTTGGGGGCAGATGGACCTAAAAAAAATAGGCCGATTTGCCCCCAAGGGGGGTAGAAAAGGCCAACAGTTCTCTGCCCCCTTGGGGGGGCGCCCCTTGCCCAAGGGGGCACCCCCCCCCACATAAATACACATAAAAATAAAAAACCCTGGTGATCTAGTGTTTTCTGCCCCCCTTGGGGGCAGATCTGGCTAAAAAGTAGCCAATCTGCCCTCAAGGGGGGCAGAAATGGCCCTAAAGGACATGCCCCCCACAGGGGAGCGACCCTTGCCCAAGGGGGCGCCCCCCCATTCACTACACACACAATCCCCGGTGCCTAAGTGGCTTCTGCCCCCCTTGGGGGCAGATGGACCTAAAAAAAATAGGCCGATCTGCCCCCAAGGGGGGCAGAAAAGGCCAACAGTTCTCTGCCCCCTTGGGGGGGGCGCCCCTTGCCCAAGGGGGCACCCCCCCCAACATAAATGCACAGAAAATATAAATCCCTGGTGATCCAGTGGTTTCTGCCCCCCTTTGGGGCAGATCCGCCTAAAAAGTAGGCCAATCTGCCCCAAGGGGGGCAGAAATGGCCATAACACACATGCCCCCCAAAGGGGAGCGACCCTTGCTCAAGGGGCCGCTCCCCGACACAGAAACAAGAAAGTGAAACAAAAAAAAGAAAATCCCTGGCGTCTAGTGGGCATTCCTGCTGCCCGATCGCAATGCGATCGGGCAGCAGGAATGCTCAAAGAGACACCGGGGGAAAGGAAAAGCCTTTCCTTTCCCCCGGTGCCTCTTTAGCCCAAACCCCCCACCCACCGGGAAGAGGAACTCACCTCTTCTCCGTTCGCCGCACAGGAAGCAAAGTGCTTCCTGTGCGGCGAAATCCCCATAATGAAGTCAGCGCGCGATCGCGCGCTGACGTCATTATGGGGGGGTGGGGGGGGGTGGGGGGTGGAAGGGGAAGGGCTTCCCCTTCCATCCCTGACTTTGGGGGGTGGGGGGAAGCACACAGAGGGAGCGAGAGCGCTCCCTCTGGGCTGTGTGCCGAGGACGTAGTGGTTACGTCCTCGGCACAGCAGCACTGTGCCGCAGGACGTAACCACTACGTCTGCGGCACAGAAGGGGTTAAGCCACAAAAAGTGGCTTAGTGCTGCACAATCAATTTAGTGCACTGCACTGCACCACCAAAGCGTCACAAAAAGTGATGCTCCAGTGGAACTAAAGCCTTGTAAATCTGTCCTGTAGAGAGGTACATATCTCTTGTCCTTTGTTTTGGCTCATGTAGTTTTATGTTCCTCACATCTCCCTTTCAGAACTTTTACTGATGTTTCTGTGATGCAGACACTTTTGATTCATTTTCTATTTCCATAAATTAGAGAATTCTTAGGATTCCCCTAACCTAATAGATTGGTTAGATTTCTTTAGATTCAAGGGTGAGGCGGGAAAATCAAAAATTGGACTATGAACACCAAGTGCTGTTTCTTATCTTTTGCATTACTGCCACTGAGATTCCGGTATGCCTTATGCTTGTACAATACAATTTGATTCAAAGCTTTTATTCACCTTTGGTGATTCTGTACTTATATGGTATGCTTTTGAGACTCATTTACATAAGTATGGCTTTGAATTGGTAATAAATCTTTTGAACTTTAATTTTGCATCTGAGATTCAATGTGTGGCCAAATGGGTTATACTGTAAATTGATAGAAATTGTTTTGATGTGTCTCTCTTTACCACTTGGAACTCCTAAAAGGATTCATTGGATAAAAAAAAAATAGTGAATGAGCCAGATGCTGGGTCAGAGATGTTTAGGATCCTGAAGAAAAGAGAGCTATAACCCTGTTTTCCAGATTACTTATATCCTACAGCGCAGTCCGTAGTGCCCATGTCCATACTTTGGTGAATCTGCAAAGTTGTGGAGATTCACAAGAGAATTGTTTCAGCAATAGAGGTGTAAGTATCAGAAGGATTGTGTTTTTCAGTGGTTCATATTAGTTTGTGCTATTTGTGAGTTTGGTTGGAGCCTTTTGCAGATGTTTTGAATGTTGTTTGAGTTTGGTGGTTTGTGAAGAAGTTGAAGAGGTTATTGGGTCCGATGAGGCCTAAGATCTTAGGATAGTATTAAAAGAAGCAGAAGATACCATATTGTCATTGTCTGCTAAGTTTGGTTGTTTTTGTTGTGAGATTTCATTGACAGCACAACTGAGATAAGGACTTGTTCTTGTGTGAATGTGAGACAATTGGTATAATGGGTCTGTTGGAAATGGCCCCCTCTGCAGGGTCACTCCCAAACTTTTTGCCTTCGTCCTCCTACTACTTTGTGCTGGCTTTTTGCTTGTCGGCCTTGTGCTAACCAGTGCTAAAGTACTTATGTTCAGTCCCTTAAACCATGGTTGATTGCCATACACCTGCTTGGCATATATAATTTACACGTAAATCTCTTGTAAAGTGGTGTACCATATATCCAGGGCCTGTAAATTGAATCCTACCAGTGGGCCTGCAGCACTTATTGTGCCACCCACTTAAGTAGAACCTTAAAACATGTCCCAGGCCTGCCACTGTACCTGAAGAAAATGTCTCACTGCCATGTTGACTTTCCATTTAAAACCCTTTGCCAAGCCAGAAACTCCCCTTTCGTTATATAAATGTCACCCCTAATGTAGGCCCTAGGTAGCCCATAGGGCAGGTTGCTATGTAATAATAAGGTAGGACATGTACTTTTTAGTTTTACATGTCTTAGTGGTGAAAAACTACCAAATTCGTTTTCATTACTGTGAGGCCTTCCACGCCCTTAGGAGAACATTGGGGATTCATTGTTATTTTTAATAATCTGTCATTCCTAAATTTAGAGGTGGTAGATAAGTCATGTTTGGTATCTATAAACTTGTAATGATAAACCCTATTCAGTGGTAAAGTCAGATTTTGGGTAGTGCGTGCTCTACGGGCGACTATAATGCAAAAACCCAGCACTTTCAAGACAACGTAATTTATGCATTGTGCTGATATGCTGTTGTTTAACCTTTTGTATTGCAGAGTTTAATCCTGAAGACTTATGTTCAAGGTGCTTATAAATACTGTTTATTTGCAATGTATTGCTGCAGGCTTTCAGAGTGTGTCAGGGTGTGGTCCCTTTCCAGGGCCTTCTAGAAGCTTTCCCTGCAGCATGCCTGGGTGTGGTTTGTGGGCTGGGCCAAGACTTTATATAAGGGAGCCAGCCCAGCTCCACGTGCTCAATATTCAGAGGTCCCGGTGCAGAGCAGCAGCAACTTCCTGAGGTCCTGTTCCGGAGGCCTACTTTGATCTTCCAGGCCTTGCCCTTTCACTTTGTTGGCGATTCCTGATCAGGGCGGTAAGACGGAGGACGGGCTGGGCCCCCGATCCCGTTCTCGAAGGCTTTCGAGTTTATGGGCCTAATTTGCACGATAAAACAATTATGCTCTTGTGCGTGTGAATGTGCGCTTGGTGTTTCATTGCATTTACATGCTGACACTCGAATTGGCAAGACGCGGGATTCTTTGCTCGTGTACAACTCTTGATATTCATTGTGCGCTACCATTTTATGGCATTTATAAGGTAGCATTCGAATCGGCAAGACGCGGGATTCATTTCTTGTGCTTAATCCGTGTTAATCATTGTTCGATACCATTTCATGGCATTTACAAGGTAGCATTCGAATCGGCAAGACGCGCAATTCATTTCTTGTGCTTAATTCATGTTATTCATGGTGCGCTACCATTTCATGGCATTCACATGGTGGCATTCGAATCGGCAAGACGTGCAATTCATTTCTTGTGCTTAATTCATGTTATTCATTGTGCGCTACCATTTCTTGGCATTCACATGGTGGCATTCGAATCAGCAAGACGCGTGATTCATTTCTTGTGCTTAATTCATGTTATTCATTGTGCCCTGCCATTTCATTGCATTTACATGGTGGCCTTCGAATCGGCAAGACGCGCAATTCATTCCTTGTGCTTAATTCATGAATATTTACTGTGCGCATTACCATTTCATGGCATTCGCAAGGTAGCATTCGAATCGGCAAAACGCGCGATTCATTTCTTGTGCTTAATTCATGATATTCATTGTGTGTTACTATTTCATGGCATTCACATGGTGACAGTCGAATCGGCAAGACACGCGATTCATTTCTTGTGCTGAACTCATGTGACTCATTGTGCGCTACCATTTCGTGGTAGTCACATGGTGGTATTCGAATCGGCAAGACGCGCGATTCATTTCTTGTGCTTAACTCATGAAGTTCATTGTGTGCTACCATTTCATGGCATTTACTTGGTGGCCTTCGAATCGGCAAGACGTAGGATTCATTTCTTGTGCCTAATTCATGTTATTCATTGTGCGCAACCATTTCATGACATTTACAAACTCTTGTGGAAATCCGCAATGTGCGCAATTCATGTTCCTGCATTTTAAGAAACTAAAGTGCTAGAATTCTAGATGTTATATTGTATGTGCATAATAATTCCTTTAAGTACAATTCCTATGGTGTTATAGAATTCATTCAGATTATTTTCTTGTCCTCATGCAAAAGACTATGGACCTCATTACAACCCTGTCGGTCGGTGTTAAATCGGTGGTAAAACCGCCAACAGGCCGGCGGAAAAAAAAATGGAATCATGACCATGGCGGAAACCACCAACATAGACAGCCACTTTAACACTCCGACGGCGGCGGTACAAACAAACAGCATGGCGGTCACCGCCAACAGACAGGCGGAAGACAATGAACCGCCCACACTATTATGAGAGGCCAATCCACCACCTTTTCCGGGGCGGATTCAACGCAAACAAAAAAACAGCGGAAACAGGACTTGGAAGGGAAAACACTCACCTCTCCACAACCCACGTGGAACCAGGACGCCATGTAGCCTGAACTCCAAATACTCCCTGCGATAGTCTTCCTGCTCCTCTACCAGGAGCACGACCGACAGCGGCGATGACCACGGTGAGTACTGCACCTACAACATAGGGGAGGGGGGAGGGAAAAGAGAGTGACACACACACGCAACACGCAACACCCCCACCCCCACCTTCACCCACTACAACATACACACAAATACATGCTGCAACATTACATTTACACCCCTCAACCCCCCCTGGAAGAACGCAAGGACAAAAGGAAATGATTGTAACCATTGTAACAAGAAAAATCCATTAGTCAAAAATGTATATACACTATAAGCAATTATGTACACCAAGAATTCAAGTCCAGATACTGCACCTTTATAGTCCGTGGACCACTGGGCCCAAAATGCATGGGCGAGGCCCACACTCGATACCCGATCGAAACGGAGAGAACACTGAAGGGGCATCAGATCGAAATAAAACAGGCACCTCAGGGGGAACGGAAGGGGGGGCACCTCAGCCGGATGAGTGCACGACACCAGCTCCATGTGGGGCCTCATGCCCATTGATGTATCCTAGGGAGTGCGAAGCCACAGTCTCTCAAGTCTCTCCAGTGGGTGAGTTGCCCACTGCTTTATCCTGGGGAGTGCAAAGCCACAGTCTCTCATGTCTCTCCAGTGGGTGGTTTGCCCACTGCTCTATCCTGGGGAGTGCAAAGCCACAGTCTCTCAAGTCTTTCCAGTGGGTGGGTTGCCCACTGCTCTATCCTGGGGAGTGCAAAGCCACAGTCTCTCAAGTCTCTCCAGTGGGTGCGTTGCCCACTGCTTTATCCTGGGGAGTACAAAGCCATAGTCTCTGAAGTCTCTCCAGTGGTTGGCTTGCCCACTGCTTTATCCTTGCGAGTGCAAAGCCAGAGTCTCTCAAGTCTCTCCAGTGGGTGGTTTGCCCACTACCTTATCCTGGGGAGTGCAAAGCCACAGTCTCTCAAGTGGATAACAGTCTCCACTGGTTCTGGAGGGGGCTTTGTGGCCAGAGTGCTTCATCCTGCCAAGGACAGAGGTAGTGGATGTATCTCTCCACTGGTTCTGGAGGGGGCTTTGTGCCCAGAGTGTTTCATCCTGCCAAGGACTGAGGAAGTGGATGCCTTTCTCTACTGGTTCTGGAGGGGGCTTTTTGCCCAGATTGCCTCATTCTGCCAAGGACTGAGGTAGTGGATGTATCTCTCCACTGGTTCTGGAGGAGGCTTTGTGCCCATAGTGCTTCATCCTGCCAAGGGCTGAGGTAGTGGATGTATTTCTCCACTGGTTCTGGAAGGGGCTTTGTGCCCAGAGTGCTTCATCCTGGCAAGGACTGAGGTAATGGATGCCTTTCTCCACTGGTTCTGGAGGGGGCTTTGTGCCCAGAGTGCTTTATCCTGCCAAGGACTGAGGTAGTGGATGTATTTCTCCACTGGATCTGGAAGGGGCTTTGTGCCCAGAGTGCTTCATCCCTTCCAGGGCCTGAGGTAGTGGATGTATCTCCAACCTGGTTCTGGAGGGGGCTTTGTGCCCAGAGTGCTTCATCCCGCCAAGGACTGAGGTAGTGGATGAGATACTCCACTGACGGTGGGGCAACATGGAAGCTGCCCAGGCCCCTGGAACTGACCACCAGCCTCGTACGAATGACCACTGGGGATGGCAACCATGTCTGCGGTGGTGCCACTGGCTCAGGATGTCACAGGGCCACTGGCGGTGCTGGCGGCGGGGTCAGTAGCGGCGGTGCTTGTGGCGGTCATTGGGGTGGTGCTGCTTGCGGCGGTCATTGGGCCGGTGGTGCTGGTGGTGGCCTCACTGAGAGCGGTGCAGGTGGCTGGCTCACTGACTGCCCTGCTGGTTGCTGGCTCACTGACTGCTGTGCTGGTGGAGGGTCACTGACTGCGGTGCTGGCGGCGGTGTCAGTGGCGGCGGTGCTGGTGGCGGGCTCACTGACCGCGGTGCTGGCGGTGGTGTCAGTAGCGGCGGTGCTGGTGGCGGGCTCACTGACTGTGGTGCTTTTGAAGGGCACAGTGTCTGCGGTGCTGTTGAAGGGCTCAGTCTCTGTGGTGCTGGTGGCGGTGTCCGTGGCGGCGGTGCATGTGGCGGTGCCGGTGGCGGTCTTGTCCGCCGTGCAGGTTGGCGGCGATGTTGACTTGCCTTTCTTTTTCAGGCCCTTCCCCACCTTGGATGGTGGCGCAGCTGTCTTGCCACTCCCAACTAATGTCTTTGCTGAGCCCTTGGTGGCAGGTGTTTTGGCCTTCTTCCTCCGGGATGTGGGCAACTTCTTCTGTTTTGGAGGTGGGGGAATGTTCTTGGACTCGCTCCTTGGGACAGTGGCAGCCCTGTTGCTTGGGGAACTCCAGAATCTGGATATTGCTGGCACCACTGTGCCCAGTGATGTGGTGGCTGAGGTGCTGGGTTGGGACCTGGAAAGCCGGCCCCAGGGGACAGACGGGGGGGAGGTGTAGGGAAGAGGTCAAGATTTGAGAGGGAAAGCTTTTTTGACACACTGGAACGGGTAGATGGAGGGGGTTTGGGAGTGGAGGTAGAGGTAGTGGTTGTAGGAGGTGTTCATATGCTGACTTTGGGTGAAGGTGCATGGGCTGGAGGCTGTTGTAAGGTGGATGGCTGTTGGGTGGGTGTGTGACTGCGTTTGTGTAGTTTGGGAGGAGGGCTCACAGACACACTGGGAGAGGACACAGGGGATGTGTGAATAGTAGTGGGGGTTTTGAGTGCACGTGAGCGGTGTGTGGTGATGGGTGTGCTGTGATGGAGGTAGTGGCTGAAGATGTAGTGCATGCAGGTGTGAGTGGAGATGTGACAGGGAGGGATGAGGGAGACGTGGAGGAGGGGGACACAGTGGAGGCAGTGGATGTTGGCATGTGTGCATGGGTATGATTCTTGTGTGAGTGCTTGTGGGATGTACTGTGTTGTATTGTAATAGTATTTATATAGCGCTTACTACCCCTGACGAGGCGTTGAAGTGCTTTTCGGTGAGTAGCACGGTACTCTGGAACCCAACAAGAATTAGTGATGGATTAGTATCGGGAAATAATGAGTACAGTTTTAGTATTATTATGAGTTAATTTGATCCGCGGATATGAGAGTTTGTTAGTTAGATTGACTCAAGTAATGGAGGGGTGGAGGAGGAAAGAAATCCAGAAGTGCTAATATCCTTATTTACTCAACCCAAAGGCTTGGGATGAGTAAAGGGGGATGGAGGAGGGAAGAGTCTGTGGAGGGGTTAGGGAGAGCATAGTAGCAGGGTGAGATAAATGAGGGAGAATTTAGGAGGGTTGTGTGGGAGGTCATGGTAGTAGAGTGAGGTTTGGTGAGTTAGATGTGGAAGCGAAGGGAAGATCTTAGGCAGAGTTATTTAGGAGATGAAAGTAGTAGAAAGGATTTGGGATGAGTCAGAGTGGGAATGGAGGATAGTTTGATAGAGACATGACATATGATGATGGGTAGATAAGTGTGATAAAATGAGAGCAGGAATTCATAGATATCTAGTATAACAACCCACCCAGGAGCCATGCAATGACCCACGAACATGCCAAGCACAGAAACAACATATACACATACATACATACATACATATATATATATATATACATACACACATACACACACACATACAAACACACATGAATACACACACATATGCACATACAATACATAATTAGAACCATGGGTAAATATACTTAGTCAAACAGGTTTAAAGAGTGTGTGTGTATTTTATTGTTATGACATAGTAGCGATACATATTTTCTAAAGAACTATACATAACCAAAAATATACACATAATTAGAAAAAATATTTAGCAACATAGGCATATGCAGTCCATAGTTGTTTGAATATGGTGGTTATGAAGGAAAGAGACAACTCTTGTGTAGTTTTCTGAAGACAAGAAAGTTATCTGTGGCTCTTATAGTTGGGGGTAATGAATTCCATAGTTTGGCTGCTTGAATGGAGAAGGATGTACCATCTATAGTCAGTCAGTCAGTCAGTCAAAGTACTTTATTTCGATAAATAAATATCATAAAAAGACATAAAAACAGTACAATCAAAAATTACAGGCAATCAACGATTCATATTATCTACAGTGTTTAAAAGGGGGGTCAGTAAAGTAAAACATCCTAAAAACATCATTTAACGTGAGACATTAATAATCTCCCAGATTCGCAGAAATTACATTTCCTATAAAGAGTTAATTAATCACTCAATTCATTACAATAAAATAATCGGATTGATGGCAAACTTCTTTTTCTTAACCCTAACAGCTCCCACTAAAAAACTAGCAATATAGAACATAATCCTAGGGGTCTGCAATAACTGTAAGAACAAAAGGGCAGGTTTGACCTGTATAAACCCCTCCTCCTTTAAAATTGGGAACAAATATTTCTTTCTTAAGGCCGCGTAATGGTCACAGAATAACAGAAAATGCATTGTATTCTGGATCGAAAAATTATCACAATTACACGGCGTTCCTTTTTCCGGAGGAGACCAAGTTTGAAAATGGCCAAGAGTTAGATGAATCAGGTTAAACCGAAAGCGTGTGAGTAGAAACCGGTGGAAAGGTTGATTTACAATAGACAAATATAATTCAGGGCCCACATAAGTACTCAAAATGATACTGGCCCGCACCGATGGTTTCTCATATTCAACTTGTTCTCTTTCTAA
The DNA here is from genome assembly GCF_031143425.1 of Pleurodeles waltl. Taxonomy (NCBI): domain Eukaryota; kingdom Metazoa; phylum Chordata; class Amphibia; order Caudata; family Salamandridae; genus Pleurodeles; species Pleurodeles waltl. Next base: position 1,084,085,427 of record NC_090440.1, on the reverse strand, counting down.
ACATAACAGATCTTTCATCATGCTTTTAATCTGTCCAATATCTTTAACAGTTATTGTTTCCGGGGAGTAAAAAAGATCCGATCTCCCTAATCTAACGAAACAATTTTTGATATAAACTAGCCACGCTATTTTATTTACTTTATCCAGCTGCAGACAATCTTTTAAAATGGAGTGGTTAAGCGGAATTTCTTGATTCAGCCAGATCTTTAGCCAGGCTAGAACGGGGGCCATTTTAATCAAGTCTGAAATGTAGCCCACACCCAATTCAGTATGGACAATGTGTGTGGAAATAGACTGGGGAAGTGAGAGAACCGATCTTAAAAATTTATTTTCCGTGATCTGTATGCTTTCCATAGAGCAATAGCCCCATATCGCACTTCCATACGTTGCTATTGCAAGACATTTTGCATCATAAATTTTTAACAAACTAACAATTGGCCTCGCCCGAGTTTATTCATAAAACCCCGAAGAGCAGAAGACGACTTTACAAGGGCAACATTTCTATTTTTTATCTGGGGGCCCCAGGAGCCTTTCTCATCGAAAGTGATCCCTAAATATGGAAACATTGCTACTCTACACAATTCTTGCCTCCCACAAGTAAAACTTTTGGGGAGTTTATTTTTATTACCCTTACCCATGATCATAATCTGGGACTTTTTAACATTGATCTTTAAATCCAGGGAAGTCATAAAAACCTCAAAGGCATCCAATAATCGTTGAAGACCAACACCAGTACGAGAAAGCAGGACAGCATCGTCCGCGTATAGGAGAACCGGAATACCGAGTTCTCCTATCCGTGGGGTGTCCTGAGTAGCATCTTTTAGTGTGGATTCCAAGGCATTTATATAAATAGTAAAAAGGAGGGGAGCCAGAATGCACCCCTGCCTGACTCCCCTTTCTGAATTAAAGTGGCTAGTGCATCGCCCCGCAGTAGTAACTCTAACAGAAGCTGTTAGGTCAGTATGTAAATCTACTAGGAGGTTAACAAGAGCCTTGTCCAGTCCCATGTCAAGTAAGATTTTCCATAATTTAGATCGATTTACAAGATCAAAGGGTGACGAGAGGTCCATGAACCCCAGATACATGGAACCCTCCTTCGCCTTTGTGTATTTCTCTATTAATAAATACAAATTCAAGCCTTGATCTATAGTACTCCTTTTAGGTCTAAAACCATACTGCACCTCTGCTAGGACCCCTTTCTCTGTTAACCAATCGTTCAATTTATTTAAAATAACTCGACCTAAAATTTTCACTGAGGAATCAATCAGTGAAATCGGCCTGTAACAAGATGGGTCTTGCCTATTACCTTTTTTAAACACTGGTATAATTATAGATTTCTTCCAGGAAGACGGGATTTTATCAAATGCAAGATTATTAAAAACCTTGCATAATACCTTAGACCAGAATTTTGGAAAACTTTTAAAAACGTCCCCAGGAACCCCATCTGGGCCCGGGGCTTTGTTTTTTGTGGTTAGGTCTATAGCCCTTTCAACGTCTGCGATTGCAAAAATAACTGCATCCTTGTCAGGGGAGGTTTCCCCAACTTCATCTGCTAAAATACCACCAGGAGGACCAATATTAAAGTATATCTGACTAAAGTGTTTTATCCAGCCCTCATCAGGAATGTTTGCCTCTAAGGGAGTATTAGTTTCATCAGAAAAAAAGGGCTGATTTATTATTTTCCAGAATAAACCACTATTTTTTAGGGTATCTGGATCCAAGAGTTGAGCCAAAGCGTTATCTTTCAGAGTCCTTTTCCTCTCTAAAATAGTTTTTTTATACACTTTCCTAGCATTTACTATTTTTGATCGATCTTTAGGAATAGTTTTTAATGCCTTTAGTAGTACACCATGTGCTTTAGAGCATTCCTTGTCAAACCATCTATTGCCCTCTAGCACCTTCTGGCTAGATTTAGTCTGGAGACTACAATTAATTTCTAAGCAAATCTGATCAAATGCTACTATAACCTCCTTAGGATCTGGATTTTCCGCTAAACATATAGAGATTTCATCCTCCACTTTAGATAAGACCTCCTGAAAAAAAGTTTCAGGGACTATTTTTGTCCACTTCAACCTACGATTCTGGTCTTTGACTTTAAGGTTCAAGCCCCCACTCTCTGCGACTAATTTGAGAGAAATCAGTTCAGTGTTCTTAAAAACGAGTACAACAGGATTATGATCACTAAAAACTGACACCTCAGTACAATAATTTAAAACACTATTTAACAAAAAAGAAGACAAATAAATATAATCTATAATAGTACCATTTTCATTGCCCTTAAACGTAGGGGACCTACTATTCCCGTCTCCACAACCAGACTCATATAAATTCCATTTAGCGAGGAAAAGCTCAAGACAATCCCCCTGCCTAGTATGTTCTGGATGAGCAGTTGAGGAAAGGGGAGGGCCTTCCTCATCCCTCCTAATACATGGTAGGGTACATGGATGTATGTTAAAGTCCCCTAATAATATTAACATCTATAGTCTTTTTCTTGTATGGTGGTGTTCTAAGGTGGGATGCCAATCTTGAGTGGAGGTTTCTTTGTTGGATAAATTTGGTGATTTTGTTTCTGATAAAAAGCGGTCCTGTTCCATGTATAGCTTTGTGGGTGATACAAAGCAGCTTGAAAGTGCATCTTCTGCCAACGGGTAACCAGTGTAGTGCTCTCAAGGCAGGGGAGATGTGGGCCTGTGGCTTTACATGTAATAGTAGCCTGGCTGCTGAATTCTGGATACGTTGTAGTTTTTTCATAATAGATAGAGATGATCCACGGTAGAGGCCATTGGCATAATCCAGTTTGGATAGTACAAGCGAGATAGTAGCTTGCACCTTGTGTGGAAATCCGAGGTGGGGGAAGAAGCGTCGTAAAGTCTTCAAGGTGATGAAGCTTGTTCGTGCTAATTTGTCCACTTGGGCATTCATAGTTAACTTGGAATCCATGGTGATTCATAGGTTTTTAACTTCCTTGGATAATTGGGGAGGTCGTCTGAGATCGTCAGGCCAGACGCACAGAGGGTCACAATTTTTCCATTCACCACATATGAGTATTTCTGTTTTGGAGGTATTTAGTTTGAGATGGCTCCAGGTCATCCACTGATCAACGGCTCTGAGGCAACTGAAGATTTCTGAGTTTTCAGTGTTTTTGGGGCATTCTAATTTAAGTAGTATTTGTGTGTCATCTGCATAGTTGTAGCATGTGAGATGGAAATCATTGACCAGGTCTGGGTAAGATATCATGTAGATGTTGAAAAGCAAAGGTGAGATGATTGATCCTTGGGGGACCCCTGCTTTTGTGAGGTGGGTTAGGACGAGAAGGGGATGATATTAGATCTTTTTTGAAGATAGGAAGTAATCCAGTCGAGAGCAATCCCTTGTACGCTGGCTTCGTGGAGTCTTTGAATTAGGGTGTCATGGTCAACCGGATCAAAGGCAGCTTAGAGGTCTAAGAGAAGTAGTGCAGCAACTCCATTGCAGTCGACTGTGTTTTTAAGATCATCCCAGATTGCTATGAGTGCCGATTCAGTGCTTCTTCCTGGGCAGAATCCAGTTTGGAAGTCTGAAAGTATAGAATTGTCTTCAATGAATTGTGACATCTGGCGAATGCTGCTCTTTCTATCAATTTTCCAAGGAAAGGTCCATTTTTGATTGGTATTTAGTTGTTGGGGTCTTGCGGGTCTAGGTTTGTTTTCTTTAATAACGGTCGTGTGTATGCCTTTTTCAGGTCTACAGGAAAAGTTCCTGAAGTTAAAGAGTTGTTGATGATTCTTCTTACAGGTGTGGCATCAGAAGTAGATAGAAGAATGTTCTTGAAGATTTGTGGTGGATAAGGGTCAGAAGGGCAACCAGAAAGTCTGCTTGCTTTGACCAAATCCATAAATTCACCTCGGGATATTTGTTTGAAGAACTGTAGAGGTTGGGTTGTTTTTTTCTTAGAGGGTATTTTAGGAAAGGGGTTGGTGCTGATGGTTTTCTTCTGTTTTAAATAGGAGTCCAATGTGTCTGCCTTGGTTCTGTAGTGAATTGCCAATTTTTTTGTGAAATCTTGAGTAGTGAGATGACTTCCTTCCATACATGCAGTACCTTTTTTTAGCTTTTTTGATTGATGATATGTATATTCTGTTAAGTATGTGTAGCTGCAGTTTGTCTTGACTGTTGTTTGTTTTGAGCCAGGTCCGCTGCTACTTTCTGATTTGTTGCTTTTTCTTTTTAAGTTCTGTGTTTCTCCAAGGTGTTGGTTTTCTTTTGTCGTGTTTAGTTTTTCTGAGTGGTATTAGGATATCAAAAGCTTCCTGTAGCCACTCATAAAGTTTTGGCACAGAATTAATTGTATCTAGATCTGTGTTGGCTTTTAGTTGTGTTTCTAAGTCATCCAAATTGAGTTTGCTCCATGGTCGATAGGTGCATGTATGTAAGTAGTTGTGAGTTGTGGGGTGTGTTGATTTGTGGAGTTGTATGTCGGAAAGTTATCAAATGGTGGTCTGACCAAGTGATTGGCGTGATGCTTTGAATAGTAGCTAGTTTAGGCTTGGCAAAAATGACATCTAGGATGTGTCCAGCGATTTGTGTGGGATTGTGTACAATCTAATGTAGGTTCAATGCGGCTAGGCCAGTGGTGATAGCTTTTGGATGAGGCATATTGGGCTTGTCAAACCAAATGTTTATATCCCCAAGAATGCATAGGTTGGAGTATAGTGTAATAAGGTTTGAGACTGTGTCTAGAAAAGCATCTGGGAATGTGGAGTTGTTAGGTGAAGGTCTGTAAAGGAGGAGAAAGTTACAGGAGGAAGTTGGAGTAGGGTGGCATCTGGTAAGGAGGGCTTCACAACCTTGTATGGAGATGTTGTCTGTTTTACTGAGGTTCGATGCCTGTTTGAATATAATAGCTAGTCCACCTCCTCTCTTGCCTATACAGTTTTGTGTGATGGTTTGATAGCCTGGAGGTACGGCTTCGTGCAACACTGGGGCCATGTCATCTCCCACCCAGGATTCAGTTATGAATAGTAAGTCAGGTTGTGTGTCTGTGAGCAGGTCGTAGATGTGGTGCTTGTTTTTTGAGAGTGACTGAGCATTTATGAGCTGGCAGTTTAGAAAAGCTGTGTTAGTGGTAGTGTTGTTTTGTTTAGGAGAAGGGTAAGTAGTATAATATGAGCTTGAAGCAGGAGTGTTGCTAGTTGTGATAAATGTTTGAGGCTCACAATAGTCTTGCTTTTCAATGTAGTGTTCCTCTTCCAGCAGGTTAACGAGGCATTTTGTTGGGTCTGTGTGTGTGGGTGGTGGACTTGGTGGCTGAGAGAGCCATGAAGAGTGTACTCTTTTTTGTAGGGTAGTCTTATTATGTAATAGACAAGGGGATGCAAGGTTGCTAAGATTGGCATGTTTTTTATTTTGTTTGAGTTTGTTTAGTGTGGATGGAGTATGGGTTAGGAGTGGTGGAGGAGCATGCGGATCATGATGTAAGGCTCTAAATTGTGCAATGGAGGAGAGGCGAGTGAATGAAAGTTGCTGGGTTGGGGTGTTTGTGGTAGGTGTTTGTGAAGAGTGAGAAAGTAGGGGTGGAGATAGCATGGAATTTGTATTCTTTGTGTAGTCCTGAGGGTGGGAGTGGGTATGACAATAAGTGTAATGTAAGTTTGTGTTGATTTGATGTGCTGATGTGTGTGGTCTGTATTGTTTTTGTGGAATAGTGAGAGGAGATATTGGTGTAGTTGTTTTTGGTGAGGGATTTGTATGTGAGCTAGTGCTGGTGAGTGGAATTTGAGTGTTAGATGGGGTGTTGATGTGTTTTGGAGATGAATGTACGAGGTGTGTAAGAGGTGATGGATGTGTTTCAGGGGAGTTAGTGTTAGTTGTGATGACTGGAAGAGGTAATATGTGTGGTGGAATGAAATGTGGGGATTGTATGGTTGTGTGTAATTGGTGAAGAGAGGGGAAGAGTGTTTGTAGATGGTGTGCTTGAAGGCAGGGTTTGGGCATTGTTATGATAACAGGTGGTCTGTGTGGAGCAAACAGCGGATACTGTTGTTGGTTAGTATGAGCAGAGAGTGTGTATCTGGAAGGCTGAGAGAAATGTATACTGTAGTTTTGTGTTGTGTGGGTGATGGCAGGTTGTGTTAGTGGGAGTGGACAGAGTAGTGTTTGCTGTGAGAATGAAGGTGTTTGACTGTTGTAGTTGTGGAGGATATGTGTATATGTGTTGTATAAAGGGTATTGTGTTGGATGATGGCACATTGCAATCTGTCTGTGGTCAGTTTGTGATGCATTAGTTCGATGTCTTTGTAGAATATGTGTTTGCATGTTGAGGGATGTGTAGGGGCTGAAACCATTCCTGGTCAATTGAGAAATTGGCAGCATTTCTGGCCCTAGGCCCTAGTCCCTACCTTTCCCGAACAGGCCCAAACAGGCAACTGCCCTTGTCCTCTCCGCCCTTTGCCTCGACACCCGGGTTGAGACGCCCTGAGTCCTAGCCTTTAATAGCCCTACTGGCCAATAAGAAGCTGGTCCTAACCCTAGCCAATCCAATTTCAAGCCCTGATTCAAACAACTAATGGGAGACCCAGCCCTAATCACCAATTATAGCCCTATTCCTGACCACCAATCACAGCCCCAGCCCTAAAACCAGCAACCAATCAGAATCCCAGCCATATTCACCAATCACAGCCCTAGAACCAACAGCCAATCAGAATCTCAGACCTATCCACCAATCACAGCCCTAGAACGAACAGCCAATCAGAATCTCAGCCCTATCCACCAATCATAACCCCAGCCCTGGAGCCAGCAACCAATGGAAAGACCATCTCCCAACAACCTATCACAACAACATATGCAACAACCAATAGGAACTTATATAAGGAGCAGGTTAACTGAAGTCCAGTCCCTGTGGGCAGGAAGAAAGGCAGCTGCTGCTCTATTCAGAATCTCCTTGGATACAGTCAGGCTGAATCCACACTTCCAAGCTAGCAAAGTCTACTTTCCAGGTAAGGGAGAGATTGTTTAAAAAACAAACACTGGAATACGGCTGGGTACGCACTCTGAAATCGGGCTTTTTTAAAGGCAAAAAAATGGGGGGTAGACAGTTTTTAAACACAATTTAAATCACAGAAACAGGTTAAAACAGTCTCCTACAAACACACTCTACAAGATGTATGTAGCCTTTTTACTTAGGAGAAAAAAGGGGGGGTGGGGCTATGTGCCACAAACTAGCAAGGCAATTCACACAGTCACGGCAAAAACAAATTAAAAAAAACACCACTTTAAAAGAGGCCAGGCTGCCTGAAACACAGAGAGTCCAGAGTAAAACAGACACAGGTAGCTGAAATAAACACTTTTGACCAAATAATGCTATTTACCCAGAAAAATCTCAGGGCTCCTTACCTAGGTCTTTTTGCAATCCTTGAACACTGGGCTGTATTCGGACACAGGGAAGATGCTGAGGCACACATAATGGAGGTGGTGGATGTGGTGCTTATGTTTGCCAGAGCCACCCTTGTGAGGTGTGTGCATGCTGGTCTGATGGTGTGCTTGGGATAGGCTGAGGTACTGGGGATTGGGTGTGGGTGGAGGAAGTTGGAGGGGGGAGGCTGGACACAGGGATAATGGCTGCCGTCAGTGCAGAGTCCAGAGCCTGAAATGCTCACTGTTGGGCTGCCTGGCCAGAATGAATGCCTTCCAGGGATGCATTGGTCTGTTGCAACTGCCTCTCTACACCCTGGATGGCATTCAGAATGGTAGACTGCCCAACAGTGAGGTATCTCAGGAGGTCAATATCCTCCTCACTGAGGGCAGCAGGGCTGACTGGGGCAGGGCCTGAGGTGCCTGGGGCGAAGGAGATGCCCACCCTCCTGGGTGAGCGGCCAAGGGACACACGCTGAGGGGCTGCTGGGAGGACAGTGCTGGTAGGGGGGATGGCGGCTGTACCTGTAGTTGCGGTGGGCACAGAGGGGCCCCCCACCGCAAGGGAGCGCCCATGAGAGGAAGAGTCGGTGTCGCTGGTCTCAACTCCTGTCCCCGCCGTAGAGCTCCCCTCGCCCTCTGTCCGACTGGTGACTTCAGACTCCGTTGTCTTGCCCTCCAGGGCCATGTGGGATGCAGCTCCTCCTGCTCCGGTGGCAAAGCTCCTCCGCCTGATGATGCTAATGCACACAAGAACAGGGAGACCACAAAAAGGGGGAGGGGAGAAAGAAGAAAGACATGTTCAGTGCATACAATACCGCTACCGTTGGGGGACACTACAGACACAGCAGACCTCTGCACTACGCCATGCACTTAGAGTACCCTAATTAATCACAGGGACATGGGGTACATGGCCTATGCCCGATTGTTGCACACATGGAAGTCACAGGAGCCTGACTAGGTCTGGATGGCTCTTACTACTGGTAGGGTTGGGGTGGCACTTAGCCTGCCTCACAAAGGGTCCTTGCCTACATAGCTTGCCCTAGCCTAGGGGAACCGACTGCCCACCTCCCCCACCCAGACACCTCCAATGCGCGCAGAGTCAGATGGATGTGACGGTACTCACCCCCTTGTGGCTGAAGTGATGCCCTCAAGCGCCCATCCAACTCCGGATACGCCACTGCCCGGATCCGGAACATCAGGGGGGTCATGGTACGAAGGGCACCCCCCCATGTTGGGAGGCCATCCACAGCTGGGCCTCCGCCGTCTTCTAGCTCCAGAGGCGAATGTCCTCCCATCTTTTACGGCAGGGGGTGCTCACCTGTTTGTCTGGAGGACCGTAAAGAAGCGTGTACTGGGGGAGGACCCATCCACTAGTTTATCCAACTACTCAGATGTGAAGGCAGGGGGCCTTTCCCCAGAGACATGAGCCATCGCCGATTCCAGACTGAGGACACAGCAGCACTTGCAGTGTAGGTCCTCTCCTGTCAAAGATCAGGTATCAAGTGAGTGAACAGACAAAAAATGGCGGTCACATCCGTGGCGGTGCATACCGTCACCGCCGGCGTACATTGTCATTGGCTCCTGGAATCCATAGGGCCCAATGTTAACCAATGCAGGATTGCGCCGCGGTCTTCAACCGCCTACCACGACGGTGTACAACGCCAGCGCAGTTACCTCATATCCCCTTGTCTCACATTGCAGGTCAGGCAGCCGCCATTTCAGGTGGCCATATGGTATTCATTTTTAATGCATCACACATATATAGGCCTTGCATATACACTGAGACAGGCACTTAGCGCTTTGACAAATGTGTGCAATAAAAATTTTATTTTACTACCTCAGTATTGGCTGACTGTGTGCTCGCTGTTCTCATCCATAGGGCACGTCCGCTGGGGCAGGTGAGGAGATGGCGGCATCCTCCGGTGTACAGACCGCTGGTGGATCTGTCAACAATGGAAGAGAGACATGTAATAGTCACCTACAGACTTGATCGTGCCACAATCCAGGAACTGTGTGCCCAGTTGGAGCAAGACCTGATGTCAGCTATCCGCCATCCCACAGGATCCCCCCTCTGAAGAACCAGAACCTTATGGGCCTGGCGGCGCAGGGTACGCCTGAAATCTCCTTGGATTCACCTGCCTCAACTAACAGAAACACGGGACACTCTGTCAGGCGTAAAAGATCAGATTTTATTAGCTGCAGCTAGTACAGTTGTCCAAGAAGTACACAAGGTATGTTCTCAGGAGACTGCCACTTTACTTTGTGGCGCACAATCTTATATACCGTATAAAAACATTTATTAACTACATACACTCCCAGAACACATAGAAAGGAGCCAGTAAGAATGATGTAAAGATAGAACAGAGTCAATAGAAATGTCGGAAAAGAAGACAGAACAAAGTATCAAGTGACTTAAGGTTGCCTCCCCTCCAGCTGTGTTTGTCACCCCTCCCTTGAACTAATTCATTAACCGATCCACAACGAAGTTGCATGTGGTGCGATAAGTTTGTGTGCGTTTGGAGGACAGTTGTAAAATGAGAGAATACTAGCAAAGGACAGCGAAGGCCAGACGATAAGATAAGATCGGCGGAGAATAGTGTGAGCCTACAGATAGTTGAAACAAGGATTAGAAAACCAGACAGGGATTAGTGTACTCGGTCAGACCTTAATACCAGTCTTGTAAAGATAGAGGCAGAAGGCTGTTTTGAACACCATGTTGCAGAATAAGCAGAAAAGGCAGAATGGACTTCGTTCGCTGTGCTGCCTGAGTGAAGGCAACATAAAATGGCGGCGGGCCACAAAATGGCGGGTCGATACGATCGTATTAAAAATCGAATTTCCTCAGACCCTCCTTTTGCCAGAACTCAGGCAAGATACACAAACTCATGTTAATCTGAGTCGATGTCTATGGCCATGAGGTCATCAAGCTGTTGCTGTACCATCATTTTGATATTCTCTGCTCTTTGTGACTTGGGTTTGTGAATACATGCAGTAGCACATAGGTTGCAGACGGCAGGACCGCAGTGCATACAAAGACAACAAGAGAATATAAAAGCTAAAATTACTCCAAAGAATGTCAATACCTTCCAACCCCATTTGGACAGTAATCCCCAAAACCACTCTGAAAAGGACCAATCTCCTTCGTCCTGATGAATCGACTCGGAGATTATGTGTAACTTAGAGATAGCTTGGTATACTGTCGGAGCGTCATTAGGTATGAAAATACAGCAACTTGATCCGATCAATTTGCATACTCCACCACGGTCCGCAAGAACAAAGTCTAAGGCAACACGGTTCTGCAAGGTCATAAGACGATCAGCCTGTAGTTCAGCTGTAATGTTACTTAAAGCTCCTACAGTGATGTCTATGGTGGTTTCTACGACACGAACCAATTGCCTTATATTTCTGCTGTTGGCCATTGGACCCCAGAAGGGAAGAAATCCTTTGAGGAAATCTCCTCCCTCTTGTCCTGCTGTGTCTTTCGAATCCACAATCCCTCTGCCATATCTATTTTTATGATGGTTCGCAGGAGCGGTGTATGTAGGGGGAAGAAGAAAGGCTATATAACAAGTACCAGAGAAATCAGCTGGCAACCATGTATAAGCCCTATCGTGGCAAACGAAGTATGTACCTTGAGATGGTACTAACGGCGGTGAATTCAGGGCTGAATAAACATATGTATGGGAACATAAACTTTCTCTTTGTCCGGTGTTTGGAGTTCTACCATTTATTTGCAGACAGAAATTTCCTTGTTGGGGTATGACCCGTATCGGAGGAGATTTTCCTTGCTCAATCTTATCATTGAGGCTGGAAATGTAATTAGTTATGTTCCAATTGGTATATGCTTTTCTTTCATCTATGGAAGCTTCACTTTTTTCCATGATTTTAGCCATAGCTACCATTCCCTTTATCAATAAACTATGACTGAAATCTGAACCAACACTATGTGAACTGACAGGTTGTTTAATTTTACTTTGATATGCATTATTGAAAATGACAAAATAAGCCCAAGCGGAACCTTCATAGGAGAATGGAAGAACTAAATATGGCATTCCTTTTTCTACTGTATGTGGTATGAGTCCACACACCCAACAGTCAGTTGTATTGATCACTAACTGATGTTGATGTAACAACTGGACGAAGGAATTGTTAAAGTATTCAGTTCTTCTGATGAGTTCATGCTGGGGAAGAGTGTGGAATAGGTGCGGAGAGATAGTAGAAGAAGATGTAGAGGTAGGAGAAGAGACAACTTTTTGCTGCAGAGTAATAATGATCCAGTTTACAGATGCCAAAAGAATACACGACAATATAATGACGCATAGAGCAATACTACAACGACTATATATTTCTTTACTATTATTCTTTACATTTTTACTTTCTCTTTTATCTAATGTAGCCTCCATCTTTCTAAGTGGATGCTCACGGCAATCTTCCTCAATCACTGTAGTCACGATTATCTACCGTCCTATGACACTGTGAGGTCCTGCAGGCCTATTGCCACTTACTCAGGTCGTAACTAAGACTCCTACCGTGACCCTGCAACCGGGATAGAGTACTACATAGGAGAGAAAGTTACAAGTTCTTTGGTCTTGGTCTCAAATTATAGCGTTCCTGTCCAGAGGCAGTCTGGTTTTGAAACAATGTTCCTGGATTTGTCGTGTTCAAGCGACGATGCGATGGTATTGCTTCTTGAAGGATGTCGTCGTCCTCTTTCTCAGAAAGTGTTCCAATTAGACGCGCATCACTGAATGGTACAAATTGCGGAACTTTCTCACTTTCAGAGTCACTGATGCCTCTACGGACCCACTGATCGAAAGGCAAGGGCAAAGGCACTTTCTTGCAGTGCACGGCATGCACCCAGTTTTTCTTTCCTTCGACTTTAACTGCTGTTCTTGTGGTCAAAAGAACCAGGCGTGGCTCTCTCCATCTGGGCTCCAAATTTCTCTGTCGTTGGAAATTTTTCGTGCAGACCCAGTCACCTGGTCGGATGGAATGACCTGGGTCTGTGGAAGCCTCTGGTAGAGCACTCTGAACCTGTTGATGAAGAACACGCAATTTAGTTGTAAGGTCATGCAAGTAGTCAATCAACATCGGGTATGGCAAGTCTGAGTATTTCTTAGGGCGAGGAACTCCCCATACATTAGCTGGGCGACCAAATATCACTTCGTAAGGGCTAAGCCCCAAACGAGAGTGTACTGCTGTTCTGGTGGACAGAAGAGCCAATGGTAAAGCATCAGGCCAATTAAGTCCTGTGCTAGCTTGCACCTTAGCAATTTTAAGCTTCAAGGTTCCATTGTAGCATTCTACTAAACCAGCCGACTGTGGGTGATTCGCCGCGTGGAACTTCTGTTTTATGCCAAGACCTGCACAAACTTTTTGCATGACTTGACCCACAAATTCGCTCCCATTGTCACTCCAGACAATGCGCGGCAAACCAAACCTAGGGAAGAATTCTTTCAAAAGTATTTTGGCAGTTGATAAAGCAGTATTGTCCTTCAGAGGGTAGGCTTCTACCCATCTAGGAAAAGCACATACTACCACCAGAACATATTTGAGGTTGTTGCATCGTTCCATGTGAATGTAATCGATCTGCAACACCTCAAATGGATATGTTGGAGGAGCAAAATGACCTGCTGGAGTTGGGGTTCCCTTTCCCGGATTGTACATCAAGCAAACAATACAATGTTTTACTACATTATTTGCACACTTTGGGATCCCCTCATTTTGCCACACTGGTGCCAGAAGTCTACATATTCCTTTTGCACTTAGGTGAGCTGGACCATGTGCCATAGTAACTACAGGTAGTACATAAGCATCTGGTAACAGCCAACGTTGATGTTCTGATAATTCAACCCAACATCCCATCTCATCTAACATTCCTGTACTTTCCTTCCACTTTCTCAACTCATTCTCCGTAGCCTCTCCTTGAATTGATTTCACACTCTCTACTGTATCTTCACACATTCCCTTTTCTCTTACGCAGTTTGCGGGACTTGCAACATACATTCGACTTGTGTTGTCTCTGGCTGTCTTTTTCGCTACCTCATCTGCAAATGCATTTCCTCGACCAACATCGTCCACAATCTTTTTGTGTGCACTACACTTCACGATCGCTATCTGAGTAGGCATTGTAAGTGACTCAAGAAGTTCAGTCACTAATTGACCATGTTGTATCTTAGTACCATGGGAAGTAAAGAATCCTCTTTCCTTCCATAAACGCCCAAAGTTAAACGCTACACCAAAAGCGTATTGGCTATCAGTGTACACGTTTACTCTTTTTCCTTTGGATAACACACACGCTCTAGTTAAGGCTATCAATTCAGCTGCCTGAGCTGAATTATGTCTAATGCGTGCTGTCTCCACAATCGTATGCAAAGTAGTAATAGCGTAGGCTGAAACTGTATCTCCATTCGGGAGCTTGAAACAAGAACCATCTACCCATAGTGTTCCATCTGGATTCACTAATGGCGTGTCTTTTAGGTCAATTCTACCCTTAGTCTCTTCTTCAGTACGGAGAAAACAATCATGCTGTTCAGAGACATCTCTCTCTTCTGGAAGAGGCAACAAAGTAGCTGGATTCAGGGTATTACATCGTTTGATGTGTATGTGACTAGCCAAAAGCGTCAGCTCATATCCGGACAACCGAGCACTCGTAAGATGCTGCGTTTTTGTCCTATTTAGTAAAATATCCACTGCATGTGGCACCATAACAATGAGAGTATTATCTAGCACTACTCCAGCAGACTGTCGAATAGAAATTGCTGCTGCCGCTGTCGCCTTAAGACAACTAGGCAATGCTTTAGCTACTGGATCTAACGTAGCTGAGAAATATGCGCATGGTCGCTGTTGATCTCCAAAACGCTGCGTTAAGACTGACAATGCACAACCCTCTCTTTCGTGGACATAGAGCGTAAAGGGCTTACTGTAATCAGGAGTACCCAATACAGGAGCAGAACACAAAGCAATACGCAAATCAGTAAAACTCTTCTGACACTCGTCAGTCCACGGAAGAGGCTGAGGCGTATCTTTTAAAGTTAGCGCCAACAGCGGTTTAGCCAATAAAGAGAAACTCGGAATCCACTGTCTACAATAAGAAGTAATGCCCAAAAAAGCACGTACCTCTCTTTGTGTGGATGGCACTGACATTTGTGCAATTGCCTGAATTCGTTCGGGGGTCAATCGTCGTCCCTCCTTTGACAAGAGATGACCCAAATAAGTCACCTCGCGACAGACATATTGTAATTTAGAAGGAGAAACCTTGTGATTCAGATCAAACAAATGACGCAACAGTGCAACGGTCACGTTTTTGCAAATCTCCTCTGAATCAGCGGCAACTAACAAGTCATCCATGTACTGAATGAGAGCAGCACCGGACGGTAAGGAAAAAGCATCAAGATGACATTTTAGAGCTTGACTGTAAACAGAGGGACTTTCACAATAACCTTGAGGTGCGCGTTTAAACCGGAAGCTTCGGCCTCCGAGGGAAAAACCAAAAATATCTCTACTCTCTTCGGCGATGGGAATACTAAAGAAAGCATTCTTTAAATCGATAACTGAAAACCAAGTCGCTGTAGAAGGTATCATCGTCAACAGAGCAGTGATATCTGGGACTACAGGAAACTGCGGTACGACAATCTTGTTTACCTCCCGAAGATCAATTACAAAACGATAAACAGGAGGCTGAGAAGGATCAGTGCGTTTAAGAACCGGAAGAACAGGACTGTTACATATATTTCCTCTCGTTTCCTCAACCACACCCTTCTGAATCAAATCATGGACAATTTCCAGAAGTGCTTTCTCACCTTCAGTAGAGATTCTGTATTGCGGAATACGTGGCATTTCAGCATTGGGCTTAAGAGTAACAACATAAGGTGGGATCTCAAGACAACCAACGTCATTCGGACCCGTAGCCCAAAGCGTTTCGGGAAGAGAAAGCAATTCAGGGGAAAATTGATCTTTTGATAAGTACATTGGACTAGTCATTTTCTGTCCTAGAGTGAGGTATACACCAAAAGGTGAACAATATATCGTAGCATGCATTCTTTTTAATAGATCTAAACCCAACAGATTTTCACCACAACCATTCGTCAGAAGAAGCGAAGCTTCTAAATCATAAGGGCCTATTGAAACAGGCAAAGGGCAACAAACTGGATTGCGAACAGGGGCGCCAGAAAATCCTACAGATACATTCGTTAAGCCAGACAAAGGTGCGCCAGGGAGTTTAGAATGAATGATAGAGCTTCTCATGGCACCAGTATCTAAAAGAAATGGCTCTGAAACACCCATTGTAGTGACATTAACATAAGGTCCATTCTGATCCACTGGAATTGACGTAACCCCCTTACTTTGTCCATGGCTGTCCTATTCAAAATGAAGACTTTCATTCCCTCCTTCAATATACTGATCCTCACTGTAATACTGTGTAGACCTAACATTTTGCTGGTCAAAGTAATTTCCGGAATTTGGAGGAACAAAAGAACGCTGCCCTTGGGTTAACACACCTCGACCTCTACCTCTATTTGCTGACTGAAGACCACCACGACCTCGTGAAGCAGATGTTGCTCCATTACGCTGCAACAATGCCGGACAACTGTTCTTAAAATGACCTTCCTCCCTACAATAAGCACATTGATTGGGACCTAGCAAAGGTCTTGGAATGAATGGTTCAGGCTTTTGATACAACCTCTGAAACTGCGGAGGCTGTTGAAACTGAGGCTGAACATAACGAGGAGGATAAGCCTGTTGCAAGAGAACTTTAGTTTTTAATTCTTTCGTCTTTTTCTCTTGTTTTTCCCTTTCTTCTTTGTCTCTATTTTCATAATATTGTGCAGTAGCCAATATCTGGGCGGAAGAAGAAACTGCCCATGAACTCTCAGAGTCTTTTAGCTTGTGTGATAGTTCAGGAAGCAAGTTATATACGAACTTATCCACAAATAATCGCTGTCCCCCTTCTGTAGCCATATCTTGACCACTGTGATCAATGAATGTCTCCTCGAATCGGGTAAAGAAATCGGAAACACTTTCATCTTTCTTTTGTTTACATGCTGCTAGCTTATCCCAATTAACTCTCAAAGCAGGCATCATTGTTTTCATTAATGTAATAATCCTACCAGGGAGTTCTGAGATCAAAGCGTCGGGCTTTGCACCACCTACTTGACCTCTATCTGCGGCAATAATAGCGTTCCAATCGCCGCCTAATTCTTGAGCGTGATCCTCTCTACGAATTTTAGCCCATATTGTCTGTGGAACTACATTTCCCATCAACATGTCAATATCTGCTAGATTCATAGTACATGCATCAACTGTTTGCGACAACTCTTTATAGTAACCAGCAGGATTTTTGCGTGGATCTGGTAGTGACTGTTTAAGTGCTAAAACTTCAGACCTTTTCCAGGGGACATGTATCCATATGCGCTGAAAATGCGCAGGAATAGCTGGATTAGCACCTGCTGCTGCAACTTCTTCCTTCCATATTGGAGAAACCTCTCTCATGGGATAGTTTTTCAGTGCTGTCCTAACTGAAGGATCAGAATCAGGAAAAGTCTGTGAGAACAATAGGGATCTGAAAGAAATAAGTGTTCTGACAGCGTTTTCAACCTTAGGACCCACAATAAGTCCTTTGTCAAAGTCAGCCTGAACATCTAACAGATCCTGTGGGACCGAACCCAAATTCATATCCTCCCATTCTTTAGCGAGAGTATCGCACATAACTTTAAAAACATATCTCTGCGTAGGTGCATTCCATTGCAGAAAGGTGGACATAATATCAGACGTACTATATTGGGGACCCTTCTTGATCCATCTACAAGCAAGTGAGTCCAATTTTTCTCGCTCTTCGGAGTCTGGGAATTGACTACGAGACTGTCTTCGAGAAAAAGCTGGAGACACGTTTAAAGCTTCAAAGAAAGGTGATAAGAGACCAGAGACAGTATCTGCAAATCGCTTACGCATAGATGGAGAATTTGACATAAGGATAGGGGACAAGGTATTAGGTGAATTAACTAAAGGAGCATTAGGAATTGCCAAAGGAGCAGAAGGCAAAGGAGTTAAAGGCAAAGCTGGCATAGGCAATACTTGAGGAGGCAAATGTGGAAAAGCTGGAGCAGGCGGAAGCACAACTGGCGGCTGAACAGGCTGTAACATCGGGGGTGCATTAGCACCTTGTACATAGGGCGGAGGCAATTTCAATAAGTGGGACATTAAGGAATCTTCCTCAAAATCTTTTCTTTTATCAAGGGAAGAGATAGGCAACGTCGGATAGCATTTATCTATTGCCATTCGATGCTGTCTGTCTGAAATTTCCATTGCATTATCTATTTCATCATCTTTGAATTGCTGAGCAGCCTGTATAATCGTCATTCCCTGTGTTTTCCTATCTCGTTTCGCTTGTTTAATTTCTCTCTGTTTGGCTTCCTTACGCCAAAGGCGAAAAGAGTCAAACATTGCCGGCCGGGCTTTTCTTTTAAATAACGTTGCTTCTAAATTATCTAGCACATCAGTTTCGAAACTACCATTTTCTGGCCATTTTAAAACACCATCTTTCTTTGTATATCGGGTCCATGTCTTATTAAAGGCAATAGGACCAACACCATGTTTAGAATAGAGCTCATATGTGGGAGTTCCAACCGAAGGAATCGGACAGGAGTCCTCAAGCTGGGAGTCCCTATTACAACCAAAGCAACCAAGTTTTCCAAACTTAGTCAGACCAGACATCTCACGATTTTTACTGGCTGTTCACAAACATCAAGGGGGTAAAACTTTCAGTTTACACAGCACAAATGCACTTACCCCTCGGCTTTGGCCACTGCAATGGCCAAATCTAAGGACCTAAGGACAAAACAAAGACCAAAATTTGTGGGCGCGACCCACCAAATACTTAACTAAGGATGTCTTCTTACACCAACAGAGGCCCGTCTATCGTCTCGCTTTACCATACATCATCAAAGAAAGAGCCAAGGCAGGGCGGCAGTCAGGGCAGCAGTCGTCAGTAGCCGTCAGGAAGGAGTAACCGCGCTGAAAAAGACCTTCGGACCACTTCGACATACAGGGGTCGCTTGACGTGGCTCGCGATTCCTCCAGAATTTTCTTGCAGGGTTCCTCACGACCTTCAGGCAGAACCGGTACCGCTGAAGCCGCCCCACGTTGGGTGCCAGTTGAAGAACCAGAACCTTATGGGCCTGGCGGCGCAGGGTACGCCTGAAATCTCCTTGGATTCACCTGCCTCAACTAACAGAGACACGGGACACTCTGTCAGGCGTAAAAGATCATATTTTATTAGCTGCAGCTAGTACAGTTGTCCAAGAAGTACACAAGGTATGTTCTCAGGAGACTGCCACTTTACTTTGTGGCGCACAATCTTATATACCGTATAAAAACATTTATTAACTACATACACTCCCAGAACACATAGAAAGGAGCCAGTAAGAATGATGTAAAGATAGAACAGAGTCAATAGAAATGTCGGAAAAGAAGACAGAACAAAGTATCAAGTGACTTAAGGTTGCCTCCCCTCCAGCTGTGTTTGTCACCCCTCCCTTGAACTAATTCATTAACCGATCCACAACGAAGTTGCATGTGGTGCGATAAGTTTGTGTTCGTTTGGAGGACAGTTGTAAAATGAGAGAATACTAGCAAAGGACAGCGAAGGCCAGACGATAAGATAAGATCGGCGGAGAATAGTGTGAGCCTACAGATAGTTGAAACAAGGATTAGAAAACCAGACAGGGATTAGTGTACTCGGTCAGACCTTAATACCAGTCTTGTAAAGATAGAGGCAGAAGGCTGTTTTGAACACCATGTTGCAGAATAAGCAGAAAAGGCAGAATGGACTTCGTTCGCTGTGCTGCCTGAGTGAAGGCAACATAAAATGGCGGCGGGCCACAAAATGGCGGGTCGATACGATCGTATTAAAAATCGAATTTCCTCACCTCTAGTGCCGGTCCTGTCAGTACTACATTTCCTGGCAAGTGGGTCTTTTCAAACAACAGTGGCCATAGCATCAGGGATGTCCCAGTCTATGTTCTCTAACGTGTTGTCCAGAGTGTTGTCTGCCCTGCTGAAACACATGGGCAGCTACATTGTGTTCCCTCAGGTGGAGGATTTGCCTACAGTGAAAGGTGACTTCTATGCCCTAGGACATATCCCTAACAACATAGGTGCCATTGATGGGACACATGTGGCGTTGGTCCCCCCCGCAGGAGTGAACAGATGTACAGAAACCGGAAGAGCTATCATTCAATGAATGTGCAGATGGTGTGTTTGGCCGACCAGTACATCTCCCATGTGAATGCCAAGTTTCCTGGCTCAGTGCATGGCGCTTACATTATGAGGAATAGCAGCATCCCTTATGTGATGGGGCAACTCCAGAGGCACCGTGCGTGGCTAATAGGTGAGGACAAGGACCCTATACCCTGTGAATAGTTGTCGGGGTCTGGGGTTGTCCCTAAGGGTTAGTGTGTGTCTAACAGATTTCCCTCGACATTTGCAGGTGACTCTGGTTACCCCAACCTGTCATGGCTACTGACCCCAGTGAGAAATCCCAGGACAAGGTCAGAGGACCCCTACAATGAGGCACATGGGCAAACTAGGAGAGTGATAGAAAGGCCATTCGGCCTCCTGAAGGCCAGGTTCCTGTGCCTCCATATGACAGGTGGTTCTCTGTACTACTCACCAAAGAAGGTGTGCCAGATCATCGTGGCCTGCTGTGTGCTGCACAACTTGGCTTTGCGATGACAGGTGCCTTTTCTGCAGGAGGATGGTCCAGAAGGGGGTCTTGTGGCAGCTGTGGAGCCTGTGGACAGTGAAGAAGAGGAGGCAGAAGAAGAGGACATAGACAACAGAAACAACGTGATCCAGCAATACTTCCAGTGAGACTCAGGTAAGAAGATATCACTGCCTCCTACATCTGATTAAATTGTTAGACCTATCATCTGTCTGTCACTTTCACCCAGTGTATGGACCCTGAATTGTCACTTTGCCTTTCCATTTCACAGATGTGGGTCCCACTGTGTGACCTCTGCTATGTTACCTCATGGACTAGAGCTGTGTGACATAGGTATGTTGAAAATAGAATGGACATTGGTATTTTCCTCAGTTATTGCAAATACACATTTGTGAAAGCACAGGCTGACTCCAGATTGCTTTGTGATTCAAGGGTGTTTATTTAAATGCTAAATAGTGGAGGGGGTTGTAAAATGGTCAGGGGTGATGGTGGAGGAATGTCCATGGCAGAGTCCAGTTATTTGTCTCACAGGTGCATTGTCCAAAGGGGCATAGGAAATGGAGCTAGGGCAGTTTAAGGATGGACAGGGTGTCAAAGTGGGACAGAAGGATGACATTCAGGGTGGTCTCATTTCTTGGCGGGGGTCTTGGCATTGTTCTCTGTCTTTGTCCTGGATCTCAGGGACCGCTTGCGGGGTGGTTCTCTAACTGCAGGGGGTGGGGTGCTGGTGTCGTGGTCCTGTGGCGGTGTCTCCTGTCCACTAGCGCCGTCGGAGGTGGTGGGCAGTTCATCGTCCAGGCTAGTGTTAGGGGCCCCTTGTTGTGCCACTGTGTCCCTCCTTGTGTTCAAAAGGTCCTTCAGCACCCCTACAATGGTGCCCAGGGTGGTATTGATTTACTTGAGTTCCTCCCTGAACCCCATATACTATTCCTCCTGCAGCCGCTGGGTCTTCCGAAACTTGGCCAGTACTGTTGCCATCGTCTCCTGGGAATGATGGTACGATCCCATGATGTTGGAGAGTACGTTCCCTGGGCCTGTCCTCCTCCTGTCGCACAGCAGACCTCCCAGTTCCCCAGTTTTCCTGGGCCTCTGTCCCCTGAACCATGTTCCCACTGCCACTGCCCCCAGGTCCCTGCTGTTCTTGGGGTGGTGGGTTTGCCTGGGTTCCCTGTAGTGGTGGACACACTGCTGCTTAACGTGACACGGGGATGGGCCCGCTGGGTGGGTGCTGTGCTGGTGTTTCCTGAGGGGGAGGCTCTGTGGTGGCCTGTGACTGTGTCAGGGGAACCGACTGTCCTGAGGTCCCAGATGGGCCATACTGGTCATCTAGATCCAGTTGGACAGAGCTGCTGTTATCACTGTGGGCCTCTTCTGTGGGGGGGGGTGGACATGTCTGGAACCTCCTGTCGTTGTGATGTTGGGTAGGGGTCCTGCAGGGGTGTAAAGGCATGATTATTACATCTGTGTGTGCCATGGTGTGCAATGGGTGGGTGACCTTGTACCCCTGTGCTTACATTCTTGTGTAGGACCTTGTGTGATAATTGTTTTGGGGTCTGTGTGGGTACCTGTAGTGGACATGCTTTGGTGATGGGTGTCCATGGTTTTTTGTTGCATGCAGGGCTTGGTGTTGGGATGTGTGGTTTGATGTGAGGAGTTGGAGTGATGGGTGTGAGGGTGAGGTTGGGGGTATGTGATAGCATGCAGGTAGGGTGGGGGATGTAATAGTTACGATTTGACTTACCAGAGTCCATTCCTGCTGCTACTCCTGCGAGGCCCTCAGGATGCAGTATAGCCAAGACCTGCTCCTCCCATGTTGTTAGTTGTGGGGGAGGAGGTGGGGGTCCGCCGCCAGTCCTCTGAACTGCAATGTGGTGTCTTGAGACCACGGAACGCACCTTCCCCTGTAGGTCGTTCCACCTCTTCCTGATGTCATCCTGTGTTCTTGGATGCTGTCCCACTGCGTTGACCCGGTCCACGATTCTGCGCCATAGCTCCATCTTCCTAG
This sequence comes from Pleurodeles waltl, assembly GCF_031143425.1. NCBI lineage: Eukaryota > Metazoa > Chordata > Amphibia > Caudata > Salamandridae > Pleurodeles > Pleurodeles waltl. The sequence goes on along the minus strand of NC_090440.1, from coordinate 1,084,063,309 downwards.
CTATGGAGGTGTGCTGCACCTGTGAACCGAATAGCTGTGGCACTACCCAGATGATTTCCTCCACCATGACCCTGAGCTCCTGCTCAGAAAACCTGGGGTGTCTTTGTGGTGACATGGGGTGGTGTAGGTGATGTGTGAGGTGGTGTGTGTTGTGATGTGTGAGGGGATGTGTTTGTGTGTGTTGTGTGAGGTGCGTGGATGTTGTGTGAGTAATGGTGTTGAGGGCCTGTGGATGCTAGTTTGTTGATGGTGGTGTCTCTCTCTGGCCTTCTGTCGCAATTCTGGTTGTAACAGGTTTGTGGCTGATATGGCTGTGTGTTTTATATTGGATTGGGTGTGTGGGAGTGGTGTGTGTACGTGTATCAGGTGTGTGTATTTTTCGAATTGTCCAATGTGGTTGGGTTTTGTAAATGTGTGTGTATTTTGAGCGCGGCAGTGTGTACCGCCAATGGTTTACCGCGGTTGAAAGACCGCTGCGTGGATTCATGGGTCATGAGAGTATGGGCGTATTCCTGTTGGCGTGACGGTGGAGGTTTTGTTATCGCCAGTTTATCACTGACCTTTGGTGTGGCGTACTTGTGTGGGTGTCTGGATTTTGGCGGATTCCGGCCTGTAGGTCGTGATAGCTGTAGCGGAATTCCGCGGCAGTGTGTTGGTTGTCTTTTGCACGGCGGTAAGCGGGATTTACCACCAATGTTGTAATGAGGGCCTATGTTTGAATTTGAAAACTTAATTCTAGAAGGTTCTGATGTTTCTAATCCATGTGTAACATTTAATTGAGAGGTTCATTGGAAAGTTTGTATTAATCCTTCTTGATTCCTTCACAGGTAACCAGACAATTTGAGGCCTAGTTATTTAGTCCATGCTTAAGTTATCCATGTTTCCAGTATGACAATGCTTAGAATCATAGTCTAGTATTGATTAATATGATATAATTTTGATATTGTGTGTTTTAACCTTTTTGCTTCCTACAGGTCTCCTTCCCAGCTGTTCCCTACCTAATCCCCTTTTCCCCACTTGGACTCTCTTAGACTCTGTGACATTCTAATCAGAGTGTTGGAGCTGTCTTGTGGTGGACATGTTGGGAACGTGCGCAGACCCCAAGGATCTGGTGACTCTGACAGAACAGAATAGTGAGCCCACGTATTAATAATCCTTCTGGTTTGCGTATGTTCTCAGCATGGCCACATTGGACGAGTTAGTCAAGGCTATCAAGCAGCTCCAAGCAGAGGTGGTGTCATCAAAAGATTTGGCAGCTAGCCTAGCTGAGAGAGTGAGTCAGTTACAGGATAAGGTAGAGAAGAAGGAACAAAATCCCACAGGTGTGTCTTGGCCAGGTCCTTCTTCTGAGACTTCTGGAGGTAATCCTACAAACATTTCCCTCAATGTTACTTCAACCATTCCTTTAACTCCCCCAGAACGTTTCTCAGGCGATCCCTTGAAAGCGCAATCTTTCCTGGTTCAAGTAGAATTACACTTCACCTGCCCACCACATACTTTCCCTGATGCCCAGTCCAAAGTGGCTTTCTTGTTATCATACCTGACTGGGGATGCAGCTATCTGGGCTATTCCTCTTGTGCGTAAAGACAGTCTCCTGCTTTACAACTGGAGAAATTTTGTTTGTGAGTTTGAACGAGTATTTGATTGTAGAACTGTAACATTGTCGGCAGATCGTGAATTATTAGACTTACAACAAGGTAACCAGGATTTAGTGTCATATTTAACCAACTTTAATCGGCTGGTAGCCGAGACATCCTGGCCTGAAGAAAAGCAAGTGGCCTTGTTCTACAAGGGACTCAAAGAGGAGTTAAAAGATGTTCTAGCTCAAATAGACCCGCAGCCTATAGACTGTCAAGACCTGATAAACCTTGTTTTGAGAGTGGATCATCATTTAGCAGAACAAAGGGGAACACGCAAAAAGACTGAAAAATATTCTTGGCGTGCTCACGATAATAGAGAATCAAGAACTCAGAAAGAAAGAACGCCTGAACCTATGGAAATCGGAACAATCAGGAGGCCTCTGACCCAAGACATAAAGGCCCTACGTAGAAAGAATGGACAATGTCTTTATTGCGGGCGCAAGGGTCATTTCGCCAAAGAATGTCCAATCAAAACAAAGAGCAAACGAGGTCCTGTTAAGAAACTTGCAGCCAATGCACAAGTCGAGCTGGAAAACTCAAATCACCCAAGATGTAAAGAAGGGTTGCTCTTGGATGTCACCGTGGACCCTTAACAATCTAGACATCTCCAGCTGGGCATAAAAGTTCAAGTAAAGAAAAATACCTATTTATTTCAAGAAGGCCCTCGTGTATTCTGGGGCTACCGGGAACTTTGTTGACGCCCAATTGGTTCGGGCATGGGGAATCCCATGCATTGAGAAGAAAACTCCTGAAATAATACAAGCAGTTAATGGAAAACTCTTGACAGGAGGTCTGGTAACTCTTCAGACTGTCCCCTTGTTGGTGATCTGTGAGGGTAAGAACCAAAGCAATAAACATAAAGAGAAACTCATCCTTGACATGATCCATGCACCCCAGTATGGAACTATCCTTGGCTTACCCTGGTGAACTCATCAAAATCCTGAGATTAATTGGGCAGAAAGAAAGGTGGTGTCCTCATCAGCACTATGTAAAGAACAATGACTCCAAAAGTCTCAAGTAGCAAAAGTTAGCAACTCTTACATAGCCACTGCCGTGGAGAAAGAAGTTAAATTGCCCAAACAATATTCATCCTATGAAGATGTATTCAATGAAAAAGAAGCAGAAAACTTGCCTCCTCATAGACCTTATGACTGTCAAATTGATCTAATCCCTGGTGCGATACTCCCCAACTGTCGTGTATACGCCCTGTCAGAACATGAAAATCAACATTTACGAAAGTATCTAGATCAATTCATGGAGAATGGTTTCATCCGCCCTTCTAAGTCTCCAGCAGCCTCTCCTTTGTTTTTTGTTCCGAAGGTGAATGGAGATCTTCGAACTTGTATCGACTATAGGGGTTTGAACAAGGTCACCATCAAGAATAAATATCCCTTGCCCCTGATTCTGGTCTTACTGGAACAAGTAAAGAAAGCTAAAATCTACACTAAGCTCGATCTACGAGGTGCTTATCATTTGATCAGAATGAGGGAGGGTGACGAATGGAAAGCAGCGTTCAAGACAAGATATGGCCTCTTTGAATACACCGTCATGCCTTTTGGTCTGTGTAATTGTCCAGCAGCATTTCAATTTTTCTTGAATGACGTTCTTAGACAGTATCTCTACTTATTTGCCATAGACTACATCGATGACATTTTGATCTACTCTGACAATGTCAGTCAGTCAAATAACTTTATTCGGCAATTGCCATAAAAGTACAAACCAAGACACATTTCCCAATCTATAAATAGTAAAATAAAACTTTGAAACCATTACTGGAAGCACCAGATGAACATCCAATCTGAAACCCCTTAACATACATAGATAAATATACTAGACATGATTAAAAATCACAAAGTCAGAAAAGTACAAATGTTAGCGTTAAAAAGATATACTATACGTACATAAAATATTTAAAAAGGAGTAGGCCTTTTCCTATTACGTAAAGACGCTGTGACAAAGTCTAATACATGGTGACAAATTTGGATATTAGGCAATCTCTGAAGGTATAGCAGGGCTTCCTTATAATGAATAGGTCTAAAAAGACGTAACGTGGGTAAAATAAAGGCCCCTCTAGGTGCAGCATATAAAGGGCAAAAAAGAAAAAAATGCAAAGTGCTCTGGGTTGATTTGGAGTCACAGGGACAAAGTGGTAAATCCTTTTTCCAGAAACATGGTTCAGGGAAAGCTACCTTAAAATGAATTAGATTAAGTCTAAAAAGTGTTAAAAAGGAAATTATTCTAAAACTTGAAAACCAAGACAAATAGGGTTCAAGGCATGGAACAGTCACAATCCGAGAATAAGAATCAAAAGATTTCAATTTCAGGGAACTATAAAATCTCAGCTCTGATATGTGCTTGGAATAAGTAGACTTCAAAACAGACCTAGAGTTTGTGGTTAACAGATGGGGATCATCAAACATATATCTAAGCCCTAGGTTCTCAAAGGAGTTTTGCAGAAACATAAGCCAGGGAATCCTATTGAGTATTCCAATTGAAGACAATCAGAGATACAGTCTTGGACCAAACTTGCCATAGGGTTTGACCAACATTTGATCCACAGCAGTAGGGGAGCCATAAAGACCCTGTCCTCCAAAAAGCACTGACCCAGTTCTTCATGGCAGATTATGTTTGCGGTGCATTTTGGAACCAACAATAATCTGCGCAGGAATCTGACAATGAAAATGAACATGTACAACATGTCAAGAAAATTCTTGCAGCCCTTCGAAAGCACCATTTATATTGCAAATTAACCAAGTGTGAGTTTCATGTTACCACAGTTGAGTTTTTAGGGGTCATCCTTACACCTTCAATGTATGGTGATGGCAGAAAAGAAAGTAAAAGCCGTATCTGATTGGCCCACCCCAAAGACTGTTCGTGATGTACAATGTTTCCTGGGGTTTGCAAATTTTTACCGGAATTTCATAAATCATTTCTCCCAGACAGTGGCCCCAATCACTAAGCTATTAAGAAAGAAAGAAAAATTTGTATGGTCCCCAGAAGCTGACCAAGCCTTTTCAACTTTGAAGGAAGCTTTTTCCACTGACCCAGTCTTGACTCACCCTGATGCAGACCGTCCCTTCATAGTGGAAGCTGATGCTTCAGATGTGGCAATAGGTGCAGTCTTGTCACAACGAAACAAAGACACTGGCCATCTTCATCCTGTAGCTCACATGTCTCGGAAACTGAACGAAGCCGAACAGAACTTTGTCATTGCTCAAAAAGAGCTTCTGACAATTTGTGACGCCTTTAAAGAATGGAGACATCATTTGTTGGGTGCCAAATACACTGTCACAGTATATACTGATCATCGCAATCTCCAGTTCATGAGTTCTGCCAGACTTTTGACTCCTCAGCAATTACGCTGGATGCTGTTTTTTGCAGAATTTGATTTTGTGGTAACTTTCTGTCCTGGTAAAGACAATTGCAAAGCTGATGCCTTGTCCCGCCAAGAGTCTACCCTGTTGCCTGCAGTTCAAACCTCCAAAGCTATCATTGCTCCAGACAAAGGGGGTCATTCCTACCCTGGCGGTCTATGACCGCCAGGGTAGGTGACGGAGGAAGCACCGCCAACAGGCTGGCGGTGCTTCCGGGGGCATTCTGACCGCCGCAGTCAGAAAAGGGAAGCCGGCGGTTTCCCGCCGGCTTCCTGCTGCCCCAGGGAATCCTCCACGGCGGCGCTGCAAGCAGCGCCGCCATGGGGCCCCACGACACCCGTTCCCGCCAGCCTGGTTCTGGCGGTTTTCACTGCCAGAACCTGGCTGGCGGGAACGGGTGTCGTGGGGCCCCTGGGGGCCCCTGCAGTGCCCCTGTAGTCCCCATGCCATGGGCACTGGCATGGGCACTGCAGGGGCCCCCTAACAGGGCCTCACATAGATTTTCAGTGTCTGCGTGGCAGACACTGAAAATCGCGACGGGTGCAACTGCACCCGTCGCACCCCTTCCACTCCGCTGGCTCCATTCGGAGCCGGCATCCTCGTGGAAGGGGGTTTCCCGCTGGGCGGGCGGGCGGCCTTCTGACGGTCACCCGCCAGCCCAGCGGGAAACTCAGAATGACCGATGCGGTCTTTTGACCGCGGTACGGTCTTCTGGCGGTTCCCGCATGGCGGGCGGCAACCGCCGCCCGCCAATCTAGGAATGACCCACAAAGTCCTATGCATCATAAAAACTGAAGATTTCTTTGAAGACATCCATAATTCTTTCACCATTGAGAAATGGCAGACATGGGCCCAAGCAGATCCCAAAAGGTCAATCAAGCAAGAATTACCTTTCCATGACGCTTGTTTGTTCATGCCCACTACCAAACTTTGCAAGAAGGAATTTCATTGGTTGCATGTTATACCTACAGCAGGTCATCCAGGCACTCCTAAAACTCCTGAATTAATCCAACGCTACTTTTGGTGGCCTACCCTGACAAAAGATGTAAAAGCAATGGTAAACAACTGCGAAGTCTGTGCTTGCATTAAAACAAGTCATTCAAAACCGAAAGGGTTGTTACATCCACTCCCAACTCCAAGTCGTCCTAAGGAGCACATTTCTTTATACCTTATTACAGGACTACCAGTGGTTCAACAACATTCAGTAATACTGGTGGTAGTAGATAGTCTCACGAAATATGGACATTTCATTGTCTGTAAGAAATTGCCCACCTCCAGTGAACTGGCAACTATTCTACTGAATAGAGTGGTCCGTTATCATGGGCTGCCGAAAATGATCCTCTCCGATCGAGGGTCGCAATTTGCCTCAAATTCCTGGAAGACATGGTGCAAAACACTTCAAGTCACATCCACACTATCTATTAGCCATCATCCTCAAACAGATGGTCAAACTGAGAGACTAAATCAGACTTTGAAGCAATACCTGCGTGCTTACGCTGAAAAAGCACTTCATTCTTGGATATCAATGCTCTGGTTAGCTGAGTTAGCCTACAATAATTCATTCCACACTTCCACTGGCGTTACACCCTTTTTTGGCTTGTTTGGCTATCATCCTGACACCTTGCCCATTACGATCCCTCAAGAAAGTTCTCTTACACCAGCTGTGTCAGAAACCATTCAACATCTTCATCAAACCCAGAAATTGATTCAACAGCATTTAGAAAAGGCCAAACAAAAATACAAAAAGCATTATGACAAGAAACATTGTGAGGGACCGCAGTGTCAACCAGGTGATAAAGTGTGGCTTTCTACAAGACATATAGACTTCAAGAAGAAGCACATGTTTAAATTCAAATTCATAGCCCCGACTGCACCCGTCGCACCCTTTCCACTCCGCCGGCTCCATTCGGAGCCGGCATCCTCGTGGAAGGGGGTTTCCCGCTGGGCTGGCGGGCGGCCTTCTGGCGGTCGCCCTCCGGCCCAGCGGGAAACTCAGAATTACCGCGGCGGTCTTTTGACCGCGCTGCGGTACTCTGTCGGGGGAACTTTGGCGGGCGGCCTCCGCCGCCCGCCGAAGTCAGAATGACCCCCATAGACTTCAAGAAGAAGCACATGTTTAAATTCAAATTCATAGGTCCCTACACTGTCCTTCAGCAAATCAATCCTGTGACCTCTAAACTGCAATTGCCAAGATCATTACGGATTCATCCAGTGTTCCACACTTCCCTCTTGGAAAAGGCAGTCCAGAAGGTCTGCCCACATCCAGCTCCAGTTCTAGTACAAAGGGAAGTAAAATATGAAGTCAAGAAGGTGTTGGATTCCAAACTGAGAGGGCGTAACCTATGGTACTTAATCTCATGGAAAGGTTATGGTCCTGAAAGTAACTCATGGGTTTCCGCATCTGATATTCATGCTCCAGTACTTGTGAGGTGCTTTCATCATCTCAATCCAGACAAACCAGGCCCTAGACCATGTCTGGGAGAGGGGAGTACGGTCAACATCAGGGCAGTGCACACTCTACGGGCGACTAGAATGCAAAAACCCAGCACTTTCAAGATAACGTAATTTATGCATTGTGCTGATATGCTGTTGTTTAACCTTTTGAATTGCATAGTTTAATTCTGAAGACTTATGTTCAAGGTGCTTATAAATACTGTTCATTTCCAATGTATCGCTGCAGGCTTTAAGAGTGTGTCAGGGTGTGATCCCTTTTCAGTGCCTTCTAGAAGCTTTCCCTGCAGCATGCCTGGGTGTTGTTTGTGGGCTGGGTCAAGACTCTATATAAGGGAGCCAGCCCAGCTCCACATGCTCACTATTCAGAGGTCCCGGTGCAGAGCATCAGCAACTTCCTGAGCTCCAGTTCCGGAGGCCTACTTTGATCTTCCAAGCCTTGCCCTTTCACTTTGTTGGTGATTCTTATTCAGGGCGGTAAGACGGATGTCGGCCTGGGCCCCCGATCCCGTTCTCGAAGGCTTTCGAGTTCTTGGGCCTAATTTGCATTATAAAACAATTTTGCTTTTGTGTGTGTGAATGTGCGCTTGGTGTTTCATGGCATTTGCATGCTGGCACTCGAATCGGCAAGACTCGCGATTCTTTGCTCGTGTACAACTCTTGATATTCATTGGTCGCTACCACTTTATGGCATTTACAAGGTAGCATTTGAATCAGCAATACGCACGATTCATTTCTTGTGCTTAATCCGTGTTACTCATTTGCCGCTACCATTTCATGGCCTTTACAAGGTAGCATTCGAATCGGCAAGACACGCGATTCATTTCTTGGGCTTAATTCATGTTATTCATGGTGCGCTACCATTTCATGGCATTCACATGGTGGCATCGAATCGGCAAGATGCGCGATTCATTTCTTGTGCTTAATTCATGTTATTCATTGTGCGCTACCATTTCATGGCATTTACATGGTGGCCTTCGAATCGGCACGACGCGAGATTCATTCCTTGTGCTTAATTCATGAATATTCAGTGTGCACTACCATTTCATGGCATTCGCAAGGTAGCATTCGAATCGGCATAACGGGCGATTCATTTCTTGTGAAGTGCCTGGGGCGAAGGAGATGCCCACCCTCCTGGGTGAGCGGCCAAGGGACACACGCTGACGGGCTGCTGGGAGGACAGTGCTGGAAGGGGGGATAGCGGCTGTACCTGTAGTTGCGTGGGCACAGAGGGGCCCGCCACCGCAAGGGAGCTCCCATCAGAGGAAGAGTCGGTGTCGCTGGTCTCAGCTCCTGTCCCCGCCGTAGAGCTCCCCTCGCCCTCTGTCCGACTGGTGACTTCAGACTCCGTTGTCTCGCCCTCCAGGGCCATGTGGGATGCAGCTCCTCCTGCTCCGGTGGCAAAGCTCCTCCGCCTGATGATGCTAATGCACACAAGAACAGGGAGACCACAAAAAGGAGGAGGGGAGAAAGAAGAAAGACATGTTCAGTGCATGCAATACCGCTACCGTTGGCGGACACTACAGACACAGCAGCCTTCTGAACTACGCCATGCACTTAGAGTTCCCTAATTAATAACAGGGACATGGGGTACATGGCATATGCCCGATTGTTGCACACATGGAAGTCACAGGAGCCTGACTAGGTGTAGATGGCTCTTACTACTGGTGGGGTTGGGGTGGCACTTAGCCTGCCTCACAAAGGGTCCTTGCCTACATAGCTTGCCCTAGCCTAGGGGAACCCACTGCCCACCTCCCCCACCCAGACACCTCCAATGCGCGCAGAGTCAGATGGATGTGACGGTACTCACCCCCATGTGGCTGCCGTGATGCCCTCAAGCTCCTATCCAACTCCGGATACGCCACCGCCAGGATCCGGAACATCAGGGGGGTCATGGTACGACGGGCACCCCCCCACGTTGGGAGGCCATCCCCAGCTGGGCCTCCGCCATCTTGTTGCTCCAGCTGCGAATGTCCTCCCATCTTTTACGATGGGGGTGCTCCGTCTGTGGTGGACCCCCAGGGTCAGGACATCCTTGGCGATGGCACGTCAAATATCCTTCTTCTGGTGGGTGCTGACCTAGAGGAATAGTACAGGGGAAAATGTAAAACTTTAACCATCCAGACCGTCACAGTCATTGTCCCACATTCCCACCCTTGCCCTGACGCACATACACTCACCGTCCGCTCATGCAGGCCTCACCCCCCCCGTATTTTCCATCCACACCACACCACTTCAAACAGGCATTGTCCATACAGCATGCTCACAGTGCACTCACCTGTTTGTCTGGAGGACCGTAGAGAAGCGTGTACTGGGGGAGGACCCATCCACTAGTTTATCCAACTACTCAGATGTGAGGGCAGGGGGCCTTTCCCCAGAGATATGAGCCATCGTCGATTCCAGACGGAGGTCACAGCAGCACTTGCAGTGTAGGTCCTCTCCTGTCAAAGATCAGCTATCAAGTGAGTGAACAGACAAAAAATGGCGGTCACATCCGCAGCGGTGCATACCGTCACCGCCGGTGTACATTGTCATTGGCTCTTGGACCCCATAGGTCTCAATGTTAACCAATGCAGGATTGCCCCACGGTCTTCGACCGCTTACCACGACAGTGTACAACGCCAGCGCAGTTACCTCATATCCCCTTGTCCCACATTGCAGGTCAGGCAGCCGCCATTTCAGGTGGCCACATGGCATTAATTTGTAATGCGTCACACTTATATAGGCCTTGCATATACACTGAGACAGGCACATAGCGTTTTGACAAATGTGTGCAATAAAATTGTTATTTTACTACCTCAGTATTGGCTGACTGTGTGCTCGCTGTTCTCATCCATAGGGCACGTCCGCTGGGGCAGGTGAGGAGATGGCGGCATCCTCCGGTGTACAGACCGCTAGTGGATCTGTCGACAATAGAAGAGAGACATGTAATAGTCACCTACAGACTTGATCGTGCCACAATCCAGGAACTGTGTGCCCAGTTGGAGCAAGACCTGATGTCAGCTATCCGCCATCCCACAGGAATCCACCCTCTAGTGCAGGTCCTGTCAGTACTCCATTTCCTGGCAAGTGGGTCTTTTCAAACAACAGTGGCCATAGCATCAGGGATATCCCAGCCTATGTTCTCTAACGTGTTGTCCAGAGTGTTGTCTGCCCTGCTGAAACACATAGGCAGCTACATTGTGTTCCCTCAGGTGGAGGATTTGCCTACAGTGAAAGGTGACTTCTATGCCCTGGGACATATCCCCAGCATCATAGGTGCCATTGATGGGACACATGTGGCGTTGGTCCCCCCGCAGGAGTGAGCAGGTGTACAGAAACCGGAAGAGCTACCATTCAATGAATGTGCAGATGGTGTGTTTGACCGACCAGTACATCTCCCATGTGAATGCCAAGTTTCCTGGCTCAGTGCATGACACTTACATTATGAGGAATAGCAGCATCCCTTATGTGATGGGGCAACTCCAGAGGCACCGTGTGTGGCTAATAGGTGAGGACAAGGACCCTATACCTTGTGGATAGTTGTCTGGGGTTGTCCCTAAGGGTTGGTGTGTGTCTAACAGATTTCCCTGGACATTTGCAGGTGACTCTGGTTACCCCAACCTGTCATGGCTACTGAGCCCAGTGAGAAATCCCAGGACAAGGTCAGAGGACCGCTACAATGAGGCACATGGGCGAACTAGGAGAGTGATAGAAAGGACATTCGGCCTCCTGAAGGCCAGATTCCGGTGCCTCCATATGACAGGTGGTTCTCTGTACTACTCACCAAAGAAGGTGTGCCAGATCATCGTGGTCTGCTGTATGCTGCACAACTTGACTTTGCGACGACAGGTGCCTTTTCTGCAGGACGATGGTCCAGAAGGGGGTCTCGTGGCAGCTGTGGAGCCTGTGGACAGTAAAGAAGAGGAGGCAGAAGAAGAGGACATAGACAACAGAAACAACGTGATCCAGCAATACTTCCAGTGAGACTCATGTAAGAAGACATCACTGCCTCCTACATCTGATTAAATTGTTAGACCTATCATCTGTCTGTCACTTTCACCCAGTGTATGGACCCTGAATTGTCACTTTGCCTTTCCATTTCACAGATGTGGGTCCCATTGTGTGACCTCTGCTATGTTACCTCATGGACTAGAGCTCTGTGACATAGGTATGTTGAAAATAGAATGGACATTGGTATTTTCCTCAGTTATTGCAAATACACATTTGTGAAATCACAGACTGACTCCAGATTCTTTTGTGATTCAAGTGTGTTTATTTAAATGCTAAATAGTGGAGGGGGTTGTAAAATGGTCAGGGGTGATGGTGAAGGAATGTCCATGGCAGAGTCCAGTTATTTGTCTCACAGGTGCATTGTCCAAAGGGGCATAGGAAGTGGAGCTAGGGCAGTTTAAGGATGGACAGGGTGTCAAAGTGGGACAGAAGGATGACATTCAGGGTGGTCTCATTTCTTGGCGGGGGTCTTGGCATTGTTCTCTGTCTTTGTCCTGGCTCTCAGGGACCGCTTGCGGGGTGGTTTTCCATCTGCAGGGGGTGGGGTGCTGGTGTTGTGGTCCTGTGGCGGTGTCTCCTGTCCACTAGCGCCGTAGGAGGTGGTGGACAGTTCATCGTCCAGGCTAGTGTCAGTGGTCCCTTGTTGTGCCACTGTGTCCCTCCTGGTTTTCAAAAGGTCCTTCAGCTCCCCTACAATGGTGCCCAGGGTGGTATTGATGGACTTGAGTTCCTCCCTGAACCCCATATACTATTCCTCCTGCAGCCGCTGGGTCTTCCGAAACTTGGCCAGTACCGTTGCCATCGTCTCCTGGGAATGATGGTACGCTCCCATGATGTTGGAGAGTGCGTTCCCTGGGCCTGTCCTCCTCCTGTCGCACAGCAGACCTCCCAGTTCCCCAGTTTTCCTGGGCCTCTGTCCCCTGAACCATGTTCCCACTGCCACTGCCCCCAGGTCCCTGCTGTTCTTGGGGTGGTGGGTTTGCCTGGGTTCCCTGTAGTGGTGGACACACTGCTGCTTGACGTTTCCTGGGGACAGGGGGATGGGCCCGCTGGGTGGGTGCTGAGCTGGTGTTTCCTGAGGGGGGAGGCTCTGTGGTGGCCTGTGACTGTGTCAAGGGAACCGACTGTCCCGAGGTCCCAGATGGGCCTGCCTGGTCATCTAGATCCAGTTGGACAGAGCTGCTGTTATCACTGTGGGCCTCTTCTGTGGGAGGGTGGACATATCTGGAATCTCCTATCCGGTGACGTTGGGTAGGGGTCCCGCAGGGGTGTAAAAGCATGATTATTGCATCTGTGTGTGCCATGGTGTGCAATGGGTGGGTGACCCTGTACCCCTGTGCTTACATTCTTGTGCAGGACCTTGTGTGATAATTGTTTTGGGGTCTGAGTGGCTATGTGTAGTGGACATGCTTTGGTGATGGGTATCCATGGTTTTTTGTTGCATGCAGGGCTTGGTGTTGGGATGGGTGGTTTGATGTGAGGAGTTGGAGTGATGGGTGTGAGGGTGAGGTTGGGGGTATGTGATAGCATGCAGGTAGGGTGGGGGATGTAATAGTTACGATTTGACTTACCAGAGTCCATTCCTGCTGCTACTCCTGCGAGGCCCTCAAGATGCAGTATAGCCAAGACCTGCTCCTCCCATGTTGTTAGTTGCGGGGGAGGAGGTGGGGGTCCGCCGCCAGTCCTCTGAACTGCAATGTGGTGTCTTGAGACCACGGAACGCACCTTCCCCCGTAGGTCGTTCCACCTCTTCCTGATGTCATCCTGTGTTCTTGGATGCTGTCCCACTGCATTGACCCTGTCCACAATTCTGCGCCATAGCTCCATCTTCCTAGCTATGGAGGTGTGCTGCACCTGTGATCCGAATAGCTGTGGCACTACCCAGATGATTTCCTCCACCATGACCCTGAGCTCCTCCTCAGAAAACCTGGGGTGTCATTGCGGTGCCATGGGGTGGCGTGGGTGATGTGTGAGGTGGTGTGTGTTGTGATGTGTGAGGGGATGTGTTTGTGTGTGTTGTGTGAGGTGCGTGGATGTTGTGTGAGTGATGGTGTTGAGTGCCTGTGGATGCTAGTTTGTTGATGGTGGTGTCTCTCTCTGGCCTTCTGTCGCAATTCTGGTCGTAACGGGTTTGTGGGTGATGTGGGTGTGGGTTTTATATTGGATTGGGTGTGTGGGAGTGGTGTGTGTATGTGTATCAGGTGTGTGTATTTTTCGAATTGTCCAATGTGGTTGTGTTTTGTAAATGTGTGTGTATTTTGAGCGCGGCAGTGTGTACCGCCAATGGTTAACCGCGGTTGAAAGACCGCTGTGTGGATTCGTGGGTCATGAGAGTATGGGCGTATTCCTGTTGGCGTGACGGTGGAGGTTTGTTATCGCCAGTTTATCACTGACTTTTGGTGTGGCGGACTTGTGTGGGTGTCTGGATTTTGGCGGATTCCGGCCTGTAGGTCGTAATAGCTGCAGCGGAATTCCGCGGCCGCTGCGGTGTGTTGGTTGTCTTCTGCACGGCGGTAAGCGGGATTTACCACCAATGTTGTAATGAGGGCCTATGTTTGAATTTGAAAACGTAATTCTAGAAGGTTCTGATGTTTCTAATCCATGTGTAACATTTCATTGAGAGGTTCATTGGAAAGTTTGTATTAATCGTTCTTGATTCCTTCACAGGTAACCAGACATCTTGAGGCCTAGTTATTCAGTCCATGCTTAAGTTATCCATGTTTCCAGTATGACAATGCTTAGAATCATAGGGGGTCATTCTGACCCTGGCGGTCATCGACCGCCAGGGTCGACGACCACGGAAGCATCGCCAACAGGCTGGTGGTGCTTCCTTTAGTATTCTGACCGCGGCTGTGAAGACGCTTTCGCCCAGCCGGGTCTGGCGGTTTCCCGCCGGATTACCCCCGGCTGGTAGAATCCTCCATGGCGGTGCTGCTTGCAGCGCTGCCATGGGGATTCCGACCCCCTTCCCGCCAGCCTGTTCCTGGCGGCTTTCACTGCCAGAACCAGGATGGCGGGAACGGGTGTCGTGGGGCCCCTGCACTGCCCATGCCACTGGCATGGGCAGTGCAGGGGCCCCCTAACAGGGCCCCAGAAAGATTTTTACTGTCTGCATTGCATTCGGAGCCGGCTTCATTGTTGCAGGGCCTTTCCCGCTGGGCCGGCGGCCGCTCCTTTGGCGGGCGCCCGCCGGCCCAGCGGGAAAGCCAGAATGGCCTCCGCGGTCTTTTGACCGCGGAGCGGCCAAGTGGCGGTTCCCGCTTGGCAGGCGGCGACCGCCGCCCGCCAATGTAGGAATGACCCCCATAGTCTAGTAATGATTAGTATGATATAATTTTGATATTGTGTGTTTTAACCTTTTTGCTTCCTACAGGTCTTCCCAGCTGTTCCCTACCTAATCCTCTTTTCCCCACTTGGACTCTCTTAGACTCTGTGACATTCTAATTGAGTATTGGAGCTGTCTTGTGGTGGACGTGTTGGGAACGTGCGCAGACCCCGAGGATCTGGTGACTCTGACAGAACAGAATAGTGAGCCCACGAATTAATAATCCTCCTGGTTTGCATATGTTCTCAGCATGGCCACATTGGACGAGTTAGTCAAGGCTATCATGCAGCTCCAAGCAGAGGTGGTGTCATCAAAAGATTTGGCAGCTAGCCTAGCTGAGAGAGTGAGTCAGTTACAGGATAAGGTAGAGAAGAAGGAACACAATTCCACAGGTGTGTCTTGGCCAGGTCCTTCTTCTCAGACTTCTGGAGGTAATCCTACAAACATTTCCCTCAATGTTACTTCAGCCATTCCTTTAACTCCTCCAGAACGTTTCTCAGGCGATCCCTTGAAAGCGCAATCTTTCCTGGTTCAACTGGAATTACACTTCACCTGCCCACCACATACTTTCCCTGATGCCCAGTCCAAAGTGGCCTTCTTGTTATCATACCTGACTGGGGATGCAGCTATCTGGGCTATTTCTCTTGTGCGTAAAGACAGTCTCCTGCTTTACAACTGGAGAAATTTTGTTTGTGAGTTTGAACGAGTATTTGATTGTAGAACTGTAACATTGTCGGCAGATCGTGAATTATTAGACTTACGACAAGGTAACCAGGATTTAGTGTCATATTTAACCAACTTTAATCAGCTGGTAGCCGAGACATCCTGGCCTGAAGAAAAGCAAGTGGCCTTGTTCTTCAAGGGACTCAAAGAGGAGTTAAAAGATATTCTAGCTCAAATAGACCCGCAGCCTATAGACTGTCAAGACCTGATAAACCTTGTTTTGAGACTGGATCATCGTTTAGCAGAACAAAGGGGAACACGCAAAAAGACTGAAAAATATTCCTGCCGTGTTCACGATAATAGAGAATCAAGAACTCAGAAAGAAAAAACTCCTGAACCTATGGAAATCGAAACAATCAGAGGCCTCTGATCCAAGACATAAAGGACCTACGTAGAAAGAATGGACAATGTCTTTATTGCGGGCGCATGGGTCATTTCACCAAAGAATGTCCAATCAAAACAAAGAGCAAACGAGGTCCTGTTAATAAACTTGCAGCCAATGCACAAGTCGAGCTGGAAAACTCAAATCACCCAAGATGTAAAGAACGGTTGCTCTTGGGTGTCACCGTGGACCCTTAACAATCTAGACATCTCCAGCTGGGCATAAAAGTTCAAATAAAGAAAAAGACCTATTTCAAGAAGGCCCTCGTGGATTCTGGGGCTACCGGGAACTTTGTTGACGCCCAATTGGTTCGCCCATGGGGAATCCCATGCATCGAGAAGAAAACTCCTGAAATAATACAAGCAGTTGATGGAAAACTCTTGACAGGAGGTCCGGCAACTCTTCAGATTGTCCCCTTGTCAGTGATCTGTGAGGGTAAGAACCAAAGCAATAAACATAAAGAGAAACTCATCCTTGACGTGATCCATACACCCCAGTATGGAACTATCCTTGGCTTACCCTGGTGAAGTCATCACAATCCTTAGATTAATTGGGCAGAATGAAAGGTGGTGTTCTCATCAGCGCTATGTAAAGAACAATGCCTCCAAAAGTCTCAAGTAGCAAAAGTTTGCAACTCTTACATAGCCACTGCCGTGGAGAAAGAAGTTAAATTGCCCAAACAGTATTCATCCTATGAAGATGTATTCAATGAAAAAGAAGCAGAAAACTTGCCTCCTCATAGACCTTATGACTGTCAAATTGATCTAATGCCAGGTGCGATACTCCCCAACTGTGGTGTATACGCCCTGTCAGAACATGAAAATCAACATTTACGAAAGTATCTAGATCAATTCTTGGAGAATGGTTTCATCCGCAGTTCTAAGTCTCCAGCAGCCTCTCCTTTGTTTTTTGTTCCGAAGGTGAATGGAGATCTTCGAGCTTGTATCGACTATAGGGGTTTGAACAAGGTCACCATCAAGAATAAATATCCCTTGCCCCTGATTCCGGTCTTACTGGAACAAGTAAAGAAAGCTAAAATCTACACTAAGCTCGATCTACAAGGTGCTTATCATTTGGTCAGAATGAGGGAGGGTGACAAATGGAAAACAGCATTCAAGACAAGATATGGCCTGTTTGAATACACCGTCATGGCTTTTGGTCTGTGTAATGCTCCAGCAGCATTTCAATTTTTCTTGAATGACGTTCTTAGACAGTATCTCGACATATTTGCCATAGTCTACATGAATGACATTTTGATCTACTCTGACAATGTAAATGAACTTGTACAACATGTCAAGAAAATTCTTGCAGCCCTTCGAAAGCACCATTTAAATTGCAAATTAACCAAGTGTGAGTTTCATGTTACCACAGTTGAGTTTTTAGGGGTCATCCTTACCCCTCAAGGTATGGTGATGGCAGAAAAGAAAGTAAAAGCCGTATCTGATTGGCCCACCCCAAAGACTGTTCGTGATGCACAATGTTTCCTGGGGTTTGCTAATTTTTACCAAAGGTTCATAAATCATTTCTCCCAGACAGTGGCCCCAATCACTAAGCTATTAAGAAAGAAAGAAACATTTGTATGGTCCCCAGAAGCTGACCAAGCCTTTTCAACTTTGAAGGAAGCTTTTTCCACTGACCCAGTCTTGACTCACCCTGATGCAGACCGTCCCTTCATAGTGGAAGCTGATGCTTCAGATGTAGCAATAGGTGCAGTCTTGTCACAAAGAAACAAAGACACTGGCCAACTTTATCCTGTAGCTCACATGTCTCAGAAACTGAACGAAGCCGAACAGAACTATGTCATTGCTGAAAAACAGCTTCTGGCGATTTGTGACGCCTTTAAAGAATGGAGACATCATTTGTTGGGTGCCAAATACACTGTCACAGTAAATACTGATCATCTCAATCTCCAGTTCATGAGTTCCGCCAGACTTTTAACTCCTTAGCAATTACGCTGGATGCTGTTTTTTGCAGAATTTGATTTGTGGTAACTTTCTGTCCTGGTAAAGACAATCGCAAAGCTGATGCCTTGTCCCGCCAAGAGTCTACCATGTTGCCTGCAGTTCAAACCTCCAGAGCTATCATTGCTCCAGACAAAGTCCTATGCATCATAAAAACTGAAGATTTCTTTGAAGAAATCCATAATTCTTTCACCATTGAGAAATGGCAGACATGGGCCCAAGCAGATCCCAAAAGGTCAATCAAGCAAGGATTACCTTTCTATGGTGCTTGTTTGTTCGTGCCCACTACCAAACTTCGCAAGAAGGAATTTCATTGGTACTTTTGGTGGCCTACCATGACAAAAGATGTAAAAGCAATGGTAAACAACTGCGAAGTCTGTGCTTGCATTAAAACAAGTCATTCGAAACCGAAAGGGTTGTTACATCCACTCGCCCCGACTGCACCCGTCGCACCCTTTCCACTCCGCCGGCTCCATTCGGAGCCGGCATCCTCGTGGAAGGGGGTTTCCCGCTGGGCTGGCGGGCGGCCTTCTGGCGGTCGCCCGCCGGCCCAGCGGGAAACTCAGAATTACCGCGGCGGTCTTTTGACCGCGCTGCGGTACTCTGTCGGGGGAACTTTGGCGGGCGGCCTCCGCCGCCCGCCGAAGTCAGAATGACCCCCATAGACTTCAAGAAGAAGCACATGTTTAAATTCAAATTCATAGGTCCCTACACTGTCCTTCAGCAAATCAATCCTGTGACCTCTAAACTGCAATTGCCAAGATCATTACGGATTCATCCAGTGTTCCACACTTCCCTCTTGGAAAAGGCAGTCCAGAAGGTCCGCCCACATCCAGCTCCAGTTCTAGTACAAAGGGAAGTAAAATATGAAGTCAAGAAGGTGTTGGATTCCAAACTGAGAGGGCGTAACCTATGGTACTTAATCTCATGGAAAGGTTATGGTCCTGAAAGTAACTCATGGGTTTCCGCATCTGATATTCATGCTCCAGTACTTGTGAGGTGCTTTCATCATCTCAATCCAGACAAACCAGGCCCTAGACCACGTCTGGGAGAGGGAAGTACGGTCAACATCAGGGCAGTGCGCGCTCTACGGGTGACTAGAATGCAAAAACCCAGCACTTTCAAGATAACGTAATTTATGCATTGTGCTGATATGCTGTTGTTTAACCTTTTGAATAGCATTTTTTAATTCTGAAGACTTATGTTCAAGGTGCTTATAAATACTGTTCATTTGCAATGTATTGCTGCAGGCTTTCAGAGTGTGTCAGGGTGTGGTCCCTTTCCAGGGCCTTCTAGAAGCTTTCTCTGCAGCATGCCTGGGTGTTGTTTGTGGGCTGGGCCAAGACTCTATATAAGGGAGCGAGCCCAGCTCCACATGCTCACTAATCAGTGGTCTCGGTGCAGAGCAACAGCAACTTCCTGAGCTCCTGTTCCGTAGGCCTACATTGATCTTCCAAGCTTTACCCTTTCACTTTGTTGGTGATTCTTGATCAGGACGTTAAGACGGATGTCGGCCTGGGCCCCCAATCCCGTTCTCGAAGGCTTTCGAGTTCCTGGGCCTAATTTGCATGATAAAACAATTTTGCTTTTGTGTGTGTGAATGTGCGCTTGGTGTTTCATGGCGTTTGCATGCTGACAATCGAATCGGCAAGACTCGAGATTCTTTGCTCGTGTACAACTCTTGATATTTATTGGTCGCTACCATTTTATGGCATTTACAAGGTAACATTTGAATCGGCAAGACGCACGATTAATTTCTTGTGCTTAATCCGTGTTACTCATTTGCCGCTACCATTTCATGGCCTTTACAAGGTAGCATTCGAATCGGCAAGACACACGATTCATTTCTTGGGCTTAATTCATGTTATTCATGGTGCGCTACCATTTCATGGCATTCACATGGTGGCATCGAATCGGCAAGTCGCGCAACTAATTTCTTGTGCTTAATAACTGTTATTCATTTTGCGCTACAATTTCCCGGCATTCACATGGTGGCCTTCGAATCGGCAAGACGCGCGATTCATTCCTTGTGCTTAATTCATGAATATTCAGTGTGCGCTACCATTTCATGGCATTTGCAAGGTAGCATTCGAATCGGCAAAACGCGCGATTAATTTCTTGTGAGGTGCCTGGGGCGAAGGAGATGCCCACCCTCCTGGGTGAGCGGCCAAGGGACACACGCTGAGAGGCTGCTGGGAGGACAGTGCTGGTAGGGGGGATGGCGGCTGTACCTATAGTTGCAGTGGGCTCAGAGGGGCCCGCCACCGCAAGAAAGCTCCCATCAGAGGAAGAGTTGGTGTCACCGGTCTCAGCTCCTGTCCCTGCCGTGGAGCTCCCCTCGCCCTCTGTCCGACTGGTGACTTCAGACTCCGTTGTCTCGCCCTCCAGGGCCATGTGGGATGCAGCTCCTCCTGCTCCGGTGGCAAAGCTCCTCCGCCTGATGATGCTTATGCACACAAGAACAGGGCGACCACAAAAAAGGGGAGGGGAGAAAGAAGAAAGACATGTTCAGTGCATACAATACCGCTACCGTTGGCGGACACTACAGACACAGCAGCCCTCTGCACCACGCCATGCACTTAGAGTTCCCTAATTAATCACAGGGACATGGGGTACATGGCCTATGCCCGATTGTTGCACACATGGAAGTCACAGGAGCCTGACTAGGTGTAGATGGCTCTTACTACTGGTGGGGTTGGGGTGGCACTTAGCCTGCCTCACAAAGGGTCCTTGCCTACATAGCTTGCCCTAGCCTAGGGGAACCCACTGCCCACCTCCCCCACCCAGACACCTCCAATGCGCGCAGAGTCAGATGGATGTGATGGTACTCACCCCTTTGTGGCTGCCGTGATGCCCTCAAGCGCCCATCCAACTCCGGATACGCCACCGCCAGGATCCGGAACATCAGGGGGGTCATGGTACGACGGGCACCCCCCCAACGCTGGGAGGCCATCCCCAGCTGGGCCTCCGCCGTCTTCTTGCTCCAGCGGCGAATGTTCTCCCATCTTTTACGGCGGGGGTGCTCCGTCTGTGGTGGACCCCCAGGGTCAGGACGTCCTTGGCAATGGCACGCCAAATATCCTTCTTCTGGTGGGCGCTGACCTAGAGGAATAGTACAGGGGAAAATGTAAAACTTTAACCATCCAGACCGTCACAGTCATTGTCCCACATTCCCACCCTTGCCCTGACGCACATACACTCATCGTCCGCTCATGCAGGCCTCATCCCCCCCGTATTTTGCATCCACACCACTCCAAACAGGCATTGTCCATACAGCATGCTCTCAGTGTACTCACCTGCTTGTCTGGAGGACCGTAGAGAAGCGTGTACTGAGGGAGGACCCATCCACTAGTTTATCCAACTACTCAGATGTGAAGGCAGGGGGCCTTTCCCCAGAGACGTGAGCCATTGTCGATTCCAGACTGAGGTCACAGCAGCACTTGCAATGTAGGTCCTCTCCTGTCGAAGATCAGGTATCAAGTGAATGAACAGACAAAAAATGGCGGTCACATCCACTGCGGTGCATACCGTCACCGCCGGCGTACATTGTCATTGGCTCCTGGAACCCATAGGGCCCAATGTTAACCAATGCAGGATTGCGCAGCGGTCTTCGACCGCCTACCTCAACAATGTACAACGCCAGCGCAGTTACCTCATATCCCCTTGTCCCACATTGCAGGTCAGGCAGCCACCATTTCAGGTGGCCACATGGCATTAATTTTTAATGTGTCACACATATATAGGCCTTGCATATACACTGAGACAGGCACATAGCGTTTTGACAAATGTGTGCAATAAAATTGTTATTTTACTACCTCAGTATTGGCTGACTGTGTGCTAGCTGTTCTCATCCATAGGGCACATCCGCTGGGGCAGGTGAGGAGATGGCGGCATCCTCCGGTGTACAGACCGCTGGTGGATCTGTCGACAATAGAAGAGAGACATGTAATAGTCACCTACAGACTTGATCGTGCCACAATCCAGGAACTGTGTGCCCAGTTGGAGCAAGACCTGATTTCAGCTATCCGCCATCCACAGGAATCACCCCTCTAGTGCAGGTCCTGTCAGAACTCAATTTCCTGGCAAGTGGGTCTTTTCAAACAACAGTGGCCATAGCATCAGGGATGTCCCAGCCTATGTTCTCTAACGTGTTGTCCAGAGTGTTGTCTGCCCTGCTGAAACACACGGGCAGCTACATTGTGTTCCCTCAGGTGGAGGATTTGCCTACAGTGAAAGGTGACTTCTATGCCCTGTGACATATCCCCAGCATCATAGGTGCCATTGATGGGAAACATGTGGCGTTGGTCCCCCCGCAGGAGTGAACAGGTGTACAGAAACCGGAAGAGCTACCATTCAATTAATGTGCAGATGGTGTGTTTGGCCGACCAGTACATCTCCCATGTGAATGCCAAGTTTCCTGGCTCAGTGCATGACGCTTACATTATGAGGAATAGCAGCATCCCTTATGTGATGGGGCAACTCCAGAGGCACTGTGTGTGGCTAATAGGTGAGGACAAGGACCCTATACCTTGTGGATAGTTGTCTGGGGTTGTCCCTAAGGGTTAGTGTGTGTCTAACAGATTTCCCTTGACATTTGCAGGTGACTCTGGTTACCCCAAACTGTAATGGCTACTGACCCCAGTGAGAAATCCCAGGACAAGGTCAGAGGACCGCTACAGTGAGGCACATGGGTGAACTAGGAGAGTGATAGAAAGGACATTCGGCCTCCTGAAGGCCAAGTTCCGGTGTCTCCATATGACAGGTGGTTCTCTGTACTACTCACCAAAGAAGGTGTGCCAGATCATCATGGCCTGCTGTATGCTGCACAACTTGGCTTTGCAACGACAGGTGCCTTTTCTGCAGGAGGATGGTCCAGAAGGGGGTCTTTTGGCAGATGTGGAGCCTGTGGACAGTGAAGAAGAGGAGGCAGAAGAAGAGGACATAGAGAACAGAGACAACGTGATCCAGCAATACTCCCAGTGAGACTCAGGTAAGAAGACATCACTGCCTCCTACATCTGATTAAATTGTTAACCTATCATCTGTCTGTCACTTTCACCCAGTGTATGGACCCTGAATTGTCACTTTGCCTTTCCATTTCACAGATGTGGGTCCCACTGTGTGACCTCTGCTATGTTACCTCATGGACTAGAGCTGTGTGAAATAGGTATGTTGAAAATAGAACGGACATTGGTATTTTCCTCAGTTATTGCAAATACACATTTGTGAAAGCACAGACTGACTCCAGATTGTTTTGTGATTCAAGTGTGTTTATTTAAATGCTAAATAGTGGAGGGGGTTGTAAAATGGTCAGGGGTGATGGTGGAGGAATGTCCATGGCAGAGTCCAGTTATTTGTCTCACAGGTGCATTGTCCAAAGGGGCACAGGAAGTGGAGCTGGGGCAGTTTAAGGATGGACAGGATGTCAAAGTGGGACAGAAGGATGACATTCAGGGTGGTCTCATTTCTTGGCGGGGGTCTTGCCATTGTTCTCTGACTTTGTCCTGGATCTCAGGGACCGCTTGCGGGGTGGTTCTCCATCTGCAGGGGGTGGGGTGCTGGTGTCGTGGTCCTGTGGCGGTGTCTCCTGTCCACTAGCGCCGTCGGAGGTGGTGGGCAGTTCATCGTCCAGGCTAGTGTCAGGGGCCCCTTGTTGTGCCACTGTGTCCCTCCTGGTGTTCAAAAGGTCCTTCAGCACCCTTACAATGGTGCCCAGGGTGGTATTGATGGACTTGAGTTCCTCCCTGAACCCCATATACTATTCCTCCTGCAGCCGCTGGGTCTTCCGAAACTTGGCCAGTACCGTTGCCATCGTCTCCTGGGAATAGTGGTACGCTCCCATGATGTTGGAGAGTGCGTTCCCTGGGCCTGTCCTCCTCCTGTCGCACAGCAGACCTCCCAGTTCCCCAGTTTTCCTGGGCCTCTGTCCCCTGAACCATGTTCCCACTGCCACTGCCCCCAGGTCCCTGCTGTTCTTGGGGTGGTGGGTTTGCCTGGGTTCCCTGTAGTGGTGGACACACTGCTGCTTGATGTGTCTTGGGGACAGGGGGATGGGCCCGTTGGGTGGGTGCTGTGCTGGTGTTTCCTGAGGGGGGAGGCTCTGTGGTGGCCTGTGACTGTGTCAGGGAACCGACTGTCCCGAGGTCCCAGATGGGCCATGCTGGTCATCTAGATCCAGTTGGACAGAGCTGCTGTTATCACTGTGGGCCTCTTCTGTGGGGGGGTGGACATGTCTGGAACCTCCTGTCCGGTGACGTTGGGTAGGGGTCCTGCAGGGTTGTAAAGGCATGATTACTGCATCTGTGTGTGCCATGGTGTGCAATGGGTGGGTGACCCTGTACCCCTGTGCTTACATTCTTTTGTAGGACCTTGTGTGATAATTGTTTTGGGATCTGTGTGGGTATCTGTAGTGGACATGCTTTGGTGATGGGTGTCCATGGTTTTTTGTTGCATGCAGGGCTTGTTGTTGGGATGTGTGGTTTGATGTGAGGAGTTGGAGTGATGGGTGTGAGGGTGAGGGTGGGGGTATGTGATAGCATGCAGGTAGGGTGGGGGATGTAATAATTACGATTTGACTTACCAGAGTCCATTCCTGCTGCCACTCCTGCGAGGCCCTCAGGATGCAGTATAGCCAAGACCTGCTCCTCCCATGTTGTTAGTTGTGGGGGAGGAGGTGGGGGTCCGCCGCCAGTCCTCTGAACTGCAATGTGGTGTCTTGAGACCACGGAACGCACCTTCCCCTGTAGGTCGTTCCACCTCTTCCTGATGTCATCCTGTGTTCTTGGATGCTGTCCCACTGCATTGACCCTGTCCACAATTCTGCACCATAGCTCCATCTTCCTAGCTATGGAGGTGTGCTGCACCTGTGATCCGAATAGCTGTGGCACTACCCAGATGATTTCCTCCACCATGACCCTGAGCTCCTGCTCAGAAAACCTGGGGTGTCTTTGCGGTGCCATGGGGTGCTGTGGGTGATGTGTGAGGTGGTGTGTGTTGTGATGTATGAGGGGATGTGTTTGTGTGTGTTGTGTGAGGTGCGTGGATGTTGTGTGAGTGATGGTGTTGAGTGCCTGTGGATGCTAGTTTGTTGATGGTGGTGTCTCTCTTTGGTCTTCTGTCGCAATTCTGGTCGTAAGGGTTTGTGGGTGATGTGGGCGTGTGTTTTATATTGGATTGGGTGTGTGGGAGTGATGTGTGTATGTGTATCAGGTGGGTGTATTTTTCGAATTGTCCAATGTGGTTGTGTTTTGTAAATGTGTGTGTATTTTGAGAGCGGCAGTGTGTACCGCCAATGGTTTACCGCGGTTGAAGGACCGCTGCGTGGATTTGTGGGTCATGATAGTATGGGCGTATTTCTGTTGGCGTGACGGTGGAGGTTTTGTTATCGCCAGTTTATCACTGACCTTTGGTGTGGCGGACTTGTGTGGGTGTCTGGATTTTGGCGGATTCCGGCCTGTAGGTCATAATAGCTGTAGCGGAATTCTGCGGCGGTGTGTTGTTTTGTCTTCTGCATGGCGGGAAGCGGGATTTACCGCCAATGTTGTAAAGAGGGCCTATGTTTGAATTCGAAAACGTAATTCTAGAAAGTTCTGATGTTTCTAACCCATGTGTAACATTTCATTGAGAGGTTCATTGGAAAGTTTGTATTAATCCTTTTTGATTCCTTCACAGGTAACCAGACATCTTGAGGCCTAGTTATTTAGTCCATGCTTAAGTTATCCATGTTTCCAGTATGACAATGCTTAGAATCATAGTCTAGTAATGATTAATATGATATAATTTTGATATTGTGTGTTTTAACCTTTTTGCTTCCTACAGGTCTCCTTCCCAGCTGTTCCCTACCTAATCCCCTTTTCCCCACTTGGACTCTCTTAGACTCTGTGACATTCTAATCAGAGTATTGGAGCTGTCTTGTGGTGGACGTGTTGGGAACGTGCGCAGACCCCGAGGATCTGGTGACTCTGACAGAACAGAATAGTGAGCTCACGAATTAATAATCCTCCTGGTTTGCGTATGTTTTCAGCATGGCCACATTGGACGAGTTAGTCAAGGCTATCACGCAGCTCCAAGCAGAGGTGGTGTCATCAAAAGATTTGGCAGCTAGCCTAGCTGAGAGAGTGAGTCAGTTACAGGATAAGGTAGAGAAGAAGGAACAAAATCCCACAGGTGTGTCTTGGCCAGGTCCTTCTTCTCAGACGTCTGGAGGTAATCCTACAAACATTTCCCTCAATGTTACTTCAGCCATTCCTTTAACTCCTCCAGAACATTTCTCAGGCGATCCCTTGAAAGCGCAATCTTTCCTGGTTCAAGTGGAATTACACTGCACCTGCCCACCACATACTTTCCCTGATGCCCAGTCCAAAGTGGCTTTCTTGTTATCATACCTGACTGGGGATGCTGCTGGGCTATTCCTCTTGTGCGTAAAGACAGTCTCCTGCTTTACAACTGGAGAAATTTTGTTTGTGAGTTTGAACGAGTATTTGATTGTAGAACTGTAACATTGTCGGCAGATCGTGAATTATTAGACTTACAACAAGGTAACCAGGATTTAGTGTCAGATTTAACCAACTTTAATCGGCTGGTAGCCGAGACATCCTGGCCTGAAGAAAAGCAAGTGGCCTTGTTCTTCAAGGGACTCAAAGAGGAGTTAAAAGATATTCTAGCTCAAATAGACCTGCAGCCTATAGACTGCCAAGACCTGATAAACCTTATTTTGAGACTGGATCATCGTTTAGCAGAACAAAGGGGAACACGCAAAAAGACTGAAAAATATTCATGGCGTGTTCACGATAATAGAGAATCAAGAACTCAGAAAGAAAGAACCCCTGAACCTATGGAAATCGGAACAATCAGGAGCCCTCTGACCCAAGACATAAAGGACCTACGTAGAAAGAATGGCCAATGTCTTTATTGCAGGTGCAAGGGTCATTTTGCCAAAGAATGTCCAATCAAAACAAAGAGCAAACGAGGTCCTGTTAAGAAAATTGCAGCCAATGCACAAGTCGAGCTGGAAAACTGAAATCACCCAAGATGTAAAGAAGGGTTGCTCTTGGGTGTCACCGTGGACCCTTAACAATCTAGACATCTCAAGCTGGGCATAAAAGTTCAAGTAAAGAAAAAGACCTATTTCAAGAAGGCCCTCGTGGATTCTGGGGCTACCGGGAACTTTGTTGACGCCCAATTGGTTCGCGCATGGGGAATCCAATGCATTGAGAAGAAAACTCCTAAATTAATACAAGCAGTTGATGGAAAACTCTTGACAGGAGGTCTGGTAACTCTTCAGACTGTCCCCTTGTCGGTGATCTTTGAGGGTAAGAACCAAAGCAATAAACATAAAGAGAAACTCATCCTTGACGTGATCCATGCTCCCCAGTATGGAATTATCCTTGGCTTACCCTGGTGAACTCATCACAATCCTGAAATAGATTGGGCAGAATGAAAGGTCATGTTCTCATCAGCACTATGTAAAGAACAATGCCGCCAAAAGTCTCAAGTAGCAAAAGTTTGCAACTCTTACATAGCCACTGCCGTGGAGAAAGAAGTTAAATTGCCCAAACAGTATTCATCCTATGAAGATGTATTCAATGAAAAAGAAGCAGAAAACTTGCCTCCTCATAGACCTTATGACTGTCAAATTGATCTAATCCCAGGTGCGATACTCCCCAACTGTCGTGTATACACCCTGTCAGAACATGAAAATCAACATTTACGAAAGTATCTAGATCATTTCTTAGAGAATGGTTTCATCCGCCCTTCTAAGTCTCCAGCAGCCTCTCCTTTGTTTTTTGTTCCGAAGGTGAATGGAGATCTTCGAACTTGTATCGACTATAGGGGTTTGAACAAGGTCACCATCAAGAATAAATATCCCTTGCCCCTAATTCCGGTCTTACTGGAACAAGTAAAAAAAGCTAAAATCTACACTAAGCTCGATCTACGAGGTGCTTATCATTTGGTCAGAATGAGGTAGGGTGACGAATGGAAAACAGCGTTCAAGACAAGATATGGCCTCTTTGAATACACCGTCATGCCTTTTGGTCTGTGTAATCGTCCAGCAGCATTTCAATTTTTCTTGAATGACGTTCTTAGACAGTATCTCAACATATTTGCCATAGTCTACATCAATGACATTTTGATCTACTCTGACAATGAAAATGAACAAGTACAACATGTCAAGAAAATTCTTGCAGCCCTCCGAAAGCACCATTTATATTGCAATTAACCAAGTGTGAGTTTCATGTTACCACAGTTGAGTTTTTAGGGGTCATCCTTACCCCTCAATGTATGGTGATGGCAGAAAAGAAAGTAAAAGCCGTATCTGATTGGCCCACCCCAAAGACTGTTCGTGATGTACAAAGTTTCCTGGGGTTTGCAAATTTTTACCGGAGGTTCATAAATCATTTCTCCCAGACAGTGGCCCCAATCACTAAGCTATTAAGAAAGAAAGAAACATTTGTATGGTCCCCCGAAGCTGACCAAGCCTTTTCAACTTTGAAGGAAGCTTTTTCCACTGCCCCAGTCTTGACTCACCCTGATGCAGACCGTCCCTTCATAGTGGAAGCTGATGCTTCAGATGTGGCAATAGGTGCAGTCTTGTCACAACGAAACAAAGACAATGGCCAACTTCATCCTGCAGCTTACATGTCTCGGAAACTGAACGAAGCCGAACAGAACTATGTCATTGCTGAAAAAGAGCTTCTGGCATTTTGTGACGCCTTTAAAGAATGGAGACATCATTTGTTGGGTGCCAAATACACTGTCACAGTATATACTGATCATCGCAATCTCCAGTTCATGAGTTCCGCCAGACTTTTGACTCCTCAGCAATTACGCTGGATGCTGTTTTTTGCAGAATTTGATTTTGTGGTAACTTTCTGTCCTGGTAAAGACAATCGCAAAGCTGATGCCTTGTCCCGCCAAGAGTCTACCATGTTGCCTGCAATTCAAACTTCCAGAGCTATCATTGCTTCAGACAAAGTCCTATGCATCATAAAAACTGAAGATTTCTTTGAAGACATCCACAATTCTTTCACCATTGAGAAATGGCAGACATGGGCCCAAGCAGATCCCAAAAGGTCAATCAAGCAAGGATTACCTTTCCATGACGCTTGTTTGTTCGTGCCCACTACCAAACTTCGCAAGAAGGAATTTCATTGGTTGCATGTTATACCTACAGCAGGTCATCCCGGCACTCCTAAAACTCTTGAATTAATCCAACGCTACTTTTGGTGGCCTACCCTGACAAAAGATGTAAAAGCAATGGTAAACAACTGTGAGGTCTGTGCTTGCATTAAAACAAATGCAAAAACAACAAGTGATGGACGGAATGCTGAACATTGTCAAACATTCACCCCCAGTCACAGATCTGGGTTTAATCCATCGTTTTTTTGCTGCCCATGCCATTCCAGTTTGGACCCAGCCATATGCAAATCAGTCTTGACCCTGTTCCCCATGGGAACAGTCCAGCCCGAACTGCTAGGCCAGGTCTTCCCTGGACTGGAAACAAGCATCCTGGGACCGGTTTCGGGGTTTCACCACTCATCAGCCAGGCTAGCTTGAATCCAGTGGCATGGGAAGCACGGGACCCACGTCTGGGCATACCCTTCCCACTTAGGGCGACAAATGCAAAAACAACAAGTGATGGACGGAATGCTGAACATTGTCAAACATTCACCCCCAGTCACAGATCTGGGTTTAATCCATCGTTTTTTTGCTGCCCATGCCATTCCAGTTTGGACCCAGCCATATGCAAATCAGTCTTGACCCTGTTCCCCATGGGAACAGTCCAGCCCGAACTGCTAGGCCAGGTCTTCCCTGGACTGGAAACAAGCATCCTGGGACCGGTTTCGGGGTTTCACCCCTCATCAGCCAGGCTAGCTTGAATCCAGTGGCATGGGAAGCACGGGACCCACGTCTGGGCATACCCTTCCCACTTAGGGCGACAAATGCAAAAACAACAAGTGATGGACGGAATGCTGAACATTGTCAAACATTCACCCCCAGTCACAGATCTGGGTTTAATCCATCGTTTTTTTGCTGCCCATGCCATTCCAGTTTGGACCCAGCCATATGCAAATCAGTCTTGACCCTGTTCCCCATGGGAACAGTCCAGCCCGAACTGCTAGGCCAGGTCTTCCCTGGACTGGAAACAAGCATCCTGGGACCGGTTTCGGGGTTTCACCCCTCATCAGCCAGGCTAGCTTGAATCCAGTGGCATGGGAAGCACGGGACCCACGTCTGGGCATACCCTTCCCACTTAGGGCGACAAATGCAAAAACAACAAGTGATGGACGGAATGCTGAACATTGTCAAACATTCAACCCCAGTCACAGATCTGGGTTTAATCCATCGTTTTTTTGCTGCCCATGCCATTCCAGTTTGGACCCAGCCATATGCAAATCAGTCTTGACCCTGTTCCCCATGGGAACAGTCCAGCCCGAACTGCTAGGCCAGGTCTTCCCTGGACTGGAAACAAGCATCCTGGGACCGGTTTCGGGGTTTCACCCCTCATCAGCCAGGCTAGCTTGAATCCAGTGGCATGGGAAGCACGGGACCCACGTCTGGGCATACCCTTCCCACTTAGGGCGACAAATGCAAAAACAACAAGTGATGGACGGAATGCTGAACATTGTCAAACATTCACCCCCAGTCACAGATCTGGGTTTAATCCATCGTTTTTTTGCTGCCCATGCCATTCCAGTTTGGACCCAGCCATATGCAAATCAGTCTTGACCCTGTTCCCCATGGGAACAGTCCAGCTCGAACTGCTAGGCCAGGTCTTCCCTGGACTGGAAACAAGCATCCTGGGACCGGTTTCGGGGTTTCACCCCTCATCAGCCAGGCTAGCTTGAATCCAGTGGCATGGGAAGCACGGGACCCACGTCTGGGCATACCCTTCCCACTTAGGGCGACAAATGCAAAAACAACAAGTGATGGACGGAATGCTGAACATTGTCAAACATTCACCCCCAGTCACAGATCTGGGTTTAATCCATCGTTTTTTTGCTGCCCATGCCATTCCAGTTTGGACCCAGCCATATGCAAATCAGTCTTGACCCTGTTCCCCATGGGAACAGTCCAGCCCGAACTGCTAGGCCAGGTCTTCCCTGGACTGGAAACAAGCATCCTGGGACCGGTTTCGGGGTTTCACCCCTCATCAGCCAGGCTAGCTTGAATCCAGTGGCATGGGAAGCACGGGACCCACGTCTGGGCATACCCTTCCCACTTAGGGTGACAAATGCAAAAACAACAAGTGATGGACGGAATGCTGAACATTGTCAAACATTCACCCCCAGTCACAGATCTGGGTTTAATCCATCGTTTTTTTGCTGCCCATGCCATTCCAGTTTGGACCCAGCCATATGCAAATCAGTCTTGACCCTGTTCCCCATGGGAACAGTCCAGCCCGAACTGCTAGGCCAGGTCTTCCCTGGACTGGAAACAAGCATCCTGGGACCGGTTTCGGGGTTTCACCCCTCATCAGCCAGGCTAGCTTGAATCCAGTGGCATGGGAAGCACGGGACCCACGTCTGGGCATACCCTTCCCACTTAGGGCGACAAATGCAAAAACAACAAGTGATGGACGGAATGCTGAACATTGTCAAACATTCACCCCCAGTCACAGATCTGGGTTTAATCCATCGTTTTTTTGCTGCCCATGCCATGGCTGGGTCCAAACTGGGGTGGCATGGTGAGCAAAAGAATGATGGATTAAACCCAGATCTGTGACTGGGGGTGAGTGTTTGACAATGTTCAACATTCCGTCCATCACTTGTTGTTTTTGCTTTGTCGCCCTAAGTGGGAAGGGTATGCCCAGACGTGGGTCCCGTGCTTCCCATGCCACTGGATTCAAGCTAGCCTGGCTGATGAGGGGTGAAACCCCGAAACCGGTCCCAGGATGCTTGTTTCCGGTCCAGTGAGGACCTGGCTTGGCAGTTCGGGCTGGACTGTTTCCATGAGGAACAGGGTCAAGACTGATTTGCATATGGCTGGGTCCAAACTGGGGTGGCATGGTGAGCAAAAGAATGATGGATTAAACCCAGATCTGTGACTGGGGGTGAGTGTTTGACAATGTTCAACATTCCGTCCATCACTTGTTGTTTTTGCTTTGTCGCCCTAAGTGGGAAGGGTATGCCCAGACGTGGGTCCTGTGCTTCCCATGCCACTGGATTCAAGCTAGCCTGGCTGATGAGGGGTGAAACCCCGAAACCGGTCCCAGGATGCTTGTTTCCGGTCCAGTGAGGACCTGGCTTGGCAGTTCGGGCTGGACTGTTCCCATGAGGAACAGGGTCAAGACTGATTTGCATATGGCTGGGTCCAAACTGGGGTGGCATGGTGAGCAAAAGAATGATGGATTAAACCCAGATCTGTGACTGGGGGTGAGTGTTTGACAATGTTCAACATTCCGTCCATCACTTGTTGTTTTTGCTTTGTCGCCCTAAGTGGGAAGGGTATGCCCAGACGTGGGTCCTGTGCTTCCCATGCCACTGGATTCAAGCTAGCCTGGCTGATGAGGGGTGAAACCCCGAAACCGGTCCCAGGATGCTTGTTTCCGGTCCAGTGAGGACCTGGCTTGGCAGTTCGGGCTGGACTGTTCCCATGAGGAACAGGGTCAAGACTGATTTGCATATGGCTGGGTCCAAACTGGGGTGGCATGGTGAGCAAAAGAATGATGGATTAAACCCAGATCTGTGACTGGGGGTGAGTGTTTGACAATGTTCAACATTCCGTCCATCACTTGTTGTTTTTGCTTTGTCGCCCTAAGTGGGAAGGGTATGCCCAGACGTGGGTCCCGTGCTTCCCATGCCACTGGATTCAAGCTAGCCTGGCTGATGAGGGGTGAAACCCCGAAACCGGTCCCAGGATGCTTGTTTCCGGTCCAGTGAGGACCTGGCTTGGCAGTTCGGGCTGGACTGTTCCCATGAGGAACAGGGTCAAGACTGATTTGCATATGGCTGGGTCCAAACTGGGGTGGCATGGTGAGCAAAAGAATGATGGATTAAACCCAGATCTGTGACTGGGGGTGAGTGTTTGACAATGTTCAACATTCCGTCCATCACTTGTTGTTTTTGCTTTGTCGCCCTAAGTGGGAAGGGTATGCCAAGACGTGGGTCCCGTGCTTCCCATGCCACTGGATTCAAGCTAGCCTGGCTGATGAGGGGTGAAACCCCGAAACCGGTCCCAGGATGCTTGTTTCCGGTCCAGTGAGGACCTGGCTTGGCAGTTCGGGCTGGACTGTTCCCATGAGGAACAGGGTCAAGACTGATTTGCATATGGCTGGGTCCAAACTGGGGTGGCATGGTGAGCAAAAGAATGATGGATTAAACCCAGATCTGTGACTGGGGGTGAGTGTTTGACAATGTTCAACATTCCGTCCATCACTTGTTGTTTTTGCTTTGTCGCCCTAAGTGGGAAGGGTATGCCAAGACGTGGGTCCCGTGCTTCCCATGCCACTGGATTCAAGCTAGCCTGGCTGATGAGGGGTGAAACCCCGAAACCGGTCCCAGGATGCTTGTTTCCGGTCCAGTGAGGACCTGGCTTGGCAGTTCGGGCTGGACTGTTCCCATGAGGAACAGGGTCAAGACTGATTTGCATATGGCTGGGTCCAAACTGGGGTGGCATGGTGAGCAAAAGAATGATGGATTAAACCCAGATCTGTGACTGGGGGTGAGTGTTTGACAATGTTCAACATTCCGTCCATCACTTGTTGTTTTTGCTTTGTCGCCCTAAGTGGGAAGGGTATGCCCAGACGTGGGTCCCGTGCTTCCCATGCCACTGGATTCAAGCTAGCCTGGCTGATGAGGGGTGAAACCCCGAAACCGGTCCCAGGATGCTTGTTTCCGTTCCAGTGAGGACCTGGCTTGGCAGTTCGGGCTGGACTGTTCCCATGAGGAACAGGGTCAAGACTGATTTGCATATGGCTGGGTCCAAACTGGGGTGGCATGGTGAGCAAAAGAATGATGGATTAAACCCAGATCTGTGACTGGGGGTGAGTGTTTGACAATGTTCAACATTCCGTCCATCACTTGTTGTTTTTGCTTTGTCGCCCTAAGTGGGAAGGGTATGCCCAGACGTGGGTCCCGTGCTTCCCATGCCACTGGATTCAAGCTAGCCTGGCTGATGAGGGGTGAAACCCCGAAACCGGTCC
The DNA here is from genome assembly GCF_031143425.1 of Pleurodeles waltl. Taxonomy (NCBI): domain Eukaryota; kingdom Metazoa; phylum Chordata; class Amphibia; order Caudata; family Salamandridae; genus Pleurodeles; species Pleurodeles waltl. The sequence continues at coordinate 1,084,029,317 of NC_090440.1, read as the reverse complement.
CAGGATGCTTGTTTCCAGTCCAGTGAGGACCTGGCTTGGCAGTTCGGGCTGGACTGTTCCCATGAGGAACAGGGTCAAGACTGATTTGCATATGGCTGGGTCCAAACTGGGGTGGCATGGTGAGCAAAAGAATGATGGATTAAACCCAGATCTGTGACTGGGGGTGAGTGTTTGACAATGTTCAACATTCCGTCCATCACTTGTTGTTTTTGCCTTGCATTAAAACAAGTCATTCGAAACCGAAAGGGTTGTTACATCCACTCCCAACTCCAAGTCGTCCTTGGGAGCACATTTCTTTAGACTTTATTACAGGACTACCAGTGGTTCAACAACATTCAGTAATCCTGGTGGTAGTAGATAGTCTCATGAAAAATTGACATTTCATTGTCTGTAAGAAATTGTCCACCTCCAGTGAACTGGCAACTATTCTCCTGATTAGAGTGGTCCGTTATCATGGGCTGCCGAAAATGATCCTCTCCGATCGAGGGTCGCAATTTGCCTCAAATTCCTGGAAGACATGGTGCAAAACACTTTAAGTCACATCCACACTATCTACTAGCCATCATCCTCAAACAGATGGTCAAACTGAGAGACTAAATCAGACTTTGAAGCAATACCTGCGTGCTTATGCTGAAAAAGCACTTAATTCTTGGACATCAATGCTCTGGTTAGCTGAGTTAGCCTACAATAATTCATTCCACACTTCCACTGGCGTTACACCCTTTTTTGGCTTGTTTGGCTATCATCCTGACACCTTGCTCATTACGATCCCTCAAGAAAGTTCTCTTACACCAGCTGTGTCAGAAACCATTCAACATCTTCATCAAACCCAGAAATTGATTCAACAGCATTTAGAAAAGGCCAAACAAAAATACAAAAAGCATTATGACAAGAAACATTGTGAGGGACCGCAGTGTCAACCAGGTGATAAAGTGTGGCTTTTTACAAGACATATAGGGGGTGATTCCAACTCTGGCGGGCGGCTACCGCCGCCCGCCAGGCGGAAACCACCATTTGCCCGCCACACGGCCAAAATTCCGCGGCCTCCATTCTGACATTCCCGCTGGGCCGGCGGGCGCTAACCAAGTTAGCACCCGCCGGCCCAGCGGGAATGAGGCCGCAACACAGGAGCCGGCTCCGAATGGAGCCGGCGGTGTTGCGGCAGTGCGACGGGTGCAGTTGCAACCATCGTGCTTTTCACTGTCTGCCATGCAGACAGTGAAAAGCAGGCCGGGGCCCTGTTAGGGGTCCCCAGGACACCTGTTACCGCCAGCCTCTTCCTGGCGGTGAAAACCGCCAGAAACAGGCTGGCGGTACGGGGGGTCAGAATCCCCAGGGCAGCGCTGCCCTGGCGGATTCTCCCAGCCGGGGCAAAAACGGTGGATGACCGCTGGCCCCGGCAATCCGACCCCGGCTTTACCGCCGCGGTCGGAATGGGGATTGAAGCACCGCCAGCCTGTTGGCGGTGCTTCCGTCATTCGTGGCCCTGGCGGTCCAAGACCGCCAGGGTCAGAATGACTCCCATAGACTTCAAGAAGAAACATATGTTTAAACCCAAATTCATAGGTCCCTACACTGTCCTTCAGCAAATCAATCCTGTGACCTATAAACTGTAATTGCCAAGATCATTACAGATTCATCCAGTGTTCCACACTTCCCTCTTGAAAAAGGCAGTCCAGAAGGTCCGCCCACATCCAGCTCCAGTTCTAGTACAGGGGGAAGTAGAATACGAAGTCAAGAAGGTGTTGGATTCCAAACTGAGAGGGCGTAACCTATGGTACTTAATCTCATGGAAAGGTTATGGCCCTGAAAGTAAGTCATGGGTTTCCGCATCTGATATTCATGCTCCAGCACTTGTGAGGTGCTTTCATCATCTCAATCCAGACAAACTAGGCCCTAGACCACGTGTGGGAGAGCGGAGTACGGTCAACATCAGGGCTGTGCGCGCTCTACGGGCGACTAGAATGCAAAAGCCCAGCACTTTCAAGATAACGTAATTTATGCATTGTGCTGATATGCTGTTGTTTAACCTTTTGAATTGCATAGTTTAATTCTGAAGACTTATGTTCAAGGTGCTTATAAATACTGTTCATTTGCAATGTATTGCTGCAGGCTTTCAGAGTGTGTCAGGGTGTGGTCCCTTTTCAGGGCCTTCTAGAAGCTTTCCCTGCAGCATGCCTGGGTGTTGTTTGTGGGCTGGGCCAAGACTCTATATAAGGGAGCCAGCCCAGCTCCACATGCTTACTAATCAGTGGTCCCGGTGCAGAGCAACAGCAACTTTCTGAGCTCCTGTTCCGGAGGCCTACTTTGATCTTCCAAGACTTGCCCTTTCATTTTGTTGGTGATTCTTGATCAGGGCGGTAAGACGGATGTCAGCCTGGGCCCCCGATCCCGTTCTCGAAGGCTTTCGAGTTCTTGGGCCTAATTTGCATGATAAAGCAATTTTGCTTTTGTGTGTGTGAATGTGCGCTTGGTGTTTCATGGCATTTGCATGCTGACACTCGAATCGGCAAGACGCGCGATTCTTTGCTCGTGTACAACTCTAGATATTCATTGTGCGCTACCATTTCCCGGCATTCACATGGTGGCATTCGAATCAGCAAGATGCGCGATTCATTTCTTGTGCTTAATTCATGTTATTCATTGTGCGCTACCATTTCATGGCATTTACATGGTGACCTTCGAATCGGCAAGACGCCCGATTCATTCCTTGTGCTTAATTCATGAATATTCAGTGTGCGCTACCATTTCAGGGCATTCGCAAGGTAGCATTCGAATCGGCAAAACGCGCAATTCATTTCTTGTGCTTGATTCATGATATTCATTGTGTGTTACCATTTCATGGCATTTAAGTGGTGACATTCGAATCGGCAAGACGCGCAATACATTCCTTGTGCTGAACTCATGTGACTCATTGTGTGCTACCATTTCGTGGTATTCACATGGTGGTATTCAAATTGGCAAGACACGCGATTCATTTCTTGTGCTTAACTCATGATGTTCATTGTGTGCTACCATTCCATGGCATTTACTTGGTGGCCTTCGAATCGGCAAGACGCGCGATTCATTTCTTGTGCCTAACTCATGTTATTCATTGTGCGCAATCATTTCATGACATTTACAAACTCATGTGGAAATCTGCAATGTGCGCAATTCATGTTCCTGCATTTTAAGAAACCAAAGTGCTAGAATTCTAGATGTTATATTGTATGTGCATAATAAGTTCCTTAAGTACAATTTCTATGGTGTTATAGAATTCATTCAGATTATTTTCTTGTCCTCAGGCAAGAGACTATGGCCCTCATTCTGACCCTGGCGGTCGGCGGAGAGACGGCGGTCGGACCGCGAACAGACCGGCGGTATTAAAAATGGCATTCTGACCGCGGCGGTCCCCGCCGCGACCGACCGCCACTTCTCCACTCCGACCGCCACGGCGGTCATGACCGCGGGGCTGGAGTTTGCGCACTCCGGCCCGGCGGTCGTCCCAAGAACCCAAGGGTATTATGACCCTGCCTACCGCCGCGGTTTCTTGTGGGCGGGAACCGCCGTGCGAACCATGGCGGTAAGCACTATCGGGGCCAGGGAATTCCTTCCCTGGCACTGATAGGGGTCTCCCCCACCCCCCACTACCCACCCGAGTCCTCCCCCCACACCCTCCACCCCCCTGCCACCCCCCAGAGGTGGTACGAACCCCCTCCCCACCCCCACCCCGACATGCACATACATGCACCCCGACATGCACACACCTCCAACATGCACATATACACACCCCCTACACACACATACACAACGGGGACACATACCCGCACACATACATGCAGACATGCGCACCTGCCGAACAGCACACATTACCCATAGACACAGCAGCACCCCCCGTCCGCATACACGCACTCACACACCCCCTCTACACACTCACACGCACACCCCCATGCACGCCCACATCACACAACACCCCCCCACCCCCTCCCCTCACGGACGGTCAACTTACCTTGTGCGTTGGTCCTCCGGGAGGCGACGGGAGCCATGGGGAGGTGACCGCCAACAGAAGACCGCCAACAGAAGACCGCCACACAGAAATGTGGGTCGTAATTCTGTGGGCGGTGTTCTGCTGGCGTGGCGGTGGAGGTTGACCAGTCTCCACTTTCCCGCCGACCGCCAGTGTGGCTGCTGGCGGTTTTCCGGCGGAACGCTCCCAGCGGTCAGAATGCGCACAGCGGCATACCGCCGCGGTCGGCGGTCTTCACCGCGGCGGTAACTCGGCGGTCTTGCGAAAAGACCGCCAAGGTCAGAATGAGGGCCTATGTTTGAATTTGAAAACGTAATTCTAGAAGGTTCTGATGTTTCTAATCCATGTGTAACATTTCATTGAGAGGTTCATTGGAAATTTTGTATTAATCCTACTTGATTCCTTCACAGGTAACCAGATATCTTGAGGCCTAGTTATTTAGTCCATGCATAAGTTATCCATGTTTCCAGTATGACAATGCTTATAATCATAGTCTAATAATGATTCATATGATATAATTTTGATATTGTGTGTTTTAACCTTTTTGCTTCCTACAGGTCTCCTTCCCAGCTGTTCCCTTCCTAATCCCCTTTTCCCCACTTGGACTCTCTTAGACTCTGTGACATTCTAATCAGAGTATTGGAGCTGTCTTGTGGTGGACGTGTTGGGAACGTGCGAAGACCCAGAGGATCTGGTGACTCTGACAGATTTATCATTACATGTTTGAAAATGCCACTTTTATAAAGTTGACATTTTCTTGCTCTTAGCCCTCTGTGCCTGCAGCCTGCCTTAGGTCACATGACTGGGTATAACTGACAGTTGAGTCTTTGTGAATTCATCCCTGACAGTCACACAATAGTGGGGTTAGCAGAGCCTGAATGGGGCGTTATGTGACTTGGTGGGGAGCAGAGAGAAGCACAGCCCCACTTGCACCTTAATAGACTGGGCACTGCCACCACATAATAGGCTTAATGACCCATATTGTCAGTGCAGCCAGCTGGAAGCCAGGGCAGCGGAGGAAGGAAACCCTTGCAATTTCAAAGCACCCTTCTGGTAATCTTTACCCAACTCACAGGAGCAGGGCACCAGGGTATAAAATAGGTCTCTCCCTTTTCAGTTCACTACTAGACCTGTGGAAGGACTGTCAGAGGACTGCCTGCTGTTGTGACCTGCTGTGCACTCTATTGACCAGAGCTCTCACCCAAATTAAACAATAACCCAATTTCTCTCTCTTAAAGTGCAGAGTAAACATATCCTAATCTAGATGATACCCTGCAGGTCGAGGTCTCATTCAAAGTGTTTGGGAAAAACCTTGTGTGGTTGAGAACTGTTGATTCTTGAGTGGAGCAGACAAGGGTTATTGTATTTTTGTTATATGTGTGCAATGTTGTGAAGAATGTGTGTGTGCAGATTGTAAAGAATGGTGAAATGCTGTTAGGAACGAGATTGACATCAGAGTGTATAGGTTAGTTGGTGTGTTGCTGCTCTGCTGTTGGTTGAAGAAGCCATATGGGGTCATGCTGTGATTGGTGGTAATTGGGAAAGAAGGGATTGTGAATAGAACATTGTTTTGATTTGAAGCACAATTATATTGTAATTATTGACATTTGATTGGGGAAAATGAAATGTTTCAAAATTAAGCAAGATTTGTTTAGAGGGAGAAGAGGTACCTTCTGAAGATACCTATGTCATTATATGCCATTAAACGTAGGACTCCATACATGTGTTTGGCTTAGTCAGTGGCACAAGATCACAGAAAAAGAATGTGCATTGATGTAGCCACAATGTGGTACATTCAAGTTTGTGCATTATTGAGAATTTGAGGAGGGTGTTGTGCAAGATGAAACCTCCTCCTAGACCCACACAATATGAATCACTTAATGCTTGGGAATATGCTGCGCATGCCAGAGAGAGAGAGATTAGGGCAGAGCCTAAAGAGTTGTGCACACCTATGCAGTTGTTAGATGGGATGCGTAGCAGAAAAAGTGGAGAACTTCCATGATAGAGGGAGTTAGACTTTATCTGACCCTAATAATTGAATCATTTGAGCGAGAGAAGGAAAAGAAAAAGATTGAGAAACAGAAAAATGGAAAACCAAAGGAACCAGATGATATGAGCGAAGTCAGTGATAGTGATTCTGGAGATAGTTTTTTGGACGAGTTACTGTCCGAACGTCTACCCCCATATAATGAAGCTAGGGAAGAGGTTGGAAATGGTACTAATGGTAATGGAAAGACTGTGTTGACCACTGCCATGACAAATGTGACTGATAGTCCTGTGGGAGCCACTCCCGCTAATATGCCTTATGAACCAAGAAATGAGGGTTCAGGAATTGGTGTTCCAGTTTGTTCTCCCACAGCTGCTGTTGATGCTCTTAATGTTCCAGTTACTATTGGTCTTTTAGTACTTATGTATAAATCTGAAGGCTCAGGAAAAATGGCTTATAATTTAGCCATACCAAATTAAGTTGATTGGCAAAGCATAGTTTTAGAAAGTCCTGATACTACAGAATTTGTTCCTTTAGTTCTGACACAAACAAGTACTCCATGTGTGTGCAAGTGTGGAATCTCTATGGGTTGGATTAAGGAGAATTGAAAAAGGAAAAAATACTTACTGGCTGCCAGTTCAATGGGACAGGGAAACCAAGTGGAGTCAGTCAGTAAAGGACAGACACTATTGGAAAGGGGCCCAAAATACCTGTGGGCAGGAGGGTGACATTCAGTACTAAAAAGTAATAATAATGAACTTCATTTAGCAGTTTTTCAGTTCAGTTAAATGAAGATCATTTCGGAGCCCCATTGAACGGGCAACCAGTACGTATTTTTCCTTTTTCCATTCGCCTTAATTCACTTTAATTGAGATGCTTTACTAATTCATCTCTATCTCAGTCCCCCAGGTTATTATATGTCCTAATGAGACCTAGGTGTCCCTGAATGGGTTGAAACTCTGTTGAATGTTTCAAAGACAGAATCTTTCAATTGCTCATCTCACATAGAGATGTGTGCTGTGTGTTCAAGTGTACTGTTATTGCCTACAGCTGTATGACTTTGTAATCATACACCAACTATTGATTTCATATTATAAACCTCTTTTTCTCAGTTTGGTGTGTTTTTCCTTAGGGTGCACTTACTCACAACATTCTTTGGTCACTATTAGGAAAACCTTTTCCTGGTTATGGGACATAGGTACAAAAAAATAACTTGTTGAACATATATGATAAGAGCAGTACTGATTGCATTGTGGAATTTTAATTCATGCCTGACAGATGGTTGACTGTCTCAATGTAAAAAAATATGTATATTGAGATTGATTCCATGTGAGATTTCCTGCTTCATCATATGTACACAATAAATGAGTTTCACATGGACAGTTGTTGCACATTAAAGTCTTAAGAATACTAACCCCACACAAATGCAGAATGTAGAGGGACATTGGCAGTTTCCTCCTTAGTTTTGGGATCATGCCATTGTTGTCACAGTAGGATATGTGCACTCTTCACCAACCCACTGTTGACCTGTCTGCTTTGGACTGTCATTGTCGCTCACTTACCAATTGGCAAATTTTGTTCCTCCACACTTATCAACACTACTCCGAAGCATGTCTCATGACATGTCACTCAAACCTGGACTTGTATCGTGTCACAAATATCTTGATTTCACAAATGGGGTCTCTGACCTGGATATTGTAAATATCTCGCTTTCACATTTCCACTTGCAAATAAACACCTTGCACACATTTAGCATGCCTAGGTCTTTTGTGAGCCATCTACGCAGCTAAATGATTTTAATGTGTGAATCCATGTAATTGGTTACAGAATATCAGTACATGAGTGCAGGACTCTGGGGGCACAAAGCTACATATATGGATCCTAACATGACAAATGTGTTTGTGGGCCTCATCTCCTACAAGCAATTCACTGAGTATGTTACAAATGAGGGACACATATATGATTTCTCACCATATATAGCAGGTATGGCTGAAAAGCAACTGTAGGGCAATATTTTCAGCTGGGAGTACCAGAAGAACTCATTGGTGTTTTACAGAGGTAGCAAACCTCATTACTGATGGTCACTGGTCAGTGTTGCAGGATAGAGTTCCAATTGTGGCTGTTGTCAGATGTGTCACAGTTCCCAACATTGCTACTACAGGACCCCAACACTGACAGCTGAAATACCAGACTTACCTGTCCACTACCACATATACATAGTCATCTTGAATGGTGGGTCACTGGATAGCAGATGCATTGGCTGATAGATGTGATGTTGCAGTCAATATGATAGCTCCCGTTTTCAATAGGGGTAGCACATGGTAAATTAGGTTTTTGAAGGCAGGACATATTCCCTAGGCCATTAGCCCTATTTGCCCAGTGCACTAAGGGGGAGAACCCTGAGACTCACACTAATTACACAAACTGTATCCAATTATAACAAGATATTTATTATTAAAATGAACTACTTAAAAACAACTGAAATCTACTCTATCCTAAACTAACCTATACTAACTATAATTATCATACAACTAAATCTATTTAACCTATTAACTTACACATAAAACATCACACTCTAAACATTGCCCTGCCACCCCTCTTAAAAAACAAGAAACAAGTAGGACAACAATTACTACAACTACACATGTACTAACTAATCCTGTGGCCTAAACAAATATATATATTTTTGTATTTTTTTTTCTTATAGTAACACATATAAACCCCAACATGACACCCCACCCAGCAACCCACCAGTAAAAACATAAGAATAGTAACCCACCTCCCAACTACACTTATCCTAACTAATAACTACACTACACTAACCTACCACTAACTAGATAAAACCCAAACTAAAATATATTACAACTTTAAAAGGGAGGGGAAGGAACCAGGAGGTAGTCCATCACTGTACAAGTTAATTTCCTTGACTTTTTCACCTTCTTCTTAATGAAATTTAGGAGTTTGCGGTCCTCTGCCAAAGCCTCCTCCAACTTGTCCAACCGCTGGAGGATAAGGTTTATGTCCCGACCTGGGTCCTGCTCAACCTGTGATGGCCCAGCGGCTGGTTGTGGAAAAACTGGTGCCTGTGTGGCGATTGGTGCTGCAGATATGGATAGGCTGGGTGCATCTAGGAGCCCCTGCATGATTGAGGAGCCTGCTCCATGCATTGTCTTGGATGGCTGTGTGGGTTCCCCATGTGGGAATGCCCACCATTCCCCAGAAGCTTTTTCTGCACGGAAACTGCATGTCATGCGGCTGTATCCTGTATGCCCCTCAAGGATGTGGCGGTAACGATCGTCCCACCGGGTGAACTGGCGCCTCTCAACAGCAGTCATATTAACAGCTGTAAAATGAGAACAAACAACCATCAGTATCATCATTGGGTGGAGTATGTACAGATTTGTAACTTATACTTCTACAGCTGATTACACATACAGACCTACACACATTCCTCAAAAAAATGAATTGCCCCTCATCTGTATCTATATCCAAGCATACATCACCAGTAGCTTGTCCATATCAGTGGTATGACGTCAATCCATTGTAAATCAAGAGGGGCCACAGCTGATAGGAACTAATAATGGCCTTCTCAACCTCACTCACATCTATACTTTGAGCAACATGTTTCTCAACAAGTTGGATTTCCTGTCTCTCTGAGCAGAAGGGGGGTTGGGCATGATATCCATCAGCTCAACACTCCTGACCTGAGCAATCATCATGGAGTGAAGGTGTGGGCTATTTCTTGGGGGGGGCTGCTAACTACAATGCTGGTATTCTATGTTGTAGTACATCTACATTCATGTGTCCTAGTGTAAAACCTGGCCTCAGCCTACTTTACTAGGGTCTATCTGCATTTCCCATGCTGTGGCCACATGTAGAACTGATGCTGTCTTGCCATGAGAAAGGTTGGACAAACCCTGAGCTGCACATCACTGTTGTCAAGATGTAACAGCACTGAAGCCCCCTACCCTGTGCCATGTAGTCCTACGTGTGTTCAATAGGACACACATCATGGCTGTATGGATGCTCGTAAGGCCACAGTAATTGTGTCACAGTTTTGGGTGCTGCAACTGTATCTAGAAGTGTTTTACATACTTTGCAGATGCATATCAGATATCCTCACAGCACCATCTACACCAGGGGTCTTCAAACTGGGGGGCGGGCCCCTCTTGGGGTCCACCATTGACCGCAGGGGGGCGCCAAGCTCTGGCCAAAAGAAGCATTATGCTTTTAACAGTGCTTTGTTTTAAGCAGAAATACATTTATCCCATTTTGAAAAAGGTAACTGAACTTAACTGCAATGTTTAAATAAGCCTAGAGAAATTTAAACATTGCCAACTTGAAAGAATAATAATGAACAATTCTGAGGGTGGCCTGATGACTATCTTTTTCCACTGGGGGTGCGCAGCACTGACAAGTGTGAAAACGACTGAGCTACACACACATCACTGCCTTCTTATGCATCTGTGATGTGACCTACATCAGTCACAATTCACATAGTGGCTGCACCATATTGGTTAAACTGCTGACATCTGGTGTTAGGAGATTAATAGACTTTAACCTGATACATCTTGAGTGGAGTTGTCCACACATTGTGTACACTGATTAATGGAGTCCTGTGCATTATGGCTCCTTGCTGTACCACTACCTCATCATCTCTGGAGGGGGCTGAGACACCGGTGGTGTTTGCATGTCTCCTACAGAATCCCCGTTGAGAGTATTGCAGTTAGAACCCTAAGTCTGTGCAATCTTGTCAACAAGTGTGAGCTATGTGTGGCACACATTGCTGATTATGGTGCGGTGGCAAGGTTTTTTACAACAGGCATGCTATGTCCAAATGCAGCTGGCATGTGACCTATGATGACAGACATCCATGAATATGTGGTCAGCTATTACTATTCCTTTTACACATAATTCCATGCCAGGACATTCTGCACTTAGAACTACATGAAAGGCAATCTCATTGTACAACCCCACAACATACATGATGGGAGTATGACAGAGCACCATGCTGACGGACAATTGGCAGCACAGCACTCTGCCATATTCACAACGCATGGACGCAACGTATTGAATAGGAGATGGTGCATCACTGTGCTGTCACCTGTGCCGGCGCTATCCTTGCTTCAAGGTGCATAGCTGGCTTCGTTGAGGGGGAGATAATCATTGTGAATGATGGATACCTTCCTACACAAACAAAACCTTCAGAGGGTCTTCGCACTTTTGATGTGCGCTACCAAATACAGCACCAATTGAAAGAGCAAGAAAGGAGGGTACAGCAACATATATGTTAGCTCGTTGTGGGCTGCTAAAGCCACACTTTGGTGTGTTTTCAGAATTTGGTACAGCCTCTATTGTAAGAAAATGTTTTGATCTGGGACACTGTCTAATTGTGCTGGGTGTTGCTGTTGTACAGCCAATGGCAAGCAGGCCAATGCCATATTGTCCATCCTGGAGCCACTTCTTGATGGTGGAGTGCTGGAATATATAAGCATCATGGACTATGCCTGGGTACTTGGCTGGGATGTTCGTGAAAAGCCCACAGTCGACCACAAAGGCCTGCATATTAATCTAATGGTTGTGCTTTCGGTTCCTGTATAGGTGTTCCGTAGCTGTAGGTGGCACCAGTTTACATAGGTGCAGTCCACTGCACCCAGCACATGCGGAAACCCAGCAATTACATAGAATCCTTGGTTGGTCTCCTGCTGCAGTTGCGGGGTGTTTGGATAGTAGATGTGGTGGGGTGTGAAGCGGATGATGGCATCTAGGACCTTAGGCAGGAAAACTGATATTGATGGCTGGGAGACACCGGCTACTAGTGCCCCTGTTTTCTGAAAGGATCCAGAAGCCAGCATGTGCAGAAGAGTGAGGAGCTTTGTGATGGGTGGTATGTTGTAGGGAGTTTCCAGCCTGGCTGTAATGTCTGGTGCAATTTGGTTCAGTAGGCGTAGAATGGACTCCCCGTTGAGACGGTAAGCCTGATGGTGTCTTGCTCCCTGAGGCCAAGGAGGGTTGTCCTCTAGTGTAATATCCTCTTCTGCCTTCTGCGTTGCCTTTGCAGGTGCAGTGGTGGTGTTTGGGGTTGCTGTTGTGGAGGGAGCAGCTGTCATTGCAGACATCTGTGGCATGTGCCTAGCTGGAGCAGTACGACTTTCATGTTGTCTTGAAGGGAGCAAATGTTCCTAATCAGACCCAGGCATTAAAATTTGATGCAAAAAGGGGTTGACGTCACTTTTTGGACCCGCCTCCCAAACGTGCATCATTTTAGCACAGGGGGATAAATATCTTGCTACGGGTTTAGAGTCATTTTTTGGACGGGAACGCGTACCTTGCATCACATTGACGCAAGGCGGATTCACTATCCAAAAAATGACATTAACTCCTACATTTTGATGCTAGATGGATCTAGTGTCAAAATATAAATTTGGAGTTAAGTTTGCACTGAATTTGCGAAAGAAAAATGACGCAACTTCGGTGCAGACAGAGGTTAAATATGTCCCTTAGAGTGTCATTTTGTCTTTGGTGGTATAACTATTGGACCTCCAAAGCTGTGGGGATGAGGCCATCATTAAGCCGGATGCCTCATCCTCCATCCTACCACGATGTTTCCACCAGGCTGACTGGCAGAAATGTCATATTATAATTTTCCTGCCAGTCAGCCCAGTGAAAACAGTGCAGCGGCATTGACCTCGGCTTCCTAAGGGTGCTGAGGCCAATGCTGTTGCACCCTCAGAATGTGCACTTTCTGCATAGCAGATAGTGCACATTCTAAGGGCGATGGTAGGACGGGCCCCTGCAATGCCCATGCCATTAGCATGGCCCCCATGTGGCCCCCAGCACTGGCTTTTGGCCAGCCTTTCCTCGGTGGTGCAACCACCAAGGACACAGCTGTGTCCGACCACGTCTCCGACCACTGCCAACCCATCATATCTGTAAACCCAGCTGTGGCAGCGGTCTCCCGGTGGTCCAACCTCCAGGATCATAATCTAGTGGTCAGACCAACAGGAGTGCCTCAGTTTGACCACCACCACGAGTTTGACAGTCCTTGGACCGCCAAACTAGTAAGGAGGCCCTTACTCTGTAAGCTGAATGCATCATCTATTGTACGCCGACAGGCATAGAGGTGCAGACTCATGATGAGGATGTTGCCTTTAAACTGACAAAAGATGGGTCTTATTGTACATTGTTCACTCTCTTGACTGTTGACGATTTAACCCCAGGTTTGAAAGAGCCAGTAAAATCTGAAGTGTGGGATTTTTCAGAAAAAGATATTGGACTTATTAAAAGTGTTGAGCTTGTCCAAATTACAGTCAAGCCAAAGTGCTGAGTACCCGAGAACACCACAATGTAATTTGACATGTGACACAGTAGCTGGGATATCTCCCATAATCGAGTCGATGATTCAGCAGGGAGTCTTAATGGAAATAATCAGAAGTCCTTGCAACTCTCCCATTATGGGTTTATAGAAGCCAAATTGAAAGTACGGGATTGCAGAGAACCTGCAAACATTGTTGTTCCTTGTTGTCCTGCGGTACTGAATCCAGCTGTGATATTGTTTCTGATTCTATGTGAGGCTGAGTGGTGCACTGTCATTGATTTGTGTCAAGTATTTTTCTCGATACTGTTGCACGAGGATAGCCAATTTCTCTTTGCATTTCAGTTTGGAAATTGTGTCTTGGTATGGTGCCGGCTTGCACAAAGGTATTCTGAGAGCCCTTCTATTTTTATCCAGATTCTTAAGAAAAATCTGGAGTCCCTGGTCATGCCTTGTAATTCAGTTCTGACACAATATATAGACAAACTATTGGTGGCATTGAATACTCTAGAAGCTTGCAACCAGGATACCATTGCACGTTTGAACCTCCTGGCTGAGAATGGACATAAAGTACCCCAGGAAGGTTGCAGTATTGTCAGAAAGAGTTTTATTATCTTGGACTTCACATTGGGAAAGGAGCAAGGAAAAACTCACAAGAGAGAATTTAAGCCAATCTGAAAATTAGTCTGCCAACCACGTAGAGAGAAGTCAGGATGTTTCTGTGAATTCGGGACTACTGCTACCAGTGGATACCCAACTTTACCCTAGTAGCCAAGCCTTTGCAGAGGCTGACACACAAGGATGTTTCGGATCTAGAACCCTGGAATAAAAATTGTCTGATTGCCTTCCGAGAACAGAGAGAAAGTCGCTGTCATGCTCCAGCACTGGGAATGCCTTTATTATAATAAATCATTTGCACTTTTCTGCAGTGAGAGGGAGGACTGCACTCTCTCAGTGCCTACACAAACTCATGGAAATACCAGAACTCCTGAGCCCTACCTCTCTGCTACATCTGACCCTGTACTTCTGCCCTGCCTGGCTGCCTTAAAGATGTGGCAGCTGTTAGTGTCACCTTTGAGATTTGTGAGAACATAGTTATGGGACACCAATTAACTATGTATGTTCCCCATTCAGTTGAATTGTTCTTGACAAGAACTAGAACCCAACATCTGACAAGTAACCACCTTACCAAATATGAACAGGGCATCTTTGCGGGGGGAAATGTGATTGTCAGGCACTGTGGTGACCTAAATCTTTTTAACATTATAGCCTGTACCTCATCCTGAAAATGATGATGCATGTTGAAGTGAACCATGGTTGTCTCAATGTCTTGATGTCACTGAACTATACACCAAACCAGTACCAGACATACCAGATGAACCATTTTCAGAATCTGATGTTGTGCTTTATGTCAATGGTTCATGTTTAGCAGACAGTAGAAAAAGCCTGAGAGTGGCTTACTATGTCTGTACTCTTTCCGAAGTTGTAGAAGTTTATTGGATTCAAGGAGCATTTCCTGTACAAGTGATTGAGTTGATTGCTCTTACTAGGGCATGCTGTGTCACTGATCAATTAAAAGTGACTATTTTAACACGTGGGCCCTCATTCTGACGTTGGTGGTAACTGCTGCCTACTGCAGTGGCGATTGGCACCACCATATCACCGCCGTGGCTACCAGCCATCCACGCGTATTATGACCATCAACGGTATTCCGCCATAAGGCTGCCAGAATACCGCCGACGCCGAAGGCCACGCCAGCAAAACACCGCCAACCGGCCTGGCGGTGTTTTGCTGGCGGACGCTGCTGCTGACAGAAGCGCTGTATCCTGTCTCAAGCCGGAGGACCCCCTGCAAGCAGGTAAGTCAGGGTCTCCAACAGGAGAGGGTGTGGGGGGTGTTGTGTGTGTGTGGGTGTGTGTGTGTGTATGATTTGGTATGCGTGCATGTGGGTGTGAGTCGCCTTGAATGAGTGCATGAATGACTGAATGTGAGTGTCCGTGTATGTTGTCTGTTGTGAATGCATGTGTGTGACAAAGTATGTTGGTGTGTGTTGCAGTGTGTGGGTATGTATGTGTGCATGGGTGGGTGGATGCGGGTATGCGTATGTGCATGTGTGTATATGGGTACGCGTGTGGGTGTGTAAATGTGAGGGTGCAGGAGAGGGAGGGGAAGGGTGGGGGAGGAGTTTGGGGATTGGGAGGGGGTGGGGGAGACCCCTATCAGTGCCAGGGAAGGGATTCCCTGGGACTGCTAGTGCCTACCGCCATGGTTTTCGTGGCAATAAGATTGGCACGAAAACCATGGCGGTAAGCCGGGTCGTAATCCCAAGGGTGGGATTGTGACCGCTGCTTGCAGTCGGTGTGTTAAAGTGGCTGTCTGTGTTGGCGGTTACTGCCGTGGTCATAATCCCTTTTATTTACCACCAGCCTGTTGGCGGTATTAACGCCGCTTTAACACCGACCACCAGGGTCATAATGAGGGCCATATAGTCCATACAGCTTTGGTGATGTTCATGACGTTGGACAACTATGGTCCCAGAGAGAGTTCATGATGTCCTCTGGATCTCTGATCTGGAATCACAAACAAGTGAGAAACCTTCTTGATGTGTTACAGTTACCTGAACAATGTGTCCTGCATATCATACTGGGAGTTATCATGAGACCTTAAGCAATAACTATGTGGACAAGGTTGCAAAGTACTGTGCTCACAATATCCGTACCTTTAATGGAGAGTACGTGAATGAGGACATAGATGAGACTAACTACAACCTTTTGGTGACTACAGCTGATACTTGGGAGGAGGTAAAGAGGAATCAAGAGGAAATGTCAGAGGAAGAACAGTAGAGTTAGGTTAGAGCAGATTGTATTAAGAGAGATGATGACATTTAGAATTCGGTGAATGGATGACTAGTGTTGTTGAATAGTTAGTTGCCACCAATGGCGAGGCATGTTCACAGTACAGCTCATGTTGGTATGGATGCCATGAGGAGGTTCTTTAGGCATACATGGTTTAATCCCAATTTCAGATTGATGGCAGAAGGGCTGTGTAACAGGTGTATTGTGTGTCAATAGAACAATGTTGGAAAGAGAGCTGCAGTTAAGTTGAGATATAGAGCGAGATCAGGAGGACCCTCTAACAGAATGCAGTTGTACTTTTTTGAGCTGCCTGTGTGTAATGGGCTGACGTATGTCTGATGATTTTGGGCATTTTCTCGCACTGGATCAAAGCGTATTAAACCATGAGAAAAGATAGCCTTACTATAACAATATTGTTGTTCAGAGAGCTTATACCTAGAATCGGCTTCCTGACTTCTTTAAAATCAGACTGTGGGACTCATTTCAATAATGAGATCCTGAGACTGTTGGAACATTGCAAGTGGAACAGAGGTTTCACTGCAGCTATAAACCTGAGGCTTCAGGTCTTGTAGGGTAAGAGAATGAGACATTGAAATTCAGACTGGCAAAAGTGTGTTCTTTGACATTAATGAAATGGCCTGATGTTTTGAGTCTTCGAAGTGTACCTGGCTGAAAGACTGGACTGTCTCCCCATTAAATGATCATAGAGAGAACAATGAAATTGCCAGCAATTTCTGCAAATGCACATGTGAACATTGCAAGTGATAAGGTCCTTGAATACTGCAAGCTGATGTGTTGCATTCTTTGTTTTCTCAGATTGGAGCAGCTACAGCCCCTCCACATTAGGAGCAATGCTATGACCTCAGTACTGTTGACTGGGTCCTGGTGAAGAAACACATCAGGAAGAGGGGCCTGGAGCCCTGGTGGTGTGGACCATACCAGGTCAACCTGATCACAATGACTGCCATGAAGTGTGGAAGTTTCCCTAACTGGATTGATGCTTCCCACCCTCACAGAGTTGAATGTCCTCTTGATACTAAAGCACCTGTTTCAGAAGTGCTGGTGGTGACAGAGAGATGACAAGAGCAGGTTAGTCAAGCTGTTGGGGATCAAACTGAGCTTTAAACAGCACTTGGTCAGTCTTAGGAAAGTTTTGAGCAAGCCAAAGTTGAAGCTGAAGCTGAAGCAAATGAATTCTGTCCTGTGGTGGTGAATGAGTCAAATTCAGAATCACAACCTGATGAAGGACCCAGTGCTGGAAGAAAGTGAGTGGAAGCTGGAGACTGATGGCCAGTAGGCAAGAAAGAGAGAACCTGAATTTACCTAAAGGACGTGTGCCATAGACGATACTCGAGGATACTAAGGACTCTGATTTATGTAAAAGCGAGGGTGAGGATTTGGCACTAAGGAAGTCAAAAAGAACAAGAGTGCCCTGTCGAAGGTACTCCTCACCTGAATGGATGTACTTTGTTTGCAAATTATGAAGATACAGAGTTTTGGGAATATTGGAATAATGTTACAAGAACTGAACATTTAGCTTTAACTAGATCTTGAATTCTCGTTGCCTTCAGTGTGCTTGAACTGTGCATTTATTAGAGACATTCACTTTGACTTTTATAGGGAATTAAGAAGAATACCTAGGCCTGAGTAGAAGAAGAAAGAGGGTTTACTTTTAGAAGAACATGGAGTAGGGTTAAAAAGGCCTTACAAAGAATCTGTTAACATATCTGTTATTCATATTTGGAACTTTGCTTTGCCATTTTGCTGTAAGTAGATCTGGCTTCAGAGAAATATTGGAAGCAAATTAGAAATGTAGACATAGGTACATAATAGGTGCTGTATTGCTTGCTTCTCTTACAGTACTAGTAGTGCTGGTAATAGGAGTATTCTCATCTACACCCTTAGTAGAGGAGAAATAATCTTCTAGTGTTCTCCCACAAACATTAAGCCCTAGGTATAGTAACCCTCTAAAAACTAGATGAGAAGGGTTTACATATAGATGATTCTAGAGGACATTATTCTCCAAATGTATATTTTAGATTATTTATGAGTATGTTGACACAACGAATGCAATTGTTTGCTACATGTGGAAGCAATTGTCTGCATCAGCTACAGAGGGGATATCATACAACCATATTCCTATGATTTATGGGATTACCTGTATCCTTTTGTTGAGTTTGTTTCATGGGATAGGGCATTTGCAGTATTATTAATCAAACTTTGATTTTGTTCTTTCAGAGGTACCTATAATTGAATGTTTGAATCATCTTCCTGAGCAGTTAAAAATGATTTAAAGATTATTTAAACCTGTTACAATATTATACACTGTTTATGCACATCAACACAATCTGACATTTAGTCTGACAGATGTTGAGATTAAATTTCTAAATTTAGTAGAAGAGAGGAGTAGGGATTTAGAAGCTAAGAAAAAAAGAGACAGTAATCTTAAGAGTCAGCTTAGGTGGACTAAAGAGGAAATTGAGCATCAAATAGCAGACAGTTTGGCTGCTTTGACTTTGGATTTGAAACACAAGAAAGGTGGTATATCTGGGCAGAAAAATCTCAAGTGTACAATATATTTGTAAAAAAGAGTGAATGGGATCATACCATTGAAGTGCGATGGAACTGGAAGTTGTACTTGGTTGGAGAGGATCTCTTTATTCCAGGAGTTTACATTATTTGTGGAGAACACGCTTAATTCAGGCACCAAGGATGGTATGGTACATGTTGTTTAGGTGTAGTTTTTCCCAAGATTTATCATGTGGAACATTTAATGACCCTGTTTGGTTAATGAATATTAGGCCTAAATGAGGTACTGGTGCTGGAGAAACAGTGGGGGATATATTTGGTACATTGATTCCATCCGTGAGAGTGATTTTGAATGACCTAAAGATTAGAAGTTTGTCCACCTTTTTGGATAAGCTGGCTACTAATACAGATGAAGGCTGATTGGTCGTAGACACTAAAAACATACTATAAAATCTATGGTTTTGCAGAATCGTTTTACGTTAGACATCTTGCTTGCAAAGGAGGGCAGAGTCTGTCAGATGCTGAAGGTTCAACAGTGTTGTACTTACATCCCAGACAAGAGTAAGGACTTGGAAAAATATATGCAGAACATTTCTGGAATGGCAAATGATTTGAAAATGTTGAAAGCAACAGGAGCATGGGAAGTAATCATTAATGATGTTTCTGCTGTAGGCACCTGGTTTGGAAACTTAGGAAATGGAGTTGTGGGTTTTATTTTGAAGCCATTGCTGGTTATTGCAATATGTGCAATAGTTCTGATAGTGGGATACAAAGTTTTTCAGAGACATGAAACGTCTGGAATCATTCAGACGAAAGAGGATAAAAACAGCAAGGTTTTAGTGGGTCTCATCGGAGGAAGTAGTATGTTTATGATGACTTAATACATCATCTGAGGGGAAGGGGTTGAAAAAGCATAACTTTGGTGTGCCATTATCTGCTCCAGAAATGTCAATGAAATTGTAATCATGACAATATATGTTGTGTGTTCAAATTGTATTCATGTTAACATGGTACACTGAAATCTATATGAACAAAGTGCATTTAAAGTTACAAATTAAAAAAAGGCCTATTTAGTCATATGTATGCAACTTCATTCAAATTTATTTGTATTATGATATTTTAGTTAAATTATATTTTCATCTTTATTCATCTTGTTTATGAGAAAAGCACGTAGCATCATGTATTTGAAAATGCATTGAGTTATATGCTACTTAGGCTGGAGTTAAGGCCTGGAATGTTTTTCTGTGTTTAACCTTCAAGGTAGAATTTTGCTCTCGCTTGCATATTTCTTTATTTGCAGGTTCATCTCCACAAGTCTCTACTTAATGAAATGTTCATTGTTATCCTTAAATAAAAAGGAGTGTTAACCAGCAGCCACAAAGAAGACCTCCCCTATGGATTACTCGATACAGGAGTTATTCAAGGTAGTCCTGATGGTTGGTCAGGGAGATGTAAGGCTAACGAGAGTAATACATTTCAAACAGACTGTGGAAAGCCACTGGCAGACACATCACCTATTGACAAGGTTCAGCAGAGAAAAAAGTGGTGTTTACTTTAAAAATGCAAATTCCTTTTACCATTTGACTAGAGTGGACCCTTAGGGACAGATTTAAAGAGAAGTGGAGAAGCGTGGTGCTGCGCCAAAATTGGCAGCACCGTGCCACTTTAGAAATGCAGGGTTTTGCAGTATTTAAGGGAATACATCGCACCCCTACATTTCCCCCTGCGCTGGCACTAAATTTAGCTGGCAGCGCCAATGCAGGCATCCTTGCACCATTGTGCAAGGATGTCTGTGTTGAGGGGTGTAATTGTTTATTTGCGGGAAGGTGTCCCTTCCCGCACATAAACAATCACTAATGGCGCTTTGGCACTTCTGTGTGTGCTGCACGACGCAGCACACACAGAAGTGCCAAAGCGTAATTTTCAAATGATTGTTTATGTGCAGGAAGGGACACCTTCCCGCTCATAAACAATAATTTCTGGCATTTTGCTTTTTCTATGGGTGCAGCAGAATGCAGCATGCATAGAAAAAGCAAAAAACAAGGATAAATAAAAGTATTCTTCCTTGTTGCTAGGGGTTGGGGGGGGTGTTATATTTTGGCACTGCCTCATGTTTACAAAATTTCATAAATCTCAGGCAGCGTCAAAATGCAATGGGTGTTGCTGTTGCAGGCCCACAGCAACACCCCTTGCACGCCCCTTCCACGCACAGTGCTGTGTGGGAAGGGGCCATATTTACAAGGTCGCGTTAAGCCACAAAACGTGGCTTAACAACTCCTTGTAAATACGATGCTCCTGTGGCACTAGGAGCCTATAAATACGGCCCTTAGAGACTTAGGGAGATGAATACCTCTTTTCTTTTGCTTCGTCTAATGTGACTTTATGCTACACACATCTCTACTTCAGAACTTCTACTGAGGTTTCTAAGATGCTGACACTTTTGATTTATTTTCTATTTCCAGAAATTGGAGAATTCTTAGCTTATTAGAATAGTTACATATCTTTAGATTCAATGGTTATGCAGGTAAATCAAAGCTTGGACTTTGACCACAGAGTGCTGTTTCTTACCTTTTCCGTTGCTGCTACTGAGATTCTGATATATCTTGTGCTTGTACGATTTAATTTGATTCAACATTGTAACTTGCCTTTGGTGATTCTTTACTTATATGGCACGTTTTTGAGAGAAATTTAGTCTAGCTTTGAATTCATAATAATTCTTTTGAACTTTAATTTCGCCTCTGAGATTCAATGTGTGGCCAAATGGGTACACTGTAAATTGATAGAAATTGTTTTTGATGTCTCTGCTTAACCTTTGGAACTCCTAAAAAGATTCATCGCACCTAGAAAAACATTGAAGGGGCCAGACGCTTGTTCATCAGTATCTATGATATTATTTCTTGCAAGAAATTAAAATGTACAAATGTGCACTCAAGGACTCGCTCAGTGCAATGAAATTAAAATACTTTTTATATTAGCAGACAGGTTAGATCAGTTATGTACAGGCCTCAGCATGTAGTTTTGAGTAACCCCTACTGGAAAACAGGGGGTACAAATGTCACAAAAAAGTACTTTTCTGGAAGACATTTGTGAGAAATTGGGTTATTAGTTGAGGAGGTTGAAACTCTTATTAAGCAGCAACCACATTTTTTGTCAGCGTGAAGTCATAAGTAACCTCATATTAAAATGTACTCAACCCTTTGGTAGCTTGTCACTGTTCAGTCAGGTTGAACTTCGAAGCAATATCTGAAGTATTTATGCAGCATTTCAAACAGTAATAAAGTGAAAACACAACAAAAGAAAACGTTCACACCAAGTTACAAAAATAGAGTTTGAATAAATAAAACAAAGGCCAAAATGACAAAAACAAATAGAACTGGAGATATGCAGTTTTAAAGATTTCAGTAAATATATAGCCAAAAACCAAAAAGTGCCAACTGTGGTTATCTGGCAGTGCCAGACTGGAACAAAGTCACAAGTTCAGGCCCACCATATTGAAGCATTGACTGGCTACAAAGAAACAGTCAAGCCTGCTGGACAAGAGTACCCTACATCTTGATTGCGGAGTGTTGCGAGATCCTGCTTCGACGAAGATGTGTTGCACGGCTGAGGTGATGTGAGGTTGGTTGGAGATGTGTAATGTAACATTGGTCTTTGGAAACAGTGAGGCTGTGATGCAAGGTCCTGCATCATCATTGAAGAGGCCGTAGACAACGGGTCTTTTGTTATGAAATCCTTCATCGCGGATGCGCCGCACGGTGGTTGGTTCTGAAGAACCTGCAGGGTTTGTGATGCAGAGTCCTGTGTTGTCATCAAGGTTGCTGAAGACGAGGGGCTTGCAATGGGAGGGCCTGTGTTGAGGATGTGTCATGGAGCCACAGTTCCATTGAGGCTGTGGGCTGCAAGGACGATGCAACATTCTTGCATCAGGAATGTCTACATAGCAGAGGCAATGTGTCAGTTCTGCTCGTGGGTGCACTAGACAGCAGACAAGATGCATCAGTTCTGTGGGGTTTAGAGATGGAATAGCAGAGCACCTTCAGGCCTACTTCCAAAGGTCCAGGACTGAGGTGGCACCAATTACCAGGGTAGGATTCAGAGCTACAGAGTCATGGTGGTGATCACGAGCGTCTAGCCCTTGGAGTCAATTTGGTGGTCCTGGGTAGAGGTTGCAAGTCCCAGTTCTTCTCATTCAGCAGATTAGCAGTCCTTCAGAGCAGAAGTCCAGTAAAGTGGCAGTCCTTGCAGCAGCACAGCAGTCTTCTTCAGGTCCAGAAGTGTACTGAAGGGTTGATGTATGTGGTTCAATATTTATACCTGGTACATTCCATGAAGTGGGAAAAGCTCCAATAGGATTCCCTTTGAAGTGCTCAGGTTTCCTGATATTCCTGCCTTTGTTCCAGACTAAATGCAGGGGTTTGCAATCCTTAGTGTGAAGTATGGACACAACTTATTCAGGTGTACGTTGGTGGTTTTAAATTGGAAACAAATAACTCTTTCTAAGTATATCAGACATCAAAGACAAAAAACTCTACCTCTTCCCCTCTCAGGTTGCAGGGACATTATAGCTAGGAAACAGATTTAAAAAAACAAACATAAAAATTCACTTAAAAAACAAAGGTTACAGGGACATTATCATTAGGCTCAGGTTTAACTGTACCAAACCCTAGAAATTCACCAGTTCTAGTTACATTTACCTCAAGTAACTATAACTTGTGCCCTACGGTAACTATAACTCACATCCTTTGAGTTCTGAAAAGATTACTGGGTAGGAAAACCTGGTAGGAGCCACACAAGTAGTCCCTCCCTGGATTCCCCTATGCATCTAGTTTTAAAGAAATGTACAGGTTTGCTAGGTTTCCCTATGTGCCTACTTAGCTAGGGTACAAATCCACAGCTACCCACATTAAAAAGGGTCCGTTTTCTGTGCATTCATGTGTGTTTAGGGCCCTTTCCTGTTGCAGGAACAAGGCCCACCCACACAAGTAAGGTACCGATTTTATTGGGAGTCTTTTGAGGATACAGAATAGTAGAACCTTTGTAATTATGGCTCTATTTCTCTGCATATGTGGCTTCCAAATGTAAGGCAGTGTGTAAGAAAGAATTCATTCTGATAAAGGCCCTAAGAATCACATGGCAGTAAGAGTACCCACAAATTCAGAGATGTACAAATACCCATTGATCATAAGCTCTGTATTTGGTGTCTATTTCAGAAATACATAGGTTTTTTGATACCCCTTTTCACTCTATATATATATATTTCACTCTATATATTTCACCTTATGTATTGCTCTATATGTGGTACACAATGAAAAACAATTGCAAGGTGCAGTTAAATTGTTGGCTTTGAGTACCTCAGGTTCTTAGAGAACCTAAAAACCCTTTATATCTCAGCAACCAAAAGGGTCTAGCAGACAAAATGATGTACTGCTTTTCCAAAATGGCCATTGTGACAAGAAGTTACAAATGAAAATGTTGTGACAGAGGGGCCTTTTTCCAGCTCATTTTCAATATTTCTTTTATTTCAATATTCGTTTTTTTGGGAAAACCTACACAAATGACTCCTTGAAAAATCCAAAATTCTATCTACTTTTCAAAAAGCTTTGCTGGATTACTCATTGGTTTGACCCTGGTTTCCATCACAAAGATGAAGTAGTTTGAAAGCTTAAAACTTAGAAAGAAATGGTCTAGCTCTTCTATAAATGCCAAACTTGTGGTAAAAAAAATATGTTTTTGATTCAGCTCTGCATGTCCCGGAAAGCTAAGAAAATGGTGTCTTTAGCACAGCACACCTTTCATTGATGCCATTTTTAGGAAATAAGCAAAAGCTTTTTGTGGAACACTTTTTCCTATTTTCCCTTAAAAAAATCAAAATGCAATGGCAGGCCTGAGAAATGTTTGCAAGGCTAATTAAGTGAGTGGGTAAAACAAGTACTGAAGGCCCACTAGAAGCATTTAATTTACAGGGCCTGGGTACCTGAAGTAGCACTTTAATAGCAACTTATAAGTAAACTAAAAATGCCAATCAAGCATAAGTCACTTCTACCATGCTTTAAGAAGTGAGTACTCATACTTTATCACTGGTTAGCAGTGGTAAAGTGCACGAGTCTCAGGGCCATCAAAAGCTAGATCAGAGAAGTATGGAAGAGTAATGCAAAAGGTTTGAAAGAAGACCACCCTAAGGCTGACAGGTCTAAGAATAGGGATACATATGTTTCCAATGTATAAGAAGGAAGATAATGCCTTAATGTTCCAGGAGTTACATGTTTTCCATGGTAAGAAAAGCGTGGATTAGGAAAGCTCACAGTATCATTTTACACCACATCCGAACCTGGCTGAGTGGTATATTCCATGTTTCATTAGGAAAATCAGGCCCAATGTAGAACCAATGTAGTCAATGTTGTGGGTTATTGTCTGATAGAAAGAGTTTATGGAGGAAAGCATGGATGTATTTGTTTTTCCATTGAAGGTTGACAAGTTCAGAAAAATCTGATGAAAGAAGTAGGTGAGATGATCAGTGCTATAATCAACTGAAACATCAAGAAAACTTTGCACTCAAGTGTGTAGCCCTTACTTACCAAGTCTTTGCATTCTCCTTGCACCACACAAGGTGATGCAAGGAAAACTCAAAGGCTGTGGTTAGTTCTGAATCCTGATTGGGAGATGTCCAGAATGTTGTTGTCCTCGATGCGTTGGCCTAGCTGACTGTTGATGGCTTTCTTGGCAACCTTAGCTGGGAAGGGAAGCAGCAAGATGGGTGGTAATTCTTGAGATCTGTTGGGTCAGCTGTGGGTTTCTTCAGAAGTGGGCGGATCTCGGTGTGCTTCCAGTCCTCGGGGAAGGTTGCTGACTCTAGGGAGCAGTTGATGGTCTTGCAGAGGTCGGGCGCGATGGAGGCGCTGGCCTTGTTGAACATGTAGTGGGGGCAGGGGTCGGTGGGGGCTCCAGAGTGGATGCTGCTCATAATGAAGTGAGCCTCGTCCATCATGAGGGGGGTCCAGGCATGCAGTAGGTGTGAGAGTTCAGTAGATCCTGGTAAGGGTGCTGTTGGTAGGTTCAGAGAGTCTTGGGGTCTGAAGCTGTCGTAGATGTATTGAGTTCATCACTTTTATTTTAGAGGGCTCCTTGTGGATAAAGGGGCCATGCTGAACATTTTTTTCTTCTGTGTCTAAGTGGGGCATATTGCATCCTACTAGAATGGTAGTGGTACAGATGATGAGAGAAACCTGGTTTCTATGAGTGCAATATAACCTAGGTCATAATCTTGGATGAAGGCAGAGAATGCAGACATACAGATCACAAAGGCAACTATAATATTATGGGTAGAAGATGGATATCTGGGTTGAGAGAAGCAGATTCTTCTGAGTATGCTTGGACATATTGATATTGTGTTTACGTCTAACTCAGAAAATTGTGGAAATCAAATGTGTTGTCCATTGCTTTTTGTTTTACCAATTTTGTATTCATGAAAGGTAGCCCTATATATTCTAATTACAATTAGTGCCCATTGTCCTCTGTAATTTAGAAAAAAACAATGTTTTCAATATAACTACCCCAGTTTAGTGATGTATTAATGCCATAAACTTACTTGCCCAATGGATGGCAGAAGGCCAAATTGCGGTTTGCTCTATTTCCCCTAACATTGTGTGATCAATCATATATAGTGCAGTTGTATCACTAACACTGTGTAGAGAGACACATGCAGATTTAGAAAATATGCTACCCAAATAGTATCAATGTTTAGTAATGTGATTGATTCATGTTACATAACACAGCACATAAAAATCTCCTGGATCATAGCTAGAGGAATAAAGGTTTTTGCAGGCAGCCACTGACCTCTCATGAGAGACATGGAGACTGTTAGGTAGTGTGGTTTAAAACATATCACTCACTGGTTGCTTGGCTGGATACGGCAGTTGATAAGGAACCTATATATATACTTACCAATAAATCAAGGACAGCATGCTTAGATATTTAAGTTCCCCCATCAGAAATTTCATTTGTTTAATGCTGAGCACGGGGTTTGTGTTATATAACGGAATATCTATATATATATATATATCAAGAAAGAAACATGTTAATGCAAATTGCTATTGCTCTGGCTAAATGCTTTCTAGACTCTGCCATTTGTTTATTGGGTGAGGTCAGTTCACATGTTGGTGCACTTGTTGAAAGAGAAGAGGAATTGGTGGAGGAATGGGTGAGCATAGGACACAGGTTCTTTAAAGTAAACAGATGAAATGATATGTATGAGCACATTAGGGGCCAGATGTAGCAATATTGCAAATTGCGACTTGCAATTTGCAAATCCATCCGACTCGCAAATTGCAAGTCGCAATTTGCAATGCAGTACGGTGTCTCAGACACCGACTGCGAGTCGCTATGGGGTCGCAATGACCCACCTCATCAATATTCATGAGGTGGGTCGCAAATTGCGGCCCCATAGTGAGTATAGGCACTCGCAAACATGGAGGCCTGCTGTCGTCAGCAGACCTCCATGTTCGTGACTGCTTTCAATAAAGCAGTTTTTTTTTTTTTAAGTGTAGCCCGTTTTCCTTAAAGGAAAAAGAGCTGCACTTAAAAAAAAAAACGAAACCTTTAGTTTCGGTATTTTTTCAGGGCAGGGAGTGGTCCCTTGGACCACTCCCTACCCTGAAAAAATATTTTTGGGTCCATTCACAAAGTGGAAGGGGTCCCACGGGGACCCCTTCCAATTTGCGAGTGGGTTACCATCCACTTGAAGTGGGTGGTAACTGCGATACCATTTGCGACCGCGTACGCGGTCGCAAATGGTATTGCATACCACTCAGACTCGCAAATAGGAAGGGAACACCCCTTCCTATTTGCGAGTCTGAAATGCATATTGCGAGTCGGTACCGACTCGCAATATGCATTTCTGCATTGGGAAACGCGTTTAGCGAGTCGCAAACGGCAATTTTTGCCGTTTGCGACTCGCTAAACGTTTCCTAC
Organism: Pleurodeles waltl; assembly: GCF_031143425.1. Lineage (NCBI taxonomy): Eukaryota > Metazoa > Chordata > Amphibia > Caudata > Salamandridae > Pleurodeles > Pleurodeles waltl. The sequence continues at coordinate 1,084,001,658 of NC_090440.1, read as the reverse complement.
ATCTGGCCCTAGATTCCTATAAAATTCAGTATACTTTGAGTACAATGTACCTAACATAAACAATAAATCAGCAATAATGTCAGTCTCAAGCAAAGACATACAATATTTCAGTTTAGCAGTGACAATTATATCAGTGTGGCTGTGGCATATCTTTGTGAGTGGGAGAGAGGTATGTAGAAGAGGGCTGCATTGTCACCCAGCTGTAGTACAGTTTCTCTTTTCCAACTCTTGCTACGAGTGCTCTTGGTGTAGGAACCAGATAAAAGAAAATGTGTAACAAGAATAGTATACAAAATGTGCACTGTAGCAGGTGGTTAAAGCTGTATGATAGATGTATCAGATGTGTGCCTATGTTTGGGAAGGATGGTGATGTGTCATGAGTGGGGAATTTTAATGCAGTTGATAGTAATAGGGTTTTAGTTTGCTACCTGGCCTGATGTTGGGATCTCTAGGAACAAGCAATCAACATAGCAGGGCAAGGTTAACAGGATACCTTTATCAATTGAGATGAGATGAAGACAGGATCTGGATCTGCATCCAGGACATGCTTTTGCCACTCGTATCCTGAACTATGTCTTACTCAGAAGTAGTAGGAGGGGATACCTTTCCTCATCAAACTTTTGACAGGTACCACGCCCTGTAGTGACGTAGGCAATGATGTAGGCAGAGACTTAGGTGCCCCCGCCCTGTGCTGACATAGGTGTAGGTGTTTCACGTGGTTTGTGACCTCAGGGTGTCACGTGTTAGCCATGTGCCTGGGTCCTAGCCCCTTGTGCATTGGTCTATGGGCTGTGTAAAATGAAGGCCTTGGTGTTGTGCAACCAGTTTCAGAGTCTAAGAGGACAGGTCTGGACATGCCAGACATTCAGGACCAAGTGGCTGCTTGGGGGGTCCCCTCACATGGCGGAGAAATGGGCGTGCAGGCCAAACCTCCTCACTGTTGGCTAATCCAATAAGAGGGGTGGGTAAATGGTGCAAATGCCGTGACATGTGGTTAGCACCACATGTAACCCAGCAGCGTATTAGAGCCATCAAGGTGAGCATGTGATGTGGTGTAGAGGCGCACTACCTTTTTGAACCATTGAATACATATAAGGATCGGTTAGAGCAGCATGCCAAACCGTGAACTAGTGCTGAAATAGGGTATCTAGGCAATATGAAGAGATACAATCCACTCGCCAGAAAAGCCAGAGCCTCAGGAGCCCAGAACCCTATCAATAGATACCATCGGACCCTCGCACCTCTGGTGTTGGATGAGAATGCACCGCAGACTGCCACTAAAGATGGGGGTTCCGACGTTACTGGGTTGCATGAGGAACTTTGCCAGCGGCTTGGAAAGGTCAGCCTCAAGGATTTGCCGCAACTGGTATCCCCTATCAAGGTTGATAGCAGTGACAGCGAAGCCTTGAAAGACGACTTAAGTGATGCAATCAACTTCAACAACACTGAAGATGCTGAAGAAGGTGTAGCACCTCCAAATTCGCTGATCTAGGAAGACATGGGCTTTCAGGAGGACCCTGATCCAGAGCAGTCGTGATGCAGCCAACAAGTGTAACATCCAAAGTCACTTATACACCAATGGACCTGTACAACTCACAAGATTTCAGAGCCGCACTGAGTGTAGCGAAAATGCTGAGGTTAGTAAAAACTCTATAGACAATTATCGTGTATACACCGTTATCATACTTTTAACTAATAGCATGTCTTTTGCTTTCTGTGTGAACTGGTGAAAACAACTGCAGAAAGAGATGCTCTAGAGGGGTATATGCCAAAGGTTAACAATGTACATTTTTACTGCTTATGTTGTTCCAGACAGTCTGAAAGTATTACAAGCCAGAACAAAGAGCAGCGTAAGAAATGTGTCAACACTTACATTAGCACCGATTTTGAAAAGGAAACGCCTGGCGTACCCTACGACACCATAAGGCATGTTAAAAGTTTTGCGGCAACAGTTGTGAACATGTGTGACTATTATAACCTGTGTTACAGGCATAAAATTAATGAGCCACAGCAGGAGGCTCACTACTGTCTATATGAGTCAAACACTGCAAGGACAATTCGGAACATATGTAGCCGTTTAGACCCACACAAGTGATATAAGTTGTTAAGGGTGGTGTACAGGCTGTCAGCTGTGAAGAAAGGTGTCCACGTCGATATAATTAAGGTCTTGGAGGCAGCTGTCAATAAAATCCAATACGCTGCTGAGCCCTGCTCAAAACTCAAACGTATGCAGGGGCTGTGTACCTATTTTGACAAAAGCTTGATAGAAAAGGTCATAGAAAGATTTATGTGTGATATTTATTATAAAAATAGAAGAATTACGTCTTTAGCCCCCTGAAAGTTGTTTAAAAAAAAAAAAAAAAACAGAGGTCGTGGATAACAGACCATAACGGTGTTACTTAATGCTCCATACTTACTCACTTTTAGGACAAGAATCAGAGTGTCACGGGGAAAGATGTCTATAAGTTACACCCAGGCTACATCTGTATCGGGAGATTGATACATGTGCTGGTTCAAGAGAGTATAGCTGAAATACACCCTGTGACTCTGTGTTATCTGAACATTACAGAACCGCCGGCTACGCTGCAGTGTGACAGCCCTGTGTTTATCGCCAACTGGTATATCAACGCGTGGCTACCCATAGTGGATAAAGACTGGAGCACGGCACAAGACCGGACGGGTGAGTTAAGACTTTCACCACTGACTGGGCTACACAGTGCTTTGCAACTCCTGACTGAAGATGATTTCACAAATAAAGGTCCTGTGTTGTCCCACCTAGAACTGTATAAACTGTTGAATGCTGACAGTATCCTGAGCGTCCAGAGTTATAGGCGGGGGAGCAGGAAGTCATGTCTACAGCTACTGAGTGTATAGCTATAAAAATATCAAAGCTTGTGATGCTGAGACCTAGTAAAAGGAACTGCTCGGAGTAATATATGTAACATGTATTGCAGTATGTATTTGTAGTTAAAAGGTCTCAAGGTGTCTAGCAGCGGCTAAAGCTGTAACCTGTGTACCGCAAAATCTCAAGTACATGCTGTATATGTAGTGCTGACTCATTTTTATTTATTGTTTCTTTTTATGTTTAATAAAATGACCTTACACAAAACAAATGTCTTTCATTTCTCAGGTGCGGTGTATGACAGTCTGACAGGGGCTGCTTTAAGGAGGCTTTATTACGATACACATGGGGTTTGAAGCTTCTGAGCCTCTCAAGCTCTATTTAGAAGGGCTCGAGTTGAAAATGAATCTTTAAACCGATCAAGGGTGAAGACATGGTTATCGGGGGACGAGGCATATTCACGTTACAAACCAGCCAGGAGATGTTTTAAGAGGAGGGCCACAGTTGTTGGTGCGCAGCTAGATTATCAGTGGCAGGGAGACATAATCAGTCTTCATAGCAAAACATAACAATGACGTTATGTATACATTAACCGTCATAGTCGTATTGTCCAAGTATGCCTATGCAGAGGTATTAAACAATAAAAGTGGTACCAGCGTCACAGCCGCCTTTGAAGACATCTTTGTGAGAGGTCGAGTACCGCAAAAACTACAAATAGACGCTGGAAAAAAAATGTTAAACAAGCCTTTTCAGAACTTATTAAAGCAGCAAGCTGTTCAGCATTTTGTAATGCACACTGAGGTAAAAGCGGCGGTTGTAGAGCGTTTTAACAGAACTTTAAAAACAAGGATGTGGCGATATTTCACAGCCAACAATACCTACAGATACGTGGATGTTTATGCCGCTAGTTACCATAGAACAATCAAAATGGCTTCCATGGAGGTAACCGCTGATAATTCATTAATGGTTTGGAGACTGTGTACGGTAGTCGTCTCGCGGCGAGGGTCAAGAAACCAGTTTTAAACGAAGGGGATCATGTCAGGGTTTCAAAGTTGAGGGGCGTCTTCACCAAAGGCTACCAACAGACATTTAGCGATGAGGTGTTTATAGTTAAAAGTGCAAAGTTTAAAGAAGGGGAATATATTTACAAGTTGAAGGACTACGGCGGGGAAGAGGTAGCGGGTGTCTTTTACACCGAAGAGTTACAAAAGGTGCCCTATGACACGAACAGGTTGTACAGGTTTTTTTTTGTTTTTAATATCTTTTTATTGAGCTTTTATAGCACACGGTCCCAGCCCATCCCATTAGGGTGGCCAAAGCTTATCACTTACATATGCATTAACATCAGCCAAAAACAGATATAAGTATCAATATATCATATAACAATTAATTGGAGAAAGCTGCCTCCAAAAACAGCCGAACGTAGCGATCTCCTGCGGCCACCCAGCAGGTCCGCTAAGAAATATACTAACAGTAAAAATAAAAAATAAATCTGAGATGTAGCCCGAGAGCTATAAAACACAAGCCAACAAGAGACAAGAAGAGAGAAAGAACAGGCAGAAAGAAAGAACAGCCGCAGAAGGCCACTGCAGTCACCCATCAACCAATATATCTGCAAAGGGTGAGGGATGCGATGGACAGGATTCTAACCTTCTGTATTCACGACAAGGTGCATCTCACCAACCTCAGTCTTCATAATACAGACTCTAAAAAGGAGCGCAGGGGAGCCCATCTGTCCCTAGGCCAAGACCCCTCAGGCATCAACTCCCAATATCTCATCAGCTGTTCTTGGCAGAATGAGGCATCACACAGCCACTCAGAGCCCCAGGGAGTCCGACCACGTCCCCAACACATAGCAACCCTGCGTTTAGCCAAAAGCAACAGTAGTCCCATCAGCCTCCTATGCGCTGAGGGAATCTCCTCCACATAACCAAGAAGCGCAAGTTTAGGAGTAAAGGGCAGATCAAGACTAGTCATCGTCTCAATCATCTGCAGTACCTCAATCCGATAGGCACGCATGTCAGCACAGCTCCATGCCAGATGTAAAAATTCTGCATCCGGGGCTCCGCATCTGGTGCAACAAGCATCCGCCAGAAAACCCATACCATGCATGCTACGGGGTGTATAATATGTGATGTAGAAATTTAAAATGAATCAGGCGCAGCCTATATTTGGAGGACAACACCATCATATGCACGCAGCATTTTCGCCACATCTCAGCAGGTATGACCTCGCCTATGTCCACCTCCCAGCGCATCTTGGAGGTAATCTCGGTCTCAGCCATCTCGATCTACATACAAGTATATAGCTTAGTAATAAGTTTGCACGGGGACTGCGCCCGATTCATCGGGGAAGCACGCGGGAAATATCGCGCCAATGCGAAGCATGTATAGCCGATTCAGCGATGTATCAGGCCCATCCCCAACCGCTACCTCCAAGGGGAGAAACCGCCCCTCAGCAAACCAGTCACCCAAGGTAATTAAAATTCGATTCACAGAGAAATTCGTGTAGAAGGGCATCCCGGAACATCTGCACATCCGCAACATCTAGCACCAACATCGCAGGGGCAAAAGGCTCACGCACAACAGCCCGGCGCAACAGCACAGTCCAGGCCCGGGCCGTACAGGCCACTCTGTCCACCCCATGTGGCCTGGGCCGAGACGGATTCCTGAGTACCCGAGACAATCCGTCCGGCCACACTGCATCGCTTTCTGGTGCAAGGTGCAGCAGGTTTCTGATAGGACAGAGCCAAAAATGCGCAAAGTGGGCCTGCGCACAGTGGTAGTAGGGCTCTAAATCCGGGGCAGCTAGGCCGCCTAACTCAAATTAAAGTGTCAGCTTTTCCCATGAAATTCTGGGCTGCCTATCTATGTTGATTAAGGTGAGTGTTCGGTATGAGTCGCAATTACACGGATACTTTCCAGGCTTAGAATAGTTACAATCAGAGCTTCACGTAGTGTGGCAGGAAGGACCCCGGGTTCAAGCGATTCTGCGTAAACATCCAAGAGGTATGGCGCAAGAATATCAGCATATTCCTTATAAAAGGATGGAGTCAGGCCATCCAGTCCAGGCACCTTATCACTGGGGGGACTAACAATCGCCTGTTTCACATCATCCATAGAGAAAGGGACATCTAGCTAGGACCTGTGCGATTCATCAAACCATAGAAAACTAATCTCAGAGAAGTAATCCTGTGCCACCTCAGGGTCTAACCCAGAAGGTTCCGCATATAATTCTGCGAAAAAATCAGCGAGGACAAGCATGATCCCATTAGTGGCAGCGACCTGCCAACAGGCTGGCGGTGCTTCCAGGCGTATTACGACCACGGCAGAAGCGCTGCGGTCGCACCGCCGGGGCCGGCGGTATTCCGCCACTTTTGCCCCGGCGGTGATAATCCGCCTGGGCAGCGTTGCTTGCAGCGCTGCCCAGGGGATTACGAGTCCCCGACCCCCAGCCTTTTTCTGGCGGCATGCACCGCTAGGAAAAGGCTGGCGGAACGGGGAGTCGTGGCCCCCTGACAGGGCCCCATGCAGCTTTTCACTGTCTGCTATGCAGACAGTGAAAAGCACGACGGGTGCAACTGCACCCGTCGCACGGCTGCAACTGCACCCGTCGCACGGCTGCAAGACCGCCGGCTCCATTTGGAGCCGGCTCCTATGTTGCAGCCTAGCGGGGATCTCCAAATGGCCACGGCAGGGGTGCGGCCGCCAAGGTCGTAATGGCCCCCTATATCTCTTATTGTGGGATAGTGGTACCCAGAGCTTTTATAGCTAGGTGGTAGGATTGTTCAATTTTCTGTATTGGGAGTATTGTGTATTTCTAACTAATATCTATTCTACTTACTCTTTTCATATTATTTTTTCTATCTTTGACATAACAACTGTCGCTGTCAAGTTATAACTATGCTAGTCTAGGGATATTCAGGAGGTATACAGGGGCAATGGTCCAGTGTAATCAGGAATTAAAGTGTACTCATATAGGGAGCAGTGGTCAGCACTAACCTGTGACCAGGATGGGCCAGTGTATTTGGAGGTGTGGTGTACGAGTATGGGCTGTAGGATCGTTGACGCTTAATTATTGTGCAGTGAAATTCTTGCCTTGTTTTATATTCTTGATTTGGTATTACAGTGAAAGACGCAGTCCCCTTTTTTAATTCATTTTTAGTGTAGGACGGTGAAAAACTGGTCCTTCCTCTATGTTTGTTAATAAGGAAATGGCTCTATGGATAGAGACATTGGCGATCATTCTGACCGCGGCGGGCGGCGGTCGCCGCCCGCCATGCGGTCACCGCCGAATGACCGCCCCGCGGTCAAAAGACCACGGCGGCCATTCCAACTTTCCCGCTGAGCCGACGGGCGACCGCCAAAAGGCCGCCTGCCGGCCCAGCGGGAAAGCCCCTGCAACGAGGAAGCCGGCTCCGAATGGAGCCGGCGGAGTTGCAGGGGTGCGACGGGTGCAGTGGCACCAGTCGCGATTTTCACTGTCTGCTAAGCAGACAGTGAAAATCTTTGTGGGGCCCTATTAGGGGGCCCCTGCACTGCCCATGCCAGTGTCATGGGCAGTGCAGGGGCCCCCAGGGGCCCCACGACACCTGTTCCCGCCAGAAACAGGGTGGCGGGAAGGGGGTCGGAATCCCCATGGCGGCGCTGCAAGCAGCGCCGCCATGGAGGATTCCCTGGGCCAGGGGTAAACCGGCGGGAAACCGCTGGTTCCCCTTTTCTGACCGCGGCTTTACCGCCGCGGTCAGAATAGCCCTGGAAGCACCGCCCGCCTGTTGGCGGTGCTTCCGCGGTCCCCGGCCCTGGCGGTCATGGACCGCCAGGGTCGGAATGACCCCCATAGTCCTTCTGTTATTTCCAGTGAAGGACGATGAAAGCTGGTCCTTCCTCTATGTCATTGAATAGCTAGATTTGGCACTGCAGACAGATGCGTAGTCACTTTTCTATTTCGAGTGACGGAGGACTGGAAAAAGTTTTGGTCCTTCCTCTATTTTGATGATTGTGCAAAAAGTTAAATGTTGGCTACAGGGACGCGCGGTACGCAGCGAATACGCGTGTTCCTGTATCATTATTCGGAGGCAGAGAATACTTTGGCAGATGCTGGAGGACAACTAATTCACTTAAGGTACTATGTTTGGAGAGGCATGTAAACATTTCTTTGTATAATGATGAAGCAGCAGATATAGCGTTCGTGTTCCTATTTAATGAGAGATGGAAATGGCTCATAATATGTTTGTTTTAGGACAGCGGACAACGTTTGGAGTCTGTTCCATTGGGGAAGCAGTCCTTTGAAACTCACTGACTGTGGGTCTGCAGTGAGGTTTAATTTTTTGGAGTGAATGAAACGTGATTTTGGAGGTAAAATGTTAATGGACATATTAAATTGGACTGTTATCTTGTGGCTGGTTAGTTATAACGTGACGGTATAAGGGTTGCACGATATCACTATTTTTATTCTTGCTGATTCAAATTTTACTTATTTTTATATAAAGGTTCCTTTTAATTTTGACTTAAGCATGCACACTAGGGTGATTCTGGTGACGTATATAGGGATCTTTAGAACTACGGGTGCTTTGCACGGTTGAATAGGGTGCTACTTTGAGTTTTGATTTGGCTGTTTGGATACTGTTTCATCTAAATGGACTTTCGATCACTGGGCTCAACTATGAGTTAATGGTATAGGTGTTGTGAGAATTAATATGATTCTATTGAATACATTTTTGTCTTTGGTGATTCTGGGGATTCAGATTAGCTAATGTAAGAAGTGACTACAATCCAGCCCTGAAGAAGTCAAGTGACGAAACATGTGTTGGCTGAGAAGTTGTTACAAGGAATTTGGATGCTCTATTTTGATTTAAGGTTATAAAAAGATTTGGAGGAACACTAAAGGCTAAATTTAATGGACTTTGGAGATAACATGGACTACTACTAAAACTGTTCGGTGAACTTGAAAGAGATTGGACTTACTAATATCCTTTTTGATTTCTGAGGAAATGAACAATGAATTTTGTGTTTGTAAATTAAAGAGCCAGGAAATGTATGAATTATTATTTCCAAGATTTACTACCTTTCATTGAGCCGTTTATTGCAAAAATGTGTAGAATTCTTTTTTTATTACACACATAGGAACTTGTTAGAAGAATGAAAACCTGTATCTTTAAGATAACTGTACACTTGTTCAACGGGTGCCTCAGCATTTGCATCAGGTAAGTACAGCACCGGCAGCAGCACCCAAACCAGGCAAATCCCCCAAGACGCTAGGAGGCCCGCGGTCTGACCCAACTGCCGATAGTGCCTCAAAGCTGGAGGATAGTAAATCACCTTCCAGTTGCACCCTAAAGGCCACCGCCGAGCCCAGGTCCAGTCAACAGGATCTGCACCCGTGTGTATGCCAGGCCACGTTAGGATTGTGAGTCTGCAGCCCGTAAGACCCACGCGCCCCTCTCGCGCATCCAGGTGTGTTACCAAGGGCAGGGCAAGCAGAAATTCCCTCCGCAGTCCAAGTGGCACGACCACGCGGTCCCAAGCAGCAGCCGGTCAGCCCACACTCGTCCCATCCCTGGTAAGTGAACCCGGGGGCCCGTACCAACATGGAGGAGGCCCCACCACCCCCAGGAGCCTGCAGCCCGCCTCAACCACCGATGAGGCCCTGAAGGAGAAAAAACACAGTCCATCACCCAAGTCCGCCCTCAGGTCCGCCTCCAGGTCGGCCCGGCCAGCAGGAGCTGCCAAAAAAGACACTGCGGCCTCCCGCACACTCCGGCCCGCTCGCTGCCGGCCCTGCCTCACCTCTGAGGCCCGAGCGCATCTCCCACGCCGCCAGCCCCTCCTCTTGCCTCCAGGTGCACCGAGCACCACCGGTCGCCTGGAGCTCCCTCAGAAGCGGCCCGCTCCTGCCCAACTTAGGATCCAAGAGGCCGCTCCCAAGGAGAAATGCAGGAATTAGGCCCCAGACCAGCAGAGCCTCACGCAGTGGCGGCCATCTTGCTGGTTGGCCTAGCCACGTCCCCCAGGTTGTACAGGGTTGAAAAGGTTCTGAAAAGGAAAAGCCGCGGAGCTAAGAGACAGGTGCTGGTCAAATGGCAGGGGTGGCCTGAGAAATTTAATAGTTGGGTTTTGGACATCTCACTGCGTGGGGTGTAAGGTTGAGCTATAAGCACTGAGATGGATAACTCACCACTTTACATCATGATACCGTCCAACGCTTCGAAGGGCATGTTCCCCGGCAATCAGATTTCTAATTATATACGGTGAAACTGGCTAAACTGGTGGACCTGAAAGGGTCCTGGGAGGTGGCCCTAACTGAGATACAGTACCCTGGAATGTGGAATACCTTTACAAAGCACAAGGCTAAATGTAATGTAAAGCGTGAGCAGGACCCATTGAACATCCACTTGGGATTTCGTCACTGGCTATTACCCAACCGTTTCGTCGGTGGTCGACGCCATCAACAAATCTATAGGCAGCCTTGAAACGTATGCGAATATACATCTGGTGTCAGATATTGTTAGAAGAAAAGTGCTTCTTAAAGCCCTGGAGCTCAGTACAGTGTTAACTGTTCAGGTTAATTACAAAGGGTTTTAGGAACCATACAACATGTGAAAAGACAAGTGGATCCAGACCCTACGTGTCCCGAAATTAACGGTGGAATTTATACACTCTACGTGTATAGCTACATCGTGGAACCTCAGAGGATAGGGGATAGTTATTCGCTGTTGTTGAGATAGGTCCCGGTGCAGGGCGAAAATTACACCATGGTTGATATACAACGTCACAGACCCGACTACGTAGCAATTTCCCAAAAACATTTTGACACTATAACCATCATGATCTACGACGATCAATCAGAGCCGGTGGCCTTTAAATACGGGAAAGTTATTGTTAAGCTTCATTTAAGGCTGCACTGTGACAGTGACTATTAGGCAATTGCGATGGTCATTATGAAGACATACAGGGATCCCTCTATGTACATAGACTATTATAGAGTTCAGGCTGGCTATGGGGGATGGCAGCCCTACTTTCAAGGGGCCCCCTTTATGTACGGGCCAGATTGAGGGGCTTCTTTCGGAGTTTGTTTAGAAAAGCTATGGCATTTTTGAGAAGAGGGTACGATATTGCAAAACCTCACGTTAAAGCGGCTGCCTCGAACATAGCCCATGACCATGTGGTCACCGAGCGCATGAACAAACAACCCCAGGAAGGAGCTGGGTTGTTGTACAAGGCGCGCGCTAGTGCTAAAAGGAAGGGAAGGGCTTAGAGGGTAAGGGTCCCGCCAATGCCCTAAAAAAAACTGAGGACTTCTTCAAAAGGCCCACAAAGAAGAACAGTCATAAGATGGAGGAGATCTTCCAAGAAGAAGAGACCACGCTCTAGTGCAAGTATTTTTTTAATCCGCTATCATGGCATTCGTACTCTACGCCTCAGGTGAATATGCCAAATCAGAGCTAGATTTGTTTTCTCTTAAACTCACACAGACCAGCATCGAGAACAGTTTTTTCATGGAAGTATCGCCGCTAGCCGCTCTGACACCTCTGGCGCCGATAGAGTTTTATGTGTCGGGGTCCAGGGATATGTATTTGGATTTCAACAACACTCTACTACACCTCGTTTGTAAAATAACCAAAGCAAATGGAACTAACATCGAGGATGATGCTAAATTGGCGCCGATCGCCTACACCATCGCAACCATGTTTAATCAAGTGGACATTAACCTGGGTGATCGTCTTGTCACGCAGAGTGATAACATGTACACCTACAGGGCCTACATAGAGAGTATTCTAAATTACAGTTGCAAAGCCCTGGACACACAGCTTTCAGCTAGACTCTTCCACAAAGATACTGAAGCAAATTTTGAGGACACTGCGCTGGACGGCGGCAACGCTGGTTTAAAAAAAAGAGCCAGCTTTGCCGCCGTTAGTAGGCAGTTTGCTCTCCTGGGGCGCATACATTCAGACCTTTTCTTCCAAGATAAGCTTCTAATCAACGGTATGGATCTTAAGATCAAACTCAACCGCAACAAGGACACATTCTGTCTCATCAGCGGCAATGCAGAGCAGTATAAACTGGTTATATTGTCCGCAAGTCTGTTTGCAAAGAGAGTGAAAGTGTCACCAAGCATCAGACTGGCCCACGCTGATGCTTTGCAACTATCAAATGCAAAGTACGTAATTGAACGAGTTGCTCTGAAGATATTCAGCATCCCTGCCGGTACTAGTTTAACACAGCAGCAGAATCTATTTCTGGGGCACCTACCGAAACTCATCATCAGAGGGTTTGTGGACAATACAGCTTTTAGCGGACGCTATACCTCTAACCCTTTCAACTTCAAACACTACGACATGAACTACGCTGCTTTGTTCCACAAGGGCTCTGTTGTCCCCGCAAAACCGTTCACTCTGAGTTTTGGAACATCTAATTTTGTCAGGGAATATCTTGGACTGGTCTCGCTAATGGGGAAACATCTACTGGACTCAGGAGTCATTGTTTCAAGAGAGGGGTATGGGGCCAGCTACACGATGTTTGCGTTCGACCAGACGCCTGACATGGAAGATGGTGACCACTACAACTTGATCAAAAACGGAAATCTAAAAGCTGAAATACGTTTTACAGAGGCGCTGGCTTCCAACGTGAATATGGTTGTATTCTCTGTTTTCGACAGCGTTATTCGGTCAATCACGCCCGACAACTTCTATTTGACTATCATTAAAAGATTGTAAAATGGACACAGCGGAGATACTTTACTTCTTAAGTAGGCATAAATACGCTAAGAAATATTTTTTAGGTGTATTTCCTACCAACAGGCTACTTGAAAAGATAGGCCCAGAAAGACCCCGGATTCTAGTCTTTATCACCGACCCGCATTACAAGGGTGGTACACATTGGGCTGCCATGTTTCTGGATGTAGACAAGGTTATAGTGTTTGACAGTTTAGCGGAGTTCGTCGAGCATGACATTTATACAAAACCGATATTCAAGTATCCAAACACAAGCACCAAGGAAGAAAGTCATAGGATTTGGGCGCTCACAGTGAGTCCATATAGTAGTATTAACAATTCAATTGTGGCATGGTGCTCCTGGCAAGAGGATCTTCCTTACTCCACCAATGTTTCAAGGGAAACTAACAGTGCAAAAGACAACTGTCAGGGCACTCATGAATATAGAATTAGAAGTTGGTGATGTATAGAATCTTCAGTGTGGACAGTCAATCACACCATCAATAGTTCAGATTAAATTAATTTCTTGAAGCACATAGTTTATCATAATAATTGGAAATCGTCCTTGAGTTTCATATTCATATAGCCACCACAGCCAACACGTGTTTCGTCCTATGAGAGAACCCTCTCACGGACTTCATCAGGGCTGCAAAAATGAGAACACAACTATATCTGAGGTCTATATACAAAGAACTGTTAAGAGCAGAACATAAACCACTATTTATCGTGATGTTTGTGACAGTCAAGACATGCCATATGTGACTTAGTGCGCAATCACAAAAGAAAATGTTCTGATATCAATTTATCGGACAGAGAGTTATCACCATAAATAATAACCACAATATTACTAGAGAGTAAAGCATTAAAATATAACCACAATGTGATCTCCCCTTGTATAAAGGAAATCATAAAATAAGAGTGCATGTCACCAATTTGAAAAAAGAAAGAATAAAAGAGAGAAGACCGTAACACCATAGCCAAAATCTTAGAAAAATACCCGAGAAACAAGAATAATTGAAAACAGCCACAGGCTGCTTAAACCCACGCCCGAATATTAGATGAGAAACTTTTAGAAAAAAATCAACACTAAAACTCTCTTCAAAACCGGGATATACCTTGATTCAGGTAAGTATTATGAAATAAATAATCCTTTCCAGAGACTTGTAAAATCTGCGAAAACAATCATAAGTAATCCTTTACATTATCTAAAACTCATGTGAAGCCCGAAAACACATACTACCTCAATGTAAACATATAAGTATAATCCTTGGTCTTGAAACTGACATCGTTAAAGTGCAAGAAATCTCAGAACAAATCAACTAGTGAAGAATTCATCTGACGTTATCTGAAAGTGAGATACGAAGAGAATGATAGTCAATACACTGAATAATAGTCCGGTGAGCCTAGAAGAAAACCGGTATTCCAAACGCTTCCCAATGATAACCTAGAGTACGATTATGTCCTAGAAAAATCCCCTCAGGATCACTCACCTTCTATCCAAATGTGTCAATATCTAATGGGAAAACAAACCGTCGTCCAATAATCTCACAGCGTTTCAAGTGTCCGAGAGTCAATTACGAAAGTCGAACGTCTGAGGCGGATGCATTTCTGTGTATTCACGTAAGTAATGAAGACATAGAAAACGGACTGGACCAAAACACGGGCGCCATCTTGGAACAGAGTATACTCAAATCTCGAGGTAAAGGAACTAACAACATCCCGACCATCGGTCGGAATATTAAAACACTAACTACATCCTAAAAATAACCTGTAAACAGCCATAATCAGCGGAAAGTTACTACAATCATGATCCTAATTTACACCGGGTATTGACCGCATAGGAAAAACAATATCTAAAGCCCAACAAATAAATAAACAACATCTGGGTTTCCTAAATCTAGACATAGCTGCTGATGACCTCAACAAACATACGGTCAAAATCTACAATGTACATTTATGTAATGCCAGCTACATATGTCAAAACGAGGAGAAATACCAAAATACATGAAGGTGATTGAGAAAATTTATAGTAAAATACAGAGAGAGAGAATATAGAGTTAGTAAATGTGACGTGCCCCAATCATGTCATGTATAGACCTCACAATGGCGGGTCTCTAAAGTATAAAACAATAAAGAACAGATCTACGAATGTGAATTGCTAATTATACAATTAAAGTATTACTACTCATGATCTACTTTAAAAAGTACCAATTAGTACATGGAAGAAAGGTTTGTATATTGCCCATACATAAATATTATGACTTCTGTGAAGCATCATTCATAAAACAAGCACAATTAACAGAGTATATAGTATCTTCATATAGCTAAGACACAGTACAGAATGGAAAATAATTTGCCAAAAAACTGATCATCAATGCAAGTATTATTGAACACGTAAGTCAATACAGGTAGAGAACCTAAAACACAAACAATGAGTATATATGTTGAAAAACAAGAATTATTATCCTATTCTCCCAAATATTATTCCATTTCGAAATTGGTGTTAAGAACATCTTCTACCGCTCTGAGTTTTAGGATCCAATAGCATTCTCTTCTTCTGAGGGCTAACTCTCTGTTGCCTCCTCTAGGATCTTTATTTATACGGTCAAAACCAAAAAATTCGAAGCCACACATGTTGTTTTGTTTGGGGCAATGCCGAATATGGTTTACTATAGGGTATCTCTCATCTTCTTGTCTCAGGGCTCTGAAGTGCTCGCTAGCCCTAGTTCTCAGTGGTCTAATAGTGCTACCTGGCAAATTATTTTCCATTCTGTACTGTGTCTTAGCTATACATTTTCTCAATCACCTTTATGTATTTTGGTATTTCTCCTCGTTTTGACATATGTAGCTGGCATTACATAAATGTACATTGTAGATTTTGACCGTATGTTCGTTGAGGTCATCAGCAGCTATGTCTAGATTTAGGAAACCCAGATGTTGTTTATTTATTTGTTGGGCTTTAGATATTGTTTTTCCTATGCGGTCAATACCCGGTGTAAATTAGTATCATGATTGTAGTAACTTTCCGCTGATTATGGCAGTTTACAGGTTATTTTTAGGATGGTAGTTAGTGTTTTAATATTCCGACCGATGGTCGGGATGTTGTTAGTTCCTTTACCTCGAGATTTGAGTATACTCTGTTCCAAGATGGCGCCCGTGTTTTGGTCCAGTCCGTTTTCTATGTCTTCATTACTTACGTGAATACACATAAATGCATCCGCCTCAGACGTTCGACTTTCGTAATTGGCTCTCGGACACTTGAAACGCCGTGAGATTATTGGACGACGGTTTGTTTTCCCATTAGATATTGACACATTTGGATAGAAGGTGAGTGATCCTGAGGGGGTTTTTCTAGGACATAATCGTACTCTAGGTTATCATTGGGAAGCGTTTGGAATACGGGTTTTCTTCTAGGCTCACCGGACTATTATTCAGTGTATTGACTATCATTCTCTTCGTATCTCACTTTCAGATAACGTCAGATGAATTCTTCACCAGTTGATTTGTTCTGAGATTTCTTGCACTTTAACGAGGTCAGTTTCAAGACCAAGGATTATACTTATATGTTTACATTGAGGTAGTATGTGTTTTCGGGCTTCACATGAGTTTTAGATAATGTAAAGGATTACTTATGATTGTTTTCGCAGATTTTACAAGTCTCTGGAAAGGATTATTTCTTTCATAATACTTACCTGAATCAAGGTATGTCCCGGTTTTGAAGAGAGTTTTAGTGTTGATTTTTTTCTAAAAGTTTCTCATCTAATATTCGGGCGTGGGTTTAAGCAGCCTGTGGCTGTTTTCAATTATTCTCGTTTCTCGGGTATTTTTCTAAGATTTTGGCTATGGTGTTACGGTCTTCTCTCTTTTATTCTTTCTTTTTTCAAATTGGTGACGTGCACTCTTATTTTATGATTTCCCTTATACAAGGGGAGATCACATTGTGGTTATATTTTAATGCTTTACTCTCTAGTAATATTGTGGTTATTATTTATGGTGATAACTCTCTGTCCGATAAATTGATATCAGAACATTTTCTTTTGTGATTGCGCACTAAGTCACATATGGCATGTCTTGACTGTCACAAACATCACGATAAATAGTGGTTTATGTTCTGCTCTTAACAGTTCTTTGTATATAGACCTCAGATGTAGTTGTGTTCTCATTTTTGCAGCCCTGATGAAGTCCGGAGAGGGTTCTCTCATAGGACGAAACACGTGTTGGCTGTGGTGGCTATATGAATATGAAACTCAAGGACAATTTCCAATTATTATGATAAACTATGTACTTCAAGAAATTAATTTAATCTGAACTATTGATGGTGTGATTGACTGTCCACACTGAAGATTCTATACATCACCAACTTCTAATTCTATATTCATGAGTGCCCTGACAGTTGTCTTTTGCACGATATTCAAGTATGTAAAAAGCATTATCCTCTGTTGAGTAGAATAAACTACGTGTACAGGATTCTCTAGCGGGGAACATTATTTATATTTTATTAGTAAAATGTCTGAGGGTAACATCTGTATTCTGCTGATCTAGTAAACAACGATGGTATTGTTATGAAATATGTGAATGAAAAGACTAGGCCAATGTCGAGTGTTGTTAAAACAGAATACAGTGTTTGTCAAAAGTGTAAGGCCTTGTAAAACCTCCATTTGTACTGATGACTGTCTAAAATAAAAACATTGTAAACATGAAATCAGACTATGCATTTTTATTCACCCACCACGTATTTTAAAACCATTTTTAAAAAGATGTCGGACTACTGTTGAAAAGTTACGTGTTTCTTAGAAACAGTTCACATCACAAACATTTACACTGGTAAATAATTGAAGTAAAAATCTTTCGACATGCACACCTTTTAACAAAACTGTACAACTACTCAAATGTTGTGATAGCATTAGAGCTGTAGCTAAGTGTTCATTTTGAACAGTCTCTTTTTAGGCTCCATAGTTAGAGCGTCGCTGCACCTAGACTGTGTTAGCTGCAGAAAGAAAGGCTCTGTCGACATGGTGGGACTCCTGGTAAAAATGCCACGGGTTGGATCTTTTAAACTTTCAAGCATTCAGTGGTGGTCGGCGTTACCAACGATCATGGCAGGAATGCTGAGCTCCGCAGAGGCACTTAGGAACTGCTCCCATTCTCTAGGAGTGTTTTGGGTCAATAGCATTTTGCTGAGCGTGAGACCCCTGACCAGATCATACATGTGTGATCCAGCAACCGTTTGCCCCTTATAAATGATTTCACCCCGGTCGTTCCAAGAGGTCAGATCTTAGGTAGCAGCCATTTTATCTAGTAACATTTGATCTGCCCCTCTATACTTCTGACTTATATTTTTTGAAAGGTCTACGACAAAGGCGTCAGTGGTGGCTGGCGGTCCCGGGTCTTGAGGCGCTACTGGGTCTGTTACTGGCTGTTCCTAGGCGGGTGTATACAGAGTAAGTTTGTTTTTTTCAGCGCTCAATTGTTTGTAATACTGTAAAAAGTTTTTTAGGACTCCTGAGTAAAGCCCCGCTTTGTTGTGTGGTTTTAAATTGTTTCCGTTCAAATTGGCTTTGATCTCAGCATCGAGACGCTGCATCTCATTTCTGCGTATGTCCCAGATGTCACCGGTGGAAGGGCCCAACTGTTCCAACTGGTGGCGATGCACAAGGTACATTTTTTGGGAGTGCTCCAGTATGTCCTCGATAGGAGACCTGTTATCATCCACAACAACCATGTTTACAAGGTGTTTAGGTAACAAGTTGTTGTCGTTGAGATTACTGGGGATGCCTTCTATAAATCTGATGTGTGGGAACTTTTGGGAGAGTTCCGTGTAAAGATCTTGCCAGCAAGAATGAAGCCACACAATGTTGTTAGGGGTCTGAGATAAAACACCGAGAGCATTTTCTAGCAGTTTCTTTATAAAATAACTTTTATCGCTATTTGACTGGCTAACATGCAGGAGAATGGGTGTTGCAGCCTGGTGTCCTTAGCAGTTGGGGTTCACCACTCTGTCTTTTAATAACTGTACGGTAGTGTTTTGTAGTCCTCGATGAGGACCCGTTTATCAAACACTACGTGCAGTGTTTTATACAGCGATTGTGTTGTAATTTCCCACCTCTTTTTGGACCTGACTATGCTAGGGTGGTTTACGACTATTGCTGTGCTATTTTCGTGATCGCTCGATGCGTAGTGCTCATGCACCAGACCATTCAGACTGTGAAAATGAATTTTAACCGTATTGTTAACGTTTAAAGTGATACCTTTGACTTTCATGCAAACCCTATTGTTAGAGGTTTTGTAACTGTAGGTCTTGGGTCCTGAGGAAGTGGATTCGAGTATGTACTCATCCTTTTCGAGTTCGCTGGTCAAATCTCCTAGATAATCACCCAGCAGCGGATCTTCATCACCCTCTTTAATAACAAAAATAACGGAGTCTGTGTCATGGTACAAACAATGATCCTGAAGCTTACCCAATAGCCTGTAAAGCTCTAGACGAGTTGTGAAGCACGCTATGAAGATGTTTATATTGTTACATGTTGTGGGGTACTCTCTGGTGTATTTCCAGCGTAGAATGGCCGTCTCATCATCTATAAATTCAGAACTGGACACGTAGTAAGACGGGGCAAATAGATACTTAAAAAGCTCGTCTGGTTCAGTGACAATGAATGTGTTTGACAAATTGGTACGCTGTGCGAATTTTCCCCACAAGGAATTAAGACAGAGCTTGGACAACTGACATCTGGTGGGGTTAACCTTAATGAACTCAGGTCTCAACTTAATACCCTCGTGAGCATGGTGATAAGCAATATACTTTTGCTTCAAGGGTTCATCGACACACCAGTTGGGATACCCTGATGGCTCCTTTTTTGTCTCTGAGAAACAAGTTGATGTACTCAGAAAAGAGTCGAGATGTGGTGTGTGGAAAGTGCCAAATCTCCAGTATTTTACCGAAGTGGTGCCCTTTCTCGAGGGCCGTTTGTACCTCGGTGGTTCACCAAGTCCCCTCCAGCAGCCTTTGCTCATCACTATGTCTACACGTGCGCTAGTCTGTTTACTTTCAGCACATGTTCGACATAGGGGGAACATTAGCTTGCCGTCGACTCTGTACGGAAGTACTGGGAAGTAAAGCTTCCCTGAAGGGTGAATTTGACACTTAACAAGCTCAAAGTACTCGTTGAGGGGCTTAACGTTCCTATATATGATCCTAGGATGCTCCACTGGGCACAACTTCACTTGTTCACAAATGGATACAGACTGGTGAAGTTGTAATAGTGTATTTTCTCACCCTCACCAGCGACACTGTGCAGTTGAATGGCGTTTGTACGACCGCCGAATAAGGCGTTGCAGGGTTCCAAAGGTGCTGGTAACTGTTGACTCTTAATAAAAGTGCCCAGTTCAACATCTTTGGTTAGCTCGTCTAATCACTTGTGCTCCTGGAGGGTTCTTAAAGCAAAGCCGCTGCTTTCAGCATACTGCGACTTTGCCAGAGTACGAAGATGCAGATGTTCAAACGTTGTGCCCTGCAGTCTATTAAACTTATAGGGTTTGTAACAATGCAGACTACCATGGTAGAAACAGCCATTGAACTCAAAGGCGGTTGACACCCCGTTAATTAATGCATACCCGTCTAGGTAGTAGCGGCCCAAGCGGTATTCGCCACCCTGCAAAGCATTTTGAATGAAGATGTTCTCTTTCTCCAAGACGTACATGAGCCACTGAATAGACGGGAGGAGTAACGTTTCAGTTTACTGTTATAGAGGTCGGTTGGTACTAGAGCTGTGGTTTCAGGTTTTAAAAACAAGTGCTGATAAATATACATGCACATTGAAGCCAGAGCAATGTTCCTAAATGGGTCTAGGTATTCCGGTAATTTTTTTTCTCTTGCGGGATTTGATTTAAATAATCCTAGCCCAGTTTTTTCATCTCCACCACAATGTCTCTGAAAAGGTTGCACGCTTTTCGCAAGATCATGACATCTGCCTGACAGTAGGCTTTCAACTCTGTTTGAAAATGAAACTAATTTTCACGGTTTTCATCGTACCACTGTAGAAAGCTCTGTTTTTCAGATGGCATCATGTACTCAATGCCGTAACTGGCTGAGGCATAGGACCGCTGTACTTCTGATTAGCCCACATGTTAAAAAAGTGAGGGAAATAACCTTTGCAGCCTTCAAAACCAAAGGCTTTTGTCAACTTCATGGGCAAAAAATTCAAGGTGTCTATGAACCTAATTTCAAAAGGCACAACCTGTAACACCATCAGTTTGGAACCCTGGGTGATGAGCTCCACAGCCAACTTTTCACGAATCAGGTCCCTGAGAATAAAGAATGAGATGTGCACTTTCGAGTTGTGCGCTAGCAGTGTATACTCATAGTATTTCGGCTGCATGAATGTGTTGAGGAAATCGTTCACACACGACCGGCCTTCAAACTCCCAGTTTTCATTGGCTGTTAGATGATGGGCGTAAATGGAGTTAGGCTGGTGCACACCCATCTCCTGCGTACACTCTATATCGAATATGTAGTCTTCTGTTTTTTTCTGGCTGACACATTTTACAGTGCATTTCACACTGGTGTCTGGTCCAGTTGTTGTATATGTGATTGCAGTGCTCCCACACATACTTTGCTCCTAGGAAACCCTTCAGGTTCAAGATACTGTAAAAGTGGTTTTCATGATGTAACACACAAATGGTCTTGTTTTTGACACGTTCATTGGCCTTGAAGTACTTCCAAGAACCGCTGTGGTACAGAACATTTACTGTAAAGGCAAAATGGTTCTCAAAAAGGCCGAGGTCCCCAAACCCAACCAGTCTGTCGGGCGGTAGTTTAAGCGCCTCATGGGCTGAAGCTGCCATAGACATAATGACGTTGTCTTGGGTGGCCCGGTCCACCAACAATCCTGTGATGCTTGCCGCCAGACACATATTGGTAGCTCCGCTGTTAAAGTCAAGCAACTATCAACATTTTTTGCAGTTCATTTTACTGTACATGACGCTTTTAAAGGTTCTGGAAGCACCACCCTCACGACCCCTAACAACGAGGGCGATGATTCTAAAGGTCCCGTACACCAGTAATTCAGCCATGCTCTGTAAAAGCTGAGACAGGTTTTTCTAGAAACGACACAGAGCCGAACACATCTCGATCGTCTGGTGAACAGAGGACTATTGAGACCCTGCCCCTGAAAACGCATCTGAAAGAAAACGTTAGGCCCCACATTGTGTAACAATCGTTCTATGAACGTTTGCACGGCCTGGTGCATAACTATAACACCATGATCGGAGGAGATTAGGTGGTCTAGGTTAACGAACCTAAACTCCTCATAGGGCTCTGTAGCATTAAACCTCTCCACAGTATGACAATACCTTCTTACACTTTCCAAAAACACCTGTTCTGAAGCCTCAGCATGAGAACCGCCGGAGGTTGGGGGGCTCCCCGAGGCATCATCCGCCGGTAGTTGAGTATGGTTCGCTGCTGGTGTATTTTTATACCTCCTTATAATGCTTAGTCTGGCTTTCTTTAATTTCCTTATTAAAAGCTTACAGTTTCTAGCGCTACTAACCCACTTCTGTTTCTTACAAACCCAACTGTTTTTTGGCAACCGGCCACAGTCTATATGAACAACATTTGGGGTATTTACAAGTGGTGACCCTGACATTTCACCTGATAGGGGAGGGGATCCTTCAGAATGTTTCTGGTTAAGCATGCTCTGAACTTTACCCCATGAGGACCTGTAAATGCCCATAGTCTCTCCTAACTTTATATATTGAGACCTTACGGGGAGTGTTTTAGGTGTTGAAGGTTCTGTTTTTATGAGTTTTAAACCGTTAGGGGTTGGCTCACTCTGCTTTTGAGTTTTGAGTGCTCGTAAAACACCTAGAGCTTTACTGAGTACATCCTGGGTCTTATTTTTATATTTAGACCTAAGGACAGCAGTATTAATAAATGCGGCTCTTACATTCCCTAGGTCGGCCTGCATGCATAGTCACGCGGGTATGTTACTTATGTCTGCAACTGCTGAATCGCAAGATTGCACCACCTCGCTTCTACACTGGGCCAACAGCTGTATTAAAGCCCTCACAGTAGCTCTTGAGGCCGCAGTATTGCAGCCGTTCTTACCCAGTTTTAAAGTCGGTAGAGGGAGTCTGAATTTTAGCTGTCTAACAGATTGGTGTATTTCTTCTATATATGTGTCCAGGACTCTAGTACGGTCCGATGGGCCAGGTTCTGGGTCACTACTTGTGACATTAGTTGGATGATTGACACATCCCTGAGCCGCCCCTGCTACTGGTTAACATTATTAACCCCTTTTTGAGTGGATGGACTGGAGCGGGTCATAAAAACAGGGTTCCAATGTGAACATCACGGGGTTTGGGAGGCTGGATCATCGTCTGATGGTGGTCCAAAAATCTGATTTTGTGATCCGCTACATCCTATACTGCTGGTGGGGTATATTGAGGAGGATGGTAAAGACCACTGCTCGCAGGCACTTGGTGTAGGGCTGGTGGGGTCGTACGCTCCCGGTGGTGTAACTGGTGACATCAGACATGGGGAGGTTAAATGTTGGTCATAATAACTCAGGGCCTCGGATGCACATGAAGTTCTGTGGATGGGTGATGGTGATTGCGGTCCTGTTTATTGCAACCTTGAGGGGGACGCATTAGAAGTGTGACGGGCATTGCTGTGGCTTCAGAACTCTCTACCATACCAGATAGTACCTTGAGAAGTCCTATACAACGGGAATAAGGATCCTCTCTGTGATGATAATTTTCCAAGTCTGTATCCCAAAGACTCTGATGGATAGTTACACCGGTTGTTGGTGGTAGATCGCTGACATGCCCTCCCATATTAGACTCCGGATGCGTTGAACATTTAGAACATTGGGGGCTGGGTGGAGCAGTCAGAGCCTTAACAACTTTTTTAAAAGAGAGGTCTAAAGGGAAGGCTTGTAGCTCAGGGGTCTGCAACTTCTTCTTATGATTCTACAAGGATAACCGATTTATTATAGGATTTTTGCAGTGCTTAGGGTCCCCGCCAGAGGTTTTACATGGTACAAGCTGCTGTGTGTCTGAGGTTGTAAGCATGACAATATCAGAGTGTTCAAGCCCCTGCACGTAGGTAGTTGTTGTAGAAGTGTTCTTGGTACTGGGCATACCCTTTATGACTGATGATGCAGTGTAGTTAAGAGCAGTACCTGAGCCATGACCGCTGTCTTTAGACCCGCTGCACGGTCGGTCCTGGGGTCCTGAGCTGTTCACAAATGCGGCTGGCACCATGGGGTTTTGAAGGGTCCCGTTGTTGACCTTTAAAGCTGGCATCGACCGCTTAGTCTGATGGCCGACTCCTCCAGAGCTCTTATGTGATGACTCTGGGATGTAAAGTTAGCAAAATACATATTAGGTATTGTTATAGCTACTATACCATGGGGATGAAAGAGGTTTGAGACACACTAAGGATTGTATTCATCTGGCTCTACAGTTTCTAAAAACTTACCTGAGGTTTTCCGACGTGCGGGACCATTCTTAATAGGGGGGCCGTCCTTAGACGCTGAGGACTGCCTTTTGCGGACTGTCTTTTTAATGTTCCCATCCACATTCTGGGTCGTCAACCCTGGAGTCACTTGTCCTGCAGGGGGGCCTAGATAAAAAAAAAAAAAAAATGTTACAGTTTCAATTTAATACACCGACTATACAAGTTCTCTTAGGGTTCCTTCACTGCCGCGTTTATGAGTTTTTTTTTAAAGTTTTCACAGCGTTTATACAAGGTCTACCTTTTATTTACCTGCTCAAGAAAAATCCTGAGACATGGTGCTTGGACCATCTTGAGCCTGGAGGATTTGTTGCAGAGCACCAACCGCAAGCTGTAGTTCTGCATCATAACCTGTACAAGCACACAAGCACATAGAAATAAAAAATAACAAGTACTGCAGCTTTGTTTTATAACTGCCTGTGACCTGTAACTCACCTTGTTGTATTGCCTCCATTTCCTCTGGGGACAACACAGGCTCTTGGAGGTCCTACATACAGAAGAGACCCCTTCAGAAATCATGCAAAATGTTGAAAAAAAAAAGTCTCTCAAGATGCCATTTGTTAAGCCCCTATGTTCTGAAAGTATAATACACAGAGCCACTTGTAGACCTTTTCTCAAAAACTATACACTGTTTAATAAACAAAGTCCACAGGGCAGCGCTCTTGCACAACATAAGCTCTAGGCTTCTCTCTATAAGGCATTATTTATATAAATCTAAGGGCTCCACAACCTTATTTTACTCATATTACAATGCGCCATATGGTCTTTATAACGTCCTATAATTACACTAATTATAAAAATATATAACACAACACAATTTAAAAACATTACAGTTCCTAGAATGTATACATGTACAATAGACTGGAAGCTGGTTCCTAGGATCCATGCCATGTTTTCGCAATCTAAACTCCAGCCTGCAAGGTGGAGCAGACAGACTGAGCCAGCTCCAACACCCCAGACGCAGTCTTTTTTTAAAAAAAATGGCCGTCTGTGGAGGCAGCATGTGTGGGGACCTGTGAATTTTTCTGCCATCCTAAGACACTAGGTCCCTGAACTAAGGTGAGTGGCTGGGGGTTTGGGGGACTGAGCCTACTGCTCAATGCCCACACCAATGATAAGTTGTAGGGTTGGGGGGTTACAGGGCACAGGACACACACAGTGTGTCCTGTGCCCTGTAGCCACCAGTAATTGCTATTTTAGTTTTCTGTATTAAAATAAAAAAAATAAAAAAATACATTAATTATTTTATTTATTATTTTCTTTTCTTTTAATAAAAAAAATAAATGCAGTCCGTTTGGCCCCTGGGGGCCCCAAGCATCGTGCTTGGGATCCCCAGGGGCCCAAACTTATTGATAATAAAGGGGCCTCAGGGGCCAAATGGACTGCATTTTTTTTTTTTTTTTTTTTGGCTAGGCCCTCGCGCCATCTCCGGTTTCCCCCACTGTGAAACATGGTTCTCGGATACCTTCTGCCATTAACAAGGCCTCAGAGAACAGAACGGCTTCTCTTGAGGTCACCGAGCCACAACATGCTCAGAGATCTCTAGTTAATAATAGAAATGGCCTGTTCTCAGAGGACGGGTTGCCTCTGAGAGTAGACCGTTTCTATTATTAGTGCGAGGCCCCCGAGCACAGTGCCGCTTGGAGGCCTCGTGCTAATTATAGAACCGGTCTACTCTCAGAGGCAGCACGGCCTCGGAGAGCAGATGGGATCTGCAGATAAGGAAGGTCTCCAAGCCACACCGCACTCAGAGACCCTCGTTACTAACTTAATAGCTCCACTCTTAGAGCCCACGTGGGCTCTGAGAGCGGTGCTGTTAAGTTAGTAACGGGGGTCCCTGAGCGCGGGATGGCTCGGAGACCTTCGTTATCAGGTCAACATCTCCACTCTCAGAGCCCACGTGGGCTCTGAGATCGGAGATATTAAACTGATAACTGGGGTCTATGAGCCGCTCCGAGGCCCATGTTATTAATTTAATATCTTTGCTCTCAGATACCCCGTGGTCTCTGAGAGTGGTGATGTTAAACTAATAACTGGGGTCCACATGCGTTATACGGCTCGGGACCCCTGGTAAATAATAATAGCAATGCAGACCCCAAAATACCTGCAAATGCACAGCACCAGAACCAGCAGTAAAAACTAAGCACTGCCTCCACCCCTCCAAAATAAGTGCAGACCCCCAGAATACAGGCAAATGCACAGCATCAGAACCAGCAAGCACAAATTAAGCACGGCCTCCACCCCTCCAAAATAAGTGCAGACCTCCAAAATACCTGCAAATGCACAGCACCAGAATCAGCAGTGCAAATTAAGCACAGCCTTTACCCCTCCAAAATAAGTGCAGACCCCCAAAATACAGGCAAATGCACAGCACAAGAACCAGCAAGTACAAATTAAGCATTGTACCCCCCCCACATCACGCCACAGGCCTCCTCCAACAGACATTAATATAATTTTAAAACATTTTAGTAAAGACAGGTTTTACTTAGCAACTATACACATATCCACAAATAGTTATGTTCTTTGCAGTCTGCATATTAACCATCAGGGCTACTTTACAAATCATCAACACACCCTCTAAACACGACTTTTATCTGAACATTATACATGCATCCTAAAGGCAGTTTATAGCATTTTTTTTTTAATTGTTAGCTTCAGAAGTTATTGCTAAATCCAGCGATCCCTGAGACCAGTGCCACCCTGTCCACATCACCACCACCCCTAAAGTAGACACTGCTAAGAACCTTTTTAAAACATGCATTGTTTAATTGACCCCTTTAAAAAATAAAATAAAAAAACAACTGAGTAATAAAAATGTGTTGGCCTAAACTGCATAGCTAAGTATTACAATATTAAAAACATTTTAATCAGCATGTATATTGTTCTATAAATTTAGACACTTCTGTTTTTACAACAACCAATGTTTTTACACCTTTAAACATGCTGCACACCTCTACATATTAAACAACTGTTTTCAATACTCTACAAATGTACGTCTCAAAATAACCTGTACAAAAAAACATGTGCATTTTACCCTGCTATATATAGTTAAAAAGGTTGGGGCTAATGTCAATGTTAAACTACAATAGAACATATACAAGCATCACATTGTTACAGACCTTAAGTGGAAGAGGTTTAGCATCACCAGTCTGCCCAGTGCCCTTCATATTTCTCTCCTTGAGGTGCTCTGGAAGCCCAAGCTCTCTGTATACGACCAGTATGTAGTTCAGAAAAAAGATCCCTGTGAATGTGGGGTGTTTTTATATGGCCAACACTGTGTTGATTATGCATAGGTTTTTGTTGTGTGGGCTGGGCTTAGAAATATACATCTGTTTTAGGAGGGGACATTGCCAGTCATTGGTCTATTTCAAAATTTAGCCTGGGGACACTTAGGGCCACATCTGTTTTAGAGTGTCTATCTCCTGTTTATTTCAAAACATTTTTAATGGCCTGGACACTTAAGACTACACCATGTGCAGAGCACCTCTGAACCATGGCCTGGGAACACTTGGGGCTACATCTGTTTTAGATATGCATTGTCTGTCTCATGTTTATTCTAAAACATTTTTAATGGCCTGGACACTGATGACTATACCATGTGCAGAGCACCTCTGAACCATGGCCTGGGAACGCTTACGGCTACATCTGTTTTAGATGTGCCTTTCTAAATTGATAGGCTGGCTCTAACACAATCAATATTTGCTCACCCCTTTTATTGGATTAGCCAACAGTGAGGAGGTTTGGCCTGCACGCCCATTTCTCCGCCCTGTGAGGGGACCCCCAAGCAGCCACTTGGTCCTGAATGTCTGACATGTCCAGACCTGTCCTCTTAGGCTCTGAAAGCGGTTGCACAACACCAAGGCCTTCATTTTACACAGTCCATAGACCAATGCACAAGAGGCTAGGACCCAGGCACATGGCTAACACATGACACCATGAGGTCACAAACCATGTGACACACCTACACCTACGTCAGCACAGGGCGGGGGCCGACATCATTGCCTACGTCACTACGGGGCATGGTACCTGTCAAATGTTTGAGTAGGAAAGGTATCCCCTCCTACTACTCTCAGACACCCACACCATTCTTACCACTTTTTCTCCAGCTACCCAGTGATGTATAACTCTACCCCAATGCACTGATACAGTCTTACACATGGCTACAGTTTCCGCTTCAAAGATGCTGCACTGGGGCAGACCATGTAGGCCCCTGTAGTTTATAACAACAAAAATAGCTACAAGGTCTTTCTATTCCTCAGTAAAGTTCCTTCTTTCGTCTTGCATGGGGTGGCAAGCAATAAATATAGTTCAAGGGGAAGGGGCAAAGTCTAGGGCATTAGCTTTATTTATGTGCTTGCATGGTTAATGTTTATCAGGTCTGTTTTAGTTAGGTCTGGTGATTAATTTCCACAGAGGCCACTGCAGAAATCTCACAACAAATCTCGTTTTACAGATGTAGGTTCCATTCATGTTTGAAACTAACTAAGAGCAACTTTACGGTTGTAATTTCACTTATAAGCACCATACTTTCAAATCGTACTACAGATTGTATATTTTCACCCAGAATTGATGAACACTTTTCAGGTGGAAATGTTCACCCATGTGTTGGTGGAAATCCACATGTGCAGAGAACTCTACATGTAATTTACCCTTTGGGGATCAGGCTAAGAATTCATAGGTCCAGAAGAGTATGTCCATAGTAGAAAAAACAAGTAGTCCAGTTTTAATGGAGCCTAGTCCGAAAGTATGGTATTTGTTGCTGATTAAGGCTTTTTGAGTTGGCCGTTAAACCTCAACGTTTACAGTATCGGAGGTTGTTTTAGATAAGTTAGGAGTAATAGGAAGGATGAGAGAGTACTGAATACAGCATTCAGGTGTGATCTCATTTGAAGCTCTTTTCATTCTATGTATTGCGACCATAAGAATATTCCCTGAAAATGTGTAGGCTATTGATTTGATTTTGAAAAGTATATTAATTAGAGCACAACTATAATATAGGGCCGTGTTTTAGCACTGTGTACAGAGAGAAAATGCATAAGTAAGATGTTCCTCTAGGTTTCATAGGTATGCATCAGTATGACCTCATAACAGAAAAGGAAGCCCCTAGTGCAAAATCAGCACCAGTCTGGAATTCCTTTACGATCACAAATCACATTTAGGTGCACAAATAACTTTTATGTGCAAAATTACTTTAGATCAAAATTCAATCAAGGAATAATATAAGCACACATGTGAAAATATTTGTCGAAACAAAAATAACATTTAGGTGTAAAAACACATTTTGGTTAAAAATCATGTTCAGCTTCTAAATCATACCGGATGCAAAAAAAACCTTGGTGTGACATCAGCAGGCGTGTGGGAAAGACATTAGTGAGCAAATATCACAATATTGCTTTTAAAGTGACTGTGCAAAATTACTTGGTGCAAAATGAGCAGGAGTGGTGTATCAGGTGTTTAAGTGAAAATCACTCGGCACGTTAAGAAAATGATGCAGTAATAGTACACATTAAGGCCCAGGGTCTTAGATTTTACATTAGGGATGTCCCACTTTTTTGATGCAGCCTCGAAGCAAAATCCTTTTTTTGTAATTTCAAAGCCATGTAAATGTCAATTTGTGTGGCTTCGTGAGAAAATGTATTGCAACACAATGTTGCTTTGAATCAGGTAGGAGTGTCATGGGTGCTGCATGGGCGTGCTTGTCCATTTAACCAAGGATTTTGACACAAACCCATAATTTCAAAGAGATGTAGTCATGGGCTTGCGAAAAAATGGTGCACATGCTTGAGGCTGGCATAACGAGGAGAAGTCTTTCTTCTTGTCATATCATCTTCGCATGTGCGCTACATTCAGTAGCACACATACAAGGAGGAAAGATCCTCAAGGA
This sequence comes from Pleurodeles waltl, assembly GCF_031143425.1. Taxonomy (NCBI): domain Eukaryota; kingdom Metazoa; phylum Chordata; class Amphibia; order Caudata; family Salamandridae; genus Pleurodeles; species Pleurodeles waltl. The sequence goes on along the minus strand of NC_090440.1, from coordinate 1,083,971,708 downwards.
TAACACACCTTTCTGCACAAAAACTATCCTGACCACAATGCAAACACCTGTATCTGCAATATCACTATGTGGTGCACCACAGCATGGAGACTGCAGAACTGCACTATTTCTCTGAAGATGTGGCACAGGTCTGCTCTCTCCAGGGTGTGAAGCACAAGCGTTTCTTGCTGACTTTCATTGCACCACTGCTTTGTAAATATTCTTCTGTTTCCCTATATATTGGTGTAACCTCAACTTGAGTTGGAAACACACATTATATTGAAATGTAAAATCACTTTTATGTTCAAAATCACACTTTGTAAAAATTAAACATATTTTGTCAAAATCACATATATATAAGCTTAAAATAAGTCTAGGTGCAACAACAGATCTGTGAAAATATTTTAGAAACAAAAATGTGCCTCCATTACAGAGCAATAATGCTTTGCTTCATCGTCCATACAGTATACTGCAGTACGTGGGTTATTTAGGCTAGGAAACCATCACACAAAATAGGATAAAGATACAATTGAGTTTTAAATAGTTTTGGAACCCGGTCAAAATTGTGAATGACACTATATTGAAATACGGGCTAAAACGAGCTGACCTAAATAAGCCAATGTCTAAAGTGAACTGATTTTCTCTTAGAGTTGCTGGTGACATGAGCTCTGCTAGACTGATACAACTGTCTAAAGCCAAACCCAATGTCAACCATAAATATATGGATTTGCTAATTTGTTTTGCGAATTAAGCTCATAAATGGAAATGGTGGTGCATGAATTCACGTGCACCATATAAGATGTTGTCTCAGCTGGAGACATAAGTTGTTTACCCCTAAACCTCCACAGATAATGTAGCAGGAGGTATCGATTCGTCTCAGTTTTCTACGTCATTTTAGAACATCCATCATACCTTGTTTTTGAATCAATGTCGCCTCCTGCACCCTCAGGCTTCGAACCCTATGTAACCTGCCAAGGACAAACATTTGTTGCAGATCCGCACGTGACTGCCTTCGGTAATTATGCGGATCTAATGGCTTCAACATCATGAATGTTGTGCACACGAATGCTTTAGGAAGCCATTTAAGAGAGGAAGGTAAGCTTTTTTAAAGTCTCCCTTTAATTAAGGTGTAGAACCTTCTCTAAATAAGAGACCCATTCCCAGGCATGCTCTTACAGCTATACTCCTGAGACAAAATACATGTAACATTAAAGGAATGTTGTCCTTCCCGCTTATCCATTTATGGCAAAAAGTGATAAAGATCCAAAGATATTTTTCCCCTATGAACCCTAGCTCTAACTCTGGTGCCTAAAGTGCGTATTCCTCAGATGGCTTTTGCCCCGCTTGGGTTTATGTTGGCCAGATTTAAACAGTTTGATGTCTAAGGTTTTCATTCCGACCTCGGCAGTCTTTTCTTCAGTTTCAATCCATTGCCGGCGGTATTCATGCCTCCCTATTCCGACATTGCCGCTGGGCCAGCGGACGGTAACATCGTTACCGTCCGTTGGCCCAGTGGAAATGGCACATCAACATTGCCGCCGGCTCGTAATAGAGCCGGTGGCAATGTTGATGTGCAGCGGGTGCAGTAGCACCCGTCGCGCATTCCACTGCCCGAAATTCAGGCAGTGAAATGCGCGATGGGGCTATGCCTGGGGGGCCCTGCACTGCCCATGCCAAGTGCATGGGCAGTGCAGGGGCCCCCAGGGGCACCCCCAGTCCCCTTACCGCCAGCCTTACAATGGTGGTGTTTACCGCCACGGACAGGCTGGCGGTCGGGGACTCATAATCCCCAGGGCAGCAGTGCTTGCACCGCTGCCCTGGGGATTATGCCCGCCAGGCGGAAGCCTGTCGGGAAAGTGGAGGGGCCGGCGGTCTGACCATGGCTTTTCCGCCACGGTCAGAATTGCTGGCGGAACACCGCCAGCCTGTTGGCGGTGTGTGAGAAAGTAGCCTCTTTCTAGCCTTGTTACCCCCACTTTTGGCCTGTTTGTGAGTGTATGTCAGGGTGTTTTCACTGTCTCACTGGGATCCTGCTAGCCAGGGCCCAGTGCTCATAGTGAAAACCCTATGTTTTCAGTATGTTTGTTATGTGTCACTGGGACCCTGCTAGTCAGGACCCCAGTGCTCATAAGGTTGTGGCCTATATGTATGTGTTCCCTGTGTGGTGCCTAACTGTCTCACTGAGGCTCTGCTAACCAGAACCTCAGTGGTTATGCTCTCTCATTTATTTCAAATTGTCACTAACAGGCTAGTGACCAATTTTACCAATTTACATTGACTTACTGGAACACCCTTATAATTCCCTAGTATATGGTACTGAGGTACCCAGGGTATTGGGGTTCCAGGAGATCCCTATGGGCTGCAGCATTTCTTTTGCCACCCATAGGGAGCTCTGACAATTCTTACACAGGCCTGCCACTGCAGCCTGAGTGAAATAACGTCCACGTTATTTCACAGCCATTTTACACTGCACTTAAGTAACTTATAAGTCACCTATATGTCTAACCTTTACCTGGTAAAGGTTAGGTGCAAAGTTGCTTAGTGTGAGGGCACCCTGGCACTAGCCAAGGTGCCCCCACATTGTTCAGAGCCAATTCCCTGAACTTTGTGAGTGCGAGGACACCATTACACGCGTGCACTACATATAGGTCACTACCTATATGTAGCTTCACAATGGTAACTCCGAATATGGCCATGTAACATGTCTATGATCATGGAGTTGCCCCCTCTATGCCATCCTGGCATAGTTGGCACAATCCCATGATCCCAGTGGTCTGTAGCACAGACCCTGGTACTGCCAAACTGCCCTTCCTGGGGTTTCACTGCAGCTGCTGCTGCTGCCAACCCCTCAGACAGGCATCTGCCCTCCTGGGGTCCAGCCAGGCCTGGCCCAGGATGGCAGAACAAAGACCTTCCTCTGAGAGAGGGTGTGACACCCTCTCCCTTTGGAAAATGGTGTGAAGGCAGGGGAGGAGTAGCCTCCCCCAGCCTCTGGAAATGCTTTGTTGGGCACAGAGGTGCCCAATTCTGCATAAGCCAGTCTACACCGGTTCAGGGGACCCCTTAGCCCTGCTCTGGCGCGAAACTGGACAAAGGAAAGGGGAGTGACTACTCCCCTGACCTGCACCTCCCCTGGGAGGTGTCCAGAGCTCCTCCAGTGTGCTCCAGACCTCTGCCATCTTGGAAACAGAGGTGCTGCTGGCACACTGGACTGCTCTGAGTGGCCAGTGCCACCAGGTGACGTCAGAGACTCCTTGTGATAGGCTCCTTCAGGTGTTGCTAGCCTATCCTCTCTCCTAGGTAGCCAAACCCTCTTTTCTGGCTATTTAGGGTCTCTGTCTCTGGGGAAACTTTAGATAACGAATGCAAGAGCTCATCCGAGTTCCTCTGCATCTCTCTCTTCACCTTCTGATAAGGAATCGACTGCTGACCGCGCTGGAAGCCTGCAAACCTGCAACATAGTAGCAAAGACGACTACTGCAACTCTGTAACGCTGATCCTGCCGCCTTCTCGACTGTTTTCCTGCTTGTGCATGCTGTGGGGGTAGTCTGCCTCCTCTCTGCACCAGAAGCTCCGAAGAAATCTCCCGTGGGTCGACAGAATCTTCCCCCTGCAACCGCAGGCACCAAAAAGCTGCATTACCGGTCCCTTGGGTCTCCTCTCAGCACAACGAGCGAGGTCCCTCGAATCCAGCGACTCTGTCCAAGTGACCCCCACAGTCCAGTGACTCTTCAGTCCAAGTTTGGTGGAGGTAAGTCCTTGCCTCACCTCGCTGGGCTGCATTGCTGGGAACCGCGACTTTTGCAGCTACTCCGGCCCCTGTGCACTTCCGGCGGAAATCCTTTGTGCACAGCCAAGCCTGGGTCCACGGCACTCTAACCTGCATTGCACGACTTTCTAAGTTGGTCTCCGGCGACGTTGGACTCCTTTGTGCAACTTCAGCGAGCACCGTTTCACGCATCCTCGTAGTGCCTGTTTCTGGCACTTCTCCGGGTGCTACCGGCTTCAGAGAGGGCTCCTTGTCTTGCTCGACGTCTCCTCTCTCTGCTGGTCTAATTTGCGACCTCCTGGTCCCTCCTGGGCCTCAGCAGCGTCCAAAAACGCTAACCGCACGATTTGCAGCTAGCAAGGCTTGTTGGCATTCTTTCGGCGGGAAAACACTTCTGCACGACTCTCCACGGCGAGTGGGATTTGTTCACTAAAGGGGAAGTCTCTAGCCCTTTTCGTTCCTGCAGAAACCTCAGCTTCTTCTGTCCAGTAGAAGCTTCTTTGCACCCGCAGCTGGCATTTCCTGGGCATCTGCCCATCTCCGACTTGCTTGTGACTTTTGGACTTGGTCCCCTTGTTCCACAGGTACCCTAGATTTGAAATCCACAGTTGTTGCATTGCTGGTTTGTGTCTTTCCTGCATTATTCCTCTAACACGACTTCTTTGTCCCTAGGGGAACTTTAGTGCACTTTGCACTCACTTTTTCAGGGTCTTGGGGAGGGTTATTTTTCTAACTCTCACTATTTTCTAATAGTTCCAGCGACCCTCTACAAGGTCACATAGGTTTGGGGTCCATTCGTGGTTCGCATTCCACTTTTGGAGTATATGGTTTGTGTTGCCCCTATCCCTATGTTTCCCCATTGCATCCTATTGTAACTATACATTGTTTGCACTGTTTTCTAAGACTATACTGCATATTTTTGCTATTGTGTATATATATCTTGTGTATATTTCCTATCCTCTCACTGAGGGTACACTCTAAGATACTTTGGCATATTGTCATAAAAATAAAGTACCTTTATTTTTAGTATAACTGTGTATTGTGTTTTCTTATGATATTGTGCATATGACACTAGGTGGTACTGTAGTAGCTTCACACGTCTCCTAGTTCAACCTAAGCTGCTCTGCTAAGCTACCATTATCTATCAGCCTAAGCTGCTAGACACCCTATACACTAATAAGGGATAACTGGGCCTGGTGCAAGGTGCAAGTACCCCTTGGTACTCACTACAAGCCAGTCCAGCCTCCTACACGGTGTTACCGCCAACATACCGCCGGCAGCCAGGGTTGAAATGACCCCATAAGTAGTAGACCCTCATAATTTTACCGTGATGGATTTCTGATAGAGTCCAGCAGGTCAAACCTGACAGCGATTAGAAGGGGAAAAGACATGTTAAGAAAAACTATGTGGAATTCCGTGTGTCAAGAAATAATTGCTCTTGTTCTGTCTTATTTGCCATAGAAGAATTTACCAACTGCGGTAAATGACTCATATCGGGCTAACGATATTTGCACTTATAGAAAATACCTATTACACCTAACCTGTAATGAGGGCTTTAATATTGGTGTGGGGGGGTGGTAATCAACTTTGATCTCAGCTCACAGTTGTCAAGGGTATATCTTAATAAGACTGGAAGGTCTGTGTTAGAGATGCCCTCCTTTTTTGCTTTTTGATCTGCACAAGAGACACATTTTCTCAGCAGCCTTATTGAACGGGGAGCAGTCAAACTAGTACTGAAGGATTTATTGCCTGACCGATGAGGGAAGCAGGTTCAATTCCTAAGAGACAACACCATGACAAAGTTTAAGTTGAACAAGCAGTGGGGAGTAGATAAGAACTAATTTGCCAAGAAGCAAAAGAGGTTTGGGACCGGGGCCAAAATACAAAGAAACAGATCCATCAGCAGCTGTTTTGGAGGGGGCAGAGGACATGATAACATATTTTATGACCACAAGATCTTCCTTGAATCATTGGAACTCCTGCAGGAACTAAAAATCCAGATATTTAGGACCTAGGGGGTCATTTTGACCTCAGCGGTCTTTTTCCAAGACCACTGAGGGACCGCCATGCGGAAGACCGCCAGTGGTGGCGGTTTGCCGCTCGGCCTATTATGACCGTTGGCAGCACTCCGACCTTTTTCAGACGGAGAGCCGCCAAGAGCCATACTGGTGGGAGGCAGGGAAGTGGAGGGCACCACGTCCTGTGATTCTCCGTGGCGGTGTGCTGTTGGCGGTGTGGTGTCGGCGGAGCTGCCCCCATGGCTCCCGTCCCCTCCCGGACAGGTAAGTCGATCGTCTGTTAGGGGAGGGGGGTGGGGGGTGTTGTGTGTTGTGTGGGTGCATGGGGGTGTGCGTCTGTGTATGTGGAGGGGGTGTGTGAGTGCGTGTATGCTTGCGGGGGTGTTGCGTGTTTTGGGAATGAGTGCGTGTATGTCTGTGGGTTTGTCTGTATGGATGTGTGCGTGTATGTTTGTATGTGGGTGTGCGTGTCTGACTGTGTGTGTGGATGTAGGCATGCATGTCAGTGTGTGTGCGTGTAAGTGTGTAGGTGGTGCCTGTGTGCGTGTCGTGTGGGTCTGGGTGATGTGATGTTAGGGGTCGGAGTGGGGAGGGGCCCTGCCACCTTTGGGGGGTGGCAGGGGTGGTGGGGGGTGTAGGGGAGGGAGTCGGGGTGGGGGTGGGGGGTGGGGGAGACCCCTTTCAGTGCCAGTGAAGGAATTCCCTGGCACTGATAGTGCTTAACGCCATGGATTTCATGGCGGTTCAAACCGCTGGAAATCCGTGGCGGTAAGCCGGGTCAAAATACTGCCGGCGGTATAGTGACGGCTGCCGGGCTGGAGACCCAGGTCACGGGCGGAACGGAGAACTGCCGGATGACCATGGCGGTAACCGCCATGGTCATAATACTACAAAGAAAGACCGCCAGCCTGTTGGCGGTCTTACCGCCGCTTCTCCGCCTTCCGCCAGGGTCATAATGACCCCCCAAGACTTTTCAAGATAGTTCTCTTTGTGAAAATCTCATCAAAATGTTTCACCATTGGCTCAATGGTATAGCCTTATTAGTGTGTATATCTTTCTTATTGAGTGGTCAGAACATCAAAACCAATACATTATCCCAAAGTATAATGGTACAACGAATGCTGGAACCATGCATGCCTCAACAACGCTGTTGGAACAACGACCGGGTTGTTACCACAAATGCCTTTACCACACATGCCTAGTAAAGGCATGTGTGGGAACGGTATGTGTGGTTCTAGCATGCAACCCCCCCACTTGCCCTAAGGCTCAGAAGTGCCCCAACCCTAATACTAAAACTATCCCATCCCCCTACCCCTAAAAAAAAACTACCCCGGATATCTTCTACCCACCCTGAGCCCTAAAACCTTCCCTGACATCACCCCACCCACCCTAAAAAAAAACGACCACCACCCCGCCCCTAAAAACAAAACTACCCCGATCCCCCACCACACCCCCAAAAACCTAACTACCCAATCCCTCACCCCCAAAAAACAAACTACCCCAATCCCCCACCCCCAAAAGCATAACTAACCTGATCCCCCAACCCCAAAAACCAAACTACCCCGATCCCCCACACCTTTCCCCAAAAACCAAACTACCCTGATTCATCACCCCCAAAAACCAAACTACCCCAACCTCCCCACCCCCAAATACCAAACTACCCCAATCTCCACACCCCCACCCCTAAAACCCAGACTACTCAACCCCCACCCCCAAAAACAAAACAACCCCGAAAACGTCCCCTGGGGAGGAATAGGCTTTGATGCATTCCCAGGTTTACTAAATCTAGTAAATCTGGGAATGTGTCAAATTTCATGGGTGTTACATAAGAACACCCACTGTAACACCCATGGCATGCCCCCATTGCCATGTGAGGCAATATCTATAAGAACATGTAAAGCCATGCAGGATAGCTTTACGTGGCCTTGTAAGTATGGATCTACAGTGTGCTCCACCGGACCATCATAAAAATAACATTCTTGTGGCGCAGAGGGGCTTGTAAATAATTCCCCAAGTATATTGCAGTTTCAGGATGAAATCCGGCCACCAGATTGAAGGGAGATGTGCCCACCAAATGAAGCATGATGTTTAGAGATATATATAACATGCCTGTGTAGGAAAGTCCTTTTTTTTGCCTGATCACCCCCACTCTTTCTGGATAGGTACTGGTGGTTACTGACTCTTGGCTATGCCCTGGGTACTGCTTACCAGTCCCAGGGCCAGTGCTCTGTGTAAAATGGATATGCAAATTAGGCTAATTATAATTGGCTAAGTTAACCTACCTATAAGTCCCTAGTATATGGTAGGGCATGTAGGTTTAGGGACCACAGCATAGGTGGTGCACACCTAGGTGCATTGCTGAGGTGCCCAGTGTCATTTTAAAGCAAGCCTGCCTTGCTGGCTGCTTTTAAATTAAAGTTATATGCAAATTCGACTTTGGAATTAAAGGTACTTCCAAAGTTTTAAACTACCTTATTTTTACATATAAGTCACCCCTAAGGTGTGCCCTATGTGCCCCTAGGGCTGGGTGCCATGTAACTATAAGCAGGGACTTTATAAAAATAGATTTATAAGCCCTGGTGAGGTAAAAACAGCCACATTCGTTTTTCCCTCATTGAAGTAAATGGCCTTCATAGGCTAGAATGGGCAGACTTTATTTTAAATTTTAAAGTCTCCTTAAATGTTACATACCAAGAATTTGGTATCAAATTGATTGTTATAATAAATCCCACAACTTCCAGTTGTTGGATTTAATATAACTAGTGCAGGTAAAAAGTTTAGACTTTACCTAAAAAGTTGCCAATTTCAGCTCTGCATTGTTTTTGCTGCTGTGCTCTGATTGGCCAGCCTGCAGCAGCTTCTGCCAGGCCACTTTAATGAGGTGTGAAGTGGCCTGGCTTCACACAAAGGAATGTGCTTGGGGGAGAGAATCTCCCCTCAGCAGATGGTGAAGCAGGAAGGGGGAGGGCTGCCAAACTGGTCTTCAAAGGCAGAGAAGGACATCTGGAGCACCCAACAACACCCCCACATCCTGCAACCCCAGACAGCTAGGTGCCCCCTTGATTAGATTAGGAGAGGGCAGGAGAGGGGTGTGTTTATGATTTTTAGCCACACCAGTGGGTGGGCTCAGCCAGATCTCTCCTCCAAAAATCAGATTCATCCATTTTGGATTTTTAGAGACTGTTGCCTTCTGGGATGGATTTTTGCCACACTTCCCAGGAAGTGGTCATCACAGGGGGACGACCCTGTCCCTGATTGGAGAACCAGGGCCCCCCTGCTTTTCACCCAGGAGCAAGGATAAAACTGGCAGACCTGCACCCACGCCTCAGATCCCCACCAAATTTCAAGAAGAAAGAACTACAAGGAGAAGAAGGACTGCCCTGCTGGACCCCTGGACTGCACCTGGACCCTGCACTCAGAAAGACTGCACCAGCTGCACACTTGGACTTTGCCTGGCTTCCACTGGTTCAAGGAGGGACTCCCTGTTTGCTACAGGTGAAAAATTGCTATCCAGAGTCCCCTGCACCAACTCCTGAAAAAGTGACCAGCTGACCACTGTCCAGTGGCCAAAAAGGAGTTTGTGCCAGGTGCATTCTGGGAGTTGAAGTCCGCACTTCCCAAGGACCATCACAGAACTTCTGGACCCTTGGGGTGAGCTGTGGACCCCAAAAGAACCTTAAAAGAACATCTGGGTGAAGCCCCAGAAGTTTGGAAAAGATTGGAGAAATTTTGGAAAAAAGCTCCATAAAGTGACCGACCCGACGCGGAAATTCTAGCCGGCTTGCCTCAACCGCGACCCGGCCTGACTTCGTGGTTCGTCCCGGTAAAGAAAAACATCCAAAAAAGAGACTAAGTCCGAACGTAAAAAGTTGACCGGGACCTTCCAGCCATCGTATCCGAGAAGGGCTCCACGGACGTCGGATCAAGATCCAGGTTTACCCCGGTCGAAGGATTTTCATCTCGAAAAAACGACTAAGTCCGAAGGTAAAAATCACCACCGAGGAAACCGACTTCGCGTATCCGGACAAGGGCTCCAGGAGGTCGGATCCAACTGGCAGGTTCGTCCCGGGGAAGAAAAACATCAAAAAAGAGACTAAGTCAGAAGGTAACTTTTTAACCGAGGCCTCCCGCGACTTGTAGCCGAGCAGGGCTCCATCGCGGTCGGCCTGAAAGTTTGACTTTGCCCCGGTCCTGGTGCAACCAGATGACCCGATTGGCGCTTTTTTGTTTCTAAGCGCTAGAAAATAATAATACTTTAAAAATTCATATCTCCGGTTCCCCTGAACCGATTTTAATCGTTTTTGTGTCATTTTAAAGATAAAAATATAAACTATTTTTATAAATTGGTTTTGGATTTTTAAACTGTTTCCTGTGTTTTATTTAATTACTGTTTTGTGATATTTGAATGCTTTACACTTTGTCTCCTAAGTTAAGCCTTGACGCTCGATGCCAAGCTACCAAGGGTAGAGCTGGGATTAATTTACTGAGACCTAACTGTACTTTTGTGGAGGTTTGTGGCTTGTTGCTAGGTGTAGGTACCTACCTGCCCTACCAATAACCCATTTTCCAACATAATTGGAAGCAGCGACGGGATCCTGTACTTGTGTTCAATATCACGTTACAGTTTTAGATAAAACAAATTAAAAATCCTTTAAATTGTCCTAGTGCAAAAATTGTTTTTAATTTTTAATTTTAATTTTTTTTTTAATTAATTTGGATTAATTTCAATTATTGAATTTTTGTAATTTTTCTAAATTCTTGTTACCAATTTTTGCAAAAAGTTTTTGTTGACACAAAACTAGGGAACCATGGAGCTTGATCTGGCTAGCCTACCCACACTGACAGTAGTCCAGCTTAGGGGGTTGTGTATTGAGAGGGGGTTGCCTGCAACCCCTGATCTCAGGAAGCAAATCCTGATTGAATCCCTGACAGCATGGGCTGAGGCCCAAGAGGTAGAGACAGAGGAAGCTCCAGAGGAGGAAGAAAAAGAGGAAGATGCTAACTCTAACCAGTCAGGGGAGGGAAGGCATCAGACCCCAAGTGAGGAAGAGGAGGAACGGTCCTCACTGGACACAGTCACTAGGGGCAGACCCAAAGCTAGTGGTAGGAAGAGGGTCCTTTCAGGAGGAGAGAACCCATCCATCAGGGAGAGAGAGCTGGAAGCCCAGCTAGCCTACATAGCTTTGGAAGCAGATAAACTTGCCCTAGAAAAGAAAAAGTGGGCAAGCAAAGAAAAAAAAGATGGAAGCAGCGAGAAAGAAACTGAGGTGTCCCTGGGTGGGGGTTTTGCCCCCAGATTACCCAAAGGGGTGGTTCCTGCCTATGTAGAGGGGGATGACATAGATAAGTGGCTGGGGGCCTTTGAGAGGGCCCTCCAGATGAGGAAAGTCAAGCCTCAGTACTGGGGTTCACTCCTTTGGGAGTTAGTTCCCAACTCTGGGAGGGATAGGCTCCTAACCATGAGTGGGGAGGATGCAGACTCATACCCCAGTATGAAGAGTTGCTTGACTAAAAAGTTTGGTCTAACCCCAGAGCAGTATAGGCTTAAGTTTAGGGACACCCAAAAGACAAGCACCCAGTCCTGGGTGGACTTTGTGGACATTTCAGTAAAAGCACTGGAGGGCTGGATACAGGGCAACAGGGTAAGTACCTTTGAGGGGCTGTACAATTTGATTATGAGGGAGCACCTTCTAACTAATTGTGTCCAAGAGAGGCTCCGCCAGTATCTAGTAGACTCTAGGTTGACCAACCCCAGAGAGCTGGGGGAGGCAGCAGATGACTGGTTAAGAACTAGAGTTAACCAGAGACCCCCAGGGGGTGATCAGAAAAAGGGAGGACATGGTTCTTCTCAGGGGAAGAACCAAGGGAAAGATGACAAAAAACCCAAAGAGTCCTCACAAGAGTCCCCAAAAACTTCTCAGGGAGGGGGAGCCCTGAGCCAATTCACTTTTAAAGGGAAAGGGTATCAGGGAAAGAATTTTGATCCTGCTAAAGCAGGAAAGTTTCAGGAGCTTGCTAAGGCCGGCAAGTGTTTTGACTGTTATCAGCCAGGACATAAAAGAGGAGATGCTATCTGCACCAAGAAGCCCCCCACTGGTGGGCAATCCCAGGGGATTGCTAGTGTAGGGTTGGGGGTAGAAGTTGGCCCAGGGGTGGAATCAGGGTACACTGAAGTCACCTTAGTATCCGTGGGTGGGGTGGACATTGCAACTATGGCCACCTTACCTCCCATCATGCAGAGGTATAGGCAGAGGCCTAAAGTCAATGGGACTGAAGTGGAAGCTCTGAGAGATACAGGAGCCAGTGTGACAATGGTCACAGAAAAGCTGGTTTCTCCAGAGCAGGTCTTACCTGGTGTCTTCCACCAGGTGACTTATGCAGATAGCAGAACCAAACTCCATCCCATGGCTATGGTGAGTCTGGAATGGGGAGGTGTGACTGGCCCTAAAAAAGTAGCTGTAGCTCCTGCCCTCCCAGTAGAGTGTCTGCTGGGAAATGATCTTGAAGCATCTGAATGGTCAGAAGTGGAGAGAAGGGTCCATGCACAGATGCTGGACCTCCCTGAATGGGTGTGTGCTGTGACCAGGTCACAGGCAGCACAACAGGGAAATGCTGGACACTTGGACCCTGGAACAATGGGCCAAGCCTCCAAGAAGAAGAGAAAGGGCACTGGGTCTGGCTTACCAGCCCCAACAAGTACAGAGGGTCAGGAAGGATCCAACCCTGAGGGGGAGGATCTGAACTCTGAGGGAGGGACACCTTCCCTGCAAACTCTGCCTGACTTGGCAGAACTGCAAGGGGCAGGTGGGCCCACCAGAGAAGATTTGTGCCAGGGACAAAGAGAGTGTCCCACTCTTGAGGGCCTGAGGCAGACTGCTGCCAGGCAAGAACAAGGGGATACCAGTGGTACCCACAAGGTTTACTGGGAGGATGGAGTTCTCTACACTGAGGCTAGGACCCTCAAAGAAGGGGCTACTAGGAGAGTAGTGGTCCCCCAAAAGTATAGAGAATTCCTCCTTACCTTAAGCCATGATATCCCCTTAGCTGGTCATTTGGGACAGACCAAGACCTGGAGCAGGCTGGTCAACCATTTTTTTTGGCCTGAAATGTCAGAAAAAGTCAGGGAGTTTTGCAGCTCCTGTGTCACCTGTCAAGCCAGTGGCAAGACAGGGGGCAAGCCAAAGGCTCCCTTAATTCCACTGCCAGTGGTTGGGACTCCCTTTGAGAGGGTGGGGATTGACATTGTTGGTCCCCTAGACCCACCAACTGCTTCAGGTAACAGGTACATTGTGGTGGTAGTGGACCATGCCACCAGGTACCCTGAGGCAATACCCCTCCGGACAATCACTGCACCCACAGTGGCTAGGGCCCTACTTGGTGTGTTCACCAGAGTGGGATTCCCAAAGGAGGTGGTCTCAGATAGGGGCACAAACTTTATGTCAGCCTATCTGAAAGCCATGTGGGAGGAGTGTGGTGTTACTTATAAGTTCAGCACACCCTACCATCCACAGACCAATGGTCTGGTGGAAAGATTCAATAAGACCCTGAAGGGCATGATCATGGGTTTGTCTGACAAACTCAGGAGGAGATGGGATGTCCTCCTCCCATGCCTGCTGTTTCCCTACAGGGAGGTGCCACAGAAGGGGGTTGGATTCAGCCCCTTTGAGTTACTGTTTGGGCACCCTGTAAGAGGCCCATTGTGCTTGGTGAGAGAGTCTTGGGAAAAGCCTCTCAAGGAAGCCAAGGAGAATGTGCTGGATTATGTACTAGGCCTGCGGTCTCGCATGGCTGAGTATATGAAGAAGGCAAGCAGGAACCTGGAGGCCAGTCAGGAGCTCATGAAGCTCTGGCATGATCAAAAGGCTACCATGCCTGAGTATCACCCAGGACAGCTGGTGTGGGTTTTGGAGCCCATGGCTCCTAGGGCACTACAGGCCAAATGGACTGGGCCCTATCCAATCCTAGAGAAAAAAGGTGAGGTCACCTACTTGGTGGACCTTGGCACCCCCAGGAATCCTCACAGGATCCTGCATGTTAATAGGATGAAACCCCACCAGGACAGGGCAGACATGACCATGCTGATGGTCACTGATGAAGGGAAGGAGGAGGAGGGTGAACCTCTGCCAGACCTCCTGTCCTCAAAGGAAAAAGATGGGTCAGTGGAGGGAGTGGTACTCTCTCCCAAACTGACAGATCAGCAACAACAAGACTGTAAGCAAGTCTTGGGACAGTTTGCTAGTCTGTTCTCCCTGACCCCTGGACTCACCAATTGGTGTGTCCATGATGTTGACACTGGTGACAGCTTGCCTGTCAAGAACAAGCTGTACAGGCTGTCTGACCAGGTCAAGGCCAACATCAAAGCTGAAGTGGCTAAGATGTTGGACCTGAAGGTAATTGAGCCCTCTGATAGTCCTTGGTCCAGTCCAGTGGTACTGGTACCCAAAGCTAATCCCCAAGGTGGGAAGAAAGAATTAAGATTCTGTGTGGACTACAGAGGTCTAAATGCAGTCACTAGGACTGATGCTCACCCCATACCTAGAGCTGATGAGCTCATTGACAGGTTGGGGGCTGCCAAATTCCTGAGCACATTTGATCTGACCTCAGGATATTGGCAGATTGCCTTAAGTCCAAGAGCTAAGGAGAGGTCAGCATTTTCCACACCAGAGGGCCACTTTCAGTTCAAGGTGATGCCCTTTGGGATGAAAAATGCTCCTGCCACCTTCCAACGGTTGGTGAATAGAGTCCTATCTGGGTTGGAATCTTTTAGTGCAGCTTATCTGGATGATATAGCTGTATTTAGTTCCACCTGGAGGGACCACCTGGTCCACCTGAAGGAAGTGCTTCAGGCCCTGCTTCAAGCAGGCCTGATCATCAAGGCAAGCAAGTGCCAGATAGGGCAAAGTTCTGTTGTGTACCTGGGCCACCTTGTTGGTGGAGGCCATGTACAACCTCTCCAGCCCAAGATCCAGACTATCCTGGATTGGGAGGCTCCAAAAACCCAGACTCAGGTCAGGGCCTTTCTTGGCCTGACTGGGTATTACAGGAGGTTTGTTCAGAATTTTGGGACCATAGTGGCCCCTCTGACTGAGCTTACCTCCAAGAAACAACCCAAGAAGGTCATTTGGACCCCAGAGTGTCAGAAAGCTTTTGACACCCTAAAACAGGCTATGTGTTCAGCACCAGTGTTACTGGCCCCTGACTATAGCAAGGAGTTTTTAGTGCAAACCGATGCTTCAGAGGAAGGGATTGGGGCAGTGTTAGCACAAGTTAATGAAGAGGGCCATGATCACCCAGTTGCCTTCATCAGCAGGCGACTACTCCCCAGAGAGAAAAAATGGAGTGCCATTGAGAGGGAGGCCTTTGCTGTGGTTTGGTCCCTGAAGAAGTTGAGGCCTTACTTGTTTGGCACTCACTTCCGTGTACAAACTGACCACAGACCTCTCAGATGGTTGATGCAGATGAGGGGGGAGAACCCAAAACTGTTAAGGTGGTCCATTTCCCTACAGGGGATGGACTTCACAGTGGAGCACAGACCTGGGACTGCTCATGCCAATGCAGATGGCCTTTCGAGGTTTTTCCACTTAGCTGATGAGGACTACCAGGGTGTAGGTTAGTACCCATCACCTTTCATCTGGGGGGGGGGCAGTGTAGGAAAGTCCTTTTTTTTGCCTGATCACCCCCACTCTTTCTGGATAGGTACTGGTGGTTACTGACTCTTGGCTATGCCCTGGGTACTGCTTACCAGTCCCAGGGCCAGTGCTCTGTGTAAAATGGATATGCAAATTAGGCTAATTATAATTGGCTAAGTTAACCTACCTATAAGTCCCTAGTATATGGTAGGGCATGTAGGTTTAGGGACCACAGCATAGGTGGTGCACACCTAGGTGCATTGCTGAGGTGCCCAGTGTCATTTTAAAAGCAAGCCTGCCTTGCTGGCTGCTTTTAAATTAAAGTTATATGCAAATTCGACTTTGGAATTAAAGGTACTTCCAAAGTTTTAAACTACCTTATTTTTACATATAAGTCACCCCTAATGTGTGCCCTATGTGCCCCTAGGGCTGGGTGCCATGTAACTATAAGCAGGGACTTTATAAAAATAGATTTATAAGCCCTGGTGAGGTAAAAACAGCCAAATTCGTTTTTCCCTCATTGAAGTAAATGGCCTTCATAGGCTAGAATGGGCAGACTTTATTTTAAATGTTAAAGTCTCCTTAAATGTTACATACCAATAATTTGGTATCAAATTGATTGTTATAATAAATCCCACAACTTCCAGTTGTTGGATTTAATATAACTAGTGCAGGTAAAAAGTTTAGACTTTACCTAAAAAGTTGCCAATTTCAGCTCTGCATTGTTTTTGCTGCTGTGCTCTGATTGGCCAGCCTGCAGCAGCTTCTGCCAGGCCACTTTAATGAGGTGTGAAGTGGCCTGGCTTCACACAAAGGAATGTGCTTGGGGGAGAGAATCTCCCCTCAGCAGATGGTGAGGCAGGAAGGGGGAGGGCTGCCAAACTGGTCTTCAAAGGCAGAGAAGGACATCTGGAGCACCCAACAACACCCCCACATCCTGCAACCCCAGACAGCTAGGTGCCCCCTTGATTAGATTAGGAGAGGGCAGGAGAGGGGTGTGTTTATGATTTTTAGCCACACCAGTGGGTGGGCTCAGCCAGATCTCTCCTCCAAAAATCAGATTCATCCATTTTGGATTTTTAGAGACTGTTGCCTTCTGGGATGGATTTTTGCCACACTTCCCAGGAAGTGGTCATCACAGGGGGACGACCCTGTCCCTGATTGGAGAACCAGGGCCCCCCTGCTTTTCACCCAGGAGCAAGGATAAAACTGGCAGACCTGCACCCACGCCTCAGATCCCCACCAAATTTCAAGAAGAAAGAACTACAAGGAGAAGAAGGACTGCCCTGCTGGACCCCTGGCCTGCACCTGGACCCTGCACTCAGAAAGACTGCACCAGCTGCACACTTGGGCTTCACCACAAGAAGGACTTTGCCTGGCTTCCACTGGTTCAAGGAGGGACTCCCTGTTTGCTACAGGTGAAAAATTGCTATCAGAGTCCCCTGCACCAACTCCTGAAAAAGTGACCAGCTGACCACTGTCCAGTGGCCAAAAAGGAGTTTGCGCCAGGTGCATTCTGGGAGTTGAAGTCCGCACTTCCCAAGGACCATCACAGAACTTCTGGACCCTTGGGGTGAGCTGTGGACCCCAAAAGAACCTTAAAAGAACATCTGGGTGAAGCCCCAGAAGTTTGGAAAAGATTGGAGAAATTTTGGAAAAAAGCTCCATAAAGTGACCGACCCGACGCGGAAATTCTAGCCGGCTTGCCTCAACCGCGACCCGGCCTGACTTCGTGGTTCGTCCCGGTAAAGAAAAACATCCAAAAAAGAGACTAAGGGCCTGATTCTAACTTTGGAGGACGGTGTTAAACCGTCCCAAAAGTGGCGGATATACCACCTACCGTATTACGAGTCCATTATATCCTATGGAACTCGTAATACGGTAGGTGGTATATCCGCCACTTTTGGGACGGTTTAACACCGTCCTCCAAAGTTAGAATCAGGCCCTAAGTCCGAACGTAAAAAGTTGACCGGGACCTTCCAGCCATCGTATCCGAGAAGGGCTCCACGGACGTCGGATCAAGATCCAGGTTTACCCCGGTCGAAGGATTTTCATCTCGAAAAAACGACTAAGTCCGAAGGTAAAAATCACCACCGAGGAAACCGACTTCGCGTATCCGGACAAGGGCTCCAGGAGGTCGGATCCAACTGGCAGGTTCGTCCCGGGGAAGAAAAACATCAAAAAAGAGACTAAGGTGGTCATTCTGACCCTGGCGGTCTTTGACCGCCAGGGCGGAGGACCGCGGGAGCACCGCCGACAGGCCGGCGGTGCTCCAATGGGGATTCCGACCGCGGCGGTAAAGCCGCGGTCGGACCGGCACCACTGGCGGGGTCCCGCCAGTGTACCGCGGCCCCATTGAATCCTCCGCGGCGGCGCAGCTTGCTGCACCGCCGCGGGGATTCCGATCCCCCCTACCGCCATCCAGATCCCGGCGGTCGGACCGCCGAGATCCGGATGGCGGTAGGGGGGGTCGCGGGGCCCCTGGGGGCCCCTGCAGTGCCCATGTCACTGGCATGGGCATTGCAGGGGCCCCCGTAAGAGGGCCCCTACATGTATTTCACTGTCTGCTGCGCAGACAGTGAAATACGCGACGGGTGCAACTGCACCCGTCGCACAGCTTCCACTCCGCCGGCTCGATTCCGAGCCGGCTTCATCGTGGAAGCCTCTTTCCCGCTGGGCTGGCTGGCGGTCTGAAGGCGACCGCCCGCCAGCCCAGCGGGAAAGTCAGAATTACCGCCGCGGTCTTTCGACCGCGGAACGGTAACCTGACGGCGGGACTTTGGCGGGCGGCCTCCGCCGCCCGCCAAGGTCAGAATGAGGGCCTAAGTCAGAAGGTAACTTTTTAACCGAGGCCTCCCGCGACTTGTAGCCGAGCAGGGCTCCATCGCGGTCGGCCTGAAAGTTTGACTTTGCCCCGGTCCTGGTGCAACCAGATGACCCGATTGGCGCTTTTTTGTTTCTAAGCGCTAGAAAATAATAATACTTTAAAAATTCATATCTCCGGTTCCCCTGAACCGATTTTAATCGTTTTTGTGTCATTTTAAAGATAAAAATATAAGCTATTTTTATAAATTGGTTTTGGATTTTTAAACTGTTTCCTGTGTTTTATTTAATTACTGTTTTGTGATATTTGAATGCTTTACACTTTGTCTCCTAAGTTAAGCCTTGACGCTCGATGCCAAGCTACCAAGGGTAGAGCTGGGATTAATTTACTGAGACCTAACTGTACTTTTGTGGAGGTTTGTGGCTTGTTGCTAGGTGTAGGTACCTACCTGCCCTACCAATAACCCATTTTCCAACAGCCTGAAAAACTGTAAATAAACAACACGGAAGGGGCCTTCCTAAGTTGAGATATGAAATAAGTCATAGGAATCAACAGGTAGTGTAAAAAACACCACCTGAAATGTCCAACAAAAGTTACGATTGGTCACTCAACCAGTAAATCAAGCATTCATACGCCACAGTCTACTCCATACCATCCATGCAGTCTTCAAGTGTGGGGTGGGTACAGCGATCTTAGACCAATTCTGAAGGATACAGGGGCATATTTATACTCTGTTTGCGCCAGAATTGCGCCGTTTTTTTTGACGCAATTCCGATGCAAAACTAACTCCATATTTATACTTTGGCGTTAGACGCGTCTAGCACCAAAGTCCATGGAGTTTGCGTCATTTTTTAGCGTGGACACCTACTTTGCGTTAATGATATGCAAGGTAGGCCTTCCCGTCTAAAAAATTGACTCAGAGGCATGTGCGCCGTATTTACACTCCCGGGCAAAATTCACGCCCGTGAGTGGGCGGGTCAAAAAAAATGACGTACAGCCACTTTTGCGCCGTTTTTTAGCGCCTGGTCAGGGCAGGCGTTAAGGGACCTGTGGGCTCGGAAGGAGCCCAGAGGTGCCCTCCCATGCCCCCAGGGACCCCCCCCTGTCACCCTTGCCCAACACAGGAGGACGCCTAAGGATGGAGGGACCCATCCCAGGGACATTAAGGTAAGTTCAGGTAAGTGTTTTTTTTTTTTTTTTTTTGTGGCATAGGGGGGCCTGATTTGTGCCCCCCTACATGTCACTATGCCCAATGACCATGCCCAGGGGACAGAAGTCCCCTGGGCATGGCCATTGGGCAAGGGGGCATGACTCCTGTCTTTGCTAAGACAGGAGTCATTTCTATGGGGGTTGGGAGTAGAAAAAAATGGCGCAAATCGGGTTGAGGCGAAAAATTTGCCTCAGCCTGACTTGCCCCATTTTTTGGCGCCCAAGCTCCATATCCCCCTACGCCGGCGCTGCCTGGTGTACGTCGTTTTTTTTCAGGCACACCAGGCAGCGCCGCCGGCTAACGCCGGCTAACGTCATTGAATAAATACGGCGCCCGCGCTGCTGGAGCTGGGAGGTGTGTCATCGGGCAAGGAGCCCTTTAAATACTTCGCGCTCTCCCGCCGTCGCGGGAAGCGCTGCCGGAGCTGGGAGGTGTGTCATCGGGCAAGGAGCCCTTTAAATACTTCGCGCTCTCCCGCCGTCGCGGGAAGCGCTGCCGGAGCTGGGAGGTGTGTCATCGGGCAAGGAGCCCTTTAAATACTTCGCGCTCTCCCGCAGCGCGGGTGGCGCCCGGGCAAAGCCCGGGCCAAGGGCGGGCCCGTCTTGCGCCCGTCATCGCCCGGATGAGGCTGGGCTGGGCCCACTCTCTTTCATCTGCTGCCTAAATATACCAAGTAAGCCCAACTTATATATTCCTGGTATTCCACAACCATACAGGTACCATGGGGAAAAGGAAAGCTGCTGACTCACTAGGCCCCTTGTCAGATAGCAAAAAGCAGAGGAAGCGTACTGCTAAATTGGTCACTAAGCCAAAAAAAAACTTGGAGGAGATAGATCAGTTGTTTGAAGAGGTTGAGGCAATCCTAAACTATTCACCTAACCACAATGGTGCCACACTCTGAAAAAATGCCCTAGTTCCACTTGGGAAGATACAAGACTATTTTAAGAAAAGGTCTAAGGACCAAGATCTGGACCCAGGGTTGATCAAAAACAATGCAACTTTACTAACAACGCACCTGCTATCCGTCCCCTCCTCAAATACTACAACAAACACGACAAACGTATTGGTGCACAGGAGTGGTTCTCCCCATGTGGGAACTGAGGGCAACATCCCAAATCCTGCCTTATCACTGAGTCTCGCGACCAATCTGATCTCGAATATACCTTGCAGGAACCGCTTTGAGGCCCTAGCCGAGGATGATGAAACTCCAAGAGTTTTTGATACAATATCAGACGATAGCAGCAAAGAAGCTACCCATTGCACCCCGGAACTAGTCCCTGTTTCCCCTCCAATGCACCATACCACCGAGCCTAGTAATGCTCTCATACTTCAGAGAATAGAAGATCTTAGATCCCTGGTCCTATAATTGGCCAAACGCTACCAGGAGAGCCTAGAGTGTGGATGCAAATGCAATTATAGGGATGAAGAGGCGAACACAGGCCATACAATGCCTGATCCAATACTAACAACCCAGCTTGCGCAAAAGGAGAAGATATATCGGGTTGGCTCAGACGGGAACAGAATATGCCCAGAATACAACATCTCTCAGGCGAGTCGATATTGCAAAAGACAATTAGATGAGGGGGATACTATGGGAAACCATAGTGCCATTAATAAACTCCCCTCAGGGCCCTCAAACCACCAGCCAGCAGAGAGCCGTAAACAGACTGACAATCCTCCACTCAGGAGATCCTATGCCATTCCTAATGACAGTGACCAATACGCTCCCAAATACGTTCCTGGTTGTTCTAATACCTCTTCCCTTCAGAGGACTCCTCACGACCCAGCTTTACTGCCAAAACCCCAACGCCTTATGCCGGGAACTAATACTCTCCTTCTGAAACAAGTCCCGAAACTGCTTCCTGGACTCAGTGAGGGTCATGGGTCAAGGGTTAACAAAGTAATCCATTGGCTACGACACCAAAGAAACTGTCTATCAGTTATACGTTCAGATATTCGTAGCACTAAGCGGTGGTGTCCCCTAGGATCAACATACGACGTAATCTCAATTGAGTTCCATAATAAATCCCTGGTAGAAAATCTTGTTCTGTTCAATGACCGAACTCTCCACCTTATGGAACAAAGAAGGGGGTACATCACCTTAGAAACAGCACCGGAGATGGAAGGCCAATCACAAAATTCTGATTACTTATGTAACAATTCAATCAGCAATCAGTCTAGGCATGTCGATTTTACCCGGCCTAATCCAGTATGACTGACAATAGCCCAGGGACCAATTCTCGGGACTAGTTTAACGGAACCCAGTCCGATGATCCCTGATGGACTTACTGACACAGAGATGATCCCCGAGAGGCTCAACCCACAGCCACCAACCCCGGTTCTTGAGGAAAAAGGCATATCAATCATGACATGGAATCTAGCAGACCTTGGGAGGAAATTAGACGACAACGACTGGTGTTCGTATATTCACACCCAAGACATATGTCTTTTTAAAGAAACATGGACCAAAGAGCTGACTACCCTAGACGGGTTTCTTTCCTTCAACGTGGCTGCTCAACCCTCTACAAAACTGACGGGCAGAGCCAAAGGAGGACTTCTGATGCTAATAAATAAATCCGTGCAGTGCACACATAAGACTCTAAAGTTCGATAGCCCAGATCTGATGGGGCTACAAATTACGTTCCAACAGGATTTCACCATAACAATTGTCAATATTTATGACCGTTCGGTTTCACGAGGGGCTGAGTCAATAGTTTTAAAACAGCTTTTTGACTTTTTAGATACCCTGCAATCGACTTCCTACCTAATAATAGCTGGGGACGTAAACTGCACCTTTGAACCCTCTGCGATACTAACTGGTCTCACAGAGGATGAAGATGAAACATGGGGGATTGCACAGTTGACTAGTGACAATAACTGTGTTAATTCTCGTGTAGCTATTCAATTGGCATCCCTTTGTTTGAAACATGGTCTCAGAGCATGCAATGGCCGCATGCCCTCTGACCTGGATACTGCACCCACTTTCAAACGTGGTTCAATTACAAGTGTATTTGATTACTTTCTAGTGGATGTGAGATTGTGGCCCTTTCTGGATGATATGAAGGTGGATGCTAGAACCGAAAGCGACCACTATCCCCTGTTACTCTCTATGTCAGGTGACGTTTTTGGTAGAACTTTAAACAAACAAACTACCTTGGTCCCTATTCCTACTATGAACATCACATCCACAAAGGTCAGGTGGCCAAAGGTCCAGTCAAACCCCTACCTGTTACGCGAGATTTATCAGGCTTTTATAGATATCCTTGCTCCATACAGCGATCACGACTCTAAAGATATCCCCTTCCTATCTATACATGAAAAAATGATTACAAGATTACAACGTACATTCTATAGGAAGGTTGGGGCAAGACACCAAGGAGCTACCCTTAACACATGGTTCGACGAATCCTGCCACATGGCCAAGGAAGGACTAAAAGGTGCCCTTTTGAATGGCTCTCATGGGGAAATACTATTAGCTAGACGTATTTACAAAGAATCCATCACCGAGCAAAAAAAACCTGGGAAGACACAACTTGGCAGAGGTTATTGGATGCTACCCAATCCAACAATAATAAATTGTTCTGGGAACTATTAGGTAAACGAGAGAAAGAGGGCAGGACTGGAATGAGAAGCCACATACAGCCAGAAAAATGGGTTGACCATTTCTCTTGCCTATATAGGGAAATTGAGACCCCCACAATCTTAGTTACAGGGGAAGCAGGCCAAGATGTTCCTCCTACCCCTGATGAGCATTATGGCCCAGCTCCTCTCGTAGGGGGCACACAGGTCCTCAAAAGCCACATCTGCTTTACCATCAAAGAAACAGCCAATGCTATTGGTTCTCTAAAACTTGGGAAAGCTCCAGGCCCAGACAAAATTCCGGGGGATCTCTACTCGTCAGAACCAATAGTTTGGACCTGGTATATCAACACACTCTCTAATAAAATTGTTGAAGGGGGTCAGATCCCCATGACATGGAAGGGAGCAGAAATCATCCCCATCCATAAAAAGGGTGACGTAAACCTTCCGACAAATTACAGACCAATCAGTTTAATCGATAACATCCAAAAGATATTTGCCAAACAACTCCTAGCAGATTAACCAATTGGGCCAAAGATCAGAATATTCTTTCCCCTCTCCAAGCTGGATTTCGACCAAGGACCAGTACAGTAGACCAGGTCTTTAGACTGGCCATTCTGTACTGGAAGTATACAGCCTTGGCCAAACAACCATTATATATCGCTTTTGTCGATCTGAGATCAGCATTCGATCTGGTCCCGAGGGAAAAGTTGTGGGAGGTCTTACTAAAAATAGGGACTCCGGTCAATTTAGTCCAACTTTTAAAGCAGTTGCACGAGGGCACATATGCGCATGTGAGATGGGGGAACCTAGGCGAATTAACAGAAAAAATCCCCATAAATAGGGGTGTTCGCCAGGGTTGTGTGTTGGCCCCATTTTTATTCTCTATCTTTATA
Source organism: Pleurodeles waltl (assembly GCF_031143425.1). Classification (NCBI taxonomy): domain Eukaryota; kingdom Metazoa; phylum Chordata; class Amphibia; order Caudata; family Salamandridae; genus Pleurodeles; species Pleurodeles waltl. The sequence continues at coordinate 1,083,947,804 of NC_090440.1, read as the reverse complement.
AACAAGGTTGTACAGGTCTTAATGATGTGCCAGAATGATGCCCCCACCCTATGCGCTCAAAAAATTCCAATCCTCCTTTTTGCCGACGATTCTCTTCTTATTTCTAAATCTCCCTTGGGCCTTCAAACTCTTATCGATAGATTTAACTCCTTTTGTCGAGACTACGGCCTAGAGGTAAACCACAAAAAGACCAAGCTAATGGCATTCCGCTCAGGAGTGCGGAAGAAATGCACTATTCAGCTAGAAGGGAACCTTCTGGATAAGGTTTCCTCCATAGACTACCTGGGCGTAAGGATTGCTGATAATTCAAACTGGGGAGAACAGATCAATAAAAGTGTGGGTCGCTTGCAGCATGGTGCGGCATCAATCCTGCGCTTCAATAGGGGTACGACAGCAAAAACTGTCTCCCCGGCGATCAAGATCTACACCGCCAGAGCACAGGGTGCTGCCGCATATGGAGCAGAGGTCTGGGGTTTTTCTGACTGTAACAGGCTCACTATTAGCGAGAATAGTTTTGCGAGGTCCCTGTGCGCTTGTCCTCCTAGTACTCCACTGATACCTCTGTTCTTAGACTTGGGCCTGAGACGCATAGCCGATATAATTATCTTAAGACCATTACTATATTGGATACGACTATGGACCAACCCTGAATTAGACGTTTATAAGACCTCACTCCATGACCTGCTAATGTGTCCCAATTCAACCTCCATTCCCTGGGTCAAACATGTATCCAGTTGGTTTAACAAACTCGGCCTCAGTCACTTTTGGGAGGAACCCCACAAACTAGAAAAGGCTCACTCCATTGCACTGAAACGCATATATTGGTCCTATGTATGTAATGACTATATTACCCACAGAACTTATGGCACCTTAACAAATCGTTTCATAGATTTTAAATGGTATCCTCAATTTGAACCATACTTAGATAATATTCCTGACATCCTCGGCAAAAGCTTATATGCCAGATTCCGTTTTGGGTCGCTGCCGTTGAAGACATTGATGTGCAGATGGGGTACAAAAACAGATACAAGTACATGCCCAGCTTGTGGTGCAAAATCTGAAACGATTGAACATTTTATGTTTCTTTGCCCTGCATACTCCCTTCCTAGGTCCAAGTGGATTAGTCATATTTGCCGCGATATGGGGATAAGAGATTGTGCCTCTGCTTTAAGGATTTTAAAAAGTCATCATTCCACGGTTTTAATACTTGCTGTCAGCAAATATTTATTAGCAGCATGGCGAATACGTAACTCCATTGTAAAGACTGTGTTCTGATTTAGAGCCTTCTTAATTCTCTTACTCTTACAAGAAATATAGGAAGTGGGATGAAACTGTATTATGTGTATTATGTGTACCGAGAATTTTTATTTAGACTATGTTTTTAGGAACCCATGTTCCATAATAATTTTTATCTATGTTTTATAATATTATTACCATTATTGCTTTTATCTCTATTTTATTATTATTGTATTTTCGCTTTGATGATCGACTGATCGAATAAAGCATGTGCTAAACAAACGGCGCCCGCATGGCGCTTCAGAATGGCGTTAGCCGGCGCAATTTTTTTTGACGCAAAACTGCGTTAGCGCAGTTTTGCGTCAAAAAGTATAAATATGGCCCACAGTTTCTCTGTTGTCAAGGAGGTAGAGAGTCATTGCCTCTCATGTTTCGTGGTCATGGGAAAAGTCCGGAAGTCATGTAATAATATATGTGCTGCAGGGAGTGTACAGCCAAGTGCACATGTGTCAGTAAGAACCTGACACAACTGAGTATAGTTGTTGAGAGCATCGGGCAAGGACATAGAATATGAAAAATGTCACAGTTCTGAGTTGCACATCTCCAGCAGTTGAATGAGGGCACTAGTTTCAACTAGTAGAGCCATTCTGGGGACCAGTACCATTCCTGAAGTATTTAATAGTAGATTGCTTTCACCCATGCCTCCCAAGTTATCCATTGTGGTCAGCCATAGGACGCATCCACTGTGCAGGGAAGTACGATATGGCAAGTCAATGTTGCCAATGGAGTAGAAGACAGTGCAGTGGAGCAGAGAACTAACTGTCTATTGATTATTGGGTCATAAATTCCTGTGATCAGTTTCTTGTAGTGGCCCCATCGGACAAGCTAAGAATATAGTATATAGTATATGGTATATATATGGAACTCCTGCAGGAATTAAAAGTACATAGTATATAGTATATGTGTGGAACTCCTGGAGGAACTAAGGGCCAGATGTAGGTAGCAAAAAAATAGCGAGTCGGAAATTGCGATTCAATGCGAATCGCAATTTCTGACTCGCAAAATGGAATCCAAGAAAAAAGTGCCACACCAATTTGCGACTCGCAAATGATGTTGCACCGCATTTTGCGAGTTCGCTTCTAGCGAGGTCGCTTTTTGTGACCTCGCTAAAAGCGAGGTCGCAATTTGCGAGTAGGGTGTCGCAAACTGCGACTGGCCCACAAATTGCCTGCAGGTGCAGCACAACAGTTTGGAAATTCACATCCTGGCTCTTGGTGATGACATCAGAACCAGGAAGTCATCAAATACACCTGGGAGGAGGGAGGACCACACCCTTTACATACTGCTGTGCAACACCCAGGAGAGAGGACCTGCTGGTACAATGGAGGAAACAGGCAGTGCTGGGAGAAGAAGAAAACTGAAGTTTTCTGACAAAGAACTGGAGGTGCTCACAGAGGAATGCTGCCAGCACCACGACAAACTGTTTGGGAAGGCAGCTCTGAGTGTCCCAGACACAGAAAAAAAGAAGATTTGGCAGCAAATCCAGGACCGGATTAGGACAAAGGAGAGGGTAGCAGAGCGGCTGAGAGAAATGAGGGGCACCGGAGGAGGCCCATCCACCATCCCACCACCCACAGCCATGGAAGCAATGGTGGAGCAGACCCTGGAGCCTGAGGCCGTACCCGGAATGGGAGAAGTGGACAGTTCTGCGCCAGGGATATCCAAAAGTGAGTACCATGCATTCACACCTACAAATGCAGTATCCACACTCTCCCAGTACACAGCAGCAGGCACCACCAGACTAGCTCCATTCCAGTCAGGCAACCACTAGAATAGTGCATTATGGGCAATGTAGTACAGTAGTCAGCATATAGGCAAATGTTTATTATGAGGCATAAAACAGATGTGAGAGACTGACAGTGTATTCCCTATGTCCCACAGGTCTTCCACAAGACACCCCCAGCAGTGACAACAGGCAGGGAGGAGACCACGGGCCAGAGACAGTGCAGGAGGTTGCTGCAGAAATTCCTGGGCCCAGCAGGACACCACCAGAGTCCTATCAGGAACAAGAGCAGGAAATGGGGAAGCTGATACGACCCCTGGCCCCAGCGCCACAGCAAGTCGTTCTGAGCCAATAGCAGGACAAAGGCGCAGACACATACACAGAGTTCTGGTGGTGCCCCAGGAGGAGATAGGGGAGGCAGGATTTGAAGGAATAGAGGCATCCCTCCTTAACGGTCAGCGCCTGCAAAACAGACAATTGAGGTCAATCTCAAATACATTGCACAGGATGGAGAGCAACATGACCACTGGCCTGGCTGAAGTGAACACGCAGTTCACTAGACTGAATTAAATTACGGGGATCTCACCCAGGCCATCCGCCAACTTGTGACGGAACTGGTGGCAGACAGACAGAGCGCAAGGCGCAGGGAGCGCTACACAGTGGCACGCTTCGACCGCATGGCAGCTTCAATTGGGCGTCTTGCAACAAACACAGCTGCCCTGTCTAGACGGACAGTGAGTTTACAGGTGGAACTTGGCCACTTTGCGGGGGATGTGGCACGTGGACTTGGCCGCATCAGCCATTCAGTGGACTTGATGGAAGCTAGGCAGGTGACAAGGGGCACAGGTGAGACCCCTCAGTCCACAATAAGTAGTGTGTCTGCCAGTGACTCCCGTGTGCTAAGGAGTGCAAGTGCACGGCAGGGGTCAGCTGACCTACCTGGGATGAGCCATGCTGGGCGCACAAGGAGGAGGGTGTGAGCCATCAGACAGCATGAGACATAAGGCACAACTGGGCTCTGTTTGTCTGACATCAGTGAGTGTGGTGACAGTTGCCACGTACCTGCCAAAGTTTGGGTTGCAATGTGGTTCCGTCTCTGTCTGCCTTGATTTGCAATTCTTCTATCCCCAGGCTGTCGGTGTGGTAGCTCTTCCTCCTCATCCTCCGAATCTGTGTCTTCAAGGGTGAGATGTAGCCCACGTCTGGTGGCAATGCTGTGTAGGATTGCATGCTGTTTCGGGGGCATACTGGAGCGCACCTCCACTTTTGTGGAGGCATCTGAATCTTGCCTTTAACAATCCAAAGGTCCTCTCAATGACAGTTCTGGTCCGCCGATGGGCACTGTTATATCGCCTCTCGTTCTCATTCCTAGGTGTTAGGTACGGGGTAAGTATCCATGGTCTTAGAGCATATGCACTGTCACCTGTTTGACAAAAATAAGCAATGTTAGCAGGGCATGGATGGGTTCTACAGTGACCTGTATGTATGGCTTCAGGGTGTATTCAGCAATACCTAAGAGATATCCGTCTCCAAACTCCCCACGTTCTAGGCGTTGGTCTATCCCACTGTGCTTGAATATGTATGAGTCATGTGTACTCCCTGGAAATTTGGCTACAATGTCAGTAATTACATTATGGGCATCGCATACCACCTAGATGTTTAGTGAGTGGGTACATTTCCTATTGCGGAACACATATTCCAGATTTGCAGGAGGGCAGATTTGTATATGTGTCCCGTCCACACACCCTATTACATGGGGGAAGCTGGCAATTCTGTAGAAGTCCAATTTGGTGCTGTTAATTTCTGCCTTATTCCTGGGCAGGTATATGTATCTGGACATGTGGGTGAGTATGGCATCTATGAAACATCTGAAGAATCGTGAGAGTGCACTTTGAGATGCCCTACCTGCTACAGCAATCACCCACTGATAGCTACCCGAGGCCAAGAGGTGCAGTGAGCATAGCACTTGCAAATGTGTAGGGATGGCGCTGCCGCGCATTGTCTGTCGTTGAAGCTGCGGATTGAGTAGTTCAATTAATTCTAATATTGCTGCTCTGCTCAGTCTATATTTGTCATAAATCTCCTCCTCAGTTTGTTGGAAAAGTGTCTGCCTGGTTCAGTATATCCTCTTCTGTCTCTGGCTCCTCCTCCTCCTCTGCTGGGTGGCGTGGACTCTCCTCCTACATGCTATCATATACAGTTCAGCAATTTTTTTAGTAACCCAGAGCTACCTGCTCTGAATCAGTGATAATCTGGGTGTGCAAAATGGGCTTTTTGCGACTAGTCGCAATTTGCGACTGGCTTTTTCATATGGTTTGCGACTCGCAAATTGCGACTTTCTCCTTGCGGGTCGCAAAATCAGGTCACTATTTTTGCGAGTCGATAATGGCTCGCATCGATATTTGTACTTCGGAAATGGGATTTATGCATCCCATTTCAGATTTAGCGAGGTCGCAAATTGCGAATCGGGCCATTTGCGACTCTCAAAACTTTGCAACATCTGGCCCTAAGGCCCATATTTATACTTTTTTAGCACCGCATTTGCGTAATTTTTTGACGCAAAAGCAGCACAAACGTGCAAAATACAATTGTATTTTGTAAATTTGCACCGTTTTTGTGTCAAAAAGAAGCATAAATACGGCGCTAAAAAAGTATAAATGTGGGCCTAAAAGACTTAGGGCCATATTTATACTTTTTGACGCAAAACTGAACCGGCGCAGTTTTGCGTCAAAAATATTACCACCGGCTAACGCCATTTTGGTGTGCCGTGCGGGCGTCAAATTTATACTCTGACGCACTGCGGCGCAAACCACAGGTGGGAGTCATTATTTTTGACGCACACCGCAGCGTCAAGTCGAAAAGCAAAACAACGTTAACGCGGCGGAAATGACTGTGGGTCATTTTACGACCCCACAAACCGGATATGCGCCGTTTTTTGACGCAATAGCATAAAAAAAAACGCGAACACTGCCATTTGACCAGAGGAGAGCCAAAATGGATCCCAGATGCCACAACAGACCCCAGGAAGATGACATCAGACCAGGAACCAGCCAGGAGGACCCTCACAAGAACCAGGACACTTATAAGAAGAAAAGAAAGTGTTGCTTCAGTGCAGAGGAGCAGGAAATTCTGGTTAAAGAGGTGACGGAACACCAGCACCAACTGTTTGTCACCTCAAAGTTGCCAATCAGTAGGAGAGAGGCTATATAGCAACAAATTGTCAACAAGATTAACAGTGTGGCTGAAGAACGCAGAACAGTCATCGAGTGCAAGAAACGCTGGCATGACTGCAAGCGCAGGACCAAGGAAAAGATGGCCAGGAACAGGAAGGCAGCACTGCAGACTGGAGGGGGAGTCCAGCACACCAGGAGGCCCTGGACCACATGGAGGAGATGGTCGCAGCCGTCATCCCTGAGGAGATCGTCACAGGGATTCAAGGACAGGACAGTGCAGACTACCAGGAGACTACGCACATGCAGGGTAAGTCGCATGGGGAATTATAATGCAATAATGTAAACTGTGAGCAGGGGGGGATACCGACCACAAAATGCATGGAAGTCATCTTATACATGGAGTGGCATGGGTAAAGGAGCACAGCATGGGGGCATGGCCCGTTCTGAGAAGACCTGGGGCACACCATTACACAACACTAACAACAGTCCCATGGGGGCATGCTGTCATGCCAACGATGGAGCAAAGGGAAACCCACGCCAGGAGGGAAGGCTACAATGTCAAACTGACATTCCATAACGTCAGCCACCATACCCCCTACATTAACTAGGGCCCTCTTAACAACCTCTAGCCATACCGACAACTGGAATGTAACAGTGACAACAGTTGCCACTACCACCTCCGCTCTGTGTGCAGCTCAAGTAGCCAGTGGCAGTAACCTCCCCATGGATATACACACATAAATTAGGGGGTGAGGATGACAACTTCAACAATCCCCAGAAACAAGACAAAGGCCCCAGTAATGTCAAATGTCAATGCCCATAGTTGTTACAAACATCAGCCAATGTAAACAACAATAGGAGCTACACAGCACTAAGGACACACCCATGCTGCATATGTCAGGGTCCATTCTGTGCCTGGGCAACAATGCAACATCCCAAATGTCATACTGCTCAGACAACAGCATTGAGGGGGGACACATGTAACTGGTCACTGAAATACACCTGCACAGTCAGAGGAGGAAATAGGACACTGATACGATTATCAGGGCAATCCAATGTAACACACATTCCCCAACATCAGCAGTACACATTACCAATACCAACATCCATATCGTATCATAACATTGCTATGCATAGGATATGCCACATGTCAAATACATTTAAGTGGATGTGAAAGATCAGAGATTGGGGCAGGTCCAGATTGTTAAGTGTGCTGCCAGGCCCATCAGAACACCCACAGCCAGTGAAAGGTCTCACCATGAGAATGGATGTAGACTGAGGCTTGAGTAGGACAAGAAGGTGGCAATTCTCTATTTGGCCTAAACCAACACCTAGAGGCGATGATGCTGACAAGTCTAATAACTCAATAACATACATGTGACATGCAGGTGGGCCATAGGCCTGGAAGAATGCCCATCTGAAGGACTAGAGCAATTAACACGAAACAAGATCACAAAGTGAATTCATCAAAAGGCAGGCATGTCACATCAAAATTGCCACAACACAGACACACTAATTGTGCCCTGTTTCATTGCAGAGGAAGATGGATCTCCTGCGGATATGCCTGTCCCAGATTACCCTGATGACATGGATGACGAGCTGATAAACATTCCCGAGGAGACTATCCAAAAGGTCCTTGAAACCCTCCAGACCCCACCTTCAGTCACATGGAGGAGCACAGAACAAGCAGCCATCGCAGAGGATCCACCCACCACCCCAATTGTAAGACCTGCCAGCTCCAATACAGCTGAGGACTCAGACGACACTGGCACCAGCTTTGAGAGAACTGTAGTTGGAGTATAGCGGGAGCTGGCCAAGGAGGTGCGGGTGGGGATGCAAAATATGGCAGCCAGCCTAGAGGGGGTGCGTTCGTTCATGATGCCATCTGCAGATCAGGCAGCAGCTATGTAAGCCCTAACATCTATCTTGCAGGAACTGCAGAAAACCCAGAAGGAAATCAGCACAGCTGTAATACAGTTGACCCAACACCTACAACAGCAATCCTGTCAACGCGTGCACAAATGCAACATCGAACCCCTCAGGGCTGACCTGGCTGCCTACCATCGTGATGTGGCTGCTATTCTCAAGAACCAGCAGATACTCCTTGCTGCAGTACTGCCCTTAAGACCTTCACAGGGAGCAGCGACCGGGATGTCTGACTCCACGTCTTCTAACACTGAGGTGTGTGTTGCCCCTTCACAACCAACAACAACAAGGACAGAGGAGGCAACATACACATCGGAAGAAGAAGACATGGAACATATCACATTCACAAGGAAAATGACCCGGAAGCACTAGTCCCTGCCACATGGCCAACTATTACCAATGTCCTGCGCTTTCTAACTTGCCAGTCTTGCAACAACTGTACTCAAGCACTGTTCTGCAAACCACTGTAAATCTTGTCACCCAGCCCAGTGATTGTCTCTCTCGTACTCATTGGCAAATTCTGTCCCTCTGCACTGTCTGAAACATTAACCCCAGCATGTCAAAAGCATTTTGGTAAACCCTTGTGTTGGATCACAATGTAAGATGTCACTATAATGGACTCACAATCATGGAAAATGTACAGATAGCACTATAGCACTTTTCAATAAATAGCATTTACACAACAAATCTGTCTCTGGGTAATGTGACATACCAACTGTGCAGTAGATAACTGAAATGTGCCTAGTGTCAAATTACGTAGCTTGTCAATACAACTGTCCTGATATTATGTAGTCAGAGAAATCTGCACAGTGCCCATGATTGCATCATACTCTGCCCATCCTGAGGGACATATCTGATGAAGTCGGAAACCATACACAATCATGCTGTGTTGGACAGAATAATGCTTCCTCAAGGGATATCTAAGTCATCAAATAGTGGCCGCAAAATGTTGTCAACATGCAATAATAACACATATAACAGTGCACACTAATCTAAGCAAACACTACAAAAACTTCATAAATGAAGGTGTCTGAGTTTACATACAAATAGGTAATCATGCTGAACTGTGTCACAAATGACGTATGAGAGTCATGAAGACAAGAATACAAGAGTGCCAATGAGAACTCATCTTATAAGGGTGTCCTTGATCATCACACCGCAGTCAGACCTAAAACTGTTTCCCCAATACCAAGTCTGCAAGCACTGTTTGTGACTTTGAAAACATACTTATCAACAGAAACACATTGTCATCCATATTAACTGTGATTGGTGGTTGCAACGAAGGGTGGACACTTTGCAAGGTAGCTCTGGGCTAGCTGACAATCGTACAGCTCAGTTGGGATTTGTTTGTAGCATAGGACACAAATGTAATAGTACAAAATTTAAGTACACTGAATCCAAACCCAGGATCAAGTACCATTCAACACATACTATTAAGGGTTAACCAAATATTTATTAAATGCTAATCACAGAAGAGGAAACTGAGGGAAAAATCTTACCTACCCTAATCTACTCGGACTACTCATTACCCACAACTGTCCTTAACTAACCTAAGCTACACTTACTTATCACATTTTTAGATACCCTGCAATCGACTTCCTACCTAATAATAGCTGGGGACGTAAACTGCACCTTTGAACCCTCTGCGATACTAACTGGTCTCACAGAGGATGAAGATGAAACATGGGGGATTGCACAGTTGACTAGTGACAATAACTGTGTTAATTCTCGTGTAGCTATTCAATTGGCATCCCTTTGTTTGAAACATGGTCTCAGAGCATGCAATGGCCGCATGCCCTCTGACCTGGATACTGCACCCACTTTCAAACGTGGTTCAATTACAAGTGTATTTGATTACTTTCTAGTGGATGTGAGATTGTGGCCCTTTCTGGATGATATGAAGGTGGATGCTAGAACCGAAAGCGACCACTATCCCCTGTTACTCTCTATGTCAGGTGACGTTTTTGGTAGAACTTTAAACAAACAAACTACCTTGGTCCCTATTCCTACTATGAACATCACATCCACAAAGGTCAGGTGGCCAAAGGTCCAGTCAAACCCCTACCTGTTACGCGAGATTTATCAGGCTTTTATAGATATCCTTGCTCCATACAGCGATCACGACTCTAAAGATATCCCCTTCCTATCTATACATGAAAAAATGATTACAAGATTACAACGTACATTCTATAGGAAGGTTGGGGCAAGACACCAAGGAGCTACCCTTAACACATGGTTCGACGAATCCTGCCACATGGCCAAGGAAGGACTAAAAGGTGCCCTTTTGAATGGCTCTCATGGGGAAATACTATTAGCTAGACGTATTTACAAAGAATCCATCACCGAGCAAAAAAAACCTGGGAAGACACAACTTGGCAGAGGTTATTGGATGCTACCCAATCCAACAATAATAAATTGTTCTGGGAACTATTAGGTAAACGAGAGAAAGAGGGCAGGACTGGAATGAGAAGCCACATACAGCCAGAAAAATGGGTTGACCATTTCTCTTGCCTATATAGGGAAATTGAGACCCCCACAATCTTAGTTACAGGGGAAGCAGGCCAAGATGTTCCTCCTACCCCTGATGAGCATTATGGCCCAGCTCCTCTCGTAGGGGGCACACAGGTCCTCAAAAGCCACATCTGCTTTACCATCAAAGAAACAGCCAATGCTATTGGTTCTCTAAAACTTGGGAAAGCTCCAGGCCCAGACAAAATTCCGGGGGATCTCTACTCGTCAGAACCAATAGTTTGGACCTGGTATATCAACACACTCTCTAATAAAATTGTTGAAGGGGGTCAGATCCCCATGACATGGAAGGGAGCAGAAATCATCCCCATCCATAAAAAGGGTGACGTAAACCTTCCGACAAATTACAGACCAATCAGTTTAATCGATAACATCCAAAAGATATTTGCCAAACAACTCCTAGCAGATTAACCAATTGGGCCAAAGATCAGAATATTCTTTCCCCTCTCCAAGCTGGATTTCGACCAAGGACCAGTACAGTAGACCAGGTCTTTAGACTGGCCATTCTGTACTGGAAGTATACAGCCTTGGCCAAACAACCATTATATATCGCTTTTGTCGATCTGAGATCAGCATTCGATCTGGTCCCGAGGGAAAAGTTGTGGGAGGTCTTACTAAAAATAGGGACTCCGGTCAATTTAGTCCAACTTTTAAAGCAGTTGCACGAGGGCACATATGCGCATGTGAGATGGGGGAACCTAGGCGAATTAACAGAAAAAATCCCCATAAATAGGGGTGTTCGCCAGGGTTGTGTGTTGGCCCCATTTTTATTCTCTATCTTTATAAACAAGGTTGTACAGGTCTTAATGATGTGCCAGAATGATGCCCCCACCCTATGCGCTCAAAAAATTCCAATCCTCCTTTTTGCCGACGATTCTCTTCTTATTTCTAAATCTCCCTTGGGCCTTCAAACTCTTATCGATAGATTTAACTCCTTTTGTCGAGACTACGGCCTAGAGGTAAACCACAAAAAGACCAAGCTAATGGCATTCCGCTCAGGAGTGCGGAAGAAATGCACTATTCAGCTAGAAGGGAACCTTCTGGATAAGGTTTCCTCCATAGACTACCTGGGCGTAAGGATTGCTGATAATTCAAACTGGGGAGAACAGATCAATAAAAGTGTGGGTCGCTTGCAGCATGGTGCGGCATCAATCCTGCGCTTCAATAGGGGTACGACAGCAAAAACTGTCTCCCCGGCGATCAAGATCTACACCGCCAGAGCACAGGGTGCTGCCGCATATGGAGCAGAGGTCTGGGGTTTTTCTGACTGTAACAGGCTCACTATTAGCGAGAATAGTTTTGCGAGGTCCCTGTGCGCTTGTCCTCCTAGTACTCCACTGATACCTCTGTTCTTAGACTTGGGCCTGAGACGCATAGCCGATATAATTATCTTAAGACCATTACTATATTGGATACGACTATGGACCAACCCTGAATTAGACGTTTATAAGACCTCACTCCATGACCTGCTAATGTGTCCCAATTCAACCTCCATTCCCTGGGTCAAACATGTATCCAGTTGGTTTAACAAACTCGGCCTCAGTCACTTTTGGGAGGAACCCCACAAACTAGAAAAGGCTCACTCCATTGCACTGAAACGCATATATTGGTCCTATGTATGTAATGACTATATTACCCACAGAACTTATGGCACCTTAACAAATCGTTTCATAGATTTTAAATGGTATCCTCAATTTGAACCATACTTAGATAATATTCCTGACATCCTCGGCAAAAGCTTATATGCCAGATTCCGTTTTGGGTCGCTGCCGTTGAAGACATTGATGTGCAGATGGGGTACAAAAACAGATACAAGTACATGCCCAGCTTGTGGTGCAAAATCTGAAACGATTGAACATTTTATGTTTCTTTGCCCTGCATACTCCCTTCCTAGGTCCAAGTGGATTAGTCATATTTGCCGCGATATGGGGATAAGAGATTGTGCCTCTGCTTTAAGGATTTTAAAAAGTCATCATTCCACGGTTTTAATACTTGCTGTCAGCAAATATTTATTAGCAGCATGGCGAATACGTAACTCCATTGTAAAGACTGTGTTCTGATTTAGAGCCTTCTTAATTCTCTTACTCTTACAAGAAATATAGGAAGTGGGATGAAACTGTATTATGTGTACCGAGAATTTTTATTTAGACTATGTTTTTAGGAACCCATGTTCCATAATAATTTTTATCTATGTTTTATAATATTATTACCATTATTGCTTTTATCTCTATTTTATTATTATTGTATTTTCGCTTTGATGATCGACTGATCGAATAAAGCATGTGCTAAACAAACGGCGCCCGCATGGCGCTTCAGAATGGCGTTAGCCGGCGCAATTTTTTTTGACGCAAAACTGCGTTAGCGCAGTTTTGCGTCAAAAAGTATAAATATGGCCCACAGTTTCTCTGTTGTCAAGGAGGTAGAGAGTCATTGCCTCTCATGTTTCGTGGTCATGGGAAAAGTCCGGAAGTCATGTAATAATATATGTGCTGCAGGGAGTGTACAGCCAAGTGCACATGTGTCAGTAAGAACCTGACACAACTGAGTATAGTTGTTGAGAGCATCGGGCAAGGACATAGAATATGAAAAATGTCACAGTTCTGAGTTGCACATCTCCAGCAGTTGAATGAGGGCACTAGTTTCAACTAGTAGAGCCATTCTGGGGACCAGTACCATTCCTGAAGTATTTAATAGTAGATTGCTTTCACCCATGCCTCCCAAGTTATCCATTGTGGTCAGCCATAGGACGCATCCACTGTGCAGGGAAGTACGATATGGCAAGTCAATGTTGCCAATGGAGTAGAAGACAGTGCAGTGGAGCAGAGAACTAACTGTCTATTGATTATTGGGTCATAAATTCCTGTGATCAGTTTCTTGTAGTGGCCCCATCGGACAAGCTAAGAATATAGTATATAGTATATGGTATATATATGGAACTCCTGCAGGAATTAAAAGTACATAGTATATAGTATATGTGTGGAACTCCTGGAGGAACTAAGGGCCAGATGTAGGTAGCAAAAAAATAGCGAGTCGGAAATTGCGATTCAATGCGAATCGCAATTTCTGACTCGCAAAATGGAATCCAAGAAAAAAGTGCCACACCAATTTGCGACTCGCAAATGATGTTGCACCGCATTTTGCGAGTTCGCTTCTAGCGAGGTCGCTTTTTGTGACCTCGCTAAAAGCGAGGTCGCAATTTGCGAGTAGGGTGTCGCAAACTGCGACTGGCCCACAAATTGCCTGCAGGTGCAGCACAACAGTTTGGAAATTCACATCCTGGCTCTTGGTGATGACATCAGAACCAGGAAGTCATCAAATACACCTGGGAGGAGGGAGGACCACACCCTTTACATACTGCTGTGCAACACCCAGGAGAGAGGACCTGCTGGTACAATGGAGGAAACAGGCAGTGCTGGGAGAAGAAGAAAACTGAAGTTTTCTGACAAAGAACTGGAGGTGCTCACAGAGGAATGCTGCCAGCACCACGACAAACTGTTTGGGAAGGCAGCTCTGAGTGTCCCAGACACAGAAAAAAAGAAGATTTGGCAGCAAATCCAGGACCGGATTAGGACAAAGGAGAGGGTAGCAGAGCGGCTGAGAGAAATGAGGGGCACCGGAGGAGGCCCATCCACCATCCCACCACCCACAGCCATGGAAGCAATGGTGGAGCAGACCCTGGAGCCTGAGGCCGTACCCGGAATGGGAGAAGTGGACAGTTCTGCGCCAGGGATATCCAAAAGTGAGTACCATGCATTCACACCTACAAATGCAGTACCACACTCTCCCAGTACACAGCAGCAGGCACCACCAGACTAGCTCCATTCCAGTCAGGCAACCACTAGAATAGTGCATTATGGGCAATGTAGTACAGTAGTCAGCATATAGGCAAATGTTTATTATGAGGCATAAAACAGATGTGAGAGACTGACAGTGTATTCCCTATGTCCCACAGGTCTTCCACAAGACACCCCCAGCAGTGACAACAGGCAGGGAGGAGACCACGGGCCAGAGACAGTGCAGGAGGTTGCTGCAGAAATTCCTGGGCCCAGCAGGACACCACCAGAGTCCTATCAGGAACAAGAGCAGGAAATGGGGAAGCTGATACGACCCCTGGCCCCAGCGCCACAGCAAGTCGTTCTGAGCCAATAGCAGGACAAAGGCGCAGACACATACACAGAGTTCTGGTGGTGCCCCAGGAGGAGATAGGGGAGGCAGGATTTGAAGGAATAGAGGCATCCCTCCTTAACGGTCAGCGCCTGCAAAACAGACAATTGAGGTCAATCTCAAATACATTGCACAGGATGGAGAGCAACATGACCACTGGCCTGGCTGAAGTGAACACGCAGTTCACTAGACTGAATTAAATTACGGGGATCTCACCCAGGCCATCCGCCAACTTGTGACGGAACTGGTGGCAGACAGACAGAGCGCAAGGCGCAGGGAGCGCTACACAGTGGCACGCTTCGACCGCATGGCAGCTTCAATTGGGCGTCTTGCAACAAACACAGCTGCCCTGTCTAGACGGACAGTGAGTTTACAGGTGGAACTTGGCCACTTTGCGGGGGATGTGGCACGTGGACTTGGCCGCATCAGCCATTCAGTGGACTTGATGGAAGCTAGGCAGGTGACAAGGGGCACAGGTGAGACCCCTCAGTCCACAATAAGTAGTGTGTCTGCCAGTGACTCCCGTGTGCTAAGGAGTGCAAGTGCACGGCAGGGGTCAGCTGACCTACCTGGGATGAGCCATGCTGGGCGCACAAGGAGGAGGGTGTGAGCCATCAGACAGCATGAGACATAAGGCACAACTGGGCTCTGTTTGTCTGACATCAGTGAGTGTGGTGACAGTTGCCACGTACCTGCCAAAGTTTGGGTTGCAATGTGGTTCCGTCTCTGTCTGCCTTGATTTGCAATTCTTCTATCCCCAGGCTGTCGGTGTGGTAGCTCTTCCTCCTCATCCTCCGAATCTGTGTCTTCAAGGGTGAGATGTAGCCCACGTCTGGTGGCAATGCTGTGTAGGATTGCATGCTGTTTCGGGGGCATACTGGAGCGCACCTCCACTTTTGTGGAGGCATCTGAATCTTGCCTTTAACAATCCAAAGGTCCTCTCAATGACAGTTCTGGTCCGCCGATGGGCACTGTTATATCGCCTCTCGTTCTCATTCCTAGGTGTTAGGTACGGGGTAAGTATCCATGGTCTTAGAGCATATGCACTGTCACCTGTTTGACAAAAATAAGCAATGTTAGCAGGGCATGGATGGGTTCTACAGTGACCTGTATGTATGGCTTCAGGGTGTATTAAGCAATACCTAAGAGATATCCGTCTCCAAACTCCCCACGTTCTAGGCGTTGGTCTATCCCACTGTGCTTGAATATGTATGAGTCATGTGTACTCCCTGGAAATTTGGCTACAATGTCAGTAATTACATTATGGGCATCGCATACCACCTAGATGTTTAGTGAGTGGGTACATTTCCTATTGCGGAACACATATTCCAGATTTGCAGGAGGGCAGATTTGTATATGTGTCCCGTCCACACACCCTATTACATGGGGGAAGCTGGCAATTCTGTAGAAGTCCAATTTGGTGCTGTTAATTTCTGCCTTATTCCTGGGCAGGTATATGTATCTGGACATGTGGGTGAGTATGGCATCTATGAAACATCTGAAGAATCGTGAGAGTGCACTTTGAGATGCCCTACCTGCTACAGCAATCACCCACTGATAGCTACCCGAGGCCAAGAGGTGCAGTGAGCATAGCACTTGCAAATGTGTAGGGATGGCGCTGCCGCGCATTGTCTGTCGTTGAAGCTGCGGATTGAGTAGTTCAATTAATTCTAATATTGCTGCTCTGCTCAGTCTATATTTGTCATAAATCTCCTCCTCAGTTTGTTGGAAAAGTGTCTGCCTGGTTCAGTATATCCTCTTCTGTCTCTGGCTCCTCCTCCTCCTCTGCTGGGTGGCGTGGACTCTCCTCCTACATGCTATCATATACAGTTCAGCAATTTTTTTAGTAACCCAGAGCTACCTGCTCTGAATCAGTGATAATCTGGGTGTGCAAAATGGGCTTTTTGCGACTAGTCGCAATTTGCGACTGGCTTTTTCATATGGTTTGCGACTCGCAAATTGCGACTTTCTCCTTGCGGGTCGCAAAATCAGGTCACTATTTTTGCGAGTCGATAATGGCTCGCATCGATATTTGTACTTCGGAAATGGGATTTATGCATCCCATTTCAGATTTAGCGAGGTCGCAAATTGCGAATCGGGCCATTTGCGACTCTCAAAACTTTGCAACATCTGGCCCTAAGGCCCATATTTATACTTTTTTAGCACCGCATTTGCGTAATTTTTTGACGCAAAAGCAGCACAAACGTGCAAAATACAATTGTATTTTGTAAATTTGCACCGTTTTTGTGTCAAAAAGAAGCATAAATACGGCGCTAAAAAAGTATAAATGTGGGCCTAAAAGACTTAGGGCCATATTTATACTTTTTGACGCAAAACTGAACCGGCGCAGTTTTGCGTCAAAAATATTACCACCGGCTAACGCCATTTTGGTGTGCCGTGCGGGCGTCAAATTTATACTCTGACGCACTGCGGCGCAAACCACAGGTGGGAGTCATTATTTTTGACGCACACCGCAGCGTCAAGTCGAAAAGCAAAACAACGTTAACGCGGCGGAAATGACTGTGGGTCATTTTACGACCCCACAAACCGGATATGCGCCGTTTTTTGACGCAATAGCATAAAAAAAAACGCGAACACTGCCATTTGACCAGAGGAGAGCCAAAATGGATCCCAGATGCCACAACAGACCCCAGGAAGATGACATCAGACCAGGAACCAGCCAGGAGGACCCTCACAAGAACCAGGACACTTATAAGAAGAAAAGAAAGTGTTGCTTCAGTGCAGAGGAGCAGGAAATTCTGGTTAAAGAGGTGACGGAACACCAGCACCAACTGTTTGTCACCTCAAAGTTGCCAATCAGTAGGAGAGAGGCTATATAGCAACAAATTGTCAACAAGATTAACAGTGTGGCTGAAGAACGCAGAACAGTCATCGAGTGCAAGAAACGCTGGCATGACTGCAAGCGCAGGACCAAGGAAAAGATGGCCAGGAACAGGAAGGCAGCACTGCAGACTGGAGGGGGAGTCCAGCACACCAGGAGGCCCTGGACCACATGGAGGAGATGGTCGCAGCCGTCATCCCTGAGGAGATCGTCACAGGGATTCAAGGACAGGACAGTGCAGACTACCAGGAGACTACGCACATGCAGGGTAAGTCGCATGGGGAATTATAATGCAATAATGTAAACTGTGAGCAGGGGGGGATACCGACCACAAAATGCATGGAAGTCATCTTATACATGGAGTGGCATGGGTAAAGGAGCACAGCATGGGGGCATGGCCCGTTCTGAGAAGACCTGGGGCACACCATTACACAACACTAACAACAGTCCCATGGGGGCATGCTGTCATGCCAACGATGGAGCAAAGGGAAACCCACGCCAGGAGGGAAGGCTACAATGTCAAACTGACATTCCATAACGTCAGCCACCATACCCCCTACATTAACTAGGGCCCTCTTAACAACCTCTAGCCATACCGACAACTGGAATGTAACAGTGACAACAGTTGCCACTACCACCTCCGCTCTGTGTGCAGCTCAAGTAGCCAGTGGCAGTAACCTCCCCATGGATATACACACATAAATTAGGGGGTGAGGATGACAACTTCAACAATCCCCAGAAACAAGACAAAGGCCCCAGTAATGTCAAATGTCAATGCCCATAGTTGTTACAAACATCAGCCAATGTAAACAACAATAGGAGCTACACAGCACTAAGGACACACCCATGCTGCATATGTCAGGGTCCATTCTGTGCCTGGGCAACAATGCAACATCCCAAATGTCATACTGCTCAGACAACAGCATTGAGGGGGGACACATGTAACTGGTCACTGAAATACACCTGCACAGTCAGAGGAGGAAATAGGACACTGATACGATTATCAGGGCAATCCAATGTAACACACATTCCCCAACATCAGCAGTACACATTACCAATACCAACATCCATATCGTATCATAACATTGCTATGCATAGGATATGCCACATGTCAAATACATTTAAGTGGATGTGAAAGATCAGAGATTGGGGCAGGTCCAGATTGTTAAGTGTGCTGCCAGGCCCATCAGAACACCCACAGCCAGTGAAAGGTCTCACCATGAGAATGGATGTAGACTGAGGCTTGAGTAGGACAAGAAGGTGGCAATTCTCTATTTGGCCTAAACCAACACCTAGAGGCGATGATGCTGACAAGTCTAATAACTCAATAACATACATGTGACATGCAGGTGGGCCATAGGCCTGGAAGAATGCCCATCTGAAGGACTAGAGCAATTAACACGAAACAAGATCACAAAGTGAATTCATCAAAAGGCAGGCATGTCACATCAAAATTGCCACAACACAGACACACTAATTGTGCCCTGTTTCATTGCAGAGGAAGATGGATCTCCTGCGGATATGCCTGTCCCAGATTACCCTGATGACATGGATGACGAGCTGATAAACATTCCCGAGGAGACTATCCAAAAGGTCCTTGAAACCCTCCAGACCCCACCTTCAGTCACATGGAGGAGCACAGAACAAGCAGCCATCGCAGAGGATCCACCCACCACCCCAATTGTAAGACCTGCCAGCTCCAATACAGCTGAGGACTCAGACGACACTGGCACCAGCTTTGAGAGAACTGTAGTTGGAGTATAGCGGGAGCTGGCCAAGGAGGTGCGGGTGGGGATGCAAAATATGGCAGCCAGCCTAGAGGGGGTGCGTTCGTTCATGATGCCATCTGCAGATCAGGCAGCAGCTATGTAAGCCCTAACATCTATCTTGCAGGAACTGCAGAAAACCCAGAAGGAAATCAGCACAGCTGTAATACAGTTGACCCAACACCTACAACAGCAATCCTGTCAACGCGTGCACAAATGCAACATCGAACCCCTCAGGGCTGACCTGGCTGCCTACCATCGTGATGTGGCTGCTATTCTCAAGAACCAGCAGATACTCCTTGCTGCAGTACTGCCCTTAAGACCTTCACAGGGAGCAGCGACCGGGATGTCTGACTCCACGTCTTCTAACACTGAGGTGTGTGTTGCCCCTTCACAACCAACAACAACAAGGACAGAGGAGGCAACATACACATCGGAAGAAGAAGACATGGAACATATCACATTCACAAGGAAAATGACCCGGAAGCACTAGTCCCTGCCACATGGCCAACTATTACCAATGTCCTGCGCTTTCTAACTTGCCAGTCTTGCAACAACTGTACTCAAGCACTGTTCTGCAAACCACTGTAAATCTTGTCACCCAGCCCAGTGATTGTCTCTCTCGTACTCATTGGCAAATTCTGTCCCTCTGCACTGTCTGAAACATTAACCCCAGCATGTCAAAAGCATTTTGGTAAACCCTTGTGTTGGATCACAATGTAAGATGTCACTATAATGGACTCACAATCATGGAAAATGTACAGATAGCACTATAGCACTTTTCAATAAATAGCATTTACACAACAAATCTGTCTCTGGGTAATGTGACATACCAACTGTGCAGTAGATAACTGAAATGTGCCTAGTGTCAAATTACGTAGCTTGTCAATACAACTGTCCTGATATTATGTAGTCAGAGAAATCTGCACAGTGCCCATGATTGCATCATACTCTGCCCATCCTGAGGGACATATCTGATGAAGTCGGAAACCATACACAATCATGCTGTGTTGGACAGAATAATGCTTCCTCAAGGGATATCTAAGTCATCAAATAGTGGCCGCAAAATGTTGTCAACATGCAATAATAACACATATAACAGTGCACACTAATCTAAGCAAACACTACAAAAACTTCATAAATGAAGGTGTCTGAGTTTACATACAAATAGGTAATCATGCTGAACTGTGTCACAAATGACGTATGAGAGTCATGAAGACAAGAATACAAGAGTGCCAATGAGAACTCATCTTATAAGGGTGTCCTTGATCATCACACCGCAGTCAGACCTAAAACTGTTTCCCCAATACCAAGTCTGCAAGCACTGTTTGTGACTTTGAAAACATACTTATCAACAGAAACACATTGTCATCCATATTAACTGTGATTGGTGGTTGCAACGAAGGGTGGACACTTTGCAAGGTAGCTCTGGGCTAGCTGACAATCGTACAGCTCAGTTGGGATTTGTTTGTAGCATAGGACACAAATGTAATAGTACAAAATTTAAGTACACTGAATCCAAACCCAGGATCAAGTACCATTCAACACATACTATTAAGGGTTAACCAAATATTTATTAAATGCTAATCACAGAAGAGGAAACTGAGGGAAAAATCTTACCTACCCTAATCTACTCGGACTACTCATTACCCACAACTGTCCTTAACTAACCTAAGCTACACTTACTTATCACATGTAACAAAACGTTCTAAACATCTAGCCCCCCACCCCCCTTATGAGACGGGACACATGGAGGACAACACATACTAACCTAAACACATACTATACTATCCTAAACAAATATATATATATATATATATATGTACATATATATATATATATATATATATATATATATATATATATATATATATATATATTTGTGTGTTTTTTTTTAAACACACAAGAACCCCAACATAGACCCACACACTTAATAAGTAAAAATAGAAAGAATCAGGACCCCCCACCCCCACCCACTAACACTAACTAAACTAACAGCCTATACTAACCTAACACTAAGCCCCATAAGCCCACTAACTATAAGAACAAGGAAAGAGGAGTGAGGGGAGGGAATCATGTCCATTTCAAATACAATCTAGAGGTTGGCCCTGCGGAGGGTCCTCTTGATAGACTTAACACGCCGGTTAATGTGGCGCACATCCTGGCTCAGGTGGCTCAACTTGCGCAGCACACAGTCCATCTTCCGTTCCATGTTGTGGAAGGCTGCAGGGTCAACAGATGGAGCTGTGGCAGTCTGGGTACCGGTGGAGGAGGTCTGTGTGTGTGTGGTGCCAGGCCCAGTGGGCTATCCTGCACTTGTAGCAATGCTGGGGCCTGGAAGTCCAGCAGATGTAGGCACAACAGTCTCAGCTGTGGGTGGGGCCACCTGGCTTGAAGTGGTGGTTGTGCTGGTGGTGGCTGTGGTGGGCAAAGTAGGGCCACCCTGTGGGAAGGCTCTCCATGCCCCGGAGGCCCGTTCATGGTGATATCGCCGTGCCATCCTCATGAACCCCGACTCCACCAGCAGGATGTGCTGGTATCTCATGGCCCGGCGCTGGAATTCACGGACCTGGTCTGGAGTCATGTTTGCAGCTGTGAAGACAAATGCAAATATTCTACATTAGTAACTGCATTGTGTGAAATGGCACAAGAAGTTAATCAGACAATACATCTACAGTACTTGTAACAGCTCATATCACAATACAGATCATTCAATGTCCCTGAGGAAGTACATGGCAGGCCAGCCTACAAAGGTCACATCATAAATAGCACATCCATAACCTACAAGATGGGTAACAACTGGCTTTGACAGTTATCAGCTAAGAATCATGCTGCATATCTTCCGCCAAGACCTGGCCTACAAATGTCAGTGTACGGAAAGCAAAACTAAAGCCACATGGTCTGCAAGTTGTAACTGGACTTGCCAGTATAGTACCAAGTGCCAAACCTGAGTATGTATACTAGGTTCCAACCAAACAGTCACTTATTCAAATGTATGTGTAACATACTGGTAGCATCAGTACTAGGTACCCCATTCACAAACCCATGCCCGTGTTTGAGGGTGGGGGGGTGGATAAACAACTATCAATTTCCAACAACATGTACACAGAGAAGTGTATGGAAAACTGCACACGTGTTTGGCTCTACACACACACCACAGTTAAGGTCTATCAACAATTAGGAGTCAGCAAACCCTAGACCAATCATAGGGCCACACATGTCATGAAATGCAGAACTTGGTACACCACATATACTTCCAGTAAGGCCTGACTTACATCAGACACAGAGTTGCAAGAACACCCATGATCATGAATTGCATGCACACCTAGGCCATTGCACTCAAGTTCCACATACTTGTAGCCCTACATGTGGAAGTACATGCTGCTAGGAGGTTCTACCTACAGTTTCATAATTACGTTGGTAAATAGGGAAGCAGAAGTCTATTGGAAAGCAATTTGCCGTACCAATCTTGGAGAATATGGTTCTGACAGGCTGACTAAATCGGAGCTGACTTCCAGTGCGACTCTTGTTGATACAAGTGTCATCCACATGACTAACCCCAGTACTCACAGTGGGGCCTACAGGAATGGCCTACAATCCCTACATAATGCCATTGGATACGCATTGGCCAACTCAAAACATGTGAGAAACTGAAATCCCACTCATGGAACAAGAGAAATGATTGCCCAACGCATCACACCTTGCTATGCGTTCAACACGCACGAGTCCATAGACAGCAAACACAACACATAACAGACATGTCAACACTTACTGGAGTGGTCGGGGTCCTCAAATGTCGCCACCTCTTCCACAGTGTCGTGTGCCGGTCCACCTGTAAGGTATGGAAGGAAGAAAGGAAGAAATGTGCTCAAAATCTGTGTACAGCGCAGCAATTTCATAAACATATACAATGTGTAGGCTGAATAAGGAAATGGCAGCGATTCAGACATGATGGTACTGCATCTGATATATCACGGCCAACTTGTACATAGCATGGGTCTCCTGTGACAGTTACACAAATATCTGCACACATACATTGGCCCTAACTATCATGTGGTTGCAAACATGCCCCGTAATTGGTGACCAGAAAAAAATATGGAGTGTAATCGTCTCATCATGTGCATCCAAGAGAGACATCCAAAGCCTGGTTACTTGAGGACTGCATTACCAGTCAAACATGCCTTGTGGCCATGACACATTAATGACACATAGGTACAATGTACAGAGGGAGGGGCAGGGACTTTTGTAAGCCCTCCTGTTGTTACATTTGATTCAATTGATGTGGCCCAGCTATGGTGATTTGCACCAACCATGGAGATGTGAAGCCATGTGCATACCTTTGGACTGCCATCCATATTTGGAATGTGGCACAACTAACTCCAACAAACATTCTAAGATGTTAGCTGAGGGCACCTTACACCTTTTCACGATGTTTTCAAATCCAGATCTGACATGTATCCAAAAAGATCAAGGAACACAATAATCCCTAACATTCATAGTACTTCCATGAACGCTTTCCTTCCACACTCACCAGACTCACATGAGACATATGTCTGAGCCACTTTGCTATTATCAATTGACGTGAAGGCAGCACTCATTTTCAGTGATTCTAAAGTCAGTCTAGCTATTGCGTCAACAAAGTTAGCCAATATGTTGGTACATCTTTACTTCTCTGTCAATAGTACCCTATATAGACATGATTGGCTACTATTTTGTTTGGTTGTCTGACACAAATGCCGCACCAATTTACTTCATGGAAAAGTATTCTGTAAGTTTGCTGAGCACGTCCTACCTGACAGCTAGCAATTGTGATCCTTACCACAGTGCATCAATTATCCCTGTATGTTTCCCCAGCATTACACACAGTCAGCAAGTTAGCTGGCAGACATAGTACAAATCCTCTTATGTCACTACAGAGCATTTAATCGTGCACATTTACATGATTAGTACTCACCAACAGTGCCACCAATCACGATTCCCAGGTGGTCCAAGAGATTCTGCTCCCTGGTGATGAGATCAGCCCACTGGTGCTTCAGCTGGTGGTGACTCCTATGGCTGGCATACACACGCTGCAGGTGATGCAGCACCTTTCCCCACCGGATTCTGCGCGCCTCTGTTGGATACCCCTGTATCACCCTGCCCCCTGCCTCGATCATGAGTGGCAAGAAATGGTACACAAGCCATATGAACCCCCCCAACTCCTCTTCACCCATCCTGCCAAGACGTGGCCTACCAGACATAGTGGAAAAGTTAAAGGAAATAGGGGTAAAAGAAATAGAAAGGGGAAAAGGGGAAAAGGGGTAAAGTAGGGGTAGAAATACAGATGAAAAGTAAACTTAACCACTAAAAGAGCCCAACTATCCCCAAACTAACACTACCCACAACAGACTCCCACAAACAACAAAAACACAAGATAAATAGACATATGTACACAAAACACAGTAGTACAGTATACACCAACAATATTTATTTCACAAATGGACAATACAGATAGCACACAGGACAAAAAAGCACAAAATCTCAGGACACCACTCTCTGCACAGCCACACAGTCTAGAAGGATCATAGAGTGCAAAGTGAAAGTGAAAGTACACCCACTGTACATGATCTGTAAACAGGATATCCTATTACATCACTTCCTGTAAGAAATGCCTGCCCTTTTTTTGCGTTATTCGTCATTTTTTGTCTACCAAAACTGTATTTGCGTAATTTTTTTTGACGCACAGGAGTGAAAATTAGCCCGCATCCACATAATAGTACATGGCCTGTACAAATATCTGGATGCGGGCTAATTTTCACTCCTGTGCGTCAAAAAAAATTACGCAAATACAGTTTTGGTAGACAAAAAATGACGCATAACGCTAGGAACGTCAAAATTTAAGTGCATTAACTGGTTTTGGGCAATTTTTCTGTTTTTTTGTTATTTTACATTTGGGACACATCAGAGATAGGCTGATTGAACACACTATGGTGTTGATGGTGTATGTTCACATGTGTGACATCATACTGCAGCGGACCATGATCCGCTACTCCCTTCACAGTATTTTTACGGTTGGCTGACGCAATAGTTGGTCATAAGTGTGGCCTACATATATGTGTTGCACAAATTGTGCATGTTTGGCATAAGGAGAGAATAGCAATGTGACGCACATATGTACAATACCTAAATGCCTTTGTCTCAAAGTGTGTGCTTTGGCAACTAATGTATTTGTTGACCAAGTGTGTGTGTATCACATGAAGCATTATTGCACATATGCTTGTATGAATGTGACGTCCATGTGTCCAATCCTTAGATGCAAGTCATTGTGGAAATGAGAGAGAGCATGTGTTAGTCATACATGTAGCAACATCCGTAATGTGGACTTCCAAGATTTAGGGTAACGTAGACACCGCATGTGTCTGAGCATGCACCAGATAGATGGCAGACGCTTGTTCATTTCAATGGTCCACATTTTCAACATCCTATGCCCTAGAGTATTGGTAACAGCTTCCTAGGCACTAGTTGGTGAATCCCACAGTGAGCCATACACATGCATTGAGGAAGTGGGTGCCATGTTGTTTGCACAGACAGACAAGGGTGAATCTCAAATGTATGATGACACCACAGCTGAGGCCATAGAAGTGAGCCCCAACTATCAAGTGGCTGTGGTGGACCAGCATACAAGACAGCACGTGTCCACATATTTCCAGTGATCAATTGCACATAGGTGTCTTGTTCATGTGTGTGGTCCAATTATGATCCTGTATATTGTTTGGGGTGTAATTTGTCACAGTTCGGTCCAGGACTCATCATGAGTCAGTGGCAGCTATTCCTGTATCTACTGAGTATCCTTGGTTGATCAATGTGAGTTAAGTGGATGAGGACATGTGAACCTACATGGGGATGGTCCCACCCTGTCACTAAAGATGTGTAATGAGACAGTCAACAGGGCAACCTTGGTGTGCTGAGGGAGATAATGTCTCAGGTGTCATGTTCCGGCAGGTGTCATTACAACATTTCTACACAGGTTAGCCTCTGCAATTCCCACTGCATCTGGGAACATCATAGCCTCTGTGCTGATTATTTTCGCTGCTATTAACCACACATGGCCCATCAATATGTTGTGAGCACTGTGATTCTGTGTGTGAACTGTCATGGTCCTCACATGTGTGTATTTTTCATGGACATTATCAGAGGTTGCTGGTTCTGCTGAAAGCCCCGTACCCAATCCCTGCCTACGGCCCTGGGACACTGTCACACTTTGTCATTCATGCATAAATGAGACCCAGAAAAGGGATGGGAATGAATGTTGCTTTTCCCAGAGGATTTTACTCAAATGGTACAGTTAAAAGGCAGATGATGCTATACAATGTATTTGGGTATGCATTGAAGAAGCCCATGCCCAATACCCCCTGATGAATGAGAGGTTTGCTAACGCAAGTGTGGTACATATGTAGACACAGGGATACTTTAGTGTGACGCACAGACAGATGCCAGTCAGGCTGACAGAATGCAGGGTGATTCAGGATCCAGCAATTTGACAAGTTACATAATCAGTGGTCTAACTCAGATTGTTTGGAGGACAAACTAGACAGTTGACATGTCAAACTATGTATGTCCTGTGTTTTTGAAGGTGACAAATGAACCCAAGGGCTGTGTTACACAGCTTAATTAGTATCAATGCTTTACGGTGTAATTGACAAAATGGCAACTCCTATGCTGCTCCAGGCATCAGCAGGGGCAGTGCTTTTTGAAATGGGTGGTGTGCATGGAGGTGATCACAGGTGTGGGCTGCATCTGTTTCTCACAGGTCCTGTAGGTGAGATTTGCATTCTAAGGGCCAACAGACATTTTCACATGGGAAGCAATCTACAGGTGCTAACAGGGCTTTGAAACTAGAAGACAGTGTATAAATTAACCTGACGTCCATGCAGTCAGATGTTCTATGACAATGGCATACCATAGGAAAGGGTGTAGCACACTGGATTGCTAATGTTGGTCTGTGTGTGTAGAGGAGGGAATATCAGGGTACACATCTTAGTATTCCAGGGACCTCTTCCGACAGGTGGGTTGTGACCAGGTGCATGGGTATGTCAGGAGTTAGGATATGGGCTGACATGTACATGGAATGTCATGTGTGCAATGCTGCTCATATGTGTGGCACTTGCGCTGTCTATGTTCTGCTTCTATGGAACTCTGGTCACAGATAGTCCTTGCAAATATTGGATGCAGTTGGACTTACTGCTGTCAAGGGTCTGGTCAGACATTCCTGTTGCTGATGCAAAAGCACATTGACTGCCTCATGTATGAGGCTTGTTTTCCCCTTATTGAGTGATGGTGTCTTAGTTGTGTGCCACATGCTGCATTGGACCTTGATTTCAACATGTATGTGTGAAATAGGTGTGGTCCTCTGCTATTGGCCTTCAAAGGAGAAATGTACATGATAGATGTCATTTACAGTGTGTGTGTATGTGACCATTGTATGTTAGGCATCACATTAGCTCTGGGATTTTCAGTGTCCTACTCAGTATCTCCGCAATGCTCCATGAGGCAACACTCTTATTCTGATAAGTAGAGATGAAGGTGTGCAAAAATGAATAGCCAGACCATGATATGGTAATTATTATAGGTGTTTATTTAAATTAGTTAACTAAAGTGGTGAAGGTGATTATATTTAAAAGAAATTGTTGACGATATGTTGCCGCCTGCGTATACCAGCGGCCGTGTTCTGTAGTTCCCCCTCATGTTGCAGGCCAGCATCCTCCTCTTCCTCCTCTTCAGGCATGTGTGGCTCTGGTTCCAGGAGGGGAATGTTCCTTTTGATGCAAATGTTGTGCAATATTGCACGTTAGGATGATCTTACAGACCATCTCCGGGGAACATAGGAGGCTACCACCAGTGATGTCGAGGCACCGGAACCTTGACTTGAGGATGCCGAAGGTCCTCTCGACTATGGTGCGTGTCCTCCTATGTGAGTCATTGTAGGCACGCTCTGCAGCAGTACTCGGGTTGCCAATAGGTGTCATAATCCATGGCTGGTTGCCATACCCCTGATCTGCTGCAAGAGAAAATGAATGGGATCATGTTGATATAGCGGGCCCCATTGGAAACCCCTTGCATGGCAGTAGCTGTCTTGTGTTGTGTGTGACTCTTTTGTGTTATAATGTAGCATCCTAAGCTTGTAGGATGTACCATCTGCATTGTGTTCTTTCCTTGGCTGAACGAGTGTTTGGCTGCTGACCGGTTGTCAGCAGTATGTTTTGGGATTTGCAGTACAGTGTGCCCTCCCTAGCATTGTGACTTGTGATACAGGTGTCCCTGTGTCTTCACTGGGGGTGAGATGATAATTCCGTACACAAGTTAAAATTGACAGTGTTGATAACACGTTCAAATCAATGTACCCTGGACATCCCATACCTTCAGACTTATGCAATGGATTCATGTAAACGTCATTGGGACACATACATTTTGCAAGGTGACAGTTAGGCAACCCACTCCACACGACCTCAGTGTGTTCCTGTTCACATGTTGCGGTTGTGGTGTATGTGTTGTGTGTCCTAGAGGGTTGCTGTGCAGTGTGTATATAAGTAGGTTTTTGTACTTACCAACAAGTAGTCCATTGCCATACCGTCCATCCTGGAAGTGTTCATTGATGGTGCAGTGACGGAAGATGAAGGAGTCAAGTACACTCCCAGGATATTTAGCCACGATGTTGGTGATCAATCCCTGGTGATCAACAATGGCCTGCACGTTGATGGAATGTGTGTGCTTCCTGTTGCAGTAGAGGTGTTCAGTTGCAGCAGGTGGCACAAGGCGTACATGTGTGCAGTCGATTGCACCAAGGACATGTGGGAATCCACTGATGAGGTAGAACCCCTGTTTTGTTTCCTGCTGCTTCTGCAGTATGTTAGGGAAGCAGATGTGGCGGGGTGTAAGTCCAATGATGGCATCCAGTACTTTGGGCAAAAAGGCGAAGAATGATGGTTGTGATATTCCGGCAACCAGGGCACCAGTTGTTTGAAAAGAGCCACTTGCCAGCATATGAAGTACGGCAAGCAGCTAACTGCAGTTCAATGTTGAGCAGCAGCTGCTGAACGGCCTGCCAGTTCAACCTGTACCTCTGGATGATGTTGTGTTCCCTGAGGCCATGAAGGGTTGTTCTGGGGCGGAATATCCTCTCCTGCCTTCTGCGCTGCCTTTGGGGTCCCTGCTGGTGTTGTTGTAGCTGCTTTTGTTGCTGCTGGGCTCTGCGTCTGCGTGCACGCTGGATTATAATCACCTCCATTTCTCCCTCTTGCTGCTCTGCTGCTCTGCTGTTGCTTCTGTGTGTTCTGATTAAATACAGGTGTGTTTGCCCCATTTTAACGCCTGCCCTGACCCAGGAGTTAATTTTTTATGCAAATCGGGCTGTGCGTCATTTTCCGGGTCCGCCTCCCGGCCGTGCGTCATTTTTGCCCGAAAGCATAAATACGACGCACGCCAGTTTAAGTCATTTTTTGGACGGGAACGCCTACATTGCATATGATTAACGCAAGACGGGTTGCCACATCCAAAAAATGACGCACACGGCGGAATTTTGTCATCTGCGGGCGTCAAAGTTTAAATACGGGGCAATGTTTGCGCTGAATGTGCATCAAAAATTTTGACGCACATTCGGCGCAGACGGAGTATAAATATGCCCCTTAGAGGCAGATGTATCATGCATTTTTGCATTCCTCGATCAGGCCTTTTGCTACCGCAAAAAAATGCATTTTGGTATGTATGAATTCCACTTAGCGATTTGGTAACATGCTACAATATCGCAATTTGGAATTGTGACTACACATCGATTCTGTTGCAAAACATTTGCTTTTTACCACCTACTTAAAGTAGTAACTTCAAGTACTTTAAGTATTTCAAGTGGTAACCCATTTGCAAATGGGAAGGGGTCACAAAGGGACCCTTTCCCCTTTGTGAATGCACGTGAAAATGTTTTTTTTTTAAGAGCAGGCAGTAGCAGGGAGCACTTTTAAAAACACTTTTCATTTTTCTTTTTAAAACGCATCCCATTTTCCTTTAAGGAAAACAGGCTGCATTTTTAAAAAAAAGATTGCTTTATTTAAAAGCAGTCACAGACATGGTGGTCGTTTCCTAATGGGTCTCAAACTGTGACCTACCTCATGAATATTAATGAGGTAGGTTGATTTGTGAGCCATTGTGAAATGCTAAATGAAACTCCTGGAGTTTCATTTATTCAAACAGCAATTATATAATTGCGATTTGCCGAATATCACAACTAGGTAATCCCTATTGCAAATATTGATACATCTGGCCCCAGATATATAAGGTCAAGACTTTTCAAGATATACAAGGTAAGTATATAGCAAAGACAGCATGTGGTGCCCCTTACGAGTCTTCAGCACTGAATGGAAGCAATGCAGCAGCTAAAGGTACCTCTAAAAGTGAGATTTGGTATGTGTCTGACAGCTCTGTGAAAGGTTTCATGACTCCGTCAGTCAGTATCTGATCTACTTCAAAGATACCCTTAAGACACCAGTCTGTTCATAAGAAGGGTTTACAGTCTATGGACACAGGGCATTGTTCCACTGTGGGGTCCTAGGATGTGTTAGCCTGCCTTCCTTCAAGAATTCATGTGCTGTTTTCCTGCCACTATGGGCCTCATTATGAGTTTGGTGGTCCAAGGACTGCCATGTTGGTAGCGTCCGTCAGACTGCCAACAGGCTGCCGGAGAAGACCGGCAAATTATGACTTAGGTGGTATTCCCCACGGAATACAGCTGAAGCACTGCCGACACTGCCAGTGCGGTAACACCGCCACCAATAAATGATGGCACCAGCAGGCTGGCTGGCAGAGACCATATTACCGTCAGACCAATTATGAGGGTGCACACCACCAGGATTTCTGCCGCGATCAAACCACCATAGAAATTTAGGTGGAAACAACTGTATAAAAGGAGAAACTCACCTTCAGGAAGCCATACCCTTACCTGTTACTGTTGTATATTGTTGAATTTTGTACATTTACAGACGCAAACAAAATAAACAATATGCCACTCTTGACAACTTTGCATCCCCTTGTCTATTACATAATATAAAAAAACAGCACACTCTTCATGTCTCTCTCAGCCACCAAGTCCACCGCCCACACACACAGACCCAACAAAATGCCTCCTAAACCTGCTGGAAGAGGATCAATTTATTGAAAAACAAGACTATTTTGACACTCACACAGTTATCACAACTAACAACACACCTGCTACAAGCTCAAAATATACTGCTACCCTTCTCCTAAGCAAAATAACACCGCCACTAGCACACCTTTTCTAAACAGCCAGCTCATAAATGCTCGGTCACTCTAAAAAAACAAGCACCACATTTACGACCTGCTCAGAGACACACAACCTGACTTACTATTTATAACAGAATCATGGTTGGGAGATTACATGGCCAGAGTGTTGCACGAAGCCCTTCCTCCAGACTATCAAACCATCACACAAAACCATATAGGCAATAGAGGAGGTGGACTAGCTATTATATTCAAACAGGAAATAAATCTCAGTAAAACAGACAACATTTCCATACAAGGTTATGAAGCCCTCCTCTCCAGATGCACCCTACTCCAACTTCCTCCTGTAACCTTCTTTTCCTTTACAGACCTCCACCTAACAATTCCACATTCCCAGACGCTTTTCTAGATACAGTCTCAAACCTCATTACATTATACTCAAACCTATGCATTCTTGGGGACCTAAAAATTTGGTCTGACAAACCCAATATGTCCCATCCAAAAGCTATCACCACTGGCCTAGTTGCATTGAACCTACATTAGATTGTACACAATCCCACACACATCGCTGGACACATCCTAGATGTCATTTTTGCTAGGCCTGAACTAGTTACCGTTCATAGCTCCACACCAATCACATGGTCAGACCACCATTTGATAACTTTCCAACATAAATCTCCACAAATCAACACACTCCACAAATACGTAGATACATGCCCAATCGACCTTGGAGCAAACTCAATTGTGATGGCTTAGAAACACAAATAACAGCCAACACAGATCTAGATACAATTAATTCTGTTCCAAAGCTTTATGAGTGGCTACAGGAAGCTTTTGATATCCTAATACCACTCAGAAAAGCTAAACACGACAGAAGAAAACCAACACCTTGGAGAAACACAGAACTTAAAAAGAGAAAGCAACAAATCAGAAAGTTGCAGTGGGCCTGGCTCAAAACCAACAACAGTCAAGACAAACTGCAGCTACACAAACTTAACAGAATATACAAATTATCAATCAAAAAAGATAAAAAAGGTACTATTCAGACAGGATTCAAAATGCTAAATCTGCCAAAGAATTTTATAAAATTCTAAATGAATTTCGAAAACCTACATGCATGGAACAAATTCGCAACTCTTTACACAACCAAGGCAGACACATTGGACTCCTATTTAAAACAGAAGAAAATCATCAGCACCAACCCCTTTCCTAAAATACCCTCTAAGAATAAACCAACCCAGCCTATACGGTCCTTCAAACAAATATCACAAGGTGAATTTATGGATTTTGTCAATCAAGCAGACCTTCCGGTTGCCCTTCTGACCCTTGCCCACCACACATCTTCAAGAGCGTTCTTTTATCTACTTCTGCTGCCACACCTGTAAGAAGAATCATCAACAACTCTTTAACTACAGGAACCTTTCCTGAAGACCTGAAAAAGGCATACATTAACCGTTATTAAAGAAAACAAACCTAGACCCGCAAGACCCCAACAACTACAGACCAATCACAAATGAACCTTTCCTGGGCAAACTGAGCATTCACCCAGATGTCACAATTAATTGAATACAATTCCATACTTTCAGACATCCAAACTGGATTCCGCCCAGGAAGAGGCACTGAATCAGCACTCATAGCAATCTGGGATGATCTTAAAAACACAGTCAACTGCAATGGAGTTGCTGCACTACTTCTCTTGTACCTCTGGGCTACCTTTGATATGGTTGACCATGACACCCTAATTCAAAGAATCCACGAAGCCAGCATAGAAGGGACTGCTCTCGACTGGATTACATCTTAACTTCAAAAAAGAACTAATATCATCTATTCGCCCCCCTTCTCGTCCAAACCCTACCTCACAAAAGCAGGGGTCCTACAAGGATCAATCATCTCACCTTTGCTTTTCAACATCTACATGATATCATTACCAGAACTGATCAATGATTTTCATTTCACATGATACAACTATGCAGGTGACACACAAATACTACTTAAATTAGAATGCCCCAAAAACCTTGGACACTCACTAATCCTAAATTAGTTCAGAGTCGTTGATCAGTGGATGACTTGGAGCCATCTTAATCTAAATGCCTCCAAAACAGAAATACTCATATGTGGTGAATGGAAAAATTATGACCCACTGTGCACCCGGCCTGACGATCTCAGACCACCTCCTCAATTATCCAAGGAAGTTAAAAACCTTAGAATCACCATGGACTCCAAGTTAACAATGAATGCCCAAGTGGACAAAATAGCACAAACAAGCTTCATCACCTTGAAGACTCTACAACGCATCCTGGATTTCCTCACACAAGGTGCAAACTACTATTTCGCTTGTACTATCCAAAACTGGATTATGCCAATGGCCTCTACCATGGATCTTCACTATCTATTATGAAAAAACTACAACATATTCAGAACTCTGCAGCCAGGCTACTATTACATGTAAAGCCACAAGCCCACATCTCCCCTGCCTTGAGAGCACTACACTGGTTACCAGTTGCCAGAAGAAGCTCCTTCAAACTGCTTTGTATCACCCACAAAGCTATACATGGAACAAGACCACTCTTTATCAGAAACAAAATAACCAAATACATTCAACAAAGAAACCTCTGCTAAAGATTGGCATCCCGCCTTAGAACACCACCATACAAGAAAAAGACTATAGGTGGTACATCCTTTTATGTTCAAGCAGCCAGACTATGGAATTCATTACCCCAACTATAAGAACCATAGATAACTATCTTGTCTTCAGAAAAATATTAAAGAATTGGCTCTTTCCTTCATAACCACCATATTCAAACACCTATGGACTGCATATGCCTATATTGATAAATATTTTGTATCTGTTTAAGTGTATATTCTAGTTATATATAGTTCTTTAGAAAATATGTATCGCTACTATGTCATGACAATAAACTACACACATACTCTTTAAACCTGTTTAACTAATGTATTATATTCATGGTTTAAATATGCATATGTATGTACATACTATTTTCCATAAGGAGGCATTGATTGGTATTTAAAGACTTCCATCTAAACAAATGTGCAGTTCAGTTTTAAGTTTTATTAAATCAGCCATTGCTATTAGGAATCAGTACGAACTAGTCGATGTACCCGTTTAATAACATAATTCTGATTATCTGTGATTTTATTTTGTTGATCGGGATCTTAATGTTTGTAAATTATTATATTCCCATGTAGAAGGATTGCGGGACACTTTTTGATATGCTTTGATAATTAGCCTTGCAACTTTAGTCGGATGAAGATGTTTGTATTTTGTCTTAACTTATAAGGATTGTATTTTAATAGTTATTTATATTTTATGTAACGTATATGCGCTTTTATGGCAAAATGCTGAATAAAGATCCTTTGACTGACTGACTGACTGACATATATGTGTGCATATGTGTGTATGTTCATGTGTGTATGTATGTGTGTGTGTGTGTGTATATATGTGTGTGTGTATGTTATTCTATGCTTAACATGTTCCTAGGTCATTGCATAACCCCTAGATAAGTTGTTATATTAGATACTTATGAATCCCTGCATTTTATATCACACTGTCTACCCATCACCATACATCATGTCTCTATCAATCTATCCTCCATTCCCACTCTGACTCTTCCCAAATCCATTCTACTACTTTCATCTCCTAAATAGCCCTGCCTAAGCTTTTCCCTCCTCTTCCACATCTAACTCACCCAAAACCTCACTTTACTACCATGATCTCCCAAACAAGCCTACTAAATTCTCCCTAATTTATCTCACCCTGCTACTATGATCTTCCCTCCTCCATCCCCCCTTTACTCATCCCAAGCCTAAATCCTATTACCATAAACTTCCAATTAACACTTCTGAATTCTTCCCTCCTCCACCCCTCCATTACTCCAGTCAATCCAACTAACAAATTCACATATCCGCTGCTCAAATTAACTCTTAATAATACTAAATCTGTACTCATATTTCCCTATACTAATCCACCACTAATTCCTTTTGGGTTATGGAGTAGCGTGCTACTTGCCAAAAAGCGCTTCAACACCTCGTCAGGTGTAGTAAGCGCAATATAAATAATATTACATTACAATTACAATACAATACTTATGCACAGCATAGGCCGAGTCTCACAGAAAATCATACAACAAAACAACACGTCACAACAACACCACACCCGCATAGTCAGAAACACATTGGCAATCACTCACAACAGACACTACCCAGGGAGACATCACATATACAACACAATGTACAATCAACAGGCAACAAACACAACACACAATGATACAATCATAAAACTTACCAATCGACACACACATCATAAACAGCACATCGTACCTATCATTCCATGAACAATGCATGCTCACTCACACAGTCAAAGCACACAAAGCCACACCCCACAACAACAAACATGTCACCCCAAATACCATACAATACCATAACAACAACATGTCTGCTACAAACACATGCCCATCACACCACACACACACAATCCCTGGGGGACAAAAGCACTGCATACACCATCAAATACTCCCCATACAATACAGGAAGTACAAGCACCACACGTACACAAATACTCACACACATCCAATATCAGCCAGGAACAACTTTAACCTAGAAAAGGGAAGGCAGGACAAAGATATTACCTGAAAACCAACAACGGGTTGGTATCTTTATATATTTGGAAGCAATAAACAGATAAATACTAGGCCATTAGCCAGTCCAAAATCCAAGCAATTGTACATTGCCAAAGGCACCCTATGGTGCCTCAACTTGACTCCTGACTGCCATATAACCTTCACAGGTAGAAGCATCAAGGGGGGCAGGCAGGCACCTCAGAGATGATCTGGGGGTGGTGGTGGGAGAGTATTGGGCTTAGGCTTGGCATTTGTGGTTTGGGATTTGGCTTGGGGGTTGTTTTGGACTTGGGGAGGATTGGGTCTTCTTGGGAGGGATAGACTACTTGGCGGGGGAGAGGTATGGGTACTTGCAAGGGGTAAGGGAGGCCTTGGAGGTGGAAGGGATAGCCTTGGGGAGGGAAACAGAACATTTAGTGGTTTCACGGGGGAGTAGGGAAAAGGTCAAACTTAGAAATAAAGGAATTCTTCCACACACTGGGCGGTCATAGCAAAAGGGTTTCGGTGTGGAGGGAGAGGGAGTGGTTGTGAGAGGTGTTGATGTGGATGCTTTGGGTGCGTACATGTGGGAGGTATGCATGTGGGTGGTTGGTTTCTGTTGGGTGGGTGAGTGAGGGCATTAATGTGCCTTGGGCCGAGGGGGGAGGAGGTACTGGAGAATGCCGTGGTGGATGGGTGACTGCCTTTTTGTGTGGTGACTGCAGGTATGGTGGATGTGCTGCATGTAATTGTGTCTGTGATTGCGGTGTCTGCAAGTATGGGGACTTAGGTGGATGTCTATGGGTCTGATGGGTGCCTTCTGCAGGTAGGATAGGTGTAGCAGCTGGATCCGTGAATGTTGGTGTGGTATCTGAACGTGTGTCAGGTGTGCTGTCTATGATGCTTGGGGTGGTGGGGGGATCAGGGTAGGTTTTGACTGTTACTGTGTGTGCATCTGAATGTTTCTTGTGTATATGCTGGTGGTGTGTTCTGTGGTGCTTTGGTTTGTCAGTGCTACCCTTGGATGTTTAGGCGGATGCATGCTTGTCTGTTTGTGTGCCTTGGCTGGGTCTGGAAAGGGGGGTTTGGGATTGGGAAGAGGAAGGTGTAGGGTGGACGGGAGAAAAATTATGACAGGCTGCCATCAGTGTGGAGGCCAGAGCCTGAAATGATCTGTAGGCCAGCCTGTGCACTGTGAATGCCCTACAGGAACGCATTACTCTGTTTTATCTGAGTTGCTAGTCCCTTGTTGGCATTCACAATGGTCTACTGACCCATAGAGAAATACCTGAGGAGGTCAATAGTCTCCTCACTGAGGGCAACAGGGTTAACAGGGGCTGGGGCAGAGTTGCCTCTGTCGAAGGAGATGCTCAACCTTTTGGGTGAGTGGTCACGGCCTATTGGGTGGGGAGCTACATGGAGGGCAGTGATAGAAAGGGGGGTGGTGGACAGAGATGGTGCTGGGTTGGTCCCAGATGGGTATGCCACCACTAGAGGAGGTTTCTGAGGAAGATGAAGTAGATCCTGTCTCCCTCATGGAAGTCCTCTCGTCCTCCGGGCCACTGGGTCTCTTGGTGTTGGTGTTCTCATGACTGGAGTTCAGATAGCCAGCAACTTCCCCACTCAAGTGTGCCCCATCTCCTTCGCCTGTCGATGCTGATGCTGGAAAACAGAAAGTGCGGTAAGGTCATCACATTCTTTACGTACCACTTACATAACACTGTACATATCAACAACATTACATCCAGTTGTACTACACCCCCAGGTAGAACCAGTTTTGTGCCAACATCATGTCACAACAAGATACAATGTATACCCTTACATAAAAACCTTGTCACACACCAGTTAAGCCACCTATCTCAAACCTACAATAACAACATATCAGTAGAGCTATCACACTAACCATTCCATAACAAGCTGACATAGCCACATAATACTGGGACCCTATCTACAACAACATAGCCAACCAATAGCCAAGCCATGGGATAGAGTGGTAATATTGGTTTGCACATATCACATCCACAAACTACACACCTACCAACATATTGACCTGATGTCATGTACCAGGCAAGGGACTATGGTGGTCATTACAACCCTGGCGGTCGGTGTTAAAGCGGCGGTAAAACCGCCAACAGGCCGGCGGTAAAAAAATTGGAATCACGACCGTGGTGGAAAACTGCCAACATAGACAGCCACTTTTACACTCTGACCGCCAAGGCGGTACAAACAAACACCGCAGCGGTAACCACCAACAGACAGGCGGAAGACAAGGTTCCGCCCACTGTATTACAACAGGCCAATCCGCCACCTTTTCCGGGGCGGATTCACCGCGAACAAAAACACGGCAGAAACAGGACTTGGAAGGGAAAACGCTCACCTCTACACACCCCGCGAGGAATCAGGACGCCATGGAACCCGAGCTCCAGATACTACCAGCCTTTATCTTCCTGCTTCTCTACCAGGAACAACAAAGACGGCGGCGAAGACCACGGTGAGTACTGCGCCCACGACACAGGGGAGGGGTGAGGGAAAAAAGAGTGACACACACACGCAACACGCAACATTCCCACCCCCACCCTCACCCACTACAACACACACACAAGTACATGTTGATACATTACATTAACAAACCCCAACCCCCCCTGGAAGAATGAAAGGACAAAAGGAAATGAGTTGAACCTTTGTAATCTATTCAAATACAGTAATCAAAAATATATACATATATATATCTTTACACTAGAAACAAATATATACACCAAAAATACAAGTCCAAGGTATTCCACCATCATAGTTCGTGGACCACTGGGCCCAAAATGCATGGGCGAGGCCCACACTCAATACCCGATCAAAACGGAGAGAACACTACTGGGGCATCAGATAGAAATACAACAGGCAGCTCAGGGGGAAGGAAAGGGGGGGCACCTCAGCCGGATGAATGCACAACGCCAGATCCACGAGGGGGCTCCATGCTCACTGCTTTATCCTGGGGAGTGCAAAGCCACAGTCTCTCAAGTCTCTCCGGTGGGTGGTTTGCCCACTGCTGCATCCTGGGGAGTGCAAAGCCACAGTTTCTCAAGTCTCTCCAGTGGGTGGTTTGCCCACAGCTTTATCCTGGGGAGTGCAAAGCCACAGTCTGTCAAGTCTCTCCAGTGGGTGGTTTGCCCACTGCTTTATCCTGGGGAATGCAAAGCCACAGTCTCTCAAGTCTCTCCAGTGGGTGGTTTGCCTACTGCTTTATCCTGGGGAGTGCAAAGCCACAGTCTCTCAAGTCTCTCTAGTGGGTGGTTGCCCACTGCTTTATCCTGGGGAGTGCAAAGCCACAGTCTCTCAAGTGGATGTCAATCTCCACTGGTTCTGGAGGGGGCCTTGTGCCCAGAGTGCTTCATCCTGCCAAGGACAGAGGTAGTGGATGTGATACTCCACTGGTTTTGGAGGGGGCTTTGTGCCCAGAGTGCTTCATCCTGCCAAGGACAGAGGTAGTGGATGTAAATCTCCACTGGTTCTGGAGGGGGCTTTGTGTCCAGGGTGCTTCATCCTGCCAAGGACAGAGGTAGTGGATGTAAATCTCCACTGGTTCTGGAGGGGGCTTTGTGTCCAGGGTGCTTCATCCTGCCAAGGACAGAGGTAGTGGATGTGTTACTCTACTGGTTCTGGAGGGGGCTTTGTGCCCAGAGTGCTTCATCCTGCCAAGGAAAGAGGTAGTGGATGAAAAACTCCACTGGTTCTGGAGGGGGCTTTGTGCCCAGAGTGCTTCATCCTGCCAAGGACAGAGGTAGTGGATGTGATACTCCACTGGTTCTGGAGGGGGCTTTGTGCCCAGAGTACTTCATCCTGCCAAGGACAGAAGTAGTGGATGTGATACTCCACTGGTTCTGGAGGGGGCTTTGTGCCCAGAGTGCTTCATCCTGCCAAGGACAGAGGTAGTGGGTGTAAATCTCCACTGGTTCTGGAGGGGGCTTTGTGTCCAGGGTGCTTCATCCTGCCAAGGACAGAGGTAGTGGATGTGATACCCCACTGGTTTTGGAGGGGGCTTTGTGCCCAGAGTGCTTCATCCTGCCAAGGACAGAGGTAGTGGATGTAAATCTCCACTGGTTCTGGAGGGGGCTTTGTGCCCAGAGTGCTTCATCCTACTCGTGGCGGCCTCAGTAGCGTCGGAAGCTTTGGCGCTCACTGGCCTGCTGTGCTTCTTGCGGCGGTGTCCTGTTCAGCGGTGCTGGTGGGGGTGGTGTCCTTGGCAGCGGTGCTTGTTGCGGTGGTGTCCTGTTCAGCGGTGCTGGTGGCGGCGGTGTCCTGTTCAGCGGTGCTGGTGGCGGCGGTGTCCTTAGCAGCGGTGCTTGTCGCGGCGGTATCGTGTTCAGCGGTGCTGGTGGCGGCGGTGTCCTGTGCTGGTGGCGGCGTTGTCCTGTTCAGCGGTGCTGGTGGCGGCGGTGTCCTTGGCAGCGGTGCTTGTTGCGGCGGTGTCCTGTTCAGCGGTGCTGGTGGCGGCGGTGTTCTGTTCAGCGGTGCTTGTGGCGGTCTTGTCAGCCGTGTAGGTTTTCACAGACTTGCCTGTTTTACTGTGCCCCTTCCCCACCTTGGATGGTGGTGCAGCTGTCTTCACACTCCCAACTGTACCCCTGGGAGAGGCTTTGGTGGAAGATGTTTTGCCTCTCTTCCACTGGGCACTGGACAACTTTTTGTGCTTTTGAGGTGGGGGACTGTCCGTGGTCTGGCTCCTTGGCACACTGGCTGCCCTGCTGCCTGGCACACTCCAGAAGCTGGTTACTACTGGCACCACTGTTCCCGCAGATGTGCCTGAGGCGCTGGGTTGTGACCTGGAAAGGCAGGCCCTAGGAGACTGAAGGGATGGGGGAGGTGAGGGGAAGAGGTCAAGGTTGGACAGGAAAAGTTTTTTGGACACACTGGGACGGATAGATGGAGGGGTTTTGGGAGTAGAGGAAGAGGAAGTGGTTGTTGGAGGTGTATGTTTGGTGACTTTGGGTGAAGGTTCATGGGCTGGAGGCTGTCATGAGGTGGATGGCTGTTGAGTGGATGTGTGGCTGCGTTTGTGTACCTTGGGAGGTGGGCTCACAGACACACTGGGAGAGGACAGAGGGGATGTGTGAATGGTAGTGGGGGTGGTGAGTGCGCGTGAGCGGCATGTGGTGGTGGGTGTGCTGGTGATGGAGGTAGTGGCTGAGGATGTAGTGCATGCAGGTGTGAGTGGAGACAAGACTGGGAGGGAGGAGGGAGACGAGGAGGAGGGGGACACAGTGGAGGCAGTGGCTGTTGGTATGTCTGCATGGGTATGATGCTTGCGTGAGTGCCTGTGGGATGTGTGGTGCTTATGTTTGCCTGAGCTTCCCTTGTGTGTTGAGGTGTGTGCATGCTGGTCTGATGGTGTGCTTGGGATAGGCTGAGGTACAGAGGTTTGGGTATGGGTGGAGGAAGTTGGAGAGGGGAGGCTAGAGACAGGGACAATGGCTGCCATCAATGCTGAGGCCAGAGTCTGAAAAGCTCGCTGTTGGGCTGCCTGACCAGAATGAATGCCTTCCAGGTATGCACTGGTCTGTTGCAACTGCCTCTCTACACCCTGGATTCCATTCAAAATGGTATACTGTCCAACAGTGAGGGCAGCAGGGCTGTCTGGGGCAGGGGCTGAGGTGCCTGGGGCGAAGGAGATGCCCACCCTCCTTGGTGAGCGGCCACGGGGCATACGCTGAGGGGCTGCTGGCAGGGCGCTGCTGGTAGGGGGGGTGGCAGCTGTATCTGTAGATGCGGGGGCACAGAGGGGACCGCCACCGCAAGGGAGCTCCCATCAGAGGAGGAGTCGGTGTCACTGGTCTCAGCTCCTGCCCCCGCCGTGGAGCTCCCCTCGCCCTCCGTCCCACTGGTGGCTTCTGACTCCGTTGTGTCGCCCTCCAGGGCAATGTGGGATGCAGCTCCCTCCTGCTCTGGTGGCACTGCTCCGCCACCTGATGATGCTAATGCACACAAGAACAGGGAGAGCACAAAAAGGGGGTGAAAGACAGAAGAAAGACATGTTGAGTGCATCCAATACCGCTACCGTTGGCGGACACTACAGACACAGAAGCCCCCTGCACTACGCTGTGCACTTAGAGTTCCCTAATTAATCACAGGGACATGGGTTACAAGGCCTATGCCCGACTGCTGCACACATGGAAGTCACAGGAGCCTGACTAGGTGTAGTTGGCTCTGAACACAGGTGGGGTGGGGTGCCACAGGACCAGCCTTAAGAAGGGACCTAGCCTACTAAACTCGCCCTTGGCTTAGGGGAACCCACAGCCAACCTCCCCCAACCAGACACCTACAATGCATGCTGAATCAGCAGAATGAGAGTGTACTCACCCCCTTGTGGCTGCTGTGATACCCTCAAGCACCCATCCAACTCCGGATACGCCTCCGCCAGGATCCGGACCATCAGGGGGGTCATGGTGCGACGGGCACCCCTCCCATGTTGGGAGGCCATCCCCAGCTGGGCCTCCGCCGTCTTCTTGCTCCAGGGGCGAATGTCCTCCCATCTTTTACGGCAGTGGGTGCTCCGTCTCTGGTGGACCCCCAGGGTCCGGACTTCCTTGGCGATGGCACGCCTCTTCTGGTGGGCGTTGACCTACAGAAATAGTACAGGGGAAAAGGAGACGATATAACCGTCCGCACCGTCACAGTCATTGGCCCGCATCCCTACCCTTGCCATGACGCACATGCACTCATCGTCGTATCATGCATGCCTCATTCTCCCCCTTCTATCTTTCATCAACACCACTCCAAACAGGCATTGCTCATACAGCATGCTCACAGTGTACTCACCTGTTTGTCTGGAGGACCGTAGAGTAGTGTGTACTGGGGGAAGACCCCATCCACTAGTTTCTCCAACTCCTCCGTGCTGAAGGCAGGGGCCCTTTCCCCAGACACACGAGCCATTGTCTCTTCCAGACTGAGGTCACAGCAGCACTTGCATTGTAGGTCCTCTCCTGTCGAAGATCAGGTATCAAGTGATTGAACAGAGAGAAAATGGCATTGACGTCCGCGGCGGTGCGTACGGTCACCGCCGGCGTACATCGTCATTGGCTCCTGGGACCCATAGGGGTCCAATGTTAACCAATGCAGGATTGCGCCGCGGTCTTTGACCGCCTACCGCGACGGTGTACAACGCCAGCGCAGTTACCTCATATCCCCTTGTCCCACATTAGAGGTCAGGCAGTCACCATTTCAAGGGGCCACATGGCATTAATTTTCACTGTGTCACACATATCTAGGCCTTGCTTAAACACTAATACAGCCATATGTCGATTTTCAAACATTTTCCGATAAAGTTGTGTTTACCTACCTCAGTGTTGGTTGACTCTCTGCTTGCTGTTCTCCTCCATAGAGCACGTCCGCTGGGGCAGGTGAGGAGATGGCGGCATCCTCCGGTGTACAGACCGCTGGTGAACCTGTCGACAATGGAGGAGCGGCATGTAATTATCACCTACAGACTTGATCGTACCACAATCCTGGAACTGTGTGCCCAGTTGGGGCCAGACCTGTTGTCAGCTATCCGCCATCCCACAGGAATCCCCCCTCTAGTGCAGGTGCTGTCAGTACTCCATTTCCTAGCAAGTGGGTCTTTTCAAACAACAGTGGCCATAGCATCAGGGATGTCCCAGCCTATTTTCTCCAACGTGTTGTCCAGAGTATTGTCTGCCCTGCTGAAACACATGTGCAGCTACATCATTTTCCCTCAGGTGGAGGATTTGCCTACAGTGAAAGGTGACTTCTATGCCCTGGGACATAACCCCAACATCATTGGTGCCATTGATGGGACACATGTGGCCCTTGTCCCCCCCACGCAGGAGTGAACAGGTGTACAAAAACCGGAAGAGTTACCATTCTATGAATGTGCAGATGGTGTGTTTGGCCGACAAGTACATCTCCCATGTAAATGCCAAATTTCCTGGCTCAGTGCATGACGCTTACATTCTGCGGAATAGTAGCATCCCTTATGTGATGGGGCAACTCCAGAGGCACTGTGTGTGGCTATTAGGTGAGGATATGGACCCAGTACAGTGTGACTAGGTGTCTGGGTATGGGGATGTCCCTAAGACTTTGTGTGTGTCTAACAGTTGTCCCTCGTCATTTGCAGGTGACTCTGGTTACCCCAACCTGTCATGGCTACTGACCCCAGTGAGGAATCCCAGGACAAGGGCAGAGGAATAATACAATGAGG
The DNA here is from genome assembly GCF_031143425.1 of Pleurodeles waltl. Classification (NCBI taxonomy): domain Eukaryota; kingdom Metazoa; phylum Chordata; class Amphibia; order Caudata; family Salamandridae; genus Pleurodeles; species Pleurodeles waltl. Next base: position 1,083,903,299 of record NC_090440.1, on the reverse strand, counting down.
CCCATGGGCGGACTAGGAGGATTATAGAGAGGACCTTCGGCCTCCTGAAGGCCAGGTTCCGATGCCTCCATATGACAGGTGGTTCCCTATTCTACTCACCAAAGAAGGTGTGCCAGATCATCGTGGCCTGCTGTATGCTTCACAACTTGGCTTTGCGACGACAGGTGCCTTTTCTGCAGGAGGATGGTCCAGATAGAGGTGTTGTGGCAGCTGTGGAGCCTGTGGACAGTGAAGACGAGGAAGCAGAAGAAGAGGACATAGACAACAGGAACACGGTGATCAAGCAATACTTCCTGTGAGACACAGGTAAGAAGACAACACTGAGAGAAAAACTATATGGGGATGCCCTAATAGAGTAACAGTAGCTCAATCAGGGAAAAATACAGTTAAGAGAAACTACAACTTGAGCTACCTAAATAATATAATATCTGAAGTAACAGATACACTTCAGAGAAAAAGCCTTATAAGGACTGATAAATATCCATTGATAATTCAAAGTCGTATGAGAAAACAATATGCAGCTGCTGAAAGAATTAAAGGAATGACAAAAGATAACAGGGAACTAAATCTCAACTGAACACATTTTAATGAAGCAATATAACAAAACACGAGGAATCAAGAAATATAATACATGTATGGAAATATATATGACGTTAAACTTCTAAATCAGGCACACCACAATCAAACTAGACGACAAAGAATGGATAAGAAAGACATATGAGGTAAATGAAAAAACAATTAACATATAAATCTACATGAATAAACTAACGTGTCTGAAATACAGTACATACAAACATGTAAAGATTGTTTCCAACAATACATAAATGTACATTGATATCATACTGATAAATAAATATATATATATATATAGATTGATGTTTAGAAAAAATTAAATTAGAGTGGTGTTGAGACAGGGATACTCTTAGGGAACCAAAGGCCTACGCGCGTTTCGGTGTTCCTATTGGTTATAGGTCACCTTCTTCAGGGCCAATCCCCTTAATAACAAACAACAAAGTTCATTTCAGCAACCAATGTTCTAATTATTTTTTCATTAAATACTTGGTACGCTGGAATCTTGTAGTCATGTCATCTAGTAAGGAAGAGAGAAAGATAAAGAATAGTATATTTTTATAGATTTGTTTGCTTTCTTTCAATCAATTATTTTATTTCATTTTAATACCGTGTGCAGATATATGTGTCTTCATATAAAATTATATAGTAGACGTGCCCATTATCAGTTTAGAATATAAATTGAAACGTGTTCAAATTTAAAGTCTAGTAATCGAAAAGATTGTTTATTTACAGATTACAAGTAAGAGAATAAAGATAGTGAAATAATTATATTAATTATATTAATTAATAAAATCATTAAAATGTATTAGTATATATATATTAGGTCAAGATTAATGAAATAGTAACTTGTGCTATAGTACTTAAAATTATTATTATTATATTATATCCCAAGCTTATAAACACATGCATCAGTGCATATTAGAAAAGTGGTACCATTCCATAGATAGTTGTTTATTTGCTTACTGAAGTAATATATAGTAGTAAATCCTTGAATCAAGGATTGGACATACCATGAGCTCTGAACATTGCTCGATTTACTACTATATATTACTTCAGTAAGCAAATAAACAACTATCTATGGAATGGTACCACTTTTCTAATATGCACTGATGCATGTGTTTATAAGCTTGGGATATAATATAATAATAATAATTTTAAGTACTATAGCACAAGTTACTATTTCATTAATCTTGACCTAATATATATATACTAATACATTTTAATGATTTTATTAATTAATATAATTAATATAATTATTTCACTATCTTTATTCTCTTACTTGTAATCTGTAAATAAACAATCTTTTCGATTACTAGACTTTAAATTTGAACACGTTTCAATTTATATTCTAAACTGATAATGGGCACGTCTACTATATAATTTTATATGAAGACACATATATCTGCACACGGTATTAAAATGAAATAAAATAATTGATTGAAAGAAAGCAAACAAATCTATAAAAATATACTATTCTTTATCTTTCTCTCTTCCTTACTAGATGACATGACTACAAGATTCCAGCGTACCAAGTATTTAATGAAAAAATAATTAGAACATTGGTTGCTGAAATGAACTTTGTTGTTTGTTATTAAGGGGATTGGCCCTGAAGAAGGTGACCTATAACCAACAGGAACACCGAAACGCGCGTAGGCCTTTGGTTCCCTAAGAGTATCCCTGTCTCAACACCACTCTAATTTAATTTTTTCTAAACATCAATCTATATATATATATATATTTATTTATCAGTATGATATCAATGTACATTTATGTATTGTTGGAAACAATCTTTACATGTTTGTATGTACTGTATTTCAGACACGTTAGTTTATTCATGTAGATTTATATGTTAATTGTTTTTTCATTTACCTCACATGTCTTTCTTATCCATTCTTTGTCGTCTAGTTTGATTGTGGTGTGCCTGATTTAGAAGTTTAACGTCATATATATTTCCATACATGTATTATATTTCTTGATTCCTCGTGTTTTGTTATATTGCTTCATTAAAATGTGTTCAGTTGAGATTTAGTTCCCTGTTATCTTTTGTCATTCCTTTAATTCTTTCAGCAGCTGCATATTGTTTTCTCATACGACTTTGAATTATCAATGGATATTTATCAGTCCTTATAAGGCTTTTTCTCTGAAGTGTATCTGTTACTTCAGATATTATATTATTTAGGTAGCTCACGTTGTAGTTTCTCTTAAGAAGACAACACTGCCTGCTACATCTGATTTAATTCTTCTACCTCTCATCTGTCTGTCATTTTCACCCAGTGTATGGACACTCAGTTGTCACTTTCCCTTTCGAATTCATAGATGTGGGTCCCACTGTGTGACCTCTGCTTTGTTTCCGCATGGACTAAAGCTGTGTGACATAGGTGTGTTGGAATTACATTGGATATAGCATTTTGCCACAGTTATTGCTAATACACATTTTCGAAAGCACAGACTGACTCCAGATTGTTTTGTGATTTAAGGGTGTTTATTTAAGTGCTAAATAGTGGAGTTGGTTGTAAAATGGTCAGGGTTGATGGTGGAGGAATGTCCATGTCTGAGTCCAGTCTATTAGTCTCACAGGTGCATTGTCCAAAGGGGCATAGGAAGTGGAGCTAGGGCAGTTTAAGTATGGACAGGGTGACAAAGTGGGACAGAAGGATGACAATCAGGGTGGTCTCATTTCTTGGCGGGGGGTCTTGGAATTGTTCTCTGTCTTTGTCCTGGGTCTCAGGGACCGCTTGCGGGGTGGTTCTCCATCTGCAGGGGGTGGGGTGCTGGTGTTGTGGTCCTGTGGCGGTGCCTCCTGTCCACTAGCGCCGGCGGAGGTGGTGGGCAGTTCATCGTCCAGGCTAGTGTCAGGGACCCCTTGTTGTGCCACAGTGTCCCTCCTGGTGTTCACAAGTTCCTTCAGCACCCCTACAATGGTGCCCAGGGTGGAATTGATGGATTTGAGTTCCTCCCTAAACCCCAAATAATGTTCCTCCTGCAGTCGCTGGGTCTCCTGAAACTTGGCCAGTACCGTTGCCATCGTCTCCTGGGAATGGTGGTAGGCTCCCATGATGTTGGAGAGGGCCTCGTGGAGAGTGGGTTCCCTGGGCCTGTCCTCCCCCTGTCGCACAGCAGCCCTCCCAGTTCCCCTGTTTCCCTGTGCCTCTGTCCCCTGAACTGTGTGCCCACTACCACTGCCCCCAGGTCCCTGGTGTTGTTGGGGTGGTGGGTTAGCCTGGGTTCCCTGTAGTGGTGGACACACTGTTGCTTGACATGTCCTGGGGACAGAGGTATGGACCTGCTGGGGGGGTGCTGTGCTGGTGTTTCCAGAGGGGGGAAGCTCTGTAGTGGCCTGTGTCAATGTGAGGGGAACCTACTGTCCCGAGGTCCCAGATGGGCCGGTCTGGTCATCTAGATCCAGTTGGACTGAGCTGCTGTCATCACTGTGGGCCTCTTCTGTGGGTGGAGTGGACATGTCTGGACCCTCCTGTCCGGTGACGTTTGGTAGGAGTCCTGCAGGAGTGTAAAGGCATGATTATTGCACCTGTGTGTGCCATGGTGTGCAATGGGTGGGTCACCCTGTACTCCAGTGCTTCCATTCTTGTGTTGGACCTTCTGTGATAACGGTTTAGGGGGGGGTATGGGTATGTGCAGTAGACATGCTTTGGTGATGGGTGTCCATGCTTTGGTGTTACATGCAGGGCTTGGGTTTGGGATGTGTGGTTTGTGATAGTGGGACATGTGTGAGGAGTTGGAGTGATGGGGGTGAGGGCGAGGGTGGGGGTATGTGATAGCATGCAGGTGGGTGGGGGATGAAGTAGTTTAAGGTTTGACTTACCAGAGACCATTCCTACAGCTACTCCTGCGAGGCCCTCAGGATGCAGTATAGCCAAGACCTGCTCCTCCCATGTTGTGAGTTCTGGGGGAGGGGGTAGGGGTCCGCCTCCAGTCCTCTGAACTGCAATCTGGTGTCTTGAGACCACGGAACGCACCTTCCCCCGTAGGTCATTCCACCTCTTCCTGATGCCATCCCTAGTTCTTGGGTGCTGTCCCACTGCGTTGACCCTGTCCACGATTCTGCGCCATAGCTCCATCTTCCTAGCTATGGTGGTGTGCTGCACCTGTGATCCGAATAGCTGTGGCTCTACCCTGATGATTTCCTCCACCATAACCCTGAGTTCATCCTCAGAAAACCTGGGGTGTCTTTGCGTGCCATGGGGTGGTGTGGGCGATGTGTGGGGTGGTGTGTGTTGTGATGTGTGGGGTGATATTTAGAGGTGTGTTGTGTGAGGTGTGTGGATGTTGTTTGAGTGATGGTGTTGAGTGCCTGTGGATGCTATTGTTCTTTCTGGTGGTGTCTCTCTCTGGCCTTCTGTCGCAATTGTTGTTGTAGGGGTTTGTGGGTGATGTGGGTATGTGTTTTAAAGTGTATTGGGTGTGTGGGAGTGGTGTGTGTATGTGTATCAGGTGTGTGTATTTTGAATTGTCCAATGTGGTAGTGTTTTGTAAATGTGTGTGTATTTTGAGCACGGCGGTGTACCGCCAATGGAATACCGCAGTTGTAAGACAGCCGCGTGGATTCGTGGGTCGTGATAGTGTGGGCGTATTCCTTTTGGCGTGACGGTGGAGGTTTTGTTATTGCCAGTTTATCACTGACCTTTGGTGTGGTGGACTTGTGTGGGTGTCTAGATTTTGGCGGATTCCGAGCTGTGGGTCATAATGGCTGTGGCGGAATTCCGCGGCGGTGTGTTGGAGGTCTTCTGCACAGCGGTAAGCAGCTTTTACCGCCAATGTTGTAATTACCCCCTATATCATTTGCTAAACTCAAGACAGCATGTTGGATACAAGCCATAACCAGTTCATGTCATTAGATTCACAGCCTTCACAATGGGAATCAGCAAACATGTAACTCCTCAAATTGGCAAGTAGAAATTTGGAGTTTGATAGAGTCAGAACACATGTCACCAACAGAATGTACCAATAGTGATGTAGCAAAGGATGATACAAACTTTGTGGACCATTTCATTTAAGTCATTGCCCTCCTATAAACAAAGTATTTCACACTTTAAGGGCCTATTTAGCCCTGAGCATTTACCCACAAACAACCACAGGTAGTATTACAACTCTTTCAATGCAATGGACACCTGTCATGTGCATGAAAGTGACACGTAGTTCAACGTATTATACTATTATTCCATCAATAGCCCAAAGACTGAGTGGCAGCATCACCATTCATACATCAGACATGACTACCCTTACATCTGATTGTTTAAAAATAAGAGACACAAACCACATCTGAGGCTTCATGATTGGGACATACACCTTGATGCAAGCCAAATTCCTGAATACACATACCATTCCAACAACATATGCATGCAAACTCCCAGAATTGCACCAAAGTGTAATCAGTGCAAACAAAATGTTTCCATACAAAAAGTATTCAAACCATATCCAAAATAGCAAAAGAAGATATTTTTAAGACACATTACAAGTATGAATTTAGACAGATCCTTACAATATACACATGATGTTGGCAAAAACCTGTTCTGATGGTAACTCTAAAGAAGAGGTATTGGACTATTAATCATGCCTACAACACTATGGCGAAGGAAATAGCTGTGCAGCCATTTCCCATCTGCAGAACATGAGCATGTCACTATTATTCATAGCTCTGATATCAATGTATGTGATCCTAGAGGAGTCTAGCAGTATCCCCATGATAACCTGCATGTTGGATGTCTACTCAGATGACACATGACAAAGGCATATGTGCATCCAACACATACCAAAGGGGTTCACCTTGTAACTGCTCAGATTAAGGTATGCAAGTATGGCATGTGAAATGTCAGATGGACATCACAGTCTCACATGATGCTGTCACTCAGCAGGAACCTTATGAAAAGTATGGATGACTTTAACTTGTCTAACTTGATGTTGCACAAAGATATGGATCAAGAGACATTGTAATAGACAGAGGGTAGAGACTTGGACAACTTACCATCATGATATTGGCAGTATAGATCTGCAGGTGGGAAGGAACAGCCAGCAGGGTATGAAAAGCAGCATGGTGGTGCACATATGACACAGTCACATGTGCATCATCCTATGCTTCTCTACAGCGGGGACATCATAGGTAGGTTATTCCTATGAAAAAATGGAATTTGCTCACTTATGTAACAATGTTGATGACTGTACATCTATGTGTTTCTTTGATAATTTTAAACCCTTTGCACTCACCACATTGTCACAGCTTAGAGTCTTTCCCATCTTCCACTAACCTGATAAGTTGAGTTTGTACTTACCCCCTCAGGGCAAGCCACCGCCAATATGTGGGCTATTAGGGGGTCAAGGTCAGATGGGCACCACGTCCTCCTTGGTAGGACATCCCCAGCTGGGCCTCTGCGGTCTTCTGGGCCCAACATCCAAGTCCTCTCACCTTTTCCGACAGTGGGTGCTCCACCGGCTGTCCACCACAGGGTCTGCACTTTCTTGGCGATAGCACACCAAATCCCCTTCTTCTGATGGGTGTTGACCTACATGGATGACACAAACAAAAGGAAAATGTCATGTACACATTCACCATAACAAAACAAGCAGGGTGAAAATACAAGTAAGTGCAAGTAGCCATACGCAGACTTCCTTCAATATCCCCTTCTATGTGGAATGACCATCTGTAGTCAGGCCATGTGTGACGTTGAGAGAGGCATACAACATGCATATCCAGCACCAGGTGTTGGCTGCAAACATATGACTAGACCACAAGCATGTCTCTGAACATGGTATATCTGTCCAAGTAGTTTTCACACCACCTTCAAATATAATGTAATACAGTTTGTAGGTGTCTTAGGGTATGTACATCACACACTCCCTACTATGTAACAAAACTCAAATTCTGTATATCAACATGTGCACATGTCCAACAACCCACACATATGACCTCATTCCTTCATTGAACCACATTTCCAGAACATCATCATAACTCAGCGCCTCAAACTTTGGTGTTGCTATGCACTTACCTGTAATGCTGGTGCACCATAGAGCTGTTCATACAGGGGTCGGACCTCCTCTACAAGCTTTCCAGCTCATCAGGTGAGAAGGCAGGGGCCTTATCACCAGTAATACGTGGCATGATTGTTCCCAGAGGCAGTACAGGTCGTGGAGGTCTTGCTGGCAGCAGTGTCAGGAGTCAAGTGAGGGATGAAGTTTGAGATGGCCGTCACATCAGCCACGTACATGCCCGTCACTGCCGTTGGACGTCGCCATTGACCCAAGTCCACCAAAGGCAGCAATGTGTTCCAATTGCAATGTCCACCACGGTTGTATCTGCCCACCACCATGACGACATCCGCCAGTGGAGTTAGGTTACTTCCTAATGTCCAGTACAGTAGGTCAGGCAGCTGTCATTTGAAGGCTCATAGAAGAACGATAAGGTTTAGAAAGGTGCTTCACTAACTGTGAAACGTATCTACAAGATATATCTAGAGTTATGTATGAAGTAGTATTGTCAGCAGAGTAATGGAAATCTGTAAATGGTATGGGTGTACCAAATATGTGCAACATGTTAATAAGTTAATGCCTCATTCACTTTCAGTGACATGTTTCTCCATTTAAAGTACATGATAGGTGTTAGGGGATCTGAATTCAGTTATGAACCAAATGTTGCATAGGTATATGCTGACTACAACTTTTTCTCAGTTTCATGCGTCAAAAAGTAGCATTATATGTGACGTTGGTGTGATCATACTTATGCTGTACAGATTGTGTGACACACATATATTCTGGTGTTCTCCACATAGTTATCCTGGCATGAGAAAAGCAAGACAATGTCCAGTATACTGTCCACTAGCAGACCTGCAGAACATGGAGGAGTGACATGTGATTTGAATCTTCCTACTGGATAGGCAGACAATCATTGATCTCTGTCGTCAGTTGGAGCCAGATCTGGTCTTCCATTTGTAATCCCAATAGCATACCTCCCATTGTACAAGTCATGTTAGTGCTGCACTTCCTGGCCACTGGGTCCTTTCAAATACAGTGGCCCTAACTGCAGGGATGTCTCAGCCAATGTTCAGTCTGGTCTTGAAGGCTGTACTGTCGGATTGTTGAAACACCTGGACAGCTACATCAGATTTCCACAACGTGAAGATTTGGCCCATGTAAAGGCTGATTTATATGCTTTAGGACACATTCCACATTTGGTGGGAGCCATAGATGGCACCCATGTAGCCTTGGTTTCCCCAAATGCCAATGAACAGGTGTATATGAACAGGAAAAACTTCTACTCCATCAATGTCCAAGTGGTCTGTTTGGCTGACCTCTACATTTCACATGTTTGTGCACAGTATCCAGGTTCAGACCATGATTCCTTCATCATGCGGAACAGCAATAGCCCACTGCTGATGACATAACTATAAACAGAGAGGTCCTGGCTGGTTGTAAGTCACTTATGTCATGTGTGTCTGTAACTTATGTCTGCTACCAGATATGTGGATGTCCATGGTCTATGTGAGGCTTGTAGTAACTATTCATCACAGGGGACTCTGGCTACTCAAAGCCTCCTTGGCTGTTGACGCCAGTGAGGTACCCAACCACACCAGGAGATGTCCGCTTCAATAAGGCCCAAGGAAGAACAAGGTATGTCATGGAGTGGACTTTTGGGCTCCTAACGGCAAGATTTAGCTGCATCGATCCCTCCTCTACTCATCCAACAAAATATGTCAAATTATTGGTGCCTGCTGCATGCTCCACAAACTCGCCCTGAGACATCAGATACCATTTATACCAGATATGTGTGAACCAGTAGATCCTGTGTGTGGAAATGCAGATTTGCCAAGTGACGATGAGCATGATGAGGATGAAGCTGGAGACATCAGGGCTGATCTCATCAATCAGTACTTCATCTGACTTAACTTATGTGATGTGATGTAATTAAAGTGAATCAGTGGGGAATAGGTGAGGTTAGGAATGCCTGATAAGGTTCTTAGTGTGACCATCAGAGAGATCATAGGTGGCTCCAAAGCCCATGACTCAGATATGCATGCAGATTGTTACATGGAGTTGTGTACAGACATGTGATAAACATAGTCTAAGTTTTACACAATCAAAGTTACATTTGTATTTGTAAATTGACTGTGTTATGTATATGCATCAATGTAACTTGTACCTTATCTTTGTCATTTACAGATTTCAGATTGCCTTTTCGGCTCATCCTCATTTGGCAGTATCAGACAGTGTCACCGGCAGATGGGATTTGCAGACTGACATGTGAAGTGAACATGGATTGAAGCAGGTACTGTCGGGCATGAAATTAGTAGTGTGTGAGGTCTATTCCCAGACTGTCAGGATAGTGGGATGGTAGTGTCCTATTCCACACTAAAGACCTGTTTGGTATTGGAGGTGGGGCCAGAGGTGCCATGTCTGTGTTCATTTGTCTCATAAGCTTGTCATAAGGTGGTATCCATAGTTTTTGTTAGATAAGAGCTAACTTGCATGTAGCTATCACTGTGCTTCCTCTTCGCAGACCAATGTGCATGTGTCTGAAAACTGACATAGGTGGATGGCAAGCCTGATCACGGTAAATGGAAGGTTCCATGACTTGGGACATTAGTACGGACCTCTGTCTGTTTCATGGGTTCTGTTAATTTGGAAAGCATGGTATGGTTGTGTGATAAGGCTTTAGCTGATGATACATTGAATCAATATTTTTGCCTCCTGGAATAGTGACAGACTGACATGTCTCTAAATTCAGTAGTCTATGGGTTGGGGGTGTATGACACCTATGCTGATACACTGAAGTTAGCAGAAGTACTTCTCTTTGCGATAACTGGCATTCTCTCTATCTATATGTGTGAAAGTGCAATACAAGTGATTTGAGTAATGTCTCATATAATTAGTCAATACAATATCTGGCCTGTTCATACAGTACATGTGTGATGACAAAGGCTTTACATTTGAGAGAAACATTTTTGTGCAAGAGTTGTCATACATGACAGTTGTATATGGTTGTATAAAAAAAACCCTAACACATGATCTGTGGTTAAGTGGTATTTGTCAGGGAGCGCATAGCTAATTGAGTGAAATTAACACAAATAACACAAAGTAAACAGTGAATGGTTCAGTCATGGTGGATGACATCATCAGGGTAGCTGCTACACCATTTAGAAAAAGTTCAGTGTCCTTGTACCATTGAAGAATGGAGATAGGTTTCAGAACAGTCAACAGGATGTATCTGTGCCACACAAGGGGAACCAATCAGGAGAGGTTCACTTCCTGGCAGTAGTTTTGGTCTTGGTATCTGCTCCTCCAAGATGTTTGGGGGGCATCCACATGTGGGGGGTTCTTCAGCTACAGAGGGTGGGGTGCCTGAGGTATATCCTTCACCTGGCAGGGCCTCCATTCCACTAGCTGCCTCAGATGTAGAAGGGTGTGATGTTTCATTGCTAGTGGAGGAGGCTAGATGTTGGGTACAAAACCTACTCAGGGTGGTATTCAGGTCTTTCAGCTTCTCAGCAATGAAAGCCAGGTGGACATGTTGGGCCTGCCACTGCTGAATGACTTCCTGGTGTGTGTCCCTCTGCAGCTATCTGATCTCCCCTATCACAGTAAGTACCTTTCCCATCATGCCTTGGGATTGTTGGTAAGGTTCCAATACTTGGGAAATGGTTTCCTGGCCTATTGTGTCCCTTGGAGCCTCCATCCTCTGACCCACACCATCTTTCCCACGCATCCTACCCTCATGTGCCCCTGCTACAGTTTGCCCACTCCTTCTGGTGACAGGTACATCATTGTCTGGATTTACAACAGGAGACTGAGGTACCTGTACTGGGGGGCACACAATGGAAGACACTGGCCTTGGGACACAGGTTTGGGGGTGAATGGTTGACTGTGATGTGGATGCAACAGAGCTGGGAGGAGTCGATGTGGGCAGGGTGAGGCTCACAGTTGTTGGCTGACCAGATGTTCCTGATGGGCCAGCTTCGTTCTCATTGTCCAAACACCCAGGGATGTTTTCCTCACTGGGGCCTTCATCCAGAAGGGTAGGCTCAGTGTCTGGTGTCCTCTGCAGGGTAAGAATGGCAAGGTTAACTGTAGAAGTAGAACACACAGTTGGTGTAAGTAATGCATCAAGTGATATATACGTTTCACAACAAGACATGCTATGTGACATGCACACGAAGCCCTTACATGATCACCTGATATGACAATGACAGCTGCTTCAAAATCGGGTTTACAGCTACGTGGGACATGAAGATTTCCTATTGCATACACCATGCTCCAAGCTCTTGGAGTACCTTGGTGGTTTGATGACTGATCATTGACTCATACCTGGTCTGAGAAAAGGCATGACCATGTGCAGTTATCTCCTAGTAAGGTGTATGGCATCATCACTGAGTCAAGTAACAGCTGCACAATGTACAATGGTAACACAGTTAGCCAACAGTATGGGAGTTCCCATTTAACCTGGGCCTCTGTATGGGTGTACAGCAAGTGAGTACATGAAATTGTTTGGATGGTAATTTCAAAGGCCAGTTTGGTAGGGAACACAGTTGTAGCTGTGTTTTGCTTATAATAGTACTGGCCCATAGCATTGCCACAGACTGTGCAATTGTGTAGCATTCAGATGGGTTTTATTGATTGTTAGTTTAACATGCAAGGCAATTTATTTTGTTTTCTAACAGGTGGAACGGTGCCTTCTGGAAGTTGTATTGCTGTCAGTCCCTGTACTTTACATGCCATACACAAACACTGTGGCCTCAGGTGAAATTAGTTCACATGTGGCATGCCAGAGAGTGGTATTTAGACATTTGGACACAGGGTGGTAGGTGATTTGGTCATTGAGGTTAGGAAAGGTGATCAGTGCGCATGCAAGACAAAACTGTTTGGTGACATTGGTATAGTGACTTACCCAACTCCACTCCTCCAGGTATTTCTGTCAGACCTATTCCTCCCATGATGTGAATTGCGGGGGACGAGGTGGGGGTCTACTGCCAGTATTATGGACCACCAGCTGGTGCCTTGATGCCATGGAATCTACCTTCCCCCTGAGGCCCTTCCACCTCTCCCTGATGTCTACCCTTGTGCGTGGCGTGAATAGCTGCCTACAGAATTCACCCTTTTGACTATCCTTTGCCACAACTCAATTTTTCTGGCTATTGATGTTTGCTGGACCTGTGCTCCAAAAAGGTATGGCTCCACTCTGATAACTTTTGTCCACCATGACCCTCAACCCATTATCAGTGAAATATGGATGTTTTTGTTGGGACATGGTAGTGGTAAATGAGACAGTGAGGTAGTGAGAATTGTGAGGAAAACAAAATATGTGATGAAGTGTGGGTGCTATGATGTGAGTGGGTGATGGTTGGTGTGTATTGTGTGGGTTATTAAATTGTGTGTTGTGCAGGTGTGGGATGAGTGCTGAGTGAAATGTTCAGGGGTGCCTATTGTGTGCTTTGTTATAATTTTCTTTTGCTTTTCTCTAGCTGTGTGTGGCATTCTGGTTGCAAAGTATTGTGGGGTGTGAAGTGGTGTGTTATATAGTGCTGTTTGTAGGTGTGTCGGTTGTGTTGATGTGTGTCAGGTGTGGGGTTTTCAAACTATCCAATGTGGTGTGGTGTCTATCTGAAGTGACCGCCGCGGTATGTACCGCCAATGATTTTCCGCCATGTTAGAACAGCTGTTGTAATTTGTGGATCGTAATATGATTGGAGGTTTTTTGGGGGGCTGTGGTGCTGGTGGGGGGACCGTCTCTTTCCCGCCTTGCAGTATCCTGGCGGTTTGGGAAATTTGGCTGGATTTTGGCAAACTTGGCTGTGTGACTCTTAATACGGCAGTCGGATCACTGCCAATATGGCGGTCTTTTGGCAGCCGCCACCGCGGCGTACTTGCCAAAAGACCACCAAACCCATAATGAAGCCCTATGTGTCTTCAAGAATATGGGATTGTGTGATCTGATGAAAATTTGGGGTCTGCATATACAGTAGAAGTAACAAGTGTTCCACTTTCTTATAAAGTCTGCATTCTATTTTAATGGTGATTGGGGGCTCAATATGGGAGTACAGGTGGTAGGCCATCTGGGAGAGGTGCTAAGCCCTGTAGTATGACTGGGCATGCAGGAGGCAAAGACCCCCAGAGGCCGTGGCTGTATGACGCTTGGATGCTGACAGCTGAGATAGAGTAGTATATCATACATATTGTAAAATTGTTGTATCAATCTGTTTCAAATAACTGACTCGTATCTGAAATGGAAGCATGCCAGACACATAGTTGAATCGAGGGGCAACCATCATATTGATAATTTGAACACTGGCCCATAGGGAGAGCCAAAAGACCTCCAGATGTTGATATCTGTTTTGCATTTTTTCCAGGAGTGGGAGGACATTGCCTGAAACCATGGTAGCAAAGTCAATATTAATTCTTATCATGAGATATTTCAGCCCCCTTGGAAGCCATCTCACTGGCATTTGCTAAAGTGAAGCCCGGTAGTGGTGGGCATTATGGGCAGCATTTCTGTTTTGTCCCAGTTAATCTTGTACCCAGAAAAGGAGGAGAAGTCTTCAATAAGCATCATCAATGCTGGCATTGAGGTCAAAGTGTTACTCAGCATCAGGAGCATATCGTCTGCATAGAGCAGAGGTGTGAGATTTCCAGCAGTAGTGGTTTCTCCAGCAATTGAGGTGGACAATTGTTTGGAAATGGCCATTGTTTCTAAGGCAAGGAGAAACAGCAGTGGTGAAACAGTGCAGTCCTGCCTCGGGCTGCATTTGACACTATATGGTCAGAGAGGAAGCCTTTGCAGAGGACCTGGGCAGTCTGGGTGGGATAAAGGCAGCACACCCTGCCTAGATCCAGTACTGAATTGTTGCGTAGTGTGAGAAAGATAAGGCAATTCAGCTCAATCAAACACCTTCTCAGCGTTCAGCAAGAGTAACAATTTGGCACCTATGTTTGCTTGGGATTGTAAAAGGATATACAGCAAGGAGCATAGGTGGTTGTGGGAAGAACAGCCTGGCAAAAATGCTACTTGATTTTCATGGATGAAAAGAGGGATCACTCTACCCAGTCTACTGGCCAGAACCTTGGCCAAGATTTTTGTAGGAGCCAAGCGGTAATCCAGGTTTGTTTTCTTCATCTTTATTTCCAAGTTGATAGTATAACAGCATACATAACCCCCAGCAAAGTATCAAGCCTCCATCTCTCCTCAACTGCTTACTCCTTCTGCCCCTCACCACTTCTGGAATCCCAGGATCCTAAGATTCCACTTTCTCAACATTCCCTCACTATGAGGCATGATCCTACACATCTTCCCCCTTTTGAATTACAACAATTACAACGATTATAATCACATTTAATATTCCAATAATTGGAAAAAAATAAAACAAAATAAAATGAATTAAAATGGAAAGAAATACAGGCAAGAATAATCACCTAGTATATTCTTAAGTAATATTATTATTATTATTATTATTTTTTTTTTACATGCAACAGTGTATAATTTCTATTACACATAATTCCCACTGCCGGCACATCGCAAGATAACATCATTATAGTCAGTGCAAATTGGATGGGATAGAGCGTATAACCATTACTTCTGTTTAACTATGAACAGATTCCCCATACTCCATTCTCTTCCATCTTCCAATTTGACTACAGAATTCTTTACAGAAATTACTTTTTGTGGCCTGTGAAATTTGCTGTCCCCCTTCCTTACCATTCCTACCTTCTTAACCGCTACAAGATCCCCACACTTCACCTCAGTAAATTTAACCCCTTTTCTTCCATCGTAACACATTTTATTCTTCTCCTGAGAACACCTAACTCTTGTTTGCAATTTCTCTTGATCAACACACACTTGCCGCTTCTCACTGATTCACCAAGGAGATTCCTTAGTACCCGGCTCCCTCCCTTTAAGAGCAATGAAAGGTGACACACCTGTCACAGAATGAGGTGTAATCCTGTGCGCCCATAACATATTGTTCAACTCATGTCTCCAGTTCAAACCATTAGCTAAGGACAATTGAATATTCTCCATTATGATTCTGTTCACCCTTTCTACTAAGCCATTTGCCTGGGGCTGACCCAACGCACCTTTCTCATGTTTTATCCTCAACCCATTTAGAAACGTGGTCATGGCAACAGAAACTAATTGTACACCGTTGTCTGTTACCAAAATTTTCGGAACTCCTTCCTCCAAAAATGAATCTCTAAGAAATTCAATTACTTTATCCGTAGTAATTTGCTCAGTGCACTTAATACGGAACCATTTACTGTAATAATCTACAAGTACCATGAGAAAGCGATTATTTTTTCCTAATCTTTCAATTGGCCCCACTAAATCAAATGCTAGCCTCTCCCATGGCGCCTTGGGAAATTGCAATTCGCCTAAAGGAGGTTCCCTCACAATCTTTGACTTGTCACTATTCCTACACGCCTGGCACTCTTCAACCACCTTCTCTACATCCCTGTCCATCCCAGGCCACCAGTAGAATTGCCGCAATCTTCTTTTAGTTGCACTCTTACCCAAATGTCCCTCATGCACAATTGTTACTAATCTCTTCCTCAATTTCGGTGGTGGTACTATTCTATTCCTTTTCAAAATCTTTTCCCCTTGTAGACTTAACTCATCCTTTACTGCCAAAAAACTCTTCAAATCTTCCTCCATCTGAAAATTTTGATCGACCACCAGCTCCTTTAACTTATTATATTCTGAGTCGTCTTTCACAGCTTCATCACATTCCACCTTACTTAAAGCCAATTCTCCATCAATCAAGAAGGCCTCCAATTGCACACTGCACATTTCATCACTTCCATCTCCATACCCCTCAATAGGTAGTCTAGATAGGCAATCTGCAACCACATTCTTCTCTCCCTTTACATATTCTACGTTAAAATTGAACTCAATAACAGACAATAACCACCTAGAAATCCTTGGAGTTAAACTACCTTCCAATCCTCGCCCACACTTGAAAATTTGCAATAGGGGTTTATGATCAGTTCTTAAAGTGAAAGGTATCCCCCATAAATAATACTTAAAATGGTTAATTCCCCAACAACAAGCCAAGGTTTCTTTTTCTATGGTAGAATATGTCCGTTCTGCCCCTTGCAATCACCACAAGGCGAAACCAATAATTTTTTCATCATTATCCTCAATCTGAATTCAAACTGCCCCCAATCCCACATTACCGGCATCGGTAAATATAATTGTCTTCCTCATCACATTAAAATGGCCTAAAGTTGGGGATCCCGCAATGGACACCTTAATCTGTTCAAATGCCTTTGCACAATTTTCATTCCACTCAAACACTGCTCCTTTTTTTAGTAAGATCCTCATGGGCTCTACACGTTCTGCAAAATTGTATACAAATTTCAAGCAATACTCTGCTAGCCCTAAAAATGACTTCAACTGGTCTTTATTAGTAGGACATGGGGCATTTTTAATTGCCTCCACTATACTTCTCTTTGGTTTAATGCCATCAGCTGAAATCTCATGTCCCAAGTAATTTACACTACTTTTCCTTAGTTGGCATTTCTCTTTTTTTACCGTCAAACCATAATCTTCAATCCTCTTCAACACTACCATCAGTAACTCATCATGATGGTCCAGTGACCTTCCTATCACAATTATATCATCTTGGAAACATAAGACATTATCGAGGTTTTTAAGAATATTCTGCATTATCCGTTGAAAGACAGCAGAAGCTGATGCCAAACCGAAAGGCATCCTACAATACCTATATGCTCCAAGAGGGGTCACAAAGGAAGTCAGAGGTCTAGATTCAGGATGTAAGTTGACTTGGTGATATGCAGCTGACATGTCTAATACACTAAATACCCTTCCACTACTCATTACGCTCAACATCTCGTTAATATTCGGAAGGGGTTGCCTATCTACCCAAATATTCTTGTTGAGGTCCCTCAAATCAATGCACAACCGCACCTTGTTCCCATCCTTGGGTGCCAAAACTATTGGTGCCAACCATTCGGACGACTCAATTGGCTCTATTATTTTCTGTTGAAGAAGTTTATCTAATTCATATTGTAATGGTTCTCTCATCAAAAAGGGAACTGGTCTTACTTTATGCACTATTGGGATAGCCTTCTTTTTCAAAATTATACAATGTGTAAATCCCTTCAATTTTCCGAGTTTGTAAGTGAAAACTCCAGAAAACTTAGACATTAAATTTTCAGACCATTGTTCATTGGAAACTAAATCATCCACATTGGCCGCTTGTTCCATAATCATAACCGGATTAGGGGCATTCGGGTCGAGCACTATATTTAAATCTTTTTGATGTCTCCATCCCAAAAGATCTGATCCTTCATTCGTCACATAAACTTTACCATAAACTCCATTCCCTTCAAACGCAATATCCATCCATTCCATTCCTATGATTTCTATTCTCTTGCCTCCATAACCAACCGCCTTCACATCAGTTTTAAACAAATCATCAACTTTTTTTTTTATGTGCCCTCAAAAGTCTCCCTAGAGATCAATGTGAAAAGACTACCCAAATCCACTAATACCTTCACTATTACAGAATCCATAAGCACATGGCAATGTGTTTTTTCTAATTTGTAAGAACTTTCACTCTTCCACCTTCCCACACCTTTAGGTTCTGCTAGAGATTGCTTTGTTTCACTAATCTCATAGATGGGTAATATGATTTCTTGGTGATTCTCATCTAAATTGTCAATAGATTTCACACTACTCATCACTTTCCCTTTGGACCTGCAAACTTTAGCCAAGTGTCCCTTCCTCCCACAGGACCTACATACTATGTTACGTGCAGTACACTTAGAACTGGATGCAATGTGACCTGAACACCCACATCTAAAACATATTGGGGGTTATTCCAACTTTGGAGGAGGTGGTAATCCGTCCCAAATGTGCCGGATTTACCACCAGCCGTATTACGAGTTCCATAGGATATAATGGACTCGTAATACGGCTGGTGGTATATCCGTCACTTTACCGTCTCTTTTGGGACGGATTACCACTTCCTCCAAAGTTGGAATAACCCCCATTATGTTGAAAGTCTTCCTATCACCCATTTTTCTTTCTGTATTGTCAACCGAAAATTCCTGTTTTTTCAATTTTACTTACTTCACTTCCATCGTTGATTTATCATCGATATCCTTCAATTGGGTGTTGGACTTTTCTATCTCCTTCATCAAAGTAGCCGTGTGTTCCATACTTCTGGCCACTTGAATACTTTCCTCCAACGTAGGATCCATTGATAACAACTTTTCCTTTACCTTCTTATTATTAGTACAACGTACTATTTGATCCCTAATCAAGGAGTCAGATAAATCATGAAAGTCACACGTGACTGCCAACCCTCTAAGAGTTGCCACAAATGACATAATGTCCTCATCCTGGCCTTGAACACGGGAGAAGTATTTATGACGCTCAAACACTGTGCTCAATTTTGGAGTGAAATGTTTCTCTAGCATCAATAAAGACATTTCATAAACATTAGTAGGATGACCATCTCCAGTGCCTAGAGGTATTTCAGGCAGGTCATCATAAATTCTTCTCCCTTCCGCTCCAAGATGGTGAAGCAGTATTGCTTGTTTCCTAACAGGGGTATATCTATCCCCCGCAATAGCCAACAAATAGGTGGAAACATATTTCGCCACCGTTTCCATGAAATTGAAGGTTCACCAGGTACTGGTAGAAAACAAGGTGGTGAAGACATATTTTGTTCTGCCATCCTGAAGGAGAAAAAAACAATAAACTACAATAATATACTAAAATAATAAATTAAAGTAATAAGTTAAAATAATAATCTAAAATAATAATTTAACACAACAACACTTTAGCTCAATGTTCATAATAATCCTTCTCCAACACTGTGTGCAAATAACAGTCCACTTTTTGTTTCTATTCTTGTTTCCTCTGTCCAATAGTCTTTCCACAGTGTTTATTATTCTATTTCACCCAATCGGTGTAAGCAGGACTTCAATAGATAAGTTGAACTCCATCAAAGAGGAAGCCGGCCGGCATAACTGTAATAAGGTAAGTCTTCTCTTATTTTTCTCTTTCCTTAATAATTTGCGTTAGTCCCGATTTATTCCTTGTAGCACGCGCGTCTGTCAAGTGTTGTGCTCGGTGCAGTGCGCGTGCCTCAACACGTGCACTGTTGATGTTTGAATTGATTGAATTCACACATGCGCGTGTAGCACGCGCATGTGTCAAGCGTTTAGCTCGATGCAGTGCGCGTTTGAATCGATCGGTTTCACATGTGCGTCTATACACGCACGCAAAGCTACTTAGCTGAAAAACGATCTCAGACACGAAGCAAAATTTACTTAGCCACACCACACCAAATCTTCTCTTCATATGTTCATAATTATATCAATCCTATTTAACTCCAATGTTCCCGATTCAGATCGAAGTTCGTTCAAACATACCAGTTCTTACAAATAACGTTAACACCCATAGAAAGTCTTTCCTTTGGATTACTGTTCTTCATAACATGAAAAGTACAACTTACTTAGGAAGCAGATACTTGTCTATATTCATTAATTAAGGTCTTCAAGTCTTGACGATATCCAGGGGTTGGGGGTTATAAGTAATTTCTGCCCCCTGCGCAGAATAACCCTCGTCACCAAATTATGTAGGAACCACGTGGTAATCCAGGTTCGTTTTCTTCATCTTTATTTCCAAGTTGATAGTATAACAGCATACATAACCCCAGCAAAGTATCAAGCCTCCATCTCTCCTTAACTGCTTACTCCTTCTGCCCCTCACCACTTCTGGAATCCCAGGATCCTAAGATTCCACTTTCTCAACATTCCCTCACTATGAGGCATGATCCTACAATTTTCATATCACAGTTCAAGAGGGAAATAGGGCAATATTCGGCACAATTACGTGGGTCCCTATCAGGCTTAAGAATGGGTGTAGAATGAGCTTGAATAAATTCCTCTTGCAAGAAGCCAGAAGTTGTAACCTCTGAGAACATTGATGTAAGAAGGGGTATGATGACTGAGTGATTTAGCAAAATTCAAGTGTGAACCATTCTCACCTGGGGCCTTACCTGTCACCTTCCACTTAGTAGCCTCCCCCACTTCTTCTGCAGTAATATCCTGTTCCAGCTTTTGCCACATAGGGATGAGAAGTATGGGCTGGAAAACAACGAATCCTCTCTTACAGTATGGTCAGGACACTCCAGAAAATAAAGATCAAAGTAAAAGGTGGCAAATTCATGTGCTATGATGTCCAGCCAGTACAACAAGGAGCCAGAGGGATCATGGACAACTGGAACTGCTGTCTTAGCCTCCGTTTGCCGTAACTGTAGAGCGAGAAGCTGGCAGAATTTTTCACAACGTTTATAACTCCTTTGTTTACCTCTCATGAGTGCTTTCTCTGCAAGCCTGTTGTAGGTTATGTTCAGTTCATATTTTTTGTTGAGAAGGGTACAAAAAGAGGGTTGGCATGCACTGCTCCCTATAGGTTACCAGTAACGATTTTATTTCCTCCTTCAGAATCGATTGATTGTATTCAGGGTCTCTCTTTGCAGTCTTGGAGTCCTTCATGAGGATGCCTCTGGGGTATGATTTTCCTGTCACCCACGAACTCTGCTTCGAGGGAGCTCTTGGTCCGTTAAGTTCAAGGCACTTCATAACATAGGTAAGAAGCCTCTGTTTATCTTTATGTTGTTACAAATAAACAGGGTAACCCAATATTCCCCAAAGAACTGGGAAATCTAAACTGTAAAGCACACAATGTTCATGGAGGAATCATTTAAAAACAAATGTTTCAGTGATATTAAATATTATTAATGTCATAATGAACCATAAATCAAATTCCATAAATAAATAATTCTTCAAACAGTGTGTAATTTGTTTCTGAAAAAATGAAGAATTTTTTATATATTCATTAATAATATATTCATCAATATAGCAAATAACACAGAGACTTTTTGGTGTTTTTATACAAACGCACTGGTGAACCCTCTTGTCCCCAATCCCTTTACCTCCAAGAGGCGGAAGGAGAGCTCCAACTCTCCTGACTCTCCAACTACAAAAGGTTTGAGTTGTATATTCAGTCTTTCAAAAAAATCAAAAATCACTCCTAATGAACTCCAGCAGTCATGCGATGAATTGCGTCATGGAGAGTATGAGGTCGACGTTTCAGTCTCCCACGGCTCAAACCGTCCATGAGACCCTCCTTAGGACAATATGTCAAAATAGATAAAATCACAATAATTGTTACTCTACAGCACAATAAATAACCAACATTATAAAAGGCTATGCAACACTAAAAGGCAGCAAAAAACTAAACCAAGCTGTTCATGCAAGTGAATCGCCCACCTACAAAGTACCCCAAAAATCAGCCTACATAAACCTCAGTGTAAAATGTGCATTTTTCACATCACTATAACATGCAAGACCAAATTTACACCAAAAAGTGTGTGTATGTCTGTGTGTGTGTGTGAGTGTGTGTGTATATATATATATATATATATATATATGTGTGAGAAAACAGGGCTGATTGCAGAGGCCCCCTAACTTTTTGCCCCCATTTTCCACTTTTTGCTGGTGTTTTCCTGACTCTGATGGTGCCCTGGGGACTGCTAACCAGTCCCAGGGCCTGTGCTCTGTGTAAAATGGATATGCAAATTAGGCTAATTATAATTGGCTAAGTTAACCTACCTATAAGTCCCTAGTATATGGTAGGGCATGTAGGTTTAGGGACCACAGCATAGGTAGTGCACCCATATGTGCACTGCTGAGGTGCCCAGTGTCATTTTAAAGGCAGGCCTGCCTTGCTGGCTGCTTTTAAATTAAAGTTATATGCAAATTCGACTTTGGAATTAAAAGTAGTTCCAAAGTCTTAAACTACCTTATTTTTACATATAAGTCACCCCTAAGGTGTGTCCTATGTGCCCCTAGGGCTGGGTGCCATGTAACTATAAGCAGGGACCTTATACAAATAGTTTTATAAGCCCTGGTGAGGTGAAAACAGCCAAATTCGTGTTTCCCTCATTGTAGTAAATGGCCTTCATAGGCTAGAATGGGGAGACTTTATTTTAATTTGTAAAGTCTCCTTAAATGATGCATACCAAGAGTTTGGTATCAAATTAATTGTTGTAATAAATCCCACAACTTCCAGTTGTGGGATTTAATATAACTTGTTCAGGTAAAGAGTTTTAAACTTTACCTGAAAAGTTGCCAATTTCAGCCCTGCATTGTTTTTGCTGCTGTTCTCTGATTGGCCAGCCTCTAGCAGCCTAGCCAGGCTGCATTGATGAGGTGTGAAGTGGCCTGGCTTCACACAAAGGAATGTGTCTGTGGGAGGGAATCGCCCCTCAGCAGATGGTGAGGCAGGAAGGGGGAGGGCTGCCAAACTGGTCTTTAAAGGCAGAGAATGACATTTGGAGCAACCAGCAACACCCCCACATCCTGCAACCCCAGACAACTAGGTGCCCCCTTGATTAGATTAGGAGAGGGCAGGAGAGGGGTGTGTTTATGATTTTTATCCACACCAGTGGGTGGGCTCAGCCAGATGTAACCTCCAAAAATCAGATTCAGCCATGATGGATTTTTGGAGAATGTTGCCTCTTGGGATTGATTTTTGCCACACTTCCCAGGAAATGGTCATCACAGGGGGAAGGACCCTGCACCTGATTGGAGAACCAAGACCCCCCTGCTTTTCACCCAGGAGCAAGGATAAAACTGGCAGACCTGCACCCACACCTCAGTTCCCTACCACATCCAACAAGGAAGAACTACAGAAGAAGAAGGACTGCCCTGTTGGACCCCTGGCCTGCACCTGGAACCTGCACTCAGAAGGACTGCACCAGCTGCACACTTGGGCTTCACCACAAGAAAGACTTTGCCTGGCTTCAACTGGTTCAAGGAGGGACTCCCTGTTTGCTACGGGTGAAAAATTGCTAACCAGAGTCCCCTGCACCAACTCCTGAAGAAAGCAACCAGCTGACCACAGTCCAGTGGCCAAAAAGTAGTTTGCTCCAGGTGCATTCTGGGAGTTGTAGTCCGCACCCCCAAGGACCATCTCAGAACTTCTGGACCCTTGGGGTGAGCTGTGGACCTCAAAAGAACCTTAAAAGGACATCTGGGAGAAGCCCCAGAAGTTTGGACAACTTTTGAAAAAAAGCTCCATAGAGGGACCGACCCGCCGCGGCAACTCTAGCTGGCTTGCCTCAACCGCGACCCGGCCTGATTTGCTGGTTCGTCCCGGTAAAGAAAATCTCCGAAAAAGAGTCTAAGTCCGAAGGTAAAAAGTTGACCGGGACTTCCAGCCAGCGTATCCGAGGAGGGCTCCAGGGACGTTGGATCAAGATCCAGGTTTACCCCGGTCGAAGGATTTCCACCTCGAAAAAAGAGACTAAGTCCGAAGGTAAAAATCTCCACCGAGGATTCCCGTATCGCGTATCCAGAGAAGGGCTCCAGGAGGTCGGATTGGACTGGCAGGTTCGTCCCGCTGAAGAAAATCTTCGAAAAAAAGACTAAGGGGGTCATTCTGACCTCGGCGGTAAAAGGCGCTTACCGCCGGTCAGAAGACCGTCATAACACCGCCGCGGTCGCGGTAAACCGCCACAGTCATTCTGACCCGCAACTAGCAAACCGCCAAAAACCCGACATCCACAAAAGTCCGCCACACCAAAGGTCAGCGAAAAAATGCCGAAGACCAAATCTCCACCGTCACGCCAACAGAAATACGCCCATACCATTCTGACCCACAAATCCACGCGGCGGTCTTTCAAACGCGGTATTCCATTGGCGGTACACACCGCCGCGGGCAAAATACACACACACATAGAAAACTCTGCCACATTGGTCAGTTTGAAATACACACACCTGATACACATACTAACACCACTCCCACACACCCAACACAATATAAAACACACACCCACATCACCCACAAGCACCTACGACCCGAATTCATTGACGAAGGCGAGAGAGAGAGCACAGAATAGACATTCCCACAACACAGAGGCACACAACACCATCACCCACACAGAATCCACGCACCAAACACCACACACCACCACACGCACCACACTCATCACCACAAACGCCACCCCACACCTCAACCACACCACCCCATAGCACCCCAAAGACACCCCAGGTTCAGTGACGCCGAACTCAGGGTCATGGTGGAGGAAATAGTCCGTGTAGAGCCCCAGCTCTTCGGGGCACAGGTGCAGCACACCACAATTGCCAGGAAGATGGAGCTATGGCAAAGGATAGTGGACAGGGTTAACGCGGTGGGACAGCATCCACGCAATCGGGAGGACATCAGGAAGAGATGGAACGACCTCCTGGGGAAGGTGCGTTCCATGGTATCAAGGCACAACATTGCGGTGCAGCGGACTGGTGGCGAACCCCCACCTACTCCCCCAGAATTTACCGCGTGGGAGGAGGAAGTCTTGCACATCCTGCATCCTGAGGGCCTCGCAGGAGTAGGCGGAGGAATGGACTCTGGTAAGGCAAATCTGCACTACTGCTTCCCACCCCCACCCCACCTGCATGCCAAATCATACCCCCACCCTCACCCCCTCCCCCATCACACCAACCCCTAGCAAAAGGCTCACCATCACAACCCACCCATCCCAACACCAAGCCCTGCATGCGAGCACAAAGCATGGACACCCATCACCAAAGCATGCCCACTGCACACACACATCACCCCAAGCCACACTCACAAAAGCCCCCACAAGGAAATGCCTGCACATGGGTACACGGACACCCACCCAGCACACGAAATGCCACACACAGAAGCAATAACCATACCATTATACCCCTGCAGGACACGAACGCCACCACACCGCCACGGAGGGTCCAGAGATGTCCATCCCACCCCCAGAAGAGGCCCTCAGCGATGACAGCAGCTCTGTCTCCCTGGAGCCAGACGACCAGCCCAGCCCATCGGGGACCTCTGGACAGTCGGTTCCCCACAGACAGCCACAGGCTACACCAGACCCAACCCCCTCTGGGAACACCAGCACAGCTCCCACCCAGCGGGCCCATGCCTCTGTCTCCAGGACGCGTCAATCAGCGGTGTGTCCACCACTACAGGGCACCCAGGTTGACCCACCACCCCAACAACAACAGGGACCTGGGGGCAGTGGTAGTGGGCACACCGTCCAGGGGACAGAGGCCCAGGAACACTGGGGAACTGGGAGGGCTGCTGTGCGACAGGGGGGGACAGGCCCGGGGAACCGACTCTCCAAGAGGCCCTCTCCTCCATCATGGGAGCATACCACCACTCCCAGGATACGATGGCGACGGTACTGGCCCGGTTCCAGGAGATCCAGGAACTGCAGGAGGAACGGTACATGGGGTTCAGGGAGGAACTGCGGAACATCGGTTCCGCAATGGGGACCATCGTCGTGGCCCTTACCCAGATCGTCACCACATTGCGGGACCATGTGGCACCCCAAAGGGCCCCTGTCACTAGCCCAGGCCTGGAACAGCCTACCACCTCCGCCGGCGCTAGTGGACAGGAGGCCCACACACAACGACGGGCCACCAGAACCCCACCTCCTGCAGAAGAAGAACCACCCCGCAAGCGGAACCTGAGATCTCACAATAAGACATAGTAGGATTGCAAGACCCCCGCCAGCCTAAGATACCCCCTGATGTCATCCCACTGTCCCACATTGTCACCCTGTCAAACCTTGAACTGCCCCTGCTCTATCCTTTCCCAGGCATATGGACAATGCACATGTGCGACTGAGAACTGGACTCTGCCATGGACATTACTCCGCCCCCACCCATCACCGTTTTACAATCATGTACCTATATGTAGCACTTAAAATAAATCACTTATTCCACTTAAAAAAACAGGAGTCTGCTTGTATTCTTAACAAATGTATTACACATAACGGTGCAATAATGTCCAGTTACTTTGCGATGACAACATACCAATTTCAATAATCTTTAGTCCATGGGCAAACAAAGCGGAAGTCAGGCAGTGGGTCATACAGCTCTGAAAAGGGAAGGGAAAGTCACAAATCAGATACCAGGAACTGGGTGGATACACAGACAGTGGAGACGCATGAGGCCTTAAGTAAATGTAAAATGGCGTGGCTGATTCTTACCTGTGTGCTACTGAAAGTATTGTTGTATGACTGTCTCCCTGTTGTCCGTGTCATCCCCGTCGTCTTCCTCCTCTTCACTCTCCACAGGCTCCACAGCTGCTACAACACCACCATCTGGACTATCCTCCTGCAGAAAAGGCACCTGGCGTCGCAATGCAAGATTGTGAAGCATACAGCAGGCCACGATGATCTGGCACACCTTCTTTGGTGAGTACATCAGGGATCCCCCTGTCATATGCAGGCACCTAAACCTGGCCTTCAGGACCCCGAAGGTCCTTTCTATGATCCTCCTAGATCGCCCATGGGCCTCATTGTACCGTTCCTCTGCCCTGGTCCGGGGATTCCTCACTGGGGTCAGTAGCCACGACAGGTTGGGGTAACCAGAGTCACCAATTAGCCACACACGGTGTCTCTGTAGCTGTTCCATCACATAAGGTATTCTGCTATTTCGCATGACATACGCGTCATGCACTGACCCAGGGAACTTGGCATTTACATGGGAGATGTACTGGTCAGCCAAACAGACCACCTGGACATTCATCGAATGATAACTTTTTCTGTTTCGGTACACCTGCTCACTTCCACTGGGGGGAACCAAAGCCACATGGGTCCCATCAATGGCACCAATGATGTTGGGGATATGTCCAAGGGCATAGAAATCACCCTTCACTGTAGCCAATTCACCCACCTCAGGGAAAATAATGTAGCTCCGCATGTATTTCATCAGGGCAGACAACACTCTGGACAAAACCTTAGAAAACATAGGCTGAGACATCCCAGATGATATGGCCACCGTTGTCTGAAAAGACCCACTTGCAAAAAAATGGAGTACTGACAGAACCTGCACCAGAGGGGGAATCCCTGTGGGTTGGCGGATGGGGGACATCAGGTCTGGCTCCAGCTGGGCACATAGTTCATGTATAGTTGCTCTGTCAAGCCGGTATGTAAGTATGATATGTCGTTCTTCCATTGTCGACAGGTCCACCAGCGGTCGGTACACGGGAGGATTCATCCTTCTCCTCGCAAGTCCCAGCGGACGGTGCCTAGGAAGGACAACATGGAGCACAGAGTCAAGCAACCCACAGGTTCGTTCACACAGCTTGCACAGTACACAAATCGGTATGCATTGAATGGCTTGTATGAGTGGCAATGCAAGGCCTAGGCCTGTGTGACGCAGTAGAAATCATGCCATGTGGGCCCTTGAAATGGCGGCTGCCTGACCTGTGAAGTGTGACAGTGGGATGTGAGGTCAGTGCGCTGGCGTGGCACACCGTGGCGGTCGAAGACCGCGGCGCAAAGCAGCAGTGGTTAACATTGAACCCTATGGCTCTCAGGAGCCAATGACGATGTGCGCCGGCGGTCGCGGTACGCACCGCCGCGGTACACACCGCCGCGGGCGTGACCGCCATTTTCTATCTGATTAATCACTCGAGAGCTGATCATTCACAGGAGAGGACCTATACTGCAAGTGCTGCTGTGACCACGGTCTGGGAGATACAATGGCTGCTGCGACTGGGGAAAGGGCCCCTGCCTTCACTTCCGAAGAAGTGGAGAAACTTGTTGATGGGGTCCTCCCCCAGTATGCGCTACTCTACGGTCCTCCAGACCAACAGGTTAGTACACAGGGTGCACGTTGAATGGGCTATGCCTGTGTTGAGTGGGGTGTATGTAAGATGGTGGGGAGGGGAGCGAATGAGGAGTGCAACGCACGAAAGATGAGAGCATGTGCCACATGGCAAGGTTGGGGGGGGGGCACTCACATAGACCAGGCAGAAAACTGATGCGATTTCCTTTACCACCCTGTACATGTCACATAGGTCAGCGCCCATCAGAAGATCGACATTTGGCGTGCCATCGCCAACGACGTCCGGGCCATGGGGGTCCACAACAGACGGGGCACCCACTGCCGAAAGAGGTGGGAGGACATCCGCCACGGGACCAGAAAGACCGCCGAGTCTCTGCTGGGGATGGCCTCCCAACGTAGGAGGGGTGCCAGCCGCCAATTGACCCCCCCTGATGTCCCGGATCCTGGCGGTGGCCTACCCCGATTTGGATGGGCACGTGAGGACATCACAGCAGACACAAGGGGGTGAGTATCAGCACAATCTGCTATCTTTGCGCGCAGTGAAGGTGTCTGGGTGGGGGAGGAGGGCTGTGGCGATCTCCAGGCCAGGGCGCATTCTGTAGGCTAGGCCCCTCCGTTAGACACGGCCCTGTGCCCCCGCCCCCCACCTCTGTAGGGTGCCAAGTACAGCTATCCATGGTCCGGCCTCACCCATGTGTGCATTTGTCGTCCATAGACCTGTAGGCCTACTCACAATAACTGAGTAGTGTACCCCCATTGCGCGGCCTAGTTCAGGGGGCTTCTGTGTCTGTCCTCTCCGACAAAGGTGTTACCAATGCATGCACTCAACCTGTCTTCATTTCTCACTCCCCCCATCTTCTTTGTCTTCCTGTTCATGTGTGCATTAGCATCATCAGGCGGAGGAGAAGTGGCATCGGCGCACGAGGGAGCTGCATCTCACATGGCCCCAGAGGGTCATACAACAGACTCCGAGTACACCAGTGAGACGGAGGGCGAGTGGAGCTCCACAACGGGGACCCGTGGAGACGTCAGCGACACCGACACGTCCTCGGAAGGGAGCTCCCTAGCGGTGGCGGCAACATCCGTGCCCACCGCCACAACAGGTACAGCCGCCACCCAGCGCACCAGCCCCGCCCTCCCAGCAGCCCCTCAGCCTTCGCTCCGTGCCCACTCGCCCAGGAAGGCGGGCATCTCCTTCACCCCAGGCACCTCAGGCCCTGCCCCAGTTACCCCTGCTGCCCTCAGTGAGGAGGTCATTGACCTCCTCAGGACACTCATTGTTGGGCAGTCTACCCTTTTGAATGCCATCCAGGGTGTAGAAAGGGAGGTGCATCGGAGCAATGCATACCTGGAGGGCATTCATTCGGGTCAGGCTGCCCATCAGCGATCGTTCAACGCTCTGGCCTCAGCACTGACGGCAGCCATTGTCCCTGTCTCCAGCCTCCCTCTTCTGACTCCCTCCACCCAGTCCCAGTCTCCTGTTCCTCTGCCTATCCCATCCACACCATCAGACCAGCCTGCACACACCTCTACACCCAAGGGCAGCTCATCCAGACATAAGCACCACAGATCACACAAGCATTCACCCAAGCAACATCCAGATGCAGACATGCCAACAGTCACTACCACCTCTGTGTCCCCCACCTCCTCATCTCCCTCCTCCCACCCTGTGACGTCTCCACTCACATCTGCATGCACACCACCATCAGCCAGTACTTCCATCACCAGCACACCCTCCATTACAGTCCGCACACGTGCAGTCACCACCCCCACTGCCATTTACACGTCTCCTGTGTCCTCTCCCAGTGTGTCTGTCACCCCCTCTTCCAAAGCACACAAACGCAGGCAGCCACCCACCCAACAGCCATCCAACTCACGACAGCCTCCGTCACAAGCACCGGCACCCAAAGACAGCACACTTGACTCTCCTACAACCACATCCTCTTCCTCCACTCCCAAACCCACTACACCTACCCGTCCCTGTCCTTCCAAAATCCTTTTCCTTTCCAACCTTGAGCTCGTTCCAATCACTGACCCACCCCCTCCATCTGGTAAGAGTAAAAAAAGCGCCTCAGCCACCACCAGCCCTGCATCTACTGTGACCAAAGTGCAGGGCTATTGGAGTCCACCAGATCCTAGGGCAGGAACATCGGCCAGCAGCAAGGGGACAGCCAGCCCACCCCCTGGGAAGAGGACGAAAAAGAAAAAGGTCCGGCGCGACAAGACTGAGACGGCTGCCACCAAGGACAGTAGCCTTGCCCACTCACCTGCCACATCATCCAAGGGAGGCAAGGGCCACAGAGCATCAGCGAAGGAGGGCAAGGGTAGCAGGGCGGAGAAGTCAGGCAGCAGGCGAGCTGCCCAGGTGTGCCCCACCAGCCCCATTACGGGTGTGACGGACGACACACACGGGCCCAGGACTCCATCACAGGAGGGCGCCGCGACCGCAAGTTCGGATGGTGAATGAGCGGGAAGTCTTGCCCAGGTCTGGCTCCCTAGACACACGGGACAAGAACCGCTGAACAGGGCCCCGCCGGGAGGAGCATCGCTGAACGGGCCCCGCCAGAGGAGCACCGCTGAACAGGGCCCCGCCGGGAGAGGAGCACCGCTGAACAGGGCCCCGCCGGGAGGAGCACTGCTGAACGGGCCCCGCCAGAGGAGCACCGCTGAACAGGGCCCCGCCGGGACAAGACCCGCTGAACAGGGCCCCGCCGGGAGGAGCACTGCTGAACAGGGCCCCGCCGGGACAAGAACCGCTGAACAGGGCCCCGGCGGGACAAGCACCGCTGAACGGGACCCGCCGGGAGGAGCACCGCTGAACAGGGCCCCGCCGGGAGGAGCACCGCTGAACAGGGCCCCGCCGGGAGGAGCACCGCTGAACAGGGCCCCGCCGGGACAAGAACCGCTGAACAGGGCCCCGCCGGGAGGAGCACCGCTGAACAGGGCCCCGCCGGGACAAGAAACGCTGAATGGGCCCCGCCGGGAGGAGCACCGCTGAAAAGGGGCCCTTCATCTCAAGCACCGCTCCGCTGGGCCCTTCCTGTCAACCACCGCTCCGCTGGGCCCTTCCGGTCAAGCACCGCTCCGCTGGGCCCCGCCGTCTCAAGCACCGCTCCGCTGGGCCCTTCCTGTCAAGCACTGCTCCGCTGGGCCCTTCCGGTCAAGCACCGCTCCGCTGGGCCCCGCCGTCTCAAGCACCGCTCCGCTGGGCCCTTCCTGTCAAGCTCCGCTCCGCTGGGCCCTTCCTGTCAAGCAGCGCTCCGCTGGGCCCCGCCGTCTCAAGCGCCGCTCCGCTGGGCCCTTCCTGTCAAGCACTGCTCCGCTGGGCCCCGCCGTCTCAAGCACCGCTCCGCTGGGCCCTTCCTGTCAAGCACCGCTCCGCTGGGCCCCGCCGTCTCAAGCACCGCTCCGCTGGGCCCTTCCTGTCAAGCACCGCTCCGCTGGGCCCCGCCGTCTCAAGCACCGCTCCGCTGGGCCCTTCCTGTTAAGCACCGCTCCGCTGGGCCCCGCCGTCTCAAGCACCGCTCCGCTGGGCCCTTCCTGTCAAGCAGCGCTCCACTGGGCCCTTCCTGTCAAGCAGCGCTCCGCTGGGCCCCGCCGTCTCAAGCACCGCTCCGCTGGGCCCTTCCTGTCAAGCACCACTCCGCTGGGCCCCGCCGTCTCAAGCACCGCTCCGCTGGGCCCTTCCGGTCAAGCACCGCTTCGCTGGGCCCCGGCGTCTCAAGGACCGCTCCGCTGGGCCCTTCCGGTCAAGCACCGCTCTGCTGGGCCCCGCCGTCTCAAGCACTGCTCCGCTGGGCCCTTCCTGTCAAGCACCGCTCCGCTGGGCCCTTCCTGTCAAGCAGCGCTCAGCTGGGCCCCGCCGTCTCAAGCACCGCTCCGCTGGGCCCTTCCTGTCAAGCACCGCTCCGCTGGGCCCCACCGTCTCAAGCAGCGCTCCACTGGGCCCTTCCGGTCAAGCACCGCTCCGCTGGGCCCCGCCGTCTCAAGCACCGCTTCGCTGGGCCCTTCCTGTCAAGCACCGCTCTGCTGGGCCATTCCTGTCAAGCACCGCTCCGCTGGGCCCCGCCGTCTCAAGCACCGCTCCGCTGGGCCCTTACTGTCAAGCACCGCTCCGCTGGGCCCCGCCGTCTCAAGCACCGCTCCGCTGGGCCCTTCCTGTCAAGCACCGCTACGCTGGGCCCTTCCTGTCAAGCACCGCTACGCTGGGCCCTTCCTGTCAAGCAGCGCTCCGCTGGGCCCCGCCGTCTCAAGCACCGCTCCGCTGGGCCCTTCCTGTCAAGCACCGCTCCGCTGGGCCCCGCCGTATCAAGCACCGCTCCACTGGGCCCTTCCTGTCAAGCACCGCTCCGCTGGGCCCCGCCTTCTCAAGCACCGCTCCGCTGGGCCCTTCCTGTCAAGCACCGCTCCGCTGGGCCCGCCGTCTCAAGCACCGCTCCGCTGGGCCCTTCCTGTCAAGCACCGCTCTGCTGGGCCCCGCCATCTCAAGCACCGCTCCGCTGGGCCCTTCCTGTCAAGCACCGCTCCGCTGGGCCCTTCCGGTCAAGCACCGCTCTGCTGGGCCCCGCCGTCTTAAGCACCGCTCCGCTGGGCCCTTCCTGTCAAGCACCGCTCCGCTGGGCCCTTCCTGTCAAGCAGCGCTCCGCTGGGCCCCGCCGTCTCACGCACCGCTCCACTGGGCCCTTCCTGTCAAACACCGCTCCGCTGGGCCCTTCCGGTCAAGCACCGCTCCGCTGGGCCCCGCCGTCTCAAGCACCGCTCCGCTGTGCCCTTCCTGTCAAGCACCGCTCCGCTGGGCCCTTCCTGTCAAGCAACGCTCCGCTGGGCCCGCCGTCTCACGCACCGCTCCGCTGGGCCCTTCCTGTCAAGCACCGCTCCACTGGGCCCTTCCTGTCAAGCACCGCTCCGCTGGGCCCCACCGTCTCAAGCACCGCTCCGCTGGGCCCTTCCTGTCAAGCACCGCTCCGCTGGGCCCTTCCTGTCAAGCAGCGCTCCGCTGGGCCCCGCCGTCTCAAGCACCGCTCCGCTGGGCCCTTCCTGTCAAGCACCGCTCCGCTGGGCCCTTCCTGTCAAGCACCGTTCCGCTGGGCCATTCCTGTCAAGCAGCGCTCCGCTGGGCCCCGCCGTCTCACGCACCGCTCCGCTGGGCCCTTCCTGTCAAACACCGCTCCGCTGGGCCCTTCCGGTCAAGCACCGCTCCGCTGGGCCCCGCCGTCTCAAGCACCGCTCCGCTGGGCCCTTCCTGTCAAGCACCGCTCTGCTGGGCCCTTCCTGTCAAGCAGCGCTCCGCTGGGCCCCCCCCCGTCTCACGCACCGCTCCGCTGGGCCCTTCCTGTCAAGCACCGCTCCGCTGGGCCCCGCCGTCTCAAGCACCGCTCCGCTGGGCCCTTCCTGTCAAGCACCGCTCCGCTGGGCCCCGCCGTCTCAAGCACCGCTCCGCTGGGCCCCGCCGTCTCAAGCACCGCTCCGCTGGGCCCTTCCTGTCAAGCACAGCTCCGCTGGGCCCTTCATCTCAAGCACCGCTGGCCCATTGACAATGCCGGTTCTGTGTCGAGCAGGGCTTCAGGAAGCACTCTGGGCACCATGCCTCCTCCATTAACAGTGGAGTCGGTAATCCATCTGATGGACTGTGGCTTGGCACTTCCCAGGATGGTCCAGTGGGCAAGCCACCCACTGTAGGGACTTGTGAGACTGTGGCTTTGCAATCCCCAGGATGGTACAGTGGGCAAGCCACCCACTGTAGGGACTTGTGAGACTGTGGCTTTGCACTCCCCAGGATGGTACAGTTGGCAAGCCACCCACTGTAGGGACTTGTGAGACTGTGGCTTTGCACTCCCCAGGATGGGACAGTGGGCATGGAGGCTCCTCGTGGATCTGGCGTCGTGGACTCATGTGGCTGAGGTGCCCCCCCTTCCCTTCCCCCTGAGGTGCCTGTAGTTTTATCATCTGATGCCCCAGCAGTGTTCTCTCCAATGGTATCTGGTCTCCTGTGTGGGCTTTGCCCATGTGTTTGTGCACATTGGCCCACGGACTATGGAACTTTGACGGAATGTGCAGGACTTTTTGCCTATGTATCTATTGTTGAATATGTTCATTCTTTATTTTAGTATCTTTTATATGGCATATTTCCCATACCTTCAATGGAGCTATTTATACATATATTTTATGGATCATTTTAATTGTGTCTTTGCATTATTCCGGTGGGTTTGTGTGGTGTCACTCTGACTTGTTCCTCTGCATTGGGGTGTAGGTATTTGTGGTGGGGGGGTGGGTGTATGGCGCATGTGTGTGCCCGTAAGCTTTCCTCCTCCCCCCTCGCCTGTGTCGTAGGTGCAGTACTCACCGTTGTCGTCTGCGCCGGCGTTCGTACTCCTGGTAGATGAGCAGGTAGACAATAGCTGGTAGGATGTGTAATTCGGGTTCCATGCTGTCCTCCTTCCTCGTGGAGTGTGTATAGGTGAGCGTTTTCCCGTTCGTAGTCTGTTTCCGCCGTGTTTTTATCGGCGGGCCTCCCGCCCCGGAAAGGTGGCGGATTGGTGGGTTGTGATAGGGTGGGCGGTACATTGTCTGCCGCCTGCCTGTTGGCGGTGACCGCCGCTCTGTTTATCTGTCCCGCCGTGGCGGTCGGAGTGTTAAAGTAGCGGGCTGTGTTGGCGGTTCCTGCCAGGGTCAGAATTCCTTTTTTTGGACCGCCTGCCTGTTGCCGGGTTGGCCGCCGCTTTATCACCGACTGCCAGGGTTGGAATGACCGCCTAAGTGCGAAGGTAAACTTTTAACCGAGGCCTCCCGCAGCCTGTAGCCGAGCAGGGCTCCATCGCGGTCGGCCTTAAACTTTGACTTTGCCCCGGTCGAGGTGCAACCAGATGACCCGATTGACGCTTTTTGTTTCTAGGCGCTAAAAAAAAAAAAACAATCTTTAAAAACTCATATCTCCGGTTCCCCTTATCTGATTTTATTCGTTTTGGTGTCATTTTAAAGATAAAAATATAATCTATTTTTATGAACTGGTTTTGGATTTTTAAACTGTTTCCTGTGTTTTATTTAATTACTGTTTAGTGATATTTGAATGCTTTACACTCTGTCTCCTAAGTTAAGCCTTGACACTCGTTGCCAAGCTACCAAGGGTTGAGCTGGGGTTAATTTACTGAGACCTAACTGGACCTTAGTGGAGGTTAGTGGCTTATTGCCAAGTGTAGGTACCTACCTGCCCTTACCAATAACCCATTCTCCAACAATATATATATATATATATATATGTATATATATATATATATATATACACAAACAAACTGGTCCTCCTTATGGCGCGCTCTTTCATGCTGGTGCAGGTCTGAGGAATGGACCTCTTCCCCCCATAAATTCAAAACAAACAGTTGAAAACAACTGCACCACTGCACTCCAGGAGGAAAAATATTATTTTTTCTTTATTGCAGTCAAAAATAAGTCTTCATCCTTCACCACCGACGCGTTTTGACCTACTGGTCTTGATCACAGTAAATTAGTCCTATCTCCATGTCCCTTATTTATAGTATTGCTCCTATTGCCCCCTACTAATGCATTATGGGACATGTAGTCTATTAAAAATAAAATACATTTTAAAATACATTTTATGAGTTAAAAAACAAGATCCCAACCACCACAAACTACCAAATAATACAAAATGAATATAAAATTAGTATATATAGAGAATGTTGCAGTTCAGAGTCATAACCAAGTCCGTTTCTGAGCCCACCAAATGGGGACTATTAACCTTATTACCCTAAAATCATTTCTATAATTTCTGTGCTACTGCTGCTAGATAAATCAATGTGTACACTTCCTAATTTCTTTTCATAGATTTTCACATTATAACATGAATCTACCTAATTTTCTCGTTTGTGTAGCACTGTAAGATCACTCGATATGTATATCATCAAATGCTATTATCTAGTGGCTATCAAAAAAACATTATTACTCATAATATTACAGATGATAATGTAATTCCTCATCCCCATTGAGGCCCCTCGAACTCATGGTTTTGAGCTGTATTATGAAACGTGACTCCAACCGTCTCAGTTGTAACTCTCTATCTCTATATATATATATTTAAATAACCCACCAGTGCTCATCAGACAACTGACAAAAGGGAACAAACTAATGCTGACACCAATTCCAAAAATAAAGCAGCATAGCATATTAATACTTGCTTCAACATCAACTTAATAGAAAAGCACTGCTTAATCCTTTTCATCCAGTGCATCCAACTAAACAAAAAACATACCAAGGAAAGTATAAAGTTCTAACATCTGATCTACAGTAGCAGGACTCCCACAGGACCATGCTTACCACTAGTCAATTACTCCAGTACAAAGAAAGGATGATATAATCTACATGAAGACAAAAAAAACACCAATCCATTAACCAGATTCTCACAAACGCACTAAAATTCAGTTTGCTATGGAACATAAATCCATTAGACACAAATATTACTTACTTCACCACAGATATCTAAACTCCATTTGGGCTTGAATTATAAAGGTCAGGCACGCAACCAAACAGTCCTGTTTAACCAAACGCCTAGATGGCATAGCCCCTTAGAAATAACAAGCGGGGGCTATCTTGGAACAAAATATCTTTCATTAAACCTATTGAATTCCTGATTGGTCACAACATTCCATACAATAAATTGGCAACAGTATGATGCATTCAAACATCAAAGTGAATGCAGATCTTATTAAACACAAGTATACAGTCATAACTACCTTGGTGGTCAAATAGTCCCTCATAACCAAACGCTTGGAAGGCCTTACCTCTTAAAAATCACATGACTAGTCAAAAAAAATGTGGCAGCCGTCTTGGAACTGAGTATCTTTCATCAGATTTTCAGGCATCATACACCTTGAGATATTTATATGCAATGTATGGGATTTGTGTGATGCCAGGTGGAGGTCTATAAAGAGGGCAAGGGGGGCATGGCCTGTTACAGCCCCCAGGTTCATCTGTCTGGATTTTTATAAGACTTTCAAATTTATCAGGAAAAAGACTAATCTGAATATTGTACCGTGAGCTGGAGTTGGTTATGCTGCCACTCGAGTAGATTTTATATTCAAATAGCAGCCTTCTGACCTTGAACAGTCACAACCACCTGCATTACTAAAATCTAAACAGATGTCCTTCTAGTGACTGGAAATCATGCTAGGCGACATCAAACCTTGCACACACTTGCCAGCTTATCATTCTGGAACCATGCAAAACAAAAAATTCCACCACGTGGCAATTGGCAGAATTTACCCAGAATTCTGTGTTAACAAGAGAAACAAAGAAGTTGCCAAAATGTTACCAACTCCACCAGTGTAGTGTAATTCTTGTCCTTAGGATGCAACCATTGTCATTGGTCACAGAGACAGAAATCAGTCATTATGTTGACCTGGGTGGATCCATCCCATTAGTGCAGTGGATCATGTCCACCCATTTTATCCAGAAGGGGGTCCAGCAAAAATTACAGGATAGGAGCTAATTTCTTCCATCAGCCTGCTCAGGTGTGAGAACCACCAAAGACGCTTGGTGCCAGTGGAGCCTAGACAGAGCCCACCACAAATGTTTAGCCCAATACATGTAGATAGGCAAAGACATACTGACAGTGTATGTCAATCCACATCTTTAGGATAGGATCCCCATGGAGAGATTCTTGTGAATGAGCATAGCCACTGTGTTTTTGATGGGAGTGTGCACAGGGTCAGCATATACGCCAGGGAGGTTGTCTAATCCAGATGAGGAGATCACCCTGCCCACCCAATCTCTCTTTCTTTTCATGGATTCCAATGCTGAAAGAGGTATCCTGTAACAGGGGGATGTCTGGATGTTTAGAGTTAAAGGACATTGGAACCTTTTTCCGCTTAATAATGTAGATCATACCAGTGACACTGAGAGACCATATATATAGGTCCATGAGGAGATTGTGGGCCACGCCAACTGATCATGATCAGTGGAGAACTAATTAGCAATATTATACAGGACCCAAACAACAATCCATGAAGGAGGTAGTAGCGGCTACCAGCATAGCAGCTCCCCCCCCCCCCCCCCCCCAAATTTGAGGCTAACTTCATTCCAGTGGCATAGTGAGCCCGTGATCCACGTCTGGTCATACCCAGCACACTTAGGTAGACAATAGGAAATGATGGCCAAAAAGACCCAATAAAACATTCACCCCCAGTCACAGATCGGGGTTTAATCTATCAATTCTTTTGCTTACCACACCACCCCAGTTTGGACCCAGCCATATGCAAATCAGTCTTGACCCTGTTCCCCATGGGAACAATCTAGCCTGAACTGCCAGTGCAGGTCTTTGCTGGACTGGAAACAAGCTAGGGTGGCATGCTGAGCAAAATAATTGATAGATTAAACCCAGATGAGGTGGCGTAAGAATCTGATGCATTCCCAGACGTGTAAATCTGGGAATACATCAGATTCCTTTGGGTTCCATGTGTTTTGCTTGCGCTGTTCCCACAAAACACCCATGGAACCCCTAAGTAATTTGTTGCATTCCAAGATTTGGAACACCCCACGTAGTGTTATACATCGAAGGAGTCCATATTTACAAGGTCATAAAAAACCACGCAAGGTGGCTTTGTGTGGCCTTGTAAATATGGGCTGGCACACTGAGCTACCGGAGCATCCCAAAAATTATGCTCTGGTGGCACAGTGAGCTGCTAGGCCTTTGTAAATGAGGCCCCCCAGTCCCTATTACAGGAAAGACCACTAAATAATGTATCATGTTCCCCCTTAGCTTATCTCTAAGATAAAATCTAGATTCTGATGCTTTTATCCAGTTTACATAAGGTTCGATGTCTTGAGTTGTTATAAGTGGCATAAATATGATTGGACCTTTACCAATTCAAGTGCAGTTAAGATCCTCATATTTTTTTTATGTGCAAAAAACCTTAACAGAACTCTTCAAAAGTGAAATAATTTTGCCCGTATTATCAAAAAGATAACTCAATCCCATATCTTTTAGATTATTTTAATATATTTAAGCCATGGAATGGCTATCCTGTTTACAAGCAGAAGGCAGTTCTTTACTATTTCGCGTGTAAAGCCCAGTTCTGGAGAGGACCACATTTTGATCCACAATTGAATAGATGACCAGGCCTTTTGAATCTTCCAAATATTCTAGACCCAATTCATTATGGGTTATATAGGTAGGGGTGGACTTGGAAGTCCCTAGCAGTCTGTATAAGAAATTATTCTCCACCACCTGCAAGGGCTTAATTTTTTTTAAACCAAAAACTCCCTCCTTTATGAACCTGCAGCAATACATTTACTTTAAAAAAGTGCCATCATTTGCATTGGAGGCTTGTGTCCTAGTTTCTTAGCAAACCTAAAGATTGATTGACAAGAAGCCTCCATTTTTTGTGATCTCTGAGTTATTAGCCTGCTCCACAGCATATTTTCACTGAACAGAATGCCCAAGTAACTAAGGCCCTCATTACAACCCTGGCGGTCGGTGATAAAGCGGCGGTAATACCACCAACAGGCTGGCGGTAAATACTGCCAAATTATGACTATGGCGGCAAGAGCTCAGACAGACAGCCACTTTACCACACCGACCACCAGGGTGGAATCAACAGGCACCACGGAGGTAGCCGCCAACAGCCAGGCGGAAGCCAATGTTCCGCCCACTGTATTGTGACAGGCCAATCCGCCATCTTTTCCAGGGGGGTACCAATGACATTAAAAGCATGGCGGAAACACTGCACAGAAGGGAAACTACTCACCATTGGAGACTCAGGGAAGAACCACGCCGCCACTGTGCCCGAGCTGCAGATTTTTCCAATTATTTTCTACGTCCTGCTCCACCACGAACACCAACGATGGCTAAAACGACCATGGTGAGTACAGCTACCTAGCACACAGGGGAGGAGGGGGAGGAAAAAGAGAGTGACACACACAAGCAGCACACAACACCCTCAACACCAAACATACAAGCAGATCCACTAACATGACATATTTATCCCTTACCCCTCAGGAATAATGCAAGGACCACAGGAATACATGAAAGTGAGTGTAATAATATTAATACATTAGAAATAAGAAAATTCAATCTAAATGTATATACATATGTACAAACAAGGGACACTGCCCAGTCCTCACTCTGCGCGGGCCACAGGGCCACATTACAAAGTCCAAGGCCCCACTTGACTCCTGCAACAGCACAGAGAGAACACTGCAGGGGCATCATTTCAAAAATAGGCAGGTGCCTCAGGGGGAAGGGGAACAGGGGGGGCACCTCAGCCGGCAGATGGTACAACACCACTGGTCCTGGAGGGGTAACATGCCCTGTGCGCTGTCCTGGGGAGTGCAAGACCACAATCTCTCAAGTGGGTGTCTTGCCCACATGCTCTGGAGGGGGCAACATGCCCATTGCTCTTTGTCCTGGGGAGTGCAAAGCCACAGAATCTCAAGTGGGTGACTTGCACAAATGCTCTGGAGGGGGCAACATGCCCTGTGCTCCTTGTCCTGAGGAGTGCAAGGCCACAGTCTCTCAAGTGGGTTACTTGCCCACATGCTTTGGAGGGGGCAACATGCCCTGTGCCTGGTCCTGGGGAGTGCAAGATCACAGTCTCTCAAGTGGGTGACTTGCGCACATGCTCTGGAGGGGGCATCGTGCCCTGTGCTTTGGAACCTGCTGAGGATGGGGTGAGTGGGTGCCATACCCACTGGTTCTGAAGGGAGCATCATGCCTTGTGCTTCTCATCCTGGGGAGTGCAAGGTCACAGTCTCTCAGGTGGGTGTCATACCAACTGAATTTGCATGGGGCAGGCCACACAACAGCCCATAGACTGTCTGCGGGCAGTGACGCTGCTCACTGCTGGTGGTGGTGGTGCTGCTGCTGCTGATGGTGGTGCGGGGACGCTCCAGCCCATCCCATGCAGCCTTGGATGGCTGCCCACTGCTGGTGGTGATGGTGCTGCTGATACTGATGGTGGTGCGGGGAGGCTCCAGCCCATCCCCTGCAGCCTCGGACAGCTGCCCACTGCTGGTGGTGGTGGTGCTGCTGATGGTGGTGCGGGGAGGCGCCAGCCCATCCCCTGCAGCCTCCGACGGCTGCCCACTGCTGGTGGTGGTGGTGCTACTGCTGCTGATGGTGGTGGGGGGAGGTTCCAGCCCATCCCCTGCAGCCTCCGACGGCTGCCCACTGCTGGTGGTGGCAGTGCTGCTGATGTTGATGGTGGTGGGGGGAGGCTCCAGCCCATCCCCTGCAGCCTCGGACGGCTGTACCACCATGGTTGGTGGTGGGGGCTCTGACTGGGTCCCAGCACCAGGCCTCTTGTCCTTTCTGCCTGCTGGTGCAGGCCCCTTGCCCTTCCTGGCAGCAGCTTGGGATTCCTCCTTGCCCTTCCTGGCAGCAGCTGAGGATTGCTCCTTGCCCTTACTGGCAGCAGCTGGGGGTGGCATCTTGACCTTCCTTGCAGCATCTGGGGTGGCACCTTGGCCTTCATGGCAGCAGCTGGGGAGGGCTCCTTGCCCTTCCCGGCTGCACTTGGGGCAGGCACCCTTTCTGTGTGGCGGCTGATGGCCTGGATCCTTTACCACCACAAGTTGATGTGAACACTACTGGGCCCGTGGACTGGGTTGCTGAGGTGCTTGCCTGGGTTTTACATACCCTGGCTAGACGTGAAGGACGGGGGAGGGGTATGGAAGAGGTCTATGGTGGAGAGGAAAAGCTGCTTAGGGACATTGGGCCAGGAAGAGGGAGAGGGTCTGGGAGTGGAAGAAGAGGGAGTGGTTGTAGTAGGTGTCTGTCTGCTGTGTTTGGGTGCAGGGCTGGATGCTATTGTGAGGTGGATGGCTGTTGAGTGGCTGAGTGCTTGTATTTGTGTACCTTGGGAGGAGGGTCCACAGACACAGTGGGAGAAGACACAGGGGACGTGTGCATGGATGTTGGGGTGGGGACTGCCAGTGAGGTGTGTTTTCTGATAGGTGTGCTGGTGCTGGAGGTAGTGGATGAGGATGTTGTGCATGCTGGTGTGAGTGTAGACACAACTGGGAGGAAGGTGAAGGACGAGGAGGAGGGGGCCACAGTGAAGGCAATGGATTTTGGTATGTCTGAATCTGGATGGTGTTTCTGTGAGTGCCTGTGGGATGAAGTGTGGTGCTTGTGTTTGCCTGTGCCACTCTTGTTTGTTGTCTTGTGTGAATGCTTGTCTTTCTGTGTGCTTGGGATAGGTTGGGGTTGAGGGGAATAGGATTGGGCAGAGGAAGTTGGAGGGGGGAGGGTGGAAACAGGGACAATGGCTGCCATCAGCAAAGAGGCCAGAGCCTGGATTGATCTCTGTTGGGCCGCCAAGCTAGTGTGAATGCCCTCCAGAAATGCATTGGTCTGTTGCATTTGGGCTGCCAGCCCCTGGATGGCATTCACAATGGTTGACTGCCCTACAGAGATGGATATCAGGAGGTCAATAGCCTCCTCACTCAGGGCAGCAGGGCTAACTGGGGCAGAGCTTGAGGTGCCTGGGGCGAAGGAGATGCCCACCCTCCTGGGTGAGCGGGCACGGGCAACTGGATGAGGGGCTGCTGGGAGGGCGGTGCTGGTACGGGGGTGGCAGATGTACCTGTAGCTGGGGTGGTCACAGAGGTGTCCGCCACCACCAGGGTGCTTCTATCGGAGGAGGTATCCGTGTCCGAACTGTCCCCTCCAGTCTCCGCCGAGGTGCTCCCCTCACCCCCTGTTCCACTGGTGCCCTCAGCGTTGGTAGACTCTGCCTCCTGGGTCCTGTGGTATGCAGCTCCATCCATCACCGGTGCCTCTGCTCCTCCGCCAGGTGATGCTAATGCACATAAGGACAGGGTGACAAAACAAAAAGGGGGAGAGACAAAGGATACACTTGGTCAATGGCTGCACCAACACCACCATTGACGTACATACCACCCTCACACACAGGGAACAGCCCTACGCACTATGCAATGCACTACCAGTAACAATGCTAGTCACCAGGGCATGGGGAGGGACACATACCACCACCTGCAGCATACCTGTGACCCACACAGCCCTGCTCTGTATGCCTACTAGCTAGGTTGGACAATTTACCCATCAAAACCCTGCCCAACATGGGACCCACTCTGCGATGTCAGGCCTGGCCTAGGGGCACCCATAGACACACATCCCCCACCCGGATACCACACTACCATGTGTAAGTTGTAATGATGGGCACTGTACTCACCCCCTTGTGGCTGCTGTGATGCCCTCAAGCGCCCATCCAGCTCTGGATTGGCCACCACCAGTATGCGAGCCATCAGAGGGGTCAGGGTTGGACGGGCACCCCTTCCTCGTTGGGAGGCCATCACCAGCTGGTCCTCCGCGTTTTACGTGCCCACCTTTTCCGACAGTGGGTGCTGCACCTGTCATAGACCCCCAGGGTCCGCACGTCCTTGGCAATGGCATGCCATATGCCCTTCTTTTGATGGGCGCAGACCTGCAGAGAAAATTCAGACAGGAAAAGGTATTAGTTAGACCATCCTGCCTGTTATACTCATGGCCCACCATAGCCCTTCCCATCCCCTTTCAACAAACATGGCCCAGCATACATGTGACATGCTCCCCAGGGCCCATCCACCAACCCCCCCACACAAGGCCTTCACACACACCACTCCATGCATTCATGCCCCATGCATCATTCTCACAGTGTACTCACCTGTTGGTCTGGAGGCCCAACGAGCAGTCCGTACTGGGGTAGGACCCCATCTACTAGACTCTCCAACTCTGCCAAGGTGAAGGCAGGGGCCCTTTCCCCAGTCACACGTGCCATGGTAGGTTCCAGACACAGGTCACAGCAGCACATGCACTGTAGGTCCTCTCCTGTTGAAGGTCAGGTAGCAAGTGAGTGAACAGATATAAAATGGCAGTGACATCCATGGGGGTGCATTCCGTCACTGCCGACGTACATCACCATTTGCCACTGTAACCCATAGGGCCCAATTATAACCAATGAGGAGTTGCACAGTGGTTCCCAACCGCCTCCTGAAACGGCACACAACGTCAGCGGAATTACCTCACTTCCACCTGTCCCTCCATACAGGACAAGCGGAAGCCATTTCAGGGTGGGGGCAGTTCATGGAACATAGCAGCGTCACAGACCATAATTGTACATACAGGACATATGTCAGTAAGACATTTAAAATACACATCATGCATTGAACTGCAGTGGCTACTATGTACATTTTGTGACTGCTCCTCACCTTTTTGCCCCATAGATTGCAACTGCTGCGGATGAATAGGAGACTGAGACATCCCCCCATGTACAGACCCCTGGTGGACTTGGCAACAATGGAGGACAGGCACATTATACTCACCTAGAGACTTGACAGGGCTACAATCACGGAGTTGTGTGCCCAATTGGAGCCTGACCTGATATCTGCTATCCGTCACCCCACTGGGATCCCCCCACTTGTGCATGTGCTATCTGTGCTCGATTTTTGGCAACTGGTACTTTCCAAGTGACAGTGAGCTGGCAGCAGGAATGTCATAGCCAATGTTCTCAATAGTGTTGACAAGAGCGTTGGGTGCCCTGATTAAACACAAGTGCAGCTACATTG
Source organism: Pleurodeles waltl (assembly GCF_031143425.1). Lineage (NCBI taxonomy): Eukaryota > Metazoa > Chordata > Amphibia > Caudata > Salamandridae > Pleurodeles > Pleurodeles waltl. Next base: position 1,083,858,509 of record NC_090440.1, on the reverse strand, counting down.
TTTTCCCCCAGGTGGAGGATTTCCCATGGTGAAGACTGACTTCTATGCAATGGGGCATATCCTCAACATAATTGGGGCGATTGATGGAACACATATTGCATTTGTTCCCCCGCCCAGCAAAATGAACAAGTCTTCAGAAATTTTAAAAAAAATCACTTGATGAATGTGTTTGGCAGACCAGTACATCTCCCACGTCAATGCTAAGTATCCTGGGTCTGGGCATGATGCCTTTATCCTGAGGAATATCAGCATCCCAAATGTGATGGCCCAACTTCAGAGGCACTGTGTGTGGCTAATAGGTGAGCCCTGGTTCCCACCCAGTGGATGTTGGTATATGGGTATGGTGTGGGCCTTAAGGGATAGTGTGTGGCTAACAGTTGTCCTTCAATATTTGCAGGTGACTCAGGTTACCCCAACCTATCATGGCTACTGACCCGTGTGAGGAATGCCAGGACAAGGGCTGAGGAACGTTACTATGAGGCACATTTGAACATACCTTTGGCCTCCTGGAGGAGATGTTCTGGTGCCTCCATCTGACTGGTGGATCCCTGTGCTACTCACCCAAGAAGGTCTGCCAGATAATCGTGGCATGCTGCATGTTACATAACCTTGCCTTGAGATGCCATGTGCCTTCTCTGCAGGAGGAGGAGGCTGGAGATGGCCATGTGGCAGTAGTGGACCCTGTGGACAGTGAAAATGAGGAGGCAGAGGATGAGGATGAAAACAACAGATCTGCAGTGATTAGGCGATACATCCAATGACACACAGGTAAGACACTGTCACTTCACATTTCATGGTCAGTTTTTTGTTTCACATTGTCAATGGCAGGCTGTGATTTCCCACTTCTGTGCCCACTCACTGTACTCTTTGGCAACTCTTTTTGCAGATGTTGGTGCCCCACTATCGCTCCTGGTGTTGTCACTGCAGCCAACTACAGCTCTATACTATGTTAACATTACTGTACAGTTGAATTGCAATGTTTAAACCTTGTTAAACTAATACATACTTCAATCATTTGACATACTCCATAGTTGTATTTTTTCAAATTGTGTTTATTGCAGTGCTAAGAAGAAAAGGGGAGGAGCAATGGGCTGGGGTTTATGATGGAGGAAAGTCCAGGGTATAGTTCCAGTCTATTTGTAGCAAAGGGGGCATAGGAAGTGGAGCAATAGCAGTTCAAGCTGGACAGGGTGACAGAGTGGGACACAAGGGTGACAATCAGAAGTCTTATTTCCTGGCGGGGTCTTGGCAATATTCTCTGGCTTCTGCCTGGATCACAGGGAATGTTTGTGGGGTGATTTTCCTTCTGCAGGGGGAGGGGTGCTGTTGGCCTGTTGGTCCTGTGGCGGGGCCTCCTGTCCACTAGCAGCAGCGGAGGTGGAAGGCTGTTCAGAAGCCTGGCTAGTGGCAGGAGCCCGCTGGTGTGACACTGACTCTCTCATAATGTTGGCCATGTCTGCCAGCACCCCTGCAATGGTGACCAGGGTGGTTTTAATGGCCTTCAAGTCCTCCCTGATCCCCAGTTACCGTCCCTTCTGCAGCCGCCTGTTCTCCTGCACGTTGTTCATGATCTGGTCTAGCGTATCCTGAGAATGTTGGTATGCTCCCAGGATCTTGGTGTGCGCCTCCTGGAGAGTCAGTTCCCTGGACCTGTCCTTCCCCTGGTGTACAGCAGTCCTCCCATCTTCCCTGTTGCCCTGTGCCTCTGTTCCCTGAATGGTGTGCCCACTGCCACTGACCCCAGGTCCCTGATTGTGTTGTGTTTGTGGTGTGCCCTGGGGTCCTTGTAGTGGTGGACACACTGCTGATTGACATGTCCTGGGGACAGAGGTATGGGCACACTCGGTGGGTGCTGTGGTGGTGTTTCCTGAGGGGGGAGGCTCTGTGGTGGTGTGTGACTGTGGCTGGGTAACCTACTGTCCGGAGGTCCCTGATGGGCCAGGTATGTCATCCAGATCCAGGCGACTAGAGTCACTGTCATCACTGTGGGCCTCTTCTGTGGGGGGACTGGATGCTGCTGGTACCTCTTCTCCGGTGACATTTGCTGGGATACCTGTGAGGATGTAAATGCAGTGTTATTGTTTCTGTGTGTGACATATTGTGCATGGATGGGTTGCCCTCTATGGTTGTTTTTGCCCTGGAAACTTTCACTTGTGTACGTTGGTGTATGGTGCGCTAGCTGATTCTCTCTAGTGTGCATGCTTTACTGATAGGTGTCCATGCAGGTCTGTGAGTGGTGTCAATGCATTGGTATGGCATGCAGGGCTCAGCATAGGGATGAGTGACATGTGATGGTGGGGTGTGTGGGATGGAGTAGAGTGATGGAAGTGAGGGTGAGGGTATGTGATGGCATGCAGGTAGGGGAGTGATAGAAATAGAAAGTTGACTTACCGGAGTCCAGTCCTCCTGCTACTCCTACCAGGCCCTCAGGATGCATGATTGCTGAGACTTGCTCCTCCCATGTTGTTAGTTGTGGGGGAGGAGGTGGGGGTCTACCGGCAGTCCTCTGTACAACGAGTTGGTGTCTTGCTGAAATGGAACATACCTTCCCCCATATGTCGTTCCACCTCTTCCTGAAGTCATCCCTTGTTCTGGGGTACTGTTGCACGGCATTGACTCTGTCCATGGTCCTCTGCCATAGCTCCATCTTTCTAGCAATGGATATTTGCTGCACCTGAGCTCCAAATAGCTGTGGCTCTACCCAGATGATTTCCTCCACCATGACCCTTAGCTCCTCTTCAGAGAGTCTGCGGTGTCTTTGTGGTGCCATGCGTGTTGTGTGAGTAGTGTGGGCGAGGGTGTGTAGGGTGATGTGTTGGGGTGTGTGTTGTGAGGTGCATGGGTGGTGCATAGGTGATGGTGGTGTGCAGCTATGGTCTTGTCTGTGGTCGTGGTGTCTGTCTCGTTTGTAATGGTGAAGGGTTGTCTGTAATGTGGGTGGGTGTTTTATAGTGGTGTGGGTGTGTGGGTGTGGTGTGTGTATGGGTGTCAGGTGTGTGTAGTTTGAATTGTCCAATGTGGTGTAGTTTTGTTTGAGTGTGTGTATTTTGAGTGTGGCGGTGTGAACCGCCAATGGTTTACCGCCGTTGAATATCCACTGTGGTGATTCATGGGCCATAAGGTGGTGGGCGTAGTTCTGTTGGCATAACGGTGTGGTCTTGGATACCGCCAGTTTATTACTGACCTTTGGTGTGGCGGAGTTGTGTCTGTGGCTGAAAAGCGACGGATAGGTGTGTGTGTGTGTCATAATATGGTGAACGGATATCTGCTGCGGCAGCGGTATGTTGACGGCAGTCAGCATGGCAGTAAGTGGGATATACCACCAATGTCATAATGAGGGCCTAAAATCCTTCATGGTTAAGATTGGGATTTCTCCAATTTAGAATTTTTTCGAACTGGTATTTTTTTGTACCGGAGGTGATAACATAAGATTTAGGGCCTGATTTAGATGTTGGCAGAGGGGAATACTCCTAAGTAAATGTGACGGAAATCCTGTCCGCCATATAACGATCCCATTATGTCCTATGGAAATTGTAATACGTCGGATGGGATATCCGTCACGTTAGTAATGGAGTATTCTGTCTGCCAAAATCTAAATCAGTGTGGTTCACCTTCAGTTTTAATTTCTTCATAAAAAGGCTAACCGTCTAAAAGCGATTGTAGCCCATTTGCTGTCTGTGTGACTAAAACTGCATTGTCTGAGTACAGATGTACAGGAACTGTGCGGGAACCCATTTTGGGGGCATCAGACGTACAGGCTGTTAAAAAAGTATACAGTGCATTGATATATGATATATTTGATCAATCGATGCTTCATGAGGAAAAGTCATCAAAGCTTTGAAAATGGAAGTATCTGGAATGTTTAACTCCCTCCACTCTAATCTGAAACCGGATCCAAACTACAAGTAATTTAAAAAAAACTGAAATATTTAGACTTGCTTCAAGTGAATGGTGCACAGGGTGGGTCACTGAAAAACAATGAACAACATTGCAACCCTTATATGTTTCATTTTAGTAATGGTACTGCACCTAGCTCTTTACAAAACTCACTCTTATACAACAATAAATACCAATAGTGAAATATATAGGATGGTGGTGTTTCTTGTGGTCAGAGCCTCCATCACAGCAAACAAAAAGCAGGCCCTTTCCGTTTCTGCTGTTAGTACATACTTTACAAAAGACAAATCTATTCTTTGTGTTAAACGTTTTTTTTTCGTGGTGTAAATATTGAGTTTCAAATTAATCAAATGATTACCTAATGCTCCTTCTTCTTTCCTCTTCCACATTTTTCCAAAAAGGAGAAAAATGATGCATACATAGACCAGATCTGAATATAGCTACATCAACGGAATGACCACTTCTATGCTGGATGACAATCTCTTTGTAGGTTATGAAGGAAACAAACTAGGTAATGAGGTCTCACACCAGACCAATTCATAGTGACTTTACATAACTGTAAAACATTGTTATTAGTAGGGGTGGGCAGAGGTGATAGAGTTCCAATCCGCAGAATTCCACGGAGTTGGTTAATAAATCCTTGGAATTCTGTGGAGGCAGAGTTCCGTGAGCTGACAAGTGGCCCTGAATGCGTACGATCTCAGAAGAGCTAAGCAGGGTTGGGCTTCCTTAACCCTTTTTAAACATGAACTATTTGTATCTTTATTATTATTTGTGTCTTTCTTTGGCTTCATACACTCCGATGATTATGGGGAGTATGCATGTATCTGACATCAGTTCCATACAAGCCAAGTAAGTCCCAATTTTGGACTGCACCATCTGGCCCTGGTGACTGCACATTGCAAGATCCAGTCCAAATGTATTGAAGTCACACTCTCTAAATACCCTAAGCCCCTAATATTAAAAGCAAGCTATTTAGAGAAAAAAAGAAATGGCAGGTGTCACTCACTCGCTGCCTCCTCCCACCATTTAAGCTACCGACTAAGCTAGGCTGTAGTAGATGGAAGTGTTTGAAGTCAGACCAATATGTCTGACAATATCGCCTCCACGGGTGATAGACACAGAGCTCTGACTCTTGATATAAATCACTACACACTAAGAGCACGATTCACAAAAGGTAAACTTAGACCCAAAGTCTATGGACCCGATTTAGATCCTGGCAGACGGTGCACTCCAGCACAAACGTGACAGATATCCTGTCACACAGTATTACAATCCCCAGGGGCTACATTGGTATGCTAATATGACGGACGGGATATCTACCACATTTGTGATTGAGTAACCCCCTCCACCAGGATCTAAATCAGGCCCAAAGTTTAGACCGAAAGTCAAAGCTTAGACCTAAAGTCTAACTTTACTAGCAGTGAAGGTAGACGTTTGGTCTAAGTTTAGACTTCTGGCCTAAGTTTAGACCAAAAGTCAAACTTTACTAATAGTAAAGTTAGATTTTTGGTCTAAGTTTAGACTTGTTGTCTAAACTTCAGCCAAAAGTCTAAAATGTGACCAAAAGCCTAACTTTACTACTATTAAGTTAGACATTAGGTCTAAACTTAGACTTTTGGTCTAAACTTAAATTTTTGGTCAAAGCTTACCTTTGTGAATTGGGCCCAATAATTGATATTTTACTATTGATTGCTTATTATCCACTTTTCATCTGCTAACATGTATTCTTATGTTACTTCCATACAATATGCCAAATCATGCAGTGCCTCCCCACGTACCTTTTTGGTGAGTTTCATGCCGCACCAGCACCAATAACATACATACAGTTCTTCTTCATGGTGTTCAATGAAATGAGGAAGGGGTCAGCTCTTGCTTGGTTCCTCTATAATTGCATATGATATGTGAACAATGCCTCCTGTTCAAAAAAAGTGAAAACAGAAAATGACGTCTGCTTTTTTTTACTTCTTCTCAGAAAGTGGAAGACACAAGTTAATCTTACCTTGTGGCAGTATTTTCAGCTGCCCTATTTACAAACGCGTGCACAAGGAGATGGAAATGTTTCTTTTCTGTTCTGTTAGCTTTATTTATGGACCAAAACGACCAACAAAGCACGCATTTATGAGCCTACCTGCCATACCTTCCATACCTAACTTACAATTCCCTGCTACCCACCACATTACGCTTTTGGGGCAAGGTAGGTGGATGCCCTGCAACTGCACCCTGCATACACCGTATTTGAATACAAGCCTACACTACAAGTAATACAAAAATACACTTATAGAGCCTTGAGACGTGTCGCCCCAGAAAAAATGTTACTAAAGTGAATCAACTCGTTTATTTATGTGGAAAATTAGTAGCATTATTGATGTTAGTTGTCAGTGGATAGTCACACTACACATTCGAGGGCATACAGGAGGGTTGAGAAGAGTTACAGAGGTTTTCCTTTAGGGGGTTGTAGAGTTTAAAAAAAAACATCCCTGCAACCTTTATGACTTCCACAAAGAACGCAAAGCTTTTGTTAAAAAATGCAAAATAGCGGCCATCATTTTTCTCAGAAATGGATTTGTTGAGTAAAGTTTAAACTAGAAAAGTTAGTGCAAGCAAATCCTCTAGAAGATACATGATTTTCATAGGGCCAGAGAGCACGTTAGCTGTTTGGAGCCTATCATGAAATTAGTTTGTCTAAAAAGTACAATGAGGCATAGAGTGGGCGTTCGGGAAGACCCACTGAGCTTCTTTTTTGGATGTTTTTTCATCATTTGCCATTGCTCAGAATGTCTGTCTTTTAAAACGACTTCTTTTGGTGGATGATTACATTAATGCATTTGCATTCCATGAGATTGTGGTAATGAGGCATTCTTATTAACCTGCAGAACTGATACATAGCTAGTAACTGAGGAACAGTTTCAGATATATGTACATTGCGGTCACAAATAAATTTGAATTTCTGCTTTTAGTATTTATGTTTTGTAAGTGTTTGCTGTTTGGATGCCTTTGCCTATCTTAAAGATAGAGGTCTCGTTAGGAATCACCCTTGCTAGTTCATCTGTTTTACTATGTTGTTATCATAACTGTGGGATTTAAAGACTTTTTTGGCCCTGCTAAGGATGAACGAAAATTATTTCTGTCATCAAAAAGAATCTATGTTATAGTTTGCTGTCCATGCTTTGTAAGTTAAACTACTCATTCATTATCTGTACATCTACTGCCCGACTAGGCTCACTTTTTGGTCAGAGGCCTTTATAGAAGATGCATTGGGAGCAATTGGTCAAATTGTGAAACTTTAATTCATTTTCGGGCTTACCGTGTAATTTGTCCTGTATCATATTTGCTCGGTGTCCTCAAAAGTCAGGCTTGTTTACCTTGAATTTTCTACCTACATTTTAGGCTGCCGAGCACTTCAAATTATTTTTGTCTAATTTGCACAAATTGTGTTTTACCCGTGATTGCACTAAGAATGCTTAGTGTAATAGATGAAACTGAGATTCTACATGGAGTCTATCTAGCTTTAATTTACCCCTTATGTCTGTTGGGTACTCAGGATAATCCATTTGTACCACTTTGCACTGTAATTTCGTGCCATTACTGCACTATGTTAATTGACTTTCTGATAAATAAAAATGCATCCTGACATACTGTACTACAGCGTTTTAATGCTCATTAAGTTTAATTCGCATTTTACAAACTATGCAAAAATATGAATATGCAAATAACTAAAGCTAGTCAAATGAAACAGCTAAAGTGAAAAAAGTCTTAACTTTATCATGACAGTCCCCAAACAAATGCAGTCTAAAGTATCAACATTTGTCTAAAAAGACTGAACCTTTCACACAACATGTTAAAGTTAAACCACAAAGCTTTTTCTATCACAGTGTGTAACAAGAAAAAGATGTTGTAAAATGACACTATGGGATAAGCAGAGTTGAAACACGTCTTGTTTTTGAACGGAGGCTAAGAAGGAAAGCATTTGTGAAAACATCCTAATATTCCAACCCTGTCTCTTTGGAGTACACATCGCACATTTTTAGGGACCCAGGTACAGCGAATGAGCAAATTCAACCAGGAAGTTACTTTTACTTTTCAGAAAAACACCCTTCCCAGTTGTATGAAATATTTTGTAAGCAGCTAGAAGCTTTTCGTATTGTTCTCATGCCTATAATGTTGGTACAAGTGTGTTAGATACTCGGTGCATATTTATACTTATTTTGCGCCAAATTGGTCTAATTCTTTTTATGCAAATTTGGTGCAAAACTAACTTCATATATTTATAATTTGGGCCTAGACCCGTCTAGCGCCAAATTTATGGAGTTAAAGTCATTTTCTGGACGTGTAAACCTACTTTGCGTCAATGAGATGCAAAGTAGGCTTTCCTGTGCAAAAAATGACTCTATGGCCTTAGCTCCATATTTATCCCCCAGTGCTAAAGTCATGCATGGGAGGAAGGAGGGGTCAGAAAATACTGCAAAGCTTGCTTTGCATCATTTTTTAACACCTGGGTCAGGGCAGGCATTAGGGGACCTGTGGGCCTATTTCCATGGTGGAACCCATTGAATAAGCCCACAGGTGCCCTCTCAAGGCCCCAGGGACACCCCCACCCACACCAGAGGGACAGCGGAGGATGGGGGACCCCATCCCAGGTAAGTATAGGTAAATACAGGTAGAAATGGGCCCCCCTACATGGCACTGGGTGCAATGGTCATGTCCAGGGCACCCTGGTCACCTGTGCTGGCCATTGTGGGGTGGGCATGACTCCTGTCTTTTCTAAGACAGGAGTCATGTGGTATGGATGGTTTTGTGTCAGAAAATGACTCTAGACAGGTTAGAGTCATTCTTTTTACTCTAACCTGCCTAGCGTCATTTTTTGGTGCAAAACCCCCTTCTTCCATACTGCCAGCCTCACCCGACTAACATCATTTTTTTTTACGCTAGCCAACCCTTTGCACCAGCTTGAGCCATTCCATACATATGGTGCACGGCAGGTGCACAGAAATGGTGCAAGCCGGTGCTAAATGTTTTGGTGCAAAACTGTGTCAGAACACCAAAAAGTATAAATCAGGGTCTCTGGGCCTCATTTACAAGGCCTTTGCGCCACTGTTGCATCATTACTTTTGACACAACGATGGCACAGCAGTAGATTTTCTACTCAAATGGTAGCTTTCTCACCGTAAATGGTTGGAACTGCCTACGACCGCCGACACTGGGAACATTTCACCGGGTATGCTCTAGCTCCTGAAATTGTGCTAGGAGGTGCTAATTTTCACTTGCCAACTTACCTCTTGCAAGCCGCAAGCGCGAAAAAGCTCTGCCACATGGCGGTTGGTGGAATTTGACCAGAACTCCATGTTATAATCAGTGCCTAAACCTCCTCAACTCTGCTAGCGGAGCAGAATTTATTGCTCAACCCTATTTTTTTAAATGTAAAGTAATATTTTATTACCATACATAAAGCCGACACCCTGCCACACAAGCCCTTTTCCAGTGCTTAGAGGAGTTGTCTGAAGGACCTCACCTGCATCCAGGCCCTGCATCTAACCCCCCTGCAGTAATCTACCCCTCACCCTGCACAGACTTTGGCTCTGTGCATCAGGGGGTTGGCCACAAGCCAGACTCAGCATCTAACCTCCAGCAGGCAGCCGCACGCCTCTGTGTATGGCCTTTGGCCCTGCACACCAGGGGTTTGGCTGAACGCCCCCCCACACAGGTAACCACCCCATAAGGCAATGAGACCCACCTAACCAATGAACCACTGCTCTATATATAAAGAATTTTAGTCAAATGTACATTTCAATAATACACCCAAATCAATGTTTATTAATATTGATTACTTAAAAGCACATTTAGTAAAGTTTTATCAAAACACGTCTGTGTGTTACACAGTTTACACAGTGATTTTCAGCACCATTTGTGAGTGAAAAATATGAAAACAAGTCAGAGACATATTTTTTTTAAAGTCTCCAAACCTTTTACCATTGTTTAACACAAAAATGCAGAGAACAACCACAAGAGGACCTAATATATTTTTTATACATCTTTACCACCACATTAAATGCAACCATAGAACATGCCTCTAGAGCATAGGTCTTCAAACTGGGGGGCCTCAAGTGATCCCAGGGGGGGCGCCAAACTCTGGCCAAAAGAAATATTAAACAGATAACATGCCTTTGTTTTAAGCAGAAGCATGTTATTGCAGTTTTTAAAAGGTAACAGTACTTAACTGCAATGTTTAAATAGGTATAGACCTATTTAAACATTGCCATCTTTCTAAAATAATTGTGAAACATTCTGAGGGGGGCCCAATGCTTTTTTTTTTCAACTGGGGGGGCGCGGCATTAAAAAGTTTGAAGACCACTGCTCTAGAGGGTGCGGCATTCCTGTCTGTAGAGAAGGAGCTCCAGCCTCTAAAATATAGTTCTTCAGAGGTCATGGTTTCAATGACCCAGAGACTTAGACCCTCATTATGAACTTGGTGGCAATCACCACCGACCACCGTGCTAACGGTGAACAAAAGACTGCCAGTGGCGATGAACTGCATACCGCGGTATATTGATGCCAAAAAGAGAAACCTCCAAAAATCTTGCAACCTCCACCCACCGCCAGGGCCAAAGACGGCAGAAAGGCAGTACACCTCACCCCGCCACCGCCATGTACACAAATCCCCTGCCCACCAAATAATGATGCACAAATCAGCTCGGCAGACAGGGAAGGTCGAACGACCATTGGCGTTACGGACCGCCACAGCCAGCAATGGGATCCACTAACAACAAATGCACACATTGGCAAGTTTGAAAAGCACACACCTGACACACATCCACAACACTTTAAAACACTCACATACACAACCCCACAATCCTTTGCAACGCCAATAGCACAACAGAGATTGACAACATAACATGCATACATTGAACTAACCATCACACGTCACACACACAAAAACACCACCAAAACACATACATTGCACACCTACCATCACACGCCACACACCCAACCACACAACAGCACCCTCACCAATACACCTACAGTACAGCACCCACAACACACATCATGGCACCCCCTAAGCACCTCTGCTTCACAGACAGGTCACTAAGGACCATGGTGGACGAAATACTCAGGGTCAGGCCACATCTATTCAGGGCACAGGTGCAGCAGACACCCTTGGCCAGGAAGATGGAGCTATGGCAGAGGATAGTCAACAAGGTCAACGCCGTGGAAAACCATTTACGCACATGGGATGACATCAAGAAGAGATGGAATGACCTGCGTGGGAAGGTGCCTTTCCCATGGCATCCAGGCACAACATCACCATACAGAAGACTGGTGGTGATCCCGCACCTCCTCCCCCTGAATACACCGACTGGGGGGAGAAGGTCCTGGCTATCCTGCACCTGGAGGGCCTCACTGGACTCTCTGGAGGACTGGACTCAGGTAAGTCAACTACAATACCTTAACAGTCACCACACCTGTAATGCATGTATCACCCCAATCCCCTCACTACCACCAAGACCCCATCCCCTACCCAGCCCACAACACCCACACACTCACATCCAAGTCACATGCATGCCCACAATCCCCCATACAAATCACCATCCATCCCCCTGTGCACAGTCACCAACCCATGCATGTAATCTCAGGAGCACTACAACACTCACAATGCACCACCAATCCCTTCAATAAATGCATCAAAATGAACACGAAGAGGCCATGCATGCCACTACATCCCTGGACAGTCACCCTCCAGAAGTCCCACCCCGGAAACCACTGACATCCCTACCCTTCAGCCACCACCATCAGCTCTGGCCAAACGATCCCACACCAGTGTCACCAGGCCACAAACTGGCTGCCCACATGTACAGAGGCCCGAGTCTCCACCCACCAGGCAGGAAGATGAAGGGCCAACTGCAAGTGGGACTGCCAGACCTGTGCAGGGGACACAGGCACAGAGGGGGCTAGGGTAAGTAGGAGGGTTACAGTGGCCCAGGGGGGTGCCCCAAGGAGGGATGTTCCTGCCCAGTAGGTCATTGCTGAGGTCCTGGGAGCATACACCCATTCCCAGGACAGGATGGGCCAGATCCTGGCCATGTTAGAGCAGAATCAGAGGCTGCAGGCAGCACACCACCAGGAGGCCATAGAGCAATGGAAACAGCTTATTGCTACCATGGCCTCCATTGCAGGGGTGCTGCAGTGCCAGACAATCATCCAGCCTGAGTCCTCCACCTACCTGCAGGTCCCTTACACTAGCCAGGACACTGCCCTGCCATCTACATCTGCTGCATCTACTGGACTGGTGACACTGCCAGAGGACTCACAGGACACCAGCACCCCTACCCCTGCTGCCCAGCTTCACCCTCGCAAATGTGCCCTCAGACCCAGACATCCCACTGAAACACCAGCCAAGACCAAGACCATTACCAGGAAGTGACTCTGCCCTGAACTGTCTCCCTTGTGTGCCACTAAGCTACCTCGTTGACATGCCACTGCCATCTCACCATCTTCCAATGCCCCCATTGACTATACCCCTGTGCTACCAACAGCTGAGCATATGTACCTGAGTATGTTGTTCACCATGTGCCCACTCCCTTTCACTGTCTCAACACTCATGGATGTTTTGACTTTGAATAAATACACCTGGGCACTCAAAATATCTGTCCTTAATCAATATGAGCAATCATTTGTGAATGTGAATGCATTAGCCAGTTACCATTTTAACAATGCTGCTTTTATTGCAGGAGGGGATCTAACAGACTGTAGTGTCTGAAGTATGTCACTCAGTACATTCTATAGCGTTAACTGGCGTCTGCCACGTCAGTCATGATTTTGCCATGTCACTGGTAAAGGACACAACAGCACTTACTACATGAGTCACCCTGAAACAATGCAGTGAAGCCATCAGCATCATAGGAAATGTACCTCAGAGTCACTGGAAGTATAGCCAGATTAGCTGGGTACTGGAGTTGATGTCTTCCTCCTCTTCTTCACCATCACTCTCATCCCTCCTCCAGGGTGGCAGGGCTGGTTGGACAGCATCCTCCTCTTCCAGAAGTGGGATAGCTTTCCTCACACCCACGTTCTGCAGCATGCAGCAGGCCACCACTCTCTTACACACCTTGTCAGGGACATAGCACAGGGATCCTCCAGAGAGATGGAGGCAATACAATCTTGCTTTCAGGAGTCCTATGGTCCGCTCAATCACCCTCCTAGTATGACCATGTGTCTCATTATAATTCCTTTCTGTATCTGTCCTGGGATTCCTCACAGGTGTCAGGAGCCATTGCATGTTGGGGATAGCCAGAATCCCCTGTAAAAGTGGGTAAAAGAGGCTTGAAACACACACAATTTAACTGCAAACAGCCTAGCTGTCAGCTATGTAACTGATCCAGTGTCATACACACTCACCTATGAGCAAGCGCTGATCCTCTGTAGTTGTCCCATCATGTGTGGCACACTGCTTTTTCTCAGGACAAATGAATCATGGACTGATCCTGGGAACCTTGCATTGACATGTGAAATGTACTGATCAGGAGTACACACCAATTGGACATTCATGGAGTGATAGTTTTTACAATTCTGAAACACCTGTTCATTTACTCTTGGGGGTATGAGGGCTATGTGGGTACCATCAATGGCACCCGTTACATGGGGGATATTTGCAAAGGCATAGAATCCTGTTTTTATGGTGGTGAGATCACCCCTTTAGGGAAACTGGACATAACTTTGCAGTTGTTGAACTAATGCATTCAGGAAATTGGACAGGATATGGCTGAACATTGGCTAAGACGCTCCTGCAACCATGCCCCCTGTCACTTGGAAAGAGCCTGTGGCCAAAAAATGGAACACAGATAGTACCTGCACAGTTGTAGGTATGGCATGGTGATTCCTATTAGCCGGCCTCAGAACAGGCTCCATTTCTGCATAGAGGGCAAGGATTGTAGCTTGATTCAGTCAGTAAGTTATAAGGTGACGTTCGTCCATGGTGGCCAGATCTACAAGGGGTCTGTAAACATATGGGGCCCTCCCTCACCACAGGTGTCTGTACCTCTGGGGAAGGAAGGAAGACGCATTGAGTTTGGACATACACTTGCATCACATGGTGACAGAATTCATGTTTTACATGCGACACATATGTAACACACACACAGACACAAAGAAGGAGGTAATCCTGTCAGGCTAATGTGTGGTGAGGTGACTCAGTCAAAATGGCATCACAGCGTAGACACACTGCCCACCATGATTACATGTGAGGGACCAGTACTGATGTCAGTAGTCGATGAAGGGGAGAGGGAATGGAGCCATGGTTGTGGCCCCTCACCAGACTATGGGAGCATGGTGGATGCAAAATGGCACCCTCCTGCCATCCAGGTGGTGTAGTGTGGAAGTGATTTCATTCCACTGGCGTAATTTGTCATGGCGTTAAGCAGTATTCACTGCCATGCACCTGATTATTTGGTTGTCAATGGAGAACCTGGGCCAATCATGATCCCCATCGGCAGTGATGGTGCACACCGCCGCGGCATCTACCGTCATTTTGACAGGCCCTTGACACTTGACTCCTGCACTACGAGAAGGGAAGAACTCCACTGCGTGTGTAGATGTGTCCTGACTCTGGTCCCTGAGATGGCACGTGTTACAGTGTAATGGGCACCGGCCTTCACCACGGAGGAGCTGGAAAAGCTGTTGGAAGGTGTCCTACCCCTGTATGCCAAGCTGTATGGGCCACCAGACAAGCAGGTGAGTAGCTATTTGTCCTCCTTAGATGTGTGTGAATGAGGTGGATGTTTGTATGCGTTTTTGTTCGCTGTGTGAATGCTCACCCGTAGTGTGTCTGGCAGTTTTTGGCTTGAAAATTGTCCATATGCATGTCTCCCTGGGCCATGTCAGTTTGAACGGGCATGGCATTTGTGTATGGGGCACCCACAATGACGTCTGTTTCTTTACTCTATGTGTCCCATGCAGGTCAGCGCCCATCAGAAGAGGAGACTGTGGCAAGCCATCGCCAAGGAAGTGTGGACCTGGGGGCCTACAACTGGCAAAGCACCCACTGCAGGAAGTGATGGGAGGACCTGAGGCACTGGGCCAGGAAGACTGGAGAGTGCCAGCTGGGGAAGGTCTCCCAACGAGGAAGGGGTGCCTGTTGGATCCTGACCCCCCTAATGGCCCGCATTCTGGTGGTGGCCTATCCGGATTTGGATGGGCGCTTGAAGGCAGCACAGCAGCCGAAAGTGGGTGAGTACCAACACTGTTGTGATGTCACTATGATGAGTGTATTTAGATGCTAAGAGGTGCATGCATAGTAGTGCCAGGCACATAGACAGGTGCGTCCCTGCAGTCCTGCCCCCTTCCACGTATGTGGGATAGTGTCCTATCTAGTTTTGGCTGGGTCTGTAAGCCTGTGAGGCGTCCCCTGTTTGGCCCATTGTATTCAATGTAGCTTCATGGACTTTCAGATGTGCTGGCTTGGCATCGTCTCTCATTGGTTCACTTCACAAAGTGTAACAGAGTAGTGGGGCAGGATGGGAATGCAGTGTGCTGTGGGGTCATGCCTACCAGTCAGCGGCACATTCATAACATGCATTGTGTCTGCTGAGGGTTTGTGCCTCAGCTGGGTAGGAGTGTATGTGTCACAACATGTACATATTTCCTGGAATTGACATACTTCGTTCTTGTTTTGTTTCCCCTCCCCTGTACTCTTGTGTCCCTGTGTACATTAGCATCATCTGGTGAGGGAGCTGAGGCACCGGTGAGTGGGGATGCTGCACCCCACAGGACCCATGTGGCAGAGCCACTGACGCCAAGGGGACCAATGGGTTGGAGGGCGAGGGGAGTACCATGGGAGAGGCAACTACCACTGGAGTTAGTGACTCCGATTCGTCCTCCAATGGCAGCTCCCTGGTGTTGGCAGACCCTACTGGGCCCAACCATTCTTTGCCATCTTCTGCCAATCCCTATACCATCACTGCCCTCCCAGTTGCTCCCCACCGAGTTGCCCATGCCTGCTCACCCAGGAGGGTGGGTGTCTCCTTCGCCCCAGGCACCTCATCTCCTGCCACAGTCAGCCCTGCTGCCCTCACAGAGGGGGCTATTGACCTCCTGAGAACCATCTCTGTAGGGCAGACAACCATTGTGAATGCCACCCAGGGCTAGCATTCCAGATGCAGCAATGCAGTGCATACCTGGAAGGCATTCACGGGGTCATGTCTGGCCTACAGAGATCTTTTCAGGCTCTGGCCTCCTCTTTGACGGCAGGCAGTGTCCCTGGTCTTTATGTCACCCCTCCCACCACCTCTACCCCTTCCAGTACCCGACTCCCTTCACCCATCCCAAGCCCACATACAGACAGCCATGCACACAGATCAACACACAAGAAGCACACAGAGAAACACAAGCACCACACTTCCTACCACAGGCAGGCACACACCCAACATACCAAAGCACACACAACAACATCCACCTCCCACAATGTGTCAACCTCCCCCGCCTCCCTGTCTGTCACCTCACCTTGCACACCCGCATTCACTGCACCCTCAGTCACTGCTGCTGCCCACATTCTTGCAGTCACCACAATAGCTAACATCCAGTCATGCACCCCAGTCACCACACCTGCACTCACCACGACTACATTCACAGACAGTTGCAGTGCATTCACCAGACCTGCAGACACCCACACAAAATCCATATACACTGGCAGCATGTCTTCTCCCACTGTGTCCACCCCCCTCCTCCCAAAACAATCAAACGCTGACAAGCAGACTAAACAGGCACCTGCATCCACGTCCAGCACACCTACACCTCATACCACCACTCCCTCAACCTCCATTCCCAGTCAAGCCTCCAAATCCCCTCAAACTATACCTAAGAACCTTTTCCTCTCTCATGTTTACCTGTTTGAACCCACTGGGCCACCCCGTCTTGTCCCTAAACAGTCCCATGCCCGAACACAGTCCACTCCTTCCTCTTCAAAGTCCTCAACAGTTTGCTCTTCCCATTCCTGTGCCCCTTCCCCAGGGAGGAAGAAGCCTCGTGTTGCCCCAGGTCACTTTGCCACCCCCCGGTCCAGGCCCACTCCCCCACCCTCCAAGGGCATGCCCAAACCCTCTCCACCTCCTAAACCTAAGTCCAAGACCCCTCTTCCAAATCAGACTCATCACTCCCACCACCCCCTACCCCTGATCCCTGAGGTGCCTGGCTGCCCCATAGATGCCCGTTCGAAAGTGGAGTTTCCTTTGTCATTGTAGGAGTCAACTGTAGCCTTTATTTGGCCTTCTGGGACTTGACTATGGACTGGCTTATGGCCTTGTTTGGACATTTTATATTATTTATTCTTATTAAATTTGAGTGCCCAGCAGTCCTGTTGGCATAATATAGAGTCGTTGTGCAGCATTTCACTGTGGGGGTGTGGTGTGCAAAGGTGTGTGCATTGGTGCAGGTATTTGTTGGCTTGTGTCTGGTAAGTACATCTTGTTATGGTACGTACTGCTTGGGATGTGGGAGGGGTTGGGAGTGCGTTGCGGTGTGGGAGGAGTGGGTAGGTGTGTCACTGTGCCCCTTCCTTCCATGTGTACTAGGCTGTGGTACTTACCATCATCGTCTTTGTCGTCTGTCACGGTCCTGGAGAAATATGGCAAGGGGAAGCACAGGGATTATTTCCAACTCTCGCTCCATGTCTGCGTCGGCGTGTTCTGTGTTCCTCCAGTGAGTGTTTCCCTTTATATGGGTCGTTTCCGCCGTGCTTTGCATGTTGGTGGTTCCCGCCCCGGAACTGATGGCGGTGTGGTGTTTCATAATTTGGTGGGCGGGTAGGGCCTTTCAGCCTGGCTGAGGGGTACCTGGAGCCAGTGATGTCACCCATCCCCCTCAGCCAAAAACTTTTATATTGGGAAGGGGGGCAATTGGCCCTTGTTCTCAAGTCCAAATGGGCCTGAGTACCCTCTCCCCAGAGCTATATTTTAAGAATCAGGGAGGAAAACAAGTGCCCCCCTTCAGAGCCTTAAAAGGCCCTCAGGACCCTTCCCCCAGGGATGATTGCTAAAAGTAAGGGGAGGGGGCATGCAGCCACCTCCCTAATTCCAATGTGGACCAAAGAACTCTATCCTCCTTGGCTGAATGTGATTACAAAAGGGAGGAGGCTAGGAGGTGCCCCATCGCCAAGCCTTATTAGGCCCTAGGGACTCATTTGCCAGAGCTGTATTCTACTATTAAGGGGAGGAGGGTCACATATCCCCCACCCCAAAGCTTATTAGTTGCCAGAAACTCAATTTCCGGTGTCAAATTTTGAGATGAGGAGGTGTTACTCCCCTCTCTAAGCTTTATCAATCTACCTAGATGCCATCCCTGGGATGAAATGCAATAACAAAGGGGAGGGAGGCTACGTTGCTCCCATCCCCAATCTGTGTTAGAACCCAAATACCCCTTTCCTCAGGCCAAATCTAATAGAAAATGGGAGGGGCTGTGCAGCCCATCTCCTTGAGCCATATTGTGCCCCATGGGACCCCTACCCTAGGGCCAAATTCCATAATTAAGAGGAGGGGGTATGCGACCCCTTGACACGTCTTGTGTCCCGAGGAACTCATCCTTCAGAGCATCATGTGACTGCCTCAATGCCCATCGAGGGCACCCAAAAACCTCAAGATGGGGCTGCAAAAGTGCAGGCAGGGAAACAGAAGTCTGCTCTCTTTCGCAGGGGCATTTTTAAATCTCTTGTTCCAGGGAACAGGCATTCCTTCACTGCCCTCACTGTTGTAGGCAGGGAAGGCATATTTGCTCCCACCTGGTGGATTTTTAAAAATGCTCCCATCAGGCATAGGTAAACATAAGGGGTCCCCAGGACCACCATCGGCTCAGGGGAGGAGGGTCTGGCCTTGATTAATGTACTTGGTCCTGTGGCATGGGATCCCTAGGGCCCAAAATGGACTTGTGGAGGGGAGCCCTACTGACTCCCCCTCCCCAAATGTGTTAAAAACAATTGCAGACTGCCAGCTATTTTTTTTCTTTTTTGCCATGATCCTGTGGAAGTCCAGGGGGACTGCAGCAACAGTGTCCATTTTTAAAAATAATTGTGGTCCAGGGATTCCTCTGGGTCCCACACAAAGGGCATAAGGAAACAGGGTATACGCACTCAGCCCCATCATATTATTTTTATGTTAAAATGTTGGCGGATGGGTTTCTCCATTTTAAATGTGACAGATATACCATCTGCCATATTATGACGCCCATAGGATATAATGGGGTCGTAATGCGATGGACAGGATATTCATCACATTTGTGACGGAGTGAACTCCTCCGTCAAACTCTAAATAAGGCCCTAAGTCCCTGAGACTTGTAATGGCTGCCAGGATCATTTTTCTCAAGCTGCTGGCAGTCAGTCAGAGTGCTCACTCTGACAGAGTTTTGAGTCCTAAGGGAGCGAATTAGCCAAAGCTCCTTGGGCCAACTTGAAAGCCGTAGTTTTTTATTTGACGCTCCTGCAAGACTCTTGAGAGACTCTTTCAGACCCAACTGTCCAGATATACAAATATTTGTGAACCTTAATTTCTCAAACTACTAAGTGGACTCACACGATGTCACAAAAAAGCACAATATTTAAACAAAGTTCTAGCTTCCTGCTAAATTTGATGTAATTCAGTTCAGCATTTCTTGCGGTAACACTGCCAAAAGAAGTCTATGGGAAATGCAGATTTTGAATTTTGGGGCCCTCCTTTTGGGATGCCCCTGGCATGATGGCTCACCTCATGATTTTCAATGCACAAATAGAGCACTTTTTGGAAAGTTTCAGGAAGATACATTAAACTGTGCCAACGTTTTAAGCAAAATGTCATTCAAATGTCACTACAGATATCATAAGTGTTGTTATGACTGCTATGATTTCACCTGGTAAAAGTGATGTAATATGGTAGGGTATAAATAGTGCATGGAGAAGGTGCATGTTATAGTTAATGAAGTGTGGGGAGTGAGGCACCAAGACCATGTATAGAGGTGCATTGCTTATAATAATTTGAAGGTGGTACATCAATTAGAAATGCACATTATAACTGGTGGTGTGTAGAAATGAAAGTTATAACATGTAGTGCATAATTTAGAAATTTAAGTTATAAGTATAATTCTAGAATTTCTAATGTTTGTATAGTTTAAGTTGGGTTTGTATAGAAAGAATAGATACATTTTTCCTAACTATAACCTATCTTTAACCTTTGTTTTTTTATTGAACTTTATTTTTTAATGGGGTGCTGTTAACTGCAGTTTTGTAGAGAATAGTAGAGGGCAGTGGTGTACAGTTTAGTGCCATGGAGTCTAGTGCTGGAGAGAAGAATACAGTAGAGTGGAGTGGCCTTGCAAGTAATAGAATAGAGTGGAGCGGTATGGTGTGTTATATAGTGGATTTGAGTATCATAGAGTGGAAAGGCATGTTGTACACTGGAGTGGCATGCTGTAAAGTACAGTTGTAGGAAAGTACCATCTTGCCTGGCATGTTACCCCCATTTTT
Source organism: Pleurodeles waltl (assembly GCF_031143425.1). Taxonomy (NCBI): domain Eukaryota; kingdom Metazoa; phylum Chordata; class Amphibia; order Caudata; family Salamandridae; genus Pleurodeles; species Pleurodeles waltl. Next base: position 1,083,838,138 of record NC_090440.1, on the reverse strand, counting down.
CACTGTATATATGTTGTTTTAGTTGTATGTGTCACTGGGACCCTGGTAACCCAGGGCCCCAGTGCTCATAAGTGTGCCTGAATGTGTTACCTGTGTAGTGACTAACTGTCTCACTGAGGCTCTGCTAATCAGAACCTCAGTGGTTATGCTCTCTCATTTCTTTCCAAATTGTCACTGACAGGCTAGTGACCATTTTTACCAATTTACATTGGCTTACTGGAACACCCTTATAATCCCCTAGTATATGGTACTGAGGTACCCAGGGTATTGGGGTTCCAGGAGATCCCTATGGGCTGCAGCATTTCTTTTGCCACCCATAGGGAGCTCTGACAATTCTTACACAGGCCTGCCACTGCAGCCTGAGTGAAATAACGTCCACGTTATTTCACAGCCATTTTACACTGCACTTAAGTAACTTATAAGTCACCTATATGTCTAACCTTTACCTGGTAAAGGTTAGGTGCAAAGTTACTTAGTGTGAGGGCACCCTGGCACTAGCCAAGGTGCCCCCACATTGTTCAGAGCCAATTCACTGAACTTTGTGAGTGCGGGGACACCATTACACGCGTGCACTACATATAGGTCACTACCTATATGTAGCTTCACCATGGTAACTCCGAATATGGCCATGTAACATGTCTATGATCATGGAATTGCCCCCTCTATGCCATCCTGGCATTGTTGGTACAATTCCATGATCCCAGTGATCTGTAGCACAGACCCTGGTACTGCCAGACTGCCCTTCCTGGGGTTTCTCTGCAGCTGCTGCTGCTGCCAACCCCTCAGACAGGCAGCTGCCCTCCTGGGGTCCAGCCAGGCCTGGCCCAGGATGGCAGAACAAAGAACTTCCTCTGAGAGAGGGTGTGACACCCTCTCCCTTTGGAAAATGGTGTGAAGGCAGGGGAGGAGTAGCCTCCCCCAGCCTCTGGAAATGCTTTGTTGGGCACAGATGTGCCCAATTCTGCATAAGCCAGTCTACACCGGTTCAGGGACCCCTTAGCCCCTGCTCTGGCGCGAAACTGGACAAAGGAAAGGGGAGTGACCACTCCCCTGACCTGCACCTCCCCTGGGAGGTGTCCAGAGCTCCTCCAGTGTGCTCCAGACCTCTGCCATCTTGGAAACAGAGGTGCTGCTGGCACACTGGACCGCTCTGAGTGGCCAGTGCCACCAGGTGACGTCAGAGACTCCTTGTGATAGGCTCCTTCAGGTGTTAGTAGCCTTTTCTCTCTCCTAGGTAGCCAAACCCTCTTTTCTGGCTATTTAGGGTCTCTGTCTCTGGGGAAACTTTAGATAACGAATGCATGAGCTCAGCCGAGTTCCTCTGCATCTCCCTCTTCACCTTCTGATAAGGAATCGACCGCTGACCGCGCTGGAAGCCTGCAAACCTGCAACATAGTAGCAAAGACGACTACTGCAACTCTGTAACGCTGATCCTGCCGCCTTCTCGACTGTTTTCCTGCTTGTGCATGCTGTGGGGGTAGTCTGCCTCCTCTCTGCACCAGAAGCTCTGAAGAAATCTCCCGTGGGTCGACGGAATCTTCCCCCTGCAACCGCAGGCACCAAAAAGCTGCATCTCCGGTCCCTTGGGTCTCCTCTCAGCACGACGAGCGAGGTCCCTCGAATCCAGCGACACCGTCCAAGTGACTCCCACAGTCCAGTGACTCTTCAGCCCGAGTTTGGTGGAGGTAAGTCCTTGCCTCACCTCGCTGGGCTGCATTGCTGGGAACCGCGACTTTGCAAGCTTCTCCGGCCCCTGTGCACTTCCGGCGGAAATCCTTCGTGCACAGCCAAGCCTGGGTCCACGGCACTCTAACCTGCATTGCACGACTTTCTAAGTTGGTCTCCGGCGACGTGGGACTCCTTTGTGCAACTTTGGCAAGCACTGTTTCATGCATCCTTGTAGTGCCTGTTTCTGGCACTTCTCCGGGTGCTACCTGCTTCAGTGAGGGCTCCTTGTCTTGCTCGACATCCCCTCTCTCTGCAGGTCCAATTTACGACCTCCTGGTCCCTCCTGGGCCCCAGCAGCGTCCAAAAACGCCAAACGCACGATTTGCGTGTAGCAAGGCTTGTTGGCGTCCATCCGGCGGGAAAACACTTCTGCACGACTCTCTAAGGCGTGCGGGATCCATCCTCCAAAGGGGAAGTCTCTAGCCCTTGTCGTTCCTGCAGTATTCACAGTTCTTCAGCCTAGTAAGAGCTTCTTTGCACCAACCGCTGGCATTTCTTGGGCATCTGCCCATCTCCGAGCTGCTTGTGACTTTTGGACTTGGTCTCCTTGTTCCACAGGTACCTTCAGACAGGAATCCATCGTTGTTGCATTGCTGATTTGTGTTTTCCTTGCATTCTCCCTCTAACACGACTATTTTGTCCTTAGGGGAACTTTGGTGCACTTTGCACTCACTTTTCAGGGTCTTGGGGTGGGTTATTTTGCTAACTCTCACTATTTTCTAATAGTCCCAGCGACCCTCTACAAGGTCACATAGGTTTGGGGTCCATTCGTGGTTCGCATTCCACTTCTGGAGTATATGGTTTGTGTTGCCCCTATCCCTATGTTTCCCCATTGCATCCTATTGTAACTATACATTGTTTGCACTGTTTTCTAAGACTATACTGCATATTTTTGCTATTGTGTATATATATCTTGTGTATATTTCCTATCCTCTCACTGAGGGTACACTCTAAGATACTTTGGCATATTGTCATAAAAATAAAGTACCTTTATTTTTAGTATAACTGTGTATTGTGTTTTCTTATGATATTGTGCATATGACACTAAGTGGTACTGTAGTAGCTTCACACGTCTCCTAGTTCAGCCTGAGCTGCTTTGCTAAGCTACCATTATCTATCAGCCTAAGCTGCTAGACACCCTATACACTAATAAGGGATAACTGGGCCTGGTGCAAGGTGCAAGTACCCCTTGGTACTCACTACAAGCCAGTCCAGCCTCCTACATTGGTTGTGCAGCGGTGGGATAAGTGCTTTGAGACTACTTACCACTCTTGTCATTGTACTTTTCATAAGAGAAAAATATACAAAACAAGGTCAGTGTATATACACATAGCCAAAAAGTTTTGCATTTCCTCTTTTCACTCTTTTCTAAGTGCTGAAAAGTACTTCTAAACTTTCAAAAAGTTCTTAAAAGTTTAAAAAGTTTTTTTCTGTCTTTCCAAAAAGTTCTGAAAACTTTTTTTTCTCTTTGTCTATCACTTTAACTCTCTCTAAAAAATGTCTGGCACAGGCCAAAAAGTTGAACTGTCCAAACTTGCATATGATCACCTTAGCTGGAAAGGAGCAAGGAGTCTCTGCATAGAGAGAGGTTTGAGTGTAGGGAAGAATCCTTCTTTAGAACTGTTAATTAATATGCTTAGAGTACAGGATATGGCCATAAGTGCCCAATCTGTAGAAAAAGTAGCTAATGGTTCTCAATCTGATCCAGGGACTCCCCCTGGAAAAGGTTCAGGAAAGAAACTTCTCTGCCTGCCCATTACTAGACAGTCTAGCATAGTTGGTACAGAGGTTGAATCACACCATACTGATGGTGTGCTCTCACATTATACTGGTAGCCAAGCTGTTAGGGTGCCCTCTGTAAGGGACAGGTCTCCTTCTGTTCATTCCCATCACACCTCTGTATCTAGAAATGTCCCTCCCACCCACCCTGATGACAGATTGTTAGAAAGGGAGCTCAATAGATTGAGAGTGGAGCAAACCAGACTGAAGCTCAAGAAGCAACAGCTGGATTTGGATAGACAGTCTTTAGAAATAGAGAGGGAAAGACAGAAGATGGGTTTAGATACCCATGGTGGCAGCAGCAGTATTCCCCATAGTCATCCTGCAAAAGAGCATGATTCCAGGAATCTGCATAAGATAGTTCCCCCTTACAAGGAGGGGGATGACATTAACAAGTGGTTTGCTGCACTTGAGAGGGCCTGTGCTGTACAGGATGTCCCTCAAAAGCAGTGGGCTGCTATCCTATGGCTATCATTTACTGGAAAAGGTAGGGATAGGCTCCTTACTGTAAAAGAAAATGATGCTAACAATTTCCAAGTTCTTAAGAATGCACTCCTGGATGGTTATGGCTTAACCACTGAACAGTACAGGATAAAGTTCAGAGATACCAAAAAGGAGTCTTCACAAGACTGGGTTGATTTCATTGACCAGGCAGTGAAGGCCTTGGAGGGGTGGTTACATGGCAGTAAAGTTACTGATTATGACAGCCTGTATAACTTAATCCTGAGAGAGCATATTCTTAATAATTGTGTGTCTGATTTGTTGCACCAGTACTTGGTGGACTCTGATCTGACCTCTCCCCAAGAATTGGGAAAGAAGGCAGACAAATGGGTCAGAACAAGAGTGAACAGAAAAGTTCATACAGGGGGTGACAAAGATGGCAACAAAAAGAAGGATGGTAAGTCTTCTGACAAGGGTGGGGACAAATCTAAAAATGAGTCTTCATCAGGCCCACAAAAACACTCTGGTGGGGGTGGTGGGCCCAAATCCTCCTTTAATCAGAACAAGGAAAAGAAACCATGGTGCTATTTATGTAAGATAAAAGGCCATTGGACAACAGATCCCAGTTGTCCAAAGAAAGGCACCACAGCTCCTACCACTACAACCCCTACTGCTACACCTAGTGTCCCTACTAATAGCAGTGGTGGTGGGAGCAAACCTACTAATAGCCAATCCAAGGGAGTAGCTGGGCTCACTTTTGGTAATTTAGTTGGGGTTGGTCTGATTAGGGAGACCACAGAGGCTACTTTAGTCTCTGAAGGGGCTATTGACTTAGCCACTTTGGTTGCTTGCCCCCATAACTTGGAGAAGTACAAGCAACTAACCCTAATAAATGGTGTTGAGGTCCAGGCCTACAGGGACACAGGTGCCAGTGTCACAATGGTGATTGAGAAACTGGTGCACCCTGAACAACACATACTTGGACACCAGTACCAAGTAACCGATGCTCACAACATAACACAAAGCCACCCCATGGCTGTTGTAAATCTCAACTGGGGGGGGGTATCTGGTCCAAAGAAAGTTGTGGTAGCTTCAGATTTACCTGTAGACTGTCTATTAGGGAACGATTTGGAGACATCAGCTTGGTCAGATGTGGAGTTGGAGGCCCATGCAGCAATGCTGGGCATCCCAGGGCATATTTTTGCTTTGACAAGGGCTCAGGCCAAAAAGCAAAAAGGACAGGGAAGCTTGGATCCTGGAACAATGGACCAAGTGCTCCCTAAAGCTAGGGCTAGTAGAAGCAAACCACTTCCTACTATCCCTCCCTCTACAGTGGATTCTACTTCTGAGGAAGAAGAATTCCCTCCCTGTGCAGAACCTACACCAGAGGAGCTGGAAGCAGACACTGCTGAGCTTTTGGGTGAAGGGGGGCCTGCCAGAGAGGAGCTGAGTGTGGCACAGCAAACCTGTCCCACATTAGAGGGTCTCAGACAGCAAGCTGTCAAACAGGCTAATGGGGATGTCAGTGACTCACACAGAGTTTACTGGGAGGACAACCTCTTGTACACTGAGCATAGGGATCCTAAACCTGGAGCTGCCAGGAGATTAGTGATCCCTCAGGAGTACAGAAAGTTCCTCCTAACACTGGCACATGACATTCCCTTAGCTGGGCACCTGGGTCAAATGAAAACTTGGGACAGATTGGTACCACTGTTTCATTGGCCTAGGATGTCTGAGGACACAAAAGAATTTTGTAAGTCCTGTGAAACCTGTCAAGCCAGTGGCAAGACAGGTGGCACTCCAAAGGCACCCCTTATCCCACTGCCTGTGGTTGGGGTTCCCTTTGAAAGGGTAGGGGTTGACATAGTTGGCCCCCTTGACCCTCCTACTGCTTCAGGCAATAGGTTTATCTTGGTGGTAGTGGACCATGCCACAAGATATCCTGAAGCTATTCCTTTAAGGACCACTACAGCTCCTGCAGTGGCAAAGGCCCTCCTGGGAATATTTTCCAGGGTGGGCTTCCCAAAGGAAGTAGTATCAGACAGAGGAAGCAATTTCATGTCTGCATACTTAAAGGCCATGTGGAAGGAGTGTGGTGTAACTTACAAGTTCACAACACCCTATCATCCACAAACAAATGGACTGGTGGAGAGATTTAATAAAACTCTCAAAGGCATGATTATGGGACTCCCTGAAAAACTCCGCAGGAGATGGGATATCCTTCTACCATGCCTCCTTTTTGCCTACAGGGAGGTACCCCAGAAAGGAGTGGGCTTCAGCCCCTTTGAACTTCTTTTTGGACACCCTGTTAGGGGTCCACTCACACTTGTAAAGGAGGGTTGGGAACAACCTTTAAAAGCTCCTAAGCAGGATATTGTGGACTATGTACTTGGCCTCAGATCAAGGATGGCTGAGTACATGAAAAAGGCCAGTAAAAACCTTCAGGCCAGCCAAGAGCTCCAGAAGCAATGGCATGATCAGAAGGCTGTTTTGGTTCAGTACCAACCAGGGCAGAAAGTGTGGGTCTTGGAGCCTGTGGCCCCAAGAGCACTCCAAGATAAATGGAGTGGTCCACACACAATTGTTGAAAAGAAGGGTGAAGTCACCTACTTGGTTGACTTAGGCACTGCCAGGAGTCCCCTTAGGGTGCTCCATGTCAACCGCCTGAAACCCTACTATGAAAGGGCTGATCTCACCCTGCTCATGGCAACAGATGAGGGACAGGAAGAAGACAGTGATCCTCTACCTGATCTCTTCTCTTCCACAGAACAAGATGCTCTTGTGGAAGGTGTAGTTTTGGCTGATTGTCTTACTGCTGAGCAGAAAGATAATTGCATAAATCTCCTAGGACAATTTTCAGAACTCTTCTCCATTGTGCCAGGCACCACTTCTTGGTGTGAGCACACTATAGATACTGGAGACAGTTTACCTGTCAAAAGTAAGATCTATAGGCAGCCTGACCATGTCAGGGACTGCATAAAGCAAGAAGTTCAGAAGATGTTGGAACTAGGAGTGGTTGAGCACTCTGACAGTCCATGGGCTTCTCCTGTGGTACTGGTACCAAAACCCAATTCTAAAGATGGAAAGAAGGAAATGAGGTTTTGTGTAGACTATAGAGGTCTCAACTTGGTAACCAAAACAGATGCTCACCCTATACCCAGGGCAGATGAGCTAATAGATACACTGGCATCTGCCAAGTATCTAAGCACTTTTGATTTGACTGCAGGGTATTGGCAGATCAAAATGTCAAAAGATGCTAAACCTAAAACTGCATTTTCTACCATTGGAGGACATTACCAGTTTACTGTAATGCCTTTTGGTTTGAAAAATGCACCTGCCACTTTTCAGAGGTTGGTGAACACAGTCCTGCAAGGGCTGGAAGCTTTCAGTGCAGCATATTTGGATGATATAGCTGTCTTTAGCTCCAGCTGGGATGATCACCTGGTCCACCTTTGGAAAGTTTTGGAGGCCCTGCAAAAGGCAAGCCTCACTATCAAGGCTTCAAAGTGCCAGATAGGGCAGGGTAAGGTGGTTTATCTGGGACACCTTGTTGGTGGGGAACAGATTGCACCACTTCAGGGGAAAATCCAAACTATCATTGATTGGATTCCCCCTACCACTCAGACTCAGGTGAGAGCCTTCCTAGGCCTCACTGGGTATTACAGGAGGTTCATTAAGAACTATGGCTCCATTGCAGCCCCTCTTAATGACCTCACATCAAAGAAAATGCCTAAAAAGGTATTATGGACAGCAAACTGTCAGAAAGCTTTTGAGGAGCTGAAGCAGGCCATGTGCTCTGCACCTGTCCTGAAAAGCCCTTGTTACTCTAAAAAATTCTATGTCCAAACTGATGCATCTGAATTAGGAGTAGGGGCAGTCCTATCACAACTTAATTCTGAGGGCCAGGATCAAACTGTTGCTTTTATTAGTAGAAGGTTGACCCCTAGAGAAAAGCGTTGGTCTGCCATTGAGAGGGAGGCCTTTGCTGTGGTCTGGGCTCTGAAGAAGTTGAGGCCATACCTGTTTGGCACTCACTTCATTGTTCAGACAGACCACAAACCTCTACTTTGGCTAAAACAAATGAAAGGTGAAAATCCTAAATTGTTGAGGTGGTCCATATCCCTACAGGGAATGGACTATACAGTGGAACATAGACCTGGGAGTAGCCACTCCAATGCAGATGGACTCTCCAGATATTTCCACTTAGACAATGAAGACTCATCAGGTAATGGCTAGTCTTATTGTCCTTCGTTTGGGGGGGGGTTGTGTAGGAAAGTACCATCTTGCCTGGCATGTTACCCCCATTTTTCACTGTATATATGTTGTTTTAGTTGTATGTGTCACTGGGACCCTGGTAACCCAGGGCCCCAGTGCTCATAAGTGTGCCTGAATGTGTTACCTGTGTAGTGACTAACTGTCTCACTGAGGCTCTGCTAATCAGAACCTCAGTGGTTATGCTCTCTCATTTCTTTCCAAATTGTCACTGACAGGCTAGTGACCATTTTTACCAATTTACATTGGCTTACTGGAACACCCTTATAATCCCCTAGTATATGGTACTGAGGTACCCAGGGTATTGGGGTTCCAGGAGATCCCTATGGGCTGCAGCATTTCTTTTGCCACCCATAGGGAGCTCTGACAATTCTTACACAGGCCTGCCACTGCAGCCTGAGTGAAATAACGTCCACGTTATTTCACAGCCATTTTACACTGCACTTAAGTAACTTATAAGTCACCTATATGTCTAACCTTTACCTGGTAAAGGTTAGGTGCAAAGTTACTTAGTGTGAGGGCACCCTGGCACTAGCCAAGGTGCCCCCACATTGTTCAGAGCCAATTCACTGAACTTTGTGAGTGCGGGGACACCATTACACGCGTGCACTACATATAGGTCACTACCTATATGTAGCTTCACCATGGTAACTCCGAATATGGCCATGTAACATGTCTATGATCATGGAATTGCCCCCTCTATGCCATCCTGGCATTGTTGGTACAATTCCATGATCCCAGTGGTCTGTAGCACAGACCCTGGTACTGCCAGACTGCCCTTCCTGGGGTTTCTCTGCAGCTGCTGCTGCTGCCAACCCCTCAGACAGGCAGCTGCCCTCCTGGGGTCCAGCCAGGCCTGGCCCAGGATGGCAGAACAAAGAACTTCCTCTGAGAGAGGGTGTGACACCCTCTCCCTTTGGAAAATGGTGTGAAGGCAGGGGAGGAGTAGCCTCCCCCAGCCTCTGGAAATGCTTTGTTGGGCACAGATGTGCCCAATTCTGCATAAGCCAGTCTACACCGGTTCAGGGACCCCTTAGCCCCTGCTCTGGCACGAAACTGGACAAAGGAAAGGGGAGTGACCACTCCCCTGACCTGCACCTCCCCTGGGAGGTGTCCAGAGCTCCTCCAGTGTGCTCCAGACCTCTGCCATCTTGGAAACAGAGGTGCTGCTGGCACACTGGACCGCTCTGAGTGGCCAGTGCCACCAGGTGACGTCAGAGACTCCTTGTGATAGGCTCCTTCAGGTGTTAGTAGCCTTTTCTCTCTCCTAGGTAGCCAAACCCTCTTTTCTGGCTATTTAGGGTCTCTGTCTCTGGGGAAACTTTAGATAACGAATGCATGAGCTCAGCCGAGTTCCTCTGCATCTCCCTCTTCACCTTCTGATAAGGAATCGACCGCTGACCGCGCTGGAAGCCTGCAAACCTGCAACATAGTAGCAAAGACGACTACTGCAACTCTGTAACGCTGATCCTGCCGCCTTCTCGACTGTTTTCCTGCTTGTGCATGCTGTGGGGGTAGTCTGCCTCCTCTCTGCACCAGAAGCTCCGAAGAAATCTCCCGTGGGTCGACGGAATCTTCCCCCTGCAACCGCAGGCACCAAAAAGCTGCATCTCCGGTCCCTTGGGTCTCCTCTCAGCACGACGAGCGAGGTCCCGCGAATCCAGCGACACCGTCCAAGTGACTCCCACAGTCCAGTGACTCTTCAGCCCGAGTTTGGTGGAGGTAAGTCCTTGCCTCACCTCGCTGGGCTGCATTGCTTGGAACCGCGACTTTGCAAGCTTCTCCGGCCCCTGTGCACTTCCGGCGGAAATCCTTCGTGCACAGCCAAGCCTGGGTCCACGGCACTCTAACCTGCATTGCACGACTTTCTAAGTTGGTCTCCGGCGACGTGGGACTCCTTTGTGCAACTTCGGCGAGCACCGTTTCATGCATCCTCGTAGTGCCTGTTTCTGGCACTTCTCCGGGTGCTACCTGCTTCAGTGAGGGCTCCTTGTCTTGCTCGACGTCCCCTCTCTCTGCAGGTCCAATTTGCGACCTCCTGGTCCCTCCTGGGCCCCAGCAGCGTCCAAAAACGCCAAACGCACGATTTGCGTGTAGCAAGGCTTGTTGGCGTCCATCCGGCGGGAAAACACTTCTGCACGACTCTCTAAGGCGTGCGGGATCCATCCTCCAAAGGGGAAGTCTCTAGCCCTTGTCGTTCCTGCAGTATTCACAGTTCTTCAGCCTAGTAAGAGCTTCTTTGCACCAACCGCTGGCATTTCTTGGGCATCTGCCCATCTCCGAGCTGCTTGTGACTTTTGGACTTGGTCCCCTTGTTCCACAGGTACCTTCAGACAGGAATCCATCGTTGTTGCATTGCTGATTTGTGTTTTCCTTGCATTCTCCCTCTAACACGACTATTTTGTCCTTAGGGGAACTTTGGTGCACTTTGCACTCACTTTTCAGGGTCTTGGGGTGGGTTATTTTGCTAACTCTCACTATTTTCTAATAGTCCCAGCGACCCTCTACAAGGTCACATAGGTTTGGGGTCCATTCGTGGTTCGCATCCCACTTCTGGAGTATATGGTTTGTGTTGCCCCTATCCCTATGTTTCCCCATTGCATCCTATTGTAACTATACATTGTTTGCACTGTTTTCTAAGACTATACTGCATATTTTTGCTATTGTGTATATATATCTTGTGTATATTTCCTATCCTCTCACTGAGGGTACACTCTAAGATACTTTGGCATATTGTCATAAAAATAAAGTACCTTTATTTTTAGTATAACTGTGTATTGTGTTTTCTTATGATATTGTGCATATGACACTAAGTGGTACTGTAGTAGCTTCACACGTCTCCTAGTTCAGCCTGAGCTGCTTTGCTAAGCTACCATTATCTATCAGCCTAAGCTGCTAGACACCCTATACACTAATAAGGGATAACTGGGCCTGGTGCAAGGTGCAAGTACCCCTTGGTACTCACTACAAGCCAGTCCAGCCTCCTACAACAGTTGAGTGTTGTATAGTGAAGTGCTGTCAACTGCAGTGTCATGGAGTCAAGTGTCATGAAGTGGAGTTGAGGGGAGTGTTTTAGAGTACACCTTACAGTAGCATAGAGTGGTGAAGAGTTTTGTGCAATGTAGTGGTATGCAGTGGTATACAGCACAGTAAAGTGTGGTACAGTTCAATGTTGAGGATTGGAGTATCACCCAATGGAGTGGTAGTATCATCCAGTGTAGTGTCATACACTGCAGTGTCGTAGAATGGTAAGATGTACAGTGGACTGTGGTACAGTGTTAGACAGTGTAGGATAGTGTTGTAGAGTGAAGTGCTCTGTGGTACAGAGGAATAGGGTATCATAGAGAGGAGTGGCATGAGCTAGAGTGTCATACAGTGTAGTAGAGTGGCATAGAGTGGAGTAAAATGTCATATAATGTTAAAGAGTCTAGTAGAGTCTTGTAGAAGAGAGTTGCATAGAGTACAGTAGGGTGTCGTCAGGGAACTGACATATAGTGGAGTGCTGAACAATGGTGTAAAGTGGGTTAAAGTATCATACAATGGAGTAAAGTGTAGTGGAGTTCATTGGAGCTGTGTAGGACCCAGTACTGAAAACAGTGATACAGTAGAGTATTATGCTGTGTGGAGCACAGTAGAGTGGGCTAGCATATCATATAGTGTGATAGAATAGAGTGATGTGTATTACAGTGGAGTGGGTTGGTATGTCATACAGTGTTGGGAAGTGTTGTACAGTAGAGTACAGTCAATTAGCATAGATTTGAGTAGAGTTTTGTACAGTGGAGTGGCATACAGTACAGTGTTATAGAGTATGGTAGACTGTAGAGGTTTAGGGTTTTGTAGCGTTGAGTGGTGTAAAGCCATGTAGAGTGGAGTGGTGTTCAGTCAAGTAGAGAAGTACAGTGGAGTAGAGTAGAGTGGTGTGTTATAGGGTACATTGGAGTAATGTGTGGTGGATTGGCATAGAGGTAACTACCTGGGGTGTCTTAGAGTGCAGTAGAATATTGTAGAGAGGCAAAGAGTTGAGTGGAGTGTTGCACAGTGACATAGTTTGGAGTACTGTGCTGTACATTGGAGTGTGGGGTAACACAGTTTAGTTCAGTATTGTAAAGTGGCATAAAGAGTTGTGGCGTGTTATAGAGTTTTGTTTTTTCAGAGCAGAGTGTTGTAGAGGAGAGTGGCATACATTGGAGTGTTGCACACTGGCATAGAGTAGGGTGAACTGTTATACAGTGGAGGCAAGTGGAGTGGCGCAACATAGAGTGGAATAAAGTGTCCAGTAGCATTTTGTATAGTAAAGTGTTGTTGAGTGGAGTTTACAGAGTAGGATGCAGCACAGACTGGAGTAATGTTTTATAGTGTGGAGTGGTGTATCATAGAGTGGAGTGGTGTGCATTGTTGTAGAGTGTGAGAAGCTGTTGTAGAGTGGAGTGGCATACAGTGCAGTACAGAGTTGTAGAGTGGAGGTAGGTAGAGTGTGGTACAGTGATGTGATAGAGTGCTGTAGAGTCATGTGGCATACAGTGTTGTTGAGTGGAGTGACATAGAGTGCAATAGTGGATGTGGGTGCAGCACAGTAGATTGTTATAGAGTAAAGTGAAGCAAATTCAGGTGTAGAGGTGTAGAGAGAGCTGCATAGAGTGTTGTAAAGTGGAATTCAGTCTGGTAGAGTGGCATACACTGGACTACAGTGTTGTATAAAGACAAAGATGGGAGTACAATGTCATACAGGTGAGTAGTAGAGAGTAGAGTTGAGTTTGGGATAGTGGAAGGGCAAGTAGCATCGTACACTGGAGTAGAAGTTCCTAGAGTGGAATAGATTTGAGTGGTATAGACTGGGGTGGTGTAGAGTACAGTGTTGTACAGTGTTGTGTTGTAGAGTGTTGTTTCATAGAGTATTATAGAATACAGTGTCATGGCATAGAGTGTTGTGATGTAGAGTGTTGAGGCATACAGTGTAGTGGTGAAGAGTAGAATGGCATTGAGTGGTGTGCACTGGATTAGCATATAGTAGAGTGGCCTACAGTTGAGTGGATTCCAGTGTAGTGTTATGTAGTGGAGTAGCATAGATTAGAGTGGTGTACAGTGGACTAGCATAGAGAAAATATCATAGAGTGCAGTAGCGTAGAGTACAGTGGCATATAGTTTTGTGCCTGAGTGGAGTAGGTTAGAGTGGACTACTGTACATACAGTGTTATACCATTCAGTGGAGTAGCATACAGTGGAGAGGCATAGAGTGCAGTGATATACAGTGAAAAAGCATAGATCAGAATAGCATAGATTGGGGTGGCGTGAATTGCAGTTGTGTACAGTGGAGTGGCATACAGCTTATTTGCATATACTGGAGTGGCATAGAGTGGAGTTGGGTTCAGTAGAGTGGCACAGAGTAGAGTGGTGTACCGTGAAATAGAACATAGTTGAGTGGTGTGGCTTACAGGGGAATAGCATTGATTGGAGTGTCATGCAGTGGAGTTTCGTACAATAGAATAGTGTAGAGTGGAATGGCGTAGACTGAGGTGTAATACAGTGGAGCAGCATACAGTGATATAGATTATTGTGGAGTGGTGTATGGCGCAGTGGCATAGAATGGAGTGTGGTACAGTAGACTAGCATACAGTGGACAAAAGTAGAGTGGAGTGGCGTACAGTGGAGTGGTGTAGAGTGGAGTGACATAGACTAAAGTGTCATGCAGTGAAGCAGCATACAGTGATAGAGCGTACTGTGGAAAGGTGTGCAGTGCAGTGGCATAGAGTGGAGTGTGGTAGAGTGGATTGGCGTACAGTGGAACAACGTGGAGTGGCATAGAGTAGATTAGCATATAGGGAAGTAGCTTACAGTGGAGTAGTATGCAGTGGAGTGGCATACAGTGAAGAAAGGCACAGTGTTGTGGTGTACAACAGAATAGAATAGACTGGAGTGGCATAGATTAGAGAGACGTACAGTGGGGTGGCATAGAGTGGATTGTTGCTGAGTGGGATACCGTAGAGTGGAATATTGTAAAGTGGAGTGGTATAGAGCGTAGCGGGATAGCCTTTGTGGCATACAGTGTAATAGCATACTCTGGAGTGGCATAGAATGGAGTGTTGAAGAGTTTAATAGCATACAGTGGAATAACATAAAGTGTAGTGGCATAATGTAGAGTGGCAAAGAGTTGAGTGGCATTCATTGGAGAAGTGTACAGTTGATTGGTGTGGAGTAGAATAATGGTGAGTGTACTGACGTACAGTGTAATGACATAAAGTGGAATGGTATAAAGTGGAATGGCATAGAGTAGAGTAATGTAGAATGGAGTGTCGTACAGTGGAATAGTATAGAGTATAGAAACAGAGCATGGAGTTGTGTATATTAGAGTGACATGGAGTGGAGTGGTGTAAAGCAGAGGCACAAAGAATGCAGTGGTGTACAGTGTAACAGAATACAGTGGATATTTTCACAGTGAAGTGGCATACAGTGGAGTGGTGTACAGTGAACTGACAACATGAAATAGCATACAGTGCAGTGGCATACAGCCCAGTGGCACACATTGAAAAAGCACAGAGTGTAGAGTTGTCAGTGGGGTTGAGTACTCTGGAATAGCATACTGTGGAATAAAGTAGAGTGAGGTAGAGTGGAGTGGAGAGGCATACAGTAGATTAGCATTAAGTGGAGTGGTGTATAGTGGACTGAAGTAGAGTGGAATATTGTAGAGTGTAATAGCATAGAGTGGAGTTGTGTAGAGTAGAGTGACATAGATTGAGGTGATGTAGACTGGTGTTTAGTAATTGAAACAGACGTAGAGTGAAAGTGTGTCTGTACGGATGCAGGTGTAATGTGGCAAGATTATACATTATGAAGTGTAAATAGTAATTTTTGGTAGCATGCATGGATAGAGTAAGTAGTGGTAAAGCTATACGTTTTAAAATAGTTATATATTGTGATGTGATATATATCACTGTGGTATACCACAGTACATTTGTAGTATACTGCGATACATGCAGATGAGAAGGGAATATGTAATTGGCTAATGGCTGTGTTTGCCAAAGGTAAAATGCAGCCATGTTGTTTTCAGCACAATTTGGCTGTGTTCTGCATTTCACTGAGTTCTGTGTTAGGGTCTTTGATATAGTTAAGTAGTAGGTTTTATTGTTGTACCTTACCTATTACCACTTCATTAAAGTGGTAATAGTAAGAGAAATGTATTCATCATTTTCTATATATTTTTACATCAGTTTAGGGAGAACTGCACTTTTTTAAAGTAGTGCTATAATTTGTAGGTATTACTGTGTTGCTCTGTAGACATTTTTTGTGAAGATTTAAATATGTTAGAAATAGTAAATACACTGTAGCAATATTTATAAAATATGTTGTATTACAGTGTGTTTTCAATTTTTAAAATATTTATTTTGTAATTAATTTTAAGTACTGCAGTACTTTGGAGGAAGTACCTCGGTAATCAATACATTTTTAAAAAAAATATATAAAAATATATATATTCTTTCCTACCTATTACCACTTTAATGAAGTGGTTATAGGCAGAGAAAAAAATCAAACCTTATATTTACCTACATCTAAAGACGTATCCCAGAACAAACCAAACTGTACCTAAAAACAACATGGGTGCCTTTAACTTTATAAAAATGTTTTGGCATTGCTATGTACCACAGTACGTCTGCAAATTACTGTGAAATACTGTGACATTTTTTGAAACTATCATGATAACAGATATTGCTAAGTTTAAATGCCTTATAATGTAAAAGATGCTTACTCTACTGACCTGTAGCAGCAAAAAGGATCATATGCACAGCATTATCTACAATCTTGCTCAATGTCATGGTAATCTGTGCATTTGGCTGCTACCTGTGAGTACAAAGCCAATGGAAAAATGCATTTTGAGACCCACCCTTTTATCTATCCTACCTCTTGACCAACCACTGCAACACTTTCCATCTTCCTCCAATATAGAAAAAGAAATAGGCCTGGAAAAGTTTGTGGCGATTTATCACATGGGGGTAAAGTTATTAATGATGTAAATTCGAGGAAGTCCTGTCTCGGGTAACTCTATCTACAAGGTGGCCAAGTTTACGCTTTGCTAATAACTTGGATGGCATTTGACAAATGTTCACAAAATGTTTAAAAGAAAAAGTTCATCCACCTCAGTTCCTTCCAGTAAAGTTTCAGGTTAGTCCGACAAGCATGAGCCAAGAGAAAAGTGTGGTCCCAACTGCACACCCCCTCCCATTTTTAATGAAAGAAGGCCCAAAGGATGGGGTCCCTGGGACATATAGTTGCTCAGGGTGGGGGGCCCTGCTCTTCCTAAAATGTATGTTTTGGCCACTAGGTATGGGGTACCCAGACCACTATTGGATCAGGTAGAGGACCTCATGTCCCATCCCAATAAAGGCCCAGAGGGAAAGAGTCGCTGCAACCCCTTGTGGCTCGGGGAGGATGGCTTCATTCCCCCTCCCCGGTACAAGTATGTTTTCATCATGGGGAATGGTGTCTCGGGGCTCCTAGTGACTTGAGGAAGAGGACTCTGTGCACCCGTCTCCTTAATAAAGAAAAAAATATCCCCCAAGATTTGGACCCTGGGGCGCAAAATAGTATGGGGAAGGGAGCTGTGTGCCACCTCACCTTAAAAAATATGAATGCCCCAGAGGATGGGGATCCCTGGGGTCTAAAGTGGATATAGAGAGAGCCAAGGGTTTCACTCCCAGATAAAAAAGGCCCCCCGCAGATGCAGTTCCTAGGACCTGAAGTGGTTTGGGCAAGAGGGCTGCACCAATGGGTTGGCCAGGTCCTGCAGCCAAGCCCCTTCAGCTGTGCATGGCTCGGGGTTGGCTTTAAGTATGGTAATAAAATGTTACGTATGTTAAAAAAATCATGGAAATTCACAGAAAAAAACAACTGTTAAAGTGACATAATAGGTGAAAATTTCAGTGACAACATAATGTTTTAAACTTAAAAAACACAGAAATCCACCAGTTACACTTATTTCTAGTAACCATAAATCATTACCTAAGGTAAATATAACTTGTGTTCTCACCATACACAGTTAATTACCCCACATATTACATCATTCACAATGCTCTATAATATTGATAACATGAAAAATATAGGAAAAGCACTGATGTTTAACCTGCTTTATCATAGTCGAACAGTTTCTGTTTGGTGAATACATGATAAACTGTTGATCAAACATTTAGTAAAAGAATCCTGTGTGTATAATGGTTTGA
Organism: Pleurodeles waltl; assembly: GCF_031143425.1. Classification (NCBI taxonomy): domain Eukaryota; kingdom Metazoa; phylum Chordata; class Amphibia; order Caudata; family Salamandridae; genus Pleurodeles; species Pleurodeles waltl. Next base: position 1,083,820,709 of record NC_090440.1, on the reverse strand, counting down.
GATTTAATCAATTGCCAGGCTATGACACCTTGACGGGTTGCTTCTGACCCTTTCCAAGATGGCTGAATTTCATGTCTTGTTAGTTTTTCTACAGGTTGTGTTTGACCTCGCCAAACATTGTACTATAATGGTGTGGCTCGTCACTATGATTTAAGTTTATATTTTTTAGGTTTTTTTAATAGAATCCAATGGTTGTATATTTCTAAATGGGAAGGATGTGTCATTTCAACTGCCACTTATAAGTAATGGTATTTCAGAATATTCCACTTTAAAACAGTGAAATTATGTTTTTGAAAAAAATGCTTGAAGAATTGTTTTCAATATGGATTCACATGCTTATCAGGTGCCTCATAATAAACTTGGTTTGTTTAGAGAAGGGTTCACTATGGTTTATATGTTGCTGCTTTAGCCTGATGGACTTTTACTAGACAATTTCATAATGCTTGGTGTCTCAAATTATTAGGATATACTTGTGTGTCAAAACTTTTAGTTTTGATTTTCATGCACTTTATATATATTCTGCCACATATTATGTGTTGATAAAGTCAATTTCAATAATGTGTATTTGGATTCTTTTTGAATTTCAAATATGGATAGATATGAATAAAGAAAATGTAAGAATTCACAGTAAGTTTGTTGTCGTTAAGTGAATTTGATAATATTATGACCATACAAAAATATTTTGTAGGGGATTTACAAAAGATTTAGGACTCTAAGCAATTTCAATAATGGAAGAAAAAATTATTTTAAAAGTACATTTTTGAAGAAGAAGAATTTGGTAAGGTATAATATTTTGGACTTTTCATTAAGACTGATAATATCTGGTTAGAGTGGTGAAGGTTAACACAATTGTCTTTGTTACAATTATATAGATTTGATCATTTATGATGCCTGTTTATTGGCTTTGGTAGAGGTCTCACATTTTAATAAGAAAATGGTGTCCATTTGGAGATTTTAAAAATGCAAATTGCTTTGCGACCGCGTTCGCGGTCACAAAGCAATTCTGCATTGTGATGCGAATTTCAAATAGGAAGGGGAAAACCCCTTCCTATTTGCGTCTTGCATTCCCATTTTGCAAGTCGATAACCAGGTTACTGACTCGCAAAATGGGAATGAGCAACGCGATGTGCTTTTTGCATGTCGCAAACAGCGAAATTCACTGTTTGTGCCATGCAAAAAGTTTCGTACATCTGGCCCTATGTTAGTTAATGAATGCTCTGCCTGTCATTAGACTAGAAAACATGAATTTTATATGTTAATTTGCTGCCTTGCAAGTACTTGAGTGAAACAATTTCTTATTCTAAGGGATAAAATAAGTTACACTTACAAATATTGAGTCACAAAACTGGTTACTTTTCACACTGTACATAACTGTTTTTATAGACTGAAGGTATTTATTGGTACTTTGTTGCATGGGGTAATTCCCCTAAAACTATGTATATTTGTATATGTATATCTATCTATCTATCTATCTATCTATCTATCTATCTATCTATCTATCTATCTATCTATCTATCTATCTATCTTCACTTAAAAAACAAAGGTTATAAGGATGTTATAGGTAGGTTCTGAATTTAATCACACAAAACCAAATTCAGCACTTATAGTTAGAGTTATTTCAAGTAACTACAACCCAGGCTATGAGGTAACTATAACTTGCACCCGGCCATGCACAGGTATCTGACCAATACTTTTACTGCAAATGGCACAGTGAAATGATCAATGATGTTATCAAAGATGTCATCAGTGCTGTAATTTGTGGGGTGATCAGCAGTGAACGGTGAGGGCACCATACCCTGCGACGCACATGGCCTGCATTCAGGCCCTCCTGCCAAACCCTATTATCACTCAACCCTCCACCACCCATGGCTTTGGACCATGTGCAGCAGGAGGGCTGGCCTGTGGATAAGCCTTGTGGCCAACTCCCTGTAACCACCCTGAGAGTTTTTCTAAACTTCAATAAATTATATAGTTAGATTGATATATTTTAGGACAAATTGAAAAGAAAAAAATAATTGTCAAGTAAAAAAGTGAGATCACTTTTCAGCATATACCTTAAACATTTGAAGTTGAAAAGAAACTTAATTAGACAAACAATCAGAGACACATTAAGACTGGAACCTTCAACGTTTAGTGTGAGGGTCAGAGAACGTAACCACTGGTCTATAGATGACTTCTCAGAGCACAGCATTCAGATATAACTTTGACATTCAAGCCAAAGATTTTGTTGGTGAATGGGACTTAAATATTACATAACTAACAAAGTTTAACATTAAAAAACACTAGTAAGTAAAAAGACACACTGCATTCGATACCAGGACTTGAACCTTCAACCTACTGAGTGACAGTCAAATAGCTTTACCAGTAGGCCAGAAGTGACTTTTTGAATAAAACCTAACTAAAAGGTTTGACCCAAACATCTTGCTGGTGTGACACTTTGAAGTTATTTGTGGAGAAACAATGACAGTACCAATCTTCCTCTCTCTCTCTTCCATCCCGTTATGAGATGGAAGTGAGAGAGAGAGAGAGTGACAGTACTGCATGGGGAGTCTCAAGACTTCAGTGGTACTAGCTGTTTCCCTGCATCCTGCGGGAGCTTGCATTGCTCCCATAAGCAAGGAACTGCTTGGAATAACAGCTCCCTACTTGCTTGAGTAATGTTTTCATCTGTTTCCATGCATATTCACTTAAAAGACCAAAGGTTACAGTGATGTTATACTTAGTCTCACATTTCAAATGTACAAAACCATCGAAATTCAGCTGTTATTTACAGTTTTTTCAAGTAAAGTCACACCCCCACCATGCACAGTTTTCTCATCAAGAAAATTACTGAGAATGTTACAGTGCTATTATCAATGATGTTATCAAAGATTTCATGAATGTTGCAATATCTGGGGTAATTAGCAGTGCATAGCGAGAGCACGAGTTATAGTTACCTTGGGGTACAATTTATAGTTACTTGAAATAACGTCCCTGTAACCTTTGTTTTTTTTTAGGTGAATTTCTATGTTTTTTTTAATGTAAAGTAATTTAATTACTTTACGTTAATCCATTCACAACCTCACACGGCCTTAGCCCGTGCGCAGCGGGGGTTGGCAATCTCCTATAGCCACTCAACTCCATGCCATGCATGAGCTTTGTACCAGAATAAATCCTGCCCTATCCATTTATCTACTAGAAATATGCGGGGCAGGACTCATTTTGTTTTTTCTGTCGGGGACCATGAGGTGAGCCTCATGGCCCTCACGGTCCCAGGAGGCTACCCACCTCCTGCGGGAGCCACCATTGCTCTTGCACACAGGGAGCTGCTGAAAATGAAGCTCTCTGCATGTGGGAGCAATACTTTTATCTTTTTCCCTGCCTGCACATTTGTGGGCAGGGGAAAGAGATGAAAACTCTGCTTCCAGCTAGTGTGTGCATTTTGACAGCTCCCAGCTCCTGCTTCCTGGAAGTGGAGTGGTTGCTTTTGCTTGGCAGAAGCTGTTTACAGCTCCTGCCAAGCAATAGCAAACAGTTCTCTATTGAGGGTGAGCACCTCAGGAGGTGGGAGAAGCCAGCCCTGTGGCTTAGCAGTCCCCAAGGCCATGCATGGCTCCAGGAGGAGGGCCACATGGCCCTCCTCCTTTGATCTACATGGGCCATACTCAGGAAGGTGGTGGTCCCTGGGGCTGTATATGGCCCAGGAGTGGGGCAGTGTGGCCTCACTCCCTTCTTTAAAAAATGTAGTTGACCCCAGGGAAGTGGTGGTCCCTGTGTCTGGTGGAGTCTGTGCATGCCCCCCTAAGAATTATATTTATCTAGTCCCAGGGATATGGTGGTCCTCAGCACCCAGGGAATCCTCATGGCCCTCTGTATTTTTATTAAATGTAGCCCCAGGAACGTGGCGGTCCCTGGGGCCCACCTCATTATTTTTATTATGTAGCCCAAAGGAGGTAGTGGTCCTTGGGGCCCAGGGTGGTCCATGCAGCCTTCCATATATTTATTGAATGTAGCCCAGGGGAAGTGATGGTCCCCTGGACTTTTAAAAGCCCTAGAAGAAGAGCCCTGTGTGCCCCCTCCTTATTTATGGTTATGCATGTGCCCCAGGGACCTTACCCACTTGGAAGCAATACTAATAAGAAGCAGGGGATTCCATGTATTTTTTTATTTTTTTTAAGTAGGCAAAATCCGCGGATCCACCTGTGGATTTTGCTAAAAAATGGAGAAAAAAAATTGGGTTGCTCTGGATGGATCTCGGGGGACCCCAGCATTAAGACTAGAGGACTAGGGTATTCCTAGTTAGCAAGTTGGTAGTTTAAAAAAAAAAACATAAACACAAAAAAAAAAGGTTAATGTTACGTTATGTTTAGATGTTGAAATGGTTACAAAAGAACATTTATATACCAAAACACATTTAATTTGGGTAGTTATAGTTCATTGAATTCAGTATAACTGTAGCCCCGGTCATGCATTGCTTAAGACCACACATATTATATCACTCATGAAATATTAAACACCATCATTGATGATATCACTGATGACATCACTAAATTATAACTGGCCAATAAAGTGGTTAAATTATAATCTACAGTACTGTAATACATAAATAGTACTTAAAAAAAGCAATTACATCATGGTCAAAGTTTTTAAGAGAATTAGAAGACATGCAAATCCTCTGCAATGAAGTGAAAGAGAAGTTAGATCAACATCTAGGTTATCAACAGTTAAAAATATTTTAAAGGGGCAGAGTTAAAGTCTACTGTACTGTAAATACTCACCCACTGTTTCAAATATATGATTATATGATCAAAGTTGAAAGACATAGGTGGTCATTATGACTTTGTCAGTCTTCTTCTAAGACCGCTGAAGCTGCTGCATCCAAGAGACCGCCAGCCAGGTCTGAAGACGCCTATATTTTGAGTTAGGATGGATTTCCACCCTTTTAGGGGCATAAATCCGGCCCCGTCAGCCACCAGCACCACCACGCTGACAAGACTCCACCTGCTGTAGTACGATAAGTAAAAGGCGTGATGAAGTCCTGTCAGTGGTGTGGTGCTGATGGTGGAAAACACCAGGACCCATCCCCTCTCAGACGACCACCTCGCCAGAAAAGATAAGTTGGTCGTCCGAAAGTCTGGGGGTGTTGGGTGCATGTATCTAGTCTGGGTGTGCGAATGGGGGTGTCTGGGTTTGTGTATGTGTGCGAATGGGGGTGTCTGGGTGCATGAATGGATGTGGTGTCTGGGTGTGTGCATGAATGTGGAGGGGGAATTTGTTTTCATGAATGCGGAGAGAGGGAGTGAGTGTGTATGAATGTGGAGGGGGAGTGTGTGTGCATGAATGCAGAGAGTGGGAGAGCGTGAATGGATGCGGTGTCTGGGTGTGTGCATAAATGTGGAGGGGAGTGTATGTGCATGAATGGGAGAGTGGGAGTGCGTTTATGGATGCTGTGGGGGAGCGGAGGTGTGCATGATTACAGAAGAGGGGTGTGTATATGTGAGTGTGAGTGGGGGTGTGTGTATGGTTGTGTGCGGTTGGGTGGGGAGGGTGCATGCAGGTGCATGAAAGTGGGGGTAGGGTGCATGTGTGTGGACATGGGGGGGACGGTGCGTTACTACCAAGGTTTCTGTGGCAGTGAGACTGCCACAGAAAGCCTGGCAGTCTGCTGGCTTACAATACCGCCGACGGTCACTTGGCTGCCCCAAGCTGGAGGTGCTTACCTCCGGCCCAGCGGTCAGACCTGGTCAGACCCCCCTGGCAGTACTGGAGGCATTGTGGCAGCCAAACCGCCTATCTCATAATGTGAGGGTCTTCATCGCCATGTCTGCGGCAGTGTAACTGCAGGCACAAGGCTGGTGGTCTAAAGATCGCCAGCCTCGAAATGACCACCTATGTACAAATAGAGAAAATCCAGGTGGTTCTTTCAGGAAGAAGTTCAACATAAAGAGGAAGATGAAGATGGTACGAAATCTTCAGCAGTGCGTTGTGAGAGAAGTTTGTTCAGTAGCAATTTCTAATCAATAAGGTTCTGATTGGGGGATGGGTTACTCTGTCACAATGGTCACGGATATCCCATCTGCTGAAATCTAAATCCTGTCATATCGATGGGATTTAGATTTCGGTGGACGGGATATCCATCACAGTTCTGACAGAGTAACAACTTTGCCGTTTGCCAAGTTTAAAATCAGACCCTAAGGGCCTGATTTAGAGTTTGGCAGAGGAGTTACTCCATCACAAATGTGACAGATATCCCGTCCACCATATCCCGAACTCCATAGGCAATTATGGGATTGTAAGAAGGCAGATGGGATATCCATCACATTTGTGACCGAGTAACACCTTCCGCCAAACTCTAAATCAGGTCCTAAGAGACAGATTTACAAGAAAGTGGTGCATCAGTACTGATGCGCCACTTTTATTACGTTGCCCGTGCCCCATCTAAAAACACCATGTGGGCGCCGTATGTACAATATGGTGCACCATTGCGGTTGTTAGAACAATGGCGTCAAAATTGTTGGGTAAGAGAGAGGAAAGCAAACACGGTAGAGAGAAGGAAGAAGAGAAACAGAGTAAAACAGTGGTAAAGCGAGACAGCTGGGTTAAAAAAGAACCATCACAGGGGCGATAAAGAGATTAGTATAGGATGGTGACGAGAAGGAATAACTGTAAATAGAGTTTTGCATCATGTGTGTGCTTTTAGTCATTAATTTTCACAATTTCACCTACCCTTGAGATAAAGGCGAAAGCAAACACGCCAAACCTCTATGCACCCGCTGTTTTAAAAAAAACATTAAAAAACAATTTGTTATAGAAATAGAGTAGAAAATGACGTTTCTTTAAAAGTCCAAATAACCACTAATAAAAAAAAAAGTCTTGAAACGATTTTCTCTACTTTTAAGAACTGAAGTGAAAATATTACCTCTGGTCCATAACACACGTGTGCAGTTACTAATTTTTTGCCTGTGGGATCTGTTCCTTACACCACTTCCTGTTGTTTGAGAACCTTACTTTTAAATATGCCACTCAATCTCCGGGATGGTCATGCATGTATGATTTTCACATTCATCAGCTACAACTGTAGTATAAACATGTACCAATAATGGTATCCTAATAGCTGCGTAAGCCATGCTTCATTTATCAGGCACGCCTTTGGATAGAAAGATGTAAGAATTTTTTTTAAAAAAGCACTGGTAAACGAGATCTATGTATTTCAGCTTTAAGCGAGCAGATGACAAAGGTGATTTGGACTTTCAACGCCACTATCCCATTGGTGTCACAGGTGTCAAAGTGGGGTTTACATATAGCTCTTGGTGATTGTGTAGAGGAACATAATGTCCATCCCCTAATTCAGTACAGTAAGGAGAGCACACCCAATTAGAGAGACAGTATAGGGCATGTTGAGAAATATAGATTTTGAGTGACACAAATAAAGAATAATATATTCGACACCTGCATTGAAATCTCGGATAATTCGAACTTTTGGCCTAAGTAAGTGATTCTTATCCTGGGGTCCATTAAGCCTTCTCAGAGGGTGCGCAACTGTTTGGAAAATTAAATAATTTTAGCAGATTTAAAAAGTATACATCCATAAAAAAGAAACATTTAACCTTGAAAGTTTTACAATGCTCTAGAACGGCGCAAATGCAGATGGCTTGACTGAAATACTGGTATGGGTCTCACAAGAAGTGTGCATGCATTAGGAGCAAAAAATAAAGAGAAAAATTAGAACATTGGATTGTTGGGCGCTCCATTGAAAACAATGGATTGCTCTGGGCTTCTAATGGCCAGTAAAAGCCCGAAGCTTCAATATCCCAATGTCTTGGTTGGGCTGTTGCTGTGAACAAAGGCCTCACGGAGCCTAAGGGGATTTCTAGGGCTCAGTGAAGCCTTGGTTTTATTTATTGGAACATTCTGCCTTCTAGTGGCAGAATGTTCTAGTAGCTTATAGCCCTCCGTAGCTGGGCTATACCGGCATTTAAGTCCTGCTCCCTTGTTAAAGGCCCTCTCCTTCAGCTCAGGCGTTTAACACTGGAACAGGCTTTTAATGGCTGGTATAGCCCACTACAGCAGGCTATAAGGCTATAGTGAGTGCAATAGACTGCGGAGGCCATTCTGGCTTTTCCGCTGGGCCGGCGGGCGCCCGCCAAAAGAGCGCCCGCCGGCCCAGCGGGAAAGGCCCTGCAACAATGAAGCCGGCTCCGAATGGAGCCGGCGGAGTTGCAGGGGTGCGATGGGTGCAGTTGCACCCGTCGCAATTTTCACTGTCTGCTATGCAGACAGTGAAAATCTTAATGGGGCCCTGTTAGGGGGCCCCTGCACTGCCCATGCCAGTGGCATGGGCAGTGCAGGGGCCCCCAGGGGCCCCACGACACCCGTTCCCGCCATCCTGTTCCTGGCGGTAGAAACCGCCAGAAACAGGATGGCGGGAAGGGGGTCGGAATCTCCATGGCGGCGCTGCTTGCAGCGCCGCCATGGAGATTCAGCCCAAGCAGGGGAAATCCGGCGGGAAACCGCTGGATTCCCTTTTCTGACCGCGGCTTTAACGCCGCGGTCAGAATGGGCAATGAAGCACCGCCAGCCTGTTGGCGGTGCTTCAGTGGGCCCCGGCCGGTCGGAATGACCCCCTTTGTCTTTTAGAAGTAAAACATTATGAAAAGCTTCAATCTTCCCATTAAATTTAAAATGTCAATGCTTGCACATTTTATGTTTGTGACTTTAATAAGTCATAATTTGTTTGTATACCTGTTTATGTATTTTTGGGGTTCAAATTGTAGAAACTGTATAGGTGATGGTCCTAGCTTCCAGTAGTGATTTAGTGGGGGTCACAGACGCTAAAAGGTAAACAATTGTTAGCCGAAGGTGTGAACACATATTAGAACTTTGAAACGTTGAGACCTCCATTGACAACATGACAACAATTACATGGCTTCAGAGTCTTAAACAACTGGTATATCCCTCGGGCCTTGCTGGTTGTTAGTGGCTTAGGCATATAACGGGGTTGAGGGCCTTTAACAACAGCAGACATAGCCTGAGGCATAAGGGCTACAAGGCTATTAGAACATTTCACCCACCAAGGGTAGAATGTTCAAAATTAAAAAGGGAGAAACATAAAGACAAATATTGGAATGTTGGCACTCTGGACTTATACCAGCCATTATAAGTCCAGACCTCCTCCATTGAATTTAATGGAGCTCTCAACATTCCAATACTGTAACGCTAGATTCAGGATTTCATTTATCAATGAGGAGGTAAGAAAGAAGCTGTTTGAACTACTCATGCAGCGGACAATAACGTGTTCAAAGGATTTGTAGAGTATCTTGGCTAGTTACAGATTAGACACTCAAACCCCCTCTTTTGGATTTTGGTGTCCGAGAGGAGTAATTAGTTAAAGCTTATGAACTCCTTGTATTCAAGCCAGTTTTTTGACATAAGCCTAACAATGAAGAACCAGGTATTAATATTCTGACTGTTTATATTGATCATGTGTTTTGGGCCGAAAATTCAAGTTAATTAGATCCACCTGTAAATAAAATAATTTCCAGGGGGAATGTGGATGTACTAAATTTATTGGGATCATTACATTATTGGGTTATGTACTTCTGACCTGGTTGTTAGAAGAACAAGTTAATTTTCTGTTTTCTGTTTTTGATGATATTGTATGCTGCTCCAAATTTGTGGCCTTTTTCATTTGTAATGTTTTTGATAGTGGTCAGTTTTATCCAGAAGTGTTTACAATTTTCTATACAGTGCATGAAGAATATTGAATCGGTTGTGTTGGAATGTATTAATGGGCTTAACATACACATTCACTGGGAGGATTTCTTGCAGTATTTTGTAATGTTAATATTCATTTTTGTAAGATATGTACCGGGGGCACTTTATGGATATCAAAAAAAGAGAGGGACTGGGAGAATAATGGTCCAGTGCACGGTCTCCCAAGACTCATATTCATAAATAAATGTGGTACACTGTTCCAAAAAATGAATGAATTCATACAGGGCTGAGGAAAGTCAGTAGATTCAGGAGAGCCCTCACACATCCAAAAGGATGTCAAGCTTCATCAATGGGCAGTCACCTCGTCAGACCGGTGGTGCAATGTCTGGCGGACCACCCCTGTAATGGTGGTGGTACTGTACCGAAGACTGAATACCAAATATGGTAAGGTCTGAGATGAATACTGACTATTGGAAGCAAGTAGGAGAGACAAAAAAAAAAAAAATTGGCTCAGAACCTTAAACATCATTTTTAATGAATCAGGAATGGGTTCGGGCCAAGATTAAAAGGGAAGCAAGGGGAGTGAAAATGGGGATAATGTCCCACTGCACACCACACACAGGAAAAAGGTAGTGTGCCTAATCCTAAAAAGATGTGGTCAACATGTTTTGTGTCTAGACAGTCAAAAAGATCCCACAACGCTTCATCAGGACCGTAACTACTACTTCTCCTATGCTAATGTACAACAATAAGTGCTGGATGGTCACTTACTCAATGAGGGCTGTCTGTCAGTGTCGGTTGGTCAGCCAGTTGCCCTGCATGAAAGTGAGAACATAGGAGTTCATTAGTGAAAGAGAAGGGAAAGATACTAAGGGTGATGAATTCAACAGAAATCCAGGTCCCAAGTGCAGCACATAAAAAAGTAGCAAAAATGGCTTACCATCCCAAAGTAGAGATTGGGCATCAGAGGAACACGCAAGCCTCAAACCAAAGGAGCATTACTAGGTACAAAAATAACAAAGTAGTGCAATATTTAAATACACAATGTCAGGTTATCACCTGGAAGTGCCATAAAAAGAACAAACGTTCATTCATTCTTTAGTAAGTCATATAGCTCCTAAAATGAAATCTAGACTGTAAGTACAGAGGGGTAATAACCAAGTCCCGTGGTGACCCTTAGCATTAGGGCTGATCACTATCAGACCCCACTAACAAACACATGATAGTCAGTTCCACAACTTGAAGAGAATGATTGGTTGAGTCACAAGAAAATCGAACATAACGTTCTAATAATCCACATTCAATGGTACAGGTCATGTGCACAGAAATCAGGAAAGAAAAAAACTCACATTTCCTTGTCCCCAGTCTTGTAGTGGACCTACCCACTGCCACACACCTGAAAAAAATACACGGGCTTGTCCGGGACTCCTAATAAAGGGCAATGTACAAACGTGAGCAATCGTGGTAATTGTTGGAAATGCTGTACGCGGCGGCAAAACGTTGAACCCCAGTCGGGTCCGAGTCGGGTACTAAAAATAAACGATGGACTAGTGTAGATAGGCACGTGGTGGCCATCTTGAGGATATTAAAGAAGGGGGATAGTATGCCCAGTCAAAAGTCGAGATAGGCAAGAAAAGTGGCAGACATCTTGCTTGTGTAAAACAATGATATTAATGATGGGATCGCCTGTAGATCATCAATGGCGGCCATCTTGCTAATGCAAAAATAGAGATGATTAATCAGGAATAAGTGACCTTCATTCAGAGGTTTGCTGGCTTGTGTTTTCTCTCTTGCAAATATGACAGTTGTTCCATGATTGATTCATGATCCTTATTCGATGTTAAGGGGGAGGTGACTTACCAAAATCTGGGCACTTCTGGATCCCACAAACTGGTGCAGTCTGGTGGGTTTCCAGGCAGCCATGCCCTAGATCCCAGATGTTCATGAATTCATCTACGAAACATTGGGAAGGTTTTACTGATGGTGACTTTTGGAAGGGAAGAGCTGAGACTTAGAGTCACTCTTCTAGTATGAAAATGAGAAAGGATCCAAGCCATGGGAAAACATTGGAAAATAAAAAAAAATCCATAGAGTAAAGGTTTAGTCTTGAGGTAGTCTCAGTCGATTCTCGGTAGTGGTGCACAAGGTAAAGTCTGCTTTGTAGAGTGTAGTGAAAAGGCAAGTGTGCTAGAAAATACTGCATTTGTTTAATAATTTGTTAACTGACTGTGATAATGTGACAGCAAAGTAAGGGCAACATAATTTACCTGATTGATTGATGGAACAGTTCAAATTAATTATATATGAGGCCTTTTTGTTATAGAGATAAGTTCCATGTAAGAGCTCGTCCGTGAAATTACTTTTGTTTTTAATTGCAATACCTGATAATAAGTAAGGAGACACAAACATATCATCTTTTCTAACCATGTATCATCTTTTATTCTTCTCTAACCATGTATCACTTTTATTCTACTGGCGTGGAGACCAACATTCACTGCAGAACTACATGGTAAAGACAGTTCAGCCCAGCATTTAAGTTTAGACCAGATTTGATCACTTACAACTATGCATAATCTGAATTGGTAACACCAGAAGCGTGATAGAAGGAAATCCTTGAGCCAACACTTCTTAACAAAATGGAATTACTCTTGCTATCCTTTCATGCCATGCTTTTTTAACTCTTTCAATCCATTACAGAAGAGTACCACACAAATATAGAGCAGCCTTGTTCAAGAATTACATCAGTTACAGTCGTATAAAGATAAGGTACTACATTCAATTTCCAGATGTTTTGTTAGTTACAGCTAAAGACCCCTAATACAGCAACAACTTCACATATGAAGCAACTTGAATCGTAGTTACTAAATGTTACAACTGGCGGCTCTTGGCATGGTTTTCCTGTACTTTTGCATCTGACCACCTGTTTTTGAATTCTGTGCTGTAATTTGTTTTAGCTGGTTTTGATGCTCTGTGCACGTTACCACTGCTAACCAGTGCAAAAGGTCAAGTGCTCTCTGTCTCAATTGGATTCGTGATCGGTTGTTCACAATTGGCATATTTGATTTAGTAGTAAGTCTCTAGTAAAATGCACTAGATATGCCAGGGTCTGTGAATCAAATGCTACTAGTGGGCCTGAAGCACTGATTGTGCCACCCACATGAGTAGCCTTGTAAACATTTCTCAGACTTGCTACTGCAGTGTCTGTGTGTGCAGTTTCAAACTGCCAATTCGACCTGTCAAGTCCACCCACTTTCCAGACCCAAACCTTCCCTTTTACTACATGTAAATCACCCCTAAAGTTGGCCCTAGCTAGCCCCATGGGCACAGTGCACTCTAAATAAAAGGTAGGACTTGTACTGATGTGTTCTACATGTCCTGATAGTGAAATACTGCCAAATTTGTTTTTCACTATCGCAGGGCCTTTCTCTCTCATAGGTTAACATGGGGACTGCCTTTTAAGTGCAGTTTCCCATTGGGAGCAGATGGAGTTGTGAAGTTTGTGGTCTCTGAACTCACAATTTAAAAATACATCTTTTGGAAAAGTTGGTTTTTCGATTTTCTGTTTGATAATGCTGCTTTTGGAAAATGGGCATTTTCTTGCTTAACCATTCTGTGCCTCTTCCTGCCTGTGGAATCTATGTCTGGGCTGTTTGTAAATTCCCTCTAGACATTGACACAAAGGGAGCTGGGGAGTGTCCTGCATATCCTGATGAGTCTCCTGGGCTTGAGTGGGGAAGGAGGAGCTGACACATCTGTAAGGGCTGTGCCTGTCCTCACACAATGCAGACGCCAACCCCCTGGAGTGTGTCTGGGGCCAGGCCTGGGCAAAGCAGTTGAAAAGATTGATGCACGGCCCTTTCTGCGGCTGAAAATTCAATGCAGTGCCTGCCTTGGGGCTGGAGAAACGACGCTGCACGTGTTCTCACTGCGGACTCTTCGCATATCGCGTCAAAAATTTCTACGCACAGATCCTGGGCGTCAAAGTCTTCAACATCCCCACACAAACCCGAGGCTGCACACCCAGAATTGAAGCCCGGCTACCCTTGCAAGAAAAGAATCAACGTAGGGCCTCCGGCGAGAGCAAAGATTGGATGCACGGCCTAACGTGCTAGTAAGGATTCGACGCATTGCTTGCTTTTCTGATGCACCGTCGCCCTTGCAGCTTTCTTTTTACATAAACAAGTTACTTTGTGCTAAAATAACACATCCATTGATTTCTACAGATTGAGAATCTTTTTATTTTAAAAATTCATATCTTTGCTTGTGTATGTTGGATTTTTGTCATTTTTGTAATCCAGATAAATATTGGCTATTTGTCTAAACGGGTGTGGATTCCTTTTGTGGTGTTTTCACTGTGTTACTGTGTGTGTTTTGTACAAATACTTTACACATTGCCTCTGAGATAAGCCTGATTCTTGTGCCAAGGTACCAAGGGGGTGCGCAAGTGTTATCTGGGCTGTGTATCGCCCTTACCCTGACTGAGTGAGGGTCCCAGCTTTGACAGAGTGCAAACTGACTGCCAACCTGGTACCCCATTTCTAACACTAAACCAAGGTTATTCCAGCAGATTCTGTGGAAGGCATTGATATTCTGAACGTATCGCAAACCAAATATGTCATAGGCCACTTCTCCAGTGTCTCATTAATTTTGGCAGGCAGACACCAGTTTCTAAGTAGGTCCCAGAGGTCCTTAGACTAAGTGATAAGTGGCAATAATGATGCATTTGTATCAATTATATAATTAGAAATTTTTTAAGTCAGTAAGCTATCCTTTGATTGCTAGCTTCTAATTTGAGGTCCATAGCACAGCAATTGTCCTTTCAGCTAAAAGCAGCATCATGCATAAATTGTGTTGCTTATTGGCTGAAATTTTCTTGACCCAACAGACAGCAGCCAGTTAACCATCTACTTCAGCACCATAAATATTTCTATACACTAATACATTATGTTTGGAATTGCCACACCAGGTGCATGAAATGGGCACCACATGATCCACATTTAAGGATTTTATCATCTTCCTATAGTGCTATTGCTTTCAGAGCAGCTGTAGTATGGTACATATGGCATAAGAACATGAAATGCTCTAAACAGTGCTTACTGTTCAATGATATGGTTTTAGGGCCTGGTTTAGGTCTTGGCAGTAATGGTCACACCACCAGTTTTTCCATCAGAAATCCAGAGCCTTTGTGGTCCACCCGCATGTGGGTTTGATGTTGTTGTGTATGTTTGGGTGTGTGTTGTGTTGCTGTGTGCAACATTCAGATTAATCTGGCTGTTGTTCGGTGGTCGTGGTCGTGATGTGTGTAGTTGTGCCAATGTGAGTGTGTTTTTGTAACTGAGTGTGTGCTTGTGTCAGTTGTTGTGGTTGTGTCATGTATGTGTGTAGTTTCAATAGTGTTTGCATGTTGTGTCATGGATGTATGACAATGTGTGCTTTCAGCATGCACATGTTGTGTGGTGATGAAATGGCAATGGGTTATTGTGTGTATGTGGTGTATTGTGTAGTGTGTTGTGCAGGGGGGCAAATATGGTTAAGGTACAGTGTGTGTGTGTGTGACTTACCCCTATTTCACTGCCCCTGCCTTTGTCAGTTGTCCATTGGGTCCTGCAACGGGCTCCCTGCTACAGCAAAACCTCTGCCAGTCCACCGCCTGCAGAGCTGTGGTATCTAAATATGGTCGGTGGAAACCTGATGGGTAGGGAGAGCACTCCATTGTGGCGGTCTGCAACTCAGCCGCAATACATCTGAATACAGTGGACGGAACACTGTTGACCTGACGGTGTCTTCGAATCTGCGGTCATGGTGAATTGGCAGTAATACCTCCAAGTTCTAAATCAGGCCCTACATTTGCTTACAACAAAATAGCCATTGGTTTCCTCAACAATAGCATTCATCGATGCTAGACGGTAGGAAGCAGGATCAGTCTTGTAAGCCATGATGACATCTTTATAGATCAGTGCCACACATTTACTCATCCCTTGGCCTGAATAATTTTTCAAAGAATATTTGCTGGTCTACATTCATTGAGGTAGTATTGTTAGATTTTAATGTGTGCAGTATTCCATAATTTAAAAATGGGTCTAGGATGGATTTTTTGTCAAGATTAGGGAAGTCTTAAATTAATATAAACTTCCCAATGGGGGACAATCGGCCCAGGGATTGGACCCCAAGTTTGTGCAATTGCGCTATGGCTTTAGGTTCAAATATGGGCTGGATAAAGGGGCTACTCTTGATAGGAATCATGGGGAAATGCACAATTTCAGGCCCATAATACTCCACCAATTTGCACCATGTCCTAATCCTACATTCTACTTGATTCATTTGCACTGTAGGTCTGCTGTGCCTGTCAGTTAGCCTGGTGGTCAGTGGGATTGGTTCAGTGATCTCTTGCTCAATCGTACATGGAGTAGCCCAGTGCTGTCACCACCCCAATGTCTCAAATGCTGTGCAGTGATTTGTAGTGTAGATCTTTATCAGGAACCCTTAGTATAGCCTTTTGATAGGGAAGAGTCAAGGAATTTCAGATCACCCTCAGTTGCTTATGTCCCCAGATCATGTGCCTGAGTGCATATCAGAAGTGCTTAAGGAGTGTCCCTGGCAGTAGTTCTGGGATATTGCAGAAGATGTAAAGAATTTTGGAGAGGACCAATCATTCTGATAAGGGTTATTTCGTCAGCCTGGCATGAGCAGCAAGCCAATCCATTTGCCTATTTTGTCCTGAAATGTGGTGTGCATAGTACCAAATTTTTCCCTCAAAGCTACATCTTGATCGATGTAGATTCTGATCCCTAAAAAACATGTCAACTTATGTATACAGACAAGAGCAGTGATTAAGTTGAGCCAGTAGTTTCCGGTAGGGACAAAGGCACTTATTTTTTACGGCAAGCACATACTTTTCAGCATCGGGCATTTACTGCGAGTAAAAGACACATATGGGAAAGACAGCGGAAGAGAAAAATGAAAAGGTTTCACAAAAGGAGAAAGCAAAAAGCTGCAATAGTGAGCCGAAGAGGCAGAGGGTGGCTCTGAATGGATTAAAGAGAACTGAATTGGCTTTAGGATTATGCTGCCTCAGTATTCTGTATTCACACGTTTAATTGCAGCAGCTGTGTGTTTCAAAGGAGAACTTTGAGCAATGGCACAATTTTTATTCACAAATTAAGCACTGGACAAGAGGATAGTCCAGTTGAGGGCATAGTTGGATCAAGTCAGAAGGGCTAATTCTGATTTGTCCTAATTTATGTTGATGCCAGACATCCCCCCCAAACAAAAGATCTCCCTTGATGAGAGGGGATATGTTAGTTTCATCTTAGTAGACATAATAGAAAGTGAAAACCTGATTTTGTGTCCTTCCAAGTATGTTGCGCCCCTCTGCATGGTAGTTGCGAATGAAACAGGCGAGACGCTCATTTGCACTACAGAAAGCAATTCAGATGGAGGGGAACCCCTACCTGGTACTACTGGCTGTGGTCAAATTATTGGATAACAGGACATTAATCTTTATACAGGTTGCTCACTGTATGTGAAGCAGGGTATCCATTCCACAATCAATCTGCCTACACCTAGGCATTCCAATACTACACATAAATAATTTCATGAAACTGAGTCACACGCCTTTTCAGCTATGAGAAAAGTTGCAGCTGCAGGCAGGTCTGGGCAACGAACACACATATTTTATGGATTGTTAGGAGCCCTGGAATAAAACCGGTTTATCGAAAGTTGATCCCCTTCATGATGGAAGAAGATGTTTAGACATAATCTTGGGAAGAATCTTGGGCCCAGATTCATACTTTTTGCCGCAAAACTGTACAAATGCAATTTTGCAGCAAAATGTATAGCGCCGGCTTGCGCAATTCCTCAGCGCCATATTAAAGGAATGGCACAAGCCGGTGCTAAACTTGGGCAAGCCGGGTGGAGCTGGTGGTAGGGAAGGAGGGGGATTGTGTATCAAAAAATGATGCTAGCCTGGTTAGAGGCAAAAGAAAATGCCTCTAACCACACAAGTGCCATTTCTTGGTGCACAACCACTAAAACCATGACTCCTGTCTTGGGAAAGACAGGAGTCATGCCCACCACTCCAATGGCCAGCAGATGGGACAAGTGTCCCCTGGGCATGGCCAATGCACCCTGTGCCATGCAGGGGCCCCAAGTTACGGCCCCGATGGCACTTTAAAATAAAATTATAAAATACTTACCTCTACTTACCCTACTCACCTGGGATGGGGTCCCCATCTTCTTCTGTCCCTCTGGTGTGGGTGGGGGTGTTCCTGGGAGGGCACTTGTGGATCCATTCCATGGTGTTTAACCATAGAAATTGGTCCACAGGTCCCCTTACGCCTGGTCTGACCCAGGAATTAATTAATGGTGCAAAGCAAGCTTTGCACCATTATTTAGTCCCTCCTGCCACCCGTGCGTCATTTTAGCATGGGGGATAAATATAAGAGCTATGGGGATAGCACCATTTTTTAGATGGGAATGCCTACCTTGCATCTTATTGACGCAAGGCGGGTGCAGGCATCTAAAAAATGGTGCAAACTCCTATATTTTGACGCTAGGCGTGTCTAACGTCAAAATATAAATATGAAGTGAGGTAAATTTGCATATAACAAAATGATGCAAATTCAAAGCAATTGGAGTGTAAATATGGGTCTAGGTGTCCAGATTAACAAAAGAAAGAGGCCTGTAGGAGGCACATTTCATTGCTGCCTTACCCTTTTTAATGCAAGGTAGTGATTAATGCCCCCATCAGGTTGAGGGACAGGGTGCTTTTTGATCTACACTCTTCAACTATTTTAAGCATACGAGGGATCAAAACATCACCATAGTCCTTGTAGAAATCTGAAGACAGTCTATCACCCCAGGGTATCCTGCTGGCTTGTGAACAGCCATCTTGACCTCGGTCTCAATCAGAGGAGAGCACACAGGTGTGCGTTCAAATGTCTAGCCACGCAATTTTTGCCCTATCCAGGTAGGCTGTCCAGAGCCCACTGTCAGGAAGTGCCTGCTCAGCATCCAGTTTTGTTTGAAAGTCACTTGGTGCAACAAGGATCTGCTCATCTGAAAAATGATGACTGTCATTAACTGTTTTGATCTCAATAATATTCTTTGCCCTGTATATCACTCAGACCAAACACACCCCCTTTTCACCTGGGTCTTTCACCTTCGTTATACATGCAGACCTTGACAATGTGCCCAAAAGTTTAGACTCTGACTCTGCTACTTGGCTGTTACTGTCAACAAAGGTATTTATGTTACATAAGGCAATCCTGACACCATGCAGTAGTATTCTCAGTCCACAGCACAGATCTTGTTTCATAATCTGAAAAGCTTACCATGTAGAGCTGTAAGCACTCCCTCGTGTTTGGATATCCATATACTGTGCATTGATAAGTTGTAAGACTCCCATACCAAGACATGCTGTTCACTGACTCTGTTTTAATATTTAGAAAAACTCTGTCACCGGCTGATGTATTTCAGCTTCAAAGACAGAGTCGAGAGGAGTCTCAGCGGGAAAACTCTATGTACAGACCCCTGGCGTTAGGAAAGAGATCACGTATTTCAAGGTTACAAGTGAGTGGTCAGACAGTGTGAGCACTATTATCTTAACTGAGGTCACCGAGCAGCATTTATCCGTAGATAGCAGCCAATAATCAAGCTAAGATGAGGCACTGTGTACTGGTGAATAGAAGGTAAAGTCATGTACTTCTGGGTTTCTGTTTCTTCAGATATCGACAGGGCCATATTGCTATGCCAAACCCGCCATTACAATAGAGACAGTGTTGTGATTGCATCCAGAAGATCTGAATCGGTCGATGCATGGTTCTAACAATGCTTTGAAGTCCCCTCCCTTAAATACAGTGGTGGGGAAAAAAGTTAGTATATATTGAGAACAAGTGTACAAAAAAATCTGGATGTATGCTTTGGCTATATATATTGACAAAGAACAAGTTGCTTACCTGTACACTGTGGTTCTCCAGTATTGATATATTTTATAGATGCACATGCTTGAATCTTCCCTGTCATTATGGTGGGAGTCCCATGGTAACAGTACTAAAAGCAGTGATATAGCCATAGCATGTATATCCATTGTAAAACCAATACACATTGCTAGCCTATTCACATAGTTTTAATACACCCAATCTTCAGCCAATCAGAGCCCAGACCCTTAAGCACTCATTCCCTGCAGAGCCCCCATACCTCAGAATTCGAGCACACATGTAATACAAGCATAAGAGGTCTGAAATAGTGATTATTAGAAGATAGGAGGCAGGGTCACATGTGAATTTATAAAAGATATCAATACTAGAGAAGCACAAGGTACAGGTTAGTAACCTGTTTTTTATCCTGCATTGTATCTTTGATAAATTCACATGCTTGAATCAGGCTAGTTAGCAGTATCAACTTAACCATGGTTGTGGGTAAGGAGTCCCATCCCACCATGAAAGAGCTTAAATGGGAAGAGTAAAAGAAAGCAAATTGAAACTGTAAAGAAGCATTGAAGAAGCAGCACAGCAGCAAGTAATAGCATTATTAATTGAAACATTAGAGAAAACATTAGATGGAATAACAGATATGGCCTGGAATAGGGCTGCATATCTGATGAAAACAGGTGTTGCAGGGTAGCCTGTCCAATTGCTAAATTATCTTTACTCCAGGAATCCAAGCAGTAGTGCTTTGTGATGGTATGGGCATTAACACATGATGCCACCCTGCAGATGTCAGGTAGTGACACTCCTGCAAACAGGGTTGAAGATGCTGCGACCTTCTGGTTAAATGAGCTTTCACTTTAGCAGTAAGTAAGATGTCTGCCCTTTTCATGGCAGAAGTCTTTAGTCCCCAAGACCCAGCGAGCAATGAATAGCTTGCAGTAAGGCTTGACCCTGTCTTGAGAGAAGATAATGAGCAATTGATTTGACGTCCGGAAAGCTTTTGTTCTTTGAACTTCAAACAGTGTTTAATGTCCAGAGAACGTAAGGGTTTTTCTGCAGGTGAGGACAAAGAGAAGAAAGATGGTAAGTGCTTCTGTTTTAGAAGGCGAAGTCCTGGCAGACAGGCAGACAGGCATGGTCTGGTGCAGCATGTGCCCCCACTCAGTCCATGCTCACCAGCCACATTTAGAATGTGTGCATGTTTTTGTTTCATAATTGCTGATGGAGGGCTGCTTACTTTTGAAAAAAAAGTGGAGCCGAGGCACTGAGACCCAAAGTCAGGGCCCAGACATCAGGATTCCCATTTCCAGAGCTTAACTTTTGCCAGTGGTTGTGGTCCCTAGAGTTCAACTTGCAATTTTTGTTGAGGGAAGCGGTTAAAAGATCTAGGGTTGGATAACCCCCAAGACTGGAAAACATTCTTTAACTGACTCTGGATGAGCTCCCACTCGTGGTATTGTTTGTCTGTTCTGTTTAAGGAGTCTGCCCATTGTTCTCCGCTCCTGGACCATGCTCTATTTTCAACGAGATGCTGTTGGTTAACAACCATTCTCATATCTGTTGTGCTTGGGCTGACAGAACCCGTGGTTTTGTCCCTCCTTGTTTGATGAGATAAAACATGGTGGTAGTGTTGTCCATTCTCACCAGTACTGGAGAGTTGTGGACTCTAAGAAGAAAGGACTGAAGGTTTAGGTGAGACAATTCTCAGTCACTGGACCACTTCCTGTGAACCACTAAGTCCTTCAGTTGCGCTTCCCATTGTTCTAGGGAGGCATCCATTGTCATTACCACCTGAGGTATCACAGAAAGGAAAGCGAGACCCTGTGAGACATTGTTTCTGATTGTTCACCAGGACATCGCTAACTTCATCTTTGGAGTAATTGAAATCCTGTCCTGGAAAGATCTGCAGCACTGAGTCCACTCTAAATCGAGGTGTATGTGAAGAGAGCGCATGCCAAGGTGGTAATTCAGAATCGATGGGACGCAGGATGACATTGTCCCCAACATGGACTTGTATGTTCTAACATAAGTGAACTCTTCAGAAGGGAAGGGTTGCATGAGTGTTTGTAAGTGAGAAATCCTTTACTCCGTGGGAAAAGCTTTTGACAATCTTGTCTTCTAGGATCACTCCTAGGAACACTGCCCAGCTGGATGGAATGAGTGAGGGTTGTTCCTTGTTGAGTTTGAGGTCTAAGGATTGGAACAGCTGCAGGCAAGCCTTTGTTGACTTCTTTGCTGAATTAAATGTAGTACCTTTTATCAAGCAGTCATCCAGATACGGAAACACCTGGTGACCTGAACATCTGAGAAAATCCTCCACTTGCTCCATGCATTTGGTAAATACTCTGGGAGATGACCTTAACACGAAAGGGAACACCTTGAATTGGTAGTGGCACCCTGCCACCCAGCCACCTTGAACCTGATAGACCTATGGTGCGTCGGATGTACCAGAATTTGGAAATATGCGTCTCATAGATCTAGGGAGAACAGGTAGTCCCCAGAGTCCACCAGCTGCAAAATCTCCTGAAGAGATAGCATCCTGAAGGGCTGTTTTTTTATGAACTTGGTTAATAGCCTCAGATCCATCACCTGCCTCCATGCTCCTGACTTCTTCTTGATGAGGAAGAAGTTGAAGTGTAAGCCTCGGTTGCCCTTATGGAAGGGCACCTCATCTATTGCCTTCTTGGAGATAAGACATCATTTATTTTTTCTTCAGAATAGGAAGATGATGATGAGATGCCATGCACTGAGGTAGATTGGGAGGCATTTGAATAAATTCCAGGGTGTGACCTTGTTGGATTATGTCTAACACCCAACTGTTGGAAGAGATGGGTTTTCAGTGATTAAAGAAAATGGAAAAATTTGAAGGGGGACTGACGTGAAAAGAACCTGCTTCACATTATTGCCTCCTGGTGTTCTGCTGTGTCTTTCCTCCCACATTGTTGTTGATCTGTAGGACTAAGCTGTACATTGTGTTCATAAGACCTGTTTTGAGTAGGGCTGAAACCTCTGCTGGAACTGTGGTCAAGTATGAAGGTGCCCTGTAATATAGCAGTCTCAGTATGAGCCTTTATAGACTGCAAAGCCTTGTCAGCAGTTTCGCAAACAGGTTCTCTCCGTCAATAGCATGTTGAGTATTTTGGCTTGCACTTCAGTGTGAAATGCGGCCACTTTAATCCATCCTTGGTGCCCCAATATTGCCGCTCCAACCATTTGCCTGAAGGCTGTGGAAGAAACATCCATGGCCACACCAATGATTTCAGACAAGGCCTTTTCTCTTTTAATGAGGATTTCCAAGGCCTCCTTCTTTTTTTCCTTTGGGAGATACTCCAAAAGAGATGAAATGTCAGACCACATCTGTCGTATCTCCCAAGGACGGCCTGAGCATTGGAGGCTCTTATTGAAGTAGCCGCCATGGCAGAGAACCTCTTTCCGATAATATTAAGCCTGCTTCCTTCTTTATCCAAAGGAGCCATGCACGGAGTGGAAGATTGTGTATCAAAAAATGATGCTAGCCTGGTTAGAGGCAAAAGAAAATGCCTCTAACCACACAAGTGCCATTTCTTGGTGCACAACCACTAAAACCATGACTCCTGTCTTGGGAAAGACAGGAGTCATGCCCACCACTCCAATGGCCAGCAGATGGGACAAGTGTCCCCTGGGCATGGCCAATGCACCCTGTGCCATGCAGGGGCCCCAAGTTACGGCCCCGATGGCACTTTAAAATAAAATTATAAAATACTTACCTCTACTTACCCTACTCACCTGGGATGGGGTCCCCATCTTCTTCTGTCCCTCTGGTGTGGGTGGGGGTGATCCTGGGGAGGGCACTTGTGGATCCATTCCATGGTGTTTAACCATAGAAATTGGTCCACAGGTCCCCTTACGCCTGGTCTGACCCAGGAATTAATTAATGGTGCAAAGCAAGCTTTGCACCATTATTTAGTCCCTCCTGCCACCCGTGCGTCATTTTAGCATGGGGGATAAATATAAGAGCTATGGGGATAGCACCATTTTTTAGATGGGAATGCCTACCTTGCATCTTATTGACGCAAGGCGGGTGCAGGCATCTAAAAAATGGTGCAAACTCCTATATTTTGACGCTAGGCGTGTCTAACGTCAAAATATAAATATGAAGTGAGGTAAATTTGCATATAACAAAATGATGCAAATTCAAAGCAATTGGAGTGTAAATATGGGTCTAGGTGTCCAGATTAACAAAAGAAAGAGGCCTGTAGGAGGCACATTTCATTGCTGCCTTACCCTTTTTAATGCAAGGTAGTGATTAATGCCCCCATCAGGTTGAGGGACAGGGTGCTTTTTGATCTACACTCTTCAACTATTTTAAGCATACGAGGGATCAAAACATCACCATAGTCCTTGTAGAAATCTGAAGACAGTCTATCACCCCAGGGTATCCTGCTGGCTTGTGAACAGCCATCTTGACCTCGGTCTCAATCAGAGGAGAGCACACAGGTGTGCGTTCAAATGTCTAGCCACGCAATTTTTGCCCTATCCAGGTAGGCTGTCCAGAGCCCACTGTCAGGAAGTGCCTGCTCAGCATCCAGTTTTGTTTGAAAGTCACTTGGTGCAACAAGGATCTGCTCATCTGAAAAATGATGACTGTCATTAACTGTTTTGATCTCAATAATATTCTTTGCCCTGTATATCACTCAGACCAAACACACCCCCTTTTCACCTGGGTCTTTCACCTTCGTTATACATGCAGACCTTGACAATGTGCCCAAAAGTTTAGACTCTGACTCTGCTACTTGGCTGTTACTGTCAACAAAGGTATTTATGTTACATAAGGCAATCCTGACACCATGCAGTAGTATTCTCAGTCCACAGCACAGATCTTGTTTCATAATCTGAAAAGCTTACCATGTAGAGCTGTAAGCACTCCCTCGTGTTTGGATATCCATATACTGTGCATTGATAAGTTGTAAGACTCCCATACCAAGACATGCTGTTCACTGACTCTGTTTTAATATTTAGAAAAACTCTGTCACCGGCTGATGTATTTCAGCTTCAAAGACAGAGTCGAGAGGAGTCTCAGCGGGAAAACTCTATGTACAGACCCCTGGCGTTAGGAAAGAGATCACGTATTTCAAGGTTACAAGTGAGTGGTCAGACAGTGTGAGCACTATTATCTTAACTGAGGTCACCGAGCAGCATTTATCCGTAGATAGCAGCCAATAATCAAGCTAAGATGAGGCACTGTGTACTGGTGAATAGAAGGTAAAGTCATGTACTTCTGGGTTTCTGTTTCTTCAGATATCGACAGGGCCATATTGCTATGCCAAACCCGCCATTACAATAGAGACAGTGTTGTGATTGCATCCAGAAGATCTGAATCGGTCGATGCATGGTTCTAACAATGCTTTGAAGTCCCCTCCCTTAAATACAGTGGTGGGGAAAAAAGTTAGTATATATTGAGAACAAGTGTACAAAAAAATCTGGATGTATGCTTTGGCTATATATATTGACAAAGAACAAGTTGCTTACCTGTACACTGTGGTTCTCCAGTATTGATATCTTTTATAGATGCACATGCTTGAATCTTCCCTGTCATTATGGTGGGAGTCCCATGGTAACAGTACTAAAAGCAGTGATATAGCCATAGCATGTATATCCATTGTAAAACCAATACACATTGCTAGCCTATTCACATAGTTTTAATACACCCAATCTTCAGCCAATCAGAGCCCAGACCCTGAAGCACTCATTCCCTGCAGAGCCCCCATACCTCAGAATTCGAGCACACATGTAATACAAGCATAAGAGGTCTGAAATAGTGATTATTAGAAGATAGGAGGCAGGGTCACATGTGAATTTATAAAAGATATCAATACTAGAGAAGCACAAGGTACAGGTTAGTAACCTGTTTTTTATCCTGCATTGTATCTTTTATAAATTCACATGCTTGAATCAGGCTAGTTAGCAGTATCAACTTAACCATGGTTGTGGGTAAGGAGTCCCATCCCACCATGAAAGAGCTTAAATGGGAAGAGTAAAAGAAAGCAAATTGAAACTGTAAAGAGGCATTGAAGAAGCAGCACAGCAGCAAGTAATAGCATTATTAATTGAAACATTAGAGAAAACATTAGATGGAATAACAGATATGGCCTGGAATAGGGCTGCATATCTGATGAAAACAGGTGTTGCAGGGTAGCCTGTCCAATTGCTAAATTATCTTTACTCCAGGAATCCAAGCAGTAGTGCTTTGTGATGGTATGGGCATTAACACATGATGCCACCCTGCAGATGTCAGGTAGTGACACTCCTGCAAACAGGGTTGAAGATGCTGCGACCTTCTGGTTAAATGAGCTTTCACTTTAGCAGTAAGTAAGATGTCTGCCCTTTTCATGGCAGAAGTCTTTAGTCCCCAAGACCCAGCGAGCAATGAATAGCTTGCAGTAAGGCTTGACCCTGTCTTGAGAGAAGATAATGAGCAATTGATTTGACGTCCGGAAAGCTTTTGTTCTTTGAACTTCAAACAGTGTTTAATGTCCAGAGAACGTAAGGGTTTTTCTGCAGGTGAGGACAAAGAGAAGAAAGATGGTAAGTGCTTCTGTTTTAGAAGGCGAAATCCTGGCAGACAGGCAGACAGGCATGGTCTGGTGCAGCATGTGCCCCCACTCAGTCCATGCTCACCAGCCACATTTAGAATGTGTGCATGTTTTTGTTTCATAATTGCTGATGGAGGGCTGCTTACTTTTGAAAAAAAAGTGGAGCCGAGGCACTGAGACCCAAAGTCAGGGCCCAGACATCAGGATTCCCATTTCCAGAGCTTAACTTTTGCCAGTGGTTGTGGTCCCTAGAGTTCAACTTGCAATTTTTGTTGAGGGAAGCGGTTAAAAGATCTAGGGTTGGATAACCCCCAAGACTGGAAAACATTCTTTAACTGACTCTGGATGAGCTCCCACTCGTGGTATTGTTTGTCTGTTCTGTTTAAGGAGTCTGCCCATTGTTCTCCGCTCCTGGACCATGCTCTATTTTCAACGAGATGCTGTTGGTTAACAACCATTCTCATATCTGTTGTGCTTGGGCTGACAGAACCCGTGGTTTTGTCCCTCCTTGTTTGATGAGATAAAACATGGTGGTAGTGTTGTCCATTCTCACCAGTACTGGAGAGTTGTGGACTCTAAGAAGAAAGGACTGAAGGTTTAGGTGAGACAATTCTCAGTCACTGGACCACTTCCTGTGAACCACTAAGTCCTTCAGTTGCGCTTCCCATTGTTCTAGGGAGGCATCCATTGTCATTACCACCTGAGGTATCACAGAAAGGAAAGCGAGACCCTGTGAGACATTGTTTCTGATTGTTCACCAGGACATCGCTAACTTCATCTTTGGAGTAATTGAAATCCTGTCCTGGAAAGATCTGCAGCACTGAGTCCACTCTAAATCGAGGTGTATGTGAAGAGAGCGCATGCCAAGGTGGTAATTCAGAATCGATGGGACGCAGGATGACATTGTCCCCAACATGGACTTGTATGTTCTAACATAAGTGAACTCTTCAGAAGGGAAGGGTTGCATGAGTGTTTGTAAGTGAGAAATCCTTTACTCCGTGGGAAAAGCTTTTGACAGTCTTGTCTTCTAGGATCACTCCTAGGAACACTGCCCAGCTGGATGGAATGAGTGAGGGTTGTTCCTTGTTGAGTTTGAGGTCTAAGGATTGGAACAGCTGCAGGCAAGCCTTTGTTGACTTCTTTGCTGAATTAAATGTAGTACCTTTTATCAAGCAGTCATCCAGATACGGAAACACCTGGTGACCTGAACATCTGAGAAAATCCTCCACTTGCTCCATGCATTTGGTAAATACTCTGGGAGATGACCTTAACACGAAAGGGAACACCTTGAATTGGTAGTGGTACCCTGCCACCCAGCCACCTTGAACCTGATAGACCTATGGTGCGTCGGATGTACCAGAATTTGGAAATATGCGTCTCATAGATCTAGGGAGAACAGGTAGTCCCCAGAGTCCACCAGCTGCAAAATCTCCTGAAGAGATAGCATCCTGAAGGGCTGTTTTTTTATGAACTTGGTTAATAGCCTCAGATCCATCACCTGCCTCCATGCTCCTGACTTCTTCTTGATGAGGAAGAAGTTGAAGTGTAAGCCTCGGTTGCCCTTATGGAAGGGCACCTCATCTATTGCCTTCTTGGAGATAAGACATCATTTTTTTTTTCTTCAGAATAGGAAGATGATGATGAGATGCCATGCACTGAGGTAGATTGGGAGGCATTTGAATAAATTCCAGGGTGTGACCTTGTTGGATTATGTCTAACACCCAACTGTTGGAAGAGATGGGTTTTCAGTGATTAAAGAAAATGGAAAAATTTGAAGGGGGACTGACGTGAAAAGAACCTGCTTCACATTATTGCCTCCTGGTGTTCTGCTGTGTCTTTCCTCCCACATTGTTGTTGATCTGTAGGACTAAGCTGTACATTGTGTTCATAAGACCTGTTTTGAGTAGGGCTGAAACCTCTGCTGGAACTGTGGTCAAGTATGAAGGTGCCCTGTAATATAGCAGTCTCAGTATGAGCCTTTATAGACTGCAAAGCCTTGTCAGCAGTTTCGCAAACAGGTTCTCTCCGTCAATAGCATGTTGAGTATTTTGGCTTGCACTTCAGTGTGAAATGCGGCCACTTTAATCCATCCTTGGTGCCCCAATATTGCCGCTCCAACCATTTGCCTGAAGGCTGTGGAAGAAACATCCATGGCCACACCAATGATTTCAGACAAGGCCTTTTCTCTTTTAATGAGGATTTCCAAGGCCTCCTTCTTTTTTTCCTTTGGGAGATACTCCAAAAGAGATGAAATGTCAGACCACATCTGTCGTATCTCCCAAGGACGGCCTGAGCATTGGAGGCTCTTATTGAAGTAGCCGCCATGGCAGAGAACCTCTTTCCGATAATATTAAGCCTGCTTCCTTCTTTATCCAAAGGAGCCATGCACGGAGAGGAAGAGTTCTTTGATCATCTCTGAGTGGCCTGCATAATAACTGAGTCAGGACTAGTTTGACCAATGAGGCATGTTGGTAAATTCTTTGGAGCTTTGTATTTTTTATCCAGCTTTGGGATAATAGCAGCTACTGGTGCAGAGGTCTTCATTAGTTTTAAGCCTTCTTGCCAGATAAAATCGACAATTGGGATAGCATGAGTTGTGCATTGTGCTCCTACCTTAAAAGGAAGCACTCCATCTGTGTTGCTGGCAGAAGAAGGTCAAAGCGCTTGAACACTTTTTCAAGCAGGTCAAGGAGACTACCAATGTCCGCTGGTGGAGAGTCAAGTGCAAGAGGATTAGGAGATGCCAGCATTGGTGTCACATAATCATACAACCAGGATGGTCACTAGGATACAACTAGATCTCTCCCTCTTCCGGCAGCTGGTCACCATCACTGCCACAAAAAGTATTTTGAAAAGTAATCAGTGGTGGTACAGGTCTTTATTTTTGTCGCTTGCATGTGCTCTGTGGGGCAGGAGTGTTCACAGGGCATGCTGCCTAGGTGTAGGCTTTTAAATGGCATTAACATCTGGGAACCTCTTGTAATAGTCCCTTATCATCATGCGCAAGTCTATGACTAGTGTGACAGGGAATGCGATAGCCGGCCCTTGTACTGATGCCACTCTTCCTCTTGCTCTTCGTATGGATAGTATTCTTGGAATGTGTTGTATTCCTTGGCCAATTTATAACCCTTGTCAGAGAAGGAATATTCACTATCAAGAAATGTCCATGGTCCGCTTCTGCATCCACTGTCTCCTGACAGTTAGCATTTAAGTTTTAGGGGCCATATACAGGACCAAAAGATCTTCATGCCCAGATTCCTGAAACTCCAGTAAATGTGGTGGAGGCAGGAGTGAGATCTTTGAAACATCCTGAGGCAGAGATGCCCTTACTAGCTACCTACAACGTGTCTTTTCCTTTGTTGACAGGCTCGTCAACAGGGACATCACTGCCGTGGATCGGCAGCAACCTTCCTCGATGAAAAAGCAGCAGGTGTGGCTGTCGTTGTTCAAATCTTCACCGGAGGAGACAGCCTTGTTGATGACACCTTCATCAGGGTCTTTGTCGATGACAATGAGGAACTTGTTTTTGTTCTCGTTGTCGATGTAGTCGAAGTCACCGTTGACACTGTCATTGGCGAGGGCATTCTAGGTGGCATGGAAGCCATAAACAGTAAAATCTTCATCGACTGAAGAATTATTTTTGTAGACAGCTCCATGAATTGAGTATCAGGAGCAGATAAGGCTGGCTGAAACTGACCTTTCAGGAGAGGAGGAAGGATCAGTTGGTCCCTTGCTTCTTTTTCTCTCAATACTGGTCTCCCTACTGCAAGACCTGGATCTCTTAGAGTCTCTGTCTGAGGATGAAGAGCTCTCTTATTTTCCTGTCTTTGAGGAGGAATGAGCCCTGTCCTCACACTCAGAATCTGAGTCAGAAAGTGTCTTCTTTTTTCTGCAGACACAGGAGCAATCTACCCTCCTGATATTTGAAGGTTTTAGCAGAAAAAGTACAGCAATATTTGCAGTCTTCAGGCTTATGCTGAGGGCAAAGACAGTATACAATTTCTTTGTGGGGGTCCTCAGAATAAAGTCCAGACTCTCCAAAAGTCTTACATGGCCTGACATCCCTTTTTGTAGCCTCAGGCATTCTGTGAAAAACAGTCAAACACACTTAAGAAGCCTGAGGTTTGGAGGCTCTGTAGGATATGAGTGCTTCTGGGTCTGAGCTCTGATTGGTTGAAGTTTGGGTGTATTAAACAATGTGAATAGACTAACAATGTGTATTGGTTTTACATTGGAGGTAAATGTAGAGGCTTTAGCACTGCTTTTAGTACTGTCACCGTGAGACTCCCACAACGATGATGGCGAAGATTCAAGCATGTATATCTATAAAAGATTAACTAATGGAGAAACATGATATGACTAAGTCCCAATTTTTCCTAAGTGATAATAAACCCCTTATAGAGTCCAGGTGCAGAAACTGGGCATTTTTTATGTATAAGTAGAGCTACTCACCTGGCAAAGTAGAGGGACAATCCCTAATTATAGGAAAGCCCATCTTCCCTATCATGGTAAAGGTGTGTTTCTGGCAAGAAAACTATTTTGATGTTAGGTTTACAGTCATATGCAAGAATAGGCCTGATTTTTTTTTGTATTATTTAACCCTGTAATATTCTAGAATGCATTTTTAGTGTCATATTCTCCTGGCTATCACCTCAGGGTAGAATATGTTGCTGAAGACCAGAGAGCAGATGTGAGTGCCTTCTGTAACTGCCTCAGAAACAGAACTAAATAGGAGCATTTCTTGTTTTTAGACACCCATTACATCTACCTTCTCTTCCTTCCACTCTGAGCAGTATGATTCCCAAAAAGAACTAAAACAACTAAAACAACTAATAGACGAAAAACCCAATTAACTTCTCCATTGTACACTAAAGGGTAAGTGACATTACCCGCTTCATAATGCCTATTTGTATGAAGTAAATTAATCATACTATCTCCTAGTGGGTAGAATATATGCATGTCAACACAGAACTTCGCATAGGAAACTTTACAACAAAAACCTAGAAGTACAGCCCTTCATACAGGCAGCTTCCTGTACATGTAATGTATCAAGTGTCATGCTATTGGGCCATACTGAAACCAGTCAAGTTGCTCCGCTGGTTGTAGTGTCCTCAGCCCTGTATCCAACATCCTTATCTGTGTGCTTTCCATTCCATTTTTGCTTAGGTAATAGTGACTTTTGGCAAACTGAAGCACATTAGCAGCGTTTGTAAAGATTCTCATTGATTTATTCAAAGTACTTTTTAGAGTAGCTGAATGAAGCATGGCTTATTGGTCCAGGTGTTCTCTCAGCAATTCTGAGACTGGATGGAAAGCTCACCTAGCCTACTAGATAATGTACATTAAATTAGGACATTTGGCAATTTCCATGCCCTTGAACTCCAGTTCTCCCTTTTACTGGCTGTTAGAAATGGAGTCTCTTGTTGGCAGTCAGTTTACACTCTGTCCAATGAGTTTAGAAAAATAGGTACTATTTATATAAATCAAACAAGACCAAAACGACAAAAATGCAACATACACAATTCAAGTTATGAAATTTAAAGCAAAATAGAGTCTTAATCCTTAGAAAACAGTGAGAATGCTGTTGTTACACAAAAGTACCTGGTTCACGTCATAAATAAAGCTGCACGGGTAAGCGTGCATCCAAAAAAAGTTATGGGTGCGTCGTTCCTTTTTCGCAAGCAAGGCTGTATGTCGTTTCCTTCTCCGAGCAGGTCAGCGATGCGTCATTTTTCTCCCTCAGAAGACAGCAATGCATCAGTTTCCGGACGGGCCACCTCGGGTCCGGGCAGGCTATGCATTGATCTTTTACACCCAGCAATGCTTCATTGAAGTCCGGTCGCACAGTGTCAGAAAAATGCTCTGCGTAGGGTTTGCGTCATTATAAGACTCCATAAGCGGGTGTTGCGCATAGTTTGGCTAGCTGCAATCCATCGATCTCTCAGCTGCGATGCAGGTGGAGCGTCGCATTTAGCTGCAAAGCTGGCGGCACGTCATTTATCAGCTGCGTTGCGGAAGATGCATCGAATATTTCCCTGCACAGATGTGTTTGCATGGATTTCAGTCCTCTTCCACCAGTTTCACCTTTGAAGGGCCCACGGACTCGATGAGGGTCCACTTGGCAGGACAGGAGTCTCACCCGAGAGTCTAGGTGCTGGCAGAGAGAAGTCTTTGATGGCCCTGAGACTACAAAAACAGGAGGCAAGCTCACTCAAGCCCTTTGAGATTCTTCCCAAGCAGGAATACGCAACAAAGTTCAGGCTTTGTCACCTTTCAAGGGCAGAAGCAACAACTGCAGGATAGCCCAGCAAAGCACAGTCACAGGCAGGGGCAGCACTTCTCCTCAGCTCTTCAGCTCTTCTCTTTGCAGAGGTTCCTCTTGAATCCTTGAAGAAATCTGATTTTCAGGGGTTTTGAGTCCAATACTTATACCCCTTACTGCCTTTGAAGTTGGCAAACTTCAAAGGAACGTCTCTGTTGTTCACAAGATCTTGCCTTGCCCAGGCCAGGCTCCGGACTCATATCAGGGGGTTGAAGACTGCATTGTGAGAGGGCAGGCAAGGCCCATTCAGGTGTAAGTCCACTGTAGCTCAGATGGCCCATTAGGATATTCAGGCTACTCCTCAGCTCCCTTTGTCTCACTTTCTAGAGGGAATTCACACCAGCCCAAATGTCAGTCTGACCCAGACAGGGAATCCACAAACAGGCAGAATCATAGAATGGTTTAAGCAAGAAAATGCCCATTTTCTAAAAGTGGGATTTTCAAAATGACAATTTAAAAACCAACTTTAACAAAAGATGTATTTTTAAATTGTGAGTTCAGAGACACCAAACTCCATATTTCTATCGGCCCCCAAAGAGAATCTGGGCTTAACTATCATTTAAGGGCAGCCCCTATGTTAACCTGTGAGGGAGCTAGGGCTTGCAACAGTGAAATCTGAGTTTAGCAGTATTTCACTGTTAGGACATGTAAAACACACTAGTACATGTCCCACCTTTAACATACACTGCAGCCTGCCAACGGGGCTACCTAGGGCCTAACTTAGGGGTACCTTACAAGTAGAAAAAGTGATGGTTTAGGTCTGGCAAGTGGGTGCAGTGGCAGGTCTGAGACATATTTACAGGACTACTCCTGTGGGTGCCACAACCAGTGCTACAGGCCCACTAGTAGCTTTTGATTTACAGGCCATGGGCACCTCTAGTGCACTTTACTAGGGACTTACTGGTAAATCAAATATGCCAATCAGGAAGAAGCCAACTACACATATAATTTGCACAGGGAGTACTTGTACTTTAGCACTGGTCAGCAGTGGTAAAGTGCCCAGAGTGTCAAAAACAGCAAAAACAGAGTCTAGCACAGAGTCAAAACATGGGAAGCAGAGGCAAAAAAGACAGGGGAGACCACGCCAAGGATGCCAGGTGAAATTGGGAACAAACTACCCATGGGAGTTCTCATCACTAAGGTAGAAAAATCTAGACAGATCATCAGCATTGGCGTCTTCTGTGCCAGACCTGGTCTGTCAGTTCAGGCTGGACTGTTCCCATGAGGAACAGGGTCAAGACTGATTTGCATATGGCTGGGTCCAAACTGGTGTGGCATGGTGAAGAAAAGAACAATGGATTAAATCCAGATTTGTGACTGAGGGTGAATTTTTGTAACGTCAGCACTCCGTCCATCACCCTTTTGTGATGCTAAAGTTGCCCTAAGTGGAAAGGGTATGCCCAGACGTAGGTCCCTTGCTCACTGTGCCACTGGATACAAGCTAGCCTGGCTGATGATGGATGATACTGTGAAATTGGTCTCAGGATGCTTGTTTCTTTGCCAGGGAGGACCTGGTCTGTCAGTTCTGGCTGTACTGTTCCCATGAGGAACAGGGACAAGACTGATTTGCGTATGGCTGGGTCCAAAGTGGCTGGCATGGTGATCAAAAGAATGATGGATTAAACCCGGATCTGGGACTGGGGGTGAGTGGTTGCATTGTCAGCACTATGTCAATCATCCTTCGGTGTTGCTAAAGTTACCCTAAGTGGGAAGGGTATGCCCGAACGTGGGTCCCTTGCTCACCGTGCCATTGGATTCAAGCTAGCCTGGCTGATGAAGGTTGATACCTGAAACCGGTCCCAAGATGCTTGTTTCAGGTCCAGGGAGGACCTGGTCTGTCAGCTCGGCCTGGACTGTTCTCAGGAGGACAGGGTGAAGACTGTTTTGCATATGGCTGGGTCCAAAGTGGGATGGAATGGTGAGCAAAAGAACAATGGATTAAACCTAGATCTGTGACTGGGGGTGAGTGTTTGCATTGTCAGCACTCCGTCCATCATCCTTTTGTGTTTCTAAATTTGCCCTAATTGGGAAGGGTATGCCCAGACGTGGGTCACTTGCTCACTGTGCCACTGGATTCAAGCTAGCCTGGCTGATGAAGGGTGATGCCCTGAAACCGGTCCCAGGATGCTTGTTTCCGGTCCAGGGAGGACTGGATCTGTCAGTTCGGGCTGGGCTCTTCCCATGAGGAACAGGTTCAAGACTGATTTGAATATGGCTGGGTCCAAAGTGGGGTGGCATGGTGTGAAAAAGAACAATGGATTAAACCCAGATCAGTGACCGGAGGTGAGTTTTTGCATTGTCAGCACTCTGTCCATCATCCTTTTGTTTTGCTAAAGTTGCCCTAAGTGGGAAGGGTATGCCCAGATGTGGGTCCCTTGCTCACTGTGTCACTGCATTCAAGCTAGCCTGGCTGATGAGAGGTGATACACTGAAACCGGACTCAGGATGCTTGTTTCCGGTCCAGGGAGGACCTGGTCTGTCAGTTCGGGCTGGACTGTTCCCATGAGGAACAGGGTCAAGACTGATTTGATTATGGCTGGGTCCAACCTGGGGAAGCAAGGTGAGCAAAAGAATGATAGATTAAACCCAGATCTGTGACTCGGGTGAGTGTTTGCATTGTCAGCACTCCGTCCATCATCCTTTTGTGTTGCTAAAGTTGCCCTAAGTGGGAAGTGTATGCCCAGACGTGGGTCCCATGCTCATTGTACCACTGGATTCAAGCTAGCCTGGCTGATGAAGGGTAATACCCTGAAACCTGTTCCAGGATGCTTGTTTCTGGTCAAGAGAGAACCTGGCCTGGCAGTTTGGGCTGGACTGTTCCCAAGAGGAGCAGGGTCAAGACTGATTTGATTATGGCTGGGTCCGAACTGGGGTGGCATGGTCAGCAAAAGAATGATGGATTAAACCCAGATCTATGAATGGGGGTGAGTGTTTCCATTGTCAGCACTCCGTCCATCATCCTTTTGTGTTGCTAATGTTGCCCTAAGTGGGAAGGGTATGCCAAGAGGTGGGTCCCTTGCTCACTGTGCCACTGGATTTAAGTTAGCCTGGCTGATGAAGGGTGATACCCTGAAACCGGTCCCAGGATGTTTGGTGCCGGTCCAAGGAGAACCTGGTCTGTCAGTTAGGGCTGGATGGTTCCCATGAGGAACAGTGTCAAGGCTGATTTGCATATGGCTGGGTCCAAACTGGGGTGGCATGGAGAGCAAAAGAAAAATGAATTCAACCCAGATCTGTGACTGGGAGTGAGTGTTTGCATTGTCAGCACTCCGTCCATCATCCTTTTGTGTTGCTAAAGTTGCCGTGAGTGGGAAGGGTATGCCCAGACGTAGGTCCCTTGCTCACTGTGCCACTGGATTCAAGTTAACCTGGCTGATGAAGGGTGATACTTGCAAGCGGTCCCAGGAAGCTTGTTTCCGGTTGAGGGAGGACCTGGTCTGTCAGTTCAGGCTGGACTGTTCTGAGGAGGAACAGGGTCAAGACTGATTTGCATATGGCTGGCTCCAAACTGGGGTGGCATGGTAAGCAAAAGAACGATGGACTAATCCCAGATCAGTGGCTGGGGGTGAGTGTTTGCATTGTCAGCACTCCGTCCATCATCCTTTTATGTTGCTAAAGTTGCCCTAAGTAGAAAGGGTACACTCAGGTGTGGGTCCCATGCTCACTGTGCCACTAGATTCAAGCTAGCCTGGCTGATGAAGGGTGATACCCTGAAATTGGTCACAGGATGCTTGTTTCCGGTCCAGGGAGGACCTGGTCTGTCAGCTAGGGCTGGACTGTTCCCATGAGGAACAGGGTCAAGACTGATTTGCATATGGCTGGGTCCAAGCTGGGATGGCATGGTGAGCAAAACAACGATGAATAAAACCCAGATCAGTGGCTGGGGGTGAGTGTTTGCATTGTTTGCACTCCGTCCTTCATCCTTTTGTGTTGCTAAATTTGCCCTAAGTTGGAAGGGCATGCCCAGAGGTCGGTTCCTTGCTCAATGTACCACTGGATGCAAGCTAGCCTGGGTGATGAAGAGTGATACCCTGAAACCTTTCATAGGATGCTTGTTTTTGGTCCAGGGAGGACCTCGTATGTCTGTTCGCGCTTCTCTGTTCCCATGAGGAACAGGGTCAAGACTGATTTGCGTATGGCTGGGTCCAAAGTGGGTGGCATGGTGATCAAAAGAACGATGGATTAAACCCAGATCTAGGACTGGGGGTGAGTGGTTGCATTGTAAGCACTCTGCCAATCATCCACGTGGGTCCCTTGCTCACCGTGCCATTGGATTCAAGCTAGCCTGGCTGATGAAGGTTGATACCTGAAACCGGTCCCAAGATGCTTGTTTCAGGTCCAGGGAGGACCTGGTCTGTCAGCTCGGCCTGGACTGTTCTCTTGAGGACAGGGTGAAGACTGTTTTGCAGATGGCTGGGTCCAAAGTGGGATGGAATGGTGAGCAAAAGAACAATGGATTAAACCTAGATCTGTGACTGGGGGTGAGTGTTTGCATTGTCAGCACTCCGTCCATCATCATTTTGTGTTGCTAAAGTTGCCCTAATTGGGAAGGGTATGCCCAGACGTGGGTCCCTTGCTCACTGTGCCACTGGAATCAAGCAAGCCTGGCTGATGAAGGGTGATGCCCTGAAACCGGTTCCAGGATGCTTGTTTCCGGTCCAGGGAGGACCGGGTCTGTCAGTTCGGGCTGGGCTCTTCCCATGATGAACAGGTTCAAGACTGATTTGAATATGGCTGGGTCCAAACTGGGGTGGCATGGTGTGAAAAAGAACAATGGATTAAACCCAGATCTGTGACCGGGGGTGAGGTTTTGCATTGTCAGCACTCTGTCCATCATACTTTTGTTTTGCTAAAGTTGCCCTAAGTGGGAAGGGTATGCCCAGATGTGGGTCCCTTGCTCACTGTGTCACTGCATTCAAGCTAGCCTGGCTGATGAAAGGTGATACACTGAAACCGGACTCAGGATGCTTGTTTCCGGTCCAGGGAGGACCTGGTCTGTCAGTTCGGGCTGGACTGTTCCCATGAGGAACAGGGTCAAGACTGATTTGATTATGGCTGGGTCCAACCTGGGGTGGCATGGTGAGCAAAAGAATGATAGATTAAACCCAGATCTGTGACTCGGGTGAGTGTTTGCATTGTCAGCACTCCGTCCATCATCCTTTTGTGTTGCTAAAGTTGCCCTAAGTGGGAAGTGTATGCCCAGACGTGGGTCCCATGCTCACTGTACCACTGGATTCAAGCTAGCCTGGCTGATGAAGGGTAATACCCTGAAACCTGTTCCAGGATGCTTGTTTCTGGTCAAGAGAGAACCTGGCCTGGCAGTTTGGGCTGGACTGTTCCCAAGAGGAGCAGAGTCAAGACTCATTTGATTATGGCTGGGTCCGAACTGGGGTGGCATGGTCAGCAAAAGAATAATGGATTAAACCCAGATCTATGAATGGGGGTGAGTGTTTCCATTGTCAGCACTCCGTCCATCATCCTTTTGTGTTGCTAATGTTGCCCTAAGTGGGAAGGGTATGCCAAGAGGTGGGTCCCTTGCTCACTGTGCCACTGGATTTAAGTTAGCCTGGCTGATGAAGGGTGATACCCTGAAACCGGTCCCAGGATGTTTGGTGCCGGTCCAAGGAGAACCTGGTCTGTCAGTTAGGGCTGGATGGTTCCCATGAGGAACAGGGTCAAGACTGATTTGCATATGGCTGGGTCCAAACTGGAGTGGCATGGAGAGCAAAAGAAAAATGAATTCAACCCAGATCTGTGACTGGGAGTGAGTGTTTGCATTGTCAGCACTCCGTCCATCCTCCTTTTGTGTTGCTAAAGTTGCCCTGAGTGGGAAGGGTATGCCCAGACGTAGGTCCCTTGCTCACTGGGCCACTGGATTCAAGTTAACCTGGCTGATGAAGGGTGATACTTGCAAGTGGTCCCAGGAAGCTTGTTTCCAGTTGAGGGAGGACCTGGTCTGTCAGTTCAGGCTGGACTGTTCTGAGGAGGAACAGGGTCAAGACTGATTTGCATATGGCTGGCTCCAAACTGGGGTGGCATGGTGAACAAAAGAACGATGGACTAATCCAAGATCAGTGGCTGGGGGTGAGTGTTTGCATTGTCAGCACTCCGTCCATCATCCTTTTATATTGCTAAAGTTGCCCTAAGTAGAAAGGGTATACTCAGGTGTGGGTCCCTTGCTCTCTGTGCCACTAGATTCAAGCTAGCCTGGCTGATGAAGGGTGATACCCTGAAATTGGTCACAGGATGCTTGTTTCCGGTCCAGGGAGGACCTGGTCTGTCAGCTAGGGCTGGACTGTTCCCATGAGGAACTGGGTCAAGACTGATTTGCATATGGCTGGGTCCAAGCTGGGATGGCATGGTGAGCAAAACAACGATGAATAAAACCCAGATCAGTGGCTGGGGGTGAGTGTTTGCATTGTTTGCACTCCGTCCTTCATCCTTTTGTGTTGCTAAATTTGCCCTAAGTTGGAAGGGTATGACCCGACGTCGGTCCCTTGCTCAATGTACCACTGGATGCAAGCTAGCCTGGGTGATGAAGAGTGATACCCTGAAACCTGTCATAGGATGCTTGTTTTTGTCCAGGGAGGACCTCGTATGTCTGTTCGCGCTTCACTGTTCCCATGAGGAACAGGGTCAAGACTGATTTGTGTATGGCTGGGTCCAAAGTGGGTGGCATGGTGATCAAAAGAACGATGGATTAAACCCAGATCTGGGACTGGGGGTGAGTGGTTGCATTGTAAGCACTCTGCCAATCATCCTTCGGTGTTGCTAAAGTTATCCTAAGTGGGAAGGGTATGCCCGAACGTGGGTCCCTTGCTCACCGTGCCATTGGATAAAAGCTAGCCTGGCTGATGAAGGTTGATACCTGAAACCGGTCCCAAGATGCTTGTTTCAGGTCCAGGGAGGACCTGGTCTGTCAGCTCGGCCTGGACTGTTCTCAGGAGGACAGGGTGAAGACTGTTTTGCAAATGGCTGGGTCCAAAGTGGGATGGAATGGTGAGCAAAAGAACAATGGATTAAACCTAAATCTGTGACTGGGGGTGAGTGTTTGCATTGTCAGCACTCCGTCCGTCATCCTTTTGTGTTGCTAAAGTTGCCCTAATTGGGAAGGGTATGCCCAGACGTGGGTCCCTTGCTCACTGTGCCACTGGAATCAAGCTAGCCTGGCTGATGAAGGATGATGCCCTGAAACCGGTTCCAGGATGCTTGTTTCCGGTCCAGGGAGGACCGGGTCTGTCAGTTCGGGCTGGGCTCTTCCCATGAGGAACAGGTTCAAGACTGATTTGAATATGGCTGGGTCCAAACTGGGGTGGCATGGAGTGAAAAAGAACAATGGATTAAACCCAGATCTGTGACCGGGGGTGAGTTTTTGCATTGTCAGCACTCTGTCCATCATACTTTTGTTTTGCTAAAGTTGCCCTAAGTGGGAAGGGTATGCCCAGATGTGGGTCCCTTGCTCACTGTGTCACTGCATTCAAGCTAGCCTGGCTGATGAAAGGTGATACACTGAAACCGGACTCAGGATGCTTGTTTTTGGTCCAGGGAGGACCTGGTTTATCAGTTCGGCTGGACTGTTCCCATGAGGAACAGGGTCAAGACTGATTTGCATATGGCTGGGTCCAAGCTGGGGTGGCATGGTGAGCAAAACGACGATGGATTAAACTCAGATCAGTGGCTGGGGGTGAGTGTTTGTATTTTTAGCACTCCGTCCATCATCCTTTTGTGTTGCTAAAGTTGCCCTAAGTTGGGAGGGTATGGCCATACATGGGTCCCTTGCTCGGGCTGGACTGTTCCCATCAGGAACAGGGTCAAGACTGATTTGATTATGGCTGCGTCCAAACTGGGGTGGCATGGTGAGCAAAAGAATGATAGATTAAACCCAGATCTGTGACTCGGGGTGAGTGTTTGCATTGTCAGCACTCCGTCCATCATCCTTTTGTGTTGCTAAAGTTGCCCTAAGTTAGGAGGGTATGGCCATACATGGGTCCCTTGCTCACTGTGCCACTGGATTCAAGCTAGCTTGGCTGATGAAGGGTGGTAACCTGAAACCGGTCCCAGGATGCTTGTTTCCGGTTCAGGGAGAACCTGGTCTGTCAGTTCGGGCTGGACTGTTCCCATGAGGAACAGGTTCAAGACTGATTTGCATATGGCTGGGTCCGAACTGGGGTGGCATGGTGAGCAAAAGAATGATGGATTAAACCCAGATCTGTGACTGGGGTGAGTGTTTGCATTGTCAGCACTCCATCCATCATCCTTTTGTGTTGGTAACGTTACCCTAAGTGAGAAGGATATGCCCAGACGTGGGTCCCTTGCTCTCTGTGCCACTGGATTCAAGCTAGCCTGGCTGATGAAGGGTGATACCCTGAAACCGGTCCCAGAATGTTTGGTTTTGGTCCAAGGAGAATCTGGTCTGTCAGTTAGGGTTGGTCTGTTCCCATGAGGAACAGGGTCAAGACTGACTTGCATATGGCTGGGTCCAAACTAGGGTGGCATGGCGAGCAAAAGAACGATGGATTAAACCCAGATCTCTGACTGGGGATGAGTGTGTGCATTGTCTGCACTCCCTCCAGCATCCTTTTGTGTTGCTAAAGTTGCCCTAAGTGGGAAGGGTATGCCAAGAGGTGAGTCCCATGCTCACTGTGCCACTGGATTCAAGCTAGCCTGGCTGATGAAGGGTAATACCATGAAACCGGTCCTAGGTTATTTGGTTTCGGTCCAATGAATACCTGGTCTGTCAGTTCGGGCTGGACTGTTTC
Source organism: Pleurodeles waltl (assembly GCF_031143425.1). Classification (NCBI taxonomy): domain Eukaryota; kingdom Metazoa; phylum Chordata; class Amphibia; order Caudata; family Salamandridae; genus Pleurodeles; species Pleurodeles waltl. Next base: position 1,083,779,434 of record NC_090440.1, on the reverse strand, counting down.
CATGAGGAACAGAGTCAAGACTGATTTGCATATGGCTGGGTCCAAACTGGGGTGGCATGGTGAGCAAAAGAACGATGGATTAAACCCCAGATCTGTGACTGGGGGTGAGTGTTTGCATTGTCAGCACTCCGTCCATCATCCTTTTGGTTGTTAAAGTTGCCCTAAGTGGGAAGGGTATGCCCAGACGTTGGCCTCGTGCTCACTGTGCCACTGGATTCAAACTAACCTGGCTGATGAAGGGTGATACCCTGAACCCGGTCCCAGGATGCTTGTTTCTTGTCCAGGAAGGACCTAGTCTGTCAGTTCGGGCTGGATTGTTCCCATGAGGAACAGGGTCAAGACTGATTTGCATATGGCTGGGTCCAAGCTGGGGTGGCATGGTGAGCAAAACAACAATGGGTTAAACCCAGATCAGTGGCTGGGGGTAAGTGTTTGCATTCTGAGCACTCCGTCCATCATCCTTTTGTGTTGCTGAACTTGCCCTAAGTTGGAAGGGTATGCCTAGACGTGGGTCCCTTGCTCAATGTTCCACTGGATGCAAGCTAGCCTGGCTGATGAAGGGTGATACCCTGAAACCGGTCAGAGGATGCGTGTTTCTGGTCCAGGGAGGACCTGGTATGTCTGTTCGTGCTCGTCTGTTTCCATGAGGAACAGGGTCAAGACTGATTTGCGTATGGCTGGGTCCAAAGTGGGTTGCATGGTGAGCAAAAGAACGATGGATTAAACCCAGATCTGGGACTGGGGGTGAGTGTTTGCATTGTCAGCACTCTGTCAATCATCCTTTTGTGTTGCTAAAGTTACCCTAAGTGGGAAGGGTATGCCATAACGTGGGTCTCTTGCTCACCGTGCCATTGGATTCAAGCTAGCCTGGCTGATGAAGGGTGATACCTGAAACCGGTCCCAAGATGCTTGTTTCCGGTCCAGTGAGGACCTGGTCTGTCAGCTCGGGCTGGACTGTTCTCATGAGGACAGGGTCAAGACAGATTTGCATATGGCTGGGTCCAAAGTGGGGTTGAATGGTGAGCAAAAGAACGATGGATTAAACCTAGATCTGTGACTGGAGGTGAGTGTTTGCAGTGTCAGCACTCCGTCCATCATCCTTTTGTGTTTCTAAATTTTGCACTAAGTGGGAAGGGTATGTCCAGACGTGGGTCCCTTGCTCACTGTGCCACTGGATTCAAGCTAACCTGACTGATGAAGGGTGATACCCTGAAACCGGTCCCAGGATGTTTGTTTTTCGTTCAGGGAGGACCGGGTCTGTCAGTTCGGGATGGACTGTTCCCATGAGGATCAGGGTCAAGGCTGATTTGAATATGGCTGGTTCCAAACTGGGATGGCATGGTGTGACAAAGAACGATGGATTAACCCCAGATCTGTGACTGGGGGTGTGTTTTTGCATTGTAAGCACTCTGTCCATCATCCTTTTGAGTTGCTAAAGTTGCCCTAAGTGGGAAGGGTATGCCAAGACATGGGTCCCTTGCTCACGTTGTCACTGCATTCAAGCTAGCGTGGCTGATGAAACGTGATACTCTGAAACCTGACCCAGGATGCTTGTTTCCGGTCCAGGGACGACCTGGTCTGTCAAGTTCGGGCTGGACTGTTCCCATGAGGAACAGGGTCAAGACTGATTTGATTATGGCTGGGTCCAACCTGGGGTGGCATGGTGAGCAAAAGAATGATAGATAAAACCCAGATCTGTGACTCGGGGTGAGTGATTGCATTGTCAGCACTCCATCCATCATCCTTTTGTGTTGCTAAAGTTGCCCTAAGTGGGAAGGGTATGCCCAGACGTGGGTCCCTTGCTCACTGTACCACTGGATTCAAGCTAGCCTGGCTGATGAAAGGTAATACCCTGAAACCAATCCCAGGATGCTTGTTTCCGGTCCAGAGAGGACCTAGTCTGTCAGTTCTGGCTGGACTGTTCCCATGAGGAACAGGGTCAAGACTGATTTGCATATGGCTGGGTCCAAACTGGGATGGCATGGTGAACAAAAGAACTATGGATTAAACCCAGATCTGTGACTGGGGTGAGTGTTTGCATTGTCAGCACTCCGTCCATCATCCTTTTGTGTTGCAAAAGTTGCCGTAAGTTGGAAGGGTATGCCCTGACATGGGTCCCTTGCTCACTGTGCCACTGGATTCAAGCAAGCCTGGCTGATAAAGGGTGATACCCTGAAACCTGTCCCAGGATGTTTGTTTCCGGTTCAGGGAGGACATGTTCTGTCAGTTCGGCCTGGACTGTTCCAAAGAGAAGCAGGATCAAGACTGATTTGATTATGGCTGGGTCCAAACTGGGGTGGCATGGTTAGCGAAAGAACGATGGATTAAACCCAGATCTGTGAATGGGGGTGAGTGCTTGCATTGTCAGCACTCCGTCCATCATCCTTTTGTTTTGCTAATGTTGCCCTAAGTGGGAAGGGTATGCCCAGACTTAGGTCCCTTGCTCACTGTGCCTATGGATATAAGCTAGCCTAGCTGATTAAGGGTGGTACCCTGAAACCGATCCCAGAATGCTTGTTTCCGGTCCAGGGAGAACCTGGTCTGTCAGTTCGGGCTGGACTGTTCCCATGAGGAACAGGGTCAAGACTGATTTGCATATGGCTGGGTCCAAATTGTGGTGGAATGGTGAGCAAAAGAAAAATGGATTAAACCCAGATCTGTGACTGAGGGTGAGTGTTTGCATTGTCAGCACTTTGTCCATCATCCTTTTGTGTTGCTAATGTTGCCCTAAGTGGGAAGGTGTTAGACCTGACAGCCTTAGGGTAGTCACCCCTAACTTTTTGCCTGCCTCCCTCCTCTTTTTGGATACTGTTTTTGCTGGTTTTTAGACTCTGCGCACTTTACCACTGCTAACCAGTGATAAAGTGTATATGCTCTCTCTCTGCAAACATGGTAACTTTGGATCATACCTGATTGAACTATTTAATCTACTTATAAGTCCCCAGTCATGTGCACTCCAGGTGCCTAGGGCATATAGATTAAATGCTACTAGTGGGCCTGCAGCACGGATTGTGCCACCCACTTAAGTAGCCCCTTTTCCTTGTCTCAGGCCTACCATTGCTAGGCCTGTGTGTGCAGTTTCACTGCCACCTCGACTTGGCATTTAAAAGTACTTGCCAAGCCTAGAACTCCCCTTTTTCTGCATATAAGTCACCCTTAATGTGTGCCCTGGGTATCCCCTAGAGCAGGGTGCTGTGTAGGTAAAAGACAGGACATGTACCTGTGTAGTTATATGTCCTGGTAGTGTAAAACTCCTAAATTCGTTTTTGCACTGCTGGGAGACCTGCTCCCTTCATAGGCTAACATTGGGGCTGCCCTCATACACTGTTGAAGTGGCAGCTGCTGATCTGAAAGGAGCAGGGAGGTCATATTTAGTATGGCCAGAATGGTAATACAAAATCCTACTGACTGGTGAAGTCGGATTTAATATTACTATTCTAGAAATGCCACTTTTAGAAAGTGAGCATTTCTTTGCACTTAAATCCTTCTGTGCCTTACAATCCACGTCTGGCTAGGCTTAGTTGACAGCTCCTTGTGCATTCACTCAGACACACCCCAAACACAGGGTACTCAGCCTCACTTGCATACATCTGCATTTTGAATGGGTCTTCCTGGGCTGGGAGGGTGGAGGGCCTGCCCTCACACAAAGGACTGCCACACCCCCTACTGGGACCCTGGCAGACAGGATTGAACTGAAAGGGGACCTGGTGCACTTCTTAGCCACTCTTTGAAGTCTCCCCCACTTCAAAGGCACATTTGGGTATAAAACAGGGCCTCTGCCCTACCTCATCAGACACTTGCTGGAGAAGAAACCGGAACCAGAAACTACATCCTGCCAAGAAGAACTGCCTGGCTGCTCAAAGGACTCACCTGTCTGCTTTCTACAAAGGACTGCTGTCTTGCTGTTGCCCTGCTGCCTTGCTGAACTCTTGTCTGGCTGTGAAAGTGCTCTCCAAGGGCTTGGATAGAGCTTGCCTCCTGTTCCTTGAAGTCTCAGGACCAAAAAGACTTCTTCCTTTCACTTGGACGCTCCGTGCGCCGAAAATTTCGACGCACAGCTTGTTTCGCGGCGAGAAAAACGCCGCACACCGACGCTGATCGACGCGACGCCCTCGGGACGATCGAGACTTCGACGCACAACCTCGCAAGGACAAAGCCGCTCGACTTTCCAGGAGAAATCGACGCGACGCCTACCGTGAGCGCGAAACTTTGACGCACGGCCTCGCAAGGACAACGCCGCCCGACTTCTAAGGAGAAATCGACGCGACGCCTGCCGTGAGACCAAATTTCCGACGCACGGCCTCGCAAGGACAACGCCGCCCGACTTCCAAGGAGAAATCGACGCGACGCCTACCGTGAGATCGAAACTTCGACGCGCAGCCCCGCAGAACGACGCGCAGCCGGAAAACAAGCAGGAGAATCCACGCACAGACCCGGGACATCTGGTAATCCCCGCGATCCACGAAAAGAGACTGTCTGCGCGCCGGAAAACGACGCCCGACTTCCCCGCGTGGAAAAAGAACGACGCAAGTCTTTGTGTGCTGAGGAGAAATCGACGCACCCACCCTTTTTCCACGCATCTCTCCACCCGTGGCCCTCTGAGGAGATTTTCCACCAGAAACCAGGTACTTTGTGCTTGAAAGACACTGTATTGCATTCTAAAAACTTAAGACACTTTATATCACTTCCCTGTGATATTTCTACAATTTTCCATTGCAACTTTATTCTTTTTGACCTACAATTATCCTGATAAATATTATATATTTTTCTAAACACTGTGTGGTGTATTTTTGTGGTGCTATATGGTGGTATTGTATGACTTATTGCACAAATACTTTACACATTGCCTTCTAAGTTAAGCCTGACTGCTCGTGCCAAGCTACCAGAGGGTGGGCACAGGATAATCTTGGATAGTGTGTGACTTACCCTGACTAGAGTGAGGGCTTTTGCTTGGACAGGGGGTAACCTGACTGCCAACCAAAAACCCCATTTCTAACATTGGTGATCAGCGGTGAGGATAGGACTTGTATTTGTGCAGTGACATACAGTAGCTAAGTATTTCACTACCTACCCACAGTTGAAGGTCAACTTGGTTTTTATCTCTTTTTGAAAATCCGTTTTTTCCTGACAATTTTCAAAAACTAAATCCTCACTCAACATGTCTCTGACTGGGTCTCAGACAGGGGACTTTGACCTAGTCCAGTTGGATACATACACGGTCAAACAACTAAGAGGATTCTGCAGGGCATTAAGGGTACCCACCCAAGGGGCCTCCAGAAAGGAGGACTTTCAAGTGGCGCTGAGGGCCTGGGCAGAAGCCCATTTAGAGGATGATGAGGAAGAGGAGCCAGAAAATGGCCCCTCAGAAGGATTTTCACTATCTATGGATGGTGTTACCACTGCAATTGTGCACCCTTCCAGACCAGGGAGCAGTGTCTCCATGCAAAGCCTGACTGCAGAGGAAAGGAGAGAGGAAAGGGAGTTCCAATTGCAAATGGCAAAACTGAAAATTGAGGCACAACAGGAGGAGAGGAGGGCAGAAAGAGAAGCCAAACAAGCTGAGGCTGAAAGAGCAGCCAAACAGATTGAAGCTGAAAGAACAGCCAAACAGATTCAAGCAGAAGCTGAAAGGGCAGCCAAACAAGCAGAAGCTGAAAGAGCAGCCAAACAAGTGGAAGCTGAAAGAGCGTTGGCTGAAAAGAAACTATTGTTGGCTCATGAACTGAGTCTCAAGGAGCTGGAGATCAAGGCAAGACAGTCTGAATCCAGCAATAATGGTGGCAGCATACAGACAGGACCTGCTGGAGAAAAGAAGGTTCGTATACCCAAAAATGTGGTGCCCAGTTTTGTGGTGGGAGATGACATAGATAAATGGTTAGCTGCTTATGAAGTTGCACTAAGGGCTCATGAGGTTCCTGAAGGGCAATGGGGGGTAGCTATGTGGGGTTATGTGCCGCCATTGGGGAGGGACACACTTCTCACATTGGATCCACCGGATCAAAACACATACCCACTCCAGAAAGCCACTTTACTTGCCAAGTTTGGGCTGACCCCTGAGGGATACCGTCAGAGGTTCAGGGACAGCACCAAACAAACCACACAAACATGGGTAGATTTCTTTGATTTCTCTAGTAAGGCACTGAATGGATGGGTGCGGGGCAACAAAGTAGCAGATTATAAAGGTTTATATGACTTGATCCTGAGAGAGCATATGCTTAATGTTACTTATACCGATTTGCGCCAGCACCTAGTGGATAGTAAGCTGACTGATCCCAGGAAGCTTGCTGAGGAGGCGGACCTCTGGGTTAGCACCAGAGTGTCCAAAAAGGTACCTGGGGGGGACTCCCACAAAGGTGGTCAGGGTTCCCAACAGAAGAAAGAGGGGGGAGATAAACTTACAGATAAGGAACTCTCTAAAGGCCCCCAAAAGAATTCCCAGGGAGGGGGTGGCAACCCTTCCTTTTCCAAATTTGGGAAGAAGCCAGGGACATTTGACAGGTCAGGAAAATCTAGCCCCAAATGCATGGAGTGTTACCAATATGGTCACTACAAAGGCGATCCACAGTGCCCCAAGAGGGCACCGTCCACTACCGGACAGGCACCTGGGTTGACTAGTGTAGCACTCGGGGGGGAGATGGACCCAACTAGCTTTGGGGAGCAGGTAGAGATTTCCCTAGTGTCCCTGGGAGAAGGAGAAATGATGTCCAAGGTCCACATGCCTAAAAATACTTCCAAGTACCGGCAGTGGGTCCTCATTGATGGGCAGAAGGTGGAGGCTCTGCGTGACACAGGAGCCAGTATGACTACTATCAAGAGTCAGCTGGTGTCCACAGAGCAGATAATCCCTAATACATTCCACCAGGTCATAGTCGCTGACAATCGCGAGAGTCACCTACCGGTGGCTCGGGTTCCCTTTGAGTGGGGGGGGGTCTCTGGTACTCTGAAAGTAGCTGTGAGTCCTGCCATGCCGGTAGATTGTCTGTTAGGCAATGATCTAGAGCATACTGCTTGGAAAGAAGTAGAGCTCAGATCTCACCTGGAGATGTTAGGGTTACCTGAGTGGGTCTGCATGACCACCCGGTCCATGGCTGACCGAGAGGGAAGTCAAGGGCATCTGGAGCCTGGAACGATGGCCCAGGGAGCTGCCAAGAGGAGGGACAAGGGGCGCGGGAAACCGGCCCCAGAAGTTCCCACAGTGGCTGACGGGGCTCCTGAGGAGGAGACTCCCGAGCCAACTGGGGAAGACATTGCCACCCTAGGTGACTTACCTGAGCTTGCTGGCTGGCAAGTTGAGGGTGGACCCACCAGGGAGGAATTCTGCAAGGCGCAGAAAGAGTGTCCCACTCTAGAAGGGTTGAGGAAACAAGCCTTAAACCAGGCAGCAGGTGACGCCTCTGGCAATCACCACCTATATTGGGAGAATGATCTCCTCTACAGTGAGCCTAGGGTTCCGGTCTTTGGGGCAGCACGTGTGCTGGTGGTCCCCCAATGTTACCGAGCCTTCCTACTGGGTCTGGCTCACGACATTCCCCTGGCAGGACATTTGGGACAAGACAAGACCTTCAACAGGCTTGTCACCCACTTTCACTGGCCCAAAATGAGGACACACTCAGACAAATTCTGCAGGGCTTGTCCTACCTGCCATTCTAGTGGTAAAGCAGGAAAGAGGGTTAAAACCCCCCTGATTCCACTTCCTGTCGTTGGCACCCCCTTTGAAAGGGTGGGCGTCGACATTGTTGGCCCCTTGGACCCCAAAACTGCCTTAGGCAACAGGTTTATCCTGGTTTTGGTGGACCATGCCACCCGGTACCCAGAGGCAATCCCTCTGAGGACCGTAACTGCATCGGTGGTAGCCAGAACCCTGATGGGGATATTTACCCGTGTGGGATTCCCCAAGGAGATAGTGTCTGACAGAGGCACTAACTTCATGTCCGCGTACATGAAGCATCTGTGGGATGCGTGTGGTGTAACCTACAAGTTCACCACACCCTATCACCCCCAGTCTAATGGGCTTGTGGAGAGATTCAACAAGACCCTGAAAGGCATGATTGGTGGCCTCCCTGAGGCCATGAGGCGTAAATGGGACGTCCTCTTACCATGCCTTCTCTTTGCTTACAGAGAGGTCCCCCAGAGGGGGGTAGGGTTCAGTCCCTTTGAGCTTCTCTATGGGTACCCCGTCAGGGGACCCTTAAGCATTGTCAAGGAGGGATTGGAGAACGCTCCAAAGACACCCCCTCAGGACGTGGTCAGCTACATGTTGGCCCTCCGCAATCAGATGACCCGCTTCTGGAAAGAGGCCCAAAGTAACCTGGAGGCCAGTCAAGAGGTGATGAAACAATGGTATGACCAGAAGGCCACTCTGGTAGAGTTTCAACCTGGAGACAAAGTGTGGGTAATGGAGCCAGTAGAGCCCAGAGCTCTCCAGGACCGCTGGTCTGGCCCATTTGAAATAAAGGAGCGGAAAGGGGAGGCCACTTACCTAGTGGACCTCCAAACCCCTAGGAACCCCCTAAGGGTGCTCCACGTGAACCGACTAAAAGCTCATTTTGAGAGGTCGGAGATCAACATGCTTCTGGTCACAGATGAAGGAATGGAAGAGGAGAGTGAACCTCTCCCTGACCTCCTCTCTGCCCAAGAAGGGGATGGGTCCGTAAGCGGGGTCATTCTGTCTGACTCCCTGACTCTAAACCAGAAAGGAGACTGCTATGAGCTGTTGGAGCAGTTCTCCCCCCTCTTCTCCCTTACTCCTGGACTGACCCACCTCTGTGTTCATGATATTGACACCGGTGACAGTCTCCCTGTGAAGAACAAAATTTACAGGTTGTCAGATAAGGTGAAGGCCAGCATCAAGGAGGAGGTCTCCAAGATGTTGATGCTAGGGATTATTGAGAAGTCCAGTAGTCCCTGGGCCAGCCCAGTGGTGTTGGTCCCCAAGGCTACTGCCCCAGGCGCGAAGCCAGAACTCCGGTTCTGCGTGGACTACCGGGGTCTCAACTCAGTCACACGGACTGATGCTCACCCCATCCCCCGAGCTGATGAGCTCGTGGACAGGCTAGGCGCTGCCAAGTTCCTGAGTACGTTTGATCTTACTTCAGGGTACTGGCAGATCGCCCTGACTGAGGGGGCTAAGGAAAGGTCCGCCTTTTCCACCCCTGACGGCCATTACCAGTTCCGGGTGATGCCGTTTGGATTGAAAAATGCCCCCGCTACCTTCCAACGGTTGGTTAACGGGGTCCTGGCTGGCAAGGATGCCTTCTGTGCAGCCTACCTGGATGACATAGCTGTCTACAGTTCCAGCTGGGAGGAACACCTGCTCCACCTCAAGGAGGTGCTTCAGGCCCTGCAACAGGCAGGCCTGACCATCAAGGCTAGTAAGTGCCAGATTGGGCAGGGTTCCGTGGTGTACTTGGGACACCTAGTAGGTGGTGGCAAGGTGCAGCCACTCCAGGCCAAGATCGAAACTATCAAGGCCTGGCAACCACCTCGAACCCAGACTGAGGTGAGAGCCTTTTTAGGCCTCACCGGATACTACCGCAGGTTTGTCAAGGGCTATGGTACCATTGTGTCCCCCTTGACAGAACTCACGTCCAAGAAGCAACCTAGGTTGGTGAATTGGACAGAGGCTTGTCAGAAAGCCTTTGACGCCCTGAAGGAAGCCATGTGCACGGCCCCCGTGCTCAAGGCCCCTGACTACTCCCAGGAATTTATCGTGCAGACAGACGCTTCCGAGCATGGCATAGGGGCAGTCCTAGCACAGCTAAATGAGGAGGGCCAAGATCAACCGGTAGTCTTTATTAGCAGAAGGCTATTACCACGGGAACAGAGGTGGAGTGCTATTGAAAGAGAAGCTTTTGCTGTGGTCTTGGCACTGAAGAAGCTGAGGCCCTACCTGTTTGGGACTCACTTCCTAGTTCAGACAGACCACAGGCCCCTCAGATGGCTCATGCAGATGAGGGGTGAGAATCCAAAACTTCTGAGGTGGTCCATTTCCCTACAGGGGATGGACTTTACGGTGGAACATCGCCCAGGGGTTGACCACGCCAATGCTGATGGTCTCTCCAGGTACTTCCGCCTTAGCGATGAGAGCTCCCAGGAGGTCGGGTAGCTCTCCCCACTTTCAGCTGGGAGGGACACATGTTAGACCTGACAGCCTTAGGGTAGTCACCCCTAACTTTTTGCCTGCCTCCCTCCTCTTTTTGGATACTGTTTTTGCTGGTTTTTAGACTCTGCGCACTTTACCACTGCTAACCAGTGATAAAGTGTATATGCTCTCTCTCTGCAAACATGGTAACTTTGGATCATACCTGATTGAACTATTTAATCTACTTATAAGTCCCCAGTCATGTGCACTCCAGGTGCCTAGGGCATATAGATTAAATGCTACTAGTGGGCCTGCAGCACGGATTGTGCCACCCACTTAAGTAGCCCCTTTTCCTTGTCTCAGGCCTACCATTGCTAGGCCTGTGTGTGCAGTTTCACTGCCACCTCGACTTGGCATTTAAAAGTACTTGCCAAGCCTAGAACTCCCCTTTTTCTGCATATAAGTCACCCTTAATGTGTGCCCTGGGTATCCCCTAGAGCAGGGTGCTGTGTAGGTAAAAGACAGGACATGTACCTGTGTAGTTATATGTCCTGGTAGTGTAAAACTCCTAAATTCGTTTTTGCACTGCTGGGAGACCTGCTCCCTTCATAGGCTAACATTGGGGCTGCCCTCATACACTGTTGAAGTGGCAGCTGCTGATCTGAAAGGAGCAGGGAGGTCATATTTAGTATGGCCAGAATGGTAATACAAAATCCTACTGACTGGTGAAGTCGGATTTAATATTACTATTCTAGAAATGCCACTTTTAGAAAGTGAGCATTTCTTTGCACTTAAATCCTTCTGTGCCTTACAATCCACGTCTGGCTAGGCTTAGTTGACAGCTCCTTGTGCATTCACTCAGACACACCCCAAACACAGGGTACTCAGCCTCACTTGCATACATCTGCATTTTGAATGGGTCTTCCTGGGCTGGGAGGGTGGAGGGCCTGCCCTCACACAAAGGACTGCCACACCCCCTACTGGGACCCTGGCAGACAGGATTGAACTGAAAGGGGACCTGGTGCACTTCTTAGCCACTCTTTGAAGTCTCCCCCACTTCAAAGGCACATTTGGGTATAAAACAGGGCCTCTGCCCTACCTCATCAGACACTTGCTGGAGAAGAAACCGGAACCAGAAACTACATCCTGCCAAGAAGAACTGCCTGGCTGCTCAAAGGACTCACCTGTCTGCTTTCTACAAAGGACTGCTGTCTTGCTGTTGCCCTGCTGCCTTGCTGAACTCTTGTCTGGCTGTGAAAGTGCTCTCCAAGGGCTTGGATAGAGCTTGCCTCCTGTTCCTTGAAGTCTCAGGACCAAAAAGACTTCTTCCTTTCACTTGGACGCTCCGTGCGCCGAAAATTTCGACGCACAGCTTGTTTCGCGGCAAGAAAAACGCCGCACACCGACGCTGATCGACGCGACGCCCTCGGGACGATCGAGACTTCGACGCACAACCTCGCAAGGACAAAGCCGCTCGACTTTCCAGGAGAAATCGACGCGACGCCTACCGTGAGCGCGAAACTTTGACGCACGGCCTCGCAAGGACAACGCCGCCCGACTTCCAAGGAGAAATCGACGCGACGCCTGACGTGAGACCAAATTTCCGACGCACGGCCTCGCAAGGACAACGCCGCCCGACTTCCAAGGAGAAATCGACGCGACGCCTACCGTGAGATCGAAACTTCGACGCGCAGCCCCGCAGAACGACGCGCAGCCGGAAAACAAGCAGGAGAATCCACGCACAGACCCGGGACATCTGGTAATCCCCGCGATCCACGAAAAGAGACTGTCTGCGCGCCGGAAAACGACGCCCGACTTCCCCGCGTGGAAAAAGAACGACGCAAGTCTTTGTGTGCTGAGGAGAAATCGACGCACCCACCCTTTTTCCACGCATCTCTCCACCCGTGGCCCTCTGAGGAGATTTTCCACCAGAAACCAGGTACTTTGTGCTTGAAAGACACTGTATTGCATTCTAAAAACTTAAGACACTTTATATCACTTCCCTGTGATATTTCTACAATTTTCCATTGCAACTTTATTCTTTTTGACCTACAATTATCCTGATAAATATTATATATTTTTCTAAACACTGTGTGGTGTATTTTTGTGGTGCTATATGGTGGTATTGTATGACTTATTGCACAAATACTTTACACATTGCCTTCTAAGTTAAGCCTGACTGCTCGTGCCAAGCTACCAGAGGGTGGGCACAGGATAATCTTGGATAGTGTGTGACTTACCCTGACTAGAGTGAGGGCTTTTGCTTGGACAGGGGGTAACCTGACTGCCAACCAAAAAACCCATTTCTAACAGAAGGGTATGCCAAGATGTGGGTCCCTTGCTCACTGTGCCACTGGAATCAAGCTAGCCTGGCTGATGAAGGGTGATACCCTGAAACTGGTCCCAGGATGTTTGGATCATGTCCAAGGAGAACCTGGTCTGTCAGTAAGGGCTGGACGGTTCTCATGAGGAACAGGGTCAAGACTGATTTGCAAATGGCTGGGTCCGAACTGGGGTGGCAAGGTGAACAAAAGAATGATGGATTAAACCCAGATCTGTGACTGGGGTGAGTGTTTGCATTGTCAGCACTCCATCCATCATCCTTTTCTGTTGCTAAAGTTACCCTGAGTGAGAAGGGTATGCCCAGATGTGGATCCCCTGATCACTGTGCCACTGGATTCAAGCTAGCCTGGATGATGAAGGGTGATACCCTGAAACCGGTCCCAGAATGATTGGTTTTGGGCCAAGGAGAACCTGATCTGTCAGTTAGGGTTGGTCTGTTCCCATGAGGAACAGGGTCAAGACTGATTTGCATATGGCTGGGTCCAAACTGGGGTGGCATGGTGACCAAAAGAACGATGGATTAAATTCAGATCTGTGACTGAGGCTGAGTTTTTGCATTGTCAGCGCTGCATTCAAGCTAGGATGGCTGCTGAATGGTGATACCCTGAAACCGATCCCAGGATGCATGTTTCAGGTCGAGGGAGAAACTGGTCTGTCAGTTCGGTCTGGACTGTTCTCATGTGGAACAGGGTCAAGACTGACTTGCATATGGCAGGGTCCAAACTGGGGTGGCATGGTGAGCAAAAGAACGATGGATTAAACCCAGATCTCTGACTGGGGGTGAGTGTGTGCATTGTCAGCACTCCCTCCAGCATCCTTTTGTGTTGCTAAAGTTGCCCTAAGAGGGAAGGGTATGCCAAGAGGTGGGTCCCATGCTCACTGTACCACTGGATTCAAGCTAGCCTTGCTGATGAAAGGTAATACCCTGAAACCGATCCCAGGATGCTTGTTTCCGGTCCAGGGAGGACCTAGTCTGTCAGTTGTGGCTTTACTGTTCCCATGAGGAACAGGGTCAAGACTGATTTGCATATGGCTGGGTCCAAACTGGGATGGCATGGTGAACAAAAGAACTATGGATTAAACCCAGATCTGTGACTGGGGTTGAGTGTTTGCATTGTCAGCACTCCCTCCATCATACTTTTGTGTTGCTAAAGTTGCCGTATGTTGGAAGGGTATGCCCAGAGGTACGTCCCTTGCTCACTGTGCCACTTGATTTAAGCTAGCCTGGCTGATAAAGGGTGATACCCTGAAACCTGTTCCAGGATGCTTGTTTCCGGTTAAGGTAGGACATGGTCTGTCAGTTCGGGCTGGACTGTTCCAAAGAGGAGCAGGGTCAAGACTGATTTGCATATGGCTGGGTCCAAACTGGGGTGGAATGGTGAGCAAAAGAACAATGGATTAAACCCAGATCTGTGACTGGAGGTGAGTGTTTGCATTGTCAGCACTTTGTCCATCATCCTTTTGTGTTGCTAATATTGCCGTAAGTGGGAAGGGTATGCCAAGAAGTGGGTCCCTTGTTCACTGTGCCACTGGATTCAAGCTAGCCTGGCTGATGAAGGGTGATGCCCTGAAACTGGTCCCAGGATGTTTGGTTCAATGCCAAGGAGAACCTGGTCTGTCAGTTAGGGCTGGACGGTTCCCATAAGGAACAGGGTCAAGACTGGTTTGCATACGGCTGGGTCCAAACTGGGGTGGCATGGTGAGCAAAAGAGCAATGAATTAAACCCAGATCTGTGACTGAGGGTGAGTGTTTGCATTGTCAGCACTCCGTCCATCATCCTTTTGTGTTGCTAAAGTTGCCCTGAGTGGGAAGGGAATGCCCAGACGTGGGTCCCTTGCTCACTATGCCACTGGATTCAAGTTAGCCTGGCTGATGAAGGGTGATACCCTGAAACCGATCCCAGATGCATGTTTCCGGTCGAGGGAGAAGCTGGTCTATCAGTTTGGGCTGGACTGTTCCCATGAGGAACAGGGTCAAGACTGACTTGCATATGGCTGGGTCCAAACTGGGGTGGCATGGTCAGCAAAAGAACAATGGATTAAACCCAGATCTCTGACTGGGGGTGAGTGTGTGCATTGTCAGCACTCCCTCCAGCATCCTTTTGTGTTGCTAAAGTTGCCCTAAGTGGGAAGGGTATGCCCAGACGTGGGTCCCTTGCTCACTGTACCACTGGATTCAAGCTAGCCTGGCTGATGAAGGGTGATACCCTGAAACCGGTCACAGGACGTTTGGTTTCGGTTCAATGAGAACCTGGTCTGTCAGTTCGGGCTGGACTGTTCCCATGAGGAACAGGGTCAAGACTGATTTGCATATGGCTGGGTCCAAAGTGGGATTGCATCGTGAAGAAAAGAACGATTGATTAAACCTAGAGTTGTGACTGGGGTGAGTGTTTGCATTGTCAGCACTCTGTCAATCATCCTTTTGTGTTGCTAAAGTTGCCCTAAGCGGGAAAGGTATGCCTAGACGTGGGTCCCTTATTCACTGTGCCACTGGATTCAAGCTAGCCTGGCTGATGAAGGGTGATACTCTGAAAGCGGTCCCAGGATGCTTGATTCCTGTTCAGGTAGGACCGGGTCTGTCAGTTCGGCCTGGACTTTTCCCATGAGGAACAGGGTCAAGACTGATTTGAATATGGCTGGGTCCAAATTGGGGTTGCATGGTGTGAAAAAGAACGATGGATTAAACCCAGATCTGTGACTGGGGGTGAGTTTTTGCATTGTCAGCACTCTGTCCATCATCCTTTTGTGTTGCTAAGGTTGCCCTAAGTGGGAAGGGTATGCCCAGACGTGGGTCCCTTGCTCACTGTGCCACTGGATTCAAGCTAGCCTGGCTGATGAAGGGTGATACCCTGAAACCGGTCCCAGGATGCTTGTTTCTGGTTCAGGGAGGACCGGGTCTGTCAGTTCGAGCTGGACTGTTCCCATGAGGAACAGGGTCAAGACTGATTTGAATATGGCTGGTTCCAAACTGGGATGGCATGGTGTGAAAAAGAACGATGGATTAAACCCAGATCTGTGACTGGGGGTGGGTTTTTGCATTGTAAGCACTCTGTCCATCATCCTTTTGAGTTGCTAAAGTTGCCAAAAGTGGGAAGGGTATGCCCAGACATGGGTCCCTTGCTCACGCTGTCACTGCATTCAAGCTAGCGTGGCTGATGAAGGGTGATACTCTGAAACCGGACCCAGGATGCTTGTTTCCGGTCCAGGGAGGACCTGGTCAGTCAAGTTCGGGCTGGACTGTCCCCATGAGGAACAGGGTCAAGACTGATTTGATTATGGCTGGGTCCAACCTGGGGTGGCATGGTGAGCAAAAGAATAATAGATTAAACCCAGATCTGTGACTCGGGGTGAGTGTTTGCATTGTCAGCACTCCGTCCATCATCCTTTTGTGTTGCTAAAGTTGCCCTAAGTGGGAAGGGTATGCCCAGACGTGGGTCCCATACTCACTGTACCACTGGATTCAAGCTAGCCTTGCTGATGAAAGGTAATACCCTGAAACCGATCCCAGGATGCTTGTTTCCGGTCCAGGGAGGACCTAGTCTGTCTGTTGTGGCTGGACTGTTCCCATGAGGAACAGGGTCAAGACTGATTTGCATATGGCTGGGTCCAAACTGGGATGGCATGGTGAACAAAAGAACTATGGATTAAACCCAGATCTGTGACTGGGGTTGAGTGTTTGCATTGTCAGCACTCCGTCCATCATCCTTTTGTGTTGCTAAAGTTGCCGTATGTTGGAAGGGTATGCCCAGACGTGGGTCCCTTGCTCACTGTGCCACTGGATTCAAGCTAGTCTGGCTGATAGAGGGTGATACCCTGAAACCTGTTCCAGGATGGTTGTTTCCGGTCAAGGTAGGACATGGTCTGTCAGTTCGGGCTGGACTGTTCCAAAGAGGAGCAGGGTCAAGACTGATTTGCATATGGCTGGGTCCAAACTGGGGTGGAATGGTGAGCAAAAGAACAATGGATTAAACCCAGATCTGTGAATGGAGGTGAGTGTTTGCATTGTCAGCACTTTGTCCATCATCCTTTTTTGTTGCTAATATTGCCGGAAGTGGGAAGGGTATGCCAAGAAGTGGGTCTCTTGTTCACTGTGCCACTGGATTCAAGCTAGCCTGGCTGATGAAGTGTGATGCCCTGAAACTGGTCCGAGGATGTTTAGTTCAATGCCAAGGAGAACCTGGTCTGTCAGTTAGGACTGGATGTCTCCCATAAGGAACAGGGTCAAGACTGGTTTGCATACGGCTGGGTCCAAACTGGGGTGGCATGGTGAGCAAAAGAACAATGAACTAAATCCAGATCTGTGACTGGGGGTGAGTGTTTGCATTGTCAGCACTCCGTCCATCATCCTTTTGTGTTGCTAAAGTTTCCCTGAGTGGGAAGGGAATGCCCAGACATGGGTCCCTTTCTCACTGTGCCACTTGATTCAAGTTAGCCTGGCTGATGAAGGGTGATACCCTGAAACCGATCCCAGATGCATGTTTCCGGTCGAGGGAGAAGCTGGTCTGTCAGTTCGGGCTGGACTCTTCTCATGAGGAACAGGGTCAAGACTGACTTGCATATGGCTGGGTCCAAACTGGGGTGGAATGGTGAGCAAAAGAACAATGGATTAAACCCAGATCTGTGACTGGAGGTGAGTGTTTGCATTGTCAGCACTTTGTCCATCATCCTTTTTTGTTGCTAATATTGCCGGAAGTGGGAAGGGTATGCCAAGAAGTGGGTCCCTTGTTCACTGTGCCACTGGATTCAAGCTAGCCTGGCTGATGAAGGGTGATGCCCTGAAACTGGTCCGAGGATGTTTAGTTCAATGCCAAGGAGAACCTGGTCTGTCAGTTAGGACTGGATGTTTCCCATAAGGAACAGGGTCAAGACTGGTTTGCATACGGCTGGGTCCAAACTGGGGTGGCATGGTGAGCAAAAGAACAATGAACTAAACCCAGATCTGTGACTGGGGGTGAGTGTTTGCATTGTCAGCACTCCGTCCATCATCCTTTTGTGTTGCTAAAGTTTCCCTGAGTGGGAAGGGAATGCCCAGACATGGGTCCCTTGCTCACTGTGCCACTTGATTCAAGTTAGCCTGGCTGATGAAGGGTGATACCCTGAAACCGATCCCAGATGCATGTTTCCGGTCGAGGGAGAAGCTGGTCTGTCAGTTCGGGCTGGACTGTTCTCATGAGGAACAGGGTCAAGACTGACTTGCATATGGCTGGGTCCAAACTGGGGTTGCATGGTGAGCAAAAGAACAATGGATTAAACCCAGATCTCTGACTGGGGGTGAGTGTGTGCATTGTCAGCACTCCCTCCAGCATCCTTTTGTGTTGCTAAAGTTGCCCTAAGTGGGAAGGGTATGTGAAGAGGTTGGTCCCTTGCTCACTGTGCCACTGGATTCAAGCTAGCCTGGCTGATGAAGGGTGATACCCTGAAACCGGTCCCAGGATGTTTGGTTTCAGTTCAATGAGAACCTGGTCTGTCAGTTCGGGCTGAACTGTTCCCATGAGGAACAGGGTCAAGACTGATTTGCATATGGCTGGGTCCAAAGTGGGGTGGCATCGTGAAGAAAAGAACGATTGATTAAACCCAGAGTTGTGACTGGGGTGAGTGTTTGCATTGTCAGCACTCTGTCAATCATCCTTTTGTGTTGCTAAAGTTGCCCTAAGCGGGAAAGGTATGCCCAGATGTGGGTCCCTTGCTCACTGTGCCACTAGATTCAAGTTAGCCTGGCTGATGAAGGGTGATACCCTGCAACTGATCCCAGATGCATGTTTCCGGTGGAAGGAGAAGCTGGTCTGTCAGTTTGGGCTGGACTGTTCTCATGAGGACAGGGTCAAGACAAATTTGCATATGGCTGGGTCTAAAGTGGGGTGGAATGGTGAGCAAAAGAATGATGGATTAAACCTAGATCTGTCAGTGGAGGTGAGTGTTTGCAATGTCAGCACTCCGTCCATCATCCTTTTTTGTTGCTAAATTTGCCCTAGGTGGGAAGGGTATGCCCAGACGTGGGTCCCTTGCTCACTGTGCCACTGGATTCAAGCTAGTCTGGCTGATGAAGGGTGATACCCTGAATACGGTCCCAGGATGCTTGTTTCTGGTCCAGGGAGGACCTGGTCTGTCTGTTTGGGCTGGACTGTTCCCATGAGGAACAGAGTCAAGACTGATTTGCATATGGCTAGGTCCAAACTGGGGTGGCATGGTGATCAAAAGAACGATAGATTAAACCCAGATCTGTGACTGGGGGAGAGTGTTTGCATTGTCAGCGCTCCGTCCATCATCCTTTTGGTTGCTGAAGTTGCCCTAAGTGGGAAGAGTATGCCCAGACGTGGGTCCCTTGCTCACTGTGCCACTGGATTCAAGCTAGCCTGGCTGATGAATGGTGATACTCTGAAACCGGTCCCAGGATGTTTGATTTCGGTCAAATGAGAACCTGGACTGTCAGTTCGGGCTGGACTGTACCCATGAGGAACAGGGTCAAGACTGATTTGCATATGGCTGGGTCCAATGTGGGGTGGCATGTTGAGGAAAAGAACAATGGATTAAACCCAGAGATGTGACTGGGGGTGAGTGTTTGCATTGTCAGCACTCTGTCAATCATAATTTTGTGTTGCTAAAGTTACCCTAGGTGGGAAGGGTATGCCCGTACGTGGGTCCCTTGCTCACTGTGCCACTGGATTCAAGCTAGTCTGGCTGATGAAGGTTGATACCCTGAATCCGGTCCCAGGATGCTTGTTTCTGGTCCAGGGAGGACCTGGTCTGTCAGTTTGGGCTGGACTGTTCCCATGAGGAACAGAGTCAAGACTGATTTGCATATGGCTGGGTCCAAACTGGGGTGGCATGATGAGCAAAAGAACGATAGATTAAACCCAGATCTGTGACTGGGGTGAGTGTTTGCATTGTCAGCGCTCCGTCCATCATCCTTTTGGTTGCTAAAGTTGCCCTAAGCGGGAAAGGGATGCCCAGACGTGGGTCCCTTGCTCACTGTGCCACTAGATTCAAGTTAGCCTGGCTGATGAAGGGTGATACCCTGAAACTGATCCCAGATGCATGTTTCCGGTGGAAGGAGAAGCTGGTCTGTCAGTTCGAGCTGGACTGGTCTCATGAGGACAGGGTCAAGACAAATTTGCATATGGCTGGGTCTAAAGTGGGGTGGAATGGTGAGCAAAAGAACGATGGATTAAACCTAGATCTGTCAGAGGAGGTGAGTGTTTGCAATGTCAGCACTTCGTCCATCATCCTTTTTTGTTGCTAAATTTGCCCTAGGTGGGAAGGGTATGCCCAGACGTGGGTCCCTTGCTCACTGTGCCACTGGATTCAAGCTAGTCTGGCTGATGAAGGGTGATTCCCTGAATCCGGTCCCAGGATGCTTGTTTCTGGTCCAGGGAGGACCTGGTCTGTCTGTTTGGGTGGACTGTTCCCATGAGGAACAGAGTCAAGACAATTTGCATATGGCTGGGTCCAAACCGGGGTGGCATGGTGAGCAAAAGAACGATAGATTAAACCCAGATCTGTGACTGGGGAAGAGTGTTTGCATTGTCAGCGCTCCGTCCATCATCCTTTTGGTTGCTAAAGTTGCCCTAAGTGGGAAGGGTATGCCCAGACGTGTGTCCCTTGCTCACTGTGCCACTGGATTCAAGCTAGCCTGGCTGATGAATGGTGATACTCTGAAACCGGTCCCAGGATGTTTGATTTTGGTCAAATGAGAACCTGGTCTGTCAGTTCGGGCTGGACTGTACCCATGAGGAACAGGGTCAAGACTGATTTGCATATGGCTGGGTCCAATGTGGGGTGGCATGTTGAGGAAAAGAACAATGGATTAAACCCAGAGATGTGACTGGGGGTGAGTGTTTGCATTGTCAGCACTCTGTCAATCATAATTTTGTGTTGCTAAAGTTACCCTAGGTGGGAAGGGTATGCCCATACGTGGGTCCCTTGCTCACTGTGCCACTGGATTCAAGCTAGTCTGGCTGATGAAGGTTGATACCCTGAATCCGGTCCCAGGATGCTTGTTTCTGGTCCAGGGAGGACCTGGTCTGTCAGTTTGGGCTGGACTGTTCCCATGAGTAACAGAGTCAAGACTGATTTGCATATGGCTGGGTCCAAACTGGGGTGGCATGGTGAGCAAAAGAACGATAGATTAAACCCAGATCTGTGACTGGGGTGAGTGTTTGCATTGTCAGCGCTCCGTCCATCATCCTTTTGGTTGCTAAAGTTGCCCTAAGTGGGAAGGGTATGCCCAGACGTTGGCATCTTGCTCACTGTGCCACTGGATTCAAGCTAGCCTGGCTGCTGAAGGGTGATACCCTGAACCTGGTCCCAGGATGATTGTTTCTGGTTCAGGGAGTACCTGGTCTGTCAGTTCAGGCTGGACTGTTCCCATGAGGAACAGGGTCAAGACTGATTTGAATATGGCTGGGTCCAAGCTGGGGTGGCATGGTGAGCAAAACAACAATGGATTAAACCCAGATCAGTGGCTGGGGGTGAGTGTTAGCATTGTTAGCACTCCGTCCATCATCCTTTTGTGTTGCTAAAGTTGCCCAAAAAGTGGGAAGGGTATACCAGAACGTGGGTCCCTTGCTCACCGTGCCATTGGATTCAAGCTAGCCTGGCTGATGAAGGTTGATACCTGAAACCGGTCCCAGGATGCTTGTTTCCGGTCCAGGGAGGACCTGGTCTGTCAGCGCGGGCTGGACTGTTCTCATGAGAACAGGGTCAAGACTGATTTGCATATGGCTGGGTCCAAACTGGGGTGGCATGGTGAGCAAAATAACGATGGATTAAACCCAGATCTGTTAATGGTGGTGAGTGTTTGCATTGTCAGCACTCCGTCCATCATCCTTTTGTGTTGCTAAAGTTGCCCTAAGGGGGAAGGGTATGCCCAGACGTGGGTCCCTTGCTCACTGTGCCACTGGATTCAAGCTAGCCTGGTTGATGAAGGGTGATACCCTGAAACCAGTCCAATGATGCTTGTTTCCGGTTCAGGGAGGACCGGGTTTGTCAGCTCGGGCTACACTGTTCTCATGAGGACAGGGTCAAGACTGATTTGCATATGGCTGGGTCCAAAGTGGGGTGGAATGGTGAGCAAAAAAACGATGGATTAAACCTAGATCTGTGACTTGGGGTGAGTGTTTGCATTGTCAGCACTCCGTCCATCATCCTTTTGTGTTGCTAAAGTTGCCCTAAGTGGGAAGGGTATGCCCAGACGTGGGTCCCTTGCTCACTGTGCCACTGGATTCAAGCTAGCCTGGATGATGAAGGGTGATACCCTGAAACCGGTCCCAGGATGCTTGTTTCCGGTTCAGGGAAGGCCGGGTCTGTCAGTTCGGTCTGGACTGTTCCCATGAGGAACAGGGTCAAGACTGATTTGAATATGGCTGGATCCGAACTGGAGTGGCATGGTGTGAAAAAGAACGATGGATTAAACGCAGATCTGTGACTGGGGGTGGGTTCTTGCATTGTAAGCACTCTGTCCATCATCCTTTTGTGTTGCTAAAGTTGCCCTAAGTGGAAAGGGTATGCCCAGACGTGGGTCACTTGCTCACTGTGTCCGTGCATTCAAGCTAGCGTGGCTGATGAAGGGTGATACCCTAAAACCGGACCCAGGATGCTTGTTTCCGGTTCAGGGAGAACCTGGTCTGTCAGTTCGGGCTGGACTGTTCTCATGAGGAACAGGTTCAAGACTGATTTGCATATGGCTGGGTCCGAACTGGGGTGGCATGGTGAGCAAAAGAATGATGGATTAAACCCAGATCTGTGACTGGGGTGAGTGTTTGCATTGTCAGCACTCCGCCCACCATCCTTTTGTGTTGCTAAAGTTGCCCTAAGTGGGAAGGGTATGCCCAGACATGGGTCCCTTGCTCACTGTGCCACTGGATTCAAGCTAGCTTGGCTGATGGAGGGTGATAACCTGAAACCGATTCCAGGATGCTTGTTTCCGGTTCAGGGAGAAGCTGGTCTGTCAGTTTGGGCTGGACTGTTCCCATGAGGAACAGGTTCAAGACTGATTTGCATATGGCTGGGTCTGAACTGGGGTGGCATGGTGAGCAAACGAATGATGGATTAAACCCAGATCTGTGACTGGGATGAGTGTTTGCATTGTCAGCACTCCATCCATCATCCTTTTGTGTTGCTAAAGTTACCCTAAGTGAGAAGGGTATGCCCAGATGTGGGTCCCTTGCTCATTGTGCCGCTGGATTCAAGATAGCCTTGCTGATGAAGGGTGATACCCTAAAACCGGTCCAGGTTGCTTGGTTTTAGTCCAAGGAGTACTTGGTCTGTCAGTTAGGGTTGGTCTGTTCCCATGTGGAATAGGGTCAAGACTGATTTGCATATGGCTGGGTCCAAACTGGGGTGGCATGTTGAGCAAAAGAACGATGGATTAAATCCAGATCTGTGACTGAGGGTGAGTTTTTGCATTGTAAGCAATCCGTCCATCATCCTTTTGTGTTGCTAAAGTTTCCCTAAGTGGGAAGGGTATGCCCAGACGTGGGTCCCTTGCTCTCTGAACCACTGCATTCAAGCTAGGGTGGCTGATGAATGGTGATACCCTGAAACCGATCCCAGGATGCATGTTTCCTGTCGAGGAAGAAGCTGGTGTGTCAGTTCGGGCTGCACTGTTCCCATGAGGACCAGGGTCAAGACTGACTTGCATATGGCGGTGTCCAAAATGGGGTGGCATGGTGAGCAAAAGAACGATGGATTAAACCCAGATTTCTGACTGGGGTGAGTGTTTGCATTGTGAGCACTCCCTCCATCATCCTTTTGTGTTGCTAAAGTTGCCCTAAGTGGGAAGGGTATGCCAAGAGGTGGGTCCCTTGCTCACTGTGCCACTGGATTCAAGCTAGCCTGGCTGATGAAGGGTGATACCCTGAAACCGGTCCCAGGATGTTTGGTTTCAGTCCAATGAGAACCTGGTCTGTCAGTTCGGGCTGGACTGTTCCCATGAGGAACAGGGTCAAGACTGATTTGCATATGGCTGGCTCCAAACTGGGGTGGCATGGTGAGCAAAAGAACGATGGATTAAACCCAGATCAGTGGCTGGGGGTGAGTGTTAGCATTGTTAGCACTCCGTCCATCATCCTTTTGTGTTGCTAAAGTTGCCCAAAAGAGTTTAAGGGTATGCCCGAACGTAGGTCCCTTGCTCACCGTGCCATTGGATTCAAGCTAGCCTGGCTGATGAAGGTTGATACCTGAAACTGGTCCCAGGATGCTTGTTTCCGGTCCAGGGAGGACCTGGTCTGTCAGCGTGGGCTGGACTGTTCTCATGAGGACAGGGTCAAGACTGATTTGCATATGGCTGGGTCCAAAGTGGGGTGGAATGGTGAGCAAAAGAACGATGGATTAAACCTAGATCTGTGACTGGGGGTGAGTGTTTGCATTGTCAGCACTCCGTCCATCATCCTTTTGTGTTGCTAAAGTTGCTCTAAGTGGGAAGGGTATGCCCAGACGTGGGTGCCTTGCTCACTGTGCCACTGGATTCAAGCTAGCCTGGTTGATGAAGGGTGATACCCTGAAACCGGTCCAATGATGCTTGTTGCCGGTTCAGGGAGGACCGGGTTTGTCAGTTTGGGCTGGACTGTTCCCACGAGGAACAGGGTCAAGACTGATTTGAATATGGCTGGGTCCAAACTGGGGTGGCATGGTGTTAGAAAGAACGATGGATTAAACCCAGATCTGTGACTGGGGGTGAGTGTTTGCATTGTCAGCGCTCTGTCCATCATCCTTTTGGTTGCTAAAGTTTCTCTAAGTGGGCAGGGTATGCCCAGACGTTGGCCTCTTGCTCACTGTGCCAATGGATTCAAGCTACCCTGGCTGATAAAGGGTGATACCCTGAACCTGGTCCCAGGATGATTGTTTCTGGTCCAGGGAGGACCTGGTCTGTCAGTTCGGGCTGGACTGTTCCCATGAGGAACAGGGTCAAGACTGATTTGCATATGGCTGGGTCCAAGCTGGGGTGGCATGGTGAGCAAAACAACGATGGATTAAACCCAGATCAGTGGCTGGGGGTGAGTGTTTGCATTGTTAGCATTCCGTCCATCATCCTTTTGTGTTGCTAAAGTTGCCCAAAAGTGGGAAGGGTATGCACGAAAGTGGGTCCCGTGCTCACCATGCCATTGGATTCAAGCTAGCCTGGCTGATGAAGGGTGATTCCTGAAACCGGTCCCAGGATGCTTGTTTCCGGTCCAGGGAGGACCTGGTCTGTCAGCTCAGGCTACACTGTTCTCATGAGGACAGGGTCAAGACTGATTTGCATATGGCTGGGTCCAAAGTGGGGTGGAATGGTGAGCAAAAAAACGATGGATTAAACCTAGATCTGTGACTGGGGGTGAGTGTTTGCATTGTCAGCACTCCG
Organism: Pleurodeles waltl; assembly: GCF_031143425.1. Taxonomy (NCBI): domain Eukaryota; kingdom Metazoa; phylum Chordata; class Amphibia; order Caudata; family Salamandridae; genus Pleurodeles; species Pleurodeles waltl. The sequence continues at coordinate 1,083,754,670 of NC_090440.1, read as the reverse complement.
TCCATCATCCTTTTGTGTTGCTAAAGTTGCCCTAAGTGGGAAGGGTATGCCCAGACGTGGGTCCCTTGCTCACTGTGCCACTGGATTCAAGCTAGCCTGGCTGATGAAGGGTGAAACCCTGAAACCGGTCCCAGGATGCTTGTTTCCGGTTCAGGGAAGGCCGTGTCTGTCAGTTCGGGCTGGACTGTTCCCATGAGGAACAGGGTCAAGACTGATTTGAATATGGCTGGATCCGAACTGGGGTGGCATGGTGTGAAAAAGAATGATGGATTAAACGCAGATCTGTGACTGGGGGTGGGTTTTTGCATTGTAAGCACTCTGTCCATCATCCTTTTGTGTTGCTAAAGTTGCCCTAAGTGGGAATGGTATGCCCAGACGTGGGTCCATTGCTCACTGTGTCAGTGCATTCAAGCTAGCGTGGCAGATGAATGGTGATACCCTAAAACCGGACCCAGGATGCTTGTTTCCGGTTCAGGGAGAACCTGGTCTGTCAGTTCGGGCTGGACTGTTCCCATGAGGAACAGGTTCAAGACTGATTTGCATATGGCTGGGTCCGAACTGGGGTGGCATGGTGAGCAAAAGAATGATGGATTAAACCCAGATCTGTGACTGGGATGAGTGTTTGCATTGTCAGCACTCCGCCCACCATCCTTTTGTGTTGCTAAAGTTGCCCTAAGTGGGAAGGGTATGCCCAGACATGGGTCCCTTTCTCACTGTGCCACTGGATTCAAGCTAGCTTGGCTGATGGAGGGTGATAACCTGAAACCGATCCCAGGATGCTTGTTTCCGGTTCAGGGAGAACCTGGTCTGTCAGTTTGGGCTGGACTGTTCCCATGAGGAACAGGTTCAAGACTGATTTGCATATGGCTGGGTCCAAACTGGGGTGGCATGGTGAGCAAACGAATGATGGATTAAACCCAGATCTGTGACTGGGATGAGTGTTTGCATTGTCAGCACTCCATCCATCATCCTTTCGTGTTGCTAAAGTTACCCTAAGTGAGAAGGGTATGCCCAGATGTGGGCCCTTTGCTCATTGTGCCACTGGATTCAAGTTAGCCTCGCTGATGAAGGGTGATACCCTGAAACCGGTCCCAGAATGTTTGGTTTTAGTCCAAGGAGTACTTGGTCTGTCAGTTAGGGTTGGTCTGTTCCCATGTGGAATAGGGTCAAGACTGATTTGCATATGGCTGGGTCCAAACTGGGGTGGCATGTTGAGCAAAAGAACGATGGATTAAATCCAGATCTGTGACTGAGGGTGAGTTTTTGCATTGTAAGCAATCCATCCATCATCCTTTTGTTTTGCTTAAGTTTCCCTAAGTGGGAAGGGTATGCCCAGACGTGGGTCCCTTGCTCTCTGAACCACTGCATTCAAGCTAGGGTGGCTGATGAATGGTGATACCTTGAAACCGATCCCAGGATGCATGTTTCGTGTCGAGAAAGAAGCTTGTGTGTCAGTTCTGGCTGCACTGTTTCTTTGAGGAACAGGGTCAAGACTGACTTGCATATGGCTGGGTCCAAACTGGGGTGGCATGGTGAGCAAAAGAACGATGGATTAAACCCAGATTTCTGACTGGGGTGAGTGTTTGCATTGTGAGCACTCCCTCCATCATCCTTTTGTTTTGCTAAAGTTGCACTAAGTGGGAAGGGTATGCCAAGAGGTGGGTCCCTTGCTCACTGTGCCACTGGATTCAAGCTAGCCTGGCTGATGAAGGGTGATACCCTGAAACAGGTCCCAGGCTGTTTGGTTTCAGTCCAATGAGAACCTGGTCTGTCAGTTCGGGCTGGACTGTTCCCATGAGGAACAGGGTCAAGACTGATTTGCATATGGCTGGCTCCAAACTGGGGTGGCATGGTGAGCAAAAGAACGATGGATTAAACCCAGATCTGTGACTGGGGGTGAGTGTTTGCATTGTCAGCACTCCGTCCATCATCCTTTTGGTTACTAAAGTAGCCCTAAGTGGGAATGGTATGCCCAGACGTTGGCCTCTTGCTCACTGTGCCACTGGATTCATATAAGCCTGGCTGAGGAAGGGTGATACCCTGAACTCGGTCCCAGGATGCTTGTTTCTGGTCCAGGGAGGACCTGGTCTGTCAATTCGGGCTGGACTGTTTGTAGGAGGCTGGCCTGCCTTGTAGTGAGTACCAGAGGTACTTACACTTTGTGCTAGGTCCATTTATCCCTTATTAGTGTAGAAGAGATGCTTAGGCTGATAGAAGTTAGCTATGGCATAGCAGCTTAGGCTGAACTAGGAGACATGTAAAGCTCCTACTATACCACTGGTGTCATATGCACAATATCATAAGAAAACACAATACACAGAAGTACTAAAAATAAAGGTATTTTATTTTTATGGCAATATGCCAAAAGTATCTCAGTCAGTACCCTCAGTGTGAGAAAGTAGCCTCTTTCTAGCCTTGTTACCCCCAGTTTTGGCCTGTTTGTGAGTGTATGTCAGGGTGTTTTCACTGTCTCACTGGGATCCTGCTAGCCAGGGCCCAGTGCTCATAGTGAAAACCCTATGTTTTCAGTATGTTTGTTATGTGTCACTGGGACCCTGCTAGTCAGGACCCCAGTGCTCATACGTTTGTGACCTATAGGTATGTGTTCCCTGTGTGATGCCTAACTGTATCACTGAGGCTCTGCTAACCAGAACCTCAGTGGTTATTGTAGGAGGCTGGACTGGCTTGTAGTGAGTACCAAGGGGTACTTGCACCTTGCACCAGGCCCAGTTATCCCTTATTAGTGTATAGGGTGTCTGGCAGCTTAGGCTGATAGATAATGGTAGCTTAGCAGAGCAGCTTAGGCTGAACTAGGAGACGTGTGAAGCTACTACAGTACCACTTAGTGTCATATGCACAATATCATAAGAAAACACAATACACAGTTATACTAAAAATAAAGGTACTTTATTTTTATGACAATATGCCAAAGTATCTTAGAGTGTACCCTCAGTGAGAGGATAGGAAATATACACAAGATATATATACACAATAGCAAAAATATGCAGTATAGTCTTAGAAAACAGTGCAAACAATGTTTAGTTACAATAGGATGCAATGGGGAAACATAGGGATAGGGGCAACACAAACCATATACTCCAGAAGTGGAATGCGAACCACGAATGGACCCCAAACCTATGTGACCTTGTAGAGGGTCGCTGGGACTATTAGAAAATAGTGAGAGTTAGAAAAATAACCCTCCCCAAGACCCTGAAAAGTGAGTGCAAAGTGCACTAAAGTTCCCCTAAGGACAAAATAGTCGTGTTAGAGGGAAAATGCAAGGAAAACACAAATCAGCAATGCAACAACGATGGATTCCTGACTGAGGGTACCTGTGGAACAAGGGGACCAAGTCCAAAAGTCACAAGCAGCTCGGAGATGGGCAGATGCCCAAGAAATGCCAGCGGTTGGTGCAAAGAAGCTCTTACTAGGCTGAAGAACTGTGAATACTGCAGGAACGACAAGGGCTAGAGACTTCCCCTTTGAAGGATGGATCCCCCACGCCTTGGAGAGTCGTGCAGAAGTGTTTTCCCACCGGATGGATGCCAACAAGCCTTGCTACACGCAAATTATGTGTTTGGCGTTTTTGGACGCTGCTGGGGCCCAGGAGGGACCAGGAGGTCGCAAATTGGACCTGCAGAGAGAGGGGACGTCGAGCAGGACAATGAGCCCTCACTGAAGCAGGTAGCTCCCGGAAAAGTGCCAGAAACAGGCACTACAAGGATGCGTGAAACGGTGCTCGCCGAAGTTGCACAAAGGAGTCCCACGTCGCCGGAGAACAACTTAGAAAGTCGTGCAATGCAGGTTAGAGTGCCGTGGACCCAGGCTTGGCTGTGCACGAAGGATTTCCGCCGGAAGTGCACAGGGGCCGGAGTAGCTTGCAAAGTCGCGGTTCCCAGCAATGCAGCCCAGCGAGGTGAGGCAAGGACTTACCTCCACCAAACTTGGGTTGAAGAGTCACTGGACTGTGGGGGTCACTTGGACGGTGTCGCTGGATTCGAGGGACCTCGCTCGTCATGCTGAGAGGAGACCCAAAGGACCGGTAATGCAGCTTTTTGGTGCCTGCGGTTGCAGGGGGAAGATTCCGTCGACCCACGGGAGATTTCTTCGGAGCTTCTGGTGCAGAGAGGAGGCAGACTACCCCCACAGCATGCACAAGCAGGAAAACAGTCGAGAAGGCGGCAGGATCAGCGTTACAGAGTTGCAGTAGTCGTCTTTGCTACTATGTTGCAGGTTTGCAGGCTTCCAGCGCGGTCAGCGGTCGATTCCTTATCAGAAGGTGAAGAGGGAGATGCAGAGGAACTGGGCTGAGCTCATGCATTCGTTATCTAAAGTTTCCCCAGAGACAGAGACCCTAAATAGCCAGAAAAGAGGGTTTGGCTACCTAGGAGAGAGGAAAGGCTACTAACACCTGAAGGAGCCTATCACAAGGAGTCTCTGACGTCACCTGGTGGCACTGGCCACTCAGAGCAGTCCAGTGAGCCAGCAGCACCTCTGTTTTCAAGATGGCAGAGGTCTGGAGCACACTGGAGGAGCTCTGGACACCTCCCAGGGGAGGTGCAGGTCAGGGGAGTGGTCACTTCCCTTTCCTTTGTCCAGTTTCGCGCCAGAGCAGGGGCTAAGGGGTCCCTGAACCGGTGTAGACTGGCTTATGCAGAATTGGGCACATCTGTGCCCAACAAAGCATTTCCAGAGGCTGGGGGAGGCTACTCCTCCCCTGCCTTCACACCATTTTCCAAAGGGAGAGGGTGTCACACCCTCTCTCAGAGGAAGTTCTTTGTTCTGCCATCCTGGGCCAGGCCTGGCTGGACCCCAGGAGGGCAGCTGCCTGTCTGAGGGGTTGGCAGCAGCAGCAGCTGCAGTGAAACCCCAGGAAGGGTAGTCTGGCAGTACCAGGGTCTGTGCTACAGACCACTGGGATCATGGAATTGTACCAACAATGCCAGGATGGCATAGAGGGGGCAATTCCATGATCATAGACATGTTACATGGCCATATTCGGAGTTACCATGGTGAAGCTACATATAGGTAGTGACCTATATGTAGTGCACGCGTGTAATGGTGTCCCCGCACTCACAAAGTTCAGTGAATTGGCTCTGAACAATGTGGGGGCACCTTGGCTAGTGCCAGGGTGCCCTCACACTAAGTAACTTTGCACCTAACCTTTACCAGGTAAAGGTTAGACATATAGGTGACTTATAAGTTACTTAAGTGCAGTGTAAAATGGCTGTGAAATAACGTGGACGTTATTTCACTCAGGCTGCAGTGGCAGGCCTGTGTAAGAATTGTCAGAGCTCCCTATGTGTGGCAAAAGAAATGCTGCAGCCCATAGGGATCTCCTGGAACCCCAATACCCTGGGTACCTCAGTACCATATACTAGGGAATTACAAGGGTGTTCCAGTAAGCCAATGTAAATTGGTAAAATTGGTCACTAGCCTGTTAGTGACAATTTAGAAAGAAATGAGAGAGCATAACCACTGAGGTTCTGATTAGCAGAGCCTCAGTGAGACAGTTAGTCACTACACAGGTAACACATTCAGGCACACTTATGAGCACTGGGGCCCTGGGTTACCAGGGTCCCAGTGACACATACAACTAAAACAACATATATACAGTGAAAAATGGGGGTAACATGCCAGGCAAGATGGTACTTTCCTACACAACCCCCCCCAAACGAAGGACAATAAGACTAGCCATTACCTGATGAGTCTTCATTGTCTAAGTGGAAATATCTGGAGAGTCCATCTGCATTGGAGTGGCTACTCCCAGGTCTATGTTCCACTGTATAGTCCATTCCCTGTAGGGATATGGACCACCTCAACAATTTAGGATTTTCACCTTTCATTTGTTTTAGCCAAAGTAGAGGTTTGTGGTCTGTCTGAACAATGAAGTGAGTGCCAAACAGGTATGGCCTCAACTTCTTCAGAGCCCAGACCACAGCAAAGGCCTCCCTCTCTATGGCAGACCAACGCTTTTCTCTAGGGGTCAACCTTCTACTAATAAAAGCAACAGGTTGATCCTGGCCCTCAGAATTAAGTTGTGATAGGACTGCCCCTACTCCTAATTCAGATGCATCAGTTTGGACATATAATTTTTTAGAGTAACAAGGGCTTTTCAGGACAGGTGCAGAGCACATGGCCTGCTTCAGCTCCTCAAAAGCTTTCTGACAGTTTGCTGTCCATAATACCTTTTTAGGCATTTTCTTGGATGTGAGGTCATTAAGAGGGGCTGCAATGGAGCCATAGTTCTTAATGAACCTCCTGTAATACCCAGTGAGGCCTAGGAAGGCTCTCACCTGAGTCTGAGTGGTAGGGGGAACCCAATCAATAATAGTTTGGATTTTCCCCTGAAGTGGTGCAATCTGTTCCCCACCAACAAGGTGTCCCAGATAAACCACCTTACCCTGCCCTATCTGGCACTTTGAAGCCTTGATAGTGAGGCCTGCCTTTTGCAGAGCCTCCAAAACTTTCCAAAGGTGGACCAGGTGATCATCCCAGCTGGAGCTAAAGACAGCTATATCATCCAAGTATGCTGCACTGAAAGCTTCCAGCCCTTGCAGGACTGTGTTCACCAACCTCTGAAAAGTGGCAGGTGCATTTTTCAAACCAAAAGGCATTACAGTAAACTGGTAATGTCCTCCAATGGTAGAAAATGCAGTCTTAGGTTTAGCATCTTCTGACAATTTGATCTGCCAATACCCTGCAGTCAAATCAAAAGTGCTTAGATACTTGGCAGATGCCAGTGTATCTATAAGCTCATCTGCCCTGGGTATAGGGTGAGCATCAGTTTTGGTTACCAAGTTGAGACCTCTATAGTCTACACAAAACCTCATTTCCTTCTTTCCATCTTTAGAATTGGGTTTTGGTACCAGTACCACAGGAGAAGCCCATGGACTGTCAGAGTGCTCAACCACTCCTAGTTCCAACATTTTCTGAACTTCTTGCTTTATGCAGTCCCTGACATGGTCAGGCTGCCTATAGATCTTACTTTTGACAGGTAAACTGTCTCCAGTATCTATAGTGTGCTCACACCAAGAAGTGGTGCCTGGCACAGTAGAGAAGAGTTCTGAAAATTGTCCTAGGAGATTTATGCAATTATCTTTCTGCTCAGCAGTAAGACAATCAGCCAAAACTACACCTTCCACAAGAGCATCTTGTTCTGTGGAAGAGAAGAGATCAGGTAGAGGATCACTGTCTTCTTCCTGTCCCTCATCTGTTGCCATGAGCAGGGTGAGATCAGCCCTGTCATAGTAGGGTTTCAGGCGGTTGACATGGAGCACCCTAAGGGGACTCCTGGCAGTGCCTAAGTCAACCAAGTAGGTGACTTCACCCTTCTTTTCAACAATTGTGTGTGGACCACTCCATTTATCTTGGAGTGCTCTTGGGGCCACAGGCTCCAAGACCCACACTTTCTGCCCTGGTTGGTACTGAACCAAAACAGCCTTTTGATCATGCCATTGCTTCTGGAGCTATTGGCTGGCCTGAAGGTTTTTACTGGCCTTTTTCATGTACTCAGCCATCCTTGATCTGAGGCCAAGTACATAATCCACAATATCCTGCTTAGGAGCTTTTAAAGGTTGTTCCCAACCCTCCTTTACAAGTGTGAGTGGACCCCTAACAGGGTGTCCAAAAAGAAGTTCAAAGGGGCTGAAGCCCACTCCTTTCTGGGGTACCTCCCTGTAGGCAAAAAGGAGGCATGGTAGAAGGATATCCCATCTCCTGCGGAGTTTTTCAGGGAGTCCCATAATCATGCCTTTGAGAGTTTTATTAAATCTCTCCACCAGTCCATTTGTTTGTGGATGATAGGGTGTTGTGAACTTGTAAGTTACACCACACTCCTTCCACATGGCCTTTAAGTATGCAGACATGAAATTGCTTCCTCTGTCTGATACTACTTCCTTTGGGAAGCCCACCCTGGAAAATATTCCCAGGAGGGCCTTTGCCACTGCAGGAGCTGTAGTGGTCCTTAAAGGAATAGCTTCAGGATATCTTGTGGCATGGTCCACTACCACCAAGATAAACCTATTGCCTGAAGCAGTAGGAGGGTCAAGGGGGCCAACTATGTCAACCCCTACCCTTTCAAAGGGAACCCCAACCAAAGGCAGTGGGATAAGGGGTGCCTTTGGAGTGCCACCTGTCTTGCCACTGGCTTGACAGGTTTCACAGGACTTACAAAATTCTTTTGTGTCCTCAGACATCCTAGGCCAATGGAACAATGGTACCAATCTGTCCCAAGTTTTCATTTGACCCAGGTGCCCAGCTAAGGGAATGTCATGTGCCAGTGTTAGGAGGAACTTTCTGTACTCCTGAGGAATCACTAATCTCCTGGCAGCTCCAGTTTTAGGATCCCTATGCTCAGTGTACAAGAGGTTGTCCTCCCAGTAAACTCTGTGAGAGTCACTGACATCCCCATTAGCCTGTTTGACAGCTTGCTGTCTGAGACCCTCTAATGTGGGACAGGTTTGCTGTGCCACACTCAGCTCCTCTCTGGCAGGCCCCCCTTCACCCAAAAGCTCAGCAGTGTCTGCTTCCAGCTCCTCTGGTGTAGGTTCTGCACAGGGAGGGAATTCTTCTTCCTCAGAAGTTGAATCCACTGTAGAGGGAGGGATAGTAGGAAGTGGTTTGCTTCTACTAGCCCTAGCTTTAGGGAGCACTTGGTCCATTGTTCCAGGATCCAAGCTTCCCTGTCCTTTTTGCTTTTTGGCCTGAGCCCTTGTCAAAGCAAAAATATGCCCTGGGATGCCCAGCATTGCTGCATGGGCCTCCAACTCCACATCTGACCAAGCTGATGTCTCCAAATCATTCCCTAATAGACAGTCTACAGGTAAATCTGAAGCTACCACAACTTTCTTTGGACCAGATACCCCCCCCCAGTTGAGATTTACAACAGCCATGGGGTGGCTTTGTGTTATGTTGTGAGCATCGGTTACTTGGTACTGGTGTCCAAGTATGTGTTGTTCAGGGTGCACCAGTTTCTCAATCACCATTGTGACACTGGCACCTGTGTCCCTGTAGGCCTGGACCTCAACACCATTTATTAGGGTTAGTTGCTTGTACTTCTCCAAGTTATGGGGGCAAGCAACCAAAGTGGCTAAATCAATAGCCCCTTCAGAGACTAAAGTAGCCTCTGTGGTCTCCCTAATCAGACCAACCCCAACTAAATTACCAAAAGTGAGCCCAGCTACTCCCTTGGATTGGCTATTAGTAGGTTTGCTCCCACCACCACTGCTATTAGTAGGGACACTAGGTGTAGCAGTAGGGGTTGTAGTGGTAGGAGCTGTGGTGCCTTTCTTTGGACAACTGGGATCTGTTGTCCAATGGCCTTTTATTTTACATAAATAGCACCATGGTTTCTTTTCCTTGTTCTGATTAAAGGAGGATTTGGGCCCACCACCCCCACCAGAGTGTTTTTGTGGGCCTGATGAAGACTCATTTTTAGATTTGTCCCCACCCTTGTCAGAAGACTTACCATCCTTCTTTTTGTTGCCATCTTTGTCACCCCCTGTATGAACTTTTCTGTTCACTCTTGTTCTGACCCATTTGTCTGCCTTCTTTCCCAATTCTTGGGGAGAGGTCAGATCAGAGTCCACCAAGTACTGGTGCAACAAATCAGACACACAATTATTAAGAATATGCTCTCTCAGGATCAAGTTATACAGGCTGTCATAATCAGTAACTTTACTGCCATGTAACCACCCCTCCAAGGCCTTCACTGCCTGGTCAATGAAATCAACCCAGTCTTGTGAAGACTCCTTTTTGGTATCTCTGAACTTTATCCTGTACTGTTCAGTGGTTAAGCCATAACCATCCAGGAGTGCATTCTTAAGAACTTGGAAATTGTTAGCATCATTTTCTTTTACAGTAAGGAGCCTATCCCTACCTTTTCCAGTAAATGATAGCCATAGGATAGCAGCCCACTGCTTTTGAGGGACATCCTGTACAGCACAGGCCCTCTCAAGTGCAGCAAACCACTTGTTAATGTCATCCCCCTCCTTATAAGGGGGAACTATCTTGTGCAGATTCCTGGAATCATGCTCTTTTGCAGGATGACTATGGGGAATACTGCTGCTGCCACCATGGGTATCTAAACCCAACTTCTGTCTTTCCCTCTCTATTTCTAAAGACTGTCTATCCAAATCCAGCTGTTGCTTCTTGAGCTTCAGTCTGGTTTGTTCCACTCTCAATCTATTGAGCTCCCTTTCTAACAATCTGTCATCAGGGTGGGTGGGAGGGACATTTCTAGATACAGAGGTATGATGGGAATGAACAGAAGGAGACCTGTCCCTTACAGAGGGCACCCTAACAGCTTGGCTACCAGCATAATGTGAGAGCACATCATCAGTATGATGTGATTCAACCTCTGTACCAACTATGCTAGACTGTCTAGTAATGGGCAGGCTGAGAAGTTTCTTTCCTGAACCTTTTCCTGGGGGAGTCCCTGGATCAGATTGAGAACCATTAGCTACTTTTTCTACAGATTGGGCACTTATGGCCTTATCAGGTACTCTAAGCATATTAATTAACAGTTCTAAGGAAGGATTCTTCCCTACACTCAAACCTCTCTCTATGCAGAGACTCCTTGCTCCTTTCCAGCTAAGGTGATCATATGCAAGTTTGGACAGTTCAAAATTTTTTCCTGTACCAGACATTTTTTAGAGAGAGTTAAAGTGATAGAAAAAGAGAAAAAAAATTTCAGAACTTTTAGAAAGACAGTGAAAAAAAACTTTTAAAACTTTTTAGAAAGTTAGAAGTACTTTTCAGCACTTAGAAAAGAGTGAAAAGAGGAAATGCAAATTTTTTTGGCTATGTGTATATACACTGACCTTGTTTTGTATATTTTTCTCTTATGAAAAGTCAATGACAAGAGTGGTAAGTAGTCTCAAGCACTAATCCCACCACTGCACAACCAATGTAGGAGGCTGGACTGGCTTGTAGTGAGTACCAAGGGGTACTTGCACCTTGCACCAGGCCCAGTTATCCCTTATTAGTGTATAGGGTGTCTGGCAGCTTAGGCTGATAGATAATGGTAGCTTAGCAGAGCAGCTTAGGCTGAACTAGGAAACGTGTGAAGCTACTACAGTACCACTTAGTGTCATATGCACAATATCATAAGAAAACACAATACACAGTTATACTAAAAATAAAGGTACTTTATTTTTATGACAATATGCCAAAGTATCTTAGAGTGTACCCTCAGTGAGAGGATAGGAAATATACACAAGATATATATACACAATAGCAAAAATATGCAGTATAGTCTTAGAAAACAGTGCAAACAATGTATAGTTACAATAGGATGCAATGGGGAAACATAGGGATAGGGGCAACACAAACCATATACTCCAGAAGTGGAATGCGAACCACGAATGGACCCCAAACCTATGTGACCTTGTAGAGGGTCGCTGGGACTATTAGAAAATAGTGAGAGTTAGAAAAATAACCCTCCCCAAGACCCTGAAAAGTGAGTGCAAAGTGCACTAAAGTTCCCCTAAGGACAAAATAGTCGTGTTAGAGGGAAAATGCAAGGAAAACACAAATCAGCAATGCAACAACGATGGATTCCTGACTGAGGGTACCTGTGGAACAAGGGGACCAAGTCCAAAAGTCACAAGCAGCTCGGAGATGGGCAGATGCCCAAGAAATGCCAGCGGTTGGTGCAAAGAAGCTCTTACTAGGCTGAAGAACTGTGAATACTGCAGGAACGACAAGGGCTAGAGACTTCCCCTTTGGAGGATGGATCCCCCACGCCTTGGAGAGTCGTGCAGAAGTGTTTTCCCTCCGGATGGATGCCAACAAGCCTTGCTACACGCAAATCGTGCGTTTGGCGTTTTTGGACGCTGCTGGGGCCCAGGAGGGACCAGGAGGTCGCAAATTGGACCTGCAGAGAGAGGGGACGTCTAGCAAGACAAAGAGCCCTCACTGAAGCAGGTAGCACCCAGAGAAGTGCCAGAAACAGGCACTACAAGGATGCGTGAAACGGTGCTCGCCGAAGTTGCACAAAGGAGTCCCACGTCGCCGGAGACCAACTTAGAAAGTCGTGCAATGCAGGTTAGAGTGCCGTGGACCCAGGCTTGGCTGTGCACGAAGGATTTCCGCCGGAAGTGCACAGGGGCCGGAGTAGCTTGCAAAGTCGCGGTTCCCAGCAATGCAGCCCAGCGAGGTGAGGCAAGGACTTACCTCCACCAAACTTGGGTTGAAGAGTCACTGGACTGTGAAAGTCACTTGGACGGTGTCGCTGGATTCGAGGGACCTCGCTCGTCGTGCTGAGAGGAGACCCAAGGGACCGGTAATGCAGCTTTTTGGTGCCTGCGGTTGCAGGGGGAAGATTCCGTCGACCCACGGGAGATTTCTTCGGAGCTTCTGGTGCAGAGAGGAGGCAGACTACCCCCACAGCATGCACAAGCAGGAAAACAGTCGAGAAGGCGGCAGGATCAGCGTTACAGAGTTGCAGTAGTCGTCTTTGCTACTATGTTGCAGGTTTGCAGGCTTCCAGCGCGGTCAGCGGTCGATTCCTTATCAGAAGGTGAAGAGGGAGATGCAGAGGAACTCGGCTGAGCTCATGCATTCGTTATCTAAAGTTTCCCCAGAGACAGAGACCCTAAATAGCCAGAAAAGAGGGTTTGGCTACCTAGGAGAGAGGAAAGGCTACTAACACATGAAGGAGCCTATCACAAGGAGTCTCTGACGTCACCTGGTGGCACTGGCCACTCAGAGCAGTCCAGTGTGCCAGCAGCACCTCTGTTTCCAAGATGGCAGAGGTCTGGAGCACACTGGAGGAGCTCTGGACACCTCCCAGGGGAGGTGCAGGTCAGGGGAGTGGTCACTCCCCTTTCCTTTGTCCAGTTTCGCTCCAGAGCAGGGGCTAAGGGGTCCCTGAACTGGTGTAGACTGGCTTATGCAGAATTGGGCACATCTGTGCCCAACAAAGCATTTCCAGAGGCTGGGGGAGGCTACTCCTCCCCTGCCTTCACACCATTTTCCAAAGGGAGAGGGTGTCACACCCTCTCTCAGAGGAAGTTCTTTGTTCTGCCATCCTGGGCCAGGCCTGGCTGGACCCCAGGAGGGCAGCTGCCTGTCTGAGGGGTTGGCAGCAGCAGCAGCTGCAGTGAAACCCCAGGAAGGGTAGTCTGGCAGTACCAGGGTCTGTGCTACAGACCACTGGGATCATGGAATTGTACCAACAATGCCAGGATGGCATAGAGGGGGCAATTCCATGATCATAGACATGTTACATGGCCATATTCGGAGTTACCATGGTGAAGCTACATATAGGTAGTGACCTATATGTAGTGCACGCGTGTAATGGTGTCCCCGCACTCACAAAGTTCAGTGAATTGGCTCTGAACAATGTGGGGGCACCTTGGCTAGTGCCAGGGTGCCCTCACACTAAGTAACTTTGCACCTAACCTTTACCAGGTAAAGGTTAGACATATAGGTGACTTATAAGTTACTTAAGTGCAGTGTAAAATGGCTGTGAAATAACGTGGACGTTATTTCACTCAGGCTGCAGTGGCAGGCCTGTGTAAGAATTGTCAGAGCTCCCTATGGGTGGCAAAAGAAATGCTGCAGCCCATAGGGATCTCCTGGAACCCCAATACCCTGGGTACCTCAGTACCATATACTAGGGAATTATAAGGGTGTTCCAGTAAGCCAATGTAAATTGGTAAAATTGGTCACTAGCCTGTTAGTGACAATTTAGAAAGAAATGAGAGAGCATAACCACTGAGGTTCTGATTAGCAGAGCCTCAGTGAGACAGTTAGTCACTACACAGGTAACACATTCAGGCACACTTATGAGCACTGGGGCCCTGGGTTACCAGGGTCCCAGTGACACATACAACTAAAACAACATATATACAGTGAAAAATGGGGGTAACATGCCAGGCAAGATGGTACTTTCCTACAGTTATGCTCTCTCTTTACAAATTGTCACTAACAGGCTATTGACCAATTTTACCAATTTACATTGGCATACTGGAACACCCTTATAATTCCCTAGTATATGGTACTGAGGTACCCAGGGTATTGGGGTTCCAGGAGATCCCTATGGGCTGCAGCATTTCTTTTGCCACCCATAGGGAGCTCTGACAATTCTTACACAGGCCTGCCACTGCAGCCTGAGTGAAATAACGTCCACAATATTTCACAGCCATTTTACACTGCACTTAAGTAACTTATAAGTCACCTATATGTCTAACCTTTACCTGGTAAAGGTTGGGTGCTAAGTTACTTAGGGGGTTATTACAACTTTGGAGGAGGTGTTAATCCATCCCAAAAGTGACGGTAAAGTGACGGATATACCACCAGCCGTATTACGAGTCCATTATATCCTATGGAACTCCTAATACCGCTGGTGGTATATCCGTCACTTTACCGTCACTTTTGGGACGGATTAACACCTCCTCCAAAGTTGTAATAACCCCCTTAGTGTGTGGGCACCCTGGCACTAGCCAAGGTGCCCCCACATTGTTCAGGGCCAATTCCCCGGACTTTGTGAGTGCGGGGACACCATTACAGGCGTGCACTACATATAGGTCACTACCTATGTGTAGCTTCACAATGGTAACTCCGAATATGGCCATGTAACATGTCTATGATCATGGAATTGCCCCCTCTATGCCATCCTGGCATTGTTGGCACAATCCCATGATCCCACGGGTCTGTAGCACAGACCCGGGCACTGCCAAACTGCCTTTTCAGGGGTTTCACTGCAGCTGCTGCTGCTGCCAACCCCTCAGACAGGTTTCTGCCCTCCTGGGGTCCAGCCAGGCTTGACCCAGGAAGGCAGAACAAAGGACTTCCTCAGAGAGAGGGTGTTACACCCTCTCCCTTTGGAAAATGGTGTGAAGGCAGGGGAGGAGTAGCCTCCCCCAGCCTCTGGAAATGCTTTCATGGGCACATATGGTGCCCATTTCTGCATAAGCCAGTCTACACCGGTTCAGGGACCCCTCAGCCCTGCTCTGGCGCGAAACTGGACAAAGGAAAGGGGAGTGACCACTCCCCTGACCTGCACCTCCCCTGGGAGGTGCCCAGAGCTCCTCCAGTGTGCTCCAGACCTCTGCCATCTTGGAAACAGAGGTGCTGCTGGCACACTGGACTGCTCTGAGTGGCCAGGGCCAGCAGGTGACGTCAGAGACTCCTTCTGATAGGCTCCTTCAGGTGTTGCTAGCCTATCTTCTCTCCTAAGTAGCCAAACCCTCTTTTCTGGCTATTTAGGGTCTCTGCTTTGGGGATTTCCTTAGATAACGAATGCAAGAGCTCATCCGAATTCCTCTGCATCTCTCTCTTCACCTTCTGCCAAGGAATCGACTGCTGACCGCGCTGGAAGCCTGCAAAACTGCAACAAAGTAGCGAAGACGACTACTGCAATTCTGTAACGATGATCCTGCCGCCTTCTCGACTGTTTTCCTGGTGGTGCATGC
Organism: Pleurodeles waltl; assembly: GCF_031143425.1. Lineage (NCBI taxonomy): Eukaryota > Metazoa > Chordata > Amphibia > Caudata > Salamandridae > Pleurodeles > Pleurodeles waltl. The sequence continues at coordinate 1,083,739,248 of NC_090440.1, read as the reverse complement.
TGTGGGGGTAGTCTGCCTCCTCTCTGCACTAGAAGCTCTGAAGAAATCTCCCATGGGTCGACGGAATCGTCCCCCTGCAACCGCTGGCACCAAAGAACTGCATCACCGGTACCCTGGGTCTCCTCTCAGCACGACGAGCTAGGTCCCTTGAATCCAGCAACTCTGTCCAAGTGACTCCCACAGTCCAGTGACTCTTCAGTCCAAGTTTGGTGGAGGTAAGTCCTTGCCTCCCCATGCCAGACTACATTGCTGGGAACTGCGACTTTTGCAGATACTCTGGCCTATGTGCACTTCCGGCAGAAATCCTTTGTGCACAGCCAAGCCTGGGTCCACGGCACCCTAACCTGTATTGCACGACTTTCTAAGTTGTCCTCCAGCGACGTGGGACTCCTTTGTGCGACTTCGGGTGAGCACTGTTTCACTCCTCTTTGTAGTGCCTGTTCCGGCACTTCTGCGGGTGCTGCCTGCTTCTGAGAGAGCTCCTTGTCTTGCTCATCGCCCCCTCTCTCCCCAGACGCAATTGGCGACATCCTGGTCCCTCCTGGGCCACAGCAGCATCCAAAAACCTTAACCGCACGATTTGCAGCTAGCAAGGCTTGTTGGTGGTCTTTCTTCAGGAAAACACTTTTGCACAACTATCCACGGCGTGGGAGATCCCTCCTCCAAAGGGGAAGTCTCTAGCCCTTGTCGTTCCTGCAGAACCTTCAGCTTCTACTGTCCAGTAGCAGCCTCTTTGCACCCACAGCTGGCATTTCCTGGGCATCTGCCCATCTCCGACTTGCTTGTGACTTTTGGACTTGGTCCTCTTGTTCCACAGGTACCCTCGACTAGAAATCCATCGTTGTTGCATTGCTGGTTTGTGTCTTTCCTGCAGAATTCCCCTATCACGACTTCTATGTCCTTTGGGAACTTTAGTGCACTTTGCACTCACTTTTCAGGGTCTTGGGGTGGGCTATTTTTCTAACCCTAACTGTTTTCTTACAGTGCCAGCGACCCTCTACAAGGTCACATAGGTTTGGGGTCCATTCGTGGTTCGCATTCCACTTTTGGAGTATATGGTTTGTGTTGCCCCTATCCCTATGTGTCCCCATTGCATCCTATTGTAACTATACATTGTTTGCACTGTTTTCTAATACTATACTGCATATTTTTGGTATTGTGTACATATATCTTGTGTATATTTGCTATCCTCATACTGAGGGTACTCACTGAGATATTTTGGCATATTGTCATAAAAATAAAGTACCTTTATTTTTAGTATATCTGTGTATTGTGTTTTCTTATGATATTGTGCATATGACACTAGTGGTACTGTAGGAGCTTCACTCGTCTCCTAGTTCAGCCTAAGCTGCTCTGCTAAGCTACCATTATCTATCAGCCTAAGCTGCTAGACACCCTATACACTAATAAGGGATAACTGGGCCTGGTGCAAGGTGTAAGTACCCCTTGGTACTCACTACAAGCCAGTCCAGCCTCCTACACTCAGTATGAGGATAAGATATATACACCAGATATATGTACACAAACCACAATTATGCAGGTAATAGCAAGAAAAGTAATGCAAGCAGTGTAAAGTTACAGTAGATTGCAATAGGAGCACATAGGTATAGGGACAACACAAACCATATACTCCTAAAGTGGAATGCGAACCACGAATGGACCCCAAACCTATGTGAGCTTGTAGAGGGTCGCTGGGACTGTAAGAAAACAGTGAGGGTTAGAAAAATAGCCCACCCCAAGACCCTGAAAGGTAGGTGTAAAGTGCACCTACTACCCCCAGAGAGCACAGAAGTCGTGATAAGGGGATTCTGCAGGAAGAACAACCACCAGCAATGCAACAATAGTGGATTTCCAGACCTCAGTACCTGTAAGACAAGGGGACCAGGTCCAATACTCGCGACAGTGTTGAGAGTGGGCAGGAGCCCAGGAAATGCCAGCTGAGGGTGCAAGGAAGCTACCACCGGATGGAAGAAGCTTGGAGTTCTGCAAGAAAGCAGAGGACTAAGAACTTCCCCTTTGGAGGATGGATGTCCCACTTCGATATGAAGCTTGCAGAGGTGTTCCCACGCAGACATACCGCAAACAAGCCTTGCTAGCTGCAAGAGTCACAGTAGAGGTTTTAGGGTGCTGCTGTGGCCCAGGAGGGACCAGGATGTCGCCATTTAGCGGAGGAGACAGAGGGTGCGCCCAGCAAGCAAGGGGGCCCTCACAGAAGCAGGCAGCCCCTGCAGAAGTACCTGAACAGGCACTTGGAAGAAGAGTGAACCGGAGTCCATATGAAGTCACAAAAGGGAGTCTCACGACGCCGGAGGACAACTCAGAAGGTTGTGCACTGCAGGTTAGAGTGTCAGGGACCCAGGCTTGACTGTGCACAAAGGAAATCCTGGAAGAGTGCACAGGAGCCGGAGCAGCTGCAAATCACGTGGTACCCAGCAATGCAGTCCAGTGTGGGGAGGCAAGGAGTTACCTCCACCAAACTTGGACTGAAGAGTCACTGGACTGTGGGAGTCACTTGGACAGAGTTGCTGAGTTCCAGGGACCACGCTCGTTGGGCTGAGAAGGGACCCAGAGGACCAGTGTTGCAGTCTTTTGGTGCCTGCGGTTGCAGGGGGAAGATTTCGTCGACCCACCGGAGATTTCTTCAGAGCTCCTGGTGCAGAGAGGAGGCAGGCTACCCCCAGAGCATGCACCACCTGGAAACAGTAGAGAAAGCCAACAGGATGAAGCGATACAAGGTTGCTAGTAGTCGTCTTGCTACTTTGTTGCAGTTTTGCAGGCGTCCTGAGAAGTCAGCGGTCGATCCTTTGGTAGAAGGTGAAGATGGAGATGCAGAGGAACTCTGATGAGCTCTTGCATTCGTTATCTGGTGAGATCCCTAAAGCAGAGACCCTAAATAGCCAGAAAAGGAGGTTTGGCTACCTAGGAAGGAGGATTGGCTACCAAGAGAGGTAAGAGCCTATCAGAAGGAGCCTCTGACGTCACCTGCTGGCACTGGCCACTCAGAGCAGTCCAGTGTGCCACAGACACCTTTGTTTCCAAGATGGCAGAGGTCTGGGACACATTGGAGGAGCTCTGGGCACCTCCCCTCGGAGGTGCAGGTCAGGGGAGTGGTCACTCCCCTTTCCTTTGTCAAGTATTGCGCCAGAGCAGGGCTGGGGGATCCCTAAACCGGTGTAGACTGGCTTATGCAGAGATGGGCACCATCTGTGCCCATCAAAGCATTTCCAGAGGCTGGGGGAGGCTACTCCTCCCCAGCCTTCACACCTATTTCCAAAGGGAGAGGGTGTTACACCCTCTCTCAGAGGAAATCCTTTGTTCTGCCTTCCTGGGCCAGGACTGCCTGGAACCCAGGAGGGCATTTCACTCAGGCTGCACTGGCAGGCCTGTGTAAGAATTGTCAGAGCTCCCTATGGGTGGCAAAAGAAATGCTGCAGCCCATAGGGATCTCATGGAACCCCAATACCCTGGGTACCTCAGTACCATATACTAGGGAATTATATGGGTGTACCAGTATGCCAATGTGAATTGGTAAATTTAGTCACTAACCTGTTAGTGACAAATTTGGAAAGCAGAGAGAGCATAACCACTGAGGTTCTGGTTAGCAGAGCCTCAGTGAGACAGTTAGGCATCACACAGGGAACACACAGAGGGCACATACTTATGAGCACTGGGGCCCTGCCTGGCAGGGTCCCAGTGACACATAGACTAAAACAACATATATACAGTGAAATATGGGGTAACATGCCAGGCAAGATGGTACTTTCCGACACAAACCCCCCCCCCAAACGAAGGACAATAAGACTAGCCATGACCTGATGAGTTTTCATTGTCTAAGTGGAAATATCTGGAGAGTCCATCTACATTGGAGTGGGTACTCCCAGGTCTATGTTCCACTGTATAGTCCATTCCCTGTAGAGATATGGACCACCTCAACAATTTAGGGTTTTCACCTTTCATTTGTTTTAACCAAAGTAGAGGTTTGTGGTCTGCCTGAACAATAAATTGAGTGCCAAACAGGTATGGCCTCAACATTTTCAGTGCCAAGACCACAGCAAAGGCCTCCCTCTCTATGGCAGACCAACGCTTTCCTCTAGGGGTCAACCTTCTGCTGATAAAAGCAACTGGTTGATCCTGGCCCTCAGAATTCAGTTGTGATAAGACTGCCCCTACCCCTAATTCAGATGCATCAGTTTGAACAATGAATTTCTTGGAGTAACATGGGCTTTTTAGGACAGGTGCAGAGCACATGGCCTGTTTGAGCTCCTCAAAAGCTTTCTGACAGCTAGCTGTCCACAATACTTTTTTAGGCATCTTCTTACTTGTGAGATCATTAAGAGGGGCTGCTATGGAGCCATAGTTTTTACTGAAGCTCCTGTAATACCCAGTGAGGCCTAAGAAGGCTCTCACCTGGGTCTGTGTTGTAGGGGGAACCCAATCCATGATGGTCTGGATTTTTCCCTGAAGTGGTGCAATCTGTTCTCCACCTACCAGGTGTCCAGATAAACCACCTTTCCCTCCCCTATCTGGCACTTTGAGGCCTTGATAGTGAGGCCTGCCTTTTGCAGGGCCTCCAGCACTTTCCAAAGGTGGACCAGGTGCTCATCCCAGGTGGAGCTAAAGACAGCTATATCATCTAGATATGCTGCACTAAAAGCCTCCACACCTTGCAGGACTGTGTTCACCAACCTCTGAAAAGTGGCAGGTGCATTCTTCAAACCAAAGGGCATCACTGTAAAGTGGTAGTGCCCTCCTATAGTTGAAAATTCAGTTTTAGGTTTAGCATCCTCAGCCAATTTGATCTGCCAATACCCTGCAGTCAAAGCAAAGGTGCTTGGATACTTGGCAGATGCTAGTGTATCTATGAGCTCATCTGCCCTGGGTATAGGGTGAGCATCAGTTTTTGTTACCTGATTGAGACCTCTGTAGTCTACACAAAACCTCATCTCCCTTTTTCCATCTTTTGAGTGAGGCTTTGGTACCAGCACCACAGGACTCGCCCATGGGCTTTCAGAAGGTTCAACCACTCCTAGATCAAGCATTTTCTGAACCTCTTCTTTTATGCAGTCCCTGACATGGTCAAGCTGCCTATAGATTTTACTTTTGACAGGCATGCTGTCTCCAGTATCAATTGTGTGTTCACACCAAGATGTGGTGCCTGGCACAGTTGAAAAGAGTTCAGAAAATTGTCCAACGAGATTTATGCAGTTGTCTTTCTGTTCTGCAGTCAGACAATCTGCCAAAGCTACTCCCTCCACTAAACATCATTTTCAGTGGTGGAAAAGAGATCAGGGAGAGGGTCACTCTCTTCTTCCTGTCCCTCATCTGTTACCATGAGCAGGGTGAGATCAGCCCTGTCATAGTAGGGTTTTAGGCGGTTGACATGAATCACCCTATGGGGAGCCCAGGTCTACCAGATGGGTAACCTCACCCGTTGTCTGAACAATTAGATGGGGTCCACTCCATTTGTCCTGGAGTGCTCTTGGGGCCACAGGCTCCAATACCCACACCTTCTGTCCTGGTTGGTACTGAATCAGAACAGCCTTCTGGTCATGCCATTGCTTCTGGAGCTCTTGGCTGGCCTGAAGGTTTTTATTGTCCTTTTTCATGTACTCAGCCATTCTGAATCTTAGGCCAAGTAAATAGTCCACTATGTCCTGTTTGGGAGCTTTTAAAGGTTGTTTCAACCCTCCTTCACAAGTGTTAGTGGACCTCTTACAGGGTGTCCAAAGAGGAGTTCAAAGGGGCTGAAGCCCACTCCTTTCTGGGGTACCTCCCTGTAAGCAAAAAGGAGGCAAGGTAACAGGACATCCCATCTCCTCCTGCGTTTTTTAGGGAGTCCCATTATCATACCTTTGAGAGTTTTATTAAACCTCTCTACCAGTCCATTAGTCTGTGGATGATTAGGAGTGGTGAATTTGTAGGTTACACCACTTTCCTTCCACATAGCTTTCAAGTATGCAGACATAAAGTTGCTACCCCTGTCTGATACAACCTCTTTTGGAAAACCTACTCTGGAAAAGATTCCCAGGAGGGCTTTTGCCACTGCAGGTGCTGTAGTGGTCCTTAGAGGAATTGCTTCAGGATATCTTGTGGCATGGTCCACAACCACCAAGTTAAACCTATTGCCTGAAGCACTAGGAGGGCCAAGGGGGCCAACTATGTCATCCCCTACCCTTTCAAAGGGGACCCCGACCACAGGTAGTGGAATAAGGGGAGCCATTGGTGTGCCACCAGTCTTGCCACTGGCTTGGCAGGTTACACAACACTTGCAAAAATCTTTAATGTTCTCTGACATCCTAGGCCAGTGAACAGGGGGACAAGCCTTTCCCATGTTTTGATCTGGCCCAAATGCCCAGCCAAAGGAATGTCATGTGCAAGAGTTAGGAGGAACTCTCTGTACTGCAGGGGAATGACCAATCTCCTGGCTGCTCCAGGTGTTGGGTCCCTTGCTTCTGTGTACAAGAGGTTGTCCTCCCAGTAAACTCTATGTGAGTCACTGACATCCCCATTTTGCTGCTTGACAGCTTGCTGTCTGAGACCCTCTAATGTGGGACAGGTTTGCTGTGCCACTCTGAGCTCTTCTCTGGCAGGCCCCCCTCCACCCAAAAGCTCAGCAGTGTCTGCTGCCAGCTCATCTGGTGAAGGTTCTGCACAGGGAGGACTTTCATCTTCCTCAGAAGGAGAATCATCTGTAGAGGGAGGGATAGTGGGTAGGGATTTACCCTTGCTACCCCTAGCTTTAGGGAGCACTTGGTCCATTGTTCCAGGATCCAAGTTACCCTGTCCTTTTTGCTTTTTGGCCTGAGCCCTTGTCAAAGCAAAAATATGCCCAAGAATGCCCAGCATTGCTGCATGAGCCTCCAACTCCACTTCTGCCCAAGCTGATGTCTCTAAATCGTTCCCTAGTAGACAGTCTACAGGTAAATCTGAGGCAACCACAACTTTCTTTGGACCAGTAACACCCCCCCCAGTTGAGATTCACAGCAGCCATGGGGTGGCTACGAGTGTTGTTATGAGCGTCTGTCACTTGGTACTGCTGACCAAGTAGGTGTTGTGCAGGGTGCACCAGTTTCTCTATCACCATGGTAACACTGGCACCTGTGTCCCTGTAGGCCTGAACCTCAACACCATTTATTAGGGAAGTTGCTTGTACTTATCCATATTAAGGGGATAAGCAACCAAGGTGGCCAAAACAATGGCACATTCAGAGACTAACACAGCCTCTGAGGTCTCCCTAACAAGACCAACCCCAACTAAATTACCAAAAGTGAGCCCAGCTACTCCCTTGGATTGGCTATTAGTAGGTTTGCTCCCACCACCACTGCTGTTACTAGGGGCACTAGAATTTGCAGTAGGGGTTGTGGTACTGGGAGGTTTGGTGTTTTTCTTTGGACAACTGGCATCAGTAGTCCAATGGCCTTTGACTTTACACAAATAACACCAAGGCTTTTTAGGTTGATTATTGGAAGAGGATTTGGACCCACCACCCCCACCAGATGATTTTTGTGGGCCTGATGAAGACTCAGTTTCACTTTTGTCCCCACACTTGTTAGAAGACTTACCATCCTTCTTCTTGCCATCCTTGTCACCCCCTGTATGAACTTTTCTGTTTACTCTTGTTCTGACCCATTTGTCTGCTTTCTTTCCCAATTCTTGGGTAGAGGTCAGATCTGAGTCCACTAGATATTGGTGTAACAAGTCAGACACACAGTTATTCAGAATATGCTCTCTCAGAATAAGATTATACAGGCTTTCATAGTCAGAAACTTCACTGCCATGTAACCACCATTCCAAGGCCTTCACTGAACAGTCAACAAAGTCTATCCAGTCTTGTGAGGACTCTTTTCTGGTGTCTCTGAACTTAATCCTGTATTGTTCAGTGGTTAAGCCAAATCCATCCAAGAGTACATCCTTCAAAACTGCAAAATTGTTAGCATCACTTTCTCTAACAGTAAGGAGCCTATCCCTACATTTTCCATTGAAAGATAGCCACAATATAATAGCCCACTGTCTTTGAGGGACCCCCTGTACCATACAGGCCCTCTCAAGTGCAGCAAACCACTTGTTAATGTCATCCCCCTCCTTGTAAGGGGGGACTATCTTGTGCAGATTCCTGGAATCATGCTCTCTAACAGGATTACTATCAGGAATACTGCTGCTGCCACCATGGGGTCCTAACCCCAATCTCTGTCTCTCCTTCTCCAGGTCCAGGGATTCTCTATCTAAGGCCAGCTGTTGCTGTTTAAGCTTCAGCCTGGTCTCTTCAACCCTTAAATATTTTGAGTTCCCTTTCTAACATGTTGTCTTCAGGGTGGGTGGGTTGGGAATGCTTGGACACAGAAGATAAATTGGAAACAACAGAGGGGGTTCTGTCCCTAACTGACTGAACCCTAACAACTTGGCCTCCAGGAATAAAGACTCCCCTACTATGATGGGAACCTCCATTACTACCAACATTTATAGGTGTCCTGCTAGGGGGCAGATCTGGTACAGAACCCTCCCCACCTCCCTCAAGGAGATGCTCTGAGTCAGAATGGGAACATTCTATTAACCTCTCATTTGAAGTGCCTGCTTGGGACTCATCATTCACAATAAGCATGTTAAATAGAAACTCTTTTGTAGGGTTATTTCCTATCACTAAACCTCTATCTAAGCAGAGACTACTTAGGCTCTTGTAATTCAAATTGTCATAAGTAGTATTGACCATTTTAAGAGCAGACTCTACATCAGACATGATAGTAAAAGGTTTAGAAATAGTGAGAAGGAAGAAAAAGTTTCAGAACTTTTTAAAGAACAGAGCAAAAAACTTTTTCTAACTTTTTAGAAACTTTTAGAATACTTTTCAGTACTTTGTAAAAAGTTTAAGAGGAGAAAAGCAAAATTTTTTGGTTAGGTCTACATACACTGAACTTGTTTTGTACATTATTCACTTATGAAAAGTACACAATGACAAAGTGGTAAGTAGTTACAAGTACTTATCCCACTGCTGCACAACCAATGTAGGAGGCTGGCCTGGCTTGTAGTGGGTACCAGAGGTACTTACACTTTGTGCCAGGTCCAGTTATCCCTTATTAGTATAGAAGAGGTTTTTCTAGCAGCTTAGGCTGATAGAAGGTCGCTATGGCAAAGCAGCTTAGGCTGAACTAGGAGACATGTAAAGCTCCTACTATACCACTGGTGTCATATGTACAATATCATAAGAAAACACAATACACAGAAGTACTAAAAATAAAGGTACTTTATTTTTATGACAATATGCCAAAAGTATCTCATTGAGTACCCTCAGTATGAGGATAAGATATATACACAAGATATATGTACAGAAACCAAAATTATGCAGGTAATAGCATGAAAAGTAATGCAAGCAGTGTAAAGTTACAGTAGATTGCAATAGGAGCACATAGGTATAGGGGCAACACAATCCATATACTCCAAAAGTGGAATGCGAACCACGAATGGACCCCAAACCTATGTGAGCTTGTAGAGGGTCGCTGGGAGTGTAAGAAAACAGTGAGGGTTTGAAAAATAGCCCACCCCAAGACCCTGAAAGGTAGGTGTAAAGTGCACCTACTATCCCCAGAGAGCACAGAAGTCGTGATAAGGGGATTCCGCAGGAAGAACAACCACCAGCAATGCAACAACAGTGGATTTCCAGACCTGAGTACCTGTAAGACAAGGGGACCAAGTCCAATAGTCGCGACAGTGTCGAGAGTGGGCAGGAGCCCACGAAATGCCAGCTGAGGGTGCAAGGAAGTTGCCACTGGATAGAAGAAGCTTGGAGTTCTGCAAGAAAGAAGAGGACTAGGAACTTCCCCTTTGGAGGATGGATGTCCCACGTAGCGATGAAGCTTGCAGAGGTGTTCCCACGCAGAAATACCGCAAACAAGCCTTTCTAGTTGCAAGGGTCGTGGTAGAGGTTTTTGGGTGCTGCTGTGGCTCAGGAGGGATCAGGATGTTGCCACTTGGAGGAGGAGACAGAGCGGGCGCCCAGCAAGTCAGGGAGCCCTCACAGAAGCAGGCAGCACCTATTGAAGTACCTGAACAGGCACTTGGAAGAAGAGTGAACTGGAGTCCGCGCGAAGAAACAAAAGGGAGTCCCACAATGCCGGAGGACAACTCAGAAGGTTGTGCACTGCAGGTTAGAGTGTCAGGGACCCAGGCTTGAATGTGCACAAAGAAAATCCTGGAAGAGTGCACAGGAGCCGGAGGAGCTGCAAATCACGCAGTACCCAGCAATGCAGTCTAGCGTGGGGAGGCAAGGACTTACCTCCACCAAACTTGGACTGAAGAGTCATTGGACTATGGGAGTCACTTGGACAGAGTTGCTAAGTTCCAGGGACCACGCTCGTCGGGCTGAGAGGGGACCCAGAGGACCAGTGTTGCAGTCTTTTGGTGTCTGCGGTTGCAGGGGGAAGATTCCGTTGACCCACAGGAGATTTCTTCAGAGCTCCTGGTGCAGAGAGGAGGTAGGCTACCCCCAGAGCATGCATCACCTGGAAAGAGTCGAGAAAGCCGGCAGGATAAAGCGATACAAGGTTACTAGTAGTCGTCTTGCTACTTTGTTGCGGTTTTGCCGGCGTCCTGAGCAGTCAGCAGTCGATCCTTTGATAGAAGGTGAAGAGGGAGATGCAGAGGAACTCTGATGTGCTCTTGCATTCGTTATCTGGTGAGATCCCCAAAGCAGAGACCCTAAATAGCCAGAAAAGGAGGTTTGGCTACCTAGGAAGGAGGATTGGCTACCAAGAGAGGTAAGAGCCTATCAGAAGGAGCCTCTGATGTCACCTGCTAGCACTGGCCACTCAGAGCAGTCCAGTGTGCCACAGACACCTTTGTTTCCAAGATGGCAGAGGTCTTTGACTCACTGGAGGAGCTCTGGGCACCTCCCCTGGGAGGTGCAGGCCAGGGGAGTGGTCACTCCCCTTTCATTTGTCCAGTTTTGCGCCAGAGCAGGGCTGGGGGATCCCTAAACCGGTGTAGACTGGCTTATGCAGAGATGGGCACCATCTGTGCCCATCAAAGCATTTACAGAGGCTGGGGGAGGCTACTCCTCCCCAGCCTTCACACTATTTCCAAAGGGAGAGGGTGTTACACCCTCTCTCAGAGGAAATCCTTTGTTCTGCCTTCCTGGGCCAGGGATGCCTGGACCCCAGGAGGGCAGAAACCTGTCTGAGGGGTTGGCAGCAGCAGCAGCTGCATTGGAGACCCCGGAAAGGCAGTTTGGCAGTGCCCGAGTTCTGTGCTAGAGACCCGGGGGATCATGGAATTGTCCCCCCAATGCCAGAATGGGGTGACAATTCCGTGATCTTAGACATGTTACATGGCAATGTTCGGAGTTACCATTGTGACGCTGTACATAGTTAGTGACCTATGTACAGTGCACGATTGTAATGGTGTCCCCGCACTCACAAAGTCCGGGGAACTTGCCCTGAACGAGGTGGGGGCACCGTGGCTAGTGCCAGGGTGCCCACACACTAAGTAACTATGGGCCAGATGTAGGAAAGGAATTGCAACTCGCAAACGGCAAAAACTGCCGTTTGCGAGTTGCAAATCACATATTCCTATGCAGAAATGCATTCTGCGAGTCGGACCGACTCGCAAAATGCATTACAGAATCGCAAATAGGAAGGGGTGTTCCCTTCCTATTTGCGATTCCTAGTGGTATGCAATACCATTTGCGACCGCATATGCGGTCGCAAATGGTGTTGCAGTTACCACCCACTTCAAGTGGATGGTAACCCACTCGCAAATTGGAATGGGTCCCCATGGGACCCCTTCCAGTTTGTGACTGGACCCAAAAACATTTTTTCAGGGCAGGGAGTGGTCCAAGGGACCACTCCCTGCCCTGAAAAAATACTGAAACTAAAGGTTTCGTTTTTTTTTTTAAGTGCAGCTCGTTTTCCTTTAAGGAAAACGGGCTACACTTAAAAAAAAAAAAAACTGCTTTATTTAAAGCAGTCACGAACACGGAGGTCTGCTGACTACAGCAGGCCTCCATGTTTGCGAGTGCCCATAGTCGGTATGGGGCCGCAATTTGCGACCCACCTCATGAATATTCATGAGGTGGGTCATTGCAACCCCGTACCGACTTGCAGACGGTGTCTGAGACACCGTTCTGCATAACATTTTGCGACTTGCAAACAGCGAGTCGCAATGACTCGCTATTTGCAAGTCGCAAAATGTTATTTTGCTACATCTGGCCCTTTGTACCTAACCTTCACCAGGTGAAGGTTAGACATATAGGTGACTTACAAGTTACTTAAGTGTAGTGGTAAATGGCTGTGAAATAACGTGGACGTTATTTCACTCAGGCTGCACTGGCAGGCCTGTGTAAGAATTGTCAGAGCTCCCTACGGGTGACAAAAGAAATGCTGCAGCCCAAAGGGATCTCCTGGAACCCCAATACCCTGGGTACCTCAGTACCACATACTAGGGAATTATATGGGTGTACCAGTATGCCAATGTGAATTGGTAAATTTAGTCACTAGCCTGTTAGTGACAAATTTGGAAAGCAGAGAGAGCATAACCACTGAGGTTCTGGTTAGCAGAGCCTCAGTGAGACAGTTAGGCATCACAAAGGGAACACATACAGGGCACATACTTATGAGCACTGGGCCCTGCCTGGCAGGGTCCCAGTGACACATAGACTAAAACAACATATATACAGTGAAATATGGGGGTAACATGCCAGGCAAGATGGTACTTTCCTACACTGTTCTCATGAGGAACAGTGTCAAGACTGATTTGATTACGGCTGGGTCCAAACTGGGGTGGCATGGTGAGGAAAAGAATGATGGATTAAACCCAGATCTATGACTCGGGATATAGTGTTTGCATTGTCAGCACTCCGTCCATCATCCTTTTGGGTTGCTAAAGTTACCCTAAGTGGGAAGGGTATGCCCAGACGTGGGTCCCTTGCTCACTGTGCCACTGGATTCAAGCTAGATTGGCTGTTGAAGGGTGATACCCCGAAACCGGTTCCAGGATGCTTGTTTCCGGTCCAGGGAGGACCTGGTGTGTCAGTTAAGGCCGGACTGTTCCCATGGGGAACAGGGTTAAGGCTGATTAGCATTTGGCTGGGTCCAAGCTGAGGTGGCATGGTGAGCAAAAGAATGATGGATTAAACCCAGATCAGTGCCTGAGGGTGAGTGATTGCATTGTCAGCACTCCGTCCATCATCCTTTTGTGTTGCTAAAGTTACCCTAAGTGGGAAGGGTATGCCCAGATGTGGGTCCCTTGCTCAATGTGCCACTGGATTCAAGCTAGCCTGGCTGATGAAGGGTGATACCTGAAACCAGTCCCAGGATGCTTGTTTCCGGTCCAGGGAGGACCTGGTCTGTCAGTTCTGGCTGGACTGTTCTTATGAGGACAGGGTCAAGACTGATTTGCATATGGCTGGGTCCAAAGTGGGGTAGAACGGTGAGCAAAAGAACAATGTATTAAACGTAGATCTGTGACTGGGGGTGAGTGTTTGCATTGTCAGCACTTCATCCATCATCCTTTTGTGTTGCTAAATTTGCCCTAAGTGGGAATGGTATGTCCAGGCGTGGGTGCCTTGCTCACTGTGCCACTGGATTCAAGCTAGCCTGGCTGATGAATGGTGATACCCTGAAACAGGTCCCAGGATGCTTGTTTCCGGTCCAGGGAGGACCGGGTCTGTCAGTTCGGGCTGGACTGTTCGCATGAGGAACAGGGTCAAGACTGATTTGCATATGACTGGGTCCAAACTGTGGTGGCATGGTGAGCAAAAGAACGATGGATTAAACCCAGATCTGTGAATGGGGGTGAGTGTTTGCATTGTTAGCACTCTGTCTATCATCCTTTTGTGTTGCTAAAGTTGCCCTAAGTGGGAAGGGTGTGCCCAGACGTGGGTCCCTTGCTAACTGCATCACTGCATTCAAGCTAGCCTGGCTGATGAAGGGTGATACCCTGAAACCTGACCCAGGATGTTTGTTTCCGGTCCGGGGAGGACCTGGTCTGTCAGTTCGGACTGGACTGTTTCCATGAGGAACAGGGTCAAGACTGATTTGCATATGGCTGGTCCAGACTGGGGTGACATGATAAGCAAAAGAACTATGGATAAAACCCAGATCTGTGACTGGAGGTGAGTGTTTGCAATGTCAGCACTCCATCCATCATCCTTTTGTGTTGTTAAAGTTGCCTGAATTGGGAAGGGTATGCCCAGACGTGGGTCCCTTGCTCACTGTGCCACTGGATTCAAGCTAGCCTGGCGGATGAAAAGTGATGACCTGAAACCGGTCCTAGCATACCTGTTTCTGGTCCAGGGAGGACCTGGTCTGTCAGTTCGGGCTGGACTGTTCCCATGAGGAACAGGGTCAGGACTGATTTGCATATGACTGTGTCCAAACTGGGGTGGCATATGAGCAAAAGAACAATGGTTTAAACCCAGATCTGTGACTCGGGGTTAGTGCTTGCATTGTCAGCACTCCATCCATCATCCGTTTGTGTTGCTAAAGTTACCTTAAGTGGGAAGGGTATGCCCAGACGTGGGTCCCTTGCTCACTGTGCCACTGGATGCAAGCTCTCCTTGCTGATGAAGGGTGATACCCTGAAACAGGTCAAAGGATGCCTGTTTCCGGTCCAAGGTGGACTTAGGTGGTCATTCTGACCTCGGCGGTAAAAGGCGCCTACCGCCGGTCAGAAATCCTCCATAATCCCGCCGCGGTCGCGGAAACCCGCCACGGTCATTCTGACCCGCAGAAGGCAAACCTCCGAAAATCCGACCGCCACAACAGACCGCCAGACCAGCGGTCGGCGGAAAGGTGGAGGTGACCAAACCTCCACCGCCACGCCAACAGAAATACGCCCATGCCATTACGACCCACGAATCCACGCGGCGGTCATTCAAACGCGGTATTCCATTGGCGGGACACACCGGCGCGGTCAGAATACACACAAACGAACAAAACTCACCCACATTGGACGATTTGAATCCCACACACCTGATACACATACACACACCACTCCCACACACACAATACAATATAAAACACCCACCCACATCACCCACAAACCCCTATGCTTAAAAATTCGTAAAGAAGACAAGAGCGAGACACCAGCATCCAAAACATAACAGCCACAGCCACTCAACACCATCACCCACACACTATCCACACACAAAACAACACACACCACCACACTCAACTCACTTAAATACACATACTCCACCCCACACATCATACACACCACCCCATGGCACCCCAAAGACAACCCCGCTTCACAGACGAAGAACTCAGGGTTATGGTGGAGGAAATCGTTCGGGTAGAGCCCCAGCTGTTCGGCACACAGATACAATACACCAGCATTGCCCGGAGGACGGAGCTATGGCAGAGGATTGTCGACAGGGTGAACGCAGTGGGACAGCACTCCAGAAATCGGGAAGACATCAGGAAGCGATGGAACGACCTACGGGGGAAGGTGCGTTCCATGGTATCCAGGCACAACATCGCCGTGCAGAAGACTGGCGGAGGACCCCCACCTCAACCCCCACAATTCACATCATGGGAGGAGGAAGTCTTGAACATCCTGCATCCTGACGGCCTCGCAGGAGTCGGAGGAGGAATGGATACTGGTAAGTTGAAGCTTCAATACTGCTTCCCCCCCACCTGCATGCCAAATCAGACCCCAACCCTCACCCCCATCCTCGAACCCCACCCTCACCCCCACCCCCATCCTCACCCCCACCCTCACCCCCACCACCATCCTCACCCCCACCACCATCCTCACCCCCACCACCATCCTCACCCCCAGCACACCTATTCCCCGCCAATGTCTCACCATCACAACCCACACATCCCAAAACCTAGGCCTGCATGCGTCCACTAAGCATGGACACCCATCACCAAAGCATGCCCAATGCATATACACATCCCCCCCACAAGCCACCCTCACCAAAGCCCCCACACACGAATGCCAGCACTTGGGGACACGGGAACCCACAGATACACCAATATGCCACACATTGAAACTATAACCATACCTCTATACCCCTGCAGGACCCGACCGTCAACACACCGCGGCGGAGGGGCCAGAATTATCCACACCCCCCACCCAAGAGGCCGTCAGCGATGACAGCAGCTCTGTCGATCTGGACACCGATGACCAGCCCGGACCATCGGGGACCTCTGGACAGTCGGTTCCCCTCACACAGGGACAGGCCACTATAGACCCTAACCCCTCTGGGAACACCAGCACAGCTCCCACCCAGCGGGCCCATGCCTCTGTCTCCAGGGCGTGTCAATCTGCGGTGTGTCTACCAGTACAGGGCACCCAGGATAACCCACCACCCCAACAACAACAGGGACCTGGGGGCAGTGGTAGTGGGCACACCGGCCAGGGGGCAGAGGCCCAGGGAAACAGGGCAACTCGGCGGGCAGCTGTGCGACAGGGGGGGGAGGAGAGGCCCAGGGAACCCACTCTCCACGAGGTCCTCACCACCATCATGGGAGCATACAACCGCTCCCAGGAGACGATGGCGACGGTACTGGCCCGGTTCCAGGAGATCCAGGTGCTGCAGGAGGAACACTATCGGGGGTACAGGGAGGACATCAGAGCCATCAACACCACCCTGGTTACCATGGTAGGGCTGCTGCAGGACCTCGTAAACAGCAGGGCGGACACTGAACAACACCCAAGGGCCCCTGCCACTAGCCTGGACCAAGAACAGCCATCCACCTCCGCCGGCGCAGGTGGACAGGAGGCCCCCGCACAGCAGCAGCCCACCAGACCCCCACCTCCTGCAGGAGAAGAACCACCCCGCAAGAGGGCCCTGAGATCTCGCAAGACAGAGTAGGATGTCAAGACCCCCGCCAGCAATGGATACCACCTGATGTCATCCCACTGTCCCACATTGTCACCCTGTCCATCCTCGAACTGCCCATGCTCCATCTCTCCACAGGCCTCTGGACAATGCACCTGTGTGACTGTTACTCTGGACTCTGCCATGGACATTCCTTCACCATAGCCCCCACCCACTTGAAACCACCCATCCCATTTTGAGCACTTCAATAAACACCTATTTTGCACCAAAATATCAGGAGTCTGGCTGTGATTTCAATAGATTGTAATTGACATGACAGTGCAAATATGTCCTTGTACATGGTGAAGTCAACAAACAGCTGCCACAAAGCTGTAGTCCATGGGGAAACGAAGCACAGGACTCGTAGTGGGGACCCCAGATCTGAAATAGGGAGGGAAAAGCCAAAACTCAGTCATCATACACTGGGGCAAATAGACAGGCAGCAGAGATGCTGCAGAGTAGTTAACATTTACTAAATTATCTTTGAAATGTTACCTGTGTCCTATTGGAAGTACTGTTCAATGATTCTGTCCCTGTTGTCTGTTTCAGCCCCGTCGTCTTCCTCCTCGTCACTCTCCTCAGGTTCCACCGCTGCCACAACACCACCGTCTCGACCATCCTCCTGCAGGAAAGGCACCTGGCGGCGCAAAGCCAGGTTGTGAAGCATGCAGCAGGCCACGATGATGTGACACACCTTCTTAGGTGAGTACATTAGGGATCCACCGGTCATATGCAGGCAGCGAAACCTGGCCTTTAGGAGGCCAAAGGTGCGTTCGATCACCCTCCTAGTACGCCCATGGGCCTCATTGTACCGTTCCTCTGCCCTGGTCCGGGGATTCCTTACTGGGGTCAGTAGCCACGACAGGTTGGGGTACCCAGAGTCCCCCACTAGCCATACACGGTGTCTCTGTAGCTGTTCCATCACGTAAGGGATGCTGCTATTCCTGAGGATGTAGGCGTCATGCACTGACCCTGGGAATTTGGCATTTACATGCGAGATGTACTGGTCAGCCAAACACACCACCTGGATGTTCATTGAATGGTAACTTTTTCTGTTCCTGTACACCTGCTCCCTGTCTCTTGGGGGAACCAAAGCCACATGGGTCCCATCAATGGCACCAATTACGTTGGGAATATGTCCAAGGGCGTAGAAATCACCCTTCACTGTAGCCAATTCGCCCACCTCAGGGAAAATGATGTAGTTCCTCACGGATTTCATCAGGGCAGACAACACTCTGGATAACACCTTCGAAAACATGGGCTGAGACATCCCGGAAGCAATTCCCACGGTTGTCTGAAATGACCCACTTGCCAAGAAATGTAGTACTGACATGACCTGCACCAGAGGGGGAATCCCTGTGGGTTGGCGGATGGGGGACATCAGGTCGGGCTCCAGCTGGGCACACAGTTCATGGATAGTGGCACGGTTAAGACGGTAGGTCAGGATAATGTGGCGTTCTTCCATTGTCGACAGGTCCACCAGCGGTCGGTACACGGGAGGATTCATCCGTCTCCTCGCCCAACCCAGCGGACGGTGCCTAGGAAGGACAACATGGAGCACACAGTCAGGCAACCCACAGGTACGTACTCACAGCTAGCACAGTATAAGATTCTCTATGCAGTGAATGGCGTGTCTGAGTGGCTATGCAAGGCCTAGGCCTGTGTGACGCAGTTGAAATTGAGCCATGTGGGCCCTGGAAATGGCGGCTGCCTGACCTGTGAAGTGTGACAATGGGATGTGAGGTCAATGCGCTGGCGTGGCACACCGCGGCGGGCGAAGACCGCGGCGCGAAGCCGCATTGGTTAACATTGAAGCCTATGGGTTTCAGGAGCCAATGGCGAAGGGCGCCGGCGGTGGCGGGACGCACCGCCGCGGTACGCACCGCCGCGGACGTGACCGCCATTTTCTATCTACTTATCCACTTGCGACTTGAACTTTCACAGGAGAGGACCTATACTGCAAGTGTTGCTGTGACCTCGGTCTGGAAGGGACAATGGCTGCTGCGACTGGGGAAAGGGCCCCTGCCTTCACTGGAGAGGAGTTGGAGAAACTTGTGGATGGGGTCCTCCCCCAGTATGCGCTACTCTACGGTCCTCCAGACCAACAAGTGAGTTTAATTCAATATGGATTTGGGGCCACTGGCTGGCTTGGGGGCCTGGCGGGGATGGGGGGCATGTTGGGGCTGGCGGGGGGCCTGGCGGGGGGCCTGGCGGGGATGGGGGGCATGTTGGGCCTGGCGGGGGGCCTGGCGGGGATGGGGGGCATGTTGGGCATGGCGGGGGGCCTGGCGGGGGGCCTGGCGGGGATGGGGGGCATGTTGGGGCTGGCGGGGGGCCTGGCGGGGATGGGGGGCATGTTGGGGCTGGCGGGGGGCCTGGCGGGGATGGGGGGCATGTTGGGCATGGCGGGGGGCCTGGCGGGGGGCCTGGCGGGGATGGGGGGCATGTTGGGCATGGCGGGGGGCCTGGCGGGGGGCCTGGCGGGGATGGGGGGCATGTTGGGGCTGGCGGGGGGCCTGGCGGGGATGGGGGGCATGTTGGGGCTGGCGGGGGGCCTGGCGGAGATGGGGGGCATGTTGGGCATGGCGGGGGGCCTGGCGGGGGGCCTGGCGGGGATGGGGGGCATGTTGGGCATGGCGGGGGGCCTGGCGGGGGGCCTGGCGGGGATGGGGGGCATGTTGGGCATGGCGGGGGGCCTGGCGGGGATGGGGGGCATGTTGGGCATGGCGGGGGGCCTGGCGGGGGGCATGGCGGGGATGGGGGGCGTTGGGCCACTGGAAAGGAAAATGCTGAGTAACTTGAACGTGGTATTTCTCCCTCCCTGTACGTGTCACATAGGTCCGCGCCCATGAGAAGATCGGGATTTGGCGTGCCATCGCCAAGGAAGTCCGGGCCCTGGGGGTCCACCATCGATGGGGCACCCACTGCCGCAAGAGGTGGGAGGACATCCGCCGCGGGACCAAGAAGACCGCCGAGTCTCTGCTGGGGATGGCCTCCCAACGTAGGCGGGGTGCCTGCCGTCAACTGAGCCCCCTGATGTTCCGGATCCTGGCGGTGGCCTACCCTGATTTGGATGGGCGCGTGAGGGCAGCACAGCAGACACAAGGGGGTGAGTACAAGCATTATCTACTCTGTTGTCGCGCAGTGGAGGTGTCTGGGTGGGGGAGGAGGGCTGGGGGTCCCCCTAGGCCAGGGCGATATCTGTAGGCTGGGCACCCCCGTAAGCCCCTGTGTCCCCAGCCACCACCCTCAGTAGTTTGTCAGTACAGCCATCCCTGGGCCGTGTCATCCATGGGTGCAGTTGTCAACTCTAGGCGTGTAGGGCATGTTCCACGGAATGCGTAGCATACCCCAAGTGCGCAACTTAGTGCAGGGGGCATCTGTGTCTGTCATGTCCGCTAACTGTACCGGAGATCCATGTACTCAATATCCCTTTATTTCTCTCTCCCCCCCCCTTTTTGTTTGTCTTTCTGTGCTTGTGTGCATCAGCATCATCAGGCGGAGGAGAAGTGGCATCGGGGCAGGAGGGAGCTGCATCTCACATGGCCCAGGAGGGCCATGCCACAGAGTCAGACTGGACCAGTGAGACGGAGGGCGAGGGGAGCTCCACGACGGGGACGACTGGAGCCTGCAGCGACACGGACACGTCCTCGGAAGGGGGCTCCCTTGCGGGGGTGGCACCATCCGTGCCCCCCGCCATTACAGGTACAGCCGCCACCCAGCGCACCATCTCCGCCCTCCCAGCAGCCCCTCCGCGTTCGCCCCGTGCCCGCTCTGCCAGGAAGCCGGGCATCTCCTTCGCCCCAGGCACCTCAGGCCCTGCCCCTGTTACCCCCGCTGCCCTCAGTGAGGAGGTCATTGACCTCCTCCGAACGCTCATTGTTGGGCAGACTACCCTTTTGAATGCCATCCAGGGGGTGGAGAGGGAGGTTCATCGCAGCAATGCGTACCTGGAGGGCATTCATTCGGGTCAGGCTGCCCATCAGCGATCGTTCCAGGCTCTGGCCTCAGCACTGACGGCAGCCATTGTCCCTGTCTCCTGCCTGCCTCTACTAACTCCCTCCTCCCAGTCTCCTGTTCCTCTGCCTGTCCCACCCACACCATCAGACCAGCCTGCACACACCTCAACACCCAAGAGAAGCTCATCCAAACATAAGCACCACAGATCACGCAGACATTCACACACGCAACATTCCGATGCAGACATGCCAACAGTCACTACCATCTCTGTGACCCCCACCTCCTCGTCTCCCTCCTCCCTCCCTGTGACGTCTACACTCACACCTCCATTCACCTCACCATCAGCCAGTGTTTCCATCACCAGCACACCCTCCACTCCAGTCCGCACACGTGCAGTCACCACCCCCACTGCCATTTACACGTCCCCTGTGTCCTCTCCCACTGTGTCTGTCACCCCCTCTTCCACACCACACAAACGCAGCCACCCACCCACCCAACAGCCATCCACCTCACGACAGCCTATCCCTCCTGCACCTGCACCCAAAGACAGCAAACGTGACTCACCTACAACCACATCCTCTCCCTCCACTCCCATTCCCACTGTACCTACCACTCTCCATTGTCCCAAGAAGCTCTTCCTCGCCACTACTAACTTCTTTCCTGACCCTGAGCCCCCCCCTCCTTCTCGTCGGGGTAAGAAGAGCACCTCAGCCACCACCAGCCCTGCAGCCCCCTTGACAAGGGTGCAGGGGTATTGGAGCCCGCCAGCCCGCATGTCTGGATCTTCGCCCAGCAGCAAGGGGACAGCCAGCCCACCCCCTGGGAAGAGGAGCAGAAGGCGGAAGGGGTGCCGCAGGAGCCCGCCTTCTACATCCCCCCCGGACACCACCCAGAGACAGTCACCAGCCACAGCTCCAAAGGGAGGAAAGGGCCACAGGCCGACGACTAAGGAGGGCAAGGGCAGCAAGTTGGAGAGGTCAGGCAGCAGGCCTGCTGCCCAGGAGGAGCCCACAACCCCCATAGCCGCTGCCCCGGGAGGAACCGGCACAGCTGCCCCGGGAGAGCCCACCAGCCCCATAGCCGCTGCCCAGGGAGGACCCAGCCCAGCTGGCCAGGAGGGCCCCACCACCCACAGCCCAGGTGGGCAGTGAAGGAGCACCATCCCCGCTGCCCAGGAGGGCACCACCAGGCATTTAGCAGTTGGCCATAGACCGTCCGCCGTCTCAAGAACCGCTGAACTGGGCCCTTCAAGGCAAGAACCGCTGAACTGGGCCCCGCCGTCTCAAGAACCGCTGAACTGGGCCCTTCAAGGCAAGAACCGCTGAACTGGGCCCTTCAAGGCAAGAACCGCTGAACTGGGCCCCGCTGTCTCAAGAACCGCTGAACTGGGCCCTTCAAGGCAAGAACCGCTGAACTGGGACCTTCAAGGCAAGAACCGCTGAACTGGGCCCTTCAAGGCAAGAACCGCTGAACTGGGCCCCGCCGTCTCAAGAACCGATGAACTGGGCCCTTCAAGGCAAGAACCGCTGAACTGGGCCCTTCAAGGCAAGAACCGCTGAACTGGGCCCCGCCGTCTCAAGAACCGCTGAACTGGGCCCCGCCGTCTCAAGAACCGCTGAACTGGGCCCTTCAAGGCAAGAACCGCTGAACTGGGCCCTTCAAGGCAAGAACCGCTGAACTGGGCCCCGCCGTCTCAAGAACCGCTGAACTGGGCCCCGCCGTCTCAAGAACCGCTGAACTGGGCCCTTCAAGGCAAGAACCGCTGAACTGGGCCCTTCAAGGCAAGAACCGCTGAACTGGGCCCGCCGTCTCATGAACCGCTGAACTGGTCCCCGCCGTCTCAAGAACCGCTGAACTGGGCCCTTCAAGGCAAGAACCGCTGAACTGGGCCCTTCAAGGCAAGAACCGCTGAACTGGGCCCCGCCGTCTCATGAACCGCTGAACTGGGCCCTTCAGGGCAAGAACCGCTGGCCCTTTGGCAGACGTGGCAGGGCAGGATCTATCTCGGGCAGGGCTGCAGGATGTCCTCTGGCCAACTTGCCTCCTCCAGTGGCAGTGGGGTCTGTTATGGACTGTATGGACTGTGGCTTTGCTCTCCCCAGGATGGCCCAGTGGGCAGGCCACCCACTGTATGGACTGTATGGACTGTGGCTTTGCTCTCCCCAGGATGGCCCAGTGGGCAGGCCACCCACTGTATGGACTGTATGGACTGTGGCTTTGCTCTCCCCAGGATGGCCCAGTGGGCAGGCCACCCACTGTATGGACTGTTTGGACTGTGGCTTTGCTCTCCCCAGGATGGCCCAGTGGGCAGGCCACCCACTGTATGGACTGTTTGGACTGTGGCTTTGCTCTCCCCAGGATGGCCCAGTGGGCAGGCCACCCACTGTATGGACTGTATGGACTGTGGCTTTGCTCTCCCCAGGATGGCCCAGTGGGCAGGCCACCCACTGTATGGACTGTTTGGACTGTGGCTTTGCTCTCCCCAGGATGGCCCAGTGGGCAGGCCACCCACTGTATGGACTGTTTGGACTGTGGCTTTGCTCTCCCCAGGATGGCCCATTGGGCAGGCCACCCACTGTATGGACTGTATGGACTGTGGCTTTGCTCTCCCCAGGATGTCCCAGTGGTCATGGAGTCCCCTCGTGGATCTGGCGTCGTGTACTCAAGTGGCTGAGGTGCCCCCCCTTCCCTTCCCCCTGAGGTGCCTGTCCTATTTTCTTTCTGATGCCCCTGCAGTGTTCTCTCCGTGGAGTTCTTGTCGTGGGACTGGGCCTTGCCCCTTTGCACAGGACCCCTGTGATCCACGGACAGTGGTTGGACTACATTTAGTAGCTGTATATATTTTGTACATAGTTTATTTATTTATTGGGATTAATGGCGTACATATTTCAATATATCTGCCCGTTTATGATCTCTTCTTTTGGTCTTTGCATTATTTCGGAGGGGGGTGGTTTGTGGGTTGTGACAGTGATCTGTGGGAATGCATTGATGTGTGTGTTGTAGAGGGTGTGGGTGGGTGGGTGTGTGCCGGTAATCTTTTCTCTCCCCTGTGTCGTAGGTGCAGTACTCACCGATGTCTTCCGCGCCGCCGGGCGTGCTCCTGGTATATGAGGAGGAATAGGAGTGCGGGGATGACCTGTAACTCTGGCTCCATACTGCCGGAATCTCGCGTGGAGTGCGTAGAGGTGAGCGTTTTCCCGTTCGTAGTCTGTTTCCGCCGTGTTCTTATCGGCGGTGCTCCCGCCCCGGAAAAGGTGGCAGATTGGTGGGTCGTAATAGGGTGGGCGGTACTTTGTCTGCCGCCGGGCTGTTGGCGGGAACCGCCGCGCTGTTTGTTTGTACCGCTGTGGCGGTCGGAGTGTTAAGTTGGCGGGCTGTGTTGGCGGTTCCCGCCAGGGTCAGAATTGCATATTTTAGACCGCCGGCCTGTTGGCGGCTTGGCCGCCGCTTTATCACCGACCGCCAGGGTCAGAATGAGGGCCTTAGTCTGTCTGTTCGTGCTTGACTGTTCCCATGAGGAACAAGGTCAAGACTGATTTGCACATGGCTGGGTCCAAAGTGGGGTGGCATGGTGAGCAAAAGAACGATGGATTAAACAAAGATCTGTGACTGAGGGTGAGGGTTTGCGTTGTCAGCACTCCGTCCATCATCCTTTTGTTTTGCTAAAGTTGCTCTAAGTGGAAAGGGTGTGCCTAGACGTGGGTCTCTTGCTCACTGTGCCACTGGATTCAAGCTAGCCTGGGTGATGAAGGGTGATACACTGAAACTGGTCCCAGGATGTTTTTTCGGGTCCAGGGAGGACCTGGTCTGTCAGTTCGGGCTGGACTGTTCCCTTGAGGAACAGGGTCAAGACTGATTTGCATATGGCTGGGTCCAAACTGGGGTGACAAGATGAGCAAAGGAACAATGGATTAAACCCAGATCTGTGACTGGGGATGAGTGTTTGCATTGTCAGCACTCCGTCCATCATCCTTTTGTGTTGCTAAAGTTACCCTAAGTGCGAAGGGTATGCCCAGATGTGGGTCCCTTGCTCACTGTGCCACTGGAATTCAAGCTACCCTGGCTGATGAAGGGTGATGCCCTGAAACAGGACCCAGGATGCTTGTTTCCGGTCCAGGGAGGACCGGGTCTGTCAGTTCAGGCTGGACTGTTCGTATGAGGAGCAGGGTCAAGACTGATTTGCATATGGCTGGGTCCAAACTGGGGTGGCATGGTGAGCAAAAGAACGATGGATTAAACCCAGATCTGTGAATGGTGGTGAGTGTTTGCATTGTCAGCACTCTGTCCATCATCCTTTTGTGTTGCTAAAGTTGCCATAAGTGGGGAGGGTATGCCCAGATATGGGTCCCTTGCTCACTGTGCCACTGTCTTCAAGCTAGCCTGGCTGATGAAGGGTGATATCCTGAAACTGGTCCCAGGATGTTTTTTTCCGGTCCAGGGAGGACCTGGACTGTCAGTGCGGGCTTGACTGTTCGCATGAGGAACAGGGTCAAGAGTGATTTGTATATGGCTGGGTCCAAGCTGGGGTGGCATGGTGAGCAAAAGAACAATGTAATAAACCCAGATCTGTGACTCAGGGTGAGTGCTTGCATTGTCAGCACTCCGTCCATCATCCATTTGTGTTGCTAAAGTTACCCTAAGTGGGAAGGGTATGCCCAGACATGGGTCCCTTGTTCACTGTGCCACTGGATGCAAGCTAGCCTGGCTGATGAAGGGTGATACTCTGAAACCAGTCCCAGATTGCTTGTTTCAGGTCCAAGGAGGACTTAGTCTGTTTGTTCGGGCTTGACTGTTCCCATGACGAACAGGGTCAAGACTGATTTGCATATTGCTGGGTCCAAAGTGGAGTGGCATGGTGAGCAAAAGAACGATGGATTAAACAAAGATCTGTGACTGAGGGTGAGGGTTTGCATTGTCAGCACTCCGTCCATCTTCCTTTTGTTTTGCTAAAGTTGCTCTAAGTGGAAAGGGTGTGCCTAGACGTGGGTCTCTTGCTCACTGTGCCACTGGATTCAAGCTAGCCTGGGTGATGAAGGGTGATACACTGAAACTGGTCCCAGGATGCTTTTTCGGGTCCAGGGAGGACCTGGTCTGTCAGTTCGGGCTGGACTGTTCCCTTGAGGAACAGGGTCAAGACTGATTTGCATATGGCTGGGTCCAAACTGGGGTGACAAGATGAGCAAAGGAACAATGGATTAAACCCAGATCTGTGACTGGGGATGAGTGTTTGCATTGTCAGCACTCCGTCCATCATCCTTTTGTGTTGCTAAAGTTACCCTAAGTGCGAAGGGTATGCCCAGATGTGGGTCCCTTGCTCACTGTGCCACTGGATTTAAGCTAGCCTGGCTGATGAAGGGTGATACCCTGAAACAGGTCCCAGGATGCTTGTTTCTGGTCCAGGGAGAACCTGGCCTGTTAGTTCGGGCTGGACTGTTCCCATGAGGAACAGGGTCAAGACTGATTTGCATATGGCTGGGTCCAAACTGGGGTGGCATGGTGAGCAAAAGAACAGTGTAATAAACCCAGATCAGTGGCTATGGGTGAGTGTTTGCACTGTCAGCACTCTGTCCATCATCCTTTTGTGTTGCTAAAGTTGCCATGAGTGGGGAGGGTATGCCCAGATATGGGTCGCTTGCTCACTGTGCCACTGTCTTCAAGCTAGCCTGGCTGATGAAGGGTGATATCCTGAAACTGGTCCCAGGATGCTTTTTTCCGGTCCAGGGAGGACCTGGACTGTCAGTGCGGGCTTGACTGTTCCCATGAGGAACAGGGTCAAGACTGATTTGATTATGGCTGGGTCTAACCTGGGGTGGCATGGTAAGCAAAAGAATAATGGATTAAAACCAGATCTGTGACTCGGGTGAGTGTTTGCATTGTCAGCACTCCGTCTATCATTCTTTTGTGTTGCTAAAGTTGCCCTAAGTGGGAAGGGTATGCCCAGACATGAGTCCCTTGCTCACTGTGCCACTGATTCAAGTTAGCCTGGCTGATGAAGGGTGATACCCTGAAATCGGTCCCAGGATGCTTGTTTCCGGGCCAGGGAGGACCCGGTCTGTCAGTTAGGGCTGGACTGTTCGCATGAGGAACAGGGTCAAGAGTGATTTGTATATGGCTGGGTCCAAGCTGGGGTGGCATGGTGAGCAAAAGAACAATGTAATAAACCCAGATCTGTGACTCGGGGTGAGTGCTTGCATTGTCAGCACTCCGTCCATCATCCATTTGTGTTGCTAAAGTTACCCTAAGTGGGAAGGGTATGCCCAGACATGGGTCCCTTGTTCACTCTGCCACTGGATGCAAGCTAGCCTGGCTGATGAAGGGTGATACTCTGAAACCAGTCCCAGATTGCTTGTTTCAGGTCCAAGGAGGACTTAGTCTGTCTGCTCGGGCTTGACTGTTCCCATGACGAACAGGGTCAAGACTGATTTGCATATTGCTGGGTCCAAAGTGGAGTGGCATGGTGAGCAAAAGAACGATGGATTAAACCCAGATCTGTGACTGAGGGTGAGTGTTTGCATTGTCAGCACTCCATCCATCATCCTTTTATTTTGCTAAAGCTGCCCTAAGTGGGAAGGGTATGCCTAGACGTGGGTCTCTTGCTCACTGTGCCACTGGATTCAAGCTAGCCTGGCTGATGAAATGTGATACACTGAAACTGGTCCCAGGATGCTTTTTTGGGGTCCAGGGAGGAACTGGTCTGTCAGTTCGGGGTGGACTGTTCCCTTGAGGAACAGGGTCAAAACTGATTTGCATATGGCTGGGTCCAAACTGGGGTGACAAGGTGAGAAAAAGAACGATGGATTAAACCCAGATCTGTGACAGGGGGTGAGTGTTTGCATTGTCAGCACTTCGTCCATCATCCTTTTGTGTTGGCAAAGTTGCCCTAAGTGGGAAGGGTATGCCCAGACGTGGGTCCCTTGCTCACTGTGCCACTGGATTCAAGCTACCCTGGCTGATGAAGGGTGATACTCTGAAACCAGTCCCAGATAGCTTGTTTCAGGTCCAAGGAGGACTTAGTCTGTCTGTTCGGGCTTGACTGTTCTCATGAGGAACAGGGTCAAGACTGATTTGTATATGGCTGGGTCCAAAGTTGGGTGGCATGGTGAGGAAAAGAACGATGGATTAAACCCAGAGATATGACTGTGGGTGAGTGTTTGCATTGTCAGCACTCTGTCAATTATCCTTTTGTGTTGCTAAAGTTACCCTAGGTGGGAAGGGTATGCCAGACGTGGGTGCCTTGCTCACTGTGCCACTGGATTTGAGGTAGCCTGGATGATGAAGGGTGATACCCTGAAACTGGTCCCAGGATGCTTGTTTCTGGTCCAGGGAGGACCTGGTCTGTCAGTTCGGGCTGGACTGTTCCCATGACGAACAGGGTCAAGACTGATTTGCATATGGCTGGGTCCAAACTGGGGTGGCATGGTGAGCAAAAGAACGATGGATTAAATCCAGATCTGTGATTGAGGGTGAGTTTTTGCATTGTCAGCAATCTGTCCATCATCCTTTTGTGTTGCTAAAGTTGCCCTAAGTGGGAAGGGTATGCCCAGATGTGGGTCCCTTGATCTCTGAGCCGCTGCATTCAAGCTAGGTTGGCTGATGAATGGTGATACCTTGAAACCGATCCCAGGATGCATGTTTCCGGTCGAGGGAGAAGCTGGTCTGTCAGTTCGGGCTGCACTGTTCCCATGAGAAACAGGGTCAAGACTGACTTGTATATGGCTGGGTCCAAACTGGGGTGGCATGGTGAGCAAAAGAACGATGGATTAAACCCAGATCTCTGAATGGGGGTGAGTGTTTGTATTGTCAGCACTCCGTCCTTCATCCTTTTGTGTTGCTAAAGTTGCCCTAAGTGGGAAAGGGTATGCCCAGATGTGGGTCCCTTGCTCACTATGCCACTGGATTCAAGCTAGCCTGGCTGATGAAGGGTGATACCTGAAACCGGTCCCAGGATGCTTGTTTCCGGTCCAGGGATGACCTGGTCTGTCAGCTTGGGCTGGACTGTTCTCATGAGGACAGGGTCAAGACTGATTTGCATATGGCTGTGTCGAAAGTGGGGTGGAATGGTGTGCAAAAGAACGATGGATTAAACGTAGATCTGTGACTGGGGGTGTTTGCATTGTCAGGATTCCGATCATAATCCTTCTGTGTTGCTGAAGTTGCCCTAAGTGGGAAGGGTATGCCTAGATGTGGGTCTCTTGCTCACTGTGCCACTGGATTCAAGCTAGCCTGGCTGATGAAAGGTGATACACTGAAACTGGTCCCAGGATGCTTTTTTTGGGTTCAGGGAGGACCTGGTCTGTCAGTTCGGGGTGGACTGTTCCCTTGAGGAACAGGGTCAAAACTGATTTGCATATGGCTGGGTCCAAACTGGGGTGACAAGGTGATAAAAAGAACAATGGATTAAACCCAGATCTGTGACAGGGGGTGAGTGTTTGCATTGTCAGCACTTCGTCCATCATCCTTTTGTGTTGGCAAAGTTGCCCTAAGTGGGAAGGGTATGGCCAGATGTGGGTCCCTTGCTCACTGTGCCACTGGATTCAAGCTACCATGGCTGATGAAGGGTGATACTCTGAAACCAGTCCCAGATTGCTTGTTTCAGGTCCAAGGAGGACTTAGTCTGTCTGTTTGGGCTTGACTGTTCTTATGAGGAACAGGGTCAAGACTGATTTGCATATGGCTGGGTCCAAAGTGGGGTGGCAGGGTGAGGAAAAGAACGATGGATTAAACCCAGATCTGTGACTGGGGAGTGAGTGTTTGCATTGTCAGCACTCTGTCAATCAACCTTTTGTGTTGCTAAAGTTACCCTAGGTGGGAAGGGTATGCCCAGACGTGGGTCCTTTGCTCACTGTGCCACTGGTTCAAGCTACCCCGGCTGATGAAGGGTGATACCATGAAACCAGTAACAGGATGCTTCTTTTCTTTCCAGGGAGGACCTGGTCTGTCAGTTCGGGCTGGAGTTTTCCCATGAGGAACAGGGTCAAGACTGATTTGCGTATGGCTGGGTCCAAAGTAGGTGGCATGGTGAGCAAAAGAACGATGGATTAAATCCAGATCTGGGACTGGGGGTGAGTGTTTGCACTGTCAGCACTCTGTCAATCATCCTTTTGTGTTGCTAAAGTTACCATAAGTGGGAATGGTATGCCCGAACGTGGGTCCCTTGCTCACCATGCCATTGGATTCAAGCTAGCCTGGTTGATGAAGAGTGATACCTGAAACCGGTCCCAGGATGCTTGTTTCCGGTCCAGGGAGGACCTGCTCTGTCAGCTCGGGCTGGACTGGTCTCATGAGGACAGGGTCAAGACTGATTTGCATATGGCTGGGTCCAAAGTGGGGTGGAATGGTGAGCAAAAGAACGATGGATTAAACCTAGATCTGTCACTGGGGGTGAGTGTCTGCATTGTCAGCACTCCGTCCATCATCCTTTTGTGTTGCTAAAGTTGCCCTAAGTGGGACGGGTATGGCCAGACGTGGGTCCCTTGCTCACTGTGCCACTGGATTCAAGCTAGCCTGGCTGATGAAGGGTGATACCCTGAAACGTGTCCCAGGATGCTTGTTTCCGGTTCAGGGAGGACCGGGTCTGTCAGTTCGGGCTGGACTGTTCCCATGAGGGACAGGGTCAAGACTGATTTGAATATGACTGGGGTGGCATGGTGTGAAAAAGAACGATGGATTAAACCCAGTTCTGTGACTGGGGGTGAGTTTTTGCATTGTAAGCACTCTGACTATCATCCTTTTATGTTGCTAAATGTTGCCCTAAGTGGGAAGGGTATGCCCAGACGTGGGCCCCTTTCTCACTGTGTCACTGCATTCAAGCTAGCGTGGCTGATGAAGGGTGATACCCTGAAACCGGACCAAGGATGCTTGTTTCCGGTCCAGGGAGGATCTGGTCTGTCAGTTCGGGCTGGACTGTTCCCATGAGGAACAGAGTCAAGACTGATTTGATTGTGGCTGGGTCCAACCTGGGGTGGCATGGAGAGCAAAAGAATGATAGAATAAACCCAGATCTGTGACTCGGGGTGAGTGTTTGCATTGTCAGCACTCCTTCCATCATTCTTTTGTGTTGCTAAAGTTGTCCTAAGTGGGAAGGGTATGCCCAGACATGGGTCCCTTGCTCACTGTCCCACTGGATTCAAGCTAGCTTCGCTGATGAAGGGTGATAACCTGAAACCGGTCCGAGGATGCTTCTTTCCGGTTCAGGGAGAACCTGGTCTGTCAGTTTGGGCTGGACTGTTCCCATGAGGAACAGGTTCAAGACTGATTTGCATATGTCTGGGTCCGAACTGGGGTGGCATGGTGAGCAAAAGAATGATCGATTAAACTCAGATCTGTGACTGGGGTGAGTGTTTGCATTGTCAGCAATCCGTCCATCATTCTTTTGTGTTGCTAAAGTTGCCCTAAGTGGGAAGGGTATGCCCAGACGTGGGTCCCTTGCTCTCTGAGCCGCTCCATTCAAGCTAGGGTGGATGATGAATGGTGATACCCTGAAACCGATCCCAGGATGCATGTTTCCGGTCGAGGGAGAAGCTGGTGTGTCAGTTCGGGCTGCACTGTTCCCATGAGGAACAGGGTCAAGACTGACTTGCATATGGCAGGGTCCAAACTGGGGTGGCATGGTGAGCAAAAGAACGATGGATTAATTCCAGATTTCTGACTGGGGGTGAGTGTTTGCATTGTCAGCACTCCCTCCATCAATCTTTTGTGTTGCTAAAGTTGCTCTAAGTGGGAAGGGTATGCCAAGAGTTGGGTCCCTTGCTCACTGTGCCACTGGATTCAAGCTAGCCTGGCTGATGAAGGGTGATACCCTGAAACCGGTCCCAGGATGTTTGGTTTCAGTCCAATGAGAACCTGGTCTGTCAGTTCGGGCTGGACTGTTCCCATGAGGAACAGGGTCAAGACTGATTTGCATATGTCTGGCTCCAAACTGGGGTGGCATGGTGAGCAAAAGAACGATGGATTAAACTCAGATCTGTGACTGAGGGTGAGTGGTTGCATTGTCAGCACTCAGTCCATCATCCTTTTGGTTACTAAAGTTGCCCTAAGTGGGAAGGGTATGCCCAGACGGTGGCCTCTTGCTCACTGGGCCACTGGATTCTAGTAATCCTGGCTGAGGAAGGGTGATACCCTGAACTCGGTCCCAGGATGCTTGTTTCTGGTCTAGGGAGGACCTGGTCTGTCAATTCGGGCTGGACTGTTTGTAGGAGGCTGGCCTGGCTTGTGGGTACCAGAGGTACTTACACTTTGTGCCAGGTCCAGTTATCCCTTATTAGTGTAGAAGAGATGTTTCTAGCAGCTTAGGCTGATAGAAGGTAGCTATGGCATAGCAGCTTAGGTTGAACTAGGAGACATGTAAAGCTCCTACTATACCATTGGTGTCAAGTGCACAATATCATAAGCAAACACAATACACAGAAGTACTAAAAATAAAGGTATTTTATTTTTATGGCAATATGCCAAAAGTATCTCAGTGAGTACCCTCAGTATGAGGATAAGATATATACACAAGATATATGTACACAAACCAAAATTATGCAGGTAATAGCAAGAAAAGTAATGCAAGCAGTGTAAAGTTACAGTAGATTGCAATAGGAGCACATAGGTATAGGGGCAACACAAACCATGTACTCGTAAAGTGGAATGCGAACGACAAATGGACCCCAAACCTATGTGAGCTTGTAGATGGTCGCTAGGACTGTAAGAAAACAGTGAGGGTTAGAAAAATAGCCCACCCCAAGACCCTGAAAGGTAGGTGTAAATTGCACCTACTAACCCCAGAGAGCACAGAAGTCGTGATAGGGGGATTCTGCAGGAAGAACAACCACCAGCAATGCAACAACAGTGGATTTCCAGACCTCAGTACCTGTAAGACAAGGGGACCAGGTCCAATAGTCGCGACAGTGTCGAGAGTGGGCAGGAGCCCAGGAAATGCCAGCTGAGGGTGCAAGGAAGCTACCACCAGATGGAAGAAGCTTGGAGTTCTGCAAGAAAGCAGAGGACTAGGAACTTCCCCTGTGGAGGATGGATGCCCCACTTCAAGATAAAGCTTGCAGATGTGTTCGCATGCAGAAAGACCACAAACAAGCCTTGCTAGCTGCAAGGGTCATAGTAGAGGTTTTAGGGTGCTGCTGTGGCCCAGGAGGGACCAGGATGTCGCCACTTGGAGGAGGATACAGAGGGGTCACCCAGCAAGCCAGGGAGCCCTCACAGAAGCAGGCAGCCCCTGCACAAGTACCTGAACAGACACTTGGAAGAAGAGTGAACTGGAGTCCACGTGAAGTCACAAAAGGGAGTCCCACAACGCCGGAGGACAACTCAGAAGGTTGTGCACTGCAGGTTAGAGTGTCAGGGACCCAGGCTTGACTGTGCACAAAGGAAATCCTGGAAGAGTGCACAGGAGCCGGAGCAGCTGCAAATCATGCGGTACCCAGCAATGCAGTCTAGTGTGGGGAGGCAAGGACTTACCTCCACCAAACTTGGTCTGAAGAGTCACTGAACTGTGGGAGTAACTTGGACAGAGTTGCTGAGTTCCAGGGACCATGCTTGTTGGGCTGAGAAGGGACCCAGGGGACCAGTGTTGCAGTATTTTGGTGCCTGCGGTTGCAGGGGAAGATTCCGTCGACCCACGGGAGATTTCTTCAGAGCTCCTGGTGCAGAGAGGAGGCAGGCTACCCCCAGAGCATGCACCACCTGGAAAGAGTCGAGAAAGCCGGCAGGATGAAGCGATACAAGGTTGCTAGTAGTCGTCTTGCTACTTTGTTGCAGTTTTGCAGGCGTCCTGAGCAGTCAGCGGTCGATCCTTTGGTAGAAGGTGAAGAGGGAGATGCAGAGGAACTCTGATGAGCTCTTGCATTCGTTATCTGGTGAGATCCCCAAAGCAGAGACCCTAAATAGCCAGAAAAGGAGGTTTGGCTACCTAGGAAGGAGGATTGGCTACCAAGAGAGGTAAGAGCCTATCAGAAGGAGCCTCTGACGTCACCTGCTGGCACTGGCCACTCAGAGCAGTCCAGTGTGCCACAGACACCTTTGTTTCAAAGACGGCAGAGGTCTGGGACACACTGGAGGAGCTCTGGGCACCTCCCCTGGGAGGTGCAGGTCAGGGGAGTGGTTACTCCCCTTTCCTTTGTCCAGTATCGCGCCAGAGCAGGGCTGGGGGATCCCTAAACCGGTGTAGACTGGCTTATGCAGAGATGGGCACCATCTGTGCCCATCAAAGCATTTCCAGAGGCTGGGGGAGGCTACTCCTCCCCAGCCTTCACACCTATTTCCAAAGGGAGAGGGTGTTACACCCTCTCTCAGAGGAAATCCTTTGTTCTGCCGTCCTGGGCCAGGACTGCCTGGAAACCAGGAGGGCAGAAACCTGTCTGAGGGGTTGGCAACAGCAGCAGCTGCAGTGGAGACCCCGGAAAGGCAGTTTGGCAGTACCCGGGCTCTGTGCTAGAGACCCGGGGGATCATGGAATTGTCCCCCCAGTGCCAGAATGGCATTGGGGTGACAATTCCATGATCTTAGATGACAATTCAATGATCTTAGACATGTTACATGGCCATGTTCGGAGTTACCATTGTGACGCTGTACATAGGTAGTGACCTATGTACAGTGCACACGTGTAATGGTGTCCCCGCACTCACAAAGTCCGGGGAATTTGCCCTGAACGATGTGGGGGCACCTTGGCTAGTGCCAGGGTGCCCACACACTAAGTAACTTTGCACCCAACCTTCACCAGGTGAAGGTTAGACATATAGGTGACTTATAAGTTACTCAAGTGCAGTGGTAAATGACTGTGAAAAAACGTGGACGTTATTTCACTCAGGCTGCACTGGCAGGCCTGTGTAAGAATTGTCAGAGCTCCCTATGGGTGGCAAAAGAAATGCTGCAGCCTATAGGGATCTCATGGAACCCCAATACCCTGGGTACCTCAGTACCATATACTAGGGAATTATATGGGTGAACCAGTATGCCAATGTGAATTGGTAAATTTAGTCACTAGCCTGTTAGTGACAAATTTGGAAAGCAGAGAGAGCATAACCACTGAGGTTCTGGTTAGCAGAGCCTCAGTGAGACAGTTAGGCATCACACAGGGAACACACAGAGGGCACATACTTATGAGCACTGGGGCCCTGCCTGGCAGGGTCCCAGTGACACATAGACTAAAACAACATATATACAGTGAAATATGGGGTAACATGCCAGGCAAGATGGTACTTTCCGACACAAACCCCCCCCCCCAAACGAAGGACAATAAGACTAGCCATGACCTGATGAGTTTTCATTGTCTAAGTGGAAATATCTGGAGAGTCCATCTACATTGGAGTGGGTACTCCCAGGTCTATGTTCCACTGTATAGTCCATTCCCTGTAGAGATATGGACCACCTCAACAATTTAGGGTTTTCACCTTTCATTTGTTTTAACCAAAGTAGAGGTTTGTGGTCTGCCTGAACAATAAATTGAGTGCCAAACAGGTATGGCCTCAACATTTTCAGTGCCCAGACCACAGCAAAGGCCTCCCTCTCTATGGCAGACCAACGCTTTCCTCTAGGGGTCAACCTTCTGCTGATAAAAGCAACTGGTTGATCCTGGCCCTCAGAATGCAGTTGTGATAAGACTGCCCCTACCCCTAATTCAGATGCATCAGTTTGAACAATGAATTTCTTGGAGTAACATGGGCTTTTTAGGACAGGTGCAGAGCACATGGCCTGTTTGAGCTCCTCAAAAGCTTTCTGACAGCTAGCTGTCCACAATACTTTTTTAGGCATCTTCTTACTTGTGAGATCATTAAGAGGGGCTGCTATGGAGCCATAGTTTTTACTGAAGCTCCTGTAATACCCAGTGAGGCCTAAGAAGGCTCTCACCTGGGTCTGTGTTGTAGGGGGAACCCAATCCATGATTGTCTGGATTTTTCCCTGAAGTGGTGCAATCTGTTCTCCACCTACCAGGTGTCCCAGATAAACCACCTTTCCCTCCCCTATCTGGCACTTTGAGGCCTTGATAGTGAGGCCTGCCTTTTGCAGGGCCTCCAAAACTTTCCAAAGGTGGACCATGTGCTCATCCCAGGTGGAGCTTAAGACAGCTATTATCATCTAGATATGCTGCACTAAAAGCCTCCAAACCTTGCAGGACTGTGTTCACCAACCTCTGAAAAGTGTCAGGTGCATTCTTCAAACCAAAGGGCATCACTGTAAAGTGGTAGTGCCCTCCTATAGTTGAAAATGCAGTTTTAGGTTTAGCATCCTCAGCCAATTTGATCTGCCAATACCCTGCAGTCAAATCAAAGGCGCTTAGATACTTGGCAGATGCTAGTGTATCTATGAGCACATCTGCCCTGGGTATAGGGTGAGCATCAGTTTTTGTTACCTGATTGAGACCTCTGTAGTCTACACAAAACCTCATCTCCCTTTTTCCATCTTTTGAGTGAGGCTTTGGTACCAGCACCACAGGACTCGCCCATGGGCTTTCAGAAGGTTCAACCACTCCTAGATCAAGCATTTTCTGAACCTCTTGTTTTATGCAGTCCCTGACATGGTCAGGCTGCCTATAGATTTTACTTTTGACAGGCATGCTGTCTCCAGTATCAATTGTGTGTTCACACCAAGATGTGGTGCCTGGCACAGTTGAAAAGAGTTCAGAAAATTGTCCAAGGAGATTTATGCAGTTGTCTTTCTGTTCTGCAGTCAGACAATCTGCCAAAACTACTCCCTCCACTAAAGCATCATTTTCAGTGGTGGAAAAGAGATCAGGGAGAGGGTCACTCTCTTCTTCCTGTCCCTCATCTGTTGCCATGAGCAGGGTGAGATCAGCCCTGTCATAGTAGGGTTTTAGGCGGTTGACATGAATCACCCTAAGGGGAGCCCAGATCTACCAGATAGGAAACCTCACCCTTTGTCTGAACAATTGATGGGGTCCACTCCATTTGTCCTGGAGTGCTCTTGGGGCCACAGGCTCCAATACCCACACCTTCTGTCCTGGTTGGTACTGAATCAGAACAGCCTTCTGGTCATGCCATTGCTTCTGGAGCTCTTGGCTGGCCTGAAGGTTTGTATTGTCCTTTTTCATGTACTCGACCATTCTGAATCTTAGGCCAAGTAAATAGTCCACTAAGTCCTGTTTGGGAGCTTTTAAAGGTTGTTTCAACCCTCCTTCACAAGTGTTAGTGGACCTCTTACAGGGTGTCCAAAGAGGAGTTCAAAGGGGCTGAAGCCCACTCCTTTCTGGGGTACCTCCCTGTAAGCAAAAAGGAGGCAAGGTAATAGGACATCCCATCTCCTCCTCAGTTTTTCAGGGAGTCCCATTATCATACCTTTGAGAGTTTTATTAAACCTCTCTACCAGTCCATTAGTCTGTGGATGATAAGGAGTGGTGAATTTGTAGGTTACACCACATTCCTTCCACATAGCTTTCAAGTATGCAGACATAACGTTGCTACCCCTGTCTGATACAACCTCTTTTGGAAAACCTACTCTGGAAAAGATTTCCAGGAGGGCTTTTGCCACTACAGGTGCTGTAGTGGTCCTTAGAGGAATTGCTTCAGGATATCTTGTGGCATGGTCCACAACCACCAAGAAAAACCTATTGCCTGAAGCAGTAGGAGGGTCAAGGGTGCCAACTATGTCATCCCCTACCCATTCAAAGGGGACCCCGACCACAGGTAGTGGAATAAGGGGATCCTTTGGTGTGCCACCAGTCTTGCCACTGGCTTGGCAGGTTACACAACACTTGCAAAAATCTTTAGTGTCCTCTGACATCCTAGGCCAGTAAAACAGGGGGACAAGCCTTTCCCATGTTTAGATCTGGCCCAAATGCCCAGCCAAAGGAATGTCATGTGCAAGAGTTAGGAGGAACTCTCTGTACTGCAGGTGAATGACCAATCTCCTGGCTGCTCCAGGTTTTGGGTCCCTTGCCTCTGTGTACAAGAGGTTGTCCTCCCAGTAAACTCTATGTGAGTCACTGACATCCCCATTTTGCTGCTTGACAGCTTGCTGTCTGAGACCCTCTAATGTGGGACAGGTTTGCTGTGCCACTCTGAACTCTTCTCTGGCAGGCCCCCCTCCACCCAAAAGCTCAGCAGTGTCTGCTGCCAGCTCATCTGGTGAAGGTTCTGCACAGGGAGGACATTCTTCTTCCTCAGAAGGAGAATCATCTGTAGAGGGAGGGATAGTGGGTAGGGATTTACCCTTGCTACCCCTAGCTTTAGGGAGCACTTGGTCCATTGTTCCAGGATCCAAGTTACCCTGTCCTTTTTGCTTTTTGGCCTGAGCCCTTGTCAAAGCAAAAATATGCCCAAGAATGCCCAGCATTGCTGCATGAGCCTCCAACTCCACTTCTGCCCAAGCTGATGTCTCTAAATCGTTCCCTAGTAGACAGTCTACAGGTAAATCTGAGGCAACCACAACTTTCTTTGGACCAGTAACGCCCCACCAGTTGAGATTCACAATAGCCATGGGGTGGCTAAGAGTGTTGTTATGAGCGTCTGTCACTTGGTACTGCTGACCAAGTAGGTGTTGTTCAGGGTGCACCAGTTTCTCTATCACCATGGTAACACTGGCACCTGTGTCCCTGTAGGCCTGAACCGCAACACCATTTATTAGGGGAAGTTGCTTGTACTTATCCATATTAAGGGGACAAGCAACCAAGGTGGCCAAAACAATGGCACCTTCAGAGACTAACACAGCCTCTGTGGTCTCCCTACTAAGACCAACCCCAACTAAATTACCAAAAGTGAGCCCAGCTACTCCCTTGGATTGGCTATTAGTAGGTTTGCTCCCACCACCACTGCTATTACTAGGGGCACTAGAATTTGCAGAAGGGGTTGTGGTAGTGGAAGGTTTGGTGTTTTT
This sequence comes from Pleurodeles waltl, assembly GCF_031143425.1. Lineage (NCBI taxonomy): Eukaryota > Metazoa > Chordata > Amphibia > Caudata > Salamandridae > Pleurodeles > Pleurodeles waltl. Next base: position 1,083,700,646 of record NC_090440.1, on the reverse strand, counting down.
CTTTGGACAACTGGCATCAGTTGTCCAATGGCCTTCGACTTTACACAAATAACACCAAGGCTTTTTAGGTCGATTATTGCAAGAGGATTTGGACCCACCACCCCCAACAGAGGATTTTTGTGGGCCTGATGAAGACTCAGTTTTACTTTTGTCCCCTCCCTTGTCAGAAGACTTACCATCCTTCTTCTTGCCATCCTTGTCACCCCCTGTATGAACTTTTCTGTTTACTCTTGTTCTGACCCATTTGTCTGCCTTCTTTCCCAATTCTTGGGGAGAGGTCAGATCTGAGTCCACTAGATATTGGTGTAACAAGTCGGACACACAGTAATTAAGAATATGCTCTCTCAGAATAAGATTATACAGGCTTTCATAGTCAGAAACTTTACTGCCATGTAACCACCCTTCCAAGGCCTTCACTGAACAGTCAACAAAGTCTATCCAGTCTTGTGAGTACTCTTTTCTGGTGTCTCTGAACTTAATCCAGTATTGTTCAGTGGTTAAGCCTAATCCATCCAAGAGTGCATCCTTCAAAACTGCAAAATTGTTAGCATCACTTTCTCTAACAGTAAGGAGCCTATCCCTACCTTTTCATTGAAAGATAGCCACAACATAGTAGCTCACTGTTTTTGAGGGACCCCCTGTACCATACAGGCCCTCTCAAGTGCAGCAAACCACTTGTTAATGTCATCCCCCTCCTTGTAAGGGGGGACTATCTTGTGCAGATTCCTGGAATCATGCTCTCTAACAGGAGTACTATCAGGAATACTGCTGCTGCCACCATTGGGTCCTAACCCCAATCTCTGTCTCTCCTTCTCCAGGTCCAGGGATTCCCTATCTAAGGCCAGCTGTTGCTGTTTAAGCTTCAGCCTGGTCTCTTCAACCCTTAAATATTTTGAGTTACCTTTCTAACATGTTGTCTTCAGGGTGGGTGGGTTGGGAATGCTTGGACACAGAAGATAAATTGGAAACAACAGAGAGGGATCTGTCCCTAACTGACTGAACCCTAACAACTTGGCCTCCAGGAATAAAGACTCCCCTACTATGATGGGAACCTCCATTACTTCCAACATTACTAGGTGTCCTGCTAGGGGGCATATCTGGTACAGAACCCTCCCCACCTCCCTCAAGGAGATGCCCTGAGTCAGAATGGGAACCTTCTATTAACCTCTCATTTGAAGTGCCTGCTTGGGACTCATCATTCACAATAAGCATGTTAAATAGAAACTCTTTTGTAGGGTGATTTCCTGTCACTAAACCTCTATCTAAGCAGAGACTCTTTAGGCTCTTGTAATTCAAATTGTCATAAGTACTATTGAAAATTTTAAGAGCAGACTCTACATCAGACATGATAGTAAAAGGTTTAGAAATAGTGAGAAGGAAGAAAAAGTTTCAGAACTTTTTAAAGAACAGAGAAAAAAACTTTTTCTAACTTTTTAGAAACTTTTAGAATACTTTTCAGTACTTTGTAAAAAGTTTAAGAGGAGAAAAGCAAAACTTTTTGGTTAGGTGTACATACACTGAACTTGTTTTGTATATTATTCACTTATGAAAAGTACACAATGACAAAGTGGTAAGTAGTTACAAGTACTTATCCCACCGCTGCACAACCAATGTAGGAGGCTGGCCTGGCTTGTAGTGGGCACCAGAGGTACTTACACTTTGTGCCAGGTCCAGTTATCCCTTATTAGTGTAGAAGAGGTGTTTCTAGCAGCTTAGGCTGATAGAAGGTCGCTATGACAAAGCAGCTTAGGCTGAACTAGGAGACATGTAAAGCTCCTACTATACCACTGGTGTCATATGCACAATATCATAAGAAAACACAATACACAGAAGTACTAAAAATAAAGGTACTTTACTTTTATGACAATATGCCAAAAGTATCTCAGTGGGTGCCCTCAGTATGAGGATAACATATATACACAAGATATATGTACACAAACCAAAATTATGCAGGTAATAGCAAGAAAAGTAATGCAAGCAGTGTAAAGTTACAGTAGATTGCAATAAGAGCACATAGGTATAGGGGCAACACAAACCATATACTCCAAAAGTGGAATGCGAACCACGAATGGACCCCAAACCTATGTGAGCTTGTAGAGGGTCGCTGGTACTGTAAGAAAACAGTGAGGGTTAGAAAAATAGCCCACCCCAAGACCCTGAAAGGTAGGTGTAAAGTGCACCTGCTACCCCCAGAGAGTACAGAAGTCGTGATAAGGGGATTCTGCAGGAAGAACAACCACCAGCAATGCAACAACAGTGGATTTCCAGACCTGAGTACCTGTAAAACAAGGGGACCAAGTCCAATAGTCGCGACAGTGTCGAGAGTGGGCAAGAGCCCAGGAAATGTCAGCTGAGGGTGCAAGGAAGCTGCCACAGGATGGAAGAAGCTTGGAGTTCTGCAAGAAAGAAGAGGACTAGGAACTTCCCCTTTGGAGGATGGATGTCCCATGTCGCGATGAAGTTTGCAGAGGTGTTCCCACACAGAAAGACCACAAACAAGCCTTGCTAGCTGCAAGGGTCGCGGTAGAGGTTTTTGGGTGCTGCTGTGGCCCAGGAGGAATCAGGATGTCGCCACTTGGAGGAGGAGACAGAGGAGGTGGCCAGCAAGTCAGGGAGCCCTCACAGAAGCAGGCAGCACCCTCAAAAGTACCTGAACAGGCACTTGGAAGAAGAGTGAACTGGAGTCCACGCAAAGTCACAAAAGGGAGTCCCACAATGCTGGAGGACAACTCAGAAGGTTGTGCACTGCAGGTTAGCATGTCGGGAAACCAGGTTTGACTGAGCACAAAGGAAATCCTGGAAGAGTGCACAGGAGCCGGAGCAGTTGCAAATCATGCGGTACCCAGCAATGCAGTCTAGCGCGGGGAGGCAAGGACTTATCTACACCAAACTTGGACTGAAGAGTCACTGGACTGTAGGAGTCACTTGGACAGAGTTGCTGAGTTCCAGGGACCACGCTCGTCGGGCTGAGAGGGGACCCAGAGGACCAGTGTTGCAGTCTTTTGGTGTCTGCGGTTGCAGGGGGAAGATTCCGTTGACCCACAGGAGATTTCTTCAGAACTCCTGCTGCAGAGAGGAGGTAGGCTATCCCCAGAGCATGCACCACCTGGAAACAGTCGAGAACGCCGGCAGGATGAAGCGATACAAGGTTGCTAGTAGTCGTCTTGCTACTTTGTTGCGGTTTTGCAGGCGTCCTGAGCAGTCAGCGGTCGATCCTTTGGTAGAAGGTGAAGAGGGAGATGCAGAGGAACTCTGATGTGCTCTTGCATTCGTTATCTGGTGAGATCCCCAAAGCAGAGACCCTAAATAGCCAGAAAATTAGGTTTGGCTACCTAGGAAGGAGGATTGGCTACCAAGAGAGGTAAGAGCCTATCAGATGGAGCCTCTGATGTCACCTGCTGGCACTGGCCACTCAGAGCAGTCCAGTGTGCCACAGACACCTTTGTTTCCAAGATGGCAGAGGTCTTTGACTCACTGGAGGAGCTCTGGGCACCTCCCCTGGGAGGTGCAGGTCAGGGGAGTGGTCACTCCCCTTTCCTTTGTCCAGTTTTGCGCCAGAGCAGGGGTGGCGGATCCCTAAACCGTTGTAGACTGGCTTATGCAGAGATGGGCACCATCTGTGCCCATCAAAGCATTTCCAGAGGCTGGGGGAGGCTACTCCTCCCCAGCCTTCACACCTATTTGCAAAGGGAGAGGGTGTTACACCCTCTCTCAGAGGAAATCCTTTGTTCTGCCTTCCTGGGCCAGGGCTGCCTGGACCCCAGGAGGGCAGAAACATGTCTGAGGGGTTGGCAGCAGCAGCAGCTGCAGTGGAGACCCCGGAAAGGCAGTTTGGCAGTGCCCGAGTTCTGTGCTAGAGACCCGGGGGATCATGGAATTGTCCCCCCAGTGCCGGAATGGGGTGACAATACCGTGATCTTAGACATGTTACATGGCAATGTTCGGAGTTACCATTGTGACGCTGTACATAGTTAGTGACCTATGTACAGTGCACGATTGTAATGGTGTCCCCGCACTCAAAAAGTCCGTGGAACTTGCCCTGAACGATGTGGGGGCACCGTGGCTAGTGCCAGGGTGCCCACACACTAAGTAACTTTGCACCCAACCTTCACCAGGTGAAGGTGAGACATATAGGGACTTATAAGTTACTTAAGTGCAGTGGTAAATGGCTGTGAAATAACGTGGACGTTATTTCACTCAGGCTGCACTGGCAGGCCTGTGTATGGGTGGCAAAAGAAATGCTGCAGCCCATAGGGATCCCCTGGAACCCCAATACCCTGGGTACCTCAGTACCATATACTAGGCAGGATGGTACTTTCCTACACTGTTCCCATGAGGAACAGTGTCAAGACTGATTTGATTATGGCTGGGTCCAAACTGGGGTGGCATGGTGAGGTAAAGAATGATGGATTAAACCCAGATCTGTGACTCGGGATATAGTGTTTGCATTGTCAGCACTCCACCCATCATCCTTTTGTGTTGCTAAAGTTGCCCTAAGTGGGAAGGGTATGCCCAGACATGGGTCCCTTGCTCACTATGCCACTGGATTCAAGCTAGATTGGCTGATGAAGGGTGATACCCTGAAACCGGTTCCAGGATGCTTGTTTCCGGTCAAGGGAGGACCTGGTGTGTCAGTTCAGGCAAGACTGTTCCCATGGGGAACAGGGATAAGGCTGATTAGCATATGGATGGGTCCTAACTGGGGTGGCATGGTAAGCAAAAGAACAAGGGATTAAACCCAGATCTGTGACTGGTAGTGAGTGTTTGCATTGTCAGCACTCCATACATCATCCTTTTGTGTTGCTAAAGTTGCCCTAAGTGGGTAGGGTATGCTCAGACGTGGGACCCTTGCTCACTGTGCCACTGATTCAAGCTAGTCTGGCTGATGAAGGGTGATACCCTAAAATCGGTCCCAGGATGCTTGTTTCTGGTCCAGAGAGGACCTGGTCTGTCAGTTCAGGCTGAACTGCTCCCTTGAGGAACAGGGTCAAGACTGATTTGCATATGGCTGGTCCAAACTGGGGTGGCATGGTGAGCAAAAGAACAATGGATTAAACCCAGATCTGTGACTGGGGTGAGTGTTTGCATTGTCAGCACTCTGTCCATCATCCTTTTGTGTTGCTAATTTTGCCATAAGTGGGAAGGGTATGCCCAGGCATGTATCCCTTTGTCACTGTGACACTGTATTCAAGCTAGTCTGGCTGATGAAGGGTGATACCCTAAAATCGGTCCCAGGATGCTTGTTTCTGGTCCAGAGAGGACCTGGTCTGTCAGTTCAGGCTGAACTGCTCCCTTGAGGAACAGGGTCAAGACTGATTTGCATATGGCTGGTCCAAACTGGGGTGGCATGGTGAGCAAAAGAACAATGGATTAAACCCAGATCTGTGACTGGGGTGAGTGTTTGCATTGTCAGCACTCTGTCCATCATCCTTTTGTGTTGCTAATTTTGCCATAAGTGGGAAGGGTATGCCCAGGCATGTATCCCTTTGTCACTGTGACACTGTATTCAAGCCAGCCTGGCTGATGAAGGGTGATATCCTGAAACCGGTTCTAGGATGCTTGTTTCCGGTCCAGGGAGGACCTGGTCTGTCAGTTCGGGTTGGACTGTTCCCATGAGGAACAGGGTCAAGACTGATTTGATTATGTCTGGGTCCAACCTGGGGTGGCATGGTAAGCAAAAGAATAATGGATTAAACCCAGATCTGTGACTCGGGGTGAGTGTTTGCATTGTGAGCACTCCGTCCATCATCCTTTTGTGTTGCTAAAGTTGCCCTAAGTGGGAAGGGTATGCCCAGACATGGGTCCCTTGCTCACTGTGCCACTGGATTCAAGCTAGCCTGGCTGATGAAGGGTGATACCCTGAAACCGGTCCCAGGATGCTTGTTTCCGGTTCAGGGAGAACCTGGTCTGTCAGTTCGGGCTGGACTGTTCCCATGAGGAACATGTTAAAGACTGATTTGCATATGGCTGGGTCCAAACTGGGGTGGCATGGTGAGCAAAAGAACGATGGATTAAACTTAGATCTCTGACTGGGGGTGAGTGTTTGCATTGTCAGCACTCCCTCCAGCATCCTTTTGTGTTCCTAAAGTTGCCCTAAGTGGGAAGGGTATGCCAAGAGGTGGGTCCCTTGCTCACTGTGCCACTGGATTCAAGCTAGCCTAGCTGAAGAAGGGTGATACCCTGAAACCGGTCCCATGATGTTTGGTTTCGGTCCAATGAGAACCAGGTCTGTCAGTTTGGGCTGGACTGTTCCCATGAGGAACAGGGTCAAAACTGATTTGCATATGGCTGGGTCCAAAGTTGGGTGGCATGGTGAGGAAAAGAACAATGGATTAAACCCAGAGATATGACTGAGGGTGAGTGTTTGCATTGTCAGCACTCTGTCAATCATCATTTTGTGTTGCTAAAGTTACCCTAGATGGGAAGGGTATGCCCAGACGTGGGTCTCTTGCTCACTGTGCCACTGGATTCAAGGTAGCCTGGATGATGAAGGGTGATACCCTGAAACTGGTCCCAGGATGCTTGTTTCTGGTCCAGGGAGGACCTGGTCTGTCAGTTCGGGATGGACTGTTCCCATGACGAACAGGGTCAAGACTGATTTGCATATGGCTGGGTTCAAACTGGGGTGGCATGGTGAGCAAAAGAACGATGGATTAAATCCAGATCTGTGACTGGGGGTAAGTGTTTGCATTGTCAGCAATCCGTCCATCATCCTTTTGTGTTGCTAAATTTGCCCAAAGTGGGAAGGGTATGCCCAGATGTGGGTCCCTTCATCTCTGAGCCGCTGCATTTAAGCTAGGTTGGCTGATGAATGGTGATACCTTGAAACCGATCCCAGGATGCATGTTTCCGGTCGAGGGAGAAGCTGGTCTGTCAGGTCGGGCTGCACTTTCCCATGAGGAACAGGGTCAAGACTGACTTGCATATGGCTGGGTCCAAACTGGGGTGGCATGGTGAGCAAAAGAACAATGGATTAAACCCAGATCTCTGAATGGGGGTGAGAGTTTACATTGTCAGGACTCCCTCCATCATCCTTTTGTGTTGCTAAAGTTGCCCTTAGTGGGAAGGGTATGCCCAGCCGTGGGTCCCTTGCTCACTGTGCCGCTGGATTCAAGCTAGCCAGGCTGATGAAGGGTGATAACCTGAAACCGGTCCCAGGATGCTTGTTTCCGGTTCAGGGAGGACCGGGTCTGTCAGTTCGGGATGGACTGTTCCCATGAGGAACAGGGTCAAGACTGATTTGAATATGGCTGGTTCCAAACTGGGATGGCATGGTGTGAAAAAGAACAATGGATTAAACCCAGATCTGTGACTGGGGGGTGAGTTTTTGCATTGTAAGCACACTGTCCATCATCCTTTTGTGTTGCTAAAGTTGCCCTAAGTGGGAAGGGTATGCCCAGGCGTGGGTCGCTTGCTCACTGTGTCACTGCATTCAAGCTAGTGTGGCTGATGAAGGGTGATACCCGGAAACCGGACCCAGGATGCTTGTTTCCGGTCCAGGGAGGACCTGGTCTGTCAGTTTGGGCTGGACTGTTCCCATGAGGAACAGGTTCAAGACTGATTTGCATATGGCTGGGTCCGAACTGGGGTGGCATGGTGAGCAAAAGAATGATGGATTAAACCCAGATCTGTGACTGGGGGTGAGTGTTTGCATTGTCAGCACTCCGTCCATCATCCTTTTGGTTGCTAAAGTTGCCCTAAGTGGGAAGGGTATGCCCAGACGTTGGCCTCTTGCTCACTGTGCCACTGGGATCAAGCTAGCCTGGCTGATGAAGGGTGATAATCTGAACCCGGTCCCAAGATGCTTGTTTCTGGTCTAGGGAGGACCTGGTCTATCAGTTCGGCTGGACTGTTCCCAATGGGAACAGGGTCAAGACTGATTTGCATATGGCTGGGTCCAAACTGGGGTGGCATATGAGCAAAAGAATGATGGTTTAAACCCAGATCTGTGACTCGGGGTGAGTGCTTGCATTGTTAGCACTCTGTCCATAATCCTTTTGTGTTGCTAAAGTTGCCCTAAGTGGGAAGGCTATGCCTAGACGTGGGTCTCTTGCTCATTGAGCCACTGGATTCAAGCTAGCCTGGCTGATGAAGGGTGATACCCTGAAACCGGTCCGAGGATGCTTGTTTCCGGTTCACGGAGAACCTGGTCTGTCAGTTCGGGCTGGACGGTTCCCATGAGGAACATGTTCAAGACTGATTTGCATATGGCTGGGTCCAAACTGGGGTGGCATGGATGTGCAAAAGAACGATGGATTAAACCTAGATCTCTGACTGGGGGGTGAGTGTTTGCATTGTCAGCACTCCCTCCAGCATCCTTTTGTGTTGCTAAAGTTGCCCTAAGTGGGAAGGGTATGCCAAGAGGTGGGTCCCTTGCTCACTGTGCCACTGGATTCAAGCTAGCCTGGCTGATGAAGGGTGATACCCTGAACCCGATCTCAGGATGTTTGTTTCTGGTGCAGGGAGAACCTGGTCTGTCAGTTCGGGCTGGACTGTTCTCATGAGGAACATGTTCAAGACTGATTTGCATATGGTTGGGTCCAAACTGGGGTGGCATGGTGAGCAAAAGAACAATGGATTAAACCTAGATCTCTGACTGGGGGTGAGTGTTTGCATTGTCAGCACTCCCTCCAGCATCCTTTTGTGTTGCTAAAGTTGCCCTAAGTGGGAAGGGTATGCCAAGAGGTGGGTCCCTTGCTCACTGTGCCACTGGATTCAAGCTAGCCTGGCTGATGAAGGGTGATACCCTAAAACCGGTCTCAGGATGCTTGTTTCTGGTCCAGTGAGAACCTGGTCTGTCAGTTCGGGCTGGACTGTTCCCATGAGGAACAGGGTCAAGACTGATTTGCATATGGCTGGGTCCAAACTGGGGTGGCATGGTGAGCAAAAGAACAATGGATTAAACCCAGATCTGTGACTGGGGTGAGTGTTTGCATTGTCAGCACTCTGTCCATCATCCTTTTGTGTTGCTAATTTTGCCATAAGTGGGAAGGGTATGCCCAGGCATGTATCCCTTTGTCACTGTGCCACTGTATTCAAGCCAGCCTGGCTGATGAAGGGTGATATCCTGAAACCGGTTCTAGGATGCTTTTTTCCGGTCCAGGGAGGACCTGGTCTGTCAGTTCGAGTTGGACTGTTCCCATGAGGAACAGGGTCAAGACTGATTTGATTATGGCTGGGTTTAACCTGGGGTGGCATGGTAAGCAAAAGAATAATGGATTAAACCCAGATCTGTGACTCGGGGTGAGTGTTTGCATTGTGAGCACTCCGTCCATCATCCTTTTGTGTTGCTAAAGTTGCCCTAAGTGGGAAGGGTATGCCCAGACATGGGTCCCTTGCTCACTGTGCCACTGGATTCAAGCTAGCCTGGCTGATGAAGGGTGATACCCTGAAACCGGTCCCAGGATGCTTGTTTCCGGTTCAGGGAGAACCTGGTCTGTCAGTTCGGGGTGGACTGTTCCCATAAGGAACATGTTAAAGACTGATTTGCATATGGCTGGGTCCAAACTGGGGTGGCATGGTGAGCAAAAGAATTATGGATTAAACTTAGATCTCTGACTGGGGGTGAGTGTTTGCATTGTCAGCACTCCCTCCAGCATCCTTTTGTGTTCCTAAAGTTGCCCTAAGTGGGAAGGGTATGCCAAGAGGTGGGTCCCTTGCTCACTGTGCCACTGGATTCAAGCTAGCCTAGCTGATGAAGGGTGATACCCTGAAACCGGTCCCAAGATGTTTGTTTCTGGTCCAGGGAGAACCTGGTCTGTCAGTTCAAGCTGGACTGTTCCCATGAGGAACACGTTCAAGACTGATTTGCATATGGTTGGGTCCAAACTGGGGTGGCATGGTGAGCAAAAGAACAATGGATTAAACCTAGATCTCTGACTGGGGGTGAGTGTTTGCATTGTCAGCACTCCCTCCAGCATCCTTTTGTGTTGCTAAAGTTGCCCTAAGTGGGAAGGGTATGCCAAGAGGTGGGTCCCTTGCTCACTGTGCCACTGGATTCAAGCTAGCCTGGCTGATGAAGGGTGATACCCTAAAACCGTTCTCAGGATGCATGTTTCTGGTCCAGGGAGAACCTGGTCTGTCAGTTCGGGCTGGACTGTTCCCATGAGGAACAGGGTCAAGACTGATTTGCATATGGCTGGGTCCAAACTGGGGTGGCATGGTGAGCAAAAGAACAATGGATTAAACCCAGATCTGTGACTGGGGTGAGTGTTTGCATTGTCAGCACTCTGTCCATCATCCTTTTGTGTTGCTAATTTTGCCATAAGTGGGAAGGGTATGCCCAGGCATGTATCCCTTTGTCACTGTGCCACTGTATTCAAGCCAGCCTGGCTGATGAAGGGTGATATCCTGAAACCGGTTCTAGGATGCTTGTTTCCGGTCCAGGGAGGACCTGGTCTGTCAGTTCGAGTTGGACTGTTCCCATGAGGAACAGGGTCAAGACTGATTTGATTATGGCTGGGTTTAACCTGGGGTGGCATGGTAAGCAAAAGAATAATGGATTAAACCCAGATCTGTGACTCGGGGTGAGTGTTTGCATTGTGAGCACTCCGTCCATCATCCTTTTGTGTTGCTAAAGTTGCCCTAAGTGGGAAGGGTATGCCCAGACATGGGTCCCTTGCTCACTGTGCCACTGGATTCAAGCTAACCTGGCTGATGAAGGGTGATACCCTGAAACCGGTCCCAGGATGCTTGTTTCTGGTTCAGGGAGAACCTGGTCTGTCAGTTCGGGCTGGACTGTTCCCATGAGGAACATGTTAAAGACTGATTTGCATATGGCTGGGTCCAAACTGGGGTGGCATGGTGAGCAAAAGAATGATGGATTAAACTTAGATCTCTGACTGGGGGTGAGTGTTTGCATTGTCAGCACTCCCTCCAGCATCCTTTTGTGTTCCTAAAGTTGCCCTAAGTGGGAAGGGTATGCCAAGAGGTGGGTCCCTTGCTCACTGTGCCACTGGATTCAAGCTAGCCTAGCTGATGAAGGGTGATACCCTGAAACCGGTCCCAGGATGTTTGGTTTCGGTCCAATGAGAACTAGGTCTGTCAGTTTGGGCTGGACTGTTCCCATGAGGAACAGGGTCAAGACTGATTTGCATATGGCTGGGTCCAAAGTTGGGTGGCATGGTGAGGAAAAGAACAATGGACTAAACCCAGAGATATGACTGAGGGTGAGTGTTTGCATTGTCAGCACTCTATCAATCATCATTTTGTGTTGCTAAAGTTACGCTAGATGGGAAGGGTATGCCCAGACGTGGGTCTCTTGCTCACTGTGCCACTGGATTCAAGGTAGCCTGGATGATGAAGGGTGATACCCTGAAATTGGTCCCAGGATGCTTGTTTCTGGTCCAGGGAGGACCTGGTCTGTCAGTTCGGGCTGGACTGTTCCCATGACGAACAGGGTCAAGACTGTTTTGCATATGGCTGGGTTCAAACTGGGGTGGCATGGTGAGCAAAAGAACGATGGATTAAATCCAGATCTGTGACTGAGGGTGAGTTTTTGCATCGTCAGCAATCCGTCCATCATCCTTTTGTGTTGCTAAAGTTGCCCAAAGTGGGAAGGGTATGCCCAGATGTGGGTCCCTTGATCTCTGAGCCGCTGCATTTAAGCTAGGTTGGCTGATGAATGGTGATACCTTGAAACCGATCCCAGGATGCATGTTTCCGGTCGAGGGAGAAGCTGGTCTGTCAGTTCGGGCTGCACTGTTCCCATGAGGAACAGGGTCAAGACTGACTTGCATATGGCTGGGTCCAAACTGGGGTGGCATGGTGAGCAAAAGAACGATGGATTAAACCCAGATCTCTGAATGGGGTTGAGTGTTTGCATTGTCAGCACTCCCTCCATCATCCTTTTGTGTTGCTAAAGTTGCCCTTAGTGGGAAGGGTATGCCCAGACGTGGGTCCCTTGCTCACTGTGCCACTGGATTCAAGCTAGCCTGGCTGATGAAAGGTGATAACCTGAAACTGATCCCAGGATGCTTGTTTCCGGTTCAGGGAGGACCGGGTCTGTCAGTTCGGGATGGACTGTTCCCATGAGGAACAGGGTCAAGACTGATTTGAATATGGCTGGTTCCAAACTGGGATGGCATGGTGTGAAAAAGAACAATGGATTAAACCCAGATCTGTGACTGGGGGGTGAGTTTTTGCATTGTAAGCACACTGTCCATCATCCTTTTGTGTTGCTAAAGTTGCCCTAAGTGGGAAGGGTATGCCCAGGCGTGGGTCCCTTGCTCACTGTGTCACTGCATTCAAGCTAGTGTGGCTGATGAAGGGTGATACCCGGAAACCGGACCCAGGATGCTTGTTTCCAGTCCAGGGAGGACCTGGTCTGTCAGTTTGGGCTGAACTGTTCCCATGAGGAACAGGTTCAAGACTGATTTGCATGTGGCTGGGTCCGAACTGGGGTGGCATGGTGAGCAAAGGAATGATGGATTAAACCCAGATCTGTGACTGGGGGTGAGTGTTTGCATTGTCAGCACTCCGTCCATCATCCTTTTGGTTGCTAAAGTTGCCTAAAGTGGGAAGGGTATGCCCAGATGTGGGTCCCTTGATCTCTGAGCTGCTGCATTTAAGCTAGGTTGGCTGATGAATGGTGATACCTTGAAACCGATCCCAGGATGCATGTTTCCGGTCGAGGGAGAAGCTGGTCTGTCAGATCGGGCTGCACTGTTCCCATGAGGAACAGGGTCAAGACTGACTTACATATGGCTGGGTCCAAACTGGGGTGGCATGGTGAGCAAAAGAACGATGGATTAAACCCAGATCTCTGAATTGGGGTGAGTGTTTGCATTGTCAGCACTCCCTCCATCATCCTTTTGTGTTGCTAAAGTTGCCCTTAGTGGGAAGGGTATGCCCAGACGTGGGTCCCTTGCTCACTTTTCCACTGGAATCAAGCTAGCCTGGCTGATGAATGGTGATAACCTGAAACCGGTCCCAGGATGCTTGTTTCGGTTCAGGGAGGACCGGGTCTGCCAGTTCGGGATGGACTGTTCCCATGAGGAACAGGGTCAAGACTGATTTGAATAGGGCTGGTTCCATAATGGGATGGCATGGTGTGAAAAAAAACTATGGATTAAACCCAGATCTGTGACTGGGGGGTGAGTTTTTGCATTGTAAGCACACTGTCCATCATCCTTTAGTGTTGCTAAAGTTGCTCTAAGTGGGAAGGGTATGCCCAGGCGTGGGTCCCTTGCTCACTGTGTCACTGCATTCAAGCTAGTGTGGCTGATGAAGAGTGATACCTGGAAACCGGACCCAGGATGCTTGTTTCCGGTCCAGGGAGGACCTGGTCTGTCAGTTTGGGCTGGACTGTTCCCATGAGGAACAGGTTCAAGACTGATTTGCATATGGCTGGGTCCGCGCTGGGGTGGCATGGTGAGCAAAAGAATGATGGATTAAACCCAGATCTGTGACTGGGGGTGAGTGTTTGCATTGTCAGCACTCCGTCCATCACCCTTTTGGTTGCTAAAGTTGTCCTAAGTGGGAAGGGTATGCCCAGACGTTGGCCTCTTGCTCACTGTGCCATTGGGATCAAGCTAGCCTGGCTGATGAAGGGTGATAATCTGAACCCGGTCCCAAGATGCTTGTTTCTGGTCCAGGGAGGACTTGGTCTATCAGTTCGGCTGGACTGTTCCCATGAGGAACAGGGTCAAGACTGATTTGCATATGGCTGGGTCCAAGCTGGGGTGGCATGGTGAGCAAAACAACGATGGATTAAACTCAGATCAGTGGCTGGGGGTGAGTGTTTGCATTTTTAGCACTCCGTCCATCATCCTTTTGTGTTGCTAAAGTTGCCCTAAGTTGGAAGGGTATGCCCAGACGTGGGTCCCTTGCTCAAGGTGCCACTGGATGCAAGCTAGCCTGGCTGATGAAGGGTGATACCCTGAAACTGGTCATAGGATGCTTGTTTCTGGTCCAGGGAGGACCTGGTATGTCTGTTCGGGCATGACTGTTCCATGAGGAACAGGGTCAAGTCTGATATGCGTATGGCTGGGTCAAAAGTGGGTGGCATGCTGAGCCAAAGAACAATGGATTAAACCCAGATCTGGTACTGGGGGTGAGTGTTTGCATTGTCAGCACTCTGTCAATCATCCTTTTGTGTTGCTAAAGTTACCCTAAGTGGGAAGGGTATGCCCGAACGTGGGTCCCTTGCTCACCGTGCCATTGGATTCAAGCTAGCCTGGTTGATGAAGGGTGATACCTGAAACTGGTCCCAGGATGCTTGTTTCCGGTCCAGGGAGGACCTGGTCTGTCAGCTTGGGCTGGACTGTTCTCATGAGGACAGGGTCAAGACTGATTTGCATATGGCTGGGTCGAAAGTGGGGTGGAATGGTGTGCAAAAAAATGATGGATTAAACGTAGATCTGTGACTGGGGGTGAGTTTTTGCATTGTAAGCACACTGTCCATCATCCTTTTGTGTTGCTAAAGTTGCCCTAAGTGGGAAGGGTATGGCCAGACGTGGGTCCCTTGCTCACTGTGTCACTGCATTCAAGCTAGTGTGGCTGATGAAGGGTGATATCTGGAAACCGGACCCAGGATGCTTGTTTCCGGTCCAGGGAGGACCTTGTCTGTCAGTTCGGGCTGGACTGTTCCCATGAGGAACAGGGTCAAGACTGATTTGATTGTGGCTGGGTCCAACCTGGGGTGGCATGGTGAGAAAAAGAATGATGGATTAAACCCAGATCTGTGACTGGGGGTGAGTGTTTGCATTGTCAGCACTCCGTACATCATCCTTTTGGTTGCTAAAGTTGCCCTAAGTGGGAAGGGTATGCCGAGACGTTGGCCTCTTGCTCACTGTGCCACTGGTATCAAGCTAGCCTGGCTGATGAAGGGTGATAATCTTTACCCGGTCCCAAGATGCTTGTTTCTGGTCCAGGGAGGACCTGGTCTATCAGTTCGGCTGGACTGTTCCCATGAGGAACAGGGTCAAGAGTGATTTGCATATGGCTGGGTCAAAACTGGGGTGGCATATGAGCAAAAGAACGATTGTTTAAACCCAGATCTGTGACGCGGGGTGAGTGCTTGCATTGTTAGCACTCCGTCCATAATCCTTTTGTGTTGCTAAAGTTGCCCTAAGTGGGAAGGGTATGCCTAGACGTGAGTCTCTTGCTCATTGAGCCACTGGATTCAAACTAGCCTGGCTGATGAAGGGTGATACCCTGAAACCGGTCCGAGGATGCTTGTTTCCGGTTCACGGAGAACCTGGTCTGTCAGTTCGGGCTGGACTGTTCCCATGAGGAACATGTTCAAGACTGATTTGCATATGGTTGGGTCCAAACTGGGGTGGCATGGTAGTGCAAAAGAACGATGGATTAAACCTAGATCTCTGACTGGGGGTGAGTGTTTGCATTGTCAGCACTCCCTCCAGCATCCTTTTGTGTTGCTAAAGTTGCCCTAAGTGGGAAGGGTATGCCAAGAGGTGGGTCCCTTGCTCACTCTGCCACTGGATTCAAGCTATCCTGGCTGATGAAGGGTGATACCCTGAAACCGGTCTCAGGATGCTTGTTTCTGGTCCAGGGAGAACCTGGTCTGTCGGGCTGGACTGTTCCCATGAGGAACATGTTTAAGACTGATTTGCATATGGCTGGGTCCAAACTGGGGTGGCATGTTGAGCAAAAGAACAATGGATTAAACCTAGATCTCTGACTGAGGGTGAGTGTTTGCATTGTCAGCACTCCCTCCAGCATCCTTTTGTGTTGCTAAAGTTGCCCTAAGTGGGAAGGGTATGCCAAGAGGTGGGTCCCTTGCTCACTGTGCCACTGGATTCAAGCTAGCCTGGCTGAGGAAGGGTGATACCCTAAAACCGGTCTCAGGATGCTTGTTTCTGGTCCAGGGAGAACCTGGTCTGTCAGTTCGGGCTGGACTGTTCCCATGGGGAACAGGGTCAAGACTGATTTGCATATGGCTGGGTCCAAACTGGGGTGGCATGGTGAGCAAAAGAACAATGGATTAAACCCAGATCTGTGACTGGGGTGAGTGTTTGCATTGTCAGCACTCTGTCCATCATCCTTTTGTGTTGCTAATTTTGCCATAAGTGGGAAGGGTATGCCCAGGCATGTATCCCTTTGTCACTGTGCCACTGGATTCAAGCTAGCCTGGCTGATGAAGGGTGATACCCTGATACCGGTTCCAGAATGTTTGGTTTTGGTCCAAGGAGAACCTGGTCTGTCAATTAGGGTTGGTCAGTTCCCATGAGGAACAGGGTCAAGATTGATTTGCACATGGCTGGGTCCAAACTGGTGTGGCATGGTGAGCAAAAGAATCATGTATTAAATCCAGATCTGTGACTGAGGGTGAGTTTTTGCATTGTCAGCAATCCGTCCATCATCCTTTTATGTTGCTAAAGTTGCCCTAAGTGGGAAGGGTATGCCCAGACGTGGGTCCCTTGATCTCTGAGCCGCTGCATTCAAGCTAGGTTGGCTGATTAATGGTTATACCCTGAAACCGATCCCAGTATGCATGTTTCCGGTCGAGGGAGAAGCTGGTCTGTCAGTTTGGGCTGCACTGTTCCCATGAGGAACAGGGTCAAGACTGACTTGCATATGGCTGGGTCCAAACTGGGGTGGCATGGTGAGCAAAAGAACGATGGATTAAACCCAGATCTCTGACTGAGGGTGAGTGTTTGTGTGGAATCACGTTCTCCTGGATCCATTTGGACCTAGTAGACCCTGTGATACACAATGAAAATACAGGCCTGTTTCTGTTGAACACATTACAATGTTGAATTAAGAAGGCCTTGAAGAAATCTCTATTGTGCTTGAAACGCATTATGTTGCATGGCTTGCTAAACTGACGGCCATCACAAGACACCACCGCATGCTAGCTTGCGAAATCCTCACTGCTAAAAGTACTAATGTATGCACTTATGGTTCCTCTTTCTCTACATATAGATGTATCACAAGACATTTGATTCAGAGGACATTGTGCAAGCTTCCTGTCCATGATTCTAACCCTTATATGGAGCATCACAACATTATCAAGAACTAATGAAATGTATTAATGTGTCTGCGGTTTAATGCTATAAAAGATCATGCATTACTTCTTTGGGCAGACTGTTCGAGCTGGATTTTGCCCGCTCACTCTCCGTGTACACATATTTCTTATTGTGTCTTATTAGTTCTTATTAAAAGTAATCTAAAGAAGAGCAGCTGGTCTCGGTTTGTTACCTGAATTGTCTGGATCTGAAATACTCTAACTTGGCTTCAACATCTGGTGGAGGATTGCGATTGGATTTACGATTTCACAGGCTCAGCTCCTGCCTCTCTGCGGAGGGGTGCAACGGCGTTTTGGGCTGGTCGGGCCCCCTCCGGGGCAGGGTGTTGGTGCTGTCGTGAGTATCTTTCATTTCCTCGGTCCCGTCTGTTCATGTTTTGAGTTTTTTGTTTCCCTCTTCTTCTCTCTCTCTCCCTCTGTTCGCAGAGGGTGTTGTATAGGGGGGAGGTGGTGGGGTGATTTACGTTTGCACTTCTAAATGGAGTTGTGGATAGTTGTACTATATGCTATTCCTATTAGCCTGCTGTTCTTTCTTGTTATGTTTGTTCTTTGTTTACGGTGGCATGCGGATGTTCCTGTCCCCATTATTCCAGACTCTTCCAGAGTACCTCATTCAGACATTCAGATGATGGCCTTCAGATGGCCGCGTGCTGGAGTTTTGTGTTGATATTATCGTTTATGCCTTATTGCGCCATTTCCTTCCCTCTTTTGTTCTCATTGCTAAGGAATTCATGGTTCAGTAGTTACTGTAAATATTAGCCAAGGGTTTCTGTTTATCCAGAGACGCTACATGTGTGAGACTGTTAGTGGTATGGTCTCGGTACACAGCGGGAGGCGCTGTGTGGCCACAGCTCCCAACCGGAAAGGGTTTGGGCAGCATTTCCCAGCCGGAGGGGCTGGGGAGGAATACTCTGGCCACAGGGGGTGGTGATTGTCCACCCCAGCAGGAAGGGCAGGTTGTGCCCGGTGATTTATCGAGTGGTAGGTGTCCACTCCAGTGGAGCAGGCAAGGCAGGCAGTGCCGTGTTCTCGCATATTTATTTATTTATTTTCTCTCTCTCTCTGCGCTGATAGCGTTGCGGTGTTGTGCTCTGTGGGGGCGTCGTATTGAATTTTTCCTTCCTTCTTTCTTCTCTTTCTCTCTCTCTCTCCTGCTGGTTAGATGGAGAGATAGACGGGGTGGTTGAATTATGTGTTAGGATAGTAGTGAGAATATAGTGAGGAAGGAGATGTGTATTAACTGACTGACTCAAGATGCGATTGTACCAGAACTCAGGAGCATTACGCCCGCCAGTACCATTACAGTGACTGATTACTACGACTGACAGGGTCTGCCTGTGCACCACACTCTACTGTCACCACGCACCAGCACAAAGGGTGGGAGGCATGACCATCACGTAGGGCAAGTACCTGTTTTTGTTATATTGTTATCGTATTGTCCTATATGTGATTGAGTGCACTGTTCACCATTATTGCATTACCTGTGTGTCACCCGCCACGGATCTGGTCTGGGTTCTAATCCCATACAGCCACACCCTGTCTCAGGGCAGGAAAGCAAGGGTGTGGGATCTTTGCCTTTCTCTCTTGACTTTCCTGTCATCTTTTATTCGCTAAAAGGACGCCAGTGTACGCCGTCACCAGCACCTTGGCACTGTTTTTTTTCATTCCAAACTTGTGCATGCTTGCGGTGAACAAGGCTGCGTGTACTGTTGTGTGATTGTAGAAAAACTCTCCGCTTCACTAATAACAAATGCAGTTGGCAGTGCTGATTTGAGTGCGGGTTTTCCTCATGTGTCATTTGATATGAGCGGCAGAAATAGCCGACTCCCTGGTGTTTCCTGGTGTGACTGTACTGTTTACGTGAAGTGGTAAGGGAAAGCAGTGACCTTTTATTTAGCTATGGGGAACCCCTGTAGCAAGGAACATTTTGACACACACCAAATCACACCCCCTAGGGATAGTCCTGCCTACCAAGTAGCCATTAAGCAAGGACTACATGCATTAATGTTTCTTGACAAATGGCACAGGCTGACGGCAAGGCGACCGACTTACAGTTTCCAAGTAATGGCACATATGACATGAACAAGTTGTCATACTTGAGACAAATGCTGATTGTAAGGGGACGTAAGACTCGTAACCTGGAATGGGACTCTTTCTATTCCTGGGACTATTGCCTACGAGACCTCCGACATACAAACGACATAAAAGCTAAAGTGTGCAAGGAATTGGTGGTGTTGAAAGACGGATTTTATTGTGAAAGACAGAGAAATGAGAAGAGGTAGGAGTGGAGGGATAAAATGCTCGATATGGTAGGAACATTCCCATGTCTTCCTGTGGTAGGTGCACCATTACAGGAACACAGTATGCAGGGAACAACAAAGGAAGAGACTGAGGACGCACTCATAGAAGACATACTGATGGGGAGGTTAGGTAATGAGAACAAAACAGTGAGTTCGCAGAAAAAAGTGCACGTTGAGCACTTAGCGACAGGTATAGAGCCTCCTGAGCTATCTCTGGCTCAGAAAACTGCAGCCTGTGAGCTCGCACATGGTTTAATAAAAGAGGAACTAACAAAAATGAACCTTGACCGATTGAAAGACTTTCAAATGCTGCAGGAAGTCAGAGAGGAAGTGGCCCACATTGCTCAGAAAACGAACAAGGAAAGTGACAGTTTGTTGGCGCAGGCTACAAAGAAAGGAAATGGACCAAAATTGTTGAATACACATTGGAAACAGCAGTTCCAAGACGTGTCCAGGGACAGTAGTGAAGGGATAAAGGGATTGCATGAGCTAATATGGGAGATATGTATTTTCACACACCACACGAAGCATAACATTGATATTTTGACAAGGTTTTTAGACAGAAGTCTATTTGAAAGGAGGAACAGCCTCACCGCAACACAAATGAAAGGAAATTCACCATACGGTACACCGAGTGCTTCTCCCAGCACACTAAGGAAGACTAAGGCCCATATTTATACTTTTTGACGCACAACTGTGCCAACGCAGTTGTGCGTCAAAAATTATACAGCCGGCTAACGCCATTCCAAAGCGCCATCCGGGTGCCTTATTTATTGAATGACGTTAGCCGGCGCTGCGGCCTGGTGTGCGTAAAAAAAATTACTCACACCAGGCAGCGCCGGCGTAGGGGAAAATGGAGGTTGGGCGTCAAAAAATGGGGCAAGTCAGGTCTGAGGCAAAATTCAGACCTCAACTCGATTTGCGCCATTTTTTTTTACGCCCAACCTCCATTGACATGATTCCTGTCTTAGCAAAGACAGGAGTCATACCCCCTTGCCCAATGGCCATGCCCAGGGGACTTATGTCCCCTGGGCATGGTCATTGGGCATAGTGGCATGTAGGGGGGCCCAAATCTGGCCCCCCTATGCCACAAACAAAAACGAAAAAAATACTTACCCCAACTTACCTCAACTTCCCTGGGATGGGTCCCTCCATCCTTGGGTGTCCTCCTGGGGTGGGCAAGGGTGGCAGGGGGTGTCCCTGGGGGCATGGGAGGGCACCTCTGGGCTCCTTCTGAGCCCACAGGTCCCTTAACGCCTGCCCTGACCCAGGCGTTAAAAAACGGCGCCCATCAGGCTGGGCGCCGTTTTTTAAGGCCTGCCCCCTCCTGTGCGTCAAAATGACGTCAGAGTATAAATATGGGGCACAGGCCTTAAAGTCATTTTTTGGAAGGGAACGCCTACCTTGCATATAATTAACGCAAGGCTGGTTCCCCCTTCCAAAAAATTACGCACATGGTGGAACTTTGACACCCGCGGGGTCGGACGTCAAAGTATAAGTATGGGGCAGGGTTTGCGCCGATTGTGCGTCAAAAATTTTGACGCACATTCGGCGCAAACAGAGTATAAATATGCCCCTAAGTTCCTGAAATCAGACAGAAAAAATTGTCGTGCCATACTCACAGATCTCATTGATAAAAGACAGACACTTGGGGAAGTAGAAAGAGATAACAATAGGGAATACAGAGAGGAACTTCTAGCCATGGCGCGATCAGAACTGATGGCCCTAGGCCCTGAGATACACCAGATATATGCTCACTACACTAACAGCACAAGTCCCCTGCCAACAGAATACAGTTGGGACACTTCTCAAATGAGATTCACAGATGCAGACGTGCCATCCTGGAGTAACGACAAATTGTCTGAAAAACTGGAATACGCTATATTAAAATTACAGAAATGGAAAGAATTGAAAGAAGGGTTAAAAGCAGCTCAGGTCCTGCAGAGCCTAGAGAAAAATAAGGAAGGGACAGAACAGGTACAGACAAAGATGATGCCTCTGAGAGAGGTACCTTCGTCCTCCTTAGGGGAGGATGGCCATACCCCAACATATGTCTATGTACCTTGGCATAGAGCTGACCTGTTTTCCTTCACCAAAGACTTCCCAAAATTACGCGATGAGCCACACAAATGGTACACAGAATTGAATAGAATAGTGGCAATGGGAGAAATGTTGTGGAAGGATTTGAACATGTTATTCAGTATAATAATACCACGAGATTTATGGGAGGATTGTAAGAAGGAGGTAGGATGGCCGGCAGAGGAACCAGTGAGGGGAAAAGGGGGGCACCGGGACAAGAGGTAGAGACAGCAAGAGACAAGGTGATGAAATGCATACGAGAAAAAGTACCAGAGGAAAAGGTTGATTGGTCTAAAATAATACATACAAAACAGGAGAATGAAAGTGTGACAAGTTACTATGACCGCCTTCTACAGGTCTACCAGCAGAGTGGTGGAATGAGGAACCCACTGGGTGAGGCGATGCCTGCGTTTGTGACCAACTTTGTATATGGATTACAGCAGCCTATTCAAACTCATTTACAAACGTCTTTTGTGTGTTGGCAACAAGAACCCATTGACAAAGTGTTAACAGCAGCCAGGTATTGCGCAGACTATCAAACAAATATCCAAAGGGCAGATGATGAGAAATTGAAAAAGGATAAGGTGAAATTAATGGTGGCACAAGAACGATTTTACAATAATAATCAAAGCAGGGGTAGGGGAAGGGGCAGGGGCAGAGGACAGGGTGAACGGGTACCTTTCACGCCCCCGCCAGGTACCACCTGTTTCCACTGTAACCAACAGGGACACTGGAAGGCAGATTGCCCTTTTTTAGCCAGGGGACAAAGAGGTAGAGGTCAGCAGAGACAACAACAGGGCAGTATACAATACGGGACTCAACAGTTACTACCCCCACCTTATACTAACAATGCATTTGATGCTGCCACTGTAAATGACCCGGCTTGTGCGCGGTGGGGTACATATCAAGACATACCACAGGCACCTCAGGGGGGACATGGGTTTCCATACCCACCTCCTGTGGAGACACATTTCTCAGGCCCAGTACTGTCGGTTGATCAAGAAGGTCCATATGTAGATGGAACAGTGCTAAGCAGAACTGTGCCCTTTTTAGTTGATGTCAATGCTAAAGGCCTCTGATGTACCCAACGCACCATTATCAGCAACTCAAATAACAGCCGTAGGTTTGACAGGACAACCTATGAGTGAATACTTAACACAACCATTGAAATTCAAAGTAGGCCCTATTACTGTAAATCACCAATTTATGTTTGGGAGACACTGTCCAGTAAATTTGCTAGGAAGGGATCTCCTATGTAAGTTACAGTGCACCATCAGCTGCTCACCTGAAGGGATCTTTCTGGAAAGCAAGGAGAATGGGATAGCATTGCAGGCTTTCATGGGATGTGACTCCAGAAGCAAGGGTTAAGAACAAAGTCTCCCACAAGAATTACAAGACTCGGTCCCTAGTGAAGTGTGGGCAAAGGGGCCAAATGATGTGGGAAGAACATTAGATTGCCCCCCAGTGCAAGTGACACTGCGCCCTGGAGCCCGTCTACCACAGGTGCCACAATACAAAATAGCAAAAGAGGGAGAGGAGGGGATAGCTCCAGTAATAGAAGAGCTTTTAAAGAAGGGGATACTGCAGGAGGTACGACACAGCCCATGCAACACTCCTATTCTCCCCGTGAAAAAGGCAGCGAAAGGACCAGATGGGTCCCCGGTATACCGATTTACTCAAGATCTTAGGGAACTGAACAAGGCAGTTATACCATCATTCCCTGTGGTTCCCAACCCAGCCACCATCATATCAAACATTCTGTCAACACCAGGACAGTGCGCGCTCTATGGGCATCTAGAATGCAAAAAACCAACACTCTCAAGATAATGTAATTTATGCATTGTGATGATATGTTATTGTTTAACCTTTTGCATTGCAGAATTCCATCCAAAAGATTCATTTTTAAGGTGCTTATAAATACTGTACATTTGCAATGTATTGCTGCAGACATTCATAGTGTGTTAGGGTGTGGTCCCTTTCCAGGGCCTTCTAGAGACTTTCCCTGCAACATGCCTGGGCGTGGTTCTACGCTGGGCCAAGATTCTATAAAAGAGAGTCAGCCCAACTTCCAGTGCTCACTATTCAGAGGTCCCGGTGCAGAGCAGCAGCTTCTTCCTGAGCTCCTGTCCCGGCGGCCTATTTGGATTTTCCAGTCTTCTGCACTCATCTCTCATTGGTGATCACTGTTTCCAGGCGGTAAGACGGTGTTTGGACATTTTCCAACACCGTAATTGAAACTTTTCATATTCTTGATTTTAATTCTTAAATGAATAACAGATTACTTGTGCGCTGCCATTTTTTGACATTTGTATGGTGGTTTGCAAATAGAGAGGACGAGCAATTTATTCCATAAAGATTTGACTTCGTTATTACATTGTTGTTCATTGCGCGCTGATATTTCTTGACATTTACATGATGTTTTACGAGTTGGCAAGATGTGCAAGTCATTTCATGAGCATTTAATTGTGTTGTTCATTGCGCGCTACCTTTTCTTGACATTTACATGGTGGCTCACTTCTCGTGTGTAATTCATGCTGTTCATTGTGCGCTACCATTTTCTGGAATTTACATGGTGGCATTCGAATCGGCAACACGCACAATTCTTTCCTTGAGTGTTTTTTCATGTTATTCATTCTGCGCTACCATTTTTTGGCATTTGCATGGTGGCATTTGAATCGACAAGACGCGCAATTTTTTTCCTGAGTGCTTTTCATGTTGTTCATTGTGCGCTACCATTTCTTGGCATTTGTATGGTGGCATTTGAATCGGCAAGACGCGCAATTCTTTCCTCGTGTATAAATAATGTAAGTTACTGTGCGCTACCATTCTAAGACATTTTCTTGGTAGCATTTCAAGTTGACAAGTTGCGGGATTTATTCCTTGAATCTACGTTGTGTGATTTCATGGTGCACAATCCTTTACGGTGTTTAATACTCATATAAAAATCTGCAATGTGCCCAATTCACTTTCCAATGTTTTTTCTGAGAGGAACACAACAATACCAGAGTTCTAGATGTAATGCTGTGTGTTCCTGATATGTATTTTTAAAAGGAGATTCATATGGTTGTTTAGAAATTGCTCAGAGTGTTTCCTGATTCTCATGCTAAAGAAAGTACTTGAATCTGAAAGTCCTATTTAACTTTTCCTGTTTCCTCCTCAGGTATTCGGTCATCTAAAACCTAGTCAGTTTTAGGACTATTCTAGGGTTGTTCATGTTTTTTCGGAAAAGACGAAGCTTAGAGTTGTAGCATGGTACTGATTTCATGAGATGTAATTTTGATGTTGTGTTTTAACCTTTTGCTTCCTACAGGTCTCCTTCCCAGCTGTTCCCGTCCTAATCCCCTTTTCCCCACTTGGACTCTCTTAGACTCTGTGATAAATCTAATCAGAGTATTGGAGCTGTCTTGTGGTGGAAGTGTTGGGAACGTGCACAGACCCCGAGGATCTGGTGACTCTGACAGAATAGTGAGTCATATCTGTCTGGAGATGCAGCTACATGGGCTATTCCTCTTGTGCGTAAAAATAGTCCCTTGTTGTACAACTGGAAAAATTTTGTTCGTGAATTTGAGAGAGTTTTCAATCGTAGAACTGTAACACAGTCAGCAGATCGTGAATTATTAGACTTACGCCAAGGGAATCAGGACTTAGGGGGTGATTCCGACCCTGGCGGTAAAAACCGCCAGGGCCGGGGTCCGCAGGAGCACCGCCAACAGG
Organism: Pleurodeles waltl; assembly: GCF_031143425.1. Lineage (NCBI taxonomy): Eukaryota > Metazoa > Chordata > Amphibia > Caudata > Salamandridae > Pleurodeles > Pleurodeles waltl. The sequence goes on along the minus strand of NC_090440.1, from coordinate 1,083,675,563 downwards.
CTGGCGGTGCTCCTTGTACCGCCGCGGCCAGAAACGGAAAGTCAGCGGTGTACCGCCGACTTTCCGCTGCCCAGGGGAATCCTGCGCCGCCAAGGGGATTTCGACCCCCATACCGCCATCCTGTTCCTGGCGGTTTCGGGCGCCAGGAACAGGATGGCGGTATGGGGTATCGTGGGGCCCCTGGGGGCCCCTGCAGTGCCCATGCCAATGGCATGGGCACTGCAGGGGCCCCCATAAGAGGGCCCCACTTAGAATTTCAGTGTCTGCTTAGCAGACACTGAAATTCGCGACGGGTGCTACTGCACCCGTCGCACCCCTTCCACTCCGCCTGCTCCATTCGGAGCCGGCTTCCTCGTGGAAGGGTGTTTCCCGCTGGGCTGGCGGGCGGCCTTTTGGCGGTCGCCCGCCAGCCCAGCGGGAAACCCAGAATGACCGCTGCGGTCTTTTGACCGCGGTACGGTCTTCTGGCGGTTCCCGCTTGGCGGGCGGCCCGCCGCCCGCCAAGCTTGGAATGACCCCCTTAGTGTCATATTTAGCCAATTTTAATCAGCTGGTCGCTGAGACATCCTGGCCTGAAGAAAAACAAGCGGCCTTGTTTTACAGGGGACTCAATGAGGAGCAAAAAGACATCTTAGCGCAAATCGACCCACAACCTGCAAACTGTCAAGATTTAATAAACCTTGTCTTGAGGCTTGATCATCGTTTAAATGAACGAAAAGGAACGCGTAAAAAGACTGAAAATCATTCTTGGCATGCTCATGATAACAAAGACTCAAGAACTCCGAGAGAAAGAATGCCGGAACTGATGGAAATTGGAACCATCAGGAGACCTTTGACCAAAGATGAAAAGGACCTACGCAGAAAAAATGGGAAATGTCTCTATTGTGGGCGGAAAGGTCATTTCGCCAAAGATTGTCCAATCAAAACAAAGAGCAAGCGAGGCCCAGTTCAGAAAGTTCCAACCAATGCATCAGTCGAGTCGGAAAATCTAAAGCACCCAAGTTGCAGAGAAGGGTTGCTCTTTGGTGTCACCGTGGATCCTTAACAATCCAAACATCTAAAATTGGGAATAAGAGTTCAGGTCAAGAAAAAGACCTATTTCAAGAAGGCTCTAGTCGACTCTGGGGCTACAGGAAACTTTGTTGATGCCCAATTGGTTTGTGCATGGGGGATCCCATGTATTGAAAAGAAGACCCCAGAAACCATCCAGGCAGTTGATGGAAAACTCTTGACTGGAGGTCCAATAACTCTTCAGACTGCCCCCTTGACAATAATTTGTGAAGGTAAAAATCAAAGAAAGAAACATAAAGAGGAACTCATCCTTGACGTGATCCATGCTCCCCAGTATGGGATCATCTTTGGCTTGCCATGGTTAACTCATCACAATCCAGAGATTAATTGGGCAGAACGAAAGATCGTGTTCTCATCAGTGCTATGTAAAGAACATTGTCTCCAAAGGACTCAAGAATCGGAAGTTCGCCATTCTTACATAGCTACCGCCGCAGAGAAAGAAGTTCAGTTGCTCAAACAGTATTCGTCTTAAGCAGATGTATTTGATGAGAAGGAAGCAGAGAACTTACCTCCTCATAGATCTTATGACTGTCAAATTGATCTAGTCCCAGGGGTGATACTTCCCAACTGTCGTGTGTATGCCCTGTCAGAACATGAAAATCAACATTTACGAAAATACTTGGATCAATTCTTAGAGAATGGTTTCATCCGCCCCTCTAAGTCTCCCACAGCTTCTCCTTTGTTTTTTGTTCCAAAAGCGAACAGAGAGCTTCGAACTTGTATCGACTATAGGGGCTTGAATAAAATCAACATCAAGAACAAATATCCTTTGCCTCTAATTCCGGTCTTACTGGAACAAGTAAAGAAAGCAAAAATCTACACAAAGCTTGATCTTCGAGGTGCTTACCATTTGGTCAGAATGAGAGAGGGTGACGAATGGAAAACGGCATTCAAAACAAGATATGGCCTTTTTGAATACACCGTCATGCCTTTTGGTCTGTGCAATGCTCCAGCAGCATTTCAGTTTTTCTTAAATGACGTTCTTAGAGAGTACCTCGATATCTTTACCAGAGTTTACATTGATGACATTTTGATCTACTCAGACAATGAGAATGAACATGTTCAACATGTCAAGAAAATTTTGGCAGCCCTTCGTAAACACCATTTATATTGCAAGCTAACCAAGTGTGAGTTTCATGTTACCACAGTTTGCTAACGCAGTTTTGCGCCAAAAAAATTAGCGCCGGCTAACGCCATTCTGAGGCGCCATGCGGGCGCCGTATTTATTGAATGGCGTGCGTGAAAAAAAACGACGTACACCAGGCAGCGCCGGCGTAGGGAAAAATGGCGTTTGGGCGTCCCAAAATGGGGCAAGTCAGGCTGAGGCAAAAAAATCGTCTTAACCCGATTTGAGCCATTTTTTTGGGGCGCCCAGACGCCATTAACATGACTCCTGTCACAAATCAGGCCCCCCTATGCCACAAATTTTTTTTTTTTTAAATACTTACCACAACTTACCTTTTCTTCCCTGGGATGGGTCCCTCCATCTTTAGGTGTCCTCCTGGGGTGGGCAAGGGTGGCAGGGGGTGTACCTGGGGGCAGGGGAGGGCACCTCTGGGCTCATTCTGAGCCCACAGGTCCCTTAACGCCTGCCCTGACCCAGGCGTTAAAAAGAGGCGCAAATGCGGGGTTTTTTGCCCCGCCCACTCCCGGGCGTCATTTTTGCCCGGGAGTATAAATACCACGCACATGCCTGGGAGTCATTTTTTAAGACGGGAACGCCTACCTTGCATCTCATTAACGCAAGGAAGGTGTTCACGCCAAAAAATGACGCTAACTCCATGAACTTTGGCGCTAGACGCATCTAACGCCAAAGTATAAATATGGAGTTAGTTTTGCGTTGAATTTGCGTAGAAAAAAATGACGCAAATTCGGCGCAAACGGAGTATAAATATGCCCCAAAGTACCTTTATTTTTAGTATATCTGTGTATTGTGTTTTCTTATGATATTGTGCATATGACACTAGTGGTACTGTAGGAGCTTCACTCGTCTCCTAGTTCAGCCTAAGCTGCTCTGCTAAGCTACCATTATCTATCAGCCTAAGCTGCTAGACACCCTATACACTAATAAGGGATACCTGGGCCTGGTGCAAGGTGTAAGTACCCCTTGGTACTCACTACAAGCCAGTCCAGCCTCCTACATTGGTTGTGCAGTGGTGGGATAAGTGCTTTGTAACTGCTTACCACTTTTGTCATTGTACTTTTCATAAGAGAAAAATATACAAAACAAGTTCAGTGTATGTACACCTAACCAAAAAGTTATGCATTTCTTTTCTCACTTCTTTTCTAAAGTGCTGAAAAGTACCTCTAACTTTCTAAGAAGTTCTTAAAAAGTTTTAAAAGTTTTTTTCTGTCTTTCCAAAAGTTCTGAAAAACTTTTTTCTCACTTTTTCTATCACTTAAACACTTTCTAAAATGTCTGGCACAGGCCAAACTGTTGATCTGTCCAAACTTGCTTATGATAACCTTAGCTGGAAAGATGCAAGGAGTCTCTGCATAGAAAGAGGTTTAAGTGTAAGGAAGAATCCCTCTAGAGAACTGTTGGTAAATGTGCTTGTTGAACAGGATAAGGCCAGAGCTGGCACTCCTGTGGAAATGTTAGCTGATGGTTCCCACTCTGATTCTGGGGCACCCCTAGCAAAAGAGGTGGGAGGGAAACTTCCAAGCCTGCCCCCTAGCAAGCCACCTAGCATAGCTGGGACTGATGTAGAGTCACACCAAACTGATAGTGTTGTCTCACATCACAGTAAGAGTATCCCTTCTCATCATAGTAGAAGTGCTGTTTCTGTTAGTCAAGCTATTAGGGTGCCATCTGTTAGGGCCAGGTCTCCTTCTGTCCTATCTCAGCATACTTCTGTCTCTAGACATGCCTCACCCACCGACCCTGATGACAGAGTGTTAGAAAGGGAGCTCAATAGATTGAGAGTGGAACAAACCAGCCTGAAGCTCAAGAAGCAACAGCTGGATTTGGATAGGCAGTCCTTAGAGGTGGAAAGGAAAATACAGAAATTGGGTTTAGAAACCCATGGTGGCAGCAGCAGTATTCCCCATAGTCATCCTGCAAAAGAGCATGATTCCAGGAATCTGCAGAAGATAGTTCCCCCTTATAAGGAGGGGGATGACATTAACAAGTGGTTTGCTGCACTTGAGAGGGTCTGTGTTGTACAGGATGTCCCTCAAAGGCAGTGGGCTGCTATCCTATGGCTATCATTTAGTGGAAATGGTAGGGATAGGCTCCTTACTGTGAAAGAAAGTGATGCCAATAATTTTGCAGTTCTTAAGAATGCACTCCTAGATGGTTATGGCTTAACCACTGAACAGTACAGGATGAAGTTCAGAGAAACCAAAAAGGAGTCTTCACAAGACTGGGTAGACTTTGTTGACCATTCAGTGAAGGCCTTGGAGGGGTGGTTACATGGCAGTAAAGTTACTGATTATGAAAGCCTGTATAACTTAATCCTGAGAGAGCATATACTTAATAACTGTGTGTCTGATTTGTTGCACCAGTACCTGGTGGACTCTGATCCGACCTCTCCCCAAGAATTGGGAAAGAAGGCAGACAAATGGGTCAGAACAAGGGTGAACAGAAAAGTTCATACAGGGGGTGACAAAGATGGCAACAAGAAGAAGGATGGTAAGTCTTCTGACAAGGGTGGGGACAAATCTAAAAATGAGTCTTCATCAGGCCCACAAAAACACTCTGGTGGGGGTGGTGGGTCCAAATCCTCTTCAAATCAAAACAAAGAAAATAAACCATTGTGCTATTTATGTAAAATAAAAGGCCATTGGACAACAGATCCCAGTTGTCCAAAGAAAAGCACCAAGCCTCCTACCACTACAACCCCTACTGCTACACCTAGTGTCCCTACTAATAGCAGTGGTTGTGGGAGCAAACCTACTAATAGCCAATCCAAGCGAGTAGCTGGGCTCACTTTTGGTAACTTAATTGGGGTTGGTCAGGTTAGGGAGACCACAGAGGCTGTATTAGTCTCTGAGGGGGCTATTGATTTAGCCACCTTAGTTGCTTGTCCCCTTAACATGGATAAGTACAAGCAACTACCCCTAATAAATGGTGTTGAGGTTCAGGCCTACAGGGACACTGGTGCCAGTGTCACAATGGTAATAGAGAAACTTGTCCACCCTGAACAACACCTACTTGGTCACCAGTACCAAGTAACCGATGCTCACAACAACACACTTAGCCACCCCATGGCTGTTGTAAATCTCAACTGGGGGGGGTTACTGGTCCAAAGAAAGTTCTGGTTGCCTCAGATTTACCTGTAGACTGTCTACTTGGAAATGATTTAGAGACATCAGCTTGGTCAGATGTGGAGTTGGAGGCCCATGCAGCAATGCTGGGCATCCCAGGGCATATTTCTGCTTTAACCAGGGCTCAGGCCAAAAAGCAAAAAGGACAGGGTGACTTGGATCCTGGAAGAATGGACCAAGTGCTCCCTAAAGCTAGGGCTAGTAGAAGTAAAGCACTACCTACTATCCCTCCCTCTACAGTCGATTCTTCTTCTGAGGAAGAAGAATTTCCACCCTGTGCAGAACCTACACCAGAGGAGCTGGAAGCAGACACTGCTGAGCTTTTGGGTGAAGGGGGGCCTGCCAGGGAGGAGTTGAGTGTGGCACAGGAGACCTGTCCCACACTAGAGGGTCTAAGGCAGCAAGCTGTCAAACAAGCTAATGGGGATGTCAGTGACTCTCACAGAGTTTACTGGGAGGACAATCTTCTGTACACTGAAGCAAGGGATCCAAAACCTGGAGCTGCCAGGAGATTGGTGATTCCTCAGGAGTACAGAAAGTTCCTCCTAACTCTAGCCCACGACATTCCCTTAGCTGGACATTTGGGGCAAATGAAAACTTGGGACAGGCTTGTTCCCTTGTTTCATTGGCCTAGAATGTCAGAGGACACAAAGGAATTTTGTAAGTCCTGTGAAACCTGTCAAGCCAGTGGCAAGACAGGTGGCACTCCAAAGGCACACCTTATCCCACTACCTGTGGTTGGGGTTCCCTTTGAAAGGGTAGGGGTTGACATAGTTGGCCCCCTTGACCCTCCTACTGCTTCAGGCAATAGGTTTATCTTGGTGGTAGTGGACCATGCCACCAGATATCCTGAAGCAATTCCTCTAAGGACCACTACAGCTCCTGCAGTGGCAAAGGCCCTCCTGGGAATCTTTTCCAGGGTGGGCTTCCCAAAAGAGGTGGTATCAGACAGGGGAAGCAATTTCATGTCTGCTTACTTAAAGGCCATGTGGAAGGAGTGTGGTGTTACATAAAAGTTCACCACACCCTATCATCCACAAACAAATGGACTGGTGGAAAGATTTAACAAAACTCTCAAAGGCATGATTATGGGACTCCCTGAAAAACTCCGCAGGAGATGGGATATCCTTTTACCATGCCTCCTTTTTGCTTACAGGGTGGTACCCCACAAAGGAGTGGGCTTCAGCCCCTTTAAACTCCTATTTGGGCACCCTGTGAGAGGTCCTCTAACACTTGTTAAGGAGGGTTGGGAACAACCTTTAAAAGCTCCAAAGCAGGACATAGTGGACTATGTACTTGGCCTCAGATCAAGGATGGCTGAGTACATGAAAAAGGCCAGTAAAAACCTTCAGGCCAGCCAAGAGCTCCAAAAGCAATGGCATGACCAGAAGGCTGTTTTGGTTCAGTACCAACCAGGGCAGAAAGTGTGGGTCTTGGAGCCTGTGGCCCCAAGAGCACTCCAAGATAAATGGAGTGGACCCCACACAATTGTTGAGAAAAAGGGTGAAGTCACCTACTTAGTTGACTTAGGCACTGCCAGGAGTCCCCTTAGGGTGCTCCATGTCAATCGCCTGAAACCCTACTATGACAGGGCTGATCTCACCCTGCTCATGGCAACTGATTGGGGACAGGAAGAAGAGAGTGACCCTCTCCCTGATCTCTTCTCTTCCACAGAACAAGATGCTCTAGTGGAAGGTGTTGTACTAGCAGATTGTCTTACTGCTGAGCAGAAAGACCACTGCATAAATCTCCTGGGTCAGTTTTCTGAACTCTTTTCTACTGTGCTAGGCACCACTTCTTGGTGTGAGCACACTATAGATACTGGAGACAGCTTGCCTGTCAAAAGTAAGATCTATAGGCAGCCTGACCATGTCAGAGACTGCATAAAACAAGAAGAGCAGAAAATGCTTGAACTGGGAGTGGTTGAGCACTCTGAAAGTCCATGGGCCTCTCCTGTGGTACTTGTACCAAAACCTCATTCCAAGGATGGAAAGAAGGAAATGCGGTTTTGTGTAGACTATAGAGGTCTCAACCAAGAAACCAAAACTGATGCTCACCCTATACCCAGGGCAGATGAGCTCATAGATACACTGACATCTGCCAAGTATCTAAGCACTTTTGACTTGACTGCAGGGTATTGGCAGATCAAATTATCAGAAGATGCAAAAGCAAAAACTGCATTTTCAACCATTGGAGGCCATTACCAATTCACAGTAATGCCTTTTGGATTGAAAAATGCACCTGCCACTTTTCAAAGGTTGGTGAATACAGTCCTGCAAGGGCTGGAGGCTTTTAGTGCAGGATATCTGGACGATATAGCTGTCTTTAGCTCCAGTGGGATGATCACCTGGTCCACCTATGGAAAGTTTTGGAGGCCCTGCAAAAGGCAGGCCTCACTATCAAGGCTTCAAAGTGCCAGATAGGGCAGGGGAAGGTGGTTTATCTGGGACACCTGGTAGGTGGAGAACAGATTGCAACACTTCAGGGGAAAATCCAAACTATTATAGATTGGGTTCCCCCTACAACTCAGACCCAGGTGAGAGCCTTCTTAGGCCTCACTGGGTATTACAGGAGGTTCATAAAGAACTATGGCTCCATAGCAGCCCCTCTTAATGACCTCACTTCAAAGAAAATGCCTACAAAGGTATTGTGGACAGCTAGCTGTCAGAAAGCTTTTGAGGAGCTGAAGCAGGCCATGTGCTCTGCACCTGTCCTGAAAAGCCCCTGTTACGCCAAGAAATTCATTGTCCAAACTGATGCATCTGAATTAGGGGTAGGGGCAGTCCTTTCACAACTTAATTCTGAGGGCCAGGATCAACCTGTTGCTTTTATCAGCAGGAGGTTGACCCCTAGAGAAAAGCGGTGGTCTGCCATAGAGAGGGAGGCCTTTGCTGTGGTCTGGGCACTGAAGAAGTTGAGGCCATACCTGTTTGGCACTCACTTCATTGTTCAGACAGACCACAAACCTCTACTTTGGCTAAAACAAATGAAAGGTGAAAATCCTAAATTGTTGAGGTGGTCTATATCCCTACAGGGAATGGACTATACAGTGGAACATAGACCTGGGAGTACCCACTCCAATGCAGATGAACTCTCCAGATATTTCCACTTAGACAATGAAGACTCATCAGGTCATGGCTAGTCTTATTGTCCTTCGTTTGGGGGGGGTTGTGTAGGAAAGTACCATCTTGCCTGGCATGTTACCCCCATATTTCACTGTATATATGTTGTTTTAGTTGTATGTGTCACTGGGACCCTGCCAGCCAGGGCCCCAGTGCTCATAAGTGTGCCCTGTATGTGTTACCTGTGTTATGACTAACTGTCTCACTGAGGCTCTGCTAATCAGAACCTCAGTGGTTATGCTCTCTCATTTCTTTCAAATTGTCACTAACAGGCTAGTGACCAATTTTACCAATTTACATTGGCATACTGGAACACCCTTATAATTCCCTAGTATATGGTACTAAGGTACCCAAGGTATTGGGGTTCCAGGAGATCCCTATGGGCTGCAGCATTTCTTTTGCCACCCATAGGGAGCTCTGACAATTCTTACACAGGCCTGCCACTGCAGCCTGAGTGAAACAACGTCCACATTATTTCACAGCCATTTTACACTGCACTTAAGTAACTTATAAGTCACCTATATGTCTAACCTTTACCTGGTAAAGGTTAGGTGCAAAGTTACTTAGTGTGAGGGCACCCTGGCACTAGTCAAGGTGCCCCCACATTGTTCAGGGCCAATTCCCCGGACTTTGTGAGTGCGGGGACACCATTACACGCATGCACTACATATAGGTCACTACCTATATGTAGCTTCACAATGGTAACTCCGAATATGGCCATGTAACATGTCTATGATCATGGAATTGCCCCCTCTATGCCATCCTGGCATGGTTGGCACAATCCCATGATCCCAGTGGTCTGTAGCACAGACCCTGGTACTGCCAAACTGCCTTTCCTGGGGTTTCACTGCAGCTGCTGCTGCTGCCAACCCCTCAGACAGGCTTCTGCCCTCCTGGGGTCCAGTCAGGCCTGGCCCAGGATGGCGGAACAAAGGACTTCCTCTGAGAGAGGGTGTTACACCCTCTCCCTTTGGAAAATGATGTGAAGGCAGGGGAGGAGTAGCCTCCCCCAGCCTCTGGAAATGCTTTCATGGGCACACATGGTGCCCATTTCTGCATAAGCTAGTATACACCGGTTCATGGACCCCTTAGCCCTGCTCTGGCGCGAAACTGGACAAAGGAAAGGGGAGTGACCACTCCCCTGACCTGCACCTCCCCTGGGAGGTGCCCAGAGCTCCTCCAGTGTGCTCCAGACCTCTGCCATCTTGGAAACAGAGGTGCTGCTGGCACACTGGACTGCTCTGAGTGGCCAGGGCCAGCAGGTGACGTCAGAGACTCCTTCTGATAGGCTCCTTCAGGTGTTGCAAGCCTATCTTCTCTCCTAAGTAGCCAAACCATCTTTTCTGGCTATTTAGGGTCTCTGCTTTGGGGATTCCCTTAGATAACGAATGCAAGAGCTCATCCAAGTTCATCTGCATCTCTCTCTTCACATTCTGCCAAGGAATCGACTACTGACAGCGCTGGAAGCCTGCAAAACTGCAACAAAGTAGCAAAGACGACTACTGCAACTCTGTAACGCTGATCCTGCCGCCTTCTCGACTGTTTTCCTGGTGGTGCATGCTGTGGGGGTAGTCTGCTTCCTCTCTGCACTAGAAGCTCCGAAGAAATCTCCCGTGGGTCGACGGAATCGTCCCCCTGCAACCTCAGGCACCAAAGAACTGCATCACCGGTACCCTGGGTCTCCTCTCAGCACGACGAGCGAGGTCCCTTGAATCCAGCAACTCTGTCCAAGTGACTCCCACAGTCCAGTGACTCTTCAGTCCAAGTTTGGTGGAGGTAAGTCCTTGCCTCCCCACACCAGACTGCATTGCTGGGAACCGTGACTTTTGCAGCTACTCCGGCCACGGTGCACTTCTGGTGGAAATCCTTTGTGCACAGTCCAGCCTGGGTCCACGGCACTCGAACCTGCCTTGCACGACCTCCTAAGTTGTCCTCCGGCGACGTGGGACTCCTTTGTGCGACTTCGGGTGAGCACCATTTCTCTCCACTTCGTAGTGCCTGTTGCAGCACTTTTGCGGATGCTGCCTGCTTCTGAGAGGGCTTCTTGTCTTGCTCGACGCACTCTCTGTCCCCAGACGCAATTGGCGACATCCTGGTGCCTCCTGGGCCACAGCAGCATCCAAAAACCCTAACCGCACGATTTGCAGCTAGCAAGGCTTGTTGGTGGTCTTTCTTCCGGATCTCACTTCTGCACAACTCTCCACGGCGTGGGGGATCCATCCTCCAAAGGGGAACTTCCTAGCCCTTGTCGTTCCTGCAGAATCTTCAGCTTCTACTGTCCAGTAGCAGCTTCTTTGCACCCACAGCTGGCATTTCCTGGGCATCTGCCCATCTCCGACTTGCTTGTGACTTTTTGGACTTGGTCCCCTTGTTCCACAGGTACCCTCGACTGGAAATCCATTGTTGTTGCATTGCTGATTTGTGTCTTTCCTGCAGAATTCCCCTATCACGACTTCTATGTCCTTTGGGGAACTTTAGTGCACTTTGCACTCACTTTTCAGGGTCTTTGGGTGGGCTATTTTTCTAACCCTTACTATTTTCTAATAGTCCCAGCGACCCTCTACAAGGTCACATAGGTTTGGGGTCCATTCGTGGTTCGCATTCCACTTTTGGAGTATATGGTTTGTGTTGCCCCTATCCCTATGTGTCCCCATTGCATCCTATTGTAACTATACAGTACATTGTTTGCACTGTTTTCTAATACTATTACTGCATATTTTGGTATTGTGTACATATATCTTGTGTATATTTGCTATCCTCATACTGAGGGTACTCACTGAGATACTTTTGGCATATTGTCATAAAAATAAAGTACCTTTATTTTTAGTATATCTGTGTATTGTGTTTTCTTATGATATTGTGCATATGACACTAGTGGTACTGTAGGAGCTTCACTCGTGTCCTAGTTCAGCCTAAGCTGCTCTGCTAAGCTACCATTATCTATCAGCCTATGCTGCTAGACACCCTATACACTAATAAGGGATAACTGGGCCTGGTGCAAGGTGAAAGTACCCCTTGGTAGTCACTACAAGCCAGTCCAGCCTCCTACATTGGTTGTGCAGCAGTGGGATAAGTACTTTGAGACTACTTACCACTTTTGTTATTGTACTTTTCATAAGAGAAAAATATACAAAACAAGTTCAGTGTATGTACATCTAACCAAAAAGTTTTGCATTTCTTTTCTCACTTCTTTTTGATGTGAAGGCAGGGGAGGAGTAGCCTCCCCCAGCCTCTGGAAATGCTTTCATGGGCACACATGGTGCCCATTTCTGCATAAGCCAGTCTACACCGGTTCAGGGACCCCTTAGCCCTGTTCTGGCGCGAAACTGGACAAAGGAAAGGGGAGTGACCACTTCCCTGACCTGCACCTCCCCTGGGAGGTGCCCAGAGCTCCTCCAGTGTGCTCCAGACCTCTGCCATCTTGGAAACAGAGGTGCTGCTGGCACACTGGACTGCTCTGAGTGGCCAGGGCCAGCAGGTGACGTCAGAGACTCCTTCTGATAGGCTCCTTCAGGTGTTGCTAGCCTATCTTCTCTCCTCAGTAGCCAAACCATCTTTTCTGGCTATTTAGGGTCTCTGCTTTGGGGATTCCCTTAGATAACGAATGCAAGAGCTCATCCGAGTTCCTCTGCATCTCTCTCTTCACATTCTGCCAAGGAATCAACTACTGACCGCGCTGGAAGCCTGCAAAATTGCAACAAAGTAGCAAAGATGACTACTGCAACTCTGTAACGCTGATCCTGCCGCCTTCTCGACTGTTTTCCTGGTGGTGCATGCTGTGGGGGTAGTCTGCCTCCTCTCTGCACTAGAAGCTCCGAAGAAATCTCCCGTGGGTCGACGGAATCGTCCCCCTGCAACCGCAGGCACCAAAGAACTGCATCACCGGTACCCTGGGTCTCCTCTCAGCACGACGAGCGAGGTCCCTTGAATCCAGCAACTCTGTCCAAGTGTCTCCCACAGTCCCGTGACTCTTCAGTCCAAGTTTGGTGGAGGTAAGTCCTTGCCTCCCCACACCAGACTGCATTGCTGGGAAACGCGACTTTTGCAGCTACTCCGGCCACCGTGCACTTCTGGCGGAAATCCTTTGTGCACAGTCCAGCCTGGGTCCACGGCACTCGAACCTGTATTGCACGACCTCCTAAGTTGTCCTCCGGCGACGTGGGACTCCTTTGTGCGACTTCGGGTGAGCACCATTTCTCTCCAGTTTGTAGTGCCTGTTGCAGCACTTCTGCGGGTGCTGCCTGCTTCTGAGAGGGCTCTTTGTCTTGTTCGATGCACCCTCTGTCCCCAGATGCAATTGGCGACATCCTGGTCCCTCCTGGGCCTCAGCAGCATCCAAAAACCCTAACCGCACAATTTGCAGCTAGCAAGGCTTGTTGGTTGTCTTTCTTCCGGATCTCACTTCTGCACGACTCTCCACGGCGTGGGGGATCCATCCTCCAAAGGGGAACTTCCTAGCCCTTGTCGTTCCTGCAGAATCTTCAGCTTCTACTGTCCAGTAGCAGCTTCTTTGCACCCACAGCTGGCATTTCCTGGGCATCTGCCCATCTCCGACTTGCTTGTGACTTTTTGGACTTGGTCCCCTTGTTCCACAGGTACCCTCGACTGGAAATCCATTGTTGTTGCATTGCTGATTTGTGTCTTTCCTGCAGAATTCCCCTATCACGACTTCTATGTCCTTTGGGGAACTTTAGTGCACTTTGCACTCACTTTTCAGGGTCTTTGGGTGGGCTATTTTTCTAACCCTTACTATTTTCTAATAGTCCCAGCGACCCTCTACAAGGTCACATAGGTTTGGGGTCCATTCGTGGTTCGCATTCCACTTTTGGAGTATATGGTTTGTGTTGCCCCTATCCCTATGTGTCCCCATTGCATCCTATTGTAACTATACATTGTTTGCACTGTTTTCTAATACTATTACTGCATATTTTGGTATTGTGTACATATATCTTGTGTATATTTGCTATCCTCATACTGAGGGTACTCACTGAGATACTGTGAGAAGGTAGCCTCTTTCTAGCCTTGTTACCCCCACTTTTGGCCTGTTTGGGAGTGTATGTCAGGGTGTTTGTCACTGTTTTCACTGTCTCACTGGGATCCTGATAGCCAGGCCTCAGTGCTCACAGTGAAAACACTATGTTTTCAGTATGTTTGTTATGTGTCACTGGGATCCTGCTGGTCAGGACCCCAGTGCTCATAGGTTTGTGGCCTATATGTATGTGTCACTGGGACCCTGTCACACAGGGCCCCAGTGCTCATAGGTGTGCATGTATATGTTCCCTGTGTGGTGCCTAACTGTCTCACTGAGGCTCTGCTAACCAGAACCTCAGTGGTTATGCTCTCTCATTACTTTCAAATTGTCACTAACAGGCTAGTGACCAATTTTACCAATTTACATTGGCTTACTGGAACACCCTTATAATTCCCTAGTATATGGTACTGAGGTACCCAGGGTATTGGGGTTCCAGGAGATCCCTATGGGCTGCAGCATTTCTTTTGCCACCCATAGGGAGCTCTGACAATTCTTACACAGGCCTGCCACTGCAGCCTGAGTGAAATAACGTCCACGTTATTTCACAGCCATTTTACACTGCACTTAAGTATGAGGGCACCCTGGCACTAGTCAAGGTGCCCCCACATTGTTCAGGGCCAATTCCCCGGACTTTGTGAGTGCGGGGTCACTACCTATATGTAGCTTCACAATGGTAACTCCGAATATGGCCATGTAACATGTCTATGATCATGGAATTGCCCCCTCTATGCCATCCTGGCATGGTTGGCACAATCCCATGATCCCCGTGGTCTGTGGCACAGACCCTGGTACTGCCAAACTGCCTTTCCTGGGGTTTCACTGCAGCTGCTGCCAACCCCTCAGACAGGCTTCTGCCCTCCTGGGGTCCAGTCAGGCCTGGCCCAGGATGGCGGAACAAAGGACTTCCTCTGAGAGAGGGTGTTACACCCTCTCCCTTTGGAAAATGATGTGAAGGCAGGGGAGGAGTAGCCTCCCCCAGCCTCTGGAAATGCTTTCATGGGCACACATGGTGCCCATTTCTGCATAAGCTAGTCTACACCGGTTCAGGGACCCCTTAGCCCTGCTCTGGCGCGAAACTGGACAAAGGAAAGGGGAGTGACCACTCCCCTGACCTGCACCTCCCCTGGGAGGTGCCCAGAGCTCCTCCAGTGTGCTCCAGACCTCTGCCATCTTGGAAACAGAGGTGCTGCTGGCACACTGGACTGCTCTGAGTGGCCAGGGCCAGCAGGTGACGTCAGAGACTCCTTCTGATAGGCTCCTTCAGGTGTTGCTAGCCTATCTTCTCTCCTAAGTAGCCAAACCATCTTTTCTGGCTATTTAGGGTCTCTGCTTTGGGGATTCCCTTAGATAACGAATGCAAGAGCTCATCCAAGTTCCTCTGCATCTCTCTCTTCACATTCTGCCAAGGAATCGACTACTGACAGCGCTGGAAGCCTGCAAAACTGCAACAAAGTAGCAAAGACGACTACTGCAACTCTGTAACGCTGATCCTGCCGCCTTCTCGACTGTTTTCCTGGTGGTGCATGCTGTGGGGGTAGTCTGCTTCCTCTCTGCACTAGAAGCTCCGAAGAAATCTCCCGTGGGTCGACGGAATCGTCCCCCTGCAACCGCAGGCACCAAAGAACTGCATCACCGGTACCCTGGGTCTCCTCTCAGCACGACAAGCGAGGTCCCTTTAATCCAGCAACTCTGTCCAAGTGACTCCCACAGTCCAGTGACTCTTCAGTCCAAGTTTGGTGGAGGTAAGTCCTTGCCTCCCCACACCAGACTGCATTGCTGGGAACCGTGACTTTTGCAGCTACTCCGGCCACGGTGCACTTCTGGTGGAAATCCTTTGTGCACAGTCCAGCCTGGGTCCACGGCACTCGAACCTGCCTTGCACGACCTCCTAAGTTGTCCTCCGGCGACGTGGGACTCCTTTGTGCGACTTCGGGTGAGCACCATTTCTCTCCACTTCGTAGTGCCTGTTGCAGCACTTTTGCGGGTGCTGCCTGCTTCTGAGAGGGCTTCTTGTCTTGCTCGACGCACTCTCTGTCCCCAGACGCAATTGGCGACATCCTGGTCCCTCCTGGGCCACAGCAGCATCCAAAAACCCTAACCGCACGATTTGCAGCTAGCAAGGCTTGTTGGTGGTCTTTCTTCCGGATCTCACTTCTGCACAGCTCTCCACGGCGTGGGGGATCCATCCTCCAAAGGGGAACTTCCTAGCCCTTGTCGTTCCTGCAGAATCTTCAGCTTCTACTGTCCAGTAGCAGCTTCTTTGCACCCACAGCTGGCATTTCCTGGGCATCTGCCCATCTCCGACTTGCTTGTGACTTTTTGGACTTGGTCCCCTTGTTCCACAGGTACCCTCGACTGGAAATCCATTGTTGTTGCATTGCTGATTTGTGTCTTTCCTGCAGAATTCCCCTATCACGACTTCTATGTCCTTTGGGGAACTTTAGTGCACTTTGTACTCACTTTTCAGGGTCTTTGGGTGGGCTATTTTTCGAACCCTTACTATTTTCTAATAGTCCCAGCGACCCTCTACAAGGTCACATAGGTTTGGGGTCCATTCGTGGTTCGCATTCCACTTTTGGAGTATATGGTTTGTGTTGCCCCTATCCCTATGTGTCCCCATTGCATCCTATTGTAACTATACATTGTTTGCACTGTTTTCTAATACTATTACTGCATATTTTGGTATTGTGTACATATATCTTGTGTATATTTGCTATCCTCATACTGAGGGTACCCACTGAGATACTTTTGGCATATTGTCATAAAAATAAAGTACCTTTATTTTTAGTATATCTGTGTATTGTGTTTTCTTATGATATTGTGCATATGACACTAGTGGTACTGTAGGAGCTTCACTCGTGTCCTAGTTCAGCCTAAGCTGCTCTGCTAAGCTACCATTATCTATCAGCCTATGCTGCTAGACACCCTATACACTAATAAGGGATAACTGGGCCTGGTGCAAGGTGAAAGTACCCCTTGGTACTCACTACAAGCCAGTCCAGCCTCCTACATTGGTTGTGCAGCAGTGGGATAAGTACTTTGAGACTACTTACCACTTTTGTTATTGTACTTTTCATAAGAGAAAAATATACAAAACAAGTTCAGTGTATGTACATCTAACCAAAAAGTTTTGCATTTCTTTTCTCACTTCTTTTTGATGTGAAGGCAGGGGAGGAGTAGCCTCCCCCAGCCTCTGGAAATGCTTTCATGGGCACACATGGTGCCCATTTCTGCATAAGCCAGTCTACACCGGTTCAGGGACCCCTTAGCCCTGTTCTGGCGCGAAACTGGACAAAGGAAAGGGGAGTGACCACTTCCCTGACCTGCACCTCCCCTGGGAGGTGCCCAGAGCTCCTCCAGTGTGCTCCAGACCTCTGCCATCTTGGAAACAGAGGTGCTGCTGGCACACTGGACTGCTCTGAGTGGCCAGGGCCAGCAGGTGACGTCAGAGACTCCTTCTGATAGGCTCCTTCAGGTGTTGCTAGCCTATCTTCTCTCCTCAGTAGCCAAACCATCTTTTCTGGCTATTTAGGGTCTCTGCTTTGGGGATTCCCTTAGATAACGAATGCAAGAGCTCATCCGAGTTCCTCTGCATCTCTCTCTTCACATTCTGCCAAGGAATCGACTACTGACCGCGCTGGAAGCCTGCAAAACTGCAACAAAGTAGCAAAGATGACTACTGCAACTCTGTAACGCTGATCCTGCCGCCTTCTCGACTGTTTTCCTGGTGGTGCATGCTGTGGGGGTAGTCTGCCTCCTCTCTGCACTAGAAGCTCCGAAGAAATCTCCCGTGGGTCGACGGAATCGTCCCCCTGCAACCGCAGGCACCAAAGAACTGCATCACCGGTACCCTGGGTCTCCTCTCAGCACGACGAGCGAGGTCCCTTGAATCCAGCAACTCTGTCCAAGTGTCTCCCACAGTCCAGTGACTCTTCAGTCCAAGTTTGGTGGAGGTAAGTCCTTGCCTCCCCACACCAGACTGCATTGCTGGGAAACGCGACTTTTGCAGCTACTCCGGCCACCGTGCACTTCTGGCGGAAATCCTTTGTGCACAGTCCAGCCTGGGTCCACGGCACTCGAACCTGTATTGCACGACCTCCTAAGTTGTCCTCCGGCGACGTGGGACTCCTTTGTGCGACTTCGGGTGAGCACCATTTCTCTCCAGTTTGTAGTGCCTGTTGCAGCACTTCTGCGGGTGCTGCCTGCTTCTGAGAGGGCTCTTTGTCTTGTTCGATGCACCCTCTGTCCCCAGACGCAATTGGCGACATCCTGGTCCCTCCTGGGCCTCAGCAGCATCCAAAAACCCTAACCGCACAATTTGCAGCTAGCAAGGCTTGTTGGTGGTCTTTCTTCCGGATCTCACTTCTGCACGACTCTCCACGGCGTGGGGGATCCATCCTCCAAAGGGGAACTTCCTAGCCCTTGTCGTTCCTGCAGAATCTTCAGCTTCTACTGTCCAGTAGCAGCTTCTTTGCACCCACAGCTGGCATTTCCTGGGCATCTGCCCATCTCCGACTTGCTTGTGACTTTTTGGACTTGGTCCCCTTGTTCCACATGTACCCTCGACTGGAAATCCATTGTTGTTGCATTGCTGATTTGTGTCTTTCCTGCAGAATTCCCCTATCACGACTTCTATGTCCTTTGGGGAACTTTAGTGCACTTTGCACTCACTTTTCAGGGTCTTTGGGTGGGCTATTTTTCTAACCCTTACTATTTTCTAATAGTCCCAGCGACCCTCTACAAGGTCACATAGGTTTGGGGTCCATTTGTGGTTCGCATTCCACTTTTGGAGTATATGGTTTGTGTTGCCCCTATCCCTATGTGTCCCCATTGCATCCTATTGTAACTATACATTGTTTGCACTGTTTTCTAATACTATTACTGCATATTTTGGTATTGTGTACATATATCTTGTGTATATTTGCTATCCTCATACTGAGGGTACTCACTGAGATACTGTGAGAAGGTAGCCTCTTTCTAGCCTTGTTACCCCCACTTTTGGCCTGTTTGGGAGTGTATGTCAGGGTGTTTGTCACTGTTTTCACTGTCTCACTGGGATCCTGATAGCCAGGCCTCAGTGCTCATAGTGAAAACACTATGTTTTCAGTATGTTTGTTATGTGTCACTGGGATCCTGCTGGTCAGGACCCCAGTGCTCATAGGTTTGTGGCCTATATGTATGTGTCACTGGGACCCTGTCACACAGGGCCCCAGTGCTCATAGGTGTGCATGTATATGTTCCCTGTGTGGTGCCTAACTGTCTCACTGAGGCTCTGCTAACCAGAACCTCAGTGGTTATGCTCTCTCATTACTTTCAAATTGTCACTAACAGGCTAGTGACCAATTTTACCAATTTACATTGGCTTACTGGAACACCCTTATAATTCCCTAGTATATGGTACTGAGGTACCCAGGGTATTGGGGTTCCAGGAGATCCCTATGGGCTGCAGCATTTCTTTTGCCACCCATAGGGAGCTCTGACAATTCTTACACAGGCCTGCCACTGCAGCCTGAGTGAAATAATGTCCACGTTATTTCACAGCCATTTTACACTGCACTTAAGTAACTTATAAGTCACCTATATGTCTAACCTTTACCTGGTAAAGGTTAGGTGCAAAGTTACTTAGTGTGAGGGCACCCTGGCACTAGCCAAGGTGCCCCCACATTGTTCAGAGCCAATTCACTGAACTTTGTGAGTGCGGGGACACCATTACACGCGTGCACTACATATAGGTCACTACCTATATGTAGCTTCACCATGGTAACTCCGAATATGGCCATGTAACATGTCTATGATCATGGAATTGCCCCCTCTATGCCATCCTGGCATTGTTGGTACAATTCCATGATCCCAGTGGTCTGTAGCACAGACCCTGGTACTGCCAGACAACCCTTCCTGGGGTTTCACTACAGCTGCTGCTGCTGCCAACCCCTCCGACAGGCAGCTGCCCTCCTGGGGTCCAGCCAGGCCTGGCCCAGGATGGCAGAACAAAGAACTTCCTCTGAGAGAGGGTGTGACACCCTCTCCCTTTGGAAAATGGTGTGAAGGCAGGGGAGGAGTAGCCTCCCCCAGCCTCTGGAAATGCTTTGTTGGGCACAGAGGTGCCCAATTCTGCATAAGCCAGTCTACACCGGTTCAGGGACCCCTTAGCCCCTGCTCTGGCGCGAAACTGGACAAAGGAAAGGGGAGTGACCACTCCCCTGACCTGCACCTCCCCTGGGAGGTGTCCAGAGCTCCTCCAGTGTGCTCCAGACCTCTGCCATCTTGGAAACAGAGGTGCTGCTGGCACACTGGACTGCTCTGAGTGGCCAGTGCCACCAGGTGACGTCAGAGACTCCTGCTGATAGGCTCCTTCAGGTGTTAGTAGCCTTTCCTCTCTCCTAGGTAGCCAAACCCTCTTTTCTGGCTATTTAGGGTCTCTGTCTCTGGGGAAACTTTAGATAACGAATGCATGAGCTCAGCCGAGTTCCTCTGCATCTCCCTCTTCACCTTCTGATAAGGAAACGACCGCTGACTGCGCTGGAAGCCTGCAAACCTGCAACATAGTAGCAAAGACGACTACTGCAACTCTGTAACGCTGATCCTGCCGCCTTCTCGACTGTTTTCCTGCTTGTGCATGCTGTGGGGGTAGCCTGCCTCCTCTCTGCACCAGAAGCTCCGAAGAAATCTCCCGTGGGTCGACGGAATCTTCCCCCTGCAACCGCAGGCACCAAAAAGCTGCATTACCGGTCCCTTGGGTCTCCTCTCAGCACGACGAGCGAGGTCCCTTGAATCCAGCGATGCTGTCCAAGTGACCCCCACAGTCCAGTGACTCTTCAGCCCAAGTTTGGTGGAGGTAAGTCCTTGCCTCACCTCGCTGGGCTGCATTGCTTTGAACCGCGACTTTGCAGCTACTCCGGCCCCTGTGCACTTCCGGCGGAAATCCTTTGTGCACAGCCAAGCCTGGGTCCACGGCACTCTAACCTGCATTGCACGACTTTCTAAGTTGGTCTCCGGCGACGTGGGACTCCTTTGTGCAACTTCGGCGAGCACTGTTTCACACATCCTCGTAGTGCCTGTTTCTGGCACTTCTCCGGGTGCTACCTGCTTCAGTGAGGGCTCTTTGTCTTGCTCGACGTCCCCTCTCTCTTCAGGTCCAATTTGTGACCTCCTGGTCCCTCTTGGTCCCCAGCAGCGTCCAAAAACGCCAAACGCACGATTTGCGTGTAGCAAGGCTTGTTGGCGTCCTTTCGGCGGAAAAACACTTCTGCACGACTCTCCAAGGCAAGTGGGATCCGTCCACCAAAGGGGAAGTCTCTAGCCCTTTTCGTTCCTGCAGAAACCTCAGCTTCTTCTGTCCAGTCGAAGCTTCTTTGCACCCGCAGCTGGCATTTCCTGGGCATCTGCCCATCTCCGACTTGCTTGTGACTTTTGGACTTGGTCCCCTTGTTCCACAGGTACCCTAGATTGGAAATCCACAGTTGTTGCATTGCTGGTTTGTGTCTTTCCTGCATTATTCCTCTAACACGACTACTTTGTCCTTAGGGGAACTTTAGTGCACTTTGCACTCACTTTTCAGGGTCTTGGGGAGGGTTATTTTGCTAACTCTCACTATTTTCTAATAGTCCCAGCGACCCTCTAAAAGGTCACATAGGTTTGGGGTACATTCGTGGTTCGCATTCCACTTTTGGAGTATATGGTTTGTGTTGCCCCTATCCCTATGTTTCCCCATTGCATCCTATTGTAACTATACATTGTTTGCACTGTTTTCTAAGACTATACTGCATATTTTTGCTATTGTGTATATATATCTTGTGTATATTTCCTATCCTCTCACTGAGGGTACACTCTAAGATACTTTGGCATATTGTCATAAAAATAAAGTACCTTTATTTTTAGTATAACTGTGTATTGTGTTCTCTTATGATATTGTGCATATGACACTAAGTGGTACTGTAGTAGCTTCACACGTCTCCTAGTTCAGCCTAAGCTGCTCTGCTAAGCTACCATTATCTATCAGCCTAAGCTGCTAGACACCCTATACACTAATAAGGGATAACTGGGCCTGGTGCAAAGTGCAAGTACCCCTTGGTACTCACTACAAGCCAGTCCAGCCTCCTACATTGGTTGTGCAGTGGTGGGATAAGTGCTTGAGACTACTTACCACTCTTGTCATTGTACTTTTCATAAGAGAAAAATATACAAAACAAGGTCAGTGTATATACACATAGCCAAAAAGTTTTGCATTTCCTCTTTTCACTCTTTTCAAAGTGCTGAAAAGTACTTCTAAACTTTCAAAAAGTTCTTAAAAGTTTAAAAAAGTTTTTTTTCTGTCTTTCCAAAAAGTTCTGTGGATGATAAAGGGAGTAACCAGTCTATTGCAGAGCTACTCTCTACTTATCACCACTTAGACAATAAAGTCTCAACTGGCCAAGGTTAGCCTTATTGTCCTTCGTTTGGGGGGGGTTGTGTGAGAAGGTAGCCTCTTTCTAGCCTTGTTACCCCCACTTTTGGCCTGTTTGGGAGTGTATGTCAGGGTGTTTGTCACTGTTTTCACTGTCTCACTGGGATCCTGATAGCCAGGCCTCAGTGCTCATAGTGAAAACACTATGTTTTCAGTATGTTTGTTATGTGTCACTGGGATCCTGCTGGTCAGGACCCCAGTGCTCATAGGTTTGTGGCCTATATGTATGTGTCACTGGGACCCTGTCACACAGGGCCCCAGTGCTCATAGGTGTGCATGTATATGTTCCCTGTGTGGTGCCTAACTGTCTCACTGAGGCTCTGCTAACCAGAACCTCAGTGGTTATGCTCTCTCATTACTTTCAAATTGTCACTAACAGGCTAGTGACCAATTTTACCAATTTACATTGGCTTACTGGAACACCCTTATAATTCCCTAGTATATGGTACTGAGGTACCCAGGGTATTGGGGTTCCAGGAGATCCCTATGGGCTGCAGCATTTCTTTTGCCACCCATAGGGAGCTCTGACAATTCTTACACAGGCCTGCCACTGCAGCCTGAGTGAAATAACGTCCACGTTATTTCACAGCCATTTTACACTGCACTTAAGTAACTTATAAGTCACCTATATGTCTAACCTTTACCTGGTAAAGGTTAGGTGCAAAGTTACTTAGTGTGAGGGCACCCTGGCACTAGCCAAGGTGCCCCCACATTGTTCAGAGCCAATTCACTGAACTTTGTGAGTGCGGGGACACCATTACACGCGTGCACTACATATAGGTCACTACCTATATGTAGCTTCACCATGGTAACTCCGAATATGGCCATGTAACATGTCTATGATCATGGAATTGCCCCCTCTATGCCATCCTGGCATTGTTGGTACAATTCCATGATCCCAGTGGTCTGTAGCACAGACCCTGGTACTGCCAGACTGCCCTTCCTGGGGTTTCACTACAGCTGCTGCTGCTGCCAACCCCTCAGAGAGGCAGCTGCCCTCCTGGGGTCCAGCCAGGCCTGGCCCAGGATGGCAGAACAAAGAACTTCCTCTGAGAGAGGGTGTGACACCCTCTCCCTTTGGAAAATGGTGTGAAGGCAGGGGAGGAGTAGCCTCCCCCAGCCTCTGGAAATGCTTTGTTGGGCACAGAGGTGCCCAATTCTGCATAAGCCAGTCTACACCGGTTCAGGGACCCCTTAGCCCCTGCTCTGGCGCGAAACTGGACAAAGGAAAGGGGAGTGACCACTCCCCTGACCTGCACCTCCCCTGGGAGGTGTCCAGAGCTCCTCCAGTGTGCTCCAGACCTCTGCCATCTTGGAAACAGAGGTGCTGCTGGCACACTGGACTGCTCTGAGTGGCCAGTGCCACCAGGTGACGTCAGAGACTCCTGCTGATAGGCTCCTTCAGGTGTTAGTAGCCTTTCCTCTCTCCTAGGTAGCCAAACCCTCTTTTCTGGCTATTTAGGGTCTCTGTCTCTGGGGAAACTTTAGATAACGAATGCATGAGCTCAGCCGAGTTCCTCTGCATCTCCCTCTTCACCTTCTGATAAGGAAACGACCGCTGACTGCGCTGGAAGCCTGCAAACCTGCAACATAGTAGCAAAGACGACTACTGCAACTCTGTAACGCTGATCCTGCCGCCTTCTCGACTGTTTTCCTGCTTGTGCATGCTGTGGGGGTAGCCTGCCTCCTCTCTGCACCAGAAGCTCCGAAGAAATCTCCCGTGGGTCGACGGAATCTTCCCCCTGCAACCGCAGGCACCAAAAAGCTGCATTACCGGTCCCTTGGGTCTCCTCTCAGCACAACGAGCGAGGTCCCTCGAATCCAGCGACACTGTCCAAGTGACCCCCACAGTCCAGTGACTCTTCAGCCCAAGTTTGGTGGAGGTAAGTCCTTGCCTCACCTCGCTGGGCTGCATTGCTGGGAACCGCGACTTTGCAGCTACTCCGGCCCCTGTGCACTTCCGGCGGAAATCCTTTGTGCACAGCCAAGCCTGGGTCCACGGCACTCTAACCTGCATTGCACGACTTTCTAAGTTGGTCTCCGGCGACGTGGGACTCCTTTGTGCAACTTCGGCAAGCACCGTTTCACGCATCCTTATAGTGCCTGTTTCTGGCACTTCTCCGGGTGCTACCTGCTTCAGTGAGGGCTCTTTGTCTTGCTCGACGTCCCTTCTCTCTTCAGGTCCAATTTGTGACCTCCTGGTCCCTCCTGGGCCCCAGCAGCGTCCAAAAACGCCAAACACACGAGTTGCGTGTAGCAAGGCTTGTTGGCGTCCTTCCGGCGGGAAAACACTTCTGCACGACTCTCCAAGGCAAGTGGGATCCGTCCACCAAAGGGGAAGTCTCTAGCCCTTTTTGTTCCTGCAGAAACCTCAGCTTCTTCTGTCCAGTCGAAGCTTCTTTGCACCCGCAGCTGGCATTTCCTGGGCATCTGCCCATCTCCGACTTGCTTGTGACTTTTAGACTTGCTCCCCTTGTTCCACAGGTACCCTAGATTGGAAATCCACAGTTGTTGCATTGCTGGTTTGTGTCTTTCCTGCATTATTCCTCTAACACGACTACTTTGTCCTTAGGGGAACTTTAGTGCACTTTGCACTCACTTTTCAGGGTCTTGGGGAGGGTTATTTTGCTAACTCTCACTATTTTCTAATAGTCCCAGCGACCCTCTACAAGGTCACATAGGTTTGGGGTCCATTCGTGGTTCGCATTCCACTTTTGGAGTATATGGTTTGTGTTGCCCCTATCCCTATGTTTCCCCATTGCATCCTATTGTAACTATACATTGTTTGCACTGTTTTCTAAGACTATACTGCATATTTTTGCTATTGTGTATATATATCTTGTGTATATTTCCTATCCTCTCACTGAGGGTACACTCTAAGATACTTTGGCATATTGTCATAAAAATAAAGTACCTTTATTTTTAGTATAACTGTGTATTGTGTTTTCTTATGATATTGTGCATATGACACTAAGTGGTACTGTAGTAGCTTCACACGTCTCCTAGTTCAGCCTAAGCTGCTCTGCTAAGCTACCATTATCTATCAGCCTAAGCTGCTAGACACCCTATACACTAATAAGGGATAACTGGGCCTGGTGCAAAGTGCAAGTACCCCTTGGTACTCACTACAAGCCAGTCCAGCCTCCTACAGATACTTTTGGCATATTGTCATAAAAATAAAGTACCTTTATTTTTAGTATATCTGTGTATTGTGTTTTCTTATGATATTGTGCATATGACACTAGTGGTACTGTAGGAGCTTCACTCGTGTCCTAGTTCAGCCTAAGCTGCTCTGCTAAGCTACCATTATCTATCAGCCTATGCTGCTAGACACCCTATACACTAATAAGGGATAACTGGGCCTGGTGCAAGGTGGAAGTACCCCTTGGTACTCACTACAAGCCAGTCCAGCCTCCTACATTGGTTGTGCAGCAGTGGGATAAGTACTTTGAGACTACTTACCACTTTTATTATTGTACTTTTCATAAGAGAAAAATATACAAAACAAGTTCAGTGTATGTACACCTAACCAAAAAGTTTTGCATTTCTTTTCTCACTTCTTTTCTAGAGTGCTGAAAAGTACTTCTAAAACTTTCTAAAAGTTCTTAAAAGTTTAAAAAGTTTTTTTTCTGTCTTTCTAAAAGTTCTGAAAACATTTTTCTCTTTTTCTGTCACTTAAACTCTTTCTAAAAATGTCTGGCACAGGCCAAACTGTTGATCTGTCCAAACTTGCATATGATCACCTTAGCTGGAAAGGAGCAAGGAGTCTCTGCATAGAGAGAGGTTTGAGTGTAGGGAAGAATCCTTCTTTGGAATTATTGCTTAACATGCTTAAAGAACAAGATAAGGCCAGAAGGGCAACATCTGTTGAAAAAGTAGCTAATGGTTCCCAATCTGATCCAGGGACTCCCCTAGGAAAAGATTCAGGAAATAAACTTCCTAGCCTGCCCATTACTGGACAGCCTAGCATAGTTGGTACTGATGTAGAGTCACACCATACAGATAGTGTTGTCTCACGTCCTAGCAAGAGTATTCCTTCTCACCACAGTAGAAGTGATGTTTCTGTTAACAAAGCTGTTAGGGTGCCTTCTGTAAGGGATAGGTCCCTTTCTGTCAATTCCCATCATACTTCTGTTTCTAGACATGTCCCTCCCACCCACCCTGATGACAGATTGTTAGAAAGGGAGCTCAATAAATTGAGAGTGGAACAAACCAGACTGAAGCTTAAGAAGCAACAGCTGGATTTGGATAGACAGTCCTTAGAACTAGAGAAGGAAAGACAGAAGTTGGGTTTAGAAACCCATGGTGGCAGCAGCAGTATTCCCAATAGTCATCCTGCAAAAGAGCATGATTCTAGGAATCTGCACAAGATAGTTCCCCCTTATAAGGAGGGGGATGACATTAACAAGTGGTTTGCTGCACTTGAGAGGGCATGTGTTGTACAGGATGTCCCTCAAAGGCAGTGGGCTGCTATCCTATGGCTATCATTTAGTGGAAAGGGTAGGGATAGGCTCCTTACTGTGAAAGAAAGTGATGCCAATAATTTTACAGTTCTTAAGAATGCACTCCTGGATGGTTATGGCTTAACCACTGAACAATACAGGATGAAGTTCAGAGAGACCAAAAAGGAGTCTTCAAAAGACTGGGTTGATTTCATTGACCATTCAGTGAAGGCCTTGGAGGGGTGGTTACATGGCAGTAAAGTTACTGATTATGAAAGCCTGTATAACTTGATCCTGAGAGAGCATATTCTTAATAATTGTGTGTCTGATTTGTTGCACCAGTATCTAGTGGACTCAGATCTGACCTCTCCCCAAGAATTGTGAAAGAAGGCAGACAAATGGGTCAGAATAAGAGTGAACAGAAAAGTTCATACAGGTGGTGACAAGGATGGCAAGAAGAAAGATGGTGAAAAATCTCAAGATATGCATGGGGATAAGGGTAAAACCAAAGATCCCACTTCAAATCTTAAACACTCTTCAGAGGGTGGGGATAAAACAAATTCTTCATCTTTTTCTCAACCCACACACATTAAAAAGCCTTGGTGCTTTGTGTGTAAAAACAGAGGCCATAGGCCAGGGGATAAGTCCTGTCCAGGTAAACCCCCTGAGCCTACCACCACTAATACATCAAGCTCTAGTGCCCCTAGCAGTAGTGGTACTAGTGGTGGGACTGCTGGCAACAGTCAAGTTAAGGGTGTAGTTGGGTTCACTTGTGGGTCCATAGTAGAAACTGGGGTAGTCACTCCCAAGACAGTTTCTGTCACACCTAGTGGCATTGGCCTTGCCACACTGGCTGCTTGTCCCCTTACAATGGATAAGTACAGGCAGACAGTTTCAATAAATGGTGTTGAGGCCTTGGCCTACAGGGACACAGGTGCCAGTATCACTTTGGTGACTGAAAACCTAGTGGCTCCTGAACAACACATCATTGGACAACAGTATAAAATTATTGATGTCCATAACTCCACTAAGTTCCTTCACTTAGCTATAATTCAGTTTAGTTGGGGTGGAGTTACTGGCCCTAAGCAGGTGGTGGTATCACCTGGCTTACCTGTAGACTGTCTCTTAGGTAATGACCTAGAGGCCTCAGGTTGGGCTGATGTAGAGTTTTATGCCCATGCAGCCATGCTGGGCATCCCAGAGGAATTGTTCCCTCTCATTTCTACTGAAATGAAAAAGCAAAGGAGAGAAGGCCTGAAAACTCAGGATCCCTCTCCATCAACAGGTAAAAAGGGTATCACCGTATCCCCTAACCACCCTATCATTCAGGATACCATTCCTGTGGTGGGAGAAACCTCTCCTGGGGTGGCACCTGTTCCAAGGGAATCATCAGCTGGCAAAGCTGGACTCCCTGAGGTAGAAGTACCTCTTTGTGGGATAACTAACATTGGTGAGAAAAAGAGCACCATTTTAGTTAACATGGAGCATCCCTCCAACCCTCCCAGAGAAACTTTAGTGCAGAAACCCTGCACTGCCTCACAACACTTAGGACAGCATCCCTGCCCTAGTGTGGAGCTCATAGGACAGCATGCCTGCCCTGCTCCAACTCAAGAGAAACAGCATCCCTGTTCTCTTTTCCAGCCATATAGACAAAGTTTTTGCCCAGCTATGGCTTTTCTGAGACAAAATCCCTGTCTGGCATTTCCATCACTACAAATAGGTTCAGTGGACAATTCCCATTGCTCTAAACTAAAACTTACTGGTAGAAACTCTGAAAATACATCTTCACATTGTTGCTTAGCCAGAAAACTTCAAACAGGGTGGTTTACATCCCCACAGGGAAGTAACCATATAGTGGATGATAAAGGGAGTAACAAGTCTATTGCAGAGATACTCTCTACTTTTCACCACTTAGACAATAAAGTCTCAACTGGCCAAGGTTAGCCTTATTGTCCTTCATTTGGGGGGGGGGGGGTTGTGTTAGAAAGTAGCCTCTTTCTAGCCTTGTTACCCCCACTTTTGGCCTGTTTGTGAGTGTATGTCAGGGTGTTTTCACTGTCTCACTGGGATCCTGCTAGCCAGGGCCCAGTGCTCATAGTGAAAACCCTATGTTTTCAGTATGTTTGTTATGTGTCACTGGGACCCTGCTAGTCAGGACCCCAGTGCTCATAAGTTTGTGGCCTATAGGTATGTGTTCCCTGTGTGATGCCTAACTGTCTCACTGAGGCTCTGCTAACCAGAACCTCAGTGGTTATGCTCTCTCTTTACAAATTGTCACTAAACAGGCTAGTGACCAATTTTACCAATTTATATTGGCTTATTGGAACACCCTTATTATTCCCTAGTATATGGTACTAAGGTACCCAGGGTATTGGGGTTCCAGGAGATCCCTATGGGCTGCAGCATTTCTTTTGCCACCCATAGGGAGCTCTGATAATTCTTACACAGGCCTGCCACTGCAGCCTGAGTTAAATAACGTCCACGTTATTTCATAGCCATTTTACATTGCACTTAAGTAACTAATAAGTCACCTATATGTCTAACCTTTACCTGGTAAAGGTTAGGTGCAAAGTTACTTAGTGTGAGGGCACCCTGGCACTAGTCAAGGTGCCCCCACATTGTTCAGGGCCAATTCCCCGGACTTTGTGAGTGCGGGGACACCATTACACGCGTGCACTACATATAGGTCACTACCTATATGTAGCTTCACAATGGTAACTCCGAATATGGCCATGTAACATGTCTATGATCATGGAATTGCCCCTTCTATGCCATCCTGGCATGGTTGGCACAATCCCATGATCCCAGTGGTCTGTAGCACAGACCCTGGTACTGCCAAACTGCCTTTCCCGGGGTTTCACTGCAGCTGCTGCTGCTGCCAACCCCTCAGACAGGCTTCTGCCCTCCTGGGGTCCAGCCAGGCCTGGCCCAGGATGGCAGAACAAAGGACTTCCTCTGAGAGAGGGTGTTACACCCTCTCCCTTTGGAAAATGGTGTGAAGGCAGGGGAGGAGTAGCCTCCCCCAGCCTCTGGAAATGCTTTCATGGGCACACATGGTGTCCATTTCTGCATAAGCCAGTCTACACCGGTGCAGGGACCCCTTAGCCCTGCTCTGGCGCGAAACTGGACAAAGGAAAGGGGAGTGACCACTCCCCTGACCTGCACCTCCCCTGGGAGGTGCCCAGAGCTCCTCCAGTGTGCTCCAGACCTCTGCCATCTTGGAAACAGAGGTGCTGCTGGCACACTGGACTGCTCTGAGTGGCCAGGGCCAGCAGGTGACGTCAGAGACTCCTTCTGATAGGCTCCTTCAGGTGTTGCTAGCCTATCTTCTCTCCGAAGTAGCCAAACCCTCTTTTCTGGCTATTTAGGGTCTCTGCTTTGGGGATTCCCTTAGATAACGAATGCAAGAGCTCATCCGAGTTCCTCTGCATCTCTCTCTTCACCTTCTGCCAAGGAATCGACTGCTGACCGCGCTGGAAGCCTGCAAAACTGCAACAAAGTAGCAAAGACGACTACTGCAACTCTGTAACGCTGATCCTGCCGCCTTCTCGACTGTTTTCCTGGTGGTGCATGCTGTGGGGGTAGTCTGCCTCCTCTCTGCACTAGAAGCTCCGAAGACATCTCCCGTGGGTCGACGGAATCGTCCCCCTGCAACCGCAGGCACCAAAGAACTGCATCACCGGTACCCTGGGTCTCCTCTTAGCACAACGAGCGAGGTCCCTTGAATCCAGCAACTCTGTCCAAGTGACTCCCACAGTCCAGAGACTCTTCAGTCCAAGTTTGGTGGAGGTAAGTCCTTGCCTCCCCACGCCAGACTGTATTGCTGGGAACCGCGACTTTTGCAGCTACTCCGGCCACCGTGCACTTCCGGCAGAAATCCTTTGTGCACAGTCCAGCCTGGGTCCACGGCACTCTAACCTGCATTGCACGACCTCCTAAGTTGTCCTCCGGCGACTTAGGACTCCTTTGTGCGACTTCGGGTGAGCACCATTTCTCTCCACTTCGTAGTGCCTGTTCCGGCACTTCTGCGGGTGCTGCCTGCTTTTGAGAGGGCTCCTTGTCTTGCACGACGCCCCCTCTGTCCCCAGACGCAATTGGCGACATCCTGGTCCCTCCTGGGCCACAGCAGCATCCAAAAACCCTAAATGCACGATTTGCAGCTAGCAAGGATTGTTGGCGGTCTTTCTTCCGGAAAACACTTCTGCACGACTCTCCAGGCGTGCGGGATCCATCCTCCAAAGGGGAAGTTCCTAGCCCTTGTCGTTCCTGCAGAATCTTCAGCTTCTACTGTCCAGTAGCAGCTTCTTTGCACCCACAGCTGGCATTTCCTGGGCATCTGCCCATCTCCGACTTGCTTGTGACTTTTTGGACTTGGTCCCCTTGTTCCACAGGTACCCTCGACTGGAAATCCATTGTTGTTGCATTGCTGATTTGTGTCTTTCCTGCAGAATTCCCCTATCACGACTCCTGTGTACTTTGGGGAACTTTAGTGCACTTTGCACTCACTTTTCAGGGTCTTGGGGTGGGCTATTTTTCTAACCCTTACTATTTTCTAATAGTCCCAGCGACCCTCTACAAGTTCACATAGGTTTGGGGTCCATTAGTGGTTCGCATTCCACTTTTGGAGTATATGGTTTGTGTTGCCCCTATCCCTATGTGTCCCCATTGCATCCTATTGTAACTATACATTGTTTGCACTGTTTTCTAATACTATTACTGCATATTTTGGTATTGTGTACATATATCTTGTGTATATTTGCTATCCTCATACTGAGGGTACTCACTGAGATACTTTTGGCATATTGTCATAAAAATAAAGTACCTTTATTTTTAGTATATCTGTGTATTGTGTTTTCTTATGATATTGTGCATATGACACTAGTGGTACTGTAGGAGCTTCACTCGTCTCCTAGTTCAGCCTAAGCTGCTCTGCTAAGCTACCATTATCTATCAGCCTATGCTGCTAGACACCTTATACACTAATAAGGGTTAACTGGGCCTGGTGCAAGGTGCAAGTACCCCTTGGTACTCACTACAAGCCAGTCCAGCCTCCTACAGATGGGAACAATTACAGGGATAATGCATTTGTACAAATGGTGAAATTTTATAAGGAATTGGCAAATGTGTCTGATTGCTATATTTGTACACATTTACCCACCTCTGCCCAGGGAAGGACAGATCACGCCCAGATTCCTCTTCCTCAGTATGCTTCATGTCACACACTAAACAGCATGTTTGCAAAGGAAGTAAATGGGACTATAAAGAGAAGGCCACCTAAAAGGAAGAGGAAGGTTGGAAAAGGGAGATTAAAGGAGGGAAACAGTGGGGCGGGAAGAGAAAGTAAAGGAGGAGGTAGGATGGGTGTGTGTGGACAACTTGTACCGGAAAAAGGTGAAACAGAGCTACTGGAAGCATTCAACATAGGAAGAGATGAGGGTTATGTACAGGGGGAGAAGAACATAGATATATCACAAATGTCCCTTTCTATACATAAGGAGAAAAAGGGGACATGGTGTTTTCGATACCTCAAAGGCAGCATCCCAAGGCCAAATACATTTTATGATAAGGTGTGTCAAATGGTTACACCAGTAATGACATGCCCTAACATACACCTCCCCAACCATAATAAGAGCAGCATAAAGGTAGGAGAAAGCACCTGCTCCAAATACTCTGATTTGGATAACATACGGAAGGGCCCAGAAGGTTTGTCTATAGGTCTCTCAGCTCCAAGGGGAATATACATAGTATGCGGGACATCTGCATATTTTAGACTGCCTGCAGGGTGGCAGGGCTCCTGCTACCTGGCGTTCGTACTACCCCGAATGTTGCATATAACAAATTTGACCAATGCAACACAAAAGGCACCCGGTAGGGTACGAAGAAGAAGGGCACCTACTTGGTTGGATAGGTTCATAGCAGTGGAAGGAATATTTGTGATGCCATTAGGAATAGCGCATTCAGAATATCAAATACACAGATTGGCAGTATTGGTAGAAACATTAGCAAGTTCTACTGCAGCAGCCTTAGGTAACATTACTGAAGAACTTACAGAATTAAGAGCTGTTGTAATACAGAACAGACTTGCATTGGACATCATTTTAACAAGAGCCGGTGGTGTATGTAACATGATCCATCAGGAATGCTGTGTTTTAATACCGGACAACAGTGGGAATGTGAGGATGGCAATAGGGAAAATAGAGGTGGTAGAAGAAGGAGCAAGGAAAGTGGCGGATGTGACGGAAATAGGAGGAATACTAAAGGACATTGCAGCATGGTTCCGTGGTTGGGGATCCTGGCTGATAGAAGTACTGGTGGTGGGAATAGTAGGATTTATAACATTATGTGTGTTGATAAGGGTGTGTCCTTCCTGTTTGAACATGTTAATAAAGAAAATGTGTCATAAGGACACTGAGCACCATCATAAGAGAAGGCATGAGGATGAGGCCAGGAAAGATGATGCTATTGAAATGACACCTGTCCATCAGGATGATTAAACTGTCAATGAGTGTTTTCATTGGGTATCAGAGGGCGGAATGTGGAATCACGTTCTCCTGGATCCATTTGGACCTAGTAGACCCTGTGATACACAATGAAAATACAGGCCTGTTTCTGTTGAACACATTACAATGTTGAATTAACTAGGCCTTGAAGAAATGTCTATTGTGCCTGAAACGCATTATGTTGCAAGGCTTGCTAAACTGACGGCCATCACAAGACACCACCGCATGCTAGCTTGCGAAATCCTCACTGCTAAAAGTACTAACGTATGCACTTATGGTTCCTCTTTCTCCACATATAGATGTATCACAAGACATTTGATTCAGAGGACATTGTGCAAGCTTCCTGTCCATGATTCTAACCCTTATATGGAGCATCACGACATTATCAAGAACCAATGAAATGTATTAATGTGTCTGCGGTTTAATGCTATAAAAGATCATGCATTACTTCTTTGGGCAGACTGTTCGAGCTGGATTTTGCCCGCTCAGTCTCCGTGTACACGTATTTCTTATTGTGCCTTATTAGTTCTTATTAAAAGTAATCTAAAGAAGATCGGCTGGTCTCGGTTTGTTTCCTGAATTGTCTAGATCTGAAATACTCTAACTTGGCTTCAACATTTGCATTGTCAGCACTCCCTCCAACATCCTTATGTGTTGCTAAAGTTGCCCTAAGTGGGAAGGGTAAGCCCAGACGTGGGTCCCTTGCTCACTGTGCCACTGGATTCAAGCTAGCCTGGCTGATGAAGGGTGATACCCTGAAACCGGTTTCAGGATGCTTGTTCCCGGTTCAGGGAGGACCAGGTCTGTCAGTTCGTGATTGACTGTTCCCATGAGGAACAGGGTCAAGACTGATGTGAATATGGCTGGGTCCAAACTGGGGTGGCATGGTGTGAAAAAGAATGATGGAGTAAACCCAGATCTGTGACTGGGGGTGAGTTTTTGCATTGTCAGCACTCCGTCCATCTTTCTTTTGTGTTGCTAATTTTGCCATAAGTGGGAAGGGTTTGCCCAGGCATGTATCCCTTTGTCACTGTGCTACTGTATTCAAGCCAGCCTGGCTGATGAAGGGTGATATCCTGAAACCGGTTCTAGGATGCTTGTTTCCGGTCCAGGGAGGACCTGGTCTGTCAGTTCGGGCTGGACTGTTCCCATGAGGAACATGGTCAAGAGTGATTTGCATATGGCTGGGGCCAAGCTGGGGTGGCATGGCGAGCAAAAGAATAATGTATTAAACCCAGATCTGTGACTGGGGGCGAGTGTTTGCATTGTCAGCACTCCGTCCATCATCCTTTTGTGTTGCTAAAGTTGCCCTAAGTGGGAAGGATATGCCCAGACGTGGTTCCCTTGCTCACTGTGCCACTGGATTCAAGCTAGCCTGACTGATAAAGGGTGATACCCTAAAACAGGTCCCAGGATGCTTGTTTCTGGTCCAGGGAGGACCGGGTCTGTCAGTTCGGGCTGGACTGTTCGCATGAGGAACAGGGTCAAGATTGATTTGTAAATGGCTGGGTCAAAACTGGGGTGGCATGGTGAGCAAAAGAATGATGGATTAAACCCAGATCTGTGAATGGGGGTGAGTGTTTGGATTCTCAGCACTCTGTCCATCATCCTTTTGTGTTGCTAAAGTTGCCCTAAGTGGGAAGGGTATGCCCAGACGTGGGTCCCTTGCTCACTGTGTCACTGCATTCAAGATAGTCTGGCTGATGAAGGGTGATACCCTGAAACCGGACCCAGGATGCTTGTTTCTGGTCCAGGGAGTAATTGGTCTGTCAGTTCGGGCTGGACTGTTCCCATGAGGAACAGGGCTAAGACTTATTTGCATATGGCTGATCCAAACTGGGGTGGCATGGTGTGAAAAAGAACGATGGATTAAACCCAGATCTGTGACTGGGGTGAGTTTTTGCATTGTAAGCACTCTGTCCATCATCCTTTTGTGTTACTAAAGTTGCCCTAATTGGGAAGGGTACGCCCAGATGTGGGTCCCTTGCTCACTGTGCCACTGGATTCAAGCTAGCCTGGCGGATGAAGGGTGATGACCTGAAACTGGTCCCAGGATGCCTGTTTCTGGTCCATGGAGGACCTGGTCTGTCAGTTCGGGCAGAACTGTTCCCATGAGGAACAGGGTCAGGACTGATTTGCATATGGCTGTGTCCAAACTGGGGTGGCATGGTGAGCAAAAGAACAATGGATTAAACCCAGATCCGTGACTGGGTTGAGTGCTTCCATTGTCAGCACTCCGTCCATCATCCTCTTGTGTTGCTAAAGTTGCCATACGTGGGAAGGGTATTCCCAGACGTGGGTCACTTGCTCACTGTGCCACTGTATTCAAGCTAGCCTGGCTGATGAAGGGTGATATCCTGAGACCGGTCCCAGGATGCTTGTTTCCAGTCCAGGGAGGACCTGGTCTGTCAGTTCGGGCTGGACTGTTCCCATGAGAAACAGGGTCAAGACTGATTTGATTATGGCTGGGTCCAACCTGGGGTGGCATGGTAAGCAAAAGAGTCATGGATTAAACCCAGATCTGTGACTCGGGGTGAGCGTTTGCATCATTAGCACTCCGTCCATCATCCTTTTGTGTTGCTAAAGTTGCCCTAAGTGGGAAGGGTATGCCCAGACGTGGGTACCTTGCTCACTGTGCCACTGGATTCAAGCTAGCCTGGCTGATGAAGGGTGATACCCTGAAACCGGGCCCCGGATGTTTAGTTTCGGTCCTATGAGAACCTTGTCTGTCAGTTCGGGTTGGACTGTTCCCATGAGGAACAGGGTCAAGACTGATTTGCATTTGGCTGGGTCCAAACTGGGGTGGCATGGTGAGGAAAAGAACGATGGATTAAACCCAGATCTGTGACTGGGGGTGAGTGTTTGCATTGTCAGCACTCTGTCAATCATCCTTTTGTGTTGCTAAAGTTACCCTAGGTGAGAAGGGTATGCCCAGACGTCGGTTCCTTGCTCACTGCTCCACTGGATTCAAGCTAGCCTGGCTGATGAAGGGTGATACCCTGAAATCGGTCATAGGATGCTTTTTTTCTGGTCCAGGGTGGACCGGGTCTGTCAGTTCAGGCCGGACTGTTCCCATGGGGAACAGGGTTAAGGCTGATTATCATATGACTGGGTCCAAACTAGGGTGGCATGGTGAGCAAAAAAACAAGGGATTAAACCCAGATCTGTGACTGGTGGTGAGTGTTTGCGTTGTCAGCACTCCATCCAGCATCCTTTTGTGTTGCTAAAGTTGCCCTAAGTGGGAATGGTTTGCTTGGACGTGGGTCCCTTGTTACTGTGCCACTGATTCAAGCTAGCCTGGCTGATGAATTTTGATACACTGAAATCGGTCCCAGGATGCTTGTTTCCGGTCCAGGGAGGACCTGGTCTGTCAGTTCGGGCTGGACTGTTCCCATGAGGAACAGGGTCAAGAGTGATTTGCATATGGCTGGGTCCAAGCTGGGGTGGCATGGTGAGCAAAAGAACAATAGATTAAACCCAGATCAGTGGCTGAGGGTGAGTGTTTGCATTGTCAGCACTCCGTCCATCATTCGTTTGTGTTGCTAAAGTTACCCTAAGTGGGAAGGGCATGCCCAGATGTGGCTCCCTTGCTCACTGTGCCACTGGATTCAAGCTAGCCTGGCTGATGAAGGGTGATACCTGAAACCAGTCCTAGGATGATTGTTTCCGGTCCAGGGAGGACCTGGTCTGTCAGCTCACGCTGCACTGTTCTCCTGAGGACAGGGTCAAGGCTGATTTGCATATGGCTGGGTCCAAAGTGGGGTGGAATGGTGAGCAAAAGATTGATGTATTAAACCTAGATCTGTGACTGGGGGCGATGGTTTGCATTGTCAGCACTCCGTCCATCATCCTTTTGTGTTGCTAAAGTTGCCCTAAGTGGGAAGGGTATGCCCAGATGTCGTTCCCTTGCTCACTGTGCCACTGGATTCAAGCTAGCCTGGCTGATGAAGGGTGATACCCTGAAACAGGTCCCAGGATGCTTGTTTCTGGTCCAGGGAAGACCGGGTCTGACAGTTCGGGCTGGACTGTTCGCATGAGGAACAGTGTCAAGACTGATTTGTATATGGCTGGGTCCAAACTGGGGTGGCATGGTGAGCAAAAGAACGTTGGATTAAACCCAGATCTGTGTATGGGGGTGAGTGTTTGGATTGTCAGCACTCTGTCCATCATCCTTTTGTGTTGCTAAAGTTGCCCTAAGTGGGAAGGGTATGCCCAGACGTGGGTACCTTGCTCACTGTGCCACTGGATTCAAGCTAGCCTGGCTGATGAAGGGTGATACCCTGAAACAGGTCCCAGGATGCTTGTTTCTGGTCCAGGGAGGACCGGGTCTGTCAGCTCCGGCTGGACTGTTCTCCTGAGTACAGGGTCAAGGCTGATTTGCATATGGTTGGGTCCAAAGTGGGGTGGAATGGTGAGCAAAAGATTGATGTATTAAACCTAGATCTGTGACGGGGGGCGAGTGTTTGCATTGTCAGCACTCCGTCCATCATCCTTTTGTGTTGCTAAAGTTGCCCTAAGTGGGAAGGGTATGCCCAGACGTGGTTCCCTTGCTCACTGGGCCACTGGATTCAAGCTAGCCTGGCTGATGAAGGGTGATACCCTGAAACAGGTCCCAGGATGCTTGTTTCTGGTCCAGGGAGGACCGGGTCTGTCAGTTCGGGCTGTACTGTTCGCATGAGGAACAGGGTCAAGACTTATTTGCATATGGCTGGTCCAAACTGGGGTGGCATGGTTAGCAAAAGAACTATGGATTAAACCCAGATCTGTGAGTGGAGGTGAATGTTTGCAATGTCAGCATTCCATCCATCATCCTTTTGTGTTGCTAAAGTTGCCCTAAGTGGGAAGGGTATGCTCAGACGTGGGTCCCTTGCTCACTGTGCCACTGATTCAAGCTAGCCTGGCTGATGAATTGTGATACCCTGAAATCGGTCCCAGGATGCTTGTTTCCGGTCCAGGGAGGACCTGGTCTGTCAGTTCAGGCTGGACTGTTCCCATGAGGAACAGGGTCAAGAGTGATTTGCATATGGCTGGTCCAAACTGGGGTGGCATGGTAAGCAAAAGAACTATGGATTAAACCCAGATCTGTGAGTGGAGGTGAATGTTTGCATTGTCAGCACTCCGTCCATCATCCTTTTGTGTTGCTAAAGTTACCCTAAGTGGGAAGGGCATGCCGAGATGTGGCTCCCTTGCTCACTGTGCCACTGGATTCAAGCTAGCCTGGCTGATGAAGGGTGATACCTGAAACCAGTCCCAGGATGCTTGTTTCCGGTCCAGGGAGGACCTGGTCTGTCAGCTCCGGCTGGACTGTTCTCCTGAGGACAGGGTCAAGGCTGATTTGCATATGGTTGGGTCCAAAGTGGGGTGGAATGGTGAGGCAAAGATTGATGTATTAAACCTAGATCTGTGACGGGGGGAGAGTGTTTGCATTGTCAGCACTCCGTCCATCATCCTTTTGTGTTGCTAAAGTTGCCCTAAGTGGGAAGGGTATGCCCAAACGTGGTTCCCTTGCTCACTGTGGCACTGGATTCAAGCTAGTCTGGCTGATGAAGGGTGATACCCTGAAACAGGTCCCAGGATGCTTGTTTCTGGTCCAGGAAGGACCGGGTCTGTCAGTTCGGGCTGTACTGTTCGCATGAGGAACAGGGTCAAGACTTATTTGCATATGGCTGGTCCAAACTGGGGTGGCATGGTAAGCAAAAGAACTATGGATTAAACCCAGATCTGTGAGTGGAGGTGAATGTTTGCAATGTCAGCACTCCATCCATCATCCTTTTGTGTTGCTAAAGTTGCCCTAATTGTGAAGGGTACGCCCAGACGTGGGTCCCTTGCTCACTGTGCCACTGGATTCAAGCTAGCCTGGCTGATGAAGGGTGATGACCTGAAACCAGTCCCAGGATGCCTGTTTCTGGTCCAGGGAGGACCTGGTCTGTCAGTTTGGGCTGGACTGTTTCCATGAGGAACAGAGTCAGGACTGATTTGCATATGGCTGTGTCCAAACTGGGGTGGCATGTGAGCAACAGAACAATTGTTTAAACCCAGATCTGTGACTCTGGGTGAGTGCTTGCATTGTCAGCACTCCCTCCATCATCTATTTGTGTTGCTAAAGTTACCCTAAGTGGGAACGGTATGCTAAGACGTGGGTCCCTTCCTCACTGAGCCACTGGATGCAAGCTAGCCTGGCTGATGAAGGGTGATACTCTGAAACTAGTCCCAGGATGCTTGTTTCAGGTCCAATGAGGACTTAGTCTCTCTGTTCGGGCTTGACTGTTCTCATGAGGAACAGGGTCAATACTGATTTGCATATGGCTGGGTCCAAAGTGGGGTGCCATGGTGAGCAAAAGAACAATTGATTAAACCCAGACCAGTAGCTGAGGGTAAGTGTTTGCATTGTCAGCACTCCGTCCATCATCCTTTTGTGTTGCTAAAGTTACGCTAAGTGGGAAGGGCATGCCCAGATGTGGCTCCCTTGCTCACGGTGCCACTGGATTCAAGCTAGCCTGGCTAATGAAGGGTGATACCTGAAACCAGTCCCAGGATGCTTGTTTCCGGTTCAGGGAGGACCTGGTCTGTCAGCTCCGGCTGGACTGTTCTCCTGAGTACAGGGTCAAGGCTGATTTGCATATGGCTGGGTCCAAAGTGGGGTGGAATGGTGAGCAAAAGATTTATGTATTAAACCTAGATCTGTGACGGGGGCGAGTGTTTGCATTGTCAGCACTCCGTCCATCATCCTTTTGTGTTGCTAAAGTTGCCCTAAGTGGGAAGGGTATGCCCAGACGTGGTTCCCTTGCTCACTGTGCCACTGGATTCAAGCTAGCCTGGCTGATGAAGGGTGATACCCTGAAACAGGTCCCAGGATGCTTGTTTCTGGTCCAGGGAGGACCGGGTCTGTCACTTCGGGCTGTACTGTTCGCATGAGGAACAGGGTCAAGACTTATTTGCATATGGCTGGTCCAAACTGGGGTGGCATGGTAAGCAAAAGAACTATGGATTAAACCCAGATCTGTGAGTGGAGGTGAATGTTTGCAATGTCAGCACTCCATCCATCATCCTTTTGTGTTGCTAAAGTTGCCCTAAGTGGGAAGGGCATGCTCAGACGTGGGTCCCTTGCTCACTGTGCCACTGATTCAAGCTAGCCTGGCTGATGAATTGTGATACCCTGAAATCGGTCCCAGGATGCTTGTTTCCAGTCCAGGGAGGACCTGGTCTGTCAGTTCGGGCTGGACTGTTCCCATGAGGAACAGGGTCAAGAGTGATTTGCATATGGCTGGTCCAAACTGGGGTGGCATGGTAAGCAAAAGAACTATGGATTAAACCCAGATCTGTGAGTGGAGGTGAATGTTTGCATTGTCAGCACTCCGTCCATCATCCTTTTGTGTTGCTAAAGTTACCCTAAGTGGGAAGGGCATGCCGAGATGTGGCTCCCTTGCTCACTGTGCCACTGGATTCAAGCTAGCCTGGCTGATGAAGGGTGATACCTGAAACCAGTCCCAGGATGCTTGTTTCCGGTCCAGGGAGGACCTGGTCTGTCAGCTCCGGCTGGACTGTTCTCCTGAGTACAGGGTCAAGGCTGATTTGCATATGGCTGGGTCCAAAGTGGGGTGGAATGGTGAGCAAAAGATTGATGTATTAAACCTAGATCTGTGACGGGGGGCGAGTGTTTGCATTGTCAGCACTCCGTCCATCATCCTTTTGTGTTGCTAAAGTTGCCCTAAGTGGGAAGGGTATGCCCAGACGTGGTTCCCTTGCTCACTGGGCCACTGGATTCAAGCTAGCCTGGCTGATGAAGGGTGATACCCTGAAACAGGTCCCAGGATGCTTGTTTCTGGTCCAGGGAGGACCGGGTCTGTCAGTTCGGGCTGTACTGTTCGCATGAGGAACAGGGTCAAGACTTATTTGCATATGGCTGGTCCAAACTGGGGTGGCATGGTTAGCAAAAGAACTATGGATTAAACCCAGATCTGTGAGTGGAGGTGAATGTTTGCAATGTCAGCATTCCATCCATCATCCTTTTGTGTTGCTAAAGTTGCCCTAAGTGGGAAGGGTATGCTCAGACATGGGTCCCTTGCTCACTGTGCCACTGATTCAAGCTAGCCTGGCTGATGAATTGTGATACCCTGAAATCGGTCCCAGGATGCTTGTTTCCGGTCCAGGGAGGACCTGGTCTGTCAGTTCAGGCTGGACTGTTCCCATGAGGAACAGGGTCAAGAGTGATTTGCATATGGCTGGTCCAAACTGGGGTGGCATGGTAAGCAAAAGAACTATGGATTAAACCCAGATCTGTGAGTGGAGGTGAATGTTTGCATTGTCAGCACTCCGTCCATCATCCTTTTGTGTTGCTAAAGTTGCCCTAAGTGGGAAGGGTATGCCCAGACGTGGTTCCCTTGCTCACTGTGCCACTGGATTCAAGCTAGCCTGGCTGATGAAGGGTGATACCTGAAACCAGTCCCAGGATGCTTGTTTCCGGTCCAGGGAGGACCTGGTCTGTCAGTTCAGGCTGGACTGTTCCCATGAGGAACAGGGTCAAGAGTGATTTGCATATGGCTGGTCCAAACTGGGGTGGCATGGTAAGCAAAAGAACTATGGATTAAACCCAGATCTGTGAGTGGAGGTGAATGTTTGCATTGTCAGCACTCCGTCCATCATCCTTTTGTGTTGCTAAAGTTACCCTAAGTGGGAAGGGCATGCCGAGATGTGGCTCCCTTGCTCACTGTGCCACTGGATTCAAGCTAGCCTGGCTGATGAAGGGTGATACCTGAAACCAGTCCCAGGATGCTTGTTTCCGG
The DNA here is from genome assembly GCF_031143425.1 of Pleurodeles waltl. Taxonomy (NCBI): domain Eukaryota; kingdom Metazoa; phylum Chordata; class Amphibia; order Caudata; family Salamandridae; genus Pleurodeles; species Pleurodeles waltl. The sequence continues at coordinate 1,083,633,901 of NC_090440.1, read as the reverse complement.
TCCAGGGAGGACCTGGTCTGTCAGCTCCGGCTGGACTGTTCTCCTGAGGACAGGGTCAAGGCTGATTTGCATATGGTTGGGTCCAAAGTGGGGTGCAATGGTGAGGCAAAGATTGATGTATTAAACCTAGATCTGTGACGGGGGAGAGTGTTTGCATTGTCAGCACTCCGTCCATCATCCTTTTGTGTTGCTAAAGTTGCCCTAAGTGGGAAGGGTATGCCCAAACGTGGTTCCCTTGCTCACTGTGGCACTGGATTCAAGCTAGTCTGGCTGATGAAGGGTGATACCCTGAAACAGGTCCCAGGATGCTTGTTTCTGGTCCAGGAAGGACCGGGTCTGTCAGTTCGGGCTGTACTGTTCGCATGAGGAACAGGGTCAAGACTTATTTGCATATGGCTGGTCTAAACTGGGGTGGCATGGTAAGCAAAAGAACTATGGATTAAACCCAGATCTGTGAGTGGAGGTGAATGTTTGCAATGTCAGCACTCCATCCATCATCCTTTTGTGTTGCTAAAGTTGCCCTAATTGTGAAGGGTACGCCCAGACGTGGGTCCCTTGCTCACTGTGCCATTGGATTCAAGCTAGCCTGGCTGATGAAGGGTGATGACCTGAAACCGGTCCCAGGATGCCTGTTTCTGGTCCAGGGAGGACCTGGTCTGTCAGTTTGGGCTGGACTGTTTCCATGAGGAACAGAGTCAGGACTGATTTGCATATGGCTGTGTCCAAACTGGGGTGGCATGTGAGCAACAGAACAATTGTTTAAACCCAGATCTGTGACTCTGGGTGAGTGCTTGCATTGTCAGCAGTCCCTCCATCATCTATTTGTGTTGCTAAAGTTACCCTAAGTGGGAACGGTATGCTAAGACTTGGGTCCCTTCCTCACTGAGCCACTAGATGCAAGCTAGCCTGGCTGATGAAGGGTGATACCTGAAACTAGTCCCAGGATGCTTGTTTCAGGTCCAATGAGGACTTAGTCTCTCTGTTCGGGCTTGACTGTTCTCATGAGGAACAGGGTCAATACTGATTTGCATATGGCTGGGTCCAAAGTGGGGTGCCATGGTGAGCAAAAGAACAATTGATTAAACCCAGACCAGTAGCTGAGGGTAAGTGTTTGCATTGTCAGCACTCCGTCCATCATCCTTTTGTGTTGCTAAAGTTACGCTAAGTGGGAAGGGCATGCCCAGATGTGGCTCCCTTGCTCACGGTGCCACTGGATTCAAGCTAGCCTGGCTAATGAAGGGTGATACCTGAAACCAGTCCCAGGATGCTTGTTTCAGGTTCAGGTTCAGGGAGGACCTGGTCTGTCAGCTCCGGCTGGACTGTTCTCCTGAGTACAGGGTCAAGGCTGATTTGCATATGGCTGGGTCCAAAGTGGGGTGGAATGGTGAGCAAAAGATTTATGTATTAAACCTAGATCTGTGACGGGGGCGAGTGTTTGCATTGTCAGCACTCCGTCCATCATCCTTTTGTGTTGCTAAAGTTGCCCTAAGTGGGAAGGGTATGCCCAGACGTGGTTCCCTTGCTCACTGTGCCACTGGATTCAATCTAGCCTGGCTGATGAAGGGTGATACCCTGAAACAGGTCCCAGGATGCTTGTTTCTGGTCCAGGGAGGACCGGGTCTGTCACTTCGGGCTGTACTGTTCGCATGAGGAACAGGGTCAAGACTTATTTGCATATGGCTGGTCCAAACTGGGGTGGCATGGTAAGCAAAAGAACTATGGATTAAACCCAGATCTGTGAGTGGAGGTGAATGTTTGCAATGTCAGCACTCCATCCATCATCCTTTTGTGTTGCTAAAGTTGCCCTAAGTGGGAAGGGCATGCTCAGACGTGGGTCCCTTGCTCACTGTGCCACTGATTCAAGCTAGCCTGGCTGATGAATTGTGATACCCTGAAATCGGTCCCAGGATGCTTGTTTCCAGTCCAGGGAGGACCTGGTCTGTCAGTTCGGGCTGGACTGTTCCCATGAGGAACAGGGTCAAGAGTGATTTGCATATGGCTGGTCCAAACTGGGGTGGCATGGTAAGCAAAAGAACTATGGATTAAACCCAGATCTGTGAGTGGAGGTGAATGTTTGCATTGTCAGCACTCCGTCCATCATCCTTTTGTGTTGCTAAAGTTACCCTAAGTGGGAAGGGCATGCCGAGATGTGGCTCCCTTGCTCACTGTGCCACTGGATTCAAGCTAGCCTGGCTGATGAAGGGTGATACCTGAAACCAGTCCCAGGATGCTTGTTTCCGGTCCAGGGAGGACCTGGTCTGTCAGCTCCGGCTGGACTGTTCTCCTGAGGACAGGGTCAAGGCTGATTTGCATATGGTTGGGTCCAAAGTGGGGTGGAATGGTGAGGCAAAGATTGATGAATTAAACCTAGATCTGTGACGGGGGGCGAGTGTTTGCATTGTCAGCACTCCGTCCATCATCCTTTTGTGTTGCTAAAGTTGCCCTAAGTGGGAAGGGTATGCCCAGACGTGGTTCCCTTGCTCACTGTGGCACTGGATTCAAGCTAGTCTGGCTGATGAAGGGTGATACCCTGAAACAGGTCCCAGGATGCTTGTTTCTGGTCCAGGGAGGACCGGGTCTGTCAGTTCGGGCTGTACTGTTCGCATGAGGAACAGGGTCAAGACTTATTTGCATATGGCTGGTCCAAACTGGGGTGGCATGGTAAGCAAAAGAACTATGGATTAAACCCAGATCTGTGAGTGGAGGTGAATGTTTGCAATGTCAGCACTCCATCCATCATCCTTTTGTGTTGCTAAAGTTGCCCTAATTGTGAAGGGTACGCCCAGACATGGGTCCCTTGCTCACTGTGCCACTGGATTCAAGCTAGCCTGGCTGATGAAGGGTGATGACCTGAAACCGGTCCCAGGATGCCTGTTTCTGGTCCAGGGAGGACCTGGTCTGTCAGTTTGGGCTGGACTGTTTCCATGAGGAACAGAGTCAGGACTGATTTGCATATGGCTGTGTCCAAACTGGGGTGGCATGTGAGCAACAGAACAATTGTTTAAACCCAGATCTGTGACTCTGGGTGAGTGCTTGCATTGTCAACACTCCCTCCATCATCTATTTGTGTTGCTAAAGTTACCCTAAGTGGGAAGGGTATGCTAAGACGTGGGTCCCTTCCTCACTGACCCACTAGATGCAAGCTAGCCTGGCTGATGAAGGGTGATACTCTGAAACCAGTCCCAGGATGCTTGTTTCAGGTCCAAGGAGGACTTAGTCTCTCTGTTCGGGCTTGACTGTTCTCATGAGGAACAGGGTCAATACTGATTTGCATATGGCTGGGTCCAAAGTGGGGTGCCATGGTGAGCAAAAGAACAATTGATTAAACCCAGACCAGTAGCTGAGGGTAAGTGTTTGCATTGTCAGCACTCCGTCCATCATCCTTTTGTGTTGCTAAAGTTACGCTAAGTGGGAAGGGCATGCCCAGATGTGGCTCCCTTGCTCACGGTGCCACTGGATTCAAGCTAGCCTGGCTAATGAAGGGTGATACCTGAAACCAGTCCCAGGATGCTTGTTTCCGGTTCAGGGAGGACCTGGTCTGTCAGCTCCGGCTGGACTGTTCTCCTGAGTACAGGGTCAAGGCTGATTTGCATATGGCTGGGTCCAAAGTGGGGTGGAATGGTGAGCAAAAGATTTATGTATTAAACCTAGATCTGTGACGGGGGCGAGTGTTTGCATTGTCAGCACTCCGTCCATCATCCTTTTGTGTTGCTAAAGTTGCCCTAAGTGGGAAGGGTATGCCCAGACGTGGTTCCCTTGCTCACTGTGCCACTGGATTCAAGCTAGCCTGGCTGATGAAGGGTGATACCCTGAAACAGGTCCCAGGATGCTTGTTTCTGGTCCAGGGAGGACCGGGTCTGTCAGTTCGGGCTGTACTGTTCGCATGAGGAACAGGGTCAAGACTTATTTGCATATGGCTGGTCCAAACTGGGGTGGCATGGTAAGCAAAAGAACTATGGATTAAACCCAGATCTGTGAGTGGAGGTGAATGTTTGCAATGTCAGCACTCCATCCATCATCCTTTTGTGTTGCTAAAGTTGCCCTAAGTGGGAAGGGCATGCTCAGACGTGGGTCCCTTGCTCACTGTGCCACTGATTCAAGCTAGCCTGGCTGATGAATTGTGATACCCTGAAATCGGTCCCAGGATGCTTGTTTCCAGTCCAGGGAGGACCTGGTCTGTCAGTTCGGGCTGGACTGTTCCCATGAGGAACAGGGTCAAGAGTGATTTGCATATGGCTGGTCCAAACTGGGGTGGCATGGTAAGCAAAAGAACTATGGATTAAACCCAGATCTGTGAGTGGAGGTGAATGTTTGCATTGTCAGCACTCCGTCCATCATCCTTTTGTGTTGCTAAAGTTACCCTAAGTGGGAAGGGCATGCCGAGATGTGGCTCCCTTGCTCACTGTGCCACTGGATTCAAGCTAGCCTGGCTGATGAAGGGTGATACCTGAAACCAGTCCCAGGATGCTTGTTTCCGGTCCAGGGAGGACCTGGTCTGTCAGCTCCGGCTGGACTGTTCTCCTGAGGACAGGGTCAAGGCTGATTTGCATATGGTTGGGTCCAAAGTGGGGTGGAATGGTGAGGCAAAGATTGATGAATTAAACCTAGATCTGTGACGGGGGCGAGTGTTTGCATTGTCAGCACTCCGTCCATCATCCTTTTGTGTTGCTAAAGTTGCCCTAAGTGGGAAGGGTATGCCCAGACGTGGTTCCCTTGCTCACTGTGGCACTGGATTCAAGCTAGTCTGGCTGATGAAGGGTGATACCCTGAAACAGGTCCCAGGATGCTTGTTTCTGGTCCAGGGAGGACCGGGTCTGTCAGTTCGGGCTGTACTGTTCGCATAAGGAACAGGGTCAAGACTTATTTGCATATGGCTGGTCCAAACTGGGGTGGCATGGTAAGCAAAAGAACTATGGATTAAACCCAGATCTGTGAGTGGAGGTGAATGTTTGCAATGTCAGCACTCCATCCATCATCCTTTTGTGTTGCTAAAGTTGCCCTAATTGTGAAGGGTATGCCCAGACGTGGTTCCCTTGCTCACTGTGGCACTGGATTCAAGCTAGTCTGGCTGATGAAGGGTGATACCCTGAAACCGGTCCCAGGATGCCTGTTTCTGGTCCAGGGAGGACCTGGTCTGTCAGTTTGTGCTGGACTGTTTCCATGAGGAACAGAGTCAGGACTGATTTGCATATGGCTGTGTCCAAACTGGGGTGGCATGTGAGCAACAGAACAATTGTTTAAACCCAGATCTGTGACTCTGGGTGAGTGCTTGCATTGTCAGCACTCCCTCCGTCAACTATTTGTGTTGCTAAAGTTACCCTAAGTGGGAAGGGTATGCTAAGACGTGGGTCCCTTCCTCACTGAGCCACTAGATGCAAGCTAGCCTGGCTGATGAAGGGTGATACTCTGAAACCAGTCCCAGGATGCTTGTTTCAGGTCCAAGGAGGACTTAGTCTCTCTGTTCGGGCTTGACTATTCCCATGAGGAACAGAGTCAAGACTGATTTGCATATGGCTGGGTCCAAAGTGGGGTGGCATGGTGAGCAAAAGAACGGTGGATTAAACCCAGATCTGTGACTGAGGTTGACTGTTTGCATTGTCAGCACTCCGTCCATCATCCTTTTGTGATTTCCAGAGCGGTGTTCAACCATAAGGTCCATTCCCTGTAGGGAGATGGACCACCTCAACACTTTTGGATTCTCACCTCTCATCTGCATTAAGTAACTGAGGGGCCTGTGATCTGTCTGAAGCCGGAAGTGAGACCCAAACAAGTAGATTCTTAGCCTCTTCAGTGCCCAGAGCATGGAAAAAGCCTTCCTCTCATTTGCACTCCACCTACATTCCTGGAGAAGTAACCTTCTACTAATAAAGGCTACAGGCTGGCCTAGGCCCTCTTCATATAGCTGTGCCAATACTGCTGCTATACCGTGCTCTGAGGCATCAGCCTGCAGGAGAAATTGCTTAGTAAAGTCAGGTGAATTCAGCACCGATGTCCTGCACATGGCCGACTTCATGGCATCAAAAGATGTCTGGCAAGCCTTAGTCCAGACCAGATTTCTGGGCTGCTCCTTTGAGGTTAAGTCAAGGGAGCAACAATAGTTTGATACCCCTTGACAAACCTCCTATAATATCATGTGAGACCTAAAAAGGCTCTCACCTATGTCTGGGTCTTGGGAAGCTCCCATGCCAGGCTAGTGTCAATTTTAGGCTTTAGAGGTTCCACCTTTGCCGTCCCCACCTGGTGTCCCAAGTACACCACAGACCCCTGCCCTATTTGGCACTTACTTGCCTCAATAGTGAAGCCTGCCTTCTGCAGGGCCTCCAACATTTTGAAGGGGTGCTGCAGGTTTTCCTCCAAAGTGGAATTGAATACACCAAAATCATCCAGGGAATCGGCACTGAAATCATCCAGTTCAGCCAACACCTGGTTGACCAACCTCTGAAAGGTGGTAGGGGCATTCTTCATCCCAAAGGGCATCACCCTAAACTGGTAGTGACCATATGGTGTGGAGAATGTAGACTTCTCCTTAGCCCCCTCAGTCAGGGTGATCTGCCAATACCCAGAGGTCAAATCAGAAGTACTTAGGCCCATATTTATACTCTTTGACGCACAACTGCGCCAACGTCAAAATGATGCCAGAGTATAAATAAGGGGCACAGGCCTTAAAGTCATTTTTTGGAAGGGAACGCCTACCTTGCATGTCATTAACGCAAGGCTGGTTCCCCCTTCCAAAAAATGAGGCACATGGTGGAATTTTGACGCCCGCGGGGTCGGGCATCAAAGTATAAATATGGGGCAGGGTTTGTGCCGATTGTGCGTCAAACTTTTTGACGCACATTCGGCGCAAACAGATTATAAATATGCCCCTTAGATACTTTGCAGCCCCAGCAGTCAATGAGCTCATTAGCCTCCCTTCTGCCTCCCAAATATTTAGATAAAAACAAGTCTTTTTTCCTGCCACCCACTCTCATCACCCTCTGCATATACAATCTCCTCAGACAAAAGCAATCATAATACTTTGGTCCTTCCCACACTGCCCTTCACAGCTTCCCCCGCCCTCCAAGCTTGAAGCTGTGCAGTTTGCTCTCCATGGAAGCAACGAGAAAGCACAGCACTGGCAGACTTTCTGAAAGCCAGTTTAGAGCAGCATGTGATTTCTTTATGACAGGATTACTGGGACACAACTTGTTTTGCCCACTGGTATTGTATCAGAACAGTGAAGAACCATTTTTGGAATCTAGAACTCATGCTGCTAGCACTGTGTATGAGCCATTATTAAATGCAGAAATATAGATGGGTAACAGGAATCTCAGTAATATCAAATAGACACCAAGGCCCATTTTTATACTTTTTGACGCAAAACTGCGCTGGCGCAGTTTTGTGTCAAAAATATTACCGCCGGCTAACGCCATTTTGGTGCGCCGTGCGGGCGTCATATTTATACTTTGACGCACGGCAACGCAAACCACAGGTGGGAGTCATTATTTTTGACGCACACCGCAGCGTCAAGTCGTAAACAAAACGACGTTAACGCGGCGGAAATGACTGTGGGTCGATTTACAACCCCACAAACCGGATATGTGCCGTTTTTAGACGCAATAGCGTCAAAAAAACACGTAAACACCGCCATTACACCAGAGGAGAGCCAAAATGGATCCCAAATGCCAATACAGACCCCAGGAAGATGACAGCAGACCAGGAACCAGCCAGGAAGACCCACACAAGAACCAGGACACTTTTAAGAAGAAAAGAAAGTGTCGCTTTAGTGCAGAGGAGCAGGAAATTCTGGTTAAAGAGGTGACGGAACACCAGCACCAACTGTTTGTCACCTCAAAGTTGCCAATCAGTAGGAGAGAGGCTATATGGCAACAAATTGTCAACAAGATTAACAGTGTGGCTGGAATACGCAGAAATGTCATTGAGTGCAAGAAACGCTGGCATGACAGCAAGCGCAGGACCAAGGAAAAGATGGCCAGGAACAGGAAGGCAGCACTGCAGACTGGAGGTGGGAGTCCAGCACACCAGGAGGCCCTGGACCACATGGAAGAGATGGTCGCAGCAGTCATCCCTGAGGAGATCGTCACAGGGATTCAAGGACAGAACAGCGCAGACTACCAGGAGACAACACACATGCAGGGTAAGTCGCATGGGTAATTATAATGCAATAATGTCAACTGTGAGCAGGGAGGGGATACCGACCACAAAATGCATGGAAGTCATCTAATACATGGAGTGGCATGGGTAAAGGGGCACGGCATGGGGGCATGGCCCGTTCTGAGAAGACCTGGGGCACACCATTACACAACACCAACAACAGTCCCATGGGGGCATGCTGCGATGCCAACGATGGAGCAAAGGGAAAGCCACGCCAGGAGGGAAGGCCACAACGTCAAACTGACATCCCGGGACACGTCAGCCACCATACCCCCTACATTAACTAGGGCCCTCTTAACAACCTCTAGCCATACCGACAACTGGAATGTAACTGCGACAACAGTTGCCACTACCACCTCTGCTCTGTGTGCAGCTCAAGTAGCCAATGGCAGTAACCTCCCCATGGATCATACACACCTAAATTAGGGGGTGAGGATGACAACTACAACAATCCCCAGAAACCAGACAAAGGCCCCAGTACTCTCAAATGTCAATGCCCATAGTTGTCGCAAACATCAGCCAATGTAAACAACAATAGGAGCTACATAGCACTAAGGACACACCCATGCTGCATATGTCTGGGTCCATCCTGTGCCTGGGTAACAATGCAACATCCCAAATGTCATACTGCTCAGACAACAGCATTGAGGGGGGGACACATGTAACTGGTCACTGAAATACACCTGCACAGTCAGAGGAGGAAATAGGACACTGATACGATTACCAGGGCAATCCAATGTAACACACATTCCCCAACATCAGCAGGACACATTACCAATGTCAACATCCATATCAGATCATAACATAGCCATGCATAGGATGTGCCACATGTCAATTACATTTAAGTGGATGTGAAAGATCAGAGATTGGGGCAGGTCCAGATTGTTAAGTGTGCTGCCAGGGCCATCAGTACACCCACAGCCAGTGAAAGGTCTCACTGTGAGAATGGATGTAGACGGAGGGTTGAGTAGGACAAGAAGGTGGCTATTCTCTATTTGGCATAAACCAACACCTAGAGGCGATGAGGCTGACAAGTCTGATAACTCAATAACATACATGTGACATACAGGTGGGTCATAGGCCTGGAAGAATGCCCATCTGAAGGACTGGAGAAATTAACACAAAACAAGATCACAAAGTGAATTCATCAAAAGGCAGGCACGTCACATCAAAATAGCCACAACACAGACACACTAATTGTACCCTGTTTCATTGCAGAGGAAGACGGATCTCCTGCGGATATGCCTGTCCCAGATTTCCCTGATGACATGGATGACGAGCCGATAAACATTCCCCAGGAGATTATCCAAAAGGTCCTTGACACCCTCCAGACCCCACCTTCAGTCACAAGGAGGAGCACAGAACAAGCAGCCATCGCAGAGGATCCACCCACCACCCCAATTGTAAGACCTGCCAGCTCCAATACAGCTGAGGACTCAGACGACACTGGCACAAGCTTTGAGAGAATTGTAGTTGGAGTACAGCGAGAGCTGTCCAAGGAGGTGCAGGTGGGGATGCAAAATATGGCAGCCAGCCTTGAGGGGGTGCGTTCGTGCATGATGTCATCTGCAGATCATGCAGCAGCTATGCAAGCCCTAACATCCATCTTGCAAGGACTACAAGAAACTGTCAAGGAATTCACCACTGCAGTAAGGGAGTTGCCACAACACCTCACACCCCAAACCTTCCACTGCATGCACAAATGCAATCATGACCCCCTCAGGGCCGACCTGGCTGCCTACCATTGTGATGTGGCTGCTATTCTCAAGAACCAGCAGACCCTCCTTGCTGCAGTACTGCCCTTAAGACCTTCACAGGGAGCAGCGACTGGGATGTCTGACTCCACATCTTCTAACACTGAGGTGTGTGTTGCCCCTTCACAACCAACAACAAGGACAGAGGAGGCAACACACACATCAGAAGAAGAAGACATGGAACAGATCACATTCACAAGGAAAATGACCCGGAAGCACTAGTCCCTACCACATGGCCCACATTTACCATTGTCCTGCGCTTTGTAACTTGCCAGTCTTGCAACAACTTTACTCAAGCACTGTTCTGCAAACCACTGTATCTCTTGTCACCCAGCCCTGTGATTGTCTCTCTCCTACTCATTGGCAAATCCTGTCCCTCTGCACTGTCTGAAACATCAACCCCAGCATGTCAAAAGCATTTCCGTAACCCCTTGTGTAGGATCACAATGTAAGATGTCACTATAATGGACTCACAATCATGGACAATGTACAGATAGCACTACAGCACTTTTCAATAAATACCACTTACACAACAAATCTGTCACTGGGTAATGTGACATATCAACGGTGCAGTAGATAACTGAAATGTGCCCACTGTAAAATTACGTAGCTTGTCAATACAACTGTCCTGATAATATGTAGTCAGATAAATCTGCACAGTGCCCATGATTGCATCATACTCTGCCCATCCTGAGGGACAAATCTGATGAAGTGAGAAACCATACACCATCATGCTGTGTTGGACAGAAGAATGCTTCCTCAGGGGATATCTAAGTCATCAAATAGTGGCCGCAAAATGTTGTCAACATGCAAAAATAACACAAATAACATGGCACACTAATCTAAGTAAACACTACAAGAACTGCATAAAGGAAGGTGTCTGAGTTTACATACAAATAGGTAATCATGCTGAACTGTGTCACAAATGATGTATGAGGGTCATGAAGACAAGAATACAAGATTGTCAATGAGAACTCATCTTATAAGGGTGTCCATGATCATCACACTGCAGTCATTACCCACAACTGTCCCTAACTAACCTAAGCTACACTTACTTATCACATGTAGCGAAACGTTCTAAACATCTACCCACCACCCCCCTTATGAGACGGGACACATGGAGGACAACACATACTAACCTAAACACATACTATACTATCCTATACAAATACATATTTTTTTGTTTATTTTGTTTAATTTTTTTAGTTTTTTTGGATTTTTTTAATTTTTTAAAACACACAAGAACCCAAACATAGACCCCTACCCACCCACCCACACACTTAAGAAGTAAATATATCAAAACTGTGTACCCCCCACCCCCCACCCACTAACACTAACTAAACTAACAGCCTATACTAACCTAACACTAAGCCCCCTAAGCCCACTAACTATAAGAACAAGGAAAGAGGAGGGAGGGGAGGGAATCATGTCCAACTATAAATGTCTAGAGGTTGGCCCTCAGGATGGTCCTCTTAATAGACTTAACACGCTGGTTAATGTTGCGCACATCCTGGCTCAGGTGGCTCAACTTGCGCAGCACTTTGTCCATCTTACATTCCATTTGGTTGAAGGCTGCAGGGTCAACAGATGGAGCTGTGGCAGTCTGGGTACTGGTGGAGGAGGTCTGTGTGGGTGTGGTGCCAGGCCTAGTAGTCTGTCCTACACCGGTGGCAATGCTGGGGCCTGGAAGTCCAGCAGATGTCAGACCAACAGTGCCAGCTGTGGGTGGGGCCACCTGGCTCGGATTGGTGGTTGTGCTGGTGGTGTCTGTGGTGGGTGGACAAAGTAGGCCCACCCTGTGGGAAGGCTCTCCATGCCCCGGAGGCCTGTTCATGTCGATATCGCCGGGCCATCCTCCGGAACCCTGACTCTACTTGCAGGATGTGCTAGCATCGCATGGCCCGGCGCTGAAATTCACGGACCTGGTCTGGAGTCATGTTGGCAGCTGTGAAGACAAATGCAGATATTCTACATTAGTAACTGCATTGTGTGAAATGGCACAAGAAGTTAATCAGACAATACATCTACTGTACTTGTGACAGCTCATATCACAATACATATCATTGAATGTCCCTGAGGAAGTACATGGCAGGCCAGACTACAAAGGTCACATCACACATAGCACATCCATAACCTACAAGATGGGCAACAACTGACTTTGACTTGCAATCTGAGTTCTGCCAGTTATCAGCTAAGATTCATGCTGAATATCCTCCGCCAAGACCTGGGCTACAAATGTTAGTGTACGGAAATCAAAACTAAAGCCACATGGTCTGCAAGTTATAACTGGACTTGCCAGTATAGTACCAAGTACCAAACCTGAGTGTGTATACTAGTTTGCAAACAAACCGTCACTTATTCACATGTATGTGTAACATACTGGTAGCATCAGTACTAGGTACCCCATTCACAAACCCATGCCAGTGTTTGAGGGTGGGGTGGTGGATAAACAACTATAATTTGCCAACAACATGTACACAGAGGAGTGTATAGAAAACTCCACACATGTTTGTCTCTACAGACACACCACAGGTAAGGTCTATCAACAATTATGAGTCAGCAAACCCTAGAGCACTCATAGGGCCACACATGTCAGGAAATGCCGAACTTGGTACACAACATATACTTCCAGTGAGGCCTGACTTACATCACACACATAGTTGCAAGAACACCCATGATCATGAATTGCATGCACATCTAGGCCACTGCACTCAAGTTCCACATACTTGTAGTACTACATGTGGAAATACATGCTGCTAGGAGGTTCTACCTACTATTTCATGATTACGTAGGTAATTAGGGAAGCAGATGTCTATTGGAAAACAATTTGCTGTACCAATCTTGGAGAATGTGGGTCTGACAGGCTGACTAAATCGGAGCTGACTTCCAGTGCGACTCTTGGTGATACAAGTGTCATCAACATGACTAACCCCTGTACTCATAGTGGGGCCTACAGGAATGGCCTACAATCCCTACATGATACCATTGGATACGCATTGGCCAACTCAAAACATGTGAGAAACTGAATTCCCACTCATGGAACAAGAGAAAAGCTTGCCCAACGAATCACCCCTTTCTATGCGTCCAACTCACACGAGTCTATAACCAGCAAACACAACACATAGCAGACATATCAACACTTACTGGAGTGGTCGGGGTCCTCAAATGTCGCCACCTCACCCACAGTGTAGGGTATAAGGTATGGAAGGAAGAAATGTGCTCAAAATCTGTGCACAGCGCAACAATTTCATAAACATATACAATGTGTAGGCTGAATAAGGAGATGGCAGCCATTCAGACATGATGGTACTGCATCTGATATATCACGGCCAACTTGTACATAGCATGGGTCTCCTGTGACAGTTACACACATATCTACACACATACATTGGCCCTAACTATCATGTGGTTGCAAACATGCCCCGTAATTGGTGACCAGAAAAAAATTATGGAGTGTAATTGTCTCATCATGTGCATCCAAGAGAGACATCCATAGCCTGGTTACTTGAGGACTGCATTATCAGTCAAACATGCCTTGTGGCCATGACACATTAATGACACATAGGTACATTGTACAGAGGGAGGGGCAGGGACTTTTGTAAGCCATCCTGTTGTTACAGTTTATTCAATCGATTTGGCCCAGCTATGGTGATTTGCACCAACCATGGAGATGTGAAGCCATGTGCATACCTTTGGACTGCCATCCCTAATTGGAATGTGGCACAACTAACTCTAACAAACATTCTAAGATGTTAGCTGAGGGCACCTTACACCTTTTCACTATGTTTTCAAATCCAGATCTGACATGTATCCAAAAAGATCAAGGAACACAACAATCCCACACATTCATAGTACTTCCGTGAACACTTTCCTACCACACTCACCAGACTCACATGAGACATATGTCTGAGCACGTGCTACCTGACAGCTAGCAATTGTGATCCTTGCCATAGTGCATCAATTATCCCTTTATGTTTCCCCAGCATTATACACAGTCAGCAAGTTAGCTGGCAGACATTGTACTAATCCCCTTATGTCACTACAGATCGTTTAATCGTGCACATTAACATGATTCGTACTCACCAACAGTGCCACCAATCATGATTCCCAGGTGGTCCAAGAGATCCTGCTCCCTGGTGATGAGGTCAGCCCACCGGTGCTTCAGCTGGTGGTCATTCCTCTGGCTGGCGTACACACGCTGCAGGTGATGCAGCACCTTTCCCCACCGGATTTTGCGCGCCTCTGTTGGATAGCCCTGTATCACCCTGCCTCGATCATGAGCAGCAAGAAATGGCACACAAGCCAGATGAACCCCCCCCCAACTCATATTCCCCCATCCTGCCAAGACGTGGCCTACCAGACATACTTGTGAAGTAAAAGGGAATAGGAGTAAAAGAAATAGAAAGGGGAAAAGGGGGAAAGTAGGGGCACAAATACAGATGAAAAGTAAACTTAACCACTAAAAGAGCCCAACTATCCCCAAACTAACACTACCCACAACAAACTCCCACAAACAACAAAAACACAAGATAAATGGACAAATCTAGACAAAACCCAGTAGTACAGTATACAGCAACAATATTTATTTCACAAATGGACTTTACAGATAGCACACAGGACAAAAACAGCACAAAATCTCAGGACAACACTCTCTACATAGCCACACAGTCTAGAAGGATCATAGACTGCAAAGTGAAAGTGAAATTAAACCCACTGTACATGATCTGTAAACAGGATATCATATTACATCACTTCCTGTATGAAAAGTCCCGCCTTTTTCGCGTTATGCGTAATTTTTTGTTTACCAAAACTGTATTTGCGTAATTTTTTGGGACACACAGAAGTGAAAATTTGCCCGCATCCACATAATAGTACATGGCCTGTACAAATATCTGGATGCGGGCTAAATTTCACTCCTGTGTGTAAAAAAAAATGACTCAAATACAGTTTTGGTAAACAAAAAATGACACATAGCGCTAGGAACGTCAAAATTACAGTGCATTAACTGGTTTTGGGCAATTTTTCTTGTTTTTTGGTTATGTTACATTTGGGGCACATCAGAAATAGGCTGATTGAAGACACTATGGTGTTGATGGTGTATGTTCACATGTGTGACATCATACTGCAGCGGACCATGATCCGCTACCCCCTTCACAGTATTTTTACGGTTGGCTGACGCAATAGTTGGTCATAAGTGTGGCCTACATATATGTGTTGCAGAAATTGTGCATGTTTGGCATAAGGAGAGGATAGCAATGTGAGGCACATATGTACAATACCTGAATGCCTTGGGCTCAAAGTGTGTGCTTTGGCTGCTAAAGTATTTGTTGACCAAGTGTGTGTGCATCACATGAAGCATTTTTGTACATATGCTTGTATGAATGTGACGTCCATGTGTCCAATCCTTAGATGCAAGTCAGTGTGGAAATAAGAGAGGGCATATGTTAGTCATACATGTAACAACACCCGTAAAGTGGACTTCCAAGATTTAGGGTCACGTAGACACCACATGTGACATAGCATGCACCAGATGGATGGCAGACGCTTGTTCATGTAATTGGTCCACATTTTCTACATCCTATGTCCTAGAGTATTGGTAAGAGCTTCCTAGACACTAGTTGCTGAATCCCACAGTGAGTCATACACATGCATTGAGGCAGTGGGTACCATGTTGTTTGCACAGACAGACAAGGGTGAATCTCAAATGTATAATGACACCACAGTTGAGGCCATAGAAGTGAGCCCCAACTATCAAGTGGCTGTGGTGGACCAGCATACGAGGCAGCACGTGTTCACATATTTCCAGTGATCAATTGTACATAGGTGTCTTGTTCATGTGTGTGGTCCAATGATGATCCTGTATATTGTTTGGGGTGTAATTTGTCACAGTTCGGTCCAGGACTCATCATGAGTCATTGGCATCTATTCCTGTATCTACTGAGTATCCTTGGTTGATCAATGTGAGTAAAGTGGATGTGGACATGTGAACCAACATGTGGATGGTCCCACCCTGTCACTAAAGACGTGTAAAGAGACAGTCAACAGGGCAACCTTGGTGTGCTGAGTGAGATAATGTCTCAGGTGTCATGTTCCGGCAGGTGTCATTACAACATTTGTACACAGGTTAGCCTCTGCAATTCCCACTGCATCTGGGAACATCATAGCCTCTGTGCTGATTATTCTCGCTGCTATTAACCACACACGGCCCATCACTATGTTGTGAGTACTGTGATTCTGTGTGTGAACTGTCATGGTCCTGACATTCGTGTATTATTCATGGACAATATCAGAGGTTGCTGGTTGTGCTGAAAGCCCCGTACCCAATCCCTGCCTACGGCCCTGGGACACTGTCACACTTTGTCATTCATGCATAAATGCAACCCAGACAAGGGATGGGCCATGCATTTTGCTTTTCCAAGAGGATGTAACTCAAATGGTACAGTTAAAAGGCAGATGATGCTATACAATGTATTTGTGTATGGATTGAAAAAGCCCATGCCCAATACCCCCTGATGAATGAGAGGTTTGCTAACGCAAGTGTGGTACATATGTAGACACAGGGATACTTTAGTGTGACGCACAGACAGATGCCAGTCAGGCTGACAGAATGCAAGGTGATTCAGGATCCAGCAATTTCACAAATTACATAATCAGTGGTCTGACTAAGACTGTTTGGAGGACAAACTAGAGAGGTGACATGTCAAACTGTGTATGTCCTGTGTTTTTGAAGGTGACAAATGAACCCAGTGGCTGTGTTACACCGCTTAATTAGTATCAATGCTTAACGGTGTATTTGACATAATGGCAACTCCTATGCTCTTCCAGGCATCAGCAGAGGCAGTGCTTTTTGAAATGGGTGGTGTGTATGGAGGTGATCACAGGTGTGGGCTGCATCTGTTTCTCACCAGTCCTGTAGGTGAGACTTGCATTCTAAGGGCCAACAGACATTTTCACACAGGAAGCAATATACATGTGCTAACAGGGCTTTGAAACTAGAAGACAGTGTATAAATTAACCTGACGTCCATGCAGTCAGATGTTCTATGACAATGGCATACCATAGGAAAGGGTGTAACACACTGGTTTGCTAATGTTGGTCTGTGTGTGTACAGGAGGGAATATCAGGGTGCACATCTTAGTATTCCAGGGACCTCTACCGACAGGTGGGTTGTGACCAGGTGCATGGGTGTGTCAGGAGTTAGGAAATGGGCTGACATGTACATGGAATGTCATGTGTGCAATGCTGCTCATATGTGTGCCACTTGTGCTGTCTATGTTCTGCTTCTATGGGACTCTGGTCACACATAGTCCTTGCAAATATTGGATGCAGTTGGACTTCCTGCTGTCAAGGGTCTGGTCAGGCATTCCTGTTACTGATGCCAAAGCACATTGACTGCCTCATGTATGAGGCTTGTTTTCCCCTTATTGAGTGATGGTGTCTTAGTTGTGTGCCATATGCTGCGTTGGACCTTGATTTCAACATGTATGTGTGAAATTTTTGTGGTCCTCTGCTATTGGCCTTCAAAGGAGAAATGTACATGATATATGTCATTAAGAGTGTGTGTGTATGTGACCATTGTATGTTAGGCATCACATTAGCTCTGGGATGTTCAGTGTCCTACTCAGTATTTCAGCAATGCTCCATGAGGCAACACTCTTATTCTGATAAGTAGAGATGAAGGTGTGCAAAAATGAATAGCCAGACTATTATATGGTGATTATAATAGGTGTTTATTTAAATTTGTGAACTAAAGTGGTGAAGGTGATCATATTCAAAAGAAATTGTTGACGATCTGTTGCCGCCTGCGTATACCAGCGGCCGTGTTCTGTAGTTCCCCCTCATGTTGCAGGCCAGCATCCTCCTCTTCCTCCTCTTCAGGCATGTGTGGCTCTGGTTCCAGGAGGGGAATGTTCTTTTTGATACAAATGTTGTGCAATATTGCACATGTTAGGATGATCTTACAGACCATCTCCGGGGAATATAGGAGGCTACCACCAGTGATGTCGAGGCACCGGAACCTTGACTTGAGGATGCCAAAGGTCCTTTCGACAATGCTGCGTGTCCTCCTATGTGCGTCGTTGTAGGCACGCTCTGCAGCAGTACTTGGGTTGCCAAATGGTGTCCCAATACATGGCTGGATGCCATACCCCTGATCAGCTGCAAGAGAAAATGATTGGGATCATGGTGATGTAGCTGGCACTATTGAAATGACCTTTCATGGCAGTAGTTGTCTTGTGTTGTCTGTGACTCTTTTGTGTAATAATGTAGCATCCTAGGCTTGTAGGATGTACCATCTGCATTGTGTTGTTTCCTTGGCTGAACGAGTGTTTGTCTGCTAACCGTTTGTCAGCAGTATGTTTTGGGATTTGCAGTACAGTGTGCCCTCCCTAGCATTGTGACTTGTGATACAGGTGTCCCTGTGTCTTCACTGGGGGTGAGATGATAGTTCCATACACAAGTTAAAATTGACAGTGTTGTTAACACGTTCATATCAATGTACCCTGGACATCCCATACCGTTAGACTTATGCAATGGATTAATGTAAAGGTCATTGGGACACTTACATTTTGCAAGGTGACATTTGGGCAACCCACTCCACACGTTGTGATCTTTGACGTCTTAACATTAGACTGTACAGTAATTTCCAATGTGTGACAGGTTCAATGGTGACCTAAGAAACATGGCTAGCGATGTCACGACCTCAGTATGTTCCTGTCCACATGTTGCTGTTGTGGTGTATGTGTTGTGTGTCCTAGTGGGTTGCTGTGCAGTGTGTATATAAGTAGATTTTTGTACTTACCAACAAGTAGTCCATTGCCATACCGTCCATCCTGGAAGTGTTCATTGATGGTGCAGTGACGGAAGATATATGAGTCATGGACACTCCCAGGATATTTAGCCACGATGTTGGTGATCAATCCCTGGTGATCGACTATGTCCTGCACGTTGATGGAATGTGTGTGCTTCCTGTTGCAGTAGAGGTGTTCAGTTGCAGCAGGTGGCACAAGGCGTAGATGTGTGCAGTCGATTGCACCAAGGACGTGTGGGAAGCCACTCATGAGGAAGAACCCCTGTTTTGTTTCCTGCTGCTTCTGCAGTGTGTTAGGGAAGCAGATGTGGCGGGGTGTCAGTCCAATGATGGCATCCAGTACTTTGGGCAAAAAGGCGGAGAATGATGGTTGTGATATTCCTCCAACCAGGGCACCAGTTGTTTGGAAAGAGCCACTTGCCAGCATATGAAGTACGGCAAGCAGCTTGGTTTCTGTTGGGATGGTGCAGGGTGTCACCAAAGTGGGGGCCAACTGCGGATCAATGTTGCGCAGCAGCTGCTGAATGGCCTGCCAGTTCAACCGGTACCTCTGGATGATGTTGTGTTCCCTGAGGCCCTGAAGGGTTGATCTTGGGCGGAATATCCTCTCCTGCCTTCTGCGCTGCCTTTGGGGTCCCTGCTGGTGTTGTTGTAGTTGCTGTTGTTGCTGCTGGGCTCTGCGTCTGCGTGCACGCTGGATTAGAATCACCTCCATGTCTCCCTGTTGCTGCTCTGCTGCTCTGCTGTTTGTTCTGTGTGTTCTGATTAAATACAGGTGTGTTTTCCCCATTTTAACACCTGCCCTGACTCAGGCGTTAAATTTTTACGCAAGTCGGGCTGTGCGAAATTTTCTGGCTCCGCCTCCCCGCCGTGCGTCATTTTTGCCCGAAAGCATAAATACGGCGCATGGCCGTTTAAGCCATTTTTTGGACGGGAACGCCTACCTTGCATATGATTAACTCAAGGCGAGTTGCCGCATCCAAAAAATGACGCACACAGCGGAATTTTGGCGTCCACGGGCTCGGGCGCCAAAGTTTAAATACGGGGCAACGTTTGCGCTAAATGTGCGTCAAAATTTTTGGCGCACAATCGGCGCAGACGGAGTATAAATATGCCCCCAAGAGCTAAGCCGAGATAGCTGTGATATCACTTAGAACCCCAAGGCCAAAAATATCTATTTAATTTTAAGTTATGTATGCCCACTTCAGTCATGTAACCCTTCTTTCAACATTTGTGTGGGAGCAGAGGAGTACATTTGGAACCATATATAATAATCTCCTTCCAAAGTTAAAAAATAAAATACTTGGGGCCCAGATTTAGAAAACATTTTGCGCAAAATGTTTTTTTTGCTATAAACTTTCCAGTGCAAAACTTGATTTGCACTGCAAAGTTACCTAAAAGTGATGCAAAGCACTTTTGCATTACTTAGCATCAAGAAGACATTACATGGGTGGTACATGGGGTTCCCATGCAACCACCCATGTTTTTGATGCAAAACCCTATCTACAAACATTTGTAGAGTGGGTTTTGCACCAAACAAATAACTCCACTTTGAAGAAGGTGCCAAAAAGGAGAATATTTATAATTTTTTCCTAAAGCTTCCCATGTTGCATGTGTGCTTTATTGCACAGCGCACATCTAATGTGAGAAATTATTAAAAGTTAGTCTAATCATAGTATTTTGTACCGGAAGGGAGTCTTTCCAGTACAAATCTATCAGACTCAGGCGCACATCCTTGCAATGTGGAGCAAAGATGGTGTGTGTCGCTTTGCAGCAAAATTCTGCAACGCACTAGGGAGAGGTGTGGAGAGTGCCATATCTCTGTAGATATGGCACTCTCCTCTCACGCAACAGAGCACAGCATTTTTGGGAGCTGCGCTGTATTGTGTGTAACTTTTGAAAATCTAGGCCTTGGTGTTTTATCACCCACTTTCATCACCTCTTCATTCACCCTCCTTTCCACATTGAAAAAAATACTGCGACTCTTGCTTGCTGTTTCCATTACTGTCATCTAGATTTAAAGTAGTCTACCCAGTTATTAAAATAACAGTCTTCCTGTCACCTACACCCACTATACTCTGTGCATTACCTCTCCCTCCCTGTTTGGGTCAAACAATCCTGTCTACAAGAGCAGAGACTCAGGGGGTCATTCCGACCCCGGCGGGACCTGCCAAAAGACCGTACCGCGGTCAAATGACCGCAGCGGTCATTCTGACTTTCCCGCTGGGCTGGCGGGCGACCGCCAGAAGGCTGCCCGCCGGCCCAGCGGGAAAGCCCCTACAACAATGAAGCCGGCTTCGAATGGAGCCGGCGGAGTTGAAGGGGTGCGATGGGTGCAGTCGCGATTTTCAGTTTCTGCACAGCAGACACTGAAAATCTTTATGGGGCCCTGTTAGGGGGCCCCTGCACTGCCTATGCCTCTGGCATGGGCAGTGCAGGGGCCCCCAGGGGCCCCACGACACCCGTTCCCGCCATCCTGTTCCTGGCGGTATTTACCGCCAGGACCAGGATGGCGGGAAGGGGGTCGGAATCCCCATGGCGGTGCTGCAAGCAGCGCCGCCATGGCGGATTCCTTGGGCCAGGGGGAAACCGCCGGTTGCCCTTTTCTGACCGCGGCTTTACCACCGCGGTCAGAATGGCCCTGGAAGCACCGCGAGCCTGTTGGTGGTGCTTCCGTGGTCCCCGGCGGAATGACCCCCTCAGTCTTCACTGTGCCTTCACCTTGTGAGTGCAGATATCCAGAAATGCACGCTGACAGTAGAATGTGGCTGAAGGTGAAGGTACGTCGCTGTATGCGTTCTCTCGCCCATTCAAGGACCTGCATTGCCAAGAGTGGAAAAAGAAAATGGGTGAGACCACCAACCTCTATTCCTCGGCGTAGGGTCCCAACAAAGCCGAGCGAAGCAGGGACACACAGCAGAAGAGAACGCTTCCCCTGGTGAGGTCACAACAGTGAAAAAACATTTTTATTTTCCAATTTTGTTACATCCTTACAACAAATGACCAGGTTTTGATCGTGTTATTCACTCGAAAAGCTTCCAACTGGAGCCATACATAACAATGTGATTTGGGCAATAAATCGAAATATGTGTCAGTATATCTACATATTGAAAGTTAAATGAAGATTTTTTTTTTTTTTTAAATGTGTAATGAAAAAGCTTTAAAAAAACAAACTTTTGTGAACTTGTACGTTGGTATATGTCAATAAAGATTCAATATATTGCTGTGGCTCCAGTACAAGGTTTTTGCAACTCAAGGCAAAAATTACATTTTATTGTTCGGGTGCCCCCTCCTTCAGCGGCAAAAAAGCAATTTCATGATCTTTAACATCCTCTGGTAGCCTCTTCTTGAGGGCCCTGAGGCATCGGCCTGCAGTTGCCTTTAGGTAGCATCAGTCTTTTAACTGACATTTGTTTTTACACTTGTGAAAGAATAACTTCACTTCCCTTGCATTCACATGCTTGTTATATCTTATCCTGTCACCATCATTGCTGTAATTTACCAGCGGTTTATCCCGGACAGCATAACTTCTTATTTAGTATGATTCATGATTCTGTCTATTCTGGGCTGTTTGTTCATCATCAATTTCCAGCGTTCAATTATACGACACACACTGTGCCAATTTAGTGGAGATTCCAGCAGCCAATTTTACACCTGACCTTCCTACAAAGCATATGGTATCTAGATTAAAAAATGATTGCCTGTTTTATTGATCTGTTTCTGAGTCCAGGCGGCCATTTGTAATCATCTGCTCGAACGTTGCAGCCCATTAAGCCAGCTGTAATAGCTAAGCGACCATATCTCAGAATTACATATTGCTACAAGAGCTATATTGATTGATACTGAAGTTTTTAAATTAAACACATGGTCTCTCACATAGATGTAATTAGCAGCAGTGTGGCTCAGTTTGCTGATTGAGCCTGAATAATTTCCTTTCTGCGCTTTATAGTATTGATTCACAGCTTTGTATTTCTCATCTGGCCTGACAACGTTCTGACAGCACATTTGTTATCCAGCCTTCTTTTACCAGAGTTGAAAGACGTGGTATTGTCTAGCAGGTGAAGTGTGATTTTTCAATTTCAAACTTGTGATGAGTAGTCTGGGCTTCTCAGCTTCTTGAATTCGCTCTCTCATTGTGCACATTCTAAACTCATCGCTCATCGTGAGGATCAGCAAACTAGAGCATGCCAACATCATTTGCCTTCATAAGACACCTATAGGATACCAGAAGCTCTAGTGAGTATCGGATCCATCTTCGAGCTCATGTGTGAAGCAAAAGCCTTTTAAGTCATGGACTTCTCCCTGGTTTTTACACCTTGAGTCACTTGTGTGGCTGTCAATCAGGATTTCGCCCAGAACTGGGAACTTAATCCATCTTCTAGCGTGGTTAGAAAGAACTGTTGAACAATTAAAGATAAAGCGAGGGGTATCTTTTTATGCACCGTCATTGAGTGCAATCACGTTCTGGTCTTCAACATACTCAACCTCTCTATGCTGCTCCATTGTTTCTACAATGTTGTGATTAACCGATTGATATCATAAGCACCCTCCTCAACTGATTTGTCATCTTTCTCTCTGTCTATTACCTAGTCACAAAGTTATAATACATACTTCGCACCCATGACACTCATGTCTGCCGTGTCACAATTTCTCTTTACTGTTTATATGGCCCACTGGCTCATGTACTAGGCAGTCACATGAGGGACTGCCACAAGTCCAAGGATATCATACAACCTTGCAAGCACACATGCATGCAGTCCTTATGGCGCTGGGAAATTTAGAAAGGTATGCCATCAAATCACGCTGCCAAACATTATTCATAAACCTCATGCATAACTGCAATTGTTGCCTCACTGTTTTTTATTCTTATAGCAATGTGGGATGTTAACACTTTCCAAACATATTTTATTTTCTCACTAGAAAACAATAATATACAGTGTAGGCTCTATTACACTTAACACAGAATATGAAGCACAGTGTAATTCAAGAGCATAGGCTCTCTCCGTCATAACGGTCCATGAACATGGGGCTATTAACAATATACACATAGATTACATGTTGCAGGTTTTCGAGGATCTGTCATTCAGGGGTGTCTTGTATCAGTGGTTGTATCCTAGAAAGTTTGTATCAGAACTCCATGTCTTCAAGTACTTTATCATCAGTTCTGATCAGTTTAATTTTTCATTTCTTTGGCGAATGTCTATCTCTGCACTTAGAGAGCCCTAGGCGCCATCCATTGTACAAAAATGCGCCTTCTTGCTATCAAAAGTTCAAGTTAAAGAAATGTTTTTTCTATCTATTTGGGCTTTCTACAATCAATCACAAGTAGGCAATTAGGGGGGCGCAATTCTATATCAATCTGAATATTCCAGCAGTCTGTTCATTACGATGCCCCAATGACATAGCAAGTCTGGACAGGTCCAAGTAGAGTGAAAGTGATATCAGTGATATCAGTGATGCTAACATTTTGAGCAGTTAATGTCTTTTGAAGGACCAGGTCTTTAGTGTTATATATGTTCTGTAGAATATATTAACCAGTGTATGGCATAATCACAAGTACTCCCAGGAGGGGGAGTTTTTCTAGAGAGACTCAGGGGCATATTTATACTCTGTTTGCACCGAATCTTCGGCGCAAACCGTGCACCATATTTAAACTTTGACGCCCGAGCCCGCGGACGTCAAAATTCCTCCGTGTGAGTCATTTTTTGGATGTGGGAAACTGACTTGCGTTAATGACATGCAAGGTAGACGTTCCCGCCCCAAAAATGACTTTAAGGCCTGTGCGCCTTATTCATACTCCAGCGTCATTTTGACGCACAGGAGGGGGCAGGCTTTAAAAAATGGTGCACAGCCTGATGTGCGCCGTTTTTTAACGCCTGGGTCAGGGCAGGAGTTAAGGGACCTGTGGCCCACTTCCATGGTCTCTGACCATGGAAGGAGTCCAGAGGTGTCCTTCACCGCCCCCCAGGGACACCCCCTGCCACCCTCGCCCACCCCTGGAGGACACCCATGGATGGGGGGACCCATCCCAGGTAAGTACAGGTAAGTTGAGGTAAGTATATATATATTTTTTTTGCCTCAAACCTGACTTGCACCATTTTTTTTTTTTTTTAAGTGGCATAGGGGGGCTTAATTTGCACCCCCCCCCCCCTACATGCCACTATGCCCAATGACCATGCCCAGGGGACAAAAGTCCCCTGGGCATGGTCTTTGGGCAATGGGGCATGACTCCTGTCTTTGCTAAGACAGGAGTCATTTCAGTGGGGGTTGTGTGTCAAAAAATGGTGCAAGCCCGGTTTGAGGCATGATTTTTGCCTCAAACCTGACTTGCACCATTTTTTGACGCACAACCCCTATTTTCCCTTACGCCGGCGCTGCCTGGTTTGAGTCATTTTTTTTTACTCAGACCAGTCCACAGCGCCGGTTAACGGTATTCCTTAAATAAGGCGCCCGCACGGCACGTAGGAATGGCGTTAGCCAGCGGTAAAATGTTTGACACAAACCAGCGCCGGTGCTGGTTTGCATCAAAAAGTATAAATATGGTCCTCAATCTGGACAACATGCATAGCGCAATACAACTGTGCACCTCACAGCTGGCGCTCTGGATACTGTCGGAGTTTGCTTGACTAGAAAAAAATATTTATATGACCACTTGGTAAAAAGGGGAATGCAATACAGCAGGAGATGTATTTACAGCAGACACCTTGCCTACCCTGGACAATGCTATTGCCGCTTTTTAGCTTAGAAATGGGCAGATTTTACAATTTCTCAGCTTCTGTGGGGCAGTCAGGAAGATCTGGGAACAAGACACAACTCTCCTCACCCTTCACTGACTCTTGCGCTGCTGGTAGCAGTTGCCCAGTGTGGAGGAGTGATTACCAGTAATGTTACATTTTTATTGATTCTAAGACCTGAATGATTCCTAAATCTGTTGATCAGTCCCACTAGACTTTCCATCAACACTGATATTTTCGTTAAGTATGGCAATAATTGTCTGCTTACAGCGACACTATGGCCCAAATTTAAGAACGCCTAATGCCACATTAGCATAATTTTTTTACGCTAATGTAGCGTTAGGCTTGCAAAAATTGCTGCGCCATATTTTCAAAGTGGCGCAATGCGTCCATTGTGTGAACTTTTTAACCGTTTGCTCAACATTATACATGCACCATGCATAATGCAGGCAAATGGGACATTCCAGTGCAAGGCTGCCTGCAAAAATGGCACAATAAAATCTACAAGCTTTCATTGTGCCATTTTTTGCGTCATTTTTAACTTTAACGCCTGCTAAAAGGAGGCGTTAACAGGAGGCGCCCATTGTTGCTTCACTGGCGTCAACTTTTTGTAATGCTATTGGAGCAAAGTGCCAAACTGGCGTAAAAATGTTGACGCTAGTTCCCTAACTACCGCCATGGTGTGCTGTATATTTCTTGGGGAGCAAGAAAAGTGGCACTGTATTGGATGCAGTGACACTTTTCTCAAATCTCTCTCATGTGTTACTGGCCATACAATTCTATTGCTCATTCTTGATGTTCGTTACATATCTGAAAGGCTAAGCGTTCACTTGCTATAGCAAATAGGAATGATGGTAGCAGGCACCTCTGTCACGTACCTGTCTCCCGATTCCCATACCTCTCAGATGATGCTATTAATAACTAGGGTGGCCTCCCTGTTTTCCTCTAATCATTAGAGGAAAACAGGGAGGCCACCCTAGTTATTAATAGAGTCTAATGTAAGAGGGACATCACACTCTTACTTTCATCTTCAGGATTGAAAAATGACAACTATTTTGTGTCTCTTTTCTGTTTGTATAATGTATTTTAATAGTTTGAAAATAAATTATTGAGTTCTTCTATGTGTTTTCGTATTCCTTCCCTGTCTTTTATGGAAGCAATATAAGGGAGGTTTGTGTCTCTTTTCAGTAACCCTGGCAGCAATCACCTTGGTTCGTCTCCATCCCTGTGAAGTACCCGCTGAAATGATTTATTTTGAAGAAGTTCAATTGTAATAATTTACATCTATCCCTCCTCTCTGAGGTTCAATTGTACATCCAGCCTCCGTGTCATCAAACTGTAATTTTAAGTGTCTGAGCAATTTTTTTCCTTATCAAGGATTTGTTGTTCCAATACTTTTATCATGAGCAGGACTTTGACAGGACAAAACCTCTTATCACTATTTTAGTATATCTCTTTAAAGTCCTCTTTTAGCGGCTGTGTTCTAGTTAGGTATGATAAACGTCTATTGCTTCCCTCATTGCTTCATGACATTTTGTGTCTTTGGGTCGCTCCCCGGGAGAGTGGGGGGGGCAAATTTATTTTAGGCCATTTCTGCCCCCCCTGGGGGCAGAAACCTCCAGGCGCCAGGGCTAAAAAAAAATTGTGTTTTTTTTTTTTTTTTAGAGATGGGGAGCGACCCATTAGGCAAGGGTCGCTCCCCTGGGGGGCAAATTGTATTTAGACCATTTCTGCCCCCCTTGGGGGGCAGAAACCACTAGGCACCGGGGAGCTTTTTTTTTTGCGCCAATGTCACGCAAGTGGAGGGACCCCGTAGGCAAGGGTCGCTCCCCAGGGGTGTGGGGGTGTGGGGGGGCATGGTGGCAAATATCGGCCTATTGTTATTAGGCCGATCTGCCCCCAGGGGGGGCATAAGCCTCTAGGCGCCAGGGATACATTTTTGGGGGATTTATTTTTTGTTTTGTTTAGTTTTTTAGAGTTGGGGAGCGACCCCTCAGGCAAGGGTCGCTACCAGGGGGGCAAATTTATTTTAGGCCTTTTCTGCCCCCCCGGGGCAGATCGGCCTATTGCTATTAGGCAGATCTGCCCCCAGGGGGGGCAGAAGCCTCTAGGCCAGGGATACACATTTTTGGGGGTTTTGTTTTTGTTTTGTTTTTTAGAGGTGGGGAGCATCCCCTTAGGCAAGGGTTGCTCCCCGGGGGAGGGGGGACACATTTATTTTAGGCCTTTTCTGCCCCCCCTGTGCCGGCTGAGCTAGAGGCCCCAATCCACAGGTAGGCACTTGGTAAAAAACACCTCTGTTTTCTGTGAAAAAATGTGATGTGTCCACGTTGTGTTTTGGGTCATTTCCTTTCGTGGGCGCTAGACCTACCCACACAAGTGAGGTACCATTTTTATCGGGAGACTTGGGGGAACGCTGGGTGGAAGGAAATTTGTGGATCCTCTCAGCTTCCAGAACTTCCTGTCACCGCAATGAGAGGAAAAAGTGTTTTTTTGGCCAAATTTCGAGTTTTGCAAAGGATTCTGGGTAACAGAACCTGGTCAGAGCCCCACAAGTCACCCCATCTTGGATTCCTCTAGGTATCTAGGGCCATATTTATACTTTTTGATGCAAAACTGCGCTAACGCAGTTTTGCGGCAAAAAAATTAGCGCCGGCTAACGCCATTCTGAAACGCCATGCGGGCGCCGTATTTATTGAATGGCGTTAGCCGGCGTTATCCGACCGGCGCTGCCTGGTGTGCGTGAAAAAAAACCACGTACACCAGGCAGCGCCGGCGTAGGGAAAAATGTCGTTTGGGCGTCCAAAAATGGGGCAAGTCAGGCTGACGCAAAAAAATCGTCTTAACCCGATTTGTGCCATTTTTTTTGGGCGCCCAGACGCCATTAACATGACTCCTGTCTTAGCAAAGACAGGAGTCATGCCCCCTTGCCCAATGGCCATGTCCAGGGGACTTATGTCCCCTGGGCGTGGTCATTGGGCATAGTGGCATTTAGGGGGGCACAAATCAGGCCCCCCTATGCCACAAAAAAAAATTTAAAAAAATACTTACCACAACTTACCTTTTCTTCCCTGGGATGGGTCCCTCCATCCTTGGGTGTCCTCCTGGGGTGGGCAAGGGTGGCAGGGGGTGTCCCTGGGAGCAGGGGAGGGCACCTCTGGGCTCATTCTGAGCCCACAGGTCCCTTAACGCCTGCCCTGACCCAGGCGTTAAAAAGAGGCGCAAATGCGGGGTTTTTTGCCCCGCCCACTCCCGGGCGTCATTTTTGCCCGGGAGTATAAATACCACGCACATGCCTGGGAGTCATTTTTTAAGACGGGAACGCCTACCTTGCATCTCATTAACGCAAGGAAGGTGTTCACGCCAAAAAATGATGCTAACTCCATGAACTTTGGCGCTAGACGCGTCTAACGCCAAAGTATAAATATGGAGTTAGTTTTGCGTCGAATTTGCGTCGAAAAAAACGACGCAAATTCAGCGCAAACGGAGTATAAATATGCCCCTTAGTTTTCAAAACTGCGCAGGTTTGCTAGGTTTCCCCAGGTGCCGGCTGAGCTAGAGGCCAAAATCCACAGCTAGGCACTTTGCAAAAAACAGCTCTGCTTTCTTTGTGAAAATGTGATGTGTTCACATTTTGTTTTGGGCCATTTCCTGTCACCGGTGCTAGGCCTATCCACACAAGTGTGCTACCATTTTTATTAGGAGACGTCGGGGAACACAGAATAGCAAAATAAGTGTTATTACCCCTTGCCTTTCTCTACATTTTTTCCTTCCAAATGTAAGACAGTGTGTAAAAAAGACGTCTATTTGAGAAATGCCCAGTAATTCACATGCTAGTATGGGCACCCCAAAATTCTGAGATGTACAAATAACCACTGCTTCTCAACACCTTATCTTGTGGCCATTTTGGAAATACAAAGGTTTTCTTGATACCTATTTTTCACTTTTTATATTTCAGCAAATGAATTGCTGTATACCCGGTATAGAATAAAAACCCATTGCAAGGTGCAGCTCATTTATTGGCTCTGGGTACCTAGGGTTCTTGATAAACCTACAAGCCCTATATATTCCCACAACCAGAAGAGTACAGTAGATGTAACGGTATGTTGATTTAAAAAATCTGACATTGCAGGAAAAAGTTACAGAGTAAAATGTGGAGAAAAATGGCTGTTTTTTTCACCTCAATTTGAATTTTTATTTTATTTCAGCTGTTATTTTCTGTAGGAAACACTTGTAGGATCTACACAAATGACCCCTTTCTAAATTCAGATTTGTGTCTACTTTTCAGAAATGTTTAGCTTTCTGGGATCTAGCATTGGTTTCTCACCCATTTCGGTCACTAACTGGAAGGAGGCTGAAAGCACAAAATATAGTAAAAATGGGGTATGTCCCAGTAAAATGTCAAAATTGTATTGAAAAATGGGGGTTTCTAATTCAAGTCTGCCTGTTCCTGAAAGCTGGGACAATGGTGATCTTGCCTCCGCAAACCCTTTGTTGATGCCATTTTCAGGTAAAAAACACAAGCTGCCTTCTGCAGCACTTTTTCCCTATTTTTTTTAAAATGTTCACTGTATTTTGGCTAATTTCTTTGTCTCCTTCAGGGGAACCCCCAAGTCTGGGTACCTCTAGAATCCCTAGGATGTTGGAAAAAAAAGGATGCAAATTTTGCGTGGGTAGCTTATGTGAATAAAAAGTTATGAGGGCCTAAGCGCGAACTGCCCCAAATAGCCAAAAAAAGGCTTGGTACAGGAGGGGATAAGGCCTGGCAGCGAAGGGGTTAAAGTCTCCCAGTCACATCAATGGGGAGGCTAGATAAGGCACCAAGTAGCCCATATAAAGTATGCTGGATCAACTATGTTTGGGCCATATATCCATACCATAGTCACTTCCCTTCCATCAAGCACACCAGTCAGTAAAATGTATTGGCACTCACACCGGTCTGTTCTATCCACAATGCATGTCATCAGATCTGCCTGGTAAAGAATCGTGCTCTGCCGACTTGTTGCTTTCCTTATTATTCATATAGGATGGTACCTGAGTGTCAGGTTGTGCGGTTTCATCTTTTGTTACTCTAGTTGGTGATCTTCTACTGCAGCTTGAAAGCTTACCTCATTGTCTCTAACTTCTCCTGCTAGTTCCATGCTTGTTCTGCATCCGTGAAGAAATATGTTTATGTGTTTTGTATGACAGTGATTGCCCTGGGAAGATCATATACTTCAGGGTTTTGTCTCTACATTTCATTTTGGCTGCATCGAGGATCTACTTTGGTTTTGGATTTGTTGGGTGTAGTCGAGGAATAACATGAATTTTAGTCCGTCGATCCGTAACCTGCCCTTTACCATTGCTTCCTGCAAAATGACTTTGCTTAGGTTTAGAAGGCAAAATATCATAGCCTGGGAAAGTGCCAAAGATAGGTCCGGAAACTTATGCCCTGTGCACACTTTTGATCAAGGAACATTTAGATGGAGCAGCTCCCCCACCCAAAAAAATGGAAGTTAAAATTGTTCGAGTATCCATTGGAGAAAGAACACTGCAGCACAGTCGTCCTCTTTTTACTCAGAGAATTAGAAGTCAGATATTTTTATGAGACATCTCCCTTCCGAAGTCCTTTGTTCTTTCAACTGGCAGTTTGGCCTTATGTGATACATCATCCAGTTTCTTCTGGAAGGACTGCATCATTTGCTCAGCTTTCATCCCTATCATTTAGGCTTGTGTGACACAGTCTCCAACAGATCAGAACTAAACACATTCAGGTCCAAAGCTACAGCATCAGCCTTAGCTTTCCATGATGTCCTTGCTTCTTGCTTGATGTTTATGACCCCTTGACAAAGTGAGTTCTATAGGACTCGAAGTTGAACCTTCCGGGTCCTTTTACTGAGTACTAGTCGACTTTGTGTATCTGTCCATATTGGTTTGAAATGGTGCAGATCTTGCACCTATATCTTTGACCATTGTGATGATTTTACAACGCTTATAATGCGTACGCAGCTCTTTCCATTGTTCACAATTGCATCTTTGTCAGCTATCTTGTATCACTCTAGTACATATGGGTCTTGTGGCTGACATTGGAATGGACTGGCAATGCTTTGGAATGGGGTTTGCAGGCTGGAAAAATGTCCAGTCAGGGAAATTGATTCAGCAGCTGCTTCGGTAAAGTAGATAGAGGCTTATCCCTGTGTTGTTGACAGTATGGTGCATCCCTGAGGTCCTTTTCTTCAGTTGCATCAGGTTATGGCCCATATTTATACTTTTTGACGCTAAACTGCGCTAACGCAGTTTAGCGTCAAAAAATTTTGCGCCGTCTAACGCCATTCTGAAGCGCCATGCGGGCGCCGTATTTATGGAATGGCGTTAGCCGGCGCAAGCAGACCGGCGCTGCCTGGTTTGCGTGGAAAAAAGCCACGTACACCAGACAGCGCCGGCGTAGGGGGAAAATGGCGTATGGGCGTCTTAAAATGGGGCAAGTCAGGTTACGTCGAAAAAATCGTCGTAACCCGACTTGCGCCATTTTTTTTCGACACCCATCCCCCATCAACATGACTCCTATCATTGTAAAGATAGGAGTCATGCCCCCTTGCCCAATGGCCATGCCCAGGGGACTTCTGTCCCCTGGGCATGGTCATTGGGCATAGTGGCATGTAGGGGGGCACAAATCAGGCCCCCCTATGCCACATAAAATAAAAAAAAAAATACTTACCTGAACTTACCTTAATGTCCATGGAATGGGTCCCTCCGTCCTTGGGTGTCCTCCTGGGGTGGCCAAGGGTGGCAGGGGGGGTCCCTGGGGGCAGGGGAGGGCACTCTGGGCTCATTTTGAGCCCACTTGTCCCTTAACGCCATGCCTGACCCAGGCGTTAAAAAGCGGCGCAAATGCGCCGTTTTTGGCCACGCCCACTCCCGGGCTTCATTTTTGCCCGGGAGTATAAATACCACGTAAAGGCCTGGGAGTCATTTTTTAAGACGGGAACGCCTCCCTTGCATATCATTAACGCAAGGAAGGGGTTCACGCTAAAAAATGACGCACACTCCGGGCACTTTGGCGCCCGAAGCGTCTAACGCCATAGTATAAATATGGCGTTAGTTGGCGTTAGTTTAGCGTCGAATTTGCGTCGAAAAAAACGACGCAAATTCGGCGCAACCAGAGTATAAATACGGCCCTATATGTCTTAGTTGTCATGCATTAGCTCACAGTGCACTTACAGTCACACATGCAGTCTATCAGACTAGACAGAGGGGCTAATGATATATTTCATGGCTTTACATTAGTGGTGTATATGTCCGGCAGGCCTTGGTACTACCATGCTTCCCTTGAATGTAGTCCTTTCTCCTGTATTACTGTGTCGCCCACATTGATGGGGTATGCCCACTTTCTCTACTCAATTTGACTCTGACCTTTTCTGTTTGTCTCTGATTTAGATCTGCTGCCTTCACCCCTCGTTTAGTCCACCATGCCTCTGCTCATTTAGCACAGCATCCACCCCGCCTCTATCTCACTGTACTTGTTCAAGGATCTTGTTTGCCAGGGCAGTGTGTCTCGAGCACTACACTAGAACTTGCACGCTGCTGCTACTTGCCTCCCACTACTTCAGTCCACTGGGATCTCAAGTGCAGTTTACCTCACCAACCACGTAGTGTTGTGTGACATTTAGAAACCTACCCTCTGCCCATATGAGGCCATGGGACTGCTGATCTAGTCTCATTTTGTGCATCAACGAGCGAATTACAGTGTGAGTATTCAATCACAGCAATGCATAATGATTTGCTTTATCGCTTGTTGTCATTTATTCCACATAATGGCCATTTTGTTTGCAAACTTTCTCATAATATTTTGCTGCCCTATAATGGCTTGAATGGATTTTTAAAAGTGGAATATGTTAAGATTTAAATTTTCTAATGTGACGACCAGATACATATAAATTGGTAATGTGTTGTCTTTAAAAAGAGGCAAAAGTAAATTCAAAATGTAATTATAGTTATCCGGGTTCTCCGGGCTTAACACCATCATATGACTGTGGTAGCCACTAACAGTATCTTTGTCGGTCATTCTCTAAGAACTCTTCTCCACGGTGGAGGATAAGGGCGGATGTAGTATTTTTGTTTTGCTGAGAATAGGAGATGTGCATTCTAGACAGGAATAGTCATTAATTCCGAAAAATGGAATGCTCAAGCATTTCTACATGTGGATTCTTATAATATGCCTGTCACTGTCTAGCCCACTGCTGATGCTGTGTCACATTCGTTTAGCATCAGCCTGTTCTGGCAGCTGCGTTTGGACAGGAGGTTTTACACTTTAAAAGAGGTAGATATTTTGTCACTATGTACTCATGGAGTGTTTACTGTTACCTCTTACGGGTATGGTTATCAAGCTATCGGATTGTATATATGCGCACTTTCAACTTTGCATGCCACTTCAAATTATTTCAGATTTAAAGTCAAAGTGCCATGACAGTAGAGAAAATGGCTTCTGCTTTTGAACAGACTGCCGCGCATTGGCCAGCCTCCGACCGCTCTGCAGGCTGGTTCCTTTTCGTTAAGATGCCAGAAGTTACTCGATCACCTAAAAGCTATAAGCCTCACACAGTAGGTCTTTCACAATGTAATTATCCGTGACCTCAAGCAACATTTTATTTGGTAAATGTCCGTAAATGAAAATTTCATCACTTGCCTAATAAGTATATTCAGTCATAGTTATATGTGCATAATACCCCTTGAGAATTAAAATCACCATAATATTTTCGCATTTTAGTGCTTTTATACAGAGTGATTATTCCTCTATCGTTGTAAAATAATTATTTTTATGAGCAGAAACCGAAGGACATGGTTTGGAAATTATTATAGATAATACTAAGATGTAATTGACAGAATAAACTCAAACCAAGTGGCCCTTCGTAAAACAATTCCACCAGCAGTATCAGTTTAATGGGAGAAACAAATACAAGTAAGAAGACACATGTTAAAAGTAATGCATAGGGACATATGTCTCACAGGTGTCCCTCATACATGCACCATGCATCATGGTACAAATGTAATGCAAACCCACATGTCACACTGTTTAAGACACACAAAGTCACTGTCCGTGTCTTTGAATGGTGTAAAGTCACAGAACAATGCAACTCTGCCCAAAATGCAGTGTAGGATATCACTGTAGGCAAGGGAGGGGTTTCATGTGTGTTCTGGGGGTGTCTCCATACACCTCCCATGGCTCATGAGCTATGCCATCTATCCCATACCAGATTAATTTTGGAATGTGATAAATCATTTGGGTCCCTCAGGTGATGTGTAACAAGAAAACTGAACTGAAGTGTAGCAAGTCACTAACTCTTCTTATGCGTGCTGTAGCCAGTGGAAAATATACATAGACAATCATGACTCTGAGGGTACATCATGTGCAGGAAGGTGCCCTCATCTCCACAGAGACAATCCTGCAGGCCATGCAGGCACCCAAGTACTGTGGTGCAAGCGTGTCTGTGTCCAAACAGGGCAGCAGTATGGGTAATTGGCATAGGCAGTGCAGCAAGTCTTCTTGTTGCATGACCTGCACCAATGTGAAAGGGTGCAAATGCATCATATTACTGAAATATGGCACGTTCGTCTCCTTTCCCCTTGTGTTGGAACACAATTGGCTGCCTAGTGCAAATATATGGGCCCAAGTGCCATGTGCACATAGTGGGCTCAATGAACTGCAATGTGTAGATGATGATGTACCACGTTGTCATGCACTCACTAATCTGTCAATGGCAATAGTGTTTGATTGTCAGTGTGTATCAATGTGTCATTTCGTTCTGTGTGGATGGATAGAACAACATCAACTGCACTGGGTAATGAATCATATATTAAATAATGTGGAATGGCAGACAAGGCAATTTTGAGTACAAAGTCAACACCAGAGAAAAGTATGAAGTGAGTCTCCCCACAATGGTGTATGAACACAGTTACAGGTCAACAAGCTCAGGGGAGTCTAAAGAAGAACTTTGGAAATACAAGTGTGTTACACATAGCAGTATACATGGATGCTGACTAAAGTTTAATGAGAAACACAGGAAGAGGTATGTGTAAAGCCCACGTGTGGCATGCCATGTCAGTGTAGGGCCTATACAAGTGTAAATGTCAATCCTGGATGATATTGTAACACCAACTGTACAAATCATACAAATGTTTTGGAAATACTGACAGTCGGTAAGCAGCCAGTCACATCAACAGATGTAACCAATCAGATGGTTCACCTGTTCTGTGTAGTAGGTTGACATAATGTAAAGCAAATGAATACAGCAATGTAAAACGGTTGTGTGTCGGAACAACGCAGGCATTTACAATGCCTGCCTTAAGAACGTGCCCAAACCACAAATGCGTCCCTACAACGTATTTCTTTACCACGCCAGTCATTACAACGACTTGCCTTGGGGAAAGCGCTGGAGTTTGGAATAGTATAATTTACTATTCCAACTCCAGTCTGCGCCACAGTAGGGAAAGTGTTGGACATAAAGTCCAACATCAGTCCAACAACACTTTCCCTAAGGCAAGTCGTTGTAATGACTTGTGTGGTTAAGGAATGCGTTGTAAAGACATATTCGTGGTTCGGGCCTCGCTTTAAAGACACAGCATGGTTTGAGCGACGTATTTACGCTGTTTCCCATGTACAACTCACAAAGTCAAACACAATGCTGACAAATAGGTCATACATCAGCCATCAACATCGATTAATATCCAGCCTGGACTGGTTCTCAAGATACTAATCTCAACATTCATTTGGCACAGCACTGTTGAAAAAATCAAGCTATGTAGGTACACATATAGGTGAAAAATCAGTGTACTGTGTCTACTTTTGTAGTACCAACCTCCTTGTTATAACATCACTGTGTCCCACATGAAAATGGTCCACATTGCAATACATATGTGCAACTCAGAATGCACATTTACAAGTTCTCATCAAAAAACGATAATCGGAGCCTGACAATGAACAGCATAACAATCAATGTGACATGTGTGAACTGCACCACATGTATGTTCCTAAATTACATGGACAAGTAAGTGTTCTCTGAAACATCTGTGCCAAACACATGTAGACCAACAAGGCATCTGTGATGTACATTGGACCTATGTATGTGTGAATATAATACATGTTGGCAATGTCACTACCTATCTAGGGAGGACCAACAAGCCAAATATCTGATCACCAATCTATCATTTCACATATATATGTATATATATAGTGCAGATAACATAGGGCCAGATGTAGCAAAGGGTTTTACCCATTTTGTGTCTATGGGAAAATGTGTTCGTACATATGGCCCATAGAGTGGTCAGTACCATCTCCAAATAACCAGCACAGAAAACTAAACGATTAATATGAAAGTCAGGCTGTAGAACTGTAAAATGCATCAGGCCTTTGCCCATTATTTGCTATTACACAGAGAAATTAAAGAGACATGTAAACCTACGGCCAACTGCATAAGTAACACATATTCTGAAATTCTGTAAGAATGGTGTATGTTTATTTGAGCACACATAACACACTTTGACAGAAATGTAGCTGTAATAAAGATTAAAATCATTGACAGCTGTCATTTCTTTTCCACTTCCAGCTGACGAAGGATATGGTCTCCAGCCATGGGTTATGATCCCAATACCACATCCCCAAACTGATCCAGAGAGAAACTACAATAATGCACTGATCAAGACATGCAACATTGTGGAGAGGACATTCGGCCTGTTCAAGACCCACTTTAGGTGTTTGGACATGTCAGATGGGGCATTGATCTTCTGGCACCCTCTTGTCTGCACGATAATACTTGTCTGTGCCATCCCTCACAATATCTGTGTCAGGACAAATATCCTGTGGGATGGGGACCATCTAGTGCAGGACCTAATGGAGGACGAGGCGAGTGATGGTGCCGAAATTCAGAATACAGTGGCTGGGAATAGGCAACACACACACACATCGTGCAGCATTTCTTTTCATGAACAACATGTACTGTGATGGAGAAGGTCCATACATAATTGCAAGGTTCAATATGCAAATTAATGTTTGAATCCTTTTTTGTCTTTGTGTTTATGTCACACTCCCAGGAAACATCAACACACCTACATCAAATCTACTAGAAGTAGGCCTCAAATCTAAAAATCTTGCCATGAGACCTGTTGAGGAACATGGAGCCATGCTTCACATCTATCAATTGCATATATACAGAAATGCCATGAAAAGAAGTGTACTGCATTTAAGGGACAGGCTAGCTAAGCAACATTACAATTTACAAATAGATCATCACTCTCTCATTGCACTTGAGCAGTGCACAACTGCACAACTAGCAGTATTGCTGTGTTGTGCAGCACCAAAGTGTACCACAGATGACACAGAGTAAAGTGTTGAACACAACCCAACAACTTCCAGACCGGAGAATAACCTCACAATGTAGTCTGTCTTACAAATGTGTGAACATACTGAATCACAGCATCTTGTTGAACTAATGTTGGTGCTGATACTCTCAGTGATAATGAGCGACAGTTGTCATGGACTAAGGCCTAGTGTCATGCAAACATGTAAAAACTGTCACTTGCAACAAACACATACATGCATGTGTGGGTTTTCACAAAACACATCACATGTAAAAAATTTCACATAATCCACATCACACTAATGTAAATAAGGCCACATTTCCCATATCTTGCACAGCAATGCAATGAGGAACAAAGGCAAGTGAAATTAAAATCTGAGCGTATGACATTCTACAGTCAGTAACTAGGCAGAGCAGTATGCCATTGGATAGATGATATGGAAACATCTGAACATTTGAAGAATACTGAGATATCAATAGATGAATTACACTTAAATCCAAACGCAAACACAATTGTATGTCCATACACACAAACTCATTGCACATGGTTAGAGGGAGAGATATTAGTATGAACTTTGCTTTGCATGGCAAGAATTGGGTACCTCTGACCTGTGTGTACAAGATCATAGTAAAGTGGGCACAAATCTTATATCCACCCAAAGGTAAAATGTAAGTTGCTTGTGTCCCATTACATATGCCTGTGTCAGGGTATGTAGTCTCCTTGTACTAGGAGGTACACAAAAATACCTGCCCTCAGAGTCTTTGTAGTGTTACTACATATACATAGTAGGTTGAAGGCTTCAGGCAAAATGTGTAGGCTACTATTTCATGGATTTAAGAAAATAAAAAGGACAACTTCTTACAGGGTGATTGAATGGGGTGAGGAGAAATTGTATATATATATATATATATATATATATATAAATATATATATATATATATATATATATATGTTTAGATTTATCTTTTTAGGTAGTGTATGCTAAGGATGTTTTTGTCTATTGTATTATCCAGAGGCATGTGTATTAAAAGGTTTGAGGGGTTGATGTTTAACATGTCTTGTGTCTGTTGTGTTACATGTGTAGCAGACATTGGGCTAAGCTTAGGTAGATTAAGGTAGTGTTAAGGTAAGCTAGCACAGGGTACGGTGTGTGTCTGACTTACCTTGACTAGGACTGTGGTCCCTACTTGGATGGGGTGCATTCCTCTGCCAACTAGAGACCCAATTTCTAAAAGCAACCTGCCAGGCCAGTGGCAAGACATGGGACAAACTAAAGGCTTCTTTGATGCCACTGCCAGTGGTTGGGACTCCCTTTGAGAGTGTGAGGGTAGACAATGTTGGTCCCCTAGATCCACCAACTGCATCAAGGAACATGTATATCTTGGCAGTAGTGGACCATGCCACAAGGTACCCTCAGGCAATTCCCCTCAGAACGGTCACTGCACCTTCAGTGCCCAGGGCCCGACTTTGTATGTTCACCAAAGTGGGTTTCCCAAAGGAGGTCGTTTGAGATAGGGGCACAAATTTCATGTCCAGCTAAATGAAGGAAATGAGGAATGAACGTGGTGCTACCTACAAGTTCACCACCCCAATTCACCCCAGACTACGTTCAATGATGCCCTGAAAAACATGATCAATGAGTTGTCTGACAAACTCAGTAGGAGATGGGATGTTCTCCTACAATTCCTATTGTTTGCGTACAGGGGGGTTCCACAAGAAGAGTTTGGCTTGAGTCCTTTTGAATTGTTGTTTGGGCACCCTGTAAGAGGTCCATTGTTCCTGGTAAAAGAGTATTGGGAAAAGCCTCTCAAGGAAGCCAAGGACAATGTGCTTGACTATGTACTATGCTTAAAATCCCACATGGCAGAGTACATGTACAAAGCAAGCAGAAACTTGGTGGCCAGCCACCAAGACCTCATGAAGCTCTGGTATGAGCAGATGACTACTATGCCTGAGTACCTGTTCTGGGCAAGCCACTCACCTGAAATGGCATTCCGATGGGGCAATGACTATTCCCCAATCCTGGTGAGGACTAATGTGACCTTGATAAAGAGTACGTTCCCCTCTTGCAAGTCTGCAAAGGGAATGGGGTTTTGGGAAGAGAAAAAGAGAAAATACGAGCTTCTCCTTCATGGACTTCTGTTTTCTCAAAATACCAGGTTCTTGGTTTTTAGGATTCTGGGCTGCAAAAAAAAGACTTCGTTAATATATTGAACTTGCATAAACTATTGTAAATTGTATAATGTCAGTTATTGTTGACTCATTGTGCATACATTTCTATAAGGCTGAACAAGTCTCTTCCTCTCTTGACAATATTCTTTAGAGTCTCTGAAGCAATGTCCAAACTCAAAAACAATCAAATTAACTAAAGGGCTTCTTTGTGTTCTGGCGTAATCTCTTGCCAATAATAGTTTTGGTAAACTTGCTCTATTTCCAATCTCCTAATTCTCAGGGGAGCATTTGTTACAGGAAATACATAGGGCCATATTTATACTTTTTGACGCAAAACTACAGCGCTGCAGTTTTGCGTCAAAAAATTTACCGCGGCTAACGCCATTTCGTAGCACCGTGCGGGCGTCAAATTTATACTTTGACGCACGGCGCGCAATCAACAGGTGGGAGTCATTATTTTTTACGCACATCGCGGCGTCAAGTCGTAAAGGAAAACAACGTTAACGCGGCAGAAATGACTGTGGGTCGATTTACGACACCGCAACCCGGATATGCGCCATTTTTTTACGCAATAGCATTAAAAAAAAACGCTAACACTGCAAGTGCACCAGAGGAGAGCCAAAATGGATCCCAGATGCCACTACAGACCCCAGGAAGATGACAGCAGACCAGGAACCAGCCAGGACGATCCATACAAGAACCAGGACATTTATAGAAAGAAAAGAAAGTGTCCCTTCAGTGCAGAGGCGCAGGAAATCCTGGTTAAAGAGGTGACGGAACACCAGCACCAACTGTTTATCACCTCAAAGTTGCCAATCAGTAGGAGAGAGGCCATATGGCAACAAATTGTTGACAAGATCAACAGTGTGGCTGAAGTACACAGGACAGTCACCGAGTGTAAGAAACGCTGGCATGACTGCAAACGTAGGACAAAGGAAAAAATGGCCAGGAACAGGAAGGCAGCACTGCAGACTGGAGGTGGGAGTCCAGCACACCAGGAGGCCCTGGACCACATGGAGGAGATGGTCGCAGCCGTCATCCCTGAGGAGATCGTCACAGGGATTCACGGACAGGACAGCGCAGACTACCACGAGACAACACACATGCACGGTAAGTCGCATGGGGAATTAAAATACAATAATGTTGACTGTAAGCAGGGGGGGAAATACCTACTACACATTGCATGTAAGTCATCATATACATGGAGTGGCATGGGTAAAGGGGCACGGCCGGGGGGACATGGCCTGCACAGACAGAAGCTGGGGCACAACGTTACACTACACCAACAACAGTCCTTTGGGGGCATGCTGTCATGCCAACAATGGAGCAAAGGGAAAGCCTCGATAGGAGGGAAGGCCACTACGTCAAACTTACATCCTGGCACTCGTCAGCCAACATATCTCCTACATTAACTAGGGCCCTATTAGCCAAAACAACAACTGCAATGTAACTGCCACAACAGTTGACACTACCACCTCTGATCTGTGTGCAGCTCAAGTAGCCAATGGCAGTAACCTCCCCATGGAACATACATACCTAAATTAGGGGGTGAGGATGACATCTGCAACAATCTCCTGAAACAAGACAAAGGCCCCAGTACACTCAAATGTCAATGCCCATAGGTGTCACAAACATCAGCCAATGTAAACAACAATAGGAATGACACAGCACTAAGGACACACCCATGCTGCATATGTCAGGGTCCTTCCCGTGCCTGGCAAACAAGGCAACATCACAAAAGTCATACTGCTTAGACAACAGCATTGAGGAGGGGACACATGGAACTGGTCACTGAAATACACCTGCACAGTCAGAGGGGGAAATAGGACACTGAT
This sequence comes from Pleurodeles waltl, assembly GCF_031143425.1. Taxonomy (NCBI): domain Eukaryota; kingdom Metazoa; phylum Chordata; class Amphibia; order Caudata; family Salamandridae; genus Pleurodeles; species Pleurodeles waltl. The sequence goes on along the minus strand of NC_090440.1, from coordinate 1,083,592,110 downwards.
ACGACTATCAGGGCAATCCAATGTAACACACATTACCCAACATCAGCAGGACACATTAACAATATCAACATCCATATCACATCATAACATTGCCATGCATAGGATATGCTACATGTCAATTACATTTAAGTCAATGTGAACGATCAGGGATTGGGGCAGGTCCTGAGAGTCAATTGTGCTGCCAGGACCATCAGAACACCCACAGCCAGTGAAAGGTCTCACCATGAGAATGGATATACACAGAGGGTCGAGTAGGACAAAAAGGTGGCTATTCTCTATTTGGTATAAAGCAACACCTAGAGGCGATGAGGCTGACAAGTCTGATAACTCAATAACATACATGTGACACACAGGTGGGCCATAGGCCTATAACAATGCCCATCTGAAGGACAGCAGATACCAATACCAAACAAGATCACAAAGTGAATTCATCAAAAGGCAGGCATGTCACGTCAAAATTGTCACAACACAGACACATTTATTGTACCCTGTTTCATTGTAGAGGAAGATGGATCACCTGCCGATATGCCTGTCCCAGATATCCCTGATGACATGGATGACAAGCCCATAAACATTCTCCAGGAGACCATCCAAAAGGTCCTTGAAAGCCTCCAGACCCCACCTTCAGTCACAAGGAGGAGCACAGAACAAGCAGCCATCACAGAAGAACCACCACCACCCCAATTGCAAGACCTGCCAGCTCCAATACAGCTGAGGACTCTGCAAACTATGGCAGCCAGCCTTGAGGGGGTGCGCTCGTGCATGATGTCATCTGCAGATCAGGCAGCAGCTATGCAAGCCCCAACATCCATACTGCAAGGACTACAAGAAACTGTCAAGGAATTCACCACTGCAGTGAGGGAGTTGCCACAACACCTCGCACCCCAAACCTTCCACTGCATGCACGAATGCAATCATGACTCCCTCAGGGCCGACCTGGCTGCCTACCATTGTGATGTGGCTGCTATTCTCAAAAACCAGCAGACCCTCCTTTCTGCAGTACTGCCCTTAAGACCTTCACAGGGAGCAGCGACCGGGATGTCTGACTCCACGTCTTCTAACACTGAGGTGTGTGTTGCCCCTTCACAACCAACAACAACAAGGACAAAGCAGGAAACACACACATCAGAAGAAGAAGACATGGAACAGATCACATTCACACGGAAGAGTACCCGGAAGCACTAGTCCCTGCACCATGGCCTACTTTGACCAAGGTCCTACGTTTTGTCAAATGCCAGTCTTACTACAACTATACTCAATGACTGTTCTGCTAACCACTGTACAACTTCTTAGCATTGCCAGTGAATGTCTCTCTCCTACTAATCGGCAAATCCTGTCCCTCTGCACTGTCTGTAACATCACCCCAGCATGTCAGGAGCATTATCCACACCCCTTCTGTAGGATCACCATGTAAGATTGCACTAGAACGGACTCAGCAAACATGGACAATGTACATATTGCACTATAGCACCTATCAATAAATTGCACTTGCACACCAAATATGTCTCTGTGTAATTTGACACATCACCTGTGCAGTAGATAACACAAATGTGCCTGTGTGACAACCATGTAGCTTGTCAATACAACTGTCCTGACATCATGTAGTCAGATACATCTGTGCTGTGGCCAGGATTGCATCATAGCCTGCCCATCCTGAGGAGAATAACTGATGAAGGGAGCAACCACACACAATCATGCTGTGTTGTACAGAATAATGCTTCATCAAGAGAAATCAAAGTCAACTATTAGTGGCTGATAAATGTTGTCACCATGCAATACTAACACATTGAATTATGCAGTCTAGTCTAAGCAAACACTACAAAACACAGCATCAATCAACCTTTCTGAGTAAACATCCAAATAGGTAATCATGCTGAATTTTAGCACAAATTATCAATGTCAGTTATGAAGACAAGAAGACAAGAGTGTTAACAAGACCTCCTCTTCAAAGATGTCCCTGAACATCACACTGCAGTCCGACCTAAAAATTTCCCCACAATACCAAGTCTGGAAGCACACTTTGTGACGTAGAAAACATACTCATCAACACAAATCCTTTGTGATCCATGTCAACTCCGATTGGTGGTTCTAACAAATGGTGGATACTTACCAAGGTAGCACAGGGGTAGCTGCCATTTTACACCTCAGTTTGTTTTGGTTTGTAGCATAGGACACAAATGTCATAGAACAACAATCACCTACACTGATGGCAAGGCCATGATCACGTAGCAGTTAACACATAATGCAAAGGGTTATCTATATATTTATTCATAACTAATCACACCAGAGGCAACTAAGGGAAAAATCATACCTACACTAATCTAACCTGACTACTCATTACCCACAACTGTCCCTAACTAACCTAAGCTAAACTTACTCTACACATATAACGAATCGATCTAAACATCAACCCCCCACCCACCATTATGAGACAGGACACATGCAGGACAACACATACTAACCTACATACATACTATACTATCCTAAACAATCATATATTTTTTTGTAAATTTTTTTAATATTTTGTTATTTTTTTTAATTTTTATTTATTATTTAAACACACAGGAACCCCAACATTGACCCCCACCCACCCACACACTTAATAATGAAAAGTAGAAAGAATCAGGACCCCCCACCCTCCTCCCTAACACTAACTAAGCTAACAACCTATACTAACCTAACACTAATCCCCCAAGCCCACTAATCATGATAACAAGGAAAGAGGAGGGAGGGGAGGGAATTATGAACATTGAACATATTAGTCCTAGAGGTTATCCCTCGGGAGAGTCCGCCTGATAGACCTGACCCGCCTCTTGATGTAGGCCACATCCTGGCTAAGCTTGTCCACCTTCCTCATAAATTTGTCCATTTTGCGTTCCAAAGCCTGTAATGCCGCAGGGTCGATTGGAGGTGCTGCTGCTGTTTGGGTCCCGGCAGAGGTGCTCTGTGTGGGTGTTGAGCCTAGCCAACTGGACTGTCCTGCAGCTGTCACACTGCTGGGTCCTGGTTGTGCTGCAGAGGAAGGGACAACTGTCCCCGCTGTGGCTGGGGCCACTTGGGGAGAACCGGTGGTTGTGGTGGTGGCTGTAGTGGGCAACGTTGGGCTACCCTGTGGTGAAGCCCACCATGCTCCGGAGGCCTGATCCGACTGGTATTTACGGGCCATCCGTCGGAACCCCGACTGCACCTGCAGGATGTGTCGGTACCTCATGGCCCGCCTCTCAAATTCATGCCTCTGTGCGACACTCATGTTTGCAGCTGGGAAGGCAAAGGGCAACTATTTACCATAGGAACTGCATTGTGTGGAATAGCACAAGTGGTCAATCTGACAATACATTTACTCTACTTGTAACAGCTCATATCACCATACAAATCATTGAAAGTCTCAGAGGAAGTACATGGGAAGCCTGCATACAAAGGTCATCTCACACATCGCATATACAATAATCTACATGATGGGTACCAACTGCCAATAACTTGTCATCAAAGTACTTACAGTTGCAGCTAACAATCATGCTGCACCTCCTCCGCCTATTGCCTGGACTACATATGTCAGTGTATATGATAACAATCACAAACTTCAAGGTCTGCAATTTGTAATGGGATTTGCTAGTATAGAACTCATGTGCCATAACTGAGTGTGTACACTAGGTTCAAAACTATATTTCATATAATCACAAGTATGTGTAACATACTGGTTGCTTCAGTCGTAGGTACCCTATTCACAAACCCATGCCTGTCTTTGAGGGGGGGGGTGGGAAGAACAACAAACAATCCCAAAATAGATGCACACCCAGGAGTGTATAGAAAGGTCAATAAAATTCTGCCTACACACACACACCACCAGTGAGGGGCTATCAACAAATTGGAGTCAGCTAAACCTTGTCCTATCCAAGGTCCACACATGTCAAAATGTACTGACCTAGGGCAGCATCACATACTTCCAGTGAGGCATATTTTTCTACAGACACAGAGGAGCAAGAACACAAATGATCATGAATAGCATGCACACCTAGGCCGTTGCACTCTAGTCCCACACACTTCTAGTACAACTTGTGGAAGTACATGCTCCCGGAAGATCCGACCTACAGTGTACTCAGTACATCGGTTAATAGGGAAGCAGCAGATTTCAGACAAGCCATTTGCAGAAGCTATCTGGGAGAATGTCAGTCTGACATGCAGACTCAGTCCGAGACGAGTCCCAGTGCAACTCTTAAAGTGACTAGTGTATTCCACATGACTCACCCCATTTCCCATAGCGGGCCCTACAGGAATGGCCTACAGACCCAAGATCAGACAAATGGATAAGCATAGGACAACTCAAAATGAAGTGATAACTGAAATCCCACTAATGGAACAAGACTAATGATTGGGCAGCGCATCAAACCTTGCAATCTGTTCAACACACAGTAGTCCATCACACATCACCAGCAAACACAAAACATACCACACATGTCAACACTCACTGCAGGTGTCGGGGTCCTCAAAACGAGCCACCTCTCCCACTGTGTACGGTGCAGGTCCACCTGTAAAGCATGGAAGGAAGAATATGCTCAGAATCCATGCACTGACAAACAATTTCAAATACAAACACAATGTGATAATCTGACATGAGTAATGAAACACTTTCACACATGCTCATACTGCATGGAATAATTCCTGTGCAACATTTACATAGGATGGGTATCCTGCTACAGTTAAACACACTTCTACACACATGCAATGGCCCGGACTGTCATGTGGTGGCAAACATGCACCCCCATTAGTGTGCAGCAACAATATAGGTGTGTATTCATCTCATCATGTGCATCCAAGAGAGACATCCAAAAGCTGGTTACTTGAGGACTGCATGACCTGTCAAACAGCCTATGTGGTCATGACACATTTGTGACAGTTAGGTACATGGTACAGAGGGCCAGGTACTTTGGCAATACCTCATGTTGTTACAGTTTCATAAATTGATGTGTCCAGACAATGGTGATTGGCACCAAACATAGATGTTTGTACCCTAGTCCATACCTTTGGACTGCCATCCGTATTTGGATTTTGGCACAAGTGACAATAACTACCTGTCTAATATGTTAGCTGAGGGCACCTGAGTCCTTTACAAATATGGTTCGTGTTCAGATCTGGCATGTATCAATAAAATGTGAAGGAGCACATTTATCACGAACAGGCATGGCACTTCCGTGAACACTTTCCCTACACACTAACCTGACACACATGTGACATATGTGTGGGCCACATTGCTAACTTCAATTGACGTGAAGGCAGCACTCATTTTCAGCATCATGTAGGGTTTCAAATGTCAGTCTAGCTATAGCGTCAACATATGTAGGTATGATGTTACTACATCCATACTTCACTGGCTATTGTGACCTGTAGAGTCCTGATTGCCTCATTATTGTGTCGCTTGTCTGACACAAAGGCGGCACTGAATTACATTCTGCTACAAGCAACCTGTATGTGTGGAAAACATGAGCTGCCTGACTGCTAGCATTTGTCATCCTTCACATAGTGCATCAATTACCCTGTATGTTTCCTTAGCATTACACACAGTCAGCTACTTATCTGGCAGATTGGGTACCAATCATCACATGTCACTACACAGCTTTAAATTGTGCACATTTACATGATCTGTACTCACCAACATGGCCACCAATCCTGATTCCCAGGTGGTCCAGCAGATCTTGCTCCCTGGAGATCAGGTCAGCCCAGCGGTGCTTCAATTGATGGTCATTCCGTTGGCTCCCATACAGACGCACCAAGTGATGGCGCACCTTCCCCCACCTGACTTTTCGGGCCTCCGTGTGATACCCCTGTATCACCCTACCCCCAGCCTCCAGCATAAGTGGGAGGAAATGCCAAACCAGCCATATAAACCCCCCCCCAATTCCTCCTCACCCATCCTGGAAAGCCGTGGCCTACCAGACATTTAAGCACTGAAAAAGGGGAAAAAGTAGTCGAAAAAAAGAAAAGGGGGAAATGGGGAAAGTTACAGTGAGGAAATACAAAGAAAACTTAACAAATAGAAGAGCCCAACTATCCCCTATATCACAGTACCCACAACAGACTCCCACAGACAATAAATACATAAATACATAAATACATAAATACAACACTGGACTGGACAAATTTATACAACACAGACTCAGACAGTATTCTACAACAATATATTGATGACAAAACAACAAGTAAGATGGCACTCTGGACACAAAAGCACTAATACACAGGACAACACTTTGCACACAGCCACACAGTCTAGAATAATCAGAGACTGCAAAGTGAAAGTGAAAGTACACCCACTGTACAGAATCTGTAAACAGGATATCCTATTACATCACATCCTGCATAACATGGCCGCCATTTTTTTCCATTATGCGTCATATTTTCACGCATACAGGTTGTGCGTCATATTTTTTTGACGCACAGGAGTGCAGATAATGCAGAGTCAAAATATTTTTCATAATTGGGAATTAATATTTGTTTGCGGCATTATTTTACAGTTCTAGAGGTGAAAATTAAGCCGCAGCCAATTATGATATCTATTTATGAAAAATATTTTTGACTCTGCATTATTTGCACTCCTGTGCGTCAAAAATTATGACACACAAGCTGTATGTGTGAAAATATGACGCATTATGACAAATATGTATTTCATTTGTCAAAATGAGAAATTGAATTTTGCATGACCAAACGGTGCTAAGTGATAAACTTTGGGGTAAGCTATAGCAAATGTCCCTTATAGGATGTATAGAAGGTATTCACAGTGCAATAATAATGATTGGCCGGAATGGATATTACTCTTAATTGTGCACATATATAGGTAATTGCTGATTGGAAATTTCAAAATATGAAAGAGATACCAGGATGTATTCCTTAGCAAATTTGTGAGCACATGTATCAAGCTATTCCAAATTGCGTAAAGGCCAATTAGGTAATGCAATTGTCGCCTAAACCTTTTTTGGGGGTAACCATGTCCTAATTACGAGTTAATGTAGCTAAAATGTGTTTCACTATTGACATGTAGGGCACACATGCGCCATTATGCATGTGTGTGCTTCACATGTGCATAAAAAATGTATATTGGGTGCAGCAGAGGGGGACTTAGGCCCCCAGCACCCTGGGGTTTGCTGTTCCTGACTTGCAACTTTATCCAAGGTTTTCCCTAATTCAGTAATGCTAAACCATTGGCAGCAGGCCCATGGAAGCAAATTGAGCATGATTCTCTGTTTGATAATCTGTAATCCCATTTGCCCATTTGACGTTTGCCCTATTGATTCTTTGGAGAATTCTGACATACCATTTAGCATTGATTTAATAGCAAAATCTCAACGTTCCTTATGTCATGATAGCAAATAGGTTGTTGATGTATGCGGCCCTTTATGCATTACCTGGTTTAGTGGCATGTTTCATTCTTCCTGCTAGGTTTCAACTGGGACACTACTGTGATAGGCTGCTTGCAACCATTTTGTTGATTGGGTGGTACATGTACATGTGTGTGGTCCAATGTTGATCCAGTATCAACTGTTAAGGTGTATGTTGTCACTGTAACGTCCACGTCTCATCATGAGTTATTGGCAGCTAATCGTGTATCTAATGAGTATCGTTTGTAGCTAAATGTGACAAAAGTCATTGAGGACATGGTAACCTACACGTGGATGGTCCCACCCTGTCACTGAAGACGTGTAATGAGACTTTCAACTGGGCAACCGTGGTGTGCTGAGTGAGAGAATGTCTCAGGTGTCTGGATCCGGCATGTGTCATTGCAACATTTGTACTCAAGTTGGACTCTGTGGATGGAAATGCATCAGGAAACATCATAGCCTCTGTGCAGAAGTAAATGGCTGGTATTCAGCAAACACGACCCATCTCTATTATTTGAACAATGTTACTCAGCGTGTGAACTGTCAGGGTCCTCATATGTGTTGACTTTTCATGGACATTATCTGAGGTTGCTGGTTCTGCTGGAGGCCACGTACACCATCAAACGCTATGGGCCAGGTACACTGTCACACTTTGTAGTTTAGGCATTAATGAGGCCCAGACAACGGAAGGGCCATGATTTAGCTATTCAAGGGCACTGTCACAAATAGGATACAAATAACAGTCAGATGATGCAATACAATGTATTTGAGTATACATTGATGAGGCAAATGACAAATTAGCCTCTGAGGTACGAGAGGTTTTGGACAGCAAGTGTGGTCCATAGGTGGACACCAGGTATCTTTAGGGTAACCCACGGACAGATGCCAGTCAGGCTGACAGGATGCTGGGTCAATCATGAGCCAGCTCTTTCACAAATTACATGATCATTGGTCTGACTAGGTCTGGTCAGAAGGGAGGAGTAGACAGTTGACATGTCACACTGTGTATGTCCTGTGTTGTCTTGAAGGTGACACATGAACCCTGATAAAGTGTTACACGGCTACATTAGTAGCAATGCTTAATGGTGTAATTGCCCAAATGTCTACATCTATGCTGTAAGAGGCATCAGCAGGGACGGGGCATGTAAATTTGGGTGGTGTGCATGGAGGGGATCACTGGTGTGGCCTCCATCAGTTTCTCACTAGTCCTGTCAGATGAGATTTGCTTTTAAATGGCCTACAGTACCTTTCACACGAGAATCAATCTACAGGTGATACCAGGCCTTAAAAACTCCAAGCCAGTGTATTATATGAGCTGAGTTCCATGCAGTAAGATGGTACTATGACAATGGTAGGCATAGGAAAGGGTGTGGCACACTGGATGACTCTTGTGAGTGTGTGTATGTAGATGAGGGAATCTCAGAGTACACATATCAGCATTCCAGGGACCTCTTCAGACAGGTGGGGTGTGACCAGCCGCATGGGTGTGTAAGGTTTATAGAAAAGGGCTGACATGTAGATGGGATGTGATGTGCTGGATGCTTGTCATATGTGTGGCACTTGTGCTGTGTATGTTCTGCTTATGTGTAACTCTAGTGACAGATAGTCATTGCAAAGATTGTAAGAAGTTGGAATTACTGCTGCCAAGAGTCTGGTAATACATTCCTGTTCCTGAAGCAAAAGCATGTCAACTGCCTGATGTATGAGGCCTGTTTTCCCCTAGTTGAGTGATGGTGTTTTAGTTGTGTGCCATTTGCTGCTATGACCCATGTTTCCTACATGTATGTGTGTAAGAGGTGTGGTCCTCAGCTATTGCCCTTCAAAGGTGAACTGTACAGGATGTCAGTCATTTACATTGTGTGTGTGTATGTGACCGTTGTGTGATAGGCATTACATTTGTAGTGTATTTTTCTGTGTCCTGATTGTTATATCATTAATGCTCCATGAGACGACATTCTTCTTCTGATATTTAGAGCTAAAGGTGTGCAGAAATTAATAGCCAGACCATGATGTGGTGTTTGTTATCAGTGTTTATTTACAATAGTTAATTAAGTGGTGATGGTGATAATTATGAAAAGAAATTGTTCACAATGTGTTGGTGCCTATGCACTCCAGCAGCCGTGTTTGGCTGTTCCCCCTCCTGTTGCAGTCCAGCATCCTCCTCTTCCTCGTCTTCAGGCATGTACGGGTCTGGTTCGAGGAGGGGAATGTTCCTTTTGACACAAATGTTGTGCAAAATTGCACATGTGAGGATGATCCTACAGACCATCTCGGGGGAATATAGTAGGCTACCAGTGATGTCGAGGCAGCGGAACCTTGACTTGAGGATGCCGAAGGTCCGCTCGACAATGCTGCGTGTCCTCTTATGGGCATCGTTGTATGCCCGCTCTGCAGCAGTACTCGGGTTGCCAAATGGTGTCATTATCCATGGCTGGATGCCATACCCCTGATCAGCTGAAAGAGAAAAAGAATGGGATCATGTTGATGTAGCTTGCACTATTGAAAAGGCCTTCAATGGCAGTAGTTGTCTTGTGTTGTCTGTGACTATTTAGTGTACTAATGCGACATCCAAAACTTGTAGGCTATACCATCTGCATTGTGTTGTTTCCTTGGCTGAGCAAGTGTTTGTCTGCTAACAGTTTGTCATCAGTATGTTTTGGGATTTTCTGTGCAGTGTGCCCTCCCTAGCATTGTGACTTGTGATACAGGTGTCCTTGTGTCTTCACTTGGGGTGAGTAGATAGTTCAATGTATAGTTACATTTATAAGTGTTGTTAGCACGTTCATATGAAAGTACCCTGGACATCCCATACCTTTAGACTTAGGCAGTGTATTAATGTAAAGGTCATTGGGACACTTACAATTTGCAAGGTGACATTTCGGCTACCACACTCATTAATGTCTTCACATTAGGCTGTACAGTAAATTCCGATGTGTGACAGGTTCAATGGTGACTTAAGAAACATGGCTAGTGATGTCAGGACCTCAGTGTGTTCCTGTCTAGATGTTGCTGTTGTGGTGTATGTGTTGTGTGTCCTAGAGGGTTGCTGTGCAGTGTGTATATTAGTAGGTTTTAGTACTTACCAACAAGTAGTCCATTGCCATACCGTCCATCCTGGAAGTGTTGGTTGATGGTGCAGTGACGGAAGATGAATGAGTCATGGACACTCCCAGGATATTTAGCCACGATGTTGGTGAACATTCCTTGGTGATCGACAATGGCCTGCACGTTGATTGAATGTGTGTGCTTCCTGTTGCGGTAGAGGTGTTCTTTTGCAGCAGGTGGCACAAGGCGTACATGTGTGCAGTCGATTGCACCAAGGACGTGTGGGAAGCCACTGATTGTGTAGAACCCCTGTTTAGTTTCCTGCTGCTTCTGCAGTGTGTTAGGGAAGCAGATGTGGCGGGGAGTCAGGTGAATGATGGCATCCAGTACTTTGGGCAGAAATGCGGAGAATGATGGTTGTGATATTCCGCCAACCAGGGCACCAGTTGTTTGAAACAAGCCACTTGCCAGCATGTGAAGTACGGCAAGCAGCTTTGTTTCTGTTGGTATGGTGTGAGGTGTCACCAAAGTGGGGGCCAACCGCTGTTCAATGTTTCTCAGCAGCTGCTGTATGGCCTGCCAGTTCAACCGGTACCTCTGTATGATGTTGTGTTCCCTGAGGCCCTGAAGGGTGGTTCTTGGGTGGAATATCCTCTCCTGCCTTCTGCGCTGCCTTTGGGGTCCCTGCTGGTGTTGTTGTAGCTGCTGTTGTTGCTGCTGGGCTCTGCGTCTGCGTGCACGCTGGATAAGAATCACCTCCATGTCTCCCTTTTGCTGTTCTGCTGCTCTGCTGCTCTGCTGTTTGTTCTGATTAAATACAGGTGTGTTTGCCCCATTTTAACGCCTGCCCTGACCCAGGCGTTAAATTTTGACACAAATCGGGCTGTGCGCCATTTTCTCGCTCCGCCTCCCAGCCGTGCGTCATTTTTGCCCGAAAGCATAAATACGACGCACGGCCGTTTAAGTCATTTTTGGGATGGGAACGCCTAACCTATCATTAATGCAGGGCGGGTTTCCGCATCCAGAAAATGACGCACACAGCGGAATTTTGTCGTCTGCGGGGCTCGGGTGTCAAAGTTTAAATACGGGGCAACGTTTGCGCTGATTGTGCGTCAAAATTTTTGCCCCATAGCTCCTTAATGTCTGTTTAGCTGTATTTTGGATTCCCACTCAAAAAGGTAAATCACACTAGTTCTTATTGTCATAAGTTACTTAAAAGACAGAGCTCCGTTTTGTTTCATTTAAGCATATAATCTTTCTTTACCTTGAAATGAAGTTACTTGCTTGAAAAGTTAAGAAGAACCCAAACTGTTTTTTTTCACCTTTTTTATTTTCTCTCTTTTATAGGAAATACAGGATGGTCAGCAGCAGACAGAAGAGGAGAGCTGGGATTGTGCAGGAAGCTGACTGGAGGGCGAGGACTGTGCCCAAACCTAATTCCCAGGGGGTAAAGAAAGAGTTGAGGTTCTGTGATGACTACAGAGTACTAAATGCGGTCACAAAGACTGATGCTCACCCTATTCCTAAAGCTGATTAGTTTATTGTTGGGTTAGGGGCTGCTAAGTACATTTACTTTGACTTCAGGCTACTGGCAGATTACCCTAAGTAAAGGAGTAAAGGAGAGGTCAGCATTCTCCACACCAGAGGGACATTATCAATTTAAAGTAATGCCCTTTGGCTTAAAGAATGTCCCTGCCACCCTCCACAGGTTGGTGAACAGGGACCTGTCTGGGGCTGAACAGTTCAATGCACCTTATCTGGATGATATAGCTGAGTACAGTTCCACCTGGGAGGATCACCTGGAACAGCTGAAAGAAGTGATTCATACCCTGCGGCAGGCAGGGCTAACTGTTAAAACCAGTAAATGTCACATTGTTCAGCTGTCTTCCTGAGTCACTGTGTAGGTGGAGGCTATGTACAACCTCTTGAGGCTAAAATCCAAACTACATTGGATTGCCCTGCTTCTACAACCCAGATACAGGTCAGGGTCTTACCTGGTCTGACTGGGTATTATAAAAGATCTGCTCAGAACAATGTGGACTTTAGAGAAGGTCTTTCACACTCCAAAAGAAGGTATGTGTTCAGCACCAGTGTTGCTGGCCCCTGACTACACAAATTAATTTGTGGTTCACACAGATGCTTCAAAGCATGGGTCTGGGGCAATCTTGTCACAGGTAAGCTAAGAGGTCTTGATCAGTTAGTTGCTTTCATTAGCTGAGGACTGTTCCCCTGAAAGGAAAGATGGTGTGCCATTGAGAAGGAAGCCTTTGCTGTGGTTTGGTCCCTGAAAAAGCTGAGGCCGTATTTGTTTTGTACTCACATTTATGTTCAAACTGACCACAGACCTCTAAGATGGCTCATGCAGATGAGGGGGCAGAATCTTAAATTGCTGGAGTGGTCCATTTCCCTAGGGGGATGGACTTCACAGTGGAACACAGACCAGGATGGCCCAAGCTGATACAGATGGACTGTCCAGGTTTTTGCACATAGCTGATAAGGACTACCCGGGGATAGGTTAGTTACCTTTCACCTTTCGTTTGGGAGGGGCTACATGAGAAAGTCAACCTTTTAGCATGTTCACCCCAGTGTTTCTGACTGATTCTGGTTTTAACTGACCCTGACTGCGCACTGGGATCTGCTAAACAGGCCAAGGACCGGTGCTCTGAATAAAAGGTATATTGTAAAATGGTACAATTACAGTTTGACAATGACAGACCCCTGTAAGTCCTTAGTAGAAAATAGGGAAAGGGGGGGTTCAAACTACCTATAAGCCCATAGCATATAATAGGACAGGGAAGTTTGGAGGTCCAGTAGATTTCCTGCACTGGAGTGTGCACGGTTGTGTTGCCTGCTGTCATTTTCATGTAAAGCCCTGCCTTACAGACTGTTTTTAAACAGTAAAATGTGTGCAAATTCGACTTTGGAATTTAAGGAACTTTCAAAGTGATAATCTAACTTATTTTTACAAACAAGCCATCCCTAAGGTGGGGTGGGATGCACTGTAACTATAAGCAGGGACGGGGCATTATAAAATATGTTTTACATTCCCTGGTGAGGGAAAAACTGCACATTTCATGTTTCCCCATTGTAGATACTTAGCCCTGTAGGCTAACATGGGAATATTTTCCATAAGCCTAAATATTGCTACTAAGGAGCTCATTGTGTCATGAAAGAACTCAAAGGAACGATAATGATAAATCCAACAATGTGTCACTGGTTATAAGACTTTGGGGCATATTTATACTCCGTTTGCGCCGGAATTGCGTCGTTTTTTTGACGCAATTCCGACGCAAAACTAACTCCATATTTATACTTTGGCGTTAGACGCGTCTAGCGCCAAAGTCCATGGAGTTTGCGTCATTTTTTAGCATAGACACCTACTTTGCGTTAATGATATGCAAGGTAGGCGTTCACGTCTAAAAAATTGACTCCGAGGCATGTGCGCCGTATTTACACTCCCGGGCAAAATTCACTCCCGGGAGTGGGCGAGTCAAAAAAAATGACGTAAGGCCGCTTTTGCGCCGTTTTTTAGCGCCTGGAAAAGGCAGGCGTTAAGGGACCTGTGGGCTCTGAAGGAGCCCAGAGGTGCCCTCCCATGCCCCCAGGGACACCCCCTGTCACCCTTGCCCACCCCAGGAGGACACCCAAGGCTGGAGGGACCCATCACAGGGACATTGAGGTAAGTTCAGGTAAGTCATTTTTTTTTTTTTTTTTGTGGCATAGGGGGGCCTGATTTGTGCCCCCCTACATGCCACTATGCCCAATCACCATGCCCAGGGGACAGAAGTCCCCTGGGCATGGCCATTGGGCAAGGGGGCATGACTCCTGTCTTTGCTAAGACAGGAGTCATTTCTATGGGGGTTGGGAGTCGAAAAAAATGGCGCAAATCGGGTTGAGGCGAAAAATTTGCCTCAACCTGACTTGCCCCATTTTTTGACGCCCAAGCCCCATATCCCCCTACGCCGGCGCTGCCTGGTGTACGTCGTTTTTTTCCACGCACACCAGGCTGCGCCGGCGGCTAACGCCGGCTAACGTCATTGATTAAATACGGCGCCCGCATGGCGCTTCAGAATGGCGCTAGCCGGCGCTAATTTTTGCGACGCAAAACTGCATTAGCGCAGTTTTGCGTCAAAAAGTATAAATATGGCCCTTTGTTTTCTGCAGGCCAAATTCCAGCCTGCTAGTGGTCTCTCCTGAGTAGCCAGCCTTAATAGGATTAGCCAGTCTTCTTTGATGAGGTGACAAGTGACCTGCACTGAGCAGAGGTTATCTGATGGGGGAGGTTGGCAGATGCTGAGGCCAGCCTCGGAAAGGGGCAGGGTTAATACAACTTTTAAACTGCAGTGCTTTAAAGGTCAAGAAAATGCCACACTTTGGAGAAAGCTGTCATACTTTAGGGTGGCACCCTGCAGCTCATTGGAAAAGGGTACCCCCTGCTTGTCCTACAAGATGATTAAATAAAAATGACTGATCTGCATTGCCCTGCCAGAACCCTAGTCTGCAACCCTGAGGATTGTGCACTAAAGAACTGCTCCTGTTGCATACTGTAATAACAGCCCTATGGGCTTTGCCTTGCTTCAAAAAGGAGTGGACTCCATTAAAGCAACAGGTTAACAGAGCTTGCCTGCACCAACTTTCACTAAAGTCACCAGCCTGGAGTGCGTCCAGTGGAGTTTTAAGGATTTGGCCAGGTGTATTGTGGAAATTGTGGGCCTACATTTCCAAGGACCATCTCAGAGGTTCTAGACACTTGGGTGTGTGTTTTGGACACTTTGAACCCTCAAGAGGAATTTCAGGGAGAAGCTCCAGAAGTTTGGAGAACTTTGGAGCAACTTTGGAAAAAGCTCCCTAAGTCAACTCTGAGTCGTAAGTCAAGCTGACTACCTTTAAATGCCAACTGGCCAGGATTTCAGGTTCTTCCTGCTGAAAGCTGTGAAGATCCAGACTTCTAAAATTTGACCGGGGGTTGCTGACAAGCCATCCAATGACATTGCATCAAAATCGGCTGGCTGAGGAGGACTGCACAACATCAAGTTAGAAAAGCTCCAAGATAATATTTTGACTGAGACTTCCCTCTCAGTGTATCCGAGCAGGGCTCAATCACGTTCGGCCTCAAACTTTGACTTTGTCCTGTTCAAGCACGACCAGATGTCCCCGGTTAGCACTATTGATTTCTAAGCACTAGAAAGCACATTTTCTTATTTAATATTTAGAAATTCATAACATTGGTTTCCAATATGGGATCTTTGTTGCTTTTGTTTCATTTTAGAGATAGAAATATTTCTTATTTTTATAATTTGGTGTGGGATTTTTATTGTGTGCTGTGTCTTACTTATTCACTGTATTTAAATGCTTTACATGCCTGTCTCCTAAGTTAAGCCTGCCTACTCGATGCCGAGCTTCCGGAGGTTAAGCCAGGGACTGATGTTTTGAGACTTGACTGGACCTAACATTGTCTGAGGGGATTATTACCAGTGGTAGGTGTGCTTTTACCTCTACTTATAACCAAGCTCCAGCAATGAGATGTACTGTGCAGAAAACAGAATTATGCCACTATGCATAGAAAGTCCTTGCAAAAACTGAAACATTTTCATATAAAAGCAGGTTCAGATTGTTGCAGGAAATAGGTCAAAATAAGTGTCCCCTTTTCCTGGATGAGAGAGCTAAAAAATGACACATTTTTGTAAATTGGGACAGTTTTGAACTTGTTGACACACTAAGTACGTATTTTGCAAAGTAAGAAGGAAAGCATGTATTGGAGTGTACTGCAGGCAATGCTTGTTTTAGTGTCAGGGAAATGAATTATACAATTGCCCCCGGCCCTAACAACGCCTCATAAATGGCAAAAAAAACACAGACACACTATCTATCAGATTATCCCTTCAAATGAATATAAACTTTCTAGCATGTCTGTGTAAAATATTTTGGTGGGGGAGCCACTGAAAGCTCGAGCTGGGCTCGAGCTTGAATCCTGGCTCAGCTCGAGGTCTTGTTGGAACTTCGAGCCCATAATGAGGCAAGTTTCCATGTAGTTTCTGCCTGCCTCCCTCCCTCCTTCTACCCAGAATGTGGCATTACGGCCAGAGCTGCCAACCAGGTTTGGGTCTCAAGGTCCGCTCAACATCCTGTGTTGATGGGCAAATCACTTAATCCCACCATGCCCTATAAACAATGATTGTGAAAGTGTAATGTAACTAACTCATTGCCATTCCTATACCGTTGTATTGAGTTCCTGTGATACACAAAATGTCAACAAAATTCACAACCAAGAAGAAAATGAAGCCTTAACACGAGGAAAGTCAAATAGATACACATTACCTGGCTAATTTGTACAAACTAAAACCAGAAAACCTGGCTAAATCTCAACTTCACTCCTTAAATTGCTGATCTTGGGCAAATATTTTATGTTATCAAAACCCTTTTTCTTCATTATCGCATATGAAAGCCCTTTTAGCTGTGTGAGTTCCGAATACCAGTAGCACATAAACCTATTGTGCATTATTTAATAGATTGCATTGTTGCTCCATAATAATCTGTGTCACCTACACTGTTTAAACAATAGTGCCTTACCTCTTAGTACACTAATGGTTCATGTCTAAAAACAATCACTGATAATAAGTACATCTAATCGCAGTGCTGTAATGTGATTTATTAAGGTCAAAGCTTACATGTTATGGAAATACACTTTCTTGAATTTTCAAGTGGCTAGATCACATTTTAGGTGATCGGCTGTTGTGTAATTTATACACCATTTTCAGGGCTCGTATCGTGCACGGGATTTAAGATCCGAGCCTGACCGGTGGCCCGGCTCCCCATGTAATTATTTTGACACGCCCACATCTAGTAAAATTATCTTGAAATACACTAAAACAATCTCTCAAAAAGTCTATCCTCAGGTGAAGGTAAACTTTGCAATGGAGCTTCGTAAAACTTTGCAGCAAAAGATCACCTTATCCACAGTGCCGTTGCAAGGGCACCAAGGGCCCCAATGCAAAGAAGGGCATTAGACCCAACATCCCCTTGTTTGATCATTAAAAAAATACGTTAATTGGGGCAAAAGAGGCCCCTCACACCCCTGTGTCCCGTGACACGGCACCTGCTTCCATATTGTTAGCACCGACCCTACTTTCAAAATGTAACTGGAGAAAAATACACTTTTTTAAGTTGAAACACCAAACGCTGGTCCCAAACATAGCTGCTACTGCACATGAAAGTAGAGCATCGAGTCCCTGCAACAGCACAAACCTCCAACGCTTTTACTGCAAATGAAATGACCTCAGGAAAATAGGATTGCACTAATCTCTCATATTCTCTACTTTACACACAATTAGACGACGTATTTTGAACATGCTCACGCCTTCTAATGTAAAAAAAAGAACTCCATCATCTACAAAGTACTTTACAGAGAAATGTCAAGTCGATTGCACTTTAAAACATAATTTCTGAGATCTTGAGTGACTTGGGACCGTCTTATCAAAGTTCAGCAGGGAGCTTTGAAAATATACAAGACCCTATTCCACTGAGAGGAAATTTAGTGTGTATAATGCGAATCGAAAGCTCTGAGAGAGTCCGATCGGGGCAGAGAAAGCCTCTAGTAGCACTGATCCATTATACTAAAACACAACACTAAATCCACTTAACCAGACACTTACGGTAAAAGGCTTTCCACAGAAAAGAAAATCACTGCCTTATGATACACAAAAAGTGGAAAATGTAAGTCATAAACCTCTTCCTTAAAATAGATTTTGGATTTCGATTGAAAAAGTAATCCAGATTTCTAATGTACAATTACCATTTCAGAGCTCTGATAAAGTAAAAAATGCAGACCAAAATTTAGCTATTTGATGCTAAATAAAGCTTTAAAAAATACTTAACAATGTACTGAACATTAAAAGTGATTCTGTAACCAGAACTTTGGATGCAGGTCCATCACAACCTACAGAAGCTTACATTTAATTTATTTAAAATAAAACATGTTTTCTATTTAGCATTCTTACCATACTGCTGCCATTTTTAAGCACTGTAAATAACAGGTATTACTCTTACCAGTTTTAACGATATTCAGCAAGACAGCATTGGATGGAAGGCTGAGTCATCTGTGGTGGGATTCATATTTTGGACTTGCTGTTCATTGTTTATCTATGTTAGCATCAACGGATTATCCCACTGAGTCATCCATTGTAGTTTCCAAATCACACTCCTCCAGTGGCGTAGCGTGGGGTATGCAGGGGGGGCCGGCCGCACCGGGCGCAACATCTTGGAAGAGACTAAATCCACGGGTTAGGGGGCGCAAATTACTTGCCTTGCCCCGGGTGCTGACAACCCACGCTACGCCACTGCACTCCTCTAACTCTTGTTCACCATTTCTTCGGTGGCACTCTTAAATGTTTCAATGCCCCTACTTTTTTGCTCCAAAATTAGTTAAATAAACACACAGTTGAGAGTAATTATTATGATATATAAATAGTTCTAAAATAATCTCTACATATTACAACAGTATGAAATCCCTTGTATATTGTTCCAATTGTATTAGGGAGGGGTGAGTTTGGGAAGCCGTTCATGTCAAAATTACAGCTCCCTATATAGGACACCTCCCGGAATGCATAGCGTGTTGCAAAATGAATACGACATACACCAGAATGAATGTACTATGTGTCAAAATAAAATATGATACCTGGCAGAGTGAATGTGACTTGAACCAAAACAAATATGAAACCAGGCAAAGTGAATATGCTACTTAGTGATTATTATGAATAACTCACACTCAGAATTGAATAAGAGATATACTGAAATATATATCAATCATACTGAAATAAATATGGCCCTCACTGTAAATAATAAAGCAATCACTGAAACACATACAATATTTGTAAAAAAGAATGAGACATTTCTTGAAATTACTGACATATGCCAAGAGGAATATGACACACATTGGAATGAATATGATAGTTTGAAATGAATATAAGGTACTGAAAGGAAAATGCATTATTCTGAAAGGAATATAGGGGGTCATTCTGACCCCGGCGGTCATGGACCGCCGGGGCCAGGGTTGGCGGGAGCACCGCCAACAGGCTGGCGGTGCCCCGCAGGGCATTCTGACCGCGGCGGTTTGGCCGAGGTCAGATGCGGAAAACCGGTGGTCTCCCGCCGGTTTTCCGCTGCCCAAATGAATCCTCCATGGCGGCGCAGCAAGCTGCGCCGCCATGGAGGATTCTGACACCCCATACCGCCATCCTGTTCCTGGCGGTTCTCCCGCCAGGAACAGGATGGCGGTATGGGGTGTCGCGGGGCCCCTGGGGGCCCCTGCAGTGCCCATGCCAATGGCATGGGCACTGCAGGGGCCCCCGTAAGAGGGCCCCAATAAGAATTTCAGTGTCTGCTTTGCAGACACTGAAATTCGCGACGGGTGCAACTGCACCCGTCGCACCTTCCCACTCCGCCGGCTCAATTCTGAGCCGGCGTCCTCGTGGGAAGGGTGTTTTGCACTGGGCTGGCGGGCGGCCTTTTGGCGGTCGCTCGCCAGCCCAGTGCAAAACCCAAAATACCCTCAGCGGTCTTTCGACCGCGGAGCGGTATTTTGGAGGGGGGAACTCTGGCGGGCGGCCTCCGCCGCCCGCCAGGGTGAGAATCACCCCCATGATGTGCAATGAACATTACATTTATTAAAAACTGAATATGGTTTGCATTGAAAGTAATATGATACACATTGACATGATTATAATATGTGTTGCAATTGGTATGAGTCATGTTAAAATTCATATCATGGCGTTAATATGAATGAGACATCTATTGAAAGGAATATGACACATGCTAAGATGAATATGACATGAAATGAATATGAGCCCTTTTGAAATTAATTCACATGCCTTAAACTGAATATGACCCATGCTGACATTAAAATGAAACTTGTCAAAATGAATGTTATGCTTTATAATCAATATGATACACAGCGACATGAACATTGCATATATTGAAATTAATTTGACCTATGTTGAAATAGATATGACCCATAATAAAATTAGAATAATGTCAGGTGTTAAGATGAATATGACATCCACTGGCACGAATATGCCATTCATTTAAAGCAATATGACACATGTTAAGATTTATGGGAACCATTTTCAAATTAATATGATATCTGATGAAGTTGATATGACCCATATCAAAATGAATATGACACTCATTAAAATTAATTTGACACTTATTGAAATGGATATGAAACTATATGAGATAAATATAGCATGCTCTAAGATGAATAAAGCACATTTCGAAATGAACACAAGCCATGTGTAAATTAAAATGCTCACTGTTTAAATATGGCTTGCCTTGAATCGATGTTAATTTGCTTTAAAATTAACAATACATATTGAAATGAATATTACATATTCTGAAAGGATATGATATGAACACAAATTAATTAACTAAAATAAATATATGTTTTTCGACTATGTGCTACATTTAGTTTTTGCCGGATTTTGGACTGCTGACCAGTGCTAAAGTGCAAGTGCTCTCTGTCTAAATTGACCTGATGATTGGTTTATCCATGATTGGCATAGTTGTTTTACCCGTAAGTCCCTAGTATAGTGCAACATGTATGCCCAGGACCTGTAAATCAAATGCTACTATTGGTCCTGCAGCACTGATTGTGCCACCCCCATGAGTAGCCCTGTATACATGTTTCAGACCTGCTACTGCAGTGTCTGTGTGTGCAGTTTTAAACTGCCAACCCAAACCTTCCCTTTTACTACATGTAAGGTACCCCTAAGGTAGGCCCAAGGAAGCCCCATGGGCAGGGTGCAGTGTATTTAAAAGGTAGGACATATACTGGGGTATTTTACATGTTTACATGATAATGAAATACTGCTGTGGGAAAGTACCATCTTCCTTGGTAGCCTCCACCAGCCTCTGGAAATGCTTTGAAGGGCACAGATGGTGCCCTCCTTGCATAAATCAATCTACACCAGTTCAGGGACCCCTTGTCCCTTGCTCTGGCACGAAACTGGACAAAAGAAAGGGGAGTGACCACTCCCTGTCCATCACCACCCCAGGAGTGGTGCCCAGAACTCCTCCAGTGTGTTCCAGACTTCAGCCACCTTGCTTTGCGAGGTGTGGGGGCACTCTGGAGGGCTCTGAGTAGCCAGTGCCAGCAGGTGACGTCCGAGACCCCTCCTGATAGGTCCTTACCTGATAAGGTAGCCAATCCCACTCTCACGGCTATGTAGTGTCTCTCTTGTGTGTTCTCTTCAGATTCTGCTTGCAAGTTTCCTTCAGGAATCCTCTGCAACTACTACTTCATCCTCTGACCTCAGATCAACCGCAGCCTGCTCCAGTAACTGCTGTAACAGCAACAAAGTATCCACAAGGGATACTTTTCTTCTGCAACATCAGCTTCAGCCAGCAACTGCAACAGTTTCCACGGTGTGCATGCTCTGGGGACTCCCTCTCTTCATCCTGCACCAGAAAGACCGACAAAATCTCCTGTGGGGTGACGGAGTCACTCCCCTGCTCATGCAGGCACCTTCCAAGACGACGACTGGTACCCTTGGACTCCTCTCACAGTGACAAGTGTGCTCCTAAGGACCCAATTGACATAGGCTGTCCTGAGGTCCTGCTGATGCAATTTGGAGGAGGTAAGACCTTGCCTTCCCTGAGATCGACCGTACCCCTGTGTACTGTGTCTTCTTCACCTCCTGAGGCCTCTGTGCACTATTTGCAAAATTCCTTTGTGCACAGACAGCCTGGCCAAGGTCCCCATCACTCCATCCTGTGATGCTCAACTCGCTTAGTTGTTCTATGGTGGCGTGGGACCTTCCTTTGTTGTGCTGCACCAACTGCGCTTTGCACTTCCTTTGTCCCCGTGTCCTGGGACTTCCATGGGTGCTGCCTGGCATCCTGAGGGCTCTCTAAAGTGCTGAGAACACCCTCTTCCTCCTTACACAGAGGTGAAGCCCCCTGGTCCCTCCTGGGTCCAGCTAGCGCCATTTTGATGCAAAATGCATATTTGTCATAACCAAGGCTTGTTGGTGACGTTCAACACAAAATCACGTCTGCATCCATCTTCTCGTTGTGGGACATCCTTTGCATCATGCAGGAACCCGCTGGCATCTTCCTAGGGTGCATTTCTGCAGTCTTCATCCATCCGGGGACTGTTCTTTTGCACCCTCTTCTGGGTTGGCAGGGGCTCCTGTCCTTTCTGGAACTTCTTTTGACTTCTGGACTTGGTCCTAGCCTTTTACAGGTCTTCAGGTCCAGGAATCCAGCAATTGTTGTTTGCAGATTTGGTTGGTTACTGCAATAATCCATATCACGAGGTGCAGTGTGTCCTAAGGAAACTTGCAGTACTTTACTCCTGCTTTTCTGGGCTCTGGGGTGGGATAATTTACTTATATTTACTGTATTCTAACCCCCCCAGCAATTCTGCACACACTACACTTGTCTAGAGGGGAATTCATGATTCACATTCCACTTTCTTAGTATATGGTTTGTGTTGCCCCTAGACCTATTTTCTTCCATTGCATTCCATAGCATTTCCTATTGTTTGCACTATCCTAAGTCTAATATCTTACATTATTTTGGTGTCTAGTGTATATATTGTGTATAATACTTACTTTCAGAAGGAGTATTGCCTCTAAGATAGTTCTGGTACTGTTTCACCGAAATAAATACCTTTAATTTTGGTAACACTGAGTATTGTCTTTACTTGTGTATAAGTACTGTGGTATTGCATGAGCTTTGCATGTCTCCTAGTTCAGCCTAAGCTGCTCTGCTATAGCTAACTCTGTTAGCCTAAGCTGGTAGAACACTACTACTGCACTAATAAGGGATAACTGACCTGGTATGAGGTGTAAGTACCCAAGGTACCCACTACAGACCAGGGCAGCCTCCAACATTGGTGGTGCAGCGGTGGGATAAGTACTTGCAATTGCTTTACCACTTTGTTACCTGTGCTTTTCACAAGAAAAGCTTGCTCCAATACTTAGAGCATATATAATATGTGAACTATTAGGGTGGTGCACCACTTATTAACAATTATCAGATCACATATAAAGAAAGTCAAATTCTCTTGTGATATGAATACATCAAATCTTATCTTTATTTTTTTCCATTCCGTTTTTTTCTTCCATATTGCTCTTGGTACAACATAATGTATAAAGTGATAACAGCCAACGCGTTTCACCCTTTAACCTAGGGCTTCTTCAGGGCTGTAACATAATATGTAATAAAAATAATAATAAACATACAAAGAACACTTAAATACATAGTAAAAACAAAACATGATAGTGAGACAAAATGTGAAGATGAGTATAAATACAAATCTAAAGTAAGTTAAGAATAAAAATGTACTTATATAAGTATATGCGCAGCAGTAAATCGTAAATCTTTCCTAGGATTACCTAGAATACAGTGGAACCATAGTGATGAGACATAAGAGACTGGCAAGGGAATTTATTTGTGACTCAAGAGTAAAGAGAACATATTAGAAAATGTTGAGTATGAAAAGAAAAAGATATTACATAAAATACGATGGTTGTGATTAACCCCAGTGTCGTAAGCTAACTTTGTGCCTGTGTAATCATACGATAGTCAATAACTGTTAAACATAAACATACCTATTTAGTTTCTGGTTGGTCATGAATTAGAAATTCTTCACATACATATTCCTAATAGATCTGGTGAAAAAGAAACAGAAGAAAAGCCAGACCATTGTTTGACTG
Organism: Pleurodeles waltl; assembly: GCF_031143425.1. Classification (NCBI taxonomy): domain Eukaryota; kingdom Metazoa; phylum Chordata; class Amphibia; order Caudata; family Salamandridae; genus Pleurodeles; species Pleurodeles waltl. Next base: position 1,083,567,983 of record NC_090440.1, on the reverse strand, counting down.
AATAGGCAGAGGCCATGGGCAATGTGTGCCAGTAGAAATATCAAGGTAGTTGTATCCAATTGTATATATAATATGTACCTATAAGTAATTTTCTAACTTTCTAAAAGTTCTGTTTGTTATTCTACTAACTTTTTAATCACCTTTCCTAAACTTTTTTCTTTCAATATGTCTTCTATAAATGCTACCCCTAGAGTTGTGAAAACAACATATGAAAATCTTAACTTTAAAAGTTTGACGGGTCTCTGTATTGAAAGAAGTTTGGGGATTGGAAAGAACCCCAATAAGGAGTTCCTCTTAAATCTTCTCCTCCAAGATGACCAGGGACTCAGCACTGGTCCAGATCAGACAGGGGAAGAGGTAGAGGATGATTCCAACCAGGAAGGCTCAGAGGAGCAAACTGACAATCCTGGGGAGGGTATTTCCACAGATCTATTTGTCAATAAGTCACTTAGTACAACTGGTAGTGGGAAGGGTTCACACACAAGTAGGGCTCCCTTCACCTCTAGAGGCCAGGTCGCTAGAGTGGCCCCTGTGAGAGATAGATCTATCTCTGCACACTCTCACGTTACCTCTGTCTCATAGGCATCTCACAATTCTAACCCTGAGAGCCAGTACCTAGATAGAGAACTCAGAAAGCTGAGGTTAGAGGAGGCCAGACTGAGGCTAATGCAGCAACAGTTGGCCTTAGACAGGGAATCCCTGGCTGTGAGAAAGAGAGGCAGGGTTTGGGGTTAGTTGCCCATGGTAGCAGCAGCAGTTACAGAAATTCACATGTTAGGGAACCTTCATTTGACTCTAGAAATCTGCACAAAGTTGTCCCTTCTTACAAGGATGGTGATGACATCTACAAGTGGTTTGCTGCACTTGAAAGGGCCTGTAAAGTTCAGAGAGCCCCTTGTGTACAGTGGTTATCCTTATCTGGCAAGGGGAGAGACAGACTTCTTATTGTCAGAGAGGATGATGCAGATAACTATAAAATTGTGAAAAAATGCACTCTTAGATGGTCTGGGCTAAACCACTGATCAGTACAGAAGTACGTTCAGAGAGACCAGAAAGGAGTCATCACAGGACTGGACAGACTTTTTGTAGACTGTTTTCTGAAGGCCCTAGAAGGTTGGTTAAATGGCAGTAAGGTGACAGACTATGAAAGCCTGTATAACTTGATTCTGAGAGACTATATTTTGAATAATTGTGTGTCTGACTTGTTACATCAGTATCTTGTGGTCTCAGATCTGACCTCGCCCCAAGAATTGGGAAAGAAGGTAGACAAATGGGCCAGAACAAGGGTCAGCAGAAAACCTCATACAGGGGGTGACAAGGATGACAAGAAGAAGGATGGTAAGTCACATGACAAGGGTAGGGACAAAGATAAAAAATCATCAGAGTCTTCATCAGGCCCACAAAAATCCTCTGGGGGTGGTGGGTCCAAATCCTCTTCTCACAAAGATAAGAAACCTTTGGTGTTATATGTGTAAAGCCAAAGACCATTGGGCAACTGACAGTCATTTTCCAAAACAAAACACCAAGGGGCATATTTATACTCTGTTTGCACCGAATTAGTGTCATTTTTTTTTTACTCTAATTCGGTGCAAAACTAACTCCATATTTATACTTTGGTGCTAGACCCCTGTAGTGCCAAATTTATGGAGTTAAAGTCATTTTTTGAAACTGGAGACCTACCTTGCCTTAATGAGATGCAAGGTAGGCGTTCCTGTGCAAAAAATGACTCTATGGCCTTAACGCCATATTTAGGGGCATATTTATACTCTGCTACATATTTATACTCTGTTTGCACTGAATTAGCGTAATTTATTTTACTCTAATTTGGTGCAAATCTAACTCCATATTTATACTTTGGTGCTAGACCTATCTAGCACCAAGGCACTGATTTATACTTCTTTTGCGCCGCATTAACGTCATTTTTTGATGCAAAAGTGGCGCAAACTTACAAAATATTGGCCCTTATTTATACTTTTTGGTGCAAAACTGCACTAACTCAGTTTTGCACCAAAACGTTTAGCACCGGCTTGCACCATTTCTGTGCACCAGCCGGGCACCATATTTATGGAATGGTGCAAGCCAGTGCAAAGGGTAGGCTAGAGTAAAAAAAATGACTTTAGCCGGGTGGGACTGGCAGTATAGAAGAAGAGGGTTTATCACCAAAAAATTACATTAGGCAGGTTAGAGTAAAACAAAATGACTCTAACCAGATTAGCATCATTTTATGGTGCTAAACCTACCATGCCACATGACTCCTGCCTTAGAAAAGGCAGGAGTCATGCCCACCACCCCAATGGCCAGCACAGAGGACAGGGGTCCCCTGGGCATGGCCATTGCACCCTGTGTCATGTATGGGGGCCCATTTCAGAAGCCCCTATGGCACTTAAAAAAAGAATAAATTAAGTGCAATCTCACCTGTACTTACCTGGGATGGGGTCCCCCATCCTCCGCAGTCCCTCTGGTGTGGGTGCCTGGGGAGGGCACCTGTGGGCTTATTCCATGGTGTTCCACCATGGAAATAGGCCACAGGTCCCCTAACGCCTGCCCTGACCCAGGCTTTAAAAAATGGGGCAAAGCAAGCTTTGCCCCATTTTTTGACCCCTCCTCCCTCCCTTGCACCATTTTTGCATGGGAGTATATGGCGTTAAGACCATAGAGTCATTTTTTGCACGGGAAAGCCTACCTTGCATCTCATTAAGGCAAGGTAGGTTTCCACTTCCAAAAAATGACTTTAACTCCATAAATTTGGCACTAGACGGGTCTAGCACCAAAGTATAAATATGGAGTTAGTTTTGCACTGAATTAGAGTTAAAAAAATGACGCTAATTCTGTGCAAACAGAGTATAAATATGCCCCTTAGCGTAAAAAAATGATGCTAGTCTGGTCAGAATCATTTAGTTTGACTCAAACCTGCCTAATGTCATTTTTTTTAAGCTAGCCTACCCTTTGCACCGGCTTGCACCATTCCATAAATATGGTGCCCAGCTGGTGCTAAAAAATGGTGCAAGCCGGTGCAAAACATTTTGGTGCAAAACTGCGTTAGTGCAAAAGTTATCCCCTTAAGGACTTAAGGGGTAGCCTCCCCCAGCCTCTGGAAATGCTTTGAAGGGCACAGATGGTGCCCTCCTTGCATAAGCCAGTCTACACCGGTTCAGGGATCCCCAAGCCCCTGCTCTGGTGCGAAACTGGACAAACAAAAGGGGAGTGACCACTCCCCTGTCCATCACCACCCCAGGGGTGGTACCCAGAGCTCCTCCAGTGTGTCCCAGACTTCAGCCATCTTGCTTTGCAAGGTGTGGGTGAACTCTGGAGGGCTCTGAGTATCCAGTGCCAGCAGGTGACGTCAGAGACCCCTCCTGATAGGTCCTTACCTGATGAGGTAGCCAATCCCCCTCTCAGGGCTATTTATGGTCTCTCCTGTGGGTTCTCTTCAGATTCTGCTTGCATGTTTTCTTCAGCAATCCTATGCAACTACTCTGACCATCGTATTAATTTTAAAACATGTCAAATTCATTTCAATGAAGGTCTTATTCATTTCAACGTGGGTCATATTCATTTTAACATGTGTTATATTCTTTCAATCAATGTTACGTTTATTTCAATGGATGTCATATTCATATTAACACTTATATTAATTTTAAGATGCAACTTATCAATTGTAACATATGTCATATTAATTTGAATATGTATCATATTAGTTGGAATATGTATCCTATTAATTTTAAGGCGTGCCATATTCATTTTAACAAATCTCATGTGAATTTCAGCTGTGGTCATACTCATTTGAAGACATGTCAACTTCAATTCAATGGGGTTGCATTAATTTCACCAGAAGCCATATTGAATTTCAATCATCTCCTATTCATTTCTGTGTATCTCATATTCATTGCCATCTCAGTAATATTCATTTCAACACAAGTCAAATTCATTGCAACATGTTTAATGTTTATTTCAATGTACATTGTATTAGTTTCAATATGCATTTTTTTCTTTTCAGAATATAATATATTCATTTCAATACTTTATATGATTTTCAATCTGCCATATTAATTTCAATGTATGTCATATTTCTCTTGGCATAAGTCAATCATTTCAAGAAATGCCCCATTCTTTTTGGTGAATATTGTATTCGTTTCAGTGATTGCTTTATTGTTTACAATGAGGGCCAGATTAATTTCACTATGATTTATAGATATATTTCTGAATATTTCTTATTCAATTTGGTGTGTGTGTTATTCATATTAATCACTAAGTAGCATATTCATTCTGCCAGGTTTCATATTTGTTTTGGATCAATTCAGATTCACTCTTCTCACTCATAAGGAGGAAAAGTATAGAACGGACAAGGAAAGGGTGATGATGGTTTGCAGAGTCAAACAGCAAAGTCTTTAGGCAGAGTGACAAAGGCCCATATTTATACTTTTTGACGCAAAACTGCGCTAACGCAGTTTTGCGTCAAAAAAATTAGCGCCGGCTAACGCCATTCTGAAGCGCCATGCGGGCGCCGTATTTATTGAATGACGTTAGCCGGCGTTAGCCGCCGGCGCCGTCTGGTGTGCGTTAAAAAAAATGACGTACACCAGGCAGCGCCGGCGTAGGGGGATATGGGGCTTGGGCGTCAAGAAATGGGGCAAGTCAGGTTGAGGCAATTTTTTCGCCTCAACCCGATTTGCGCCATTTTTTTTCACTCCCAACCCCCATAGAAATGACTCCTGTCTTAGCAAAGACAGGAGTCATGCCCCCCTTGCCCAATGGCCATGCCCAGGGGACTTATGTCCCCTGGGCATGGTCATTGGGCATAGTGGCATGTAGGGGGGCACAAATCAGGCCCCCCTATGCCACACATTTTTTTTTTTAAAAACACTTACCTGAACTTACCTTAATGTCCCTGGGATGGGTCCCTCCAGCCTTGGGTGTCCTCCTGGGGTAGGCAAGGGTGACAGGGGGTGTCCCTGGGGGCATGGGAGGGCACCTCTGGGCTCCTTCAGAGCCCACTGGTCCCTTAACGCCTGCCTTTTGCAGGCGCTAAAAAACGGCGCAAAAGCGGCCGTACGTCATTTTTTTTGACCCGCCCACTCCCGGGCGTGAATTTTGCCCGGGAGTATAAATCCGACGCACATGCCTCGGAGTCGATTTTTTAGACGGGAACGCCTACCTTGCATATAATTAACGCAAAGTAGGTGTCCACGCTAAAAAATGACGCTAACTCCATGGACTTTGCCGCTAGACGCGTCTAACGCCAAAGTATAAATATGGAGTTAGTTTTGCGTCGAAATTGCATCAAAAAAAACGACGCAATTCCGGCGCAAACGGAGTATAAATATGCCCCAAAGTGTCTGGGTCATAGCAAGAATAATTCGCAATGGGATCTCCCTATGGCTTCTCGTGTCAAAGGTTTTTGTCCCTATTCTGTTGTACAATCCCCTAATTTCTAATTGGGCAGGTTTGGCACACCACTATCTCCCTCCAATGGTTTTCCAGTCGTACTATCAAAATTGTCACCTCATAACAGTTCTCATGTAGTTTATTGGTTCTTGTGATTGGTGTCTCCAACGGGTAGAATGTCCGGTATGACTTCATATTCTCGTGGTCCTCTCGCATCCCCAGTCAGTAGTTCCATTGTCTATACCGGTTTAGGCGACCTTGTACCTTTTGCGAGTCTACACTGTTGCATTCAGCAGGAATGTTTCCTTGAGCAAGACAAGTTTCATGAGAATGGATCTACTACAGTTACACTCATATTCTAGCTTCTGGAAAAATACGATTACATGTCCTTCAGCAAGTCAGCACACTGCACGTTAGAAAAACACATTTAATATGAAACCGGGCAGCTAGGCCCCAACTCATGCTAACTAAGGCCTAGTGAATTAATTAGCAACATCTTAACATATAGCTCTTAATACTAATACAAAATCATACATTAACGCATCAATAACTCTTGTTAGTCAATTTTATTAGTCCCCGTATATATTGACGGCCACTCCCCGTGGGCACATTTCAGACTCACGTTTAGTAAAAACACATTAATACATTTTCTATGCGGCATTATTATACATTAGTTCATAAACATTTCATGTTAATTTTAATTATAAGAGCTACGCTCCAACAGAGGTAAATGAACGTAAAATTTGCAGCCACTGCCAGTGTTTCACCAAAAGGGAAATCTAGTAATGAAGCACATCATCAATACCAGATTGCATCAGGATTCCACAGGAAACTGTCACCATTTCCTGCTATCGTACTTCATGTTGGGACTTACAATTTCTGAATCCAATTTTTTGCTGCAGAACAAAGCTTGGAACTGACTCCCTGGGGTCAGATAACTGGTATCTACTGTATCACAGGGACAGTAAACAAAGCAGGAAATCCAGCCTGCTTAGAGTACACCCTGGATGACTAGTCTCTGCACTTGGCCCAGTCCTCTATAAATCCAAGAATGTCATACTCCCTAGTATGCAGAAGCTGAGAATCTTTTTCCTGCTCACCCCTTCTCAAACATTCATATTCTCTTCTCGGTGTACTTGTCTACAGATAGCAGTGAAAGGAAGATTTTTCATCCACTCTTTTCAGCAGTCAGCTTCCACAATAAAAGCTCGCTCTTCTCCCAAAATGTTCTTCGTTGCTTCCAGTTTACTTCTAACCAATTTACCAATTTGTGGTTTTAGGGTACCCCAGGGCTAATTAGTATGGGAGAGTCTGGAAGTCTGGGGCCAAAGGGAAGAGGAGGAGGGAGGGGCAAGCACGGCACAAGGAGTTCAGGAGGCTACCGCTACAAGGCCATGGGCACATTACATGTGACCGTCTAAATGAAAAGTTGGAGCTCTTTGAGCCTGGGCAGTATAAAGCAGGAATGTTCTAAGTAGGTGAAATAATCTATCAGTAGGTGCCAAATGTGGGCAAAATTAGTGTCTGAGTGCTATCTCATGGGACAGAAGTACAATGGCCAGAACATGCAACAGCCCCCTAAACCCCTGGGCCATGTGAGGGGCAGAGGGTTTTTTCCAGTGGAGAGCTACTAGCTGCATCACAGTATCCAATGAGATCAATGTGTTTATTTACATTATCAAAGATTATCCTAAAAATCTAGCATTATTCAGCATCTTGAGGGTTTGGAACTTCTCTGGTGGAATGACAAATACGATTTGACTGACCTACTTCTGGAAATTTAATTTGGAGGGTATGAGCATTAACTGCACACAATAAATTCAACAGATACATGGTAAACCCAATCAGGAGTTAAATACATTCCCCATGTCTAACTATACTGATGTGGAATACTGCATTTTGAGCGCACGTAATCTTATATACATGGGGCAAACCACACAACAGTTTAAAGAGCGCATAGGGCAACATAGAAGTAGAATCAAGTGCAAGGTTGCCAATACCTCCCTCGTGTCTCATTTCATGGAGTACAACTACAACTCTGAGGATAACAGGTGGCAAGCCATTGAACAAGCCCACCTCCCTGAGAGAGGCAGAAAACTCACTGCCCTTCTGAAATGGATGGTGTGCCAATGGATTGATTGCTGTGACTCTATTTCAAAAGCTTTAAACTCAACAGAGAAATGGCAAAGCTATGAGCCTGATTCACAAATGTAAACATGACCAAAATTCTAAGTTTAGACCAAAACTCTAACTTTACTCACAGTAAAGTTAGACTTTTGGTCTAAATTTAGACTTTTGGTCTAAGTTTAGACTCTTGGCCTAAATTTTGACTTTTGGTCTAAGTTTAACTTTATGAATTGGGCCCTATCTCTCCTCTTGGGTTTAATGAAGTAAATACTTCATGGGCTCGGATTAAAGTTTACTACCAATCATGGTAATTTAAACTGTACAACTCTGCAGAATATTGATTCTGGGGTAAATTCAGGTTGCCCAGTCCAGGTACACCCTGAATTCACTTTTCCCAGTTTATTCACTAGGTGAAATTTAAACATGCCTAGAGACAGTTCTTGGGATTCCAGCCTCATTCCTAAGGCGGTCATATTTTTTTACTAGTTCTCAAATAAGATAGTTTCTATTTCATTTCCGTTGATATTTTTAATGGCGTACATTATAGCTTGATACAAAAAGAACAAGTGATGGACGGAATGCTGAACAATGTCAAATATCCACCTCCCATACAGAGATCTGGGCCTAAATCCATGGCTTTTTTGCCACCGTGCCATTCTAGCTTGGACCCAGCCATATGCAATTCAGTCTTGACTCTGTTCCCCATGGGAACAGTCCAGACTGAATTAACAAGACAGGTCCTCCCTGGACTGGAAACAAGCATCCTAAGACCGGTTTCAGGGTATCACCCTTCAACAGCCAAGCTAGAATGACTCCAGTGGCATGGGGTGCAAAGGACCCACGTCTGGGCATACCCTTCCCACTTAGGGCGACAAATGCAAAAAGAACAAGTGATGGACGGAATGCTGAACAATGTCAAATGTTCACCCCCAGTACAGAGTTGTATAGTTTGTACATTGACTCACCAGTCCAGGTAAATTCTAAATTCATTTTTCCCAAACCTTTCCCAATTTGAAACTTTAATGTGCACAGAAACAGTTCCTTGCATGGCAAGCCTCAATCTTGCAGACAGTCATGTTTTTTAACTGATTCAACTCATGGCACAAACAGAGGAAACAGATGATTCACAGCTGGAGATAGGGACAATGCACTGTTCTGCCACGCCCTGCCTTTGGACTGATTTAGCCATTGGTGGACTAGATTCTGCCCCAGGTTTGCACAGGTTATATTTATTATTAACAGGACATTTGTCCCATACTAGTGCACATCAATTCCCCTTGATGACAGGACTTTGTAAGTTCAAACAGCCATAAATTAATACTAACTGTGTAAGAATTTGCCCATTAAAGGTTAGTTACTCTTCCAAGTTGCTAACACAACCAAGTGAGTATGGTATTTATCACAATTTGGGTCTCATTTGTGTGTTACTACTCTTGCTGAGTTCCCTGTTAGCTCAAGCCCATTCTTTGTTCATCTTCAGCGCCAATGCACTTAATACCTTATTATACCTACATCTTCCTCCAACCATGTCTACCCTTTAGTCAAGTAATATTCCTGTTACTGTACCCTACCAAAATAGGAATTTCGTTCCTTCATTGTCCATAATTTTATTGGTTTCCCATATAGGTGTCCCTGCTATCGCATTGCCCTGTGGAGAACATGACATTTCTAAAGAATTTGAAACACACAAAGCACACTAATTAGTGCTGGCTTAAATGAATTTCCATTTTCATTTATTCATACAAATGTGCATTTATAAACCCATAATGAAAGTAAGGTGTTACCTGTATATAAACGTGTCACCAACACACATTGGTTGATTTGTCTGCTTATTGCACCTTGCTTGTGACATTTGTACAATTTCAATGTGGTCTACAAATTACTACATGCGCAGATACTTTGCTTTCCTGGTTTAATTGAGAGCACCTATACGGCAAGAGTGTATTAGTTGTTTTACTACATTAATTTTATGCTTAGAATTCAATTGTTTCTTACCTACAAAGTTCGTGTGAGTGTTTGCAGGACGAGTCCTGATGTCATTCCTTCTAGAGTGACTCATGTGGGCAGTGTAAGTCCAAACTACAACCCCAATGTAACCTCTGACATTTATGACACTGATGCTATTTCTGCAATATTCTACTGTGACCCTACCTAAAACTCAGATATGACAGTGAGGAGGGGCTAGTCAGTTATTAGCACGCTTAGGGGTTTGCACAAAAGCACTGAGGTAACTATCTTTCCTGTGCTTAGAGCTAGGGTTTGCCAGCTCATTTACTTTTATCGGAGCATGCAATCCATGGGAAATGTACACAAAAATGAACTTTCCTACAATCCACATGCTTCCATTGACAGTTTCTTGCTGTGTAGATATTTTGCAGAATATACCTAATGTATTGAAATATCAGTCAAATTCAGTACATACTGGGTACATTTTCACAAATGTAAGTGAATTTCTGTTTTTTGAATGATGAAAGTTTAGAAATATGCCTGAATCCTGTCCACCCATCATTTCAAACGTATTTTAACATTTTGAGATTGATTTAATTATTTCCCCAGAAGTTTGAGAAATGGTAATTTTCTTTACATTAGTCACATTTGTTCTGGCATACTGTTGAATTCCTTAGCGTACTGGAGTCTCCAAAACCTGGAGACTTGGCTGATGAATTCGGCAACTTATTAACAGTCCGATAGAGGTATCTCGGAAAAATATATATTGAAAACATACAATGGAATATCTCACAAGTTACATCCTTCCCTGATTCATTGGTCTTTGGCAATGCTTTACACACCAACTGATTTGACAAAGGATGCCGTTTGTTAGGCTCATCCATTGGAGGTGGTCATGCTCTCTTGCTCTCTCTTTCTCTTTGTTTGGTGAATCATGAAACGTAAGCACTGAATACGAAGTAGGACACTCACTCCAGGAGACTCACTGCAGAACACTCATGCACCCCTTATGCTTCTTGGGAGCAACATTCCCATGGCGATTCAAAAGCATTAGGAGAGATAGGGAGACCCACTCCAACACATGCATCAGCTCCTATGTTGCTCCCACCCTAGTCCGGACTTCTGGGTTGTTGCTTTCAGTTAGAAATGGGGTTTCTGGTTGGCTAGGGTACGCACCTCAGCCAGGCAGAACCCACCCACTCTAGTCAGTGCAAAGGAGTTACACGTCCAAGATAACCCCTGCTCAGCCCCTTGGTAGCTTGGAACGAGCAGTCAGGCCTTATCCCAGAGGCAATGTGTAAAGTGTCTGCACAACACACACAATGCATGTGATGCAATACCCCCACTACAAAGGAAACACAACACCAAGTTATCTGAAAATAGACTGTATTGTACACAACGCAATTATTAGACCAAACAACACATATCAGTACTATCCTGCTACCTTAGCAGTTGTCAGAATGTTACACATCAATCATTCTGTAACATGAGCAGTAGTCAGGAAACACGTTACTACACCAACACACTTGTCATAAGAATATGACAAACGCCCATAGTAGGAACATTAGAAAACATATGGCAAGTCATCAAAACAGATTAGTATGTTATGCCCATACCAGGAACATTTGCATACATATATCAATACATCAAACACAGGTAGGCAATATATATATTCAAGTCTGTAGAAAGAATTTAGATGTGCTATATTGTTCCTTTTAAAAATACCTGCTTGTCTGATGAGGCACCTGTAGTGCCTTGAAGATGGAAAATGGGGCCCCGGTGCTCATCTGTGCAAAACGGGGGCCTCCCTTATCCTTTGGCCAGAGGAAGGCAGCACGCACCTCCTCTCTTCTGTAGATGGGCCCCTCCGGGGACCCGTGATCACTATGGGCCCCCCCGGGCCTCAACCTGCCCTCACGAGGGGGGCCAACCTCCTCGAGATAATGTAAGAGGAGGGGGGTGCCACGCATTCCCTCTTACATTGTATCGGGCCCCTCTGGGGTACCTGTACTGGCCCTCCGTCGTGGGTAAGATCACAAATATCGACACTGGCCTGCACAGGGCCACACAAGAAAGTCCAGTGTGTCGGGGAAGTAGGGGGAGCCTCCGGTGAGGCTTCCCTTCCCCCTGCCCGGCAGAAGTCTTCAAAAAGGGGCCTGGTGGGGCGAGGGAGTCTCTGATGAGGCTTCCTTCCCTGCCCACCGGCTCCTGCAGCACTCTGCGGCCCGTCCAGCCGTCGGAAAGGGCAGGCACCAATGTAGGTGCCTGCCAGTGCCCCGGGGGTGCTCCATGGAGCGCACTTCACCCCGGGGGCACGACAGGAGCGCTCCTGCTCCAATTCCACCCTGAGTTGAATCTTCTGGTGCCCCAGGGGCACGACAGACAGCGCAACTCCAGCACTGAAGACCACGCAGCCCGGGTCACGGCGGTGATTTTGTTATGCCAAAAAGGAATAAGCAATTTTTAAAGTGCGAAGCACCAGCAAGGGGAAGCCCTTTCAAGTGCTAAGGAAATCCCCAAAGGAGGGCTTTCCCAAGCACTTAATTTCAGCAAAAAGGAGAAGCACCCTTTGTGCTTCAAAGTTGATGCAGGGGTCAGGGGCCACAGCACCCTGCCCCTGAGTAGCAAAGTTGAGGGGAAAGGCCCACAGGTGGAGGGGCCCAGCAACAGGCCAGCACAAGGAGGATGCAGCAAGTGGAAAGTACTTTGTAGTGACCAAGCAGGTCACAGGTCAGCACAGCACCAGTAGTCCATGGTGGTTCCTGGTGAGTCCTTTCAGCATTTCTGTGTCCATTTCCAAGATGATTCCAAGAGTCTTCAAATTGTGGGGAAAATTCCCCTGTACTTATACTCAGTCCTTATGATGTTTTGCAATGGTAGGGAGAGGAGGTTCCAGCCAGTTACAACTGGTTCTGGGAGTGCCCCCTCTCTCCTTCAGCACAAGCTCCCAACATCAGAGGGGGATTAACAACTCTATTGTGTGTCTGTCTGAAAAGTATGCATAAAGCCCCAACTGTCACTCTGCCCAGACGTGGATTGGAGTCAAGCTGCAAAACACCAGAGTCACAAGCACAGATAAATGCACACTTTCTAGAAGTGGCATCTCTGTAATAGTAATAAAAAATACACCTACACCAGTAAGCAGCATTTATTATCACCATCACAACCATACCAAACACGCCTACGCTACCCCTCATAAATCAGACAATACCCTTTAGACATAAGGCACGGCATTTCTAATGCAATCCTATGAAAAGGCAGCACTCACAGTAGTGAGACACCAAGTTAGGCTGCTTGTCACTACCAGGACAGGCCACGCAACCTGGCACATGTCCTGCCTTCTACATACATGGCACCCTGTCCATTGGGCTAGCTAGGGCCTACCTTAGGGGTGACTCACATGTAGTAAAAGGGGAGTTCTGAGCCTGGCAAGTAAATTTAGATGCCAGGTCCCTGTGGCAGAAAACTGTTCACACAGGCCGTGCGCTAGCAGGCCTGAGACAGGTTTGAAAGTCGACTTCAGTGGGTGGCACAAGCAACACTGCAGGCCCACTAGTAGTATTTAATTTACAGGCCCTGGGTATAGAGATACCACTGTACAAGGGACTTATAGGTAAATTAAATATGCCAATCAGGTATAAGCCAATCATACCAACTTTAGATGGGAGAGCACCTGCACTTTAGCACTGGTCAGCAGTGATAAAGTGCTCAGAGTCCTAGAGCCAACAGCGAGAGGTCAGAAAAAATAGGAGGAAGGAGGCAAAGAGACTGGGGAAGGCCCTGCGTAAGGAAAAAAAGTCCAACACTTTCCAATCAAGTACACGGGTTGGGCTCCCTGAGCAGTCTACTACTAGAGGGGTGTTTTCAGCTCCATCTCTCTCAGCAGGTCATTAAGGATGAGGTAAAAAGCATTCCCACAGCTTCTCCATTAGCACCTTTTTTACTTTCTAGGTTATGTTGCATCACGTCTGGGAGTCTGGGTTTCAGCAACTGGCTTTGTGGATGACTATTCATTAGATGAATACAACAAAGTGGGAAGGTTTCTGTCCAACCTTTCTATTCATTTTGCTGGAACAAAATGTTGATTTCACTGTCAGGATCAATAAACTAGTTCCAAGCAGTTCCCTCTCTCAATGTGGCTCTTCTCTGCAGAGCAGACACAATCTCTGTTTCATTCAATGATTCCACACTAGTGAGTGACATGTGGTGTCTCAAACTGGAGCCCCCAAAACATGTGCACAATGAAGCACAAAGACCTTCACTTGGAGACTATTAGTAGTACCTCTGGGAGAGGCAAAGAGATAGGCGCTCCAGCTTCCTGAAGTGGAGAAAGTAAAACATCTTCTTTTGGGAGAGCACTATGGTGGCCAGGAGGGAGAAAGCCTCAAGGAGGGCTGGGTAGGTCAGATGAGATGCACTTCCCATGCTCCATAATGTGACTTTTACCTCCTCCCTCTGAATACCTCTTAGCTCTGTGGACAGCAGGCATTACAGCAGGAGACATTGGATAAGCACAGGGCTCATCAACACACAGGAGCTGGGGCGAATGAAGAAAAAGGCTGAGGAGATCACCCTTCCTGCGCACCCTGTATACCTGTTTCACTACAACTTCTGAATCCATGTCGTGATCCCTGTGTCACCCAAGCCATGGGTGCAGCATAACAGTACAAATATCCAGGCTGCAGGTCCTGCAGGTCTAGAGAAGGTCCAAAACATTGAATGCTAAGGTCTGTAACAGCATTCAGAGCACAGCAGCAGTGCACTCGGCAGATAGCTCCCGTTATCTCTATCACAGAGGAGGAGGCTGATTCACTCCCTACTAGGTTGGAATTGCAGCCGCAGTCACCACGGGGCATGGTAGCCATTTATATGTTGTACTAAAATAACTGAAACTGTGTGAAATAACGAAAATATTTATGAATAATGTAGTAATATGTCATAATGAGATGTATAACCTATGTTTTACATTAATTCACAGTGCTAACTTAGCTGAAATAAAGGCCTAGTCTTCCTAGGCCTCGTATACGAAGAGCTGAATCACTGAACGCTTTGCAAGAAACTGGATGCGTGAACCGTCCTTGATCCACCCGATGTTAAAGTTGCTTAGCTAGAATTTTCTGCAATGTACTGGCAGACAGGAGATGATGAAGACAATTTGATACAATTATGTGAGGAGTAGGCTAAATGTACTTTCCCAGGACTTGAACAATAGAGGCACTGACTGAGAGGAACATGCAACAATTTCGATACCTGAAGAGCCGGATGATGAGGACATCGTTTGACGAACCAATCCACATCTTGTGAAAGGACTACTATTGAAATTTGTAGATTTGGTAAGCAAATACTATAGGTTAAAGTCATATCTGCTGACTGACTGACCAATGGGGAATTAGGGGGAAGGATTGGGAGATCCTAATAAAAAGTTAAGACAAGGGACTAAAATTGCAGATGTGAGGGGAGAATTGATGACGTCAGGAGACACTGTTCGAGATTCTGTTGTTGGGCTCAAACTCTGTGAGCCTGATGCACAGCTGATCAATTTGATGACCTGAAGACAAAGACTGACTTTGTTGCTGATCCATTCTGTGGATAGGTAGCTATGAAAATGTGATTGACTAACTTGTGCCTTTTCTTCTAGGTACCAACTGAGCGGTTTTATAGATTTTCACTTATGTTTTTTTCTCTAAATTGTTTTGCATAAAGCCCCACATGCTGATGCTAATCTTGGTTAGGTAGGCTTTATAGGGGGTGACGTTGACAGTGAACATCAAAAATCAAGAAACATTCTATGGAAAAAACAACTCTAATCCATCCACCATGAATAACCACAACTCGGAAAAGGAATGAATCAAGTTATTTGCTGAACTCTGCTGTTGATGCTAGATTCTTTATTGGTTTTTATTCAAGCATATGCATTTCTTCAAGTTCTGATTGATTATCTCTTTGTGTTTTAGTTAAATAAATTAATAAATGGAGATAATTGAAATAAAGATTGAGCTAACAAATGGATTAGTAATGTAATCAATAGGGAAATAAAACTTGATTCATTCCTTTACCGAGTTGTGGTTATTCATGGTGGATGGATTAGAGTTGTTTTTTCCATAGACTGTATCTTGATTTTTGATGTTGATTATTGATTCAGTATTTACTGCATGGCTAGGATACTCCATGTGATTCCAAAGGTTCATCGACCTATACGCGTCCCCTTGTAAGTTTACTTACTAAGGACCGGGTGCACTAGCAAAAGCTATCAGTCAGACTCGAGGGCTGGTGTTCAACCCAGGGGCAATCACCCAAAAAATCTTATGCTTGTTAGAATGGAGACTCGAAAACTCCTTAAAATAACCATTGACAGATAGTGCCACTGGAAAATTTGAAGTTAACGTGAGAGGGATATCAGCTACTGCAACAACTTTTCATGAAATGACAGTAGCGAATCCCAATATTTCTCTTACATACTGCGACACCAACACACAGTGACCTAAGATATTTGGAGGCAAAACTCCCCTAAACAGGGTTGATATTACAAGTTCAAGCTTAATAGGGAACTCCAAATCAAGCGCTCCCTGCCTCCAGCTTGTTCTGAGACATCTAACTCTGATTCTGTTCTGATTGCCACTGCAGATAACCCTGAAGAAAGCATTAAAAACCTCTCCCCATACAACCTTTCAGCCTCTATGATCATGACATTAGGCCCAGTCAGCCCAACATCCTCATTACCACACAGCCCTCCAAGCAACCCAACTGGGCCTCCATGTGATGTCAGCTGAATAGTATAGAGAAACAACCAAATTGAACCACCTCCGCTAACCCAAAGAATTATGTAATGCCTAACACAATGGAGGTGATGGAGGCCACGGAGAAACACCCCAGAACCAGGAACCATCAGTAGGTCCTGCATTAGCCCTTCATCAAAATTAAATGACTGTCCATCAAACACCCAGAAAAGCCACCAAGTCCGCCTCCCAAAATTGTAGAGGAGGAGATAAAGGAGATGCAAGCATCCTTATATTTGGCATTGCAATCAATCCCAATGGACTTTAAAATGTTTAGAATTAACAGAAGCACTCACCCTCTGCTATCACGATGCAGTTTACCTAACATTATTTGCAACTTCCCTGAGAAGACTCAACTCAGGAATCCGTGAACTCAAAGAGCGCAGAACACACTGGGAAAGGCCAAAGCTCAGGAAGTAAATGTATCACTGCATCGTAAAAAGATGGAGGGTCTGAGTTCTAATTCGTCAATAAGCTCTGCAGCTACCCAGCACTCCGTGAGAAGGGTCAATTTAATAGATATTCTGTCTTGGACACTTTTGAATTTCTAAGGAAATAAGAGCAGCTAAGGATCTGGATTGGGATCTGCAACATGATATGTCCTCAGACGCTTTTTGAACAACACATACTTCAGAAGCTGAAGAATCAGAAGGAAATTCTACTTACTCCTCAACGCTGGCATCTACCAAGCCTTTGCTCAAGGTAATTTTAAAGGATGCTTGTCTGGTAAAAAACAATCAGCCCAAGCAGTAAAATCTGAAAACTTAATGCAGAAAATGTTCTCTATTGACCAACAAATTGTTGAATTTGTGGATTATAATAAAACTATTGAAAAAAAGATTCTAAGCATGTAGGGTGGTGTGCCCAAGGAGGAAAAGTAACAAAAACCTCTGGAGGATCAAATTAGAACTCTGTGCAAGTGCGCAGACCTAGAGGATCGATCCTGCAGATCCAATTAGTGAATTGTGGGGGTAGGCCAGAACCGTCTGAGGCTGCAGACAGCGTGGATACAACCATGATTAAGTGGGTTTCAAAACGTATCTCCAATTATGTCATGCACAACTCAAAAGATAGCAACCAAGGAACTGTTTATTTAATTTCCATTGCATAGGCACAATAATTCCACCAGTGGCAATTTAAAACGGAAAGGAGACCCCACACCATTATTGCCTACTTCCAATACTTTAGTATAAAGGAGAAAATATTATCGTTTGCCAGGGAACGCAGAAAATGTACTGTTCCTGAGGGATATTCTTTTTCTATTTTTCAGAACCTGGCGTGGCAGACTGCTTCTAGGATGCGAGAAATGAGGGTCCTCACTCCAACGTTTAAGGCTCTCTCTATCCCAGTTTCCCTTACAAGTGGCTTTTCTCTTAAAATCAATTGGAAAGAGACCTTTATTATTTATTTTCTGGGCAATAGAGAAAACTAGAAAATCTTGAAAGATGAGCATTAGAAGCATTAACATATACTAAGATATAGATTAGACAGAAGAGAAAATAATCAAAAAAGGGGGTGATAAGAGGGAAAAGAAAGGGGCAGCTTGGGACATTCAGAGTGAGAGGTGCCACTCCAACATTGCCTGGATGGCAGAGGTGACATTTAAACAGAATGGGAGATTTCTATTTCTGAGCTGTGATGAGCTAGGGTATCACTGGAGATCTAGGGCAGGGAGGGGAGCAGGGTTGGGTGAGATGGGAAGCATGGGGAAGAGGGCACGGGAGGCATTTCTTTGGGTCAAAATCAAGAAAAAGAAGCAATTGAACACTTAAAGTGCTTAGACAGCAATATATTTAAAAGAAAACAACAAAGGATCAAAGAGGGAACATTTTTAATATTTGTTCACCGAATAGCAATGGCATAAAAATGCGAAGAAGACGACAAAAGTTTTTTCTGAAGCTTGGCACATGAGATCTAACATTTTGGCTTTAAAGGAGACCCATCTCACTAAAAACAAGGCTGCAATTCATAATATATCCATGTGTTGTAACGGTTATACTACCCTCAGACTTTGAGATATAATTAATGCCTCACACTGTGCTGGGTAGAGGAGAGTCTTCATAATAATCTTCAATAAAGCACTTAGGCCCTGATTTATACTTTTTGGTGCAAAACAAAACACTAATGCAGTTCTGCACCAAAATGTTTATCACCGGCTTGCACCATTTCTGTGCCCCAACCAGACAACATATTTATGGAATGGTGCAAGCCGATGCAAAGGATGAGCTAGGGTACAAAAACAATTACGCTAGTCAGGTAGGGCTGGCGGTATGGAAGAAGGGAGTTTTGCACCAAAAAATGACGTTAGGCAGGTTAGAGTAAAAAAAATGACTTTAACCTGCCTAGAGTCATTTTCTGACGCAAAACCGTCCATACCACATGACTCCTGTCTTGGAAAAGACAGGAGTCCTGCCCACCATCCCAATGGCCTGCCCGGGGTACCAGGGTCCCCTGGGCATGGCCATTGCACCCTGTGCCATTTATGGGGGCCCATTTCAGGGCCCCCTATGGCACTTTAAAAAATAAAATAAAATAGTTACCTGTACTTACCTGTACTTTTCTGGGATGGGGTCCCCCATCCTCTGCTACTCCTCTGGTGTGGGTGGAGGTGTCCCTGGGGCCTGGGGAGGGTACCTGTGGACTTATTCAATGGTGTTCCACCATAGAAATAAGCCCACAGGTCCCCTAGCGCCTGCCCTCACCCAAGCATTACAAAATGGGGCAAAGCATGCTTTGCACTATTTTTTAACCCTTCCTTCCTCAGGTGCATAATTTTTGCATGGGAGTATAAATATGGCGGTAAGGCCACAGTCATTTTTGCAGGGGAACGCCTACCTTGCATCTCATTAAGGCAAGGTAGGTTTCCACGTCCAAAAAATTACCTTAACTCCATAATTTTGGCACTCAACGGGTCTAGCGTCAAAGTATAAATATGGAGTTAGTTTTGCACCAAATTTGAGTAAATAAAATGACACTAATTTGGTGCAACTAGAGTATAAATATGCCAGAGGCCCTGATTTATAATTTTTGGTGCAAAACTGCATCAACGCAGTTTTGCACCAAAAAGTTTAGCACCAGCTTGCACCATTTCTGAGCACCAGCCGGGCACTATATTTATGGAATGGTGCAAGCCGGTGCAAAGGGTAAGCTAGCGTAATACAATTATGTTAGCCGGGTGGGCCTGCGGTATGGAAGAAGGGGGCTTTGCACCAAAAAAATGATGTTAGGCAAGTTAGAGTAAAAAAAAAAGACTCTAACCAGTTTAGCGTAAATTTCTGACGCAAAACCATCAATACCACATGACACCTGTCTTAGAAAAGACAGGAGTCATGCCCACCACCCCAATGGCCAGCACAGGGGACCAGGGTCCCCTGGGCATGGCCACTGCATCCAGTGCCATGTAGCGGGGCCCACTTCAGGGCCCCCAATTGCCCTTTAAAAAATAAAAAATAAATACCTGCACTTACCTATACTTACCTAGGATGGGGTCCCCCATCCTCCGCTGTCCCTCTGGTGTGGGTGGGGGTGTCCCTAGGGCCTGGGGAGGGCATCTGTGGGCTTATTCCATGGTGCTCCACCATGGAAATAGGCCCACAGGTCCACTAACGCCTGCCCCGACCCAGGTGTTAAATAATGGTGCAAAGCAAGCTTTGCACCATTATTTGTCCTTCTTCCCCCCGTCCATGATTTTAGCATGGGGGATAAATATGGGTCTAAGGGCATAGAGTCATTTTTTGCACGGGAACACCTACTTTCCATCTCATTGATGCAAAGTAGGTTTCCATGTCCATAAAAATGACCTTAACTCCATAAATTTGGCGTTAGACGGGTCTAGCACCAAAGTATAAATATGGAGTTAGTTTTGCACCGAATTAGCTTAAAAAAAATGACACACATTCCGCACAAAACAAGTATATATATGCCCCTAAGGCCCTGATTTATAATTTTTGGTGCAAAACTGCACCATCTGAGTTTTGCACCAAAACGTTTAGCACTGGCTTGCACCATTTCTGTGCACCAGCCGGGCACCATATTTATGGAATGCTGCTAGCTGGTGCAAAGAGTAAGATAGCGTAACCAAAAATGACGTTAGTCGGGTGGGGCTGGCGGTATGGAAGAAGGGTGTTTTGCACCAAAAAATGACATTAGGCAGGTTAGAGTAATAAAGAAATTACTCTAACCTGCCTGGAGTCATTTCAGGGCCCCCAATGGCTCTTTAAAAAAAAAAGTACTTACCTATACTTACCTGGGATGGGGTCCATCATTCTCCGCTGTCCCTCTGGTGTGGGTGTTGGTGTCCCTGGGGCCTGGGGAGGGCACCTGTGGGCTAATTCCATGGTGTTTCACCATGGAAATAGGCCACAAGTTCTCTAACACCTGCCCTGACCTAGGCGTTAAAAAAGCAAGCTTTGCACCATTTTTTTACCCTCCTCCCTCCCGTGCATGATTTCAGCACTGGGGGATGGAGATGGCGCTAAGGCCATAGAGTCTTTTTTTGCACAGGAATACCTACTTTCCATCTCATTGGTGCAAAGTAGGTTTCCACTTCCAAAAAATGATTTAACTCCATAAATTTGGTGCTCACTAGTGCCAACGTTTAAATATAGAGTTAGTTTTGCACTGAATTTGCGTAAAGAATGACGCAAATTCAGCGCAAAACAAGTATAAATATGCCCCTCTGTGTCTCAGAACATTTTAAATAGCCTAGCACACCGACATGCCTGTTGTGTGCACTGGGTGCAAAAAGTCAGGATACAAGTAAAAATTAAAGTTGGGTTTATTGAAGGCGGAGGTGCAAGTTTAAAAAACTAGGTAGGGGGCAGGATCTTTCTTCCTTATTATTTCGACAACCAAGAGGCGGTGAAGAAAGATCAAGGGAATGAGAACATCTTGTTGGAATGATCAAGATAGGATTTACGATAGATGATAGATGAAGTCAGCCCAGTGGGATGAAGGAAAAGTTAAACCTAACTTGACATTTGATGCACTTACAAAGAAGCAATCATAAATGACTTGGAAATTGAGAAGACAAGATATGAATGAATTTTACACAAGAACAATTTCACACATTGAAATCCCTGACTGATTATGTAAATCTGATAGTTAAACTATTGATAAAGGCTTGAATATTGTACTGATCAGTAACGATATGTACATCGAGAAGGCAGAGATGCATTGGAATTCAGCAGGTGTTAGTGAAAAATAAGCAGAGTTTAATATATGCATATGAATAATTTTGGGAGCTATTAGAAGACTAAAGATAGGACAACAAGATGAGTTAGAAAATGAGCGATAAAGAACGTTTTTATATTGAAAATTTTAAATTTCCTCAAAAATGATTATCCCAAAGTCTTCTATCACATTCCACAGATACATAACAATACAAACAGGAAAAGACCACACCTGTTCACAGGTTCAAGGAATGGGGAAATAACACTTGGGTCCTTATGAAAGCAGTTACAGGAGTAGAAAAGATAGGAAGGGAATAAGTATTGTTTGTAATCAAACAAATAAAGGATATAATTGAAACAACCTAAGTTAGATTCATCACTACATACACAAGTGATGGTAGGGGAAACAGGAAGGAGATATCTAAACATCAGGACTATCTATGCAATGATATATTCATAAGAAATTATTTAATATGCGCTAAGCTACAACTCATGAGTGCAAAAGTAAAAAGGATATAAAGGACAAAAAGAATTTGAAAAAATGACATCTGAGGCAACACTGACTAAGTTAAACAGAAAGTAAGTAAAAATGGAAGGTGCCAGCATCTCAGAAGCTCATTCAAGAGTCTTCTCATAGGCCAGGGGAAAATCTAATTTCTCTCAGTGAGCATTGGGAAAGTGGAGGAGAAGGGCAAAGAGGCCTGTACCTTCAAAAGTCCAAATGGAAAAGTCATGTGAATCCAACTGGAACTAGTAAATTAAAGTCTAAAGTGAATGCTGATTTGTCCATGGGTAACACCATATGGATCAGAAAATTCTAATTGTCCAACTATAGCACATCATGCAACATGCATCTGCAACATCAAGATAAGTTCCCAAGTCCATCATAGAAAAATATCCATCTTTGCTCTCCTGTAGTATTTAGCACCAAGTAACAGATTGGGTTTGTCTTCACATTCTCTGTTTCTCGATGTACCACCGTCAAGGTTACTTTCTCGGACTCTATCTGAGTAAAACTATTGTACATCTATTTCCAAACTAACATTTCATCGAAAGAACATATAGGAAGAAATGGCACGTTAACAAAAAAAGAGAATAGCTTTCTCATGTTTTGCAACATCTGAGGCCTAGCAAATAAATATGGTTAAACAATAACAAATAGAAATAAGATCGCACTCTTTATTCACGCTAAGCAAACACAAATAAACATTATAATTGCAAATTTATCATTAACAAGTCTTGTCTTATTTCATGTTACAACAGAGTGGAAAGGTAAATTAACTTGTTAGTACAAGTCAATAAGAATGGTGAGGAACTAAAATTGTCAACATTTGCATATATAATTTAAAACATTTTTGTAAAGAAATTAATTGCTGTTTTAGTGAAAACTATTTTCTATCATTATTCATAAAGTAACATATGAAATCATGTGAAATTGTTATTTCTTAGTTGCCATGTCTATGCCACAAGCATTAAAGTACTCCCCTACAGTGAATGCACCTTTCTATAGACTTCCAGCGCATCTCTTTACAGTTGGCTTGTTAGCAATTCACACAATATAATATCAATCTGGTCACGTATAGATCACATTGTGACACAAAAGGTAGCAGCCAAATCTCTGCTGCACCACTGTGCAGTGGCATGGCACTACCATTAGAACCACACAGTACAACTAGAGCAGAGGAGATATTTTGGAATAGACAGGGTATTCAGAAATCCCAGAGGAGGAAATAGGGAGTTCAGAGTCCTTAAAATGATAAAATTGAGTTCATTCTTGGTTCTAGAAACACTGAGGGTGCACTTTGTACAAACTGATGGATGTTTCTATTAAACATTGTCAATGTATTATTGAACTGGTTTAGATGTACAAAAGAAAACACATATATTCTGCCAAACGGAGAGGTAGAGTGATGCCAGAAAAGCTCACAGGCAAATCCAATATGACACACTCAAAGAATAATGTTCACTCAGGGCGGGCTGCAGTGCATAAGTAGTTTATTAGCCACACCTGATGCGTTTCAGCAAGAAAGGCTTTGATCACAATATAGACAAATCTGTTTCCTCCCCATATAATGCATGTCAGAAACAATTAAAACCAAAAGCAAACTAGTGAAAAGTGATGAGCACCATCATTTGATAACCAACAATGTAGATATGATCAATAGCACAAATGGTCTGCTAGAAAACAAAGTGTAAAATGTATTTTTACAATCATTATACACACACACAGGTAATGCATTCAATTTCTTTAGTATTTTGAGAAGCAAATATACATATAGTAATATTGGAGTATTCTCTATCAGCTTTTTTGAAATTGTTAGTGCAGTCTTTTTTTGCACTTTGTTTCGCTCCCATTTTATAGTCAGCACTGTACATATTGTCATTTTTCCCTGGATGTACAAGGATAAAGCTAATTTAGAACTCATGCATCCAATTCTTTAGGAAGTTCGTAAGAGTCTTATGCAAAGACAACACCAGAAGAATTTTAAGAAAGCAAATAATAACCATTATTTGTATACATTTTCAATGAGAAAACTGCATTACGTTTTATAGAACAATGGGTTAGAGGACTTGTTACTTGAGGTAATTAGGTAAAAAGATTGCATCTGGTTTGAATGTTACAACGTTCCTTTTCTAATTTGGTATTGTTTCATTGCAGTCTTCCATAAGCAGAGTCCAGAGGAAGTGAGGTGAGCCTCACATCAATGTTTTCTCTCTTTTTCCATTTCCTTTTTTCCCTCTCTATGGGCTGTTGTGATTTCTTTTTCAACTAGAAACCATGGTCGTTCTGTGAAGGTGAATAAAAGTACTTTCATGATCCTTTGGAGGACTGCTCACAAAAATTGATGAATTATGACAGCAAGCTGCCAGGGAAGGGAGAAGGGAGATGCCAGGGAATAGGCAGGATAGGCTGGAAGCTGACTATTCAGGGCACACTGGCAGAGTCAGCACAACAGGACATAGAGGGAGGGCAGGAGAGGTCAGAAGCAGTCACATGGAGGACATAGGGCGGGGAAGGGACCTGGGACAGGGGAAGAAAGCTGATAATGGAGTGGAGGTAGCCACTAACAAAATGTTCTTAAACAGGTCCAATACACAACCCTCCATAGTTTGTAAAAATACCTTTCACATATTTCTGAAATGAGCAGAATGGTATACACCATTAGAACAACACTTTCAATCGTACTGCACTTGAACAATTTGTGAATGACTTCTGAAAATAAACATCTGCAGCTTAGAAATCGCCAGTTTTTACAGACATTTTCAAAACTACCATAAGAAGTTATGTGGACTTAGATCAGGTGGTAAATAATTCATTGTAAGGATAAGCTTTCAATTTTCTCATATATTTTAGCAACAGGACTTTGATTTAAGCCACAACCTATTTGTAAAATAAGCCTACTACTCATGCACGCTCTGCTCAGTCTCTAACTTATTTAAATTAAGCAACGAATACCAAAGCAGTGGGGGTCAATTTTGCTTGCACCAGTATAAATTAAATCCAAGTCATATCTTCAGTGCTAAACCCGCTGGGGATCAACTGCTTAAGAATAACCAGGCTAAAAAATAGCATTGAAGAAAACCACTCGATTATAGAGAAAGGCTGTCTCAATAGGCGGTGGTAGTCCAAATCAAGAGAGAAAATCCACTTATATAAGGGACATTCCTTCTTATCCAGTTCACCAGATTCATCAGCCAAGTATCAGCGAGGAACCATGTTGTAATTTTACGTTCACATTTTAATAGATTCTCTTTGTAACATACAGCAGCACAGCCAACGTGTTGCATCCAAAGAAGGACTTAATCGGGGCTGTAAATTTAAAAACAGACATTAAAATCACATACAATAGAATGTATGACATAACAGTTTTCATACATTACATAACTTACCACACCATTATATAAAAATGCAATTCCAATTCCTTAAACACATGCTCCACTATATATATAAAACCCACAATAACCCCAACTCATTTAAAATCTGGTGCCAGAAGAATACATTTACATCATTAGATTTATGAAGCATGAAAAAATATATGAGTGTTCAACCCAATTTCTTTATATAAAGAATAGAATTAAAAACAATTATGTTGCAATATTTGTGTCCTAATATATTTCTCATAGTTACAGCGAGTACCAAAATTATAAACCAACTTGAATTACAGACATACTTTACTTACTTGTTGTATCAGTATATTCATATTACTTGTATTCTTTCTGTCAGATAGATTCCCCACAATCCAACACATAGGAGAAATAGTAGCTTGCCTGGTTAAGATCTAAACACAAAAACATATAAGTACTTAGATTCCTCATTAGAATAATCTGAACACCTCTCTTCCCTCCAACAACCAAACTGACCTGCATCATCTGACTGGCATCAAGTGAAAAGATCAAGCATCACCAGTCATATCATCCTCAACCTTATTTATAGTTAAGCAAACCAATCCTTGCGTTCTTATGCTCCCAAACACCTATCACATGGATGACTAGAAAACATCCAGTCACATTCTCCCATCCTTTCAATGAGCTTGTGTTTGCAGTTCCCAACCTGGTCAGGTAAATAACCAGGGCCAATCAAAGAACACTAACATTTGAGAAACAGTATGGCTTGTAACAAACCAATCAATATCTCTTATATTCTCATTGCAAGTAAGAATCCAACACTCCCAAGCACCTATCACATGGATGACTAGAAAACATCCAATCACATTCTTCCATCCTTCCAATGGGTTAAGATCTTGTAGCAAATAAGACCGTGAGTCTGAGTTTGCAGTTCCCAATCTGGTCAGATCAGTAACTAGGGCCAATCAAGGAACAATAATATTTGCTAAAAAGCATGGCTTCTGCCTGACCAATCAATATCCTTTATATTCTCATTACAAATGTGTTCATGATAGATACATTGCATATGTTTTCACTCTGACACTCACCACTTTTTTCATCAATTTCCATATCCGTTATAGATCAAACAAAATCACACATCATTTACTAATGTGCCTATCTACATCTCATATCAGCACAATATCAGTACTGATAATTCCAACTTCGATTAACAATTCTCTTTGAAACAATTGCCGTCTCAGTTTATCAAGATATTTCTCATACTCAAATGTAATTATTTTAAAAACTATCTATCACCAACAAATAGACACACAACATACTATATACCAGACATCATATTGAAAGCACATCAATCAAAATACCTTAAATATTTGAACACATAGGAGTATATATTAATATATATATTATTATTTGTTTTCTGCTAGTTGCAGATGTACTAATCAACCTATGCCATCTGTCTCCTGAACTGTATCCAAACAGAAACATACACAGTTTAAAACAAATTATATTACCTTCACGCATTCCAGTCACATTCATACCAGTATTCCAATTCATATTCTTCAGTGCCTCAAACTCATTCCTCATTCATTGCAACAGGTGGCCATTGTAAGTTCACACACTGAATCTATTTTCATACTGCCCCACAACAAAACCTACAAAATACCCCAATCCAGACCTAAAGCCAAGTAATCTTCACCAACCTATAATATCATTAAATAAAAGTATCTAAATCAACGGTGGGAATAGAAACATAACCATATAGTCTCTCTCAAATTACGTTTTCAATAAAATCCCTAAATTTCCTCTAAGCATATAAAAATAAAAATGCAAAAGCAAACTCCTAAATTCCAACCAATTACCATCTTAACAGAAAAGAGTCTTAAATTGATCCTATTGATTGCATTTTCTACAGGATGTGATACAATTTGTTCTCTCAATTCAAACCTAGAACCTTCACTCTCAATCTGCCTATCCACTTAGCCTCTTCCTGTCGTAGTTTAAGTTCAGTGTCACCTCCCCTAGAATCTTTAATGATCCTCTGACTTCCATGAAACCTAAATCCCATGTCATTAGAATAGCATTTCTTTATGTGTAAACTCAATGGGGTTCATTCATCTAGGTTTAATAATGCTTTGTGTTGCTTCTGTATTCTTACTTTTCAATTGTCTCTTGGAACTACAAAGATAGATCTTGGAGGCACTACAAATAATCATATATACAATAAGCAGCTGTTACAGTTAATAAACTGTTGTGTATGATACAATTTTGTAGTGTACTTAAAATGTTTTATTTTGTTAAGCCCATGATTTCACATAATGCAATCACCACAAATAAAAAATGCTTTCGGGTGGGTTGGCAACCAACTCTGTTCAGTAGTTTTCAATGGTTCTAGATGATGCCTCAGGATTTTGTCTCTAATAGCAGAACCACTCCTATAATTCAAGGTAGCCTTTTCTCCAATCTCATTCACCAATCCAGGAACACCCTTGACAAGGAACCAATTCTTACATAATGCCTTGTAAATCAACCTATGCTCTTGGCTATGTGTTGTCACTAGTGACAATTTGCTATATCTCTCACTATTTTGAGGTCCTGTTTTTTTAAGCGCGTCTCTGATCTACTTAGACCACAAATCGTCCGCTCTGCTTTATTTAGTGTTCTTTCATGGCAACATCAGATTCTCAGTCTACTGTTCAAATTTATGAGATTTTCCTCAAAGTCCTTCTCCTGACTACAGTTTCTATGGAATCTGACCATCTCCCCATGCGGTATTCCATTGATTACAGTACTAGTATGGGCACTATCTACTCTCAAAATACTGTTCGCAGCTGTGTCCTTACGGTACAGTCTAATTTGAATACTCTCTCCCATCACATACAATTGAACTTCCAAAAAAAATCATCTTGTCCACTTCATAACACATAGTAAACCACACATTAAAGATACTATGATTCAAATATGCCACATACTCTTTTAAGGTCCCCACTGTTCCGGTCCAAATAATGAGTATATCATCAATAAATCACCCCACAAAATACACATTGTTAAAATGGGGTCTCCAGTTGGCAGAGGTATTCACCTTTGTCCAAATAGGGATTGCAATCCTAGTGGGTAAGTCACACACAATCCAAATTATCCTGTGCCCACCCTATGGTGGCTTGGCACTGAGCAAAACAATAAAGATTCAATAAGCACAAGATTAGATATCACTTTTGCAAGATTAAAAAGAGTCTTAAATATTAGAAATCAACGGTTGCCTCTTGTTTGCACAAAGTACCTGGTTTTGCGTCACAAATACCATGAACGGAGACCGCAGAGAAGGAGATGCGTAGAAAAATAGGGTGTGCGTCGGATTTTCCAACACAACACAGACGATAGGTCATTTCTTTCCACACTGCATGAGGCTTTGTTTCGATTTCCGGCATACAGTCTTGGTTCCTCACTGCGATGTGGGGATCTATTTGACTCCCCGGGGTGATGCGTGGAAATCCTGGGCATGCGGGCCAAAGTCACAGGTGTTGCGTTGATCCAGTATGGCGATGCATCAAATTTTCTTTAGCACTGCAAGCGCTGAATTGATTCTTTACTTAGGAATCGTGCTGAGTCATTCCAGGTCAGCTGTGTGTCGATCCGGTAGGGCTGTAGCTGAATTTCCGTCCTGAAGGCAAGTGCTACATCAATTCTTCACTTGGGAAGATGGCTGTGTTGTTCCAAATCGGCTGTGCGGTGATTATCTCGTTGCAAGGCAGGATGTGCATTGTTTCCAGAAGGTTGTGCATCGATGTTCAGAGCACTAGGGGCCATATTTATACTTTTTGACGTAAAACTGCGCTATCGCAGTTTTGCGCCAAAAAGATTAGCGCCGGCTAACGCCATTCTGAAGCGCCATGCGGGCGCCGTATTTATTGAATGGCGTTAACCGGCGCTAGCAGACCGGCGCTGCCTGGTGTGCGTGGAAAAAAACCACGTACACCAGGCAGCGCCGGTGTTGGGGAAAATGGCGTTAGGGCGTCTTAAAATGGGGCAAGTCAGGTTGAGGCAAAAAAATCGCCTCCACCCGATTTGCGCCATTTTTAACGACGCCCAGACGCCATTTACATGACTCCTGTCTTAGTAAAGACAGGAGTCATGCCCCCTTGCCCAATGGCCATGCCCAGGGGACTTATGTCCCCTGGGCATGGTCATTGGGCATTGTGGCATGTAGGGGGGCACAAATCAGGCCCCCCTATGCCAAAAAAAAATATATAAAAAAATAAAAATTATACTCATCTGAACTTACCTGAATGTCCCTGGGATGGGTCCCTCCATCCTTGGGTGTCCTCCTGGGGTGGGCAAGGATGGCAGGGGGGGTGCCTGGGGGCATGGGAGGGCAGCTGTGGGCTCATTTTGAGCCCACAGGTCCCTTAACGCCTGCCCTGACCCAGGCGTTAAAAAGAGGCGCAAATGCGGGTTTTTTTGCCCCGCCCACTCCCGGGTGTGATTTTTGCCCGGGAGTATAAATACGACGCATTTGCGTCGCAGTCATTTTTTTAGACGGGAACGCCTACCTTGCATCTCATTAACGCAAGGAAGGCGTTCACGCACAAAAATGACGCTCATTCCTCATACTTTGGCGCTAGAAGCGTCTAACGCCAAAGTATAAATATGGCGTTAGTTTTGCGCTGAATTTGCGTCGAAAAAAACGACGCAAATTCGGCGCAAACGGAGTATAAATATGCCCCCAGGTTTTTCCTGAAGAGATGAAGTCTTTTTTGCCCTGAGACTTCGAAATACAGGAGGACAGCTCTTGGAGACTACTTTCTCAGCAAAGTCAAAGGGCAGCAAGGCATCAGGGCAACAGCAAGGCAGCAGTCCTTCTCTGCAAAGCATTCCAGATGAGTCCTTTGGGCAGCCAGGCAGTTTTTCACGACAGGTTGAGGGTTCAGGTCCAGAAGTGTCTGATTTGGTGGGGTCAGAGACCCAGTTTACATACCCAAAAATGCCTCTGAAGTGGTGGATACTTCAGAGAGTGGTTTCCAAGTGTGCAAGGTCCCCTTTCAGTACAGATCTGTCTGCCAGGGTCCCAGTAGGGGGTCTGGCAGTCCATTGTGTGAGGGCAGGACACTAGCCTTTGAAATGTAAGTGTCAGGCCCTCTACCCTCTCAGCCCAGGAAGACCCATTCAGTAGGCAGATGAGTGCAGGTGTGACTGAGTATCCTGTGTTTGTGGTTGATACCCTGAAACCACTCCTAGGATGCTTGTTCCAGGGAGGACCTGGCTTGGCAGTTCGGGCTGGACTGTTCCCATGAGGAACAGGGCCAAGATCAATCTGCATATGGCGGGGTCCAAACTGGGGTGGTGTGGTGAGCAAAAAAACAATGGATTAAACCCAGATCTTTGTGACTGGGGGTGAATGTTTCCATTGTTCAGAATTCTGTCTATCATCTGTTCTTTTTGCCTTTGTCACCCCAATTGGGAAGGGTATGGCCAGATTTGGGTCCTGTGCTCATGGTGCCACTGGTTTCAAGCTAGCCTAGCCGATGAAGGGTGATACCCTGAAACTGGTTCTAAGATGCTTGTTTCCGGTCCAGGAAGGACCTGGATTGGCAGTTTGGGCTGGACTCTTCCCATGAAGAAAAAAGTCAAGACTGATGTGCATATGGCTGGGTCCAAACGGGGGTTGTGTGGTGAGCAAAAAATCATTGGATTAAAACCAGATCTTTGTGACTGGGGGTGAATGTTTACATTGTTCAGCATTCCATCCATCATCTGTTCTTTTTGCATTTGTCACCCCAAGTTGGAAGGGTATGCCCAGACATGGTTCACATGCTCACTGCACCACTAGATTCAAGCTATCCTAGCTGATGAAGGGTGATACCCTGAAACCAGTCCTGGGATGCTTGTTTCCAGTTCAAGGAGGACCTGGTTTGGTAGTTTGCGCTGGATTGTTTCCATGAGGAACGGGGTTGAGACTGATTTATATATGGCTGGGTCCAAACTGAGGTGGTGTGGTGAGCAAACAAATGATGGATTAAACCCCTATCTTTGTGAGTGGGTGATGAATGTTTGCATTGTTCAGCATTCTGTAAATCATCTGTTCTTTTTGCATTTGTCACCGCAAATGGGAAGGGTATGCCCAGACATGGGTCCCGTGTTCACTACACCTGTGGATTCAAGCTAGTCTAGCTGATGATGGGTGATACTCTGAAACTGGTCCTAGAATGCTTGTTTCCAGTCCAGGGAGGACCTGGCTTGGCAGTTCGGACTTGACTATTCCCATGAGAACAGGGTCAGGACTGATTTGCATATGGCTGGGTCCAAACTGGGGTGGTGTGGTGAGCAAATAAATGATGGATTAAACCCAGATCTTGGTGACTCTGGGTGAATGTTTGCATTGATCTGCATTCTGTCCATCATCTGTTCATTTTGCATTTGTCACCCTAAGTGGGAAGGGTATGCCCAGACATGGGTCCTGTGGTCACTACACCAATAGATTCAAGTTAGCTTAGCTGATGAAGGGTGATACGCTGAAAATGGTCCTAGGATGCTTGTTTTTGGTCCAGGGAGGACCTGGCTAGGCACTTTGCATTGGGCTGTTCCCATGAGGAACAGGGTCAAGAATGATTTGCATATGGCTGGGTCCAAACTGGGGTGGTGTGGTGAGCAAAAAAAACAATGTATTAAACCCATATCTTTGTGACTGGGGGTGGATGCTTTCATTGTTCAGCATTCTGTCCATAATCTGCTCTTTTTACTTTTAGAAAGTGGGCATTTTCTTACTTTACAAGGCTATTAGCCTGTCTTTGAATACACGTCTGGCGTGGCTAGGCTTTGTGCATTCCCTCTAGACAGTTACACACAAAAGGAGCTAGGGTGTGACATTTGCATCCTGATTGCCCAACACTAGACTGATGGACCTTACTGGGTTAGAGGGGAGGGTGGAGCTGACAAACCTGAACAGGTCTGTGCCTGTCCTCACACAAAGAGCTCCATAACCCCCTAAAGAGTGTCTGGAGCCAGGGAAGGAAGGGAAGGGACCTAGTGCACTTCAAAGGCCTCTCTTTGAATTCTTCCCCACTTTAAAGGCTCAACTGGTAATAAGTACTGGACCCTGAACCACACCAAATCAGTACCCTTCTGGATCTGAAAGACATTCTGCCAGGAATAATGACTGCTGTGCTGTTACTCTGCTCAACTGCATTGCTGTGTTGGCCTGCTGCCCACTGCTTCTTGCCTGGGAGTGAGAGGGACTGTAGTTTTCTCTAAGGCCCATATTTATACTTTTTTTAGCACCGCATTTGCATCAATTTTTTATGCAAAAGAGGCACAAACTTACAAAATACAGTTAGATTATGTAAGTTTGCACCAGTTTTTCTTTAAAAAATGACACAAATGCGGCACTAAAAAGGTATAAACATGGGCCTAAATTCCCTGCAAAACCAAGTGAATCCAAGGGCTTGCTGGTTTGCCTCCTGCTTTGGTAGTCTCAGGGCAAACAAAGACTTCTCTTTTTCTCTTCTTCAGCTGCTGGACTCTGCCACTGTTGAGTCCTGCTCTGTCAAGAGGTGCCAATCCAGTATTAGGCCTTGAGAAATTAATTTGCAGCTGCTTTTCATCACAAACTAACACAGTGCCCTTTAATGCAGATGCGATGGCAAATCGATAATGATGTGGGACCTGACTGAGTGGTACATTGACGACACAGCAATGATCCAAGGGCATCACTGTGTGGCTTGATGCCAATGCATCAACTTTATCAATAGGGAATTGACAGCGAAGCAGAGCCTGACTGAGAGGCTCGACAATGATGCAAATCTACAATTGCGCGGATTGAAACTGACACATCAAGTCTTTGAAGTTGACACTTGCCCTCCAGTCAGCCTGAACTTTGGATTTACCCTGGTCTAACACGATCACAAGTAACGTTTTAGTGCTATTGATTTTAAAGCACTACGTTGCAGTTTTTGTTTTAAAAAAATCAGCTCTTGAGTTCTTTTTATTGGATTTTTGTTGTTTTGATATTGTTTTACTCAATAAATATTCTCTATTTTACTAAAATGGTGGTGTTGCACAAATACTTTTCACATTGCCTCTTAAGTTAAGCCTGACTCAGTGCCAAGCTACCAGAGGGTGTGCACAGGTTAATTTAGGTTCTGCATCTGATTGACCCTGACTAGGATTTAATATCCCTAGTTGGACAGCGTCCATACCTCTGCCGACTAAAGAAACAATTTCTAACATCCGTCTTTACTTTCCACAGGTCAGAGCCCAAATTTATTAAGGCTCTGTGGTAGGGCAAAGTGATGCAAAGTGAAGCAAAATGGTGGACATAATTTAGTTTCAAAGCCCTTTTCTCAGTGTACAAAGCATCTTGAGATGCTTAGAGGGGTGTTTCTGTATCGCAACTTGAGCATGTTAGCACAAACACTAATTGGTCTTGACATACATGCTCTATCTACTAAGATAGCCAAACCTGCCCCATGGAGCGGGCACAAACAAAGAGAAATGTTTGTATTTCTCAAAACGAAAATACACCCATTATGGTACACTGCCTATACCGCAGTGGGTGGGATGTTTATGTGTTTGTTGAGACATGGGAATTGTCACTGAAAAGGTATAATTCCATTAAATATGCTATACTAGACAGTGCAGACAGTGCACACCATTCACTATGCAAGGCTACATTTTACAGCTCAGGAGCAGCACAGCAATAGCACGCCAATCTTAGTACATATGACCCTCAGCTGTTTTCCCCCTTGCACAACACATTGCAGCAAATTTGTTTTTGTTTTTTTGCTGCATTGGGTGAACGATTATTTATTTAGAGCATTAGTATTATGGAATAATTTAGGGCAGTGAA
The DNA here is from genome assembly GCF_031143425.1 of Pleurodeles waltl. Classification (NCBI taxonomy): domain Eukaryota; kingdom Metazoa; phylum Chordata; class Amphibia; order Caudata; family Salamandridae; genus Pleurodeles; species Pleurodeles waltl. The sequence continues at coordinate 1,083,533,892 of NC_090440.1, read as the reverse complement.
AATGAAAAAGGGGCAATAAAAGAAATGATGAGGATGATTGGAAAGAAACAGGAAGTTGGAAATAAATTGTCATGAAAGGAAGGAAAAATGAGGGACAAGAGTTAGTGGGGACACAAGGAAGAGGACAGATATGAGCAGGAACCAGCAGGAATTCCAGAGGAAGCTTGTATGGCCTGACACATGAAGGAAATTTAAAAAAGAGGAAGCAACAGAAGAAGGAATGAAGAAGAGTGGGATAAAGTGGGAGTACACAGCAAAGACGTCTAATTATGAAAGTATATATAGCTCCTGCCTTTAAGATTTTAGCTTTTTAGACACATTGCATATTTTGAAAATGTTACTTCTACTTTTAATGTTAAATCTGAGCAATGTTATATAAGGGGTAAAGTACCATGTGTCGTATGTTATTACTTTACCTTAACTCATATAATTAATGGTCACACAATTTCCTTAACCACAAACCACTTAAAGCATTGGTGTGTAGCTCTTTCATATGAAAGAACAAGCATGTTTGCGAACATGAAGAATAAAAATAAAACCTCTACTACAACATTAAATACATCAACAACCTGTTCATAACAAACAGATATTAGAAACAGTCCAAAACAAGTCAGTGGGCCATATTTATACTCCGTTTGCGCCGAAATTGCGTCGTTTTTTTTGACGCAATTTCGACGCAAAACTAACGCCAACTAACGCCATATTTATACTATGGCGTTAGAGGCGAATAGCGCCAAAGTTCCCGGAATGTGCGTCATTTTTTAGCGTGAACCCCTTCCTTGCGTTAATGATATGCAAGGGAGGCGTTCCCGTCTAAAAAATGACTCCCAGGCCTTTACGTGGTATTTATACTCCCGGGCAAAAGAGACGCCCGGGAGTTGGCGTGGCTAAAAACGGCGCATTTGCGCCACTTTTTAACGCCTGCTCAGGGCAGGCGTTAAGGGGCCTGTGGGCTCAAAATGAGCCCACAGGTGCCCTCCCATGCCCCCAGGGACCCCCCCTGCCACCCTTGCCCACCCCAGGAGGACCCCCAAGGATGGAGGGACCCACCCCAGGGACATTCAGGTAAGTTCAGGTAAGTATAATTTTTTTTTTTTTATATATTTTTTTGGTGGCATAGGGGGGCCTGATTTGTGCCCCCCTACATGCCACTATGCCCAATGACCATGCCCAGGGGACAGAAGTCCCCTGGGCATGGCCATTGGGCAAGGGGGCATGACTCCTATCTTTACAATGATAGGAGTCATGTTGATGGGGGATGGGCGTCGAAAATAAATGGCGCAAGTCGGGTTAAGACGATTTTTTCGACGTAACCTGACTTGCCCCATTTTAAGACGCCCATGCGCCATTTTCCCCCTACGCCGGCGCTGTCTGGTCTACGTGGTTTTTTCCCACGCAAACCAGGCAGCGCCGGTCTGATTGCGCCGTCTAACGCCATTCCATAAATACGGCGCCCGCATGGCGCTTCAGAATGGCGTTAGACGGCGCAAAACTTTTTGACGCTAAACTGCGTTAGCGCAGTTTAGCGTCAAAAAGTATAAATATGGGCCAGTGATTTTCAAAAGAAAGCTGCAGTAGCTCAAAATATGTAGAAATAGGCAGAAAGATTCGAGCTTTTCTCTATAAACACTCTCTCTGGTTGTCAATGTAAGCTATTAAAATCGAGGAGAAAAACAATGTTATGACTTTGTTGCTTGAAACAGCTGCTTCAATTAAGCTCTGTGACCTCCCTTTCCTTTCACCTTGGCTGCTGTCTCTGGCAGTAGGTATTGTGATGTCAGAACTGTACTGTGATAACTTGTAATTATTGAGTTCTGACCTTTATGATGGGTGACAGAGAAGTTCGCCAATTGTAAAGAAATTAGAGACGTGCATTTATACATGGATAGCAGATTACCATTTATTATAAACAAATTCCTTTTAAAAATTGACCTTCATATTCATTTTAACTCTGTGCAAATAAATACTTTTATAAACCAAAATATTTCCACTTCTAACAATTACGCTAGATTTTAACAATTTTCCATTTCTACGTGAATGTTAAAAAAATAAATGACAGCAACAGTTGTTTAAAATACTTTAAAAATTGCAAGAAAAATTGTATGATTTCATAATGAATACTAAACATTAATTCAAGATAATACATATTGCTTTTGCCATTATTTGTTAAAACACTGTTTTTCAAATTTGACAGAAGTTAAAATTTCGAACTCTTAGAAGTAATGGTGTTTTTTTATGGGGAGATGAACAGCTGCACTTGGAACTGTGGTGGAACCACATCCAAGTTCTGCAATGCCCTCCTAACAAACACTATTGGACTGATTTAGAGTTTGGCAGACAGGGTAATCTATTACATGGATCACCCTGTCCGGCAAACCCCTGGTCCGACCAATCTGTATATAAGCTGTTGGCTTCTTGCCAAAGTCTAAAGTGATCTACTATGCTAAACTAAACTAAAGGGAAATCCTAATTAAGTCTCAGGGAATGTAGGAAAGTGTCAGCATAACAGATACTTCAGTAGAAGTTCTGCTAGAGAGGTGATGTATGGCATGAAGCCACGCAAATGAAAAAAGAAGAGAGAGGACTGTACCCCTCCAACTCTCAAGGAAGTCCACCCTTGTCTATCTAGGTGAACACCAATTAAACCTACAAAACCTTCAGGAAATCTATGTCACCCAAGCCAGTAGTTTTCCATCTTCAATGCAGAATGTAAATTGGAGACTCCCCTCAAGTTCTCATCCCACAAATTGAACATCAGGACGACCCTGAATGTCTTCCAGTGTCTGGTACACAAACACTAGTCTTTTCTTCTCAGTTTATTAGCACTTGTTGTCCTTGCCAAAGTATCCTCCTGTAGCCCCATCTTCAACAAACAATATGCCTTTCATTAACTGTAGACTCGCACTCACCCACCTGCAAAGAAGAAATATTGCAACACAGAAACAATTCCACGTTGAAGGTTAAAAACAAGAAATCAGATGTTTCAGGCCCTTGGTAATACTAACTTAATAAAACAGCTAATGCACATACAAAATATATGATTCTAAGTGCATCTTGCAATAATAAATGAAAACAGGAATTATAAATGAAACATAAACATATGCAGTTCAGCATAGCAATACATATCAAAATACATGGATATAAATTATAAATCAGTATTTTGAAGTCAAACTTTGGAACACACATATACATGAATTACTAATCCTCTACTGTGAATGCACCTTCAATAATATGATTAAGATGCCCCACTTTGCATTTGTAATGTTAAGGAACACAATATATGTTTGTTGATTACATTAATAGGTTACTTCTGTAACTCATGGTGGTACAGCCAAAATTAGGCATCACCAGACTCCACGGAGCAGTTCACCCTGCCAGTGGTATACTAAAAATATGGTATAATGTCCTCTTCAAACCTTATGGACAAAATAAAAACTGCCAAGGGCAAAATCAGCCTCTATGGGCTAATTACAAGGTACATGGTGATTCCGACAGGGCAGGTAAGGGGCCAGTACAAGCACCTTAACAACTCCACATAACTTGTTTTTCAATCAAACTGCCAAGGTGAAATTCTGGAGAGAAATGACAAATTAGCAGCAGAATCAGTCCTAGAGTTAATGCTTCCCACGGTAATTTGGTCTCCTTTGAAATTACTATTGAATCTTTCAAGTGGAGTTATCTGTAGGTCTAGTTTCAGAAACCCAAGAGGAAGACTTACTGAACCTCAAATTGTGACCTTGTAATTAGGTCGATGCTACATTTCTTGTCACTTACTATATGTGCATATTACTATATATTAAGAGATCGGTTTAGGAAAATAGGAGCTTTATTCATGGTGTGTTTTCATTGATAAAGCTGTCAATCTGTTCAAATATGGAACTCGTTCCAAGTTAAATTGCTGACCTGTCTCTCCTCACGTCTAATACCTGATTGCAACCTTCACACCCAGGGCAAATGTGAAGACAGTTTAGGATACCCCCCGTAAATTGAAGCTTTGCATAGTTGCAAAGAAAAAGTATTTGGAAACAGATTCACTCGCGTGAATTTTTAAGTGGATAACCCATGAATAATTCATAATGTTTGTCAGTTTTAAAAGAGGGCTGATGTACAACCTGGCCACAAACTCAGAAGGAAAATGAAAATATATGGTGAATAATGCAGATTGCTGTGGAACGGAGGTCTCTAATGGGATTATCCTAAGCACATTTTTGCAAACAATTCTTAGACGTGATGTATAGGCACAGAGAATAATTTGAAAAGCAAAACTGTGCCCGTTCCTATTTTGTTCTGAAGCAGAGCATGCATCTGGGTTCAAAACAAAATTGAGGCTTGATTAACAAACGCTTGATTGAAAATTACAGGAATGTGGAGACCTCTTTGGATGGTGAAAAGATGGCTGTTTGTGTCCTGCAGCTAGTATCTTCACGAATCCGATAGAGGTCTTTTCATATGCCACATTTTTAAGTATTGAAGACAAATAATTGATAATGTTTCATGAATCTCTCTGGTAACAAAATAATGTTTGCTTCCACACTGAAACATAATACCATCAAAAGTCACAGATTTCCCATTTTAATGGCAGTAGTGTTCTACATAAATAGTAGGGAAGTATTATAAACAAAAATTATAGAAAATAATGCAAATCTTATCACTCGGTAAGCAAACGTATGCATTTTAAGGTACGTTTTGCTTTTGAAATCATACTGGCAATTTTTCACTGCCGTTTAATTACAGAGAAAAAGCAACCACACTAGTCAGGTAGTTCTCATGAGGCATTAAATGCGGAAAAAATAATTAGGAATCTAATAGGGCTGGATGTTTGCTGCTCTAGGGAGAACAGTCCAAATTATACACTGGAATAATTAGTCATTTTTAAATGTGCATGTAGGCCTAGGGCATAGATTCATATTTTGTTGAAGGACGTCTGGGAAAACAGTCAAATGCTTGTATTTAAAAAAAATAGACAGATGTTGTATTAGTGAGCCTAATGTCTTTTAAACCATTTTTTTCAAACTTCACAGATATTTAACAAGATGGCTGTCACTGAACACTTTAAATATGTCTTGCTAATGGATAAGAGGGAAGAACATTTACGGCCTGATTACAACTTTGGAGGACGGTGTTAATCCGTCCCAAATGTGACGGATATACCACCTACCGTATTACGAGTTCCATAGGATACAATGGACTCGTAATACGGTAGGTGGTATATCCGTCACATTTGGGACCGATTAACACCGTCCTCCAAAGTTGTAATCAGGCCCTTAGTGTTGCATAATCAGTTTTGCTTATGTGACAGTGTACACTATTACACCAATGTACTAGTAGCCTTTAATCCCCCTAAACTGGATATATGCCTCTGATGAGATATTTCTAAATGATTTCTTTGCACCATTTTGTTTAGAACTTTTAATGCCTGCACAGAGCAGGTGCTAAAATGAGGCTCCCATTGTTTTCAATGGGCCTCTAGGTGCGTTCCAGGATTAGCGTTAACATTTGTGATGCTAATCCTGCAAAGCCCCAAACTAGTGTAAATAAATTGATGCTAGTTCCCTAACTACCACCATGGTGCGCTGTATGTTAAATATGGCATACACATGGTGGTATTAGGGGGGTGCCAAGGGGTGCAGGAAATGTGTCACTGCATTTGGCCCTAATTGTTATGCTAATCCTTGTCCTGGATTTTCACTCACTGAGGACTGATGTTGCAAAGATGTTTTCTGTACCAAGCAAAATAACAGATTGCTGCTCCACCCGTGGTAGGTGCACATTTTTAACACTTCTACGGCCAGTCTGGTGCTCTCTTGTAGGTCAGTAACATCGACTTAACGTTTCAAGAGACTGGATAGGTGAGACTTCATTTAGCGTTCTCTGTTCTTTAAAAATATATTAGAGACAGGGCAGTTAAGAGCTACGAAGATGGTGCAATGTACACACAAATGAATATGACACAGATCTGCTAAGGCTTTCCGCCGGTGCTAGCGTGCTGCAAAGAGACAGAAAGAGGCAGCAATTTTATGCTTACTAGCACAAGAAGTGTCCTATTCACATCTCTAAATCCATTTAGCACTGCTTCAAATCAAGACGTATTACTGGGGTCCGATCAATGCAAACATCCTTAGGTTTTGACTCAAAGCCTGGACTAAAAACACAGCAAAGATTTTTTTTTTTTTTTTACCTTATCGAAATAGGCGCAAACTAATTCCTAAAAGGCACTGATGCAATGCACAGCTGTTACAGTACACAACACACATCCAATACATCAGAACTTTCTACGTTTTTCGACGCAAAGGAGTCTGTACTGCTACGAAAACTATGCTAGAGCGCACACACTCAATTGTGCGTCTTGGTGCGAGGCTCTGCATTTTGCAAGGCAGCTTTGCATGCACGCTAGCGCAAGGTAAATAAACAAAAGACTACCAAATAAAACATATAGGGGCATATTTATACTCCGTTTGCGCCGGAATTGCGTCGTTTTTTTTGACGCAATTCCGACGCAAAACTAACTCCATATTTATACTTTGGCGTTAGACGCGTCTAGCGCCAAAGTCCATGGAGTTAGCGTCATTTTTTAGCGTGGACACCTACTTTGCATTAATTATATGCAAGGTAGGCATTCCCGTCTAAAAAATCAACTCCGAGGCATGTGCGTCGGATTTATACTCCCGGGCAAAATTCACGCCCGGGAGTGGGCGGGTCAAATTTTTTTACGTACGGCCGCTTTTGCGCCGTTTTTTAGCGCCTGCAAAAGGCAGGCGTTAAGGGACCTGTGGGCTCTGAAGGAGCCCAGAGGTGCCCTCCCATGCCCCCAGGGACAACCCCTGTCACCCTTGCCCACCCCAGGCAGACACCCAAGGCTGGAGGGACCCATCCCAGGGACATTAAGGTAAGTTCAGGTAAGTGTATTTTTTTTATTTTTTTTGTGGCATAGGGGGGCCTGATTTGTGCCCCCCTACATGCCACTATGCCCAATGACCATGCCCAGGGGACAGAAGTCCCCTGGGCATGGCCATTGGGGAAGGGGGCATGACTCCTATCTTTGCTAAGACAGGAGTCATTTCTATGGGGGTTGGGAGTGAAAAAAAATGGCGCAAATCGGGTTGAGGCGAAAAAATTGCCTCAACCTGACTTGCCCCATTTCTTGACGCCCAAGCCCCATATCCCCCTACGCCAGCGCTGCCTGGTGTACGTCGTTTTTTTTAACGCACACCAGACGGCGACGGCGGCTAACGCCGGCTAACATCATTCGATAAATACGGCGCCCGCATGGTGCTTCAGAATGGCGTTAGCCGGCGCTAATTTATTTGACGCAAAACTGAGTTAGCGCAGTTTTGCGTCAAAAAGTATAAATATGGGCCTTATTACTAATGACTGGCCTCCCCCTGAAATTTGTTGAAGAAAGCTAGAGGCTGCGAATAAAGATACAGGAGCACTCCCTCAAGAAGTGCAGAACATCTGTTCCTTTTTGGCTTCATATGAGGTGTGCTACAACATAAGATCCTAACTTGACAAGCTTATACCTGAAGCTTAGTATTCACTTTTAACCCGTAGTGCAGTGTACTGTAAACACCGGTATTTCTGTTGAAGTGTAAGAGACTAGAGTCTCACATTGTTTTCAGACCCCTCCATCGCCCCCTGATTTATATGCAGTACTGATATGAATAAAGGATATATAATTACATGTGTAGCTAATCCCCTCCTTCCTGCTCAGCCCACAACTGTGCCACTTATTAACAATTATAGCGGTTTATCTCTCCTCTGTATGGAAATACACACTTTTGCGAACCTGTTGGCCCCCACACATACAATGCAAATTTGATCTCTGGTGGCTATTCAGAAAGCAGTTCGTTCTATTTAAAGTATTACTTTCACAGTATTTTTAAATAACTTTACTTGCCTTTGTAAATTGGTCCCAGACAGTCGTTCATTTGTGCCAATGGGTGAGGTCGGCCCCAGTGGCACTCGTAGTAGGGGACTCTTTTAATCCAAAAAACTGATTTTAAACAGTTCATTAGTGTTGTGTAACAAAGAGAGACAAAGGATAAGCATATGTGAGCTAAAATGTGTGAGAATCATGGTTGTATGTGAAGGAGATGCTTAGCATTGGCAGTATCACAAAACAGACTTTGAAACTGTTTCTTCCTCAACAGTGTGTACAAGAATACCCCAGGCAATCCAAGTATGTGATGTATTCACTATTACATTTCACACATTACTTCATTATTAAATTAAAATATGAGTCTTGCATAGAGCACACTGCAAACCGAGGGGCAAATTTACTAGCCCCTAGCACTGCCATAACACTGCCTTAGCTAAAGCGGTGTTAAGGTGGCCATTTCCCCATGCCATATTTACACAGTGGTGCAATGCATGCATTACGCCACCTTGCAACCCCTTGCACAGCTTTATGTTTACGTAAGGCATACTGTATGCAAGGTAGGCATTCCCATGCAGAGAGGCCCAACAAAATGGCACAGTGACATCTTGTACATTTTTTCAGTCGTTTTTAACACCTGCTCAGGGCAGGCATTATAGTGACACACCCATAATAATCTATGGGTCTCCCTGTGCTTTGATGCACTAGCATCAACATTTTTGATGCTAGTGCAGCAAAGCCCCACAACGGTATTAAAAAATGCTGATGCTGTTGTGGTAATGACTGCCATGGTGCACTGTACAGTAAATACTGCACAACCATGGTGTTGTTAGGGGGGTCTAGGGAGACGTAAGAAAAGTGGCACATCGGAACCGATGCACCACTTTCTTGTAAATCTGCCCCTAAGTTTCCTCTGGGTGTCTGGGTGAGTTGAGAATGTTGATTGCGTGACTGAGAAATGAGGTTGTTGGCAGTGCGGTTTCCTGACTGTGTCATTAAGGTGTTCTTACTACCTGTTCATCCTTTCTGTGGCCTCTCTGCACAGGGCATACAGCAATGGTCACATGTATGACAACCAAAATTATGAGTCTATGGGAAAGAGTGCGCAGGTTAGGCACAATAAGTGCCAGTGATAGAAGAGGGCAGTGCTAGTGGGGGCAAGTGAGCGGAGGCCTCTTAAGAAAATAATTGTAAGCATCGGCCCCTTTTTTTTACTAATTAAACATTTCCCCAAACCATCTAAAATAGGAATAACATTGGATTTTTCAAGAAGCATTCATTAACAATTAATACAAATAGAAAGGACTCTGCCCTCTTTGCACTTTAACTAATATTGACTTGGAAACTCGGTGTTGAATTACAAAGGCATTTAAGAGTGCATGAATGAGCACTCCTGTAGTACTATTTAGCATACTAGCATGCTTGCAATTGTCCCCTCTGTGTTCACACCCCCGTCCTGATTTACAGTGCGAATCTGTTAAAGGGTTTGTTCAATTATTGACCCTTCTTTAACTCTGGCATGCAGTCACTCACTGGCCCATTTCAACCCCCTCTCTACAGCAACACTAATTTCCCTGCACAGATCAGTGTGTAAGACATTAAGCTAATTATTTTAATGTCAACGGTATCTTTCAAGATTGAAAATATGTACTAGAGGGCAGAATACTTCTATGTAACAGGAGGGCGCTGCTATAAATAAAAGCTTTCACCCCCTGCAATTAAATTATTCCTAATTAAGTTTGAGAAGATCAGCATAATTTATAACATGAAGGAGGACTCTATTAACTTGCATACGAGGAGCACAGAAAAAAAGATCTTGTGTCTATGTATTCGAGAATGGATGTGAGAACTCGAGGGCTGAGATGCAAAGAACCCCTGGAAGTGTCTGTATAATGGGATGCTGGATGGTAATGGCAGAGATATGAAGAAAAACATGTAGGACCTCATTTATGAGGCCCTAGGGCACACTGTGCCACCGGAGCATCATTTCTTTTGACGCGCCGGTGGGGGAGTGTGCCAGACCAAATTTATAAGGCCATGCAAAGCCACCTTGCGTCGCTTTTCATGGCCCTGTAAATATGGACCCCTTTCACACATAACACTGAGTGAAAGGGGAGTTCCATGGGTGTTGCTTGGAGTGTTCCCACGCAACACCCATGGAACCCGAAGGAATCTGATCATTCCCAGATTTACAAGTCTGAGAATGTGTCAGATTTCTATGCCACCTCAGAGGGGATGACATAAGAATGATGCAACAGGGAGAAATATCTTTATTTCTCCTTGGTTTTCCTCTCTCTATGTGAAAAAGGAAAACACCTGTTGTGATTGTTTTTGGGCAGGAAAGTGTCCCTTCCTGCACAAAAACAATCATCTCTGTAATACAGGAATCCTTGAACCATAGTGCAAGGGTGCCTCCATTGGCGCTAAGTAGCAATTTGTGCGCCAGCGAAGGGGGAGAGTACAGAAATGTGCCATAGCTTGTGGATACAGCAAATGTCTGCCCTTTCCCAGTGGTGCATCATGGCACAGAACGGCACTTGCTGCACCACCCTGTGCTACAGGCCTCATAAATAAGGCCTGAAGTGTCTTTATAATAAGAGATGCAGACTTAAAATAGGCAGTAGAGAACCTCATGAAGTTTCTGCAAAGTGTGTGATGGGGATGTAAAGTAGAGGATGAGGGTGTAAAGAACCACCTGAAGTGTGCTTATAATGGAGGCAAGCAGTACAAAGTGGAGGCTGGAGAACAAAATAGCGACTGAGGTGCATTTATAATGTAGGATTGGTAGGTAAAGTACAAGGTGGCAAAAAGAAGAACAACACGAAAGCTCAGATTTGCAGATTTGATCACACAACTTAGCTAAGCAACTAAAGTTGTTGTGCTGCAATGAGTGAGAGGGAGATCACAAGATATCACACTGTCCTGCTCTTTCCCTAGCAGTGGTGCACAATCAGGCTGCATAGCATAACACACTCGCCTTAGTACCCTAGTGCAAAGGTGCCTGCATCATGACTATCATAGGTTTTTTAAAGGAAAAATACTCTTTTCACACTTTGGCTGTGCGCTGTACAGTGCAGCACACTAGAAAAGTTGGAGCATTTGGGAGAAATAAAACTATTTTTTTCTTTTTATGCCTGCCTAAAGTGGAGTTTATTTTTTGGTGTAAAAGCCTGCCCACTATTGTTAGCAGATAGAGTTTTACATCAAAAACACAAAAGGATGACGGATGTAGTGCTGAAACATTTCAAACACTCATCCCCCAGTCAGCGATCTGGGATTAATCCTTTTTGTTTTGCTCACAATGCCACCCCAGTTTGGGCCGAGTCATATGCAAATAACCCTTGACCCTGTTCCCCTTGGGAACAGTCCAGCCTGAACTGTCAGGCCCGGTCTGCCCTGGGCTAGAAACAAGCATCCTAGGATGGGTTTTGGTGTATCAACCCTCATCAGCCAGGCTAGCTTGAATCCAGTGGCACAGTGAGCAAAAGACCCATGTCTGGGCACCCTGGCCACTAAGGGCGACTTCATTATGCAAAAAAGAGGAAACCAGATGACCCTAACATGACCTGGGTTGACTAAGGGCGACTTCAGCAACACAAATGACGGACGGAGTGCTGAAACTTTTCAAACACTCACCCCCAGTCACAGATCTGGGTTTAATCCATCATTCTTTTGCTCAACATGGTACCCCAGTTAGGATCCAGCCATATACAAATCAGTGTTTGCTGCAGATGCAGAAAATACACCATGCCGCATCTCACACACTATATGCACCCTATTGATATCACACCCAGGTACAACACAACCACAACAATCAACACAATGACACACTCATCCACACAATCACACTCATGCAAAAACACAACTACACACATCACACCAACGACCACAACACAACAACAACACTAATCTGAATGCTGCAAGCAGCAACACAACACACGTCCAAACATACACAAGATGCCCATACATTAGAAGGACACCCCAGAACTATGGGCAGGAGACAAGTGTGGGGCCACACAGACACGGGCAGTTGTTCCATCAAGATATTTGCCACTATCAAGACATTTGTCACTGTCACATATGAGTTATATTGCCAAGAAAAAATAAACATGAGCAATAGTAAATGTCTGAAGACGTGAGTCCAACTTTCACACAGTGTGGCCTACATTGTGTATTGCACTACAGTTCCTTATGCAATTGGAATGGAATTGCAGTTCCAGTGATACACATGTACCAACTCCCATTCACAACTGGAAGTACAACATTGCATTTACAGATCCCATTGCAGAATGCACACATGGACACAGTTCACAATTGTGATGGTATATTTATTTTGGTGCAAGCGATCATTTTATAATGACTACCAAAATAATAATTGTGTTTGTCATCAGATTGTTTTTGCAATACAGGTGTGTCTCCAGTAATGACTGACACAGATGTTTTGCAGACATGTGCATGACACAAGATGTTCACAAAAACAATACTGTGACATGTATATTACTGCACTGGTTCCAAGCTACTGTTAAGTGATCAAACACTGTTTACTGGTTGTTAGACTTGGCATCCTTGGCGTGGTCTCCCCTAACTTTTTGCCTCTGCTTCCCAGGTTGTTTCTGTGTGCTGGACTCTGTTTTTTCTGTTTTGCTTGCTCCAAACACTTTACCACTGTTGACCAGTGGTAAAGTGTAAGTGTTCCCTGTGCAAATTATATGTGTAATTGGCTTTCCATGATTGGTATATTTGATTTACCAGTAAGTCCCTAGTAAAATGTACTAGAAGTGCCTAAGACCTGTAAATCAAATGCTAGTAGAGGGCCTGCAGCACTGGTTGTGCCACCCACATGAGTAGCCCTGTAAACATGGCTCAGACCTGCCACTGCAGTGTATGTGTGTGCAGTTCTAAACTGCCATTTTGACCTGGCAAATGTACCCACTTGCCAGGCTTAAACCTTCCCTGTTTCTACATGTAAGGCACCCCTTAGGTAGGCCCTAGGTAGCCCCATGGGCGGGGTGCAGTGTATATTAAAGGTGGGACATGTACTGATGTGTTTTATCAAATCAAATCATCAAAATCATTAACATTTATAAAGCGCGCTACTCACCCGTGCGGGTCTCAAGGCGCTAGGGGGGAAAGGGGGGGTTATCGCTGCTCGAACAGCCAAGTCTTTAGGAGTCTCCGGAAAGCGGAGTGGTCCTGGGTGGTCCTGAGGCTGGTGGGGAGGGAGTTCCAGGTCTTGGCCGCCAGGAAGGAGAAAGATCTCCCACCCGCCGTGGAGCGGCGGGTGCGAGGGACGGCAGCAAGTGCGAGGCCAGCGGAGCGGAGGGGGCGGGTGGGGACGTAGAAGCTGAGGCGTCTGTTGAGGTATTCCGGTCCCTTGTTGTGGAGGGCTTTGTGTGCGTGGGTGAGAAGACGGAAGGTGATCCTTTTGCTGACTGGGAGCCAATGCAGGTGTCTCAGGTGTGCGGAGATGTGGCTGTTGCGGGGTACGTCGAGGATGAGGCGGGCCGAGGCGTTTTGGATGCGTTGCAGGCGGTTTTGGAGTTTGGCGGTGGTCCCGGCGTAGAGGGTGTTGCCGTAGTCCAGGCGACTCGTGACAAGGGCGTGGGTCACGGTTTTTCTGGTGTCGGCGGGGATCCAGCGGAAGATCTTGCGGAGCATGCGGAGAGTGAGGAAGCAGGCGGAGGACACGGCGTTGACTTGCTTGGTCATGGTGAGAAGAGGGTCCAAGATGAAGCCGAGGTTGCGGGCGTGGTCTGCGGGGGTCGGTGCGGTGCCGAGGGCCGTGGGCCACCAGGAGTCGTCCCAGGCGGACGGGGTGTTGCCGAGGATGAGGACTTCCGTTTTTTCAGAGTTCAGCTTTAGGCGGCTGAGCCTCATCCAATCTGCGACGTCCTTCATACCCTCTTGTAGGTTGGTCTTGGCGCTGGCGGGGTCCTTGGTGAGGGAGAGTACAAGTTGGGTGTCGTCGGCGTAGGAGGTGATGATGATGTCGTGCTTGCGTACGATGTCGGCGAGGGGGCTCATGTAGACATTGAAGAGTGTCGGGCTGAGCGATGAGCCTTGAGGTACGCCGCAGATGATCTTGGTGGGTTCTGAGCGAAACGGAGGGAGGTAAACTCTTTGGGAGCGGTTAGCGAGGAAGGAGGCGATCCAGTCCAGGGCCTGGCCTTGGATCCCGGTGGAGCGTAGGCGGGTGATTAGGGTGCGGTGACAGACGGTGTCAAAGGCAGCCGAGAGGTCGAGGAGAATGAGGGCGACTGTTTCACCGTTGTCCATCAGGGTTCTGATGTCGTCTGTGACTGAGATGAGGGCGGTTTCCGTGCTGTGGTTGGTTCGGAATCCGGTTTGTGAAGGGTCGAGCAGGTTGTTGTCTTCCAGGAAGGTGGTCAGCTGTTTGTTGACGGTCTTTTCTATTACCTTGGCTGGGAAAGGTAGAAGAGAGATGGGGCGGAAGTTTTTCAGGTCGCTTGGGTCAGCCGTAGGTTTCTTTAGTAGGGCGTTGACTTCAGCGTGCTTCCAGCATTCGGGGAAGGTAGCAGAAGAAAAAGAAGAGTTGATGACGGTCTGGAGGTGCGGGGCGATGATGTCGTCGGCTTTGTTAAAGATGAAGTGCGGGCAGGGGTCCGAAGGGGCGCCGGAGTGGATAGAGTTCATGATGGATTTGGTTTCTTCCGTGTTGATGTGGGTCCAGTTGTTGAGGGTGATGTCCGGGGAAGCGGGTTCAGTGGTGTATGGTTGGGTCTGGTGTCCGAAGCTGTCGTGGAGGTCGCTGATCTTGCGATGGAAGAAAGTGGCGAGGGATTCGCACAAATCCTGTGAGGGCGTGACGGCGTTGGCGCTGGCGCTGGGGTTGGAGAACTCTTTGACGATGCTGAAGAGTTCTCTGCTGTTGTGGCTGTTTTTGTCTAGTCTGTCGGTGAAAAAGTTCCTTTTGGCAGTGCGGATCAGGTGGTGGTGTTCGCGTGTAGCGTTCTTGAGGGCGGTCATGTTGTCAGCGGTGTGGTCCTTGCGCCAGGCCTTCTCAAGGGCACGACAAGTTTTCTTTGATTCTTACATGTCCTAACAGTGAAATACTGCTAAATTCAGTCTTCACTGCTGCAAGGCCCTTCTCTCTTGTAGGTTAACATGGGGGCTGCCTTTAATTAACTTTAAAGTACAGATTCCCTTTAGTAGCAGACAGAAATAGGGAGTGTATTATTTCTGAACTCACAATTCAAACATTCATCTTTTAGTGAAGTTGGTTTTTAGATTGTTAGCTTGAAAATGCTACTTTTAGAAAGTAAGCATTTTCTTGCTTAAACCATTCTGTGACTCTGCCTGTTTGTGGATTGCCTGTCTGGGTCAGTTTGACAGTTGGGCTGCTTGTGAATCTCCTCTAGACAGTGACACAAAGAGAGCTGCGGTGTAGCCTGCATATCCTGATGAGCCGTCTGGGCTGGAGGGGAAGGGAGGAGTGGCCACTTACACCTGAATGTTCTATGCCTGCCCTCACACACTGTAGTCTACAACCCCCTTGTATGAGACTGGGGCCTGGCCTGGGAAGGCAGGATCTTGTGAACAACAGAAACTTCCATTTGAAGTTTGACTACTTCAAAGGCAGAAAGGGGTATAACTAGTGGACCCAAAACCCCAGACTTTAGATCACTTCTGGAACAAAGAGGAACCTCTGCCAAGGAGAAGAGCTGGAGATCTGAGGAGAAGTGCTGCCCCTGCCTGTGACTGTGCTTTGTTGAGCTATCCTGCAGTTGCTGCTTCTGCCTGTTAAAGGGGACAAAGACTGGACTTTGTTGTGCAATTCTGCTTGAAAAAGAATCTTCAAGGGCTTGAACTGAGCTTGCCTCCTGTTTTAAAGTCTCTGGCTATCAAAGACTTCCTCTGCCGGTACCTGGACTCTCTGCTGAGACTCCTGCCCTGCCAAGTGGTGTCCTATCAGGTCCATGGGCCCTTGAAAGGTGAAGTTGGCAGAACAAGAGCTGATATCCACGCACAGAACACTGTGCGGGGAACATTTCAACCCACTATCTGCATATACAACGCAACTCCCGCTTTATGTCTGAAATCAAAGCTCCATCTGCATCCCGGCTGGGACATTGATGCACCACATCTGGAGAAATGACGCAAAACACCCGCTTGTGGCTGCTGATAATGATGCAAACCACACGCAGCGCGGTTTTCTAACACCGTGCAACTGGATTTCTCAAGCATTGTCCCTGGGCGTCAAAGTCACGTGAACCTGCCCGGATCCTTGGTGCCTTGTCTGGAAATCGACACATCGCTCTCTTGAGAGGGAGAAAAACAGCGCATTGCGTACCCGACCGGAGAAGAAACAATGCACAGCCTCAGTTGTGACTAAGGAATCAACGCATCGCTGGCCTTTCCGAAGCACGCTCAGCTGTGCAGCTTTATTTTTTACACAAATCAGGTACTTTGTGTACAATCAACATTTCGTTTGTCTTCTATGGAGTAAGACTCGTATTCTTTTGAAAATTCATATCTTGACTTGTGTATGTTGGATTTTTATCGTTTTGGTCTTGTTTGATTTAAATAAGTATTACCTATTTTTCTAAACCTGTGTTGTGCCATTTTGTAGTGTTTTCACTGGGTTACTGTGTGTGTTGGTACAAATACTTTACACATTGCTTCTGAGATAAGCCTGACTGCTTTTGCCAAGCTACCAAGAGGGTTAGCAGGTGTTATCTAAGTGTGTTTCTCCATTTCTATGACTAGAGTGAGGGTCCCTGCTTGCACAGAGTGCCTACCAGAGAACCTATTTCTGACATTGGTGATCAGCGGTGAGGATTGCACTTGTATTTGTACTTCAAATACAGTGATTAAGTGTACACTAATGGTTTCAGTGGAGACCATTATGTGACCACATACTACTTGTTGTTGTTTTTTTCTCTTTTTGGACTTTCCTTCCTGCTTCCATATTTTTGGGGATCTTTTTTGATTCTTGAACTTCTCATTCGGAACTCTATCTTTTCTGCCTTGAAACTTTGCACTTTGACTTGCCATCATGTCTCAATCTCGAGATTCGCCAGATGGAGCTGTTTTTGAGTTAGGGAAACTGAAAAGTTACACTGTTCCTCAATTGAAACAGTTCTGTAATGATCTTGCCTGTCCTATGAAGAGTTCCACCAGGAAGGAGGCGCTGCAAAAGCCATTGAGGGCATGGATGACAGCTAAGGAGGCTTGGGGGCTCACAGACGGGGAGGATAAGGATGAGGAGGTGCAGAGTGTTCACAATGATCTAGTGGGTGTACCTGTTATGCCTGGCAGGGAGGGTCTCCAGGGCAGGTAGCAGTGTGTCATCCAAGAGTCTGACTCCTGAAGAGTTGCAGGATGGACAGGCAGAAAGGGCTCAACAGTTGGAGTTAGAGAAGCTTAGGATGTCTATAGAAACAAAGAAGAAGCTCCTGGCTCATGAGCTTAGTTTGAGGTAACTAGATCAGAGGAGCCAATCTAGTAGAGATAGTGGCATCAATACCACAGTGCAGGCTGAGAGGATGTTATACATTCCAAAGGACTTAGTGAAGGATTGTAAGAGGAAGGATGGCATATACCTGTGGTTTACGGGGTATGAGCCTGCTCTCCATATGAATATGGTCCCTGAAGCACATTTGGAGGTGGGTCTGTGGAAGCACTTTGAGGTGGAAGGAAGGGATACTCTAACATCCTTAGGGGATCCGAAGGGACCTCACCTACTATATCATGAAGGATGCCTTACTCACAAGGTATGGTCTCACCCCTGAGCAGTACAAGGACAAGTTTAGGTCCTACAAAAAGAAGGAATCCCAAACATGGCTGGAATGCGATGACTCTTTTTGCAGGTGGCTGGATGGTTGGGTGAAGGGCAGTAAGGTAACAACCTTTGAGGGGCTGTAAAATGTGATTGATTGGTAGCATTTGCATAGTCTTTGTTTTCCAGAGCAGCACCAGCACCTGATTGACAGCAAGCTGACAAACCCCAGGAAGCTTGCACAGGAAGTGGACCTTTGGGAGAGCACCAGGGTCCAAAGGAGGTATGAGGGAAACCACGTCAAGGGTGGGCAGGGTCCCTCTCAGAAGAAGAAGGTGGGTAAGGGTAAACAGGGGGAGTTCGCTAAAGGGCCCTAACCTGGTTCCCAGGGTAAGGATTCCCAGCCCTCAGTTGAAAAGAAGCCTTAGTTTGCTAAAGGGAAACCTGCAGAAGAGGGTTCCCGCAAATGTTATGCATGTGACCAGGTGAGTCATGTGAGGTCGGACCCCAAATGTCCCAAGTGGACACAGGCACCCACTGGTTTTCAGTCACTGATTGGCCAGTGTAGCGCTTTGGGAGGAGTTGGTTCCAGGTTGGTTGGAGCGAGCTCAGATGACCCTTCTCTCTCTAGGGGACAGTGAGATGGTCCAGAGAACCCTTGTGTCTGATAACACTGCGGAAGTACAGGCAGTAAGTGACCAGCAATGGACAGGAGCCAGTGTGAGAAGTCACCTGGTCTCTGAAGAACAGATAGATCCCCATGTACTTCACCAAGTAGTTGCGGTAGACAACTCAGAGTGCCAGTGCAGAGTGGCACAGGTTCCCTTTGAATGGAGGGGGCCTCAGGTGCCTTGAGAGTAGCTGTGAGCCCAACCATGCTTGTAGATTGTCTGCTTGGCAATGACCTGGAGGATTCCCCTTGGAAGGAGGTAGAACACAGATCTCACTTGGAGATGTTGGGTCTGGCTGGGTGGGTGTGTGTGTCTGCCCAGTCTATGGCAGCCCGTCGGGGTGATCAGGAGTCCCTGGAGCCTGAAAGGTGTATTCCAGAAGGAGGAATGGAAAGGGGCATGGGAAACCTGCTCCAGAAGTTCCCACAGTCCAGGAGGAGGCTGAACCTGAGGGGGATGCCCTGCAGCCTAGAGTGGAAGAAGTGGCTGAACTGGGAAGGTCCCAGAGCTGACTCATTGGCAGCGGTAAGAGGGACCCACCAGGGAGGCATTCGGTGAGGCACAGAAGACATGTCCTACTCTGGAGGGTTTGCAGCAGCATGCTGCAGACCAGGCGTCTGGCAAAGAGTCTGGATCACACTTGATCTACGGGGAGGATTACCTCCTATACAGTGAGCCTTAGGTTTCTGAGCCTGTGTTAGCCCGTGTGCTGATGGTACCCCAGTGCTTCAGAGCCTTCCTACTGGGTCTGGCTGATGATGTGCTTTTAGTTGAATATTAAGGGCACCATAAGGCCTTTCAGAGGCTTGTCACCCACTTTTGCTGGTCCCAAATGTGCAGACACTCAGGTGCACAATGTAGGTCTTGACAAACTTGTTGGCAAGTGGCAACAGTGGGGAGAAATGTAAGGCTCCCTTCCAACCTTTTCCTGTGGTCAGCACCCTTTTTAAAAGGGTTGGTATTGACTTTGTGGGGCCTGTGGATCCCAAGACAGCCATGGGCAACAGGTTCATCCTGGTCTTGGTGGACCATGCCATCCGGTACCCAGAAGCCATTCCTTTGAGATCAATCACTGCCCTTGTGGTGTAACGTGCGTTGATGGTTGTTTTTACCTGCATTGGGATCCCCAAGGAAGTAGTATCTGATAGGGATACCAACTTCATATCTACTTATAGGAAGTCTCTGTGGAAGGAGTGGAAGATGACATATAAGTTCACCACTCCTTACTGCCCCCAAAGTATTGGTCTGGCTGAGAGATTCAACCGCACCTTGAAAGGCAAGATCGCCGGCCTTGAGGGGGAAGTGGGACGTCCTCTTGCCATGCCTTCTGTTCAATTACAAGTAGGTGCCTCAAAAGGGTCTTCGATTTAGTCCTTTTGAGTTATTGTAAGGACACTCTTTCAGGGGACCTTTGAGTCTGGTTAGGAAAGGCTTGGAGAAGGCCTCCATTAAGCCCCCCAGGATGTATTCAGTTACATGCTGGCTTTTAGGAACCAGACAGCCCTCTTCAGGAAGCTCGCCCAAGAGAATCTAGAAGCAAGCCAGGAAGATATGAAGCGCTGGTACGACCAGAATGCCACTCTGGTTGAGTTCCAGCCTGGCCAAAAGGTTTGGGTGATGGCCCCAGAGGAGCCAAGGGCTCACCAGGATAACTAAATTGGGCCATTTGAGATAGTGGACTGCAAAAGTGATGTCACCTATCTGGTGAACTTGCTGACTCCCAGGAACCCTTTGAGGGTCCTACATATCAGTCTCCTCAAGCCTCATTTTGAGAAGACAGAGGTAACTATGCTCTTGGAAATAGGTGATGGGGTAGTGGAAGAGAGTGAGCCTCTTCCTGACCTCCTGTCTGCCAAATAGAAAGATGGTTCAGTGGAGGGTGTGAACCTCTCCCCCTTCCTAACCCTAGAGCAACAGAGGGACTGTCGGCAAGTGTTGGGATGATTTGCCCCTCTATTTTCCTTGATCCCAGGAGTCACGCATCTGTGTACACCAGATGTTGACACCGAGGACAGTCCTCCTGTTAAATATAAGGTTTACAGAGTGATCTACAAGGTTAGGGCCAACATAAAGGATGAAGTATTCAAAATTTTAGCCCTTGGGGTAATGGAGTTCTCCAGTAGCCCTTGGGCCAGCCTGTGGTCTTGGTCCAAAAAGCTGCTGCTCCTGGTGACACCCCAGAACTCAGGTTCTGTGTGGATTACCGGGGGCTCAATGCGGTCACTAAGACTGACATGCACCCCATCCCCCGATCTGATGAGCTCATTGACCGGTTAAGGGCTGCCAAATATCTCAGCACATTTGACTTAATGACTGGATATTGGCAGATTGCCCTGACTGAGAGGGCCAAGGAGTGGTCTGCATTCTCCACCCCAGATGGGCACTACCAATTTAGGGTGACGCCCTTTGGGATGATGAATGCCCCTGCCACCTTTCAGAGATTGATCAACCAGGTGTTGGCTGGACTGGATGATTTCAGTGCAGTCTACCTGGATGACATTGCTGTGTTCAGCTCCACTTGGGAGGAACACTTGTAGCACCTCTGGAAAGTGTTAGAGGCCCTGCAGAAGGAAGGCCTCATATTAAGGATAGCAAGTTCCAAATAGGGCAGGGTTCTGTGGTGTACTTGGGACACCAGGTTGGGAGTTGCCAGGTGGCACCCCTACTGCCAAAGATTGACACAATTCGGCTTGGGAACCTCCCAAGACCCAGACTGAGATGATAGTCTCTATAGATCTCACAGGGTACTATAGAAGGTTTGTCAAGGGGTATGGCACTATTGTTGCACCCTTGATTGAGTTAACCTCCAAAGAAGCAGCCCAGAAAGGTGATCTGGACTGAGTCTTGCCAGACAGCTTTTGATGTCCTCATACAGCCATGTGCACGACATCCGTGCTGAAGGCACCTGACTTCTCCAAAGAGTGTGTCTTAAAGACTGATGCTTCAGAGCATGGCGTAGGAGAAGTGTCAACACGCTAATGAAGAGGGCCAAGACCAGCCTGAAGCCTTCATTAGTAGGAGGTTGCTTCCCTGGGAGTGTAGTTTGAGTGCAATTGAGCGTGAAGCTTTTGCTGTGGTCTGTGCGCTAAAGAAGCTAAGACCCAACTTGTTTGGGACTCCATTCCGTGTTCAGACCGAAAACAGGCCCCTCAGATGATTAATGCAGATGAGGGGTGAGAATCCAAAACTGTTGAGGTTTTCTATTTCCCAACAGGGGGTGGACTTTATGGTGGAACACCTCCCTGGAACAGAACATGGCAATGCTGATGGTCTGTCCACATTCTTCTGCCTTAGTGAAGAGAACTCTCATGAGGTTGGGTAGTTCTCCCCACTTTCAGCTGGAAGGGGGCACATGTTAGACCTGGCATCCTTGATGTGGTCTCCCCTAACTTTTTGCCTCTGCTTCCAGGTTGTGTCTGTGTGCTGGACTCTGCTTTTGCTGTTTTGTATGCTCTGGGTACTTTACCAGTGCTAAAGTGTAAGTGTTCCCTGTATAAATTGTATGTGTAAATGGGCTTATCTATGATTGGAATATTTGATTTACTAGTAAGTCCCTAATAAAGTGCACTAGAGGTGCCTAGAGCTTGTAAATCAAATGCTACTAGTGGACCTGCAGCACTGGTTATGCCATCCACATGAGTAGCCCTGTAAACATGTCTCAGTCCTGCCATTGTAGTGTCTTTGTGTGTCGTTCGAAACTGCCAATTCGACCTGGCAAGTGTATCCACTAGCCAGGCCTAATCCTTCCCTTTGTATACACGTAAGACACCCTTAAGGTAGGCCCTAGGTAACCCCAGGGGCAGGGTGCAGTTTATGTTAAAGGTGGGACATATACTGATGTGCTTTACATGTCCTAACAGTGAAATACTGCCAAATTCAGTTTTCACTGTTGCGAGGCCTATATCTCTCATAGGTTAACATGGGGGTTGCCTTTAAATATCATTAAAACGAGATTCCCTTTGAGAGCAGATCGACATATGGAGTTTGGTTTCTCCAAACCCACAATTTAAAAATACATATTTTAGTGCTTCTGCCTGTGAAAGGGGACAAAGACTAGATTGTGTTGTGTATTCCTGCTTGAAAAAATATTCTCCAAGGGCTTGAACTGAGCTTGCCTCCTCTTTTGAAGTCTCAGGCCCATCAAAGACTTCGTCTGCCAGCACCTGGACTCTCTGCTGAGTCTCCTACCCTGCCAAATGGTGCCCGATGTACTCCCTGCTCCCTTGAAAGATTAATTTGGCAGAACAAGAATTGAAATCCATGCACAGAACGCTGTGTAGGGAAATTTTCGACACACCATATGCAACGTGGCTGATATACGACACGCCTCCTGCTTCGCAGCTCAAGTCAACACTCCATCTGCATTGTGGCTTGGAGATTGATGCATCGTGGCTGGAGAAACGATGCAGCACCCGCTTGCAGCTGCTGATAATGACTCAAACCCCACGCAGCGCATTTTTCCAACACTGTGCGACCGGATTTCTCACGCATTGTTCCTGGACGTCAAAGTCATTGTGAACCTCACTTACGAGTAAGGAATCGATGCATCGTTCGCCTTTCCGATGCACGCTCGCCTGTGCGGATTTATTTTTTACACAAACCGGGTACTTGGTGTAAAATCAACGTTTCCATTATTTTCCATGGAGTAAGACCCTTGGGGGCATATTTATACTCTGTTTGCGCCGAATGTGCACCAAAAATTTTGACGCACAATCGGCGCAAACCCTGCCCCATATTTATACTTTGACGTCCGACCCCGCGGGCGTCAAAATTCCACCATGTGCGGCATTTTTTGGAAGGGGGAGCCAGCCTTGCGTTAATTATATGCAAGGTAGGCGTTCCCTTCCAAAAAATGACTTTAAGGCCTGTGCCCCATATTTATACTCTGACGTCATTTTGACGCACAGGAGGGGGTGGGCCTTAAAAAACAGCGCACAGCCTGATGGGTGCCGTTTTTTAACGCCTGGGTCAGGGCAGGCGTTAAGGGACCTGTGGGTTCGGAAGGAGCCCAGAGGTGCCCTCCCCTGCCCCCAGGGACACCCCCTGCCACCCTTGCCCACCCCAGGAGGACACCCAAGGATGGAGGGACCCATCCCAGGCAAGTTGGGGTAAGTTGGGGTAAGTATTTTTTTTCGTTTTTTTAAGTGTCATAGGGGGGCCAGATTTGAGCCCCCCTACATGCCACTATGCCCAATGGCCATGCCCAGGGGACATAAGTCCCCTGGGCATGGCCATTGGGCAAGGGGGCATTACTCCTGTCTTTGCTAAGACAGGATTCATGTCAATGGAGGTTGGGCCTGAATTTTGCCTCAGACCTGACTTGCCCCATTTTTTGACGCACAACCCCCATTTTCCCATACGCCGGCGCTGCCTGGTGTGAGTTATTTTTAGTCAAAAAGTATAAATATGGGCCTTATTGTTTTGACAATTTATCTCTTGACTTGTGTATGATAGATCTTTGTCTGTTTGGTCTTGTTTGATTTAGATAAATATTACCTATTTTTCTAAATTGGTGTGGTGTTCATTTTTTAGTGTTTTCACTGTGTTACTCTGTGTGTTGATACAAATACTTTACACATTGCTTCTGAGATAAGCCTGACTGTTTGTGCGAAGCTACCAAGGGGGTAAGCAGGGGCTATCTAAGTGTGTTTCTCCATTGCCCTGACTACAGTGAGGGTCCCTGCTTGGACAGAGGACAAACTGACTGCCAACCAGAGACCCCATTTCTAACACGTACATTATGCCTGGCACAGGCATTATGTGGCGCAAGGGATTTATAAAGTGGCGCAATGCTTGTATTGCACCACTTTGTAAATATGGAGTAGTGTTTTTGACCTTCTAACACCACATTACCGTTAAAAAAGATGCTAATGTGGCATTGGAATGGCACTAGGTCCTCTTAAATCTGGGCCTATATGTTTTACCTTGAAAAGGTTGCAAGCAAGGGGGTGAAATACTGACTCCAGTAGTTTCTGATAGCATATTAGTGAAGCAGACACAGCACAGGTTTTAATAAATTGCACTTTAGCACAGCTTTACTGGAAACACATTTTTCAAGAGTCAAGGAAACCTAATGATAATATTATCTCTCCCTCTCATTAGTTAAAGTAGCCAGGCCCCTTCACTGCAGTCCCATGAACATAAGCTGGAATTGCATGTGCTGCCATTATTCTGACCAAATTGCAAAATGCTAAATTGTGACTTGATAGAACCCACTGACAATGGTGGTTTCAATTGATAGATCTCTGCAGGCTGGAAATGTCAGTTATACAAAACAACAATGATCGTTATCATGTAAAGGCAATTTGGAATCCAATAATTTCTCATCTACAAACACTCTCATTATGAATTTTTCCCATAAGCCAAAACAATTATATTGCATGTTTTAGAATGAATTTTTACTCTATATTAATATGTATTTTTAAACAATACTTAGTCGACTTAATTATAACCAATTATGCAACCTTGTTATATTTAATACTATGTCTACGTCTTTCACCTTAAAACCTTTGGAGGGTTGCTGCCTCTCATATATGAAACCTTCAGAAATGTCTAAGCCAGTGCTTAGAAGAGAGAAACACATCCAAATGTTCCTCACTTCATAGATATGTTTATAGTGAGAACTCACATTTAGATATCCTGTTCTTTGGTGTGGGCCTCGATAACCAACAGAACCCTGACTAAAAGTAGGATATGATGCAGACACAATATCTGAAAAACCTATAAGCTCAGGAAGAGATTGAGAGTAATTACTCCTCTGAATGTGATTTGAGCAAGAGAGAATCGTCATGACTCCTGCAAATATCAAGGTGGCAGGCCCCTGGTCCAAAGAGGCCCATATGGATTTGTCTAAATGGCATGCCTGGAGGGCACAACTAAAACAAAGGCATCATAAAATAACCATCACGCTCTAGGGCCCTGATTTATACTTTTTGGGGCAAAACTGCACTAACACAATTTTGCACCAAACAGTTTAGCATCGGCTTGCACCATTTCTGTGCACCAGCCGGGCGCCATATTTATGGAATGGTGCAAGCCGGTACAAAAAGTAGGCTAGTGTAAAACAAATGACCACCACCCCAGTGGCCAGCACAGGGGACCAGGGTCCTCTGGGCATGGCCATTGTACCCTGTGACATGTATGGGGGCCCATTTCAGGGCCCCCTATGGCACTTTAAAAAATAAAATAAAATACTGACCTGTACTTACCTGGGATGGGGTTCCCCATCCTCTGTTTCCCACTGGTGTGGGTGTTCCTAGGGTCTGGGGAGGGCACCTGCGGGCTTATTCCATTCCACAGGTCCCCTAATGCCTGCCATGACCCAGACGTTAGAAAATGGTGCAAAGCAAGCTTTGCACCATTTTTTGACCCCTCCTCCCTCCTGTGCACCATTTTTGCACGGGAGTATAAATATGGCGTTAAAGCCATAGAGTCATTTTTTGCACGGGAACGCCTAACTTGCATCTCATTAAGGCAAGGTAGTTTTCGAAGTCCAAAAAATGACTTTAACTCCATAAATTTGGCGAGTTATTTTTGCACTGAATTAGAGTAAAACAAAACAAGGCTAATTCAGTGCAAACAGAGTGTAAATATGCCCCTAGAGATTAAGCCAAAGGTGGTGAAGGCAAGGAGGAGTAACCCTGCTTCGTCTCTGTCATCACAAAAGTGCAATATTGCTGAGAGAAACAAATGGATTGAGAAACAATGGAGAATACTAATTGTAAGAAATTGGAGTATTAGGTTGGGAGGGTGAAAACCCACTTTCAATATTAATCATAATCCTTGTCAGATTGAATCACTAAATGAATCTGTGCTGAACCCATCAGAGCAACCAGGCCTAATGTTGTTTGGTAGCCATTTCAAGTATAGCTCCATGCATGTTAGTTTAACATACTAGGCCGCTGTGCACTTTGCCCTAGATATATTTTATTCAGCTTCGCATTGTTGTTTTACAACAACCAGTTTTTACGGTCTTGTTTTAATTTCTTCTATTGCACTGTTTAGCTTAGCTCAGCACTGAGTTCTCAAATAATGCATTCTTGATCGTCCTGTGCTTCAGTCCAGGCTACAGTCTGGTACATTGCCGGTAAACGTGGTAGACGTTTAGTCTCCAGCATTCGTAGAAAACACACATCCTTACGTAGGGACATTTTCTTAGAACATCTGGGTGTTAGTTATAAAACACTTTCTAGTCATAGTACACATCAAGAGGGAGATTCCAGCCAGGGAACCACAACTGTATGCTGAATGCCCCGTTGCAGATGCTGATGCAGATTACAGGCCTTTGCCCAGGTATGAGGGTTGATGTCCTCCCGGGGGAACCTGAAAGGGAGGCTTAGAGCTTAACATGCTGTGCTCGAAATATACCTTAGAGAGAGAATAATCTAGCGGCACTATGATAGTCTTATTCTTGTGCTTCACTCTCATCGAAACTATTGAAATATTATTGTGTTGTGTAGTTCTGGTTATTGCAGCTCACGCTTTGTTATCCAAAATGCAGTTGTTTTATTAAACCAATCCTTAAAACGTATACTGCCTCTATTGTCATTTATATATGAGACCACACTGTATATAAGAGAACCGGTTGTGACCTGAGTGACCACGACCTCCCTGAGAAGTACTGAGATGTCATGCACTCGGCTGCCCAATTGTCTCTACCATTTGGGAGAGATGAGGCACTGCTAGTTAGCCGGAGCAAAACCCGGATTTGGAGTGATAAGCGTCATCTACCGTGGGCCAGACTCAGTCCCCCACATCGTGGATGATCTTGTTGCTCAAAATCCAGTAGTCTCATTAAGATAATGAGAGCCTACGCGACAACGTAGAGGCGATATGTAAAGTATTTATGCTGTGCTCAGCCAGAAATGAAGCAACAACACAACACAAGAAAAATCCCAAACCATTTTAGAGAATTAGTGAATATTTCAACAAATACATTGACACCAGAAAAACAAAAATCTAATTAATAGAGTTATGATTGATGAATTTTTAAACATTGTATTTTAAAATAGCTTCACAATGTACTAAGTGGCAATTGTGGGTAACTGGCCATGCTGGATTGGGACAAGGTTAATATTAAAGGCCGACCACAATCGAGAGTGGGTCAGATACAAGGACCAGGCTAGTTCTACACAAAGTTACCTTCTCTCTTAGAAACTTTTATGGAGGTTGAAAGTCATTAGAGGGACCAGCCAGTGTAGTGAATCCTAGGCAGGGCTTGAAAATGATGGGGAGCAGCTGCGTAAGGTCTCAAAGTCAATCAGGTGTGGTGAAGCATTGAATGGGTGTTGCTCAGTGTTAGATTCAGTGAGTCGTTGAAGTTGTTCCATTGATATTAGGCACTGAGTATGGTGAAGCATTGTTAGACGCAGGAAGGAGTACACTCTGACCACAGCCAAGGGTCCAGGACCTTACGGACAGTACGTTGAGGAGTCAGTAGTTACTTCCACGAAGTCTAGAAGAGAGAGGACCAGGCCAGATCCAGTTGAGACTAGTCAGCTGGAAAGCATGAAATAACCTATGGAAGCATGTTGTATTCCTATAACTCAAATGAAAGGTCATCCAACTGACACTTGGAGTCACTTCTGGGATACTGGGTTCAAGGTAAGAAAGTCCTCTCTTCCTTTCAGTTTTTCAAACCACAGGGCAGTACTTTCTCTGATTCCTTTTCTTTTTCAGGGGTGTTCTCAGGAGGGTACACAGTATGTCACATTGATATCATGTGTCAGCCTGTAGGTATATGTAGCACACAAGAGGGCAACCCAACCTTCCATCAGGAGATGGGTACATAGTGCAAATGACGCAAAAACTCCTGAACCGTTTTGGAAAGACTTTCAAACATACATTAGATTATTGGTTGAATGGATCCAATCAAGGGAATCAATCAAAATCAAAAACCCAAACAAAACAAAATAATTGAAAAGAGTAAACAGTAAAAGGCATATTCAATGCTGGAATTCTGATAAAAAAATATATTAATGTAAGTGCAGAGTCTTTGAAAGCCAATATCACGTATAACTAAAAATCACTTGCATTTATTTCAAATCATGTTTTTCAATCGAAAAATCACAAATCTTATCAAACTGTTTTAATGCAATCTCCTTGTAGGGTCATTTAGACATTTGTTACAGATCAAAGTTATAAAGTATTTCCATGAGAGTTTCCAAGAATAGACCTTGTATTATTGACAACCACTCGACTAAATTACAAAAGACTGTGGCCCTCATTATGACATTTGTGGTGTACAGACTGCGACTGTTAAAGTGGTGGGTATAACGGCAAGAGGCTGGGGGTAATTACCCCCAAATTATGACCATGGCGGTGAGACCTCCGATAGACAGGCAATGTACCACACCAACTGCCAGGGCGTTAACACCACCGATCAGTCAGAAGTCAAGGTACCACCCATCATATTATGACATAACAAACCACCAGGATTTCCAGGGCATTAGCAATGCCATCAAAAGCCTGGAAGAAACATATTACAGAAAAGGAAAGACTCATCTTCAGGCTCACAGAGGACTCAGTGGCCGCCATGGAACCTGAACTCCAAGTCTTCCCAATGATCTACCATAGCATGGCCATCCTGGAGTACCAATGCAAATTATCTGCAATGTAGGTGTTATGCAGAGTTCTGCCAATTTCCTAAATACTAGATAAAAAAATCTATGCTAAATTTAAAAGAAGGCAAATGGTTCTGCCTTGCACCAGGTTCAGTAATCTTGTGGAAACTCTTGCAGATTGTCCTGCTCTGAGTGATTAAAAATGCTCTATGCTAGATTAAATAAGAAAAACTGGAGTTCTGATGCCTTGTATCTAGTTCAGGCAGCTTGGGGTAGTCCCTGGTCAACTGATTCCCCTTAGCAACTACACAACACCCTGTAAACGGATGAGAAGCTTCAGCTGCTTGCAAAGATGTGTGAGATACTGCACTGGAAGACCAGTGGAGCCCTTGATGCTAATATCGAATTTATGACTCCAGGAGGATGCTTCACTTGCACAAGCCATGCAGATTGAGAAACACAACATTTGCAGGTAATTCCTCCATAATTTCTAAAAAGAGCATAAAGGGATCGATGAGAAAGTAGACTCAATTCTGTTATTTAAAAAAGTGGAAACCCTTCCTCCCTAAATCAGCATGGCTGCTCTCAAATCACTTCACTGTGATAGTTACCTTGTATTCAGATTTTGATTGTACTCAGATTTTGATTTTCAAATGTTGACAACAAACTGTCTTTTGAACGTCAAATAAAAGCTGTACCCTCATCCTCTTTTACAAATTAGAAACGTGCTTCGGTTTATTCCTATGTATTACAAAAAACAGTGACCACTGCTCTTTTTGTTTCCAACGTGTATTACTGCAATGCTTTTTATCTGAATATCCAGAAAAAATGTGTTATTAAGCTCCAAATCCAGCAAAATACAGGTGCTCCATTGCTGCTGAAAATTCCCAAACACCAGTCTGCTTCTCATGATTTAATCAAAATGCACTGGTTATCAAAAAGACAAAACACATCGAGTTTAAAGCGTTATATTTGGCATTTAAGGCTTTTCACAATTGTAATCCTACTTATTCTAAGCTCAAATGTATTTGGTATACACTCTCCTAGGCATTGAGCTCCACCGTAGTTATGAATGTTGTGATTGCAAAGGCCAGACTTTTTCTTGGGGCGCCAGACGTTTGTATCATGCACTGCCAAGCTCTAGAGCTACCTCCCACTACACATTAAGGCAATGTCTAACCTGCTTTCTTTTCGGAAGCCTCCAAAAACGTATTGTTCTGGTAAATAGTTTGTTCAATGGTTGTTTACCTGGTTGCAGCAGCAGCGCCAAGATGCCTCTGGGCATTCGAGTGCTTGATAAAAATATGTTTAATTTCATTTAATTTCTCAGATGACCCTTCTACCACAGTCATCCTATTCTAATTGCTGAGCAGTATTTTGATATTGACACTGTAAACAGTATGTTACCTAACCTTGATTTGTTGACAGTTGAAGGACTTGGTGGGTCATAGGTAAGTAAATCCTTGAGCTTTGGTGAAACTTTAGCAACAATAGATTCAAGTAACAAGTAATAAGCTCAGGTAAACTTTCCATTCCGAGTTACCTTCTATAGTCTCCATCTAAATCAGTGAGTAATATTATACCTTAATTTCAACACTAAGGGCCTCATTACGAGGCTGGCAGTCTTGAGACTGCCAGCCTTGTTGTGGCATTTAGGACCGCCACTGGTGTGGCAGTCCAACCGCCACATTAAGACCCTGGCGGTCGGACCGCCAGGGTACTGTCATCTCCGCTGGGATCACTGATCCTGATGGTCTGACTGTAGCAGAGGTCAGAACCAGCTGATTACGACCTGGTTCTCCACCAGCCTTTTCATTGCAGTTTTACCACCATGGAAAGGCTGGTGGAGAACAGGTGTAGGGGACCACAAGGGGGCCCCTGCACTGACAGTGCATTTGGCATGGGCAGAGCAGGGGTCCCTCTAGCCTGCACCCTCGCAATGTTCACTGTCAGCAGGTGCACCCTATAGGCGACAACATTGCAGCTGGCTCGATAACTAGCCTGAGACAATGCTTCCACCACTTTTCTGCTAGGCTGATTCCATCAGTCCCGCTAGGCTGATTCCATCAGTCAGTCTAGCGGGAAAGTCTTAATGGGTCCGGCAGGGAGGTAGCCAGTGTGGAGGCAGCCTCCCCATCAGTAATTCGGCAGACTGGTCTTCCCATCCGCCGAACTCCTAATTAGGCCCTAAGTAAGACAATGACATCAATAGTAACAGCATTGTGCATTATCTTTATTTGACATTGCTATTCACAAACTACAATTCTAAAACTACTACAGCACAAGATGCCACAGAATATTTGTAAATGTACTCCAGCCCAGCTTTGCAGTATGCCTAGCACCATACTTGGCCACCCACAAATACTGCAACTCCCTCCCACAGAACATAATGAAGGCAGATACTTAAAATCAAAACCCCCACAGAAATAACTTTAAAATAAATTAATGTATTTTGACTTTTTTTTAAAATATATATGAAATTGCTTTAATGTTAAAATATATTTAAATAAGAATAAATAGTATTTTGATATACAAAACTGGTTATTTTAAAAACAAAAGTAGCTTCAGATGTTTAAAAATCAATTACACTCATGTGAATTGATGTTGACTATATGTATCCTTTAGCAAATGTTAATATGTTATACATAATCAATAAATATAAACATTTAATTACAGGTGCAATATTTCGAGAAAACAATATTAATAATTAGTTTAATTGAATATATTTACATTAATTAAATATTTTATTAAAAAGCAAGTCAATAGTGCAACAGCATTTTTTAAATGTGGTTCTAATTTATAATAAATATCAATAATATTGCTATATTTTTAAAAATAGCTCTTTATTATTTTTTTCGTATAATCATCCAATGTGCAGTACGTGTTTATGGCATTTGTCAGACGTGCATGTGCAATGCACTGTGGATAATCAAATGTTTAGTACATTTAAGACCGTCAGGAACCATATGAAATCATATCAACAGTGCAACTGTAACAAGAATAAAGCAAAAAACAGAAAAACTAACAAACTTAACCTTTCTAATACATTCAACAATTTTTGTAAACCACCCACTTACAGCTATTTCCCAGTTATAGGCTTAGTCCTCTTGGTTCTATACGCATTTATGGCCATGACTCATGGTGACCCCTTGATATCGACCTATATTGGATTTGTTTTTCCTATATCATTGTCATGGAGAATCAAGTTGGCATAGTAATTATTCTGGATGGAGTATCTTACAGCTACCATTGTCTAAGGGCTTTAAGAGTGGTCGTCTCCCCATGTTCATGGGTCAAATCATCCGATTTAGCCTGCAATAGCATTAGTAGTGTGTCCCAGCTTGTAGTTGCTGATTCCTTCCCTGTCAGGAGATATGCTGATATGTTCATACATCAATCTCCATCTTGCTTCACTTAATAAATTCTTGTAGCCAGTGTCTCATGGATGGAGGTGACATCAGTTTCCAATGAATGGCTATTGCCCTTTTCGCCACCAGCAGAACCAGGTCAATAAATATAGAAACATGTTTGGCATTTTGTGGATGAGGGAATCAGCCCAGCAAGCATGTTTCCATGGTAGTAGGCAGTGACCTGTCAGTCAGGTGAGTCAAAAGCTGCAATATAACTGTCCAGTACGTCTTGATCTATGGGCATCTCCATACCATTGTGGAGAACATTTGCCTGCTGGGTCTGGCATCGGGATCATGTTGATGGATGGCCCAGGTATATGTTAGCTAATTGTTGCATGGTTAGGTAAGTACAATGTAGATAATTATGTTGTGTAAACTTGAAACAAGGATTTCTGTTTACTTTTTTAGTGTATTCTAATATTTTCACACAATCTTTGGTCAATATATCATGCCAGAATTTTCATTTCCAGATAAGTTTCAGGGGGCTCATGGATTCCTGGTGAGTTACCGCTTTATTGTGCATCCTGTGGGATCATAATGTGGTCAGTACCGCAGGTATTGGTGGCTATGAAGTGACCCCTTCCAACGTGTTCCGGATCACTCTACGCATTGTTTAAAAGTTAGGAATTGTCCTCTATGGCGTCCAGAGTCCTCCATGAGTCCATCCAACGTGAGTAATTTGCATTCTGCATGTTAGTCCCCCATAGTGTTGATGCCGACCCACTGCCACGGCTGTGTGATGTGATGTGGTTCTCAAACACTCCCGCTAGCTTTGGGGCCACTCACAATGGCAGGATAGAGTCTGTTCCTAGTCTCTTTGTGTACTTATTCCAACAGAATTTGACCGCTCTGACAGCCCTTGAGAACTTGTGCGTTGGTGCTCATATAACAGAAAATCCTTATCTTTTAATAAATGCTGTAAGTCTTGTCCCTGCGGGTCATCGTTTACCATTAGCCATCTCATCATGCATATTAGCTGGGCTGTTATGTAGGAGACCTCTGGATCAGGGTCTCCTTTCTGTCAATGTCTAAAGGGGGCACATGGCTTTGTAAATGGTGAGATGTCAGTATTGTGAAACCTTTATCAGTTAAAATTACATTCATATTTAACATGAAAATATTTTAAAGTCCTTTTTAAATCTTCCCTATACTTTACCACAGGGAGATCTCCACCACAGTGGAGGAGATCTCCACCAAAGTGGTTAAGTTGTCTATCTACATGTGAAAAGTTACTAGTAGCAACATTACACTCATTAATTTGGCTCCACTCCATGGAATTTCAGGGATGAGGACATGTAAGTCTTCATTTATAGTAAATGTAAACTCTAAAATGGTGAACAGCCAAAAGTACCACAAAGTGGAAGCATAAAGTTACATGTGTAAATTAATTCATGTTTAAATGTATCTTTGTGAATAAGCCCCATTTAATGTATGCCTACACATAATAAAATAAGAAAAACAATAAAAGCACACACTGGATTTTACCATACATTTAGAAACCTCAAGAGATTATAACATTCTGTTGTTAGAAATTTAGGATGTGAAACAAGTAAATTACTCATAAATGAAGGGACGAGAAAAGAACGGAAAAAAATTCAGCCCAATAAATGTGACGATATATAGGTAAGAACGCTGCTCAAAGAAATACCAAGGAGGTAGGAGTCAACTCTTTTCCAGTCACTTAGCTTGGTGTGAACTTTACTCCACCACTAAAGTTTGAATTACATAATATGGCTGAGGAAAATTCAAGTCATTTTCCTGTACAGAAATTGTGGGAACTCATAATGGAAGTAATTCTAAAATTGGTGCTTCTGTAGCTCATTTTTCCCCAGTGTACATGAAGCAAAACAAGCAATAACTCCCACAGTATTGATTGAAACTTATTCCAGTGGCCATGGCTCTAAAAAGTGGCACTACACAATGCTTAATTCTTTTAACTTTATATAAAGCCGAAATATCAAAATTAGCAACCCATGCTTTTATATTGCTGTTTTGTTTAGTATTGGGGCAAATCAGTGACATTACTAGTATGTAATCATACCGCAGAAGTTCAATAACACAGACACCTTGCTTAGAAGCGTGGATACAGTTGTGCGCCGATATGATGCCATTTTCAAATAATTAATCTTGAGGAAGTGAGTTAGCTGGAGTGAAACTAGCATAATATTTGAAATGCTGAAAGTTGGTAAGGTTTTAGATAACCATTTGGTAGACTAGCACCTACGTAGAAAGAAAGCACTAGGCTGACAAATCCTCAAGACTTCACAAAATTTGTTTGAATCAGTAAAAGACAGTGGATGTAAAAGGCTAGTGGCAAGACACTTAGGGGACCATTGCTGATGACTACGTCATTTGTGTCATGAAACAATCATCCACCTATTGGCCTGCTTTAGAGATGGCAGAGGGTTACTCCATCACAACCCTGACAGATTTCCCATCCACCTAATCACAAGTGGCCTTATTACAAGTGTTGTAGGATATAATCCACTTGTAATAAGGTGGACGTGATATCCATGACGTTCGTGACGGAGTAAGCTGTCCCTCAAATGACATGTCAGCAGGGGCGGCTCCTCCATTAGGGCAGAGGAGCATCGCCCCTCCGCCAACAGTGGCAGCTGCAAACCTTTACAAGGAAACAATAATAAACCGTGTTTATTATCATTTCCTTATAAAGGGGAGGGGCCACAGGAGTGACGAGAAGGGAGGGGAAGGTTCAGCACTCCTCCTCAGAGCGCATGTGTGTTTGGCCGGCCGTCTCGCGCCGACCAAACACACATGCACACGGTTGCTGGGCTGGAGAGAGCCTGCACAGGCTCCCAATCTGCCTGGGAGCACCCAGCCAGGCCGCTCCCATTCAATCCTAACGCTGCGTCAGGATTGGCTGCAGGGCAGGCTGGGAGCCTGTGCCTGCAGCCTGAAAGAGTCGTAGGAGAGGAGCGGTGCGACAGAGGAGGTAAGTGTTTTTTTTAACCTGTTCTGTGCCTTGGACGAGGTCACCTCGTCCAAGGCTACAGTTCCTGTGTGCCTTGGACGAGGTCACCTCGTCCAAGGCACACAGGAACTTGGGGGAGCGCTAGCGCGCCCCCCTGTACACCCCTCTCCCCCCCAAGGCGGGGATGGAAGGGGAAGACCTTCCCCTTCCACCCCAACCCCCCCCACCCCCCCTGTGACGTCAGTGCACGAGCGCGCCCTGATTTGTCACAGGGGCATCCCCCATCGCGGTGGAAGCTCTGCTTCCAGCGCGATTGAAAGAGAAATGCAAAGCATTTCTCTTTCAATCACTGGGGGAGGCCCGGAGGGACTTCAAAGGGAAGGAAATGTATTTCCTTCCCTTTGAAGTCTCTCCCAGGGTTTCAAAAGCCGGATTGCTTGCAATCCGGCTTTTGAAACCCCACTAGACACCAGGGATTTTTTTTTTTCTTTTAGAAAGTGACATAATGGAGGGTCCACTTGGGCAAGGGTTGCTCCCAGGGGGGGGGGCATTTTTCAGGAAGGCCTTTTCTGCCCCCAACCTCTAGGCACCAGGGATCTTTTTTTTTTTTTTTTTTGTTATGATTTTTTTTTTTTTTTTTAGGTGGGGAGCGACCCCTTAGGCAAGGGTCGCTCCCCTAGGGTGCAAATTATAATTAGGCCATTTCTGCCCCCCTTGGGGGCAGATTGGCCTATTTTGATGAGGCCAATCTGCCCCCAAGGGGGGCAGAAACCACTAGACACCAGGGAGTTTTTTCTTTGCGTGAATTTCACGCAAGGGGAGCGACCCCTTAGGCAAGGGTCGCTCCCTGGGGGGGGGAATAATTTTAGGCCATTTCTTCCCCCCCTGGCGGCAGATCGGACTATTATTAGGCCGATCTGCCCCCAGGGGGGGCAGAAACTTCTAGGCGCCAGGGCAATTTTTTTTTTGTGTTTTTTTTTTGTTTGTTTGTTTTTTTAGAGATGGGGAGCGACCCATCAGGCAAGGGTCGCTCCCCTGGTGGGAAAATTGTATTTAGACCATTTCCGCCCCCCTTGGGGCAGATTGGTCGATTTTAGGTCAATCTGCCCCCAAGGGGGCAGAAACCACTAGGCACAGGGGATTTGTTTTTTGGTGCCAATGTCACGCAGGGGGAGCGACCCCGTAGGCAAGGGCCGCTCCCGGGGGGGGGGGGTTCCTTTGGGGGGGGAATTTATTTTAGGCCATTTCTGCCCCCCCTGGGGGCAGATCGGCCAATTATTAGGCCGATCTGCCCCCAGGGGGGGGCAGAAACCTCTAGGCGCCAGGGCAAATTATTTTTTTGTGTTTTTTATTTTTTTTGGTTTGCTAGTTTTTTTAGAGATGGGGAGCGACCCATCAGGCAAGGGTCGCTCCCCTGGGGGGCCAATTGTATTTAGACCATTTCTGCCCCCCTTGGGGGCAGATTGGTCGATTTTAGGTCAATCTATCCCCAAGGGGGCAGAAACCACTAGGCACCAGGGATTTGTTTTTTGTCGCCAATGTCACGCAGGGGGAGCGACCCCGTAGGCAAGGGTCGCTCCAGGGGGGGGTGGAGGTTGGGGGGAGTAAATTCATTTTATTAGGCCGATCTGCCACTAGGGGGGGGGGGGGCAGAAACCTCTAGGGGGCAGATTGGTAGATTTTAGGTCAATCTGCCCCCAAGGGGGCAGAAACCACTAGGCACCAGGGATTTGTTTTTTGGCGCCAATGTCACGCAGGGGGAGCGACCCCGTACGCAAGGGTCGCTCCCGGGCAGGGAGGGTTGGGGGGTGGGGGGTCAAATTTATTTTAGGGCATTTCTGCACCCCCTGGGGCCGGAGGAGCTAGAGGCCAAAATCCACAGGTAGGCACTTTGCAAAAAACACCTCTGTTTTCTGTGAAAAAATATGTTGTGTCCACGTTGTGTTTTGGGCCATTTCCTTTCGTGGGCGCTAGGCCTACCCACACAAGTGAGGAACCATTTTTATCGAGAGACTTAGGGGAACGCTGGGTGGAAGGAAATTTGTGGATCCTCTCAGATTCCAGAACTTTCTGTCACCGAAATGAGAGGAAAAAGTGTTTTTTTGGCCAAATTTTGATGCTTGCAAAGGATTCTGGGTAACATAACCTGGTCAGAGCCCTGCAAGTCACCCCATCTTGGATTCCCCTGGGTTTCTAGTTTTAAAAAATGCACAGGTTTGGTAGGTTTCCCCAGGTGCCAGCTGAGCTACAGGCCAAAATCCACAGGTAGGCACTGTTTTCTATGGAATAATGTGATGTGTCCACGTTGTGTTTTGGGCCATTTCCTTTTGTGGGCGCTAGTCCTACCCACCCAAGTGAGGTATCATTTTTATCGGGAGACTTGGGGGAACGCTGGATGGAAGGAAATTCGTGGCTCCTCTCAGATTCCAGAACTTTCTGCCACAGAAATATGAGGAACATGTGTTTTTTTAGCCAAATTTTGAGGTTTGCAAAGGATTCTGGGTAACAGAACCTGGTCAGAGCCCCACAAGTCACCCCATCCTGAATTCCCCTAGGTCTCTAGTTTTCAAAAATGCACAGGTTTGGTAGGTTTTCCTAGGTGCCGGCTGAGCTAGAGGCCAAAATCTACAGGTAGGCACTTTGCAAAAAACACCTCTGTTTTCTTTCCAAAAATTGGATGTGTCCACATTGCGTTTTGGGGCATTTCCTGTCGCGGGCGCTAGGCCTACCCACACAAGTGAGGTATCATTTTTATCGGGAGACTTGCGGGAACGCTGGGTGGAAGGAAATTTGTGGCTCCTCTCAGATTCCAGAACTTTCTGCCACAGAAATGTGAGGAACATGTGTTTTTTTAGCCAAATTTTGAGGTTTGCAAAGGATTCTGGGTAACAGAACCTGGTCCGAGCCCCACAAGTCACCCCATCTTGGATTCCCCTAGGTTTCTAGTTTTCAGAAATGCACAGGTTTGGTAGGTTTCCCTAGGTGCCGGCTGAGCTAGAGGCCAAAATCTACAGGTAGGCACTTTGCAAAAAACACCTCTGTTTTCTTTCAAAAAATTGGATGTGTCCACGTTGCGCTTTGGGGCATTTCCTGTCGCGGGCGCTAGGCCTACCCACACAAGTGAGGTATCATTTTTATCGGGAGACTTGGGGGAACGCTGGGTCGAAGGAAATTTGTGGCTCCTCTCAGATTCCAGAACTTTCTGCCACAGAAATGTGAGGAACATGTGTTTTTTTAGCCAAATTTTGAGGTTTGCAAAGGATTCTGGGTAACAGAACCTGGTCCGAGCCCCACAAGTCACCCCATCTTGGATTCCCCTAGGTCTCTAGTTTTCAGAAATTCACAGGTTTGGTAGGTTTCCCTAGGTGCCGGCTGAGCTAGAAGCCAAAATCTACAGGTAGGCACTTTGCAAAAAACACCTCTGTTTTCTTTAAAAAAAATGGGATGTGTCCACGTTGCGCTTTGGGGCATTTCCTGTCGCGGGCGTTAGGCCTACCCACACAAGTGAGGTATCATTTTCATTGGGCGACTTGGGGGAACGCTGGTTGGAAGGAAATTTGTGGCTCCTCTCAGATTCCAGAACTTTCTGCCACAGAAATGTGAGGAACATGTGTTTTTTTAGCCAAATTTTGAGGTTTGCAAAGGATTCTGGGTAACAGAACCTGGTCCGAGCCCACCAAGTCACCCCATCTTGGATTCCCCTAGGTTTCTAGTTTTCACAAATGCACAGGTTTGGTAGGTTTCCCTAGGTGCCGGCTGAGCTAGAGGCCAAAATCTACAGGTAGGCACTTTGCAAAAAACACCTCTGTTTTCTTTCAAAAAAATGGGATGTGTCCACTTTGCGCTTTGGGGCATTTCCTGTCGCGGGAGCTAGGCCTACCCACACAAGTGAGGTATCATTTTTATCGGGAGGCTTGGGGGAACGCTGGGTGGAAGGAAATTTGTGGCTCCTCTCAGATTCCAGAACTTTCTGCCACAGAAATGTGAGGAACATGTGTTTTTTTAGCCAAATTTTGAGGTTTGCAAAGGATTCTGGGTAACAGAACCTGGTCCGAGCCCCACAAGTCACCCCATCTTGGATTCCCCTAGGTCTCTAGTTTTCAGAAATGCACAGGTTTGGTAGGTTTCCCTAGGTGCCGGCTGAGCTAGAGGCCAAAATCTACAGGTAGGCACTTTGCAAAAAACACCTCTGTTTTCTTTAAAAAAATTGGATGTGTCCACATTGCGCTTTGGGGCATTTCCTGACGCGGGCGCTAGGCCTACCCACACAAGTGAGGTATCATTTTTATCGGGAGACTTGGGGGAACGCTTGGTGGAAGGAAATTTGTGGCTCCTCTCAGATTACAGAACTTTCTGGCACAGAAATGTGAGGAACATGTGTTTTTTTAGCCAAATTTTGAGGTTTGCAAAGGATTCTGGGTAACAGAACCTGGTCAAAGCCCCACAAGTCACCCCATCTTGAATTCCCCTAGGTCTCTAGTTTTTAGAAATGCACAGGTTTGGTAGGTTTCCCTAGGTGCCGGCTGAGCTAGAGGCCAAAATCTACAGGTAGGCACGTTGCAAAAAATACCTCTGTTTTCTTTAAAAAAATTGGATGTGTCCACGTTGCGCTTTGGGGCATTTCCTGTCGCGGGCGCTAGGCCTACCCACACAAGTGAGGTATCATTTTATGGGGAGACTTGGGGGAACGCTGAGTGGAAGGACATTTGTGGCTCCTCTCAGATTCCAGAACTTTCTGCCACAGAAATGTGAGGAACATGTGTTTTTTAGCCAAATTTTGAGGTTTGCAAAGGATTCTGGGTAACAGAACCTGGTCAGAGCCCCACAAGTCACCCCATCTTGGATTTCCCTCGGTCTCTAGTTTTCAAAAATGCACCAGTTTGGTAGGTTTCCCTAGGTGCCAGCTGAGCTAGAGGCAAAAATCTACAGGTAGGCACTTTGCAAAAAACACCTCTGTTTTCTTTAAAAAAAATGGGATGTGTCCACGTTGCGTTTTGGGGCGTTTCCTGTCGCGGGCGCCAGGCCTACCCACACAAGTAAGGTATCATTTTTATCGCGAGACTTGGGGGAACATAGATTAGCAAAACAAGTGTTATTGCCCCTTGTCTTTCTCTACATTTTTTCCTTCCAAATATAGGAGAG
Organism: Pleurodeles waltl; assembly: GCF_031143425.1. NCBI lineage: Eukaryota > Metazoa > Chordata > Amphibia > Caudata > Salamandridae > Pleurodeles > Pleurodeles waltl. Next base: position 1,083,493,560 of record NC_090440.1, on the reverse strand, counting down.
TGTGTAAAAAAGACATCTATTTGAGAAATGCCCTGTAATTCACATGCTAGTATGGTCACCCCGGAATTCAGAGATGTGCAAATAACCACTGCTCCTCAACACCTTATCTTATGCCCTTTTTGGAAATACAAAGGTTTTCTTGATAGCTATTTTTTACTCTTTATATTCCAGCAAATGAATTGCTGTATACCCGGTATAGAATGAAAATGCACTGCAGGGTGCAGCTCATTTATTGGCTCTGGGTACCTAGGGTTCTTGATGAACCTACAAGCCCTTTATATCCCCGCAACCAGAGGAGTCCAGCAGACGTAACAGTATATTGCTTTCGATAATCTGACATTGCAGGGAAAAGTTACAGAGTAAAACGTAGAGAAAAATTGATGTTTTTTTCACCTCAATTTCAATATTTTTCTTTTTCAGTTGTTATTTTCTGTAGGAAACCCTTGTAGGATCTACACAAATGACCCCTTGCTGAATTCAGAATTTTGTCTCCTTTACAGAAATGTTTAGGTTTCTGGGATCCAGCATTGGTTTCATGCCCATTTCTGTCACTGACTGGAAGGAGGCTGAAAGCACAAAAAATTGCAAAAATGGGGTATGTCCTAGTAAAATGCCAAAATGATGTTGAAAAATTGGGTTTTCTGATTCAAGTCTGCCTGTTCCTGAAAGCTGGGAAGCTGCTGAGTTTAGCACCGCAAACCCTTTGTTGATGCCATTTTCAGGGGAAAAAACACAAGCCTTCTTCTGCAGCCACTTTTTCCAATTTTTTTGAAAAAAACGAAATTTTCACTGTATTTTGGCTAATTTCTTGGTCTCCTTCAGGGGAACCCACAAAGTCTGGGTACCTCTAGAATCCCTAGGATGTTGAAAAAAAAGGAAGCAAATTTGGCTTGGTTAGCTTATGTGGACAAAACGTTATGAGGGCCTAAGCGCGAACTGCCCCAAATAGGCAAAAAAAGGCCTGGCACAGGAGGGGGATAAGGCCTGGCAGCGAAGGGGTTAATGTAATTTTATACCCACTGGCCCTCCCGCACCGCTCACTGCCCGCCACCCTCCCTGTTAAGCGCAGTGCGACCCGCGACTGTAAGTCAGTCCCAAAGTCCTCATCTTGAAGGCCCAAGAAAAGTATGACACATCAGCATGAACGGATGCAGTACAGTTATGTTTGCAAGACTCTCAAATGCCATCGCTGCTGAAGTTAACATGTCAAACTCATTTTTATCCAGCTTCTGTGAATGTGTGCCTTCACTGCCATTTCATTTATTAACACTAATCTTCTTCATAGGAATAGATTACTGTGGAAAATTTTAGCTTCAAATCTTGCAGCGATTTGGACTTCTGAACCGTCTAGAGCTTTGTAATAAGACAGTTTTTAATCACATGCAATCAAATTTGAATAATGGAATAAAAATAATATATAAGTAATTTTCTTGTTTTATTGTATGAAATACAGACATTAGCAGTTCTCAAGTAAATTGAAAATACACAGATACAATTATGTCTGATATGGTTATACATAAAGGGCAAAGGGTGTGTTTTGTAGAATAACACTGAGGCCAGGCCAAAACTCAAACAAACAATTGATTTGCTATAGTGCATGTCAGCGAATTTGCTAAGCACATTTCTGGTTTTGTCTTTCCTGCATTTGAATATTGTCATGAATACCTTATTTTGTGTCATGACCTCATTTGTAAGGAGGGTTTAGTTACTAAAAAGTTCAAGCTTACTGATAAGGGTTCAGACTGCCGGACAGGGGACTCCCTGTCCCACAAGCACCAACACTACTAGGGGGCGGCGCCAAGCATCGCAGGCGCATTCCAGCACCGAAGGATTCCCGCAGCACGGGCCGTGCCTGGGTGACGCCCGGGCCAAGGGCAGGCCCATCCTTTGCCCGTCAGTGACCGGATGAGACCGGGCCGGGCCACACCTAAGAGCTTTGGGTAAGGAAAAGCATGCCTTGTTAATCTGTAAGGGTAAGATCGGGCAGCCTTTCTTTAGAGAAGTGGCTATGCTTGTTGTCTAGACACTTGTTGAATTTCGACTAAGGCCTGTAAATTACTGGCCAAAATGGGGAAAATAAAAATTTGCCTACATAAGGGGGAGGATGGTTCAGACGCTTTAATTCAGCCATCTATCACTTGCTATTTATCATCCGTTATAGGGGCCATTGAATCTGAACTTGTTCAGGTAGAGGAAAAGATCAGGGCATTTCGGAAATCAGCTCAGAGATCTCCTCTGGAGCCTAAAGTATCTAAAAAATCTATGCAAGGAGCTCAGGTACATATGAAGGCCACGATTTCTGATACTTCACCCCCTGGAATATGTGCTATACCTGTGCAAGCTCCAACAGTTTCTGAGGCTCAAAACACAGACTGCTCGCAAGCGGTCTCCCCACCTCTGAAAAAGAGGAAATCAGGAGGAAAGGCTAAAAGTCTTTCCTTTTTGGGGAAATCTGCTAGTCGTTTGGTAGCTCCTGATATGACAAGCGAGTGTAGCGTGAAGGAAGCTCTCCTGAATGATTCCACTCATATAATTGATTCTATACTCAAACCTTTTTGCCTAGCTTTGGAAGAGGAGCTCATTAGTCTGATAACCAAGAGACTGGATCTTCTCCATACTAGTGTGTCAAGTATGTTACTACAGACTATTAAAGGATCACTTAATCTTGGGATGCTGCACAATCAAGATGTGATCCATAGTAATGGAAGTCTACTATTGAACCCCACACCAAATGATACTGGTTTACCTTCGGTTAAACCTCCAGATGGCCCTGATATTGTACATATGGAGCCCAAGCCAAGCACAGAAAATCGTAACTGGGCACATTTTGGATGCTGATCTTCGCCGCGTTTTTGTTCAAACAAAATCTGTAAGGAAGCCTTTACAACTACCCCCTGCCTGTGCCCCGTATGTTTTGGTTCTAGTAAATGTTCCCTCCTTGGATGCCAGCCATTACGAAGATACCCCAACACTAAAAAGGAAGTCTGCCCACTGGTTGAGGACTAAATCAGGTCACCAAGGAGATGTACATAATAAGATTCTCATGGCACGTAGAGTGAATTGAGTTGGTACATCAAAGAAAGCATTGGAGGGTGATTGCGTTGTGATTAATTTTGCTAATCCGTATTTAGTAAAGCGCTTGCTGGCTGACTTGGCTCGCCCTGTTCTGACCAAGGAGGGGATCCAAATTTATCCTTTAAGCCATTTCTATGTTACCCCAGCAGTGTGATGCAAATTTAGTTCTGGGCCATTTTTGCCACAAGTCCAGCCTACTGTTCATATTACTCACCGCTGTCCGGCCCCAAACCTCTTAGATGAAAATGATTGATTCTTAAGTACCAACAGACCTACGAGGGTCATCTTTACGGGCAAAATGGAAGGAGTCCTATATGATACTCTTTTAATAGAGGATGGTCCTGATGACGTGGGTACCTACCCTGGCGTTCCTGTCCTAATTTCTACTAGGGAAGATCAGGTGGTGGGACCAGTCCGCAAATCTTTGAGTTTAATTAGTTAGAATGTTGCAGGGCTCCGGTCTAAGTCAAAAAACGCTGATTGGCTGAACCTTATATCTATGTATGACATATAATGTCTGCAGGAGACCTAGTCAAAGGACCCCTTCTTATTGGGTGGTTATGTATCCTTACACCAACCTGCAATCGCCTCCTCAGCTGGAAGGGCCAGTGGGGGATTATTAGTTCTCATCTCTTTACAACTACCAAAAATGGAGGCAACTTTAATTTAGTCTTCCTCCTATTTTATGATTGTTCTACCCCTGATTGAGGGGAGCAAAGATATGTTGCTAATACATTTTTATAACAACATACCACGTAGCCTCTTGAAAGGAAGCCTTGAGGAGGTAACAGACTTTTTGGATTCCTCCACTTGGCTTCAAAATAAAGATCTAACTCTGATATGGCTAGGAGATTTCATATATGTCCCTTTGTTATCAGGAAGCGCCACATGTATGCTGCACCCCCATGGAGGGTAGAGAGGTGACAACCTATTTCATTCACTCAAACCAAGGTGAAGACCTAAATTTCTTTATGTATAAGTATGATCTTGTTTATGCAAGAGAGAAGGCCCCTGCAAATGTTCAAAAAATTCCTACGTTTACAGGGAATCTCAGAGGGAGCATTATTGATTTTATGCTCAGATTTTCATTTAATTCTTGATTTTAAGGTAATCCCACATTGCGCTAGTGACCATAATCCCATATGCGGTAATCTATTTTACAATTTTAAATCGGACATTTCGAACAGGGAAGTAATTTGTAATACTGCATTCAAAAGAAATTTCTGAGTACGAAAGAAATGGGAAAAGGTAGACCCTAAGAATTTCAACCAGAAAATTATGAAACAAAAGTTAGATTCCATCAATTTTTGTTTGTCACCCCCATCCAATACATGAGCGTATAGTATTGGAATATGAGCATCTAGGAAAAGCTATCTCTGAGGCACTGGTAAAGGATTGGATTTCTCTGGGCCCTGAGGCACATCGCTGGTTTAATTCTGCGTGTTCAGCTGCTCATAAATTTTTTTTAAAAGCCCTTGGGTCTGTTCCCTTTTCCCGTGATTTAGTAAAACTAGCAAGGGGTCAGTATAAGTCAATACTAGAAGAGAGGAAAATGGAAATTAGAACCAAAGCATGGGATGATCTTTTGGAAGCTACGGAATTGAGGGACACATCCAAATTTTGTAGGGTGGTAAATTACACTTTTTTTTCTGGACATAAAATACAGGTTGACGATTGCTTAATTCCTGAATCTGCTTGGGTGATTCACTTAACAAGGGTATTTCAGCCCAGTAATGCATTGTATTTGGCAGGGGCTGATAGTATCAACTTGAAGCCCGCAGAATCTATCGTGAACACCATAGATTTATCTTTTGAGCATCATGAAGTTATCACAGCAATTAATCGTCTAAGGTGAGGTAAGGCTCCCGGTCCCGACGGGGTTCCTGTGGACCTCTTTAAATCCACCCCAAATTTCTGTGGGCCTTTGATTGCAAATGTTCTAAGAAGCATAGTAAAGAGTAATATTCCTTCCTCATGGAAGTTGGCCACAATAATCCCTATATTTAAGAAGGGTAATAGACAAGATCCATCGTGTGATAGGCCAATTTCCCTTTTAGATTCAACAGCTAAGATTTTGAGGAGTGTGTTTCTGTCACGGTTAGAGGCGTGGGTGACAGAGGAAATTATACTCTTCCCGATCCAATATGGATTTAGACCTGACCTAGGAACTGTAGAACAAGCACCTAATTTACATCTTATTCTCAGTAACTTCATTACTGGCAGGAAGGAATCTATTCACATGGCATTCGTTGTCCTGTCGAGTGCCTTTGATCTGGTTAATAGATGCAAACTCTGGCAGATCATGGAAACCATGGGGATCGATCCAAATCTGCTGGAACTAATAAAGCATTTACAAACTGATCTACTGGTCTAAGTGCAATATGGTATTCATGGTGAGAGAACTGACCCTTTCCCAAACACACGAGGAGTAGGTCAGGGTTGCATCCTAGTGCCATTTCTATTTCTGCTATATATAAATGGGCTATATGATTATTTAGTAAAAAAATGGGAAGGATTTTCCTAGGATGGGATCGAGACAGCTTCCGGTATTATTGTATGCTGATGACTCGGTTATAATCGCGTGCACAGCAAACGGTCTTCAAGGTATGTTGGACCTCTTTTTAACTTTCATGCAGGATCTTGATCTGAAAGTTAATTATTCAAAAACATATGTCATGACTTGTGGTCCCCGAAATACAAGGTCGAAACAATTTATTATGGGAGGAAATATCATTAACAAAGTTAAAGACTTTTGTTATCTAGGTATGTATGTAAATTCCTCTATGCTATGGAATACTCATCTCAGAATAAAGTCTCAGCAAATGGTCTGAAATGTCGAAGCAGTTTTCCGCTTTGCCCGTAAATTGGGACAAAGACCGGCATACCAGATTTCTATGCTCTATAATTCTAAATGTGTTTCAGCAGCCACATATGGGGCGGGCATATGGGGCTATATTAAATCAGATCAGCTCCAATGGGTCGAGAATAAATATGCCCATGGACTATTGCAAGTACCCAAGAACATAGCAAATATTATTTGCCATCAGGAATTGGGCTTACGATATATAGAGGATCTGATTGCGGTTGCCCCCCTCTTACTATGGGTCAGATGCTGGAGTAATTCTGAGGCTATTCTGGTACAAGACTGTTTGTTTGATTGTATTCATTTGGCTAAAACAAATAGAATCCCTTGGTTTTTACACTTGCATGCATCCTTTCGAAATTTGGGGCTCGAGTCCATGTTCCTCGATCCAAGGTCTTACCTACAAATGCAAAGGAGCTGGTGAAAAACTGGCACACCGAGTATACCTTGAATCTTAGACTACATGGGGCTTTGAAACTGAAAACCTTTGATCCCTATGTTCAAATCTCAACCACAGTTACTCTGGAGCCTTATTTAATCTGGTTCTCAAGCCCCCAGGTATGCTCTTTGTTATCTTCACTTAGATTGAACTTAATTCATTTCAGAGTGGCTTTTCCTAAACAATGTTTTTGGCAAAAAGAGCTTCCAGATTGCCCCTGTAATGCTAGATCTAAGCAGAGCATAAGACATTTTTTTACTATTTTGTACATTATACACTGCACCTAGACATGTTTTTATTTTGCCCAGTTTACCCAAATTAAAATTTGCATCCCATAAGGACGCTCTGATTTATGTTAAAAAATTGTCAACTATTCAAATTTGCTATTCTGTATTAAATGTTATCAGGTCTGCTATCACCATCAGGAAGCGATATGAACAGTCCGATTAGGCTATATTTTTGCATAATCCAGATATGGTCAAGTTCATTAAATTAATCTGTGATTTTAACCTAACAAAGTACATGCTATTTTTTATATTTTGTATATTATTATTGATTTTAATCTGTCAGTTTTGTGTTTATGTTTTTAGGATATAACACGATTCTGAACTGCATTGATATGCTCCAAATCTTCTATATATTTTGTAATTATTATTAGGAAACAATACGAATAGTCTGATAAGGCTGTATCTTAGCATAACGTACATATGGTCAAGTTCATGAAATATACTTACGATTTTAATTTAAGTAAGTATATGCTACCTTTTATAATTTGCACATTACTGGCTTTAATCCGTCAGTTTTGTGCCCATGACTATAGGACATAATAGGATATTGAATTGTATTGACATATTTCTAACTTTTTGATATATCTTCTGATATGTGTTTTTGGTAATATGTTTAACTTGTTTATTATGTATCTGTACTTTTATGGCAACCTGCTGAATAAAGAATTGTCTGACTACTGATGAACTACTATTTCTTTTACAACCTCTTGGGTGAACTGCTTTTCAGAACAAACCTTTTAGATTATAAGATGAACTATAACTTCTGCTATAAAGTGCACTTTGCCATTGGGCGTGAAGATTAACCCAACCGTTCCTACAAGTCCCAGGCGGAGAGAAAGGGGAAGTTGCAGTAGATCCTGCGGTCTGGAAATTTTGACAGTCAGATTGTCTCATTCCCATACAGAATGGAGAGATAAAATAAAAATTGACTTGCCATAATCATAAATCAGGTTTAATTAAATATAAATAGACTATTAATTTTAGCTTTAAGAAAGTGGATGTATTGTTAAAGTTATGATTAGTATTGCCCTAAATTTGGTATTGGGAAATAAGTGATTGAGGTCTATGTTAATGCAGGGCTGTTGCACCCTGGAACCTATTATTAATATTGTAATTGTAAATACATTATACATGTGTTTTAAATAATTTCCCAGTTAAAAAAATCACCAAATAACCATTTGAACAAATAACATATATTGTTAGCTGCTCAGGATAGGATCTGAATTAACTAATTTACCCAGCCTTAATGAATTATAATTACATCTGCCTGCTGAATAAAGGACCACACATATTTAATGCAATTTGTTTTATTCCTAGTGATGAAGTTTCAAGAAAGTAGCCGGATCTCTCTTGCAGCTTTTAAGACTGAAACCACTTTGTTGAGTGGAACTGGATTATTTAAGATGAATTTAGGGAATGTGACCATTAGAGAAAAACCTGCATGGAATCGATAACAAACAAAATTAACGTGACATTGCTGAAATTTGCTACACTAAGTGAAGCTGTGTTTCTGTACGTCAGACTGGAATTCATACACAGACTGGCACATATTATTTGTCGACAAAATGCTTTTGTCTGTCCTACCTAGAAATATCCAACATCCCCATTGAGTGGTGAATGTCCAGATTTCCTAATAATGAGTCCTGACAGAAAATATGAATCGATTTTCTTGATCATTGTGCAGTGGCTGCTGATAACTCGCAGTAGTAGTCGGGAGGGCAGATATGCACGCACTCAGTTCCACCTATCTACAAGCACACACACTCACCCCAACCATTCACAAGAATACATTGCCAACACACTCAAATACATCCATTCACAAGCGCACAATTGAAAACCTACTCACGTCCATCCATTTAAAAGCAGATACACACACACACACTCACATAAATCCATTCACAAGCACACATATGCACACACACTCACACCCACCCATTCACCAGCACATGTGCAGATTCACATCTATTCACACACACATGCACCCAAACATGCAATAAGGTCCTTACTTGGCTGCAGCAGTGATGGATGGACCACGCGGTTGTGGGAGGGGGAAGTGAGATAGTTCATGAGGACCTAGAGGCTTTAGGAGGGAAAGCAGGAAACCAAATATATCTCCTCTCATTGACTAACCCTGTGAAGGTGCAGCCTTTGAGAGGAGAAACCTCACTAACTTGTCATTGAATGGGGTGGGCTCAGTGAGATTTGCTGCTCCCAACCCACTCTGACAAGTTGAGGGAGCCTGCTGTGGGGTGTCACTGATAGAAAGTCAGCCCTCATTACTTTAGGCTGTGAAACTAAATTGCTCTGGTCTCACTCTATAAATGACGTCCCTCCTGTCATGAGGCAGAAACTCCTTGAATGGCTTTGCTGGGCTTAAGATGTCAGTGACCTCAGGGCTGCGAGATCTGCAGCCCGGCAAAATGTGGCTCAGACTGACAGAAGCCTGGGAATTAGCACATGCAAAGCATCTTGCTGCCTGACAATGACATGGTGAGTGTCTGTCGGGCTGACCTTTTTCTCAGTCTAACAGACACTCATGGTGCTTTGAAAAGGGGGATGGGGTGGAGGCCAGGTACTTGTAATGTTGTGCCACCTCTATCAGTGTGACTGGGATGGGGCGTGAGTGACCAACGTTGCTAGAAAGAAAGATGATGATGACACTTTTTTTCTCTTGGGTGTCGAGGTCTGCTAAGAATATTAGGACTATTAAAGCAGTGTGATGAATGGAACCCATCTGCTTAAGTAGAACTTCAGAAACTCCCACCATGGCTATCCCTGCTCTGTGAGTTGACTGAATCCTATTTGTATATAGAATAGAATAAATCTATCTTCTAAGTCTGTTTTGTGTTAATAATCGGAAATGGATTTCACAGTTGTCATTGTATTTCATTTTTAAGGAAATTTGGAATCGAGACATACTTTGCCTTACACTAAGTTCTTATTACATTAATGGCATCAACATAATGCCCAGTGAAAATATAAGCTTTAAATAAAAGGCCCAGAAGGGCTCAAAGGCTGACTGGTTGGGATTCCTTAGGTATGATGATTAGCTGTGCTATCTAGCTCGATAAACATCCAACTACCTTTTTGCTATTTCTGTTCAGACTTGCCCCTTCTATCTGTTGTACTGCCTGGTCCGAAGCCTTTGGGTCCTGCATCACTTTGCCATAGTGCAATACAGTGAAGGGCAGTTCTGTATGGAGATAATCTACATTCATCAGCACACACAGAATTTTGGCAGAGGTCAGATTCAGGCAGAGTTCTGTTGGGATAGCAGATTGCCATTTTAGCAGAATGTGGTGTTTGAAAACCTAGCCAGCCAAAGCCAATGAGACCATCTGGAGGAAATAATCTTCATGACCTCCCCCCAACTATTGATTGCAGATGACTTGAAGATCATGGCCTGGCTTTTACCATCATGCTCCCACCCAACAGGGCTGCTGACTTGCTTTTTCTCCTGAAAGTTGCTGAAGCTGTTCTGCTCCAATGATTGTTGGGTCCTACAGCTCTCGGGGCCTAACTTCCACAACTCAACACTAATTCTATTAGGATAAATATTACAGAAATATGGAGGCTATACCCCTTTAGCGGTACCTTTTTAGCGTGGATTCCTGCTCAGGAATCATAAAAGAAAATCATTCCCTAATCAGGAATCCACCCACTTAACTACCAGGAAATCGTTTGCTGGTGAAGCGGTTTATATGGCATAGGCATTTCCACAAGAAATCAAGTTACAGTGTCGTTTAAGGATTTCTAAGGGTGTGATGAGGTGTTACATTAACCTGCCCACACTAGGGGAGCTGACATTTCACTAGACAGCAGCAATTAATATTTTTGTAATTAAAAATAGAGTAGGAGCCTTTCCGCCCTAGTTTGGGTTCACATCCCTATCTCTTTTTGCCAAGAAGCCCCTTTCAGAGAAAACGATAGTCCCGCTACAAACTAGATAAAAGGAAAATGGGTAAATAATAATCAAATGAAACTGTAGTTTGCCCCCTAAATGCATTCCGCCGAAACTCAAAATATCAATAGCACATAAACCCCTTCAGCCCACAGAGGCTCAGAAGCCAGATTTAGGGGTTTACTCCTCAGACTCCCCTTTCGGTGGTGAGAGGGATTAATGGGCTGTAGAATGCCAAAGAAGTGTCCGGAATCAGGACTTACCTCTTCTGCCACCGGGTTGAAAAAACAACATCTTGCATATGCATTCTGTTTCTTCCATTGAAGGTGGAAAGTTAATTTGATGCCAGAAATGTATTTTATTGGTGGTACATAAAAGTATATGCAGTAGGATTAGCCTCTCTAATCATCTTCCTATGCCAGAGTGTCTCCAAAGTACTCACCTCTTTTTTGCTACTGCAGCTCGCTGTGGGGGTAGGACAACGTGTATCCATCTGTTTCAGGAAGCTGCAGTAACAGTTGCGTGTTACGAGCAGTGCATTAAAGCACTTCAGACATTGTACTGCACTACAAGGGTGTAACATCTTATGTGGACAAGGGCCGGTGAGTGAGAAAGAAAGAAAAGAGTTAGTGAATATTTGTGGCTATCGGTGTGTGCATGGCTTTCCAAGTCTGCAAGCTTGTGTGCATCTGGTTCCTTCTCCGTCACCACTGTCCATACTTACAATGATTTTGCATTGGGTTTGCCTTACTTTTTAATGAAGACCCAAAGAAAAATTTAAGGTTGGTATTAAAAAACCAATGTAAATGGCGATTGGCTTTGGGTTTGTATTGAAAAGTAATGCAACGCAAAGCAATGTGCTTATTTGTGTTATATAACTTCAAAGGGATTTCCATTGGGGAAGGCAGAGCCCACCGAGTTCTACTCTGTGAAATTCTGTGAAGTTAGCTAAAAACTCTGTCAAAAAGTTCCATGTGTGGTGGTATGCTGCCTGCCCGGCCTACACACATGCAAATAAATAATGCCTGCCACCCGTGCACGTATATGAGACCCTCATCTCAGTTTCTCATCTGTGGGCACAGGGGGCTGGGCGCTGTGCATGGGCATTATTTGTTTGCATATTTTGCAAAGGGGCTGTGCTTGGAAAAGATTAATCTTGTAGCCAGAGCTCAACAGAAACAAATCTGTCCCCCCAGACTCCATGAGAAAGCTCATGGACTCTGTGTAGACAGGTTTGTTTCTGTGGAGCTCTGTCAGCAATTTTCCTTTTTTCCGAGCACAGCCAAGGCCTACCGTTGTATGCGCATCCTGTCCATACCCAGTGCCGGACCCCATGTGCACATCTAAAAGAAAGTGAATTGAGGGTCTGAATGATGTCTGGGTCCAGGGTCCCAGTTGCCAGCAGCCTGGCTCTCTGCCTCCCTTTGCCCTCTGCTCCAGACCAGTGAAAGGTGGAGGGGCTGTACCTGGAGCTTGTGCAGCCCCTAAGCAGCAGCCTGTAGCAGAAACAGGCTCCATGCTGACTGGCAAAAAACATAGCCTTCGCTAGGGGTCTCCTTGCCTGCTAAGGGCAAATGTTGTCTTCATTTTGGGCAGTGTAAAGTGCAGCCCAGCTTTCAATATGGGTCATACAGTTACAGCGCACTCCATTGCTGGGCTAGCAGAGTTTTTTTGCCGAACTCGGAACTCCAAGCAGAGCGCAGAGTGCCAAAAACTCTGTTAACTCCACCAGCAGAGTGGAGCTCACCGTCCATTCGTAACTTCCAACTGTGGTACATTAGACATTTCCATGAAGCCACCCATTAATTGAGATGCACTTCCAAATCTACAAAGAATTGTAGATATTTATTTGTGGCAAAATACTGCACCTCCCCGGGACTGGTGTAAGGAAATAAATATTTGTTTTTCTCCTCATTTTTTCCTCTTTGCATGTGTTCTGTATTCTGCAGCAAATGTCAAAATGAGAATTGCCTTAAATTATTGTTTGTCTGCAGAAAGGGACCCATAGCTGCTTGAACGTAGCCAGCACAGGAGCAAGCAGGCCTCTGTCATTTCTTTGAAGACATGCTCTCTCGATCTCAGCAACTTTGCTTCCTTCCCACCTTTGCATCAACTCTTCATAAAATCTGGGCTCTGTTGCATGCAATACCTTCACTTGATGTTGTCCTCCTTTGATGATTGTGGCATTGTAATGGAAGTCCTCTTTCGTGCCCTTCCATATCACATGGTGACCACCCAGGGCCTTTTTAAGACATCGTTGTATATGGTGGCCATTCTGACAGTTGGTATACCCATTTGCTCATGGTAGGCTTGCCTGCCCTGTTATTAGGATCGATGGGCATGTGAGTCGGATGCTGACCTTGTGGCAGAGTACTATATTTGAACCCTTGATAAATTAACAAACTGCTCCATGTGGTTTGTGATCTTGATTTGCCAAAAACGGAATGGGGTGTTATTTGGGAAGAATTTCATTATTTTTTATTAAAAATAAAATGTAGGTATTTGGGAACAAAATGTGTGTATGATAACTCATATTGTGCAGTCACCATTATGGCTTTCCCTCATATTTTAGCTAATACATCGGTGGCATTTTTACAACATTTTTTAGGGAATAACCGTTCCATGCCGCAAAGTATGAGTCGAATAGCAACTCATTTTGTAAGCAGATGTATTTGATGACATTTGGAGCTGAAATGTGAAATATTTAAATGGTAGTATAACATTTCAAACCCAAGCCGGAGAGTAGCTCTACGTACCCACAAAGGACTGGGCACTTCTAGCCTCAACAGAAATCATAATTTCAGCTGTCAGGTACTGGGTTAAACATCAAGGGTATTATCCAATATTCCGGCAAATTCAAGAGCTATAAGCACATCAAATAAAACAGAAGTTTCCTCCTTCGGCAAGGCCTGTCTCTGCCAAGAATCTACCTACCATTTGCATTTCATCTATCCTGAATAGCAGATTAGCAGGCACTACCTCCCAATCTGTCAAAGTTCAGTGAACTGAAATTAAACACAGGATGAGATTGGTAAACTTTTGTCAAGTAAAAAAAAAAAATGAAACAAAATGGGAATCTGAGTGTCCTAGGACAAATCATGCCTTTCTCAGACATCTACACACCATCTATATTTCAGCCCACACAGAAGAGACAATCGGTGGTGTTATCCTCATGATCTGCCATCTGCACCTCTTGGGGATCTGGAATGCATTTTAGTCAAAAGTGTTTTTTTTTTGTGAAACGAAAAAATAGCCGTGACTTGGGCAACATCGCAGAAGATCTGACCCTCTTTTCTCTACCGATAATCTGCATTTCAGCTTCTTTAGAGGAATAGAATAGTGTTAACCCCCAATGTGTACTTGAAGGACCTAAAATACTCCTAGGAAACGCGTCAAGATTTCCCTATCTCGACCCTCTGCCTACCACGTGCATTTGTGTTATCAAAGGACCCCCTCCCACCCTTCATCGTAGTCCCGCTGAGGCATGCTAACTGCAAGGGTTAATGGGAAATTTACAAGATCTGTTGACCAGACTTAGCACCCAGAGTGTAATTTAGGAAAGTCTAGGCAAGTAACAGAAATCTCCTCTCGCTTTTGGCATAGCAAAACACATTAAGGCATATTTATGGAAAAGTGAGTATCATTCATGATGCACCACTTTTGTAGCGCTCCATTGCGCCCCACTAATGACACCATGTGTGCACCGTTTTTTCTATATGGGACCCCATGGGGGTCATGTCCACATTAGCTTCACAATTTCTGGCCCTAATGTGGCATTTTGCTAGATGGCGCTAATGCAGCTAAGCACAGGAAGGCCTATTGCTTTAAATCGGAGCGTCATCTTAGCGCCTGCCTTGAGCAGACAATAATAATGCTGCTAAAAATGGCGCAGTGAAATCTAGTAAATTTCACTGTGCCATTTTTCTCGGCCTCCCTACGTGAAAACGCTCTCTTTGTATACATTATTCCTTGCACAGGCATAATGTGGCACAAGGGTTTGCCAGGTAGCACAATACTTGCATTGTGCCACTTTGTAAATATGGACCCATATTTATACTTTTTTCGCGCCTCATTTGCCTAATTTTGTGACGCAAAAGCGGCGCAATCATACAAAATATAATTTTTTAAAAAAGTTTGTGCCAACAAATGACGTAAATCCAGCGCAAAAAGGTATAAATACGGGGCGTGGTGCATGGGAAATGGCACCTTAACAGCACCTTTGTGTCAAAAAAATTACACAACTGTGGCGCAAGGTGGAGCTAGGGGCATCATAAATATGCCCCACACAGTAATCTTCTGTGGCGCGCTATGAAAAATATGTTTTCTGTGTACATAAAGCGCTCCTGCTATAGTGAAACAACATTTTGGTAAAGAAAGCTGCTGCAGCCCCAAACAGTGCAACATGGGCCTGTGCGCAGCAGCGGCTCTGTCAGAGAAATTCGTTTGTATACCTTTAAGACAGCTAGAAAAAAGTGGCCACATTAGCAGGTAGCCTTCATCACTTGAGGTCACACCTGGGCCACCACTGTAACCCCACAACTCATTTCACCATCATGAAAAAATGTTTAGTCACCACCCCATGATGAAATGAATGAGTTGAGCACAGAACAGCTGACTTGCCTCTGCTACCAACACTGCCAAATAGCTGAGCATTGCTGTTTCTTCCATTGTGATAACATAGACAGTGTTTGATCTTTTTGTAGTTATGCGAATGGGTACGAAAATGCATACCTAAAAACAGGAAATCTTTGAAAAATATTACCAATATGGTAGAACTGAAATTCAAGGTTTCCATTGGAAACAAGAGTGAAGAAAAAGCTCCCTTGTGTGTAATGCGCACAGTGAAAAGGCTACAGGCCTGGAAGCCATCCCACGCATGAGTAGTAGTTGTTTAACCCTGTTATTAGAAGGAAAGGAGCAGGCCAAACCTAAACATGCGGATGTATTCATTTCATATGAAAGAACAGTAAATATTTGCAAAGAAAATTTAAAGCACGAGACTGCTTTGATCTTATTTTCTATCCAGCAGCGATAATCGTGCATTAAAATAAGGCATCTTGCTGTCCCCAGCAGTTTTGAAGATCTGATAATGTCTGACGTGGCACTCTAATCCACAATTATGGTCTAGGAAACGTTGCCAGAATCACACTGTTTAAGAAAGACACTGGAAATAAAAAAACATATTGTGTGCCCAATAGTGTGTATTTTTAGAGCGAAAATTGTTGGTGGCGAAGCAATGAGTGCCTTTCGTACCAAAGCAGACGTCTGAGTGGAGACATTGGTTTTGAACTGTATTCAAAGCCGAGGTCCCCAGACACACTGTGGTAAATAAGCGCTACACACCAAGCATGTGACGTGGCATTGTACCTCAAAAAGGCACACTGATTCTGGGCTGTTAAAGCCTTACACTTTAAAATGCCCAACATTCATAAGCCAGGGGAAGCCACTATTTAGAAGGTTCTATCAATATGTGGCAGTACATGCTTTTTAAAATCTAAACTCAGCATATATCAAGGCAATAGTGTGTACTATTAGAGATACATTTCCAGCACAAAAACAGAATTCTGATTGGTGTCATAAATGCATTCTTAGCATGTGGCACATACAAAAGTGTTTTTACTATTTAGAAAATAATGTTTAATCACTTGTGTTTAAGTTAGCATAACTAGGCCACACATTCAATTTACAGTGCATTTGGCCTGGTTACATTGACATCCATTTTAAAGTTGCCCATGATCGTTTCCAAGGTGCATGGTTATTTTCAGCTTTTTCAAAATGCCTGAAATTATTGTTTATGTGCAGAAGGTGTCCTTTCCTGCACATAAACAATCATTTGAAAAAGACACATTGGCACTTTTGCGTGTGCTGCATGGTGCAGTACACACAGGAGTACCAAAGTGCCCTTAGTGATTGTTTATGTGCGGGAAGGAACACCTTCCAGCACACAAACAATCACACCCCTCAACAGCAGACATCCTTGCACGATGGTGCAAGGATGCCTGCGTTTGTGCTGCAGCTAAATTTAGTTCCCTCGCAGGGACCAACACAGGGGTGTGCCGTATTCACTTAAAAACAGCAAATCCCTGCATTTCTAAAGTGACGCAGTGTGGCACTGGCAATTTTGGCGCAGCACCGCACTGCACCACTTTTCCACAAATCTGGCCCTAAGAGCGCTGAAAAAGAACTCTGATATCACATACAGTTTGTTTACGTTTCTAAAACTGTGAAAGAAAAATTCTAATGCCTTCTCCACCCAGCTTTTGGCAGGCATCCAGCATGTTATGACAAGACCTATGCCATGAAGCACTATTCTTTGGTTTTCAAAAACAGTAACAATGTCAGTGTTACCTCCATGGACCCTCTAAGAATACATCCAAGATCTCCGTTTTACTCTCTGATGTCTAGTCTGGCTATGGGGCACGGGCAGCAAATACTAGGCCATGGGTGTAAATATATAAAAACGTTTTCTGGGCCTTGGATAAAATATATTTATATTTTTTGTAAAGTTTTTCCAGAAAATGTGCAACTGTATTTTGGTGGGGTAATTTTTGATACCCTGGGATTTTGTGGTTGGGGAATTTTAAAAGATGACTTAGTTTTCATTTTTGGCATTGCTGAATTAATGTTAGTATTTTCTTCTTTGTTTACCACTCCTTCTTTGGTAGCCAAGTGGCTAGTGTGTGTGCCTGTGTGTTTGCCATAGGCCATTATTTTGCCTTCGTTGTCCATGCCATCTGGCAGAGCAGACATTATGTGTAGCCAGTGTGCTTTTGCTATAGGCATCTGTTAGAAATTGGGTCTTTGGTTGGCAGGTTACCCCCTGTCCAAGCAAGGACCCTCACTCTAGTCAGGGTAAAAGAGAATCACCCTCAGTTAACACTTGCACACCCCCTTGGTTGCTTGGCACGAGCAGGAAGGCTTAACTTCAGAAGCAATGTGGTAAGTATTTTTACCAACACACACAGTAACCCAGTGAAAATACTACAAAATGACACAACATTAGTTTAGAAAACTAGGTAGTATTTATCCAGTCAAAACAAGACCAAAATAATAAAAATCCGAGATACAGAAGTCAAGATATGAATTTTAAAAAGAATAAGAGTCTTAAATCCTTAGAAAGCAGTGAGAAAGCAGTTATTGCACAAAAGTACCTAAGTTGCCTCAAAATAAAGGCGCATCGGTGAGTGTGCGTTAGAAAAGACCAGCAATGCGTCGTGCTCTCACTCGCCAGTGAGACTGTGCATCGTTCTTCCTCCAGTCGGGTTGGTGCGAGTCTCCCGTAACAGAGTGATGCGTCGATCCTGGACGGGCACCTCAGGTACGGTCATGCTTTGCATTTATTTTCCACGCCCAGCGATGTTGCGTAGAAATCTGGTTGCAGTGTCAAGAAACCACACTGCGTGGGGACTTGCATTGTTAACAGCAGCTGCTGGGGATGTTTGTGCGTCATTTCTCCAGCCACGTTGCTTCAATCTCGCAGCCGTGATGCAGGCGGAGCATTGTTTAGCAGCTACGGGGCGGGTGGTGTGTCGAAAGTTTCCCCACACGGCAGTCTTTGCATTAATTTCTGTCCTTTTCCACCAGCTGCACCTTCCAAGGGCCCATAGACAGGTTAGGGCACTACTTGGCAGATAGCACTCTTGGCAGAAAGCCCAAGTGCTCACAGAGAGAAGTCTTTGTTGTCCCTGAGACTTCAACAACAGGAGGTATGCTCAGTTCAATCTCTCGCTCACCCCCTTGGTAGCTTGGCACGAGCAGGAAGGCTTAACTTCAGAAGCAATGTGTAAAGTACTTGTACCAACACACACAGTAACCCGGTGAAAATACTACAAAATGACACAACACCGGTTTAGAAAAATAGTTAGTATTTATCCAGTCAAAACAAGACCAAAACAATAAAAACCCAAAATACACAAGACAAGATATGGATTTTAAAAAGAATAAGAGTATAAAATCCATAGAAAACAGTGAGAACGCAGTTATTGCACAAAAGTACCTAAGTTGCGTCAAAATAAAGCAGCTTGGGCGAATGTGCGTTGGAAAAGACCAGAAATGCGTCGATGTCTCACTCGCAAGTGAGACTGTGCATTGTTCCTCCACCGGTCGGGTTGGTGCGAGTCTCCCGCTGTTGCGTAGGCTCTCATTATTCTAATGAGACTACTGGAATTTGAGCAGCAGAAGCGCCCGTGGTGTGGGAGACTAAGTCTAACCCACTGCGGGTGACATCTCTTGTTCCAATCCGAGTTTTGCTCCGGCTAACTAGCAGTGCCTCATCTCTATCCAAGTGATGACTGGGCAGCCGAGCGCATGACGTACTTAGCTTCCTAGGGAAGTCGTGGTCACTCAGATCTCATCCGGTTCTCTCATTTACAATTCAGTCTCATATATAAATGACAAACAGAGGCAGTATATGTTTCAATAATTAATTTAATATAACATCTGCATCTTACTTAGCAAAGCGTGAGCTGCAATGACCAGGACAACACAACATGACAGTACTAAAATTGTGACGAGAAGAGTGAAGCATGACAACAACACTATCATATTGTTTCTATTTTCAATTGCCTAACCCCTAATTAGGCCAGAATAGATCACAGTATGTTAAGCTCTAAATCTGCCCTTCAGGTAACCCTGGGAAGACATCAACCCCCATACCTGAGCAAAGGCCTGCGCTCTGCGTTAGCATTTGTAGTAAAGCATTCAGCAATCAGCATACAGTTGTGGTTCACTAGCTGGAATCTCCCTCTAACGTGTAAGGGACAAGGAAGTGTTTTTATAACAATACAGATGATATTCTGAGAAAGTATCCCTATATAAGGATTTGTATTTTCTACGAATGCTGGAGACTAAGGGGCATATTTATACTCCGTTTGCGTCGAATGTGCGTCAAAAATTTTGACGCACAATCAGCGCAAACGTTGCCCCATATTTAAACCCTGACGCCCGAGCCGGCGGATGATAAAAATCTACAGTGTGCGTCATTTTCTGGAAGCGGCAACCCGCCCTGCGTTAATGATATGCAGGGTAGGCGTTCCCGCCCAAAAAACGACGCACACGGCCGTGCGTCGTATTTATGCTTCCGGGCAAAAATGACTCTCGCCGGGAGGCGGAGCAAAAAAATGACGCAAAGCCCGATGTGCGTCAAAATTTAACGCCTGGGTCAGGGCAGGCGTTAAAATGGGGCAAACACACCTGCATTTAATCAGAACACACAGAACAAACAACAGAGCAGCAGAGCTGCAGAGCAGCAACAGGGAGACATGGAGGTGATTTTTATCCAGCGTGCACGTAGACGCAGAGCCCTGCAGCAACAACAGCAGCTACTACAACAACAGCAGGGACCCCAAAGGCAGCGCAGAAGGCAGGAGAGGATATTCCGCCCAAGAACAACCCTGCATAGCCTCAGGGAACACAACATCATACAGAGGTACCGGTTGAACTGGCAGGCCATTCAGCAGCTGCTGAGAAATATTGAACAGCAGTTGGCCCCAACTTTAGTGACACCCCACACCATCCCAACAGAAACAAAGCTGCTTGCCGTACTTCACCTGCTGGCAAGTGGCTCGTTTCAGACAACTGGTGCCCTGGTTGGCGGAATATCACAACCATCATTCTCTGCATTTCTGCCAAAAGTACTGGATGCCATCATTCGCCTGCCACCCCTCCCCATCTGCTTCCCTAACGCACTGCAGAAGCAGCAGGAAACAAAACAGGGGTTCTACGCCATCAGTGGCTTCCCACACGTCCTTGGTGCAATCGACTGCACACACGTACGCCTTGTGCCACCTGCTGCAACAGAACACCTCTACCGCAACAGGAAGCACACACATTCAATCAACGTGCAGGCCATAGTCGATCACCAAGGATTGATCAGCAACATAGTGGCTAAATATCCTGGGAGGGTACATGACTCCTTCATCTTCCGTCACTCTACCATCAACCAACACTTCCAGGATGGACGGTATGGCAATGGACTACTTGTTGGTAAGTACAGAAATCTACTTATATACACACTGCACAGCAACCCTCTAGGACACACAACACATACACCACAACAGCAACACCTAGACAGGAACACACTGAGGTCCTCACATCACTTGCCATGTTTCTTAAGTCACCATTGAACCTGTCACACATTGGAATTTACTGTACAGCTTAATGTGAAGACATTAACGAGTGTGGTTGCCTAAATGTCACCTTGCAAATTGTAAGTTTCACAATAATCTGTACATTAATACATTGCATAAGTCTTAAGGTATGGGATTTCCAGGGTACTTTCATATGAACGTGTTAACAACACTTTCAATTTTAACTCTGCATGGAACTATCATGTCACCCCCAGTGAAGACACACGGACACCTGTATCACGAGTCACAATGCTAGGGAGGACACACTCTATTGCAATTCCCAAAACATACTGCTGACAAACGGTTAGCTAACAAACACTTGCTCAGCCAAGGAAAAAACACAATGCAAAAGTTTTAGCCTACAAGTATAGGTTGTCACATTAGTACACAAAAGAGTCACAGACAACACAAGACAACTACTGCCATTAAAGGTCTTTACAAGAGTGCCTCCTACATCTACATGATCCCATTCTGTGTTTTTCTTTCAGCTGATCAGGGGTATGGCATCCAGCCTTGCCTAATGACACCATTTGGGAACCCGACTACTGCTGCAGAGCGAGCATACAACGACGCCCATAAGAGGACACGCAGCATTGTTGAGCGGACCTTTGGGATCCTCAAGTCAAGGTTCCGCTGCCTTGACATCACTGGCGGTAGCCTACTATATTCCCCAGAGATGGTCTGTAGGATCATACTCACTTGTGCCATATTGCACAACATTTGTGTAAAAAGGAACATTCCCCTCCTCGAACCAGACCCAGACATGCCTGAAGACGACAAAGAGGAGGATGCTGGCCTGCAACAGGAGGGGGAACAACCAAACACGGCTTCTGGAGTGCGTAGGTGCCAACAGATTGTAAATAATTCATTTTCATGATTTCTTATATCACCACTTAATGCACAATTGTAAATAAACACAGATAACAAACACCACATCATGGTTTGGCCTATTCATTTCTGCCCACCTTTAGTTTGAAATTGCTGAAGAAGAATGTCGTCTCATTGAGCAATAATGACATAACACTCATCACACAAAAAATATACACCACAAATGTCTGCATAGAGGCTATGATGTTTCATGATACATTACCATCCACAGAGGCCAACAGGAGTACAAATGTGGCAATGACACATGCCTGATCCAGACACCTGAGACATTCTCCAACTCAGCACAAAAATGTAGCTCATTTGAAAGTCTCATTACACGTGTTCAGTGACAGGGTGGGACCATCCATGTGTAGGTGACCATGTCACAAACAATGCCCAATTGGAACAAGATTAGCTGCCACTAACTCATGAGGAGACCTTGAAGTTACAGTGACAACATACATCCAGACAGTTGATAGTGGATCTACATTGGACCACACATATAAACATATGCCATCCAATCAACCAAATATTTGCAAGCAGCCGATCACAGTAGTGTCCCAGTTGGAACCTAGCAGGAAGAATGAAACATGCCACTAAACCAGGTAATGCATAAAGGGCCACATACATCAACAACCTATTTGTCATCAGCACATGAGGAACGCCGAAATTTAGCAAAAAATTTCAATGCAAAATGGTATGTCAGATTGCTCCAAATAATCAATAGGGCAAACGTCAAATGGGCAAATGGGATTATTGAATGGCAAACAGTGAATCATACCCTATGGCCTTCCATGAGCCTGCTGCTGCAGGTTTAGCATAACAGAATAAATGAAACCCGTGGATAAATGAGCAAATCTGGAAGGGCAAACCCTAGGGTGCTGGGGGCCTAAGTCCACCTCTACCGCCCCCCAAATATACAAGAAATATGCACATGTGAAGTACACACATGCATAAGGTGCATGTGTGGCCTACATGTCAAATGTAAAACACATATAAGATACACAAAATCATTATTAGGACATGGTTAGCCCCATAAAAACTGTAAGTGACAATTGCACTACCTGTTTGGACTATAGATAATTGGATTACCGTGATAAATGTGGACACATTGGCCCTCATTCTGACCCTGGCGGTCGGCGGAGAGACGGCGGTCGGACCGCGAACAGACCGGCGGTATTAAAAATGGCATTCTGACCGCGGCGGTCCCCGCCGCGACCGACCGCTACTTCTCCACTCCGACCGCCGCGGCGGTCATGACCGCGGGGCTGGAGTTTGCGCACTCCGGCCCGGCGGTCGTCCCAAGACCGCCAAGGGTATTATGACCCTGCCTACCGCCGCGGTTTCTTGCGAGCGGGAACCGCCGTGCGAACCATGGCGGTAAGCACTATCGGGGCCAGGGAATTCCTTCCCTGGCACTGATAGGGGTCTCCCCCACCCCCCACTACCCACCCGAGTCCTCCCCCCACACCCTCCACCCCCCTGCCACCCCCCAGAGGTGGTACGAACCCCCTCCCCACCCCCACCCCGACATGCACATACATGTACCCCGACATGCACACACCCCCAACATGCACATATACACCCCCCCTACACACACATACACAACGGGGACACATACCCGCACACATACATGCCGACATGCGCACCCGCCGAACAGCACACATTACCCATAGACACAGCAGCACCCCCCGCCCGCATACACGCACTCACACACCCCCTCTACACACTCACACGCACACCCCCATGCACGCCCACATCACACAACACCCCCCCACCCCCTCCCCTCACGGACGATCAACTTACCTTGTGCGTTGGTCCTCCGGGAGGCGACGGGAGCCATAGGGACGTGACCGCCAACAGAAGACCGCCAACAGAAGACCGCCACACAGATATGTGGGTCGTAATTCTGTGGGCGGTGTTCTGCTGGCGTGGCGGTGGAGGTTGACCAGTCTCCACTTTCCCGCCGACCGCCAGTGTGGCTGCTGGCGGTTTTCCGGCGGAACGCTCCCAGCGGTCAGAATGCGCACAGCGGCACACCGCCGCGGTCGGCGGTCTTCACCGCGGCGGTAACTCGGCGGTCTTGCGAAAACACCGCCAAGGTCAGAATGAGGGCCATTGTTGCTAAGGAATACATCCTGATATCCCATTCATCATTTGAAATTAGCCATCAGCAATTACCCAAAATATGTGTACAATTATGGGTAATAACCATTTTGAGCAATCATTACTATTACACTGTGAATGCCTTCTATACATCCAATAAGGGACATGTGTCATAGCTAACACCAAATGTGTATCACTTAGCACCGTTTGGTCATGACATAATTCCTTTCACAATTTGACAAAATTAAGACATATTTGTCAAAATGCGTCATATTTCCACACATACAGCTTGGGCGTCATAATTTTTTGACGTACAGGAGTGCACAGAATGCAGAGTCAAAAAATATCATTTTAAAAATAATATATTAATAAGCTGCATTACATGGCCACCATATTTTCTATGATGCGTCATATTTCCACGCATACAGCTTGGGCGTCATAATTTTTTGACGTACAGGAGTGCACAGAATGCAGAGTCAAAAAATATCATTTAAATAATAATATATTAATAAGCTGCATTACATGGCCACCATATTTTCTATGATGCGTCATATTTCCACGCATACAGCTTGGGCGTCATAATTTTTGGACCTACAGGAGTGCACAGAATGCAGAGTCAAAAAATATAATTTTAAAAATAATATATTAATAAGCTGCATCACATCGCCACCATATTTTCTATGATGCGTCATATTTCCACGCATACAGCTTGGGCGTCATAATTTTTTGACGTACAGGAGTGCACAGAATGCAGAGTCAAAATACATTTTCATATTTGGTTCTCATATTTGCCAGCGGATTACATTTCAACTCTAGAACTGTAAAATAAGCCTCACACAAATGTAAGGGAACAATGTAGATTTTTTTTTTGACTCTGCATTATGTGCACTGTTATGCGTCAAAAAATATGATGCACAATCTGTATGCGTGAAAATATGACGCATAACAGAAAAATAAAAACGGCGGCCATTTTATGCAGGATGTGATGTAATAGGATATCCTGTTTACAGATTCTGTACAGTGAGTGTACTTTCACTTTCACTTTGCAGTCTCAGATTATTCTAGACTGTGTGGCTGTGTGGAAAGTGTTGTCCTGTGTTTTAGTGCTTTTGTGTCTAGTGTACCTTCTCTATTGTGCTTTTGTGATCATTGTCTTGTTGTTGAATATTGTCTGAGTCTGTTTTGTATACTTTTGTCAAATCCAGTGTATCTTTTATTGTCTGTGGGAGTCTGTTCTGGGTAGTTTAAATTTGGGGTTAGTTGGGCTCTTTTTCTTAAGTTTTCTTTTTTCTTCACTACTCCACCTTTCCCCATTTCCCACTTTTCCTTTTTGTTCCAAATTTTTAACCTTTGTAATTGTAAAGATGTCAGGTAGGCCACGGCTTGCCAGGATGGGTGAGGAGGAATTGGGGGGATTTATATGGCTTGTTTGCCATTTTCTCCCACTCATGCTGGAGGCTGGGGGCCGTGTGATACAGAGATATCACACGGAGGAACGTAAAGTCTGGTGGGGGAAGGTGCGCCATCACTTGGTCCGGGTCTACGGTAGCCTGAGGAATGACCATCAACTCAAGCACCGCTGGGCTGATCTGATATCCAGGGAGCAGGATTTGCTGGACCACCTGGGAATCAGGATTGGTGGCCATGTTCGTGAGTACAAATCAATTACATGTGAATAATTGAAAGCTGTGTGGGGACATGTGATGATTGTTACCCAATCTGCTAGATAAGTAGCTGACTGTGTGTAATGCTAGGGAAATCTACTGGGTAATTGTTGCACAATGTGTAGGAAGACAAATGCTAGCAGTCAGATAGCTCATGTTTTCAACACATACCGGATGCCTGTAGCTGTATGTAATGTAGTGTTGCCTTTGTGTCAGACAAGCGACACGTTAATGCCTCTATTTGAACTCTACAGGTCATAATTGCCAGTGAAAAATGGATGTTGAAACATCATACCTACATATGTATACGCCATAGCTAGACAGAAATTTGTAAACCTATTATGATGCTATAAATGAGTGGTGCCTTCACGTCAATTGAAGTTAGCTATTTTGTCTACACATATGTCACATGTGTGTCTGGTTGGTGTGTGTTGAAAATGACCACATAGCCTGTTTGAGTTTGAGGGGTCATGCAGTCCTCAAGTAACCAGCTTTTGGATGTCTCTTTGGGATGCACATGATGAGATGAATGCACCCCTATATTGTTGGGGCATACTAATGGAGGTGTATCTTTGACACCACATGACTGTCCTGGCCACTGCATGTGTGTAGTAGGGTGTGTAACTGTAGCAGGAGGCTCATCCAATGTAAATGTTGATTAAGAATTCTTCCATGCAGTATGAGCATGTGTGAAAGTATTTCATTACGCATGTCATATTCTCACATTGTCATTGTAACTGCAATTGTTTGTCAGTGCACGGAGTCTGAGTATATTCTTCCTTCCATGCTTTACAGGTGGACCTGCACCGTACACCGTGGGAGAGGTGGCTCATTTTGAGGACCCCGACACCTACAGTAAGTGTGGCATGAGTGCTACTTTTATTGTTTGCTAGTGATGCATGATGGACTACTGTGTGTTCAACAGAATTCAAGGTTTGATGCGCTGCCCGTTCATTGGTATTGTTGCATTAGTGGGATTTCAAATATCACTTCAGATTCAGTAGACCAATGCTTATCCAGCTCTCAGATTTAGGGGCTGTAGGTCATTCCAGTCGGCCAGCTATGGGGAGTGGGATGAGTCATGTGGAATACACTGGTTAATGTAAGAGTTGCTCTGGTACTTGGCTTGGACTGAGTCTGCATTTCAGACTGAAATTCTCCCAGATAGCTTCTGCAAAAGGCTTGTCTTAAATATGCAGCTTCCCTAGTTGAGGATGGACTGAGTACACTGTAGGTTGGATCTTCCGGGGGCATGCACTTCCACAAGTTGAACTAGAAGTGTGTGGGACTAGAGTGCAATGGCCTAGGTGTTCATTCTACTCATGATCATGGGTGTTCTTGCTCCTCTGTGTGTGTGGTAAAATATGCCTCACTGGTAGTATGTGATGTTGGCCTAAGTCAGTGCATTTTGACATGTGTGGACCTTGGATAGGACAAGGTTTGGCTGACTCCAATTTGTTGCTAGCCCTTCATTGGTGTTGTGTGTGGAGGCAAATACTTGTTGACCTTTCTATACACTCCTGGGTGTGCATTGAATCTGGGATTGTTGGTTGTTCTTCCCTCCCCACCCTCAAAGACAGCCATGTGATTGGGAATAGGGTACCTAGGACTGTAGCAACCAGTATGTTACACATACTTGTGACCTTTTGCAACTTTGTTTAGAACCTAGTGTACACATTCGGTTATGGCACATGAGTTCAATATTTGCAAAATTTTTTTACAAATGGCATTGAGTGAGGGTTGTGATAGTTATCACATAGAGTGACATATGTAGTGAAGTCAGTATGCGGAAGAGGTTCAGCCATAATGTCAGCTGCATTACCCATTATTTGGATGAGAAGTTTAGGCTGATGTCACCCATCATGTAGAGACATGGATATGCTAGGTGTGAGATGCCCTTTTGTATGCAGGCTTCACATGTACTTCCTCTGAGACTTTCAATGAACTATGTTGTGACAATCGCTGTAACAAATACAGTACAAGTAATGTGCAATTGACCCATTGTGCAATTCCACCCAATGCATTTCCTATGGTAAATAGTTGCCATATCTCTTCACAGCTGCAAACATGAGTGCCGCAGAGAGACACCAGTTTGAACGGCGTGCAATGCGATACAGGCACATCCTGCAGGTGCAGTCGGGGTTCAGGAGGATGGCCCGAAAATACCAAGCCGATCAGGCCTCCTGGGCATGGTGGGCCTCACCACAGGGTGGCCCTACATTGCCCGCAACAGCCACCCCCACCACATCCACCAGGTCTCCCCAAGTGGCCCCAGCAACGGCGGGGACAGTTGACCCTGCCTCGTCAGCACGACCTGGACCCAGCAATTTCCAACACGCAGGACAGTCCAGTGGGCAAACAACTACTGCCACACCGTCCACCTCGGCCAGCACACAGACTGCAGCAGCCCCTCCTATTGACCCAGCGGCATTGCTGGCATTAAACCGTAAAATGGACAAATTTATTTCAAAGGTGGACAAGCTAAGCCAGGATGTGGCATATATTAAGAAAAGGGTTCGGTCCATCAGGTGGACCCTACGGAGGGCCAACCTCTAGGACTTTTTGCATGTTTTACATTTACCCCTCCCCTCTCTCCTCTTTCCTTTTTATACTGATAGTTGGGTTTTGGGGATTAGTGTTAGGTTAGTGTAGGTTGTTAGCTTAGTTAGTGTTAGGGAGGAGGGTGGGGGGTCCTTATTCTTTCTATTTTTCATTTTTGTGTATGTGGGTGGGTGGGGGTCAATGTTGGGATTCCTGTTTGTTTAAAAAAAAAAAATATATGATTGTTTAGGATAGTATAGTATGTGTGTAGGTTAGTATGTGTTGTCCTGCATGTGTCCTGTCTCATAATGGTGGGTGGGGGGTTGATGTTTAGATCGATTCGTTATATGTGTAGAGTAACTTTAGCTTAGGTTAGATAGGGACAGTTGTGGGTTAGGAGTAGTCAGGTTAGATTAGTGTAGGTATGACTTTTCCCTTAGTTGCCTCTGGTGTGAATACATAGGAATAAACATATAGTTAACCCTTTGCATTATGCGTTAACTGCTACTTGATCATGGCCTTGACATCAGTGTAGGTGAATATTTTTCTATGACATTTGTGTCCTTTGCTACACACCACAGAAAATGGAGGTTTAACATGGCAGCTACCCCTGTGCTAACTTGGTAAGAATCCACCATTTGGGAGACCCACCATTGGTAGTTTACATCGATCACCAAGGATTTGTGTTGATGAGTAGGTATTCTACATCACAAAGTGTGCTTCCAGACTTGGTATTGTGGGTAATTTATTAGGTCGGACTGCAGTGTGATGTTCAGGGAGATCTTTGTAGATGAGGTGTTGTTAACACTCTTGTCTTGTTGCCTTCATTGCTGACATAGATCAAGTGTGTAAAAATTCAGCATGACTTCCCTTCATGGAAGTATACTCAGAAAGGGTGATTGATGCAGTGTTTATTTGTGTTTGCTTAGATTATGCGGCATAATTTCATGTTTTAGTATTGCATGGTGCCTACATTTATCAGCCACCATTAGTTGACTTGAATTGCTATAGATGGAGCATTATTCTGTCCAACACAGCATGATTGTGTGTGGTTTGTCCCTTCATCAGTTATTCTCCTCAGGAAGGTAAGGCTATGATGCAATCCTGGCCACTGCACAGATGTATCAGACTACATGATGTCAGGACAGTTGTATTGACAAGCTACATGGTTGTCACACAGGCACTTTAGAGTTATCTACTGCACAGTTGATGTGTCAAATAACACAAAGACATATTAGGTGTGCAAGTGCTATTTATTGATAGGTGCTGTAGTGCAAAATGTCCATTGTCCATGTTTGCTGAGTCCGTTCTGGTGCATTCTTACATGGTGATCCTACAGAAGGGGTGCAGATGATGCTCATGACATGCTGGGGTGATGTCACAGACAGTGCAGAGGGACAGGATTTGCCGAATAGTAGGAGAGAGACATTCACTGGCAATGGTGACAAGTCATACAGTGGTTAGCAGAACAGTCATTGAGTGTAGTTGTAGTGAGACTGGCATTTGACAAAACGTAGGACCTTGGTCAAAGTAGGCCATGGTGCAGGGACTAGTGCTTCCGGGTACTCTTCCATGAGAATGTGGTCTGTTCCATGTCTTCTTCTTCTGATGTGTGTGTTGCCTTGTTTGTCCTTGTTGTTGGTTGTGAAGGGGCAACACACACCTCAGTGTTGGAAGACGTGGAGTCAGACATCCCGGGGGCTGCTCCCTGTGAAGTTCTTAAGGGCAGTACTGCTGCAAGGAGGGTCTGCTGGTTTTTGAGAATAGCAGCCACATCACGATGGTAGGCAGCCAGGTCAGCCCTGAGGGAGTCATGATTGCATTCGTGCATGCAGTGGAAAGTTTGGGGTGTGAGGTGTTGTGGCAACTCCCCTACTGCAGTGGTGAATTCCTTTATAGTTTCTTGTAGTCCATGCAGTATGGATGTTAGGGCTTGCATAGCAGCTGCCTGATCTGCAGATGACAACATGCACGAGCGCACCCCCACAAGGCTGGCTGCCATATTTTGCATCCCCACCCGCACCTCCTTGGCCAGCTCCCGCTGTACACCAACTACAGTTCTTTCAAAGCTGGTGCCAGTGTCGTCAGAGTCCTCAGCTGTGTAGGAGCTGGCAGGTCTTGCAATTGGGGTGGTGGGTGGTTCTTCTGTGATGGCTGCTTGTTCTGTGCTTCTCCTAGTGACTGAAGGTGGGGTCTGGAGGGTTTCAAGGTCCTTTTGGATGGTCTCCTGGAGAATGTTTATGGGCTCGTCATCCATGTCATCAGGGAAATCAGGGACAGGCATATCAGCAGGAGATCCATGTTCCTCTGCAATGAAACAGGGTACAATTAGTGTGTCTGTGTTGTGACAATTTTGCCATAACATGCAAGCCTTTTAATGACTTTAGTTTGTGCTCTGGTTTGTTATTGGTATCTGCTGTCCTTCATATGGGCATTGTTATAGGCCTATGGCCCACCTGTGTGTCACATGTATGATATAGAGTTATCAGACTTGTCTGCCTAATCGCCTCGAGGTGTTACTTTGTACCAATTAGGGAATAGCCATCTATTTGTCCTACTCGACCCTCCGTGTATATCTATTCTTATGGTGAGACCTTTCACTGGCTGTGGGTGTTGTGATTGCCCTGGCAGCACACTTGCCTCTCAGGACCTGCCCCAAAATCTTTTTATTCACATTGACCTAATTGTAATTGTTATTTGGCATATCCTATGCATGGCAATGTTACGATGTGATATGGATGTAGACATTGTTAATGTTTCCAGCTGTTGCTGGGTAATATTGTGTTTAATTGGATTGCCCTGTTTATCGTATCAATGTCCTATTTGGTCCTCAGACTGTGCAGGTGTGTTTCAGTGACCAGTTGCATGTGTCCCCTCCTCAATGTTGTTGTCTGAGCAGTATGACATTAGTGATGTTGCCTTGTTAGCCAGACACGTGAGGGACCCTGACGTATGCAGCATGTGTGTGTCCTTAGTGCTGTGTGGCTCCTATTGCTGTTTACTTTGGCTGATGTATGTGTCAACTATGGGCATTGACATTTGAGTGTACTGGTGCCTTTGTCTTATTTCTGGAAATAGTTGCAGATGTCATCCTCACCCCCTAATTTAGGTATGTATGTTCCATGGGGAGGTTACTGCCATTGGCTACTATAGCTACACAGAGATCAGAGGTGTTAGTGTCAACTGTTGTTGCAGTTACATTGCAGTTGTTGTTTTGGCCACTGGATTACTCATAGGGACCTAGTTGATGTAGGATATATTTTGACTGACGAGTGCCAGGATATAAGTTTGACGTAGTGGCCTTCCCACCTGTCGCAGCTTTCCCTTAGCTCCATTGTTGTCATGACAGCATGCCCCCATGGGACTGTTGTTGGTGCTGTGTTATGTCGTGCCCCAGCTTCTGTCTGTGCTGGGCATGCCCCCTTGGCGTGCCCCTTTACCCATGCCACTCCTTATATATGCTGACTTACATGCATTGTGTAGTAGGTATTCCCCACCCTGGTTGCAGTTAACTTTATTGCATTTTTATTCCCCATGCGACTTACCCTGCATGTGCGTTGTCTCGTGGTAGTCTGCACTGTCCTGTCCTTGAATCCCTGTGACGATCTCCTCAGGGATGACGGCTGCGACCATATCCTCCATGTGGTCCAGGGCCTCCTGGTGTGCTGGACTCTCACCTCCAGTCTGCAGTGCTGCCTTCCTGTTCCTGGCCATTTTTTCTTTTGTCCTATGTTTGCAGTCATGCCAGCGTTTCTTACACTCAGTGACTGTCCTGCGTACTTCAGCCACACTGTTGATCTTGTCAACAATTTGTTGCCATATGGCCTCTCTCCTGCTGATTGGCAACTTAGAGGTGATGAACAGTTGGTGCTGGTGTTCCGTCACCTCTTTAACCTGGATTTCCTGCTCCTCTGCACTGAAGCGACACTTTCTTTTTTTTCTATATATGTCCTGGTTCCTGTATGGATCATCCTGGCTGGTTCCTGGTCTGCTGTCATCTTCCTGGGGTCTGTAGTGGCATCTGGGATCCATTTTGGCTCTCCTCTGCTGAAAGGGCAGTGTTCGCGGGTAAATTTGATGCTATTGCGTCAAAAAAAACGGCGCTTTCCGGGTTGCGCAGTCGTAAATCGACCCACAGTCATTTACGTCGCGTTAAAGTTGTTTCCCTTTACGAATTGACGCCGCTGTGTGCGTAAAAAAATAATGACTACTACCTGTTGGTTGCGCCGCCGTGCGTCAAAGTATAAATCGAATGCATCGAAATGGCATTAGCCGGCGGTAAAGTATAAATATGGCCCTAAACTTCTACCACGTTCAATGGCACTTTACCGTGCTGTAGCCTTGGGAGAAGCACAGAGTGATCAAGAATGTCTTGATTGAGAACAGAGTGCTGGCGTAGGCAAAAATAGTTAGACAAACAGAAAATAAGACAAGACCTTAAAAATGGTTATTGTAACAATAATAAGATGAAGCTGAATAAAATATATCTAGGTTAAAGTGCACAGCAGCCTAGTGTGTTAAAATAACGTGCATGGAGCTATAACTAAAATGGCTACACAACACCATCCCCTTGTCGGTTGAAAGAGGTTCAAAGCCAAAGATTAAAAAAAAAAAATACTGCTAAAAAGCTCAACCTAAGATATATATAGGAGCAATGTCAATGATGACAAGTCAAAGGGACGCATGGGCATCTAACAGGACAATTTAAAATATCAGCATGTGATTTTATACCAAATTTCAAAAGGCAGAGTCAATTTTAAAAAGTTCCAATTGGTTCTGGGACCATAGAGGACAGGAGATCTTCCACTTCGACCAATGTTAAAGTCGGGAAGTCATCGCCAAGAAGGATCAAGGAGCAGTTGTGTTCCATAGCCTCAGCCAAGGGGGCATTCCGTGGTGTGCCCAGTGATGAGTCGTGAGCTACATTCTCCAATAAGCGTAACTCATACGTAGCTTCTCGTAGCAAACGCAACCTCAATGCGCATGTCTGTTAATGCACCCTCAGCGAGAACATCAACAGATCAGCGTCCACTGTAGGCAAGCGCTGCGATGAAAGACAGACTTCCAGTGCATGTTCAAAAGAGCACCAGAGGCACCGAAACATGGGCTGCATACAATGCAAGACCCGTCTAAATGACAAAGACCAGACACACTCCAATTGCTCCAGGAGTGTTGCTCCAAAATATAGCATCAGGCGTTCACGACACAGCTGCGCTGATGGGAGCACAGTAATTCCTCCTTGTTGCGGCGGGACAGCCATTGCGCATAAAAATTTGCAACAGCAAGATGCCAGCTAATAAAGCCAAAGTGATCGGAAATCCCCCGAAAATGCTAGAGAAAATTGAGTGAATTGCTGACGGTATCAAACCGAATACGGAGGAGAAGGTATAAATGAAACCGGTACCAACAGCTTTGAAAAAATGTGCGATTACAGTTGTGCTGGATGCATTAAATATCCTTCCCACGAGTTCACCACAGTCTTTTGGAAAGTTTGTATTAAGAAGGGACTGTATTTCTGCCGACGACCTTGTCACCTGAAGTGCGTAGGTATCACACGCAGATGTAAGGGCCACATGCTTTTGGAACAATAAAGCCTTGAGTGTGCTCAACTTGTCAAAATTCACATTTAAAGTAGCAATGTGAAGCCAAACATCAGCTGCCTCTTTAATTTTAGTGGGGGGAAAGAGTACATTCCTGCAGCATGTAACAACCTTGGAGACCAAAATATGTAAACTATCCCGGCTCGCATACCACAACAGTCTTCATTATTGAGAAGGACGTAGCTGCCGTTTGAAAGCACCTGGAACGTAGGTCTAATCAAGGGGACTGGAACTCCCTTCAGAGAACAAGCTAAGTTTGCAGCAGAGGCGTTACATGCCCCGTGCAAGGACAGCTGCTTACAATCCATTGAGTGACGGACTAAAGTCTTGCATTCACTACCACTAAGAACGACTTCTTTCATACCACTGAGGCATTTGTACGAGAAGGAAAGCTCCCACATCCCATGGATGTAACTATCTCCCAGCCTTTCATATCTGCCTACCGGAATGTGTTTTAAACAGGAGGTGATTTGAAGTGAAGAAATAGGCAGATTAATGACCCCTTGTATTAGCCACTCAGCAGATGGTATTTCAGCCACAGTAAAAGGCAACTTTTCTAATTTCTCAATATTAAGCATAACATAAGTTGCTTCCTTCTTAGCCATTAGCTGTTGTTGTCGCGTTAGATTAAGGGAAGAAAATATCTCCCTCGCACTGACATGCTGCCAGGGAACAGGACCTGCCTTCAATGTTTGAAGTGTCCAACCCAATTGCATAATGGACCTTTGCTGACTCTGTCCATGGTGTAAAGAAGACATATCTGTTTGTATAATGTCTATAGCAGAGGAGACAATGTTATTTTACGTGTATATCCAGTCAGACAAGGTATTAATCCCATTATCCACAACAGCTAATGCCTTTTTCAAATTTACCTGATCTACTTGCCTCAACCGGGCAGTGGCTTCTTGTTGGGAAAGCTTCCAAATTTCATTATATAATTCATATAAGAAGCGCTTCCTACGATGTATTCTGGGTCCTAACAGGAAGTCCTGTAAGTCAGTGTTATTGGACAGGAGACTGAGGTGTTCTCTAACCGCACCTAGTGAGAAAGTTCTTATCCAATGTTGACATAGTTTCCCTACACTATATGTTGTGACCATACATACCTGCATGTTCGGATGATATATAGCGAGGGACCAGCCTACTAGTTCTAAAACCCCCTGAGGAGTTGATAAAATGTTGATGACACCCATTGGTATCTATTGGCCACAATACCCACTCGCCGGGACGTGACAGTGAAACATTAAATGTACCATTCTGGACCCATTCATCAAGCTGATCTTCAGTCGCATTTGTATATTTTTGCAGTTTATAAAACTTTGCAGGGGCAGGTATACTGGGCATGTTTAATTCCTTAATTTTAGCTAATCCTAAACAACTTGTTTGTTGTATTGTTTCATTTAAGAATATCATTTGAACAGGTACTAGGAATCCTCTAAACAAAGCTTCCATTCCCTTAATTTGCCAATGTCTTGTTCCCCATACACTTTTCAGATCGATCGGCTTCAGCCAATATTCATAGCCTTCTATAGACAACTGGGAAACAATTGATTCCGAATATATAAATTTCGTATTCGTCATTAGTATATGTATATCTTTAGTAGGTGGTATCTTAAAGTAATAAGACTCAGCATTTTTAACATTGTGCCCAGAAAAATTTGTAAATTTTCAGAATATGTTTTAAAACTCCCTTCTGGTGGAGTTGGACAATGTTCCCATTGGGTATAATTAAAAACAGTTTTGGGGCTGCTCGCTCTATGTATGAAATGGTTACTATAATAATTATAGCAAAACATATCACCATAATTCTGTTTAGATTGATAAACATCTTCATTTTCAAAGACAGTATAATACTGCAATTCAGTCATCATAGTTTCAAATGTTTTTACATCCCAATCATCAGAACCAATGCCTGATATTATAATATCATTCATTGATAGTTTGAACACATATGGTATTTGAATTACTTCCGTGGGACCATATATATCAAATATTACCTTGTCCCAAACAATCCCATCAGGAATTGGCACTGCGGAAATGTTCACAAACGGTAAGTCCCTCCGGACCTTATGTGATGAAAAATGTGGTTTAAGGACCTCCCCCACCAATTCAACTGTTGATCTCTCTGGAAGAAAATTACCATTTACTAACAAGAAGAAAGTGATAACAAAACGAATCTGAAGTAGGAAAGCTTGGACAGACACGGAGAGCCATAGATAGTTCCATGGAAATATGGTTCTTTAAGCCAATTCGTTAGCTTATGTGCTCTTGACAAGTCGAGTGTCGAAGAGGCAAATGAGTCTGAGAAGTCATCATTGAAGTCGGCAAAATATCCAGAAGCAGTTTGTGCAAAATGGTGGAGCCATAGTCAGTGGTGGAGTTGGTGTTTCCCTTGGTGGCACACTGTAGATAGCACCATCCGTCTGTGTTGGAGTTGAGTCAACCCGGCCAAGTGTTTCTAAATTGTTTGATGTTAGTGGAACCAATGCAAGATCATTTTCCACCATCCCCAAGCTAGGAGAGGTGTCGGTGTTGGTATAAATGACTTGTAGAGGAACTTCTTCGCCAGTAGTGAGAGGGATTCGGGAGCTACTGGATGTTCCTCTTGGTCGGCGGTGCAGGATCGGCCACATTGTGTAATTTGACATTGTCGATAGAGACAAAATGATTTTCTTTGGCACCTGCCAACAGTGGTAGAATGACAGTTGTGGTACCATGTATCTGTACTGGGACTGGTGCTCAAGAGGAAGGGCCAAATTCCTTTTCCACAGCAACTTTTTCACGTACAAGATCCCCAGCTTTGGGAATCCAGCCGGTAGATGTTACAGGCACATTCTTGATTCCTCTGGAGGCAGCACTGATAGAAGAATTATCGTCACAGAACTGTTGCAATTCCTGTAAAACAGTGACACTTTCATTCATGTCAAAAGGTGTTTCTGCTGCCTCCACACCAGGACCATCGAGATCACGAACATACATTCAAATTCCAAACAGGCACTCATATGAAGTACGACCCCCCAGGAACCTTCTAGGCAGATTATTAAGTGCTCTCTGGACTCCATATAGGTGGTTAAGCCAACTATGACCCGTACCTAAGACTCTGGCTGTTAAGGATTGCTTTAAATCATGGTTTAATCGCTCCACAACACTATTTCCCTTGGGATGAAATGGAGACGAGTACTGGAGTTGGACCACCAACGAAGCCATGGCATCCCTGAATGCCCTTGAGGCGAAAGCAGGGCCCTGGTCTGAATGGAAAGCTGCAACCGCATATGTACTGATAAAGACTCGCAAATCTTTAATAACTGTCCGAGCATCAGCCGAGCATTGTGGCCACACCCATAAAAATCTGGAGCATGAATCAACAATGACTAAGATATACTTGAATGCGCTATCCGGTGTTAGGGGACCGTAATGATCTAAGTACACACATTGTAATGGTTTGTTTGAAATCAAGAGGGGTGTCTGCGGTGGGCGTTTCGCAGTCGAAACCTTAATTTGTTGACAGATGTCACAACAAAGGACATACAGCTTGGTCTATTTATAGAAACCTGGCCACCATTAACGGGCCTGCAAGATCGAAATCGTAGCCACCAGACCAGCATGGGCAGATGCCGCCCCCTCATGCACTGCTTTAATCAGTTGTGATCTTATATCTTTATTGGGAATGTCTCTTACCCCTACCCCTGGTATATTAACCTCAGCATTCAGCATACCTCCCATTTGGTAGTGATACTTGTTAGGAAATCCTTTAGGATAGGGCGTACCATCAGCAGTAGCTGTCACGGCAGCCCATATGTTGGTGTCGGTTTTGAACTCATATGAGTTACTGCAGCTACAGCAGCCACAGCCACAGCTGTCTATGCTGCTTTGTCAGCCAATGTATTTCCAGCAACGTGTATCCCAATGCGCTGGTGTCCAAGTGTATGTACAACATGGACATTTGGTAGCGTCTCCTTCAGATATGCTACTTTCCCCCACAGAAGTTTGTGTTTGATGGTGTTGCCTTTGGAATCTCTGAACCCAGTCTGCAGGTATTCATTAAAGGACTGGAGACAATAATATGAATCACAAACAATCAGCGTTGGCTGTGCAGGATCTGTGTGTTCTAGTGCCACCAGCAGAGCCTTTAGCTCTGCCAACTGTGCTGTGCAATCTCCTAGGGTTTGCATAAAGCTATAGAGGACAAAATGTATTGCCCTTCATATAGCCACTTACGACTGCGCAAACAGCAGAATGTTGGTGTTTTGTGCCAATCGTGGGTTGTGCTGAGCCATGGGTATGCATGACTCTATGATATTGTTCAAGATGCAATGTATTTGCTGGAACTGGGTATTCTATTTCGTACTGTAAAAAGTCTTGAGTTTGTAATTTTGGGTAAAAAATGTAGTCTACATCAGTGACTGTCAAAGACGTAGCCCATTGTATCCAACGTGGATACAATGCTTTAGAGTTTGAAACACTAGCTTTTGTAACAGCCTCCAGGGCTAGGATCAGAGAAACAACAATACTGTGTTTTCCTTGGGCAAGAGGTCTTTCTTTAATGACAGACATCTGTACAGCAGTGAGAATTTTCGCAGTGGGAGCAAAGCGCTGTTCTGCCACTGAATATAAGTGTGATTTGTATGCAATCAGGACTGTCTCAGATTCATTAAATGTCACATAGGTGAAACCGATGGCACCAGCTATTACTCTGATGACCAAATGTGTTTTGTTGTCCCTTGTGTGTAAGTGTTGTGCTGCAAGCATGTCTGTTTGCAGACCTCGAAGAATACGTGTATGTTCAATTGTCCAGAATTTACTTGAAATATCGGGACGTATCAGATCATATAAAGTTTTTATGCATGTAGCATAATCTGGAATGTAAGTTCTGCCAAAATTTAGGAAACCCACGAAAGATTGCAATTTTTAATCGTATTTGGAAAAATTTAATTTGTAGCCAAATTCAGCAAATCCTACAACAATGCAGGCTACCCGTCTTAAATGTTGCAACAATTCATCATCCATAAGATAGATATCATCTACATAGGAGAATGCTTCAGGATCAATCTCGTGCAAAATTGCTGTCACACGAGCTGCGAACAGTCTTGGACTGTTCTGATACCCCTGAGGTAAACAACAGAATTTTTACTGGGAGCCTCGTGCACTGAAACTTGTTAAGTCTCTACTCTCAGGTGCTATATCCTGGCAGAAAAAAACGTTGGAAACATCCAGTGTTGTTTTGTATTTTTTACGCACTATGTTGCTCATTAATGCTGTGCTATGTGAATTTTGTATAGCATATGTGCGTGTATGACTGTTTAGGTGTCTGTAGTCTAAGACTATTCTATATGAATGGTCTGGTTTAGCTACTGGGAATAATGGATTATTGATTGGGGATACAGGGTTCAATTACTCCCTGGTACTCTAACTGTGTATTTCTCTCACAGGTGCTTTTGCTTTGTGCTTTATAGGATACTGAGATTGTGGTTGAGGTTCATTTTTAATTGGAATTACATGGTAAGGGGATTCTTTATCCCATCCTATGTGATTTCGGTACAACGCAGGAGCCTGTGCCAAAGCCCAATCAATGGAATATGATTCAGCGATTCCTCTGGAACAAGGGGCGAGAAGGAAGGCTTAATCACGTCTTCCCCATATGGGGAGGTACAGACAATTTCAGGTGGCCAATCTTGTTCGGTTAATAAAACATCGTATATGATTACTACGAAACCCCAAAAGATTGTGTCTATTATTCGCTCAATGTCTCCTTCTAACTGTAGCGTTACTTTATACACCCTATCAGGTGTGGAAACACGCATGTCCGCAGTTTCCACTTGAATAAAGTCATCAGTTGCTTTCACCTCCAGATGCTCTATGAGATTCCGGCAAATTATTGTGACCTCTGCCGCGCTGTCCAGCAGAGCGTGAGCCCACTTCTTGTTCTTCAAGAGGACCCTCTTCCTGAGAGGCATGTCAAACTGTGACTGCTGCCACTTTTTTCTTTTTTAATTGCGGTTTTTGTTGGGTGGATTTCTCTTCCTTTTTAGCAAAAACCTCCGAAGAGCGTTGTGATTCCTGTCTCAGTTTCATATACTCGTCCTTCGCTCTGATCACCCACCTCTCTCATTTAATTTTTCCGATGAGTCCTGAAAGAAACAAGATTGGTGTGTATTAGTATATTGAAATCTATCAGGCGTTTTTATATTATCTCTGTTTCTGAGATTATATCTGTTCTGTGGGGTCTCCAAACGCGGAGATTCTCCCCTCTCTTTTTTAGGAGTTTTTTTTTTTTTATCCCAGCATTTCTTATTGCCCTCAGGAGCTTGCTTGGGAAAATCTTTGTTAAATTTGCCCTGAAACTGTGGTTTAGATGGTCTGGCCCCTAAACTGTCTCGACCTATGCCATAATACGTTTGTGCAATTATTTTAGGCAGCTCACATTCCTGATCCTGTTGTGGAACGTCACGGAGCCGCATGCGCACTGCAAATGCGACCACTTCCCCTTTAAGGTTACTTAAAATGATTGAGGATACTGTGGCAAAATTGCCCATCAATTGCATCCCCAAATCTAGGGCCGGGGCAGCCCCATATTCATCTTGAATTTGTTTTAAGACCTCCGGTAAACTGGCAAGTGTCGGTGTACCGTGTGCGGTTGTACAGAGCGCTGCAAATACTGTGCCCCAGGTATTACAGTTATCTACTGTAGGGACCATCCCAAAAGACAAGCACATCATTAATATTCTATGTTTATCCAGAGGTCCCCTATGGGGAAATAACACTTCCAGCGCATTAATCTTTTGTGCCAACCAAAACGGAGCTTCCTCCCATTTGGTGGGTACTTTACCCATTATTGAATGTACAGTCGCAGTATTTATACCTGGCGTTGCTGCATGGGGATGTGCTGGAGCAACACAAGCTTGGTTTGAATTTAATGTTTGCATTATGAATTGTACTAATCGTCCATATATATCCGTTATTTCAGTATATAAACGATGAAACTCAGCCACCGCTAAATTTGCAACTTCAGGATGTGGTGTATAGGTGGCCAATAAAGGCCAGGTAGGACCATCATTACTTAGTGGACCTAACCTTACTAGTAATATCATATGAGGTAGGTTGCCATCAAGCCAATTGTTATGTTCTTGATAAGATAAAGGTATTTCTAAGTAAGCGTACGCTCTGTATTGCCCAGGCGCTTTGCAAGTGTATAATGAGGAAATTAATTTGTGTCCCCATCAACTGCTGGAAAGGTGACCCAGGAATAAAAAACTTCTGTTTCTATAAGCTGCATGAGCATCCACCACAAATGTGACTGACCCCCCTGGGGCATTAAGCCATTTGCTAATAAATGTGTAATTAGGGGTTGTCTCATGTTAACTGCTATCTGTACCTTCTGTGGATTCGCCATTACTGTATAGACAAACTTTAAGTTCAGATAAGGCACACCAAATAGGGTTTCCCTTTTAAAGTTAAAGCTTGAACAACCCCAGTCACTAATAGGATAGCCTACATAGCTGGGGTGGAAATCCTCAGTACCACGGACGTCTCTGTAAACGATACTGAGGTGTCATTATATATAATGATACCAAGATACTCCGGAGGACATGAAAATTAGAGCCTGACCAAACATTGGCAGTGCCATGTCACGTAGGCTCTCATTATTCTAATGAGACTACTGGATTTTTTTGAGCGGCAGAAGCGCCCGTGGTGTGGAGGACTAAGGCGGTCATTCTGACCCTGGCGGTCATGGACCGCCAGGGCCGTGGACCACGGGAGCACCTCCAACAGGCTGGCGGTGCTCCCAAGGGCATTCTGACCGCGGCGGTATGGCCGCGGTCAGAGACGGAAAACCGGCGGTCTCCCGCCGGTTTTCCGCTGCCCTGTGGAATCCTCCATGGCGGCACAGATTCCGACCCCCTCACCGCCATCCTGTTCCTGGCGGTTTTGACTGCCAGGAACAGGATGGCGGTGAGGGGTGTCGTGGGGCCCCTGGGGGCCCCTGCAGTGCCCATGCCAATGGCATGGGCACTGCAGGGGCCCCCGTAAGAGGGCCCCTAAAAGATTTTCAGTGTCTGCCATGCAGACACTGAAAATCGCGACGGGTGCTACTGCACCCGTCGCACCCTCCCCACTCCGCCGGCTCCATTCGGAGCCGGCTTCCTCGTGGGAAGGGGTTTCCCGCTGGGCTGGCGGGTAGCCTTCTGGCGGTCGCCCGCCAGCCCAGCGGGAAACACAGAATAACCGCGGCAGTCTTCTGACCGCGCAGCGGTATTCTGGCGGCTCCCGCCGGCACCGCGGTTACCGCGGCCGGCGGGAGTCAGAATGACCCCCTAAGTCTAACCCGCTGCGGGTGACATCTGTCGTTCCAATCTGGGTTTTGCTCTGGCTAACTAGCGGTGCCTCATCTCTACCCAAGGATAGTGATGACTGGGCAGCCAAGCACATGACATACCTAGCTTCTCAGGGAAGTCGTGGTCACTCAGATCTCATCCGGTTCTCTCATTTACAATTCAGTCTCATATATAACTGACACCTTAGATAGCAAAGCGTGAGCTGCAATAACCAGGATGACACAACATGACAGTATTAAAATTGTGACGGGAAGAGTGAAGCATAAAAACAACACTATCATATTGCCACCATTTTCAATGGACTAACCCCTACCTAGGCTAGGATAGAGCACAGCATGTTAAGCTCTAAATCTACCCTTCAGGTCCCCCCATACCTGAGCAAAGGCCTGCGGTCTGTGTTAGCATCTGTAGTGAAGCATTCAGCAATCAGCATACAGTCATGGTTCACTGGCTGGAATTCTGAGAAAGTGTCCCTACGTAAGGATGTGTATTTTCTACGAATGTTGGAGACTAAACTTCTACCACGTTCACCAGCAATGTACCGTGCTGTAGCCTTGGAAGAAGCACAGAGTGATCAAGAATGTCTTGTTTGAGAACAAAGGGCTGGCCTAGGCAAAAACAGCTAGATAAACAGAAAATAAAACAAGACAGTAAAAATTGTTATTGCAACAATAATACAGTAAGATGCAGCTAAATAAAATATATTTAGGTTATAGTGCACAGCGTCCTAGTGTGTTAAATTAACGTGCATGGAGCTATAACTAAAATTGCTACACAACACCACAACAGATCGATGTGTCGATCCCCGAAGGGCACCTTGGGTACGGGCAGCGATGTTGCGTAGAAATCTGGTCACACAGTGTCAAGAAACCACGCTGTGTGGAGACATGCGTTGTTAACAGCAGCTGCTGGAAATGTTGTGCATAATTTCTCCAGCCACGTTGCTTCAGTCTGTCATTGTTTAGCAGCTGTGGGGCAGGTGGTGTGTCAAATGTTTCACCGCACGGCAGTCTTTGTGTGGATTTCTGTCCTTTTCCACCAGCTGCACCTTCCAAAAGGCCCATAGACAGGTTAGGGTACTACTTGGCAGGTAGGACTTTTAGCAGAAAGCCCAAGTGCTGCCAGAGAGAAGTCTTTGTTATCCCTGAGACTTCAACAACAGGAGGTAAGCTCAGTTCAATCCCTTTGGAGATTCTTCACCAGTGGGAAGTCACACAAAAGTCAGTCTTTGTCATCTCTCAGGTAGAAGCAGCTACTGAAGGCCAACCCGGCAAAGCACAGTCTCAGGCAAAGGGGCAGTACTCCTCCTCCACCTTCTCCAGCTCTTCTCCAGGCAGAGGTTCCTCTTGGTTCCAGAAGTAATCTGATTTTCAGGGTTTTTGTGTCCTTGTCTTATACCCATTTCTGCCCCTATAAGTGTAGGTAAGTGCAGGTAAGTATTTTTTTTTAAAGTGCCATTGAGGGCCCTGAAATGGGGCCCCCCTACATGGCACTGGGTGCAATGGCCATGCCGAGGGGACCCTGGCCATTGGGGTGGTGGGCATGACTCCTGTCTTTTCAAAGACAGGAGTCATGTGGTATGGATGCTTTCGCGTCAGCAAATGACTTTAGGCAGGTTAAAGTCATTTTTTACTCTAAATGCCTAACGTCATTTTTTGGTGCAAAACCCCCTTCTTCCATTCCGCAGCCCCATCCGACTAACGCCATTTTTTTTCATGCTAGCCTACCCTTTGCACCAGCTTGCACCATTCCATAGATATGGTGCCTGGCTGGTGCACAGAAAAGGTGCAAGCTGGTGCTAAATATTTTGGTGCAAAACTGTGTTAGTGCAGATTGGCACCAAAAAGTATAAATCAGGGCCAAATAATTAAGACAACGTTGGTTGTTCTTGACCGCTCAATCTTTGTCCCTGCACTTTTTGACCTTTGGGCCTGTGATCCCCTTTATGTTACCAAAAACCTATTATCTTAACAATACTACACAAGACATGTAAACGAGGGGCAGGAGAAAGCTTACCAGAGGGAGCAGAAGAAATCTACAGACAGGAGAAAGACAGCTGCAAATACAGGAAATATGGGAAACACATGGAAATGCATGGATGATAAGCATTAGGTAAGGGAGTTGAAAAAAAGGAAATACAGAAAGCCATAATAAATTAATAGTAGACATATTTAAAAGTAAGAAATAATAAAAAAAACATGACTTACTGGGGCCAGCAGAAAAATCTGCCACTGCGCTGGTGGTGGGAGTGGCGGTGGCTGCTT
Source organism: Pleurodeles waltl (assembly GCF_031143425.1). Lineage (NCBI taxonomy): Eukaryota > Metazoa > Chordata > Amphibia > Caudata > Salamandridae > Pleurodeles > Pleurodeles waltl. The sequence goes on along the minus strand of NC_090440.1, from coordinate 1,083,449,493 downwards.
TGGTGCTGGTGGTGGTAGTGGCAGCGGCAGTCAGTGTACTCTAGCCTGGCCCCTGGGATGCCCTCCTCACCTTGGATCCTCATGAAAGGAATAAAGATAAAAAGAACAATGAAAAAACAATGGTACTCTCTAAAAAAAATGTTTGCAGGCACAGCATTGTACTTTTTAAAGATAGACTATTCCTAGTTTCCTAACCTAAAGTTAAGTTATATTTTGAATGATTCATTCATTCCACTGAATGATCTTTGCTTCTCTGGCTTAGTGATTGATTGGCCAACTCGGTCTCTCTTTGTGAACTGCGCATCAGGAAGCTTGAGACTGTATGACCTACATAAAGCCACAGTGAACGCAAACACCCCTGATATAGTACTGCCATAATTGTGACATCCCTTAATTCAGTTCAAACGAGCACCTGGCTCATAGTGTAACAGTATCCTGGCAATACCCTTCACTTAACATCCACTGTGCTCTTACGGTCTTTCACCCTCTGTCTCAAGCTTTAACCATGCACCATTACTCTGGATACCAGGGCCCTCAGTTTTCAAAGGTTTTTGCTGCCCTTGAACCACTCAAGGTGGAGCAAGGGCAGTAGAAAACCTTAAGTGAGATTTACTAAGCCATGGGAAACCACATTGTGTGGCCGTGTGTGGCTGGATAAATCTGGAATAACGTACCAAGGCAGCGCAAGTTGCTGCCTCGTGTTACTCTGCACCAGAACGGTGTTACATCAGTGGAAGGTGTGTGTTCCCATGCATCCACTCATATATTTTGCTACATTTCCAGATTTTTTTTTTTATCACTTGTAAACCTGGGTGTCCTTACCTACACATAAACAATCCAGGGTGTAACATAGGCACCTTTGGACCGTGGCACAAGGGTGCCTGTATTGGTACTAGATACCACTCAGTGCACCAGTGTGGGGAGAGACCTGGAATGTGACAAACAAATTTCACATTTCTGTCTTCTTCCTTTGTTTTTCTGTACTGCAGGACATTTTCATAAATCTGGGCTCCGCAAAGTGCACAGATCAACCTTGGTGTAATATATGCCCACTCCTTTAACAACAGACAGTGGATGCAAGCACTCTCTAATACAAAAACATTGGCCCAGATTTAACAAAAACAATGCACAACTGTGAGCTAACACTGTTCCCTAGCGCCATCTGGTTGCCATTTAAAACAATGCTGCATGATGGTGCTAAGGAAAGTTTAGTGTAAAAAAATGACGATAAACACTGCGACAAGCCGTAAGAAAAAATTCTGAAAAATGCTGCAAAAGTGGCATTAGACCATATTGCGCCACATTTAACAGCATTAGTATAAAAAAAATGCACAAGTAAGAAAAAACATTTGGGAAGACAAGTTGGAGAATGCAGGCCAGGAGAGACCCCAGGGAGATCCCAATCAGCCGAATACCACCCGTGAGGGTCCAGAAAAGTCCCAGGAGAAGAAGAGGAAGCAGAGATGTTGCTTTAGTGAGGAGGAGCATGACATTTTGGTCAGAGAGGTTATGGAGCACCAGCACCAGCTCTTCATCACTTCCACATTGCCAATAGGTAGGAGAGAGGCCATATAGCAGACAATAGTAGATAAGTGTGGCAGAGGTGAAGAGGACTGTCACCGATTGCAAGAAGTGCTGGCATGATTGCAAGTGCCGAACTAAGGCCAGGAACCGAGAGGCAGCACTGCTGACTGAAGATGGAAGTCCTGCACTCCAGGAGGACTTGGCTGAGCTGGAGGAGATGGTGGCAGCAGTCATGCTGGAGGAGCTGGCCACTGACTGCAGGGCAGGACAGCATAGAATACCAAGAACGACCACAAATGCAGGGTAAGTTGTTGGGGGGGGCTATCAGGAATCTCACAAATGGTAGAAGGGGGAGCCACATAGGACACACTCAAGGGCTGATTTATGAAAAGTGGTGTTGCACATAGTGCAGTGCCACTTTTCTTGTGCACGTTAGCACCCCCCTAACACCACCATGGTGGCGCTGTATTTAAAATATGGCACACTGTGGCTGTAGTTGGGGTGACTAGCATCATATTTATTTACACTAGTCCGGTGCTTTACAGGATTAGCGTAAAGGATGATGATAATCCTGCAGAGCACCCAGAGGCCCAATGAAATCATTGGGAGCCTCTTTTCAATGTCTGCACTTAGCAGGCATTAAAAACTGCTGATAAAACCGGCACAAAGGAATCACACACATTCCTTTGTGCCATTTTCAGAGCCCCCCTAGTGCTGGAATGTCCCCCCTTGCATACATTATACCTGGTGCAGGCATAATGTGGTGCAAGGGGTTAGAAAGTGGTGCAATGCAACCATTGCACCACTTTGTAAAAAGGTGCAGCGTTTTTCCCCTTCCAACACCACATTAGTGTAAAAAAATTACATTAATATGGCATTGTAATGGTGCAAGGGCTCCATAAAGCTGGCCCACAATGCATGCTAAAGGGCTGCATCGGGCCTGAATCAAAATGCCTCATCGCCACCCAAGCCACACTTGTAGTGACACTCTGGTGGCGCAAAGCACCCTGTCATATACACAACGTGGTCTTAAGCCAGTTACTTTGACTTTAGACCACCTTGTAAATATGAGCACATTGCCTGGAAGGGGAATGAAATTAACAACACCCATTGCATATTGTTGTTGCCCGAGATCAGACACAGCATGTTCATCAGAGACCGTGACTGAAGTCAACACCACCCCAGGGTTGGTGTCAGGATTGCGCAACAAGGTAAAATGCTTTCCTTCCTCCTTGTGTCATTACCCTTCTCATGTGTGCTGCATCCTGCAGCACACACAAAAATGCCACCTTGCCATATTAGATTGTTTATGTGCAGGAAGGTGTCCCTTCTTGCACATAAATGATCTATCCCCTCAAGGCAGGCACCCCTTCATGTTGGTGCAGGGAGAACAAATCTGCGCTGGTTCTGGGGGAAATACATGTGTGTTCCGTATTCCAGTAAACATGGTGCATCCCTGCATTTCGAAAGTAGCGGAGCACTGTGCAACTAAAATTGCTGCTGCACTGAGCTGTGCCACTTGAGAAAAAATCAGGGCCAAAGTGTGGAAACCGAACAGTGTTGACCAACAACAACTCTCACACACCTCCATGTGCCATTTGGGAATGGGCATAAGAGTGAGGTCATATGACACATGTGGCATGTCTGTGACCATCATTTGTGCTGGTGTACAAGTAACATCAATCTCACTATGCAACAAGGTTGTCTGTGTTGTATGAATGGTTGGTGTTATGCATAATGGAACATCTAAAAGTGTTGGAACTGGCACAAGTGGTATCAAAGTTGCACTACCGGCACAAAGTCACTAGCCCGTAATGCAATTTTATAATCATACAAATAGATGCCCATGTGGACAAGCTGCACATTTCCCGTGTGCCACATCAACAAAGTTTCAAAATACATGCATTGATCCACACTCTTCATCCCTACACCAACATATGCCTGTGGCAGAAATTCTGTATGCAAGGAAATGTCCCAAATGTAGGGAGGGACAAACTAATGGGACAGACAATCCATAATGGTTGCACTGTCACATCCAAATAACACATGTGTGGGGCCTGCTAAAGCCAGATGGCAAAGTAACACAAACATTGTAAGCAATGGACCTACCTGTGCTTTGCTGCATTAGTGCCATCATTCATGGTGCCAGTGCATGATAGCACCAAAAGAGTGACATCACACTTTACACTACTGTGGAAAAGTCCACCATGGTGAATAGGAAAGTAAATGACTTGCCACCATGTTGTCAGTGGCAGGGGCAAGGAGCCTGCAAGGACGTTGGTGGTGTGAAATCAATGCACAAAATACCTTGCAAAGTTGCCCGTGTGAAATGCACAAGGCAACACATACTTTAAACCTGGTGTCTGTAACATGTCACTGAGCCTCCAGTAGCAAGTAAATGATTATCCATGTCAACAGCTGCCACAGTCAAAGATTGACATTCTGCTATCTCTTTGCAGAGGATGATGCTTTACCTCCTGCTGTCCTGGATTTTACAGATGACGTGGATGACAAGCTGCCTACCATCAATGAAGAGACTCTCCATGATCTCCTAGGTTCTCTCCAGACACCACCTCCAGTCACAGGGATGACTCACAGCAGTGAGGGGTATCCACATGAAACACTCAGCTTCCAACACAGAGCACCAACCAGTCCTGTCACAGCCCTGAACTCCGAGGACCCATACTTCACCTTTCAGAGGACATTGATAATAGTTTAGCGTAACCTGGCCAGGCAGGTGCAGGTGGGGATGGAGACCGTGGCAGGCAGCATAGGGGGGAGTGCAGAGGTGTGTCAGTCCAAATAAGGACAACTCAGCTGCCACCAGTGGCATCCACTTCCCACTACGCAGACTCCAGCTCTCCCTGGCTGACATAGCTCCTGCCATGAGGCAGAGACTTCAACAATTGCCCTCCAAAGTTGCAGCAGCATGATAGAAAACATGCTGGGGGCTTTACAGAATACCCTGGTGTCCACACAGTGGGAAGTGGCCTCCCTCAAGGAAAACATGGCTGTGGACCACCGTGATGTTGCTCTGGTCTTGAGAAATCAGCAATTCCTCCTTGCTGCAGTGATGCCTTATGTGATCCCACAGATGGCAGCTGCCAGGACCATTGACTCCACATCTCTATCGCCTGGTGTGTGTGTGTGTGTGGCCCCCTTCAACCTCAACAACGGCACCAGCCATGGCACAGGAGGCCCAACATACATCAGAGGATGAAGATGTGGAAGGAACCACATGAACACATAAAGCCACCAAGTAGCACCACTCTGAGCCAAATGGACAGTATCTCCTCAGTTCTGTGCTTAAGATCATGACAGTGTTGTGACAGCTGGCAATGTGCCCTCTTCACTCAACCACTGTTGACTTTTCTGAAATTGAGTGTCATTGCCTCAATTCCTACCTATTGCCAATTTGGACACCTCCTTACTAATACACACTTCTCCTACCCATGTCTCATGACATGTCCCTCACCCGTGGAATCTGAATGTACAATAAATGGCTCAGAATCTCTCATAGGGTCTGTGAACTGGACATTGTATTGCATAGGTATATACACTTGCACATGTAAATAAATCACCATAATCACATGTATCATGCCAACCTTTACAGTGATCCATTAATTCATCTAAATGTTTGCATTAAGTGAAGCTATGTAATGAGAACAGAACCTATTTACATGTGCGTCTTACTGTCAGACAGAAAGCCACATACTAGGACTGTAACATGAAAAAGGTGACTGATGATGTTGTTGACTACAACCAACTTACAGGCACCTGAACATTGACTTCAGGAACCCAAATGCCCTCTCCACCAGATTTTTTGTCCGTCTGTGCCCTTCTTTGTATGCCCACCCTTCCACCGTTGCCGGGTTGCCAAAAGGAGTCATCACCCATGGCTGGATGTAGCAACCTTCCTGCAAAGGAATGAGAGAACATGTGTCGGTCATGCAAATTCGTGGTTTTGTATGTGCCATGGCAGATGTTAATTTTAGGTGGAGTGGTGACTCAGACTTGCTTCTGGTACTGTGTGTGTTCCTGTTTTGTGGAATGGTTGCATTAGTGTGCATTAGGGTGTGATGATAGACATTACTATCATGGATTGTGGCTCAGAGACCTGGGAATTGTCAAATTAAATCTGGAATGACTGTTCGACCATGCCAAATATGTGTTGTGTTGTACATATTTGAGGCTGTGTCCTAATGTTACTGGAACCTACCACCTCCTTGCTCCACAATGGTGTAATTTGTATTCACACCATGGTAGCCCTAAAAGGCCAAACTCTGGCCTCCATTTTTCCATGTGGCACTATGCATGCAGTGCAACACTTAGGCCAATATTTATACTTTTTGATGCAAACCAGCGCCGGCGCTGGTTTGCGTAATTTTTTTTTAACTGCCAGCTAACGCCATTACTATGTGCCATGCGGGCGCCTTATTTAAGGAATGACGTTAGCTGGCGCTGCGGCTGGTCAGAGTTAAAAAAAATGACTCAAACCAGGCAGCGCCGGCGTAGGGGAAAATGGGGGTTGTGCGTCAAAAAATGGTGCAAGTCAGGTTTGAGGCAAAAATCATGCCTCAAACCGGACTTGTGCCATTTTATGACACACAACCCCCATTGAAATGATTCCTGCCTTAGCAAAGACAGGAGTCATGCCCCCCTGCCCAATAACCATGCCCAGGAGACTTCTGTCCCCTGGGCATTTGTCATTGGGCACAGTGGCATGTAGGGGGGCCCACATTAGCCCCCCCCATGCCACTTTAAAAAAAAAAATTACTTACCTCAATTTACCTGGGATGGGTCCCCCATCCATGGGTATACTCCAGGGGTAGGCAAGGGTGGTAGGGGGTGTCCCTGGGGGCAGGGAAGGGCACCTCTGGACTCCTTCCATGGTCAGAGACCATGGAAGTGATCCCACAGGTCCCTTAACGTCTGCCCTGACCTAGGCGTTAAAAAACGGCGCACATCAGGCTGTGTGCCGTTTTCTAAGGCCCATCCTCTCCTGTGCGTCAAAATGACGCAGGAGTATAAATAAGGAGCACATGCCTTAAAGTAATTTTGGGGGCGGGAACACATACCTTGAATGTCATTAACGCAAGGCAATTTCCTGCATCCAAAAAATGACTCACACGGAGGAATTTTGATGTCCGCAGGCTTGGGCGTCAAAGTTTAAATATGGTGCACGGTTTGTGCCGAATGTGCATCAAAATTTTTGACGCACCTTCGAATCATACAGAGTATAAATATGCCCCTTAGTGACCCTTTGTAGCAGATTATGCCTGTCCCAGCCATCAATTGCACAAGAGTCAGATTCACACAATTGGAGGAGTTGCAAAATTGGTGCAGAGGAATCTCCAATGTTCCTAGACATGATTTATCAAAGATACTTTCAACACATACACAGAGCAGGCATTAGGAGGAGGCACACCATAGTTTTGAATGGGTCCCTGTGTATGGTGCATGAAAGGTCAGGTATGTTCTCAATACTACTACAGAGTCCTACTTTGGCATCCATTATCTTGACAGTATGGCACCTACTCTGCACCATGGTGCTCTGTTTCTTGTATAAGGTGCATACATGGTGGCGTTAGGGTGGCACTGAGGGGCGCAAGTAAAGTGGTGCTGGACTAGGTGCTGCAACACTTTTCATTAATCTGCCCCATGGTCTCTCATGGCTGGTGATCTTGTATTCCTATGTGTGCTGCACAATGTACCAGACATGTGAAAGTGCATACAACGTGTACGTCTGGTATTTTTAGGTGATATTGGTAATGGCAACACTTGGATGGCATTTTATATTGGTGCTGCCAGAGGCTTCGACACCATGACAAATGTGGGGCTGTGCCTATATTTGACTTTCTCTACATTGATATGGCCAACGGCATTCACATAGCTCAGCTATTTTTTATTAGGTATTATGTGTGTGGGATCTGTATTTAGTTGTCAGCCATTGCACACTTGTATTGATTTGGGCCCAGCTTCTGTATGCTCCGCCTGTCCTTCATGTGGTGTGCCAGTCAGGTTGTGGCTGTATTATGTACATGTGAGTGCATATGTGTGTGATGTGCAATGAATGCAGTGTAGTGTGACATATGTGTTATTGTCTGTACATCTGTGTTCCCCTGTCCAAGTGTGTTTAGTGCAGGGTATGTATTTTTTAACCCACAAGGTTGGTGTGGTGTATGTGTAATGATTGGCGTGGTGGCTAAGAGTAGCCCATTGCCATATTGCCCATCCTGGAACCGCTCATTGATGGTGGAATGACGGAATATGTAGGTATCATGGATGATGCCGGGATATTTGGCTAGGATGTTTGTGAAGATCCCACTGTGGACTGCAATGGCCCACACTTTTATCGAATAGTTGTTTTTGCGGTTCCTGTAGAGTTGTTCCTTTGCAGCAGGTGGCACAAGTTGGACATGGGTGCAGTCCATTGCACCACGTACATGCGGCAACCCAGCAATAAGGTATAAAACTTGCTTGGTCTCCAGCTGTAGTCGCTTGGTGTTGGGGAAGCAGATGTGTTGGGGTGTGAGGCTGATGATTGCATACAGAACCTTTGGCAGGAAGGCGGAGAAGGATGGCTGGGAGATATCAGTCACTTCTGCACCTGTTGTCTAGAATAATCCTGAAGCCAACATATGGAGGGCAGCCAGGAGTTTGGTCATGGGTGGAATAGTTGTTGGAGTTTGCACTCTTACTTACTGTGATGTCTGGCTCAATGTGGTGCAGCAGGCGTACAACGGACTCCTGCTTCAGGCGGTAGGTTCTGATGACATCTTGTTCCCTGAGCACAGGGATAGTTGTTCGCTGTCAAAATATCCTCTCCCACCTTCTGTGCTGCCATTGTGGCTGCTGTAGTGATGTTTAAGATTGCTGTGGTGGTGCTGGAGGGACCTGTTGTCATCGCTGCTGTCTGCAGCGTGTACCAAGCTGGAGCATTAACAGTTCCATGTTGTCCAGGAGGTTGCCATACTCCTTCTGTGTGTTTTCCTTAAGTAGTAGTGTGTGGACCTCATTTTAAAGTCTGGTATCACCAGGCGTTCAAATTTTACACTAATCAGACTATTTATGCGTAGTTTTAGCATCAGGCTGTAAATATGGTGCTGGAGGGCTAGGGTCATTTTTTTAAAGTGAACTCCTACCTTAGATATCACTGTTGCAAAATGACGCAAGGTGGGGTGGTGCTACAAAAAACATTAAGCTAACTGGTGAAATTTTGGCGCTAAACAGGTCTAGTGACGAAATATAACTATGTTGCTGGTTTAGTGCTGCTTTTTTGCATAAAATAAAATTGGTAAAAGGCCTCACAAATCTTTCCTGAACATGGGCAAATGTCTTCACATCTAGGCAATTTTGGGGAAATGTGTAGAAAAACATACTCAGTAAAACAGCTTTTCAGATTTATTTTACTGTGAGAGCACACTAATCCCAATATTTAGAGTCCCTATTTTTAATAATTATTACTACTGGGCCCTGTGGGCTTTCAAGCCACAATTTAGGGGTGACTTATGAATATATAAAAATAGGCTTTCCCTACATAGTAAAGAAACTTTTCCTTTCAATGTGTCATTTCAGTATATTTACACTACAATACCGTTTGAACATAGTAGTACTCCTGGCGGATATATTTTTGTCATATATAGCTGGTGTAAATGCAAAGAGCAGCCCACATATACCATGTAATTTCCTCGCCATATGTTCATTTTCTGGACCATCTACAGTGGTCTTACAGGACAATTAAATAATCAATAGAGTGGAACCAATTTTATTAGTGTCTTTATTGGTCCAGAGCACACACAATGGGACACTCATTAGCAGTATGACGGACACAGAGCAAACATAAGATCCAGGAATAGGCCAATTATAAGGGGTGACCATGACTAAAAGATTCATTTGTTACAATGAGCGCTTCACAAATCAATGAAACAACAATAAACAGTTGTGGTAAGTCTATGACATATAACTTTTATTTGGTTTTTATACAGAAACATAATTGATCATTTTTCAGTGCTGAGAAGGATTGATTATGGCACATCATGCTGAAAAAAAGAGCAAAAGCATAGGGCTCTACTCTAGCAATTTGTATGGGAAATTCCACTAGAGGAGGAGAGTTTTAGAAGAAGTCAGTACTTTAGCTATCATTAGTCTTCTGCTCCTTACAGGAGTGCTGTTTATGTTCCAGCCAACATTTTGTTAATTCCTTCTACGCTATCTAAAATATATCTGTATAGGCTGCACACTCAAATTGATTAAAAGAGCATAACATGTAGAATTGACATGCATTAATTCCATTAAAAAGATGAGTGATAGGAATTAAGAAGGAGTGAAAAATGAGGGGAAGAGTGGGGTTGAATTTAGTTAAAACATATTTTTCAACATAAGGGCGTGGAATTTAGGCCCTCATTACAACCATTACGACATCCCCGCTGGGCCGGCGGGCGGAAACTGAGTTTCCGCCCACCAGCCCAGTGGGGATGTGGGGCGCAACACGGGAGCCAGCTCCAAATGGAGCCGGCGGTGTTGAGGTGGTGCGACAGGTGCAGTTGCAATAGCAGACAGTGAAAATCTTCATGGGGCTGTGCGAGGGGGCCCCACAACTCCCCTTTCCGCCAGCCTTTTCATGGCAGTTCCTACCGCCAAGAAAAGGCTGGCAGGAGGGGACTCGTAATCCCCTGGGCAGCGCTGCAAGCAGCGCTGGCCTGGAGGATTACAACCGCTGGTACCAACATGGCGGAAAACCGCCGTTCCCGCCGGTGCAACCGCGTCATAATTCGCAAGATTGCACTGCCAGCCTGTTGGCGGTGGAATCGTCAAAACAGCCCTGGTGGTCTTTGACTGCCAGGGTTGTAATGAGGGCCTTAATATATGTTCAGGCTGCACACCCATATTGATCAAAAGAGCATCGCATTGAGAATTGACATTCAAAGGTGCAATTCCATTAAAAGATGAGGGAATGAAATTAAAGAAGGAGTGAGAAATTTGAGAAAAAGTGGTTATGAATTTTGTCAAAACAGATAATAGGATACAATTGAACAGATTTGAAATCTTCTTGTTCTGAAAACATACTTCCCCACAGTTTTATTTTTACATGGTTTTTCTAACCTACAATTGTGAACTAAATAGGAACTTTGGTCGTAGTTGGACTCTCGCTCCTAGGAGTGACTGATGCTTTAGGGATGACCACTTTTTTTTGTAAGAGGCTAGGGCAATACTACAAGTCACAACGTTCAGCCCAACCCTCCCGACTCATAAGCAGTACCTCACCAAAAACCCAAACAGTAAAAGGTGATTTCTGGCAGCTTTACTCATGAACCCTAGAGCGCGACATCTCAGGGGAGTTATTTATTGAAAAGGCTGTAAACTATGATAAAATGCGTGCACTGAAATGATTAGGATAATGCATAATAAAAGAAACATAATTTTAAAGATGAGAGTCATGAATACAAACACCCCCACCATATTGCAATAAACATGAAATGTAAAATCCCTAGCATAGAGAGCCTAATCCCTAATCTAACAAGAGCTAGGTGTGATAAACCTAATCTGCTAGAACCATGTCCATGAGAAGCACCCCAACCCTTGTTACCTTGGAATGAGGCGTAGGTCAGACTCCGTGGTGACATGAAGGCTAGGTCTGCATCAGGGGATGTGCAGCATAGATGGTGTCAATAGCATCCAGTAGGAATCCCTCTGATAACCTTGTCTGTGTGAAATGTAATTATACAGATCTTGTAGGACCCCTAACGCAGGTATGTTCCCAAACAATAGATAAGGGGTCAGGCTTGTGGCGGTAATTATGTAAACAATTCTCACCAAAAGTACATTATACTCCTGTCACACATACGTGGGAAAGGAATATAATGTAAATACCTACGTACAACAATTAATTTTGACACTGATAGTAATGCCTTCACAGAGTGGCACTGATAACGTAAATCAGAACATTGTTCTAACTCTAAACAGCAGCAGCCATCTTAAAATAAATAATAAAATAAATAGGCTAAGACAGAGCAGGCTAAGCAGGTTAAAAGTCACTAGGTGATTGGGGCACAGGCTTGCAAGCCAGAAGGCTAAGCTTAACTACTGTGACCCAATAAAACTACAAAGGATCCACTACACTTGTGCAGATGTGCTCATAGAGCTTGCTGAAGGACAAAATATATGGCAACTCTTGGTCTCTCACTTTTAGTCCTCCACATTAGGATGCACTGTGCACTAACAAACAGCAGAGAATCTGGAGTGACATGAACAACAGTTGCTCGTGTTAGGTTTGTTTACGTTGTTCCCGTGCCTCCCCAATAAGATTGTTAACCATTCAACATCTGAATTGCACTATGTGGTGTAATGTCATTATCGTGCGCATTTTATACAACATGTAAAGGTAAAATGCTGGAAATTGCATGAGATTACTGAAGTGCCAAAAATCTAATAATGCATTTCCTACTCATCTGTGTTAAATATTGTTTTTCTGACTTCTATAGGCTGATCAAATTGAATTCTAAACTTTCTCTACTGTACCTCCCATTAGCTATGAATAAGTGATATATCTGTCTGCCTACAAGTGCCTTCCTCTTTGTACTAGTAGATATTTTTTACTATTTTACTTTTCAACCTCAAATTCAACCTCAAAGATTGAGGGCATCCATATTTCTTTTATTTGATTTTTTTTATCAAGATAGAGTTGGAGATTATCGGGCTTATTTACAAGCCCCTAGAACCACCAGAGCATCACCTTTAGCAATGCTCCAGTGGCGCTGTGACTTTTTCCACATTTACAAGGTGTCACTAACCCATGGCTTAGCGCCGCCTTGCAAATATGGGCCCGATGTCAATTTCTGCTGCAGAGGAGCATGCAATGGGTGTTTCCATGCATCACCCATTGCTTTTGACGCTGTCCCAGATTTGTGAGAAATTGTAAACCTGAGGCAGCGGCAAAAACTAACGCACCCCACCTGCAGCACACAAAAAGCAAAACACTATTAACGATTGTTTCTGTGCAGGACGGTGTCCCTTTCTTCACAGGACCAATCATTAAATAATGGTGATTTACTTCTATGTGTGCTGCAGAATGTAACAAATAACCATTATTTATTGTTTATGTGCTGGAAGGGACACCTTCCTGCACATAAACAATCCTTCCCTGCAAAGCAGGCATCCTTGCACTTTAGTGCAAGGGTGCATGTATTGGCGATAGGCAGCTAATTTTAGCACCAGCATAGGGGAAGAGGACAGACATTGTGCTGTATCATGCAGATACATTGTATTTCTGCCCTTTCCGGGTGGTACGGATGGTGCAGCAAGACACTTGCTGCACCTCCCTGCATCACGGCGGCTTGTAGATAAGCCCCTTTATATGTAAAAAGAAACATAGGGGGTCATTCTGACCCTGGCGGTAGACTACCGCCAGGCCAACGACCGCGGATGCAACGCCAACAGGCTGGCGGTGCATCCATGGGCATTCTGACCGCGGCGGTACCGCTGCGGTCATAAACGGAAAACCGGCGGTATCCCCCCGGTTTCCCGCTGCCCTGGGGAATCCTCCATGGCGGCACTGCAGGCAGCGCCGCCATGGGGATTCCGACCCCCGTACCGCCAGCCTGGCTCTGGCGGTTCTGACCGCCAGAACCTGGATGGCAGTAACGGGTGTCGCGGGGCCCCCTAACAGGGCTCCACCAAGATTTTCAGTGTCTGCCAAGCAGACACTGAAAATCGCGACGGGTGCAACTGCACCTGTCGCACCCCTTCCACTCCGCTGGCTCCATTTGGAGCCGGCATCCTCATGGAAGGGGGTTTCCCGCTGGGCTGGCGGGCGGCCTTCTGGCGGTCGCCCGCCAGCCCAGTGGGAAAATCAGAATTACCGCGGTGGTCTTTTGACCGCGCAGCGGTCTTCTGACGGCGGTACTTTGGCGGGCGGCCTCCGCCGCCTGCCAAAGTCAGAATGAGGCCCATAGTTATCAAAGGGCTTTCCAGCCCAATGCAAAAGGGCATTTGTGCCGGTTGGCCATATATTCTATGCTATTGACACAAGCATAAATGCTATCAAGATCGATTTTAAGGGGCTTATTTACACGCCCCTTGTGCTGCCGGTGTGTCATTTTTTTATGACGCTCTGGCAGAGCACAGTGTAGACCCATATCTAGGAGGCCACCCAAAGCCACTTTGTATGGCTTTTAATGGCCTAATAGATATGGTGTGAGGCAACACAGCACAAGTCCCTGTATTGCCTTACCCTGAGTCTGTGCGGGGTGTTCCATGGGCACTGCGGTGGGTTTTTCGATGTAACTTCCATGGGTTTTGATGCATTTCCACATTTACGAAGAGGCGACTAGGGGCGTAACAAGGAGAAATATCTTTATTTCTCCTTGTGTTCTCCTCTTTCTATGTGTGCTGCCTTCTGCAGCACACATAGAGAGAGAAAAAAGCCTCCATAGATTGTTTTTGTGCAGGAAGGTACCCCTTCCTGCACAAAAAAGGTCTGCCAACAATGCAGACACTTTTTCACAATGGTGCAAGGGTGCCTGCGTTGGTACTAGGCAGCAAGTTGTGTGCGCGAGCTGGCTTATAGGACAGGAATGCACTGTATCATTTAAATGTGGTGCATTCCTGCCCTCTTGAATTGGCATAAGGCAGCACAGTCAAAAGACTTACCTACACCAATTCCTTGTAATTATGCCCCTTTGCTTGCACTAGAAATCAAGAACCAACCTACTTTTATGTCCTGGAGAAATATATGGCATAATTTAGTAACCAAAGAAGAGAGGCAAAGCACACCAGCTTTATCTATCACTCAATGACTCTGGACAAGCTTTCTGCCTCAGGTACTCTTCCAGCTTCCTTGGTCCCTTTGGTGCAAGATGGCACCATGGGTTAGCCCCTCGGGTGCCCTAGATGAGGCCCCCGTGGGAAGCACTAGCACTCTCCCCGTGAGTCTTGCACCCCCCTCCCATGGGCAGGGATGTAAGGGGAATTGCTTCCCCTTCCACCACCTCCCACCGACCCCCCCAGGGACATATGATGACGTCGGCGCGCAATTGCGCGCTGACCTCATCAGAAGCCAACACCACGGTAGAGAAATGCAAAAGCATTGCTCTTCCGATCATTGGCTGGGGGCGGGAGAGGCATTAAAGGAAAGGAAAGACCTTTCCTTTGATGTCTCTCTGAGCACATCTGCAGAAATGCCAACTAGACACCAGGGATAATTTTTTTTTGTGTTATTGACATGAGGGGGGCAACCCAGTAGGGGTAAATTATTTTAAGGCAATTTCAGCCCCCCGGGGGGCAGATCAGCCTATTTTAATTTGGCTGATCTGCCCCTGGGGAGGCAGGAACCTCTAGACACCAGGAATATTTTTTATCTTTTTTTTTCTTTATTACACATGGGAAGGCAAGGGCCACTCCCCTGGGGGTCAAATTTTCTTTAGGCCATTTCTGCCCCCCTTTGGGGCAGATCGGTCTATTTCTATTAGGCCAATCTGCTCCCAAAGGGGGCAGAAACCACTAGGCACCTGGGATATTTTTTTATGCCAATTTCATGCAAGGGGAGTGACTCCTTATGCAAGGGTCATTCCCTTGGGAGGCAAATTTCTTTTAGGCCATTTCTATTAGGCCGAAACCAGTTAGACACCAGGGATTGCTCTGTGTGTGTGTGTGTTTTGTTTTGGGGGTGCAGCCCCTTGGGCAAGGGTCTTTCCCCTTGGGGGCACATTACTGTTGGCCTTTATGCCCCTCCGGGGGGCAGATCAGCCTATTTTTGTAAGGCTCACCTGCCCCCAAGGGGGGCAGAAAGCAACCAGATACCAGGGAAGATTTTTTTTGTCAAAAAAATAGGGAGGGGGTATGGCCATACCCCCACCTCAAATAAATGGGGACAAAGTTGTTCTGCCCACCGGTGGGCAGATGGGGTAATTACCCCGATCCACTCCCCAGGGAGGGAAGAAAACCAACTAGATGGCAAAAAAAATGGGGTGGTGGCTACCAACCAGTATGGACATGGTTACGCCCCACCCCAACTGAAGGGGGCAACAGTCTTTCAGCTCTCCCCTGCACACTAAAACATCTTATCCCACGGCAAGCAAGAGGTCATTTGATTATTTTGGGTTTTGATTTTACATTTGAGCCATGATAGCTTGTCTAACTCTCAAAATCGTCCCACTTGGAATGGTGAGGGCTGCACTTTTTAGACTTTGGGACGCTGCCATCTGGAAAGATATACGAGACCTATGCACACCTGAAAACGAAACATCTGGGTGAGTGCAGGGTGGTGTGCTTCACATTCACCCGCAACATTTTCTTATCCACACTGCCCTGTAATGCTCCAACTTTGCTTGAAATCACACATTTTTCACACATTTTTGAGATGGACCCTCTTGAATCTGCAGGAATCCACAAAATTCCTACCAGCCAGCATTGTTGCATCTATACCGATAAAACTTCTGCCCCACTTGTCAGCCTAAAAACCTTTTTTTACAAACTGCCCTTTTGGACCCACTTTGGTTCCCCCTCATTTTTTACATGTTTTTGGCTCTTCCCTGTCACAGGCACTTGGTCCACCTACACAAATGAGGTATTATATTTACCGGGAGACAGAGGAGAATGTTAGGTGGCAGAAAACTTATGCCGGTGCAGTTACCCCACACAGAACTGTGGGAAAAACTTGATTTTCTAGCTACATTTGAGGTTGCTGAGGATTCTGGGTTATAAAACACTGGGGGATCCGCGCAGGCCACACCTCCCTGGACTCCCTCAGGTGTCTAGTTTTCAGACATGTTTGGGTTTGGTAGGTTTCTCTAGATGGCTGCTGAGCCCAGGACCGAAAACACAGGTGCCTCCTGCAAAAACAGGTAGATTTGTATTTGATCATTTTGATGTGTCCACACAGTGTTTTGGGGCATTTCCTGTCGTGGGCACTAGGTCTACACACACAAGTGAGGTACCATTTTTATTCGGAGACATGGGGGAAGGCTGGGTAGATGAAAGTTTGTGGGTCCCCTCAGATTCCAGAACTTTGCAGCACCAAAATGTTTATTTTGCCAAATGTTTAGATTTGCTAAGGATTCTGAGTAACAGAACCTGGTGAGAGCACCACAAGTTCCCCCATCCTGGGTTCCACTAGGTGTCTAGTTTTCAGAAATGTCCAGGTTTATTAGGTTTTCCCAGGTGCCAACTGAGCTAGAGGCCCAAATCCAGAGCCAGGTATTTTGCAAAAAACAGATCTGTTTTCTTTGGGAAAATGTGATGTGTGTATGTTGTGTTTTGTGGCATTTCCTGTCGCGGGCACTAGGCCTACCCACACAAGTGGGGTATCATTTTTGTCGGGAGACTTGGCGGAATGCTGAGTGAAAGGAAATGTGTGGCTCCTCTCAGATTCCAGAACTTTCTGACACCGACATGTGAGGAAAAAGTGTTTTTGGGCCAAATTTTGAGGTTTGCAGAGGATTCTGGGTAACAGAACCTGGTGAGAGCCCCTCAGGTCACCCTATCTTGAATTCCCCTAGGTGTCTAGTTTTCCGAAATGCACAGGTTTGGTAGGTTTCCTTAGGTGCCAGCTGAGCTTGAGGCCAAAATCCACAGCCAGGCACTTTGCAAAAAACACATCAGATTTCATTGTAAAAATGTGATGTGTCCATATTGCGATTTTGTCTTATTTCCCCTTGTCTTTCCCTACATTTATCCTTCCAAGTGTAAGACAGTGTGTAAAAAAGACGTATATTTGAGAAATGCCCTGTAATTCACAGGCTAGTATGGGGACCTCGTAATTCAGAGATGTGCAAATAACCACTGATTCTCAACACCTTATCTTGTGCCCATCTCATATATAAAAGGGTTTCCTTGATACCTATTTTTCACTCTTTATATTTCAGCAAATGAATTGCTTTATAACCGGTAAACAATAGAAACCCATTGTAAAGTGCATCTTCTTTATTGGCTCTGGGTACCTGGAGTTCTTGATGAACCTATAAGCCCTATATATCCCCACAACTAGAGAACGTTTGAAAATCTGACATTGTCGGAAAAAGTTACAGAGGGAAACGTGGAGAAAAATAGCAGGTTTTTTTCACCTCAATTTGTTTTATTTTAGCTGTTACTTTCTATAGGAAAACCTTGAGGGATCTACACAAATGACCTGTTGCTGAATTCAGAACGTTGTCTACTTTTCAGAAATGTCAATTTCTGTCACTAACTGGAAGGAGACTGAAAGCACAAAAAATTGTAAAAATGGGGTATGTCCCAGTAGAATTAAATAAATGTGTTGAAAAATGTGGTTTTCTGATTCAAGTCTGCCTGTTCATGAAAGATGGGAAGATGGTGATTTTAGCACTGCAAACCCTTTGTTGATGCCATTTTTAGGGCAACAAAACTACACACCTTCTTCTGCAGCCATTTTTTTCATTAAAAAAAATACATTTTTGCTGTATTTTGGCTATTTTCTTGATCTCCTCCTAGGGAATCAACAATTTCTGGGTACCTCTAGAATCCCCAGGATGTTGGAAAAAAGGACACAAATTTGTCATGGGTAGCTTATGTGAACAAAACTTTATAATGGCCTAAGCGCAAACAGACCCAAAGAGCCAAAAAACGCCTGGCAGCTGACAGGGAAAAGGCCTGGCAGCAAAGGTGTTAAATTGAGAGAAATGTAGTCATTCTGGGCATACCACTAGCTAGGCCTGGGTTCAGCCCTCTCAGGAACATTACAATATCTCTGATCTACTCTGCTTAACTCACTGTTCCTGATGACTCTTAATTCCTCACACCATGTGACACAGGATAAGCTTGAAAAGTGACTAGGTACACAGTGACTTCTTATACAAAAATGAACAAAATACGGAAAAACAGAACCTACTTGCCAATTGCCCAAACTACCTTACTTTGCATTAACGGAAATGGAAACTAGTACCTAACTCATTACACAGAAAGTCACAAATGTTACAGATTCTGCAAATCGTAAGCTGCCTTAGACATCACTGTTCTGCCTATTCATGCATGCCACGGTGTTTGGACAATCATACAATGAGCTACGAACTACAGTGAATAGTCAATCTTCACAGAACAAGAGCTGTATTATTCTGCTGAGAGTGCATATGTACATATTGGGATCTAGAGGTTAATATTTCCATTTAGATGGAAATTGAGTGCATCATTATTATGATCTATTTGCAGAAATAATACAATTTTGAGGAAGAAGTGTCAGTACAGGGCAGGTTCGTCTTTTCAATGCTGTCAACAGCCCGGGCCAACTTCAATAGTGTTGGCTCGTGCGGAATGCCAGAACGCAGACAGTGCATCAGTAGAGACCCTTGAAGGTATGTGATGTTTAATAGTTGACCCCAAAAATTGAATACTGAAGATCCTCTTAAAGTAAGTGAAGCTAAAGGGCCGAGAAGGTACAAGTATGCTGTTATTTTACATGAACAAATAAGTGCAGTGCATACCCATGTAGATATAGCAAAGGTCTACTTCCAAGGACATGGATAGAGGTGGGTAAGTACATTACATAACATAACATTATGACAACACAAAAAATAACGTAACATGACATCACATAAGACAACCGACACAACAGGATATAGTACAACACATGCCATAACACATCATAACACAACATAACAACACCGCACCTACCAAAAGATAAGATAAGGTGAGGTAAGATGGAAATTGTATTTGCAGAGCATACATTCATCCCTTGGGCCATCTTGTCAGTTACTAACAGGTAATGATTGTTACCTAACGCAATAGTTTCCAACTAATCAACTTAAAAAGGAAGAAAGGCTGAGTGGGCTCGTCTGGAGCATAAGGCAGTAACTAGGCTTTATTGGTTAAACAACTGAAGCAGTTTGTGGGTAATCATCTGCCTAGTGATAATTTACATCTTATTGCAACATCTGCCTTCCCCACTATATGTTTTATAAATACTTTTTATGAAACTAGCCACTCATCAGATCATGGCACATTGAAACCTCGATCTGATTATTTAAGTTAATTGTGCCCAAAATTCAGTTTAGACTTGCTTAATCTACTTAATTTAAATATCATTCCTGATTTTTAGAAACTGAAATGATCAGTCTGTGCCATTATACAAGGAATGTTTCCATACAGAAATTAAACCGACATTGTGGGTTGTCTGTATAAATAAATCTGCTTGTATTTGCAGATTTGTCAAAGTTTCAGAATGGGTCACCTGGAATGGTTAGTGAACACACATAAACTCCCACGTTTGTGATTAATACATTTAACGCAGTTACTTTACTGTTTTGAATGCACGTTTAGTTACTTCTGTAAAGGACAATAAGAAAACTTGCTTTCTGCAGTATGGAGAAAGTATTCCAAAAAAATAAGAGGGTGTTTTCGGAAGGAGTTTTCATTCTGGAGAAATCCAAATCTCACTCAATTACTCTACTTAGCTTTACTGTTAGGCCATAGAAGATGGTACAAAAATTGGACCAGTAGCATGGGAGTTAAATGTCATACATGAGTATAAAGTAGATTTTACACATCTCATAAAAATGACAAAAATATATGGCTCCCAGGAGCACTTTGGGCCATATTTATACTTTTCGACGCACAACTGCGCCAACGCAGTTGTGCGTCAAAAAAATCTAACGCCGGCTAACGCCATTCTGAAGCGCCATGCGGGCGCCGTATTTATTCAATGAGGTTAGCCGGCGTTAGCCGGCGGAGCTGCCTGGTGTGCGTCAAAATAAATGATGTACACCAGGCAGCACCGGCGTAGGGGAATATGGAGCTTGGGCGCAAAAAAATGGGGCAAGTCAGGCTGAGGCAAAATTTTCGCCTCAACCCGATTTGCGCCATTTTTTTTTACTCCCAACCCCCATTGAAATGACTCCTGTCTTAGCAAAGACAGGAGTCATGCCCCCTTGCCCAATGGCCATGCCCAGGGGACTTCTGTCCCCTGGGCATGGTCATTGGGCATAGTGGCATGTAGGGGGGCACAAATCAGGCCCCCCTATGCCACAAAAAAAAAAAAAAAAATACTTACCTGAACTTACCTTAAGTTCCCTGGGATGGGTCCCTCCATCCTTGGGAGTCCTCCTGGGGTGGGCAAGGGTGACAGGGGGGGTCCCTGGGGGCATGGGAGGGCACCTCTGGGCTCCTTCCGAGCCCACAGGTCCCTTAACGCCTGCCCTGACCAGGCGCTAAAAAACGACGCAAAAGCGGCTGAACGTCTTTTTTTTTGACCCGCCCACTCCCGGGCGTCATTTTTGCCCGGGAGTGTAAATACGGCGCACATGCCTCGGAGTCAATTTTTTAGACGGGAACGCATACCTTGCATATCATTAACGCAAAGTAGGTGTCCACGCTAAAAAATGACGCCAACTCCATGGACTTTGGCACTAGACGCGTCTAACGCCAGAGTATAAATATGGAGTTCGTTTTGCGTCGAATTTGGGTAAAAAAAAACGACGCAATTCCGGCGCAAACAGAGTATAAATATGGCCCTTTGTGTCCTGACGGAACTGCAAAGTAAAATCGCTGCAGTAACACATGACATTGGAAAGTGCCTTTGACACACAGTACACCTTTTTTATATGTTAATAAATCACCACAGAATGCACCTTGTAAAGCCCACAGAACAGTGTACCTAGCCTGTAAAAAAGTCAACAGGTGGTGTTGATGTCCTTCAAGTCCTCCCTGATCCCCAGGTACTGTCCTTCCTGCAGCTGTTGGGTCTCGTGCAACTTGTCTAGTATCTGGCCCATCGTCTCCTGGGAATGGTGGTATGCGCACAGAATGTTGGTGAGTGCCTCGTGGAGAGTCGGTTCCCTGGGCCTGTCCTACCCCTGTCACACAGCAGTCCTCCCAGCTTCCCTGTTGTCCTGTGCCTCTGTCCCATGATCATCCTGTGTTTTTGGGGTTGCCTGGGGTCCCTGTAGTGGTGGACACACTGCTGATTGATGTGTCCTGGGGACAGAGGTATGGGCCCGCTGGGTGGGTACTGTGCTGGTGTTTCCTGAGGGGGGATCCTCTGTGATGGTATGGGACTATAACCGACCGTCCAGAGTTCCCTGATGGGCCAGGTGGGCCATCCAGATCCAGGTGTCCAGAGCTGTTGTGATCACTGTGGGCCTCTTCTGAGGGGGACTGGATGTTGCTGGCACCTCCTCTCTGGTGATGTTGGGTGGGGGACCTGTGGGGATGTAAATGCAGTGTTATTGTTTCTGTGTGTGACATCTTGTGCATGGGTGTGTTGCCCTCTATGGTTGTTATTGCCCTGGCAGCTTTGCCTTGTGTGAGTAGTTATTTGGTGGGCTAGGTGATTCTCTCTAGTGTGCATGCTTTAGTGATGGGTGTCCATGCAGGTCTGTGATGGGGGTCCGTGCATTGGTGTTACATGCAGGGCTTGGTATTGGGAGAGGTGGGTTGTGATGGTGGGGTGTGTATGAGGTGGTGGAGGGATGGGACTGAGGGTAAGGGTGGGGGTTTGTTATGGCATGCAGCTGAAGGGGGGTGATAGTAATAGAGATTTGACTTACCAGAGTCCAGTCCTCTGCCTACTCCTGCCAGGCCCTCAGGATGCATGATTGCCAAGACTTGCTCTTCCCATGTTGTTAGCTGTGGGGGAGGAGGTGGGGGTCCACCGCCAGTCCTCTGTACAGCTATTTGGTGTCTTGCTGCTGTGGAACCCACCTTCCCCCATAGGTCGTCCCACCTCTTCCTGATGTTGTCCCTTGTTCTGGGGTGCTGTCCCACGACATTGACCCTGTCCACGATTCTCCGTCATAGCTCCATCTTCCTAGCGATGGATATCTGCTGCACCTGTGATCCGAATAGCTGTAGCTCTACCCAGATGATTTCCTCCACCATGACCCTTAGCTCCTCCTCTGAGAACCTGGGGTGTCATTGTGGTGCCATGGCTGTAGTGGTGTGGGTGAGGGTGTGTGGGGTGATGTGTTGGGGTGTGTGATGTAAGGTGCGTGGATAGTGTATAGGGGATGGTGGTGTGTGTCTGTTGTCTTGTCTGTGGTCTTGCTATCTCTTAGTCGTAAAGGGTTGTGGGTAATGTGGGTGGGTGTTTTATAATGGTGTGGGTGTGGTGTGTGCATGGATGTCAGGTGTGTGTTATTCAAATTGTCCAATGTAGTGTTGTTTTGTATGTGTGTTTGTATTTTTAGAGCAACAGTATCTACCACCAATGGTTTAGCACCATTGAATGTCCGCCGCAGTGATTTGTGGGTCATAATGCTATGGGCGTAGTTCTGTTGGGCTAATGGTGTGGGGTTTAATACCTCCAGTTTATCACAGACCTTTAGGCTGTCGGACTTGTGTGTGTGGCTGTATAGTGATGGATTGCTATGTGTGTCGTAATATGGGTAGCGGTAATCTGCTGCGGCGGCGGTATGATGGCGGCAGTCAGCATGGCAGTAAGCAGTACTTACCGCCAATGTCATAATGAGGGCTTATGACCCTCAATTACGGAGGTATCAGAAACTCTTAGGGTGGGGTAAATCTTTCCCATTGTGAGTTGGACCCTCTGGATACACTAAAAAATGTAGAATCACGGGTGAATTGTGTAATTCTGGGTCCAGTACTCCTAGTATTTCCTCGTTTTGGGCAGACTTTCATGCAGGAATCTGAGCCACCTTTAGCTGCTGAAATGTCTTAGTGAAAGTTAAGAGATTTATGGTGTTTCTTCAGATGTGATAATTCCCGTGGTTCTGGTAAGCTCTGTGACTGGCCCCATTGGAATTAGAAGGCCACTCTTAATTAGGGCCTTTTTGTATAAAAATTGCGTCTTCATATTGAGCGAAGCCCTTAAAGCTAATTTCACTGTGAGATAGGCCTAACACTAATTAGAATCTTTATATTCAGAGGTGGTGAAGGTACAGAGCAGTAGGGTTTTTAAAGGCTTTTTAGGGTTCAGGCGTTGGTGATAATATGGCGCAGTAACATTTTTAAAGGCTTTTTTAGGGTTCAGGGATGGGTAAGGGTACTGGTTTGTATAGGGTTTTTAAGGTTTAGGAATGTGTAAGAATATGGGGCAGTAATGGTTTTAAGTTATTTTTCAGTTACAGGGATGGGTAGGGGTACGAGGTAGTAAGGCTTTTTTTGGTTTGGTTAAGATTTAGGAATGGGTAAGCATTACATTTAGAAGGGTAGGGGAGAAAGAAAGATATATGCAAAATAAGTATTTTAAAGATATATATATATATATATATATATATATATATATATATATGCTGAAGAATGTCATAGAACGTCATGAGTGATGGAATATGTGGGGTAATTAGCAAATTAGCAATGCATGGTGAGGGTGTGAGTTACAGTTACGTTAGGGAAGGAGTTATAGTTACTTGAGATAAATATATTTGGTGAATTTCAGTTTTTTGTTCCTTAAAACATTACATTCTCACTGACATTTTCACCTAATTCTATTAAAATTACATTTGATTATTCAGTGAAAGTCTAGGGGTTATATAACATAAAGTGATATTTTATTGCCATACTTAAAGCCACAGCTTTGGCTTTGCATGGCATGGGTTTAGATGCAGGGCACAACACTGGAATATAAAAAGTGAGCCTGTTGGCTTTATCAAGGGGGTGAGCATATCAAAATATATACAGCAGACCTATTATCTTTCTCCAAAAATCACCATTATTTTTTATCTAATGTATAATTCACAAAATGCAATGTTTAATAACGCCTGATAACTTTAAAAAAAACTGTCTTTCTTTAACATAGTTTTTATTAATGCATTTTGGCCCATATTTATACTTTTTGACGCTAAACTGCGCTAACGCAGTTTAGCGTCAAAAAATTTTGCGCCGTCTAACGCCATTCTGAAGCGCCATGCGGGCGCCGTATTTATGGAATGGCGTTAGACGGCGCAATCAGACCGGCGCTGCCTGGTTTGCGTGGGAAAAAAACACGTAGACCAGACAGCGCCGGCGTAGGGGGAAAATGGCGTATGGGCGTCTTAAAATGGGGCAAGTCAGGTTACGTCGAAAAAATCGTCGTAACCCGACTTGCGCCATTTTTTTTCGACGCCCATCCCCCATCAACATGACTCCTATCATTGTAAAGATAGGAGTCATGCCCCCTTGCCCAATGGCCATGCCCAGGGGACTTCTGTCCCCTGGGCATGGTCATTGGGCATAGTGGCATGTAGGGGGGCACAAATCAGGCCCCCCTATGGCACAAAAAATTAAAAAAAAAATACTTACCTGAACTTACCTGAATGTCCCTGGGGTGGGTCCCTCCGTCCTTGGGTGTCCTCCTGGGGTGGGCAAGGGTGGCAGGGGGGGTCCCTGGGGGCAGGGGAGGGCACTCTGGGCTCATTTTGAGCCCACTTGTCCCTTAACGCCATGCCTGACCCAGGCGTTAAAAAGCGGCGCAAATGCGCCGTTTTTAGCCACGCCCACTCCCGGGCGTCTCTTTTGCCCGGGAGTATAAATACCACGTAAAGGCCTGGGAGTCATTTTTTAAGACGGGAACGCCTCCCTTGCATATCATTAACGCAAGGAAGGGGTTCACGCTAAAAAATGACGCACATTCCGGGAACTTTGGCGCTAGACGCCTCTAACGCCATAGTATAAATATGGCGTTAGTTGGCGTTAGATTAGCGTCGAATTTGCGTCGAAGAAAACGACGCAAATTCGGCGCAAACGGAGTATAAATACGGGCCTTTGTGTCCTGAAAAATGTTAGAAGGAAGACTCAGAGACACATTTTTTAAATTAGATAAAGCCAACATGTCTCTGAGTATCCCTTTTAATATTTGTATCCTCAAAAATCAATCATAAAAACACCTACAAGAGGGACTTGCAATATGGTAATCTCTCCTTGGGTCATGGATTTAAATGACCCAGGAGACTTTTTTTTTAAGTTGCTTTGGGCTGCTGTCCATGCAACCCCCCACAATATTAAAATAAAAGACTTGATGGTACCCGGGCGCACAAGAAGAAAGTGGGTCCAGGGTGACGGGGAAGCTGGGGAGTTTAGAGGCTCTGAAAGGGGGGCTGTGCACCCCCTCCCTTTATTTTGTGAATATGGACATCAGGTTGATGGGTTCTCCACGGCCCGTAAGATGTCTGGGGGGGGTGTTGCATAACCCCTGCCCCTTTCAAATTAACATGGCCCTGGGGATGGCGTCCCTGGGAGATGCAAATGTTCAATAATTGGGACCATGCACTCCCTCCCTTATTATTATATTGTGGCTCCTTGGATGGGGGTCATGGGCCTTGAAGAGGGTCAGGGAATGGGCCGTCATCCCTTTTTTATTCACAGCAGGCTTTTGGGATGTGTTTAAAATAGGCTTTGGGATGGGGCCCCATGCACACCCCTCCCCAGTATATTTTTTTACATTGACCCTTAGACCTGGCAAACTCCTGGTTTTATTTAAAAGTAAAATAAATGGCATCCTCTTTTTTTTGCTGGAATCCTGTGGGATTTCTTTAGATTTTGACCCAGGGAGGGTTTCTCTGAGACACCTCTCCCCAAGGGCTAGGATAGCAGGGTGTTTTCAGGACAGGGGACTAACTCCTAGTGATGACTATGTTACTGCCAGCCAATCAGAGAGCTCACTCCCAAAGGCACGTAGTGCCCCAGTGGTAAAAAAGTCCCCTGGGGAATCAGAAGTCTCTATTTTTTAAAGTTGACCTTGCAGGACTCTTGCAAGAGTTCCCTGAACCCAGCCATCCAGATATATAGATATCTCTGTACCTTAATTTCCCCAAAACTGCTGAATGGATTTCCACCATTTTTGGCACAAAGCTAGCTGTTGATCCAGAAAGAGTGCTTTTCGTTATTTGTTGTACATCCATTCAGTATTTTTTTGGGCAATTAATGTCCCCAATCTTTGTACATTTTAGGCCGTGGAGTATTTGTAGACCTGACAAATCTATTGGAGAGAACTATTCAGCTGCCACCACATCAGTAACTATGCGGCAGAAACCATCAGAGGACTTGGGACTCACTCCTGAGTCATAAAAAGAGATGAAAAAATGACATTGGGGTAGGGTAAGGATACCTGAGGTGAAAAACACTATATATTTTTCAAAATGTTGCCATGAATTTGTGGAGGACCCACAAGTTCACTGTAAAATAAAAAAAAAACAGTATGGGCTACCATGCATCTTTTTAACATGCCTTATTGGGGGATGTGGGCCTGGTGGTGCGGCGCAAATCATTTTTTTAGGGGGAGGGATATGGCCCCTGCTCTCTGAGCCTTGGTTAGGCTCCCAGAAACCCATCCCCTGGGGCTGAGAGAGAAAGTGAAGGGAGGAGGCATGCAGGTCCTCTCCAGAGTGGCAATTGGCCCCAGGGATCATCTCTTTAAAGGCTCCATCACTCAGGTCCCTGGGGTCCCTTCTGACTCAGGGAAGAAGCCATGTGCTCACCTCCACTTTACAAATATTTTCTGATCCTAAGCATTGTGCTCCAAGGGGCTCAAAGTAGCGCGGTGTGTGGGGATCACATTCCCCTACCTTTTAAAACAAATCCCCCAGGGGAGGAAACCAGCTGCTTGAATACCAGCCCTACTACGCATACGCTAAAGGTCATGCACAGTGTGGGTTTGGCTGTGTGGGGGAAGCTGGATCTAGGTCCTGGCCACAGGCCATGCCCTATGGCTAACCCCACACTGCACATGGCCAAAGGTGCACAGAATGGGGCTGGATGCCTCCAGATGGCCCTGTGGCCAAACACCGGCTGTGCATGGCCATAGGCCATGAATAGCATGGGGTTGGTTGCCTGCTGGGAGTGGGATGCAGGTCCTTGCTGCAGGTTGTTGCAAGGAAACAAAACGTAAAAAAAGACAGGACTCGTCTTTAACACAAAACACAGCTTTTTACTGTTGTGGAAGAGTAGCTATTTCCATACAGGAAAACAGCTGGCCTCAATTTGCTATTTCACAGACAGCCACTTATATAGTAAATTGAACACTACTTATCATAAAAGGTTAATCATTGAGTTTAGCAATTATATGCTTATTACAAAATCACATCACCAGTCTCCCTTAATCTTTAACCTATTTCTTACACATTCTTTGTTGCAGTGCTAACAATTCTTAACAAACTAACCATTCACTACTCTTGAATGAATGTGTATTTGTGTGCGTGGTTTATCATTCTGCTTCCAAGATCTATCTGTTTTTTTCATAGTCTAGACTAATTCAATCTCCTGCTCCTATTCTTCAATCACATTTTTAATTTACTGAGACTACAGTATACATGCCTGTGTGATTAAGACTATAAATTCCTTCAGGCTCACAACATGGGTTTTCCTTTATCTATGACCTTGATGGTCATGCATTCCGTTTTCAAGTGAACTCTTCATCTCTCTGGCATCAGCACAAAGTTTGACCTACACTGCTCTTTCACCACATATGATTTTATATTGTTTCTACCAATGTCTGGTGTAGCGTCATTTCTTCATCTTTGATTTCCTCTCAAAAACACTCCCCCTCTACTTGATATTTCAACTACTAAATCAAAACCTTGGTCTGCACTTGCCACTAGGTGATATATATTACCCTGAGCATCTATTACTCATATTGGTGTCCTAGCTGGAAACATCCCTCCCACCTTCATACTAATCCTTCTACAACATGCTGAGATTTATGGAATACCAAAGCATATCAACAACAGTGCCAGCAGACGCTAGCAACAAGGCTCCCAACAGTAGCAATATTCAGGATGGTAGTAAAGAAAATCACTCACTAAGCCAATTATCTGGGGCAACTCTTTCATCTACCATTTTCTGCTGTACATTATGGACAGTTTGTATAGCCTCTGACAAAGTTTCATTGCCACATCATTTACTAGGACAACAAACAGCTCCTATTTTTTTCACATACTCCTCCTTTCGTAGCCATCATTACATCAAATACATAACGGTGCTGCATTATCATCTTCTCATAGCGTGCAACTCTTCTTTTCTGGCATTGAATCTGTATTTTGTATTGTTTATAGACTTCACAAGTTCCCATCGAGTTATCTGTAACCATCAAACCGTAGCCGTTGCCTGAACAAATGGCAGAATATTTCCAACAAACAACTGTGCATCATTAAACAACCAGTACTCTTGGGAAACGTCATTCTGAGTGGTGGTGCCATAATACTCTGCAGTTCTTCTCCTTCAGAGCTGATATAACAAGGTAGTTGGATGGCTCATGGGATGTTCATGAAGCGTTGACAAATTGACTCCAGGAATTACCTCACCGGGGGGTGCAAGGTGACCATGTTACATAGGCCATTCCAGTTCAGAGCATACAGTAGTTCTCCACAATGCCAATAATAGTCCATGACACTGGGGATGCCTCCATGCATGTCAATGTTACCTACTGTGGCTATTTCTGCCTACATTAACAGTGCTGTTTCCTCTGAAATATAAAGAAACATATGTTAATTTCATGACTATCTGAGGACTTACTTTAATAACTATCCAAATTTAACGTGCAACTTTGTGGTCCCATGTATTCACACAGTTTAACTGCATTCTGGCTTATATCAGTTCTGTTCCATATCGACAGAAACCTACCGGAAGATTCAATACCAGGATGCAAATGATCATGGCGATAAGCTGATCCAGTATTTCTAAATCCTGACATACTCACACAATCTGGGGGTTAAGGATTTACTAAATAACTAATACACACAATGGGTGGGCATCTCACTCCTAAAAATTCTAAACCTAAGACCATTTACATCTATTCTGTAGTGTTTGTGTGACCTGTTTTCTTCATTCATACTATTTCATCTTGATTTCCTGTCTATATGTAAGGATGTACAAACCTTTGGCTCAAGAGTCATATTTTGCAGCATTAACTAGAAACTGTACTACCCTGCCATGTGTTGGCTGCATTTGGGCCTTAATCTTAAACAAGTAGAGATGTAAAAGGCATGGGGTCAGATGTACTAAAATGCAATTTTGTACTTCCTAAATAGCGATTTCTATGAAATGCAAAATGCTATGTACAGAAATACCGATTTCCTAATAGTGATTCCTAAAAGTAGGAATCGCTATTAGGAAATCGCAAATAAGGAATCCCATGGTGTTTTTGTTAATGGGTAAATTTTGCATTTCCCAAAAAGCGAGTGTTAGAAATGGGGTCTTTGGTTGGCAGTCAGATTACCCCCTGGCCAAGCAAGGACCCTCACTTTAGTCAGAGTAAATCACACACAATCCAAATTTTCCTGTGCCCACCCTCTGGTAGCTTGGCACTGAGCTGTCAGGTTTAACTTAGAAGGCAATATGTAAAGTATGTGTGCAATAAATCATACAATAACACAATATAGCACTACAAAAATACACCACACAATGTTTAGAAAAATATATAATATTTATCTGATAAGATGCAGGTCAAAATGATTAAAATGCAATAGGTAAATGTTGAGCTATCACTGTAAAAGTGATATAAAGTGTCTTAAGTCTTTTAAAAGCAAACAGAGGGGGTCATTCCGACCCTGGCGGCCGGGGACCGCGGAAGCACCGCCATCAGGCTGGCGGTGCTTCCATGGGCATTCTGACCGCGGCGGTACAGCCGCGGTCAGAAACGGGAAACCGGCGGTGTCCCGCCGGTTTCCCGCTGCCCCAGGGAATCCTCCACGCCGGCGCTGCTTGCAGCGCAGCCATGGGGATTCCGACCCCCTTACCGCCATCCTGTTCCTGGCGGTTTTCACCGCCAGGAACAGGATGGCGGTAACGGGTGTCGTGGGGTCCCTGGGGGCCCCTACAGTGCCCATGCCAATGGCATGGGCACTGCAGGGGCCCCCTAACAGGGCCCCACATTGATTTTCAGTGTCTACCAAGCAGACACTGAAAATCGCGACGGGTGCCACTGCACCCGTCGCACGCCTTCAACTCTGCCGGCTCCATTCGGAGCCGGCTTCCTCGTTGAAGGCGCTTTCCCGCTGGGCTGGCGGGCGGCCTTCTGGCGGTCGCCCGCCAGCCCAGCGGGAAAGCCAGAATGGCCGCCGCGGTCATTTGACCGCGGTGCGGTCATTCGCCGGCTCCCGCCGGCGGGAGTCGGAATGACCCCCAGAGTCTCTTTCAAGCACAAGGTACCTGGTTCTCATGCAAAATCTCCTCAAAGAACCGCAGAGGAAGACATGCATGGACACAAAGGGGTGTGCGTCGATTTCTCGGGTCTCATACGGCAATGCGTCATTTAGTTTTTACGCAGAGACGGCTGGGCGTCAATTTCCAGCGCTCAGTTGTGGATCCTCTTCGGGTTGCGGGGTTTTCGGATGCCCCGGTGGATGATGTGTGGATTTCCTGTGCTGGCAGGACGAAGTCATAGGAGCTGCGTCGATTTGGTGGGCGTTGCGCCAAATTTTCTACCGCACGGCAGGCGCTGTGTCCCCGGAATTTCGGTTACGTCGTCCCGGCTCGGCTGTGCGTCGATCTGGTGGGCCGTGCGTCACATGTCCGGTTGCTACGCTGGCACTGCATCGATTTTCTCGATGCAAACTCGGGCTGCGTTGTTCCATTTCAGCGTGCAGTGAATTTTTCATAGCAGTGCAGGCTGTGCGTCGTTTCTGGCAGGCTGTGCATCGAATTTCGCAGCACAAGGAGTCCTTCTTGTAGAGATAAAGGGGGTCATTCTGACCTCGGCGGTAAAAGGCCCTTACCGCCGGCCAGAAGTCCGCCATTCTACCTCCGTGGCCGCGGTAAACCGCCACGGTCATTCTGACCACCAACTGTGCAACCGCCAAAAACCCGACATCCACGGAACTCCGCCTCATCAGCGGGCAGCGATAAACTGGAGATGACCAAACCTCCACCGCCACGCCAACACAATCACGCCCATGCCATTCTGACCCACGAATCCACGCGGCGGTCTTTCAACCGTGGTATTCCATTGGCGGTACACACAGCCGCGCTCAAAATACACACACAGCTCCAAAACACTGCCACATTGTACAATTCGAAATCCACACACCTGAGACACATACACACACCACTCCCACACACCCAATTAACTATAAAACACACACCCACTTCACCCACAAACCCCTACAACCACAAATATCTGAGAGAAGGCGCAATACACTGAGAGAGAGCACAGGGAACGCAAAGCACAACACACACAGGAACACAACATCCTCACACACACCACATCTACGCACACATCACCACACATCACCACGCACATCACCACAAACACCACCCCACACCTCATCCACACCACCCCATGGCACCCCAAAGACACCCGAGGTTCTCGGACCAAGAACTGAGGGTCATGGTGGAGGAAATTATAAGGGTAGAGCCCCAGCTCTTCGGCACACAGGTGCAGCACACCACTATAGTAAGGAAGGCGGAGCTATGGCAAAGGATCGTAGACAGGGTCAACGCTGTGGGACAGCATCCCAGAAATCGGGAAGATATCCGAAAGTGATGGAACGACCTACAGGGGAAGGTGCGCTCGATGGTGTCGCGACACAACATCGCTGTGCAGAAGACTGTCGGCGGACCCCCACCCACACCACCCCAATTCACAGCATGGGAGCAAGAGGTAGTAAACATCCTGCATCCTGATGGCCTCGCTGGAGTACACGGAGGAATGGACTCTGGTAAGTCGAATCTCAACTTCTTCACCCCCCCCAACCACCAGCATGCCAACCCCCACCCCCACCCACACCCCCAATCTCAACCCCCCAGCACACATCCTCCCTGCCAATGTCTCACCAGCACAACCCACCCTAAACAACACCAACCCCTGAATGCCAACACAACCCATAGACAGCCATCACCAAAGCATGACCATTGCACATACCCATACACCCGCCCCCCACCCTCACAACACCTCCCACAAGGGAATGCCAGCACTGGGGGACAAGGGCACTCAAAATGCACGCCATGGCACACACAAAAACAATAACCATACTCGTTCACCCCTGCAGGGCCCGAACGCCAACACACCGCCACGGAGGGTCCAGATATGTCCATCCCACCCCCAGAACAGGCCCCCAGTGAGGACAGCAGCTCTGTCGACCTAGAACCTGATGACCAGCCCGGACCATCGGGGACCTCTGGACAGTCGGTTCCCCACACACAGACACAGGCCACAGCAGACCCAACCCCCTCTAGGACCACCAGCACAGCTCCCACCCAGCGGGCCCATGCCTCTGTCTCCAGGACGCGTCAATCAGCGGTGTGTCCACCACTACAGGGCACCCAGGCTGACCCAACACCCCAACAACAACAGGGACCTGGGGGCAGTGGTAGTGGGCACACCGTCCAGGGGACAGAGGCCCGGGGAAACAGGGCAACTGGGAGGGCTGCTGTGCGACAGGGGGGGGAGGACAGGCCCAGGGAACCGACTCTCCAAGAGGCCCTCACCACCATCATGGGAGCATACCATCACTCCCAGGAGACAATGGCGACGGTACTGGCCAGGTTCACCGAGATCCAGGCACAGCAGGAGGAACGGTACATGGGGTTCATCAATGAACTCAGGAACATCGGTACCGCCATGGGGACCATAGTCCAGGCCCTCAACCGTATAGAAACCACATTGCGGGACCATGTGGCACCACAAAGGGCCCCTGTCACTAGCCAGGACCAGGAACAGCCTACCACCTCCGCCGGCGCTAGTGGACAGGAGGCCCCACCACAACGACAGGCCACCAGAACCCCACCTCCTGCTGAAGAACAACCACCCCGCAAGAGGAGCCTGAGATCCCAAAGGAAGACAGAGTAGGATGCCAAGACCCCCGCCAGCATAAGATACCCCCGGATGTCATCCCACTGTCCCACATTGTCACCCTGTCCAACCTAGAACTGCCCCTGCTCCATCCTTCCACAGGCATATGGAAAATGCACCTGTGCGACTGAGAACTGGACTCTGCCATGGACATAACTCCACCCTCACCCATCACCATTTTAATATCATGTACCAAAATCTAGCACTAAAATAAATCACTCATTGCACTGAAATCATTCAGGAGTCAGCCTGTATTATTTACAAATGTATAACACATTATTGATCAATAATGTTCAGGTAATTTTGTGATGACAACATACCGATGTCAATAAGCATTAGTCCATGGGCTAACCAAGCTGAAGTCACGCAGTGGGTCATACAGCACTGAAAAGGGAAGGGAAAATCAAACATCATTTTAAAAGAACTGGGGGGAAATACACAAAGTAAAGATTCAGGAGGCTTTCTGCAAATGTTAAATGGCGTGGTTGATTCTTACCTGTGTGCTACTGAAAATACTGTTGGATAACTGTGTCCCTGTTGTCTGTGTCGTCCCCGTCGTCTTCCTCCTCTTCACTCTCCACAGGCTCCACAGCTGCCACAACACCACCATCTGGACCATCCTCCTGCAGGAAAGGCACCTGGCGTCGCAAAGCCAGGTTGTGAAGCATGCAGCAGGCCACGATGATATGGCACACCTTCTTTGGTGAGTACATCAGGGATCCACCAGTCATATGCAGGCACCTAAACCTGGCCTTCAGGAGGCCAAAGGTTCTTTCTATGATCCTCCTAGTTCGCCCATGGGCCTCATTGTACCGTTCGTCTGCCCTGGTCCGGGGATTCCTCACTGGGGTCAATAGCCAAGGCAGGTTGGGGTAACCAGAGTCACCTATTAGCCACACACGTTGTCTCTGTAGCTGTTCCATCACATAAGGGATGCTGCTATTACGCATAACATACACGTCATGCACTGACCCAAGGAACTTGGCATTTACATGGGAGATGTACTGGTCAGCCAAACAGACCACCTGGATATTCATAGAATGGTAACTTTTCCTGTTTCTGTACACCTGCTCATCGTCTTTTGGGGGTACTAAAGCCACATGGGTCCCATCAATGGCACCAATGATGTTGGGGATATGTCCAAGGGCATAGAAATCATCCTTCACAGTGGCCAAATCAACCTCCTCAGGGAAAACAATGTAGCTCCGCATGTGTTTCATCAGGGCAGACAACACTCTGGACAAAACCTTAGAAAACATAGGCTGAGACATTCCAGATGACATGGCCACTGTTGTCTGGAATAAGCCACTTGCCAAAAAATGGAGGACTGACAGAACCTGCACAAGAGGGGGAATTCCTGTGGGTTGGCGGATGGGGGACATCAGGGCTGGCTCCAGCTGGGAACACAGTTCATGTATAGTGGCTCGGTCAAGTCGGTATCGTAGTATGATATGGCGTTCTTCCATTGTCGACAGGTCCACCAGCGGTCGGTACACGCGAGGATTCATCCTTCTCCTCGTAAGTCCCAGCGGACGGTGCCTAGGAAGGACAACATGGAGCACAGAGTCAAGCAAATCACAGGTACGTTCACCACAGCTTGCATAGCACACGATTATCTATGTTTTGAAAGGCGTGTATGTGTGTCAATGCAAGGCCTAGGCCTGTGTGACGCAGTACAGATTAGGTCATGTGGGCCCTTGAAATGGCGGCTGCCTGACCTGTGAAGTGGGACAATGGGATGTGAGGTCAATGCGCTGGCGTGGCACACTGTGGCGGTAGGCGGTCGAAGACCGCTATACGAAGCCGCATTGGTTAACATTGAAGCCTATGGGTTTCAGGAGCCAATGACGAGGTGCGCCGGCGGTCGCGGTACGCACCGCCGCGGTACGCCCCGCCGCGGGCGTGACCGCCATTTTCTATCTGCTTAATCACTCGAGACCTGATCATCCACAGGAGAGGACCTATACTGCATGTGCTGCTGTGACCTCGGTCTGGAAGAGACAATGGCTGCTGCGACTGGGGAAAGGGCCCCTGCCTTCACGTCTGAAGAGTTGGAGAAACTTGTGGATGGGGTCCTCCCCCAGTATGCGTTACTCTACGGTCCTCCAGACCAACAGGTAAGTACACTGGGTGCACATTGATTGGGCTATGCCTGTGTTGAGTGGGGTGAATGTAAGATGGTGGGGAGGGGAGCGAATGAGGAGTGCAACGCACGACAGATGAGAGCATGTGCCACATGGCAAAGTTGGAGAGGCGGGGGCAATCGCATCTAACATGCAGATAAATGATGAATTTTCCTTTCCCACCCTGTACTTGTCAAATAGGTCAGCGCCCATCAGAAAGTCGACATTTGGCATGCCATTGCCAAGGAAGTCCGGGCCCTGGGGGTCCACATCAGACAGGGCACCCACTGCCGCAAGAGGTGGGAGGACATCTGCCCCGGGACCAGGAAGACCGCCGAGTCACTGCTGGGGATGGCCTCCCAACCTAGGAGGGGTGCCAGTCGTACCCTGACCCCCCTGATGTCCCGGATCCTGGAGGTGGCCTACCCTGATTTGGATGGGCGCTTGAGGACATCACAGCAGACACAAGGGGATGAGTATCAGCACATTCTGCTATCTTTATGCGCAGTGGAGGCGTCTGGGTGGGGGAGGAGGGTTGTGGGTGACATTAGGCCAGGGCGTTTCCTGTAGTGTAGTCCTCTCCTTTAGGCATGGCCCTGTGCCCCCGCCTCCCACCTCTGTAGGGTGCCAAGTACAGCTATCCATGGTCCTGCATCATCCAGGTGTGTATTTGTTCTGCATAGACCTGTAGGCCTGGTCACAAGTACTGAGTAGTATACCCCGATTGCGCAGCGTAGTGCATGAGGCTCCTGTGTCTGTCCTCTCCGCCAACAGTGTTGACATTGCATGCACTCAACCTGTTTTATTATTCCTCCCCCCCCCCTTTTTCTTAATCTGCTTGTGCATTAGCATCATCAGGCGGAGGAGATTTGGCATCGGAGCACGAGGGAGCTGCAAGTCACAAGGCCCCGGTGGGCCGTGGTACAGACACCGAGGGCACCAGTGATACGGAGGGTGAGGGGAGCACCACAACGGGGACCGGTGGTGACACCAGCGACACCGACACGGCCTCGGATGGGAGCTCCCTAGCGGTGGCGGCAACATCCGGGCCCCCCGCCTCTACAGGTACAGCCGCCACCCAGCGCACCAGCCCCACCCTCCCAGCAGCCCCTCAGCCTACGCTCCGTGCCCGCTCGCCCAAGAAGGCGGGCATCTCCTTCGCCCCAGGCACCTCAGGCCCTGCCCCTGTCACCCCTGCTGCCCTCAGTGAGGAGGTCATTGACCTCCTTCAGACCATCGTTGTTGGGCAGACTACCCTTTTGAATGCTATCCAGGGGGTAGAAAGGGAGGTGCATCGGAGCAATGCCTACCTGGAGGGCATTCATTCGGGTCAGGCTGCCCATCAACGATCGTTCAATGCTCTGGCCTCAGCACTGACGGCAGCCATTGTCCCTGTTTCCAGCCTCCCTCTTCTTACTGCCTCCAGCCTGTCTCTGTCTCCTGTTCCTCTGCCTATCCCATCCACACCATCAGACCAGCCTGCACACACCTCAACACCCAAGGGCAGCTCATCCAGTCACAAGCACCACAGATCCCACAAACACTCACCCAAGCAACACCCAGATGCAGACATGCCAACAGTCACTACCACCTCTGTGTCCCCCTCCTCCTCGTCTCCCTCCTCCCTCCCTGTGACGTCTACACTCACACCTGCATGCACACCACCATCAGCCAGTGCTTCCATCACCAGCACACCCTCCAGTCCAGTACGCACATGTGCAGTCACCACCCCCACTGCCATTTACACGTCCCCTGTGTCCTCTCCCACTGTGTCTGTCGCCCCCTCTTCCAACACACACAAACGCAGGCAGCCACCCACCCAACAGCCATCCACCTCACGACAGCCTACGTCACAATCACCTGCACCCAAAGACAGCACACCTGACTCTCCTACAACCACATCCTCTTCCTCCACTCCCATCACCACTACTCCCACCCTTTACCTTGGTCCTAAATGTTTTTACCTCTCTAATCTTGACCTCTTTCCCTCCCCTGACCCACCCCATCCATCTGCTAAGAGTCCCAAGAGCACCTCAGCCACCACCAGCCCAGCTTCGAGTGTCACTGTGGTGCATGGGTTCTGGAGCCCACCCTTTGGCAGCAGTGCCACTTCCATCAGCAGCAAGGGGACAGCCAGCCCCCCCCAGGCAAGAGGACCCGGAAACTCAAGGGCCGCCGTGAGAGGAGTGCCACGGCTGCCCCCAAGGACCAAAGTTCGGCCACTTCACCTGCCACAACATCCAGGGGAGGCAAGGGCCAAAGAGCCTCTTCTAAGGAGCGAAAGGGCAGCAGGGCGGAGAAGTCAGCCAGCAGGAGCGCGGAGCAGGAGGGACCCACAAGCCCCATCCCGGCTGTAAGGGAGGACACCAAAGGGCACAGGACTCAGTCACCGAAGGGTCCAGCAACTGCACGGTCGGAGGGCGACTGAGCAGGGAGTCCAGGCCAGGTCTGGCTCCCGTGAATTACTGGACAAGCACCGCTGAACAGGGCCCCGCCGTGCAGAAGAGCACCGCTGAACAGGGCCCCGCCGTGCAGAAGAGCACCGCTGAAAAGGGCCCCGCCGTGCAGAAGAGCACCGCTGAACAGGGCCCCGCCGTGCAGAAGAGCACCGCTGAACAGGGCCCCGCCGTCTCAAGCACTGCTCCGCTGGGCCCTTCCTGTCAAGCACCGCTCCGCTGGGCCCTTCCTTGTCAAGCACCGATCCGCTGGGCCCCGCCGTCTCAAGCACCGCTCCGCTGGGCCCTTCCTGTCAAGCACCGCTCCGCTGGGCCCCGCCGGGCCCCGCCGTCTCAAGCACCGCTCCGCTGGGCCCCGCCATCTCAAGCACCGCTCCGCTGGGCCCTTCCTGTCAAGCACCGCTCCGCTGGGCCCCGCCGTCTCAAGCACCGCTCCGCTGGGCCCTTCCTCTCAAGCACCGCTCCGCTGGGCCCTTCCTGTCAAGCACCGCTCCGCTGGGCCCCGCCGTCTCAAGCACCGCTCCGCTGGGCCCTTCCTGTCAAGCACTGCTCCGCTGGGCCCCGCCGTCTCAAGCACCGCTCCGCTGGGCCCTTCCTGTCAAGCACCGCTCCGCTGGGCCCCGCCGTCTCAAGCACCGCTCCGCTGGGCCCCGTCGTCTCAAGCACCGCTCCGCTGGGCCCTTCCTGTCAAGCACCGCTCCGCTGGGCCCTTCCTGTCAAGCACCGCTCCGCTGGGCCCCGCCGTCTCAAGCACCGCTCCGCTGGGCCCTTCCTGTCAAGCACCGCTCCGCTGGGCCCTTCCTGTCAAGCACCGCTCCGCTGGGCCCCGCCGTCTCAAGCACCGCTCCGCTGGGCCCCGCCGTCTCAAGCACCGCTCCGCTGGGCCCTTCCTGTCAAGCACCGCTCCGCTGGGCCCCGCCGTCTCAAGCACCGCTCCGCTGAAGCAAGAAAATAAATAAAAGTGGCATTTTCAAACACACAATCTTAAAACCAACTTTACCCAGGTTAACCTATGAGAGAGATAGGCCGTGCAACAGTGAAAAATGAATTTGGCAGTATTTCACTGTAAGGACATATAAAACACATTCAGGGGGGCATTACAACCCTGGCGGACGGTGTTAAAGGTGCGGCACCAAAAAAGGGAATTATGACCCTGGCGGAAACCGCCAACAAAGACAGCCACTTTAACACACCGCCCGCCACGGCGGTACAGACATTCAGCGCGGCGGTCGCCGCCAACACACAGGCGAAAGACAATGTACCGCCCATAGTATCACAACCAGCCAATCCGCCACCTTTTCCGGGGCGGATTCACTGTGGATAAAAACACGGCGGAAACAGTTACTGCAATGGGAAAACTCTCACCTCAACACATCCTACGAGGAACGAGGACTCCATGGAGCCCGAATTACACATTCTTCTGGCCCTTGTATTCCTACTCATCTACAAAGACCAACAGCGGCGCGGCCGAAGACAATGGTGAGTACAGCACCTGGGGGAGGGGGTAGGCAAAAGTTAGGGGACACCCACGAAACACTCCCCCCACCCCCACCCCCACCCTCACATATTACAACATACACACCAATGCATCCAAAAAAATCACACTAACAACCCACAATCCCACCGGAAGAATGCAAAGACAAAGCGAAATCTGTTCAAACATTGTAATGTATCAATATACATGTCTGTCAAAAATATACAGATATATAAGAAAATCAGCCAGAAATATATACATTACGAGAAGTAGTGCAGATATGCACATAGCAATGTCCGTGCACCACTAGTCCAAAAAAGCATGGGCGAGGCCCACAAAAGATACCTGTCCTCAATCGGAGAGAACACTGCCGGGGCATCAGATAGAAATACTACAGGCACCTCAGGGGGAAGGAAAGGGGGGGCACCTCAGCCGGATGACTGCAAAGCCAGATCCACGATGGGGCTCCATGCCCATTGATGTATCCTGGGGAGTGCAAAGCCACAGTCTCTCAAGTCTCTACACTGGGTGGGTTGCCCACTGTACCATCCTGGGGAGTGCAAAGGCACAGTCTCTCAAGTCTCTACAGTGGGTGGCTTGCCCACTGCCATATCCTGTGGAGTGCAAAGCCACAGTCTCTTAAGTAGATAACATCCGCCAGTGGCTCTGCAGGGGGACTGGTGGCCAGACTGGATCAGTCTCCCCGTGAAAGTTCCTGTCCCGTCACTGTCCCAGATGCACATGGGATAAGGATGCTTGATGTGGCGGTCTTTACATTCTTACCCGGTGCATGCCCTGTTCAGCGGTGCTTTGCCATGGCGGTGCATGCCCTGTTCAGCGGTGCTTGCCCTGTTCAGCGGTGCTGTGCCATGGTGGTGCTTGCCCTGTTCAGCGGTGCTTTGCCATGGCGGTCCCTGGACTGTTCAGCGGTGCTTTGCCATGGCGGTCTCTGGACTGTTCAGCGGTGCTTTGTCATGGGGGTTCTGGACTGTTCAGCGGTGCTTTGCCATGGCGTTTTCTGGACTGTTCAGCGGTGCTTTGCCATGGCGGTTCTGGACTGTTCAGCGGTGCTTTGCCATGGCGGTTCTGGACTGTTCAGCGGTGCTTTGCCATGGCGGTTCAGGACTGTTCAGCGGTGCTTTGCCATGGCGCTTCTGGACTGTTCAGTGGTGCTTTGCCATGGCAGTTCAGGACTGTTCAGCGGTGCTGTGCCATGGCGGTTCAGGACTGTTCAGCGGTGCTTTGCCATGGCGGTTCAGGACTGTTCATCGGTGCTTTGCCATGGCGGTTCTGGACTGTTCAGCGGTGCTTTGCCATGGCGGTTCAGGACTGTTCAGCGGTGCTGTGCCATGGCGGTCTCTGGACTGTTCAGCGGTGCTTTGCCATGGCTGTCTCTGGAACGGGCATTGGTGTGTGGCATGACGATCCCTAGACTGGGCATTGGTGTGTGGCATGACGTTCCATGGACTGGGCATTGGTGTGTGGCATGACGATACCCAGACTGGGCATTGGTGTGTGGCATGACGTTCCCTCATAGCGCACCTGGGCTGTGGCAGCCGTGTCCCTCCTGACCAGTGACGATACTTGGGCCCTCCTAGGCAATGACTCCGGCGGTGGCCTCCTGACCAGTGACGATACTTGGGCCCTCCTGGGCAATGACTCCGGCGGTGGCGGTGGTCTCCTGACCAGTGACGATACTTGGGCCCTCCTTGGCAATTACTTGGGCGGTGGTCTCCTGAGCAGTGATGATACTTGGGCCCTCCTGGGCACTGACTCCGGCGGTGGTCTCCTGACCAGTGACGATACTTGGGCCCTCCTGGGCAATGACTTGGGCGGTGGTCTCCTGACCAGTGACGATACTTGGGCCCTCCTGGGCACTGACTCCGGCGGTGGTCTCCTGACCAGTAATGATACTTGGGCCCTCCTGGGCAATGACTTGGGCAGTGGTCTCCTGACCAGTGACGATACTTGGGCTCTCCTGGGCACTGACTCCGGCGGTGGCGGTGGTCTCCTGACCAGTGACAATACTTGGGCCCTCCTGGGCAATGACTTGGGCGGTGGTCTCCTGACCTGTGACGATACTTGGGCCCTCCTGGGCACTGACTCCGGCGGTGGTCTCCTGACCAGTAATGATACTTGGGCCCTCCTGGGCAATGACTTGGGCGGTGGTCTCCTGACCAGTGACGATACTTGGGCCCTCCTGGGCACTGACTCCGGCGATGGTCTCCTGACCAGTGACGATACTTGGGCCCTCCTGGGCAATGACTTGGGCGGTGGTCTCCTGACCAGTGACGATACTTGGGCACTCCTGGGCACTGATTCCGGCAGTGGTCTCCTGACCAGTGACGACGGTGCTGGCGGTGGCGTCTCGACCGCCGGGAATGATGCCGCCCTTCTCCGCCGTGAGACTCACAACAGGCTGGGCAGACTTCCTCTGGCCCTTCCCCACCTTTTTTGGAGTCACAGCTGACTCTCTAATCCCCTTGGGACCCCTGTGAGTTGTTTTCCCACCAGGAGTCTTCACACGGTCCCATCGTCCACTTTCCAATTTCAGAGCCTTTACAGGGGGTGGGCTGCCAGTGCCTTGGCTCCGGGTCATACTGCCTGCCCTGGTGGCCGGTGCACTCCACATACCTTGAACAGGCACCACTGGTAATGGAGGCTTTTTGGCTGAGGCGCTACGACGGGACTGATGAATTGGAGAGGGGGTGGGGGCAAAAAGGTCAACTTTACACAGGGACAGTTTCTGATGAACACTGGGATGGGTAGTTGGAGGGGGTCTGGGAGTGGAGGAAGAGGAAGTGGTTGTAGGAGGTATCACTTTAGGTGTTTTGGGTGCAGGTGCAGGTACTGGAGGCTGTCGTGAGGTGGATGGATGTTGGGTGTGTGGTTGCCGGCGTTTGTGTACTTTGGGAGGGGGCGTCACAGACACACTGGCAGAGAACACAGTGGACGTGTAAATGGCAGTGGAGGTGGTGAGTGCAGGTGAGCGGCGTGTGGTGCTGGGTGTCCTCGTGCGATTCCTGGTGCCTGTAGATGTGGTGCATGCAGGTGTGTGTGTAGACGAGAATGGGAGGGAGGAGGGAGAAGAGGAGGAGGGGGACACAGTGGAGGCAGTGGATGTTGCTGTGTCTGTATGTGGGTGAGGCTTGCATGAGTGCCTGTGGGTTGTGTGGTGCCTATTTTGCTTGAGCTACTTGTGTGTGCTGACTTGTGTGCATGCTGGTCTGTAGGTGTGCTTGGGATGGGCTGGGGTACAGGGGATTGGTTCTGGGTGGAGGAGGTTGGAGGGGGGAGGCTAGACACAGGGACAATGGCTGCCATCAGTGCTGAGGCCAGAGTTTGCAGGGTTCGCTGAAGGACAGCCTGACCAGAATGAATGCCCTCCAGGAATGCATTTCCGTGTTGCAACTCTCGTTCTACACCCTGGATGGCATTCACAATGGTAGACTGCCCAACAGTGAGGGACCTGAGGAGGTCAATGGCCTCCTCACTGAGGGCAGCAGGGGTGACTGGGGCAGGGCCTGAGGTGCCTGGGGCGAAGGTGATGCCCACCCTCCTGGGTGAGTGGGCACGGGGAGAACGCTGAGGGACTGCTGGGAGGGCGGTGCTGGTAGGGGAGGTGGGGGCTGTACCTGTAGAAGTGGATCGCACAGATGGTGCCGCCACCACAAGGGAGCCCCCATCGCCGGACGAGTCCGTGTCGCTGCTTGGTGATCCGGTGGCCGACGTGAAGCTCCCCTCGCCCTCCGTCCCACTGGTGCATTCTGAGTCCGTGGTGTGGCCCTCCATGGCCATGTGGGATGCAGCTCCCTCGTGCTCCGGTGCCACTGTATCTTCGCCTGATGATGCTGATGCACAAAAGAACAGGGAGACCACAAAAAGGGGGGGGGGGGGAAGACAGAAGAAGAACAGGTTGAGTGCATGGCATACCGCTACCGTTGGTGGACAAGACAGACACAGCAGCCCCCTGCATTACGCCGTGCTCCTGGCCTCTGCATATGCAATTCCTGGGATATGGCCTACATCGCTATGGTGGACATCTGCACACATGGATGCCACAGGGGCAACTATACCTGTACTTGGCACTGTACTGAGGTGGGGTAGAGTGCAACATGGGCTGCATTACAGAGGGGCCTAGTCTACGCATTTCTGGCTGTCCTAGGTACACCCACAGCCCTCCTCCCCCACCCAGACCCCTCTTCTGAGTGCAAAGTCCGCAGAATGAGGTTGTACTCACCCCCTTGTGTCTGCTGTGATGCCCTCAAGCGCCCATTTAACTCTGGGTAGGCCACCGCCAGGATCCGGAACATCAGGGGGGTCATAGTGCGACGGGCACCCCTCCCACGTTGGGAGGCCATCCCCAGCTGAGCCTCCTCCGTTTTCTTGCTGCAGTAGCGAATGTCCTCCCATCTTTTACGGCAGTGGGTGCCCCGTCTCTGGTGGGCCCCCAGGGTCCGGACGTCCTTGGCGATGGCACGCCAAATGTCCCTCTTCTGGTGGGCGCTGACCTACATGACATGCACAAGGGAAGAAGAGAAGTCATTACCAACTGCACCGTCGATGTGAGTGGCCCCCCTCCCTACTCTAGCCATGTGGCCCATTCATTGACATGCATTAATGTTCCCTGAACTCTGCCACCTTCCCTCTTCCACCCAGCCCTCTCCACCCAGGCCTAGTCCATACAACGTGCTTCTTGTGTACTAACCTGTTGGTCTGGAGGACCGTAGAGTAGCGTGTACTGGGGGAGGACCTTGTCTACCAGTTTCTCCAACTCCTGAGCAGTGAAGGCAGGGGCCCTTTCCCCAGACGCAGCAGCCATCGTCGCTTCCAGACCGAGGTTACAGCAGCACTTGCAGTGTAGGTCCTCTCCTGTCGAAGGTCAGGTATCTAGTGATTGAACAGATAGAAAATGGCGGTGACGTCCGCGGCGGTGACGTCCGCGGCGGTGCGTATCATCACCGCTGGCGCACCTGTTCATTGGCTCCTGGGACCCATAGAGTCCTATGTGAACCAATGCAGCATTGCGCCGCGGTCTACGACCACCTACCGCGACGGAGTGCAATGCCAGCGCAGTTACCCCACAATCACATTGTCCCAGTGTAGAGGTCAGGCAGCCACCATTTCGGGGGCCCACATGGCTTCATTTGATTCTGCGTCACACATAGCTAGGCCTACACTCAACACACATACAGGAAGGGTTTTGTGTGTGGTGTTGTGTTCTGTGTGACTGTGGGTACATACCTGGATGAAAATTTACTTTATTGTCGCTCTTGTCCTTCGTAGGTGCCGTCAGCTGGGACATGTGAGAAGATGGCGGAATCCTCCGGTGTACCGACCGCTGGTGGACCTGTTGACAATGGAAGAGCGACATGTCATCGTCACCTACAGGTTTGACCGTGCCACAATCCAGGAACTATGTACCCAGTTGGAGCCAGACCTGATGTCACCAATCCGCCATCCCACTGGAATTCCCCCTGACGTGCAGGTGCTGTCAGTGCTCCATTTCCTTGCAAGTGGCTCTTTTCAGACAACTGTGGCCATGGCATCAGGGATGTCCCACCCTATGTTTTCCAACGTCTTGTCCAGAGTGTTGTCTGCCCTACTGAAACACAGTTAAAGGTGACTTCTATGCCCTTGAACATATCCCCAACATCATAGGTGCCATTGATGGGACCCATGTAGCTCTGGTCCCCCCCCTACAGGAGTGAACAGGTGTACAGAAACAGGAAGAGTTATCATT
Organism: Pleurodeles waltl; assembly: GCF_031143425.1. NCBI lineage: Eukaryota > Metazoa > Chordata > Amphibia > Caudata > Salamandridae > Pleurodeles > Pleurodeles waltl. Next base: position 1,083,404,510 of record NC_090440.1, on the reverse strand, counting down.
CTATGAATGTACAGATGGTATGTTTGGCAGACCAGTACATCTCCCAGGTTAATGCTATGTTCCCTGGCTCTGTGCATGACGCCTACATCCTGCGGAATAGCAACATCCCTGATGTGATGGGTCAACTCCAGAGGCACCGTGTATGGCTATTAGGGGACTCTGGTTACCCCAACCTTTCCTGGCTACTGACCCCAGTAAGGAATCCCAGGACCAGGGCAGAGGAACACTACAATGAGGCCCATGGGCGGACTAGGAGGGTGATCGAACGCACCTTCGGCCTCCTTAAGGCCAGGTTCAGGTGCCTCCATATGACAGGTGGTTCCCTATTCTACTCACCGAAGGTGTGCCAGATCATCATCGCCTGCTCGATGCTTCATAATTTGGCTTTACGACGCCAGATGCCTTTTCTGCAGGAGGATGGTCCAGATGACGGTGTTGCGGCAGCTGTGGAGCCTGTGGAGCCTGGGGACAGTGATGAGGAGGAAGCTGAGGAAGAAGACAATGACAACAGGGAGTCAGTCATACAGCAATATTTCTAGTGACACACAGGTGAGACCATTTTCAGATTTTACATTACATTCACTGTCACATTTCTTCCTCTATCCTGTGTGTAATTACTTGGGATTATTTGGTAATTGAGTTGTTTCTTTCCATTACGGTTTCACAGGTGTGGTTACCAAAGTGTGTCATCTACTTGCATCCTTCAAGGACTTTTGATGTGTGACATTGGTATGTTGCTTTTACATCTCACAACGCATTTTCACACTGTCATTGATATTACATTTTAACAAATCATAGACTGACTCCAGATTGTTTTGTGTTTCAAGGGTGTTTATTGCAGTGCTCAGAATTGGGAGGGGGTTGTTACATGGTGATGGGTGATGGCGGAGGAATGTCCATGGCAGAGTCCAGTCTATTAGTCTCACAGGTGCACTGCCCATTTGGGCATAGGAAGAGGAGCTGGGGCAGTTCAAGTATGGACAGGGTAACAAAGTGGGGCAGTGGGGGGACAATCAGGGTGGTCTCATTTCCTGGCGGGGGTCTTGCCATCTTGCTCTGTCCTGTTCCTGGATCTCAGGGACCGCTTGCGGAGTGGTTGTCCGTCTGCAGGGGGTGGGGTGGGGTGCTGGTGTGGTGGTCCTGTGGCGGGGCGTCCCGTCCACTAGCACCGGCGGAGGTGGTGGGCAGTTCATCGTCCTGGCTAGTGCCAGGGGCCCCTTGGAGTGCCGCGGTGTCCCTCAGGGTCTGCTGTATGTCCTTCAGCACCCCTACGATGGTGCCCAGGGTGGAGCTGATGGTCCTGAGCTCCTCCCTGAACCCCAAATACTGGTCCTCCTGCAGGCGCTGGGTCTCCTGAAACTTGACCAGGACCGTGGCCATCGTCTCCTGGGAGAGGTGGTATGCTCCCATGATGGAGGTGAGGGCCTCGTGGAGAGTGGGTTCCCTTGGCCTGTCCGCCCCCTGTCGCACAGCAGCCCTCCCAGTTCCCCTGTGTTCCTGTGCCTCCGTCCCCTGGACCGTGTGCCCACTACCACTGCCCCCAGGTCCCTGTTGTTTTTGGGGTGGTGGGTTAGCCTGGGTTCCCTGTAGTGGTGGACACACCGCTGATTGACCTGTCCTGGGTAGGGAGGTTTGGGCCCGCTGGGTGGGTGCTGTGCTGGTGTTACCAGAGGGTGGAAGGTCAGTGTTGGGCTGTGCCTGTGCGAGGGGAACCGACTGTCCTGAGGCCCACGATGGTCCGGGCTGGTCATCAGGCTCCAGTAGGGCAGAGCTGCTATCGCCACTGTGGGCCTCTTCTGGGGGTGGAGTGGTGTTGTCTGGACGCTCTGGTGTGGTGACGGTCCTTCGTGTTCCTGCAGGGGCATAAGAGCATGATTATTGCATGTGTGTGTGTCACGGTGTGCAATGGGTGGGTGACCGTGTACCCCAGTGCTAGCATTCCTGTGTGGGGTCTTGTGTGATGATGGTTAGGGGGTTGTTCTGGGTATGTGCAGTGGGCATGCTTAGGTGATAGGTGTCCATGCTTCATTGTGTCATGCAGGGCTTGGTGTTGGGATGTGTAGTTTGTGTTATTAGTACATTAGTGAGGATTTGGGGTGATAGGGGAGGGTGTGAGGGTGGGGGTGTGTGATAGCATGCAGGTAGGGTGGGGATATGTTAGTTAAGATTTGACTTACCAGTGTCCCGTCCTCCGACTCCTCCGAGGCCCTCTGGATGCATGATGGTCAAGACTTGCTCCTCCCATGTTGTTAGTTGTGGGGGAGGAGGTGGGAGTCCGCTGCCAGTCCGCTGAACCGCGATGTTGTGCCTGGAGACCGTTGAACGCACCTTCCCCCGTAGGTCGTTCCACCTCTTCCTGATGTCCTCCCTATTTCTTGGGTGCTCTCCCACAGCGTTGACCCTGTCCACTATTCTTCGCCATAGCTCCATCTTCCTGGCTATTGATGTGTGCTGTACCTGTGAGCCAAATAGCTGTGGCTCTTCCCTGACAATTTCTTCCACCATGACCCTGAGCTCCTCCTCGGAAAAGCGGGGGTGTCTTTGGCGTGCGATGGGGTGGTGTGTGTGATGTGTGGGGCGGGTGAGTGTTGATGTGTGTGGTGATGTGTCGTGGTGTGTGGTGTTTTGTGCATGGATGTTGTGTTGGTGATGGTGTTGTGTGCCTCTGCGTGGTGGGATTGTCTGATCTGTGCTGTGTCTCTGGCCTTCGTGATAAATTTTTGGTCGTAGGGGTTTGTGGGTGATGTGGGTGTGTGTTTTATATTGTGTTGGGTGTGTGGGAGTGTTGTTTGTATGTGTGTCAGGTGTGTGTATTTCGAATTGTGCAATGTGGCGGTGTTTTGGAGATGTGTGTGTATTTTGAGCGCGGCGGTGTGTACCGTCAATGAAATGACGCGGTTGAAAGACCGCCGCGTGGATTAGTGGGTCGTAATAGCATGGGCGTGTTTCTGTTGGCGTGGAGGTGGAGGTTTTGTTTTCGCCAGTTTATCACTGACCTTTGGTGTGGCGGACTTGTGTGGGTGTCTGAATTTCGGCGGTTTCCGAGATGTGTGTCATAATAGCTGTGGCGGAATTCCGCTGCCGCGGCGGTGTATTGGCGGTCTTCTGCACGGCGGTAAGCGCCTTTAACCGCCAATGTTGTAATGACCCCCTTAGTATATGTCCTACCTTATCCATACACTGGACCCTGCCCATGGGGCTTCCTAGGGCCTACTTTAAGGGTGTCTTATATGTAGTTAAATGGAAGGGTTAGGCCTGGCAAGTGGGTACACTTGCCAAGTCAAATTTACAGTTTAAAACTGCAATTTTAAACTGCCAGTTCATCCTATCCATTTGCCAGGCCCAAATGTTCCCTTTCTGCACATGTAAGGTACCCTGAAGGTAGGCCCTGGGTAGCCTAATGGGCAAGGTTCAGTATATTTAAATGGTAGGACATGTACTGGTGTGTTTACATGTCCTGATAGTGAAATACTGCCAGACTCAGTTTTCACTATTCCAAGGCCTATCTCTCCCGTTGGTTAACATGTGGACTGCTTTTAAATATCTTTTAAGCGCAGTTTCACATTGGAAGCAAATAGAGATATAGGCCCTCATTCTGACCTTGGCGGGCGGCGGAGGCCGCCCGCCAAAGTCCCGCCGTCAGGTTACCGTTCCGCGGTCGAAAGACCGCGGCGGTAATTCTGACTTTCCCGCTGGGCTGGCGGGCGGTCGCCTTCAGACCGCCAGCCAGCCCAGCGGGAAAGAGGCTTCCACGAGGAAGCCGGCTCGGAATCGAGCCGGCGGAGTGGAAGCTGTGCGACGGGTGCAGTTGCACCCGTCGCGTATTTCACTGTCTGCGCAGCAGACAGTGAAATACATGTAGGGGCCCTCTTACGGGGGCCCCTGCAATGCCCATGCCAGTGGCATGGGCACTGCAGGGGCCCCCAGGGGCCCCGCGACCCCCCCTACCGCCATCCGGATCTCGGCGGTCCGACCGCCGGGATCTGGATGGCGGTAGGGGGGGTCGGAATCCCCGCGGCGGTGCAGCAAGCTGCGCCGCCGCGGAGGATTCAATGGGGCCGCGGTACACTGGCGGGACCCCGCCAGTGGTGCCGGTCCGACCGCGGCTTTACCGCCGCGGTCGGAATCCCCATTGGAGCACCGCCGGCCTGTCGGCGGTGCTCCCGCGGTCCTCTGCCCTGGCGGTCAAAGACCGCCAGGGTCAGAATGACCACCATAGAGTTTAGGATCTCTGAACTCACAAAATAGAAATACATCTCTTTTGTCAAGTTGTTTTTTCAATTGTCAGTTTGAAAATGCCACTTTTAGAAAGTGGACATTTATTGCTTAACCATTCTGTGCCTCTGCCTGCTTGGGAAATTCATGTCTGGGTGAGACTGACAGTTGGGCTGTGTGGGAATTCCCTCTAGACAGTGATACAACGGGAGCTGGGGAGTCCTGCATAATGTGATGAGTTTCCTGGGCTAGAGTGGGGACGGAGGAGCTGACACCTGCACCTGAAAGGGCTGTGCCTGTCCTCACACAATGGATTGTCAAACCTCTGATGTGTGTCTGGGGCCAGGCCGGGGCAAGACAGAATCTTGTAAACAACAGAGACTTTCCTGTGAAGTTTTTCTACTTCAAAGGCAGAAAGGGGTATACCTAGTGGACCCAAAACCCCAGACTTTTACAACACTTCTGGTTCAAGAGGAAGCTCTGCCAAGGAGAAGAGCTGAAGAGCTCGAGGAGGAGTAGTGCCCCTCTGCTGTTTGTGCTTTGCTGGGTTGGACTGCAGTTGCTGCTTCTGCCTTAGAGAGGGCAAAGACTGGACTTTGCTGTGTATCCTGCTTGTGAAGTTTCTCCATTAGCTTGGACTGAGCTTGCCCTCTGTTAAGAAGTCTGAGGGACAGCAACAACTTCTCCTACCAGCCTCTTGGCTCACTTGCTGTGGACCCTACCTCGCCTGGTGGCGCCTATTCCAGTTTGTAGGCCCTTAGGAGTGAAAGCTGTTTGAAAACCAAGAAAAACCAAGTGAACCATTATCAGACGATGCCCAGACTGATGCTGCTGCCTGACCCCACAACACCGCCTGCAACCAAAGCTGTGCTCCCTGCTGTAGTGAGATGACCCCAACTGAGCTGCCGTCCCATGACTTTGTGAGTCCTGAGTGCCTTGTCTCCAATGTACGTGGCACCTGACTCCGCACGGTGCCTGCAGCCCTGTGACATGACCGCGGCCCTGTGAGCTCGCTCCACCACATCTTGACCCCGCTGGAGCATAAGGAACCCACGCTTTGCACCAACACCCTCTCTTCTCTACTGCTCTGCAGCAAGGACCCGACGCTTCACACCAATGCCTCCGCTCCACTGCTCTGCAGCACCGGAATCAATGCTGCACTGATTCCAGCGATGTCTCAATTCCCCAACACCATGCACCAGCTTGTTTCCTCACTTTCAAAATGTACTCTACCTGAGGGTCCATGCGACTCAGTGACCGGCGCCATTGGTGTCAGATTGTTGGGAATGACTCCGTCAAAACACTGTGATAACACCAAATTGAAGCATTTGTGTTTCTAAGCTCTATATTCAAGTTTAATCTTTCAAATTTCATAACTTTGCTTGTGTATGTTGGAGTTTTGTTTTTTGGTCTTTTTTTAATCAGATAAATACTGACTATTTTTCTAAACTGGTGTGGAGTCTATTTGCGATGAGTTAATTGTGTTACTGTATGTGATTATACAAATACTTTGCACATTGCCTTTGTGATAAGCCTGATTACTTGTGCCATGCTACCAAGGGGGTGAGCAGGCGTTATCCTAGGTGTGTACCTCCCTTACCATGACTAGAGTAAGGGTCCCTGCTTGGACAGAGTGCAAACAGACTGTCAACCCATTTCTCACACTGATACCACATGTTACCTAATAATAATCTGATATGAAAACCATAGGACACATTATCATATGTAGTGTGTTCTCTCTGTTGAGTGTGATATAACTAGGTTCGCTAGAATACAAATGACCATAACAAAGCAATAGTAGAAGTGATAGGAATAGGAGACAAAAAGAAAAGAGAAAACAAAAATGTATAACTTTTGTTTTGCTGGTTCAAAAGATTGTCCAAAAGCAAAGAATTGTCCACAGGCAGAGATGTAGTGGAGTATTTCTACGGTCACAATCTTCTTCCCTCCTCTTGTTCCATTAATATTGCTGGAAGGTTTTGGCATGATGCAGCGTTCAACAGAAAGTCAGATAAATTAATCCAAAGCTTCCTGCCATCTACCTTGAGGGCAGTGGGAGCAACCATTGTCATTGGGAAAGGTCCATTAAACCTTGACTCTCTCCATTTTCCAACAAAATTCCTAACAAAAAAATGTATCTTCTATGTGAACACCTGGGAGGTCAACCTCAGCACTGGCAAGTTTCTCTTTTACCTTGGTTACCTGTTTGGAAATGAAATTTACTGCTTTGGTTAATTCAGAGAGACAAACATGCATTTAACTATTCAAGATTTCAGCTGTACTTTCTTCTTGTTCCATACTTCTGGTGGCAGGTATTTGCACATTCATAAGTCTCCCTTTCACTATCTGATGGGGTGTGAAGTGATGATCGGAGCTAGGTATGTTCCTAAGAGAGAAGAGCAGCAATGATAGGCAATACAACCACTTCTTATGCAAAGTTTCGTATAGCTTGATGATTTGATGCTTCAGCAGACCTTTAACGCACTGAAAGATGCCATTGCTCTGGGGATGATAAACAAAAGATAATTTATGTTTTATTCATAGAATTGTGGTGAAACTTCTGAAGATTGCATTAACAAGGTCTGCACCATTATCAGATATTATCCATTCTGGAGTTCCCCAGCGGGGAATCAACTCACAAATCAGAGAAGTAGCAGTTGGCTTAGCAGCACAGTAGACACTTGGTCCTGCTTCAGTCCATCGAGAAAAAGGACAAACAACAACTATTAGATAGCAATAGCTTTCCCACCTTGCTAACGTCCACAAAGTCAAGATGGAGAGCTTTAAGAGGATATTGTGATCGTGGAATGGTAGAATTTATCATCTTCAATGTGGGATTTGAAGAGAGTTGTTGACAAACTGTACAATTATGACGATGTATGGTAAGCATATCATGTAAGATGGGAACAAACCAGTTGTGTTGCATTTGCATAGACAAATGGTCTCTTGAAACGTGTACTAGTAAATACTATTGATCAAGAGCTATCATAAGTAAAGCCTGAGGCATCACTGATTTACCTGTAGATATTTGCCTATAAACTAAGTCATCCCCTGACTGGGAGCACCATTTAGGGCCGTATTTATACTTTTTGACGCTAAACTGCGCTAACGCAGTTTAGCGTCAAAAAGTTTAGCGCCGGCTAACGCCATTCTGAAGCGCCATGCGGGCGCCGTATTTATTGAATGGCGTTAGCCGGCGCTAGCAGACCGGCGCTGCCTGGTGTGCGTGGAAAAAAACCACGTACACCAGGCAGCGTCGGCGTTGGGGAAAATGGCGTTAGGGCGTCTTAAAAATGGTGCAAGTCAGGTTGACGCAAAAAAATCGCCTCCACCCGATTTGCGCCATTTTTAACGACGCCCAGACGCCATTTACATGACTCCTGTCTTAGTAAAGACAGGAGTCATGCCCCCTTGCCCAATGGCCATGCCCAGGGGACTTATGTCCCCTGGGCATGGTCATTGGGCATTGTGGCATGTAGGGGGGCACAAATCAGGCCCCCCTATGCCAAAAAAATATATAAAAAAAAAAAATGTATACTTACCTGAACTTACCTGAATGTCCCTGGGGTGGGTCCCTCCATCCTTGGGTGTCCTCCTGGGGTGAGCAAGGGTGGCAGGGGGGGTCCCTGAGGGCACCTCTGGGCTCATTCTGAGCCCACAGGTCCCTTAACGCCTGCCCTGACCCAGGCGTTAAAAAGAGGCGCAAATGCAGGGTTTTTTGACCCGACCACTCCCGGGCGTGATTTTTGCCCGGGAGTATAAATACGACGCATTTGCGTTGCAGTCATTTCTTTGGACGGGAACGCCTACCTTGCATCTCATTAACGCAAGGAAGGCGTTCACGCAAAAAAATGACGCTCTTTACTCATACTTTGGCGCTAGACGCGTCTAACGCCAAAGTATAAATATGGCGTTAGTTTTGCGCCGAATTTGCGTCGAAAAAAACGACGCAAATTTGGCGCAAACGGAGTATAAATATGCCCCTTAGTTTCCCATAACTGCTTTTCATATGGTAGAGCAGCTTCCTGCAATTCTCAAAGATGTAAACTTGCTGTTTCAGCATAATGACGCATGACATTATTGTGATAGTGTCAGACTCAGACTCAAATGGTGAGGCAGTCTGGGCCACCAAAATAGGGACATGTTGTGAACCTGATGGGGGGGGCGGTAGCTGCATCTTTAGCTGCCCAAGCTGTTAGTGTATTTCCTCATCACACAAAATCCTGTCAGTTTCTATGTGCTGCATACTTCACAACCTCCACTGCCTATGGTAATGCAAGTACCCCTATTAAAGCTTCTAAAAGAGTCCCGTGCATAACAGGACTTCCATCTGACTCGAGGAAACCTCTCCTGTTCCATCTCATAATGCTAGAACGTACAGTGGTAGTTGCATAAGCCAAATCTGAATAAATTGTGATGACTCTTCCTGCTCCTTGCTTAAGAGCCACTATCAAGGCTGACAACTCTGCTGCTTGTGCAGAATAGTGTGGTAGTAGTGTTAGCTTCTCTACTATGTTGAGTGTGTCTGAAGAATAATGCTGTTGTGTTCTGACTACTGCCATCTGTGTGCCTCACCCTGTATTCTGGTCAATAGTAGAGGAACCATCAACAAAATAGACAATACTACATGGTATAGGATCTTCTGTTGCTTGACTAGATCACTTAAGGATGTATATTGCACAGTCATTCACATCATCCTCAGAGTCTACTATAGGATGAGCAAAGAATGTTGCAGGGTTCACTATATGACATTTCTCAACCTCCAAAGATGGTAGTGACAGTATCACCTGATATCCTGACACTCTCTCTGTAGTTAGAGTAGTCTTAGCCTTCTGAATGATGGCAAATACTGCATTTTCTGCATAGAACATAAAAGGTGCAACCTAAACAATGGGGGTGCTCTTCTGCAGTGCAAAGGCTTCAGTGGCTTGAACTTTCTAGCAAGGTTAATGTCCTCTCATCACTGAATACAACTGTCCTCTAAAATCTGCAATTGGTTTTTGTCCTAAGGGATATTTCTACACAAGGACAGCTACCTCATTTGACCATTACAATGACACAAGAGATAACATTCCTTAGTGTAATAAAGAGTCCCCATAACTGGATCATTTGTTACATCAGTCTTCAATTTCTGAAAATAATTCCTCATCTCTGGGGTCCATGTTATATTAACATTTCTGTCTTTCACTTGTTTAATAGAAGCCAACAAAAGCATTATTTATGCTGTAATCAAAAACTCATTGTCTCACATAGTTACAGAGACCAAGACATTTCTGCATCCCCTTAACAGTTCCTGGCTCAGTCATTTGACAAGTAGCTACTGCTCTTTCAGGAATTACTTGTCAATCAGAAGCTGACAGAAATTGTCCTCAGTAATGGATCCCTATCTGACAATACTGTACTATGGTGGTCATTCTGACCTCGGCGGTAAAAGGCGCCTACCGCCGGTCAGAAATCCTCCATAATCCCGCCGCGGTCGCGGAAACCCGCCACGGTCATTCTGACCCGCAGAAGGCAAACCTCCGAAAATCCGACAGCCACAACAGACCGCCAGCCCAGCGGTCGGCGGAAAAGTGGAGGTGACAAAACCTCCACCGTCACGCCAACAGAAATACGCCCATGCCATTACGACCCACGAATCCACGCGGCGGTCATTCAAACGCGGTATTCCATTGGCGGGACACACCGCCGCGGTCAGAATACACACAAACGAACAAAACTCAGCCACATTGGACGATTTGAATCCCACACACCTGATACACATACACACACCACTCCCACACACACAATACAATATAAAACACACACCCACATCACCCACAAACCCCTACGCCAAAAAATTCTGAAAGAAGGCCAGAGCGAGACACCACCATCCACAAACTAGCAGCCACAGCCACTCCACACCATCACCCACACACTATCCACACACAAAACAACACACACCACCACACTCAACACACTTAACTACACATACTCCACCCCACACATCATACACACCACCCCATGGCACCCCAAAGACACCCCCGCTTCTCAGACGAAGAACTCAGGGTCATGGTGGAGGAAATCGTTCGGGTAGAGCCCCAGCTGTTCGGCACACAGATACAATACACCAGCATTGCCCGGAGGACGGAGCTATGGCAGAGGATTGTCGACAGGGTCAACGCTGTGGGACAGCACCCCAGAAATCGGGAAGACATCAGGAAGCGATGGAACGACCTAAGGGGGAAGGTGCGTTCCATGGTATCCAGGCACAACATCGCCGTGCAGAAGACTGGCGGAGGACCCCCACCTCAACCCCCACAATTTACATCATGGGAGGAGGAAGTCTTGAACATCCGGATCCTGACGGCCTCGCAGGAGTCGGCGGAGGAATGGATACTGGTAAGTTGAAGCTTCACTACTGCTTCCCCCCCACCTGCATGCCAAATCATACCCCAACCCTCACCCCCATCCTCGAACCCCACCCTCACCCCCACCCCCATCCTCACCCCCACCCTCACCCCCACCACCATCCTCACCCCCACCACCATCCTCACCCCCACCCCCAGCACACCTATTCCCTGCCAATGTCTCACCATCACAACCCACACATCCCAAAACCTAGGCCTGCATGCGTCCACTAAGCATGGACACCCATCACCAAAGCATGCCCAATGCATATACACATCCCCCCCACAAGCCACCCTCACCAAAGCCCCCACACACGAATGCCAGCACTTGGGGACACGGGAACCCACAGATACACCCATATGCCACACATTGAAACTATAACCATACCTCTATACCCCTGCAGGACCCGACCGTCAACACACCGCCGCGGAGGGCCCAGAATTCTCCACACCCCCCACCCAAGAGGCCGTCAGCGATGACAGCAGCTCTGTCGACCTGGACACCGATGACCAGCCCGGACCATCGGGGACCTCTGGACAGTCGGTTCCCCTCACACAGGCCCAGGCCACTACAGACCCAAACCCCTCTGGGAACACAAGCACAGCTCCCACCCAGCGGGCCCATGCCTCTGTCTCCAGGGCGCGTCAATCTGCGGTGTGTCTACCACTACAGGGCACCCAGGATAACCCACCACCCCAACAACAACAGGGACCTGGGGGCAGTGGTAGTGGGCACACCGGCCAGGGGGCAGAGGCCCAGGGAAACAGGGCAACTCGGAGGGCAGCTGTGCGACAGGGGGGGGACGGGCCCAGGGAACCCACTCTCCACGAGGTCCTCACCACCATCATGGGAGCATACAACCGCTCCCAGGAGACGATGGCGACGGTACTGGCCCGGTTCCAGGAGATCCAGGTACTGCAGGAGGAACACTATCGGGGGTACAGGGAGGACATCAGAGCCCTCACCTCCACCCTGGTTACCATGGTAGGGCTGCTGCAGGACCTCGTCAACACCAGGACGGACACTCAACAACACCCAAGGGCCCCTGCCACTAGCCTGGACCAAGAACAGCCAACCACCTCCGCCGGCGCTAGTGGACAGGAGGCCCCCGCACAGCAGCAGCCCACCAGACCCCCACCTCCTGCAGGAGAAGAACCACCCCGCAAGAGGGCCCTGAGATCTCGCAAGAAGACAGAGTAGGATGTCAAGACCCCCGCCAGCAATGGATACCACCTGATGTCATCCCACTGTCCCACATTGTCACCCTGTCCATCCTTGAACTGCCCATGCTCCATCTCTCCACAGGCCTCTGGACAATGCACCTGTGTGACTGTTACTCTGGACTCTGCCATGGACATTCCTTCACCATAGCCTCCACCCACTTGAAACCACCCATCCCATTTTGAGCACTTAAATAAACACCTATTTTGCACAAAACTATCTGGAGTCTGGCTGTGATTTCAATATATTGTAATTGACATGACAGTGCAAATATGTCCTTGTACATGGTGAAGTCAACAAACAGCTGCCACAAAGCTGTAGTCCATGGGGAAACGAAGCACAGGACTCGTAGTGGGGACCCCAGATCTGAAATAGGGAGGGAAAAGCCACAACTCAGTCATCATACACTGGGGCAAATAGACAGGCAGCAGAGATGCAGGAGAGTAGTTCACATTTACTAAATTATCTTTGAATTGTTACCTGTGTCCTATTGGAAGTACTGTTCAATGATTCTGTCCCTGTTGTCTGTTTCAGCCCCGTCGTCTTCCTCCTCGTCACTCTCCTCAGGTTCCACCGCTGCCACAACACCACCGTCTCGACCATCCTCCTGCAGGAAAGGCACCTGGCGGCGCAAAGCCAGGTTGTGAAGCATGCAGCAGGCCACGATGATGTGACACACCTTCTTAGGTGAGTACATTAGGGATCCACCTGTCATATGCAGGCACAGAAACCTGGCCTTTAGGAGGCCAAAGGTGCGTTCGATCACCCTCCTAGTACGCCCATGGGCCTCATTGTACCGTTCCTCTGCCCTGGTCCGGGGATTCCTTACTGGGGTCAGTAGCCACGACAGGTTGGGGTACCCAGAGTCCCCCACTAGCCATACACGGTGTCTCTCTAGCTGTTCCATCACGTAAGGGATGCTGCTATTCCTCAGGATGTAGGCGTCATGCACTGACCCAGGGAATTTGGCATTTACATGCGAGATGTACTGGTCAGCCAAACACACCACCTGGATGTTCATTGAATGGTAACTTTTTCTGTTCCTGTACACCTGCTCCCTGTCTCTTGGGGGAACCAAAGCCACATGGGTCCCATCAATGGCACCAATGACGTTGGGAATATGTCCAAGGGCATAGAAATCACCCTTCACTGTAGCCAATTCGCCCACCTCAGGGAAAATGATGTAGCTCCTCACGTATTTCATCAGGGCAGACAACACTCTGGATAACACCTTCGAAAACATGGGCTGAGACATCCCAGAAGCAATTCCCACTGTTGTCTGAAATGAACCACTTGCCAAGAAATGGAGTACTGACATGACCTGCACCAGAGGGGGAATCCCTGTGGGTTGGCGGATGGGGGACATCAGGTCGGGCTCCAGCTGGGCACACAGTTCATGTATAGTGGCACGGTTAAGACGGTAGGTCAGGATAATGTGGCGTTCTTCCATTGTCGACAGGTCCACCAGCGGTCGGTACACGGGAGGATTCATCCGTCTCCTCGCCAAACCCAGCGGACGGTGCCTAGGAAGGACAACATGGAGCACACAGTCAAGCAACCCACAGGTACGTACTCACAGCTAGCACAGTAAACGATTCTCTATGCAGTGAATGGCGTGTCTGAGTGGCTATGCAAGGCCTAGGCCTGTGTGACGCAGTTGAAATTGAGCCATGTGGGCCCTGGAAATGGCGGCTGCCTGACCTGTGAAGTGTGACAATGGGATGTGAGGTCAATGTGCTGGCGTGGCACACCGCGGCGGGCGGCGGGCGAAGACCGCGGCGCGAAGCCGCATTGGTTAACATTGAAGCCTATGGGTTTCAGGAGCCAATGGCGAAGGGCGCCGGCGGTGGCGGGACGCACCGCCGCGGTACGCACCGCCGCGGACGTGACCGCCATTTTCTATCTACTTATCCACTTGCGACTTGAACTTTCACAGGAGAGGACCTATACTGCAAGTGTTGCTGTGACCTCGGTCTGGAAGGGACAATGGCTGCTGCGCCTGGGGAAAGGGCCCCTGCCTTCACTGGAGAGGAGTTGGAGAAACTTGTGGATGGGGTCCTCCCCCAGTATGCACTACTCTACAGGCCTCCAGACCAACAAGTGAGTTTAATTCAATCTGGATTTGGGGCCACTGGCTGGCTTGGGGGCCTGGCGGGGGGCCTGGCGGGGATGGGGGGCATGTTGGGCCTGGCGGGGGGCATGGCGGGGGGCATGGCGGGGGGCATGGCGGGGATGGGGGGGCATGTTGGGGCTGGCGGGGGGCCTGGCGGGGATGGGGGGGCATGTTGGGCCTGGCGGGGGGCATGGCGGGGGGCATGGCGGGGAGCATGGCGGGGATGGGGGGGCATGTTGGGGCTGGCGGGGGGCCTGGCGGGGATGGGGGGGCATGTTGGGGCTGGCGGGGGGCCTGGCGGGGATGAGGGGGCATGTTGGGGCTGGCGGGGGGCCTGGCGGGGATGGGGGGCATGTTGGGCCTGGCGGGGGGCATGGCGGGGGCATGGCGGGGGGCCTGGCGGGGATGGGGGGCGTTGGGCCACTGGCAAGGAAAATGCAGACAAACTTGAACGTGGTATTTCTCCCTCCCTGTACGTGTCACATAGGTCCGCGCCCATGAGAAGATCGGGATTTGGCGTGCCATCGCCAAGGAAGTCCGGACCCTGGGGGTCCACCATCGACGGGGCACCCACTGCCGCAAGAGGTGGGAGGACATCCGCCGCGGGACCAAGAAGACCGCCGAGTCTCTGCTGGGGATGGCCTCCCAACGTAGGCGGGGTGCCTGCCGTCAACTGACCCCCCTGATGTCCCGGATCCTGGCGGTGGCCTACCCTGATTTGGATGGGCGCGTGAGGGCAGCACAGCAGACACAAGGGGGTGAGTACAAGCATTATCTACTCTGTTGTCGCGCAGTGGAGGTGTCTGGGTGGGGGAGGAGGGCTGTGGGTCCCCCTAGGCCAGGGCGATATCTGTAGGCTGGGCACCCCCGTAAGCCCCTGTGTCCCCAGCCACCACCCTCAGTAGTTTGTCAGTACAGCCATCCCTGGGCCGTGTCATCCATGGGTGCAGTTGTCAACTCTAGGCGTGTAGGGCATGTTCCACGGAATGCGTAGCGGACCCCAAGTGCGCAACTTAGTGCAGGGGGCATCTGTGTCTGTCATGTCCGCTAACTGTACCGGAGATCCATGTACTCAATATCCCTTTATTTCTCTCTCCCCCCCCCTTCTTGTTTGTCTTTCTGTGCTTGTGTGCATCAGCATCATCAGGCGGAGGAGAAGTGGCATCGGGGCAGGAGGGAGCTGCATCTCACATGGCCCAGGAGGGCCATGCCACAGAGTCAGACTGGACCAGTGAGACGGAGGGCGAGGGGAGCTCCACGACGGGGACGACTGGACCCTGCAGCGACACGGACACGTCCTCGGAAGGGAGCTCCCTTGCGGGGGTGGCACCATCCGTGCCCCCCGCCATTACAGGTACAGCCGCCACCCAGCGCACCATCTCCGCCCTCCCAGCAGCCCCTCAGCTTTCGCCCCGTGCCCGCTCTGCCAGGAAGCCGGGCATCTCCTTCGCCCCAGGCACCTCAGGCCCTGCCCCTGTTACCCCCGCTGCCCTCAGTGAGGAGGTCATTGACCTCCTCCGAACGCTCATTGTTGGGCAGACTACCCTTTTGAATGCCATCCAGGGGGTGGAGAGGGAGGTTCATTGCAGCAATGCGTACCTGGAGGGCATTCATTCGGGTCAGGCTCTGGCCTCAGCACTGACGGCAGCCATTGTCCCTGTCTCCTGCCTCCCTCTACTAACTCCCTCCTCCCAGTCTCCTGTTCCTCTGCCTGTCCCACCCACACCATCAGACCAGCCTGCACACACCTCAACACCCAAGAGAAGCTCATCCAAACATAAGCACCACAGATCACGCAGACATTCACACACGCAACATTCCGATGCAGACATGCCAACAGTCACTACCACCTCTGTGACCCCCACCTCCTCGTCTCCCTCCTCCCTCCCTGTGACGTCTACACTCACACCTCCATTCACCTCACCATCAGCCAGTGTTTCCATCACCAGCACACCCTCCACTCCAGTCCGCACACGTGCAGTCACCACCCCCACTGCCATTTACACGTCCCCTGTGTCCTCTCCCACTGTGTCTGTCACCCCCTCTTCCACACCACACAAACGCAGCCACCCACCCACCCAACAGCCATCCACCTCACGACAGCCTATCCCTCCTGCACCTGCACCCAAAGACAGCAAACGTGACTCACCTACAACCACATCCTCTCCCTCCACTCCCATTCCCACTGTACCTACCACTCTCCATTGTCCCAAGAAACTCTTCCTCGCCACTGCTAACTTCTTTCCTGACCCTGAGCCCCCCCCCTCCTTCTCGTCGGGGTAAGAAGAGCACCTCAGCCACCACCAGCCCTGCAGCCCCCTTGACAAGGGTGCAGGGGTATTGGAGCCCACCAGCCCGCATGTCTGGATCTTCGCCCAGCAGCAAGGGGACAGCCAGCCCACCCCCTGGGAAGAGGAGCAGAAGGCGGAAGGGGCGCCGCAGGAGCCCGGCTTCTACATCCCCCCCGGACACCACCCAGAGACAGTCACCAGCCACAGCTCCAAAGGGAGGAAAGGGCCACAGACTCCCGACTAAGGAGGGCAAGGGCAGCAAGTTGGAGAGGTCAGGCAACAGGCCTGCTGCCCAGGAGGAGCCCACCACCCCCATAGCCGCTGCCCAGGGAGGACCCAGCCCAGCTGGCCAGGAGGGCCCCACCACCCACAGCCCAGGTGGGCATTGAAGGAGCACCATCCCCGCTGCCCAGGAGGGCACCACCAGGCAATGAGCAGTTGGCCATAGACCGGCCGCCGTCTCAAGCACCGCTGAACTGGGCCCCGCCGTCTCAAGCACCGCTCCGCTGGGCCCCGCCGTCTCAAGCACCGCTCCGCTGGGCCCCGCCGTCTCAAGAACCGCTGAACTGGGCCCCGCCGTCTCAACAACCGCTGAACTGGGCCCCGCCGTCTCAAGCACCGCTCCGCTGGGCCCCGCCGTCTCAAGCACCGCTCCGCTGGGCCCCGCCGTCTCAAGAACCGCTGAACTGGGCCCGCCGTCTCAAGAACCACTGAACTGGGCCCCGCCGTCTCAAGCACCGCTCCGCTGGGCCCCGCCGTCTCAACAACCGCTGAACTGGGCCCCGCTGTCTCAAGAACCGCTGAACTGGGCCCCGCCGTCTCAAGCACCGCTCCGCTGGGCCCCGCCGTCTCAAGAACCGCTCCGCTGGGCCCCGCCGTCTCAAGCACCGCTGAACTGGGCCCCGCCGTCTCAAGCACCGCTGAACTGGGCCCGCCGTCTCAAGAACCACTATACTGGGCCCCGCCGTCTCAAGCACCGCTCCGCTGGGCCCCGCCGTCTCAAGAACCGCTGAACTGGGCCCCGCCGTCTCAAGCACCGCTCCGCTGGGCCCCGCCGTCTCAAGAACCGCTCCGCTGGGCCCCGCCGTCTCAAGCACCGCTGAACTGGGCCCCGCCGTCTCAAGCACCGCTGAACTGGGCCCCGCCGTCTCAAGAACCGCTATACTGGGCCCCGCCGTCTCAAGCACCGCTCCGCTGGGCCCTGCCGTCTCAAGAACCGCTGAACTGGGCCCCGCCGTCTCAAGAACCGCTGAACTGGGCCCGCCGTCTCAAGCACCGCTCCGCTGGGCCCCGCCGTCTCAAGAACCGCTGAACTGGGCCCTTCAAGGCAAGACCCGCTGAACTGGGCCCTTCAAGGCAAGAGGCGCTGAACTGGGCCCTTCCAGGCAAGAACCGCTGGCCCTTTGGCAGACGTGGCAGGGCAGGATCTATCTCGGGCAGGGCTGCAGGATGTCCTCTGGCCAACATGCCTCCTCCAGTGGCAGTGGGGTCTGTTATGGACTGTTTGGACTGTGGCTTTGCACTCCCCAGGATGGCCCAGTGGGCAGGCCCCCACTGAATGGACTGTATGGACTGTGGCTTTGCACTCCCCAGGATGGGCCAGTGGGCAGGCCACCCACTGTATGGACTGTATGGACTGTGGCTTTGCACTCCCCAGGATGACCCAGTGGGCAGGCCACCCACTGTATGGACTGTATGGACTGTGGCTTTGCACTCCCCAGGATGGCCCAGTGGGCAGGCCACCCACTGTATGGACTGTATGGACTGTGGCTTTGCACTCCCCAGGATGGCCCAGTGGGCAGGCCACCCACTGTATGGACTGTATGGACTGTGGCTTTGCACTCCCCAGGATGGCCCAGTGGGCAGGCCACCCACTGTATGGACTGTATGGACTGTGGCTTTGCACTCCCCAGGATAGGCCAGTGGTCATGGAGTCCCCTCGTGGATCTGGCGTCGTGTACTCAAGTGGCTGAGGTGCCCCCCCTTCCCTTCCCCCTGAGGTGCCTGTCCTATTTTCTTTCTGATGCCCCTGCAGTGTTCTCTCCGTGGAGTTCTTGTCGTGGGACTGGGCCTTGCCCATTTGCACAGGACCCCTGTGGTCCACGGACAGTGGTTGGACTACATTTAGTAGCTGTATATATTTTCTACATAGTTTATTTATTTATTGGGATTACTGGTGTCCATATTTCAATATATCTGCCCGTTTATGATCTCTTCTTTTGGTCTTTGCATTATTTCGGAGGGGGGGGTTTGTGGGTTGTGACAGTGATCTGTGGGAATGCATTGATGTGTGTGTTGTAGTGGGTATGGGTGGGTGGGTGTGTGCCGGTAATCTTTTCCCTCCCCTGTGTCGTAGGTGCAGTACTCACCGATGTCTTCCGCGCCGCCGGGCGTGCTCCTGGTATATGAGCAGGTATAGGAGTGCGGGGATGACCTGCAACTCGGGTTCCATACTGCCGGAATCTCGCGTGGAGTGCGTAGAGGTGAGCGTTTTCCCGTTCGTAGTCTGTTTCCGCCGTGTTTTTATCGGCGGTGCTCCCGCCCCGGAAAAGGTGGCGGATTGGTGGGT
Source organism: Pleurodeles waltl (assembly GCF_031143425.1). NCBI lineage: Eukaryota > Metazoa > Chordata > Amphibia > Caudata > Salamandridae > Pleurodeles > Pleurodeles waltl. The sequence continues at coordinate 1,083,385,711 of NC_090440.1, read as the reverse complement.
CGTGATAGGGTGGGCGGTACATTGTCTGCCGCCTGGCTGTTGGCGGGGACCGCCCCGCTGTTTGTCTGTTCCGCCGTGGCGGGCGGAGTGTTAATGCGGCGGCCTGTGTTGGCGGTTCCCGCCAGGGTCAGAATTGCATATTTTGGACCGCCGGCCTGTTGGTGGCTTGGCCGCCGCATTATCACCGACCGCCAGGGTCAGAATGAGGGCCTATGTCTTTTTCTACCTTACATCCTCTCTGCGTGAGAGTAACCTAAAGAGATATGGTATATTTTCTACACTGTTGTTTTGAAGGACTGCATTCTAATATGTCATCAACATTGGCAACAAGGTTCTGTCACACTGTAATTTTGACATATCATTTTTCACAACACTGTTAAAGATGCTAGGGGGCTCACAATACCCTTGAGGTAAAGGAGATAGATAGTGAGTCCCACCATAGGAAACCACTATCAAAAATTTGTCTGGATGAAAAGGGATGCTAAAAAAAGCATTCTTGAGATCTATTACAGAGAAATATTTAGCATCCTGTGGAATGTTTGCCAAAAATAGGGAAGGGTCAAGAACAATTGGAAATTCTGGTACTACTACATCATTCAAGGGGCGCAGGTCTTGAACCATACAACAAGTATTACCCTTAGTTATCTTAACCAAATAAAAAGGAGGATTACAATGAGACGCTCCAGGGTAAATTATTTCTTGCTCTGGCAATGCCTTTTTTAGAAAGAGGATGCTGCCCCACCCAACGTAATATGGAACCTTCCTTCAGTGTAATTCCAAATGGAATAACAGTATGAAAAAGATCTACATCATGGGGATCCTTAGTCCACAAAGTGTATGGTATTTGGGAAAAATGTACATCCCTAAAAGAATCAAAAGTGTTTCCTGGTGTGGGCATCCTTACTTCCAATACTGTTCCCAATGATATGTCATCCTGAAAGGCTACAACTGTTTTCTTAGAACCATCATCAAACAGTTGATCATCCATTATTTCTCTAACCATTTTACTTGGCTCAATGAATATAACACATGCCCACAAGACATGGTTATGATCACTGGCTATCTGAGTGCCATAGGTTAGTGTTATCTCTAAGGCTTGTATTTGTAATATCATCTTATTGTCAAGTATTGAAAAATCTCGCTCTTGTCAACAGAAAAGAATCTGTTTAGGTAACTGCACCTCTATTTCCAATGACTCTGGTGTTTCTACTATTATTGTATACATTGCTGTATTGAATGCTTCCATATTAGCAGGTCGAGCTCTTATTTGATATCTAGTAGAATAATCTGGTGTTGTAGCCATGATCCTGGAGGGTGAGGCTCCATGGGCTGAACAAATCCTAGTTCCATCAAGCTCAAAATGAATAGTCATATTTATTTTGGCCATAAAATCTCTCCTCAATAAATTAGCTGGGGCAGCTGGAGAGAATGATAAACAGCCATCAAGGTACCTCCCTCCTATTTCCACCTCTACTGGTTTAGTAAATGGAACTCTCATTACTGCCCCAGGGAATCCTTGTGCATCTATTAATCTATTTGAAATTGGAAGGTCTCCCTCTCAAATACAAGATTGGGTTTCTTCTATGAGGAATGTATACCTCTTGTAATTATTAGCTATCATCACAGTGGGTTCCTCATCTGGCCTGTGCATTATAGACAATACTGGACACAAGGAATTTAATTGTGTGTATCCTCCCACACAATTTATTTGGAAAGGATTTCTTTCTCTCTCAATCACATCTTCCTGGCCACTATGAGGTAGAGTTGCCATTTGGGGCGCTTGGAGAACTTGATGTGGTGTCATTTGCCACATCTGTGGCATTGCTGGTTGCTCCACATTTTGTGGTGTCATCGGAGGTACATATATTATTTGGAGGTTTTGACTCTGGCTGTACTACTGTATATCCTGTCTGATTGTAAACATCTGTCTTTCCATTTTGTTCCTCCCATCTCTTAGTCCTACAATCTCTAATAGAATGTCCATATCTGTGACAGTAAAGTCATGTCTGATCCATCCTTTAAGGACCTATCCTGTCTCCTCCTATTCCTCCTCATCCACCTCTGCTACTTCCTTGCACCCTTACATGATTCTACTGTTGTGGGTACTGTTTTTATATGGTCCCTGGGACTGATCCCACAGACATCACAGTCATCTGAGTCATTGCTACCAATATAGCTCCTTCCACTGCTCCTTTCTTTGCCAACTTTTTCTCCACTTACTTGGCTGCTGCTTTCTCTGTCACCTCCTGCTTGGTTCTCTCTTTCTCCTGCTTCTTTTTACAGGAATGAATTATATGTGCCTGTATCTCTGTCCAGGTCTTGGCCTGCCATGCCACTATGTTATCAAGGTTGTCTTATACATCAGAGGGTAACCCCTTTATTACTACATTGTAGAATAACATGGCTTTTCCTCGTTACTTCCCAACCCTAAACTAATTTTTGAGTCCACTTTTCTTTCATCCTGCTGAGGAACTGAGCAGGATCTTCATTTGCCTGCATTAATTGAGCCATGAGGGACCCTACATCTGGTCTGTCAGGATACATTTTCCTCAACTGACCTTAAGCTACTGTCTGAACTAAAGTGAAAGGGGAACCGTCATACCAAGTCTCAGTGAGGGTAACATTTCTCATTTTAGCTTTCTAAAAAACAGCATCTGTCTCATATCCTATAAGAGAGCTAAGTAAACTCTTTATGTCACCTACTGCCAGAGCGGTACCTGCAGTTTGCTTTTCAAAGGACCTAATCCTTTTACATGTTCCTATTGTAAGTGGAGGCAACAACCTTTTAAGATTCCCCTAGTCTATTTGTGGCCAAGAAACAAAATGAGGTAGCCCTGGTCCCTTAGTATCAGGGGCATCTGATATATGGGAGTGGTAGAATGTTGGAAATGAGGTCTTTGATTTGCAGTCAGGTTACTCCCTGTCCAAGCAAGGACCCTCACTTTAGTCAGGGTAAAGGAGAATCACCCTCAGCTAACCCCCGCTCACCCCCTTGGTAGCTTGGCAAGAGCAGGTATGCTTAACTTCAGAGTCTAGGTGTAAAGTATTTGTACCAACAAACACAGTAACTCAGTGAAAACACTACAAAATGACACAACACAGGTTTAGAAAAATAGAAAATATTTATCTAAACAAAATAAGACCAAAACAACAAAAATCCACCATACAAAAGTCAAGTTAGGAATTAAAATGCACCAAGAGTCTTAAATCCTTGAGAAAACAGTACTAACACTGTTAGTAAGAAAAAGTACCTGGGTTGCATCAAAATAACACTGCACAGGCGAGTGTGGGTCGAAAAAGGCCAGCAATGTGTTAATTTATCACTCTCAAGCGAGACCATGCATCATTCCTCCTCTGGTCGGGTCGGCGTGGGTCACTTTTTCCTCTCTGCAGGAGAGCAATGCGTTGATCCGGACAGGTACCTCGGGTCTGGGCAGGCTTTGCATCATTTTTCCGTACCCTGCGATGTTTGCATTGAAAAACCTGCCGCACGGAATCAGCAAAACCGCACTATGTGGGTTGCGATGTTATCAGCCTCCGTCAGCGGGTGTTGCGCGTTCATTTCTCCAGCCGCATGCATTTATCTTCCAGTCGCAATGCAGGTGGAGCATATATTTCAGCCGCAAAGCTGACGGCGCGTAGTTTCTCAGCCACGTCTCAGAAGGTGCGTAATTTTTTTTGCCTCTGTGTGTGGATTTCCAGCCTCGGTATGCCAACTACACCTTCCAAGGCCCCAGGAACTGGCTAGTGAGCACTTGCCAATGCAGGAGTCTCAGCAGAGAGTACAGGTGTTGGAAGGAGAAGTCTTTGAGCCCTGAGACCTCAACAACTGGAGGCAAGCTCAGGACAAGCCCTTGGAGATTTCTTCACAAGCAGGAATGCAAAACAAAGCCCAGTCTTTGTCTCCTTGCACAGGCAGAAGCAGCAGCTGCAGGATAGCTCCACAAAGCACAGTCACAGGCAGGTCAGCACTTCTCCTCAGCTCTTTAGCTCTTCTCCAGGCAGAGGTCCCTCTTGATGTCCAGAAGTGATCTAATTTTCAGGGGTTTGGGTGTTCTTCTAATACCCATTTTGGCATTTGAAGTAGTCTCTCTTGTTTGTGAAATCCTGCCTTGCCCAGGCCAGGCCCCAGACACACACCAGGGGGTTGGAGACTGCATTGTGTGAGGGCAGGCACAGCTTTTCAGGTGTAAGTGACCACTCCTCCTCTCCCTCCTATCACAGATGGCTTATCAGGATAATGAGGCTACACTCCAGCTCCCTTTGTGTCACTGTCTAGAGAGAGGTGCCCAACTGTCAAACTAACCCAGACAGGGCATCCACAAACAGGCAGAGTCACAGAATGGTTTAAGCAAGGAAATGCCTACTTTCTAAAAGTGGCATTTTCAAACACACAATCTCAAAACCAACTTTACTAAAAGATGCATTTTTTTTAATTGTGAGTTCAGAGACCCCAAACTTCACATGTCTATCTGCTCCCAAAGGGAATCTACACTTTAATCATTTTTAAAGGTATCCCCTTGTTAACCTATGAAAGAGATAGGCCTTGCAACAGTGAAAAACAAATTTGGCAGTATTTCACTGTCAGGACAGATAAACCACATTAGTATATGTCCTACCTTCAATCTACACTGCACCCTGCCCATGGGGCTATCTAGGGCCTACCTTAGGGGTGTCTTACATTTAAGAAAAGGGAAGGTTTAGACGAGGCAAGTGGGTACACTTGCCAAGTTGAATTGGCAGTTTAAAACTGCACACACAGACACTGCATTGGCAGGTCTGAACCATGTTTACAGAGCTAATAATGTGGGTGGCACAACCACTGCTGCAGGCCCACTAGTAGCATTTGATTTACAGGCCCTGGGCACCTCTTGCGCACTTTACTAGGGACTTACTAGTAAATCAAATTTGCCAATCATGGATAAACCAATCAACAACACAATTTACACAGAGAGCATATGCACTTTAGCACTGGTTAGCAGTGGTAAAGTGCTCAGAGTTCAAAAGCCAACAAAAATAGGTCAGAATAAATAGGAGGCAGGAGGTAAAAAGATTGGAGATGACCCTGCAAAAGGAAAAAAATGTCCGACATAGAACATGTGTGGTTGTGCTGTCTGCCATATTTTTGCCACACATGCGAACATTTCCACATAAGGCACAACACTGTACCAGCTATTTTCTCCTTCAGCAACTATCTCACTAAGGTTGATATCAGTTCTGTGCAATACTGATTGGACACTCATTTGCTGCATTGATTTATCATGTAGTGTCAATCATTCCATATCTTCATAAGATTCCATCCTTGGGTCTGACTGACCATGCCTTCCCTGAAAATGTAACCACTCCAACTCAGTCATTGAAGGTTTCCTAGCTTTAGATAGCATCTCCTGCTCTCTTTCTCTAATATCAGTGTGATTAGGCAATCCTGGTGCTCACTTTGTATGGTCAAGATCAATAAGGCTCCTTTCTTGAGTACTAATATCATAAGTAAAGCACCTAGCCTCTGCAGATTAATGTTGTTCACCTATGTTACCTACACACCTATGTATTGACTCTACTCTATTTGTCATCCTCCCAAAACCTCCCAGAATCTGCCCTGAATGTTTATCATAATATGCTTTTCTCCCTGTTTCTCTCCCATCCCTTCTATGCTTACTTTGTTCTAACTGTTCCTGAACACTTTCTGGTGAAGCTATTATATTCTGCTTCTCCTTTTGCCAAGGTGGTAGATTATCTTCAGTCCCCCTAAAATCCTAATCTCTTTCTTGGGATACTGGCCATCATGCTTTACTAACAGCCCTATCTATGTATTCATTCCATCTAGCATCATCTGTATATCTTCACTATGGGTAGATATCCATTCCCTAACTACCCTTCCTGTTACATCTTCTGTAATAGTTGCAGTGATGCAGATGAAACATGTGACTGTCACTGTCTTCTGTGTCCGACTCTTCACCTCTACCCTTCTGTGGAGAAACTGGATCTAAATGCAGTGTAAACTGTGCTTCTAAGTATCCTGAAAACTAAGAATCACCCATCCCTACTTATTGTCTGGGGTTACCCATATGTCATGGCTTCGATATCTGTGGGGCAACATTAGGGCCTATTTCACATCTCATGTTATTGCAAGATGGTGGGGGTCTTTCTATTCATGACTCCTTTTTATACAATTCTTCGTCTTGCATTGTTCATTATCCTCATCATTGTAGCTCATGCATTTTACAGTAAGTTACAGCCTTGTTAATAAAACTTATTGAAAACTTTACTGCGTCTCGTTTGTAGCCTATGTGTGACTTGTTGCTCATGTAAGAAAAGGGTACTCTCCGTCTAACGACAACTCACATGAGATGTCACACTTTAGAGTTAATGCGGAAAGGCATCACCTTTTACTGTTTGGGTTTTAGTGAGGTACTGCTTGTGAGTCAGGTGGGTTGGGCCAACAGATTCAACCTGTTGTAGGATTGGTTTAGTCACCTACAAACAAAAGTGTGGTCATCCCTAAACCAGCAGTCTTCCCTAGAGCAAGAGTCCAACTATGACAGGCTCACAAACATAGGTTTTCCTTTAACTATGACCTTGCTGGTCATGAATTTGTTTTTCAAGTGAACTCTTCACCTCTATGGCATCAGCACAAATTTTAGACTGCTGTTTGACCACATATGATTTCATATTGTTTTCTACTGATGTCTGATGTAGCGTAAGTTATATACATTCCATGTCCACTCCAACAAGATGGGGGCTTGGCTTTAAGTATGGGTATAAATTATTAGTTTACATTAAAAAAAAAACTTTCAAAGGTTAAAGTAATGTTATAGTAATGTTTTAGTGAGCTGAAAATATAGATAGCACTATAACATTTTAAAAGTACAAAATCACCAAAAGTCACCGGTTACAGCTGGCTCTAGTAACCATAGTTTGTGCCCAAAGCTAACTTCAAATTGCACCATCACCACGCCCTGCTTATTACCCCCACACATTACATCAATCACAGCATCTTCTATGACATCATTGATAATATCACTGCAACATTTGCAATATAATTATTGATAATAAAACTGTGCATGGGGGATGTGAGTTACAGTTACCTTAAGAAGTTTCCATCACAGAAATGCAAGAGAAATGAGTGATTTAGGGCAAAGTTGGAGGTTTACAGAACATTGTGGATAAAAAACCTTATGGAATTCTTGCAAGACACTCAGGCCCGTATTTATACTCCGTTTGCGCCGAATTAGCGTCGTTTTTTTCGACGCAAATTCGGCGCAAAACTAACGCCATATTTATACTTTGGCGTTAGACGCGTCTAGCGCCAAAGTATTGGCAAATAGCGTCATTTTTTTGCGTGAACGCCTTCCTTGCGTTAATGAGATGCAAGGAAGGCGTTCCCGTCTAAAAAAATGACGGCGACGCAAATGCGTCGTATTTATACTCCCGGGCAAAAATCACGCCCGGGAGTTGGCGGGTCAAAAAACCCCGCATTTGCGCCACTATTTAACGCCTGGGTCAGGGTAGGCGTTAAGGGGCCTGTGGGCTCAAAATGAGCCCACAGGTGCCCTCCCCTGCCCCCAGGGACCCCCCCTGCCACCCCTGCCCACCCCAGGAGGACACCCAAGGATGGAGGGACCCACCCCAGGGACATTCAGGTAAGTTCAGGTAAGTATAATTTTTTATATTTTATAATTTTTTTTGGGTGGCGTAGGGGGGCCTTATTTGTGCCCCCCTACATGCCACTATGCCCAATGACCATGCCCAGGGGACACAAGTCCCCTGGGCATGGCCATTGGGCAAGGGGGCATGACTCCTGTCTTTACTAAGACAGGAGTCATGAAATGGCGTCTGGGCGTCGTAAAAAAATGTCGCAAATCGGGTTGAGGCGATTCTTTTGCCTCAACCTGACTTGCCCCATTTTAAGACGCCCTAACGTCATTTTTTCCCAACGCCGGCGCTGCCTGGTCTACGTGGTTTTTTTCCACGCACACCAGGCAGCGCCGGTCTGCTTGCGCCGGCTAACGCCATTCCATAAATACGGCGCCCGCATGGCGCTTCAGAATGGCGTTAGACGGCGCAAAATTTTTTGACGCTAAACTGCGTTAGCGCAGTTTAGCGTCAAAAAGTATAAATATGGGCCTCAATACTGGAATCTCCTGGTCGACTAGTTCTTAAAAATGGCTATGGTTGGTAGGTTTCCATGGGCGGTGGCCAATCAAGGCCCCAAATCCCACAGCTAGCCCCACAGCTGATCGCTCCACTTAGAACTTTAGAGCCTTTTGTGTTAAGGTCTCTTGGCCTACCTATACGTGTAAGGTACCATTTTTATTGGGAGACTTGAAGGAATGGTGTGTGGTAGAACATGTGTAGTTCCTTGCGGGTTCTGGAGGTTTTTCTCAATTAAATGTTTTCTCAGGTGACAGCTGACCCAAGCCCAAAAAGTGTAGCCATCCAACATTTCAAGTGAGACAATATTGGAAGTTAGCCATGCTCTCCTGGCCTGTTTGTCAAAACAACACCCAAAAGAATCATTCTTTGTAATCAATTGCTTTAGTCCGCAGGGAAGCAGAAAGACTGTTTAGGTTTTAGTGGTAAGAGTGGGGCCGGATGGTTGGATGGTTGACACAGCTACCCCATTATTTTATTAAAAAAAATATTACTGTCATACAGTTGGCTTTCTGCCCCCACCAGCTGCAAATTGGGGGCATACCTCCATTCTGCTCTTGGGGGAAAAAAAACGAGTTTGTCCCTTTTGATGTTGCTGATGCCAGTGTGCAGCAACTGCTCCACTTTCTTTTGCTCCAAAGCCAAAATCTTGAAGGACAGGTGGATTTTCTACTCCTTGGGGCAAGTTTGGGGCAACCTTCCCTATTTGGAGAAGCTTCCTATTTACACTAAATTACAGAAAAACACCATTGACACCACTGGGGCAAGGGTATGGCTTGATGCAAGGGTAAGCCAGCCTATCCCAATCTGCACCCCGAGCTGGCAGAAAGTCTGTTGCCCAATTTAGTTGGGGATGGGGGCATATCCATGCCCATGGTGGGCAGCTCCTACCCCTATATAAAACATTTCGTAGTGTCTAGTGGGCTTTCAGCCCCTTGGGGCAGATGACATAATTACCCCTTCTGACCCCAGGGCAGAAAGACTGTTACCCTATTTAATTGGACTGGGGGCATAACCACACCCATGTTGGGCAGCCCCACGTCTATATTTTTATTGAAAAAAATCCTGGTGTCTAATGAGCTTTCTGCCCTCCAGGGGGCAGATTGGGGCTGGACCCTAGGAGCAGAAAGACTGTCGCCCCATTTACCTGTGGTAGGGGCATGGGCATGCCCATGCTGGGTAGCCCAGTATTTTTTAAAACAATCCTGGCATCTAGTAGGCAGTCTGCCACCTCAGGGGGCTAATCAGGGGCAATTACCTCCATCAGGTCCCAATGGGGCAGAAAGACTATTGTTCCGTTTTTTGGGGTGGGTGCATGGCCATGCCCATACTAGGCTGCCTCACCTCTATATTTTTATAAAATAACATCTGGTGCCTAGTGGGCTTTCTGCACCCCAGTGGGTCAAATTGGGGTAATTACTCCATGTGGCCCCCAACAGGGGACAAACAGATGGGTGCCCCATTTACTTGTGGTGGCGGCATGAACATTCGTATGCTGGGCAGCACCCACCTCTATATTTAATATAACATTCCCTGGATTCTAGTGGGCTTTCTTCCTCCTCAGGGCAGATGGAGTTAATTACTCTCCCGGGGGACAAAAAGACTACTGCCCCATTTACATGGTTGAGGACATAGCCATCCCTATGCTGGACAGACCCCACACCTATATTTTTATTTAATAAAATCTCTGGTGTCTAGTGGGCTTTCAGCCCCTCAAGAGGGCAGATTAGGAGTAATTACAGAAAGAGTGTTGACCCATTTACTTGGGGTGAGGGCATGTCCATGCCCATGGTGGGCAGCCCTGCCTATATATTATCAGAGAAGAAATAGCTCCTGGTACCTAGTGGGCTTTTTTAACCCTAGGAGGCAGATCGGGGGTAATTGCCCCATCTACCCCACAAGAGGGGCAGAAAGACTGAAATAATGACCTTTTCCTGGGGTAGATTAGGCCCTTGTCCAAGGGGCCACTCACTCTATCCCTGATGGCTAGTGGGTGGATTGCTGCTTGGAGGTCAATCTTCTGTTGCAGGGATCCTCTCAGCAGCGTTACTATTGGAAAGGGTAGATTATCTCCTCTCCAAAAATACCTCTCCGATGAGAATTAGTGCTCATGGGCCTGATATATGCCCCATGCAGTAATTTAATGAAAGTAAAATGAGCCCATCGGCTTGTTTTACTGCTATGACAATTGTCATTGCAGTAAAAAGAAGCAAAAACAATCAGGCTGCTCAGGAAGCTTGGGCAGCCTGATACAAAAAAAAATTAAAGATTCCTTCTGGTGCACAGCACCAAAGAGGCATTTCTGGGTCTCCCCAGTGTCGACCAATAGCAGACATCCAAACTAGGGAGGGAGTGTGACTGTTACCCATTGGCCGACTGGTGCACTAAAAGGGTTAATTTGGGAGGGCGTGACTCCCCATTAACAATGTAAACACAACTTTGGGCCTTACCTAGGTGTAAATATAGAGGAATACTCCTTCACAAATGTGACAGATATCCCATCCACCTTATTACGATCCCAAGATATCCTGTTGAGATTGCATTAAGGCAGACAGGATGTCCGTCACATTTGTGATGGAGTATCCCCTCCACCAACACCTAATTCAGGCCCTTTGTTAGGCCAAAACACAGGTCTGACATGATGTGTGTCAGGTCTATTCACTATCATAGTACAAGTAAGTATAACACAGTAAGGGCAGAACACAATAAATATATATGGTTTATTTATGTATTTTAGAGTTGCTAGTCACTCTGTAGTTAGAAAGAGGGTGAACAGAGGTGGGGATTATTTTGATTGTTGTCTCTTAATAACTTTGCACCCATTTTATGAATGTCAGAGAAACCTTGCAGACCTGCTGCTCTTGTTTCATTACAAGAGTCCCAAAATGTTTTGTGGTGCTTCATCAAGGGGGTGAAAATTAAAAAGGGGAGTCTCCAAACAGGCTTGAAATACAAAGGATTTTCCTTAGACTTTTGAGGTTTATGTAGCACAAAATCTATCAGCTGGACTTTTCTGAAATTTGGCAGTATTTTATAGCAGGAGGTGCAGATGATCCTGTGGGGTGGTGCAGGCAAATAGAGTAATTTCATGTTAGGTTATAAGGTATTTTAAAGTCTTCTCTTCTTGGCATACTCTCTAGCACAAACAATATAACTGTGTCCAATTATTCCCACACACACCATCTTGTTTGAAGACTAGCAAACACCTTCAAGAAACACTAACTGAATGTAGTAAAGGAAAACATGGATGTAACGGGCTAGAACACTGACCTATAACATTGCATATAACATATTATTATACTTATAAATTAAACTGGCTGATTGGTTATATGTGAGGTTGGTTGCTGACATAGACCAAACTATGCTAGAGAAGCACATTTGTTCCCATAAAGAGTAGATTGTATGTTTATAACATAACACGCAGTAGCTATAGCACTTTGACTAAATTTAAGGCCAAACAAACATGTAAACCAATAGACTATTGTATTAAAGGATAACCCACCAATTATCTGTTCTGTACGTGGTGGTTTGTGGATAATTGATGTGAAACACAAAATAACTTTTATCACATGAGAAAAATACCCAATAATATGGTTTGTTCTAAATAACATTTGGATGGAACACAAATTGTTATTGCGTTACAGTTACCATTAGGTTACAAATATATCCCAACACTACTAGACTTGTGGAAACACTATTTAGAATACTTTTATTGTTCTACTAGAACTGTAATTCAAGTAAAGCTTGGGGATACACTTATTTGTTTCATAGTGTTCTATGGATAGGAATATAATAACACTATTTAGTTGAATTCAAGGTACATACAAATAAAGTGCCATTATATTTAGCAAAGAACATGTGACATGTGCAGTAAATGTTTGAGTTATACTCCTCTGTAATTATTAGTAATAGTACTGTTCTTTTCTGTATTTTTTATACATGTACAACCACAGTTATCACAAAGCCTTCATAATATCATCATAAATAAAAATGAATGAAAATGTACTCCAAGTGTTTTAGAGATAAAGGGCCTCATTAAGAGTTTTGTAGAAGGGATTACGCCATCACAAGTTACAAGTTCCAACTTGTAATGCGGCAAACAGGATATCTGTCACGTTTCTGATGGAGTAATCCCCTCCATCAAACTTGTAATGGAGGCCAGTAGTATCCATACCTCCAAATTGACAAAGGGGACGGTCCAAGAAGGAAAATGGTAAGAGTAGAATTGCATGTTTTGCAAAGTAAGACACAGGTTTGCGCTCATAATACACTTGTGCATGCAAAAAAACATTAATGCTAGTATGTCTAAAGAACACACCTATAAAAAGAAAAAAGTGAATTGCTCTCTGCTGTAAGTTGTACAAGGAGGGAGACCATTAGAAATATCATCTGTAAACAGTTTGAAAACAGAGGGGCAGATTTAAGGAAAGTGGTGCTGCTTTCCTTGCTCCCCTTAGCGCCCCCTACTGCCACTGTATGTGCACCGTATATAAGATACGGTGCACCATGGTGTAGGGTAGGGGACAATAGCATTAAAATTTGTCATGCTATTGATGTACTGTTCGGGATTAGCAGTACATAGGGACCTATTGCTCTGAACAAGCAATGGTTTTTGGAGCCCAGAAGACACAAGCAGTTTCCCAACCAAATACCTTTTACTTGTATGTATGCTGAGACTCAATAAATCTTTTCTGGAACAATACCTAAGAGATGGTGTCATCATCACTTAATTTTTGGCAATGAGCAACTGGGAATTGTCCTGCATGGAGAAGCCTGCACTTTTATTTTTATCTGGTCGAAGCGTGTGCATCATTACTGCCTCATCAACAAATTGCTCTCCTGCAATCTGATTGAAATTTCTTTGCTGGCCTTTTTGGAGGCACTGATTGCTCCTTTTCCTGATTTGCCATGTTGCCAAAGAAGAGGCTACTAATGATGGGCTCTGCTGATAACATTGAGGGCAAAAATATTTGGTCACTCCATGATTCTTTGAATTTAATGATGTAATTGATGCTGCAGACAGTGTGGGTTCCAAATGTTACAGTTACCTTTCAGTTGAATTTGTCATTGATGGTTGCACTCTTTCCTTTGTTAATAGATTCTGGATCAAGCATCACAATCATTGACATCACTCACTTTAAAGATTGTGGAGTGATCAAATCTTGGTGCCTCCTGATGTTATCACTACAGCTTTCGAGGGGAGCAGGTTAGATTTCTTGGGGTACTTTTGGGCTACGATTGGCTTTTCCTCCAAATATATTAAAGGTAAAGCTTATGTGGCCAAGAAGGGAATCAACATGCTTGGGTGTTGGCATCTGGCTTACTTTGTCATTATGATAAGACTCAGAAAAAACACCTTGGGGGTTATTCTAACTTTGGAGGAGTGTTAATCCGTCCCTAAAGTGACGGTAAAGTGACGGATATACCACCAGCCGTATTACGAGTTCCATAGGATATAATGGACTCGTAATACGGCTGGTGGTAAATCCGTCACTTTTCCGTCACTTTTGGGACGGTTTAACACCTCCTCCAAAGTTAGAATAACCCCCCTTGTATCTTTGGAAGAAAGCCTTAATTTTGTGAGCAGCACCTTTGTCGAGGTTTGTTAAGTTGCTCTGGGTTTTTGCAGACAGTATTGTGGAGATCAGGAATTTCAAACTGGTCATCAAGGTGAAAGAGGGTTGTACTCCTGTTAAGCACACAATTTGCAATGTGCCCTTTAGAAGTAACTTGTCTAATATTCTGTCACAAATGCAACGTGATGGCTTCATTGAACCTGTGGATGCCACTCCATGTTGTTAACAGTTGTTTTAGCAAAGAAAAGATCTGGTAAATTGAGCTTATTGTATTGATTTGAGAAGTGTGAGAGATGCCGTATAGGTGAAGAATTTTCCCATTCCAATGGATTGACAATCTCATTACAATGGTAGGTCAGGCCAAATGGTTTACAGAGTTGTATTGAAAGGTGGCGAATCATCAGGATGTTTTAGCTGAGGAGTCACGCCATTTGCCAGCTTTTTAAACTCCAGATGGTACCTTTCGATTTTGTAGAATTCTGTTTAGTCTTGCCTTCACTGCATCCGTGTTTCAGAAAATTATGACGAAGACTCCACATAGAATAAAAAACATAGTGGTGTTCCGTGACAACATGTAAGGTTTTTCATATTCTCCGGATACACATAATGTTGTATTACGATGTGTGTGGAATGTATTACAAACCTATGGTGTTAGAGGATAAATGTGTATCTGCTGTAGATTAAACTGAATATCTTGGTCACATGCTAACACTGGAGGGTGCTAAATCTAATCCTGGTTTGGTTGATGGCATCGTCAAGGACAGAAACCAACTCTGATATTTTTGGGATGTGTGAGTTTTATGCTAAATTCATAAGTCATCTTTCTGATATGACAGAATGCTTCAGGAAATTGTTGAAAAGAATGCTGAGTTTATTTGGGCCTGTGAATGTCAGCAAAATGTTGATGTTATCAAAAAAAGGTTTGCATCAGCTCTGGCACTACAACTGTATGTTGAAGAACATAAGACAGTGATCACAGTGGATGCTAGTGCTTATGGCCTTGCTTTTGCAGTGTGATGGTGCTAAAGAATTGATTGTTACATTTTCTTCCATAAGATTAACTGATGTTGAGACCAGATAATCAGTCATAACAAAACTGACTTACGGATGTTGAGTAAAAAAACGTAAGTCTTATGTTTGGGGTAGACCATTTTGCTTACAAAGGGACCACAGGCCATTGGTGGATAATTTGCAAGGGGCAAAAATCGAACAATCTACTGCCAGGCTGGCACTTCTTGCTGTAAAACTCCTTGAGTTTAATTTTGAAGTGACAGATATTGCTGTGGGGGAAGGATTGTAAGGCTGATTACCTGTCACGTTTACCGGTGTGTCATGATTCTGATCAGCTTATGGAAGATAATATGGAAGAATGTATGTGTTTGAAATTGGGTGTCTAGGTGGCAGAAATGTGCACCCTGTCCAAGTGGGGACCACAATCCTAGTCAGGGTAAGTCACAACATAACCTAAATTATTCTGTGCTCACCCTCCAATAGCTCAGAACAGAGCAGGCAGGCTTAAGTTAGAAAGCAATGAGTAAAGTTTTTGTGCAATATCTCATTCAGTAACATAGTGAAAACATCACAAATACGTACTCCACACTGGTTTAGCAAATCGATAAAAATTGATGAGACCAAAATAACAAAAATCCAATGTTCACAAGTCACGATGTCACTTTTTAAAGATTTAGATGGGTCTTAATCCATATGAATCAGTGGTTGTATCTTTTTAACCCACAGTACTGGGAATTATTAAAAAATAACGACGTAGAGAGTTGCAGAAGAGGTGATGCATTGTAAAATAAAATGATATGTTGATTTTTCCGGTGCAGTGGAGGTGAAGCATTGTTTCTTTCCTCGCTAGCAAGGTGATGCACATATTTCTGAGAGCACAGCCTTGGCCCCTTACTGCAGTGCAGGGATATTTTGACATCCGAGGATAATGCGCAGAAAATTCAAAATGTGCTGGGAGGATTAACATGTGCTGGGTCGATCCAATAAGCTATGCAGCAATTTTCCAGCTGCTAGACATACGCGCTGCATCGTATTTTGCAGGAGTTGCTTCGAATTTCAGATGCAGTGGATTTTCTCTCTCTGGTGAAGTCCCTGAGATATCTTAACAGGAGACAAGCTCAGTCCAAACATTTGGAAATCACTTGTAGTGGGAAGGCAGAGTCCTTCCAGAAAAGTCAGGGAGCAGCAGGCAGCAGTGCAACAAGCAGGAGAGCAGTCCTTCCAGAAAAGAAGACCCAATGAGTCCTTTTGGCAGCATCCAAGTCCTTCTGACAGAGTCCAGTTGTAGGTACAAACGTATCTGATTTTAGGGGGTCACAGACACAGTATATATACCCAAAATGCCTTTGAAGTGGAGGGGACTTCAAAGAGTGGTTTTGAAATGTACTTTCAACCTAGTCCAGTCTGCAAGGAGATCTGTGGGGGTTGATCATTCCTTTGTGTGAGGTCAGGCCGCTAGCCTTTGAAGTGTAAATGAGAGTCCATCTACCCTTCCTACCCAGGAAGACCTATCAGTATGCAGATTAATGCAGATACAGCTGAGTGTTCTGTGTTTATGGCTGTCCAGGTGGAAAGGGGAGGTGCCAGCCAGCACAGACCAGTTGTGATTGAAGACAGGCTGCAAGGCACAAAGTACAGTAAGTGCAGAGAAATGCCTACTTTCTAAAAGTGGCATTTCTAAAATAGTAATGCTAAATACAACTTCAGCAGTAAGCAGGATGTCTCACTACCATTCCAACCATACCAAACACAACAATTCCACTCATTGCCGATTAGAAATTACCATTTAAAAGTATATAAAGAAATTTCCAATGCTGGCCTATGAGAGGAGCAAGCTTCACAGAAGTGAAAAATGACTTTCAGTGTATTTCACTACCAGGGCATGTACAACTTACAACTGTATGTCCTACCTTTTACTCACATAGCACTCTGCCCTGTGGGCTACCTAGGCCTACCTTAGGGGTGACCTATATGTAATAAAAGGGGAGTTTAAGGCTTGCAAAGTAGTTTTAAATGCCAAGTCAAAGTGACAGTAAAATGCACACACCGACCCTGCAATGTCAGGCGTGAAACAGGGACTATATATGTGGGTGGCACAATTAGTGCTGCAGACTCACTAGTGGCATTTAATTTAGAGTCCTCAGGCACATGTAATACACTTTACCATGAACGTACTAGTAAATTAAAAATCCCAATTGGGTATGAGCCAATGTTACCATGTTCTATGGAGAGAGAGCACATGCACTTTAGCAGTGGTAAAGTGCCAAGAGTCTTAAAACCAACAAAAATGTGGTCAGAAAAAGAGGAAGAGGAAGGCAAAAAGTTTGGGGTGACCCTTCAGAGAAGTCCATTTTCCAACAGTATGACTGCAAAAGTAGTAAATCAAGTGGTGTGTTTGGATGGTGAGGTGGACATTGTGGTGCGCGAATGTCCTCAATGTTGTTTGAGTGACAAACATTTTGTGACTTCTGTCCCTGAACCTAGAGCGTAATTTAGTCCTGGTAAAGTTAGAAGGTTTCTATTGCTTTCTTGGGGCCTTTTCACGTGTTACCATCGCACATGAGGTACATGGTTGTGTTAGTTTGACCACTTGGCTGATTGGGTGGAAGTTAAAGGTGTTGTGGAGCCATCACAGCAGAGAAGGCATTCCGACTGAAGTATTGTCTGACAATGAAGTGCAGTTCACTTCAACAGTAATGCAAGATTTTTTTTTAGAAATAATGGAATTAAGGACACTTGTACACCGCTCTATTGTCCAAAGTTTAATAGAAACGTGGAAAGGTTCAATAAAATAATAGTAGAAAACATTCAGAGTGCATTGATGTCTCAAGTGCACTTTCAATCCAGTCCAGTCTGCCAGGAGATCTCAGTCACAGGGCAAATTCCTTTTGAAGTGATCAGGTGTAAAAGTGTGTAGTTATGTTTTTCCCAGGATAGGTTTCGGATATTTTGGATATAGATGTGAATGTTGAAGAAGATTTAAAAAATGCAAGACTAGCTAGTGATGAAGTGCCAAGGAATAAAGTTTGTGAAGGAGTGGCTATGAGGAAGAGGTGCACAAATGTGCAACATATTTGTGCAGGTGGCTGGGTGCACATTTAGGGCCATATTTATACTTTTCGATGCACAACTGCGTCAACGCAGTTGTGCGTCAAAAAATCTAACGCCGGCTAACGGCATTCTGAAGCGCCATGCGGGCGCCGTATTTTTTTCAATGACGTTAGCCGGCGTTAGCCGGCAGAGCTGCCTGGTGTGCGTAAAAAAAAATGACGTACACCAGGCAGCGCCGGCGTAGGGGAATATGGAGCTTGGGCGCCAAAAAATGGGGCAAGTCAGGCTGAGGCAAAATTTTCGCCTCAACCCGATTTGCGCCATTTTTTTTACTCCCAACCCCCATTTAAATGACTCCTGTCTTAGCAAAGACAGGAGTCATGCCCCCTTGCCCAATGGCCATGCCCAGGGGACTTATGTCCCCTGGGCATGGTCATTGGGAATAGTGGCATGTAGGGGGGCACAAATCAGGCCCCTCTATGCCACAATTTTTTTTAAAAAAAAATACTTACCTGAACTTACCTTAGGTTCCCTGGGATGGGTCCCTCCATCCTTGGGTGTCCTCCTGGGGTTGGCAAGGGTGACAGGGGGTGTCCCTGGGGGCAAGGGAGGGCACCTCTGGGCTCCTTCCGAGCCCACAGGTCCCTTAACGCCTGCCCTGACCAGGCGCTAAAAAACGACGCAAAAGTGACTGGACGTCATTTTTTTTGACCCGCCCACTCCCGGGCGTCATTTTTGCCCGGGAGTGTAAATACGGCGCACATGCCTCGGAGTAATTTTTTAGACAGGAACGCCTTCCTTGCATATCATTAACGCAAAGTAGGTGTCCACGCTAAAAAATGACGCAAACTCCATGAACTTTGGCGCTAGACGCGTCTAACGCCAGATTATAAATATGGAGTTCGTTTTGCGTTGAATTTGCGTTAAAAAAAAACGACGCAAATGCGGCGCAAACGGAGTACAAATATGCCCCTAAATATCCTTTGCTGCTGAGAAAAGGGTTGTCTAAATTCAAAGAACCTGTAATGGTGAAAAGAGTGTGTGGTAATTCTATTCAAGTTCCAATGTTCAGTGGTGGACTTTATTGCCTATTGCCATAGTGAACAAAGGTGGTAGTTCCAAAATGACTTCAGAATGTATTTGAGAGTAGGATAGGAGGTTGTGTTGCACTCACAGTTTAGTTTTTTTAGTTTTTAACTGTGGGAGTGATAAAGTATTGAGGAGACCTTCTCATGTGAGGAGATTACCTAGGAAAGTTTTGGATTTTTTTTTTGGGTTTTGGTTCTTCTTGGTCCTATCATATGTGACGTGGGGGGGGGAATAGGTGGTATTGATGTTGTCATTGGGTTATGAGGTTCTTGTCTTTTGTTTGTGTGTGGTATTGTTATTGTTCTTCTTTGTGTTGTAGGCTTGAGTTTTGATGTGTGTGTTGGTCATGTTGCATATAGTTAAAAAAGGGGAGGATATGTGGAATAGGTGTATGAATGTAGGTGTCTGAATGTGTATATGGTGAATAGCTTGTTATGGGATATATGATGTCATAGGCTGATGATATATTGATTACATGGGTATATTTTAAAAGGGAACCTTGGACAAGACAGCCAGAGGAGAGGTCGTGGACTGGTTGTGTTTCCTGGGCTCTAAATATCTTTTCTGTAATAATACGTGAGTGATGGTGTCATCATCACATCAATTCCCAAGCCACATTTTGAAAAATAAAGAGTGAATAATCTTCTATCTTAATAATAGGAGGGGGGCAACCCAAAATCCCAATGTGTTTTCCAAAGACTTCTTTAAGATGGGCTACAGCAAAAAACGCTAAGCGGAGTTCCTCCAAATTTGGCAGGAAGCTAGATCCTAGTGCAAAGATTATGCTTCCTGTTATTTGGTGTAAGTTCATTCAGTAGTTTTTGAGAAATTAAGAATTAAAACAATTGTATACCTAGACGGTTGGGTCTCCAAGAGTCTTGAGAAACTCTTGCAGGAATAGCAATTTAAAAATAGTGCATTCTGATTGGCCCAACAAGCTTTATTTTCCTTGGGCCATTACATTCCTATGGTGTGTCAAACTCCCACAACAGCAAGGGCTCTGATTGGCTGCCAGCAACATGGCTGCCAGCACCATCTGAAAAATTGTGCTTGCAGACATTCCAGGACTCAGGGACTTAAACCGCCTGTCCTGAAGTTAGGAAAAAATATAAGAGGGCTGAATAGGGATACCCTGATCCCTTAATCCGCATGGGAGAAACAAGAGGGACTTCCCATGGCCAAAGAAAATCAGCAAAACAATGCTACGAACCTACATGACTTTAGGAGGAGCAAAATAAAAAATATGGCCACTGGCCACATTTATTAGCCATAATCCACGAGGAGCCCACAACTGGGGCTGCATTCATAAAGGGGAGGGGTCTGCATGGCTCCCCTCCACAAGCCTTCATAGGCCCTTGGGGGTCCCACCCCTGGGGCCAAAAGCACTGTTTATGGGGAGAGAGGATGCCCAGCCCTCCTCCCTGAGCCACCAGAGACCCAGAGGGTCCCATCCCCAGTGCTGAAATCATTAAACAATGGGGGTACGGTGGGGCATGACAGGCCCTGGAGAGCCTACACCATGGGCCCAAATTTTACAAAATGTGATTGTGGCCATGCAGTCCTCCTCTCCGACCCTCTAAAGGCCCAGAGTAGCCCATTCTGAGGGCCAATTACTTTGAATGTGGAGCTCCATGTGCCCCCCTCCATGAGCCATTAATGGCCCTGGCAAACCCATCTAAGGGGCCGGCTCAGATGCTATGTCCCTGGTAGCCCACCCCAGGAATATAGCTGTCTCCCTCCCTTTTATGGCATGGACATGGAAAACCTGTGTTTGCTCTCACTTTGCGGAAGTGTTTTCAAAACTCCTTCCAAGTGGGAGCAAACACCAGGGTCCACTCCCACAGGCAGAAGCTTTGAAAATGCTCGTACCTACTTGAAGCAGACTTTTCATCTGTTTACATACCACTACTGAAGCAGGCAGGGTAAAAGATCAAATATTGCTCTTGTCCAGAGGGAGCTTCTCCCCGTGAGTGGGAACAGTGCTCGCACCTCCTCTATATGGAGGCCTGTTGGGCTCACTTGGGCCTTGGG
This sequence comes from Pleurodeles waltl, assembly GCF_031143425.1. Lineage (NCBI taxonomy): Eukaryota > Metazoa > Chordata > Amphibia > Caudata > Salamandridae > Pleurodeles > Pleurodeles waltl. The sequence continues at coordinate 1,083,364,802 of NC_090440.1, read as the reverse complement.
GCTCCCCGTGGTCCTCAACAAGAGTATGGTAGGTGCTGTGGTTGGACACCAGGGCACCCACCTTTACAAGCATAAGGCCCTGGGGGAAGAGATCTCCAGGGCCAAAATCAGCCCAGGGTCGTGTGCTGTGTACCCCCTCTACCTGAGAATCACACTGAGCCCTGGGGCATGCAGTCTCCAGGGCTAAATCTGGCCCAGAGAGGGGGCCACATCCACAACCTCCCCTTTATTTCGAAGAGTGGCCCTAGGGCATGGGGTCCCCAGGGACTAACAAGGCTTGTGGGCCCTTTATTTAAACAAGTAGCCCTGGGCCAGGTGGTCCCTGGGGCTGATAATGGTTCAGGGAGGAGATCCACACAGCCCCCATCCCCTTAAAAATATACACAGCCCTGGGTGATGGGGTCTCAAGGGCCTAAAGAGGCTGGAGGTATAGAGGCCACATGGTCCTACTCCCCTTGAATTAAATAAGTGGCTATGGGGAGTGGGGCCCCCAGGGCTGATAACAGCTCCGGGAGGAGGTGTGTGCGCCCCCGCCACTTTATTTTTAGAAATGGCACAGGGGATGGGGCCCCCAGGGCCTCACAAGGCTTGGGGAAGGTGGATGTGCAGCTTCCTCTTCTTTAATTAAAAAACAAACAGCCCTGGAGGTCAGATCCCTAGGGTCTTATGTGTTTCAGGGATAGGGCCATTTGCCCCTTTCTCCTTTAATAAAAATAGAAGTCCTGGCTGATGGGATATCGCCAACTCCCTGCTGTGCACGGCCAAAGGCGGTGTGCAGTGTGGGGTTGGCTGCCCTAGGGAGGGTTGGCTACATGCAGTAGGTTGGTCATAGGTTGTGGGTTCAGGGCAGGCCCTGTGGCCAACCCTCCTGCCGTGCACAACCCTGCCGTGCACAACTTAACCCCTGTTCAGTGTGGGGTTGGCTGCCTTTACGGGGTTTGGCTGCAGTTCCTGGGCACAGGCTACCCCCCACTGCACACGGTTGAAGGCGGTGCGCAGTGTGGGGTTTGATGCCCCTAGGAGGGTTGGCTGCATTCAGGAGTTGGCCACAGGTCCTGACCAAAGGCTACCCCCCACTCCACACAGCCTTTGGTCATGCACAGCTTGGGGTAGGATGCAGTTGGGGGTTGGTAGCAGGGCCTAGCCATAGACCAAGCACTGCAGCCAACCTCAGCCAAGCACAGCATTCAGCCATGCATGGTGGGGGATGCATTAATGTGTGGTAATTAAATATTACTTTAAATTGAAAAAAACATGAAATTAATTGAAAAAGTTAAAGTAGCACTATAGTTAGAATTGATAAAAAAGTTATTTTTTAAAACAACCTTAGAAATTCACTGAAAAAGGTTATTGTAACAATAAAGTCAGATCAACTTACATTTTACATCACTCATGACATTCTAGACATAATTTATAAAATCACTAATGACATAATCCAAGCTTTTTTGTACACATTGCTCTTTAATGGCTGTACCATCAGAGCTAAGAAAATAAGAGCAAAATAGTACAGAATAATTTCAAGAGACTGCTTTCATGCATACAACCCCCATAGGTAATGACCCTACACCATACATTTAATGGGTAGCCGAGTTCATGTTGACTATGGACCATAGATGAAAGGGTGATGTAATATGCAAGGTCATAAGCAGTGAATTGCGGAGGCGTAAGTTATGGTTAGTTCAGATAACTATAACTGCTGAATTTCTATGGTTTTGTGTGTATAAAATCTGGGTCTAAATATAACATTCATGTATTGTTTGTTTTTTCAGTGATATTCTAAGGTTTTTTCAACATCCATTTCCTAACTTAATTTTTCCAACTATAACGTCCATGTAACCTTTGTTTCAGTCAGTGAACAAATATCAATATTAAAAACTCCTCTAAGCCAACAGCTGTGATATTTACATATCTACCTATCTAATTGTCTAACGACGCAAAAGTAAGGTGATTATTTGTCAGAAACACGTGACTGTAACTAGCATATTCAGTGGGGATCTATACTACGTTAGAAAAGACAATAATGAAATAAATAAATCTCAAAAGAAATGCATGAGCGGAATGGACCTACTGTTGACAAAAATGGCAATGTGGGCAGAGAAGGAACCCAGGGGCGTAAAAGGTGTAAGTTAAGATTTGGAATACAGTAATCGACAGATGGGACCCCTCGTCTTGCTGTATCACTAATTCTCAGGGCAGACCCAGAGACGTTTTAAGGCATGGCCGAAGAGGGCAACTGCCCAGCCACCTCCCCCCACCTTAAAAAGGGATACCTTGGAAAGTAAACTTTCTGTATTGCAGCGTATCTCAGTTCTGCATGTTTTTACATCTAAAGCCCTCTTCTTCTCACTCGCTACCTCTCTACCTTTGTCCCTCTTTGGTCACTGTCATCACAGGTCCTCAAAAAGAGATATTTCGACTGTTATATGTGTGAAACATTTTCTGAAAGTCTGTATGGCATCCTGCAGGCTGCACGCTAACAAATAAGTGATAAAATTCCAAGACGTTATAAAAATGGAAGAGGGGCAACATATGTTCTGCCCGGGGCCTCAAAAGTCCATAACCGCTTCTGTGCTGCTGACGTAATGGTTACGTCCTGCGGCACAGTGCTCCCTCTGTGGGGTTCCCTCCCACCCCCAAAGGCAGGGATGGAAGGGGAAGCCCTTCCCCTTCCACCCCCTGACCCCTCAGTGATGTCTGATGACGTCAGCGCACAAATGCGCCCAGATCTCATCAGAGGCCACTTCCCCATCGCGCTGGAAGCTTAGGCGCCAGGGCTGTTTTTGTGTTTTTTTTTTTTTTTTTTTTTTTTTTTAGAGATGGGGAGCGACCCCTTAGGCAAGGGTCGCTCCCCTTGGGGGCAAATTGTATTTAGACCATTTCTGCCCCCATTGGGGGCAGATCGGCTGATTTTTGTTACCACTAGGCACCGGGGATCTTTTTTTTTGCGCCAATGTCACACAAGGGGAGCGACCCCTTAAGCAAGGGGGGTGGGGATGGTGGGGGGGGAAATGTATTTTGTTTTGTTTTTTAGAGGTGGGTCGCTCCCCGGACAGGGGTGGGGGGCAAATTTAATTTAGGCCATTTCTGCCCCCCCAAGGGTTTATTGTTATTAGGCGATCTGCGCCCAGGGGAGGCAGAAGCCTCTAGGCGTCCGGGATACGTTTTTTTGTTTGTTTTGTTTTTTAGAGGTGGGGAGCGACCCCTTAGCCAAGGGTGCACATTGTATTTAGACTATTTCTAAATGGGGGCAGATCGGCAGATTTTTGTTAGTTCAATCTGCCCCCAAGAGGGGCAGAAACCACTAGGCACTGGGGATCTTTTCTTTTGCGCCAATGTCACGCAAGGGGAGCGTCCCTTTAGGCAAGGTTTGCTCCCCAGTGGGTGTAGGGTTTGCAAATGTATTTTAGGATGTTTCTGCCCCCCCGTGGGCAGATCTGCCTATTGTTACTAGTCCGATCTGCCTCTAGGCACCAGGGACACATTTTTTGGGTTCTTTTTTTGTTTGTTTTTTGAGAGGTTGGGAGCGACCCCTTAGGCAAGGGTCGCTCCCTGGGGGAGGGGGGGAATTTATTTTAGGCCTTTTCTGCCCCCCTGGGTGCGTTCAGCCTATTATTATTAGGCTGATCTGGTCCCTGGTGTGGCAGAAACCTCTAGGCACCAGGGATAAAAAAAAAAAATGTTTTTTTTGTTTTGTTTTTTAGAGGTTTTTAACAAATTGTATTTAGACCATTTTTGCCCCCCTTGGGGTCAGATTGGCCAATTTTTGTTAGGCCAATCTGCCCCCATGGGGGCAGAGACCACTTAGGCACCAGGGATTGGTGTGTGTATATGCATGTGTTTTCTTTAGGGGGCAGTCCCTTGGGTAAGGGTCGCTCCCCATGGGGGCACATTACTGTTGGCCATATCTGCCCCCCATTGGGGCAGATGGGCCTCTTTTTGGAAGGCCCATCTTTCCCCAAGGGGGGCAGAAAGCCCACAAGAGGCCAGGGAAGTTTATTTTTCAAAAATAAGAGGGTAGGGGTATGGCCATACCACCACCGCAAACAAATGGAACCAAAGTTGTTCTCCCCACCAGTGGGCAGATGGGGCAATTATCCCTGATCCACACCCCTTGGGGGCAAAATGTCTACTAGATGCCAGGGAATTTTAAAAAAACTAAAAATATTGGGGTGGTGGCTACCAACTAGTATAGGCCTGGTTATGCCCCCACCTCAACTGAAGGGGGTAACAGTTTTTCAGCTCTCCCCCGCACTCTAAAACATCTTAGCCCACAGCAAGCACAAAGACATTTGATTATTTTGGGTTTTAGTTTTACATTTGGGCCATGAGAGCTTGGCTTACTCTAAAAATTGTCCCACTTGGAACGGTGAGGGCTGCACTTTATGGACGTTGGGACGCTGCCATGTAGAAAAATCCACAAGACCTAGACACATCTGAAAACTAAACATCTGAGTGATTCCAGAGTGGTGTGTTTCACTTGTACCCCTCACCATTTTTGTACCCACAACCCCCTGCAAACCTCCACCTTTGCTGGAAATCACACTTTTTCCCACATTTTTGTGATGGAACCGTCCGGAATGTGCAGGAAACCACAAAATTCCTACCACCCAGCATTGTCTCATCTATACCGATAAAAATTCTGCTGCACTTGTCAGCCTAAAAATGTTTTGTTGCAAACTGCCCTTTTGGACCCCATTTGGTTCCCCCTCAATATTGACATTTTTTTGGCTCTTACCTATCACAAGCACTTGGCCCACCTACACAAATGAGGTATCATTTTTACCGGGAGACTGAGGGGAACATTGGGTGGTATGAAACGTGTCCCAGTGCGGTGATCCCACACAGAAATGTGGGAAAAATGTGATTTTGTAGCTAAATTTGAGGTTTGCTGAGGATTCTGGGTAAGAAAACATTGGGGGATCCACGCAAGTCAAACCTCACTGGACTCCCTTGGGTGTCTAGTTTTCAGAAATGTCTGGGTTTGGTAGGTTTCCCTAGAAGACTGCCTCGGCCAGGACCAAAAACGCAGGTGCCCCCTGCAAAAACAGGTAGTTTTGTATTTGATCATTTTGATGTGTCCAGATAGTGTTTTGGGGCATTTCCTTTCACGGGCAGAAGTCCCACCCACAAAAGTGAGGTACCATTTTTATTGGGAGACTTGGAGGAACGCTGGGTGGAAGGAAATTTGTGGTTGCTCTCTGATTCCAGAACTTTCTGTCACCGAAATGAGAGGAAAAGGTATTTTTCGGCCACATTTTGAGGTTTGCAAAGAATTCTGGGTAACAGAACCTGGTCAGAGCCCCACAAGTCACCCCATCTTGGATTCCCCTAGGTGTCTAGTTTTCAAAACTGCGCAGGTTTGCTAGGTTTCCCTAGGTGCCGACTGAGCTAGAGGCCAAAATCCACAGCTAGCCACTTTGCAAAAAACAGCTCTGTTTTCTTTTTGAAAATGTGATGTGTCCATGTTGTGTTTTGGTGCAGTTCCTGTCGCGGGCGCTATTCCTACCCAAGCAAATGAGGTACCATTTTTATCTACAGACTTGGGGGAATACAGAATAGCAAAACAAGTGTTATTGCCTCTTGTCTTTCTCTTCAAATGTAAGACAGTGTGTAAATAAGACATCTATTTGAGAAATCCCCTGTAATTCACGTGCTAGTATGGTCACCCAGGATTGCAGAGATGTGCAAATAACCACTGCTTCTCAACACCTTCTCTTGTGGTCATTTTGGAAATACTAAGGTCCATATTTATACTTTTCGACGCACAACTGCGCCAACGCAGTTGTGCGTCAAAAAATCTAACGCCGGCTAACGCCATTCTGAAGCGCCATGCGGGCGCCGTATTTATTCAATGACGTTAGCCGGCGTTAGCCGGTGGAGCTGCCTGGTGTGCGTAAAAAAAAATGACGTACACTAGGCAGCGCCGGCGTAGGGGAATATGGAGCTTGGGCGCCAAAAAATGGGGCAAGTCAGGCTGAGGCAAAATTTTCACCTCAACCCGATTTGCGCCATTTTTTTTTACTCCCAACCCCTATTAAAATGACTCCTGTCTTAGCAAAGACAGGAGTCATGCCCCCTTGCCCAATGGCCATGCCCAGGGGACTTCTGTCCCCTGGGCATGGTCATTGGGCATAGTGGCATGTAGGGGGCACAAATCAGGCCCCCCTATGCCACAAAAAAAAAATAATACTTACCTGAACTTACCTTATGTTCCCTGGGATGGGTCCCTCCATCCTTAGGCGTCCTCCTGGGTTGGGCAAGGGTGACGGGGGGTCCTGGGGGCATGGGAGGGCACCTCTGGGCTCCTTCCGAGCCCACAGGTCCCTTAAGGCCTGCCCTGACCAGGCGCTAAAAAACAACGCAAAAGCGGCTGGACGTCATTTTTTTTTACCCGCCCACTCCCGGGCGTAATTTTTGCCCGGGAGTGTAAATACGGCGCACATGCCTCGGAGTCACTTTTTTTGACGGGAACGCCTACCTTGCATATCATTAACGCAAAGTAGGTGTCCACGCTAAAAAGTGACGCAAACTCCATGTACTTTGGCGCTAGACGCGTCTAACGTCAGAGTATAAAAACAACGCAAATCCGGCGCAAACGGAGTATAAATATGGCCCTAAGGTTTTATACCTATTTTTCATTTTTTATATTTCAGCAAATGAATTGCTGTATACCCAGTATAGAATGAAAACCCATTGCAAGGGGCAGCTCATTTATTGGCTCTAGGTATTTAGCGTTCTTGATGAAAATACAAGCCCTATATATGCCCACAACCAGAGGAGTCCAGCTGACGTAACGGTATATTTCTTTCAAAAATCTGTCATCGCAGGAAAAAGTTACAGAGTAAAACGTGGAGAAAAATGGCTGGGTTTTTTTCACCTCAATTTCCAGATTCTTTTATTTCTGCTGTTTTTTTTCTGTAGGAAACACTTGTAGGATCTACTCAAATGACCCCTTGCTGAATTCAGAATTGTTACTACTTTTCAGAAATGTTTAGCTTTCTGGGATCCAGCATTGGTTTCTCACCCATTTCTGTCACTAACTGGAAGGAGGCTGAGAGCACAAAAATTAGTAAAAATGGGATATGTCCCAGTAAAATGTCGAAATTGTGTTGAAAAATTGGGTTTTCTAATTCAAGTCTGCCTGTTCCTGAAAGCTGGGAAGATGGTGATTTTACCACCGCAAACCCATTGTAGATGCCATTCTCAGGGAAAAAACCACAAGCCTTCTTCTGCAGCCCTTTTTTCCAATTTTTTTGAAAAAAAATAAATTTTCGCTGTATTTTGGCTAATTTCTTGGTCTCCTTCAGGGGAACCCACAAAGTCTGGGTACCTCTAGAATACCTAGGATGTTGGAAAAAAAGGATGCAAATTTGGCATGGGTAGCTCATGTGCAGAAAAAGTTATCAGGGCCTAAGCGCGAACTGCCCCAAATAGCCAAAAAAAGGCTCGGCACAGGAGGGGAAAAGGCCTGGCAGCGAAAGGGTTAAGGCGACACTAGCCAGATCCATTGAGACAAAATGCTTCCTCGTCCAGCAGTTCTCCTTGAGGTTCTGTGACCCTAAGGCTGACTTCTACAGTGCTACACTTCAGAAAGTGACACAAGCCTTAAACAAATGACTCGGAAGAAGCCCACAAATGAGCAGAAAGAATCAGAAAAATGTTTTTATTTCAAAGGCTCGTTGTTGTAGACCGTATATTTTATGGGTCACAGTCTGATCTCCTATTCAGAAGCCTGTTTAGCTGGTGGAAGAGTAGGGAAAATGTGCACAATAAGACCGAGAGAGAGAGAGGAAGGAAAAAGAAAAGAAAAAAAGATAATGAAGAAAGAAAAAAAAGAAAAATCTATAAAAACGAACCAGAGCTTCTAGCTCATATTTTATAAACTTGTTTGGAAGCTTTTGGCACCTTTTCAACCAGCATGTTGTAGAATGCCAGATCGACGCTGATTTATTAAAAAAAAAGTCCCACTTAAAAGGAGGCATGGTATCTGTAGGAATTTAGGGAGTGGATCAGATGAGACAGGATTAGACCCAACGAGCAGGGGGCATTCCCCTGTTAGGGGAGCTGGTAAAATGGTGCAAGGAAATCTATGGGATTTGCTTGCACCATTTATTACAGCACTTTTAACTCCTTCTCAAGAGCAGGCGTTAAAAGAGGACTTCCATTCTTTAGAATGGGCCCCTATGTACTCTTCAGGAGTAGCGCCAATATTTTGGCACTACTCCTGCAGAGTACATCAATAGTGTCATTAAAAATGACACTATTGCCCCCTATCCTGCACAATGGAGCGCCGTATTTTAAATAAGGCGGACACGTGGTGGCGGTATGGGGGTGCTTAGGGGCGCAGGCGAAGAGGCGCTGCACTCGGTGCAGCACCACTTTCCATAAATCTGCCCCTCAGCATGCTATAGGGTAGTTACAATTCTGAGGATTAATGTATTTTTGCATATTCAAGGAAGATTTCTAAACCGTGACATCTGGTCTTTTCTGTTACAAATGTACCCACTTAAAAATGAACAATGTCTCTTCCAGAGCTTTGATTACATTTTGGGTCAGTCAGTGTCCCACCACAAGGAGGGGCTGTTAATATGCTTTCAGGATACTTTACCACACCCTACTCTTTTCAGAGGTGAGCCAATCTCAAGCAGTTTCTGTTTACATCGTCCCATGGCCTCCCGCTTGCTATCTGCAAAGTCTATTTTATTACTCAAAGAACGTATGTGTCACTGTGAGACTCCATTCACCTTTCACTTTTATGCGCCACTATTCCTTGTGCCAGTGATGGCTGGTGGAATTAGATAGGGGTGTGGTGCCTCTTGTTTGCTTTTAACACTTGGGAGCGTTTCACTTTAGTACCTCACTTTACCTCACTATATCAAGGGGAATTTATTAAAACTGTTAATAAATGCCTCTCAATATAGTAATATAAACTGATGTACTAAAGTGAAACGCTCCTGCATGTTAAAATCATGAGAGAGACTGGAGCACTTTTACATATGTCAGTTCAGGATGCACACATTCTGTGTTCACATATTTAAAAGTGCTTTCTTACATACAGGTTTCAGTTAAGAACATCAGTTTATATTACTAGATTGAGAGGTATTTATTAACAGCTTTAATAAATGCCTCTCAATATAGTAATATAAACTGATGTACTGAAGTAAAATGCCCCTGCATTATAAAAGCACACAAAGGAGGCACTTTAAAATATGTGAGCTCTGGGTGAGTACTCTGCTGTGCCAGCCCGCGGTTTATTTGTATTGTTTCAAAAAACAGTAAAAAAAGAACCACAGGCAGAAAGGTATGATAGTAGGTCTCCATCCCCCCTCACTCCAACCTACCTGCAAAGCCTCCTTTAAATCACGCAGGGTGGCCCACAAATAGGGTGTGCTGCTGCCGTTCCATTCCAGATGTCAGGCTTGAGAGTGCCAAACTTACCCTCTCAGCCTCTGTTGGCTGGAGGTCACAGAGTCTCATGAGTCAGATTACTGCAATCATTCACAGGTTGCAAGCAACACCATTTCCTGACAGGTAGGTGTTGCTTGGAGCCTGTGAAAGTGATTGACGGCAGTCCAGAGGATACAAGGATTATGCCCTAAATGCCTAGGACTGCTTGTAAATATGGTGCTGCTGGAGTCATGCATGGGAGGTCTCTTCACATCCCCGAACATTGCAGGCCAGGGCTAGTGCTAACTCAGCCTTTAGCCTACATAAGGATTTTTTTTTAAAGGGAGATGCTGAGGGACACAGGCTCACTAGTGCATGTGTCCCACTTGAAAGTGCTTGGCTGCCTGCCTCAGAGCAAGTGTGAGACGCAGCCACACACTTAATTTAGCAGCACCCGGCACAGGCTTAAAGCCCTTATTTAATTAATAAAAACAAAAACTTATGGGGATGGTAATTGCTCATTGCAATCACCATCCATATAACTTGAAAAACAATGTGGGCGGTACCCTGGCGCCCTCAAGTGGCAGCCGCTGTTGGATTGCTCGATTCTAACATGTTAGTTTATATAGCACTTACTACCCCAGAAGAGGCGCTGAAGTGTTTTCAATAATGGTCTGATTTGTGTGGACAATATTATACATCAGCTCAGCACAGAAGTTTGCACACACACAGCTTGTTTTCGAGTGCACTAAGGGGCATATTTATAATCTGTTTGCGCCGGAATAGCGTCGTTTTTTTTTACGCAATTCCGACGCAAAACTAACTCCATATTTATACTTTGGCGTTAGACGCGTCTAGCGCCAAAGTCCATGGAGTTTGCGTCATTTTTTAGCGTGGACACCTACTTTGCGTTAATGATATGCAAGGTAGGCGTTCCCGTCTAAAAAATTGACTCCGCGGCATGTGCGCCGTATTTACACTCCCGGTCAAAACTCACGCCCGGGAGTGGGCGGGTCAAAAAAAAATGACGTCCAGCCGCTTTTGCGTCGTTTTTTAGCGCCTGGTCAGGGCAGGCGTTAAGGGACCTGTGGGCTCGGAAGGAGCTCAGAGGTGCCCTCCCATGCCCCCAGGGACCCCCCTGTCACCCTTGCCCACCCCAGGAGGACGCCTAAGGATGGAGGGACCCATCCCAGGGAACATAAGGTAAGTTCAGGTAAGTAATATATATTTTTTTGTGGCATAGGGGGGCCTGATTTGTGCCCCCCTACATGCCACTATGCCCAATGACCATGCCCAGGGGACAGAAGTCCCCTGGGCATGGCCATTGGGCAAGGGGGCATGACTCCTGTCTTTGCTAAGACAGGAGTCATTTCAATGGGGGTTGGGAGTCGAAAAAAATGGCGCAAATCGGGTTGAGGCGAAAAATTTGCCTCAGCCTGACTTGCCCCATTTTTTGGCGCCCAAGCTCCATATTCCTCTACGCCGGCGCTGCCTGGTGTACGTCATTTTTTTTCACGCACACCAGGCAGCGCCGCCGGCTAACGCCGGCTAACGTCATTGAATAAATACGGCGCCCGCATGGCGCTTCAGAATGGCGTTAGCCGGCGCTAATTTTTTTGACGCAAAACTGCGTTAGCGCAGTTTTGCGTCAAAAAGTATAAATATGGCCCTAAGTATGCTGAATGTTGTATCCCACTGAGGCAGCCTTGAAACTAGTTTTACCTTTAAAATAGAATGTTTACAGTACACAGGCATGTTAAAAGTCAACATTTGATTTAAGAGGGCATTCAGTAAAAGCAGAATGCACCTTTGCCCCATCATATGCTTTTGGTTCCCTTTAATATCTCAGTCATGACAACTGAGGAGCTATGAAGGCTCTTTAAATATGTGTGAAGAATTAAGAAATTGCTTACTTACATTTTCCATGGATGTAAGAGCTGCGCTTGCATATTTAATACTAGACATGCAAGAATGTCTTTGCTCAGTAGATGGCTATACGTGTGCACATACCACACGTTTTAACACAATTTCATTTGTAAAATATCCTACAGTGGCCATGCGGGTGCAGAATCTTCTCAATTCATTAACTGTCTTTTCACTTCCAAAAGGGGGTAGGGGTACACAATTGTTTTAATTGCAGAAATTACATTCTGGTGCTATGATTTGTAGCTCAGCCACTTGCATTCTTGTGATATCTATATATATATATATATATTTTTTTTTTTTTACCTAGTGGTGGTTGCCACTTGGTAGTTATAGTTAGGACCATGTTTCCATAGAAAAAGCATATTTTGACTTGCCTATATTTTTGGCACCGTTTGGTGAATGTTCACTAAAAAAGTTTGCTTGTGATTCTTCTTGCTTATGAAAAACATTGGGGTGATCCATCAAGTGGGGGCAGAGAAAAAGGGGGAGTTAAGAAATTGTGTTTCCCATGTCAATTCCCATAGGATCTTTAGACACAACTACAGCCCCAACCGCTGCATGAAATTACACCAAATTTAGCAGAAAGCTAGCTTTCAGTATGCAGATTACACTTTTGCATATTTGATGTAAATCTGTCCAGTAGTTTTGGAGATATTAATGGGAAAACACATTTGTATATCTGAGGTTGCGATGTTTTTGCGACGATCGCGACATATTCACGAATGCACACAACAATAGAGATGCTGTTATTGGCTGGTGGCAAGCTGACTAGAAAGTTGCGTCCGCCATCTTAGAGAAAGAGTTACCATCCATGGGGCTGAAATTTTACATGAAAAGTGCCATAAGGGGGTCAGGCTGAAGTTACCCTGACCCAGGGCTGGAATATAGGGGACTATGGTAGTCCAATCATGACCTTAAAATACATTTTTGTTGCAGCCTGTGATATTCGCAAATATGCTGTGATGCTCAGCATAGCCTTGTGCGACATCGTGACAAAATTGTGAATATCGGCAGCAACAAAAAGAAATTCTGTCATGCACACACTGATTGATTCAGTTACAGTGGTACTCATAAAGTCATGCACCCCTTTAAAGAACTGCTGAAAAAGACCCAGTAGCACCCATTCACAGACTCCGTCACACCCTCTTGCATTCGTTCATACTCTCATACAACCATTTGCAGATCTAGTCACACTCTCATACACCCATTCACAGATCCACTCACACCCTCATGCACCGATTCACAGACTCAATTACACCCTCATGCACACATTTGCTGACTCATTCACACTGGCACACACCCATTCACAGGTACACTCACGCCCCGATGCACCCAATGCGCAGACTCACTCATACCCTCATGCACACATTCACATATCCACTCACACCCTGATGCACCGATTCGCAGACCCAGTCACACCCTCATGCAACCATTCGCAAATCCACTTACACCCTGACGGACCCAACACAGACCCAGTCTCACCATCATGTACCCTTTCACAGATGAAGTCACACTCCGATGCACCCATTCGCAGATCCAGTCACACCTTTATGCACCCATTCACAGACCCAGTCAAACCCTCTTGCACCCATCCACAGACTCAGTCACACAACCGCACACCCATTCACAGACCCAGTCAAATCCTCACAAACCCTTTCACAGAACCACTCACACCTTTATGCACCCATTCAGAGACCCATAGATACCATCACCCACCCACCTGCAGAGCCAGTCACACCCTCATGCACTCATTGGCAGATTTAGGCACATCATCATGCACCCATTCACAGATCCAATCATAACCTGAAAAAACACATTTGTAGACCTAGTCACACCCTCATGCGTCCATTCATAGATCCACTCACAATCTGATGCACCCATTCACAGACGTAGGCTTACTCTGATGCACCTGTTCACAGACCCATTTACATCTCAAACACCCATTTACATACCCATCCACACCCATACGCAACCATTCCTAGACCTAGTCACACTCTCACGCACCCAATCACTGACCTAATCGTACACTCATTGTAGGAAGCTAGCTCAGTTTATGGTATACACCTATTGTGTGGCACACTATACCAAGTCCAGGCATCCCTGACAGCTGACCAGATAGCAGAAGCTCTCTAGGGGTATTTGAGGTGAGCAGCTAAAGCTTATCTAAGAGGAATGAAAAGTACTTGCGTTATCACAGTAGTCAGACAAAAACTTAGTCGCAAGAAAGAAGAGTCCAGGAGTTGATGAAGATCCCAGGAGTCACCCATGAGCTGTCCTTCGACGGTCCCTGGTTTACTGGAGTGTCAGTGACCAGCCAGGTTTCCAACAAGGCCTAGGAAGTGCAATTAGAAGCAGAAGAGGAGTTTGCAAAATTGTGGAGACCAGCAAAGTCCAGGAGACTCCACCTAGGAGGAGATGCAGAGCTGATCCCCAGCACACAGGAAGGTCAGAAGAGGTCAATGGAGCCCCCACAGGTGACCCACAGGTGCCAGTCACAGGGAGTCACATGGAGGCCTTACCAACCCAGCAAAACAGAAAACCCACATCACAGGAGCAGCAGGACAGGAGCTAATCTTTGGTTTTAGGATGTTGGGGGTGGGGCATCTTGAAGGCAGAAGATCTACCAGAGGAGATTCCACCAAGCCTTAGCAAATGCAACAGTCATGGAGCATGGGGGAGCCAGTCCAGTGGCAGGAGCAAGGGCCTACAATCTCCCAACTTGGACAGAAGACAGGCAGGACATCAAGGTGGCTACAAACTCACCACCTGTGAAGCAGAATCTTCGTCTGTCCAGAGACAGCAGACCCTACCAACTGGTCAATAATGTCTTTAGGTGCCTGGGGTTGTAGGGCATGACTCCTTCACTACAAGGGAGCTTCCTTCCTGCTCTCTGGTGCAGACAGAGTCCTTGTTACCCTGAAGAATGCACATCCTTGGATATACAGAAATCTGGCAGGATATGGGGAAACAATGTTGTCTTTTGAACGCCTTTTGAACGTTCCCACCAGAAGCAGACTTGTTCAGTTTGAGGTGAAGGCCAGCAGCAGTTCCAGAGGCCAGGGACAGAAGATGTCTTGCAGAAAGTTTCATGTAGAATCTTGATTGATGAGTCTGAGGACCCACATGGAGCCAGGAAATAACTCTAAAAGGGGGTTGGTCTCTGTATGCATGTACCTGCCTATCAGAGGGGGTCAGAGAAGTCACCTGCCTGGTCTCACCAACTAGATGCTTCCAGGCAACTCTGCACATCTTATTTTCAAGATGGCAGAATCAAGTGGCAGCCTGGCACCTCTCTAGGGGAGGATCTGGACAGGGGGTAGTCACTCCCCTGTCCAGAGTACAGTTTCATACCAGAGCAGGAACTGGGGGTTCCTGAACTTGTGCAAACCAGATTATGCAAGGAGGGCACCATATGTGCCCTTCAAATCAGTCTGGTAGCACTCCGGGGCCACCTCACTTCCTAGCCACCTAATACACAGAGAGAGCTGGTCACACCTCTTCCTTGCAGGAAATCCTTTGTTCTGCTCCTCTGGCCTGGGCCTAGCTCATTAGTAGGAGGGCAGGAGAGTGTCTGGGGTCCGCAGGAGCACAGGCTGTCAGCTGGACCCCATGAGGCTCAGGGGCAGAACTGGGGGATCCCCTAGAGAACCCCAGAGTACTTGGTATCATGCAGCTAACACTGGACTCGATGTGCTTACATGATTACAACATTTTTGATACGAAACATGCTAGGTGCGGCGTAATCATTATATATAGTTGGACCACTCATGTTGACCAGTGTCCACTACATACTTTAGGATGGTTTCCCTGCACTTACAGAGTCCAGGAATTGGCCTGAGGTCTGTAGGCGTACCCAGCTCTGGCAGGGGTTCCCTCATACTTAAAGACATTCACCCTGCCCTTGGGCTGAAGGGCCTACCAGAGGGATGACACATAGGGTCTAAGTGCAATGGTTAGGTTTGGCAGTCAAAGGGTGCATGCACATTTTCACGCAGCCTGCAATGGCAGGCCTACAATTGCAGTTTGCATGGGCTCCCATGGATGGCATAATACATGCTGCATCCCATAGGGGAACCCTTGTGTACCAATGGCCTGGGTGCCTAGGTGCCACATACTAGGGTCTTATATGAGGGAATCAGTATGCCAATTGTGGGTGTGTAACTTAACTAACAACTAAATTTAGGGGAGAAAGCACTGTCACTGGGGTCCTGATTAGCAGGATCCCAGTGAACTACAATCCAAGCACACTGACATCAGGCAAAACGTGGGGGTAACTATGGCAGAAAGATGGCACTTTCCTACACTCATGCACCCATTTGCAGACCTATTTACACTCTCATATACCCATTCACAGATCTATTGACACCCTGATGCACCCATTCACAGATGCAGTTGCACCCTTATGCACCCATTTGCAGAGTCTCTCCAGTGTCCTGCAGCCATTCACAAATTCACTCACAACCTGATGCACCCATTCATAGACTCACTCATACCCTCATGCGCCCATTCAAAGATCCACTCACATCCTGAGGCACCCATTTGCAGGCCCAGTCATACCCTCATGCACACATTCACAGACCCACCACATGCACCCATTCACAGATCCAATCACACGCTGACGCACCCATTCACAAACTTAATCACTCCCTCTTGCACCTATTCATTGATCCAGTCATGTTACACACACTCAATCACTCACCCATACACACACACATACACTCTTTTAGTCACCAATGCACCACGCACTCCTACTCACACGTACATGCACTCATGTACTTACTCACTTACCTATACAGCTATTTATCCACCTTTTCACTCACTCATACAAGCCACTCATATATTTACTCACTTTCCCATTCAGCCATCCATCCACCCACTCACTCACCCATACGTGCACTCTTACACTCACTCAGCCACCTATACATACATTCATATACTCAATTAATCACCCATAGACCACTCATAGAATCACTCGCTGTTAGTCAATCATCCATACATACACTTATGCAGTCATACACATATATTTATCATATTCTTTAAAGAAGAAAGGTGATTCTAAAGAGAGACCATTTTTTTCTTTTTTCTGGAACTTTTCAAAAACATATTTTTTTCTATTTTTAGAAACATTTGTTCATTTCTTTGCTATTTGTCTTAAATAAAATCGCAACTAGACCATACCAAGGTCCTCAAACTTTCAGGAAATTGAAGTCAAAACGAAGAAATTTAGGAAAGAAAAATAAGCATTTGTTTGTTTTTGCAGATTTCTTTATCAGTTATTGACTGCTTGACTGCAGTTAGTATTTTTTTACAATCAAGGCAGACGCTCCCCACTCTATCAAATTCTGGAGAAATGTTAGCAAGCTCAGTATCTAACTCTGGTGGCGAAACTTCTCCTACAGATGGTCTTGGTCCACTGGAATGTGATTTTTCTACAGCTCTTTCTTCTCTTACAACCCTACTGTTGTAGCCTGTTGGGATACACCTTCAGATGGTGAAGCATGCTTGTTATTGGGCATGAGTACTTTTGACTTGATCCTCTTGAAAGTATCTTCTCACATATGGTACATTTCTCTAATGTAGTTCCAAGCTACTGACTTCTTCTTCTAGGGATGTTCTTCATTTGACTCATCTGGGTGTTCCTCAGACAGCTTAGAGGTACTAGATGCCATTTTATGAACCAAAAAAAAAACCATAATAAACAAAATTTACTAAAAACACCAGCAGCTTTTCAAGAGCCAAAAACAGGTTCTTCTCCCATTGCAGGTCAAAACCAAATGGGAAAACTGGGTGTGGTCTTCCCTAGAATATAAGTGAATTGTTTGTTGTCTAATCAAATCATTTATTTCGACATCATGTGATGATCACGAACAACAACGCAATTGTGACGAACTACAACATAGAAAGTATTACATCCTTTTTGAAAACATGTAGAAATCACGATTAATCATAAGGAATGCACCAAACAGCAACATCAGATTAAACTAAATGAAACCCAATAACATTTTCACAATTGCATTACTCACAGAATTTATAGTATATATTTCATAACAATAAAATACTGATGTGAATGGTTAGGTAAAAAACCTTTTTATAGGTATTTGGAAGTTTCATTAAAAACGCAAAAATTGCGATTAATCATGAGGAACGCTATGAACAGCAACATCATGATTAGGTAAAAAGACACCAAATGTGATCTTTACAATTCAATTTTTCAAAAAAATTAACAGTTTCAACTACAAAAAAATAAAATGCTAATTGTCCATGATTAAATAGAAAACATGTTTGAATATACTAGGAACTCTCTAAAAATATGACAAAATTGTGATTAATCACGACGATTGCACACACAATACCAAATACAAACCTACAAGTTACCAACTAATGTTTCTTAAAGTACTATAAAATAGAATTTTTCAGAAGACTGTACAATCTGTAACTATTTCTCACACATGTTACAATTGCAGGCTCAGATTCAGGTGTGTCTGTTTTATTAGCAGTTCACCAACTGTAATTTAAATAAACATGCAGTACATCACCAATGTGCATATTCATCTTGCTCAGTGACATCATTGATGACCTCTCAAATGATATCACTAATGACATCATTCAGCGAGTGTAAGTAGGTCTATGGATGTGTGAGTGGGTATATGGGTGAGTAAGTGGTTGAGTGAGTCACTGTATGGGAGATTGAGTGGATGTGTAAGTATCTGTATTGGTGAATGACTGAGCTTTTGAGTGGCTTCATTGATTGAGTGACTGCTGATGTGAGTGGTTGTGCAATCAAGTGGGTGTGTGACTGCTTGTAAGGGAGAGTGACATAGTGTGTTTGTGACTACATCAGTAGCAGAGTGGTTGAGTGACTGAGTGTATGGGTGAGTAAGTAGGAGTATCAGTGGGTTCATGCATAAGTGTGTTGATGGGTAATTTACTTTATGGCAGTGTGAGTGGCTCTATGAGTACCTCTATGAGTGATTGAGAGGGTGTGTGAGTGGGTGTATGGGTGAGTGGCTCTATGAGTACCTCTATCAGTGATTGACAGGGTGTGTGAGTGGGTGTATGCGTGAGTGTGTGGGTGTATGAATGCCTGTACAGATGAGTGAGTGGGTGTGTGTTAGTCACTGTATTGGTGAGTGAGCGGGCGAGTCAGTGACTGTATATTGAGAGAGTAGGTGTATGAGTTGATGTATGCATAAAGGGGGAGCATGTGTCAGTTACTGTATACATTAGTAAGTGGATGTGTCAGTAGGTGTATGAGGAAGCGACTTGGTTTATTAGTGGCTGTATGGGTGTGTGAGTGTGTGTCTGAGCGGTTGTATGAGTGAGTGAGTGGGTGTGTTAGTGAGTGGCTCTATGAGTACCTCTATCAGTGATTGAGTGGGTGTGAGAGTGGGTGTATGGGTGAGTGAGTGGGTGTATAAATGTATGTTCAGATGAGTGAGTGTGTGTGTTAGTCACTGTATTGGTGAGTTAGTGGGCAAGTCAGTGACTGTATTAGTGTGATAGTAGGTGTATAGGTGTATGAGGTAATGTATGCATAAAGGGGGAGCATGTGTCAGTCACTGTATATAAGAGTAAGTGGATGTGTAAGTAGGTGTATGAGGAAGTGACTTGGTTTATTAGGGGCTGTATGGGTGTGTGAGTGTGTGTCTGAGAAGTTGTATGGGTGAGTGAGTGGGTGTGTTAGTTCTTGTATGGGTGAGGTTCTTCATGTGTGTCTGTATCAGTGAGTAAGTGGCTATGGTCTCTGACTGCATAGCTGAGTCTGTGACTGATTGCATGGATAAGTGAGTGTGTATGTTACTGGCTTGATTAGACTGTCAAGGGTTTATCTGGGTGTTTATTGAGTGTATGAGTTGGTGTGTCAGTGGCTGTATGAATGAATGAGTGTGTCTCAGTATTGTTATGGTCTATGAATGAAGATGTGAATATTTTTGTGTGTGTACGAATGATGTTTGTATGGGGGTATTAGTGGGTGTGTCAACATTTTTGTGGATGATATCATCAGTGAGGTCATCAGTGATGTCATTTGAGATGTTATCAGTGATGTCATCAGAGATGTCACTAATCTTGTCATGAGAGATGTAATATGTGAGGTCATAAGCAGTGGAATATAGTGGCATTAGTTATAGTTAGCTCAGTTAACTAGAACTGCTGAATTTCTTCGCTGTGTATGTGTGAAATGTGAACCTAACTAAAACCCCCCTGTAACCTTTGTTTTTTTCAAGTGAATATATATATATATATATATATATATACACATATATATGTTAACATATTACACAGCCTTTGTACATGCCCTGAGTTCATGTATTTGCACATTAAAGCCAGAGGTATTACCTTTGTGTTGCTTGTTATAGGAACCATGCACATAGAGGCTTGTTTCTGCCAAATGCAAAATTGTGTTTCACATAACTTTTTTACTCTGGGAAGTATAAGGACAATCCAAGTTGTGTTCCTGTTTTTGCTCTTCGACACAAGATAAAACTATTACTTGTTAATGAATAGCATTTTGTTTCGGACTTGCTGAATATGTACTCTTTTTTTCTTAAGAAGTCTCTGGATTGTATACCACTTCTAGCCTTTTTGTATCGTTGTGTTACTCTGGCTCAATAACGCCACATAATGTTCCCTCTAATGTACATTTAATCCCATAAAATACCTCGTAATTCCAGTGTAATGAACCGATGCCCTATTTAAGCCCCTGGGGCTGAGATTGGCCCTGGGAGGGGAGGCGCATGCTCCACCCAAATAAACACATTAACACCAGTCCAGATGGGATGGGGTCCCTGGTGTCGTGCAGCCCCTATCCCCACAACAACCAGCTTTAGAAGGCCAGGGCCTGGTGTCCCCAGGGCTGATATCTGCAGGGGGGTCCATGCGGCCCCCACATGGAACTGTAGCGGTTCCCAGTGATTTGGGTCTGTGGGGATGCAATTGACTGGGAGAGGGGGCCACACAGACCTGTGGCCAACTGCCCCTGCACAAGGCCAAAGGTTGTGTGCAGTGTGGGGTTGGGTAGCTAGGGGGAACCACAGCGCACACAGCCAGGGGCCGTGCGCACCGTAAGGTTGGGTGGTTATAGGGGGTTGGCTGCAGGGCCAAATGCTGTGGGCAGCAGGGTTGGATTAACACACAGCAATGGTTGGATTAATGTATAGTAATGAAAATTACTTTAAGTTAAAAAATATATAGAAATTTGCTGAAAAAACAAATGTTACAGGGTGCCCTTACCATGCACTGCTAATTACCCCACAAATGATGGCACTCATGTCATCTTTGATAACATCATTGATAATATCAATGTAATATTTGTTGTAAAGTTTTTAACAAAAAAGCTGTGCATGGTGGGGGCATGAGATATGGGGCCATATGTACTAAAGCATTTTCCCATAGACACAGAATGGGTAAAACCCTTCATCTGGCCCATAGTTACCTTAAGACACTAGTTAATGTAACTTGAGGTAACTTTAATTAGAACTGGTGAATTTCTTTGGTTTTGTGCGTTTAAAGTATGATACTAACTATAACGTTCCTGTCCCCCAAGGTATCTAGTTTTTAAAAATGTGCAACCTTGCTAGGTTTCCCTTGGTGTGCTGGCTGTGCTATGGCCCAAAACAAAAATTTATTGGGAGATTTGGGGGAATGCTGGGTGGAAGCAAGTTTGTGGCTTACTGCAGAACCACAGATTTAAGAACTATCACAGAAATTTGAAGAAAGAGAAATGTGAGGAAGTGTATGTTTTTAGCAAAGGTTTGAGGCTTATAAGGGACTCTGGGTTAATGAAAATCTGATGAGAGCCAAACAGGTCACCCCAACCTGGACTCCCCTAGGTGTCTACTTTTCCAAAATGTACAGGTTTGCTAGGTCTCCCTAGGTGCCAGCTGAGGTAGGGTTCTAAATCCACAGCTACCCACATTGAAAAAAAGTGTCAGCTTTCAAGTGGAAAAATGTGATGAGTTCAAGTTGTGTTTTGGCCCATTTCCTTTCACAGGCTCGAGGCCTACCCAAGTGAGGTACAGTTTTTATCTGAAAACGTGTTGGAACATAGAGTAGTAGAATATTTGTTATTATCAATTGCATTTCACTGCATTTGAAATGTAGGCCAGTATGTAAGAAAGAAGACATTTTGAAAAATACCCTCTGAATCATATGCTAGTACAGGGAACCTACATATTCCAAGATGTACAAATAACTACTGCTCCTAAATTCCATATCATGTGCTTGTTTCAGAAATATATGTTTTCTTAATACACATGTTTCACTCTACAAATTTCACTATGTAGATTGGCCTATTATACTCAGTAGACAATGAAAACCATTGTATGATTCAGCTCAGTTGTTGGCTCTGGGTACCTTGGGTCCTAGGAAAGCCAATAACTCCAGAACCAGAGGGTCAGAAGCTATTGTGTCAGAACGTTACAGATAAAAACATCACAAATTGATGTTTTTTCCGACCCCTTTTCAATATTTCTTTATTTCAACAGTTAATTTCTTTGGCAAGGAATCTATACATATGACACCCTTGCTAAATTAGGAATTTTGTCTACTTTTCAGAAAGATACAGCTTTCCTGAATCCCCCATGGGTTTCACACTGGTTTTCAACACCAACTGGAAGTAGCATAGGAGCATAAAAATAGGAATACTAGTCTACCTCTTTGAAAAATACCAAAACTATGGTAAAAATTCAGGTTTTTAATTCAGCTTTGCATGTTCCAGAAAGCTGAGAAGTTGTTGTCTTTAGCATAGCAAACCGATGCTAAAAAACAGGGGTGCATATTTCAGAAGGCTTAGTGCCAATTTAGCGCTACGTTAATGTAATTTCTTTAATGCTAAGGTGGCCTTTTCCCTGCACCAAATTTACACAGTGGTGCAATGCATGCATTGCACCACTTTGTAACCCTGTGCGCTACATTATGCATGATCCATGCATAATGTATGCAAAGGGGGCCTTCCCCCATTAGTGAGGCTGAAAAAATGGCAGAAAGAAATCTATAAGATTTCTTTGCTTCATTTTTTTTGGCATGTTTAACGCCTGCTCAGGGCAGGCATTAAAGAGGGGCACTCCATTGTTTACAATGGGCCCCTATGTATTGTTCAGGGTTAGCACAAAAATGATGGTGCTAACCCTGAACAGCACATCAATAGCGTAAAGAATGTTGACGCTACTGCCCCCTACCCTGCGCCATGGCGCGTCATATATTACATACGGCGCAAACATGGTGGAGGAAGGGGGGCGCTAAAGGGCTCGAGGAAGGTGGTGCCGCACTGAGTGCAACACCACTTTTCTTAATTATGCCCCAGACAGTTTTATTCAGAGTACCTTTTCCCCATTGATCCCAAAAAACTCAAAATGTACCTATATTTTACCTTTTTTCTCAGTCTTCTCTTGGGGAATACACAAATCCTGCATACGCTTAGAATCCACAAGATTTTGGGTAAAAATGACACAAAATTTGGTATGGATACCTCATGTGGAAAAAACGTTTCAGAGCACAAAGGGAAAACTACCCAAAATGGGCAAAAAAAGGTTCAGCACTGGGGAGAAAAAGGCCCAACAGCGAAGGGGTTGATAATTGAATTCCATTCAGTCACTCTATTGTGTGCAAAAGAACTCACAATTTCTAATGTTATGTACATTTTGATCGTTATTTCTCTAACCCCATCGCTGTCTTTTTGGCACATAAGTGTCATGGAAGATGTGTATCCAACACACACAATCTTGAAGGACGATTGTGAGACTGGAAATGTATCACAATTGCCTGCCTGGGTGGTTTTGCTCATGAATTAATTCATTTTCATACCGCATTGATCCATTTTGGTCATGAGTCAATGTGTGTTTTTCATAAATCTGTTTGATAAAAAGTTCCCCTCGGGAAATTTTATGAAATGGGTTATTTTGAAGCTTGACTCATCAAGGTGAAAAAGATATCATCATCATTGCCTGCGAAATATGCTGAAGCTATAATCAGAATGCAGCGTGTCCTATTCGAAAAAAATGCTTAGGCTACTAAAAGGTTGCATTTGGATATCTAAGAAGTCCTTGCTTGAATTACTCACGGGCTTGCAGGTTGAAGAGACATGGGGCATGCCGCGTTAAAATGTGTAGCAAGTGCCCTGAAAGATGTATTCACTTGGAACAACTATATTTCAACACTGAGCTACATAAACAGGGTCGTTTTAATGGGAAAGGGTGTTGAAAGGGGCCATTCCCTGCTTTTCCGCCTTTTGCATTAGTCGTCCATTCAGAAACACAACAGATAATAATTTTAATTGCAACATCCTGGCATGCTTTTGCAACCCCCAGCACCTAAAGTTCTACAACCTGATGTATCTAGGATTTATGCAACTGATTTTAATCCCTAAAATCTAGTAAATCTCCACTGGTAATTTTACTTGTCTGAGTGAGCCGTTTAACTCTGGATAATTCAGATATGTCAAAAATCGTTTATTCTTACTTCATCCAATACAATAGAATGTAATAATTCCCATTTGGGTCAGTGTAAATGGATTTATGGTTTTATGAATGACTAATGGTTTCAGCACTCAACTTTATGCCTTGTCTTTTATAATTAGCGAAAGAAATGTAATGATCTACTAGGTTTAACAGCACGTGCCTTGTTGATATAAAACGCCATTAAACTTGAGGCAGAGAACAGAAATAATTTGTAAAAATGGCCACTTAAATGGAAACGTTGATACGCGGCAAGCAGCTGCTTCTTTATTCGAGCCTGTGAGAAGATGTGTGCGTTCTTTTAGAAAACTCTAAAAGAAGGAACCATGATTGGCCCAATTAAAGAGGTCTCTGGGCCACAAGAAGGAACAGAGATTTGCTCCTTATTACCCGGATCCTGACGAGTAAGGAGAAATGTGTAAATATGTACGCTGCTAGAGAAAATCAACTATGCAGAAAACAAATACGCAGAAGTAGTGAAGGCATTCACTACTTCTGCATCAATACACTTATCCACTTTCAATATTAATTCCTCACCCATAAAGCAAGTGATAAAACTAAAATTCCACAAAGGTTCGTCAAATAAGCTGCAATATTGGTAATCTTTGTTCGAATGCCCACGTTCATTAGCTAAACAACTTGAATTCTATAAGGTTTCTAATCTTCAGCTGCTGGCAGTTCCTCTCGCAATGTGCAATACAAAGAATAACTAAATTAATAACATTATTTTCAATGAACGCAGCTTAATATAATTTTATGTGAACAAAGCCTTCCTCTGTATAATTACAAACCATGATTTGATATCACTGATAAAAATTGAACTAAGTTCGACATCTATAGATTTAGAATGAATTTCTCAAATGAGTTCAAAGAAAGTCAGGTTTAGTGTGTACAACAGTACATTAAATAATGCATGTCTTTCACATCAGGATAATACAAAGGGTGTGGACAATTTAGGGATAAAATCCTGTTTGGATATATATTAGAAGTGGCCTAGAGCAGTATCCCTTGCAGGCAACTACAAGTTTTCCATTTTCTCTGAGCCCAACACAAATAGGTCGGCAAACTTCAGACCAGATCATTCTGCAGCAAGGGGAGCAGATAAAGCTCCTCCCGGCTGATGTAAAGATGCTTATGCCATCCCACTGCTCTTCCCTCATTCTTCCAGGAAAAAAACCGCCATTTACCAGCTGCTCCAAAAAAGTAGTAAGGGGCATATTTATACTCTGTTTGCGCCGAAATTGCGTCGTTTTTTTTTACGCAATTTCGACGCAAAACTAACTCCATATTTATACTTTGGCGTTAGACGCGTCTAGCGCCAAAGTCCATGGAGTTTGCATCATTTTTTAGCGTGGACACCTACTTTGCGTTAATGATATGCAAGGTAGGCGTTCCCGTCGAAAAAATTGACACCGAGGCATGTGCGCCGTATTTACACTCCCGGGCAAAATTCACGCCCGGGAGCGGGCGGGTCAAAAAAAATGACATCGAGCCTCTTTTGCGCCGTTTTTTAGCGCCTGGAAAAGGCAGGCGTTAAGGGACCTGTGGGCTCTGAAGGAGCCCAGAGGTGCCCTCCCATGCCCCCAGGGACACCCCCTGTCACCCTTGCCCACCCCAGAAGGACACCCAAGGCTGGAGGGACCCATCCCAGGGGCATTAAGGTAAGTTCAGGTAATTTTTTTTTTTTTTTTTTTTTTCTGTGGCATAGGGGGGCCTGATTTGTGCCCCCCTTCATGCCACTATGCCCAATGACCATGCCCAGGGGACAGAAGTCCCCTGGGCATGGCCATTGGGCAAGGGGGCATGACTCCTGTCTTTGCTAAGACAGGAGTCATTTCTATGGGGTTTGGGAGTCGAAAAAAATGGCGCAAATCGGGTTGAGGCGAAAAATTTGCCTCAGCCTGACTTGCCCCATTTTTTGGCACCCAAGCTCCATATCCCCCTACGCCGGCGCTGCCTGGTGTACGTCGTTTTTTTTCACGCACACCAGGCAGCGCCGGCGGCTAACGCCGGCTAACGTCATTGAATAAATACGGCGCCCGCATGGCGCTTCAGAATGGCGTTAGCCGGCGCTAATTTTTTTTACGCAAAACTGCATTAGCGCAGTTTTGCGGCAAAAAGTATAAATATGGCCCTAAATCTTTGCAGATTTGGAGCTCTTATTTCCTCTGCTAGAGAGAAAAAACGTGCACAGAATTTGACCCAGCATTCCCGTTTCAGCATGTTATTCCCCATTCCTTTTAAAATACCTCATAAACCGTGTAAACTCACGGGGATATACCATCTGGAATTATGAATACCAACCCCAGTTCATGGATATCTTGTAATGAGTGTCCTAGTATCACAACATTGATTTCTGAGGAGTATTATACATTTTAAAAGATAAATGTATAGCAGTGATATCCCATAATCAGACTAACATACTAGATCAGACAAAGCCCCAGTTGCTCAGGCTTACTATTGCCTGAGGGAATAACAAGGGCCTGTCACTTTCATCCTGAAGCCCTGCCATAAGAGCTCCTTGGGGATTCGCATGAGCCCCTGTGGGCTCTTTCTTGTGGTTGCTTTACACAGCGAAGTTCCATGAATCAATCTTCAATGCTGCCTGCAATGCAGAACAATATAAATAAAACATCACAACCCTTGCATTACATCATTAACTTGAAACAAGTCAATAAGCTTAGGAGGTAGGGTGGGCTTCGCTGTACAGGCTTGCCCAACGCGGCACCCCTGGAACCATGAAGTATATAAGAAAAGTGCTGCCATGAGGTGAATTTTCTTAGGGGGCTAAGCCTACCTCCCCAGTTACAAGCACTCCACTTACCCCCTCACCAAGCTCTATTGGGGTTAAATCAGTTAAGAGGTTTGTAAAACCTGTCAGGGGAATGTTGTGCTAGTTTGCTTCCTGTCAAATTGTTACCCTACGTGCGAATTAGGCCGCATCATAACACAGATATCCCATAGTCTGGCACACATTCACTAATTCATACCGAACAAATGCATGCAAATTAAAAGTCCACATGTAAATAACTGAGACCACACCAGTTTCTTTGGAGAAAGTAATGTTGCTTGTTAATTTGGAATGGCAATGGGATAACTTACGGGTGATCCAAGGGCAACCAGTGATGGTATGACCTAAGCTGGCTGCCGGCCTGATTGGCCAGTGATGACAAGGAATACACATCTGGTGCTGACACTTTGGGGGCTCAACATCCATCTAGACCATATGATTCAGGAAAAGAATGCACAGGGGGGTTGTCACCAGGCAAGCCCCGAGTTGCTCAGACTTCCAACTGCCCAAGAGTATAGGAAGGTGCCTTATCTCATCAACACTTTCATTACATCATTAATCACAAACACGTCTATAAGGATAAGAGATAGGGTGTGTTTAGTAGTACAGGTTTGCCTAAAAAGTGTGACACCTGGAGGAAAGGAGTATATATGGAGAATACTGCCACAGAAGTGATTCCACTGAGGGGGTTGGCCTACCTCTCCAGGTGAAAGCACTCCACCCTTCTTCCAAGCCCTGTGGGGGCAAAGCAAATAACAGGGGTATACAGACTGGCGTGGGAATTCTGTGCTAAGTTGCTACCTGCCAAATTCGTGCCCTGCGTGTGAAGCAGGCAGCATTATGCAGTCAAGTACATATCAATGTAAAGTTAAGCTCTTATAGTTTTCACACAGCAGAGCTCTTGGGTTTTTATAGAGTCTAATCAAGGTAGTCTGGTTAAAGAGAGGCCAGCCTTCCCCCAAATTGTAACTATAACCCACACAACTGGAGGTGATTGTGATATGTCTTCATGATAATGGACTCAAGCCCATACTATGATATAACTCCTGGCACCAAGGCTTATAATCAGAAGGATGTCTTTGAAACTGTGTCCTGGCAATTCGTAGTCTGGCCACCATTAGAGGACACAAATAAATGCCCCTAATTAAAGGGTTATATTTTAAGAATGCCCTAGCTTAATTACCTTAGGATTGCATTGAGCATCAACATCTGTCAAAGTTGTCAATTTAGCAAATACCTCAGACCAATAAGAGAGCATGGGGATAGGTAACAATAGCACGCTTGGAATCCGCATTCTGTACTTAACATCTCAAACAGTTGGAGAACAGCCAACATCCCATTTTAAACAACGGATAGGGCATAAAAACATATCATATAACATTTTATATAAATTAAGTTTCTATTGAGACACATTGAGAGATTCCTGAGTCAGTGAGTTTGAGTACCTAAAATCTTCAGAAGAAACCTGCATGGCCAGATGGTTGGACCATTTATCAACCAGATGACCAAAATATGGTTAACTTGTGGGCAATTACTCAGTAAGGTTTGATAGAAAGTGCTGATGTAGCCTCACTTAAGTCCATTATGAAAATCATGGAAGAATGGATTTTGATAGCTGATGAATGCCATTGTGGGCAGATGATAAAGAAACTCACAAACCTGAAGATAATAAAAAAGGCCCGTTTATGCACCTCCGATTCTTCTTCAGTTCTTCAAAAGGAGGAAAATTGCCTTCATAAAAGAACTGGTCCAGGTGTTCTATGCCATCACACCAACAGAACTGAGTATACCCTCAATAAACAAGTAGAAGATCAAAGTAGTAGTAGTAGTTGTGCCTGGAATTTTCACAGTGGCTACAAATATATGACCATACTTTGTTAAAACAGTAAGGATCATAAACCTTGCATGTTTGAAATACATAGGGCCTTATTTATACTTTTTGGTGCAAAACTGCACTAAGGCAGT
Organism: Pleurodeles waltl; assembly: GCF_031143425.1. NCBI lineage: Eukaryota > Metazoa > Chordata > Amphibia > Caudata > Salamandridae > Pleurodeles > Pleurodeles waltl. Next base: position 1,083,336,281 of record NC_090440.1, on the reverse strand, counting down.
TTTGCCCCAAAAGGTTTTGCACCGGCTTGCACCATTTTTTAGCACCAGCTGGGCACCATATTTATGGAATGGTGCAAGCCGGTGCAAAGGGTAGGCTAGCTTAAACAAAAATGACGTTAGGCCGTTTTGAGTCAAAATAAATTATTCTGACCAGATTAGCATCATTTTTTGACGCTAAGGGGCATATTTATACTCTGTTTGCACTGAATTAGCGTCATTTTTTTTTTACTCTAATTCAGTGCAAAACTAACTCCATATTTATACTTTGGTGCTAGACCCGTCTAGCACCAAATTTATGCAGTTAAAGTCATTTTTTGGAAGTGGAAACCTACCTTGCCTTAATGAGATGCAAGGTAGGCATTCCCATGCAAAAAAATGACTCTATGGCCTTAACACCATATTTATACTTCCATGTAAAAATGGTGCAAGGGAGGGAGGAGGGGTCAAAAAATGGGGCAAAGTTTGCTTTGCCCCATTTTTTAAGACCTGGGTCAGGGCAGGCGTTAGGGGACCTGTGGCCCTATTTCCATGGTGAAACACCATGGAATAAGCCCAGAGGTGCCCTCCCTAGGCCCTAGGGGCACCCCCACCCACACTAGAGGGACTGCCAGGATGGGGGACCCCATCCCAGGTAAGTGCATTTTATTTTTGAAAGTGCCATAGGGGGCCCTGAAATGGGCCCCCATACATGGTACAGGGTGCAATGGCCATGCCCAGGGGACCCCTGTCCTCTGTGCTGGTCACTGGGGTGGTGGGCATGACTCCTGCCTTTTCTAAGGCAGGAGTCATGTGGCATGGTAGGTTTAGCACCATAAAATGACGCTAATCTGGTTTACTCTAACCTGCCTAGAGCAATTTTTTGGTGCTAAACCCTCTTCTTCTATACTGCCAGCCCCACCCGACTAAAGTCATTTTTTTAAACTCAAGCCTACCCTTTGCACCGGCTTGCACCATTCCATAAATATGGTGCCCGGCTGGTGCACAGAAATGGTGCAAGCCGGTGCTAAACTTTTTGGTGCAAAACTGAGTTAGTGCAGTTTTGCAGCAAAAAGTATAAATAAGGGCCAATATTTTGTAAGTTTGCGCCACTTTTGTATCATAAAATGACGTTAATGCGGTGCAAAAAAAGTTGAAATCACTGCCTTGGTGCTAGATGGGTCTAGCACCAAAGTATAAATATGGAGTTAGTTTTGCACCGAATTAGAGTAAAAAAAAAATGACACTAATTCGGTGCAAACAGAGTATAAATATGCCGCAGAGTATAAATATGCCCCTAAATATGGCGTTAAGGCCATAGAGTCATTTTTTTGCATGGGAACGCCTACCTTGCATCTCATTAAGGCAAAGTAGGTCTCCACTTTCAAAAAATTACTTTAACTCCATAAATTTGGTGCTAAAGGGGTCTAGCACCAAAGTATAAATATGGAGTTAGTTTTGCACCGAATTAGAGTAAAAAAAAATGACACTAATTCGGTGCAAACAGAGTATAAATATGCCCCATAGTGTCAGCGATGCCCTGCGCAGGCAGTTGAGCTTTATGATAGTGGAGATTATCAGGATATAGACCTACCAACTGACAATTCTCAAGCACATTCCACAGAGCGACTCGGCACGAAAGAAGAGATAAAATAAAAACAAAGTCACCATAATGCCACATCGCTCATCTCCAGTAGAAGCTGCAGGTAGTAAATAGAGCACTGTGGCTTTTTATAATGCCATATGAAGTGTTGCTAGTTGGCTTCCACCTTCTTAAAAATGGCTTTTTGGTAAGTGAAACGAAATTGTGTAAAATGGATACAAAGCATGGTAAAATGATAATTTAATAAAATTTCATCTACCAATAATTCCCAGATACAACTGATCCTATTTCCTAAAACCAGCTGAGGATTACTTAAGGATTAATTAGCAGTCAAAATGTCAGTGGTAGTGCAGGAGGTCTGAAGTCCAAGGTATGTGGCCTTTATGACATAGCAAGGGTCCAGGCGTACTGTCGTAAGACACACAATGACTTGAGTTGTATTCACTTTGAGCTTATATCCAACCACCATCCCGAATTCATTGACAATGATTTTGACAGTTGGGAGAGCCTTAGATGCAGAAGAAGTCAAAATGGCAATGTCATTCTCATATGCTAATACGTTGGAATAAAACTCATTAAGCCACAAAGAGGGATATATGCAGCTGCTTTGAGGTTTCAATATATGGTTCTGTATAGAGGAGGACAATTAAAATCACTAACCTTGTCAGGAAACTGTCCCAACAGGACAATTAGAGCTGACAATGAGCAATAAAGATACTTAATAGAGATATAAAACGTTCCCCCGTGCCCCTCTATCCCACAACTACCCATAAGAATTCTACCCATAAGATTCACAAGAGACCCTGTTGAATGTTATTTCTGCATCCAACAGGTTCATCACAGCCTCCAGAGCAGAAATGGCGAGATTGATATGAGCTAAGGTATCCCACGCAGGGATGAACCCATGCTGCACTGGATCGACCAAAGAGATGATGATGGATGAGAGTTGGGTAGGCGGAACATGTGTATATAGTTTGTTTTCAGAGTTAATCAATGAAACACGTCAGTATGACCCACAATTAAGAGAGTCTTCCCATTTCATGAAAACACAGCAATATGCGCCGTTCCCAAGATCTTGGTATTGCAGAAGAAAAAGAAGATAAGTTGACCAGCTCGACAAATGGCAGTATTATAATTTCGGAGAAGGTCTTATAAAATTCCATCAGAATAGAATCAGGGCCAGAGGCTTTAGCCGACAGTAGATGAAAGAGGGCTTTCTTAGCTTTTACTATCATTAACAGAGCTCCCAGTACTCCCTGCTGAGTATTGGTTGCTATTGGCAGATTTATCTCTGCAACACAAATATCTTCCTTACCAAAGAAGCATGTGTGCCCTCCTCATATAAAGCAGTATAAAACTCCTGAAAAGCAGTGAAAACCACATTGGTGCCAGAGACCATCCAGACCGAAAATGTTTTAAATGCTAGTTATAACACTCTTAGGCCCATATTTATACTTCAATTGAACCGAATTTGCATCATTTTTTTAATGCAAATTCAGCGCAAACTCCATATAAATATTTTGACGTTAGACACATCTAGTGTCAAAATATAGGAGTTTAGGCCATTTTTTGGATGTGTGCACCTACCTTGCGTCACTGAGATGCAAGTTAGGCGTTCCCATCTAAAAAATGGTGCTATACCAGTAGCCCCATATTTATCCCCCCTAAAATGATGCAATGGTGGGAGGAGAAGCTAAATAATGGTGCAAAGCTTGCGTCTGGGTCAGACTAGGCATAAGGGTAACTGTGGACCCATTTCCATGGTTAAACACCATGGAATGGGTCCACAGGTGCCCTCCCAAGCCTCAGGAACACCCCACCCACACCAGGGGGACACCAGAGAATAGGGGACCCCATCCCAGGTGAGTAGGGTAAGTATAGGTAAGTATGTTTTTAATTTTTTTTAAAGTGCCATTGGGGGGCTTTTTTTGCCTCTAACCAGGCTAGTGTCATTTTTTGACGCACAACCCCCTCCTTCCCTACTGACACACCCACCTGGCTAGCGTCTTTTTTGAAGACGCTAGCCCAAGTTTAGAGCCAGCTTGTGTCATTCCTTTAACCCCTTCGCTGCCAGGCCTTTTCCCCCTCCTGTGCCAGGCCTTTTTTTGCCTATTTGGGGCAGTTCACGCTTTGGCCCTCATAACTTTTTGTCCACATAAGCTAACCAAGCCAAATTTGCGTCCTTTTTTTCCAACATCCTAGGGATTCTAGAGGTACCCAGACTTTGTGGGTTCCCTTGAAGGAGGCCAAGAAATTGGCCAAAATACAGTGAAAATTTCGTTTTTTTTTAAAAAAATGGAAAAAGTGGCTGCAGAAGAAGGCTTGTGGATTTCCCCCTGAAAATGGCATCAACAAAGGGTTTGTAGTGCTAAACTCAACAGCTTCCTAGCTTTCAGGAACAGGCAGACTTGAATCAGAAAACCCAATTTTTCAACACAATTTTGGCATTTTACTGGGGCATACCCCATTTTTGCAATTTTTTGTGCTTTCAGCCTCCTTCCAGTCAGTGACAGGAATGGGCATGAAACCAATGCTGGCTCCCAGAAACCTAACCATTTCTGAAAAGTAGAGAAAATTCTGAATTCAGCAAGGGGTCATTTGTGTAGATCCTACAAGGGTTTCCTACAGAAAATAACAGCTGAAAGAGAAAAATATTGAAATTGAGGTGAAAAAAACATAAATTTTTCTCTACGTTTTACTCTGTAACTTTTCCCTGCAATGTCAGATTATGGAAAGCAATATACCGTTACGTCTGGTGGACTCCTCTGGTTGCGGGGATATATAGGGCTTGTAGGTTCATCAAGAACCCGAGGAACCCAGAGCCAATAAATGAGCTGCACCCTGCAGTGCGTTTTCATTCTATACCGGGTATACAGCAATTCATTTGCTGAAATATAAAGAGTAAAAAATTGCTATCAAGAAAACCTTTGCATTTCCAAAAAGGGCACAAGATAAGGTGCTGAGGAGCAGTGGTTATTTGCACATCTCTGAATTCCGGGGTGACCATACAAGCATGTGAATTATAGGGAATTTCTCAAATAGATGTCTTTTTTACACACTCTCCTATATTTGGAAGGAAAAAATGTAGAGAAAGACAAGGGGCAATAGCACTTGTTTTGCTAATCTATGTTCCCCCAAGTCTACCGATAAAAATGATACCTCACTTGTGTGGGTAGTCCTAGCGCCGGCGACAGGAAACACCCCAAAGCGCAACGTGGACACATCCTAAATTTTGGAAAAAAACGGAGGTGTTTTTTGCGAAGTGTCTACCTGTAGATTTTGGCCTCTAGCTCAGCCGGCACCTAGGGAAACCTACCAAACCTGTGCATTTCTGAAAACTAGAGACCTAGGGGAATCCAAGGAGGGGTGACTTGCGGGGCTCGGACCAGGTTCTGTTACCCAGAATCCTTTGCAAACCTCAAAATTTGGCTAAAAAACACATGTTCCTCACATTTCTGTGGCAGAAAGTTCTGGAATCTGAGAGGAGCTACAAATTTCCTTCCACCCAGCGTTCCCCCAAGTCTCCTGATAAAAATGATACCTCACTTGCGTGGGTAGGCCTAGCGCCGGCGACAGGAAACACCCCAAAGCGCAACGTGGACACATCCTAAATTTTGGAAAAAAACAGAGGTGTTTTTTGCGAAGTGCCTACCTGTAGATTTTGGCCTCTAGCTCAGCCGGCACCTAGGGAAACCTACCAAACCTGTGCAGTTCTGAAAACTAGAGACCTAGGGGAATCCAAGGAGGGGTGACTTGAGGGGCTCGGACCAGGTTCTGTTACCCAGAATCCTTTGCAAACCTCAAAATTTGGCTAAAAAACACATGTTCCTCACATTTCTGTGGCAGAAAGTTCTGGAATCTGAGAGGAGCTACAAATTTCCTTCCACCCAGCGTTCCCCCAAGTCTCCTGATAAAAATGATACCTCACTTGCGTGGGTAGGCCTAGCGCCGGCGACAGGAAACACCCCAAAGCGCAACGTGGACACATCCTAAATTTTGGAAAAAAACAGAGGTGTTTTTTGCGAAGTGCCTACCTGTAGATTTTGGCCTCTAGCTCAGCCGGCACCTAGGAAAACCTACCAAACCTGTGCAGTTCTGAAAACTAGAGACCTAGGGGAATCCAAGGAGGGGTGACTTGAGGGGCTCGGACCAGGTTCTGTTACCCAGAATCCTTTGCAAACGTCAAAATTTGGCTAAAAAAACACATGTTCCTCACATTTCTGTGGCAGAAAGTTCTGGAATCTGAGAGGAGCTACAAATTTCCTTCCACCCAGCGTTCCCCCAAGTCTCCCGATAAAAATGATACCTCACTTGCGTGGGTAGGCCTAGCGCCGGCGACAGGAAACACCCCAAAGCGCAACGTGGACACATCCTAAATTTTGGAAAAAAACAGAGGTGTTTTTTGCGAAGTGCCTACCTGTAGATTTTGGCCTCTAGCTCAGCCGGCACCTAGGGAAACCTACCAAACCTGTGCATTTCTGAAAACTAGAGACCTAGGGGAATCCAAGGAGGGGTGACTTGCGGGGCTCGGACCAGGTTCTGTTACCCAGAATCCTTTGCAAACCTCAAAATTTGGCTAAAAAAACACATGTTCCTCACATTTCTGTGGCAGAAAGTTCTAGAATCTGAGAGGAGCTACAAATTTCCTTCCACCCAGCGTTCCCCCAAGTCTCCCGATAAAAATGATACCTCACTTGCGTGGCTAGGCCTAGCGCCGGCGACAGGAAACACCCCAAAGCGCAACGTGGACACATCCTAAATTTTGGAAAAAAACAGAGGTGTTTTTTGCGAAGTGCCTACCTGTAGATTTTGGCCTCTAGCTCAGCCGGCACCTAGGGAAACCTACCAAACCTGTGCATTTCTGAAAACTAGAGACATAGGGGAATCCAAGGAGGGGTGACTTGCGGGGCTCGGACCAGGTTCTGTTACCCAGAATCCTTTGCAAACCTCAAAATTTGGCTAAAAAAAAACATATTCCTCACATTTCTGTGGCAGAAAGTTCTGGAATCTGAGAGGAGCTACAAATTTCCTTCCACCCAGCGTTCCCCCAAGTCTCCCGATAAAAATGATACCTCACTTGCGTGGGTAGGCCTAGCGCCGGCGACAGGAAACACCCCAAAGCGCAACGTGGACACATCCTAAATTTTGGAAAAAAACAGAGGTGTTTTTTGCGAAGTGCCTACCTGTAGATTTTGGCCTCTAGCTCAGCCGGCACCTAGGGAAACCTACCAAACCTGTGCATTTCTGAAAACTAGAGACCTAGGGGAATCCAAGGAGGGGTGACTTGCGGGGCTCGGACCAGGTTCTGTTACCCAGAATCCTTTGCAAACCTCAAAATTTGGCTAAAAAAACACATGTTCCTCACATTTCTGTGGCAGAAAGTTCTGGAATCTGAGAGGAGCTACAAATTTCCTTCCACCCAGCGTTCCCCCAAGTCTCCCGATAAAAATGATACCTCACTTGCGTGGGTAGGCCTAGCGCCGGCGACAGGAAACACCCCAAAGCGCAACGTGGACACATCCTAAATTTTGGAAAAAAACAGAGGTGTTTTTTGCGAAGTGCCTACCTGTAGATTTTGGCCTCTAGCTCAGCCAGCACCTAGGGAAACCTACCAAACCTGTGCATTTCTGAAAACTAGAGACCTAGGGGAATCCAAGGAGGGGTGACTTGCGGGGCTCGGACCAGGTTCTGTTACCCAGAATCCTTTGCAAACCTCAAAATTTGGCTAAAAAACCACATGTTCCTCACATTTCTGTGGCAGAAAGTTCTGGAATCTGAGAGGAACTACAAATTTCCTTCCACCCAGCGTTCCCCCAAGTCTCCCGATAAAAATGATACCTCACTTGCGTGGGTAGGCCTAGCGCCGGCGACAGGAAACACCCCAAAGCGCAACGTGGACACATCCTAAATTTTGGAAAAAAACAGAGGTGTTTTTTGCGAAGTGCCTACCTGTAGATTTTGGCCTCTAGCTCAGCCGGCACCTAGGGAAACCTACCAAACCTGTGCATTTCTGAAAACTAGAGACCTAGGGGAATCCAAGGAGGGGTGACTTGCGGGGCTCGGACCAGGTTCTGTTACCCAGAATCCTTTGCAAACCTCAAAATTTGGCTAAAAAAACACATGTTCCTCACATTTCTGTGGCAGAAAGTTCTGGAATCTGAGAGGAGCTACAAATTTCCTTCCACCCAGCGTTCCCCCAAGTCTCCCGATAAAAATGATACCTCACTTGCGTGGGTAGGCCTAGCGCCTGCGACAGGAAACACCCCAAAGCGCAACGTGGACACATCCAAAATTTTGGGAGAAAACAGTGCCTACCTGTGGATTTTGGCCTGTAGCTCACCCGGCGCCTAGGGAAACCTACCAAACCTGTGCATTTCTGAAAACTAGAAACCTAGGGGAATCCAAGGAGGGGTGACTTGTGGGTCTCGGACCAGGTTCTGTTACCCAGAATCCTTTGCAAACCTAAAAATTTGGCTAAAAAAACACATGTTCCTCACATTTCTGTGGCAGAAAGTTCTGGAATCTGATAGGAGCCACAAATTTCCTTCCACCCAGCGTTCCCCCAAGTCTCCCGATAAAAATGATACCTCACTTGTGTGGGTGGGCCAGGTGCCTGCAACAGAATAAGGCCCAAAACCTGAAGGGATAGATGGGATAGCACAGCAAGTTTATAAGGGCATATTCTTTTATACATCTTTAGACGGACTCTGCTTTGGGGACCCACATAAGTGAGGTGTCATTTTACTTGGGAGACTGAGGGGAAAACTGGGGAGTAGGAATTTTGTGCTGGAGCGGTGATCCTACTAAGAAAAATCAGGAAAATATGCTTTTTTATGCAAATTTTGAGGTTTACAGAGGAGTCTGGGTAAGAAAATGTTGGGGGAGCCACACAAGCCACACCTCCCTAGACTCCTTGGGGTGCCTAGTTTTAAAAAGTTTCTGGGTTTTGTAGGTTTCCCTACATGACGGCCGCACCCAGGACCAAAAACATAGGTGGGCCCTCCCCCCCAAACACAGGTATTTTTGGAATATATCACTTTGATGTGTGCACATACGTCCGTGATGTGCCAAACACTAAAATTGTGAAAAGAAACACACTTAGGTTATGTGAAGAAGACCCCTCACCCACCAACCAAGTTGGTGGCATGCTTCATCATCGGGGTCCCACCCGAGGCACCTAGCGTGTCTCAAGTGTGCTGCGACGCCTGATTACAGCGTAGCAGGTTTTGTAATTTGTACCACACATACTGGTTGGATTTGGCACGAGGGTGAGTGATGGTTCAGTAGATCAAATTTTATTAACAAGAGATTTCACAAAAGTGAAATGCACTGGTAATAACTGAAAGGCCAAAAAACTGAACCAATGACTCACAGCTCGTGAGCTGTAAAGCCACGACAAGGCACCAACCGCTTTACAGTCCATTCACACACCTTTCATACATGACATGCACTAGACCATTCACGCCGCCAGCCACGGGCCCAGCACATTACAAGACTCGCATCCACAGACAGCGCCAGTCAAGGGCCCATCACTTTCATACGCCCACATGCCTGATACAGCAATCACACCAGCTGATGAGTGTGTGGACTGGCGTTTGGCCGGCACTGCCAGCCAAGCGCCACACCACCAGCCAAGCACCACCCCACCCACACCACCAGCCAAGCGCCACCCCACACACACCGCCAGCCCAGCGCCACCCCACACACACCGCCAGCCAAGCGCCACCCCACACACACCGCCAGCCAAGCGCCACCCCACACACACCGCCAGCCAAGCGCCACCCCACACACACCGCCAGCCAAGCGCCACCACACCCACGCCGCCAGCCAAGCGCCACTCTACACATGCCATCCCCTTTTTTTTGTTTTTAAACAACAAAGAAACCACTAATCATAAATTAGTACAAAACTACAAACACAAAAGCTCTAACTGAATACATGACTAATGCCAACCGTGAAACCGAACACATAAAAATATAAAACACCAGTTTACGCTCACGGAATTTCCCAATAATTCTTCTGTGTGTGGTAGCTCCTGAAACAGCCACCCACACACAGCCCAGGCTTTGAAGGACAATCAGGGCAGTACATCCTAGTCTCCGTCCTGATACCTCTTCGAGCACAGACTCTACATCTCTTAGCAGGAAAGTTTTTTTTGGCCGTGGGAGGAATGTGCTCAGCAAAGTGACGATCTTTCAATCTAGCCACATCCTCCACCACTGCTTCTCTAGGAACTCTTGCCTGTTCCAGCACAACAAGGCTAGCTATAATAGACTCCTGAAATTTCACAAATGTCATCCTTGACTCTGGAGAACTATCCTTAAACACAACAAAAGCATTAAAAGTTGCCAAGTGGAACAAGTGAAGCGCTAATTTCTTATACCACACATAAGACTTACGAGCAGCAGTGTAAGGTTCTAACCTCTGATCTACTCTATCAACACCACCCATGTGCTTATTATAGTCTAAGATGCACACAGGTTTGCGCACTTCGGCAACCTGACCCCAAACAGCCACAGGTGAAGTACTCTCATCATGGATGGTGCTTAGCATGTATACATCCCTCTTGTCTACAAATTTCAGAGCTAGCAGCTCATCATTCCGCAAGGCACTGCACTGTCCCTTCTCAAGTTTTTTACAGACAAGCTCTTTTGGATAGCCTTTCCGATTAGAGCGGATTGTGCCACAAGCAACAGTGTCCACTCTGAACAACTCTTGAACAACCGAACTCCAGTGTAGAAGTTATCTACATATAAATGGTGACCTTTGTTAAACAGTCGTCTACCAAGTTCCCACACAATTTTCTCACTAACTCCAAAAGTGGGAGGACAACCAGGGGGGTCAATATTGGAATCCCTACCAGTGTAGACCCGGAAATTATAAACATATCCTGTACTACTTTCTGACAGCATATACAATTTAATTCCATACCGTGCCCTCTTGCTAGGAATGTACTGCCTAAAAACCAAACGACCCTTGAACAGGACCAAAGACTCATCTACAGATATTTATTTCCCTGGAACATAGATCTCTGAAAACCGATCTACCAAATGATCAAGGACAGGTCTAATCTTAAAAAGACGGTCAGAATCAGGATGATCTCGTGGCAAGGCTAAAGCATTATCTACAAAATGCAACATCCGAAGAAGAAGCTCATACCGGTTACGACTCATGATGGCAGGAAATATAGCAGTTGCCATCAAGGGACTAGTAGACCAATATGAAGACAGCGACGGCTTCCTTATCAGCCCCATCAAAAAAGTTAAACCCAAGAACTTTTTCAACTCTTCCAGATTTGTGTGAATCCACCGGCTAGCTCTAGAGTGTGGCCTAAGTCTGGCAGCGTTGTCCCTCAAAAACTGCTCTGCGTACAAATTAGTCTGCTCAACAATCTCTTCCAAAAATATATCGTCCATAAACAACTCAAAAAAGTTGACGGGCAAAAAGTTTTCCGTATTAACTCGACACCCTGGAAAACCAGTAAACGCAGGCAACTGTGGCTGCTCCATGTTTGGTGCAACCCATGCGTCAGGTCTTCCAATGGGAAGCCTTTCAGCCGCTGGCTCCTGCACCATTGGCACATCACTGTCCTCCTCTAAAACAGGCCCTTCATCAGCACTGAGAGTGGCTTCATCATCAGATGATTCATCTCTGACAGAAAATTCACTTCCAGAATCCTGCACTTCCTCCTCTGCCTCAGATGCAGCGTCAGTCTCATATTCATGGTCAGAAGATGACTCAAAAAGCACACTAACAACCTGCTGAGCGGTCATCCTACGGCTGGCCATGATCCTTCCTACAAAAATTAACTGGACAAATACACCACCAACAACCAGCACTGTGTAAGATAAGTAACAAAGTATAGGTTTATCACTAAGAATTATAAACTCAAAAACTATACTGCTCACTTGCCTGAAAAAGCTTGACTCACCAGCAACTACTCTGCACAGCCACAGCAATCACCAACGATATCCCACTAAAAAGAGAAAAAAAAAAGCAAATTAGACATAAGACAACACAATAATCATTGTGCATAACTCTAAGGACAATTTCACACACAATCCTGCATTCAGTACACCACCTACAAACATGTCATTCATGCATTGCAACAATACTCACTTGGAGTAAATTTATTTACTTACCTAAAACATGCAACTACGCAAACCGCAGGACAACTACTGCCAAAACTGCAACAAGCCACAGCAAAGTCAGCAAAAGCTTTGAACTAGAACAAAAAGGAGAAAAACTGTTATTATCATAAAAGCAAATACTTCGCCAGTTGACAAACACTCCGCCACTAACCATTTTTTCATTTTCCCTGGTGTCTAGTCTTCTCTGCTTGGGGGAAGATGGGCCTAAAAAAAATAGGCCAATCTACCCCCAAGGGGAGGGGGCAGAAATCGCCCAGATTACATTGCACCCTTTGGGGGGGGCGACCCTTGCCCAAGGGGCCACACCCCCACACAAAGCACACACACACACATATAGTATCCCTGGCGCTATGGGGATTCTGCCCCCCTTGGGGACAGAAAGGCCTAAAAAATAGGCATATCTGCCCCCAAGGGGGGCAGAACTGCCCAAAAATAAATGTGGGCCCCTGGGGGCGACCCTTGCCCAAGGGGCCGCCCCCCAACACAAAAAATAAAAACCAACAATAAAATCCCTGGTGTCTAGTGGCTTTCTGCCCCCCTTGGGGGCAGATCGGCGTAAAAATAGGGCCAATCTGCCCCCAAGGGGGGCAGAAACGATGATAAATACATTGCGCCCCCGGGGGGAGCGACCCTTGCCCAAGGGGCCACCCCCCAACACAAAGCACACATACAAACATATCTTTCTGGCGCTATTGGGATTCTGCCCCCCTTGGGGGCAGAAAGGCCTAAAAAAAATAGGCCTCTCTGCCCCCAAGGGGGGCAGAACTGCCCAAAAATACATGTGGGCCCCTGGGGGCGACCCTTGCCCAAGGGGCCACCCCCCAACACAAAAAATAAAAATCAACAATAAAATCCCTGGTGTCTAGTGGCTTTCTGCCCCCCTTGGGGGCAGATCGGCCTAAAAATAGGGCTAGGGGGCAGAAACGACAATAAATACATTGCGCCCCTGGGGGGAGCGACCCTTGCCCAAGGGGCCACCCCCCAACACAAAGCACACATACATACATACTATTTCTGGCGCTATTGGGATTCTGCCCCCCTTGGGGGCAGAAAGGCCTAAAAAAAATAGGCCTCTCTGCCCCCAAGGGGGGCAGAACTGCCCAAAAATACATGAAGGCCCCTGGGGGCGACCCTTGCCCAAGGGGCCGCCCCCCAACACAAAAAATACAAATCAACAATAAAATCCCTGGTGTCTAGTGGCTTTCTGCCCCCCTTGGGGGCAGATCGGCCTAAAAATAGGGCCAATCTGCCCCCATGGGGGGCAGAAACAACGTAAAATACATTTGCCCCCAAAGGGGAGCGACCCTTGCCCAAGGGGCCGCCCCCCAACACAAAAAATACAAATCAACAATAAAATCCCTGGTGTCTAGTGGCTTTCTGCCCCCCTTGGGGGCAGATCGGCATAGAAATAGGGCCAATCTGCCCCCAGGGGGGGCAGAAACGACGTAAAATACATGTGCCCCCAAAGGGGAGCAACCCTTGCCCAAGGGGTCGCTCCCCTACACTAGTATGCATTCAAAAGAGAAATCCCTGGTGTCTAGTGGGCATTCCTGCTGCCCGATCGCATCGCGATCGGGCAGCAGGAATGCTCAAAGAGACATCGAGGGAAAGGAAAACCCTTTCCTTTCCCTCGATGCCTCTCTCAGAGGACCCCCACCCCGCAAGGTGAAAAACTCACCTTCTCCCTTAGACGTGCTGGAAGCAAATGGCTTCCAGTGCGTCTTTCCCCCTTTCCATGAAATCAGCGCGCGATCGCGCGCTGACGTCATGGGGGGAGTGGGGGGGGGGGCGTGAAAGGGGAAGGGATTCCCCTTTCAGCCCTGGCCTGGGGGTGTTGGGGGGCGGCCCTCGGGGGAAGCGCTAGCGCTTCCCCCGACTGCCAGTCCCAGGACGTAATGGTTACGTCCATGGCGCCACACGGGCGCTGCCATGGACGTAACCATTATGTCCCTGGCGGGGAAGGGGTTAATAAGGCGCCCAGCTGGTGCTGTGGAATGGTGCAAGCCAGCGTTATACCTTTTGCCGCAAAACTGCGTTTGAGCAGTTTTGCGTCAAAAAGTATAAATCTGGGCCTCTAACTGCTGGTCACAAAGCTGGAAGGCAAGAATCCATCCCATTTTCAGGATCTTCTCAAAACAGGTAGCCTGCCAGTTATGCCATTTTTGGCCAACCCTATCTCTAATCCTCTGTTGAATAAACCTTCAGGTAGAAGTTAGCTGTTCAAAGATCCACTCTGCTTGATAAAGCATTCAATAAGCCAGGCAAACAGAATAATATTTTTCAAGTTTCAGAAGCTCGGCACCTAAAATTAACTCCAGATCTTTAGCCCTACAATCCCTCTAAATTGAAAAATGAAGGGACATATTTAAAAAAAGTGGTGCTGCACCCCTTAGCGCCCCCTAACGCCACAATGTGTGCGCCATATTTAAAATATGGCACAAGATGGCGGTAGTTAGTGGACTAGCGTCATAATTTTTTACGCTAGTCTGGAGCTTTGCAGGATTAGCGTAAAAAATGTTTACGCTAATTCTGCAAAGCCAATTGAGGCCCATTGCGGTCAATGGTGTGCCTCTTTTTAACACCTGCTCTGTCCAGGCATTAAAAGTGCCATAAAAAATGACACAAAGAAATCTCTTGTGACATTTTTTCAGCCCCCGTACCGGGGGAATACCCCTTTTGCATACATTATGCCTCGGGCAGGCATAATGTAGTGCAAAGGGTTACTAAGTGGCGCAGTGCATGCATTACACCACTGAAACTAAGGTGCAGAGATTTTAGCCTCATAGGGCCACATTAGCGTCCAAAAGAATTATGGACATGTGGCACAAGGAGGCACAGGGGGCTCTTAAATATGCCCTGAAGTGTCTGTTATCTAGTTGTGGTTCAGTGCATCCTAAAAAAATAGTGGGTGAGGTCAACCCTTTAATAATGATGGCAAAATATTATTTTAAGACAGACCCTATGACCTTAGTATAAGCTGGATCCCTTAATAATTCACTAATGAAAGTGCCACCCAAAATGGTATAATGTCTAACAAACAGTGAGAGAGAACTATGATCTGAGAAAACTTGCAGATTTCTCTTGATCCAGAGAGTTGGGATAATACTGCTGCTTACTAAGATCAGATCAATTTGTGACAACATATCATGTGGAGCTGAGTCAAATGTAAAGCCTGGCTCAAACCCCCGGCAGGTCCGCCACACACTTAGCAGAGAGTGAGAGTTTATAAAATGACAGAGAGTGGCATGTGATCGCCACATTTGTCTGGCACCTGACTCATTCCGAGTGGTTGAATCTACACGAGGTTCCAATACCAAATGAAAATTCACACACACGATAATCAGTCTATCCCACTGACTTAATTCCACCTGTAAGAAGTTAAAATGGTGAGATCATCCACATTAGAAGCATATAGACAGCAGAACATTATTTGAAAGTTTGGCTCTCACTTTCTGAGGGATCAGCCAGCAGCCACCCTATAGAGGACAACCTGTTATTTCTAGTGAGCAGTACAATACCCCTCTTTGGCCCCTCCAGCCAGCAGCAACTAAAATCGTATAGCCCAAACTCCTAGCTTTCTGAGCCTCCTTTAAGCTTAAGTGGGTCTCCTGTAAGCATACCAACTCTGGTTTAAGTGGGCCAAGCTCTTCCTTAACATACTTGAGCCTGGTGGCTACTCTCAAGCCTTTAACATTCGAAGTAAGTATATGAATAGCCTGACTGCCCCAAACCCTCTTCTCAGGCATCAAAAAGTGTTAAATCTCAGTGTGAATGAATTTTCAACATCCTGAGCTGATACGTTTCCATACTGAAACATTTGCAAACCTGAAGTGAATCAAATAATTCCAATGAGTAAATACAAAGCAATCATCCCCACAACCCTAGACACAGCTCACCCCCAACCACCACTGCCCTCAATACCCCAATCAGAACCCCCCAAACCTAAACCCAAATTTATCCTAATCCCTCTGAGGAAATGAGGATCTCTCCCCCAGGCCACCCTTGCTATACCCTCTGCCTGGCATATAGTTGCAAACTACTTGGCAAATTACCAGACTACCCCCAGTCCCCCGAACCTCTCAGGCCCTCATGCTACAATTCAAACTAACGTGAGAGAACTTAGCAAAGAGGAAAGGAAAGGAAAGGAAAAGAAAGGAAAGGAAAGGAAAGGAAAGGAAAGGAAAGGAAAGGAAAGGGAAGGAAATTATTAATAAGAAGACCTGTTTTTAAGATGTGCAGTTTTTAGTGAAAGTGAGTCCTTCTTATATTACTTCCTATAGATCAACAAAAGATCATGCCAGCATAGCTGAGCTAAGAAGATCACATGTGGTCGACAGGGAATTAGATGCCGTTTCACCAATCGTTACTGAGACAGGCTCATGTGTCACAAAAGCCACAGGCCAAGGCAGCACAACCTTGACACTATCAGTGTTTGATCCATATCTAAAGCAAGAAATGTTTGTAGGAGTTATTACAGAACCATCTGAGTCCCAAATAAGATCATCTGCATCTTTATCCCTAGCCATATGAAAAACAGTAATTCCACTGAGATTAGAAAAGCCTTGATCATTTGACAACCTGATTTGTTTCCTGATGACCACCATTAGTCCTTGATTTAGCCCACCTTCTTTTCCTTCCATTAAGTCATGCACACCCATAAGAATCTTTAGTTAATGCTGAACTCCCATGGGAGGTATGAATATTGTGCAACTCCCTTAGTCTCTGAAAAATCCAAGATTGAAAAAAAGGCTTCTAAGGCATCTTGTGAGTCAAATGCCAACTTATTGATAGCAAGTAATTAGACTCCCACAGGAAGGGGAAAAGTCGCTATGCAATATATCCAGTGCCCCTACAGCTACTGTTAGAACACCCAGGTCCCTTGGCTGCTGGATTGCCCCTTCCTGAAAACTCAACACAATCCTATTTGCTTTCGCCCTACCTGACTGAGAGGGAATATCAGAGAGCCCATCACAGGTGCCCCCATTCAATGCAGTGCCTATTGGGCCCAACAGACCAGCCTCTACAGTAGACCCTTGTGATATCTTATGCAGGGTGTCTCTCTTCAGTGCGGAAACTTGGGAACGCTTGGCCAACCTCCAGCGTTAGCTGGCTTAAAGAAATCCAGAAGAGTTTTCTGCATAACTACAAGGGCCATATTCACCACACCCTGTGAGAATGGGCAAGAACATCACATGTCGATATAGCATGGCATCCAGGCAGCTGAGGACCAGGTGAACTATAGATGGATGCAGAAGAAAATATTGATTCAATCAGTGGGGCACTCCACCCTGGAGTTTAGAGACTATATACAAGATGCCTAACTCTGATCCAGCACAAATCCATCTCTGGCAACCATCTGCTTCAGGAGAACCCCTTTCCCACAGCTTCACCAGTCAAAGCAATGCAGTCCATTCACAAACATCATCCTTCTAGTCTCACTGCTCTTTACTCACCATCAGCACCAGCCAGCCCAGCCCTGCCTGCTCTTTCCCCACTGTCAGCTGGGGATTCTGCTAAAGACTACCTCATAACATCCAATACGCTAGGCAGCCTTGGCACGTTTGACTCTTTGAGCTCTTTGGATCTCTCGATCAGCAAAGCTGATATTGGCTCTTGGACCACACTGATTCTGCAGGCTCCGGGAGTTGCTCTCAACATCTGAAGCCCAAGCCAATATTGTCGCTCACCACATTGTCATCCACAGGATCCATATTACCAGTCATTGTAGGGACCTGTATCCTTGGCAAAATCCTGGTAGCCCCATGTCACCCTGAGTCCAGCAGACAGCTAGCTACAATCTGAGTTCATTGACGTTCTGTTGTAGCCCAGTCTCTGCGTGCATGCACACCTGTGCTGCATCTCTCCCTCAAGTCTCGGAGGTGAGCTTGCCCTGTCATAGAGAAGTAATGGTGTGGGGCCAGCAGCCCAACTCTAAGTAAAAAAAAAAAAACAGAAACATCTAACTTGGGTTTTTAGAGGCGATATAAGTGCATAAAGGCCAAATAGCCTATCTCCATATTTCGCAATAATTGACCATGTTCTACAGCTTAATCCGAGGCACACCAGGATCCCAGGAGTGCCTCGGTGCCCGGGTGTCAGAGAAGTGATGAGGAGAGTGTTGCCATCTTGCCACCCAACAGTAAGCCTGATCAGCTCTTGTGTTTCTGAGTGTTCTACCTCAACATCAATGAGGACAGAACATCAGCAAATAAATGTCAGTGACGTCATTTAAATCTCTTTTTGGGGGAAAACTTTCAGATGAGCTATCACCACATACTCTTTGTGATACTGTCAAAAGACAGACATTTCAGAAACATCCCTACATGGCTTTTTACATTGACTTCTGGGCTTGAGAGTGGATCATTTTTGCTACTTAGCTCTGGTGAGTGAAGACAAACTTGAAGATGAGGATGACGTGGGCTATTAGGTTGTGTTAGAGGACACAGATTACTGTCATGACTCAATCTTGTGCTCTATATGCTGTTGGTATTGGTCACTGGCCTCATGTAATTCTTTCCTCTGTGGCACCTTTCTGTCTTGATTACTCCACAGCTCCATCTTTCTCAAAAGCCTGAACTATTGGCCCTTCTGTTCCATTGCTATGCAAGTTTAGGTTAGTTAGCATCTACAGATATCATGAGGCTATCTTGGATGATCACATTACACTGTGAACAATTGGATTGCACCATCATGCACTTGGGTTCTGTTGTACTTGTAGTTGTCAATTACTGTTTGCACCTGCTGCCTATTAGGCCTCACATACACTGTATGTAACATATGATGTTGCCCAGGTTCACTTGAAGATTTTATGTGGGACATGTGACTGTTTGGAACACCCTTGGCTTCCTATGTAAATAACTCCTTGGAACCTCCATAAGGACTTGCCATCATACCCGTTCTCTGACCCATCCCAGTTCTACACAAGCAGCTTCCCTGCACTCACTTCTTGAGCCATACTGATCTTCCTGCTTTCCTGTCCAGTGCATGCATCATCCCTACACTGATCTTCTGAGTCACCTTGATCTTCATCACTTCACTTCTGCGCAACCTCGTCCCTACACTCATCTCCAGAGTCATCCGGAATCTTCCAGTGCTCCAGCCTTTCGAGCCTTCCTGAGGACTCTGAGATCCTGATATGATGACACTTCCAGTGTCTTCCTCCATGAGCTATGATTCCACATCTTCTTTAACTTCTTACACAAACCCACCTGCTGTCTTTGAACTCCCATTAAAGTACTAATCTAGGCTTAGTATTTTTCTCCAGGTAAGAGTGCACTAATCCTTTATAGTAGTTGCAGACCTGTCTGTCATCCCCTTCAAGACTCTAGCTTTCAGTGCTCCTTGCTTGACCTGGCTCTCAATTCTCTCTCCAAAATTTGTCTCTTGAACTGTGTTGCTCATGGACTAGAGACTGTCTGCAGAATGAGCCTTTTTAACTCAACCTATGTACCGAGTGGAACCTTGTTTTCAAGCATATCTTGGGAGTGCTCCCAGCTCCAACCTATGTACTAAATGTAGGCTTGTTTTATAGCATATCTTGGGAGTGCCCCTGACTCCAACCAATGTACTGAGTGTAACCTTGTTTCTTACATACTGTTGAAGCAGATATGTTAATTAGAAATTATTAATAAATGTTATGTGTTATTGATTAACGATAAAATGGCAGAAAATAATGAATCTAGAGAAATTAATGTGCATGTTTGAAAATGTGCCCCCAAAGAGTGGTTACCAAAATTTTCAAATTATATTAAAAATTACTAAAATGTGAAAAATAATGAAGATGTATAATAATAATGTAGTAGTATGTCATATTAAGATGTATATCCTGTGACTGACATTATGTGTAGAATTAACTTAGCCGAAGTTGAAGCCTAGTTTTGCCAGGCTTCATGCAGAAGCAGTATGACTGTGCACTGTAGAGAAGTTGAGATGTTGAACTGTCCCTGAACTGCTTATGTTTATAAAATCTGCTTAGCTAGAATTTTCTGAAATGTACCGATGAACAGGAGATGATGAAATCAAATTGATACATAGACTGTGTAGAGTAGACAGAATGTACTTTCCCAGGACTCGAACAATAGAGACAGTGACTGGAGAAGAAGATGCAACATTTTCGATACCTCACAAGCCGGATGATGAGGACATTGTACAGTGAACCAATCAACAACCTGAGAGCAACAAAATATTAGAATTCATAGATTTGAAGAATTGAATGTATTGGGTAGTGTCACATAAGTGATTAATTGACCAATTAGGAATTAGGGGGATGGACTGGGTAAATATGATAAAACATCATGACAAGGGGCAAAAACTTCAGACGCTGATGCAGAAGATGTGAGGGGAGAATTGATGCAGATGTTAGATGTCAGAAGACACGATTTGAGATTCTGTCATTGGGCTCATGCTCTTGAGAGCCTGATACGTTGCTGATCGATTGATGACCTGAAGACGAAGACAGACTTTCTTGCTTATCAATTCCATGAATATGTAGCTATGACAATGTGACTGATTAACTTTGTGCCATTTCTTTCTAGGTACCAACTGCGCTGTCTTATAATTTTTCTTTTAGCTAGATGTTTTTTCCAAATTCGTGTTTACATTTTTTTTGCATGAAATCCCACATGCTAATGCTAATCTGGGTTATTTGCTGAACTCGGCTACTAATTTTGTTATATTCATCTTTACTGTCTTATGCTGAAGCATTAGAAGGTATATTTTCACAAGTTCTGATTAGATTATGTTATTGGTGGTCACTAATGAATTAACAAAGAGTTGATTGAATAAAGTTAGAGTTAACCTTATGCATTATAACTGTAACTAATAGGGAAATAAAACGTGGTATAACTTATATTGAGTTGTGGTTATTCATGAAATGTTGACACTTTTACCTGATGATTAATGATTCCTCCTTAGTGGTTACTGATTTGCGTATTGATTATTGATGTACATTGGTCACTACGAGGCTGGGATACTCCATGCGAATCAAAAGGTTCAGCGGCCTATACCCGTCCCTTGTAAGTTTACTTACTAAGGACCAGGCGCACTATCAATATCTTGGGAGGTTCAATGACTCCAATCCATGTTTTGAGCACAGCCGTGAGAGATGGTTAGTAACTCCAACCTGGTGTAGAGGCTACTCCTGTTTTAAGTTCAGGCTTGTTCCAGATTCTTACTAATGGCATGAGTACACCCTTGAGAGTGTCAGTAACTCTGTTCCAAGTCTAGCCTATGTACTGACTATAACCTATTTCCAAGAGTGACCTGGTCTTTAGCATACCTTGAGAGTTTGTGGAAATTTCATTCTATGTTCTTAGAGCCACCTTGTTTCTAATTTCCTTTGTGAGTGTTACCGACTCCAATCCATTTACTATGTGCAACATTGGGAGTGCAGTAACTGCAATTCTGTTCTGAGTTTACCCTTGGAGTGCATTAAATTCCAACTAGTATTTCAAGTTCTTATTCAGGGGTTTCAGAATATTTTCCTCCGAGTACCTCTTTGTTTTGTTGTCATGATTAGGAAGAAACCTGTAAGTGTGGATATTTGAAGCATTGTACCATAACTCTTGTAAAGGATTTGATATATTGATGGTAATTGCCACTGCTTGCTGTTCCCAGTGTATTGCGCCTCCACATAAACCAGTAAGTACTGGTCCCGTAAACATCCACTTTTGCATAACCAGAAAGTCACAGAAGCAGGGTAGCACCATCTCTGAGTATAACCAGTACCACAAGTATTCTTTTATTATTTTCTCCCTTTTCCCTTTGGAAGTGGCTGGTAATATAGGAGTAGTGTCCCTGGGTTAAGCTTCTTCCTGGGATGGAGTGGGGGTCTAGCATCAGCTCTAGTGTTGTCCCTGCAGTTGGAACAAGGTTAGTGCGTGACAGATTACTCAGTCGAATGGGGACAAAAAAAAACAGATGGAAGCACAGAGGGTTGATGATGTGATGAAAGATGTGACTGAATGCCTAGTGAAGGGGTAACCCAAGGAGCATAATATATTTAGTGACAAGTAAATGTTTTTTCAAAATTCCTGATGACTTATATGTTTAATTGGAAATAAAAAAATATTTAAAAATGAAATTACTTTGTACATCCTAATTTCATTCTGTCTTAGAAGAAATAGCACACCAGCATCATCCATGAATGGCCCCTGCAAAATATAAATATATAAATTTGGTGACTGTAAATGGAGAGCAAATTGAGGCCCATATTTATACTTTTTGACGCAAAACTGCGCTAACGCAGTTTTGCGCCAAAAAAATTAGCGCCGGCTAACGCCATTCTGAAGCGCCATGCGGGTGCCGTATTTATTGAATGACGTTAGCCGGCGTTAGCTGCCGGCGCTGTCTGGTGTGCGTTAAAAAAAACGACGTACACCAGGCAGCGCTGGCGTAGGGGGAAAATGCCGTATGGGCGTCCAGAAATGGTGCAAGTCAGGCTGAGGCAAAAAAATCACCTTAACCCGATTTGCGCCATTTTTTTACGACGCCCATCCCCCATTGAAATGACTCCTGTCTTAGCAAAGACAGGAGTCATGCCCCCTTGCCCAATGGCCATGCCCAGGGGACTTCTGTCCCCTGGGCATGGTCATTGGGCATAGTGGCATGAATGGGGGCACAAATCAGGCCCCCCATGCCACAAAAAAAATAATACTTACCTGAACTTACCTTAATGTCCCTGGGGTGGGTCCCTCCATCCTTGGGTGTCCTCCTGGGGTGGGCAAGGGTGGCAGGGGGTGTCCCTGGGGGCAGGGGAGGGCACCTCTGGGCTCATTCTGAGCCCACAGGTCCCTTAACGCCTGCCCTGACCCAGGCGCTAAAATCCGGCGCAAATATGGGTTTTTTAGTCCCGCCCACTCCCGGGCGTCATTTTTGCCCGGGAGTATAAATACGACGCATATGCATTGCAGTCATTTTTTAAGACGGGAACGCCTACCTTGCATATCATTAACGCAAGGAAGGTGTTCACGCAAAAAAATGACGCTAACTCCATGAACTTTGGCGCTAGACGCGTCTAACGCCAAAGTATAAATATGGAGTTAGTTTTGCGTCGAATTTGCGTCGAAAAAAACAACGCAAATTTGGCGCAAACGGAGTATAAATATGCCCCCGAATCTTTCTGTGGAGGGCTGTTATGACCACAGTGAGAAATCTGATGACCATCCTGTGGCCCTGTCTGGAGATTGACTATTGGGTTGAGGGCACAAGGCCAGAACCCTTTAGTGAAAAAATGTTAGGGAAAGAGAAAAAACACTGCAATACCAACGGTGTCCTTGGGCCATAGATATCGCCTACTGTAATGGTCACCCAGTATCCCTGTTACCACTACATAGAGTCCCATGGAGTCAATTAGGGATCAAGTGGAAATGGAACCCCAGGTTTCACCCAAACGGGGACCCCAGTTGCGTATGTGGAGTATGTTGTATAATATACTGAGCCCCTCCAACTGTGGTGTAATGCTAGTCCTTCCTTAACATCAAGGTGAGTCTCTTGGAGAAGTGCTATCTGCAACCCTGTCGACTGAGATGGGAGAATATTTAATGCCATTTGGTCATTCAATTCAGCCTCCTGATGTTCCATGTGAGTATTTTGTAATTCAATGAGGTACCCATTTGACTTGCTTTAGGGCTTAGTTCCCACATCAACAGATTCCCCCTCCCCTCCAAAGACACAAGGTACATGGTAAAGGCTCTGCATGCAATAATCCCCTCTTTTACAAAAACGTAAACGTGAACGTAAACTTTCCAACTCCCACTCCCAGGACAAGCAGCACAATTCCACTCATCTAAACATTCAGAAAAACTCTGAACAGGTGCAGTTGCAAATATACCCTCATCTAATCATGCAGCCTCTATACAAGTGACATCATAGAAAATGGAACCCTTGGCAACTGAATGCATTATGGTAACCAACAGCACTTTACGGTTTCTCTGCATGGGCCCAGTGGCTCTTTACTTTACAGTCATGATGAGTTTCCTTAAATTTCTAAATGAGGTCATCACCTGTTCGTGGAGTGATTACAGGGTAGTGGGTCACTAGATGCCTCTGATCCGGAGTAAGATCTGACAGTGGAGTCCCAAGCAGCCCCCTTGTCAAGGGAAGATGTAGGGGGGCTATCCTCCCTATTCACTGCTGCTACCTGCTCACACTCTCATCACTGTACTCTCTGTTCCTCCACATCTGAGGGGGCCTATGGACAGGGCTGGCTATACAAGTGTTGTTATTTTCATCTCTGATTGTGACCACACAACTCAACCTGTGGGTAGACCTTCAACCAGTCCCATGCTTCATGAGAGGACTAAAAAAATTGCACCTCCTCAGATGTGACCTCTCATAGCTTGGCTTGAAACAGCATGGCATATTGTAGGCTGCAGGCTTTGGAGTTCCTTCTTGGCTTCTTGAAATGATGATCTTTGTTTCTGAACCTCTTTTGTAAAGTTGGGGAAAATCATAATTTGTCTATTTTCTGTTTTGAGATCTCCTCTTGCTCTGGCCTGTGCCAGAATGTAGTCCAATCCCGATAATGCCATAATCTACCAAGCACTGGTCTCGGGGGTGCTCCAGGTGTGGGCGGACAGGGGAGTATTCTATGTACTCATTCAAGGGTATTAAAGGAGGACAGGCCCTCCAGAGACACCTCATCCTGCAGCCATTTCTCAAGGAAGACCAACATATTTGTACCTTTGGCTCACTCCTGGATGCCACTAACTTGGATATAGTTCCACAGAATCTGTTTTCACTGTCCTCCGCTCTAGTCTCCAAGATCTTGGATACCACATTGGTGAGGCGTTCCTGCATCCATTTCGAGTCCGGTGGAATATTTGCCATTAGGCACACTGTTGCTGTGATTCTCTCTGTTAGCCGCTTGTGGTCATCTTTCAAGAGTCCCAGGTCTGCTCCCAGGGCATCTATCTTGGTCTTGAGGGCCTCCTGTGAGGATGTGATCTGCTGAAGAATGTCCTGTAATGTGGACCCGCTATTGCCTGGCCCAGTGATCCTCCACTGATCGTCCCCTCCTCTCCAGCAGCTGGTTCACCCGCAAGCCTGGACTAGGTGTCCCGGTCTCTCTTTTTAGTGGCCTTTCCCATTGGAGCAGCAACTGACTTCTCTGGTCCGCACCAATATGGGGTGGTAGAGCACCTCCTTGAAGGTAAGTGTAATTGGGGTTAGTTGATGTAGGGGCAACGTCTCTTAAGGGACCCCCTTAGGTCCAACAGTGCACCAAGTCACAAAGTCGCAGTAGCAAACCACCACCTCTCACTCCCGCACAGCAGCTCTCATATGCATCCCCATGTCTTGCACTCAACCAGGGAGTTCGGGGCTGCATAGTCAGTGTTGTGTGGCCCTTATGTCTGGCTGATTGCAACTCCAGGAGAAGCTCCCTTTTCACCAGAATACATTCTTTCTCACACTCTTTATCCTATAAAAAAGGTATATTCCCTTCTTGACAGAGATCCTATAGTTTCAATTTTAGCTGCAAAATTCAGTACAAACTAGGAGTAAAATTCACAAACCCCTAAGAATGATGATCTTTGTTAATAGGACGGGGAGGTTGAATCGGTCTCAGAGTTGGACAGAAATTCCCATAACTATTAATAAAACAATATGAATAATGTGGGTGCCAGGACACATCCCTATCAGACCTCTCTTTTGATTTCATTTTTTTCTGAGAGTTTTCTATTTGGGCCACTATGGACCCATGAGTAAATGCCAGAATTTAAGCACCTAACAATGGCTAACATATGAAAATAAATGCCCATGTCTGAGAGGATTTGCCAGAGTTTGGCCCTTAAGGCCATGTCAAACGCAGTTCGCAGTTCTATGGAACTAACGTATGGGCTACTCTTCCCCATATTCACAGTATTCCACCTGGTCAGTTGGAAGAGAAAACCCTGATCTAGTACTTGGTTTTGATGTGAGGTCTACCTGAAAGTGGCTTATCAAAGAATTTTCTGACATCTAGACTGCGACTTTATCTGGAATTTGTTTGCAGAATATTTGTTGCAAATTATCTATTAGGCTAATGGGTCAATCAGTCTCTAGATCATTACAAGATCTTTTCTTAAAGATGAGAACTGTCTCAGCGCCTGTCCATGTGTTTGGATTGAGGCCTCCCTGCAAGATTACCTTGCTTAAGGTGTTTCTGCATTGTGACCACAGATCAGAGTTAGAATGGTAAGCAGCACTGCCCTGGGGATTTCGACTCCCCTTACCGCCAGCCTGTCCATGGCGGTAGACACCGCTATGGAAAGGCTGGCAGTAAGGGGACTCGGGGTGCCCCTGGGGGCCTCTGCACTGGCCATGCCCTTGGCATGGGCAGTTCAGGGGCCCCCAGGCATAGCCCCATCGTGCATTTAAATGTGTGAGGGGTGCTACTGCACCTGCTGCACATCAGCATTGCCGCCGGCTCTATTATGAGCCGGCAGCAATGTTGATGAGACTTTTCCATGGGCCAGGGGACGGTAACACTGTTACCATCCGCTGGCCCAGCGGAAAAGTCAAAATAGGGAGCCAGACATACCACCAGTAATGGCAGTATTCTGGCGCCCGCAGCCTCAGCGGTCTTCTGGGAAGACTGCCGAGGTTGTAATGAGGGCCTGTGTCTCCTTTTATTGTTTTCCTTTCTCCAGATCTAATAGCATTTATAAGGCCTACATTTCTTAAGGGCCTCCTTGAATCAAATCATTCTTGCGTTTTTTGTTGGTGGCCTTCCCCACTCCTCACATTAACAAAGAACCCCACCCCCCAAAATCTTCTCAAAGAGTGTATTATACATCTTGAGGATGCTACCTGGGCAGCTCATGTGCTCTTTAAAAAAATCAAAAAATGTAGAAGTACTTGCAAGAATGCAGTTTAATACTCTGTTGTTGGATTCTCAGGAAGTCCATTAAACATTTCTCATATTGTTAGCTATAAATATGCCGTTACACTGTGCTGGATCTGGTTGGAAGTTATTTAGTGCTGGCCCCTCCATAAAAAGGGCTATAGGATGATGGTCACTCTCACTTCTGGGAGTCACACAAAAGTCAACCAGCTTACTCCATAGCCTTAAATTAACACACATCTAAATGGTTTATGTGCTTTCACCTTCTGAATACTGGATTGGGTTTGCTATCCAACATAGAACATCACATGCACAAATACCATAAGAAAAAGTTATATCAATGACTTGCAGTGCATTCGTGGTCAGATGTTTGACCGCAATAGCATCAATTACTGGTATACCCCAGTAAGCATCCTCATCACTGGCTAGATCGTCAGTGATTGCAGAGGATTCAAAGCGGGCATTAAAATCTCCAACCATTGTAATTGCATCTCCTTTGTTGTCTGACTTTAGTAGGTGGTCCAGATGTCATAGTGTGTGGTATCCTCTAGAACTGCTAACTGGTCTGTTATAGACATTGATCAGCAATATATATTTGCCACTACAAAGGGATAGCTTTAAAACGAATCCATTTTGGCATGGATTTGGGATCACCTTGACAGTGCACTGAAGTGAAGTTTTCACCCACATGCATAACCCATCAGCTGCCAGATCTGCCACTGAGTTCCTAGTCATATTTTGGTAAGTTCTAAATGCAGTTCTAAATACACAGGTAGTTTTTCATACAAAAAGCACACATCAAATCATCAATTAAAATTAAAATTAAAAAGCCCCAATCTCTATTCTCTAACTTTAACTTCAACCCAGCAATGATCCAAGAAACACCCTTAATGTTCCCTAGCTTTATAACGTCTTTCTTCTTTTGCGCTGCAGGACTGAATCCCAAATCAGTGAGAAGCCTTCAGTATTCACAGAGTGCATAAGTGGACTTGGAGTGATATGTTTATTTAGGTCTAACAGCTCTTTATGATACACTGAGCAAGCATTTTCTGAGTTACAGTTCACGCTAGGCTGGGAAGCCAGGTCTGGGCTGAGCTCCATCTTCTGGGAATCATTAGATGCTGTATCTGTGGTTGAGCAGCATCTCTTCCTATTATTTTCTCCTGAGCACAATCGATAGTTCAAACAGGTTTAAATTGAATCTAAAAAGCCTTATTGGGGATCAGATCTGAGTCGAAAGGACAAAAGGCCGCATGCTATAGTTGCACTAGCCAAAGTGATTTTGATAAAATCCCAGTTGATGCCTGAGTGAGGGTAATGTTTCACGCTTGCTATGTCGCTACAGAGCAACAATGCTATACAAATCTAATCCAATGGATTACTTTGTTAAAGATTTTACATCCTCATGTTCTTTTTGGCTAAGGATCAGTTTAGGGACTTTAATCATGAAGATCTCTTTCATATTGGAGCCAACTGGATGACAAGGTGCTTTGCAGATGGACTGATCAGTATTAAGAGTCGTCCTATGAAGCTCACAGTAATTTTTCCCAGAGGGGCAAGGCAAGTTAGCAAACACACCAGTATTGTGGTTATCCAATTGATTGTTATCATTACATATATATATCATCCCTTTTGGAATATTTGTCATATGGGAATATCTAATTTGGGTAAAGATCCTAGGGTAGGGATAGAGGGGTAGAGTATATCGTCAAATAGTATCCAAACTTGCTGAACCGAGGGAGCAAATAAGTTGAAATAAGCTCTTCGTAAGTTATAAGGCAAGATAGCAGATCAAGCCTACATGCATAAAATTGGGTCAGCAAGGAACTGTGTCCAGAAAGAGAAACCACAGTGAATGGATAATATGATTGTCCTGTATAACACATGTAGTAATTCAAGAGAATAGGACCTACCACAAATGACCAGTCAAACCGTCTGATGGTTCAAATGGAAGTACACATTTATGCCTTGGTGCAGGCCCGTGGTGAGCTCCCACCTATATTAGAATAAAAAGTGTATATGTAGAACAACATAGGCGTTGTGTTTGTCAAGTTACCAAATAGCCAAGAGGAATAATTACAACCCAGGGCTACCTGAAGTAAGTGGAATGAACAGAGCAGCTGGCATCTGAAGTAAGGAGCAAGACACTGAAAAGTCACATGTATATATTTGTTACACAAAAATGGAAAACGGACTAATCAGGGACAACGCAGTGCTGCCATACTGAAATATTGTGTCAAGTTCTAGTATGAGTACTGTTGACAAACATATTTTCTAATGATCCAAAAAGAAAATTTGATTGCAAAAATTAACTAAAGTAAATATAACAAGTATAGCAGCTGGCAACTGGAGTAGGGAGCAGGATGCTGAGATATTCACTTGTGTTTTCTCCTGACGCAAAGATAAAAGAATCACTTTTAAGAGGCAACACATTGCAGCCATATTAAAGTTGAGTTTGAATTACAATAATAAAAAATCATAAAAGACGGGCATATGGAACAGTACTCATAATTTTGTGAGCCAAGAAATAAGCATGTGTTTGTCACCAGACGTCAGTCGAATAGATATAAATACAGGAATATGGTATACCATTGTAAAACCAAGAGAACTATGTTATATGGTGATAACATAAACAAAGAAAGTGAATGGTCAGGTGAGAAAATGAATGAAAGTGTTGTAGACATGGGGAGTGAAGCTGTGATCAAAGTAGTACTGACCATATTGTAGAGCCCGAGACTTAAAAGAGAAAATAAATATAATTACACACTTGAGATAGTAAATTAAAGAGGCTATAGTGATGATGTTCTAGGATAAAGAATATACCACAACCAACTGTGTCACATTGTAAAAGGATAATAACGCTTATCTGAATGTAATGAACCTGTTTATTTGTGAATATGAATGGCTTCAAGAATTAAGCAAGTAATGAAGACAGAAATCGAATAAACATATGAAGCAAAGAAAAAGATGCAGCAGTCCCTGTCTTGTGAAAGTAGACCATGTTTCCTCAAAGGTGTCATGTCATATTCATTGTGCAGTATGGGTAAAATCAAGTGTACGCTGATTTTGGTGATTGTAAACCACGGCGTGGATAGAGCCAACCCAATTACTAGTTAGGCAGTAAGGAAAACATGGTGTTCTCTATCAGTACTGAGTCCTGTATCCATAGCTCACAGTTTTATAATCCATTTAGTTTCGATTTGCCTTAAGGCCATAATTCTTTCACCCCCTCGGGGTTAAGTGCAACAAGAGCAATACCATTGGATCTTATTTTAAGGACTTCTGAGCCTGCATGGCTAGAATTATAATGTACAGCCAATAGATAATTAGTATTATTGTTATACTGTTTTTAATAGCACTAAAAGAGCATAGAGCTGTTGACATTGACGTGTTTCTAAAATGACGCACAATAGCGCTAAAGAATGGTTAGCATAAAAAAATGGCACTAACCTTTGTGACATGCCGTAAGTAAAAATTATGCTAATGCTGCAACAGTGGCATTAGCACGATTAGAGGCAAGTATTTTTGATGCTAAATGTGTTAGAGCCATTTTCAAAAAATGCATGAACAAGAAAAGAAATTGGGAGACAAGATGGAGAATGCAGGCCAGGAGAGACCCCAGAGAGATCCTAATCAGCCCAGAACCAGCCAGAAGGGACCAGCAAAGTCAAAGAAGAGGAAGCAGAAGTGTTGCTTTAGTGAGGATAATGACATCATGGTGAGAGAGGTGACAGAGCACCAACACCAACTTTTCATCACCTCCAAATTGCCAATAGGTGGGAGAGATGCTATATGGCAGGCAATAGTAGATAACGTAAATTGCATGGCAGAGGTGAATAGGACTTTCACTGATTGTATGCAGCACTGGCAAAATTGCAAATGCAGAACTCATGAAAAACTGTCCATTAACCAAAAGGCAGCACTGAAGACTGGAGGTAGAAGTCCTGCACCACAGGTGAACCTGGATGAGCTGGAGGAGATGGTGGCAGTGGTCATGTAAATCTCAGGACAGAAAAGCACAGCCTCCCAAGAACTACCACAAATGGATGGTAAGTTGCAGGGGGGGACTATCTGGAATTTTGCAAGGGGGGGCACATAGGACACACTGAGGGCCATATTTATACTTTTTGACGCACAACTGCGCCAACGCAGTTGTGCGTCAAAAATGTTAACGCCGGCTAACGCCATTCCAAAGCGCCATGCGGGCGCCTTATTTATGGAATGACGTTAGCCGGCGGAGCTGACTGGTATGCGTAAAAAAAAATGACCCACACCAGGCAGCGCCGGCGTAGGGGAAAATGGAGCTTGGGCGTCAAAAAATGGGGCAAGTCGGTCTGAGGCAAAAAATCTGCCTCAACCCGATTAGCGCCATTTTTTTTGACTCCCAACCT
Source organism: Pleurodeles waltl (assembly GCF_031143425.1). Classification (NCBI taxonomy): domain Eukaryota; kingdom Metazoa; phylum Chordata; class Amphibia; order Caudata; family Salamandridae; genus Pleurodeles; species Pleurodeles waltl. The sequence goes on along the minus strand of NC_090440.1, from coordinate 1,083,305,336 downwards.
CCATTGACATGACTCCTGTCTTAGCAAAGACAGAAGTCATGCCCCCTTGTCCAATGGCCATGCCCAGGGGACTTCTGTCCCCTGGGCATGGTCATTGGGCATAGTGGCATGTAGGGGGGCACAAATCAGGCCCCCCTATGCCACAATAAAATTTAAAAAAAAATACTTACCTGAACTTACCTTAAATTCCCTGGGATGGGTCCCTCCATCCTTGGGCGTCCTCCTGGGGTGGGTAAGGCTGGCAGGGGGTGTCACTGGGGGCATGGGAGGGCACCTCTGGGCTCCTTCCGAGCCCACAGGTCCCTTAACGCCTGCCCTGACCAGGCGTTAAGAAATGACGCAAAAGCGGCTGGACGTCATTTTTTTTTACCCGCCCACTCCCGTGTGCCATTTTTGCACGGGAGTTTAAATAAGGCGCACATGCCTTGGAGTCATTTTTTAGACGGGAACGCTTACCTTGCATATCATTAACGCATGGTAGGTTTCCACGCTAAAAAATGACGCAAACTCCAAGATCTTTGGCGCTAGACGGGTCTAACGCCAAAGTATAAATATGGAGTTAGCTTTGCGTCGGATTTGCGTAAAAAAAACGATGCAATTCCGGCGCAAACAGAGTATAAATATGCCCCTGAATGTAAACAGTATATAGTGCAAAAGGGTTGCATCAGGACACATAGGCCCAGAATCAAAAGGCTGCATCGCCACCACATCCTCACTTTTAGTGACGCTCTGGGGGCGCTATGCACTCCGACATGTACACCACATCGTCCTAAGCCACTTACTGTGACTTAACACCTTGTAAAAATGGCCCCTACACACGCAGAGCTGTGCCTCAACAACACCCATTGCATATTATTGTTGCCCCAGATCCAAGACTACATGTTAACCTGAGGCTGCGACTATAGTTAGCACCACTCCAGTGGTGGTGTTAGGGTGGCATAACAAGGCAAAATGCCAAATCGCCACCTGTTTATATGCAATCCATTCCCTTAACGCAGGCACCCTTGCACTATGGTGTAAGGTTTCCTGCGTTGGTGCAGGGAGCTTAATTATATGCGGGGGACACGCAAGGCTGAGCTGTATTCTTGTAAATACGGCGTGTCCCTGCATTTCAAAAGTGGTGCAGTGTGATGCAGCAAGTTTGCCGCTGCACCGAGCTGCGCCACTTTAGACAAAATCAGGGCCTCTGTGTACAAAATGTCCTACACAACTCGCAAAGGGTGACCCAACAACAGCTCTCACACACCTCCATGTACCATTTGGGAATTGGCACAGAAGTGAACATATACAACATATGGGGCATGTTTGTGATCATCATTTGTGTTTCTGTACAAGTAGCTTCAATTTCACAATGTAATAAGGGTGCCTGTGTTGTAGGAATGGTTAGCATTGTGCACAAAGGGACACCTTCATGCGTATGACCAGGCACAAGTGGCATCAATGTTGCACTATGGGCACAATGGCACTAGCCCGTAATGTAACAGTACCATCATAGAAATATTTGCAAATGTGGATCCAAGGTGCCCATTCCCCTCGTACCACATTAATAAACTCTCAAAATGCATGCATTGATCCACATTGTACATCCTTACACCTACATTTGCCTGTGGCAGATATGCTATATGCAAGGAAGATTCTCTAATGTAGGGAGGGATGAACTAGTGGGGCTGACAATCCATAAAGCTTGCACTGTGTCATCCAATTAGCACATGTGTGGGCCTGCTAAAGGCAGATGACAAAGTTACACAAGCATTGTAAGCAATGGACCTACCTGTGCTATGCTGCATTAGTGCCATCATTTAGGTCACTAATGCAGCAAAGCACCAAAATAGTGACAACACTCATTACACTTCTGTGGGAATGTCCACCATGGAGAATAGGAATGTAAATGACATGCTACAGTAATGTCATTGGCTGGGGCAAGGGTCCTGAAAAGAATATGGTGGTGTGGGATCAATGTACAATATAATTTGAAAGGTTGCCCCATGTGTGATGCACAGTGTAACACATAATAAAGAAGTACAACCTGGGGCCCGTAACATGTCACTGACCCACCAGTAGCAAGTAAATGATGAGCTATGTCAACAGCCACTCCATTCATAGATTGAGATTTCACTATCCCATTGCAGAGGATGATGCCTCGCCTCCTGCCGACCTGTCTGTCTTGGGTTTTACAGATGACATGGATGATCAGCTGCCAACCATCAATGAAGAGACTCTCCAGGATGTCTTAGGTTCCTTCCAGACACCACCTCCAGTCACAAGGAGGACACACAGCGCTCTGGTGTCTCCACGTGAATCACCCAACTACCAAAACACAACATTAACCAGTCCTGCCACAGACATGGACTCTGAGGACCCAAACATCACCTTTCAGAAGACAGTGGTAGAAGTCCAGCAGGAGCTGGCCAAGCAGGTGCGGGTAGTGATGGGGACCATGGCATGCAGCCTAGAGGGAGTGCAGAGCTGCCTCAGTCCAAATATGGACAACTCAGCTACCATCAGAGGCACCCACTCCCTTCTAAGTGGACTCCAGCAGTCCCTGGCTTACATAGCTGCTGTTATGAAGCAGAGGCTTCCACAATTGCCCTCCGAAAGTGGCAGCAGCATGATAGATAACAGGGTGAGGGTGATTCAAAATGCTCTGGAGTCCATACAGCGGGAGGTGGCCTCCCTCAGGGAAAACGTGGCTGTTTACCACCGTGATGTAGCTGCAGTGTTGAGAAATCAGCAGTTCTTCCTTGCTGCAGTGATGTCTTGTGTAATTTCACATCTCTATCCCCTGATGTGTGTGTGACCTCCTCAACTTCAACAACAGCACCACCTATGGTAAAGGAGGCACTACACACATCTAAGGGTGAAGATGTAGAAGTAACAAAATTCACACCTAAAACCACCTGGTAGCACCAGTCTGTGCCACATGGACAATATTTTCTTAGGTCTGTGCTTAAGATAATGCCAGTGTTGTGACAGCTGGCAATATGCCCTTTACACCTCTACACTCAATCACCGTTGACGTATCTGCTATGGGCTGTCATTGTCTCAATTCCTACTCATTGTCAATTTGGACAGCTCCTCATTAATGCACACTTCTTCTACCCATGTATCATGACAGGTCTCTCACCCTTGGACTCTGAATGTCCATAAAATGGCTCAGGATCTCTCATTAGGTCAGTGAAATGGATATTGTACTGCATTGGAATATAAACTTGCACATATAAAAAAATATCCATATTCACATGTAACATGCCATCTTTTACTGTGATCCATCAACTCATCTGAATGTATGCATTCTGTGAAGCTATGTCAATGAGAACATAACCTAATTACATGTGTGGGTTAATGTCAAACACAAAGCCACACACTAGGACGCTACCATGAAAAAGGTAACTGATAATGTTGTGAACTACAACCAACTTACATAGCCTTAAAAGCATGTGCTGAACAGATATCCACGTAAGTTGACATATGGTATGTATGGGTCAGAACTCAAGTGGCTGGAATTTTCCCGGGTGATAGCACTAGTACTACAATATGTGTGGTAAAATGTACCACACTTTACAAGAAAAATTGTGACAGAATTCACTGATGACAGTTGGTTTTCCATTCTTACCTGTCAAAGATTTGTATATACTTACACAATGTGATTGTCAGGAACTGGGGATGAAAAATGTTTTGAGTAGCTGATGTCATTTTACAGCCAATCAGACAGCTCCTTGGTCATAGGGGATACACATAGGCATACAAGTAAATCAATACAAAAAGCATACTATAAGGCATTCCTCTAATTTGGCCAATGCACACATGAGAACACTCAGACACTCATCATCATGGACACCTACTTGTCTACAACTAACAGGATTTATTTGTGCTTAAAAACACCATATAACACCTTGACCTAAACACATTCCTACACTAAGCTAACCTATACTAACTTATCTAAACTTACCCCTACACCTATCTATCCTAATCTGAGCTTATTTTACACATGTAACACCACACACTAAACATCGTCCCCCACCCTCCTTAAGAGACAAGTAGGACAATATAAACTAAAGCTACACATACACTAACTTAACCAGTATCCTAAACAAATATTGTTTTGTTTGTAAATTGTTTTGTGGAATTCTTTCTTTTTTAAGTATTTTTTATTTTTTTTAACATAGAGCCCCATAAATACCCCCGCCCAACCCCTAAAACAAAAAATTAGCATAATGGGTAGATCATGTAGGTTAATCTGTACACATCTCTTTTGCTACAATCCGTAGACATGTCCTACATCCATCTGGAGCAGAGATGAAATCTCAATGTGTACTCAAATGACTGTCCAGCACAATAAGGCTCCTTGCACTGCCGCTGCCTCACTTCATTTCAAAAGAGTGCTGAGGTACCGATGGTACAAGTGTCTCCTTGATAAGCCTCCTACAGACCACAACACATGTACATCATTTGTACCACATTTGTACCACATCCTGAGTAAATTAAAGCAACGTGTGGCACAGTTAAAAAAATGAATAAAACCCATCCCCAACTATACTTACTCTATCCTACAATCTATGTTATGCTATCTAACCTATTACTACCAACCTAAAACCCACAAAAACGCAATACAAAATACAACAGGAGAAAGGAAGGAACAGGGAGGCTGTGCATATCCTGGATTACAGCTTCTTCAGCTTCTTTTTACAGAACTTTAAGAGCTTGAAATTGTGAGCATTATTCTGCTCTACTCTGTCCAGCCTGGCCATAGTAGCTGTCATGTCCCTCCTCATGTCCGCCTCAAAGCTGGAGAATGTGGCTGCTGCAGGTGGCTGTTGCGATGCTTGCGTTGCCATTGGTGCTGTGGATGAGGAGTGGGTTGGACCAATCGATGCACCCCTAACCCTGGATGTGGTGCTTGATGTGCTCTGCTGAGGTGCACCCTCTTTAGGAGGGCACCCATGTGGGAAGGTAAGCCAAACACCTAATGATCTCTCCCGCTGATATCTCCTGGATAACTTCCTGTACTCTGCTTGTATGTCCATGATGTGCAAACATGATTGGTTTCTCTTATCAAAAGCACGCTTCTGTGCTGGGGTCATCTTGGCAGCTAAAACATGAGGAGAACATGACATCAAATACTGCATTGGGTAGAGGTGGAACAACCATGCAATATACACAGCATCATCAGATGACATCTGTTGTCCACCAGACATTTCACAACAATGTCAATTACCAAATCCAGACCAAACTTCCTACTAGCCATCTATGGTATCATGCTATATCACAGAGTTAACGGCTATCCATTGCTGACCATTAGGGCCCGAGGTAAGTTGGACTAGTACTTCCTTGTGTCACATCTGCAACATCACCACGTACCAAATCCCTGTGCCATCATCACAAAGTGGCTCAATGCATGCATTCCACCACTTTGACACCTCTGGTACTACATTATGCCTTGACCAGGTATCATGAATGCAAGGTGGGGTTCACCTGGTAGGGGGGCAGGAAAAATGGCACTGGGAATTCTAAAAGATTCCAAGCATCATTACGGTTCCTTCAGTTAACACCTGCTCGGGGCAAGAGTTACAAGGGGCTATGGCATTGCTTATAATGTGCCCCTGTGTACAGTTCAGGGTTGGTGCCATCATCATTTGCCCTAAGCCTGAACAGTACATCTATATTGTCTACAGATTTTGTACCTATCGCCTCCTACCCTGTGGCATGGTATGCAAAATTCTTAAGCGGTGCAGATATGGTGGTGGTAGGGGTGCCCTAAGGGGCACAGGAAGAGTGGCACTGCACTGGGTGCAGCAAAAGTTTTCCTCCTTATTGAACTACCTGTGCACATGCATGGTTTGCACCTCCTAAGTACCATGTGAACACTCAACATCCACATTCTATACACATGTGATGTGACTAAGCTCACTCACAATTAGCATGATGGGTAGATCATGTAGGTTAATCTGTACACATCTCATTTGCTACAATCTGTAGACATGTCCCACATCCATCTGGATCTGGAGCAGAGATGAAATCTCAATGTGTACTCAAATGACTGTCCAGCACAATAAGGCTCCTTGCACTGCCCCTGCCTCACTTCATTTCAAAAGAGTACTGAGGCACCAATGGTACAAGTGTCTCCTTGATTAGCCCCCTAGAGACCTCAACACATGTACATCATTTGTACCACATCCTGAGTAAATTAAGCAACATGTGGCACAGTGCTGTAACGTGCTGTGAAAAATATGTTGGCAACAGGCACGCTAATCAGATGAACAGCATCTCTGATACATTTCTTGACTGACATCACTGTGTATGTGAGCATGCTTTCCTTTTGTTGACAGCCACAATTCTAAACCAGCCCATGTTGGCACTTGTGCAACAATCAACTTAATCTACATCCTCAACATTGTATCAGACATCATGTCAAAACCCAAATTCAGGTGATGTTATTTTAGTGGTCCCACTCTCTCACACAAAGCCCTGGAATGACGCATGTGACACACAAAGTGACTCTGACTGGCTGCATTGGGGTCTTTAAACTGGGACTGATTTTTGAACAATTATGAGCATGGACAACTATTACACGTTCAACTTGTTTAGCTGAGTGAGCTAGTCAACTTTGTGTTATGAATGAACACCTGCCAACCATTGCATTTCTGTCTGTAAGACAATGGTCCAGATTAAAGAGGTCCTGGCACCACCAGAGCATCACTTTCCGTGATGTTCCTGTGTTGCTTTTCACTGCACTGTATGTACAAAGAGCCGATATGCCGCTTTTTGTAGCATAACACCTCTATGTACATATGGAGCAGCATGACACATCAGAGTGGCATGCAATGGTTGTTGAATTGGCTGTCTCATTGTAACACCCATAGTTTTTTACACTGCCCCAGACTTAGAGGACATCGTATTTACTGTCAGCACCAAAAGAGTAACAACACCCCAGGGGTGGTGTTAGCATGGCAAAGATGTGAGGAATGTTTTAATACCTCCATTTAATATGTGTGTGCCATTTGAAGGCACAGACAAAAGAGGTAAAATGCCATGGATGTTTGTTTATGTGCAGGTTAGCGTCAGTTCCTGCACATTTACAATCTAACATAATGGATGTTGTGGCACTACTGTTTTGCCTGCATTCTGCAGCACACATAGAAGTGGCATATCACCATTGTAGAATTTTTATGTCCAGGAAGAGATACCTTTCTGCACTTAGACACTCCCCTCAACACAGACACACACAGTGTGGTCCAAGTATGCCTGCGTTGGCACTGGCTGCTGAGTTATGTGTTGTTGCAGGTGCAGATGCAGACCTGCCCCGTACTCTAGGAACTATGGGTCAGGCCTGTGTTTAAAATTCAGTGCAGGGCAGTGCTGCTGATGTTGGCACAGACCTGTTCTGCACCTGTTTCTCACATATGCGGCTCATAGTTATCACAAAAGAGCATGCACAGATTTGGATGGCAGACATATATACATGCATCAGATACATATTTTTAACAATCGCGGGAGAGAATACTGTCCATTGGTTAAAACTTTGACTTGACTAGTTGATCTATGTGAAGAAGCAGGCAACCACTCAGATGCTTGTCAGTTTTGAATCTGATAGCACCAATACACACCTACATCATGTGTGTGCCATTTGTAACTAATGGCACACCATGGCGGATGTCAGGACACTGATGCTGGGAACCCTGTCAGTATGGTTGCAGTTGGCCTATTTAGCACCATACATGAATATGCTACACATGCAAATAAGAAATTGGCTTTTTGAATACAACGCTTAGGAATACCAGCCTTAGGAAGAAAAAAAGTTGACTCCAATAAAGGAGCAGAGTAACCAAGTTGGTGTTAAGGCTATATTTTTTGGATGCCACCTATGCCAGGAATACACTGCTTGAATTCCTCAGGCCTGGTTCTGCCGTCATGTGGCACCAGCCTTTCACACTGCCACAACACTTGCACTTGTCAAAAATTGACATATGGGTGGGTAGTAGTTGCCTCCATTGGCAAAATCACCTTCATAAAATTAGACACAGATGTTGCATCATGAGGCAATCACTCCTTACATTTGTGTAACTGTCATGTTACTCTGCACATACATGACTCTCAGTACACACACACCCATGATTGACAATACTCCTGCATTATGTTTCCCATCACTTTAACATAACCCCATTTACAGAGTTGTAATGACCATGATTGACACGTAATTTTGTGCATGGGAAATGTACCCTTGCACCATTGCACATGTGTTGGGCCTGGCCATTTTTGCAGGGTCATCCCTAAACTGTTTGCCTCCTTCCTCCTATTTATCTGACAGTTTTTGCAGCTTTAGGACTCTGGGGACTTTATCACTGCTAACTAGTATAAATTGTATTGGCAATCGGTTTATCCTTGATTGGCATATTTGATTTACTAGTATGTCCTTAGTAAAGTGCACAAGAGGTGCCCAGGGCATGTAAATCAAATGCTACTAGTGGGCCTACAGCACTGGTTGTGCCACCCACATGAGTAGCCCTGTAAACATGGCTCAGACCTGCCACTGCAGTGTCTGTGTATGCAGTTTCAAACTGCCAATTCAACCTGGCAAGTATACCCATTTGCCAGGCCTAAGCCTTCCCTGTTTATACATATAAGGCATCCCTAAGGCAGGCCCCAGGTAGGCCCATTGGCAGGGTGCAATGTTTGTTAAAGATGGGACATGTACTGATGTGTTTCATATGTCCTAACAGTGAAATTACTTCAATGACTTTCTGCAGCCACTAATGCCGAAACCGGGAGCCACCCAAACTTCTCCATCTGGTCCACAGGGCCCACCGATGACCTTAACCTTTCTGCAAAAGTAGACATTGGTAAATGCATTGCCTGAATTTATATGCATTTTTAAAGTATTTCTCCATTGAGTCCTATGGAGCGTAATGCCGCACAGAGACATTTCCTAAACTTTGAAAGTACATATCTTGAAAAGTACTTATCCGATTTTGATGACCTCCATATTAAACATTTTATAGAAATCTGAAGTATTTCTGTAAATTGGTCTTGAGTTATTCTTTTGAGTGTGTAGTCTCAATTATTGATACTGTGAGTACAATAAATTCTTTGCACTTCTCCAAGATTAGCTTAACTGCTCGACCAAGCTACCATAAAAATTAGACCATTAGGTGGTCTAGCTTTAACTTCTGCAAACCATTATGTGGTTGCCCAGACCCTCTATACAGTGTGCCTGATTATGCACACTACATCGAGGCCAGCCTCCTACAAATATATACCGACAGACACCATTAGATGAGTTCTGGGGGCCATATGTAACTTGGAGTGCGTGTTAAGCATCAGCCACAACTCAGTTTGTGACGATAATTTTAATCCTATCATAATTTAAATCCACAATGATTTTGCAAAATGGAAACATCTTAGTCTCTCCATGTGGGGCACAATCCAAACAATTAAATTGGTGTTTGCCCCACTGTGCAATTGTGAATTTGGGGTGCTCCTGTTGGTGATAAACAAATTCACAATGTTAAGTCATTGATTGTATCCAACTGTTTGCACGGAGAGAAACTTACTTGAAGTTAAAACCATATAAATTGCATGGACAATATCTCATCTGGGCGTCTACTCCCGCAATTCATGTATACATATTATCAAATGTTTCTATAATCACAATAGACCAATTGTTGGTACAGACAGAGTATCCTAGGCCTGCATTGACCTGGAATGATTTATACTTCATGATGCCAAAGACCTATATGCTATGACCAGTTAGAGATAGTCAGTCAAATATTGAACCCCTTCTGAGAACTGACCACAAAACATAAGAATCTGTATGGTAGATAGATGAACGTTTTATACCATTTAGCCCTATATATTAACCATTGATACCGAAGCATAGTGTTCCCTGTGATTGTTGATTTATCTCTTATATTTATAAATAGAAAAACAACAGATTTTGTGATGGCATTGAATCAATATGTCTTAATGGTCTTATAGGTGTTATTAGTATATAGATAGTAGAGGTGATCACTGGATACATTATAACAGAATGAAAATATCACTGTATTTGACGTTATCTTTCCCATCATTGTTTCCCTTTTGAGGCGGTCTCACCGATATGATATATGGTTTGATTGTCACCCACTAAGAATGAATACTACGAAAGACAAAAAAATGTAAATGAACACTTTTTGTTGGGATATGGGAGAACCCCCCCAAAAAAAAGCCATTGCAAAAATGTTCGAACCAGCCCCCCTAATCCCTTCCTCTCCAAGTGTTTTTCTTTCCAACCATCCACTATCTGTCAATCTCCTCTACCCTATCTTTCTCCATCTCCATCCAGTCTTACTTTCTTTCCACTGTGTTTTCCTCATTTGTTTGTCTCTCACTCTCTTTCTTTAGTATCCCGGTGTTTCCCTATCTCTTTTTATTTCCCCACTGTGCCTTTAATACCAGCTGGGAAACTGGAGATGCTTATTATCCTCAAAACGATAAGGCTAAACATAACATGTGAGAATGTTTCACTCCTGGTATAACAAAGGAGTATTACCATCATCAATTTCTCCCAAGAAAGACTTTTTAGCAAAATAAAATAAACATATTTATTTCCACAAACTGCAAATAGGCTCATATATTGAACCACAAACCAGGTAAAACAGACTATTGTAAAGGGAACCTCCAATGTCCTTGTGTGGGAATATTTATAAGTGCCAAACACTTCGGCCATAGAAATCCTCAAAGGGACTGTGGGGGTCATTCTGACCCTGGCGGTAAAATCCGCCAGGGCCAACGACCGCGGGAGCACCGCCAACAGGCTGGCTGTGCTCCCTTGGGCATTCTGACCGCGGCGGTACAGCCGCGGTCAGAAACGGAAAACCGGCGGTGTACCGCCGGTTTTCCGCTGGTTTTCCGCTGCCCTGGGGAATCCTCCATGGCGGCGCAGCTTGCTGCGCCGCCATGGTGATTCCGACCCCCATACCGCCATCCTGTTCCTGGCGGTTTTGGCCGCCAGGCACAGGATGGCGGTATGGGGTGTCGTGGGGCCCCTGGGGGACCCTGCAGTGCCCATGCCAATGGCATGGGCACTGCAGGGGCCCCCGTAACAGGGCCCCCCAAGATTTTCAGTGTCTGCCATGCAGACACTGCAAATCGCGACAGGTGCAACTTCACCCGTCGCACCCCTTCTACTCCGCCGGCTCCATTCGGAGCCGGCATCCTCATGGAAGGGTGTTTCCCGCTGGGCTGGCGGGCGGCCTTCTGGCGGTCGCCCGCCAGCCCAGCGGGAAACCCAGAATACCCGCGGCGGTCTTTTGACCGCGCAGCGGTATTCTGGCGGTTCCAGCCAGGCCGGCGGCTTCCGCCACCGGCCGGGGTCAGAATGACCCCCTGTATGTCATGATGGTATGTTTCCCCCTCCGAAATCTCACATGTTGTTTTGCAAGCAGTACATAATCATATTTTATCTACCTCCTACAACCTTAATGAGCACAATTGAGTGTGTTGGAAATATCGCTGTTGAGATACGTTAACAATCTGCACCTTTAGTACACATAGGGCACAACTTTCTCTGTGCACCATGCGCATCTTTACAGAGGTGAGCATGTCGCAAATATGGAAATTGTGCCCCATTGCTGAGAAAGCACTGTCCTCAGGCCAGCCCCAAACTTGATCTGACAGTGGGGCAGCTCATTCAACTGAAATACAGTGTGTCTGCATCAAAGGTGCTCTGTGTTTGACAGTTTGGGTTGGTACAGTGAGTGAGTCCTGCAGAGGGCTCCCCTCAGGGGTTGTACTGAAAGTGCACCACCTTTTTGTTGTGAACTTTCAGTAAGCTTCCTGATTCTTTATTTGCCTTTGGGCCCGCATCCATAATACACTGAGGGCTCAGAGGGAAAGAGATTCCCTCATTTGCAGGGGACCACACACTGTTGCACATAAGGAAATGCCGTCCTGAGAGAGTGCTCAAGCCACGTGTGTGCCAGCACTGTCAGTATTGCAGAAAGGGCTGCACAGGGTTCTGCGGCTATTTCTGTAACATCCTGGGGGCACACAAAGCGGGGTCATAATCCCCTTGCGCCCCCGTCGCACTTTCTGTGATACAGCCCCTGGGCTTACAAGCCAAACCCATTACAATGTATTGACAAATATATGAAGACCTGACACTAGCATAAACTTTAGAAAACGTCCATCACTACAGGACAATGGATAAAATGATGTCTATAAACATGGAATGTGCACTCTATCCATAATAAATGGTCAGGCAAAAGCCCTGCATATCTATAGAAACTGGTAACATTAAGACACTCCAGGGGTCTTTTTATACACTATGCCCAGGGGTGCAGCAGGTATTTTCACCCACTTTGCATTCCTCCAGCAGTGGATATTTATGGTAAAAGCTGCACGTGTGAGGGAGGGAAAATGAAAAATAAAAAGGACTTACGTCCACTGGCTCACCCCTTCCGGTCCTTATGCAGTCCCTCGGCACTCTGAGTGCAGCAATTGAAGTCTCCACACCAGTCTAGATACTGCTCTCATGCTGCTGATAATGTTAGCTGCATGAGAGCTGCAACAGGATTGGCTGGAGCAGGCTGCCTCGATGCTCCAGCAGGCACTGGAGTCCTGTGCCTGCTTTCGGCTCAGAGGTTTACACTGTGCATGTCAGGCTGGCTGTCATAAGATGGCCAACCAAAATAACATGCACAGTATAAACTGATGGAGTGAGCATCGCTCTCTGGCTGCTAGTCAACAGCAGTGGCCCCGCTAAGCACAGCTCAGCTCAGCTGAGAAAAGGAAATAATAAAATGGTAATAAATGTATTTTATTGCCATCTTATTTTTAATCTTTTTGGCAGAGCTGGCAGCAGACGGGATGATGCTCCTCTACCTTAAGGGAGCGGATGCCCCGGGCCCCCGGTGCACTTTGGTATTACAGAAGGGGCCGCAGACGCATGTGCAGCCCATCCTGTAATACAGATATCGCTGATGCACACAAGGCACCAGTGCTATCATCAGAGGTCATTCCCTCATTTGCATGGGGCAGTGGCCCCATGCACTTGAGAAACCCCGCCTCTGCACACGGGCCTTATTATGGATGTGGGTGCAAAGGTGAAGAAGCCAACAGTAGGCACCCTGATAGTGCACCATAAAAAGGTGGGACACTGTTAGTATGTTTCCCTCATGGCAGGCCTCTGGAGGAGGTGAAAAGGCTCCCCTGGACCCCCAGGTATCCCCTTGCAGACGGGTGCAGTCACTTACTACACCCACCTCAAGAGGATCTCTCACACCGCTTAAAAGTGCAGGAGTGTTGTCGCCTGCACAGTGAAAGACAGAGTTGCTCCAGATTTCACTTGAATGCACTGTTTTCAGGATAGAGGGAGTTTACAGCTGCCCTGGGGACAGCACATTCAATCTAAGACAGCACATTATCCTTGTTTGCGCACCTTTTGAAAGGAAACAAGGAAAATGCACCCTATGTGTAATACATCCCCAAATCAAGTACTTTCCTCGCTGCCCACCCACGTTGCTTGCATTCACTCCTCTGTCAAGCCCTGTGAAGTAAGGAAAGGCGACATGTCACACTTAAAACATCAACATACATTTTTGCAGTGTAAGAGTGTCTAAGGGCTAGATTTCCTGAACCTAGTCAGGTCCACTGGAATTATGCATCAATAGAGGTCCAAATTATGAAACCAGTTAAACTAAATGATTTAGCAGGAAAAGACTCATTATGTAGCCTAAAATGCCTCAATTTTTGACAGTATTTCACTAATTTTACATGTCTACATAGTAATACAGAATGGGCAAAATGTCACTTTATTAGTTTCACTTTCACACTTAAGTTCAAAAATCTGCAGTATGAAGGGGACCCCAAGTTAGCATCAACACCTGTTGCAGCATTTATTTAAACTTTTGTTCTGCAATAGTTTATAATAGTTTTGTTTTTTAAAAACTCTATAAATTATGTAGAGGAAGGTGGATTGCAATCCATAATTGTGTGAAAAACATTGAGGCCGCAGAATCGCCTAAGTACTCCAGTATTTGAACTTTCATAGATTCACATGCTTGAATCATTCCCCATTGTGAAGATGGGAGTCACCAGTACCTTTACAAAGAAGTGTTGAAATTGACCTAAACATAAGGGCCTTAAGCCCATTAGTTTAGTGTTCTATCAGAGTAATTTTAAAAAAAGGACTAAAGTTGAGAGTCTAACAATCACACAACACCACACTTTAGAACACTCCTGACACAAGCTCGAGTCCTTTGGATTTTCTACTGCATGTCATGCTAGGGAGTCTGCCCAGCTTTTTATCCGTTTCAATGTTTTAGAAGACTTTGACGCATATTTTTATGAGCTTCGGCACTACCTTAGTGCTGCCATATTGTCATTTTTTTTACACTAATGTTGTGCTAAAGTGGCTTTTCTGCCATGCCGTATGTACAATGTGGTGGCACAATGCATGCATTACGCAACTTTGTAACCCCTTGTGCCACTTTATGCCTGCGTCATGCAAAATGTATACAAGGGGGATGTTCCAGCACTAGAGGGCCTGCAAAAATAGCGCAGTTAAATTTATAAGATTTATCTGCACCATTTTTGCTGTCATTTTTAACACCTGCTTAGAGGAGGTGTTAAAATGACACTCCCATAGTAACCTATGGGCCTCCTTGCACTTCGCTACACCAACGTCAACATAGTGTACCAAAGCATTGCAATAGTATCAAAACCTTTTGCGCTATTGTGCTCATGACCGACATGATGCACCGTATCATAAATATGGTACAACTATGGTGTTGTTAGGTGCCGGTAGGGGGGCACAAAAAAAGTGACGCATCATAGCTGATGTGCCACTTTTTCTTAAATATGGGCCTTTGTCTCATTTTTTCACTGTTCTGAAGGTCTTAACTTTCAGTATTGACAGCTTCATTTTACCAGAAGACAGACATCATGTCTGACAAAGAGAAGAAAAGCCTCTTCAGACCCTGCAAAACTTGCAGAAAAGAGGTTACATTCTGAGGACGCTCACCACAACTGCATTTATTGCCTCTACACAGATCATCCTGCAAAGGACTGCAAGGTATGTTGTACCTTTTCGACAAAAACGTTAAAGGACAGAGAAGGAAGGCTGCTTATCTGGCTACAAAAACTGCAAAACAGGAAAGAGTCAGTAGTAGACTCTGATGGTGAGGGCTCCTCCTCTTCTTCAAGGAGACCCCAAAAGAGAGAGAGATAGCCCCATACTAGATCCTCCACAGAACTGCCCAAGAAAGCCTCCAAAAAGACCACCTCAGGGTCTTATAAAGACCGCAGTCCATCCAAACCTTCTCACAGATCAAGGTCTTATTCATCTATAAAGGAGAGAAAAGAACATCACACTTCTTCTGAAAGGACTAAAAAATCCTCCTCAGGGCCACCTACACCACCTATTAAGGTATCACATACTTTCTAAAAGCCTTCCTCAGCTCCAGCCGTCGACAGGCCGCTGATGATAACCGCACAGTCGACAAGAATTTCACCATCCATGAGAGTGCTCACAATTTCCTCACCGTCGACAGGAGCACCAATAGATACCCCACAGTTGATGAGAGCATTATTGTTAACAACTTAATTGACCAAAGTGTACACAACGACATCAACAACAAAGCGGAATGAGACAATTTTCTCACAATCTACGTCTGCCTCCTTTCCAACATTGACATTGTCCACGGCATCAGCTACTCAGCCTCAACTCTCACAATCTACCCTTCCTCATCCTCGATGTAAAGAACATCGTCCCTGCCATCAACAATTCCACCGATGATGGATTCACACACCATCCTGCCGACGATTCTGTCAACGAGTGAAAAAAGACAGTAAAAATAGGAATTGATGAGATTAACCCCTGAACATACTACCCCCATAAAATTACCCCTCCTACCAACTCATTTACTAGAAAGGGAAGATGACTCTGATGATGAGCACCCTATGGGGCAGCACATAGTCCCTCCCAGGTACATGTCAAATATCAAGAAGATGAAGAATATTATGAGGAATACCACCAGAAATGTATTACTTCCCAAGAGCAGCCATATCAAGAGGGGATGGTGTATATGTCTAGCTCCCTGTTTTCTGACTTACAACTCATGCTGTCAGATTACAAAAAAATATTCCCACCCACTGGAGAAATTGCACCTCAACCATCTACGCCTGCTAGATCACCAGTGCCTCAAACAGCCACCCCCTCCAGAAGCCTGCATCCTTGCCCATTACTATGATCCAGATACCATCCTCAGCTTTGTTCCATGACACAGGTACCTGAGGAAGGTGAACTCCACTGAGGACATCAGAGGTATTCAAAATTTACTTGAAAGAGCCACCAAAAGATTTGCACTCCAATGCCATCCACGCAGATGGACTGCTTTTTATACGACCTTAAGTAGCCATTCCGGCCGCTGCCCATTGTCAGTCATATATGGGAGGAAGGTCTAAAAATTAAAAACAACAGTCACCGCAGTGCTTCCGCATCTAGATAAAAAATATAAAGGCCCGGAAGATGCTCCAGCCTGCCTGTCTGGTCACCCACATCCAAATTCAGTCATTGCTCAAGCTACTCAAAGGTGATCCAAGAACCCCTCCACCCCCCAAATTCAGTACCTACTGATAAAGAAGGAAGATGCTTAGACAATATTGGCAAACATTTTTCATCAATGTCCAGTCCAAAAGTGAATCCAGATAACGCTCTGGTAGTGCTAGGCAGATATGATAGACAGTCATGGGTGACTATAGCTCCTCACATTGAACATCTACCAGAGGAGGCCAAGCTGGAAACAAAAAAGATTTTGAAGGAGAGCAAATGTCGGGAGAAGTTATCGACTGAGCAATGGCTATTGCCACCACTGCATTTCATCAGCTGTGCTCAGGAGACAGGGCTGGTTGAAGGCTACGTCCATTCACCAGGAGGTACAGAATAAGATCCTAGATCTTCCCTTTGATGGACAAGCCTTGTTTGGTAAACATATTGATGAAGTTCTTCAGACAATTAAAACCGATACGGAGACAGCTAAATCACTGGGTACACAGCAATTCAGTGAGCCAGAGGACGTAGAATGCCTTTATATAGGGGAGGCTATCAGCATTACAGATAACCCATTTGCATGTCTACATTCCAACAATTTCATCTGCAAAACTCAAAGAGGCAACCTCCACAAGCAGTGTACAACAGACCAAGGGGGCGTCCTTCTCACCGTGGAAAAGACTCAGCTCGCAACAATGATCTTTCCAAGGCTCCAGCTACCCCTACCCTTCCAGGCATTAAACTTGGGAGCAACATTTCTTCATTCCTCCAAAGTGGCAAAACATAATATGGGGCCAATAGGTGTAGGACCTGGTTCAGTTTGGACACACTCTAGAGTTTGTCCAGATGCCCCCTCAGAAACCTCCTCGCAAATCCATTCCCACACATCTCAACTTAGATTAGAAATCAACATCATGCTTCAGAAAGGAGCAATAGAAAAGGGTCCTCTTTCCCAACGGGAGAAAAAGATTCTGCTCCGATTCTTCCTCATTTGCAAAAAGGAAGGAATGGATGCCTATGCCTGACCTCAGAGACTTATAAATCGACATGAAAAAACAATTGTTGCTCATGATAATGCTGCAGGACATCCTCCTCTGCTTAAACCATGAAGATTATCTGTCCACCCTAGATTTTCAGGATGCATACTTTCATATCCCAATCCACCATTCACACAGGCAATTCCTACGATTCACTGTAGCCAGCAGCTAATACCAGTTTTGAGTTCTACCCTTCAGCCTGAATTCAGCCCCAAAGATTTTACAAAGTGCCTAGCACCTGTGGCAGCATTTTTGAGAAAACAGAAACAACAAGTCTGTGTATACTTGGACGATTGGATTGTCAAGACAAAGGTGGTCATTACAACCCTGGCGGACGGTGTTAAAGCGGCGGTAAGACCGCCAACAGGCCAGCTGTAAAAAAATTGGAATTACGACCATGGCAGAAACTGCCAACAATGAAAGACACTTTAACACTCCGACCACCACAGCGGTACAAACAAACAGCTTGGCGCTCATCGCCAACAGACAGGTGGAAGACAACGTACCGCCCACAGTATCACAACCTACCAATCCGCCACCTTTTCCGGGGAGGATTCACCGCGGACAAAAACACGGCGGAAACAGGACTTCGAAGGGAAAACGATCACCTCTACACACCACACGAGGAATCCAGGCGCCATGGAACCAGAGCTGCACATTTTTCCAGCCTTTATCTTCCTGCTCCTCTACCAGGAGCACGAACGCCAGCGGTGAAGACAACGGTGAGCACTGCACCTACGACACAGGGGAGGGGGGGGGGAGCGAAAAGAGAGTGACACACACATGCAACACCCCCACCCTCACCCACTACAACACACACACAAATACATATCTATACATTATAGTTACACCCCCCCCCCCGGAAGAATGCAAAGACAAAAGGAAATGAGTGTAACCATTGTAATATATTAAAATCAAGTACGCAAAAATATGTATACACCATAAACAAAATATACACCAATCTTAGTAGTCCAGGTAGTGCTCCAATGAAGCCTGTGGAACACTGGGCCCACACGGTATGGGAGAGGCCCACACAAGATCCCGACCATGACAGAGAGAACACTGCAGGGGCATCAGAGAGCAAGAAAACAGGGACCTCAAGAGGAGGGAAAGGGGGAGCACCTCAGCCAGTTGAGTGCATGACGCAAAATCCATGAGGGGGGCCACATGCCCACTTTTCAATCCTGGGGAGTGCAAAGCCACAGTCTCTCAAGTATCTACAGTGGTTGGGTTGCCCACTGTTCCATTCTGGGGAGTGCAAAGCCACAGTCTCTAAAGTCTCTACAGTGGGTGGGTTGCCCACTGTTCCATCCTGGGGAGTGCAAAGCCACAGTCTCTCAAGTCACTACAGTGGGTAGGTTGCCCACTGCTGCATCCGGGGGAGTGCAAAGCCACAGTCTCTCAAGTGGATAACAGTCTCCACTGGTTCTGGAGGGGGCCTGGTGCCCAGAGTGCTTCATCCTGCTAAGGACAGAGGTAGTGGATGACAGTCTCCACTGGTTCGTGAGGGGGCCTGGTGCCCAGAGTGCTTCATCCTGCTAAGGACAGAGGTAGTGGATAACAGTCTCCACTGGTTCTGGAGGGGGCCTGGTGCCCAGAGTGCTTCATCCTGCTAAGGACAGAGGTAGTGGATGACAGTCTCCACTGGTTCTGGAGGGGGCCTGGTGCCCAGAGTGCTTCATCCTGCTCGTGACTGACTCAGTAGCGTCAGTGCTCTTGGCGCTCATGGGCCAGCGGTGCTTGGAGTGGCGGTGCCCTGTTCAGCGGTGCTTGGAGCAGGGGTGCCCTGTTCAGCAGTGCTTGGAGTGGCGGTGCCCTGTTCAGCGGTGCTTGGAGCGGCGGTGCCCTGTTCAGCGGTGCTTGGAGCGGCGGTGCCCTGTCCAGAGGTGCTTGGAGCGCGGTGCCCTGTTCAGCGGTGTTTGAGGCGGCGGTGCCCTGTTCAGCGGTGCTTGGAGTGGTGGTGCCCTGTTCAGCGGTGCTTGGAGCGGTGGTGCCCTGTTCAGCGGTGCTTGAGGCGGCAGGGCCCTGTTCAGCGGTGCTTGAGGCGGTGGTGCCCTGTTCAGCGGTGCTTCAGGCGGCGGTGCCCTGTTCAGCGGTGCTTGGAGCGGCGTGCCCTGTTCAGCAGTGCTTGAGTCGGCGGTGCCCTGTTCAGTGGTGCTTGGATGGGTGGTGCCCTGTTCACCTTTGCTTCAGGTGGTGGGCTCCTTTGCAGCGACTCAGCTGCTGGCGGTCCTCTCTGTCCCAGCAAGGCTTGTGCTGGTGGTCCTCTCTGTCCAAGCGGGGCTTGTGCTGGCGGTCGTCTCTGGCCCAGAGGGTCTTGTGCTGGTGGACCTCTATGGCCCAGCGGGGCTTGTGCTGGCGGTCCTCTCTGGCCCAGCGGGGCTTGTGCTGGCGGTCCTCTCTGGCCCAGCGGGGCTGGTGCTGGCGGTCCTCTCTGGCCCAGCGGTGCTGGCGGTCCTCTCTGGCCCAGTGGGGCTTGTGGTGGCGGTCCTCTCTGGCCCAGCGGGGCTTATGCTGCTGGTCCTCTCTGTCCCAGCGTGGATGATGGCGGTGGGCTCCTGGGCAGCGGGGATGATGGCTGTGGCCTTCTGGGCAACGGGGATGATGGCGGTGGCCTCCTGGGAAGCGGGGATGATGGCGGTCTCCTCTGCCGTGCTGCTCTTCCCAGACTTGCCTGGTTTCTTGTGACCCTTCCCCACCTTTGAAGGTGTCGTAGCTGACTCCACACTCCCACCGGGACCCCTGGGAGCGGCTTTGGTGGCTGGAGTCTTCCCCCTCTCCCGCCGGGCACTGGCCAACTTCTGATGCTTGACAGGTGGGGGACTGTCCGTGCTGTGGCTCCGTGCCACACTGGCTGCACTGGTGGCTGGTGCACTCCATATTTCAGTGACTACAGGCACCACTGGTCCCGGAGATGTTGTGGCTGAGGTGCTAGGTTTGGACCTGGAGAGTCGGGACCTAGGAGACGGACGGGGTGGGGGAGGTGTGGGAAAGAGGTCAAGGTTGGAGAGGAAAAGTTTTTGGGAGACACTGGGACGGGTACCTGGAGGGGGTTTGGGAGTGGAGGAAGAGGTTGTGGTTGTAGGAGGTGTTTGTTTGGTGACTTTGGGTGAAGGTGCATGCGCTGGAGGCTGTCGTGAGGTGGATGGCTGTTGGGTGGGTGTGTGCCTGCATTTGTGTATCTTGGGAGGTGGCGTCACAGACACACTGGGAGAGGACACAGGGGACGTGTGGATGGTAGTGGGGGTGGTGACTGCACGTGAGCGGGGTGTGGTGATGTGTGTGCTGGTGATGGCAGTAGTGGCTGTAGATGTAGTGCATGCAGGTGTGAGTGTAGACAAGACTGGGAGGGAGGAGGGAGACGAGGAGGAGGGGGACACAGTGGAGGCAGTGGATGTTGGTGTGTCTGCATGTGTCTTGCGTGAGTGCCTGTGGGATGTGTGGTGCTTATGTTTGCCTGGGCTTCCCTTGTGTGTTGACGTGTGTGCATGCTGGTCTGAAGGTGTGCTTGGGATAGGCTGGGGTAGAGGGGATTGGGTCTGGGTGGAGGAAGTTGGAGGGGGGAGGCTAGAGACGGGGACAATGGCTGCCATCAGTGCTAAGGCCAGAGTCTGAAAAGCTCGCTGAAGGGCCGCCTGACCAGAATGAATGCCCTCCAGGAATGCATTTGTTTGTTGCAACTGCCTTTCTACACCCTGGATGGTATTCAAAATGGTATACTTCCCAACAGTGAGGGACCTGAGGAGGTCAATGGCCTGCACACTGAGGGCAGCAGGGGTGACTGGGGCAGGGCATGAGGTGCCTGGGGCGAAGGTGATGCCCACTCTCCTGGGTGAGCGGGCACGGGGCAAAGGCTGAGGGGCTGCTGGGAGGGCGGTGCTGGTGGGGGGGTGGCGGCTGTACCTGTAGATGCGGGGGGCACAGATGTTGCCGCCACCACAACCGAGCTCCCATCAGAGGACGAGTCCGTGTCGCAGGTGTCAGCTCCTGTCCCCGCAGTGGAGCTCCCCTCGCCCTCCGTCCCACTGGTGAACTCCGAGTCTGTAGTTTCGCCTTCCATGGACATGTGGGATGCAGCTCCCTCCTGCTCCGGTGCCACTGCTCCTCCGTCTGATGATGCTAATGCACACAAGAACAGGGGGATCACAAAAAGGGGGAGATGACAGAAGAAAAACATGTTGAGTGCATGCATTACCGCTACCGTTGGCGGACACGACAGATACAGAACCCCCCTGCACTACGCCACGCTCTTGGGCTCCACTTTTCAATCCCTGGGACATGGCCTAGTAGGCTATGGCCGACCTCTGCACACATGGATGACACAGGGGCATGACTAGGTGTACTTGGCACTCTACAGAGGTGGGGTGGAGTGCCACATGGCCTGCCTTACGGAGGGACCTTGCCTACTAAACTCGCCCTGGCCTAGGGAAACCCACAGCCCACCCAGACAGCTCCACTGCGTGCTAAATCAGCTGTGATGCCATCAAGCGCCCATCCAACTCCGGGTATGCCACCGCCAGGATCCTGAACATCAGGGGGGTCATGGTGCGACGGGCAACCCTCCCACGTTGGGAGGCCATCCCCAGCTGAGCCTCTGCCGTCTTCTTGCTCCAGCGACGAAAATCCTCCCATCTTTTCCGGCAGTGGGTGCTCCATCTGTGGTAGACCCCCAGGGTCTGGACATCCTTGGCGATGGCACGCCAAATATCCTTTTTCTGGTGGGCGCTGACCTACATGATGTGTACAGGGGGAAGAGAAACTTATTACCAACTGCACCGTCACAGTCATTGGCACCCATCCCTACCCTTGGCATGTGGCACATGCACTCACCGTCGTTTCATGCACGCCGCACTCTCCCCCCTTCCTTCTTACATCCACCCCTCTCCACACAGGCATAGCCCATACAGCATCCTCCCAGTGTACTTACCTGTTTGTCTCGAGGACCGTAGAATAGCGTGTACTGGGGGAGGACCCCATCCACGAGTTTCTCCAACTCCTCCGATGTGAAGGAAGGGGCCCTTTCCCCAGACACTCGAGCCATTGTCTCTTCCAGACCGAGGTCACAGCAGCACTTGCAGTGTAGGTCCTCTCCTGTCGAAGATCAGGTATCGAGTGATTGAACAGATAGAAAATGGCGGTCATGTCCGCGGCGGTGTGTACCGTCACCGCCGGCGTACATCATCATTGGCTCCAGGGACCCATAGGGTCCAATGTTAACCAATGCAGCATTGCGCTGTGCTCTTCGACCGCTTACCGCAATGGTGTACAATGCCAGCGCAGTTACCTCACATCCCATTGTCCCACTTTAGAGGTCAGGCAGCCGCCATTTCAGGGGCCCACAGGCTTCATTTTTAACTGTGTCACAAATACCTAGGCCTAGACTCAACACACATACAGGCCACTTTTCGGATTATGATTAGTGTTCTGTTTAAGCTGTGGGTACGTACCTCTGAGTTGGTTGACTCTGTGCTCGCTGTTGTCCTTCATAGGCACCGTCCGCTGGGATATGTTAGGAGATGGCGGCATCCTCCGGTGTACAGACCGCTGGTGGACCTTTCGACAATGGAGGAAAGACATGTGATCATCACATACAGGCTTGACCGTGCCACAATCCAGGAACTGTGTGCCCAGCTGGAGCCAGACCTGATGTCAGCTATCCGCCATCCCACAAGAAACCCCCCCTCAAGTGCAGGTGCTGGCAGTACTCCATTTCCTTGCAAGTGGGTCATTTCAAACAACAGTGGCCATAGCATCTGGGATGTCCCAGCCTATGTTTTCCAACTTGTTGTCCAGAGTGTTGTCTGCCCTGCTGAAACACATGTGGAGCTACATCGTTTTCCCTCAGGTGGAGGATTTGCCTACAGTGAAAGGTGATTTCTATGCCCTGGGACATATCCCCAACATCATAGGTGCCATTGATGGGACACATGTGGCTTTGGTCCCCCCCGCAGAAGTGAACAGGTGTACAGAAACCGGAAGAGTTATCATTCCATGAATGTGCAGATGGTATGTTTGGCCGACCAGTACATCTCCCATGTTAATGCCAAGTTCCCTGGCTCAGTGCATGACGCCTACATCCTGCGGAATAGCAGCATCCCTTATGTGATGGGTCAACTCCAGAGGCACCGTGTGTGGCTATTAGGTGAGCACCTGGAAGCAAGTCAGTCGGAATGGTTGTCTGGGGATATCCCTACAGGTTAGTGTGTATCTAACAGTTGTCCCTCGCCATTTGCAGGTGACTCTGGATACCCCAACCTGTCATGGCAACTGACCCCAGTGAGGAATCCCAGGACAAGGGCAGAGGAGCTCTACAATGAGGCCCATGGGCGAACACGGCGGATAATCGAGCGGACCTTCGGCCTCCTAAAAGCCAAGTTCCGGTGCCTCCAAATGACAGGTGGATCCCTATTCTACTCACCAAAGAAGGTGTGCCAGATCATCGTGGCCTGCTGTATGCTTCACAACTTAGCTTTGGGACGACAGGTGCCTTTTCTGCAGGAGGATGGTCCAGATGGCGGTGTTGTTGTAGCTGTGGAGCCTGTGGACAGTGAAGACGAGGAAGCAGAAGAAGAGGACATCGACAACAGGGACTCGGTGATCCTGCAATATTTCCAGTGAGACACAGGTAAGAATACAAACCTGCCTACTACATGTACTTTAACATTACTACCTCTCTACTGTCTGTCGTTTTCACCCAGTGTATGGTCACTGAGTTTTCACTTTCCCTTACGATTTCACAGATGTGGGTCCCACTGTGTGACATCTGCTTTGATATCTCAGGGACTAGAGCTGTGTGACATAGGTATGTTGACATTACAATTGTAAGAGCTTTTTGGCACAGTAATTGATAATACACTAATTCGAACACAGACTGATTCCAGATTGTTTTGTGCTTCAAGGGTGTTTATTTAAGTGCTCAATATTGGAGGGGGTTGCAAAATGGGGGTGGGGTGATGGTGGAGGTATGTCCATGGTAGAGTCCAGTCTATTGGTCTTACAGGTGCATTGCCCAAATGGGCATAGGAAGTGGAGCTGGGGCAGTTTGAGGATGGACAGGGTGACAAAGTGGGACAGAAAGATGACATTCCAGATGGTCTAATTTCTTGGCGGGGGTCTTGGCATTGTTCTCTGGCTTTGTCCTGGATCTCAGGGACCGTTTGCGGGGTGGTTCTCCTACTGCAGGGGGTGGGGTGCTGGTGTGGTGGTCCTGTGGCGGTGCCTCCTGTCCACTAGCGCCGGCGGAGGTGGTGGGCAGTTCATTATCAAGGCTAGTGTCAGGGGCCCCTTGTTGTTCCACAGTGTCCCTCCTGGTGTTGAGTACTTCCTTCAGCACCCCTACGATGGTGCCCAGGGTGGAATTGATGGCTCTGAGTTCCTCCCTGAAGCCCAGATACTGTTCCTCCTGCAGCCGCTGGGTCTCCTGAAACTTGACAAGTACGGTTGCCATAGTCTCCTGGGAGTGGTGGTAGACTCCAATGATGTTGGAGAGGGCCTTGTGGAGAGTGGGTTCCCTTGGCCTGTCCTCCCCCTGTCGCACAGCAGCCCTCCCAGTTCCCCTGTGTTCCTGTCCCTCTGTCCCCTGAACGGTGTGCCCACTGCCACTGCCCCCAGGTCCCTGATGTTGTTGCGGTGGTGGGTTAGCCTGGGTTCCCTGTAGTGGTGGACACACTGCTGCTTGACGTGTCCTGGGGACAGAGGTATGGGCCCGCTGGGTGGGTGTTGTGTTGGTGTTTCCAGAGGGGGGAAGCTCTGTAGTGGCCTGTGACTGTGTGATGGGAACCAACTGTCCCGAGGTCCCCGATGGACCGGGCTGGTCATCTAGATCCAGTTGGACAGAGCTGCTATCATCACTGTGGGCCTCTTCTGTTGGAGGTGTGGAGATGTCTGGACCCTCCTGTGCGGTGACGTTGGGAAGGGGTCCTGCAGGGGTTTAAAAGCATGATTATTGCATCTGTGTGTGCCATGGTGTGCAATGGGTGGGTGACCGTGTACCCCAGTGCTTGCATTCCTGTGTGGGACCTTGTGTGAGGATGGTTTAGGGGGGTGTATGGGTTTGTGCAGTGGGCATGCTTTGGTGTTAGTTGTCCATGCTTTGTTGTTGCATGCAGGGCTTGGGGTTGGGATGTGTGGTTTGTGATATTGGGACATTTGTGAGGAGTTGGAGTGATGGGGGTAAGGGTGAGGGTGGGGGTATGTGATGGCATGCAGGTTGGGTGGGTGATGAAATAGTGAGAAATTTGACTTACCAGAGGCCATTTCTCCTGCTACTCCTGCGAGGCCCTCAGGATGCAGAATCGCCAAGACCTGCTCCTCCCATGTTGTTAGTTGTGGGGGAGGAGGTGGGGGTCCGCCGCCAGTCCGCTGAACCGCAAGGTGGTGTCTTGAGACCACGGAACACACCTTCCCCCGTAGGTCATTCCCCCTCTTCCTGATGTCATCCCTATTTCTTGGGTGCTATCCCACAGCGTTGACCCTGTCCACTATTCTTCGCCATAGTTCCATCTTCCTAGCAATGGAGTTGTGCTGCAACTGTGATCCGAATAGCTGTGGCTCTACCCGGACAATTTCCTCCACCATGACCCTGAGCTCGTCCTCCGAGAACCTGGGGTGTCTTTGCCGTGCCATTGGGTGGTGTGGGTGATGTGTGGGGTGGTGTGTGTGGTGATAAGTGTGCTGATATGTAGCGGTGTGTAGTGTGAGGTGCGTGGAAGTTATGTGGGTGATGGTGTTGTGTGCCTGTGGATGCTAGTTTGTTGATGGTGGTGTCTCTCTCTGGCCTTCTCTCTGTGATTCTGGTTGTAGAGGTTTATGGGTGATGTGGGTGTGTGTTTTATATAGTATTGGGTGTGTGGGAGTGGTGTGTGTATGTTTAGCAGGTGTGTGTATAACGATTTGTCCAATGTGGCTGTGTTTTGTAAATGTGTGTGTATTTTGAGCGCAGCAGTGTGTACCACCAATGGAATACCGCGGTTGAAAGACCGCCGTGTGGATTTGTGGGTCGTGATAGTGTGGGCGTATTTCTGTTGGCGTGATGGTGGAGGTTTTGTTTTTGCCAGTTTATCACTGACCTTTGGTGTGGCGGACTTGTGTGGGTGTCTGCATTTTGGCAGATTCCGTGCTGTGGGTCATAATAGCTGTGGCGGATTTCCGCGGGCGCGGCAGTGTGTTGGCAGTGTTCTGCGCTGCAGTAAGCGGCTTTTACCGCCAATGTTGTAATGACCGCCAAAGTCCTTTCGAGGAGCACAACAATTCAACAACTTGGTCCTAACCATCAATTGGAAAAAGTCAAATCCCCATCCCTCACGGACCATAACCTTTTTGATGGCAAACCTGAACATCAGATCCAACATGGTCTGCCCCACAGCAGAGAGACAACAAAAGCTATTGGTTTGGCAAAATCCATGCAAACAAAAAAATACATTTCAGTATACCTATATAAGCCATTATTGGGGATGATGTCTTCGTGTATCCCACTAGTACCACTCTGCAGACTGAAGATGTGCCACTTCCAAGACGAGCTCAACCTCCAATCGATTCAAGACACAGAAGGTTTTGACAATCAGATCAGCATCACACCACTCATGGTAAAAACTCTAATGGAAGACTCAGGAAAAGCACTTATCAATCGGCCTCCCCTTCCTACCTCAAACATCTCCATAGGTCATCACCACCGATGCCTCCTTAGAAGGATGGGGAGCATTTCTGCAGGACCTACAGATCAGGGGCAAATGGCCGACACCTCTTCGGAAAGCACAAATCAATCTCCTAAAAGCAGGTCATCTAGCTTTGCAAGCTTTTGTTTTCTGGACAATACCACCACAATGGGTTATCTCAACAAATAGGGAGGTACAAGATCCCTTCTCTTCTCCTGCGAAGCACAGGAAATTTGGAATTGGGTTATCACACATGGTGTCATGCCATGGGCTCCTGCGGCGTCCCGTCCTCGGTGAGGGCTGCGGTCCATCTTTAAGGCTGCAGAGCTTGCCGTGGCCTTTATCCTCTGCAGAAGTATAATTTAATGCCCTCAGCGAGGTCGGAAGCCCAGGGTTGGGTGTCAGGCCTCACCACGTTCAATGCGTGGCATGGATGTTTGCTGCAGGGTGTCTGCGCACCCCACCCCACAGCCCTTCACTAACCTGATGCCCTGATCTAGGGCTCTCCTTTCTTCTTTTTTTCCTTTTTTCTTATGGGACCATGTTTTCTTTTTCCCAGCATTCTCATTTTGTTTCCCTGCATGCATCTGTTTCCTGTTCTGAAATGGTGCTTTTTTCTATCTTCTTCTATAGCTCCTTTCCCAATCTAAGATGACGTTCTTGATTCTTCCTGCATGTCACTTCCTGTTAAGTGGTATATAAAGGGTCAGATTCTTGTTCTCTTTGCCTTGGTGGTGATCAAGCTCTGGCTGATTTTATCTTGATTCCAATTTTTGTTCCTGCTTTTTCAGCATTTCCTGTCTTTCTTTCCTGGCGTTGGAGTTCTGATTTTTGGCGTGTCCTTCTTTTTCTGTTCCAGGGAGTTATAATATTAGAGGTTTTTTCCCTTAGGGGTTTTTCCTCCTGGACTCCTTCTGGAGGGCACGGACTGTTGTGGCATACCAGTGTCAGCAGCACCGTGGCTACCGGGAGGGGTCGCTCCTACCTCGGCCAGAGCAGGACCTACAAGAACTGAGGTCGCACCTCAACTCCATCTGACCAGGGCAGTGAGAGGAAAGTATACTGTGACACATGGGGTACATCTACGAAAGCATGGTACAGAATCTTTGCTTACGTCTTTCCACTCACTCCCCTGATTCCAATGGTTCTTACCAAAATGAAGATCAAACCCTGAACACTGATAAGTAGCTCCAACGTGATCTCACCAACACTGGTTCACAGAGCTTCTCCTGTTGTCAGTGGAACCTCACATCCCGCTAAAAGTGTACCCCTATCTCCTGACCATGAACAAAAGGGCAAGTCTTGCACCAGAATCCACAATCCCTTCACTTATCAGCATGCCTCCTGAGCAAAATGAGTTTGTCCATCTAAACATCCCTGCGGAGACATACTCGCTAGAGCTACCAGAACTAACAGGACTGAAAGAGGATTTGTTTATGGTGTCAACAACAACAGATACACTCGCTATCTTCCTCACTGGACCAGATTTTACCCTACATATTGCATTTGACACGTTCAGGCCTAGTTCATGCCTCCATCAGGGTTTATCTGGCTGCCATCTCATCTTTTAGACGCTCCCAGGAAACACCCTCTTTGTGGTCCTCCTGAAGCATAAAAAATATTCTGAAGGGCTTATTCAGGGTCTTTCCACCATTCAGACCCTGCCTCCTACGTGGCATCTAAACATAGTCCTGGCGCAGCTCATGAAGCAGCCATTTGAACCGATTCACAAAGGCACTTTGAAGTTTCTATCATGGACTTTAGCCCTCGTAGTAGCACTCACATCTGCCGGACGGGTCAGTGATGCCCCAGACACTGACGATTCATGAACCTTTCTTACAGATTAGATAAGACAGAATTATTCTATGTACAAACCCATGATTCATACCTATGGTCCCTTCGTACTTCCACATCAATGAGCCTGATCCTGAAGACCTTCTTCTCAAACCCTTCAAGACCAGCGGAAATAGCTCTTCATTCTTTGGATGTGAAAAGGTGCATCAAATTCTACCTTGATAGGATGAAATCCTTCTGTAAGACTAACCAGTTGTTTGTCAATTACAGTACACCAAGAAAGGGCCAAAAGCAAAGCATTGCAAAATGGATATCAACTGTGATTAGCTTTTGCTGTCAGGCAAACCATTGCAGACTTCTGTCCGGCTCATTCAATAAGAGTTTTGTCAATGTCACTGCACTGCTTGCAGTGGTACCACTCCACGGCATCTGCAGAGCAGCTACCTGGAAGAACTGTCACACCTTCACACAACATAACTGTCTCGATTCAGTAATACAGTGTGCGGCACTCCACTCACAAACAAATGTAATACTCATTTAACCCAAATAAGTAATCTTGGAGAAACAAAGCATCCAATTTTAATACAAGTTTGAAATGTCCAATCAAATCCAAAAATTTAAATAAGAATCTTCAAATAATTGGTAACCCATCCGTGGTAATACAATTCCAGCCAACACGTGTTTCGTCATGGGAAATTATTTTTTGCATCCCGAACGACTTCTTCAGGGCTCATAATTAGACAAATCCTAAAAAATATAATGATTGTTGTCCATGATTTATCAAGCGTTATTTGATATTTCTCATTACAAAACAAACTATCCAGATCTTAAATCCAGCGTCCGAAACACAGCGGAGACGCGTACTCGCGTTTCGGCGTTTTGGATGTATGTCAACGCCGCATTTGTAACGATGCAATAAAACTTGTGCAGTATACGAATGAAATTACAACAACACTGAATGTACATTAATATTTTCGGACGGTGGATTTAAGATCTGGATAGTTCGTTTTGTAACTTGTAGCAGCACATCGCCATTATTTAATGATAGTTTATGTGCAGGAAGGGACACCTTCCCACACATAAACAATCATTCATGACGTTTTGCTCTTTCTATGTCTGTTGCAGAATGAAGCACATATAGAAAAAACAAAAATGCAGAAATAACCCTTGGGGTGGAGTTAGTGTTTGGCGGTGCCTCAGGTTTACTATTTACTGTAAAACTGGGGCAGCGTCAAAATGCAATGGGTGTTGCAGTGGAAAGCCCACAGCAACACCCATTGCACGCCCATTACATGCCTAGGGATGTGTGAATGGGCCATATTTACAAGGCGGTGTTAATCCACAAAATGTGGCTTAATGCCACCTTGTAAACATGGCGCAAGGCATTGCGCCACTGGAGGGTAAAAAAAAGTGACGCTCTGGCGGTGCTTGGGCCTCATATATAAGACCCATAGGGGCAGATTTATACCTGGTTTGTGCCATTTTATCATCATTTATTTTGATGCCAAAATGGTGCTGACCAAACTCCCTATATATATTTTGATGCTAGACCTGTCTAGTGTCAAAATATTGGAGTTAGCATCACTACCTTGCGCTAATTAGATGCAAGGTAGGTGTTCCCGTCCACAACATGACGCTAACCCCCTAGCCCCATATCTATCCTTCGGAACAGAAACGACACGCACGGAGGGTGTGGACCCAAATAATGATGCTAAGCCTGCCTAGCACCATTATTTAACCCCTGGGACAGACCAGGCATTAGAGTACCCGCGGAGCCATGGAATGGGCCCACAGATGCCCACTCCAAGCCCCAGCAACACCACCACCCACACCAGAGGGACACCACAGGACAGGAGACCCCATCCTGGCTAAGTATAGGTAAGTATTTTTTTTTTTTTTGGTGTGTCATGGGGGCTACTGACATGGGACCCCCTGCCTGGCACTGGGTCTTATGGCCTTGCCAACATGACACTGGTCCCCTGTGCTGGCCATTGCCGTGGTGGCATGACTCCTGTCTTTACTGAGTCAGATTTGGGTGCTAGTGCGTCAGAAAATGCCACTAGGCTGGTTACCGGCATATTTAGTGCTGCTAACCAGCCTAGCGTAATTTCTAACCCACTAATGCTTTTGTCCCTACCACCACGTTAATGCAGTTTTGCATCAAAAAGTATAAATATGCATCATAGTGCTTCCTAGCCACACACTATGTTGCCATCCCAAAGGCAATCTGCCTTTCGTTCTCGGTACTGCCCAAACATACCTTTCAAACTCATTTGTGAAAATACCAACATTCTACAAAGCAAGAATCGGCAGTAGGCCACAGATTGAATTTTGGTCATTTCATCTTAAGCGGATCAATTTGCCCTTTACCAGGGACTCTCTCTCCTTTCTCCATAAGGTGCCTCTCTCTTTCAACATGCAAGAAGAAATCCTTACATGGGGCGCATAGTTGAGTCAGCAAAATGCTTGGTGCAGGCAGCGAACAAGATGAAAAATTCTGAATTTACATTATGACAAGCAATCAAAAAGCCTACAAGGGGCAAGCAGGCCGCTGGTAATAAAACGTAATCGTTCTTGGTGAAGAAGCATGTGACAAGTTACCTGGGGCAAGAGGTTCGCTATTTTCAAAAAAGTGATCTCACAGGGTGATAAACATTGTCTCCAATTCCATTGAGGTGCGCTTTCTTCATACCAACACTGCCTTAAATGTAAAATGCAATACAATTGATGCTGTGTTCTACCGAGCAATATTATGTATCATACATAACAATATATTGAAAAATAGATACATCTGCTACTACGTCCTACCTAGCAATCGTATGTGTTTAAAACGAACCAAGCACCGAAGTAAAAATAAATATATGCGTTTCTTTGAGGCATCAAAATATAGAACTCAAATGGCAATGATGCTAAAGCATATGAAGGGGCACACGTCAAAACTCAATGTGGAAAGAAACGCATTGTAGAACTAGTTTCCAGAGGGAAAGAGAGGAGGGATGCAGCAGTTCACAGAACAGAAACAAAACTCAATTACATTAATAAGATGTGGACAGTTGGGAATGAATAAACATGCATGGGCATGCCTAACTCTGATTTTCTGCCTCCCTACATTATTTTGTGGGGTAGGTTTGCTTTTGCTTATTTTCGCAGATAATTGCTATTTTTCCAGTTCCGCGTGAGAACACAAGGGACTATAGAAAAGCCATATTTGTAACCTCAGAGGAGGAGGGTTAATAGAAGTAGTAAACAGCAACGGTCATGATAAGGAGAATGCTTTGCTTTAATGCACATCCCTACGTATTATAATCTAATGGAAAGAACCATTATAACGCAGTTGTTACCACTCAATACTTTTACCATGCATCCACTACCATGCAATGAATGCATGCATTTACCACGAAATACTGAGGGCCATATTTATACTTTTCGACGCACAACTGCGCCAACGCAGTTGTGCTTCAAAAAATCTAATGCCGGCTAACATCATTCTGAAGCGCCATGCGGGCGCCGTATTTATTCAATGACGTTAGCCGGCGTTAGCCGGCGGCGCTGCCTGGTGTGCGTAAAAAAAAATGACGTACACCAGGCAGCGCCGGCGTAGGAGAATATGGAGCTTGGGCCCCCAAAAATGTGGCAAGTCAGGCTGAGGCAAAATTATCGCCTCAACCCGATTTGCGCCATTTTTTTCGACTCCCAACCCCCATTGAAATGACTCCTGTCTTAGCAAAGACAGGAGCCATGCCCCCTTGCCCAATGGCCATGCCCAGGGGACTTCTGTCCCCTGGGCATGGTCATTGGGCATAGTGGCATGTAGGGGGGCACAAATCAGGCCCCCCTATGCCACAAAAAAATAAAAAATAAAATACTTACCTGAACTTACCTTATGTTCCCTGGGATGGGTCCCTCCATCCTTAGGCGTCCTCCTGGGGTGGGCAAGGGTGACAGGGGGGGTCCCTGGGGGCATCGGAGGGCACCTCTGGGCTCCCTCCGAGCCCACAGGTCCCTTAACGCCTGCCCAGACCAGGCGCTAATAAACGACGCAAAAGCGGCTGGACGTAAATTTTTTTGACCCGCCCACTCCGGGCGACATTTTTGCCCGGGAGTGTAAATACGGCGCACGTGCCTCGGAGTCACTTTTTTAGACGGGAACGCCTACCTTGCATATCATTAACGCAAAGTAGGTGACCATGCTAAAAAATGACGCAAACTCCATGGACTTTGGCGCTAGACGCGTCTAACGCCAAAGTATAAATATGGAGTTAGTTTTGCGTCGGAATTGCGTCAAAAATAATGACGCAATTCCGGCGCAAAACAGAGTATAAATATGCCCCTAAGTATATCCCAGGTAAGAATGTGTGTGTGAAAACCTATCTATCTATCTATCTATCTATCTATCTATCTATCTATCTATCTATCTATCTATCTATCTATCTATCTTTCTTTCTCTCTCTCTCGCTATATATATATATATATATATATATATACATATATATATATATATATAGCATTTGGTCATAGGGCTAGTTATAGGGTTTGGGGTGGGTAATGGTATTTGGGTGGAAAAACAGTTTTTAGAGTTTGGGGTGGGTAAGTGTATTTGAGTGGTAAGCGTATTTTTAGGGTTTAGGGTGTGTAAGGGTATCTGGGTGGCAGGAACATTTGTTGGGTTTAGGGTGGGTAAGGGTATTTGGGTGGCAGGGGTAGTTTTAGAGTTTAGGGTGGGTAAAGGTATTTGGGTGGTAAGGGTATTTTTAGGGTTTAGGGTTGGTAAGGGTATTTGGGTGGTAACAGCATTTTTAGGGTTTAGGGTAGGAAGGATATTTGGATGTCAAGGGTTTTTTTAAGGTTGAGGATGGGTAAGGGTATTTGGCTGGCTGGGACATTTTCTGGGTTTAGGGTGGGTAATGGTATGTGGGTGGTAAGGGCATTTTTAGGTTTTAGGGTAGGTAAGGGTATTTTGGTAATGGGCATTTTTAGGGTATAGGGTGGGTAAAGGTATTTCGGTGGCCGGGGTATTTTTAAGGTTTAGGCTGGGTGAAGGTATTTGGGTGGTCGAGGTATTTGTAAGGTTTAGGATGAGTAGGGGTATTATAGTAGGAAGGGTATTTTTCAGGTTTATGTTGCATAAGGGTATTTTGATGGCAGGGGTATTTATTCAGGATTTAGGGCCAGTGCAGGTGTTTGTGTGTCAGGTGTGTTTATTTAGAGTTGAGATTGAGTAAGGCTATTTGGGTGGTAGGGGTATTTTTAGGGTTTCGGGTGAGTAGGTGTATTTGAGTGCTAGGGTTATGTTTAGCTTGGGTAAGATTACTTGGGTGGCAAGAATATTTTTAGGCTTTAGGGTGAGTAAGGGTATTTTGTGAGGCAAGGGCGTTTATTTAGGATTTAGGGTGGGTAAGGGTATTTGGGTGGCAGGGGTATTTTAGGGTTTAGGGCAGATAAAGGTGTTTGGGTTTACTGGTATTCTTAGGGTTCAGAGTAGGTAAGAGTATTTAGGTGGCAAGGTTTCTTTTTAGGGTGGGTAAAGTTGTTTAGGTGTCAGGGGTATTTTTAGGGTTTAGGGTGGGTGAGGGTATTTGGATGGCAAGAACATTTTTAAGGTTTACAGTGGGTAAGTGTATTTGGGTGGCAGGGGTAGTTTAGGGTGGGTAACGGTATTTGGGTAGTAAGGTTATTTTTAGGATTTAGAGTTGGTACAGGTATTAGGGTGTCAAGGGTATTTTTAGAGTAGTGGTTGGTTAAGGGTACTTTTAGGGTGTAGTGAGGGTAAGGGTATTTGGTGATAATTTTAGGCTCTCATGTGGGAAAGGGTATTTGGGTGGCAGGGGTATTTCTTTAGTGTTCATGGGTGGGTGAGTTGGGGTCAAGAGTCAATTAGGAAATATATGTATTTAGTACAGACTTTTTTTAATCCTTCACTAAATGTAGTGATTAATCTTACTTCTTCTGTGTCTGTTGCTGATCCTGCAGCACACATAAGAGGAAAGCGTATCTTGTGTTTTATTTGTGCAGGAAGTTGTCCCTTCCTGCACAAAAACAATCATCCCCACAATGCAGGCACCTTTGCACCATGGTGCAAAGGTGCCTGTGTTGGCGCTAAGCAGCAATGTGTGCAGCAGCGCAAGTGGAGAGGACAAAAAAAACACTGTATCTTGTAGATACTGCATATTTCTGCCCTTTCCAAGTTGCTCAGGACAGTGCAGCAAAGCACTTGTTGCGCCACCCTGCACCATGGGCCTTGTAAATCAGGCCCTCTGATTTAAGCTGTGTGAATTTCTATACATAGAGTGAGGGAAACAAAAACATCTATACTAGCCTTAAAAACACTGGGGAATCATAAGCTTAGACTGCAACATGATTACCAGTACAACACAAAATAGTATACAGAAAGGCACCTACACTTAGAACACTATTAAGTCTGAGTGGCACTGTATCCTATCATGATGAAAATAAAAGGGGACAGGAAGCAACATGCTTGGTTATCTACTTTACCAAAGGGATCACATAAATGTAGGAACTGGATTTTCTTGTAGACATGTAACTGACAATGTTAAAACACTTGTTTGATAAAACACAGCACAAATTGTCTCATTCATCAATTGCAATACTTCTTGCTGAATATATTTGATTATCTGTGTTTGTGTAAAGCAATATATAGGCTCCAAAATGAGAAAGCTCAAAACTTGTCGAAAGGAACTTATTAGCGCCATAAAAAACTTAGATATCAACTATCTTATGGCGGTCCTTTTCGGGTATGTAAGTATTGTAAATATGTTGAATTTTCCCCTTGGGTGTTCTTGAGGTAATAATTATCTGTCTTTTCACTATTTCTGAACTTTTACGGTATATCTAAAAAATGTATAGGAATACAAGGAATTGATCCTCAAGTCTCAATCATATCTTGTTCAATTTGATTGAACCAAAAAAACTTTTTAAGGCATTGTTCCTAATTACAGATGTGTTACCAGCATCAAAAACAGATGTTTAAGTGTTATTACTATTTATGTATGACATTTACTTGCATCCTTACACTTATTTTTTTGTATTTATAACAGCCCTGAAGGAGCGCTTATTGCATGAAACATATGTTGGATACTTTGCACATGAATAATTTTTTTTTAGCTCAATCTTTCAATAAATCATTATATATATATATATATGTGTGTGTGTGTGTGTGTGTTTGTGTGTGTGTGTTAGACCTGGCATCCTTGGCACGTTCACCCCTGTTTTCTTGCCTCTGCCTCCCATGTATTGACTGTGAGCTGGACTCTGTTTTGCTGTTTTTGATACTCTGGGCACTTTACCACTGCTGACCAGTGCTAAAGTGGAAGTGCTCCCTGTGTAAAATGTTTGTGTAATTGGCTTTTCCATGATTGGCACACTTGATTTACTAGTGGGCCTGAAAGCACTGGTTGTACCATCCACATAAGTACTCCTGTAAATATGGCTCAAACCTGCCACTGCAGGGTCTGTGTATGCAGTTTTAAACTGCCAATTTGATGCACTTTCCCAGACCTAAACCTTCCGTATTTATACATGTAAGGCACCCCTAAGGTAGGCCCCAGGTAGCTCCATGGGCAGGGTGCAATGTATGTTAAAGGTGGGACATATACTGATGTGTTTTACATGTCCTAACAGTGAAATACTGCTAAATATGTTTTTCACTATTGAAAAGCCTATCCCTCTCATAGGTTAACCTGGGGGCTGTCTTTAAATATTGTTTGAGTGCAGTTTCCCATTGGGAGCCGATAAAAAAGGAATTTGGTGTCTCTGAACTCACAATTTAAAAGTTGTTTTTTAAATTGTTTGTTTGAAAATGCTACTTATAGAAAGGGGGCATGTTCTTGCTTAAACCATTCTGTGACTCTTCCTGCTTGTGTATTCCCTGTCTGGGTCAGACTGACCGCTAGGCTGTTTGTTTATCCCCTATAGACAGTGACACAAAGGGAGCTGGGGTGTAGCCTTCATATCCTGACAGGCAATTTGAGCTAGAGTGGAGGGAGGAGGGGACACTTACACCCGAATGGGTTGTGCCTGCCCTCACAAAATGCAGTCTCCAATCCCCTGGTGTGAGTCTGGAATCAGGCCTGGGCAAGGCAGGATCTTGTGAACAACAGAGAATTTCCTTTGAAGTTTGCCTACTTCAAAGACAGAAAGGGGTATAAGTAGTGGACCCAAACCCCAGATTTTTAGATTACTTCTGGAATCCAGAGGAACGTCTGCAAGGATAAGAGTTGAAGAGCTAGTGGAGGAGTACTGCCTCTTTGCCTGTGACTGTGCTTTGCTGGGTTGGCCTGCAGTTGCTGCTTCTGCCTGAAAGAGGACAAAGACTGGACTTTGTGGTATACTCCCGCTTGTGAAGAATCTCCAAGGGCTTGGATTGAGCTGGCCTCCTGTTCTGAAGTCTCAGAGCCATCAAATACTTCCTCTGCCTGCACCTGGACTCTCTGCTGAGACTCCTGCCCTACCAAGTGGTGCCCTATCCAGTCCACGGGCCCTTGAGAGGTGAAGTTGGCAGAACAAGGACTGAAATCCATGCCCAAAACACTGTGCAGGGAACATTTTTCACATCTAAAATCAACACTTCACCTGCATCATGGCTGGGAGATCGATGCTTCGCGGCTGGAGGAATGATGCAACACCTACTTGCGGCTGCTGATACCTACGCAAACCGCACGCAGAATGGTTTTACGACACTGTGCAACCAGATTTCTTACGCATTATCACTGGTCCTCAAGAATCAATCCAAGCCTGTGCGAATCTGAGGTGACCGTCCGGAAATCGACTTATTTTTCTCTTGCAGGAGAGAAAAATCACACCTCACCGATCTGACTGGAGAAGGAAACGATGCATGGCCTCACTTCTGAGAAAGGAATCGACACGTTGCTGACTTTTCCGATGCACGCTTGCCCGTGCTGCCTTATTTGTGACGCAAACCAGGTACTTTGTGTAAAATCAATGTATCCATTGCTTTCTATGCAGTGAGATTCTTATTCTTTTGAAAATTCATATCTTGATTTGTGTATGTTGAATTTTTGTTTGATTTACATAAATATTACCTATTTTTCTAAACTGGTGTGGTGTCCATTTTGTAGCATTTTCACTGTATTACTATGTGTGTTTGTACAAATCCTTTACACATTTCCTTTGATATAAGTCTGACTGCTTGTGCCAAGTTACCAAGGGGGTGAGCAGGGGTTATTTTAAGCATGTATCTCCATCGCCCTGACTAGAGTGAGGGCCCCTGCTTGGACAGAGCGCAAACTCACTGCCAACCAGAGACCACATTTCTAACTATATATATATATATATATATATATATATATATATATATATATATATATGTTAAAAGAGGAGAACTGTCCTGACAAGCGTGTTGTGGCGCACTTATTTCACCGGTGGTGCTGGTTGAAGGCAGGACGTCCGTATTTCAAAAGAAGGGATTTCTCTTTCACTTTGACAAGAGAAAAAAAAACGCACTCTGTTGTTGTGCAATTAATGATTAAACTTTTATTACATTCGTGGGATTACAAACAAACAAGACAGGAATCCCCTGACTCGTTTCGGTCACACCGGACCTTGTTCACAGGTGTTTCCTGTGTACTGATTTAGCGCTTTAAATGAACTACCTAGATTCAACAGAAAAAATACTACTAAAATTGCACCCAAACATCAAAAAATGCTCCTTAACATCACAAAATATATACACTTTAGCAAAAAAACACCAAATCTTTTTTTACTAATGTTCTTCAACCAACAATACTATTGTTACAAAAATCCGAGATGTTTGTCTCCTAAATTTCACATTTGCTATGTCTTCTGGTAGATGTAGTTTATAACATCTCCTCAAATGAATTACAATTTTGTAACATATATTATTTGAGATTTTGTTTCTTAAATTGATTGAAAAACAATATTAGAACAGTTCTCGAGGTGTTTTAACATACTGCATGGAGCCTCATTAATTTTTAATTAATAGAATAAGGATCATATTCATTTCTTGCCTATAATAGCACAATCCCCAAAAATCTATTTTAACAATGGCCCGCACTTAATCCTACACCTCTGATGTCAGTATGTTTTGATGTTATTACTGCAATATACTTCTCTTCTATTTTTGGCACCAAAAATATATATATGTCCATCATGATGATAACTAAGAAAGACAGAGAGAGGAGGTGAGAAAGAACAAGGGAGGGGGGAGAGTAGAGTATGACGGGTGGGAAAGTGAAGGGAAAGTGAAGGGTGAAGCAAAAGCCTATAATTCTTCCCTCAGAAATAAAAGAATGGAAGAATATTTTTTTCTTCTCTTTTCTCTTTACTAACATATAGGCCAAAACAAACCCCCAAGGAGAAACATCTTAAAAATTATGAAATTGAGTTAGATAAATGGCAAGCTTTTTAACCCTTTTAGGTGTACAAATAGCTCTTCACCCTGGTTTAAACCTAACGGAGTGAGAGATCGGATATCCAGTATGTATCTGGATTCCAGCTGGCGTAATTTCTTTTCTCTATCACCACCGGGTTCCAGTTTTGGTACCTGATCAATTGCATAAAATGTCATGAGTTCCCACTTGCTATCATGTTTTTGTTCCATGTGTCTCACCGTTGCATAGCTCCTATCTGTATTGATAGTTGCTTGAATATGTTCTAAAATTTGCTTTTTAGTTTCACATATAGTACTGCCAATATATTTCAGCCCACAAGGGCACTCAATCACATATACTGTGAAACGAATTTTACAATTCAAATGTTTGCGTATCACTCTCTCCATGCCAGTATTTGTAGAGTACTCTTTCTTGTTCACACCAATTTTACATGCCTTACAGCAACTGCATTTCCAAAAACCAGGTTTCTGTAACCAGTTTGTTTTTCTAATTTGGAAATGACTGTGTGTTAATTTGTCCCTTAGATTTGCTGTTCTTCTAAAAGTCATTTGTGGGTATTGTCCCATAATTTCTCCCACTGTTGGGTCCATAAGTAAAATTGCCCAGTGACTCTCCAAGAATTTTCGAACTTGTGTGGCACTCCGAGAGTTTGTAGTTATAAACTTCAACTGCTGTTGTTTGGAGTGTTTAGTAACTTGGTTACCACCATGCATTAGTTGTTCTCTTGATGATTGTTTCAAACGTTTCTTCGCTACAGCTAAACATTTGTTCGGGTATTGTCTTGCCAGGAATCTCTCCTCCGATAATTTTAAGTGCTCCTCACATTCTTTTGGTTCTGAACAGATTTTCTTTATTCGTAAGAATTCACCATAAGGGATATTCCACTTCGTTCGTGGTGGGTGAAAACTATTAGCATGTAGTATAGAATTCGTGGCTGTTATTTTTCTATGTAATGAGGTTTGAATTGTCCCCTCTTTGACATACATTTCTGTATCTAGGAAAGTAACACGTGTTGAACTGATATCATAGGTGAAATTCAGTTTTGCTGCATTAGAATTCAAAATCTTAAAATATTCATCAAATTCTAGCTCAGTGCCATCCCAGATCAGAAAAAGGTCATCAATGAACCTCAGCCAGATCACTAATTTTTGTTGATGAGTCTCATTCTCTTCTGCCCAAGCTATTCGCTGTTCAAACCAACCCATTGTCAAATTAGCAAAGTTTGGGGACAAAGAAAAACCCATTGCAGTGCCCTTTATTTGCAGATATAGTTGTTGATTAAACAGGAAATAATTATTCGTTAAACAAATGTTAATAATTTCCAACAGCATCTCATTATGTTGATAAAAACGTATATTCCTTTGGTCGAGGAAGAATTTGCATGCCTGGATCCCTACATGATGTTCAATATTTGTGTAGAGTGAGACCACATCCATTGTTGCTAATTTGTAGGTATCCTGCCAGGTTATGCCTTCCAGTTGCAACAATAGGTCTCCTGTATCACGCAAATAGGAGTTCAAATTTCTTGCTAAAGGTGCTAAGAAGAAATCAATATATTCTGACATGGGTTCTAATAAGGATGCTTTGGCTGATATTATTGGTCTACCCGGTGGATGTTGTAAGTTTTTATGAATTTTAGGGAGGAAGTATATTGTTGGAGTTACAGGATGTTCCACTTGTAAGTATTTGGCCTCTACTTGATCAATGAGACCTAGATCTTCCCACCTTGAATTACACAGATTTATCTCCTCCTTCAATTTTATTAGTGGGTTCCCAATAGCATGTGCATAACATGTTTTGTCTAACAATTGCCGCATGGCTTCTTTCACATAATCCTGTTCGTTTTGTATTACGATGTTTCTACCTTTATCAGCGGGTTTGATTTCCACCATTGTTTCCATCTGAAGTCTGTGCAGCGCCTGTTTCTCTGGCATCGTTAAATTCTCCACTTTTTTATTCCAGTTCTTTTTATAAAGATCATGAATGACCATCTCCGCGAATAGATCTATTTTGTTCCCTGCTGGTAAAACTGGGTAAAACCTGGAAGGTGGTCTTTTATCTGTCAGGCCAGCCCAAAGAGGTTTCACTATGTCACTTACTTCCACTGGTTTGTCTCCTAGGTCTAAGTTCACCAAAGTCATCAAAGTATCTTTATCTCCCACAGTTAAATCATGCTCATATGGTAGTGGGTCAGTTTTCTCTTTCATTTTGGCTTCTTCAAAAGTTTTTGCAAGTTTAATTTTTCGTATATACTTGTAAAAATCTATTTGTGTTTGTACTAAATCCAGATCAGTAGATGGGCAGAATTGTAACCCCTTTTTTAAGGACAGATTCCTCTGATTGGGACATTTCTCTGGTAGAAAGATTAATGATGTTTAACTCTTGAAAACTGCCGCTGTTTGTGCCCTGGTTTTTCTTTGTCTTCCCTCTTTGTCCCCTTCGTGTGGATTTGTTCCTTTTGTGCCCCGTCCTCTTCCTCTCCCTCTTGTTTTCACTTGCTGATCTTTGGATTGTTGTTGGAGGGCGAGGTGCATCTCGTTTAACAAAGTTAGTTTTACTCCCTGTGTATTGGGGGAGATTGATTCTCCTTCACTGGATTCATTATCAGTTGACCTTGATTCATTACTTGATTTATCCGATTTTTCGATTTGAGATACATCGATTTGTTCTTTCAACTTTGCACTTTGAAATCTCCTTGCAAAGGTAAAAATTCTCCCCTCTTCATAATCACTTTTATCCCTTTGGAATTTAGTTTGTTTGCGTATTTTCACAGTCTCCTCATGTTGTTGAATTTTTACAGCCATTTCACTCCTGATTTTGCTCTCTTCTTCAGTTAGCTTCATGCCCTCAATTTCTTGTTCTAAAACTCTAAATTGGTTTTGAATCTTATTCAGTGCTATTTCCGCATGTTTGATTAGTATCAAAACTAATCCCTTTGATGAATCCAAAATATGCGCACCCCACTCTTCCAATAGTTCACTGCTTGCATCTTGATGACTGGGCATAATGCCTATTCGCAGGCCCCTTGGAATTCTATTCACTTCAATATATTTCCTCAAGGTAAAAAGTTCCCACTATTTATTAATCTCTTTCCGGGAGAGCTTCTCCCATTCATGTAATTTCATCTTCTCGAGAACTGTTCTAATATTGTTTTTCAATCAATTTAAGAAAGAAAATCTAAATTAAAATATGTTAAAAAAATGTCATTCATTTGAGGAGATGTTATAAACTACATCTACCAGAAGACATAGCAAATGTGAAATTTAGGAGACAAACATCTTGGATTTTTGTAACAATAGTATTGTTGGTTGAAGAACATTAGTAAAAAAAGATTTGGTGTTTTTTTGCTAAAGTGTATATATTTTGTGATGTTCAGGAGCATTTTTTGATGTTTGGGTGCAATTTTAGTAGTATTTTTTCTGTTGAATCTAGGTAGTTCATTCAAAGCGCTAAATCAGTACACAGGAAACACCTGTGAACAAGGTCCGGTGTGACCGAAACACGTCAGGGGATTCCTGTCTTGTTTGTTTGTAATCCCACTAATGGAATAAAAGTTTAATCATTAATTGCACAACGACGGAGTGCGTTTTTTTTCTCTTGACAAAGTGAAAGAGAAATCCCTTCTTTTGAAATATATATATATATATATATATATATATATCTATATCTATATATAGATATAGATATATATATATATATAGTTGTCCAGTAGAAGGCATTTGCCGAAACGGATTGATATTCTCTGCAGGATACTATGGTTTAATTATATGGAATAAAGCGGATGAAATTTACCTTTGAACATTGATTCGTCTTTGTCCTCATGAGTCGGTGAAGGAATCAGTGCTGCCGTTTGGTGGGTATTGTCCCACCAGCTGTGGATTAATATATATATATATAATGATATATTATGAGAAAATGGAACGTTGGGTAGTTCCTAAGTTTATATGGATAGCTAAATAGCTGCTCCAATAAGGAGCACCCTACAACACTAGTGACACACTAGATTTGCTCACCAAATGTTTTTCTAGCAAAGGTTTTCTGGCAAACGTTTTAAGCATAGGATTAGAATAGTGCCATCCATGCTGAGCTAGAAAGGAACAATTATTTTTGCCATTTGTACAGCATAATCCTCAAGCATAGGATTGGCACAGTGCCATCCTTGCCAAGCTGCAAAATGACAAAAGCCTTTCACTACTCTAGGCATAGTATTACAGCCTTGGATTGATATAATACCATCCAAGCCAACCTGGAATGAGCAAAATAAACCCCTGGCGTGTTTTGCTATCTTTATAGCTCATTAGAGAGGTTTAGCCGAGTCCAGACACAAGGGAGCACCCAGTATGAATCAAACAAAACCAGTTCAGGGTTAGAATGACGCACAAATTATGTAAAAGAGAAGAGAGAACTCTGGGTAGTTCCCAAGTTAAGGTGGAGGGCAGCTCCAATAAGGAGCACCCTGCACACCAGCGACACTCTAGATTTTCTCATTTCAAATGTCTGTTTTTGTAGCAAAGTTTTTAAGCATAGGATTAGCACAGTGCCATCCATGCTTAGCTAGAAAGGGACTCTGGGGCATATTTATACTCACTTTGCACCAAATTAGCATAATTTTTTAAAACTCTAATTAGGTGCAAAACTAACTCCATATTTATACTTTGGCGCTGGACACATCTAACACCAAATTTATGGAGTTAAAGTCATTTTTTGGAAGTGGAAACCTACCTTGCCTTAATGAGATGCAAGGTAGGCGTTCCTGTGCAAAAAATGACTCTACGGCCTTAATGCCATATTTATACTCCTGTGCAAAAATGGTGCATGGAAGGGAGGAGGTGTAAGAAAATGGATCAAAGCTTGCTTTGCCCCATTTTTAAAAGCCTGGCTCAGGGCAGGCATTAGGGGACCTTTGGGCCTATTTCAATGGTGGAACACCATGGAATAAGCCCACATGTGTCCT
This sequence comes from Pleurodeles waltl, assembly GCF_031143425.1. Lineage (NCBI taxonomy): Eukaryota > Metazoa > Chordata > Amphibia > Caudata > Salamandridae > Pleurodeles > Pleurodeles waltl. The sequence goes on along the minus strand of NC_090440.1, from coordinate 1,083,260,985 downwards.
CCCCAGACCTCAGGGACACCCCCCACACCAGACGGACAGCAGTGGATTGGCGACCCCATCCCAGTTAAGTACAGGTAAGTATTGCATTTTATTTTTTAAAGTGCCATAGAGGGCTCTGAAATGGGCCCCCCTACATAGAACTGGGTGCAATGGCAAGGACAAGGGGACCCTGGTCCCCTGTGCTGGCCATTGTGGTGGTGGAAATGACTCTTGTCTTTTCTAAGACAGGAATCATGTGGTATGTGTGGTTTTGCATCAGAAAAGGCAGGTTAGAGTCAGTTTTTTTTACTCTAACCTACCCAACGTCATTTTTTGGTGCAAAACTCCCTTCTTCCATAGCGCCAGCCCCACTCAACTAATGTCATTTATTTTTACACTAGCCCACCCTTTGCACTGGCTTGCACATTCCATAAATATGGTGCCTGGCTGGTGCACAGAAATGGTGACAGCTGGTGTTAAACGTTTTGGTGCAAAACTGCGTTAGTGCAGTTTTGCACCAAAAAGCATAAATCAGGACCAAAGTGTTTTGCCATTTGTACAGCAAAATCTTTAAGCATAGGATCAGCACAGTTCCATCTTCACTGAAATGAAAAAATACAAAAGCTTTTCACCATTCCAGACACAGCATTACAGTTTTGAATTGGTGTGATACCATCCAACCTAGAATGAGAAAATGCAAACCCTGACAGATGGTTTGCTATCATTATAGCTCATCAGGTATCCAGACATATGGGAGTACCCAGTGTGAATCAAAACAAAACCCTTTTAAGGTTAGAGTGATGCATACATTATGCAAAAAAGAAGAGAGAACTAGGTAGTTCCTATGTTTAGGTGGTGAGCAGCTCCAGTACATATCACCTTACAACACCAGCAACACTTTAGATTTGCTCACCTCAAATGTCTACCCAAAGTTCTCTCTTGTTTGTTGCAACTTTGATGTGTCACTCTAACCCTGAAGGGGTTTTATTTTTACTTATACTAATACTGATGAGAGTGGGCAAAAAGAGTGCAAAAACATGTAAGGGGTCCTGGTACAGGTATCCTGACCCCATATGACTCATAGAGGGGTTACTTAGGGACTCCATGTGGGCAAATATTGCCCAATTTATTTTTTGGCAGATCCGTGAATTTATAATTAACAGTGGCAGTGGTGTACATGCAGAAACTTTGACTAGACACAGCCAAGCTCACCTGTCTTGGTACTCAGCAAGAATAGGAAGAGAAGGCTGGCTGACTGACATATTGGCTCACAACCTGTGTTCTGGAAAACTGGTCTCAGAAGCTGCATCCATAGCTGAGGTGTTTGCAGAATAATACATTACTTTACACGTGGCGCGGACACTGCCATTGACCTGATGGTCCTCCCCATTGCAACTAACTTAATTGTGCATCCTTTGGACTCAATCCAGAGAGGGGACCTGGATACCCGGTGTCCCTGATGATGTTCAAGAGCCCATTGACACTGTGAGCACAAGAAACATTCTGGCTCCTAATGGGTTTTCCCACAGAGTTTTTGAATCACTATTCCTCCCTGTTGTACCCACACTTATATGCAATATTCCAAGAAGTGGTACTGGAGGTCCAAATGCCATTTGGCTTGAGGGGAGCCACAATTATGGTCATGCCACATACTGGGGAAGAACCCAACTGATTTTTACGTGTACCACCTAATATAACTGGTCAATAGTGAGGTCAAAATTCTGGCAAAAAAATCCTAGCCATTGCTGTCAGTAATACAATTTTTACTGCCTGTAGATCAAAATGGGTTTATGTTTAAATGTTTGAAGAGGCACTGCATTAGTCGACTGGAAATTATTATGGTCAGCACAGTGGGGAATGGGAAATGACGGCTCTAGTGCTGATCGACTTTCAGACAGCTTTCAATTCCATCTACCTGTCTTTTATGTTCTAAAACCTGCGCAGAGTGAATTCAGGAACTATTTCTTACATTTAGTCCAAACATTGTAATGTGAACATTGGGTACGGGTTAGAGTCAATAGGGTACTATCCTCCCCTCTCATAATTGAGAGAGTTACTAGAAAGGGATGCCCCATCTACCCTCTCCTCGTCATGCTCATGGTCACAAAGAGGATATGCAGGGACACTCAACTATATGCCACAATCCTCGGGTCTATGTGCAGGGGCGAGAAAAATTATTCCAATGACTAGTGGATATGTTGAATATTTATGGAGATGCTTCAAAATTTGTCCCTATAGCAGGCCATCTGAAAGACGTCCCAGCCCGTAAATCTCAAAGGCTAAGGGACAGTCACTTCAAATACCTGGAAATCTCTATTACCAGGGACAGGCAGCAATGTTGGAAACTTAGGCCCTGATTTATACCTTTTGACGCAAACCTCCGTTAGTGCAGGTTTGTGTCAAAACGTTTACTGCCCGGCTAGCGCCATTCCTGGATGCCAGCCCGGCATCACATTTAACGAATGATGCTAGCCAGACCAAGTTAGTCCCCGTATGGCACTGAAAAAAAAAAAAGAAACTTACCTGGACTTACCTGGGATGGGTCCCCCCATCCCCTTAGGTGTCCTCCAAGTGTGGGTGGGTGTCCCTGAGTGAAGGGAAGGGCACCTATGGGCTGTTTCCATGGTCTCTGACCATGGAAAATGGCCCAAAGGTCCCCTAATTATTGCCCTGATACAGGCGTTAAATAATGGCACTAAGCAGGCTAAGCCCCATTATTTAAGGCCCTCCTCCTCTGGTGCTTGATTTTTGCACGAGCCGATAAATAAGGCGCAAAGGCTTTAGAGTAATTTTTACCCGGGAACACCTACCTTGCATCTCATTGACACAAGGTAGTTTTCCGCAGGCAAAAAATGACGGGTCTATCGTCAAAATATAAATATGGAGTTAAGTTTGCTCCAGATTTGCCAAAAAAATGATGCAAATCCGTCACAAACAGAGTATAAATATGCCCCTTAGACCCTCATTTACAAGCCCTTTTTTTGACGCAGCAGTGGCGCTAGCAGTGCACAGCATTGCTCCGTATTTACAAACTGACACATTAGGCCCAAAGCATAAGTTTGTAAACCTCTGTGTCACATTTTACCTGTGCCAGGTATAATGTATGCAGGGTGGGTATTCCCTCAGAAAAAACTATGTAGAACTGATGCAGTAAAATTTACAACTTTTCACTGAGTCATTCTACAACGTCCAAATGTTATGCTCAGACCAGGCGGAAAATTGACTCTCCTCGCATTGCTGGAGTAGTTAAATGATGCAACTCCACCAGTGCGTCAGTTTAGCACCAATAGATGTGTCATAAATTCTGGCGCATCTGTCAAAACATGCACCCTGGAACTATGAATTGTAACTACAGTTCAACCATGGCATTGTTAGAGGATGTGCGGCAGGTGAAAGAAACCTGGTGCATTGATGACGATGCGTTAGATTCTTGTAAATGAGGTCCTTAATTTAATCCCCTAAAAATCACAAATGCAAGGAGTGTTGGTCTGGGATAAATTACCCCTTACGATCATAGGTCAGGGGCCTTGCTGAAGATTGTTGCTCTGCCATGCTTTCTATATATTCATTAGAACTTTCCTTGTACCATACTCTCATTCATCTTCACTGAGGTTAACATGATAGTGACTAAGGCCCATATTTATACTTTTTTAGCGCCGCATTTGCGCCGCTTTTTGACGCAAATGCGGCGCAAACTTACAAAATACCATTGTATTTTGTAAATTTGCGCCGATTTTGCATCAAAAAGCGGTGCTAAAAAAGTATAAATATGGGCCTAAATCTCTGTGGGTAGGCGTACAGCCCTAGGTCTGCCTTACCAAGGGTATACAGGCCCCTTATGACTGTTGATTGGAAATCTCATACATCCACTGGTCATAGCAGCTTGTAGTAATAACTGGCTAGCTTTTCAGGGATGAGGGGATCTGGATTATAAACTAGAGAGAGATTATCTGATGGTTTGTGACTTTGAATCCATATTGCATGGGTTGTTGGTCCTCAGGAGGATAGTGGAGCCGAACAGGACCCCCTCAGTCTGCTGGTGCAGTGCCCTCAAGCATGTCAAATGGTTAACTTGTAGCATTAAAAAATCCCCTTTGTGCTTGGCTCATTGCTTACTCAAATACAGGGTCTGGTGAGCTTTCAAGCCTGGGATCTGATTAGTGTTTCAAGAGCTGGAGATATATGGTCCGGGGTCAGGAAAGACCGTTAAGCCCTTCGTTCAACCAGCAGAAGAATTCATTCAGCATAAACCCTAAGTCTTCTTTTCTCCTACAAAATGAAGTAATTCTATGATATGTTCCCGTGTTTAACCCGATTGAACCCAAATATACGATGAAAAGCTGACTCAGAAAGGGATCACCCACATCTATAAGACACTGGTGGTGAACTCCCCAGATCCCTTCGTGCACTTGATGGGCAAATGGCAGAACAACATGGGCCAATTGGCTAATGTTGAGTGTCAAGAGGCCAAAGTAGCAGCCAGGTGCCTCAACATATCTGCCAAATCAATTATTATTTTCATCAGGTATATTATGAATTGTCTATATTGTGGTGCATGAGTAGATGGAAGCATAATCATTTAGTCCAAGATGCCAGAGTGGGCATTTTTTTCCAAATGGTACGGGGTTGCCTAGTTGTGGTTTAATGTTGGACCAAAATATACAGTGCTGGGAGTATGATTGTGAGATACACTTTATTGTCATGCCCAAAATATGCTATTCTGGGTATTGAGGTGGATTGGGGTGAGAATCTGGGTTGTTGATTAACTGAGGTTGAGCCCTGGTCAAGCAGCAGCCACAATCCCTGACAGGGTGAAGCACAGAATTTAACCTGTGTTTAACTCTTGGTAGCTTGGCACAAAAATAGGCAGACTTAACCTAGAGGCAATGTATAAAGTAGTTATGCAGCACACAAACAGTAATAAAGTGAAACCACAACACAAAAAAAATGTCACACTCATTTTGAAAAATAGAGTCAATTGTAATAGATTATTTTACACCAAAAAGACAAAAGTCTAATCAGTAATAGTTATGAGTTACATTTATTTTTACTAAAAAACTAGCACCTAAAAGATCAAAGTTCCAATCGCAAACATCTGGTCACATGAGACCAAGTCCAGGTAAAAGAAATATGGCTTCCCGCGATGGTGAGTGGTTTGAATAAAAGAAGGTAACTTTTCCTGGTCGACGCTTGCCTTTGGTTTTAGAATTTTCAAGAAAAATGCTCTGAGAAGGTAAAGTTCAGCAGGACTGGTGGGACACTACTTGGCATTTCAGGGCTCACTTCGGCTGGTTCCAGGTGTGGGTTCAAGATAGTGAGCATCATTTATGCCCCTGTTGCTCTGAACAGGAAGCCAGGAAACTACACCTTGGAGTCACTCCGGTAGTCCTGGTTTCAGGTGAATATGCAATGCTCAAACAGAAGGGTGAGCATCTGAGGGTTCAAGGTAGCCTCCCGGCAGCAATGCAGTTCTTACAGGTGCAGTAAAGCAGTGAATTACACAGTGGAGTATACAGCAGGGCTCAGCAGCAGGCAGACCCCTGACAGCCCTTCCACAGGTCCTGAAAGTGTACTGAAGAGTGGGTCTGAGGGTCCTATTTTTATATCTGGTGCCTCCTTTGAAGTTGTGAGAAGCTTCTAGAGGTTTCTCGTTGAAGTGCTTGGAATTTCTGACTGCCCTGGCTCTAAGGAGGCTGCGGAGACAATGTTGAGATGACAAGTCCTTTGTGTTAAGGCAGAGCACAGCTTAGTCAGCTGCAAGTGGGGCTGTGCCCAGCTTCCCGTCCATCCTGCTAACAGATGGCCCATTCAGGCACACCTAATCCCTCTATTGATTGACTGTCTGGGAGGAATTCACAAAGTCTAACTGTCAGTTACACCCAGTCATATGACACAGGGGAGGCTGCAGGTACCAAATGGCTAAGGGCAGGAAAAGTGGCATTTTCAAAATTGGAATTTAAAATCTGACTTTACAGTTGAAGAAGATTTTCCATTACAATTTTATAGATACCAAACATGAAATGCTAGCCTGGGCCCACTCAAATGTAAGCATTTATTAAATGTGATAAGGCAACCCAATATTATCCTATGGTATAGGTTGGCCTCAGAGTAATGAAAAACTAATTTAGGCAGTTTAAAACTGCATTCCGGCTGCAATTTGTGCTTTTGTAAATAGCAAATTGGTATTACTGAATATCAATTCATTAACACTATTAACAAGGGATTTCCTAATTGTGTTTAGATGCAGAATGACCACTTAGGAAATGTAAATACCGTCAATGTGTTTCAGGTGGTAATCAGGTGCAAACTAAAAAACGTCACCTGAAATGCATCTGGCTCTTTCAGAATTGCAGCTCTGAGGATGAGGATTTTGACTGGTGGGAAGAGAAGAAGGACACTGGAGAGGATTTTTAGGGTGAGGGTCAGTCTGTCTGAACAGACCAAGGAGGAGATTTTTGACAAGTGAAGACTGAGTAGTGATGTAATTTTGGATGTCATCGTCAAGTTACATCCTCAGCTACAAACTGACAATCAAAAGCAATGCAGTTCTGCCACATATGTAGGTATTTAGGCCCTGATTTATACTTTTTTTGCACTACATTAGCTCATTTTTTGACTCAAAAGCAGCGCAAATGTACAAAATATAATTGTATTTTGTAAGTTTGCACTGCTTTCGCGTAAAAAAAATGACGCTAATATGGCGCAAAAAAAGTATAAATCAGGGCCTTATTGTCTACACTTTTTAGTTTCTGGCAGTAACCAGGGAGTTATAGCAGTGGCAGGGGGAATGGCACAAAGTGCATTGTCTAGGTTTTTAAATAGTTTTTTTGGACATCATGGTCAGCAAAATGAACTAGTTAGTTTTTTTCTAAACAAACACCCCCAAGATATTCAACACGCTAAACTGGTGTTTTATCAGGCAGCACAGTTTCCATATGTTATTGGTTGTGTTCATGGTATACATTTTGCCATATGTCCGCCCCGTGCAAGTGAATTCATTAATAGAAACAGGAAAAGCACCCATTAACTCAATGTTTAGATACTGTGTAATGCGTCATGCGTCGTACCTAATCTTGTAGCCATAATCACAGGCAGCACACATAACTCCTTTATGTTCTGCCACAGTGGAATAAATAACTGTGTGTCTCAGAGTGATTTTAGTGATGGTTTTTAAATTGGTATAAAGACTACAAACTAATTTTGTACGGCGTTCAGTAGCATGCTTGTAAAATGATCTGTTTCTCCTCTTGTGCTATTTAATGAAACAGTACACATGCCTTGCACCCTTAGATACTGGCACCATGCTTGATGCCAAGAACCAGAAGTGAACAGCAGTATAACAGGGCACATAAAATGTGATCAATAATTGAATTGAAAAAAATACTTTTGGAATACTGAATACATTTTAGATGGTTACAGGAGACTGGTGGAACACTACTCTGCAGACCAGAGACCTGTTGAAAAATGAATGCCCCATGTAGTATTCTTGACAACATAGCCTCGTGGAAGGGTCTTCACAACATCAGCATGGAGCAAGAATCACACTCAGATGACAGAATACTGTCACTGCAGATTAGACAGGACGGGACACAAGCAGCAGAGGGTTGAGCGTGGTGCACAGAGATCCCTATTTTTAAGGGAAGTATGATGACCAAATCTAAAAAAAACAGCCAACACACATGATGTTAATGTTTTGCCGTTACTAAAAGATAACCTTTTATTCAGGTTGTAAATATGTTTTGTAAATACGTTTATCACCTTTCATTATCATTATAGGATGTCATTGATTAAACAAAGCAACAAAGTTTGAGAACACAAATATAGTAACATACATTTGAGTGCATACAAGGTTACTTTTTTTGACCTCTGGTGTTGGTCACCTTATCAGCAAAACCTGGCAGTGGAGTTGAGGCTATACCTGTGTCAGATGTGTGTCAGCATATTTGCGTTTTAGAGCACCAATCTGGCACTGACATGCCACTGAGACTAGAGCCATTTTAGCCTTCAGGTGGTCGTAGAATGTTGACTACTGACAGGTTATGTATCTAAAGGCTCCCCAGAGCTGTGGTCATTTTGGCAGCGTGTCCCCTGTCATTTTGGATGTTCTCTGTTCTCTTGGCAAGAGTTCTGGTGGCTAGTGCCAATCAATTTTTAGATTTCCTAATTGCATGATGGCATGCCATGTGCTGTTTGTGCCTTTGGCTTTACCTACATTGCTTCTTTTCCATTCCAGCAATCCTACACTCTTGACCTTTCTGCAATTTCAGCATTGAACGTGAGATGCTTTGCAGATGCACATTCACTGTTTTAATTTGTTTGGCTTGCACACGCAGGACTGTGAGGATTGATTTGTCAAGCTCACCAAACAATTGTGAAGTATGGAACTATACATTGTTGAGCTATATCTTGTCTGTGTGTCCTGCACACATATGAAATTGTTTTCTGCTATGTGTTTGCTTTTCATCACTTTCCTCAAAGTTTCGAGTGTGTCACATTTGCTCTCCTAGTAGTTGGGATTTTTAATTATAGATGTAGGAGCAGCAAATGTGCTGTCATCAATTTCCACTGCTGTGACAAATACTTCCTCAGGCTCAATTTTTGCACTTATGTCCTGAGTGTGATCTGTGGAAATTGATGTATGTAGTTATTGTAAACGGATAGTTACTAGGTTTACGTAATATAGTTTACAATGTGATTTATGTGTTTTCAACATGAAGATTATATTTAGCTATACGTAGTTTATACAGCAACACACTACAGCATATAACATGGATGTACTACAACTCCCATAATTCATTGCCAACTTACAGCAAAAATGTAAGTGGAGTTTTTGTAGCTAATATGTTGTAGTTTTAGGCTAACAAAAATGTGTTAAGGCAAACGTAATATGAGGATACAGTTTACCTTGTTTGGAGCCCACAGGATCGAAGGTATCATTGTCTGAAACTCCCACCACACTTCTTTCAGGTTCAAATGCACCCTGAATTAGTGATTTCATTGAAGTGAGAGGAGGATGTTTGGAGGGATCACAATCTGTGCTACAAACCTCAGCCATCCTAAAGGCCACTGGGCCTGATTCTAACTTTGGAGGACGGTGTTAAACCGTCCCAAAAGTGGCGGATATACCACCTACCGTATTACGAGTCCATTATATCCTATGGAACTCGTAATACGGTAGGTGGTATATCCGCCACTTTTGGGACGGTTTAACACCGTCCTCCAAAGTTAGAATCAGGCCCACTGTCTCTTCTGTATGGAATCTAAGGCTATGCCAGCTTTTCCTTAAACAATCCTTCTGGATGATACCAACGGAGTTCACTTTTTTAAAGATGCTGTTCCAAATGTTGTTTTTCTGGGCTTCAGGTACACAAAAACGTGACATGTACCACGCATTCCTTAGTCAACAGCTTGAGCTCTTTATGAGAAAATTTCACTTTCCTCTTTCTGCTGCCAAAGCCCTTATCTCACTCAGCCCTAGACATTGTGTTGTAGGTAAATGTAAATGTCACCGCCAGCAATCACACAGGAACACACCTTCCTTCCAGCACCTTCCTACACTTTTGAGTTGTGGCCACACCCGGCATTTCAAAACTTCAGGTTTTTTACATACTCAATCTGCATCCAAACTACGATTTCTTATTGGCAAATCACATCAGTGCATATTCCAAACAGGACATGTTCTAACTGCAATCGCAAATTTGACGGAATCGCCAACAGTGGAATACATATCATTATGCGATTTCCAAATTGCAGTTTCTAATAAATCGCTATTTGAAAATCGCAAAAAGAAGCATTTGTACATGTGGCCTCAGGCCTTCAAATTTTCACTAAAAATATGAACTTCAATTCTATGCAAATATGTAAAGACAAACAGCTCCATAGGACAGGAGCTTGGACTAAGATACTGCATCTCCCCAATCAATGTTCCTGACTTTGGTAATTTTCATGAGATTGGCTTACAAAGAGGTATTCTCCCAAATGGGACTAGATTCTGAAACCTTTTTGCCATAAATTGGAGGCTAGTTCCCTTTATGACCTTAAGGGCGAGGCAACAGACTTTGAACATCAATCAGTGCTCCATGGGAAGTCAGTGTAAGGCATTAAAAACAGGGGTGTCATGTGGGCCACGTGGGACGTTGTAGATTATGTGAGCTGCTTGATTCTGAATAAACCGCAGCCTGTGTATAAGCATATTAGCAGACCCAGGTAAATTGAGTTTGCATAATCTAACCTGAATGAAAGTAAAGCAGTTATAACTGTTTTGAGGGGCTTCCTGTAACAATTTGTGCAACATTTTTATTCTTTTTAACACCAAGATGCTGTTGGAGATCACTGCTCACATTTGTGATATTAAGGTGAACTCTCAGTGGGGAAAGGGGTGTGCCCCATCATAATAGGCCAGTACAACTAGTTCCATAAGTTCACATTTTTAATCAATCTCACAATTTCTGTTTTAGCTGAATTTTGTTCACAAAAACTTACCAATTCACTCCAAGATCTATCACAGTATGGTGATGCCTTTCAAACAGAGGAAGAGTTGAGAATCAGCACATTTATAAAATTTGCTATCAATATTCCCTAACTCTTTAATAAGAGGCCTGGTGTAATTCAATGATGTTCCTTGTGGAAACCCTCAGTTTAGTAGTGCCACTGACACCTTAAAAGGGGTCCAGATGGACTGCTTGCATCCGGATTCCAAGAAATGACTTTATCCATTTGAGAGCAGGAAACTGCAGGCCAGATACATCCACTCTGCCAATCTAAATATTGTGGTTGACCATGTTAAAGTCCACTGGCAGATATTATAGGCCCAGTGCAGGTGAGGGTCCTTTGTCCCATACAAATGTGGTATCTAGCACTTAAGAAATGGCAGACTCTGTGCTATGCACTGGGCGAAAGCCAGCAAGCTGGAGATCTAGATACTTTGGGGCACATACTCTGTTTGCACCGAATTAGCGTCATTTTTTTTACTCTAATTCGGTGCAAAACTAACTCCATATTTATACTTTGGTGCTAGACCCGTCTAGCGCCACATTTATGGAGTTAAAGCCATTTTTTGGAAGTGGAGACCTACCTTGCCTTAAAGAGATGCAAGCTAGGTGTTCCCGTGCAAAAAATGACTCTATGGCCTTAATGCCATATTTAGGGGCATATTTATACTCTGGTGCATATTTATACTCTGTTTGCACCGAACTAACATCATTTTTTTTACTCTAATTCGGTGCAAAACTAACTCCATATTTATACTTTGGTGCGAGACCCATCTAGCACCAAGGCCCTGATTTATACCTTTTTTGTGCCACATTAACATCAGTTTTGGATGCAAAAGTGGCACAAACTTACAAAATATTGGCTCTTATTTATACTTTTTGGTGCAAAAGTGCACTAACTCAGTTTTGCACCAAAAAGTTTAGCACCGGTTTGCACCATTTCTGTGCACCAGCCGGACACCATATTTATGGAATGTGCTAGCTGGTGCAAAGGGTAGGCTAGAGTAAAAATCATGACTTTAGTCAGGTGTGGCTGGCGGTATAGAAGAAGGTGGTTTAGCACCAAAAAATAACTTTAGGCAGGTTAGAATAAAAATTAAAAAAATGACTCTAACTAGATTAGCGTAATTTTATGGTGCTAAACCTACCATGCCACATGACTCCTGCCTTAGAAAAGGCAGGAGTCATGCCCACCACCACAATGGCCAGGACAGAAGACAAGGGTCACCTGGGCTTGGCCATTTCACCCTGTGCCATGTGTGGGGCCCATTTCAGGGCCCCCATGGCACTTTCAAAAATAAAATGCAATTTTACCTGTAGTTACCTGGGATGGGGTTCCCCCATCCTCCACAATCCCTCTGGTGTGGGTGGGGATGCCCCTGGGGCCTGGGAAGGGCACCTGTGGGCTTATTCCATGGTGTTCCACCATGGAAATAGGCCCATAGGTCCCCTAACGCTTGCCCTGACCCAGGCTTTAAAAAATGGGGCAAAGCAAGCTTTCCACCATTTTTTGACCCCTCCTTCCTCCCTTGCACCATTTTTGCATGGGAGTATAAATATGGCGTTAAGGCCATAGAGTCATTTTTTGTACGGGAACGCCTACCTTACATCTCAATAAGGCAAGGTAGATTTCCACTTCCAAAAGATGACCTTAACTCCATAAATTTGGCGCTAGACGGATCTAGCACCAAAGTATAAATATGGAGTTAGTTTTGTACCGAATTAGAGTTAAAAAAAATGATGCTAATTCAGTGCAAACAGAGTATAAATATGCCCCTTAGCGTAAAAAAATGGTGCTAATCTGGTTAGAGTCATTTATTTTGACTCTAACCTGCCTTACATCATTTTTTTACGCTAGCCTACCCTTTGCACCGGCTTGCACCATTCCATAAATATGGTGCCCATCTGGTGCTAAGAAATTATGCAAGCCGGTGCAAAACCTTTTGGTGCAAAACTGCATTAGTGCAGTTTTGCACCAAAAAGTATAAATAAGGCACTTTGGCCCTCATTCCGACTTAGGCGGGCGGCGGGCGCTGCCTGCCAAGCGGAAACCGCCATTTGGCCGCTCCGCAGGCCATTCCGGCTTTCCCGTTGGGCCGCCGGGCGCCCGCAATAGGAGCGCCCGCCGGCCCAGAGGGAAAGGCCCTGCAACAATGAAGCCGGCTCCGAATGGAGCCGGCGGAGTTGCAGGGGTGCGACGGGTGCAGTTGCACCCGTCGTGATTTTCACTGTCTGCAATGCAGACAGTGAAAATCTTTATGGGGCCCTGTTAGGGGGCCCCTGCACTGCCCATGCCATAGAGACATTTTTTGTACGGGAACGCCTAACTTGCATCTCAATAAGGCAAGGTAGATTTCCACTTCCAAAAGATGACTTTAACTCCATAAATTTGACGCTAGACGGATCTAGCACCAAAGTATAAATATGGGGTTAGTTTTGTACCGAATTAGAGTTAAAAAAATGATGCTAATTCAGTGCAAACAGAGAATAAATATGCCCCTTACCGTAAAAAAATTGTGCTAATCTGGTTAGAGTCATTTATTTTGACTCTAACCTGCCTTACATCATTTTTTTACGCTAGCCTACCGTTTGCACCGGCTTGCACCATTCCATAAATATGGTGCCCATCTGGTGCTAAGAAATTATGCAAGCCGGTGCAAAACCTTTTGGTGCAAAACTGCATTAGTGCAGTTTTGCACCAAAAAGTATAAATAAGGCAGTTTGGCCCTCATTCCGACTTAGGCGGGCAGCGGGCGCCGCCCGCCAAGTGGAAACCCCCATTTGGCCGCTCTGCGGTCAAAAGACCGCGGAGGCCATTCCGGCTTTCCCGCTGGGCTGCCGGGCGCCCGCCAAAGGAGCGCCAGCCGGCCCAGCGGGAAAGGCCCTGCAACAATGAAGCCGGCTCCGAATGGAGCCGGCGGAGTTGCAGGGGTGCGACGGGTGCAGTTGCACCCGTCGCGATTTTCACTGTCTGCAATGCAGACAGTGAAAATCTTTATGGGGCCCTCTTCGGGGGCCCCTGCACTGCCCATGCCAGTGGCATGGACAGTGCAGGGGCCCCCAGGGGCCCCACAACACCCGTTCCCGCCATCCTGTTCCCGGCGGTAAAAACCGCCAGGAACAGGATGGCGGGAAGGGGATCAGAAGCAGCGCAGCCATGGGGATTCAGCCCATGCAGGGGAAATCCGGTGGGAAACCGCCGGATTCCCTTTTCTGACCGCGGCTTCAACGCCGCGGTCAGAATGGGCTGGGAAGCACCGCCAGCCTGTTGGCGGTGCTTCCGTGGTCGACGGGTCAGAATGACCCCCTTTGTCTCCTGAAGATGCCAGAAGAGTTCTAGCCGACCTGAGGAAGACTCATGGAGCTTTTTCATGCTGCGCATGCTCCCTCACCATCCATCAACCACCATACATCCCGAACCAAGCACGTATGACCACCTCAATTGCATACTCCTCAAAACACATTCCCTTATCAAGCACACAGTAGATGTCAGGAACTTCCTTGACTCGACCACCCTAGACGTCGCCTTCCTCACAGAGATGTGGATCACCCTATCTCAGCCCCAGAAATCGCCACGGCCATCCCAGACAACTACAAAATCATCCACAAGGACAGGGCCAACCAGCCTGTAGGAGGCATTGCCATAGTCTACAACAACACCTTCCGTCTGACAACCAATGAGTCACACCTACACGTCCAACCCATGAACACCTACACATCCTGATTCATACCAATCCCAACACCTCTATCCATGGCACACTCATCTACAGGCCGCTCAGACCCCGACCTCAACTCTGCGAAGACATAACCAACCTGGTTTACCCTCAAGCACTTGCCTCCTCTGACTACATCCTACTCGACGACCTCATCTTCCACTGTGATATCCAAGAAGACCCTAACACCACAAACCACTCAAGAACACCTCAGTACCAGCGCTCAGCTAAGAGTTCTTCACCATCGTCAAACAGTTCACACACCATGAGGCATCCCTCCCTCCCTCCCAAGACGTCTGCAATGACCCTGCCACCTTATTCCACCGAAAAACTTCAGGAAATTTTTGAAGGCTTCAAGAACCAGAACCGGCCTGCACTGCCCACAAATACAACCATGGACCCAGCACTACATAAGATCCTGAACTCCTAGACCTCTATCACCAAAGGTGACACCCAAAGACTCATGAACTCCATCCACTCGGGAGCACCCTTGGATCCGTGCCCTCATCACATCCTCAACATGGCCAGCACTCCCATAGCACCTGAACTCTGCTGAGATATCAACTGATCATCGAGTAAATTGTCAACTAACAACTAACAACTGGCCCGCTTCCTCGAGGAGAACAACACCCTAGACTCGTCCCAATCCGGATTCCGCAGCAAACACAGCACCAAAACCGCCCTCATCGCCATCACCAACAACATCAGGACCATACTTGACAACAGCGAAACTGCGGTCCTCATCTTCCTGGACCTCTCAGCCACTTTTGACACCATCTGCCACCACACCCTATGCACACATCTCAACGACACAGGGATCCATGACAGAGCCCTAGACTGGATCACCTCCTTCCTCACTGACAGAATCCAGAGAGTCCGCCTCCCTCCATTCCGCTCCGAAGCCACCAAAATCATCTGCGGCGTACGCCACGGATCGTCCCTCAGCCAGATCCTCTTTAATGTCGACATGGTTCCGCATGCAAACATTATCCAATCTCACAACCTCACCATCGTCTCATACTCAGATGACACCCAGCTGATCCTCTCCCTCACCAAGGACCCCGCCACCGCCAAAACAAACCTCCACGAAGGAATGAAGGCCAGTGCCGAATAGATGAAGAACAGCTGCCTGAAACTGAATTCTGACAAAACCGAGGTCCTCATTCTCTGCTCCACCCCCCTCCGCCTGGGATGACTCCTGGTGGCCTGCCACACTGGAAACTACACCGACCATGCACGAAACCTGGGATTCATCCTGGACTCATCACTATCAATGACCCAGCAAGTCTACGCCGACTCCTTTTCCTGCTTCAACACATGCTTCGGAAGATCTACTTATGGATCCCAACTGGAACCAGAAGTACGGTCACCCAAGCCCTCGTAAGTAGCAGACTGGACTACAGCAACGCCCTCTACACAGGAACCACGGCCAAGCTCCAGAAAAGACTGCTACGCATACAGCTACATCACTGCCCACCTGAGAGACCTGCACTGGCTCCCCGTCACCAAGAGAATCACGTTCAAACTTCTCACCCATGTTCACAAGGCACTGCACAACACCGGACTAGAACACCTCAACAAACAGCTCTCCTTCTACACCCCAAACCGACAGCTTTCCTCCCCTGACCTTGCCATCGCCACCATCCCAAGCATCCACAGAATGACTGCTGGTAGCAGATCGTTCTCCCCCTTCGCCGCCAAGACATGGAACACTGTTCCCACCCACATGTGACAGACACAGGACCTACTTACCTTCAGGAGACACCTCAAGACTTGGCTGTTCAAGCAGTAGCAGCCCCCAAGCACCTTGAGACCCTCATGGGTGAGTAGTGTACTTTACAAATGCCTTGATAGATTAGAGACAGCCACCTTCCCTTAAGACTGGGAGCATGCAGAGATCAACCCACTACTCAAGAAACCCACCACAGCCCCAAGGGAGCTGAAGAACTACAGACTCATCTATATGCTCCCCTTCCCAGCCAAAGTAGCGGAAAAGGCCATCAACCAGCAACTCACCAAATTCCTTGCAACACACCAAATCCTAGACCCATCCAAATCTGGATTCTGCAGCAACCACAGCACTGAAACAGCACATCTAGCAGCCACCGATGACATACGCCCCATACTAGACCATGGAGGCACAGCCGCACTCATCTTCCTCGACCTCTCAGCCGTATTAGACACCGTCTCCCACTCCAACCTCTGTGCCTGACTCCACAATGCCGGCATCCTCAATGATGGACTGGAACGGATCAGATCCTTCCTCACCAGAAGAACACAGAGGCCCTAATTCTGAGTCTGACGGGCGGCGGAGGCCGCCCGTCAGACTTCCCCCCTCCGAAATACCGCTCCGCGGTCGAAAGACCGCGGAGGGTATTCCGAGTTTTCCCCTGGGCTGGCGGGCGGTCTTCGCAAGACCGCCCGCCAGCCCAGGGGAAAACTCCCTTCCCACGATGACGCCGGCTCGTAATAGAGCCGGCGGAGTGGGAAGGTGCGACGGGTGCAGTTGCACCCGTCGCGTATTTCAGTGTCTGCTTTGCAGACACTGAAATACTTTTAGGGGCCCTCTTACGGGGGCCCCGCGACTCCCCCTCCCGCCATCCGGTTCCCGGCGGGAGAACCGCCAGGAACTGGATGGCGGGAGGGGGAGTCGGAATCCTCCATGGCTGCGGAGCGCGCTCCGCAGCCATGGAGGATTCCTACGAGCGGCGGAAAGTCAGCGGGAGACCGGACCGCCGCGGTCAGAATGCTCGTAGGAGCACCGCCAGCCTGTTGGCGGTGCTCCCGTGGTCGGTGGCCCTGGCGGCCACCGACCGCCAGGGTCGGAATGACCCGCAGAGTGTCAAACTACTGGCGTTCACATCAGAACCCAAAGATACATGCTGAGGAGTGCTCCAAGGATCATCACTCAGCCCAACACTTTTCAACATCTACATGGCCCTGCTAGCCAAGATCATAAAACAACATGGGCTAAACATTGTCTCCTGCACCAACAGTACCCAACTGATCCTCTTCCTATCCGACCCTGTAAAAGCCAAGAGAAATTTCCACAATGGGATGAGAGCAGTCACCGCCTGGATGGAAGCCAGCTGCTTCAAACACAGCACAGACAAGACGGAGATCCTCGTAATTGGCTCCACCCCTTCCACCTTGAACGACTCCTGGTGGCCTAATGCACTGGGAAACACTCCAACGGACCACGCATGTAATCTTGGCATCAGTCTGGACTCCTCTCTATCCATGACCTATCATATCAACCCATCTCATCGTCATGCATCCACACCCTTCAACTTCTTCGAAAGATCTTCAAGTGGATCCCCACCAACACGAGGAAGACAGTCACCCACCCTCTCATCACTAGCAAACTGGACCACGGCAATGCACTCTATGCCGGCATCACCAAGAAACTGCAATCAAGACTACAAAAAATCTAGAATGCAGCAGCCAGACTCGTCCTGGACAGCCCCTGACACAGCCACATGTCCTCCGACCTCAGAGACCTACACTGGCTCTCAGTCAAAAAGCGCCTCACATGCAAACTCCTGATACACACCTACAAGGTACTACACAAAATAGGATTAGCATACCTCCACCGCCGCCTCCCCTTCTATGTACCCAACTGCCAACTCCGCTCTTCCCAGCTTTCCCTCGCAATCATTCCCAAGATCCAAAAAAGCACAGCAAAAGGAGGATCTTTCTCCTACCTAGCAGCCCGGACATGGAAAATGCTACCTCTCAAACTCAGACAGACCGCATCACTGAAGCAATTCAGAAAGAACCTCAAGACCTGGCTTTTCGATTGAGCAGCAGGCCAGCAAACAGCCTTGAGACCCTACGGCAGATTTGCAGTGCTCTAGAAATTATTGATTGATTGATTGATTGACTGATTGACTGGGCCACCTGGGCTTCCAAGATTTGGGATGGACATGGTAGGGGAGTTATTGCATGGCAATACTCCAAAACTGTTTTGTGTTACCTTTGCTTTATGAGGATTGGTCTCCCTACTATATCTTTGAACAAACTTGGGACTATCCCATGTCAAAGCAACTATTAAGAAGTGTAAGCATCAGCTTTATGATTGCTAAGATCATTGTTTGTCAAGGGTCAAGTTTTTGATGCAGGCCAATCGCGGCTCGCAGGAGGGAAAAGGGACGGGTGGAGGTGTGCATGAAGAAAAATCAAACTTACCTTTTTCCTGTGCCACGCAGGTCCATCCGCTCCTCTCCGTCGCTCTAGGCTACAGGCACAGGCTCACAGCCGGCCCTGAGGCCAATCCTGATGCTTCTCAAAGCAGCGTCAGGATTGGGTGGGAGCACCCAGCCAGTGCACTCCCAGGCAGACTGGGAGCCTGTGTAGGCTCTCTCCAGCCCGGCAACACAGTGCTGGGTTGGAGAGACCCCACTGCACATGTATGTTTGGCTGGCCAAAGATGGCCGGCCAAACAAATATGCGCAGTGAGGGGAGTGCTGTGCACTTCCCTTCCGACCTCGTCACTCCCGTGGCCCCACCCACTTTTATAGAAACAACATCATAAACTGAGTTTATGATGTTGTTTCTATGAAGATTTTGCAGCTCCTGCTGCTGGCGGGAGGGCGATGCTCCTCCGCCCAAACGAAGGATCCACTCCTGATGCAGCGGTGGCACTAGCAGTGCACTACATTACTTCATATTTACAAACTGACACAATGGGCCTAATGCCTCATAAATTGTGACACATCTGAGAAAACATGTGCTATGGAGCTCTGTATTGTAAATACAGTGCATCCCTGGTGTTGTTAGCGGATGTACGCCAAGCGCAAGAAATCTGATGCATCAATGACGGTGTGTTAGATTCTAGTAAATGAGGTCCACAGTGTGCTGCTAGAAGGAATACTTTCTTTGATTTGTTTTATTTTATAAATAAAAACAGTTGAAGCAATTACCCAGTTCTTGAGAAAGAATAGTATTCTGAGTGACTCTGATGTGGACAGTTCATTCAACCAATATGTGACAGATCTTAGAATTCAATAGTGCTGGCTACTATGGACAATCCTACAGGCATTAAGATACCATTCATTTTGAGGGTAATGGTTGTGCAAAGGTGGTCAGAACTGGACCCAGAGGGTCTGATCCATGCCAGATCTTCATGGTAAACATCATTTATGTATTTATTTTGTTTAATAATGCCTTATTAAAGTAATAAATAGCATGCATTAGTACAATAAGAAGTACTTAGAAAAGGGCAGTACATATTCCTGAGCAATAGGAAAACTGTATTGAAATAGAGATAGATAAATGTGTCTAATAAACATTTTATGTAATCAACAAAACTAGAATATTGTACTACAAAAGTACAAGTTTCAATAGTTTTAAAAAAAGAGAAAGGAAAGGAGAAACGAGAAGAAAAGAACATTAAACAATGCAAATTGAAAATCACATATTTGTAATATAGCAACCATTGTTTCTATACAGGAAATCAAGGCGGTTCAAAAACAGTATTAGTAGTGTAGCAAAAGGTCTTTTGTTGTGAAAGAAAAGAAGTGAGAAGAAGCCACAGCTTGTCTCTTTTAATTATCAATTGAGTACTGTTAGTATTTGCATGATCCATTCTATGATTATAACAAATCAAATTCCACCAAGCAACTGCAGATATTTTTGTACTATCCTTCCAATTGGAAGTTATATTTTGCAGTGCACTAGCAATAAGTAAGTCAACAAATTTACCAAGCATGCTCTAGGGCGGCCATATCGAAGAGGAACTACCCCAAAATATATAGGATATTAAAATGTATATTGGTAGAAAAAATTATATTAATTTTCTCCCAGACTTGTAACCAAAACGTTTAAACTGAAGGGCAATCAAAAAACATATGCATATAATGACTGTTTTCTTGAGAACACGACCAGCATTTATTATCTGCAATGAATTTGAATCTATAACGATTAGTAGGGGTATAGTGAAGTCTATAAAATAATAATGTTTGGGTTGTAGTTGTTGAGTGGGATGTGGAGTTTTAACCATATTTTCTTTCCATAAATGTAAGGGAAATCCTTGATTGAAATCCTGTTCCCATGTTAATTCTATTTTAGATTTTGGTCTCAATGTATAGGAATGCACAAGAATTTTATATTTAAAGGATGCCTTTAGTGGTGAGGAAAAGTTGTAGAATTGAGAGGAGGTCTGTGTATGGAAAACTGCAGTGAAGATGATAGAATTTTGTGGAGGATGTTTCTAAAATGTTGATATTGAGCAGCATAGAAAGAGTACATTTTACATTTTTGTTGAATGTCTTGAAAATCAAGCAGACCTTTGTTTGAAACTAAATGATCCAAGGTTATAACACATTTATGTATCCATTCTTTCCAGGGGGAACTCTATTATTTTATTTGATAGCTTTATTATACCATAAAGGAGTTTGCTTGAAATTCTCCTGTGGAGATTTGGAACCAATGAGTAATGGACTGGCAATAGAAACAGATTGGGTAAATATTGGAGAAAGGAAGGATTTAGGGATTTAAAAAAAAAACAAATTGCCTTTCTGAAGGTAAAAGGTGTGCTTTGTGCATATTCTAATTTGTTCCATAAGGTGGTGTGGCCATGGGAGGTGGAAGAAAGGGAAATCCCTATTTGTTTCAAAGTAAAATTGGAATGATCTTGTTTAAGGCATGGAAAATTGACTCCTCCATTATCTCTAGATTTCTGTAGTTTGGTTAATGATATATGTGATTCATGTTTATTCCAGAATTTTCTTTGTAAATAATACATTCATAGTTTAAAAAAAACAAAAAACAGAGGGAAGTTTTAATGGAAGTATGGGTAAATAAAAATGTAATATAGGTAACATCATCATTATGATTGTGGCTAGTCTTTCCCACCAAGATAATTATAATGGGTACCATCTATAAGACATTTTAGAAATCTTTGACTTAACTTCTTTGAGATTAAAGTGGATAGCATCTTTAATAGTTAGAGGAAAGGATGCCCAGACATTTGATATATTTAGGGTTTCAAGTGAAGCCAGTGTCTTTACACGTGTAAGATAAACAATGAGAATTTAATGGTAAAACCTCTGATTTGCCTACATTGAGCAGTTATCGTAAGAAATTGAAGTATTCGTGTAACAAATTAAAACAATTCAGGGGTAGTATTTTTGAGTTTGAGACAAAAAGTAAAACTTCATCAGCATATGCTGTTAATTTAGGCCCATATTTATACTTTTTTAGCCCTGCATTTGCGTAGTTTTTTGACGCAAAATCGGCGTAAAACTTACAAAATTCCATTGTATTTTCTAAGTTTGCACCGATTTTGCATCAGAAAGCGACGCAAGTGCGGCGCTAAAAAAGTATAAATATGGGCCTTAATCTCTAAATTGTTATGTTTGAAACCGCAACAAATAGATGGTCTACGTTTTTTTCTAGAAAAGGTTAGAGGGCTAATATATGTAAAAGAGGTGATAGTGGGCATCCCGGTCTAGTATCTCTATGTAAGGGGAAATACTGTGACAGTTTACCATGAAGAAAAGTAGATGTACAGGGTGAGGATAGATTTGAGAATATGCAAACTAAAGCCATGCCATTTTAATGCCTCAAACATGAAGTCCCAATTAACTTGATCAAAGGCTTTTTCGGCTTCTAAAGTTATAGCAGCTATTGAATCCTTAGACTTAGAAGCTAGATGGATAATATTAAGAAAGGTTATGAAAATATCCGATATTTATTGTCCCTTAATGAAAATCTGATTGATGTATATCTATTAAGTCTGAGATGAAGTGGTTAATGCGTAAGGCAAGAATGTTTGCAAAGATTTTACAGTCAGTGTTTATAAGGAATATAGGTGTATAATTTCCGCATTTTGGTAAATCTTTATTTTTTTTAGGAATTAGGCATTACATAGCCTCAGAAAAAGTACCCTTCGATTGATTTTTTGTTATGGAAAATTGAATAAGTAATAATAACATGGGAATTAAAATAGATGCAAATTTCGAGTAGAACTCAATTAAAAAACTACCAGGACCCGGGGCTATATGGTTTGGGGCTTTGGTGGAGGCCTTCTTGATTTATGCCACTGACATCTCAGAGTCTGAAGAAGATAAGTCCACTTTACATGCTGCTGATTTAAGAATAGAAGGAAAGTATTTTTATGTTAGGAGTCGTTTCTTGGGTATATAATGTGGTATAATAGTCGATGAAACATTCCAGGATTTTTGAATCACTGGTGTGACTGTTTCCATGTTTGTCTATAATGACGGTAATATTAGATTTTTGTTTCGTAATCTTTAAATAATTTGCCAATAAATTGCACTCCTTATTCTTGCCCCCAACAAATTCGGAATTATTTTTTAGTAGAGTACCACATGCTCTTTCCTAAGATTGCTTATTGTATTGTAGTTTAGTATCAATTAATCTAGATTAAGTATCTGGTTTGCTGGAGAAAAAGTATTCATGTTCAAGATGTTTAATCTTTACAGGCAATTTAGAGGAAGTTTTAAGATTTGTTTTCTTTTTATTGCAATGTATTCTTTATTAAAACGTCTAGCAGTAGTTTTGAAAGCATCCCATATAAAGTTCATCTAAGTGTCAGGGAGTAGAATATTCATAAAACATTCTTCTGCAAACGCTGTAAAATGTTCAATAAATAACTTATCTTGCAATAAGGTGTTATTCAATCTCCAGAGATTTGAAAAGGGGAATAGCTTGGGAAATCCAAATCCACAATAACCAGGGTGTGATCAGATATAGGAATAGATTAATCTCTGCATGTAAAATAGTTTGGTGGATATTTTGTGTAACAAATGTATAATCTATTCTGGAATGTTAGTGATGAACCGGAGAGTAAAATGTAAAGTCTAATACATCTGGATTTGCAGTTCTCCGTACATCAACTAATCCTCTAGAGGAAATTGATTGACAGAAAGCTCTCTGCATTTTATTAGGGGTATATGGAGTTTGAGAATGACGGTCAACAAAGGGGTCCAGTAAATGATTACAATCACACCTAGCACAAAATTATCAGATTACAAGATAATAATAAAGAAAAAAATTAACACAAAATTAAGGTTACACTCCCGTAGTATATGAAAAAAAGTGTGGCATTCATGTTAACAGTCAATGGAATCCATTTGCCTGCATCATCTTTAACCTCTTCCATGACCTGCAGTTTTAGGGTTTTGTGAAACAAAATATTACTCCTTTTTTGTTGTCAACTGCAGAGGAACCAAAAACATGACCAACCCAATTTCTACCCAAACATATAATGTCCTGGTCCTTAAGATGTGTTTCCTGGCTCAGAGCAATTTGACAGTTTAGTTTGGAGAGATGTTGAGGCACTCTCTGTTTCCTAACAGGACTACGTGACCCCTTAACATTATGCAAAATAATACAAAGACTGGTTATTTGTGAAAAAGAGGAGACATTTAGATAACAAAAACATAAGTAAACCTAAAATCTTCATAATATTTGGAGAATAAGATAGAATGGGATTTTATGAGCATATAAATATATGCCTTTGCATGTAGATACCAATATTTCATTATGGAGTGGAAATGAAAATGAAAGAAGAGAGAGAGACTGGAGAAAAAGAAGAAAGCATAAGAAGGGAAAGTGAATGAGGAGGTAACAAGAGCTCCCCAATGATATAGAAATAGGAAGATGGTGAAGAGCCAAAGAGCTTCAGTCATAATTGTCAAAAAAAGAAGAGACTTTTAATGAGAGAAAGGGTAGAGCAAGAAAATTGGAGGCCAGCCATCAGTGATCTCCCTGTGGAAAATGAAATAATATGTAACGTAATGGAGGAAAAAGGATTGAACAAAGAAATGTTCTAAAATAATTAACAACTGACATTTAGGCTTACCAATATGAGAAATAACAGTATATTGACATTACGTGGACATGAGAACATGGACACATTTGGAGAAAGGAACTTCTCGACTTGTTGGTTCAGCACATGTGATACCTGTGAAAGAAAAATAATAAGTTAAAGGTCCCACATGGATCAAATCAAGTTTTGTAAGTTCCATAGCTTCTCTCTTGTAATTGTATATAAATTGTTTCAAATCCGATGGGAAAGCAGTCATTCTGTCTTTGAAGGTAACTGTAAAAAAACAAGGGGGAATAATATCTTGCATTCATTAATCTCAAGGCTGGTCTGAGGTCTAGAAATGTCTTCCTTCTATTGGTTGTCACCCTTGCCACATCTTGACTAAACAAAATCTTTTGTCCAGACTATAGTATTTGTTTACATTGTTCAGCGGCTGTTAAAACTGTCACCAGATCTGGGTACTGTAGAAAGAGGGCAATCATTTTTCTTGATTTAGAAGAAGTAGATGGTTGTGATGATCCAATAGGATGAGTCAGCTCGATATTAAGGACAGTGGTGCTCTGTAGACCAACTATCTTTGGAATATGAATTTGTAAGAATTTGATCATATCCTGGCCCTCAGGTCCTTCGGGAATGCTATATATAGAGATTAATGTGCCTATTAGGGGTTTCTAAATCTTCTATCTGTTTTTTAAGTTAAGATAATTTGCTTAGTCAAATTATCATGTATAACAGTAGTATCTTGAATGTCGCTTTTCTGTGTTCAACTTCAGTAAGTCTCGAGTCCAGATAAGACCATTTCTCCTCAATTTATTGTATTGCTACATTCGTCTCCATCATAAAAGGTTTAATTAGCTTTAGTTCATCCATATTATCCTCCAATGTGAGAGGCAAAGGAGATTTGGTGGGGGAGGATGTGTCTTTTGTAACTCTTTTATTACCCCCAGAGTCTTTGCAACCATTAGTAGTAGAGGCAGAGAACAGTGTGTTTTTGAAGTATGTGCAACTTCCATTATGATGATAAGTAAAAAATTGACACAGAAGTATAATTGATGCTCCAAGCTGCTCCCTGCCGGATCACATGCCATTGACAGATGATGAATGGTCATCAGATGTCAAATAAACGATCCTCTGCTGAAAAGTTTCCTCAGCAGCTCGGGGAAAAAGTTAGCAAGCGGACATCTTGTTTGCTCTTGTGGGCGCTCTCCCATGGTAAACATTATGGCCCTCATTATGAGCGGCTAATACATTCTGATGGGCCTCATATTGACAATTACTAAGATCATTGTAATTTCGTTTTTCACATAGATCTCTACTGCTGAAAACAGATTACATTTCTAAGTGAATTTGGGAAAAACATGTAGACAGCAGTGTGGAAACACTGTTCATGTATTTTATGCCTTTAAAACATGTTATCCCTACATTCCCATACTCCAGGAACTACGAGAGCCACCTGAAATGATTATTCTGGGGTCAAGAAAAAAACTGATTTTAACTTGCCACTTACAATTGAGGCTTAACTATGTAAAAGATTCCCTTATAAATGAGATGCTAGTAAATGTATCTCATATCACATGTTAATACCTTGAAACTGTTCATGGATCCAGTGCTTGTAATGTACGTTAGATACCCTTTTAGGATTCTGAATCATCTGCACCTTCCTCCACAGTAGCCCTGTACAGAGATAAATTGACCTTTTGTTGATAACCAATGTACCATATACCATTAAAATTGTGTTTTTTCACTAATCATATGTCAAGAAATAGAACACAAAAAAACAGAATTCCATAGTTAGTAAGGCATTATGAAGGTACCTAGTTAAGTGGACTGGAGTGCTAGAGATCACTGAGTACCTGGTGGCCCCCAAATCCTAATCAGTTATTAATCTCTTTAATTACAATAAAATGGAGTGCCGCAGCATTAACATTTCTTATCAATAATGTACAGCGTTACTATTAGCAGCGGATGTATTATTATTTCTGTAAAAATGATTATTACTGGCAGTTGGAGAGCTTTTTTGGTAGATAATGCAGCTTACATGACTTATTACAGGCATATTCGGTTTGCATGTTATTTCATTAATAATAACTGAGTACATTATATGGATATAGACTGAAAAAGCAAAGTTCTATACCATTATAAAGGCACTTGGCATTTGGCCTTGTTCCTGTGTATGTGCATGGGACTACACTTTATCTTGAAGTATCTTCACAATGTACTTTCTTGACGGGTTTTAAGGTACGGCATAACCAAACTGCCTTTTGTTGCATGAGGCTGTAGCAGCCCTGCTAGGCAACACGATTGGTGAAGATAAATTAGTAAAATTAATATAATATTTTAAGATTCAAAGTTCACTGTGAAGTACATGACCTGTAGGAGTGAATATTTCTGGGAAAATGTAGAATAGAGTAACTAGCCAAACTTCAAAGAGTGGTTATTATGAATAGCTTATTAGAACATAGCAGAAGTAAAATTGATCAATGATATTGAGGGATATTTCGAATAGCAGAAGTAAAATAGATCAATGTTATTGAGGGATATTTCAATAGAAGACACTGGCCCTCATTACAACATTGGCGGTAAAAGCCACTTACCGCCGTGCAGAAGACCGCCAACACACCCCCGCAGCCGCGGAAAACCGCAACAGCTATTATGACCCACATTTCGGAATCTGCCAAAATACAGACACCCACACAAGTCCACCACACCAAAGGTTAGTGATAAACTGGCGAAAACAAAACCGACACCATCACGCTAACAGAAATACGCCCACAGTATCACGACACACAAATCCAAGCGGTATTCCATTGACGGTACACACTGCCGCGCTCAAAATACACACACCTTTCCAAACACCACCACATTGGACAATTACAAATACACACACTGGATACACACACTACTCCCACACACCCATTACAATATAAAACACACACCCACATCACCCACAAACACCTACGACAAAAAATCTTGAAAGAAGGCCAGAGAGAGACACCACCAGCAAGAATAACAGCATCCACAGGCACGCAATACCATCGCCCACAGAACTTCCACGGACCTCACACAACACACCACTACATATCAGCACACTTATCACCACACAATCCACCCCACACATCACCTACACCACCGCATGGCACTGCAAAGACACCCCAGGTTCTCCGAGGAGGAGCTCAGGGTCATGGGGGAGGAAATCATCCGGGTAGAGCCACAGCTATTCGGATCACAGGAGCAGCACACTTCAATTGCAAGGAAGATGGAGCTATGGCGCAGAATAGTGGACAGGGTCAACGCAGTGGGACAACAAACATTTTTAAAGCACATGTACTGTATCACACTGTGTATACACGATTATGACAATCTCACCTCGCATGATGTTGCCGTTTTATTCCACTCTAGACTGAATTGTTTGCCTTTTTCTTCTGGAACGTGATTCAATTAGTCACCTATAAGACCTATTGAGGCATTCACACTACATTCTGGTCATCACATTAACTATACACATCCCTGCACTTAATTCACACAATTCTATTGCACCTTCGCTCGGATTGTTCTCTTTACCTCTGTACAAACATCCTATTGTAACTTTGACCATTTATCACCATCTGGCTGCTCTGGACACATGGTCATTTTGTAAAACGCAGTCTTTTGATTGAGATTTCTACTTTCTATCTGCATTTATAATAAATATCTACACATCATCTTCCAAGAACGAACTTTCTATTTATTCTTGAACATTATCAGGATTCATGCTACTGGTGTGCCCTGGCCACTCTTCTTTCAATAAGCACCACACATCCCACAGGCATTCACGCAAGCATCACAAACATGCAGACACACCAACATCCACTGCCTCCACTGTGTCCCCCTCCTGCTCGTCTCCCTCCTCCCTCCCTGTCTCATCTACACTCACACCTGAATGCACTACCTCTCCAGCCACTACGTCCCTCTCCAGCACACCCACCACCATACCCCGCTCACGTGCAGTCACCACCCCCACTTCCATTCACACGTCCCCTGTGTCCTCTCCCAGTGTGTCTGTGACACCCCCTCCCAAGATACACAAATGCAGGCACACACCCACCCAACAGTCATCCACCTCACGACAGCCTCCAGCACATGCACCTTCACCCAAAGTCACCAAACGTACACCTCCTACAAGCACCACCTCTTCCTCCACTCCCAAACCCCCTCCAGCTACCCGTCCCAGTGTGTCCCAAAAACTTTTCCTGTCGACCCTTGACCTCTTTCCCACACCCCGTCCATCTCATAGGTCCAGAACTAGCATCTCAGCCACAACTTCTCCGGGACCAGTGGTGCCTGTAGTCACTGGAATCTGGAGTGCACCGGCCACCAGGGCAGCCAGTGTGGCACAGAGCCACAACACAGACAGTCCCCCACCTGTGAAGCATCAGAAGTTGGCCAGTGCCCGGCGGGAGAGGGGGAAGACTCCAGCCACCAAAGCCTCTCCCAGGGGTCCCGTGGGAGTGTGGAGTCAGCTGTGACACCTTCTAAGGTGGGGAAGGGCCACAAGAAACCTGCCAAGTCTGGGAAGAGCAGCACTGCGGAGAAGACCGCCATCATCCCCGCTGCCCAGGAGGCCAGCACCAGCCCAGCTGCCCAGGAGGCCACCGCCAGCACCAGACCAGCTGCCCAGGAGGCCACCGCCAGCACCAGCCCTGCTGCCCAGGAGGCCACCACCAGCACCAGCCCTGCTGCCCAGGAGGCCACCGCCTGCACCAGCCCTGCTGCCCAGGAGGCCACCGCCAGCACTAGCCCAGCTGCCCAGGAGGCCACTGCCAGCAAAAGCCCTGTTGGGCCATGAAGGACCGCCAGCAAAAGCCCGTTGGGCCATGAAGGACCGCAAGCAAAAGCCCTGTTGGGCAATGAAGGACCGCCAGCAAAAGCCCCGTTGGGCCATGAAGGACTACAAGCAAAAGCCCCGTTGGGCCATGAAGGACTGCCAGCAAAAGCCCAGTTGGGCCATGAAGGACCGCAAGCAAAAGCCCCGTTGGGCCATGAAGGACTACCAGCAAAAGCCCCGTTGGGCCATGAAGGACTGCCAGCAAAAGCCCTGTTGGGCCATGAAGGACCGCAAGCAAAAGCCCCGTTGGACCATGAAGGACCGCCAGCAAAAGCCCCGTTGGGCCATGAAGGATCGCCAGCAGGCTGAGACCCTGCAATGGAGACCGCCATCTCAAGCACCGCTGAACAGGGCACCGCCGTCTCAAGCACTGCTGCACAGGGCACCGCCATTTCAAGCACCGCTGAACAGGGCACCTCCGTCTCAAGCACCGCTGCACAGGGCACCGCCGTCTCAAGCACCGCTGCACAGGGCACCGCCATCTCAAGTACCGCTGCACAGGGCACCGCCATCTCAAGCACCGCTGAACAGGGCACCGCCGTCTCAAGCACTGCTGCACAGGGCACCGCCATTTCAAGCACCGCTGAACAGGGCACCTCCGTCTCAAGCACCGCTGCACAGGGCACCGCCGTCTCAAGCACCGCTGCACAGGGCACCGCCATCTCAAGTACCGCTGCACAGGGCACTGCCGTCTCAAGCACCGCTGAACAGGGCACTGCCGTGTCAAGCACCGCTGCCCCATGAGCGGCAAGGGCACTGACGCAACTGAGTCCGTCACGGGGTGAATGATGCACTCTGGGCACCATGCCCCCTCCAGAACCAGTGGAGAGATACATCCACTCCCTCTGTCCTTAGCAGGATGAAGCACTCTGGGAACCATGCCCCCTCCAGAACCAGTGGAGAAGGCATCCACTTGAGAGACTGTAGCTATGCACTCCCCAGGATTGAACAGTGGGCAGCCCACCCACTGTAGAGACTTGAGAGACTGTGGCTTTGCACTCCCCAGGATTGAACAGTGGGCAAACCACCCACTGTAGAGACTTTAGAGACTGTGGCTTTGCACTCCCCAGGATTGAACAGTGGGCAGCCCACCCACTGTAGAGACTTGAGAGACTGTGGCTTTGCACTCCCCAGGATTGAACAGTGGGCAAACCATCCACTGTAGAGACTTGAGAGACTGTGGCTTTGCACTCCCCAGGATTGAACAGTGGGCAAACCACCCACTGTAGAGACTTGAGAGACTGTGGCTTTGCACTCCCCAGGACTGAACAGTGGGCAGCCCACCGACTGTAGAGACTTTAGAGACTGTGGCTTTGCACTCCCCAGGATTGAACAGTGGGCAGCCCACCCACTGTAGAGACTTGAGAGACTGTGGCTTTGCACTCCCCAGGATTGAACAGTGGGCAAACCACCCACTGTAGAGACTTGAGAGACTGTGGCTTTGCAGTCCCCAGGAATGAACAGTGGGCAGCCCACCCACTGTAGAGACTTGAGAGACTGTGGCTTTGCACTCCTCAGGATTCAACAGAGGGCAGCCCACCCAGTGTAGAGACTTGAGAGACTGTGGCTTTGCACACCCCAGGATTGAACAGTGGGCATGTGGCCCCCTCGTGGATTTGACGTTGTGCACTCAAGCGACTGGAGTGCCCCCCTTTCCCTCCCCCTAAGGTGCCTGTTTAGTTGCTTTAGCAACACAAAAGGATGATGGACGGAGTGCTGACAATGCAAACACTCACCCCCAGTCACAGATCTGGGTTTAATCCATTGTTCTTTTGCTCACCATGCCACCACAGTTTGGACCCAGCCATATGCAAATCAGTCTTGACCCTGTTCCTCATGGGAACAGTCCAGCCCGAACTGCCAGGCCAAGTCCTCCCTGGATCCGAAACAAGCATCCTGGGACCGGTTTCAGGGTATCATCCTTCTTCAACCAGACTAGCTTGATTCCAGTGGCACAGTGAACAAGGGACCCACGTCTGGGCATAACCTTCCTACTTAGGGCTACTTTAGCAACACAAAACGATGATGGACGGAGTGCTGACAATGCAAACACTCACCCACAGATCTGGGTTTAATCTATTGTTCTTTTGCTCACCATGCCACCCCAGTTTGGACCCAGCCATATACAAATCAGTCTTGACCCTGTTCCTCATGGGAACAGTCCAGCCCGAACTGCCAGGCCAGGTCCTCCCTGGACCGGAAACAAGCATCCTGGGACCAGTTGCAGGGTATCACCCTTCTTCAGCCAGCCTTGCTTGATTCCAGTGGCACAGCGAGCAAGGGACCCTCGTCTGGACATACCCTTCCCACTTAGAGCAACTTTAGCAACACAAAAGGATGATGGATGGAGTGCTGACAATGCAAACACTCACCCCCAGTCACAGATCTGGGTTTAATCCATTGTTCTTTTGCTCACCATGCCACCCCAGTTTGGACCCAGCCATATGCAAATCAGTCTTGACCCTGTTGCTCATGGGAACAGTCCAGCCCGAACTGCCAGGCCAGGACCTCCCTGGACTGGAAACAAGCATCCTGGGACCGGTTTCAGGGCATCACCCTTCTTCAGCCAGGCTAGCTTGATTCCAGTGGCACAGTGAGCAAGGGACCCACGTCTGGGCATACCCTTCACACTTAGGGCAACTTTAGCAACACAAAAGGATGATGGATGGAGTGCTGACAATGCAAACACTCACCCCTAGTCACAGATCTGGGTTTAATCTATTGTTCTTTTACTCACCATGCCACCCCAGTTTGGACCCAGCCATACGCAAATCAGTCTTGACCCTGTTCCTCATGGGAACAGTCCAGCCCGAACTGCCAGGCCAGGTCCTCCCTGGACTGGAAACAAGCTTCCTGGGACCGGTTTCAGGGTATCACCCTTCTTCAGCCAGGCTAGCTTGATTCCAGTGGCACAATGAGCAAGGGACCCACGTCTGGGCATACCCTTCCCACTGAGGGCAACTTTAGCAACACAAAAGGCCTGTTTAGTTGCTGTCTGATGCCTCTGCAGTGTTCTCTCAGTCATGGTCGGGGATCTTGTGTGGGCCTCGCCCATACCTTGTGGTCCCGGTGTTCCACGGACTTTCTTAGACCACTACCTGGACTACTATGCTTGGTATATATTATGTACATTGTGTAAATATCTATTTTTGCCTTCTTGCTTTTAATATATTACAATGGTTACACTCATTTTCTATTGTCTTTGCATTCTTCTGGGGGGTTTGGGGGGGTGTAACTGTGATGTATTGATACACATTAGTGTGTGTGTTGTAGTGGGTGAGGGTGTGGGTGGGGGTGTTGCGTGTGTGTGTCCCTGTTTTTTCCCTCCCCCCGCCCCTGTGTCGTAGGTGCAGTACTCACCGTAGTTTTCGCCGCCGGCGTTCGTGCTCCTGCTAGAGGAGCAAGAAGATGAAGGCTGGGAAAATGTGAAGCTCTGGTTCCATGGCGTCCTCGTTCCTCATGGAGTGTGTAGAGGTGAGCGTTTTTCCTTTGGGATTCCTGTTTCTGCCGTGTTTTTATCCGCAGTGAATCCACCCCGGAAAAGGTGGCGGATTGGCCTGTCATAATAGTGTCGGCGGTACATTGTCTCCCGCCTGTCTGTTGGCGGTGACCACTGCGTTGTTTGTTTGTACCGCCGTGGCGGTCGGAGTGTTAAAGTGGCTGTCTTTGTTGGCGGTTTCCGCCACGGTCGTGATTCCAAATTTTTTACCGCCGGCCTGATGGCGGTCTTACCGCCGCTTTAACACTGACCGCCAGGGTTGTAATGACCACCACTGATGTTAAAAGAAATGCATAAAATTATCAGGATTGGTGACCATTGAGACATGCACAAATGTTCATTTGCCATTTTTGCCTTTGCAGGAAAATGACAAAAAGTTACAACAAATATTTGAGAGTGGACAGAAAGATGCAGGAACTCTAAGGTACATGATTTTGATAAGGAAAACATTCTAAAGTGAAACAGCTAATAAACAGATAAGCATGCGCTCCAAGGGAAGAGACGGACCTTTATACATTTGTCTGATCAAGTGTGGTGATTTCTACAAGGAATAGAGAACGAAGGATCAATACAAATAAAGGTGGGACCAGTGCCTAACTTGAGCTGGTGTCAGGCACTTATTGTTGGGGACCAGCTCTTATATTTCTGCATTAGATATTTACTGGGTGGAAAAGCAGAAGAAACACAGATCTGAAAGACAGAAGAAGAGAAAGATGCCGAAACCATCACAGAGGAAGAAAGCAAGAACCTGGAAGAGTGAGATAAAGCAACAGGGTTTGTCTGGCAGTTAAGTAAAGAAGAATTAGGTGGTTTTAAGTATCAGTATTCAGAGTACTGAGAGAGTCTAAAAAGAGCTTTGGGCACCAGCACACTTTCTCTAAGAAATTAAGCAGTAGTAGGAACCATAGAATCAAAAATAGGTTCATAGTAAATGCACTGGAGGACATGTGGGGCATCTAGGCTACAACTGTTTAGTCACCTTTGGGTTGTTACAATAATTATTGCCACTTTATGTGATTGTGGTTATGAGATCAGTTTGGTGTGACAAAAATCTTTGAAATGTAGGTCTTCCTTTGCCTCAAAGAAGACAGACACATTTACTGAACAGTGATTTCCATTTTTTGGTATGTGGTAACCAGGTCTTCCCTAATCATTGTAAGCCTCTGCCCCCTCTTTCATCTGGTTCTCTCTAAATCCTCTGACCTTGAGACAAAGTTTATGGGATTGCTATGATTGACTGATATGTTGCAATAGGTTTGTAATCAACTATGTTGTTTTTCAGTATGAGATAGTAAATGGAATATGGAGCGTTAGTTGCTCCACATTCCAGGGGTATATGTTTGAGTGTTCAAATGTGGTGAGGCAGATGGTCACAGAGAAGGATACAGGCATGGTGCAGACCTCTCCACAGGTTGTTGCATTGGGATTATACAATAAAGAAACAATCTCAGCAAAGCTCAGTTTCTTTATAAATACAGATACTTATAGTACAGATGCATTTTTTTAACAATTGTGCTAGACTCAAGCTGGTGTTTGTGTCCTCGAGACCAGAGCATGCTCCATGTGTGTGTGACCAATGTTGGGAGGAGTGACTGTGCTATTCAAGGGAGTGCATTGCATGAAGGGAACCACACAAAGAGGTTTAACAACATGACTATATGTGGTGGTCATCTTGCCATCTGTATGCTTTCAGTACAAGCAATAAATGATGCTGTTGGGCTCCATGCTATTTTGGTATTACTGTGCATTAATGTGGGCTATTTATCTTGAACGTTACCACCAGGGTGGGTTTTTTATGATGATATCCTCAGGTGATATTCTGGAGAGAAAGGATTATTGTAATCTGCAACATTAATGACTGTGGAGGATCATCAAGTATAAAGTATGAAGACTTCTTTGGTATCAAGAGTGGAATATTTACCAGTCATTGATACTGAAGGACATTTATTCTTCATTGCATTGAGTGTGTGATGAAGGGTGGATTGTGGACTAGCCCAGTTGCACCCGAGGAAGGACGTTTGAGGATGCTGATATTTTTGTTTCTGCATTGAAAGACTTGGGTGCTTATTTTGATTGAAAAACATGCACAGGCATAACAAGGTGCAAGTTATTTCAGAGAAAACAGGAAAGGCATGAAACTCTTGATGACTTATATCAATGTATTGAATAAACTGAGTGCAGATTTGGAGCATTAAGGAGGAGTTGATCAGATATCAAGTAGTGATGCATGCTCCTGGTTGTAACATTAAGAGAGATTATGGGTGGATGGGTATTCAAAGTTGAGAGACATCCTGGAGATTCTGCATGAAGCAAAGTTATTGTGGATATGAGGGGGGTGTTAAATCTGGATCTCAAACTGTTGTAAGTAAGATGGTTGGGAAGTAAATGCTAATAGTGATAGTACAGAAATGAGAAACAAGAGTCTAAAGATTTCATGTGATGGCTCACAGAGGTGTTACCAAGGTGATAGTCAGAGTCATTAGCATATTGCAAAACGTGCCCTGCATAGAAACTGTGTTGTGTTCATGCCACATTATGGGGCATTTAAAAAAAAGCTTTTAAAATTAAGAAATGTTAAGTGAAGACTGTGAGTGAAGATGAGTCATCATTGGGTGAGGAGAATGGGTGCAAGAGTTCGAACGGTGCTTTGAGTGTTAAGTGTGAAACCTAACATTCCAGAAAAGGTGTTGAAAAAAAAATGTATGTGCTTTTGGATTATTGATGGTGTAAATATATATGTAATCACAGATTCAGAATCACCATACACAATTGTGGATGAAACAGTGTGAAAGACGTTTGTGGGTAAATTGGGAGAAAAGGTTGATGATTCAGACATTCAACCAGAAAGATACAGTTGGGAGGCAAAAGAAATACTGAGGTACTGCTTGTTGATTTCTCAGATTTAAAGGAAGAAATGCATTAGGTAATTTATAAGTGGCCAAACATGGTGCACCCATTTTGGGGTGGTTTCACCAACGGAACTTATATATTGCCTTATTCCCAACTAATCCAGAGCAAGTGTTGTTGGTAGATGATGATGTATAGGGAAGAAAGTATTAGTAACATTTCCTAGAGTTTTTATTGGGCAAAAAGGAATACTGATGGAGTTTGAACATAAGATCATTTTAAAGAAAGATGCTCAACGAAAGGTTCAGAAGTTTAGAATGTTCCTCTCCTGTTGAAAAAGAAATATCAGAGTTGGAGAAACTTTGTCAAGATTATATAAGAGACTATTAAAGTGTTTAATTGACTTGCCACCTGTAGTTGTAGCGAACCATGCAAAGGGGAAAATGTTTGTATGTAGATCACAGGCATGTGACGGTTTTACCCTTCCTAAGAATGGGAAATTGTTTGCCATGGTCAAAGATGCACAACAATTTACCACTGTCGACTTCTCGTTGGCATATCATCAAACTCCCCTTCCTAGAGAATACAGGAAATGTATTAGTTTTTTTACTCCGGATTATTGTTGCCAATTTAAATACATACCTTTCAGGTCAGCATTCACATCAAGTTGTTCTGGAAACTCTGTGGTATTACATTTTTCGGGCTGATATTTTGGGGATGGAGAATGATAAATTGGAAATAGAGGATCATTTGGTGAAGATGTATTGGAAGGTAAAGGGTTGACTGTTGAATTTCTTCATGTAGGTTTGCAGTTAGAAATGTGAGACCTTGTTCTTACATGGTTAAAGCTAATAATGAAGCTCCACCACTGAAAAGCAAGGAAGGAATCAGAGCATTCTTAGGTATGAAGGAGTTTTAGAGAGTTAAGTGCCACATTTTCTCAATTAAGTAATTTCTCATAAGGCAATTGTTAGAGAAAAAATGCAGTCATATGGAACAAAAAGTGTCTAATTAATTTTGAAAGGACTGATCCAAATGGTATGAATGTAATCACAACTAACGCTGGCAGCTTGATGGTAGCTTGATGCTTTGGGGCTTCGTACAGTATTAACTCAGAGGGATAATAATGATGCGAATGGGTTATTGCTTTTACATAAAATTTACTTTCAGAATGGGAAAAAATATTCTATCAATACCAGTAGCATGTGGGTAATCACTGGACCATTTTAGAACCTCTGTGTGTGGAAGTCCCATTGTGATCCGGTGTGATCACAAACCTCTTTCCAAGGTTGTTTACCGAAGTAGGTTAATGAATCCGTCTCCAAGACTGGCTAGGATGTCGATGACTTCGTAGGATGATGTTCACAAGATTGTGTATGTATCTGAATGCGGTGGCAGATTTTTTTATCTAGAATGCCAGTTCATATGGTGGAGTTTGACACTGGTGAATGGGAAGGATAGCAAACTGCTGTGGTGAATGAGATTGGCATTCCTGCTATCAAGGAAAAATTTCGGTATTCAGAGTATGAAAAAGATGAAAGGTTATGCAATTTGATGGAGTATATTGAGTCAGGTAGGCCTAAGAAGGATTATCTCAATAACTAGTAAACCCTTTTTGTCCTAACCTGCCATGGTTGCTGACACCTGTGAGATACCCGAGCACAGATGGGGATGACTAATTCAGTGAGGCCGATGGCAAATGAGGCATGTCATCGAGAGCATCTTTGGACTACTGAAGGCCTGATTCCAGTGTCTACATGTCTCAGGAGGTGCCCTGCTCTACAGACCACAAAAGGCTGCCAGAGAGTTGTTGCCTGCTGCATGTAACACAATCTAGCCTTGAGACGTCACATGCCATTACTGGATGTTAAGAAGGTGGCAGATGGACCAGTAGCTGATAATGTTGACATAGATAGTGATGAGGAGGCAGATGATGAGGATGCAACTGACACTAGAACAGAGTTGATCCAACAACATCTCCTACGACATACAGGTATGTGTTCATTCAGTTGTATTTGTACTGTACTGCTGTCTGGCTTGTGCCATTGCTCCTCCCAATATGTTCCATCAGTGGTGTTGGCAAGTGCAGCTATTCCACTGTGTGGGTTTGGGAGACAAAATGTTGGCCATAAGGAGAGGTGTTTCTGTTCTTATGTCACAGAAATGTTTACTATGCTGTAGTCTAGCATCACATCTGCAATGACTTGGGCATGTTGTATGCTTCCTGTACTGCTATGTCAACTGTATTTGGACTGCCACACATATTGTGATTATCAATATTGCTACCTATCCTCTCTGGACGTTTATAGAACATAACATTTACTGACAGTGGGACTTGCCTTTAGTGGAGTAACATCAGCTGTGAGGGATGTATCATTGGGAATGACTGTCTGGAACATGTGGGTCTGACATGGTAATGTGTTGACATTTCACTTGCCTATTTGCACTAGGGAGCTCTACAATGTACTGCATTTGTGTTGGTTGGTCTATTTGCAGGTCTGTTGGGTGGTGCTACTCTGGTTCCTGGCTTGACTGGTAGCTCCCTTGACACAAGATTTCAGATTATGGCCCTCATTGTGACTTTGGCAGTCTTTTTAAAAGACTGCCAAAGCCGCAGGCGCAAACATTCCGCCAGTGCTGGCAATATGCTTGGCACCCTATTATGACATTTCCGCTGGGCCAGAGAAAAAGTTACCACAACATGGAAGCCGGCTTGTAATCAAGTCGGCGAGAATTTTGAGATGCGTCGGGTGCAGTAGCACCCGTCACGCATTCCACTGCCCATAATTCGGGCAGTGGAATGCGCGGTGGGGCTGTGCATGGGGGCCCCTGCAGTGCCCATGCCAAGTGCAACCTTTCCATCGTGGTGTTTACCGCCATGGACAGGCTGGCGGATGGGGACTCGTAATCCCCAGGGAAGGGCTGCTTGCAGTTCTGCCCTGGTGGATTGCAACTTCCGGGACCACCAGGCTGCAGGTTGGCGGCAGCCTGGCATTATCGGTGGTATTACCTTTGCGGGTCTGCCACGGTCCTAATGTGGCCGTAAGTACTTCCAGCCTGTTGGCGGTACTACCGCCACATTATCGCCACCCGCCGGGGTCATTATGGTCCCTATGCCTGTTCTACTGTCATACTCCCTGCACATTGCACCCCCTTCTGTTCATTCTCCAGATTGGTACTGGTCAATTTGGTAACTGTAATGAAATTTTAAACAACAATAACTCTTACATGTTACAATAAAGACAAGTAAGCAATAGCTGTGCTCAATGCTGTTTATTGTGGTACACAAATGCAATGGGTGATGGATGAGGTCATGGTGGATGACATCTTCAGACTAGTGGGACCAGTATCCAAGGGGCCATGGGAACACAGAGACATGGCAGTGGACAGTCAGCAGGGTATCTCATTGGCACACAAGGAAGAATGTTCAGAAGAGAGTAACTTCTTGGCAGTGGTTCTGGTCTCGGGCTCAGGTACTGCAGAATGTGTTGATGGATGACCTTGTTTGTGGGGGGATTCCTCAGTCGCAGCAGGGCCTCCATTCCACTAGCTGTGACAGAAGTGGAAGGCTCAGTTGGCATGTGGCTAGCGGAAGGGGCCTGCTGTTGGGTCGAGGACACAAGCAGGATGGTGGTAGGTTCCTTGAGCACCCCTGCAATGGAGGCCATGTTGGCATTGTGAGCCTGCCACTGCTGCATGGCATGCTGGTGGTATTCCCTCTGCAGCCTCTGGTTCTCCTGCAAGGGTGAGAGGATATGGCCCATCTTGCCCCAGGATTGCTGGTATGCTTCCAGGACATTGGAGATGGCCTCCTGGTCAGTTGTTTCCCTTTAGGGCCCTATCCCTTGACCCACAGGTGCCCACTAACTGCTGCTAGCCCCTGTGCCTGTGCCCCTGGCACACTGTGCCCACTCCCATCTACACCAGAATCTTCATCATCTTGGGTGTGAGGGGTTGACTAGTTCCTGTACTGTTGGGCACACTGCTGATTGACCAGTCCATGGAACACAGGTTTGGAGACAAGGGTTTGGCTGGGCTGTTGTTGCTACTTGGGTGGGGGATTCAGATGTGGTCAGAGTAGGGCTGGTGATGGTGGACTGACTTATTGTTCCAGATGTGCCAGGTAAGGTGTCATAGTCCAGACATCCACTGGGGCTTCACTCTGGGGAGCGCTGACTGTCTATGACATCCTGTGCAGGGCGGAAGTGGCAGGGGTACCTGTGGATGGAGAAGGAGAGAGGTACATTATGGAGATGTACATCTTTGTTTCATAGTCTGCTGCATACAGTGGCTTGGCTTGCTTCCCAGTGATGGCAATGACAGATGCACCACTGTAGACATTGTCTGTGGGACATGGATTGTGTCATTAGTTCCATGTTCCATTGAGGGTTGCAGATAGCATTGCTGTCTTTGCCATTCAGTAGTACACAGTCGACACATCCAGTTGGTGTACGATGGTTTTACTTGCAGGTGTTTCACTGTGAAGTGCGTATTGCAGCTTTTCATGTGTAGAGAGTAATGCATTGTGGGAGTTTTAGTGCTTGCCAGCGTGAGTGCTAATTATGCACGAGGGAGGGACATATCTGGTGATTGTGGCAGTGGGGTGGTGTGACATGCAGGAAAGGGGCATTAAGTGATTGCCGGGTGCAGAAGTGTGAGTTTTGGTGAACTGGGAAGTGATAGGGTATTGGGACACATGCTGTACAGGAGTCTTGGTGCCAGGGGAGTGCTTTTGACTTACCAGAGTCCAGTCCTCCAGTTATTCCAGCCAGGCCCTTTGGATGCATGATGCCATAGACCTTCTTCTCCCACTATGTGAACTCTGGGGGAGTGGGTGGGGTTCCACTGCCAGTATTGTTGATGGCAATCTGATGTTGTGAAGCCATTGAACACACCTTCCCTCCTAGGTTGTTCCACCTCTTCCTGATGTCTCCCCTTGTACGTGGATGGCTGACCACTGAGTTTACCCTATCAATTATCCTCTGCCATAACTCCCTTTATCTGGCTATGGCTGTTTGCTGGACATGTGGTCCCAGCAGTTGTGGCTCTACCCTGATGATTTCATCTACCATGACCCCAACTCTTCGTCTGTGAATCATTGGTGCTTTTGAGGGGACATGGTGGTTGTGATATGGATTCGGGGGGTATTGTGTGCAAGGGTGGGTGTTTGGGGCTTGATGGGGATTGTTGGTTCTTAGTTTTGTGTGCTAGTATATTGTGGTGTTTGTGTGCAGTTTTGATGTGCTTTTGGTTTTGATGGTGCAGTTGTGTGATGTGTGCTGTGTGTGTAGAGTATATGTGCCTATGGAGTATAAGCGTTAGGTAGGTGATGGGCTTGTGGCTCCTTGCTGTCTCTCTGTGGTTGTTGTTTTCAGTTGCATGGAGTGTGTTTTATAGTGGTGTGTGTGTGTAGTGTGGGTATGTGTGTCAGGTGTGGGGTATTCATGCTGTCCAATGTGGTGCTGGGTTCTGTTGGATGTGATAATTTGAGCGCAGCTGTCCCACTGCCAATGGTTTTCCACTGTGCAATGACCACCGTGCTGATTTGTGGGTTGTCATACGGAGGGTGGGATGTTGTCGTTGTGGCACGACTGTTGGTGGGACCCCCTCTCTCCCACCCTCGGTTGGCCTGGTGGTCTCGGATTTGTGACTGCTTTGGGCAGTCTTTAGTATGTGACTCGCAATATGGTGGTTGGAATACCGCCAACACTGGTGGTCTTTTGGCAGCCGTCACCATGGTGGTCTTCTAAAAAGACTGCCAAACTTGTAATGAGGTCCAAAATGTTTTTTTCAATTTCTAAAAGAATTTTTTTTGGGTGAAGGAATAAAAGTTTATTTGTTGACTGACAAAGATGTCCAGTTTCCTTTGGGAAGGGCTCAATAATTTTTATGAATATTATTAGAATTATACAGAAGGTAACATCCCTGAACATCCCTAATGCCACTGGTATGGTAAAGGGATTCAATAGGTTGATGAAGGGCATTATTCAGTTAGCAAACAGATTTAAGTCTGATTGGAAACTACAGATCTTTAAGATCCTTGAAAATGTATGGTCTTAAAGGTCAACAGTATATAGTGCCATATGTATTACTCCCTTTGATATTAAGAAGGGATGTTATCACATAGTGAAGTGTATTTCTTATTTGTTGTTCCATAGGGACTTGCAGGAGAAATGGACAGTGGAAAGAGTGTAAGAGTGGATTTGAAGGTGCATGGTTTGTACTAAACATATTTTAATAGTAAGAATAGATGTTGTGAGGAAGGCATTAGGTGGGATACTACGAGAAAGTGAACAAACAGGGTAAAGTACCCAAGGGACTGAGTAACTTTGATGAGCCTTTGACAGTTGTAAAGGTTATAAGAAACTCTGTGCAGTTGGGAGACCAAAGATGTTGGCATATGACTAGCATTATTCAGAAGAGGTTGTGTTGAATGAATAAGTGTGTTCAGGACGAGCAGAAGGTACATTGTTGACGAGTTGAAAGGTAACTTTGTTAGTGAGAATCATGTAACAGAAGGAAGTACATCAGAAGTATTGTTGGGGGATTCTGAAGACAAATGGATGCTCATGATTTTGGAGCAATTGGTGTTGGTGAGAGTGGGATTGAATGTGTAAGGTAGAATGATGATAATGGAGAGAATCGCGTGGAAGGATGTCAGTCGGTTGGTGTATAAAAAAAGAGGGTTGGTGACAAATACACAGAAGAAGACAAGGAAAAGGAGTTGTTACATGTTTGTGTGACTAAGTAGTTGAATGACAAGCAAATTGCGTTAATGGCAAGAAGTAGGAAATGTGTAAACATGCATATGTTTTCGTATGGATAAACGTACAGGTTTTCATACACATACATTTTCTGCTCATGTTTTAGCTTTACACTTTTTTGTATCATTTTTATCTTCTCTGTATTGGGAAAGTTGTATTATGTTGCAATAGGTTTCTGATTAAATATATGGTTGTTGAATGTGAGATTGTAAACAGATTGTTTGTAGGTGTTCCACATTCCAAGTGGACATGTATGAGTGCTGGAAGGCAGTGGGACAGATGGTGACACAGTGAGAGACAAGTGGAATATAATTCTCACCAATTCATTGAATTTAAATTCTACAAGAAAGAAGCAACTTTGGCACAGCTCATGCAAACCTTCACCTAGACATTTCAGGATGCTGTCTCTTTCTAAATCCTACAACCTTGGGAGAACGGCTATCAGATTATTTTGCAAGGCCCCTGAAGTGAATTAACTAAGACACATGCTCCATTAATGTAATCTGTCATTCTATATTACTTAGAATGCTACTCAATTCCTTGGAAGATCACATTCAGAACATCTCTTCACTTACTGAAACCTGAGTGGAAATAGTTGCCATCCAGATGGATTGTATTACTTCTGAGAGTTTTCTTTCACCTCCGTCCTATCCATTAACTTCTTCCTTACCTTCGATGGTGGGTGTTGTAATTTTCTGGAAACATCTTCAGCAGTGTGAACATTGAGGAACTTACAATAACAGAAACTGCATCACTGGCTTCACTAACTAGCTTAGCCTGAACTTCCACCTACCTTCACAGGTGATTAGTCAGACTCTTTGAATTCTGTTGATTGATCGAATTGA
This sequence comes from Pleurodeles waltl, assembly GCF_031143425.1. Classification (NCBI taxonomy): domain Eukaryota; kingdom Metazoa; phylum Chordata; class Amphibia; order Caudata; family Salamandridae; genus Pleurodeles; species Pleurodeles waltl. The sequence goes on along the minus strand of NC_090440.1, from coordinate 1,083,218,188 downwards.
CCTTGGTGTTTACAGGCAATATGAGAGAAAGTTTGGGGATCATCTTTTTGTCTAGTAATTTAGAAAGTTCAACTGCCCTTGTAAGAAATTGGGTGATTGTTTGAGGTGTGTAAGCCCCACTCAAGCAGCAACCACAATCCTTGTTAGGGTGAACCAGCAAAGTCATCAAATTCCCCTGTGCTTACACACCTGATAGTTTGGCACAAAAATAGCCAGGCCTACCTTAGAGGGAATGTGTAAAGTAGTTATGGAGCACACCAACAGTAATACAGTGAAAACACAACACAAGCAACCTCCCAAACCAATTTAGAAAAACAGAGTACATTTTAATAAACAAAATGACACCAAGACAAATTAAATCTAATCAGTCAAACCCAAGGTATGAATTAAAAAAGTTTTTAGCGAAAACTAGAGCTTAAAAGATCAAACCGCTAACTGCCGTTATCTGTTCTTGCAAGACTGAGGCAAAGGTAAAAGTTAAGGTTGTCAACCACTAAGCACAGGCTGGATACAATGACATAAAACAAATCTTATGAAAAGTCCTCAAAAAGGTAGAGTTTCAGCAGGCTATAACCGAGTACGAGTTCTCAGCGATGAGGAGCTGCTGAATGATGTCTGTGTGAAGCTGTTGATGAAGGCAGAAAAAAGCTCAGAGCAGGAGAGACAGAATTTCCAGGTAGAGGAGAATGTTGTCATCTACATGGTGCTGTTTTGGCAAGCCCAGTGAAAATTTCTAACTTCAAACTTAAAAGTTTTTCTAGAACTCAAATTCACCTACTAGGAGAAGGCCGCAGGCTTTAGCAGTAGAGGGCTCCTCAAGGTTGGATACCGCTGCCTAGAGGTCCCATAGAAGAGGATTTGCTGCTGTGGAGAACATGTAATGGAAGATACCACAAAGTCAGACCAACTGGCTATGCACCTTTGCAGTTCGGCTGGCATGAAGTCCAGGTCTTCTGTCAGATCTCCAGGTACTTTTTGCTGCTAAATTTTCAAAGTCCCAGGTTTTGAATTCTGATAGCAGGAATACTATCCACACCACTTCCAAAGGTCAAGGACTTTTGGGGCACCCATAAGACAGTTAGAATTCAATCCAGAAGAAGGTAGAAGCAGGATACAAGGCCTTAAGAGCTTATTATGTCCATGCAGCTCACACATGTCATGGGTACATACAGACAACACACACATAAGTACACTTATGCCTGTGTCTGGTGCCATTTCCAAACTCTCTCACCGTACTGCCAGTAACTCATTAGGATGACCACCACCTATGACTGACCAGGTCCAGCACTGCCACTATCAAAATCCCAAAATGTAAACACACATAGAAAGTAATGCAAGAGCTATGTGAAACTCCAGCAGTAAGGCATGTTGTATGTAACGTTTCAAGGGTAATGCAAGGTAGTACATATATTTTCAAGCACAAGCATGCATGCATGTGACAGACTCCATTTCCCAGTTACCCCATGTATGGAGCTTACCGTGAAAAGACATCAAGCCTCAATAGCCATCTTGGATAAGAGGGCTTATAGGTCACGCCCTCATGAGCGCATCCTTCTAGTGAGTCTTGTCTCAACAGAAGGCGGTCCTTCTCCTGAGTGGCCTGCAGATCCCAAAGTGCATGGAGAGTTGCAAAGCAAACAAGAGACCAGCCAACTAGCCCTTGAGTCACTCTTTTGATACTGGGTTCAAGGGGCAGACTCAGTCCTCATTCTTTAGTTATCAGGGCAGCAAGGTAGTTTTTACAGCAGCTGGGAGACAAGGCAGTCCTTCTGGCAGCAGGGCAGTCCTACTTCTGAATCTTCCACAGGTCCAAGCACAGGTCTCTCCAGCCAGTCGATCACAACTTACCAGTAGCTCCCTGACACCTTCAGAGTAGCTTACAGCCTTGAGTTCCTTTTCAAAGAAGCACAGGGACACATTTTTCTCTTAAAATCAAGGGAGAGTTGTGTTTATTTTACATTATTATTTTCAGGCTGCAGACAGCAGGACCTTATATAGAGCAGTTCTGGAGACAGATTTACGACCGGGCATAGAGGTGAGGAAGTGAAGTACCCAAGCATTTAACTCTTAAATTAAAGTCCTAGTCAACTCAGAACTGGACCATGAGAACAAAATAATGTTCATGCATGCTTTTAAATGGGCCAACATTGAAATGAAAATTTACCTTAATGATTAACTTTTAATTTTAATTTTTCCCATTTCACAGTGTTGCATTGAAAGGCAGCAGGCCTTTTGCTCCCAGTGGCTAGTAGGTGCCCTGCCATAAATATAACAAAAAACTACAGTTGTTTTGGTTTTTTTTAAATGGGAGAAATTGAAAGTGGAGAAAATATTTCTAGAAACCAATACAAATGACTGTATTTTTCTGTTATAAATATGGCACCCTCTCTATAGACCACTAGGAGCAAGATGCCTGGTGTTTGTAAATGTCACACTTGGAAATCAGAGAAAACTTAAATGATGAGTTTTATGGAAACCTCATAAACATAAAGTTAATTCTTCAGTTTAGTTTACTCCCATTTTAAAGTGTCACCCTTAAACACAGCAGGCATCTTCCTTGCAGTGGCTTGAAGACACAGGGGGTCATTCCGACCCATGACCGCCAGGGCCGGGGACTGTGGAAGCACCGCCAACAGGCTGGCGGTGCTTCCTGGCCAGTGCGGTCAGAAAAGGGAAACCGGAGGTTTCCCGCCGGTTTTCCCCTGGCCAAAGGAATCCTCCATGGCGGCGCTGCAAGCAGCGCCGCCATGGGGATTCCGACCCCCTTCCCGCCAGCCTGTTCCTGGCGGTTTACACCACCAGGAAGAGGCTGGCGGGAATGGGTGTTGTGGGGCCCCTGGGGGCCCCTGCACTGCCCATGCCACTGGCATGGGCAGTGCAGGGGCCCCCTAACAAGGCCCCATAAATATTTTCAGTGTCTGCTTGGCAGACACTGAAAATCGCGACGGGTGCCACTGCACCCGTTGCACCGCAGCAAATCCGCCGGCTCCATTCGGAGCCGGCTTCATCTTTGCTGGGACTTTCCCGCTGGGCCGGCGGGCGATCTTTTGCAGATCGCCCGCCGGCCCAGCGGGAAAGTCAGAATGTCCCCGCGGTCATCTGACCGCGGGGCGGTGTTTGGGCGGTTTCCGCCCGGCGGGCGGTGCCCGCCACCCGCCGGGGTCGGAATGACCCCCACAGTGATATATTTATAACTAAAAAATACAGCCATTATTTTAAGTGGGAGAAATTTAAAGTGTAGTAAAATGTTTCATATTATGAATATTTTTGCAGAACATTTTTCTAGACTTTAACGTTCCCCCATTTAAAAAGTGTGTGCGTGTTTGTGTTAAACAGGTAATGGTGTCACATATTGTGAAAGGTATGTCCTGTACCACAAGTATATTTGACACAGACTATCAGTCACTCATACACATGTAGACCATTTATACACATACATGTTCATACATCCCCAAAGACCATGCTCTCACTAACACACATGGCAGCCCTGTGGTAGTCGCACTAGTCAAAGTATTTTGTTCAAACCACAGTTTCTGGTTCTATGGACATTAGGTTTAAAGTTAATTAAGCTAGTCATGGGGCTGTCTAGTGGCAATGCAAGTTGCTTAGCTTTCAGTAGCTCACAATGACTTTCACTGATCAGAAGTAGCTCTCACTGTAGAAAGGGTTGGAGACCCCCATCCAAGAGTCTATGGAAGAGCTGGTCTGAAGGACTAATTTTAATACCTGATGCCAGCCTTTGTGTGCAGGTGAATATCTTATCCCACCCCCACTTCTGGTTCTGGAAAGTTGTTTCCTTCCCCTGCCGATGCTCCAAGACATCTTGGGTGATATAAGACTGGTGTGTGCTGGACACAAGCCCTTTCGAGTACAAATGGAGCAGGGCACAGCTCTGCCCCATCCATCCTGACAGAATGGCCCCTCCTGTCTACACCTAGTCCTCTTCATGTCACTGTCTAAGAAGAATAAACAAACCCATCAGCAGAACCATTCACAGTCATGTGAACCAGGACACTGCAGAAGGCACAAATGATGAGGGCAATATCATGCCAACTTTCTAATAGTGTCATTTTCAGAATTGTGACTTAAAATCTAACCACCAAACAGGATTTAAAATTAAAATTCACATAAGTATAAACTGCATATTCCTATCTACTTCCAATACAATGTTAGCACTTATTGAATATAATAATAGGGTAACCCTGTGCTAGTCTAAGCTAGAGATAGGCCTTACAGTAGTGAGAAACAAGTATAGGAGTTTTTTTTACTACCAGGATATTTAAAAACTTAAACCCACATGACCTACTCTTTAAGTACAATGCACTCTGTGCCATGACACTCTGGGGCCAACCTAAGGATTGGCTGATAAGTATTAAAAAAAGGTTTTTAGATGGCAATTTTTTTTTGCCAGGTTAAAACGGCAGCTTGAAACTGCACTACAGTATGTGGTGGAATGCGGGAGGCAAGTTTTAAAGTGCTCCTTTAGTGGATGGCTCAAAAGGTGCTGCAGATCCACTAGTAGTAGTTAATTTGCAGTCCCTGGGGCATTTAGGGCCAGATGTAGCAAAATCCGATTTTGTGACTTGCAAATTGCGAGTCTGAGCGACTCGCAATTTGCAAGTCGCAAAATCGGATGCAGAATGGTGTCATAGACACCTTCTGCTAATCGCTATGGGGTCGCAAAGACCCACCTCATTAATATTAATGAGGTGGGTCGCATTTTGCGACCCCATAGTGATTCCCTGCACTCACAGGGATGGTGGCCTGCTGAAGACAGCAGACCTCCATGTCTGTGACTGCTTTTTCAATAAAGCATTTTTTTTTTTTATTTTGCAGCCCGTTTTCCTTAAAGGAAAACGAGTTGCAAAATAAAAAAAATACCGAAACCATTTGGTTTCGTTTTTTCAGTGTAGGCAGTGGTCCATTGGACCACTGCCTGTTCTGAAAAAACATTCTGGGCAACATTCACAAAGGGGAAGGGGTCCCATGGGGACCCCTTCCCTTTTGCGAATGGGTTACCACCAGTGTGACACTGGTGGTAACTGCAAATTGCTATGCGAGTCGTAAATAGATAGGGAACACCCCTTCCTATTTGCAAGGTACCGAATCGCAATTTGTGAATGAGCATCGCGTTAGGCTGTTTTCATGGCCCAAACTGCGATTTTCGCAGTTTGCACCATGCAAACGGCTTCCTACATCTGGCCCTTAGTACCATATAATAGGGACGTATAAGTAAATGAAATGTGCCAATCAGAGTATAGGCACTTTAGAACTCGTTAGCAGTGGTAAAGTACACAAGGCTAGATTTAATCAAAGTGGCACCCCTTAACACCCCTTGACACTACTATGTATGTGCCATATCTAAGATACGGCACAACATGGCAGTAGTTAGGGAACTTGCAGGATTACCGTCAAATAAATGTTGACGCTAAACCTGCAGAGCCCATTGAGGCTCATTGTAAATAATGGTGTACCTCTTTTTAACACGTGTCTTGAGCAGGCGTTAAAAGTGGCAAAAAAAATGACGCAAATACATTTCAGAGATTTCTTTGTGCCATTTTTTTGGCCCCCTTTGCATACCTTATTCCTGGCACAGGCATAATGTAGTGTAAATGATTACAAAGAGGTGCGATATATGCATTGCGCCAATTTGTAAATTTGGCAACATGATTTTGGCATTGTTGGGCCACATTAGTGTACAAAAATGATGCTAATGTGGCACAAGAAGGTGCTAGGGGCTCTTAAATATACCCCACAGAATACTAAAGCCAACAAAAACAGATCAAGCACAAGAGGAGGGGCAAAGGCTTTGAAGAAATACCAATACAACCTAATAAATAAAGCATATTTAATTATGAAAACAGCACTACAGTTACAAAAATTGAATAAGAGACTGAAAGATATGAGTTTGGGCAAACAAATTTCAAAATAATTCATAGGAGCAATTGTGGTGTATAAGTCAATGTTAGTGCTTTTCTTAAAACTGGGACCAGAGCACCCTGTGTTACCACACATGGAAAACAGCTGCCTGCAAACTGTGGTCTCGCACTGCACAGAAGGGAAGGGTCAGCGTCAGGAACTTTATGCTCTTGTACACACTACTTCTTCTAACTTCTACAATTTCTATTGATAGATACCTGCAGATTGTTGTGCCCTCAACTATAGGCTCATTTCCCGAAGCCAAATCCCATCTTCTTAGATGGCTGAATATCTTATGCCTGGGCACTGCTAAGTTTCTTAAAGCTTGAGGCAGTTTTGAAGATAACAAGATGGAGTGAGAAAAGCATACCGTCAACAAAGGAGTCAGCACATTTACCATTGCCCATCAGTCGCCTAGCTTTATTGTAAAGACTCAATTCTTGTCATTAATGTCTCTTAGAGTATAGAAGACCTGCTATCCTAATCCTTGGAAAGAACTTCCATGCCTGCGTACAAGGGAAAACAGGATCCAATGACTTAGGGCCTGATTTAGGTCTTGGAGGAGGGAAGGCTCTTTTTGCCACATTATCTTCTATGGGGATTGTAATACAGTGGATGGGATATCTGTTATGTTTCTGATGAAGTATTTCCTCTACCAGGACCTAAATCAGTAAATTATTATTTTCCAAGTTTAGAAACACAGGGCGTGTTGCTCCTCTTCTGATCTTCCCCACTGTTCTTCCCCAGGTTCTGTGACTGGGTAAAGCCTTTTGTGTGGCAGTCACTGATTGATCATGTAACCTAAGTATACTTTCAGCAGGATAATACACTTTACTTTCTCCCTCTTTTGCAAAATGTCCTATTTCATTGCATGACTTTCTCTGAAGTTTCAATTCTAGGAGTCTTCCAAGGCAGCAGGACCACAGGGCCATTGTGAGTTTTTCATCTAACTCTCTAATAAAATGAGAACCTTCCCATTGCTGCTGGCTGGACACCCACTTAAATGGTCATGGCTTAGATTACTTCTTGGGGAAACTGTAGTCAGCCTGGCTAAAGGTAACTTCAAAGGTGCCCTCAAACCAGAAGCCAATTAAATATAAACCTACTCTTTGGAATTAGTTGAATAACCAGTTGAGGGGTCTAAATAGAGAATTGAGATCCTTATTTAAAATACTTCTTTGGCTTTGTTAGAATTAACAAGAACGGATCCTTCTGTTTTCAAAGGCAGGTTGTTGGATCAAATGGATTATATATTGTTCAGCCTCTAGTATCTGTAACTTAAATAGGACAAGACGTTTCCCAGATTTATGTAACCTAGATTGCATATTTCTATCTTATCTTATAAGGGATAGTTACCTAGTTGTGTTCAATTAAGAAGTCAAATGTATCACTTGTCAATGTATAAGCATTCTGCTCAATATGCGGTATATAACATGAACTATGATCACTTATAATTGAAATGTACTTTGGGTTACTAACTTGCAAGTAACTCCCTCTTTAGTACTGCACACTCACGATTAACCATTTTGTTGCTGATGTCTCAACATAATAATTTTTGCACTCTTATAGGTACTAGTTATTATGAGCGCTCATGTTCATCTCATGTGATGCATTGACACATAAATGACTTGATTTTAGTATCTTGTTGATAACATCACTTTGGATGTTGACAACATCCCCCATACACAATATCCCAACAATGTTATTCTTCATTGACACTCAGATTTGCTTGGTTACAATGACATACCCACTATGACGTATGATATCTGCTTTTTTACTAGCGAGCCATTGTTTATCATGGCAGAGAGGAGGCATGAGAGGATGTTATAAAATTAGTTCACTGACAAGAAGGAACCAATACTACAAATAGTAGACTCAAGTAACTCATGTATTCCTATATTCAACTTGTCCTCATAAGAACTTAGGGGCATATTTATACTTGTTTTGCCCAAGTTTGTGTCATTATTTTTACGCAAATTCAGTGCAAAAATAACTCCATATTTATACTTTGCCGCTAGACACGTCTAGCGCCAAATTTATGGAGTTAAAGTCATTTTTTGGACATGGAAACCTACCTTGCCTTAATGAAATGCAAAGTAGGCGTTCCTGTGCAAAAAATGACTCTATGGCCTTAGCACCATATTTATCCCCTGTGCTAAAATCAGGCACGGGGGAGGAGGGGTTAAATAAACCATTATTTAATGCCTGGGTCAGGGCAGGCACTAGGGGACCTGTGGACCTATTTCCATGGTGGAACACCATGGAATAAGTCCACAGATGCCTACCCCAGGCCTCAGGGACACCCCCACCCACACCAGAGGGACAGCGGAGGATGGGGGACCCCATTACAGGTAAGTATAGGTAAGTGCAGGTAAGTTATTGTTTTTTTTAAAGTGCCATTAGGGGCCCTAAAATGGGACACCTGCCTGATACTGGGTGCAATGGCCATGCCCAGGGGACCCTGGTCCCTTGTGCTGGCCATTGGGCTGGTGGGCATGACTCCTGTCTGTTCTAAGACAGGAGTCATGTGTTATGTTGGGATCATTTTTTTTTACTGTTACCTGCCTAACGTCATTTTTTGGTGCAAAACCCCCTTCTCCCATACCACCAGCCCCACCCGGCTAACCTCATTTTTTTTCGCTAGCCTACCCTTCGCACCAGTTTGCACCATTCCATAAATATGGTGCCCGGCTGGTGCTCAGAAATGGTGCAAGTCAGTACTAAATTTTTTGGTGCAAAACTGTGTTAGTGCATTTTTGCACCAAAAAGTATAAATATGCCCCTTAATGAGCCTTAGCTTGCAGTATCAAGTTTCAGGATTTTGATTTGTCCAATACAGTAATGATTCATTCCAAACCAGAATTAAAATGCATCATCATTTTTTTTTCGCTCACTTCATCTAAACACTCCTTTGTCACAAATACAAATTCCATATTTGACACAAATGGGTTACATACTCCTTCTGACTTTCATCCAGCTAATTAGATGATCAGCAAATACATCACTTGTGAAAAGAGCCAATATGTCTAAACCAGGTCAGATTGCCCTAGATAAACTCCAACCCTTACCAGACGCACTGTACCTCCGACCAGTTTAGGGGATGAGGTGGAGACAGAAGTCAGTCACCCTTTACCCCGCCCCTCCATCTGGGCTCCAATACCCCCCATTTAGGAGTGTAACCCCTAGAAAACTAGTCAGGGTAGCCCAGAGGTCACCCCTCTCTGGGAACCAAGTATGACTGTCCTCTGGGTCATCTCCCAACCTCACTCCAGGGTTACCAGGGTCATTGGGTGGAAAAAGTCATGCCCATAGGATGGAATCACATGATACACCTGGCTGGTGTACTGCTCAGGGGAAATTAGCCTTTCCACTATTATGGTCTGGCTTGCCCCAGCATCCCTCAGAGCAGTGACTGGTACCCCATTCAGTTCTACCTGGTGGAAGTGATGACTACCACCCTCAGGAATCACCAGCTCACCCTTTGAGTCTAGCTCCAAACTGATGGAGATTGTGGTGTGGTCTATGACCTGACCCTGGAGGCTACCTGCATCTAAGGCCACATTGGTCACCCTGTAGAGGTACCACCAGTGGGTGGTTTCTTTGGACAGAGCCAAACTGCTTGTGTCCTGGCTGCGAACAATAATTGCAGCAGGTTTGAAAATAGGGTGCCTGGGACCACCTCCCATTGGAACCTCCCTCCTTCCTCTCACAAGGGACATGGTAACCATTTCCTTCTCCTTAACTGGGGACTCGTCTGGGTCTTCTTTGACCTCCCCTCATTCTGTTGGGGGGAACCTGAACCACCTTTCTTGGGGTCACTCCCAAGTACATTTTTGCACACTGTGATGTGACCCAGAGGTCTACCTCCTCAGCAAGCATTCTGGGGTCAGTCTGCTTGCTATCAACCAGTTGTTGGTGCAGCTCTAAAAAACAAACGTCAAGAATGTGCTCCCTTAGAATTAGGTTGTACAACTATAATCTTCTACATTGCTGCCCCTCACCCAGCCCTTCAGTGCCTTACTAGAATAATCTAAAAAGTCCACCCAGATCTGGGTTGTAACTTTATGGCTGCCCTTGAACTTCTGCCTGTATCTATCAGGGGGTGAACCCAAATTTAATAGCAAGTATGGCTTTTGTGGAAGTGTACTATGGCTGGTCTTCTACCTCTAGTTTTAGGAGTGTGTCCTTCCCCACGCTGGGCATGTACCTCCACAAGCTACCCCCCTGATCTTCTGAGGAACCTTTGGCACCCTTAAAGCTACTTCATATTTCTCCTCACCCAACTCATTTTAATCATAATCTGCTAGGGTTTGATTAGCTTCTGCCCATGCCTCCAAGACCTTTTGGAGCCCTGCCTTTTTAGTGATGGCAAAACACCTTTTGATGGGCCACAGCGTAGTTGTCCAGGTTGGTTTGCTTAAACTCCATCTTAGCAGGTGAGGTCCCCAACACAACAGGCAGGTAGGAGGAGATAACTTTGGAAAAATCAAAAAGGCCAATCAGAAAGAATTTACTCAAATTTGTCCTAGATGTGGAATGGTAGTGTACACTAATTTACCGAATGGTACTGCACAAACACAAGTCCTATCCTCACTGCTGATCACCAATGTGAGGAGTTGGGTTTGTAGGCTTGTGGTTGAGAGAAGTATTCATCCTAAACAAGCAGAAATCACATTCCTAGTCAGGTTAAGTCACAAAAGCATCCTAAATTAACCTGTTCTCACCCTCTGGTAGCTTGCCACCGAGCAGTCTGGCTTAACTGAAGAGGCAATGTGTGAAGTATTTGTGCCAATTATATCTACACAACAGCAGAGATACACCTGTTCTGTCCACCCAACAGCAGAGATTCAGTAATTCTGCTGGAGCAAGCCTCTTAGGCCTTCCTTCAAGGATCCAGGACCGGGGTGGGAGCACTTGGCAGGGCAGACTTGCAGCTGCCAGAGTCTAGGAGCAGAAGTACATTGGTTGGAAACCTTTTATGTCCCTGAGACTTCAAATCAAGAGACTGGTCAGCTGGCCCTTGAAGTCACTCAGGGTTCTGAGTTGGAGAGATGCAGGTCCAGTCCTTCTCACCCAGGTACAGAGGGCAGTGCAGCAGGTCAGTACAACCAGGCAGCAGTTCTTCCAGAGCAGCAGTCCAGCAGAGTTTCAGTGTTTGTAGCACCACAGAAGTCCTCCTTCATGGCAGGATATCCACAGGTCCAGAAGTGTACTGAAGCAGTAGGCTCTCAGACCCAGTTCCTATACCCAGTGGTGCCTTTTAAGTAGGAGAGGCTTCAAAGAAGTCTTTAAAGTGTACAGAGGTCCTTCCTCCCTTCTCTGGCACTTACTATGGCTCCAGACTCACTATGCAACTATTTGTGTTAGATAGGGCACAATCTACTCAGTAGTAAGTATGAGCCTGTAGCCAGCTCCCATACTGCCAGGATTGCCCATCAGGGCTCATCAAGTCACACGTAAGCTTCCCATTGTGTGTGGTTGTCTACACCCCTGTCACCCATCCCAGACAAGTGATCAGACAGGCAGCAGGCTCCAAACGGCTAAAGCAAGAAAATGCCAACCTTCTAAAACTGCCATTTTCAGAAATGCAATTTAAAATCTGACTTCACTTTAAGTTGTGATTTAAATTGAATTGTATTTCAGGAGACACCAAATTCAAAGTTTACCTCTTCCAGATTGCGAATTACACTGCCAAGCTATAATAAGATAATCCCAATGCCATCCTATAGGAGAGATAGTCCTTGCTTGAAGTAGTTAAAAATTATGTTGGGAGTTTTTTGCACTACCAGGACATGTAAAACTTAAAAGTAGATGTCCTGCCATTCAAATACATTGCACCCTACCATCGCGGTTGTCCAGGGCCTATCTTAGGGGTGACATATGTTTAAAAAGTGAAGGTTTGGGCGTGGCAATGGTGTCATTTTGCCATTCAACCTAGCAGTGTAAAACTGCAAATAGACTATGCAGTGGCATGCCAGAGACATGTTTAAAGGGCTACTTAAGTGGGTGGCACAATCAGTGCTGCAGGGCCACAAGTAGCATTTCATTTAGAAGCCATAGGCACATGTAGTACACATTACTAGCGGCATTTAAATAAATTAAATATGCCAATTGAATATATACCAACCAATCCATGTTTTAGGGAGAGAGCACAATCACTTTAGCACTGGTTAGCAGTAGCAAAATGCACACAGTCTTAAAGCCAACAAAAACGAATAGGAGGAGGAAGGCAAAACGTTTGGAGATAACCCTGCAGAAAGAGCCAGGTATAACACTATTGAACAAGACTGACTACAATCATGAAATCCTTAGGCAGTTGTCAAACTCTGAATAGAGATTATTAACTCTGACCATGAAAAAATTAATTACTTCTAGCACCAAAGAAGATTTAGATGAAAGTTGGCTTAGTCAAGAACAATACATTTAGTTTAACAGACTAGGCCGCTGTGTACTTTAACCTAGATATATTTTATTCGGCTTCGCATTGTTATTTTTACAATAACTAGTTTTACGGTCTTGTTTTATTTTCATCTATATAACTGTTTTTGCTTAGTTCAGCACTGTGTTCTCAAACAAGACATTCTTGATCACTTTGTGCTTCATTCAAGGCTACAGTTTGGTACATTGCCATGAACGTGGTAGAAGTTTAGTCTCCAACATTCATGGAAAATACACATCCTTTCGTAGGGACATTTTCTTAGAACATCAGCTGTGTTATTGTAAAAACACTTCCTAGTCCCATTACACGTTAAGAGGGAGATTCAGGTCAAGGAACCACAACTGTATGCTGATTGCTGAATGCTTTGCTACAGATGATAATGAAGACCACAGGCCTTTGCTCAAGTATGAGGGTTGATGTCCTCCCGGGGGAACCTGAAAGGCAGAATTAGAGCTTAGCACGCTGTGCTCAGATTATGACTTAGATAGGAAATAGTCCATTGGTTATAGTGACAATATAATAGCGTTATTCTTATGCTTCACTCTTCTCGTCACCATTTTAATATTGTCATATTGGGGGTCATTCTGACCCTGGCGGTCATTGACCGCCAGGGTCAACGACCGCGAGAGCACCGCCAACAGGCTGGCGGTGCTCTCAAGGGCATTCTGACCGCGGCGGTTTGGCCGCAGTCAGAAAGGGAAAACCGGCGGTCTCCCGCCGGTTTTCCGCTGCCCTAAGGAATCCTCCATGGCGGCGCAGCTTGCTGCGCCGCCATGGGGATTCCGACACCCCATACCGCCATCCTGTTCCTGGCGGTTCGGCCGCCAGGAACAGGATGGCGGTATGGGGTGTTGTGGGTCCCCTGGGGGCCCCTGCAGTGCCCATGCCAAAGGCATGGGCACTGCAGGGGCCCCCGTAAGAGGGCCCCACAAAGAATTTCAGTGTCTGCTTAGCAGACACTGAAATTCGCGACGGGTGCAACTGCACCCGTCGCACCCTTCCCACTCCGCCGGCTCCATTCGGAGCCGGCTTCCTCGTGGGAAGGGGTTTCCCGGTGGGCTGGCGGGCGGCCTTCTGGCGGTCGCCCGCCAGCCCAGCGGGAAACACAGAATCACTGCGGCGGTCTTCAGACCGCGGAGCGGTGTTCTGGCGGGGGAACTCTGGCGGGAGGCCTCCGCCGCCTGCCAGAGTTAGAATGACCCCCATTGTGTTGTCCTGGTTATTGCAGCTCACGCTTTGCTATCTAAGATGCAGTTATTTTATTAAACCAATCATTGAAACATATACTGCTTCTGTCTGTCATTTATATATGAGACTGAATTGTGAATGAGAGAACCGGATGCGACCTGAGTGACCATGACTTCCCTGAGAAGCCTAATATGTCATGCGCTTGGCTGCCCAATTATCCCTATCCTCTGGTAAAGATGAGGCACTGCTAGTTTGCCAGAGCAAAACCCGGATTAAGAGCAACATATGTCACCCACAGTGGCTCAGACTCAGTCTCCCAAACCGTGGACGATCTTGCTGCTCAAAATCCAGTAGTCTCGTAAGAATAATGAGAGCCTATATGACAATACCAACCATTTCTGTTAACCTAGTATCCAGAAAAAACCCTTCTTGACCATTTTGGGCATCCTATTTGAACGGATGTGTTTTCAAATCACTCGCTGCAGCTGGGGCACACATGGGCGGCCTTTTGTATAAGGATCTCAATTTTTTGTTTAGACTCTTTACTGGCTAATTGACCAATCTAAAGATGGCCATCTGTATGATTAATGCTCTAGTAGAGTGTGAGACATAACTTCTGTGTTTTTGCATAGCTGTCCCATGGGGTCTTCAGCATATAACATGGACTTAGACCTCATCTCTGGTTTGTTCTGCAGTCCCACTTTGCAGTTAGAGATCCGTGTTGAGTTGGCTATTTGCAAAGTAATTCAGTGAGTGTGCAGTCATTAATATCTTTCTTAGTTCTACACCAGTTTTGATATAGATTAATTATGTTTTTACTGCAACAAAACCCTGTCCCTCCAAGAAGTATTGCTATTTTTCCATGTGAAATACCATATGTATCATAATTGTGAGTATGTTTGTTTTTTGGGTTCAAGCACTCTCCTAAATTTCATTCTAACATGGAGTCCTAACCTTATTTACCTGTCTTTCAGATTAAGCTCATGTTTTGCTTTACTCATGCGGTTTGTGCACATGTTGTTTTCTCCACACATTGTGTGTGCTATGCCAAATGCATGCATTTATGATTGCAGTGTAAACACCATCACTCTCAGACATTTTTCAGGTGTATATTCAATTAAAAAAGAAATTAAGTCTGTTTTCATTCAGAACATTTGCAGGGGTCCCCTACATTAACTATCTACTACCTTAGCCCTGAGGATAGTCTCACATATTCAGACAAGAGACACTGATGCACATTCCTCTACTTTTCTTTAGATCAATCAACATTGAGACATACCCTATACCTCACTGATGCACTCTCCAGGAATGTTTCTTGTATTGAGAGTGGATTTCACAATCCTCTCACAGTGAATCGATGTATGCAAATATGCACAACTAGCATGCTGTATAGACATGTATTTCTTGTTGTTCAAATAACCCCTTGTTACCCTTACTTTAATATAGACCAGTTGATCTCATTTACATTGATGGTATGCCTGTTTCTTAATTTATTGTTCTCATCGCTGCATTAATCTGCAATAGCAGGTAATGGAATAATTCCTCTGAATTGTTTTGCCTGTGTTTATAGAGCTCTATACGTGTACAGTTTAATGACAGTATTTTGTTAAAAATTGACCCATTGCTGGCCATTTGCTTTATTCTACAAAATACATGCCCACAAAAGAAAATGTTTTTTTTTTAAATGTCATAAGGCTGCAACAATGATTTTTCTTCTCTTAGTCAATTCATAACAAAAAAAATGATTCAGTCATATGTAGTAAATGATGTCTAGATAGAATATCAGAAAAAATATTCTACTCTCTCTTTCCCTCTCTCTCTCTCTCTCTCTATATATATAGGGAAAGAGAGAGTAGAATTTTTTTTCTGATATTCTATCTAGACATCATTTACTACATATGACTGAATCATTTTTTTTGTTATGAATTGACTAAGAGAAGAAAAATCATTGTTGCAGCCTTATGACATTTAAAAAAAAAAACATTTTCTTTTGTGGGCATGTATTTTGTATATATATATATATAGGTATTAATCTATATTTGCACTTACCTATTTTGATCTCAATATTTTTGATACTATATTCTGTCAACATGATAGTTTTGTTTCTGGTATTCTGTCAGTTACCTGCAGTAAACAGCAGTTGTAAATCATATAAGTGTAGAGAGATGCCAATTCTATGTTTAGAATAGTTCAATTTTACCCATGAGCTCCCGGGCTTTACTCATGGGTGATGCAGCTAATGTTGGGAGCAGATTTTATAAAATGTATAAAACAGTTTATTTTGACATGTGCTGCTTGAAGTGGTTTGCTATATCATTTTAGGACTGCAGTAGCTATCCTGTTTACATCCTTTTAAATTACAAATTTGAATGATGTAACATGTAGATGAATCTCCTACGTTGCATCTGATTCTAATGCCACCCTATTTCTGTGGTCTTATTAAAGATCCACACATGCCATGTGGAAATAAACAATTTTAACAAGTTCAGTCATCACTAGATAGTGTTTAGAAGCCTGCCAATAACTGGAATAAAAACATAAACAAATGAAAGGTTTGGGTGACAGGTTACTCTATCACAAACATGACAGATAGTCCTTCCACTGTATTACAATACGGCAGGCAGGATATCAGTCACATTTGTGATGGAGTAACCCCATCCGCCAAACTCTAAATGAGGGCCATAGATTTTAAATGTCAGTAGACAGTTCTGTGAAATAAAATCTTCTTCACCACAACACAATTGAACTTGTGATATATACTTGATTTGGTTGGACATCAATTATGTTAAAACAAAGCTCTGCCCTTAAATCCGGCGTGCAGATCATTATGTTACTGTAAAATGCTAGTCTGTCATGACGGAGTACCCTTTCCACCAACATATAAATCAGGGCCTTAGTTGGAAAAATATTGCAAAAATGGGAAATAGCAAAAAATGCAGACTCACTTCTAGTTAAATATACAAATATGTAAATCTACACATGTATATTTACCTCTGTGTATCAGACCCCTAGGGCCTGATTACGACCTTGGTGGATGGGATACACCATCACAAACATGACAGACATCTTGTGTGCTGTTTTACCAGTTCCATAGGATATAATGGAACTGGTAAAATGGCAGACAGGATATCTGCCACGTTTGTGATAGAGTATCCCATCCACCAAGGTCATAATCAGGGCCTACGTGTGGTCTGCACTATTTTAAAGGGAAATACTTTGAGCTAATGACTAAAATGGTGAATTGGCAGGGTACATAAAACATTTCACTTGCTACCTCTATCCACAAGTCCACACACAACACATGTAATTTAAATTTGTATAGGATACATATACAATTTAAAAATAGCCAACCTAAGTCACAAATGAAAGTTTATGACTTGAAATGCAGTGTTCTGGTAACTAAAGTCCTCATTAATGATTTGGCGGTTAGTCACCCAGCATGCAGTGACTCCTGCCCTCCAAACCTCTGGTGAAGGAACCCATCCATATTTAGAAAGTCCCAACAGCCTGGCAAAATGAGCACAGGGAAAATATTCATGAGTGTGTTGTGAAATTAGTATAATTCTGATTTAACAAACAAACAACTCTTATTTCAGAAATATGGTGTTGTAAATAGTTTACACTTCTCAATATTGGCGGTGTAACTAGTTTGTATACTAAAGTATTTAATATAGTTTAACTCCTTAACTCTCTCTCCTTGTCCCTCCCCCATTGAACATTCCTCCATCTACGGCAGTTTGAAATGTTATGATGAATCTCCTCAGAGTGCCCTAAGGAAAGCTTAAAAATAGTGACATTAAGGATTCTTCTTGACTCAGCTAATATATCACCAGCAACAAGTTTACTTGTGCTGTACAGAGGACACAGAATTACAGTCTTCACCCCTGTTGTAAAGTATCTCTCCTCTACACTTGTGGTGACCGATCAAACCCATGTTTCAGGTTCTGTGCTGTATCAAATGTAGGGCAGTTCTGTGCTTCTATAATTTAAGTCAGTGGTCTCTCTAAAGGAATTGTGTTGGTTGGACTCATTGGAAATTTTGTTCAGCCCTGTATTGTCCTTATTTTACATCTACGTTGTTTAGCTGTCTGAGGGCTAATTTGAGTTTGCTCAAAGTGATGCTGTTGAAACCTCCAATTATTCAGTTTTGTGAGCCTGACCTGAAAA
Source organism: Pleurodeles waltl (assembly GCF_031143425.1). Lineage (NCBI taxonomy): Eukaryota > Metazoa > Chordata > Amphibia > Caudata > Salamandridae > Pleurodeles > Pleurodeles waltl. The sequence goes on along the minus strand of NC_090440.1, from coordinate 1,083,200,475 downwards.
CGTGGTCATGACTGAGAACTCTCTTGCCATGCTTGACCACATCCCCAAGTGTATGCACTCAGCATCTGTACACTGAGTACTGGCAAGGGAACATTTTGCTCTTTCAGCTGTACAAGACTTTCAGATAGATAATTGTTTCAGGGAATGGACCTTTCTGGCATTAGCAGTTGCAACTGAGAAATGTAGGCACCTACAGCTAACTTACAATCTCTGTGTTGCCTTGACGTTCATGTAGGAGGAGCTCCTACTGGTTTGTAAGAAACAAGGAGGGCCCTAGTTCAATAGAAGACAGGCCTGTGAAGATTTGACGTCAACGGCTTGCTTTCTTCCTCTAGTTTTCATATATGGATGTAGGAGGAACACCAACTGGAATATAATAAAGGTGGCCCTGGTTCAAGAAAAATCAAGTCTTAAATTGCCTTCAGATGACGTTCCCTAGCACAAGCCTCTATACTGTGATATTATTAGACCATGAAAAATTCATCCATTTTCAAGTGGACATTCTTATTGAAAATACAGATAAATTGTTAGTTACAACAGTAATTCACACACCATTATCATGCAGACAAGTGAAAAAATAGGAACCATAATTGAATTAATTTAGATGGCAATTAGGTAAAATCATAAAAGCATTTTGTGTGTTCAATGGAGATACACATACACAAGTTCTTGAATACACTATATGGTGCTATGTGCTTATTATTTGTTGATATACATACATACAAATTATTTTCACATGTGGTTGTTCAAAATACATACAAATATCTTCCCCTAGTCCACCATAACCCATATGCCACTCTCACGTTATTAAGGGCATAGGCATCCTAGCATTCCATAGCTTATATTGTCACGTAGGTTCTCATTATCCGAATTGGACTACTGGATTTGGGTGGTAGAATCACCTGAATTGTAGGGTACTGAGTACAATCCCACACCATGGGATGCCTGTAAGCCTAATCCGGGTTTTCCAGCCAACTAGCAGTGCCTCATCTCCACCGAGAGCAGGGATTGTTGTGGCAATCGGGCACACAATGGAAAGGACTCCTCAGGGGAATCATGGTCAATTAGATATCATCCCTTTCTCTCAGTTACATTAGTCTCACACAGGCAAAGACAAACAGAAGCAGAGTATAGTTCAATAGGGTTTTTTGAAGTAACTGTATCTTACATAAAATGGCATGTATTACAATAACTAACATGATAAAAAGGCACTCTAAGTAATAATGTGACAAGAGGAATGAAACACAAAAACGGTCCCATCATACTGTAATTAGGAATAATATATTTGTTTCCCACCTAAGCTAGGTTAGAGCACAGCATGAGAAACCCTAGTCCGAAATCAGCCCCCATACCTGAGTAAGGAAGCCTACGGTCTAGAAAGATACCATACCTATATAGGCCAGGGATTCAGCAGTCTAAGCAAGCAGTTGTAGTGAAGACATTCAGCAATCAGCATTCAGACGTGGTCATCTGGCTGGAATCTTCCTCTAATGTGTATGGGACAGAGAAGTGTTTTATAATAAAACAACTGATGTTCCAAGAAAGGGTCCCCACATAAGGATATGTATTTTTCTGTGAATGTCAGAGACACAGTGTACCACTTTTGCAAGCAACCCTATTTGACAGCATTATTGAGGAAAGCACAAAGTGCAATGGTAAGAACATGATGCCTTCCTAGGTAAAAGAGCAACTAGATAGAGAAAATAAAACAATACCACAGATGTGACTAATGCTGGAAAAATAAGGTAATGCTGAATACAATGTAACTGGGCTAAAGGGCACAATGGAAGGCCTCGTTTGCTAAAATAATATGTCTAAAATAATGCTAAAATAGCTATACAAAACCCTCCCCTTACTGGTTCAAAGGTGGTTCAAAGCCTAAAAGGAAATAGAAGCTATTAAAATCTATTCATAAAAGCATATAAACATGAATGTCAGTAATGACAAGTTAAAAGACACTTGAGCATAGTGTAAAAGGGCCAATTTAACAAATCATTAGTGGCACAAAAAAATTATAATTCAAAAGTCAATGTAATTTTTAAAATCGCCAATAATATGCGGGACAGTTCAAGCCAGGAAATGTTGCACTTCGTCAGGTGGCAAAATATCTATATTATTTTCAAGCAAAACCAGAGAGCACTCATGTTTCGAAGCCTGATCTCCAGCTGAGGCAGCAGCATTCCGTGGTGTGCCCAATGTTGAGTTAAGAGCTGCATTATCCACAAAGAGCAACTCATAGACACCTTCCTGTAGCAAACGCACCCTCAACACACATGTCTGGTGATGAGCCCTCAGCGAGAACATCAACAGATCAGCGTTCAATGAAAGTAAGCGCTGCGTGGAAAAACAAACTTTTAGTGCACCTTCAAAAAGGCACCAAAGACATCGAAACACAGGCTGCACACAATCCAAAACAGGTCTAAATAACAGAAACCAGTCACACTCCAGTTATTCCAGGAGTGGTGCTCCAAAATACTGCATCATGTGCTCACGACAGGTGTGCTGCTGGAAGAACTTTCACTCCTCCTTGTTGTGAAGGGACAGCCACTGTGCAGAAAAATAGCAACAACAGAATGCCACCTATTATGGCCAAAGTAATCAGAAGTGCCCCGAAAACACTTGAAAATATTGAGTATATGGCTAAAGGTATTAAGCCAAATATGAGGAAAAGTGTGAATGAAAACAGAATTAAAAGCCTTAAAGAAATGCATGACCTCAGTAATACTAGGAAGCATTAAATATTCATCCCACGAGCTCACCAAAGTGTCTCAGAAAGTTTGTACTTAAAAGGTACTGAATCTCTGTAGATGACTTCGCAACTTGAAGCGCATAGGTCTTGTGCGCAGATGTAAGCACCACATGTGTTGCTAAAGTTGCCCTAAGTGGGAAGGGTATGCCCAGACGTGGATCCCGTGCTCACTGTGCCACTGCATTCAAGCTAGCATGGCTGATGAAGGGTGGTACTCTGAAATCAGTCCTAGGATGCTTGTTTCCAGTCAGAGGAGGACCTGGCTTGGCAGTTCGGGCTGGACTGTTCCCATGAAGAACAGGGTCAAGACTGATTTGCATATGTCTGGGTCCAAACTGGGGTGGCATGGTGAGCAAAAGAATGATGGATTAAACCCAGATCTGTGACTGGGGGTGAGTGTTTGCATTGTTCAACACTCCGTCCATCATTCTTTTGTGTTGCTACAGTTGCCCTAAGTGGGAAGAGTATGCCCAGACGTGGGTCCAGTGCTCACTTTGCCACTGGATTCTAGCCTGCCTGGCTGATGAAGGGTGATACCCTGAAACTGGTCCTAGAATGCTTGTTTCCGGTCCATGGAAGACCTGGATTGGCAGTTTTGGGCTGGACTGTTCCCACAATGTCCCAAACACCTTTGCACACATGTAATAAATCAATAAGGGACTTACAGGACATTCACACGATTTTGTCTTTAGACACTACCGACCCCTTCTCTGGAGGAACTACTGTCTCATCTTGAAATTCTACCTAATTTGGATCTTGACAGTGGTCTTAGACCCAAATCTACCTTTGCACCGATATTACCTCCTGACAATAACATTGATGTTTTCTATAAAGCAGTAAGTGCTGATTTGTTTATACTTGAGGACAAATTTAAGACCCATGCCCCTAGATCAAATAGCAACCTTAATCATGGTGAACAGTTGGCCTTGCGAAGACTCTCTACATGTACCGACATAGTTATCAGGGAAGCAGACAAATGGGGTAATGTAGTGGTGATGAATAGATCAGACTACGTGTCCGAAATCAATAAACAACTTAGCGACAACAGGCATACACACAGCTGCATGACAACCCCTTGCCTGGGATTATCAATACGATTGAAAATAGGTTGACATATTGGAAGAACTTGTGCCTCCTGTCCGACCTTGAGTACAAATACCTGTATAATGGTACACCACCGGCTCCTTGCATATACATTTTACCCAAGGTCCACAAATCTGGGACCTTCCCACCGGGTAGACCCATCATTTCTGGCATTGGATCTCCAACAGAACAGATCTCTGAATATATTGATTCCTTTCTTCAACCACTGGTACACAATCTACCTTCATTCATACAGGACACAAGGGACCTATTGTGTCAACTGGAAGACATTGAGTGGACAGATGAATGTACCTTTGTTAGCTTAGATGTGAGTTCTCTGTACACATCCATCCCTCTAGAGATGGGCTTAGACATGCTCTCGGCAACCCTCACGGATCGCGATGCCACACCCTATGAACACACCCTAATGCTTATTGACCTGACACGACTGGTTCTTGAGAACAATGTGTTCCTACATCAAGGAAGATGGTACCAACAACGTCAGGGGGTGGCTATGGGAGCCACATTTTCTCCCTCTTATGCCAATCTTTATATGGGACAATTTGAAAAGCGACATCTCTGGTCCAAATGTCCTACTCATATCCCCCAACATATCTTGTTCTGGGGGAGGTATATTGACGATATACTGGCCATTTGGACAAGCAGTAGTGAGGACCTCAGTATACTCATAGACCACTTAAACTCCAATGAATTCAATCTAGTTTTCACACACAAAGTGGACTGTGCTCAAATAGAGTTTCTGGACCTGCTACTGTATATTACCCGAAACAAGATCTCTTCCAGATTGTATAGAAAACCGACTGCATGTAATTCTTTTCTTCATGCAGATAGCGCACATCCTCTAGCACAAATCAAGGCTATCCCTTTTGGGGAGATGATAAGAATACATCGGAACTGCAGTGATACTGAGATTTTTAAACAGGAGCTGGAAAACTTGGCACAACGTTTCAGAGTCAGGGGCTACACAGAAGATCTTATTTCTTTAGCGAGTAGTCGCATATCCTCTAAAGATCAACATTCACTATTGATCAGAAGCTACAAAAAAGCTCGCACAGACAAATACAAAAAGAGGCCTGTCTCCTTTGTTACTAAATACAGTCCTGTCAGTAAAACAGTGCTACGCATTCTCAAAAAACAGTGGCACTTATTACTTTTGGACTCTGGATTGAAAGCTGCTATTGGCAGTACACCAACTAATACACATATTAGGGGTCGGACTTTGAGAAACATCTTGTGCCATAGTTTTCTTGCTCTCCCTACACAGGTACACCCATCCACTTGGATCCCTAGTAGACCTAAAGGTTTTTACAAGTGCTGTTGTTGTGTGTCTTGCCAACAAGCTGTTAACAAAATTGTGTCTTTTTCTTACAATACGGAGATTATTTACCATATCAGAGAGTTTATGAATTGTAATACTAGATTTACGGTTTACTGTATCATTTGTGTATGTGGACTGATATACGTGGGTAGCACCATTTGCCCCCTTAAGGAACGTATTCAAGAACATGTTAGAGCAATTAGGAATCACATCGCAACCTACCCTCTTGCAATTCATTTCAATTCTGAACATGGAGAGAAGGATCTTCTCAATTTAAGATTTCATGGCATTACCCAGGTGTCCAACTCACCCAGATTGGGGGACAGAATGAAAGATCTTCGTAAATGTGAGGCAAAATGGATCCTAAAGCTACGGGCAGTGGAAAAAGGGCTTAACACTGACCGGAAACTACATGTATTTCTCACGTAATATATATTTGTAATGTTCTCCATCTTGTACCATTCTCTAACGCTCAACCATCTTGCCATTTCTGTGTACTATTTGAGTACCAGTTTTTTACATTGCTTATACTTGTCGCATATACCTGTGGATACATGGGCCCAGGATACACTGGCCATTCTCTAACGATCCAGCATCTTGATTTTTCTCTGTACTATTCGAGTATCAGTTGTTTACATTGCTTTTACTAATTGTTTATACCTGTGGATATGTGGGCCCATGATACACTGGCCTTCTTGTGTTCTATGTATACCTATTTTATAACTTGTGACTACACCAACTGGGATTTCTCTACTTGTTACTAGTCTTACTTACAATCTTTCATACTGTCGCATTATATGTATGGAGATGCTCTCTTTACTTAGGGCATTTTTCACACTGTTTTAAAATAAAAATGCATTACACCTGGTGGCACCTTTATCTCACTTATGCTCTTTGCTGGAAGTGACTTCACTGTTTTTTTCCTTTGCTTGCATGGTTCCCTTGCCTCCATTTTACTTGCGGGAATTCTACCTTTTTCACTCTTCCAATATGGCTGCTGTTTTATGGCCCTACACCACGTGATCGGAGGCCTGTTTCCTAGTGTTCAGTCTGTTTTCAGTTTTCGTGACAACCGAGGGGCATTTATATTACGTGGGTTTCACGTACAGGTTCACTTTTACTTTCTAGCTACCGGACGACTTCTCGGCTCCGTGACCGGACGGGTAAATTTTTCTGTACTTTTTGGTCTTCTATAAGGTACTCATGCCCCACAATATCGGCACGCACGCTATATGCCGACCGGTCATTTTTGATTTTGCACCGTTAGGTCGGGCCGTACTTTGCGGGCTTCCCTATCCCATACAGATTAGTTCGTAGTCTAGTTAACAGCAGCATGCTCGCAATTAAAGTTTATATTATAAGACCAAGGGGTCTCTTATTATATTGGGCTTATGTTACACCATTTGGTAGTGTTTACGTGGTCTACCCTCACCACTTGCCTGACATCGTATTGCCATTACTAAGTGCCACGCATGGTACTCTCCAGATTAGCTCGGGTTTTCAGACTTTTGCTACCGTCATAAAACTAGCATCGATTGCTGTTTGCTTAGCGTTTTAACTTCCCTTTTCTTTCCTCTCTCTCCTTTGTGTAGTACGTGTGCATTTGGACTTATCAAGACCCAAAGGCTTTTTCAGTTACTACTTGAACTTTATGTACTCCATGATCAAGAGACGCTCTTATTACCAGTCTATATTCAGGTAGTCTGGTACTTAGTTTTTGCACTTTTTCTAACATTCATTGGTACCTCATTTTTTCAGTGGTTATATACTGTCAGTGATTCCCAGTTTTTTGTTATAGATATGAATCCAACACTCTTTTTGGGGGCATTTCAGTCCTACCTACCAGGTTTGATGGACTAGGTATAGTTACTAGTCTGCTATTTCCTATATCACCATATCAACTTCTTTGAGCACGCTGTACCTTAGATACATGTTTTTGATCACTGTATACTTGGCATGTCAACATTCTCTGCTATTTTCGGGTCCGAATCATCAAGCTTGAGCACATTCATCATTTATTCTTTCTTTGAATTTGGCCTCTCTCTGTCTGACTCAAGGTTTTTTCACTTAGGGAGTCCCTTTAACTTAATGCAACCAGCATTGTCTCTGGACTTTGTTTTGCCATGTCTACATTGCCTTCTCTCTTTTCCGCTCACTTGAGTCCTGCATTTCTGGCTATACTTGTTACCTTATATCTTTTTTTTGATTGTACCAATGTGTTGCTCAGTTATATTTATATGTCTATTTTGCAGCCTTGAGGACGTCACCTGTGTGACAAAACACGTGTTGGCTGTGTTTGATGAACGCTTTGTCTTTGTAAAGCAAACTGTGCCTTCAATTAAAGAAGCCTCCTTCAATGAACTTGGGATACCTACGCATTTTTTCTTCAACTTCAGCAACTTACCAGGGATACTAATCCATGTCACTTGAGTGTGTTGTACCTCTGTGTGCTGTGGTCCCATATTGCTCCCCTGAGGAGCAGGGTCACGACTGACTGATATGGCTGGGTCCAAACTGGGGTGGCATGGTGAGCAAAAGAACGATGGATTAAACCCAGATCTGTGACTGGGGGTGAGTGTTTGCATTGTTCAGCATTCCGTCCATCATTCTTTTTTGTTTGAAACAATAAAGCCTTAGGTCTGCTCAACTTCTCAAAATTCACATCTGAAGTAGCAATGTGAGGCCAAACCTCTGCTACTTCCCTTTGTTGTGTAGGGAGAAAATGACATTCCCACAACAGGTGGCAATTTGAGAGACAAAAACAACATAAGGTATTCTGGCTCGCATTTCGCAACAACTCTCACTGTTAAGGAGCACATAGCTACCATTTGAGAGCACCTGGAACGCAGGTCTAATCAAGGGGACTGGTACTCCCTTCAGATAGGAAGCCAAGTTTGCTGCCGAGGCGTTATATGCACCGTACAAGGACAGCTGCTTACAAACCATCGAATGACTCACAGAAGTCTTGCATTCACTGCCGCTAAGAAAGGCCTCTTTCATGCCATTGAAACATTTGTATGGAAAGGGAAGCTCCCACACCTCATGTATATAACTATCTCCCATCCTTTCATATCTGCCTACAGGTATGTGTCTCAAGCAGGATATGAATTGAATTGCTGAAGTAGGCATATTAATAACCCTGTGTATTAATCAATCAGCCGATGATATTTCGGCCACAGTAAAAGGCAACTTTTCTAATTTCACAATGTTTAGCATGACATAAGTCCCTTCCTTTTTAGCCATTATTTGTTGTTACCATGTTCAATTAAATGTTGAAAATATGTTACTTGCAGGGAACGTGACTTGCTTTCAATGTTTGTAGCATCCAACCTAACTGCAAATGTATCTTAGTTGACTCTGTCCATGGTGTAAGGATGACATGTCACACTGTACTGCATCTATTACAGAAGAGACAATGTTGTTTAGAGTGTTTATCTGGTCGGACAAGGTGTTGATCCCATTATCTTCAACAGCTACATTTTCTTGATCTATTTGCCTTCACTGGGCAGCAGCTTCTTTTTGGCAAAGTTTCCAAATTTCAGCAGATACTGCATATAAGAAGCACTTTCTGTGTTGTCTTCTGGGGCCTAGCAGGAAATCCTTCAATCTGTATCATTAGATGGGAGACTGAGGTGTTCTTTAACAGCATCAAGTGAGGAACTTTTCAAACATTGCTGGCATAATTTCCCTACACTAAATGTTGCCAGTATACCCGAGTGTTTTGCTGACACATGGCGAGGGTCTGGCCTATTTGTTCTAAAACCCCGTGGGATTTACTAAACGTGTATGGTACCCATTGGTGTCTACTGACCCCAATACCTACCCACCAGGATGTGAAAGTGACATGTTAAATGTTCCATTGTGGACCCACTCATAAAGCTGATCTTCAGATACATTTATGTACCTTTGCCATTTGTAAAATTTAGCATAGGCAGGAATACTGGGCGTATTCAAATCCTTCATTTTTGCTAAGCCTAAACAACTTGTCTTTTGTATAGTTTCATTTAAAAATATCATCTGAACAGGTATCAGGCATGCTCTAAAAAAAGCTTCCCTTCCCCTTGTTTGCCAAGTTTTAGTTCCCAACACACTTTTTAAGTCTATCGACTTCACACAATATTCATAGCCTTCTATAGCTAACCGGGAAACAAAGAAATCAAATTAAATCAATTTTGTATCAGTCGATAAAATGTGTTGACTTTCCATTACTGGCAATTCAAAATAATATGACTCAGCATTTTCAATATTATGCCCAGAGAAATATGCAAACTTTTCAGTACACGTTTTGGAACTCCCCACTGGCGGAGTCGGACAGCGTTCCATCTGCGTATAATTAAAAACAGTCTTTGGGCTACTTGCTCTATGAATTAAATGATGTCCATAATAATTATAAAAGAACATATCTCCATAATTTTCTTTGGGTTGGTAAACACCCTCACTTTCAAATACAGTGAAATATTGCAACTCAGACATAATAGAATCAACTGTTTTCACATCCCAATCATCAGAAACTACTCCGGGTGTTATAACAACATTCATGGAAAGTTGAAATACATAAGGAATTTGGATGACCTCTGTCTGGCTATTTATATCAAACAATACTTTATCCCAAACAATCCCACCAGGAATTGGTATAGCTGAAATGTTCACTAGGGACAAGTTCATATGGACGTTGTGAGAGGAAAAATGTGTTTTTAGGACCTCATCCACCAGTTCAACTGTAGAGTGTTCAGGAAGGTAATGACCATGTATCAGCAAAAGGAAAACACTGACAACCCCAATCCAAAGGAAGCACAATAAGAGAGGCCGAACTCCTTTTTCACAGCAATCTTTTTATGCACTAGATCCCCAACTTATGGAATCCAGCTGGTAAATGGTATTGGTACAACCCTTATTTCCAAGGAGGCAGCACTGGCATATGCTTTGGCATCACGGAACTGTTGTAAGTACTGCAAGACAGTGACAAGTTCATTTATGTCAAAAGGTGGATCTGCCGCCTCTGACAAAGCCATGGCATCCCTGAAAAACCTTGAGGTGAATGCAGGACCCTGGTCCGAGTAGGAAGCCGCAACAGCATATGTGCTGATAAAGACTTGCAAATCTTTAATAACAGTTCGAGCATCAGTCGGGTGTTGTGGCCAAACCCATAGAAATCTGGAGCATGAGTCAACAGCCACTAAAATGTATTTGTATGCACTACCAGGTGTCAGAGGGCCACAATGGTCCAAGTACACACATAGCAATGGTTTCTTTGAAATTAGGAAGTCTGTTTGAGGTGGGCGTTTGACGGTGGACCCTTTTATTTGTTGGCAGATGTCACAACAAAGGACGTACTGCTTGGTATGTTTGTATAGACCTGGACACTAGTAACTTGCTTGTAACAATGATATTGTTGCTGCCCCACCAACAAGAGTAGAAGCAACTCCCTCATACGCTGCTTTGATCAATTCTGGTCTTTTATCTTTGTTAGGAATCACATGATTACCCACCCCTGGTATTACTAAGAGGGGTGTATTGAGGCATGATATGTGGTAGGAATTTTTGGCAGGGTATGCCTTTGGCAAAGGCGTGCCATCAGCTGAAGCTTTCACGGTAGCCAGTGTTTCATCATCCAATTTAATTCTAGAATGGGTTACTGCAGTATCAGAAACCATAGCTACTGCTGATTTGGCTGCTTCATCAACAAAGGTGCTGCCAGCAACATTTATTCCAACACGCTGGTGTCCTAATGTATATACAACATTTACCTCAGATCCGCTACTTTCCCCCACAGAAGTCTGTGCTTAATGTTGTTCCCTTTTGAATCTCTGAACCCATTCTTGTGTCAGTAATGCAGATATTCATTGAAGGACTGGACACAATAGTGTGAATCACAGACAATCAGCATCAGCTGTTCAGGATCCAGGTGTTCCAGTGCCATCACCAGAGCTTTAAGCTCTGCCACTTGTGCAGTGCAGTCCCCTAAGGTCTGCGTATAAGTATGCTATGGATGGAACTTACCACCCTTCAGGTAGCCACTCACAACTGCCCAAACAGTGGAATATTGATGGTTTGTGCCTATAGCTGTTTGGGCTGAACTATCATTGTACATAATTGTTTGATATTGTCCAATGGGCAATTTCTTTGCTGGAACTGGGTATTCAAGTTTGTATTGCAAAAATTCTTGAGTTTGTAATTTTGAGTCAAAAATATAGTCAACATCAGTGGCCGTCAGAGACGTTGCCCATTGAATCCAATGTGTATGTAGTGCTTTAGCGTTGGGAACGCTAGCTTTAGTAACAGCCTCAAAGGCCAGGATCAGAGATCCAACAATGATACGTTCCCCCTGGGCCAGACATCCCTCTTTGATGACAGCCATCTGAATAGCAGTGAGAATTTTCTCAGTGGGAGCAAAGCATTGTTCTGCTGTAGAGTACAAATGTGATTTGTATGCAATCAGGACTGAATCACCCTCACTGAACATTACATAGGTGAAACAATCACTCTGATTACCAAGTGGTTTTTTTTTGTTCCTTGTGTGTAAGTGTTTAGCTGCAAGAATGTCTTTTTGTAATGCTCTGAGAATGCGTGTGTGTTCAACTGTCCAGTATTTATTGGAAAAGTCGGGACATATCAAGTCATATAGAGGTTTAATGTTTTGTGCATAATCTGCAATGTATGTTCTGCCAAAATGTAAAAAGTTCAACAAAGAGCTTTTTGATGTTTGGAGGTTGTAGTTGTGCGCATTTTTCTAAAAATTAGGGCCCAAGGTTCTTGCCTTCATCTGATAATTCGTATCCCAAAAACAGGAAACTAAGGAAAGCTATTTTTGTTTTTTTTAAATTTAATTTGTAGCCTAATTTGGCAAATCCCACAACAATGTGGGCTATCCGTCTTAAATGTTGCATGTGGTCATCGTTTGTAAGGTAGATGTCCTACCTGTAGGACAATGCCTCAGTGTCAATGTTGTGTAAAATATATGTAACACAAGCTGAAAACAGTCCTGGACTGTTCTTATACTCGTGTGGGAGCCTGCAATTTTTTTTCTGAGAGCCTAAAGTGCTGAAACTTGTTAAGCCCCTACTTTCAGGTGCTATATTTTGGCAGAAAAATCTGTTGCCCATATACAAGGTTGTTTTATATTTCTTGCACACTCTATTGTATATATGTGCTGTGCTGTGTGCATTTTGTATAGCAAATGTGCGTGTATGACTGTTTAAATGTCTGTAGTCTAAGACTATCTATATGAGTGGTCTGGTTTTGCTGTGGGGAACAATGTATTGCTCATTGGTGAGACACAAGGTTCAATTACACCTTGGTACTCTGACTGTGTGAATATTTCCCTCTCAGGTGCTTTAGCTTCATGCTTTATTGGATATTGGGGTTGTGGTTAGGGTTGGTATTTAATGGGTATTACATGATAGGGGGAGTCTTTATCCCATCCTACGTGGTTGTGATATAATGCAGGTGCCTGCGCCACTGCCCAATCAATGGCATGAATTTCTACTAGCTTTCTTGGAACAAGGGGCGAGGAAGGCTTTTCAATAATTTTTTACCCATAAGGGAGATTACAGAGAAATTCTGGTGGCCAATCCTTCTTGGCCGGTAAAATATCAAAAGATGGCATTGATTGTGCGTTAGATGTCTCCTTCTAACTGTATAGTTACTTTATACACCCTATCGGGCATGGAGACATGCATGTCCATAGTCTCAACTTGTAAGAAATGATCAGTTGCTTTCACCTCCAGATGCTTTTGAAGATCCCGGAGAACTATTATGACCTCTGCTGCACTGTCTAGCAGTGCTAGTGCCCACTTCCTGTTCTTCAGTAAGGCCCTCTTCCTGAGTGGCATGTTGTAATGCAACTGCTGCCACATTTTTCTTTTTGAATTGGGGTTTATGTTGGGAAAGTTTCCCTTCTTACTTAACAGAAACTTCAGAGGAGTGTTGTGAGTCCTTTCTCAGTTTCATGTACTCTATTCACTGCTCTGACTGCCCACCTCTCTCATTGCGTTTTTCCAGTGAGTCCTGAAAGGAACAAGATTGACGTGTATTCATTTTTTGATATCTCTCAGGCATTTTTATACTATCTCTGTTTCTAAGATTATAGCGTTTTTGAGGGGTCTCCGAATGCAGAGATTCTCCCCTTTCTTTTTTAGATGGTTGTTGTTTTTTATCCCAGCATTTTTTAGAACCTTCAGGTGCTTGCTTGGTAGAATCTTTATTAGATCTACCCTGTAATTGTGGTTTAATGGGTCTTGCCCCCAGGCTATCTCAACCAATACTAGAGTAGGTCTTAGCGATAATCTTTGGCAGCTCACGTTCTTGATCCTGAACAGGAACGCCCATGAGCCGCATACGCACTGCTAGTGCAACTGCCTCCCCTTTTAGATCACTCAATATTATTAAAGACACAGGGGAAAAATTGCCCATCAATTGCATCCCAAAATCAAGGGCCGATGCAGCCCCATATTCATCTTGAATTCTGGAAGATTGGCAAGTGTTGGTGTACCATGTGCAGTAGTATAAAATATTGCAGCTATCTACTGTGGGAACCATCCCAAATGGCAAGCACATAGAACGTATTCTATGTTAATCCAGAGGACCCGTATGGGGAAAAACTGCTTCCAGCGCATTCATTTTTTGAGCTGACCTAAACAAAATTTCCTCCCACTTGGCGGGACTTTACCCATGATTGAATATACAGTCACAGGATTAATGCCTTGCGTAACTGCATGTGGTTGCACTGGGGCACATGTGCTGGGTTAGTATTTTATGTTTGCATTACAAACTGTACTAACAGTCTGTAGATTGTCGTGAGCTCTGTATATAAGTGGCGAACCTCAGCTACCACCAAGACTGCTGCTTCAGGGTGGGTATGTATGTGGCCAGTAAAGTCCAGGTAGAACCATCATTGCTCAGTGGACCTAACGTGTAGTATTGTGGTAAGGCACAATCAAGCCAAGTATTGTGGTCTTGATAAGATAAAGGTATCCCTAAATATGCATAAGCTCTGCATTGTGCAGGTATGTTAGCAAGTGTGTATTAATTAAATGTGTTTATGTTCCCATAAACTGCTAGAAAAGTGACCCAAGAATAAAATATTTCTGTTCTGTAGGCCGGATGAGCGTCAACAAGAAATGTGACTGGACCCCCCCTTGAATGTGTGGCCATTTAGTAATAAATGTGCTGTGAGGGGTGGTCATATGTTTACTGCAATTGCTACCCATTGCGGATTTGCCAAGATAATGGTAAAGATATTTGTTCAGAGATAAGGACACCAAATGGGAATTGATCCTTTTAAGGTTCAAGCTTGAACAACCACATGTTTAGATAGGTACTACCTATTTAGCTAAGGAGCACACCCTCAATACCATTTTTGTCTCCGTATATAGTATTGAGGTGCCTTTAGCACATATTGAGACAGAGCTATTTAGGAGGATCCGAAAAATAGTATTAGTGCTTGACCAAACATTGGCAGCGCCATGTCACGTAGGCTCTCATTATCCTAATGACACTACTGGACTTGGGTGGCAGAATTACTTGAATTTTAGCTTACTGAGTGCAATCCCACACCATGTGACGCCTGTCGGTTTAATCTGGGTTTTCCCACTTACTAGCAGTGCCTCATCTCCACCAGAGAGCGGGGATGATTGTGGCAACTAGGCGCGTGACAGAGAGGATTCCTCAGGGGAATCGTGCTCGATCCGATCTCATCCATTTCTCTCAATTTCATTAGTTTCAGACAAACAAAGACAAACAAATGCATAGTTCAATAAGGTTTATCGAAGTAGCTGCATCTTAGATAAAATGGCATGTATTGCAATAACTAGGATGATAAAGCACACTAGATGCAAAATTGTGACAAGGAGAGTAAAATACAAAAACAGTCCCACCACACTGTAACTAGGAATAATTTATTTGTTTCTGTTAGAGCACAATGTGATAAGCCCTAATCTGCCCTTCAGGTTTCCCCCCATGGGAAGACATTATCCCCCATACCTGAGGAAGGAAGCCTGTTGTCTAGAAAAGACACCGTCCAGGGATTCGGCAGTCTAAGCAAGCAGCTGTAGCAAAGACATTCAGAAATCAGCATGCAGTTGTGGTCATCTGGCTGGAATCTCCCTCTAATGTGTATGAGAAAGAGAAGTGTTTTATAATGAAACAAGTGATGTTCCAAGAAAGAGTTCCCAAGTAAGGATATGTATGCTTCTGTGAATGGCGACCTACCACTTTTGCCAGCAACCCTATCCAACTGCAGCCTTGAGGAAAGCACAAAGTGCAATACTAAGAACATGATGCTTTCATAGGCAAAAGAACAACTAAATAGAGAAAATAAAACAACACCACAAATGTGGTCAATGCTGGAAACATAAAGCAATATTGAATAAAATGCAACTGGGCTGAAGTGCACAATGGCAGGCTTAGTTTGCTGAAATAAAGGGCCAGATGTAACAAGCGATTTTGCATTCGCAAACGGTGTGAATCGCAAAATTCAGCCATTTGCGAATGCAAAAATGCCTTTCGCAATGTATTAAAGGCATTCTCTGTGCAATTTTAAGGAATCGCTAAGATAGCTATTCCTTAAAATTGCGACCCCATTTAGAGAAAAGCAAATTGCGATTCTCTAAATTGGAGATCGCAAATAGAGAATTCCTATTTGCGATTTCCAAAGCACATGTATCAAGCTTTTCCTAAATGTGAATTGGGTAACCATGTGCAAATTTTAAAAATGCATTATAAATGCATTTTTTAAATTGACATGTAGCGCACACATGCCCCTAAGCCATGTGTGTGCTTCACATGTCCGTAAACATATTTTTGGGGTGCAGCAGAGGGGGCCTCAGGCCCCAGCACCCTGGGATTTCCATTTCCTAATTGGAACTGGAATTCGCAATTTGGGAAAAGCAAAAACATTCACAACAGGCCCATAGATGTGCATGAGGTTGGATTCTCTATTTGCGATTTGGTTATAACATTTGAGAATTTTAAGAAATCCCTAATATCGGATCACAAAAATCTTACATACCATTTTGCATTTCTTAAATAGCGATTTCTTAAAATTTGCTATTTAAGAAACACAAATCAGTTTTTTGATACATCCGGCCCAAAGTGTCTAAAATATGTCTAAAATAGTTACACAACAATATGGTGCTTGTCAAGCACGTTGGAGTATAGTTGCACCCTTGTTGTATACATAATTGTTGTTGTTACAAAGCTGTAGTGAAGTTTTACCTCTTTAACGTCATGTAGGCATGTCAGGTGCTTTTGGAAGGTTAAAATCCACTCATATTAAAAGACAATAAGATTTTCTGTGCAAATAATTAAGTCCGACCAAAAGAGTTGTGTCACAGGGTAGCCATAACACCACTGGGCAGATTCTTGACTAGGAGTTGGGTGAAAGATTCCGCCCAGTCAGCGGATTTTGCTGAGTTTTGCACACTTTGAGTTCCACTTAGAACACAGAGTTGCTGGAAAACTCCGCCAATCTTCGGCAACCTTAGCGTGGCAGGGTTTTTCCTTGTATACAGCTGACCAACATTAATTTGTCAAGTGAGAATACTCTAGCATAATTTCCAGGTGCTAGAACGCCTCCCAGTGAGATTTCTCTACGCGGGCGATAATGGCAAGTTGCAACCGTTCATGATGAGGACCCTGCCACTTGAGGAGAAAATCTACTCGAGCGGCAGAAAGAATCACGACCCTCTGGCACACCAAGTGGTGCTGTTTGAGCTTATTTTACAGTATGGAACAAGCTCCTGCCGCTACAAATCGACAGAAGTGCACAAATTCTGCCTGTTCGTGGAACTCCACATATTAGTGGTTTCTAGGTGTGAATGCTTTAATTTAAAAAAATGTGTTAAGTATTGTGCTAGGTGTGTATACAGTGACATAAAACATGCAAGAAAAGATTCATTTTCTCCAGTTGAGGATCCTAAAAATCCATGGGACACATTGGCTTTAAATACTACAGGTCATATTAATCACTCTAATCTGTACAAATAATTTGTGCTATTCCTACTAGGTTATCATTCACACTGGGTGATAACCCTCGTGCAAATAGCATTAGCACAGCTGTAATAATCACATTTTTATGAGTTACCTTAATTTGGAAGGAATCCTAAGGACTCCCATTTCAGATAATGGTGTACAAAAGACTTCACATGTCTCAAAAGTCCCAGGAGATCTGGCCTATATTGTCCGAATGCCAATGAATTGGTAGAAAGGGTGAATAAAATATTTCAAAAATGTATCCAAAGACCAAATACATCAAACATTTCTATTATCTGGCCACTCAAGACTAGTTATGATCCTATTGCACATCTCTCAGTAGTTTTAAAGGAGTGTCTCATTTTGTGTTGTTAAAAAGAAGACAGCCGGGTACAACACTTTCACCTAGTTGATTAAATGGAGGTGAAAATGTAAATAGAAATAAGGTGAACAAACAAGTTTTAAATCACCAAACAAATCACAACTTGAGGTACAATCAAAGTCAAGGAGTTATGAACCAATACTTGAATGAGAGTGACCAAATAATTCTAAATGAAATGCTTCTGTATTACCGAAACCTAAGCATCTAATTTGTGTCAAACTTAATGGTGTTGTTTTGGACAGTGGGCAAACCTGGTGCATGCCAAGATTAACTAAATGCTGCATGTTGCCCATATTCAATTCTAAATCATCAAATTGAAGTGTGGTGGGTGGAGATCAAGAAAAT
This sequence comes from Pleurodeles waltl, assembly GCF_031143425.1. Lineage (NCBI taxonomy): Eukaryota > Metazoa > Chordata > Amphibia > Caudata > Salamandridae > Pleurodeles > Pleurodeles waltl. The sequence continues at coordinate 1,083,182,607 of NC_090440.1, read as the reverse complement.
GTTACACAGGGAACAATGGGGTTTGTCATCCTGCAAGATGACATGAAGACTTCATCATGGGCTAAATAATCCCCTATGGGAAGGGAGCTGTTGGTATACATTACAATTTCGGTGTTGTCAATAATTTATATACAAAAATGTTTAATATAATTGGTTTCACCCCTTGCCTTTCCCTCCTTGTCTCTCTCCCATAGAACAGTCCACCACTGTCTGTGTCTGTTTAGAATGTTGAGATTAATCTTCTCAGTAAGTCCTGGGAAAAGATTGAAAGCAGTGACATTGAAGATTCATTTTGACTTACCCCTGTGTCTTGAAATACAATAGATGGCTTCAGTATGAAATGAATTTTTCTGTGTGCTGTTTGCAAGGATATCAGTGATTTTGCCAGACGTCTTTGCACAACTAAACTGTTTTTGTTGATCTTTTGTTGTTAATCTCTAACAGTTTAACATCTGTATATGAGAACATGTGTTTCATTCAATTCCTCAATGTTTTAATGAATCAGGGCTAGTGTGTGTGCTTCCTCAGCTAAAGAGTTAAATAAATCTGATTACTTTGTAATTCATCTCATTAGTAATGTTTGCTTTAGAACGTGCCTGTATATGACAAGGACTTTTGCATCACAATCCTGAGCAGCAGCATTGCCATCATCAAGTATAGGATAAGTCTGGCTAGAACAGATCAAAAAAGAAAATGTGCTTTGGCATTGCAACAATTGCCAGGATGAGGGTAGGGGCCAATAAATTATTACCTGTGAAGTTTAGTGAATTTTCTCAATGTCATTCATCTTTAGTCATATGTAATGAAAGACACCCAGCTAAAGCCAAAGCGTGATTTCCTTCTGCATGATGTCCAGTGAGCATGACATCCTGCAGTACAAACCCCTATTCTGAGACACCGATCCAGAATAATAAATGCGTCTCACAGGTAAGTGGGGCAGCTGAAATAGTTTGGGAAGGAGACATTGGTGTAGATGGGGTGTAAGGGCGTGGTGATTCCTGGAGGGGACAGCATCACCTGTGGTGGGAGGAGTAGAAGTAGAACGCTGCTCCAGTGCTGGTGGATGGAGATCTGTAGTGCAGGCTACTCTATGAGGGGGGAAGCACTAGTGGTGATGGTGGCAGGCATTGGGTGAGAGACTGGTAAAGCTAGGGGTGGTATGGGCTGGGCCCCACCAGGCTAAGGATACTGACTATTGATGACGCAGAAAAAGAGGGTCCAACATATATTCATATATCATGTAACCAAAATCGTATAATGTAGTGTGATTTTAGTAAAGAAAATAATGTACGGGGGGAATTGTGCCCTCGGAGTAGTTCGCCAATATTATAAACGAGCTTTATTAATCATGGAGAATTGAAAAATGTAGTAATCCGTCATAATTGCAAATGTGTGCCATGATTTCTTGTTGAAACTGTTTTATGCTTAGCTTAAATTTAGTAGAGGCTTTGGCCTAGTTGCCTGGTTTCAAATTCTAACTGTGTGGCTTTTCCTTGAACTAATGTAACATATATTTTTGCTTAAAGTTGTATTTTTCCAGTAGAGATGACTAATACACTTATCTCCAAGGTTTCGTACTAGGCCAGTTTCGTCCCCTTTGAAGCAAGGTCAGTCTCTGCAGGTGCGGACAATAAGAGTACTGATATCGAAGTAATTGGCAAACCATGTTATAACTTGTGTTCCAAGGCCCCAAGGACAATGTATGCATAAATGAGTACTAGGAGAAAAACACTTTTCATTGGTCAATTTGAAGCCACCCTATGAACCCTCCAATGGAAGACCCTGCAGAATTTGGAATGTTTCTTACTTAAACCCACTGGACGAAGAGAAGTCAGCCATTTTCCTTGATGCCATCATTGAAGCCAACTGCCAGACGCCATCTTAGACGACATCTTGATGCCCTTTTCTCTATTCCAGAGAAAAAGACTTTGAGAATTCTCACCCTAGAGACTTTAACTTTAAATTGCCCTGTCTTGTCCATGCAGTAATTTTGCCCCATTCTCCTTGCTGCTGCAAGGAAACTTGCCCTTAACTTTGCCCCTTTGAAATTCTGCCCCATGCTGATCGAACCGGTACCTGAAGGACGAAGACTTTCTTGAATGCTGACTGTAATTGGTAATTATGAAAGGATAATTGTATTATGCATTGTGTTTTTCCTTTTAGGTACCAACTGCTATTTTGATAGGGCCCGAGCTAGAAGTTTTCCAAATTTGTGTTGACTAAATTCGTTTTGCATGAAGCCCCACATGCCAATGCTAATTAGAGGTTAGTCGAGGTATGCACTTGATGCACCATGTTGAATTGAAATCTTGTCATGCTGACCGATGTATGAAATTAGTCAAATTTAGTTGCTTATATTAGTGATTTGTATTGCCATAACTGAATGTATCATTATTCAGATTTTGCGTAGATTGCGTTTCTTCCGCTGTTATGGACAGCCAGTAATGTTCGTATACATATATCATTTGGTTTTGAGACTTATATACATTGTGCTAGCTTTGTTAATATAGGGAAATAAATTCACTAACTTTTAATAAACTGGTGTGGTTATTCATGACTGAAAGGTCATGGTGCGTCGAAATACCAACTGTTATTGATTCCTAATGTGTTATTTCGATCTATTAATTGAGTATTGGCTATCGGGTACAACAGTTATTGATTATTGATTTAAGTAACCCGACTATTCGAGGATGAGGAGAGCCCAACTCGGCTAAAAGGTTCACCGACCTCCAACGTGTCCAGGTACAGGTAAAATATAAGGGCTGGATGCGTTGCCACTATAGAGGGTTTGTGGAAATCAAAGTCACTCCAATGTATCTACTGCCCCTCACAGCAGATGGAATATTCCACACTGCCACAAATGTTCACTAAAAACGGCACACTTTTCTTTCGTTCTTTAAATGTTTATGAACTTAGCACTTTGCAAAGGGCATACATTTTTTGTTTAAAAAATGTGTTGTGAATTGCGGCATATCACACATCCTTGGTTATGAGGGAACCTATCCCTTATAGATCAAGATTATTTAATGCAACTCCTGCGTGGTGTTGTTGCACCACTTTCCATTGCATCTCAATCCTTTATTTTTCAGGTAAGAACATTATTGTTTATAAGATGCACAATAAATGGTGCAATCCTAACATAGCATGTAGAAGAAGTGTTGTTCATATTATTTATTTTATTTCATTTATATAGCGTACTTCTCCTATCCAGCACTAGAGCGGACATACAAGGCAGGTATCTAGGAACAAATGTACTAAGACTCCCTTACCTCCAAAGATATGGTACAACACTTCTCAGCCCCAACTCATCTCACTTTCAGTTGTCCCTTGGTGATATAGCCAACAGCCATTCCAAAGCACACAACAGCTTTAGGCTGAGCAATGAAAGATGACACAAAAGGAAAAATATGACACCACAGATAACCTTCCTGCTTTACAACATCAAACGGATAGATGAGAGAAAAAGAAGGCAATAAAAATCCTTCTGCAATACACCACACATCTTACTCCTTTCCAATTGCAGACGCATGTCGGAGGATTCGGAATACCTGCACAAACCAACTTTCTGTTTGAGCAGAAAATGGACAGATGATAGTAAAACAAGAAAATGAAAGATCTTTAATATAGCAGCAGACCGACACAAGAGGGAAACACTAAACACCACATTCCTGTAGAATAGCAAACACTTACAGGAGGGAAAGGCATATTACAGCATCATACGTGGAAAACACACACTTTCCTCCATTACAGCAGAAGACATACTCACGAGAGGAAGGCAAGACAACGAACACCTTTTTCTTTACCGAAACAGACATACATGACGGAAATGCATTACCTTCTCATCCGTCTTTCTGTGGCAGTCCTTAAAAAGTGAGCAGTTCCTCAGCATGACAGAACTCTATTACCAACCCCAAAAAACGTTACTCCAAGATGGCAGTCAATCTTCCATGAGGCAGAAAAGGAGGAACTATGTATAAACTTCCATTCTTTTTTTTCTGCTGAGAAGGTCCTGTTACTGGCCAAATCCTTTCAAGATAAGTGTATATTTCCAAATGAATAATGCATCTTTTTTGACCCATGAGGCGTGCTCTAGCAGTCTCCCACAATTACGCTGGTCTTCCGTCTTGCACAACAAGCAAGATCGATGGCAACACAATCGGGGGCATATTTACCAGCCCCTCTGAGATGCTGGAATGTCACTTTTAGTGATATTTCAGCGGTGCACACAGCAAGGCCATATTTACAAGACCATGTAAAGTCACCCGGTGTAGCTTTTCATGGCCATGTAAATATGGACTGAGTCAATGCAGTGAAAGTCACTGCATTGACTCACCCTGAGACAGGGAGGCGTGCCATGGGCATTACAGTGGTTGTTCTCACTTAACACCCATGACATTTGACACATTTCATGGTTTTCAAGATTTTGTAAACCTGGGAATTTGTCAAAAGCCTACGTCTCCTCAGGAGAACCTTGAGGGAGACGCAACTAGGAAAAATACTTTTATTTCTACTCTTTTTTGCTATGTGTGCTGTAGAATGCAGCACACATAGAAAGAAGAATACGCCTCTCATGATGATTTTTGTGCAGGAATGTGTCCCTTCCTGCACAAACACAATCAGCCCTTCAATGCAGACACCCTTGCACCGTAGTACAAGGGTGCTTGCAGCCCTCTGTGCACCAGCGCAGGGGACAAGGACAGGAATGTGCTGTATCTGGTAGACACAGCACATTCCTGCTGTTTTCTGCTGTTTTCTTTGACACAGGGAAGCACAGCAAGAAGGCTTGCAGTGCTGCCATGCACCAAAATCTTGTAAATATGCCCCTTAGTTTAGACTCATTGAGCCTTGTTCCATCAAGAAATGCCTAAGTGATAGACACCTTAACAATTCCTAGGCCTTAAGTTCTTTTTCATGCCATCGCTCCTTTTTCCCTCAATCCCTGGGTTTTGAGAAAGATTAGGGAGGATAGAACAGAAACCCTCCTAGTGGTACTAAATAGTCCAGGAAATAATCTTTTCCCCTACTATTCAGACGGGAGGTTAATTCTCATTGGCAGTTCCCAATCTTGTTGTCACCATTGAGATCTCCTCTTCTGAAAACAGACTCTCTGATAGTCTGAAACTAGATCTTGAAACAGTGAACCTTTTGGCTCAGGAGTGTTCTGGGTGAAAGGAAAAATCATACAACTGTCAAGAAAACCATCCACCATCAAATCCTACAATCGTCATAGATAAAATGTTGAATCCTTGTGCAGGGACAGAGGGGTTTCCATGGACTCATGTGAGGCAATGAAAGCCTTAGATTTCCTTATTGATGGTTCCAGATTGGTTTGGCATGTGCACCATCAGAGTCCAGTGGGCAGCAGTTCAAACATTTAAAGTTTGTAACATAGCCTCAGTAGCTCCATTAGCTTCCAACCTTCTCTGAGTTATTTTATTGATGTCCTATACCTCATTGTCTGGTTCCATCTTGTGACTTCCTCTTGGTACTTCATGTTCTAATGTGTTCTTTCTTTGAGCCATTGCAATCATCTGATCTGTTATTCCTTTCAGCTAGAGTACTATTTTCCAGTTGCCATCTGTTCCGGAAATAGGATTGAAGAAAGCAGAGCTTTCTAGGTTTCTCCTCCCTTTCAAAATATATGCCAGGATAAGTTTGTTCTTAGACTAATCCCTTTCCCTTCCCAAGGTTACATCAACATTTCTTTGTGAGAAAGATACTGTTCTTCCTGTTTTTATTTCAACCTTTCCAACTTAGAAGAGTAAAAATATCATACACTAGAAGCACATCGAGATATCTCTTTATTAATTATTTTTAGAACTACGCCCTTCAGAAAAGTAGATCCCCTTTTTGTCACCTATGGGCTTTTAGGGAAAGGTCTTCGTCCCACATGTTTCACTCTCCCATGGTGGATAAAACTAGCATTTGCGAAAGTATATGAAATATCCAATGTTGATTCACCTTCCTCCACTCAGGTTAAATCCATGAGGGTTATGGCTTCCTAATGGGCAATGTTTAATGGAGCCTCTTTAAAAGGCATTGGTTGTGCTGCTACTTGGGCTTCTTCGCACACCTTTATGTGTCATTATCAAATTTAATTAAGTGAGGGAGTATCAACAGAGTTGGGAACTTATGTTTTGTCATCCGTTCATCACCATTTGCAAGGAAATCTGCCTCTCTTTTCATTATGCTGCAACATTATATTAGTAATAATTATGTGTAATTTATGGTATGCTATCAAAGTTTTTTTCATTTTAAGAATTTTAATTAACAGGTTGCACAACATAAATGTAATTTAATTTTTAAATTCTGAAGGACGAACATTTAAGTGGGTTCGACAGGATTCAAACTCCTGATCTGCAAATCGCAACAGATGCTGTCGCACGAGTAGGAGGCCCAGGAAAAAAATCGTTTTTTTTCTCTTGCCTCTGATTATAACTATGACGAGTCCCACGCATACTTTTAAAGTCTTGACATGTATTTAAAATACATAAGCGTAATGAGTGGTGTGGCCATATTACTTAATCTTTTTATTCCCAGGGCATACTATCCTTTACCATCGAATAAAATGTAAATTATTACCGAGGTGAGAAAAACATTTGGCAAATGCAATCTCCAGTATGCCTGGTGTAAATCAGAAATAGCATATTGATTATGAGCTCTTAGCTAAGCCTGCCAGATTCTTGCAGAGCAGGATAAGGAAAATAATGCACGTGGGTCTCACAACTGGCTACAGCTTTAGAAAGCATTTCTCAAGCCCTCTTCGGCTGAGCACTGCATTAATTTGCATCCCCCAGACGGAGCCGTAGCACGAAGGTGCAAGCCTGCAGGCGCCAGATTAGGCGTCTGCAAGCCTATGTGTTGTTATCGTACCTCCACACTAGCTTGTTTCTGATTTGCTATTTTCTCGGTTTCAAAATATTATTATAAGTAATTTTTGTTCCAGAATCATTGTTGATTGACAATATTATTTATTTTAATTTTGTGCATTTGATAGAGCACTAACCCAACTCCACGAAACAGCTAGATGCTTTACAAAGTTCATTATTTGCTAGCCAAAAGTTACGGGGGTATGAGGTGCCTTGTGTAGAGCTGTGGAGGTCTGATTATAAACCAAGAAGTGACGAGGAATGGGAGATGGACATGTAATTCAACACCACAAGACACAAGACTATACCTTTAGGGGCAGATATAAGAGCCCCTAGCACCACCTTAGTGCCGCCATAGCGTAATGTTTTTGATGCTGAGGTTTCCCTGCGCCATGTTTACAAAGTGGCGCAATGCATGCATTGCGCCACTTTGTAAACCCTTGTGCCACATTATGCCTCCGTCAGGCATAATGTATGCAAGGGGAGCATTCCCCTGTTGGGGGGCGGGGGGCAAAAAGATAGACGCAAAGAAATCTAAGAAATTTCCTTGTGCCATTTTTTTTCAGCACTTTTAACACCTGCTCAGAGCAGGAATTAAAAGGGGGCTTCCATTATTTATAATAACCCCTTAAGTAATGGGCAGGAATACCACCAACATTTTGGCGCTACTCCTGCAGAGTGTATCAATAGCGTAAAACAAATGATGTATTGCCCCCTACCCTGCACCATGGTACACCGTATTTTAGATACGGGGCACACATGGTGGTGGTAGGGGGGTGCTAAGGTGTACAATGAAAGTGAAGCTGCACTAGGTACAGCACTACTTTTCTTGAAACTGACCCTCAGTTTTACATATTTACATTCAACATATTTACAATTTGAGGTTACAAAATTTTACCTTAAGTTATTACCTACGTTACACTTGTTTTAAGTTTTTAGGCAAAGTAAAACGTTGGAACATATAATTATGCTTTGATCACATCAAGTTGATGTTCAGCTGCGTCACGCTTTTGTGATCACTGCAGAATTGTATCACTATATTTTCTTATTAGAACCCTGTGGTGAAGCTGCAGTTGATCTCTAGGACTGAGTGACATACTGCTGCTCGTGTTGAAGGTATGTTTCTTTTTGCATTTTAGAATATTTTCCTGACATGGATGAGGAAGGTATTTTAGAACTCATAGAAAATGTGTCCTCGTTTTAGCTTTCTAGAGAACTAACAATAATTTATATGGCTAAAGGAAACCCATCATTTTGTTGCTTTACTGCTGCTTTCTTTGTAGGAAAGTGTCTGGTTTATATCTTTGATTCCCTCAATAAGTGGTTCAAGTGTACCACGTAATGTCATAATTATAGAATGTTAGCACTCTGGTTGCTCCTCAGAACCCTATGGTGAAGCAGCAGTTATTCACTAGGCAGATAGGTGATATTGGAAATTTGTGTTTCAGTCTGCTTGTCAGAAGTTTTTACTGACAAATAAGAAAGATATTTGAGAACACATAGAAAATGTGTCATTTTAGCTTTCTAGACCACTAAACATAATTTCTTTAACAATATGAAATCTCTTATTTCATTTCAAAAGGAAATGCTTTACGTTTCACAAATTGGATTCCATCAAGATTGTATTCAGGTGTGTTGCACTTGAATCATAAATAAAGAATGTTAGCACTCAAGTTGTCCATTGCAGCACTGAGGGAAGCTCTCTTAGAATGCTGGGGGATCAATTGCCCAGTTGCTGCTGTATGTACATATTGTACTCAGAATATCAGGCTTTATTCTCACATGGCAGAGAAAGATAATGTGAACAGACAGAAAATATCCTCTCATTCTAGTTTCTGGAGCACTTTCCATAACCTCTATGAAAACATCATGGGTGTAAAGTGTTTTCTCTCTGACATGGATCATCAAACCCCAGCAATGGATCAGCATTATTCACAGGGTAAAAACACAATATAACTAACTAGATCTTCTAAAATGATTATAGCACTACCAACAAACGATTGATATTGTGACTCAAATCTGTTATCACTAGGCCTGGGCCAAATGTAAATTACACCAGCAAATTGTGAGCAATTTCTAGAATTTCATGTCATGATCCTTATTGAAATTCCCAACTTTACACCATTATATAGTAAACATTTACCACCAATGTGGCATCTGTAGTGAAAATGTACCACAAATGCAAAGGAACAGCCAAACATGAGCAGCAGTGTCAAAAATGTACGCAATTGAGGCATAATATATTTTCACTTAAAAAAACCAAAGGTTACAGGGACGTTATAGTTAGGCTCACGTACAAAACCATAGAATTATTTCAAGTATCTATGACTTGTGCCCTAAGGTAACTATACCTTAGACATTATATCTATGTTTTTGTCAACTCTATTTTTTAACTATAATGTCCCTGTATCCTTTGGTATTTTTAAGTGAACTTCTATATTTTTTTAATGTAAAGTAATTTCATTTACTATATGTTAGACCATCGCAGAAGGCTGTGCATGGAAGAGGTTGGCCACAGAGTCTGACCTGCATTCCAGTCCTGCAGCCAAACCCCTTATAACCACCCAACCATGTGCCATGCATGGCCAAAGGGGTTTGGAGGTTAAAGGGGGCAACATTAAACATATATATATATATATATTTAGGGTGGCTCCATGGGCCCCCATGAGGCCATGGGACCACCACCTTCCCGGTGCCTACCAAATACACATTTTTGGGGAGCCATGCAGATCCTCCTAAGGCTCCAGGGACCACGACCTCCCCAGAGCAACAATTATAAAAATATGTGGGTGGCCATGGACCCCATGGGGTCCAGGAAACTACCACCTCTCCGGGGTTGTATAAAAAAAACCTAGGGGGATGCACACCCCCCAGGCTATTGGGACCACCACCTACAGTGGGCTATTTTAATGTTTATTTTATTGGGCGTATGAGTGCATCCCCCTGGCCTCCAGATACCACCAGCTCCCTGGGGCTCTTTTCAATCTATTTATTGGGGGCCTTTGTTGACCCCCTACTGTCCACCACTTTCCTGGGGCAATTTTTTAATTATTCATAGGGGGCCACACAGACCCCCCCAGCCTCGGGGACCACCATCTCCCCAGGGCTCCATTTTAAAACAATTAGGGAGGTTTGCGCTGACCCTCGTGGCCCTGGGGACCAACACCTTAGCAGGGCTATTTTTACATGTTTTTTAGGGGGCCACAAGGAACCCCCGAGCCCAAGGGACAACCAACTCCTTGGGGCCAAATACTTATTTTAAAAAAGGAGGGGGTCAAATGACACACCTCTCTAGGCCATTGTCGGCCCAAGGACCCAATCCCCTGGTGTCTGGCCACAAATTTATGGGTGCCCTGATCCCACATAGGGCACCCATGCAAAAAGTTATGGGGATGGTCTCGTGGTCCCACTGGCTCCTGTCTTCTTCAGGAGCCAGTATTGCTCTTGCATGCAAATAGCAGCTCCCTGCGTGCGGGAGCAATGTTTTCATCTATTTACCTGCATGCATGTTAGTGGGCAGGGAAAGAGATGAAAACTCCACTTTCAGAAAGCGGGAGCACTGTTCAAGCATCAGCTTGCTTAAAGCAGATTGTTTGCTTTTGCTTGGGGGGAACTGTCACAGCTCACGCCAAGCCAAAGCAAACAGCTATCTCCTGATGGTGGGTACCTGGAGAAGTAGCAAAAGCCGACCATGGGGATGGCCATGCCCGGGGCCATAAATGGCTCCAGGAGAGGGATGCGCATCTCCCCTCCATCTTTTGGTTTGGTCCCAGGAAATAGGTGGTCCCCGGCGGACCACCTTTTTAAATGTATTTGTAGCACCAGTGAAGTGGCAGACCCTGGGGCTTTCATGGGACTTGCATGAACCCCTGTTATTTTTTTTTTATGCAGGCTTGTAAAATGTGTAAAAATTGCCCTGGTGAGATGATGGTCCCTGGAGCCCAGAAGGATCCCCAGGTGCCCCCTAATCATTTTAATCTTTAGCCGCGATTGGTGGCGGTCCCCAGAGCACGCCCCCCCCACATTTGTTTATACGTGCCCAGATAGGTGGTGGGGCCTGGAGGTTCTACTCAAACCTCTTAATTTATTTATAAGCCCACATGCTCCCTGCAAATGAAAGAGACCCCTCAATAGGAAAATCATTATAAAAAAGGTTTCTCTCAAACATGATTCATAAAATTCTAACAGGGTAACATCAGCTTTAGAACACACCACAATTACTAAAATTAGCATGATGCCATCAACAAATGATTTATATTGTAACTACAATTTGTTAGCACCCTTTATACGTTCTCCTTTTTTTGTCCTGCCATTCACTGCAATGCAATTTAATAGGGTGCTTTCATGTAAATCTATCCCAAGTAGCTGTCACCACTTCCTGGATGAAGTACTGGCAGCCAATCAGATATCACCATGAGATCTGTGCTTAGGCTACATCCCAATATACAAATTTGGTTTTCTTTAAATATCTCAAAAAACTACTTAATGGATTTATATCAAATAACAAAAAGGGCACTTTCTGCTAAATTTGGTATAATTGTGTCAAGCAGTTTAGGCTGCAGTTGTGTTCAAAATCCTTATGGAAATTAACATGGGGAAAAACGCTTTGCCCCCCCTCCCATTTCTCAATCCTGGCTTGATGAATCACCCTGAAACTTCCCAGACAGCAGCTGAAGTGAGCGTCAAATTTGTTTGGAAAATTTTGTGAAGATTCATCAAAGGGCACCAAAGATCTAGGCAAGTCAAAACTCTTATTCCTTACAAACTAGGCGACTGCCACTAGATAATATACCGGCGTTCTCAATAGCTGGTGCCTGCCTCAGGGACAGACCACTTCTCTGTGATTAGATAGCTTCCAAATAGACATGCAGCACTCCAACAGACTTGATATTCATAGTTTAATGATCACCAGAGCAAACCATCACCATCACAAATGCGTTTCAACTATCACAGTCTTGATCACGGTAGGTGGTAAGTCTTTTGGAGTGCTGCGTGTCTATTTGGAAGCTATATATATATATATATATATATATATATATATATTTTATATATATGTTGGGCCGGGCCCTTTTTGTGGGTTCATCCCCACACTTTTTGCCTCCTTCCTCTTGTGTTTTCTTACCTCTTGCTGTTTGATCTAGCACTTTATCACTGCTGATCAGTGCTAAAGTGCAGGTGCTCTCCTTTCTAAAGTTGGTATGATTGGCTTATACCTAATTGGCACATTTAATTTACCTGTAAGTCCCTTGTACAGTGGTATCTCTATACCCAGGGCCTGTAAATGGGCCTGCAGTGCTGCTTGCCTCACCCACAAAAGTAGCCTTTCAAACCTTATCAAGCCTGCTAACGTAGGGCCTGCATGCTCAGTTTACTGCCACAGGGACCTGACATCTAAATTTACTTGCCAGGCCCAGAACTCTCCTTTTACTACATGTAATTCACCTCTAAGGTAGGCCCTAGCTAGCCCTATGGCAGGGTGCTGTGTATGTGGAAGGCAGGACATGTGCCTGGTTGCGTGGTCGGTCCTGGTAGTGACATACAGCCTGTTTGGTTTCTCACTGCTGTGAGTGCTGCCTTCTCATAGGATTGCATTGGAAATGCCCTGCCTTATGTCTAGGGGGTATTGTCTGATTTGTGAGGGGTATCATAGGCATGTTTAGTATGGTTGTTGTGGTAGTGAGAAATTCTGCTTAATGGTGCAGGTGGATTTTTCATTACCATTACAGAAATGCCACTTCTAGAAAGTGAGCATTTCTCTGTGCTTATGACTCTGGTGTTTTGCAGCTTGACTCCAATCCACGTCTGGGCAGAGTGACAGTTAGGGTTTGTGCATACTTTTCAGACAGCCTGCACACAGTGAGGGTGGAGGTATCACAGAGGTGCATCTACATATTGAATGATCTTCTTGGGCTGAGAAGGGGAGAAGGGGCATACTTGTATCTGTAAAGGCTGTGCCCTGACCTCACACAAAGGGCTTGTTTACCCATAACTGATGTCTTGAGACTGTGCTGGAGGAGAGAGGGGAGACTACTAGAACCCGTAGCAACTGGTTCGAACCTCCTCTCCCCCTCTCTGTTAGTGCTTACAAAACTGAGTATAAGTACAGGGGATTTTTCCCCCTGAAAAGGAGACACTGAAGAGAATAAAGGATATGCTGCTGGAGGGACTCACCAGGACCCGCATTGAACTGCTGCTGTTGTGCTGACCTGTGACCTGCTGGGTCACTTGGAGGAACTGCCACTCTCTGCTTTCCCTTTGTGCTGGCCTTTTGCTGGGCCCTGCCACCCTGTGCTATACCTCATTGTCCGAAGTGGCTGAGTGCTGTGGCCCCTGCCCTCTGCAACCTTTGAACTCCATTGCTGAGCGTGAGGAGCATTTTCTTCCCTCTGCTGAAGTGCATGAAGTAGCACTCAGCAGAATGCACCTTGTTTTCTAATTAATTAGCATTGTGAGAGAGCTTTATTCAGGCATTTAAAAAGCCCAAGCGTGTCGAAAGTGCGCCATGTCCTATGCTCCCGGGGCCCTGCAAAGTGAAGACTGGAGCAAGGGAACTCCTAGAAGGCCCCCCTGGGGTGAAGCGCACTGTAAGAAGTGCCCCTGGGGCACCAGCCGGCATACACTTTTGGGCCAAAGTCACAGTTGCAGCCTGGGAGGAAACTTGTGCACAACGTCAGATGCAGGTGTGTCACCTGGGTGGGTGTGGCTGCCTCAGAGGGGCGAGACCTCATCAGAGGTCCTTTGCCTCATCGGCCCCTTGAGCTACTGGAGGTCCATGGTCAGGAGAGAAGCCTCATCGAAGGCTCTCTGTGCCACCGGGCTCCTTCCCCTGTGGTGCAAGGTAGCCCCTGTTGTTGCTGGGCCCCCTCTGGATTACTAGGACTTGCGGGTGGGGCGGAAGCCTCATCGGAGGCCCCCTGCACTGCTGGGCCCCTTTTTTGTTGTCACTCTGCTCCCTCGGAAGGGCTGTACGTGGGCCTGGGGGGGGGGCGCAGGGATTGCGGGTCCCCCAGTTCAGGCGCAGGCCCCAGGAGGGGCCCCTTTAGAAGAACCACCCCTCCCCAATTATAACGTGACCCCCATTCTAACACCGAGTAGCACTGGGGGGCCCCCCTTTCCTTCGTGGCACTCGAGGTGTCATCATCACAAAAGACATGTACAGTTTTAGTGGCAACCTGTTCACTGTGGGCATGTAAGGTAATATGTTTACCGGACTTGCCACACGTTTTTCTGATGTTCCTTTAGGGGCATTCTGGGAATGTTGTGCTAACCAGTTTTTATGACTTGCCATGTGTTTTCCAATATTCTAATATTCCAGGTATGGGCATTTATGAGGATCTGGTGACATGTGCATTATTGTAGTAATGTTTTTCCTGACTACTGCTTATATTTCAGATTAATGAGTAACCTGTGTGTTATATGTGACTACTTCTGGTTTCTGCAGAGTAACAGTACTGTGTAATGTTCTGACAACTACTTGGGTAGCAGGATATTACTGACATTTTTGTTTGGTCTAATGATGTTGTGTACAATAAAGTTTATTTTTACACAACATTTGTTTCCTTTGCGGTGGGGCTAGTGCATTATGTGTGTTGTTTGTGTTGTGCAAACGCTTTACACCTGGAGTTTAGGCAGGAGGCCCTTGCTAGTTTAGATGATAAATATAAACAAACACATACTATTAATATTATAATATTAATATAATAACAATAATACTAATGTATATCGATCCCATGCTGAAACTTCTGTCAGAACTGCAAGAGGAGCTAAATCTGGATCTTAAGGAGGGAAAAGTCACAGCGGCAATACAATTAATGCCTTTCAGGAAGGTCCCAGAAATGAACAGATCTTTTGTAGATCATAACAAAATTACATTAAAAAATACCTCCTCTGACACAAGTGTTTCAGGGTGCAGTCAAACAAAACAACCTCAAATCTAGTCAGGAATGAATCACCTTATTTGTTTAAACCATAGACCTATATAGCTTCTGAATGAAGATAAGAAAATACTACATGCTTATAGTTTGAAAAGAGTGATCCCAATAAAATATGGATGAATCACTTATGCACCCTCAGTCATCTTTTTTGCCTGGTTAGGAGCATCAATGACAATTAGATGGCCTTCTCACTTGGCACTGAACAATTATTCAATAGAGTGCAGTTGCTCTACCTATTTTCTTTATCATAATCATTGGCCTGTTGTCTAAACAGTACATGGAGTGCTTTAAAAGCTATGAGCTGAGTACTGTTATACAATAAAAAAAACAAGAAGAAGAAAAAGAAGATATATATGTATATGTTTTGGAGCGAACCAACCAAAATTAAATGATCACTACTTTACCAACAGCATACATGTGTTTATTTGTGCCATTTTCCAGAATAAGTAAAGGCCCATTCTTACTCTGAGTATTGACAACATGAGTCACTTCGTGCCCCCCCGCACCCACTCTCCCTTCACTGATGTCAGAGTGATATTCAGAAGACATTGATGGTTATTTATTGCAACCAAGATTGGACAACAATACATGTTCTGTGCCTAAGGTAACAAACCACAATTTCTCATGTACCATTAGTGTAATAGAAATATAACTAAATTACAAAAAAAATAAAAAATAAAGAAATTTAAGTCCATGTCTTGTACCCAAAATAATTTGCATATCTTTATCACAATCAACATTGGTTCACCAGCCAGCCATAATATCAGTCTTCAGCTTTCCCATCACACTGTAATTTTCCACAACATGGTACACCACAACTGAGATTTTTTCAATTGAGAGGATTTAGATACCTTCTTCAAATAATACCCCTGTGTTTATGTGGCAGAGTCAGGAATGCCAGTGGGACAGTTAGTGCACATTTCTTGATTGATCTCTCTGCTGGGATGTGCAAAGGGATCCCTTAGCTGATTAAACAGGGCCACCTGACGATTAGTATTTTATGTGATCTGTTCAAAATCTGCCATTTTTGTCAGTTCTGACAATCAGTTTGCCCTGTCAGGGACTGTTGGTTTCCTCTAATGCTCAAGGATCCATCATTTTGGTGCAGGCAATGCAATTGCCACTCACCCTTTACTATGCTTCAAGAGGACAACACTCTCTGGCATGTCATTACCAAGTGCCTGGTGTATGGATGGGATTAAAATGACATCACCAGGTTCCATTAGAACTGTACATACCTTTTTCTTGTGGTCAGTAAATCTGGTGCCTCACCCTGAAATGTACACCTTGTTGCAACCAACCTCCCTGCAGCTCCAACAATTGTCATGTGGAAGGCCAATACTAGTTGTTGGGGAGCTTGAAATAAGAGAACTTCAGTTAGTTTCTTGGAGTAGGGAATTGTGTGATGATATCAAAGAGAACCAAGCCCCTGGGGAGTGGCCATGTCCCGCAGTTGTTTTCCTACAGGCCCTTGAAGAGTCTGGGGTCAAGGGCGAGAAGCTGATGTCTATGATCATCTTGCACATCCCAGCCATTGCTCTGCTGGAGTTTCCCTATTTTTCTAAATTAGAATCTATCAGTGAGGCTGAGGTCAATATGGAATCCTTGCCTAATCTACCTCTGTCAGTGTGTCATCTGTAGATATTGCCACTGTTGTGTCATATGAGGACCACATTCTGTATGTAGGTCATCAAAAGAATAAAAAGTGAGTCAACCCCCCAGTAAGAGTTCTACCATGTGATTAACCTACATTTTCCTGGTCTACCAGTTAACCATGGGAAATCCTATTACAAGTTGTGAGAAAGATGGGATTTGAGACACAATTTATAACAATGGCCCAACTATTGTGTAAGAACTCGACAGCCAATATGAAGTACAATGGACTTATCAGGAAAGATCAAGATTAGAGGAACTAGGCAAGGCTGTTCCTTATCACTGCTCCCCTGTTCTTGTTGGCTCTCAGTTCCCTAGCAGTAAGAACAGTACCGGAACAATAAGGTGATACAATACCAGCTAGAGAATTAAAATCATGTTATATGCAGATAATTTCCTGCTGACACTGTCTTCACCAAAATTGTCAACTTGTGCACTGAAAAAAATATAACAAACGTATCTTCCTTCTCTGAATACAAAATCAACTGATTCAAATGCGAGGCAATACCCACAACAAGAGTTACTGTGGGCTGTTCACTAACAGTCCTGCCTTTTAAATGGATGCCCAACAAACTAAAGTACCTAGGTATTGTACTGACATACATACCATGGTTGGAGATACCTTAGCAACTTTGATAGGACAAATGCCAGTAGACTCTTACAAATGGAAACACTTTCAGCTATCCCTACGAGGAAGGAATTAAACTATGGAAATGGTGAATTTGGGGCATATTTAGGAGCTCCTAGTGCCACCAGAGAGTCACTTTTCGTGACACTCCGGTGGCACTTAGCACTGCTCCATATTTACAAGGAGGTGTAACTCCACTTTTTGTGGAGTTACACATCCTTGTAAATATGGGCCCCTCCAACCCAATTTTCTGTGTCAGAGGGGCGTGCAATAGTGGGTGGCGTTAGCATTGCGTTACGAGGAGAAATGCTTTTATTTCTCCTTGTTTTTGCTTTTTGCATTGTGCAGCATACATAGAAACAACAATAAGCCACCAATGATTGTTTAAGTGTAGGAAGGTGTCTCTTTCTGGACATAAACAATCATTAAATAATGATGATTTGCTACTTCTATGTGTGTTCCATTATGCAGCACTTACGGAAGTATCATCACCATTACTGATTGTTTACGTGCGGGAACGGACACCTTCCTGCACAAAAACAATAATTCTTTGCAACACAGACACTCTTGGACTATGGTGCATGAGTGCTTGCGTTGGCACTAGGCAGCTAATTTTAGCACCTGTGCTACCGGAAACACAGGGATGTGCCATAATTTGGTACAACCCTGTGTTTCTGAAGTGACAGAGCGTGGGGCTGTGAATTTTGGGGCCGAGTCGCGCTACACCACTTTCTTGTAAATGAGGCTCTTGTAGTGGCAAATATACTCCACTCTAAAAGTTGAGCCAAGATGAGGGCTGGGATATGGGTCAACAGTGGGACGAGATATCAGCCTTCAGGGAAGTTTTTTAAAAAAATGCAACGTAACCACAACAAAATGCCTAGTGACCTTTCCTGCTTAAAGTGATGAGTTAAGTATGTCCACTGACAATTATTGCCCAAGTATTAACAATTCTTTAAAAACTTTAGTGGAATGCTGGATTAGGGACGTATCAGATGCTTTATTGCTCCAGAGGGTGGTCAAATCACTGTCTTGATCATGTTGTGTTTTCAAGAAAATTAGATCATTTGCCAGTATTTTCATTTACATAACGTAGTATGTGTACTATTTCAAGACAGAATTCTACTCAGTTTTCAAATCCACTTTACCACAAATAAAAAATAAATGCAGGTTCTTATGATAATGCCAACTAAAAAGTAGTTTGCTCTCCAAACCACGTCAAGCCAGCACCCGAGCCACCGTTCTCTACTCTCTAGTAATTTTGTTGCCAGGTTAATCTAATCCACATGCACACAAGCCTGGCCAAGACTTGGCAACAAAGTTTGATTCTCGTCTAATGCAGTGGCAAACATCTCAATAATTGCCCAACCACTCATCTGGATTCATTTTAGTATGTATCCCCATTGAATATCAGTTCTGTAAATATTTTTTTAAAAACAACTGATAATCCAGATAAAATTATGCATTTTGAAACAATGTGCTATACTGGAGCCCAGGCTGATCTGACACTTGCTAACCACAAATAGGTCCTTTAAATGACTCACCCCTTGTTCTTCTTGGTCCTTTGTCATAACTCCACATTTAGATAATTAACAACCTTCAACGGTTCAGAAAACTACTTGGGACCCATTTGTGCAAACACATTTTAAGACACCACAGCTCCTCGACAAAATATAATTTACATCACATCATCCAATCAGAACAAAAATAAGCAGCTACCCCCTCCCACATGGCAGAAAACATTTCTTGTGGACATTAGAGCTCACTCCTACCCTGGTGCATCTAAGAGCTGCCTCCACAATTATTTCTCTCTTTAATTAAACCAAGGTCCAA
Organism: Pleurodeles waltl; assembly: GCF_031143425.1. NCBI lineage: Eukaryota > Metazoa > Chordata > Amphibia > Caudata > Salamandridae > Pleurodeles > Pleurodeles waltl. Next base: position 1,083,163,690 of record NC_090440.1, on the reverse strand, counting down.
TATATTGAATAGAACAGAATACAAGAAAACAACTGGCCTGTTCATATAGTTGACCCAGATTACATCACTACTGTCTAAAATATCCATTTCCTTACAGTTCAATTTGATATTTATTCAGTAGATTGACCCAGTAACTCAAATGCTGAAATGCGGCAGAAAGACTGATTAACATTCAAGTGTAAGGACAATTTAAAAGTATTGTCAGTAAATGTTGTACACGAATATGGTATTTTTCCTTAGGGTCCAAAAGGTGCTTATTTTCAAAGAAACTATCATATGTTGTAAGCTGAAAATATTGTACTTTCTCTTTTGGTCCATATGTTTTTCCATTCAAATATGCTTTCGATACAGCAACGTCTGTGGATATCTGCCTCCAAAGAACAACCCATATGTTCAGTTATCAGACCTATTTCTACTGGTAAGAAAATTAAAAGGAACATTCTTAATTTCTCTAATTCTGCTTTTTGTAAGCGAAGAACTGGAAAAGGTACGTTAACAATATTAGATTTAAACCAAATGAAGGTGACGTGCAGCCTCTTAACGAGGGCCCTGACACTTAGGCCCAGAACGTGAGGGGGTGCGATGCTGTGCCAAATTTTGCGTCACTGCGCACCATCATTTTAAAAACGCAGAGATGCACCGTATTTAAGTGAATATGGCACACCCCTGAGATGCCCATGCGTCAACGCTAAATTTGCTGCTGAGTGCCAACATAGCCACCCTTGTGCCGTGGTGCAGTGATGGCTGCGTTGCAGGGAAGTTTGTTTTGTGCAGGAAGGAAACCTTCCTGCACGAAAACAATCTTCAATGGCCTTTTGCTCTTTCTATATGTGCTGCACAATGCTGAGCTATGTGTTCAGTGTCAGTCAAATCCCTCTAGTTTCAAGTGCAAGCAACTGCTATTCCATGACTCCAGATGATTGAACAAAAGCCAGGTGACCAAGAACATGACAATATGTGTTATTTAACCATAAGCAAACAGTTTCTTTCTCAGATCAGTGATCATATTAGGTTTGATGATAAACCAGTTAGCCATCATGTTGTCTTTGTCATGGCTCACAAATGTGCATGAACTTGTGAGACATTTCCTAGGATGGAGAGTAAAGTGACTGAGGAATTGTCAATGAATACCATGCACAACTTTATGGCTGCGAACGTGACATATTTGACTGCACGTTGAACATTGCACCTTTGACTGAAACATTTCATGGGAAGCAGAGTACTGCTATGAGAGTAAGATTCTGCAGCATTCAGACCAGTGAATCAGATTATGGCGTTTCTTGTAGCATGATAACCAGTCTAACTGAAATTATAAAGCATCCCAATCATTGGAGGTCAATGCATTTGTGATTGTAAGCATTCCATCGCATTCACTTGTGTGGTGAGCTCTGCAACAAAACGGAGTAATTAATTTCTTAGCAAGTACAACTGTTCCTAAAACTCTGAGACATTCAGTAGGACTCCCAATACTGTAACTAACATTGGATGGCTTTCCTTACTACAAAGACTAACATGCCTTAGACTGTGAGGCCATAACATACAGAACACTTTGCCTAGGATTTTCAGGCATTAGATAGCAGTACTCTGCCTAAGATTATTATACAGTCATATAAATAGCACTAAAAGCCAAGTCCCAAAAGGTTGAGTCGTTCTATATTCCATGCCATGAATCCCTATGTGACTGACACCATGAGGCTTTCCTCTACCTTCTGAGCACTGTGAAAAAGATTGTGAAATATTCTATCATGTAAAATATCAGTGAACTTGATCATGTGGCGACCAGAACAGGTAGAGAGCAATAGATGAGGCATCGACGTATTCTGTACTATACAGGCACGCAGTCATTTGTAAGTCGGTCACTCAAACAAAATAAGTTTATTAGAACAAAATCGCCCATAAAACAATCATATAGTTATGCAATTTCAAATAATTAAATATAAAACATGTGCAAAAAGTGTCCAAACCCTATTAAAAAACCTAAATATTTCATATTAATTCAAATGGATATAGACCTATCATATCTTAGAGCAATATGACTGTATTCACAAACTGTGTTTTATAGTATGTTTAGTAGTACTACAATAGTACTAACATAGTACAAAGAGCTATTTACATACCTACATGTTGAGGTCACTACCTCCACCTCTTCTATCTTTTATGTGTAAAGCTGAGTGCCCCGACAAGAGAGAACACTGCATATGCAAGTATACGACTTAGCATAAATATTTGAGAGACAGAGAGGGGTGGCTCAAAAATGGAGACAATCTATGCTGGGGGGGATCAAGGAGGAGTAAGGAGGGGTTTAGGAAGAGGTAGGAAGGGACTGAGAGGGGAAATATCAACCCACAAAAGAGTAAGCCCTTTCTATTTACAAACAGCCCTCCTATGGTTCCTAAAGCCAAAACGAACACAACAAAAATGTGTACATGTATTCCAACTTACAGCCAGAGTAGGTCTAGCACCATATTTGGACAGCCACTGGTACTTGACCTTCCTCCCACTGAAAATGATGGCGGTAGGGTCCCAATATAAAACCTATAGGAACTAATGTTAAATATTGTGTTAATCTCTTTCAAAATAAATGAACAAAGTAGCTAATAAAAGTAACTCAAGTACTTTTAATCAGATCTATAGATCAGTTTTAATCATTTTTAACCCCTTTGTTGCCAGGCCTTTCCCCCCTCAGGTGCTAAGCCTTTTTTTGGCTTTTAGGGGCAGTTCGCGCTTAGGCCCTCATAACTTTTTGTCCACATAAGCTACCCATGCCAAATTTGCGTCTTTTTTTTCCAACATCCTAGGGATTCTAGAGGTACCCAGACTTTGTGGGTCCCCCTGATGGAGACCAAGAAATTAGCCAAAATACAGCAAAATATTCGTTTTTTAAAAACAAAATGGGAAAAAGGACTGAAGAAGACACTCGTGGTTTTTTCCCTGAAAACAGAATCAACAAAGGATTTCTGGTTCTAAAATCACCATCTTCCCAGCTTTCAGGAACAGGCAAACTTGAATCAGAAAACCCAATTTTTCAACAAAATGTTTCTATTTTACCGGGACATACCCCACTTTTACTATTTTTTGTGCTTTCAGCCTCCTTCCAGTTAGTGATAAAAATGGGTGTGAAACCAATGCTGGATGCCAGAAAGCTAAACATTTGTGAAAAGTAGACAAAATTCTAAATTTATCAAGGGGTAATTTGTGTAGATCCTACAATGTTTTTCTACAGAAAATACCAGCTGAAATAAAAACAAAATTGAAATTGAGGTGATAAAACCAGCCATTTTTCTCCACGTTTTACTCTGTAACTTTTTTCCTGCTATGTCCGACTTTTTAAAGTAATATACCGTTACATCTGCTGGACGCTTCTGGTTGCAGGGATATATAGGACTTGTAGGTTCATCAAGAACCCTTGGTACCCAGAGCCAATAAATGAGTTGCACCTTTCAAGGGGTTTTCATTCTGTAACGGGTATACAGCCATTCATTCTCTGAAATATTAGGATTGAAAAATAGGTATCAAGAAAACCTTTGTATTTCCAAAATGGGCACATGATTAGGTGTTAAGAAGCAGTGGTTATTTGCACATCTGTGAATCCAAGGGTGGCCATACTAGCATGTGAATGTCAGGTAATTTCTCAAATAGTTGTCTTATTTACACATTGTCTTACATTTGGAAGGAAAAGGTGTAGAGCGTAAGACAAGGGGCAATAACACTTGTTTTGCTACTCTGTGTTCCCCCAAGTCTCTTGATAAAAATGTTACCTCACTTGCGTGGGTAGGCCTAATGCTCGCGACAGGAAAAGCAACATGGACACATCACATTTTTACATTGAAATCTCATGTTTTTTTTGCAAAGTCCCTAGTTGTAGATTTTGGCCTCTAGCTCAGCCGGCACCTAGGGAAATATATCAAACCTGTGTATTTTTTAAAAGTAGACACCTGGGGGAATCCAAGATGGGGTGACTTGCGGGGCTTTCACCAGTTTCTGTTACCCAGAATCCTGTGAAAACCTCAAAATGTTGCTAAAAAAATATTTTTCCTGACATTTTGGTGACAGAAAGTTCTGGAATCTGAGAGCAGCCACAAATTTCCTTCCACCCAGTGTTCCCCCAAGTCTCCTGATAAAAATGTTACCTCACTTGTGTAGGTAGGCTTAGTGCTCGTGTCAGGAAATGCCCCAAAACACAACATGAACACATCACATTTTCCCAAAGAAAACAGAGCTGTTTTTTGTGAATTGTCTAGCTGTTCATTTTGGCCTCTACCACACCTGGCACCTAGGGAAACCTAACAAACCTCTGCATTTTTTAAAAGTAGACACCTAAGGGAATCAAAGATGGGGTGACTTCCAGAGCTCTCACCAGGTTCTGTTACCCAGAATCCTGTGCAAACCTCAAAATGTGGCTAAAAAACACATTTTCCTCACATTTTGGTGACAGAAAGTTCTTGAATCAGAGGAGCCAACGATTTCCTTCCACCCAGCGTTCCCCCAAGTCTCATGATAAAAATTGTACCTCACTTGTGTGGGTAGGCCTAGTGACCGCGACAGGAAATGCCCCAAAACACAACGTGGACACATCACTTTTTCCCAAAGAAAACAGAGCTGTTTATTGCAAAGTGCCTAGCTGTGGATTTTGGCCTCTAGCTCAGCCGGCACCCAAGGAAACCTACCAAACTTGTGCATTTTTGAAAAGTAGACACCTAGGGGAATCCATGATGGGGTGACTTGCGGGGCTCTCACCAGGTTCTGTTACTCATAATCCTGTGCAAATCTAAAAATTTGGCTAAAGAAATCTTTTTCCTCACATTTTGGTGACAGAGAGTTCTGGAATCTGAGAGGAGCTACAAATGTCCTTCCACCCAGTGTTTGCCCAAGTCTCCCATTAAAAATGGTACCTCACTTGTCTGGTTAGGCCTAGTGCACGCTACAGAAAATGCCGCAAAACACATTGTGGACACATCACATTTTCCCAAAGAAAACAGAGCTGTGTTTTGCAAATTGCCCAGCTGTTCATTTTGGCCTCTCGCTCAGCTGGCACCTAGGGAAACCTACCAAACCTGTGCATTTTTTAAAAGTTGACACCTAGGGGAAAACAAGATGGGATGACTTACAGGGCTCTCACCAGGTTCTGTTACCCAGAATCCTGTGCAAACATCAAAATTTGGCACAAAAAAACACATTTCCTCACATTTCGGTGACAGAAAGTTCTGAAATCTGAGAGGAGCCACAAGTTTCCTTCCACCCAGCATTCCCCCAGTCTCCCGATAAAAATGGTACCTCACTTGTGTAGGTGGGCCAAGTGTTTGTGCCAGGGAAGAGCCAAAAACACATTGAAATTGAGAGGGAACCAAAGTGGGTCCAAAAGGGCAGTTTAAAAAAAAATCCTTTTTAGGCTGACAAGTGCAGCAGAAATTTTATCGGTATAGATAAGACAATGCTGGGTGGTAGGAATTTTGTGGATTACTGCAGATTCCGGAAGGTTCCATCACAAAAATGTGGGAAAAATGTGTGCTTTCCAGCAAAGTTGCAGGTTTGCAGGGCATTGTGGGTAAGGAAATGGTGCGGGGTGCATGTGAAGCACACCACCCTGGAATCAACTAGATGTTTAGTTTTCAGATGTGTCTAGGTCTTGTGGATTTTTCTACATGGCAGCGTCCCAAATAAAAAAAAGGTCCAGCACTCACCATTCCAAGTGGGACGATTTTGAGAGTTACCAAGCTCTCAAGCCCCGCATGTAAAACAAAAACCCAAAATAATCAAATGTCCTCTTGCTTGCCATGGGATAAGATGTTTTAGTGTGCAGGGGAGAGCTGAAAGACTGTTAGCCCCTTCAATTCGGGTGGGGGCATAACCAGGCCCATACTGGTTGGTAGCCACCACCCCACTATTTTCTTTTTTTTTTTTTTAATTCCCTGGCATCTAGTAGACTTTCTGTCCCCCCAGGGTGTAGATCTGGGGTAATTGCCCAATCTGCCCACTGGTGGGCAGAACAACTTTGGCCCCATTTATTTGAGGTGGGGGTATGGCCATAACCCCAACCTCTTATTTTGAAAACAAATCTTCCCTGATGGGCTTTGGGCCTTCCAAAATAGGCCAATCTGCCCCCAAGGGGGGCAGTTATGGCCAACAGTAATGTGCCCCCATGGGAGAGAGACCCTTGCCCAAGGGGTTGCCCCCTCCAAACAAAACACACACATATGCACACACCAATCCATGGTGTTTAGAGGTTTCTGCCCCCCTTGGGGGCAGATTGGCTTAACAAAAATAGGCTGATCTGCCCCCAAGGGGAGCAGAAATGGCCTAAATACAATGTGCCCCCGAGGGTCGCTCCCCATACATAAAAACATAAAGTAAAAAAAATATATATATATATCCCTGGTGTCTAGAGGTTTCCGCCCCCCGGGGGCAGATCCGCCTAATTATATTAGGCCGACCTGCCTCCGGGGGAGCAGAAAAGGCCTAAAAATATTTTGCCCCCCCCGGGGAGTGGCCCTTGCCAAAGGGGCCGCTCTCCTTATGCGTTAGTATAACAAAAATAAAAATTCCCTGGTATCTTGTGGTTTCTGCCCCCCTGAGGGCAGATTGGCCTAGGCCTAATTATATTAGGCAGATCTGCCCCCAGGGGGCCTAATAATAATTTCCCCCCCTTGAGCGATCCTTGCCCAAGGGGTCGCTCCCCAAACATAAAAAAATAAAAGTAAACAAAAAAAATAATATCCCTGGTGTCTAGTGGAATTCTTCCCCCCCGGGGGCAGATCGGCCTAATAGAATTAGGCCGATTTGCCCCCAGAGGGTGCAGAAATGGCCTAGAAATAATTTGCCCCCCAAGGAGCAGCCCTTGCCCAAGGGGCTGCTCCCCTTACTTCAAATAGCCCATAAAAAAAAATATTCCCTGGTGTCAAGTGGTTTCTGCCCAAGGGGTCGCTCCCCAAACATAAAAAAAAACAAAAAAACTATAAACTACATTTTTCCTGGAGCCTAGGGGGGTTTCTGTCCCCCTGGGGGCAGATCGGTCAAATAATATTAGGGGGGGCAGAAATGCCAAGAAATAAATTGCCCCCCCTTAGGAGCTGCCCTTGCTCAAGGGGCCGCTCCCCTTATCAGTAATTGTTAAAAAAAAAAAAATCCCTGGTGTCTAGTGGCATTTCTGCTGATCAATTGCATCGGGCAGGAGAAATGCTCAGAGAAGCCTGAAAGGAGAGGAAAGGCCTTTCCTCTCCTTTCAGGCTTCTCCGCCCTCTCCACGTGATCGGAGTAGAAATGCAAAGCATTTCTCCCCTATCGGGCGCTGGAAGCTGAGCTTCCAGCGCAGGATGGAAGGCCTCTGATGAGGTCAGTGCGTGAAAGCGCGCTGACGTCATCAGATGCCATGGGGTGGTCACGGGGCAGGGGTGGAAGGGGAAGGGAACCAAAAATTGAGTCTGCCTGTTCCTGAAAGCTGAGAAGCTGGTGATTTTAGTACCGTAAACCCTTTGTTGATGCCATTTTCAGGGGAAAAAACACAACCCTTCTTCTGCAGCCCCTTTTTCAATTTTTTTTGAAAAAAATGAAATTTTCACTGTATTTTGGCTAATTTCTTGGCCTCCTTCAGGAGAACCCACAAAGTCTGGGTACCTCTAGCATCCCTAGGATGTTGGAAAAAAGGACGCAAATTTGGCATGGGTAGCTTATGTGGACAAAAAGCTATGAGGGCCTAAGCGAGAACTATTCCAAATGGGCAAAAAATGGCCTGGCACAGGAGGGGGAAAAGGCCTGGCAGCGAAGGGGTTAAAAAGACGGTGAGAATCAGGGTAATCTTGTGGCAAGGCTAAAGCATTATCTACAAAATGCAACATCCAAAGAAGAAGCTCATACAGGGTTCGACTCATGATTGCAGGAAATATAGCAGTTGCTATTAAGGGACTAGTACACCAATATGAAGATAGTGATTGCTTCCTTATCAGCCCCATCAAAAAAGTTAAACCCAAGAACTTTTTCAACTCTTCCAGATTTGTGGGAATCCACTGGCTAGCTCTAGAGCGTTGCCTAAGTCTGGCAGCGTTGTTCCTCAAATACTGCTCTGCATATAAATTAGTCTGCTCAACAATCTCTTCCAAAAGTACATCCTCCATAAACAACTCAAAAAAGTTTTCAGGCAAAAAGTTTCCCGTATTTACTTTACACCTTGGGAAACCAGTAAATCTGTCAACTGTGGCTGCTCCATGTTTGGTGCAACCCACGTGTCAGGTCTTCCAATGGGAAGCCTTTCAGCCTCTGGCTGCTGCAACATTGGCACAACAGTGTCCTCCTCTAAAACAGGCACTTCATCAGCACTGAGAGTGGCTTCATCATCAGATGATTACTCTCTGACAGAAAATTCATTTCCAGAATCTTGCACTTTCTCCTCTACCTCAGATGCAGAGTCAGTCTCATAATCATGGCCAGAAAACAACTCAAAAAGCACACCAACAATCTGCTGAGCGGTCATCCTACGGCTAGCTATGATCCGTCCTACAAAAGGTAACTGGACAAATGCACCACCAACAACCAGCACTGTGTACGATAAGTAATAAACTGAATGTAGCTTTATCACTAAGAGTTATAAACTCAAAAACTATACTGCTCACTTGCCTGATAAAGCTTGACTCACTAGCAACTAATCTGCACGCCACAGCAATCGCCAATAATATCCCACTAAAAAGAAAAAAGAAAAGCAAATTAGATATAAGACAACACAAATATCATTGTGCATTAATCTAAGGACAATTTCACACACAATCCTGCATTTAGTACACCACCTACAAGCATGTCATTCATGCATGGCAACAATACTCCTTTGGAGTAAATTTATTTACTAACCTAAAACATGCAACTACGCAAACCGCAGGACAACCACTGCCAAAACCACAACAAGCCACAGTAAAGGAAGCAAAAGCTTTGAACTAGAACAAAAGGATAAATAAACTGTTTTAATCACAAATGCAAATACTTCTCCAGTTGACAAACACCCCACCACCAAGTATTTAGACATTTTCCATGGTGCCTAAGTGGATTCTGCCTCACTTGGGGCAGATGGGCCAAACAAAATAGGCCGATCTGCTCCCAAAGGGGGCAGAAATGGCCAACAGTTATATGCCCCCTTTGGGGGGGGGCAATCCTTTCTAAAGGGGGCACCCCCAACACAAGAAAACAAAGGGAAAATAATCCCTGGCTTCTTGGTGGCTGGGGGCAGATGGGCCTAAAAAAATAGGCCGAACTGCCCCCAAGGGGGCAGAAATGGCCATCAGTAATGCGCCCCCCTTTGGGGAAGCAACTCTTACCAAAGGGACAGCCCCCGACCGCCCCCACACAAAACACACACAAACACAAGATCCCTGGTGTGTAAGTGGATTCTGCCCCCCTTCGGGGTAGGTGGGCCTAAAAAAATAGGCTGATCTGCTCCCAAAGAGGGCAGAAATGGCCCACAGGGTGGTGATGACCCTTGCTGAAGCAATTCCCCTTCTAACCCTAATGGTGGGTGTGGGTGGTCAGCCCAGGGGGAGCGCTAGCACTCCCCTGTGGGCCGAGAGCAGGATGAGCTGGTCTCGTCCTCGGCACATAGCGAACGAGCGAGGGCGAGACCAGCTTGTCCATGGCACCGTAAGGGTTAAAGTAGCTGGATACCAGTCTGGACCCCCTCATCTGATTATAGATGCCCGGGAGCCAACTCCACCCATCCAAATCAGAAACACTTTGCTCAAGGATAGCCTGTATCTCCTGCACAAACACCTGCCTATCATTCTTAGCTAAAGAGACTTTAAAGGCCTGCATGTCCATCCTAGGCCTAAACTCATGATAACCAGGCTGATTGTACGACTCAGATACTGTCTGTGAGCCTATCTAAAAACGTGTCCCCACCTCTTTTATCACCCAGCCCACTATAGCTAGAGCCTAGAAAAGAAACCACGTCAATGCCCCATCATTGCAGAAAGTCAGATTTTAGAGGACCAAGTTAATCACATGCTTACAGCGAAGTGTAATCCTTGATTTACAGCCTCCATTAGAGTCTAATAATGAAACCAAAGCAATGTTACCACTTTGAATTGACTTCAGTGAACTAGAATCTGAAAAGCATTTTAACTTGGTAGATTCATTCAAGATTAAATCAACATCAAAATGTGGGGAAATATCTAAAGTAAGGGAAGCCCCATAATGTGCCCCCACAGGGGAACCCTCCAACCACGGGGCATCATTAAGGTCTCCCGAAGGCCTCGAAGGCAAGAATACTGGAGCTGTTGGATTCAAAGCAGGGGACCACCCAAGAGGGAGGGTGGAGGGGGGCTCCCTCGTTGTGTCTCATCCATGCTCCTTTGGGGTGGCAAAGTTGGAAGAGTTAACCTAGGACAGGGGCAAGGCTCCATAGTAGGTTGAGCAACAGAATTTAAAGACTCCAGACAAACTTGTGAAGAATCGCTTATCTCAGGAAAATGTACTTTTCTTCTGCCTTTTTTATTAAACCTTCGAGTCTCCTTTTCGAGTTTATCTCACTTTTAAGGTTCTTCCTCTTAGATTTCTTATTTTTCTTATGTTTTCTTTCCACTCTCTTTAAAGGAAGCTGCACATCCGAGGAGCCCTCTTATGATTAAATGACATTTGGAAGATTGTAAATATCTCCTGAGCAGTGAGGTTAAGATTTTCCTCTTGCTTAGTTATAACTTAGGGTGAATCAAAGATAAATCTGATAAAGTCCACTGGACTATCCTGCAAAGACCTTTTATCACGTAGTTTATTACTATGAAGTTTAGAAGTTTGTGTCCTCGCCTCGGCTATGAAGCCCCTACTAAGAGAGGCCTGATTCTTTGTTAACAATGATGTCACAGTCCGTGTCTCACGAAGGTCTAGGGGCAGATGCCAGTTTTTATTACCTTTAGTCAGTTCCTTCAGGGTAGCCGTCACAGATTCAAGAATACAATCTGTTCCACCTACAAATTTCGCCAGCAATTTTTAAATAGAAGAGAGCAGATTTTCCAAGTTATTCAAGGAGGCAGAGAGCCTGACCTCCTGATCGGGGGGTTGACTAAGCAATACACTACTTGGATCATGGACTGAACTCATGGATAGATGAGAATAAACAGAGTCTTATAGAGAGGTTGAAGTATTGAACAGATGTAGTCCTGTGGAAAGGAGAGCAGACAAAGGCCCCCCAGAAGGCAAAGAGTGGTCCTTTACCAAATGACCATATCTACTGCAGAAGTTTAAGTCCAAATAGGGCAGGGTATCATCTTGAAGGCCGATAGCCGATGAATCTGCAGCCTTTATCTGAACACCAGGGTCTTGAGGTGCTGACATAAGCTGTTCCAGCGGGGGAGAGTTAGCAAACGACAGGTTGGAGGAGGGGGAGGGGAGAGGAGGCTGTGTTCCAAACAGGCTTTGGGCATTCCGAGAACCCTGAATATACTCCGTAGATGCTGATGGAGAGAACCAGGTAACTGGCTCCTCTGCGTCCCCCTCTGAACATTTCACCACAGGAAAAACATAATTTAAGGCCTTTTTTGATGAGGGTTTACTTAACTCCATACCCTCTGTCAGGCCAATAGACGTTTTGCACTTTGACTCAACCTGGGAAGATTTACCTTTCTCCCAAAAGGAGAATAATTGATTCTGTCTTTTTAGCTGGAAAGTGGAAATTCTTCTATTTCAAAGAGGATTAGATCTAATGTGTTTCCCTTCTGTGTCTGTGACTTTCTTTTTGTGTGTACTACATAAAGCGAATCTGATTCTTGATCTGGTTTGCTTGATGCACAATTTACAGTAGACTGTGAGACTATAGAGGTCTCGCAATTTTTTAGCAAGGTCCAAAACTTCATAGAATGTAGGATTATGGCAACTGAGTAATCACTCCTGAATCTTTTTTTAAGCACATTTAAACAAAAACTGGTAAAAAATGTGTGTCTCCAGATTCGGACCAAACTCACCTGTGAGTGCCGAAGTTCTAAGAGCAGCCACATACCCCACAACACCTTGTCCTCTGAGTTGTGTTTTGAAGATTTATGTGTTTCCAGTATCTAGCTGGGTTCCTCTGCAAATTGTTTCCACAACCTCTCAATTACTTTAATATATATGTTCCAACGATCATCCCCAGATTTATTGCAAGGAGCTGAAATGGGTGGCATGTTGTCAAGAATTTGTTGAGCAGTCAGGCCCGGACTACCATATAAGAGTATGCATTTAAGCTCAGAGTTGTAATTGCCTGCATGGATAGCCACCAGATGATTCTCAAACAAACAGAAGAATTTAACCCATGTTATAGCAGGTTTACCAGCTGCACCAAAAGGGGAGGAGGTTTTGTAATAGCCATAATTAACAACTAATAAAACTTTAAGTGGACCCAAAATGCTGGTAAAATAACAGACTATCAAACAAACGTTCATTTCAAAAGTCACAGTAGTAAAATGATGTTGAAGAAAATAATGTCACATTAAAACTGACCTGGATTAGTTTATAGAAGCGGAAACAGCAGTCAGAATGGTGCCGCCTGAGGCACGAATACTCAGTGTAGAAACTATTACAATTAATTGAACCCCCTTTGTCCACAGCACTGTGAGTTGGGTTGATAGAATTAGAAGAACCCAATCGAAAATGGCCGCTGCATGTCATGTCACACACAGTGATGCAATGCGACAAATTGCAGAAAGATCAAGGCTGACGTCTGGCACAAGTTGATAAACAACAATGAGAAGTGCATAAGGCTCAAGGCTGAGGCATGGCTACAGTTGCTAAGTAATCAGGGGATCGCCGGGTGAGAGGGGGGATTTCTGGGCCTGGGAACCAAAACTGAGCCAGAGCCAAAACACTGGAAACACAGGTTGATGAATCGATGCACCACATCGTAGCTCAGGAGGATGCTTCAACAAGGTGATCAAGGGGTTTCGGGGGCTGTTGGTCGACAAACATTACCTTGTCGCCAATATTTAGTGAGTCGAGTACAACACGTTTGTGGTAAATAGATGGATTTATTAGAAAACAACCTCATCCACAACAGGCAGCGACCGGCCGGCCAGGATCCCAGCTGCGAATCCTAACATTTTGCTCTGTGCATGCACAGGCAAATACAAAAAACACAAAGCTTAAAGTAAACATAACACTAGTTACACGGGTTGCATGGCACAGCTCAGGTTGCAAAGTGCACAGGCTGGCCATGCTCTATTACACTTCATTACAGGAGAGAAGGAGAGAAGGTTCCCACACTTGCAGAACCTTATCAATTATTGCTATGCTGGAATTACAGGAGTTGTGAATAGAGAACACTGAGGTACAAGAATAAGGTAGAGAGGAGCCACTGAAACAATGGGGAAAGGAGTTAATGAGAGATATACCACTGGAAGGGTGAGGATAGCGAGTGAGGAAGGATGAACTGACAGAGCATGTAGGGGTCCCTGAAAGTCACAGGCCAAAGGATGAAGCGGTGGAGAGTGGAAGAAGTCAGTGGAAAGAGAGGATAATGTGAGAGCTGTCTGTGTTCCTCAATGAAGAATGGGAAATACAAGTACTCCATTTAGAGGGATGTTTGATCAAGAACAATGTGAGTGGATGTGAAATGAGGATGGAGCAGAAAAGAGATTGCTAACACTGCATATGTAAGGAAATGTCGGCTCAGTGGCCAAAGAGGGGATGTATGTGGGCAGGAGGTGAGTTTTAGTGCCACATGTGATGAAGGATATTGATGACTTGAAAACACAGGTATAATTTTTAATAATGTGCAATGGTGGGACTTTGGAAACAGTATGTGAATGGGGAGAACCAATGCCACAAAGCAGAATACACCTTAGGTATTCTATAGTATCTAAAAAGAAAAGACAAACCTGCCTATTCACTAGTTCTCTGGCAGTTAAAGATGAAGGTTGTGAATAAATAAAACTGAAATATACTTCAACTGCACAGACTTGCATTAGAGTTAAGTTATCTGTGTCCAAAACCAAATAGGTTATATGATTATATGAAATGCAAACCACATCTTTAGTTCAATATGTCATTTAGGGTCATAAATAATCATAAGGCAATATGTGGGGTTGTGTTTCTAATATAATTTTAGCAAGACAGTGTCTCTAGAAAACACATATTTGGACACCAGGGGGCATTTTTGTGATCACTTTGGGTCCGATGTATCAAACGAATTTGCATTCGCAAGCGGTTTGAATCGCTAAATTTGGCCGTTTGAGAATGCAAAAACATGGTCTGCGATGCATGAAAGGCATTAGCAGACCAAAAATAAGGAATCGCAAAAATAGCGATTTTTAGCGTTGGGACCTGGTTTTGCGTGTCGCATTTTGCGCCTCACAATTTGCAACATGAAATACCGAATCGCAATTAGCGATTCGGTATTTCAAGTCAGAAATTGCGAGACGCAAAATGCAACTCGCAAAACCAAGTCGCAATTCGATGCATCAAAAAATTGCAAATTGCAATGTTTCGCAGAATGTCCTTTTGCACATGCAAAATACCACTAAGTGAAACCAAGTGGTAACCAGGTGCAACCTATATAAAGAGGCCCAGAATGCCTCAGACTCTTTTTCACAATGGCTGCACTCTATGTCATGGCGAGGAGAATGAGGATCTTGGCAGGTTTGAGGAGAGGGAGGAGGAGACAGGAGCACATTTTCAGAGTGTGCATTACCCTTTTTGACCAGACTGAGGAGGAGATATATGAGAAGTACAGGTTGAGCTTAGCCATGATACTGGACCTGATAGCTGAGCTACAACCCATACTGCGGCACACAACACATAGGACTAATAGCATACCCACCCATATGCAGGTATTATGCTCCCTCCACCTACTCGCCTCAGGGAGCTATCAAGGGGTCATAGCAGCAGATGGAGGAGTATCACAGAGTGCCCTCTCTAGATTTTTCAATGCATTTATCAACGCCATGCTGAGTAGGATACACCAGTACATCAGATTCCCCCACACCCCACAGAAAATACATCAGACAAAAATAGATTTCCACCAGATAGCACAGTTCCCCCACGTCCGAGGTGCCATAGATGGGACACATGTTGCAATCTGTCCACCATCGGCCAAAGAGTATGTGTATTTCAACCGTAAATACCAACATTCAATGAATATAGAGGTGATATGCAATGCCTCCTACATCATAACTGATCTTGTGGACAGGTACCCAGGGAGCACACATGATCCATACATCTTTCACTACAGCGGCATTCACACAAGACTGCCAGCTGGGGAGTTTGGTGAAGGATATCTACTAGGTATTGTCCCACTGTACACTGGTGCATTGATGCCGTTGTGATGTCAGATGGCTCAATTACTCATTATACCCTCTGTTCCTTCCAGGAGACAGTGCCTACGCAGTGCACACCGTCATGATGACGCCCTACCTCAATCCTACAACACCAGCAGAATAGAGATACAATCACGCACACAGAGCAACCTGCAATGTGGTGGAGCGCACCTTTGGGCTGCTGAAGAGTCGTTTCTGGTGCATCCACAGAAGTGGAGGTGCACTACAGTACAGCCCGGAGGCGACATGTAGAATAGTGGCCACATGTGCGATCTTGCACAATATAGCTACCACCAGGGGCAATACCTGTGGAAATATGCGATTCAGACACTGATGAGGATGATGATCCCATACCCCCTCTACAGCCAGCAGACAGGACCAGTGCAGCAGAGGGCAGGCATAGGCATGCTGACATCATGCACAACCATTTCAGATGTAAGTAATGACAACACAACTTCACTGACATGTGTACTGGTAGTTAGAATATTTATTACCTTAACGTCAGGTAACATAAGTTTCACTAGCAGAAAAAATAAAATAATATGTGTCTTAAAAATAAGCAGAAAACAGTATCTCACTGTTGAATCATAGTTTACTGCATCACACAATAAGCAAACAGTCCCCTGTGGACATTACAGTCACTTTCTACAGCCACGCAAGCCACTCGAGTGTGCAGTGGCCTCACTGGCACCTCTGTTATCAGCCTCAGTAGCTGTGCCTGGCACTGCGATGCCTAGCATCAGTGGTGGGCACTGCTACGCTGCTAAGGCTAGATGTGTCCTCAGTCTCCCCTAGTCCCAGTTCACTGGGTGTAGCGGAGCGGTTACCCAGCATATTGTCCAGCACATTAGTGATCTGAACCAGTCCCTGTGCCACATCCCTACTGCTGTGTGCTGCCTCCACCTGTGTGGCCACAGCACGCCGCGATATGAGGGCTGTTGAAGTAGCGAGGCGATTGACCGAGTGACAGAATCCACCAAACATGCCCATAAAATGCCTCTCCTGCCTGCGGTGGCTGACTCTATCGTGCCGCAGCTCTGTGCACAGTTCTCTCACTGCAATTGTCAGCTCCCTGGTATTCTCAGAAGCTTGGATCTGTCCATCATGCAGCTTTGTGATGTTGGAATTAAGGCACTCCAACTGCCGATGCAGCCCCCCCATGTTGGCATTGTGTGCCTGCATATGCCTTTGTATTGCTGATATTTTCCTGTTTTGCAGGTGCTGCTGTTTCAACATAGCTGATTCCAGGCCACCGAAGACTGATGGCCCCTCTCCTGCTTCCATGTGCTGTGCGCCTGTATACTGAGGCCTCCTGCAGGGTGTTGAGCTACGCTGGGGCTGAAACTCCTCCATAACAGTGGATCTGCCATCTGGGGAAGGTTTGTGGCAGTCATCCCGCATGTCGTCAGAGTCCTGGCTCAATTCGGGCAGCGGTACAGCCATAGCCCGGCGTCTGATAGGCGCAATATTCAGTGACTCACTGGTGTTTGAGTCTGATGCAGGGTGGGTTTCAGTATCCCCCACAACGGTATTTGCAGATGCTGCTGGGCCTGGGCCACCTGCAACGACAATGTGCAGCATGTCAGTTATGTATGTATCACCAAAGGTTACTCAATGGTAATAAATGTACTGTTAAATCATATCACTATGTAGTGGGTGTTGTGTTCTTCTGGGTGTTGCTCTGCCTCATTACATTCTATGTGCTACTTTCAGCTCTGGGTTGTGGACTATCACTCCCATAAGGCATTGTTGTGCCACTTCTAAGATGTTGAATGGACTACTCCTCACAATGCTTTTCAGTACTTGCTAATTCCTAAGGGGCATTTGTACATACACATATGGGGTTACATTTCAATATTGCACTTACCTTTACTGGTGCCTTGTGTGACGGATGTGTCGCTGTCAGTGAGCCCACTGACAGCTTCTGGAAGGAGTGTCGACTCCACCAGGTCTTCCATCGGGGTGGAGGGTTTCTCGGTAGATGGTCCGCCTCCTGTGCTACTTGCCTTCTGTAGTCGCCTTGCCACCCTCTCCTTGGCATGGGAACGCAGGTCGTACCACCTCTTTTTGATCTCCTCCACTGAGCTTTGTGCAACTCCCACAGTGCAGATTTTTGTTTGAATGTCCGCCCAGAGTCTGCGCTTCTCACTTTCAGGGACCAGGAGTGAGCTCTTTCCAAACAGACGGTCATGGCTCCTCACCACCTCCTCAGTGAGCACCTCCAGTTCCTGCTCACTAAACTTGAGTTTCCTTTTCCTCTCTCCCTTCTCCTTTCCCTGTGCAGAGGTGTCCATGGTGATGTGTAGTCCTGCCTTGCTCACAGACTTGCTCCCTGTGGCTGGGCTGTGTCACTCTCAGTGCTCCTTTGGGTGTGGGACCTGCAAACTGCTTGGGATGACTCACTTCCTGCTTGTGATGTCATCAGGCTCTGCCAGGTGTGCGTTCTCGCAATTTGCGATTTTCAATTACCGAATCGCAAATTGCGTTCTCGCAAATTGCAATTCGGTATTTGGGCCTCGCAAACCACAAATAGCGATTTTTAAGAAATTGCTAATTCATATGTTACATAGCATATTGCGACTCGGAAATAGCGATTTCTTAAAAATCGCTATTTGCGATTCGCAGAGGGCTTTGATACATCTGGCCCTTTGTATCATGCTTGCACCATGCAATGTGGTACATGTGTGACGCAATCCTTAAGTCATATTTCTGAAGCCATGCAAAGTGGCTTTGCATAGCTCTGAGTGGCCTCATATAATGGAGCAGGCAGGGCAATGCAATTCACTACTCTGCCCTAGGAAGGCATTCCATGGGCATTGCAGCGGTGTTCTCGCACAACTCCCATGGATTTTGACACATTCCCCAATTTACAACAATTTGTAAATTGGGGAATGTGCCAAAACCTTATGCTTCCCTAGGAGAGGTGTAAGTAGAGAAATATCTTTATTTTTCCTTGTTTTGTCCTCTTTCTATGTGTGCTGCATTCTTCAGCACATATAGAAAGAGGAATATGCCTCCTGGGATTGTTTTTGTGCAGGAAGGTGCCCCTTCCTGCACAAAACAATCCTGCAGCCAACGCAGGAACCCATGTGCCATGTGCAAGCATGCCTGCGTTCGTGCTAGGCAGTCCATTGTGTGCAAGTTCAGGGGGAAAGGACAAGAATACACCATCTGCCTTAAGTACAGCGCATTCCTGCCCTTTCCCAGTGACGGAGTGCAGCGCAGCAATGTGGCTTGCCGTGCTGCACCACTTTCCCAGAAATATGGGCCCCTGTTTCAAACACTGCAGCAAAGGCACAAACTGTTTTTTTGTTGCTGGATCTACCATCAATACTTATTTTTTAAAATAAGGCGAACATTGCCTAGGAGCATTAGGGTTCTTTACAAGACAGTCAGACAGGTTGCACATTTTTTAGACACAGGGAGGTGAAGTGATCTGCCTATAATCATAAGATGTTGAGTTGCGGCTAGGATTTGATCCTTGAACGCTTGTTTCAAAGTTCACAGCTGTAGCTTGTGAGCCAAATTTCCTCCTCCTCATTATTACTTTATTGAATTTTGGAAGAAGATTGTATTGCAAGTGAAACGGAAAGTAAAAATGCCCCCAACCTAGAATGTCTGCAAGCTCCTCTCAAAACATTAATCTCATAATGAATATTAGTTGCACTGCCATTGTCTTACTGCAGGTCCATTGATCTTCACAACTCTCCTGCTCGTTGCTAGGCAACCATCTGCAGCAGGGCTCCACAGCACGATCAATTCAAAGTGAGGCTTACAGATGAAAACTAATGCTCTTACAATCCCTTTCACAAAATATTCCACTAGTAAGTAAATGCGTGAAGTGGTAGCAAGAGCAACAATAATAACAAGCATTGGCAATGCCAACCGGTCTGGATTATGAATGAAAATCCCTTAGTGTCACTGGTGGGTACAGACACTGAATAAGTCTTCATAAACATATTCTGTCACTCCTCTTTCTACTCTTTATCCATTCATAAATCCACTGACTCATCCTTCCATTCACCCTTTGACACAGTCACGAAAAACACATACAAACTCTAAAACATACGTAAGATAAATTAAATGAAAACAAGTAAAAAAAGAAAGCATGCTTCCTTCTAATGCCCTCAGGCATATGTTTGCTATAACAAAATTAAACAGAAGCAAATGTTCGCCTTGCAAATGTATTGTAAATAGTCTATCATTATTTTAAAAGTTCAATGAAGGCTGCAACATTTAAAGGCAACCTCTTGGCCATCATAAGAAGTAAAGAACTATAAAATAAGACAATTCTAAACTAAAGGACAGGTCAACTAGCCCTATAGTGAAGCACACTCATTTTCTAGTAGCTATACACACATGATCAGAAAATGCTATCATTCACAGAGCACAAGAGCCAATGCCTGAGGCAGACTGAACCATTAGCGCTTGCTGATGCAGAATGAACGGTTGCAGTTCACTGTCATGGATGGAAGGAAAATGTAATTAACACTTAGATCAATGCTAGAATAGAGGGACCCATGGGCCTTTACCTGTTATCAACGGCTTTCACCATAAACAATTGAGGTCTCCTGTACTGCGTATAAGCTTCCCACAAAGTAGCCATCAGGCATACAGTCATAAAATTACATAGTATACAAAATTACAGATGGCAAGCAGAATATTAACTCTTCTGATAGGGCTTTATAAGGATACTGACAATAAAATAATCTATACCCATGGATTTTCAAATGGGGTAACGAGCACCAAAATGTTTGCCTACTATTGTAATCTGTGAGATTCCTTGTAACAAAATATGTATCTTTAAGCTTTAATACAGAGTAATGACAGTCTACCCCTAACTGTCTATTGGCTTCAGCATATAATTGTCACAGTTAATATATCAGGCCTTCTGCCTTTATAGTAACTTATAATTGTAAACAATCAAGCCTATAAACATTATCATTGGCTTGTCATCATAAAGCAAATCAGACATACTTTGTTGGTATGTATGTATTCCCAAAAGGCAACCCTCAATTACAAATATGCACAAAATATAATTGTTAAAACAATAGAAAATCTGCACTAACAGATCCCAATAGGGATTATAATAGTGTAAACAGGTGTTCCCCACGGTTTGTTCAGATAGGTCACCAGCACCAAACCCCTTGCCTACTACTGTAAAGTCTACTGGCTTCAGCACAATGTAATAACAATCAACCCATGAAAGGTTTTTGCCATTAACACAATAATTTCACAATAGTGAGGCCTACACACAGATCACACCTAAGAAACCTGACATTTTCCAGTGGACTGATAAGGCCTCTACCATTCATCAATGGCTTAACACTGCATACAACCCTTCACATAAGCTAGCAACCATCAGGCATACATTTATAAAATTATAGACATGTACAAAATGATATTTGGCATAACAATATACAGCTTCTTTCAGTAGAACCTAACAAGAATCATCCTAATGAAATTGTACTACCAGGGTTTGTCAGAGTGAGTGGTTGGCACCCTAACTTTGTCTACAATACTAAACTGTGATATTTTATATAATCAAATGCCTTTCTACGGCCCGTAAGATACTACCTAATCTGACATCAATTCACTGCCCATTGGCTTTGACGTATTTTTTTCTACATAATAAATAAACTAGGCCTACTGCTTTTATAGTACCTTTTCGTTCTGAACACTTCAAGCCTGTGGCGTCAGGCATAACATGTCACTGCACACCAATCAAGCCTATAGCTGTTATCCATGTAAATTAATGGAGATTTTCCTAGTAATTTATAAACAAAAGTCTTCATTTCAATAAAGACATGCAGGCTCCTATTATGCTTCTCTAATCTTGCATTTATTTAAACAGAAGCTGTCAAGAGCCATGAAAAACGACAGTTCCCATCTGGATTAGAATCAACAAGTCAAGGGAGACAAAACGTAATAAGATAAACTGCCAATGAGGGGTTAGTATTTCCTACAATGCCTATCTTGACTGCGACCAGACTTCTTTTCTTGAGCGAAAAGTTATAAATAAGTATTGAATAGAGGAAAATTTGAAAGTACAATGGTAATAGCCAAAGTGAAGGTAAACAGTTCTTGAAAAAAGTCCATATAGCTGGGTCCAGCTGGGTCCAAATAGACAGATGGGAGAAAACAGGAGATTTGGCTTCTGGAGGATTTGAAGATGCATGTTGGCATGCTGAGGTTTTCCTAGGAGAATGAAGATGTTGGAACAGAAGTAACTGTTATGGTGGGAAAAACACCAGGTTAATACAGTGTTGAGGTGGGATAATACTCACCTCCATGTATTTAATACATTTAAGACTTTCCTTCATAAGTTACTAGGAAAATCTGTATTTCATTGCAAGACCTCAGGCTCCTATTATGCTTGTTTAAAGCATGTTAATTACAACAGAAGATGCAGTATGTACAGGTTTACAATAAAATGTGCGAAAAACATTATCATTAGACAAATGAGCTAATCTCAGAATGTCCTCCAAATGGGAACCTGCCCAGAACGCTTTAGATGCCATGTCTGCCATCAAAGAGTGAGCACTAAAGCTGATGGTATCTATCCCTGCAAGGGACATAACCACTAGTTTTTGAGGTTTTCTGAAAGATATGAGGAATTGGACGTCTGAGGACATGTTGAGATGGGTTGTCTTTTGTTCATAAACTTTAAGACCAATCCCAACACAAAGTTTGGGTTGGTTGAAAAATAAAGGTAAAAACAGAATGCTAACGTGTCCCTTTATGACTAATTTGTCTCACATTGGGACTCGTTTTAGGCCAATGAATCTTTTGACCCTGTTTGAAGACACCTTAGGACGAGATAGCTAATCAACACGTCAATCAATACATCAATAATGTCATCAATATTTATTAAAACAATGTAATTCACCTTAGTCAATGACATTTAATGAGACTTAGAAACCACCATGACCTTTCAGTCATGAATAACCACACCAGTTTAGTTCAATTTTGTGACGTTTATTCCGTATTGATTACAATTCTACTAGTAAGTTTATTAGTCTCAAAAACAAGAGACACATTAGCATAGTCACAATATGACAACTCTGATAAGATTTAATCAAAGCAAGAATCACAAATATTAGAATATAACACAGCGTCAGCGTAGGTTATCCTTAGCAGAGTAACATCACGTTATTCAACAAAGCATAGATTTAGTCATTTGTCCATTTGCGTCAGTTTAGTGAACCCTCTTAACTAACCTCTAATTAGCATTGGCATGTTGGGCTTCATGCAAAACAATTTAATAACACCAATTTGGAAAAACATCTAACTATGGTCTCTGTCAAAAGAAGCAGTTGGTACCTAGAAAGGAAAAGCAAACAGACAATCACAATTTCATTGTCATATAGTTACCCTCCAGTTATTGGGTCAGCACTCAGGTTCGGTCTTCGTCCTCAGAACATCAGTTGATTCGCCATCAAGGATTCAGCTCCAGTAAGAAGGGGGCACTTCCCTCATAATGAGGTCAAGTGTAAATGGGCAATCTACGGGCAAGGATGGTTCTAAAATAGCAAGTCGCCAAGCAAAGAGACAAAGGGGGTCATTCTGACCCTGGCGGTAAAATCCACCAGGGCCAACGACCGCGGGAGCACCGCCAACAGGCTGGCGGTGCTCCCTTGGGCATTCTGACCGCGGCGGTACAGCCGCGGTCAGAAACGGAAAACTGGCGGTGTACCGCCGGTTTTCCGCTGCCCTGGGGAATCCTCCATGGGATTCCGACCCCCATACCGCCATCCTGTTCCTGCCGGTTTTGGCCGCCAGGCACAGGATGGCGGTATGGGGTGTCGTGGGGGCCCTGGGGGCCCCTGCAGTGCCCATGCCAATGGCATGGGCACTGCAGGGACCCCCGTCACAGGGCCCCACAAAGATTTTCAGTGTCTGCCATGCAGACACTCAAAATCGCGACAGGTGCAACTGCACCCGTCGCACCCCTTCCACTCCGCCGGCTCCATTCGGAGCCGGCATCCTCATGGAAGGGTGGTTCCCGCTGGGCTGGCGGGCGGCCTTCTGGCGGTCGCCCTCCCGCCCAGCGGGAAACCCAGAATACCCGCGCCGATCTTTTGACCACGCAGCGGTATTCTGGCGGTTCCAGCCAGGCCGGCGGGTTCCGCCGCCGGCCGGGGTCAGAATGACCCCCTAAGTCTCTGGATCACAGCAAATCGCATTAGCATCTCCCCTTCTCCTAGTCTCCTACTCCCTAGTTCTAATTTACTTCCTGGTGTCAAGGGTTTCCATCCCCTTTTCGTTGTACATTCCCCTAAAATCTGGTTGGACAAGGGTTGCACCTCACTATCTCTATCCAATTACCTTCAAATTAGGTCATCGAATATGTTACCCAATAACAGTTCTCAAGTATTTTATTGGCCCTTATGATTGACGTCTTTAGAGGGTGGAATGTCCGGTATGATTTCATAGTCTTGTTGTCCTTTGCACATCTTCGTGTCAGTGGCTCCATTGCCTGTACCGGTTCAGGCGACCTTGTACCTACGACTGGTCTACAGTGTTGCATTCAGCTAAAAATGTTTCTATAGGCAAGTCGAATCTCATGAGAACGGATCTACTACAGTTACATTCAGCTTCTAGTTTGGAAAAAAACAAGAGTTCATGTCCTTCAGCAAGTCAGCACACTGCACGTTAGAAAAATACATTTAATATGAGAGTCAGGCAGCTAGGCCATGACTCATGCTAACTAAGGCCTAATGATTTATTAGCAAAACCTTTACATAAGTCTATTAATATTAGTGTAAAATCATATCATTACATATCAATTTCAACATTATTAGCCAGTTTCATTAGTCCCTGTATATATTGATGACCACTCTTTGACCATAATTGACTTTATTTTGGAATAGGAAGATTGCACAATTTTACTCACTTTAAGAGATGACAGACACGTGTGTGTTCACCCAGGA
Organism: Pleurodeles waltl; assembly: GCF_031143425.1. Taxonomy (NCBI): domain Eukaryota; kingdom Metazoa; phylum Chordata; class Amphibia; order Caudata; family Salamandridae; genus Pleurodeles; species Pleurodeles waltl. Next base: position 1,083,139,503 of record NC_090440.1, on the reverse strand, counting down.
AATTTCTATTGATGTAACAATGATTCGTAGAGAATGCTGATATGTAGAGAATTATAGTTCAGTAGGTTTTCCTTTCACTAGTTTCCGCTGCCAGAAAATGTACAATGTAACTTATATCTGCTGAAAAGGGCTTGATAGCTTTTCCCACACACCAGCTTGTCCACATATACCAGGCTGATTTGTAAGCTATGGTATAGCCTGGGCCCAGGAGTTATTGATGTATTCTGAAGCTTCTGCCAATATGCTAGGGTGAGTGTTAGGCCTGGCATTTTTATGGTTCTTTTACCCCAGACCTTTCCCCATTTACCTCCTGTCTTTAGCTGTATCGTTTTGTTGGCCTTAGGACTCTGAGCACGTTACACTGCTAACCAGTGCTAAAATGTGTGAGCTTCTCCCCTAAAACATGGTAATATGGGTGTATCCACAATTGGCATATTTAATGTACTTGTAAGTCCATTGTAAAGTTGTATACCATATACGCAGGGCCTGTATATTAAATGCTGCTAGTGGGCCTGCAGCAATGATTGTGCCACATACTTAAGTAGCCCTGTAAAACATGTCTCAGGCCTGCCACTGCATAGCCTGTGTGTGCAGTCTCACTGCCACTTCAACTTGGCATTTAAAACCTCTTGTCAAGCCTTAAACTCCCCTTTTCTTACAGATGGGACACCCCTAAGGTAAGCCCTAGATAGCCTATACAGTAGGGCTGGGTGCCATGTAAGTAAGTAAATGGCAGAACATGTACTTTTACGTTTTACATGTCCCGGTAATGCAAAACTCCCAAAGTCCTTTTTCATTTCTGTTTCATAGGCCAGCATTAGTAATTTCTTAATATACTTTTAAACTGTATTTCCTGATCAGAAAAAAAGTAGTTGCATCAAGTTTCATATCAATGGTGTGGTAATGACAAATCTTCTTTACTGTTAATGCCGGATTCATTATTACTATTCTAGAAATGCCGCTTTTACAAATTGGGCATTTGTCTGCTGTCACTGCCCTATGTGCCTACAGCCTGTCTCCAAAACATGTCTGGCCTGAGTGACAGCTACACTTGTGCATTCCCTTCAGACACCCACAACACAAGATACTCAACTGCATTTGCACTCATCTGCATACTGATAGGTCTTCCTGGAGAGATGGTTGGGAAGGGCTCACATTTACATTTCAAAGGGTAGTGGCCTATAGATTACCCACCACTGCTAGTCTGGACCCAGGGTCGGGCTGAAGGGGGGTCTTGTGCACTTCAGAGAGATCCTTTGAAGCCATCCCCCACATCAAAGGCACTTTTGGGTATAGGCACTGGGTCTCTGACCCACTGAAATCAGATCACTACTGGACTTGGGAAGGATTGCCACTCTGCCTGAAATGATTGTTCCAAGAAACTGCTTCACTACATTGCTGAGCTGCGCTGGTGCCTGCTGATCTCTGCCCTGGCGAGGGTAAGGACTAGACCCATCTTGCTGACCAGAGTATCTTCAAGGGCTTGCTAGCTTGTCCCCTGTTCTTCTTCAGTCTCTGGAACATCAAAGATTGCTTGCAAATCTTCTAGTGCTGCTGGACTCTGCCATCTGTAGGTCCTACCCTTGCTTGAGGTGCCCTTCTCCAACTCTCGGCCTTAGAAGTGGGGTTTGCAACTAAAACCTTGAAAAAGCGACGCATCATTCCTAGTACACCAGAAAAATCAATACAATGCGTCTTCTCCTGAGATGCAGCGGGTTCCCGATTACAGCAGATTCACAGACTGTGTAGCCCGACAATGGCAATCTGCATGGTCCACTGATGATGCATCGCCCCAAGTGCCGCAGAGAAATCAACACATTGTGCCCACTTTCCCAGAGCCCGCCACTGATACATCGATTTGAGTGCGTCAGGAAAACCAATGCATCTTGCCTTCGTCAACTACGCTTTGCTCTTCCAAAGATACTATTTCAGCAGGCCCTGCATGGGTTCTATAGCTGGCCTACCCTCCATTGTGGTCGGCCTGGATTTTGACAATATACCCGTCCCTCGGAACATTATGCAACTAGCTAGTGACTTCTAAGCATGGTTTCCACTTTCAGGCTCTCATTACGAGTTAGGCGGTAATTACTGCCAACTGCAGTGCAGTCTGCTGTCAAAAGACCGGCGTGGACGCGGGAAACTTACTACCGTACTATGACCCCAAAGGCAAAATCCTCCAGACAAGAGCAAGGTATCCGACCCCGCCAAGCTCAACAACGACGGGAAACAGGCTGCACAGAATCTGCCACCGCCATGGCAAAAACTAAACCACCCTCCCAAATAGAAATCAGAAATCAGCACAGCAGTCGTGCAACAGTGGTACGCCATTAGCGGTACGGACGGTCAAAGCCATGAATTGAACTCATGAACAACTACACCCCACATTGGTCAATTTGAAAACCCCACACATACATACACTTCACACCCACACACTCCACTATAAAACACACACCCACAACCCCTAGCTATTGCTACCTGCTGCCACACAACTACCGGTAAACTGGAAAGGGACACCACAAACTCGTCGCGTTTCTGCACACCACAAATAACTCACAAACACACAACCACGCATCCCACAACCTCACCTTCAAATATCACCACACCTGCCACCAACTCACTCACACATTCCACTACCCCAAAAAATACCACCACATCACAGCAGACATCTCCCCACACAACCCACTATGGTACCCCCTTAGAACCCCCGTTTCACTGACAGGGGGTTGCAGACCATGGTGGACAAAATAATCCGGGTGGAGCCACACCTGTTTGGTGCACATGTCCAGCAGACATCTATAGCCAGGAAGATGGAGCTATGGCAGAGGATTGTAAACAAGGTGAATGCAATGAGAATCCATCCACACACAAGTGATGACATCAGGAAGAGGTGGAACGACCTGCGGGAAAGATCGGGGCAATGGTATCACAACTCCAGATTTCAATCCATAGGACTGGCGGTGGTCCCCACCACCTCCCGCCAAGTTGACCGAGTGGGAGGAGAAGGTCATGGCTATCCTGCATCCGGAGGGCCTCACTGGACTCACTGGAGGACCGGACTCTGGTAGATCAATGATACACCCCTCCCACCACCTGCACCTGATATGTATGTCTCCCCCCTGTACCGAACCCAAGACACCCTATCCCATATCCATCCCACCCCATCAACCACCCACACCCATGCCACTGCTAATGTGTGCAAGCAATGCACATGCTCAATGTCCACCATCGACAACTAACTGACTGTCAGTGCTGTATCTCCTGAAGCTCTTGAACGCTACTGCCGCCCAGCTAATACACAGTCAAACACTCTGCAGGACACACAATCAATTTGATTTGTTTCACTCCACAGGTAACACTGCTCATGGCAGCCTCCAGGAGGTGCCAGGAAGTGCCAGTCCTACAGCAGAAGAAGGCCCCAGTGATGACAGTATAGCAGGATGTCTGGATCTGGACGAGCAGCCTGGCCCATCATGAGCCTCTGGTCAGTCACCCTCCAAAAGCCCCACCCAGCCCACCAGACAGACCACCACTACACAGCCACGACCAACAACTGTAGGCTAATGCCTCCAAACCAGTGCCCCTGGCTCAGCCACTGTGTGCCCACCTGTACAGGGAAAGGAGTCACCACCCGTCACCAGGCAAGACGATGAAGGTCCTGGTGCAAGTAGGAATGGGGTAACTTTAATGGGGTCACAGGCACAGGGGGCCCAGGCCAGTGGGAGGCCATCTGTGGGACAAGGGGGGAGCCAAACTAGGGTAGCAACTGGTCAGGATACCATTTACCAAATCCTGTCAGCATACCAGCACACCCAGGACAGAATGGGCCAGATCCTGGCCACTTTGCAGGAAATTCAGAGGCTGCAGAGTGAACACCATCAGGAGACCATGGAGCAATGGGAGGCCCACAATGCCACCATGGCCTCCATCAAAGGGGTGGTGCAGGACATGACTGGAGTCATGCGCGAGATCTCTACCCGCAAGCAGGCCCGTCCACAAGACACAAGTCACCCCAGCCTTCCACATCTGCTGCTGGTAGTGGATTGGTGTACCTGCCAGGAGACTCACAGGACACCAGTACCCCTTTCTCTGTCCACCTCGCAAATGTGGCAATCCAACCAGACATACCTCAGACACTAAACCATAACCAAACCCACTGCCAGGAACTGATCCCTTCTTGAACTGTCTCCCTTGTGTGCCACTAACACACCTTGCTGACCATCTACAGTCTGTACTCCATTTCCCAATGGCCCCATGGACTTTGGACCTGTGCTGCCAACAGCTGTGAACACCAAACTGACTATTTCATCCACCATTTGCACACTCTCTTGTATTTCCCCATTCCTTATTTTGCTGCACTGAATGAAAACTGTACATTCACACCCAATGTATCTGTGCTTTATTCATAATGCATGCATGTGATGTATTACTTTTTCACTGTCAAATGCTAAAACAGTAACAGAAATTGGCTAATGCAAATGTCTGCAGGCACGTAACATTCCACATCTGAGAAATGGCTTCCTGACACTTGCGTGAATGTCCTAATCCTCCTTCTACATGGCATGGCAAAGGGTATCCCACCATAGTAAGACCTGTGAGGTACAGATATGTATCATACATTTTGGTACAGTATGTTCAATTACACATGTACCTGCTTTGTGTCCAAAGTTGGACATCATTGCCAGAGTACTGTCACTTCTTGACTGACCAGTATTACCATTTGTCAGTTGTACTACAGACCATTTATGCACTCATATATGCAGCTTTGCAGAATAGTACAACTGTAGGGACACCTACTTCAGCTGAGGTGACCTCCACCCACATTGTGAGGGATACTAGGTTGGTGTGCAAGTACTGAGGAGATGTGGTGTTACAAGTACTGCCAGCAAAACTGGTCCACACCCTCTATCCACGCAGCATGTCCAAACAGTCTATACATGTGAAGGCAGGAAACACATCCAGGAAAACAAAACTTCTGTGTGTGACCTACCTTTGAGAATCATCAAACACATGAAGCAGTAAGGGTTATGTGACAGTACACACACACACTGCTGTGTCCCCAGCACTAGTTGTATGTTCTTACAATTGTACACAACTTTACGTAGGAAATGTTGTGGGAAACATTAGGCAAAATGTACCTTCAACTCATTGGAAGTATAGCTGAATGAGCTGAGTTCTGGAGTCTACTCATCCTCCCCTTCTTCATCGCTGTCCTCTGTCCCCTTAGCTGCCACCGGTGAATCAGGTTGTTCCTCTTCTTCCAGTAGGGGTACATGTCTCCTTAGTGCCAAGTTGTACAGCATACAGCAGGCATAGCACAGGAATCCGCTTGAGAAATGCAGGCACCTGAATCTTGCCTGTCAACAGCCAGGACAGGTTTGGATAGCCAGAATCACCTGGGAAGAGTGGACATACATTGCACATGTCAGCATTGTGTAGAGGGTAAAGAGTAAGAAAGGCAGGTTATTAGCTACAGCACTCTCACATCTCACCCACCCACAAGCCAGGCTCACTCTCTTTGTAGTTGTGTCATCAGGAGTGGAACACTGCTGGTCCTCAAAATTTAAGAGTCATGCACAGTTCCAGGGAATTTGGCAATCACTTGGGAGCTGTACTGGTCTGCAAGACACACCACCTGTACATTAATGGAGTGATAACTTTTCTTTTTGCTGTACACTTGTTAATTTACCCTGGAAGCAATCAAGGGAATATGGGAGCCATCTATGGCCCCAATCACATGTGGAATCCGTGCATTGGCATAGAAATCAGATTTCGCAGTGGGCAAGTCAGCAGTTTGGAGAAATTTGATGTAGCTGTGGAGATGTTTCAGCAAGGCAGTCAGGACATCCCTTAAGATGTTACTGAACATTGGCAGTGACACACCTGCTGCCAAGGTCCATGCACAGTAGGAGGAATAGCATATGAATTACATAGAGCTGGCAGTAGATCCAGCTGTAATTGGGCACACAGTTCACATATGGTCATCCAGTTCAGACGCTAGGCCAGTATGATGTGTCCTTCCTCCATGGTTGCGAGGTCAACTGGGGGCCGGTACACCGGTGGATTCCTCAGTCTCTGCAGGGGTCGGTACCTAGGGAGGGACAACACACATATTTCACCACACCAACACATTACGGATAATGTCAAAGCACACACAACTGCACAAACATCACATTCACATAACAGAAGGGATGCACGCAGCTAATACTGTGACAATCGATGTATGAACTTGGTGCTATGCAACCTACAAATGCAGCTAACTGATGCCACAATTCACATATGGCATGTATTGATGTGTATGACTGGTGTGCCTAACATGTACAGGAAGATATTACAACATGGAGGGCGCGTAGAGATTGCACTCTATTACGTTTTCACTTCAAATGATGGTCGCCTGTCCTACATGCTGAGGACAGATGGAAGTGACATGACTTCGCTGGCGTAAGTCGTCATTGGGTTATGCGGTCTGTAACGCCCTGAAATTCCCTATTGGTTAACATTGGTGTCTATGGGGAACATGGAGCTATCATGATTGCCTCCGGCGGTGACGATGCATACCACCACGGTCTTCACCGCCATTTTGATTTCCCTTAGCCACTTGACTCCTGCAATCACCACGACCACAACTCCACTGCGTGTTCTGCTGTGTCCTGCATCTGGTTGTGAAGATGACACGTGCTACAGGCGATAGGGCCCCAGCCTTCACCCTGGAGGAGCTGAAGAGGCTTGTCGATGGGGCCCTATCCCTGTATGCTAAGTTGTGTGGGCGACCAGAAGAGCAGGTGAGTGGATTAACAGTGTCCTAGCAGTTAGTGAAATTACTTGGGTGCATGTATGTGTGAATGTAGGATTACCAAACGTGCAGGAGTGATGGAGTAGGCTATCAATGTGTACCTGTAGGAAGATGATGGAATGTATGGTTGTCTACTCAGTGGAATTGTACCCTATGTCAGCATGCGTATGGTCAGTCTACATTAATGTGTATACCTATATGCCTCCAATGCAGGTCAGCGTGCATCAGAAGAATGGGTTATGGTTAGACATCGCCAAGGACATGCGGACCCTGGGTGTCTACAGCTGGAGGAGCACCCTCTGCAGGAAACAGTGGGAGGACCTGAGCCGCTGTGCCCGGACCACTGCGGCCTCCAACGACGGAGGGTGCACATCAGAGCCTGACCCCCCAATGGCCCGCATACTGGTGGTGGCCTACCCAGCCTTGGATGGGCGTTTGAAGGCATCACAGCAGCCACAAGGGGGTGAGTTCTGAAACTGTCCTGCATGCCAAATGTATTGGGGGAATGATAGGCAATGTGGGGAAAGGTTGCTGTTACAGTGACTCATAGGTGTCAGGGTATGCAGGTGTTCAGCTTCATAACCGGGTTACATTACCTTGTTGTGTAGGGAGCATGAGTACCTAGGTAAGGTGGAAATTGGGCAGTACATTCAGTCATATAGTATTCCTGTTGTCTTGCTAAGTGACGTAGTGGTATTTAAAACATTTGAGCATTAAATGGATACCTCAGTTGGAGTTGCAGGACATGTGCAATGAATCTGTAGGGCATCACTGTCAGTGTAGTGTACTCCAAAGAGGCAGATTTAATCCCTATCAGTGGTACATTTCTGTAGTGCAAAGGCTAAGGTAAGGGGGGTCTGAGACTGAAAAGTTCTGCATGTGTGTATACCTGCATCATAATTGAGTTGCTAACAGCCTGCATCCCTTTCTTTGCCCCCTACTCCCTTTCTGTTTTCTTGTGTCCTTGTGTGCATCAGCTGCATCAGGCGAAGGAGCAGAGGCACCAGTGAGTGGTGATGCTGAGGCCCACGGGACCCAGGAGGCACAGTCCACCGATGTCGAGGAAACCAGTGGGTTGGAGGGCGAGGAGAGTACCACGGGGGAGCCTACTACCACTGGAACATCAGACTTGGATTCCTCCTCCGATGGCAGTGATGGTAGACCCCTCTGGGACCAACCCAACAACATCTTCATCTGCCACCCCTCCCACGAGCACGCCCTCCCAGTAGCTCCCCAAGTTGTCCGTGCCCTCTCACCCAGGAGGGTGGGTGTCTCCTTCGCTGCAGACACCTCAGCCCCTGCCACAGTCATCCCGGCAGCCCTCAATGAGGAGGCTATTGACCTCCTGAGGACTATCTCTGTGGGACAGACAACCATTGTGAATGTCATCCAGGGGCCGGCATCCCAGATGCAGCAGAGCAATGCCTACCTGGAAGGCATTCACAGTGCCTTATCTGGCCTCCAGATATAGTTTCAGGTTCTGGCCTCCTCTTTGATGGCAGCTAGTGTCCCTGTTACCTCCATCTCCCCTCCAACCACCTGTGCCCCATCCAGCACCCCTCTCCCCTCACCGATCCCAAGCACACAAGGCAAACAGCATGTACACAGAATGCCACACAAGAACAAACCCAGGCACCACAAGTCACACCGCAGCCATGCACAAACTCAACATAAATATGAAAACACAACAGCCATGTCCTCCTCTGACTCCCCCACCCCATTCTGCCTTACAGTGACCTCACCACACACACTGCAAGCACTGCATCCTCACAACCAGATCCTGCCCCCTTTGACACAGTCACCACAACAGCAGACACCCAGACATGCACCCAGACACCACAACTGCACTCACCACAACAACTGTAACAGACACCTGCAACACACACACCAGACATGCAGGCACCACCACAACTTACAATCGCACGGCCTGTTTGTCCTCTCCAACAATTTTTACTCACCTTCTCCCAACATACGTAAACGCACCCACTCAGGCACCCCACATTCATCCACCACACACAAGCAGACTGACCACCCACCTGCGTCCATGTCCAGCACACCTAAATGTCCTACGACCACTCCCTTTACCTCTACTCCCATGCCAGTTTCCACAGCCCCTCCCCGTGTTCCTAAAAAACATTTCCTTTCCTGCGTTGACCTGTTTGAACCTCCTGCTCCACCCTGTCTTGTTCCTGCACGTTCCCATGGCCTCCCCAAACCCAGTACCTCCGCTTCAGGTTCCTTCCTGGACCTTCCTTCCACTTCCCATGTCCCTTCCCCCTCCAAGAAAACACCTGTCAAGAGGCCTGATCCCACTACCACCCACCATTCTCAATCACGATCTAAGGCCAAGCCCCCCTCCAAGCCGAAGCCAAAGCCACCCCCTCCAAAGCCCAAGCCCCCCTTCATGACATGAGTCCCCACCACCAACCCCTCCCCCGTGCCCTGAGGTGTCTGCCCCATTGATGCCCCTGCCCTATGGAGACCATAGTTGTTTCAGGAGTAACGTTGGGGCTTTGTTGTGACTGTTAGGCTGCATGCTCATGGACATTTAATATATCTGGCCAACCTGCACAGTTGGTGCACTTTTATCAAGTTGTCCTGTGTTTCACTATGGCTGCCTCATGTGCACAGGTATGTGCATCATTGTCCCCATCTGTGCATGTCTACTGTGCTTGTGTGGGTGCATCACTTCTATTTTTCACTTCTGCCCCTGTCTGTATTTATGTGTGCAATGGTGTTTGTGTGGTGATGGTTTTGGAAGTAGGTGTGGATGGTATGTGTGTGGGTGATTGGTTGAGATGTATGTTCAGTTGTTGTTCATAGTGTGGGTGGAGTGAGCGGTATGGACGATGGCGTCATGGTGTAGTACCAGTGTATGTGTGGATGGCACTTGTGGTTGTGTGCCGTATGTGTGTCTGGTATGCCGTCTTCTGCCTGGCATTTGTGTTGGCTGTGGTTTTGTGATCAGTTTGTGTGTGGCTGGGTATGGGTGTCATGACTTGTTTATGGCTGGTGTTGTTTGGTGTGTGTCATGTGTAGGGCGTGGTGTGTGTTCTGGTTGTGCGTGAGTGTGTGTGTATGTGTGTGTATATGTGTAGGGGTGTTGCTATGGGTGTGTTTGTGTTTGGGCGTGGCAGTTGGATATCAGGTGTGTATGTGGGTGGGTAATTCTCCCCTTCCCTCGCTTGAGTGGTAGGCGGGGTACTCACCATTGTCATCTCTGTCGGCACTGTATGTCCTGGAGGTGGACTGCAAGTACCAGCATCGGGAAGATTTCCAGTTCAGGCTCCATATCGTTGGTGGCCTACTCTGTGTCCCTACGGTGAGTGTTTCCTTATATACTGTTCCTTTCTGCCAGGCTTTGAGTGGAGGTTGGCCCGCCCCAGAAATGGTGGCAGTGTGCTGATCCCTTATATGGTGGGCAGTAAGGTCCTTTCCTCTTCCCTGTAGATGGCATCCGCCGTCATTGTTGGTTGGCTCGCACTGGCGGTACAGGCGGTGTACTGGATGTGTACTGTTTACGCCACCGCTGTATTACGGTGGTCTGCACTGCCAGCCTGTTGGTGGTCGGATTGCCACCATTTGTGTAGCCGGCCTGTGTCCACCAGACTCGTAATGAGGGCCTTAATCTTTAAAAAATCATATTCTGATGTTTACTTATTGGATTTTTTTGTCATTTTTGTCTTGTTTTACCAAGATAAATATCCTTCATTTTTCCAAACCTGTGTGGAGTCTTTTTGTGGTGTTTTCATTGACTCACTGTGTTTTAAGAGTGTTGCACAAATACTTTACACATTGCCATTTAATTTAAGCCTGGCTGCTCTGTGTCAAGCTACCAGAAGGTATGCACAGGTTAATTTAGGGAATGAATGTGACTTACCCTAAACAGAAATGTGGTCCCTACTTGGACAGAGTGCACACCTCTGTCAACTAAAGACCCAATTTCGAACAGTGAGGTAGGGAATTCCAGTTATTTTCCAAGCAAAGAGAGTGAGAGTGTTGTCTAAAATTGTGTGGAAGTCCCTGAGGATTCAGGAGGAGATTGGGAAAGGAAGGCTGAATAACTGGAAAGTCAATTGCTAATTCTAGAAGAGGGGTAAATGATACCAGGTATTGCCAAATTGGAAACACAGTGACCAAAGTCACTTCTTGTCATCTGACTTGGGCTAACTCATTTGATAACACATAGTTGGTTGCTTGGGACCTGTCATGCAGAAAGGCATCTGAAGCTAAAGTTAATGGATCCGGATGCCAGCCGAAAATGTGGGGAAGTTGGGAATTGAAGTGGGACATGAAAAGCTCTATTCGAAAGGGTCCCCATTTGTGAAGAAGAGTTCTGAAAACAGAAAGATGAAGTCTCCAATCACTGGAATCATGAAGATATCGGGAATGCCAGTTGGCTAGAGCATTGAGATTTCCTGGCAAATATTCTGCGTGAACAGATAACTTGACAGAATTCCCTAAAGCTCTCTGTCAGTTCTGCTAGGGGTTTAGGTCTAGTACCGCTGAGGTGACTGAAGTACCCTATTAGGTCATAATTGTCATTGAAAATTGGGAAACTATCTAGCTCCATATTAAGAGGCTAATAAGCCAAAACAATAATGCCTTGAAAATAATACTTCCTCAGAAAGTAGAATAGTGACCCACTACAGGGTTAAGAAAATTCATTGGTAAAGGAAAGCACAATCTCCTCCCACTGAAAGGAGGCGGGCTGTGAAGATTGTCAGAGGAACCAATAAGGGACGGTAAACAAAGCCAAACCCCTGGCCAAATCCAAAGTATGACATCAGGACTTGATAGAGCTGACTGGAGCTCCGACAACAGTCCAGAAAGAAGAGTAAAGTGAAGAAGGAGGCCCGCTAGTGAAGGGAAAAGAGATTTGTTTGCGCTGTGCCATCCAGGAATGGTGAGCATGGCTGTGGATGCATTGTTTAGAATGCGAGGTGCGAAAGCATTGGTGATGGCAGTTAAACAGCTGGGCACAAAAATAAACAGTAAAAAGCGTGCAGTTAGAAAAAACACAATACTGGCCAAATAATATACTTTGAAACAAACAATTGAAGGATAAGGAAATATGAAAATACTTTTCTTGACTGTGAGCATCAAGAAAAGAGGACTGTTGACAGTCAAGATGGACACTATAGTGGATGCTGACCCCTCATTAGTTGTTTATGGTACTATGTTTTGTCTCCCACTTGTTGTTTTTAAGCCCGATGGGCACTGCAGTTTTTCACGGTTCTTTACTGCTGTTGTTAAAATAAATGCAAGTATAGTGAAGCATAACAGTAGCCTCTGGTCTTACAATAAAATGAGTACTCTTCTCCCAACTTTGCTGCCACCAGAGAAAAAAGTTATAAATTATCTAGTTAGCTTAGTCACTTTACAGTGTCCTGTATGTGCCCCAGAAAGTTTAAACTCAGCCAGCTGGATAAATAAAATGATTGCAGCTGCATGGAGAGAAAGCACTTTTTTTCTGGAAGCACATAACGTTTACCAAATCAAAACGTACTGCTGGCTCCCAACTTATCAGAAGGGTCAAATACCCTTTCCTTGTGATTCTCACATAATTGGAAGATAGCAGCTGTGCTGTCAATCCAGACCATAAGGCAGAGGGGACACTCCAATGTGTTGAGAATTAATCACTGAAGTTTTTCTTCTCTGAAGAAAATACTGGATCAAATAATTTGGGAAAAGTAAAGTAAGAGAATAGATTGAAGTAAAGTAAAAGATTAAGGGCCACATGTACGAAATACAGGTTTTGCGACTCGCAAATTGCGAGTCGCAAAACCTTATGTACAACAGTGTCAATGACAATGTTTGCGATTCGAAAGGGGGTCACAAATGACCTACCTCATGAATATTTATGAGGTAGGTCACAATTTGTGACCCCATTGGGAATGGCCACCCTCACAGGGATGGTGGCCTGCTGGAGACAGCAGACCACTATGTCTGTGACTGCTTTTAAATAAAGCAGTTTTTATTTTTTTTACTTGCAGCCCGTTTTCCTTAATGGAAAACAAGATGCATTTCAAAAACAAAAAATGAAAAGTTTTCTTTTAATTTTTTCAGAGCATCTCTGAAAAAATGTTTTTGCAGCCATTCAAAAAGTGGACGGGTTTGCGAATGGGTTAGCACAAGTTTGAAACTGACGCTAACTGCGATTGTTTGCGACCGCATTCGCGGTCACAAAACAATCATACATGGGACTGCGACTTGCAATTAGGAAGAAAACACCCCTTCTTAATTGTGACTTGCGAACCTTTTTTGCGATTCGGTAAATAGATTACAAAATCGCAAAAATGGGTCCGTACATCCCAAATAGCATTTTGCACGTCGCAAATGGCCCGATTCGCCGTTTGTGACGTGCAAAAAGCTTCCTCTCCAACTTTCGCCCCATCTCCCTTCTCCCTTTCCCCGCCAAGGTTGCAGAGAAACTAGTCAATGCCAGCGTATCCCACTTCCTCGAAGCAAACAACACTCTTGACCCCTCACAATCGGGGTTCTGAAAGAACCACAGCACAGAAACCGGCCTCATCGCATGCACTGACGACATCAGGACCAAAGTCGACAAAGGAGAGACCGTCGCACTCATCCTCCTGGACCTCTCCGCAGCCTTTGACACCGTCTGCCACCACACACGCCTCCACAATATAGGAATTCGCCACAAAGCCTTATACTGGCTCACCTACTTCCTCACCGACCGGACCCAGAAAGTATGCCTTCCACCTTACCACTTCACCGCTACCAAGATCATCTGCGGAGTCCCCCAGGGGTCCTGCCTCAGCCCCACACTCTTCAACATCTACATGATCCCCCTAGCCAACATCCTGCAATCATACGGAATCACTATCCTCTCCTACGCAGATGACACCCAACTCATTCTCTCCTTCACCCGCAACCCCACCACCGCCAAAACCAACCTACACGCTGCTCTCCTCGACACCGCCAACTGGATGCCAACTAACCACCTCAAGCTTAACTCCAACAAAACAGAGATCATCATCTTCGGCCCCAACAAAACCACATGGGATGACTCCTGGTGGCCCACCGCCCTAGGCTCACACCCACCCCCGCAAACTACGCATGCACGCACCCATCACACACGCAACCTCGGCATCATCCTGGACCCCTCCCTCTCCATGACACGGCAAATCAATGCTCTAACCTCCTCCTGCTTCCACACACTCCGCACTCTAAAAAATACTTCAAATGGATACCCCCAGAGACCAGCAAGACAGTAACCCATACACTCATCAGCACCAGACTAGACTACAGTAACGCCCTCTACACCGGTACCACACTCAAACGCAAACCCCAGAGAATCCAGAACACAGCTGCACGCCTCGTCCTTGGCCTCCCCCGCCACAAACGAATCTCACCACACCTCAAATCCCTTCACTGGCTCCACATAGACAAGAGAATCACATTCAAGATCCTCATCCACGCACACAAATCCCTCCACAGCACCGGCCCAACCGACCTCAATGAAAGAGTGAACTTCCACACTCCCACACGCAACCTCTGATCAGCCGACCTGGCCCTAGCCAGAGTCCCCCGCATCCAACGCACCACCATAGGAGGCAGGTCCTTCTCCTACCTCGCCCCCAAAACCTGGAACTCCCTCCCCACCAACCTTCGCAAAACCAAAGACCTCCTGCTCTTCAGAAAGAACCTCAAGACATGGTTGTTCGAACATTGACCCTCCCTGCCTCCCCCTTTACCCCCCAGCACCTTGAGACCCTCACAGGTGAGTAGCGCGCTCTATAAATTGTTTTTGATTGATTGATTCATACATGTGGCCCTAGATTTCCATTAATGAAGTGCTTTGATTTTTTTTACTGTTGTAACAAGAGTGCCATTAATGATGCAAAATGTTTCTATTCGAAACGTAACTATGCAGTAGAACATTAAACATCCACCAAGCCACCCTCACTGTGTCTTAGGATGCTTAGGACCTAAATTCCAAATAAAATATTTAATTTCTTGTAGAAAAATAGATCAAAATGCAAAAAATGGCTTTAGCAATGCTTGTTCAAGTTTCTTTTTTTAGTGTTTGGTTGGTGGACAACAGACAGCACAAACTTTTGGTTGGATTTGTCTGTCCCCCCATAACTGACTTTTCATGTATAATTCAATTTTAGTTGGCATCACAAGAGATTGATTTGGCTACAAAGAGATAGGTTGTTCTGAATAGGACCATCAAAACGTATATTACATGGGGCCCCAAACGTCCTTCAAATGTCACTGTCCTGATTTGTGAAATGGAGTGTAAACACATGAAGTGTGTACACAATTTTCCTTCAATGAGTCATTTACCTCAATTGTTGTAGAGTTGTACAGCGTGTCATTTTGACTGCATTGCGGCATTGTCTATAACCTGTTTTACCTGGAAAAGGTAGGCATGCACTGTATTTAAGTTTACTATTCTTGTCCTTTCCTCCTGCCTTGCTGCACAATGGCTGCTAAGCGCCATTGTCCAAGGGTGTCTGCATTGCATGCAGGATTGTTTTTATGCTTTTGTCTTCACAAAAACATTCCTGGGAAGCTTGTTCCTCTTTCTATGTGTGCTGCCGACTGTAGCACACATAGAAAGAGGAAGCAAATGTGAAAAAATAAGGACAGTTCTCTTTGTTGCCCCTCACCTGGATAGGTGTAAGTTTTTTTTGCACATCTTCAGGTTTACCAGGGTTGTTAAATGGGGGGTGCATCAAAATCCATTGGTGTTGAATGGAAACATCCACTGCAAGGTCCATGGAACGCCTCCCTTGCACAGAGTAAGGCAACATAGTGACTTGCACTGCCTTGACTCACTCCATATCTATGAGGACATTCAAAGCCATGCAAAGTGGCTTTGCATGGACTTGTAGATATGATTGCAAATAATGTGTTACTGTTGCATCACAAAAAGTGTTGAAAGGGAAGTTCAGGGGCGTCATAAATATGCCTCTAAATGCAAAGTGTACACAACAGTGGCCACAGCACAGGCAGCAGAGGCAGTGCAAGCTTCCCTTCCACATATTACTCTGGAAGATGTGTAACACAAGCCCCTGTGGTGCAGGGCCCTCCTGAAGGCTCCAGTGGACCCCCTTTCAGTCCAAGGCCAAGAAATATTTGTAAGATATGGGAGACTGGGAGATCCCTCATCACATTCTGAAGGGGGGAGGGCATCACTTTGCATTACGCCACTGAATACAGGCAAAGTACTTGCAGTCCGAAACACTGCACACTTCCCTAACATAAAGGTAATGGTAGAGCTCAGGCAGAAGTAATGCAGCTTTCACTAAAACACAGAACAAATACTGAGTAACTGATCTAGAATTAAGAAGATCCTTAGTCCAGATGATGAGCTTATTGTGGCCCTAGTAATCCTTTCCTTAGCACCATCAAATTGAAAGATCTGTTGTGACATGTTGGCGCTCTAAGGCAAGCGAAGTGAAAGGACAGCACTGAAGTATGCATGAAGACTACCTTAGGTTATCATGCCCTCAGGTATTCAGGTTTCCCTAGCCACAGTGGTCAAAGTTGTAGCCTTGGCATTTTCTGTGTGGTCAGTTGCAATAGTTGGAGACATTATTTTAGAAGTCATTGTGCATGCGCTTTTCAGATGTGACAGAACATCACATTCCAGGCAAACCTCAAGAAGCACGTGCATTTACTATAATGAGTGAGTGTATATTCCCACAGTTACAAAAAATGTAAACCCGAGAGACCACTCATAACTGTGGTTGCTTCAGGGAAATAATATGTTGAGCTATATCCATCCGAAAACTACATACCCCAGTATGTGTTGTTCTATGTTGCAATTTACTAAACTGCCTACAATAAGAGTGCAATTTATTCATTGTCTTTGATGAAAATGCATTTAAGTTTGAGTTTTGCCCTATATTAAATTGTGATCACATTTTGAGTTGATTAAGTCCTACTTTGCTTTGCTTGAATGACATTCCAAGAGCTTTGAAACTAGTGTGATGGAAGAATAAAATGCATTTCCTAATAAGAAGAATTAATGATCCCAAGGATGTCAATAGTATGCAATAGATAGACCTTGGGCAATTAATGTTATAGCTATT
Source organism: Pleurodeles waltl (assembly GCF_031143425.1). Lineage (NCBI taxonomy): Eukaryota > Metazoa > Chordata > Amphibia > Caudata > Salamandridae > Pleurodeles > Pleurodeles waltl. The sequence goes on along the minus strand of NC_090440.1, from coordinate 1,083,122,643 downwards.
GGAAGGGTATTCGTGAAAGCTGTGGATTTTAGTCTTTCCTTGATATGTGCATATATTGTCAGCAGAAAGGGAGTGTGAAATTGTGTATTTATTTCAAGAAATGTCATGAAATTCCCTGAAGATTTTAACAAAATTAAATTCGTTTATTCTTTCATAACGAAGTGCCAATTAATTGCATGATGAAAATTCACAATTTTAGCAAACTTCATGTTACATAATGGACATTTAACAAATCTAACCAAAAATATTAACAGTTTGTCCATGCATAGTTAGTTCTTTATTGGCAAGTGATGCTCTGGGAGAAAACTAGCACATTGTAGACTCAGATATCAATGAAATTATTTTTAACCTCGTGGTAGTGTACACTACCATAAACATAAGTAATATAGTGGATTACATGATTGCTTAAAATGCTATAGTGTATGAAAACAAGCAAAGTATCAGTTATAAATTGCAATCATAGAGTGAAATAATAGACAAAGAAAATAAGTTATTTGAAGTAATATTATGTTGGGGCTTATCTAGGTGGCAAATAACGTAAGAGTATATAAAATGACCACACGGAATTGTGGTTCCTCAATGTCCAAAATGCAGGCCCACTTTCGAGCGGCTCACTAATTTCAATGGACCTGTAATAACAGTATCCAGGCCCATCAGAATTATGAGTTCAGTGGCTCTGAAGAATATTTGGGGTGGGGGTGCTGCTGTTATTGGTATGTCACCGAAGTAATGGAGTTCTGGAGCAATTCAGGCATTACACAAAAACCAAGTATAGCAAATGAACATGTTCAGCAGGAGAGCGGTGTGGCGCAGTGGGCAGAACAAGTCCAGTGGTGCATTTTGGACCACACTGTGCTGAATATATAACCAATGTAGAAAAACAAGGTGATAAGTGGAATGCTTGCATTCATCTCAGCCACTGGCAATTACTCGGGACCACATCCCAGTCCATCATTGTTTTTGCCCACATGCCATCCCAGTTTGAACCCAGCCATGTACGAATCAGACATGACCCAGCTCCCAGGGAAGCAGTCCAACTCGAACTGCAAAGCAAGGACCTCCCCGAACAGAATCAAGCATCCTGCATCTGGGTTCCAGATATCGCGCCTCCTCAGCCAGGCTAGCTTGAATCCAGAGACAAGGTGGGCCAGGGACCCACGTCTGGGCAAACCCAGCGCACATAAGGCAGCAAATGCAAAAACAACAAGGCGATGGACGGAATGCTTGAATTAATCTCAGCCACTGGCAATTGCTCAGATCCGATACCAACCCATCAATATTTTGACCATCGTGACTCCACAGTTTGGAACCAGCCATTTGCAAATGAGCCTTGATCCTGCTCCCAATGGGACAGTGCAGCCTGAACTGCCAAGCAGTGTCCTCCCTGGATCATAAACAAACATCCTGGGACTGGTTTCAGGGTATCTCCTCCTCATTAGCCAGGATACCTTGAATGCAGTGGCACAGTGTGCCCGAGACCCACGTCTGGCCATAGTTGGTGCACTTAGGGTGGCAAATGCAAAATCAACAAGGTGATGGATGAAATGCTTGAACCATCCTCAGCCACTGGCAATCGCTCAGACTGCATCCCAATCCAGATCTGTGATGGTGGGTAAATGTTTGCCATTGTTCAGCATTCTGTCCATTACCCATTGTTTTTGCATTTGTAGCCCTAAGTTGGAAAGGTTTGTCCAGACATGGTTCCTGTGCTCCCTGTGCTGCAGGATTCAAGCTAGCCTGGCTGATGAGGGATGAAACCCCCAAATCAGTCCCAGGTTGATTGTTTTCAGGTCCAGGAAGGACCCGGCCTGGCAGGTCAAGCTGTACTGTTGCCATGGGGAGCAGTGTCAAGACTGACTTGTATATGTCTGGGACTAAGATAGCATGGTGAATAAAAACAAACATGGATTTAAGCCCAGGTCTGTGATTGGAGATGAATGTTTTACATTGTTCAACATTCCATCCATCATCTGGTCTTTTTGCATTTGTTGCCCTAAATGGAAAGCTTATGCCAAGACACGGTTCCTGTGCTTGTTATGCCACCAGATTCAAGCTAGCCAGGCTGATGAGGAGTGATGCCCCAAAACTGGACCCAGGATGCTTATTTCCTGGTCCAGAGAAGGAAGGGTCGGGCTGTTCGGGATGGACTATTCCCATGGGGAGCAGAGTCAAGACTGATTTGTACATGGCTGGGCTCAAACTGGAATGGTGTGGCATACAAAAATAAGATGGATTTAAACCCAGATTTGTGCCTGGGGTGAATGTTTGACATTGGTCAGCATTCCCTCCATCATCTGTTCTTTATGCATTTGTTGCCGTAAGTGGGGAGGGTATACCCAGACGTGTGCCCTGTGCTTGTTATGCCACAAGATTCAAGCTAGCATGGCTGAAGAGGGGTGATACACCGAAACCGGTTCCAGGATACTTGTTTTCCGGTCCAGGAAGCACTTGGCCTGTCAGTTCCTTCTTAACCGTTCCCCTGGGATGCAGGCTCAATAGTGATTTGTAGATGGCTGGGTCTAAAGTGGAAAGGCATGGCAAGAAAAAAATTGATGGATTTAGGCCCAGATCTGTGACGGGGTTAATGCTTGACATTGCTCCGCATTCCGCCAATCATCTGTTCTTTTGAATATATATCTAAAGCATGTCATGGTAATGTACTGCCATTGCACAGAGATCACATTTTCCATGGAAAGGCGTTTTCAAATTTTTACTAAATTTGCACCTGGCATACAGTGTTCGTGCCAAACCTGTATGGCACAGAAACTTTAAGCTGTGGAAATTTCTGTGTATTTTCGTCATGTGCACATCACACTTTTACAGTGTCCTTGTTTTTATCTTTGTTGCTATTTCACTTCAGAATTACAAAAAACGTGCTCATTCATGCTTCTATTGCTGTTGGTATATTCTCAAATGGCTGTAAAGTTAAGGGGCATATTTATACTCTGTTTGCGCCGGATTTGCGTCGGTTTTTTTTACGCAAATCCGACGCAAAGCTAACTCCATATTTATACTTTGTTGTTAGACCCGTCTAGCGCCAAAGATCTTGGAGTTTGCGTCATTTTTTAGTGTGGGCACCTACCTTGCGTTAATGACATGCAAGGTAGGCGTTCCCTTCTAAAAAATGACTCTAAGGCATGTGCGCCTTATTTAAACTCCCGTGCAAAAATGACGCACAGGAGTGGGCGGGCCTTAAAAAATGAAATCCAGCTGATTCTGTGTAATTTTTTAACGCCTGGTCAGGGCAGGCGTTAAGGGACCTTTGGGCTCTGAAGGAGCCCAGAGGTGCCCTCCCATGCTCCCAGGGACACCCCCTGCCACCATTGCCCACCCCAGGAGGACGCCCAAGGATGGAGGGACCCATCCCAAGGAACTTAAGGTAAGTTCAGGTAAGTATTTTTATTTTTTTTTTGTGGCATAGGGGGGCCTGATTTGTGCCCCCCTACATTCCACTATGCCCAATGACCATGCCCAGGGGGCAAGGGGGCATGACTCCTGTCTGTGCTAAGACAGGAGTCATTTCAATGGGGTTTGGGAGTCCCAAAAAATGGCGCAAATCGGGTTGAGGCTAAAATTTTGCCTCAGACCTGACTTGCCCCATTTTTTTACACCCAAGCTCCATTTTCCCCTACGCCGGCGCTGCCTGGTGTGAGTCATTTTTTTTGACGCACACCAGTCAGCTGCGCCGGCTAACGTCATTCAATAAATAAGGCGCCCGCATGGTGCTTTGGAATGGCGTTAGCCGGCGTTAAAATTTTTGACGCACAACTGCGTTGGCAGTATAAATATGGCCCTAAGTATTTAGATGTGTGTTAGAAAGCCTCTCCTTTCACACAGTGCCCGACAAGTTTGCCATTTGTTTCACATTACCAAATTGCATACTTTGCAACCAGAGAAATGAAAAATAAAATCTAATCTCCCTGTTAAATTAACAGCAATTTGTTGGAAGGCATTGTCTGACACCTAACCTCTGCCTTTTAACTCATAGCAAATGGACAAGAACACAAACATTTAAAGGCCCCTCTATTTCTCATTTTCCTTCTGACCTGCAAAATTATTACAGAGGTGCTGCAGCACCCCCACGGCTCTACTTCCACTGCATTAACATTTGCTCAGTGGCATTACACTTGGAGATGTCCCCCTGCTTCAAGTAGGCGAAAGTTCTGGGTGGAGGACACGGAACAGCATGCAGAAATCGGCATGTTTAGCTCGATTTCTGCTTGTCATTCCGCCAAACCTCACGATCCATCTTTCCCTCCCCCTGCCAAAAAGATTACCAGGCCCCATATATGTTACATCGAGAGGTGGTTTTTAAGGGTAATGGTGGTTTAGAGGTTAGTGCTTTTTTTTTCCAATAGCATCTTGATAAGAATGGCTATATGCCATATTGCATCCCGTTTTTACCAGTGCAATTGTATGTTGTCATCGTCGTATGTTTTTTACTTTATGATAAACAACCCATTGTCACCTAATCATTTCTATGCATATGCTCTCAGTAGATTAAAGTGAGTGACATTCTAAAAAATAATCAAAACAGATGTTGTCCATTCTTAACGTTTTCTAGTGTGTGCATCAGATTGCTCATATGTACAATGATTTACTTCATTTATACAGACATACCTTACCAATGAACTAAACTAACTAGTCAACCAGTATGGACATTAATGTAACTTTTTGTAAAATAAATTGTCATGTATCGATGTTTCTTGAATACTCTCACCTTTTGAGGGGACAGGTTTTCCCCCATTTTCTGGGGTGACCCCTTTTAAGGACGCTCCAAGACTGTTCTAAAATGTCCACTAAGAACATGAAATAACAGTGAAGTTCTAGACTGTGTACAATTACTTGGACAAGATGTGAGAACAACCCAGTGTAGGACTTGGTCTGTATGGCTATCCTGATTTCTGCGAGCCATTCCGGAATGCGAGAGCATCTGCAGAGAATGCAAAAGAATTCGGTCAACAGACAATGAGAAACTCATAACATAGACTTTCTGTTTTACTAAAGCATCACAGCGACAAATTGACTTTTAATAAATCATCTTAATGGTCACCAAGTACTTGCACTTCCTAAATGCCTGTTAACTTGTCACACTTCTTCCCTTCTATTTGACCTTTTGCTTTTTGTCAATTAGTTGAAGATTTCCATTTCTTCATCTATTTGTTTGGCTCCCGTATTTAATTTAAGAACATTTGGTGTAATCACATTTTTCCTCTGCCATGTGTCAAAGGAAAAGGGCAGGATTTGCCATATTTAAACAACATGGTGCCTTCCTGTTATTTCTCACTGCACCAGCACGGTTTTGGCTGCCTAACACTAACACAGACACCCTTGCTTCCCGCACAAAAACATTCCTGGGAGGCTTTTCCATCTTTCTATTTGTGCAGAATACAGCACACATCAAAAGAGGGAGTTGTAGGATTTTGGTGCATCCTCAGGTTTAACAGGGTTGGTAAATTTGGGGATATGACAGAATCCCCAGGTTTTGCATCAGAACACCCACCTGAATACTCTCTGGGTACAGGGCATGCAGGATTGTATTTGTCCAAGCCTCCAAGCGTGAATGCCACAAAACAGAGAAAGCTTGGCGACAGGAACCCTCAACCACCAACATCTCCACCCTCAAGACCACCATTTGCAATCATCACCAACTCATACGCACCACCAAAAGGGCATATTTCAAGGAACGAATAGACAGTAACTCACACAACAGCAAGGAACTTTTTACCATCATGAAAGAGCTCTCCAAACCCAAAGCCAGCAACATCTACCCCACTCACACACAACACCTCTGCGACTCCCTCTCCAACCACTTCCACCTCAAAATCTTAGACATACACAACAGCCTCACACCACAGGCACTCGCCATCCCCACCACCGACACGATCAGCAATGACTCCCCCCCCTACCTACTACTCACCTGGGCCGCTACCAATGACGAAGAAACTGAAAAAACGATGAATTCCATCCACTCAGGATCCCCCTCGGATCCCTGCCCCCACCGCATCTTCAACAAAGCCAGCCCAACCATTGCTCCCAAGCTTCGCGCCGTAATAAACAGCTCTTTTGATGCCGCCACTTTCCCAGACTCCTGGAAGCACGCAGAAGTCACTGCACTCCAGAAAAAGACCAAAGCTGACCCTGATGACCTCACCAACTACCGCCCACTTTTGCTTCTCCCCTTCCCCGCCAAGGTCGCTGAAAAACTAGTGAGCACCCGCCTGTCTCATTTCCAAGAGGAAAGCAACGCAGTCAGCACCTCCCAGTCTGGATTCCGCAAGAACCACTGCACTGAGACCGCCCTCATCGCATGTGCTGATGACAACAGAACCAGAGTCGACAAGGGCGAGACTGTCGCACTCATCCTCCTAGACCTCTCCGCTGCCTTCAATACTGTCTGCCACCAAATACTCTGCACACGCCTCCACAACTCAGGTATTCAACACAAGGCCCTAGACTGTCTGGCATCCTTCCTCACCGAAAGAACCCAGAAATTCTGCCTCCCTCCCTTCCACTCCACAGCCACCAAGATGCATCTGCGGAGTTCCCCAAGGGTCCTCCCTCAGCCCTACCCTTTTCAACATTTACATGGCCCCGCTCACCAACATCCTCCGACCACACGGAATCAGCATCATATCCTACGCAGACGACACCCAGCTCGTCATCTCCCTCACCCAAAACCCTACCACCGCCAAAACCAACCTCCACTCTGGACTCCCGGACACCACTAAATGGATGACAGCAAACTACCTCAAGCTAAACTCCAACAAAACTGAAATCATCATCTTCGGCCCCAACAAAAACTATATGGGACGACTCCTGGTGGCCCACCACCCTAGGATCCCCACCAACGCCCGCAAACCACGCACACAACTATAGCATCATCCTGGACCCTTCCCTCTCCATGACCCAGCAAATCAACTCCATCACCTCCTCCTGTTTCAACACCCTGTGCATGCTGCGAAAAACCTTCAAATGGATTCCCATAGATACCAGAAAGACCGTCACTCATGTACTCATCAGCAGCAGGCTTGACTACGGAAACACCCTCTACGCCGGCACCACACTCAAGCTCAAGCGAAAACTCGAGAGGATCCCGAACGCAGCTGCCCACCTCATCCCAGACCTCCCACACCATAAACACATCTCCTCACACCTCATATCCCTTCACTGACTTCCGATCGACAAGAGGATCACCTTCAAAATCCTCATCAACGCACACAAATCCCTCCACAACACTGGACCAACCTACCTCAACAAAGATTGAACTTCCACACTCCCACTTGCCACCTTCTCTGCGCCGACCTCGCACTCGCCACAATCCCCTGCATCCAACGCGCCCCCACCGGAGGCAGATCCTTCTCCTACCTCGCCCCCAAAACTTGGAATTCCCTCCCTACCAACCTCCGCAAGACTCAGAACCTCCTGCTCTTCAGAAAACACCTCAAAACATGGCTTTTCGGACAGTAATCAGCCTCCCCTACCCCCTCCTAACCCCTTCCCAGTGCCTTGAGACCTTAGGGGTGAGTAGCGTGCTCTATAAATTTTTTTATTGATTGATTGATTGAAGAAGGGAAACCTTCCTGGACAAAAACAATCCTGAGAGTCAGAATTCAGCATTCATAGAAAGGAAAAAACGAGGAGAAATGAAGATATGTCTCCTTGTTACAACTCTCCTGGGAAGGCTATCTTTTTGGTGCATTGACAGGTTTACTAGTTCTTGCAAATCTAGCAATGTGTAAAAATCCATGGATGTTGCGCACCCATAGAAAAGCCTCCCTGGCGCAAAGTTGGCAGTGATTTGTGTGTTACATTACTCGAGATTTATGAATCCACGCAGGGCCAAGCAAGGTGGCCTTGCATGGCTTCATAAATCTCACATAAAGTTTGCTTCGCTCTTGCACCACGTTGTATGGTGCAAGAGTGACACCAACTAGGCCATACATATAGCCCTAAATGTCAACAGTAGGAACCCACTCCAACCTCGTGCAAACTTCCTTCCAAGGACACTGCTGTTTCATGGGGCATGAGAGGGATGGAGGGGGAGTGCACAGCACTCCTCTCAGTGCGCATGTATGTTTATCCAGCTGTCTTGGGTCAGTCAAACACACATGCGCACTGGGCTCTCTCCAACCCGACACTGTTTTGCTCAGTTGGAGACAACAGGCATAGCATCCAACTCTGTCACGGAGCGCCAAGCCGGAGCTCTCGGGCCAATCCTAATGCTGCTTTCGTGCTGCCAGCAGCATGAAAACAGCCTTTGGATTGCGTACAGGGTAGGCTAAAGTATTTGTGCAATAAATCATACAACACCATATAGCACCACAAAAATACACCACACAGTGTTGAGAAAAATATATAATATTTATCTGGATATTTGCAGGTCAAAACGATCAAAGATGCAATGAGAAAATGTAGAGATATCACTGAAAAGTGATATCAAGTGTCTTAAGTCTTTTTAAAGCAAAGTCTATTTCAAGAACAAAGTACCTGGTTCACGTGAAAAACCTCCACAAAGGGCCGCAGAGGAGGAGAAGCGTGGAAACAATGGGGTGTGCGTCGATTTATCAGGCCGCACATGGCAATGCGTCATTTAGTTTCCACGCAAGGACGGCTGTGAGTCTATTTCGGGCGCTCGGCCGTGGACCCTCTTCAGGTTGCGGGGTTTTCAGATGCCCTGGGGTCTTTGCGTGGAATCTTGGGCTTGCGGAGCGAAGTCACAAGTGCTGCTTCATTCCGGTGGGCGTTGCGTGGAAGTTTCTTCTGCACGGCAGGCACTGCGTTCGATTTCCCCTCTGGAAGTCGGGCTGCATCATCCCAGGTCAGTTGTGAGTCGATCTGGTGGGCCGTGCGTCAAAGTTCTGGTCGCAACGCAGGCGCTGCATCGCTTTTCTCCTTGCAAAGTCGGGCTGTGTCATTCCGGTTCGGCAGTGCAGTGAATTTCTCACCGAGGGGCAGGCAACGTTTTTAGCAAGCTGTGCGTTGAATTTGCGCCGCACAAGTAGTCCAGTTGCAAGAGAGAAGTCATTTTGGTCCTGAGACTTCAGGGAACAGGAGGCAGGCACTATCCAAGCCCTTGGAGAGCACTTCTTCACCACAGCCAGAGAGCAGCGAGGCAGCATGCCAACAGCAAGGCAGCAGTCCTTCACAGAAAGCAGTCAGGTGAGTCCTTTGGGTAGCCAGGCAGTTCTTCTTGGCAGGATGCAGGTTCTGGTTCTAGTTATCTTCTGCAGGAAGTGTCTGAGTTGGAAGGGGCAGAGGCCCTGTTTATATACCCAGATGTGCCTTTGAAGTGGGGGAGACTTCAAAGAGTGGCTTCAAAGTGCACCAGGTCCCCTTTCAGCTCAATCCTGTCTGCCAGGGCCCTCCACTCTCCCAGCCCAGGAAGACCCATTCAAAATGAAGATGTATGCAAGGGAGGCTGAGTATCCTGTGTTTGGGGTGTGTCTGAGTGAATGCAGAAGGAACTGTCAACTAAGCCCAGCCAGACGTGGATTATAAGGAACAGAAAAAAGTAAGTGCAGAGAAATGCTCACTTTCTAAAAGTGGCATTTCTAAAATAGTAATATTAAGTCCAACTTCAACAGTCAGCAGGGTTTTATATCACCATTCTGGCCATACTAAATATGACCTTCTTACTCCTTTCACATCAGCAGGTACCACTCAAAGAATGTATGAGGGCAGCCCCAATGTTAGGGAGCAGGCCTCACAGCAGTGTAAAAACACATTTGGGAGTTTTAAACTAGCAGGACATGTAAACTCCATAGGTACATGTCCTGACTTTTGCCTACACAGCACCCTACCCTATGGGTTACCTATGGCATACCTTAGGGGTGTCTTATATGTAGAAAAAGGGGAGTTTTAGGCTTGGCAAGTACTTTTAAATGCCAAGTCGAATTGCCAGTGAAACTGCACACACATGCCTTGCAATGGCAAGCCTGAGACAAGGTTAAGGGGCTACTTAAGTGGGTGGCACAATCAGTGCTACAGGCCCACTAGTAGCATTTAATCTACAGGCCCTGCGCATATATAGTGCACACTACTAGGGACTTATAAGTAAATTAACTAGTCCAATTGGTTATTATCCAATGTTACCATGTTTAAAGGGAGAGAGCATATGCACTTTAGCACTGGTTAGCAGTGGTAAAGTGCGCAGATTCTAAAAACCAGCAAAAACAGTGTCCAAAAAGTGGAGGGAGGCAGGCAAAAAATTAGGGGTGACCACCCTAAGGCTTTCAAGACTAACATGTGAACCCCCCAGCTGAAAGTGGGGAAAGCTACCCAACCTCCTGGGAGCTCTCATCGCTAAGGTGGAAGTATCTGGAGAAACCTTCAGCATTGGCGTGGTCAATCCCCGAGCGATGCTCCATCGTAAAGTCCATCCCCTGTAGGAAAATGGACCACCTTAAGAGTTTAAGATTCTCACCCCTCATCTGCATGAGCCATCTGAGGGGCCTATGGTCTGTCTGAACCTAGAAGTGAGTCCCAAACAGGTAGGGTCTTAACTTCTTCAGTGGCCAGACCACAGAAAATGCTTCTCTCTCAATAGCACTCCACCTCTGTTCCAGTTGTAATAGCTGTCTGCTAATAAAGGCTACTGGTTGGTCTGTGCCCTCCTCATTTAGCTGTGCTAGAACAGCTCCTATGCCATGCTCTGAAGAGTCTGTCTGCACAATTAATTCCTGGGAGTAGTCAGGGGCCTTGAGCACGGGGCCGTGCATATGGCTTCCTTCAGATAAATCAAAGGCTTTCTGACAAGCCTCTGTCCAATTCACCAACCTAGGTTGTTTCTTGGAAGTGAGTTCTGTCTAGGGTGACACAATGGTACCATAGCCCTTGACAATCTACAGTATTATCCAGTGAGGCCTAAAAAGGTTCTCACTTCAGTCTGTGTTCTAGGTGCTTGCCAGGCCTTGATAGTTTCAATCTTGGCCTGGAGGGGCTGCACCTTGCCACCACCTACTAGGTGTCCCAAGTACACCACGGAACCCGGCCCAATCTGGCACTTACTAGCCTTCATGGTCAGGCCTGCCTTTTGCAGAGCCTGAAGCACCTCCTTGAGGTGGAGTAGTTGTTCCTCCCAGCTTGAACTGTAGACAGCTATGTCATCCAGGTAGGCTGCACAGTAGGCATCCTTGCGAGCTAGGACCCCGTTAACCAACCGTTGGAAGGTAGCAGGGGCATTTTTCAACCCAAATGGCATTACCCAGATCTGGTAATGGCCATCAGGGGTGAAAAATGCCGATCTCTCTTTGGCCCCCTCAGTCAGGGCGATCTGCCAGTACCCTGAAGTAAGAGCAAACATACTCAGGAACTTGGCAGCACCTAGTCTGTCAACGAGCTCATCAGCTCAGGGAATGGGGTGAGCATCATTCCGTGTGACTGAGCTGAGACCGCAGTAGTCGACACAGAACTTAAGTTCTGGCTTCGCACCGGGTGCAGCAGCCTTAGGAACCAGCACCACAGGGCTGGCCCAGGGACTATGGATTTCTCAATAACCCTTAAAGTCAACATCTTGGATACCTCCTCCTTGATGCTGGCCTTCACCTTACCTGATAACCTGTACATTTTGTTCTTCACAGGGGGACTGTCACCTGTGTCAATGTCATGAACACATAGGTGGGTCAGTCCAGGAGAAAGGGCGAACAGGGAGGAGAACTGCTCTAACAGATCATAGCAGTCTCCTCTCTGGTTTAGAGTCAGGGAGTCAGAGAGAATGACACCCTCCACTGACCCATCACCTTCTTTGGCAGAGAGGAGGTCAGGGAGAGGTTCACTCTCCTCTTTCATGTCCTCATCTGTGACCAGGAGCATACTGATCTCAGACCTCTCAAAGTGAGGTTTGAGCCTGTGGTGATGGAGGACCCTTAGGGGGTGCCTAGGTGTCTTGAGGTCCACTAGGTAAGTGGCCTCCTATTTACACTCCTTGATCTCAAATGGGCCAGTACAGTGGTCCTGGAGAGCCCTTTGCTCTAATGGCTCCATCACCCAAACCTTGTCTCCAGGTGAGAACTCAACCAGAGTGGTCTTCCGGTCATACCACCCCTTCATCACCTCTTGACTGGCTTCGAGGTTACACTTGGCCTGTTTCCAGAAGTGTTGAGTTTGGTTGTGGAGGGCCAGCATGTAGCTGACTACTTCCTGGGAAAGTGTCTTGGGAGCTTTCTCCCAGCCTTCTTTAACAGTGCTTAGAGGACACACGGCGATGCGTCGTTTAATTTCCAAGCAGGGATGGCTGTGCATTGATTTCTGGTGCTCGGTCGTGGATCCTCTTCGGGTTAAAGGGTTTTCAGACGCCCCGGGGTCTGTGCGTGGAATCCTGGGCTTGTTGAGCAAAGTCACAAGCACTGCTTCGTTCTGGTGGGCATTGCGTGGAAGTTTCTTCCGCACAGCAGGTGCTGCGTCGATTTCCCCTCTGAAAGTCGGGCTGTGTCATCCTAGGTCAGCTGTGCGTCGATCCGGTGGGCTGTGCGTCAAAGTTCTGGTTGCAACGCAGGTGCAACACCGATCGTCTCCTTGCGAAGTCGTGCTGCGTCATTCTGATTCGGCATGCAGTGAATCTCTCACGCTGTGCGTTGTTTTTAGCAAGCTGTGCGTAAAATTTTCACCTCACAAGGTGTCCAGTTGCAAGAGAGAAGTCGTTTTGGTCCTGAGACTTCAGGGAACAGGAGGCAAGCTCTATCCAAGCCCTTAGAAAGCAATTCTTCACCACAGCCAGAGAGCAGCAAGGCAGCAAGCCAACAGCAAGGCAGCAGTCCTTCACAGAAAGCAGTCAGGTGAGTCCTTTGGGTAGCCAGGCAGCTCTTCTTGGCATGATGCAGGTTCTGGTTCCAGTTATCTTCTGCAGGAAGTGTCTGAGTTGGAAGGGGCAGAGGCCCTGTTTATATACCCAAATGTGCCTCTGAGGTGGGGGAGACTTCAAAGAGTGGCTTCAAAGTGCACCAGGTCCCCTTTCAGTTCAATCCTGTCTGCCAGGGTCCCAGTAGGGGGTGTGGTAGTCCTTTGTGTGCGTGCAGGCCCTCCACCCTCCCAGCCCAGGAAGACCCATTCAAAATGAAGATGTGTGCAAGGGAGGCCGAGTATCCTGTGTTTGGAGTGTGTCTGAGTAAATGCACAAGGAGCTGTCAACTAAACCCAGCCAGGTGTGGATTGTAAGGCACAGAAAGATTTAAGTGCAGAGAAATGCTCACTTTCTAAAAGTGGCATTTCTAAAATAGTAATATTAAATCTAACTTCACCAGTCAGCAGGATTTTTTATCACCATTCTGGTCATACTGAATATGACCTTCCTACTCCTTTCACATCAGCAGCTACCACTCAAACAAAATGAGGGCAGCCCCAATGTTAGCCTATGAAGGGAGCAAGCCTCACAGCACTGTAAAAACGAATTTGGGAGTTTTACTCTACCAGGACATGTAAACTACATAGGTACATGTCCTGCCTTTTGCTTACATAGCACCCTGCCCTATAGGTTACCTAGGGCATACCTTAGGGGTGTCTTATATGCCAAGTCTAATTGGCAGTGAAACTGCACACACAGGCCTTGCAATGGCAAGCCTGAGACAAAGTTAATGGGCTACTTAAGTGGGTGGCACAATCAGTGCTGCAGGCCCACTAGTAGCATTTCATCTACAGGCCTTGGGCACATATAGTGCACACTACTAGGGACTTATAGGTAAACTAAATAGTCCAATTGGGTATGATCCAATGTTACCATGTTTAAAGGGAGAGAACATATGCACTTTAGCACTAGTTAGCAGTGGTAAAGTGTGCAGAGTCTAAAAACCAGCAAAAACAGTGTCCAAAAAGTGGAGGGAGGCAGGCAAAAAGTTATGGGTGACCATCCTACAGCTGTTAGGTCTAACAGAGTACATCTATGTTTATTCTTTAGAACCACACCCCTACGTCATGTGGACTATTTTCTTTTGATGATTCACTGCTTTCAAGTTCTGTTTGGCATGGAGTTCATTTTACCAAGTTGGCATTAAGAACACTTTGGAGGTTAGGGCTTGTTCAGTATTTGATTCTCTGAGTGAAGTGCCCTCCCTCTGCAAAACTCATCCAACCAAATATTGTTGAGCATCACATAAACATGGGGCCAGATTTACAAGGCCCTTGTGCCACCAGAGCTTCACTTTTTGTAACGCTCTGGTGGTGATGTGCAGTGCGCCACATTTACAAGGTGGTGCTAAGCCACTTTTTTTGTGGCTTAACACCACCTTGTAGGTATGGGCCCCTCTGGTGCAGTTTTCTGCGTGCAATGGTTGTTGCTCTGGGCCTTCCGCCGCAACACCCATTGCTTTTGACGCTGCCCCAGATTTACATGAAGTTGAAAATCTGCAGCATCAAAAACTAATTCCACCAGAGAGGTGGTTAGCATTACAAAACGAAGAGGAATACTTTTAGTCCTCCTCATTTTTGCTTTTTCCATGTATGCTGCATTCTGCTTCGCACATAGAAAGAGCAAAAAGGCCATGAATTATTGTTTATGTGCCGGAAGGTGTCCCTTCCTCCAAATAACCAATCAGTCAAAAATTACGATTTGCTACTTCAATGTGTGCTGCATTCTGCAACACACATAGAAGGGCCAAATTATCATTGTAGATTGTTTATGTGCAGGAAGGGACACCTTCCTGCACATACAAAAGCATTCCCATCAACGCAGACACCATTGCACTATGGTGCAAGGATGCCTGTGTTAGCAGCAATATTTAGCTCCAGCGCAGAGGAAAACACAGGGGTACACTGTAGTTTAGTAAATACTGCGCATCCCTGCGTTTCTAAAGTTACGCAGTGCAGTGCTGCAAATTTTGCTGCAACACCATGCTGCACCATTTTGTGATAAATCTGGCCCATGACCTCGCTCATGAGGTAGCAGGGCTTCTCAGCCCAAATATTCCAATACACTTTTGAACTTATCTTGCAGACAATGCCCATTATTCAATCAATGTACTTTCTTGGGCTAAATAAGCTATTTATTCAACAGTTAAATGTACTGCTTTTAATTACCTGTGTTCAGTAAAAAATCCCAAGAAAATCTACTTTTGTTGAAGGTTTTCATAGTGTCTTATTCAGTTCTGGAATCATTTTAGGAATTAAGAACTATAGCACAAGGTTAATCACAAACACAAACTAGTGAAAATATAAATCGAAATGTAGCAGCATAAAACAAATGGCTCCTGAATATCGATTGTAATCAAAAGGGTCCTCATGCAGGCTGTTATTAAAAAAGGAATTTTACTTCACAATCTTTTCGCCTCCAAATTTTGGCCAGTTCAGCATAAGAAGGTGTTTGCTTTTGTACGTCTATTTTTAAGTTCAGATTTATTATTGATTGGTGTGATCACACCAAGCATCCCAGCTTGGCCAGCCCCAGATGCACTATTCGGGTAGTGGTCAAAGCATCAATGCATTTAGATGCATTACTCTTGCCTTAAGCCTATATGTTGAGAGGTGAAAGTTACCAGGGAGCGGGGCGATTTGACCTTTGGGTAATTCACAGTGTTAACCCCTTCCCTATCGGGGTGTTAGAACATCTCTCAGCTAGAGCTTTTTTCTTATTAAAATAGTATCAGGTTCCTCGTTATGCACACAGGCAATCTATATATTTTCAGCACATTCAATGCTATCCATTGGGGCGAAACCTTGCAATAATGTCTCATTCTAGCCTGAAGACATATTTACAGATGTGGAGATATGTTTTTAACCCGTGTTTCCCATGTTTTGCAGCCTTTTTAAAATGGAAAAAAACACATATGCCAGAATGCAAACCAAATAAATGTTTGCCTTGAATATTTCTGTGGGTTTTCCTTAGCAATGGACTCTGCACGATCAGCAGAGGCCACAATACTGTAGCAGAGTCACTGTTCATTTTGCACTCTTCATTTGACGACAACTATCTAATCAGGACTATATAAAAAGTATAAAAACAATGTACCAGATTTTTGCGATAGCAAACGCTGCAATTTGCAAAATCAAGGGATTTGTGACATCAAAATGTTTTTAGGTATATAGTAAATCTAACCTTAACAACACATACTGAATTACAATTTGGGCTCTAGGTTTTGTGGTGTTTAATTGTTTTACATTTTTGTCTGTATGTAGTTATATGTATTTTGCTAATTTTATCTGTATTTATTCTTATTTATTTTGTTCTTAGTGTAAAAAATAAATCTTCAATCCGTATATTTCCACGATTATTTAACCAACAAATGTTTTCTCATGTTTGAAAGTACAGTGAGTTTTAGCAATTACACTACTATACAGCCATCTGAAATAATTTGCTTTGTAGATTCAACAGCTTTAATGCTGCGGTCACTGAAGGTTCATTAGGAAATGTTTTCTTTTTTCCATCTCCTGTACCTGTCAGCGCAGCTATTGACCTAGCACAGCGCAGCTATTGACGGTAGAGAGAATAATCCAAAAGAAAAGCTTTTTTCTGTATTTTTCCATATTTAAAAATAAATACTGACAGGGAAATAGGTTATTTTCTGTTTGTATTAATCTGTAAACATCAGTAAAAACTGCTAGCATTAATTACAATTAAGAAGGGGCTTGGAAGGGGGATTTCCTCTTAATTGTGATTCAGCTGGGTATGTTGTGGTTGCAACCCATTGGCCACTTACCAACAGCTCAAAATGGTAACCAATTCACAAAGGAGAATGTGTCAGTTGCTCTCGGAGGGAGTAGGCACTGAATGGCTCTTTCAGGAACATGGGTGCTTTAAAAATAGTTCCTGTTTCTGAATGCAAGCACTAGAATGGTGTCCTACTATTCCGTGCGGTCCATCATCTCTCACGGAGGTTGCAAATACTGACTTTCAGAATTATTATTTATATGTTAGCTCGTTCTGTGCCTTGCCCCCATTACTGGAAATGTGTGCAATGCAACCTTTTAGTACAGGAAACACATCACAAACTTTAAGCCAGAATTCAGAAGGTGGTGCTCAATTAGCAGTCATTTTTTGTGACCTTTTTGTTTTGTATATCTGGCCTTATACATGTTCTCATTCTGTATAATGTAAGGAATCTATTAGTGCAAGACAGGCCTCTCTTATCTTGATTGGCTGGCTAACAGAACATTACGATTTTCAGATTTTTAGCAATTTATTTTTCAAAATATGGCAAATCCCCTACATTAACCCTTACGTAGGAACATATCCCTGCCAAGACTGGACCTTCACCTTTGTTCTTCAGGGTGTGCTAAGAGTAGCATTAGCAAGCATATAATTATGTTTTATGGGTTGAATTTTCCCATAAGCAATTAAGTAAGTGAAGTGCATTTAGGAAATTTGATACTCAAGTGCAAGCAAAATGCTGGGTTAGGACACCTGCCATTTCACCTCGAATATTACCTCTGGTGTACATGAAGCAATCATATATTTTTCATGTCTACATGTCCTAAGGATTCTATTACTGCTAGAACCCTCTCACCCTGATGAGGACCACAAGATTGCAACTGAACATGATGCTTGTCAGATTTCTAGAATATTTCTCTAGATTCGTGATAAATCCCTCGAGTCTCCATCATACAGGAACATATCCCTACCAAACCCCAAGCATGCATGTCTGTGCTATGGGTTCAAGGTGCCTGTAGGAAAAATACCAGGGGCCTCATTTGCGAGGCCCTAGTAGCACTCTGAGCCATTGGAGCATTGTTTTTTTACGCTCCGGTGATGCAGTGTGCCAGCCCATATTTACAAGGCAAGGCAAAGCCACCTTTCTTGGCTTTTCATGGCCTTGTAAATATGGACCCCTTTCAGGCATAACATTGTGTGAAAGGGGTGTTCCATGGATGTTGCTTGGGGTGTTCTCATGCAACACCCATGGAACTCAAAGAAATCTGATGCATTCCCAGATTTACAAGTCTGGGAATGCATCAGCTTCCAACGCCACCTTAGGAGTGGGGTAAGAATTACACAAGGGGGGGGAAATATCTTTATTTCTCCTGTTTTCCTTCTTTCTGTGTGTGCTGCAGAATGCAGCACACATTCAAAGAGGACAACACCTCTTGTGATTGTTTTTGTGCAGGAAGGCTTCCTGCATTGGCGCTAGGCAGCAATTTGTGTATCACTAGGTCCAAGACCGCCCTTACCATGATTGCCAGGGAAACAACACTGAACAAGATGTTTGTCAGATGTTAAGCATTTTTTTCCCAAAACCTAGTACATCCCCCCTATGTCCCTCAAGCAGGAACCTATCACTTTCAAGGTATGTCTCTCCAGTTTTGTTCCTCATAGTCTCTAGAGCATGAGTAAACCAGACATGTATAGGTATTCTATGGATCTGGGATGCCCATAGGCTATGTTGCAGGGCAGTTGGGTAATTTGGAAAAGTTGGAAGTTTGTTTATAGGTATCATTCATGACTGATCTCTGTGGAAACGGACCCCAATCGAATATTTTCAACATCTGCACACCATAAGGCTTCTACTATAGTCTTACAGACTTCCTATGCCCTCATTGGCAGTTGGGACAATGCTCTGAGCAAGACATTTATCAGAGTTTGCAAACATTTGTTAACAAAACATGATTGTTTCTTTCAGTCTTACTCATGTTGGGACATACCCCTCCCAAGGCTTGCCCCAACTGTATGTTCCCCGTATCCCCTGACTCTGGGGTTTTTAGATATGGGGTTTCAATGGGTCTGAGCATGAATCCACACATTAGACATCAGGGATAATTTTTGAAGAGGGAGCTACAAGAAGGGAATTTCTGCCCCATCGTCAGCCGGCATCCAAGGGGAACATACCAACTTCAGACCTTCCTGAAAAATATTCCCACAGTGAAATCCTTGGATATGTGACTTGAATGCCAACCTATTTTATTAACCACAGTTGCCTGCAAATGTCAAAGTATGTGCAAAAAAATCACAGTGTCTGCTTTCCTGTGACAGAAACCTTCAGTTCTTCAGTAAAATGACAAACGCCTTACCAATCAAATGTTCCCATATTTATCCTGATAAAAATAGTACACTTCATATCTGGGTAGGCCTATTGCTTGAGACAGGGAGAGGTTTCAATTACTTACCCTTTGAAGGCCACACTGACACTGTACTGTCTTCACAAAATCACACCCACTTATGTAAGGTACTTCTTTTAGTGGTAGAAGTGTGTGAACACTGAGTGGTGGGTATGCTGTATCTCACACATTCTGGAAGCTTACTGCCGGAGAACTGTGATTATATTGTTTTTTAAGCATTTTTTATTTGTTCAGGGAATTCTGGGTACCTGCATGTTAATAGTAATCAGATATGGCTAGAGTTCTTTGGCTTCCCTAGGTGGTGGACAACCCAAGTCCCACGCAGTGAAGAGCTGAACTCCAAATATTTCCACAGGTTAGGAGAAAATCCAAGCAGTGTTGTGACTCTTCACTGCGGTAGACAGATGCATGTCTGTCCTGCAGCAAGAAGAAGAACTCTCTTTGCATTTTCTTAAGGCTAATAAAAAATCCAAACAGAACCCTGACTCCCTGCTCAGGTTTAGACGTATGTGTCTGCAACTCAGCAAGCAGCTCAATGCTGTTTTTATTTTTTATGAAGCAAAGAAAAAATCAAAGAGGGCCCAAGGTCCATGCTGAGGCACAAATATGTGTGTCTGACTCTCAGGAAGGATCCAGGTGCTGGTAACAAATTTTCAGAGGCTGGAAAAAAACACAAAGGGGGCTGTGCTCATCACTCAGGTGCAGAGGTGTGTATCTCTACCACACAACGACCTAGGCTAAAAGAATACACAAACAGTGTCCTGGCTCATCGCTGAGATGTAGAGAAGTATGTCTGTGGCCCAACAAAGACCCAAATGCTGTTTTTATTTTTTCTGAGCCTGAGAAAATATCCAAACTGTGTCCAACTCTTTAGTGGGGGCAGAACTTTGTATGCACACTTTGACCAACACACTTTGCTTTGCTTTTCTTAGCCATGCAGGACAAAAAACACATATTATCTAATTTTACTATAAGCAGAAATGTGAGCTACACACCACACTGAATGAAAATGGAAAATTCCTGATCGAATACACCAATATAAAATTCATTTTCGTCATCACATTGCTTAAAACCCTTACGGCCTTTAAAATATTTTGGTCTGTCCAGTTATCTTAACATTGATACCAAGCTTAGCATTTCTATTGACTTTGATGCTATCAGCTCCCACTCCTCCATCCACCTATTTCTCCATTGTAATGCACAAGACCCTTGTGGAATGAAGCCAAACAGCATATTGGCAGATTAAGTTAAGGTAGTGTAGACTATAGTTTGGATTAAAGGTATTCTTAGTTTGACACAAACAGAAAAACTCTCAAAACGTCACCCCTCCTGGTAGCCACCACTGTTAGAACTGGGGTTTCTGGTCTCAAAGTATGCATGCTGTACAAGCAGGAACCACCATTCTGGTCAAGGTAAGCGACATAGACTTTTGGAGATACCCTGCACTCACCCTCTGTTAGCTTGACACAGAGCAGTCACGCTTATCTAAAGGGACAATGGTAAAGTTTTTGTGCAACACACACAGTAACGCATTAAAACACCACAAAAATGCTCCACACAGAGTTGAAAAAATATATTATAGTTTTATGAGTAAAACAAGACTAAAACGAGAAAAATTCAATAAGTAGAACCAAAGTAACGATTTTTTAAAGAATAAATCAAAAGGTGCTTAGAAGTCAATAGCACTTAGATGTTACTTAAGGTCACTCTAGACGGATGTCAAGGAGGCAATGAGAAGGTGATGCATTGGCTGAAATTAGTGCAGCAAGGAGATACGTTGTTGCAAGACATGCAGACATCGATGCAATGCCCTCAAAGTGCAGCGTCAAACCCTTTGTAATGAAGGTCATGCAATGCGCCTAGATTGATGGTGATACGTTCATCCTGAGCCACACAGTCAGTGATGCAAAGTCTTCATCCTCAGTCGCAGTGGTGGTTCCAATCTGCGCACTGTGCAATTTTTGTACAGAAACAGCTGTAAAACCCACATTCATGGCCCAGGACTGGATTGGCATCTCTTGGCAGGACAGGATTCACAGTTGTCAGAGTCCAGCAGCTGAAGCAGTGGTGAAGGAATTCTTTGATGACCTTGAGACTTCAAAACAGGAGGCAGCCAGCAGGCACTTGGAGTCACTCTGGGTTCAAGTCAAATGGGTCAGTCCTTGTCCTCAGCAGGGCAGAGATCAGCAGACATCAGGGTAGTTCAACAAAGTAGAAAGCAGCCTTTCTTGGGGCAGCAGTCCAGGAATCCTTCATAGCATAGCTGTCCTTACTCCTGGCAGAGTTCACAGGTCCAGTAGTGTACTGTCCTGGTAATGCAGAGGCCCAGTACCTATACCCAGTTGTGCCTTTTAAGTGGGAGAGACTTCAAAGCAGGCCCTTGAAGTGCACAGGTCCCTTCTTTCTTCCCAGCCCTGGCTCTAGACTATCAGTAGGGAGTAATCAGCCCTTTGTGTGGGACCCCGGACACTGCCTATTCAGGTGTGTCAGCTCCCACTTCCCAGGAAGAGCTATCAGAATGCAGATAAATGCAGCTGAGTACTCTATCACACTCACCCTTCCTGTGTTTGTGGATGTCTACAGGGAGTTCCCAAATTGTAGCTGTCACCCACCCCAGGCATTTACTGGAGACAGGCTACAAGGCTTCCAGAGCAGTATTAGCAGAGAAGCGCCCACTTTCTAAGAGTGGGAATTCTAAAATCATAATGTTCAATACAACTTTACCATCAAACAGGATTTATCATTACCATTCCAAAGAGCTACTCCTTTCTAATCAGGAATTACAGCTCAAACGTGTATTAAGGAACTCCCAATGCTAGCCTACCGGGGGAGAAGGCCTCACAGTAATGGAAAATGAATTTGGCTGCTTGTAACTCCAGGACATGTAAAACTCCAGAGTACATGTCCTATCTTTTATTTACACAGCACCCTGCCCTTCACGCTACGTATGACCTACTTTAGGGGTGATCTATGTGTAATAAAAGGGGAGGTTAAGGCTAGGCATACAGCTTTAAATACCAAGTTGAAGTGGCAGTAAACTGTACATTTAGCCCCTGCAATGGCAGGCCTGAAACAGGTTTGAAAGGCTACTTTTGTTTGTGGCACAATCAGTGCTGCAGAGACACTAGTAGCATTTAGGTTACAGGCAAGGGACTTGTTGCTAAATATGCCAATTGGGTATTCACCAATGTTACCATGTTTAGGGGAGACGCACAAGCAATTTAGTACTGGTCAGCAGTGTTAATGTGCTTTGAGTCCAAAGGGCAACAAAAAGATACAGCAAAATGTGGAGGGTAAAGTGCAAAAAATGTGGGGGGCCTCTTCAGAAAAGCCTATCTCCTTTTAACTAGCCTCATGGTTCAGTCCAGATACACCAAGATAGCACCACATACAATGACTTTCCTCAATAGAACACAACCACCTATAAGCATGATTGACTTGAGAGGTGTGCTTGCAGCGTGTTTACCACCTACCAGAGAACAAATCCATTAACTCACCTTCAAAATGAATTGCCTAACATAAGAATGAAACTGGACCACCCATTTAGGATGATAAAAAGACCACCAGCCATGCCATTTTTCTGTCTCCTAAAAGCATTGTTCTCTCAGGGGCTGCTCTCCTAAATCTCTGTTACACCTCAGAGACAAGCCTATTTCTTAAGAGCACAATGCACACGCCAACCTTAATGGTCTAAAGCTTTATCTCATGCCCAAAGCCTTCAAGTAGACCCCCACATGCTGGAATTCTATGTGATAACAGAACCTACAGCACAGCTGATTAAACCTGTCCTTAGAGAGAAACAACCGAAACACAATCACAATCAGCTAATTTAATCAATTACCTGTGTCAAACACATCACATTAAAGTTGTTTCCTGAACTGTAAGTCTGGTGTCTCTGCTGCTACATTCATACATGTCCTCTTTCAAGACTGTCTGAAAAATGACTCTACTTACACTCCATACCACTGTTTTTTGACTAGAAAACAATGTTCACGTTCACAATAGAAGTCTAAAAACTAGTGGAGGCAGAGTTTTGTATATCCACAAGGAGTCCATTAAGTGCAAAATTCAAATGCCTCGATGTGAAGATTAAAAGCTTGACTTGCAAACCACTTTGGCTAAATGTCTTGTACTGAATAGCCTGGCATCAAAACGAGTTATAGTACTGATCAATTCTCCTATTCCTTTATTCAGACTTTCTTGTGAGATTATCACATCTACTGAGAAAAAGACACTCTCAAATGACTCTTCAAATCTTTTCTACCAAAGAAAAGCTTATCATACCTACAAAGTATGGCCCTTTTTGTAGCCCTTCCTACAATAATAGCTCTACTAGGAGTCTGAAGTTCATAATAAAAACCACATAAAAATCTCTAACCATTTAAAAATGGATTGACAGGAGCCATCTAATCTTTACTTAAAACACCCTTAATATGGTAAACTTGAGATTGAAATGATAAACTATGAGGTTCTCAAACCCATAAACAACAAGCATTCGCAAAGCCTACCAGTCTAGAGACAAATGCACAGTATTTGTGAACCTTTCCCTTTTTGCACCTCCTATATATATGCCCTCCTATTCAGTCTTCTGGCATGTGATGCTGCTTATATTTATTGTGTTGCTGTTGTTATGTATTTCCTACTTTGGAGTACTAGTGCTATGCACTCCTTGAACAAAAATATAAGGCAGGATAGCAGAAAAAGTCAGAATGCGAAGTGAAGTTGCACAAATAATCTGTGTGTGATTGTGCAAAGGCTTAACTACTGACTTTGCTGCTGCTTATTGTTTCAATGAGGTCGCACGCCGAAGTGATGTTTTATGTGACCCTTTACAAGCTTTTTAAGAGCAAACAATTTTACCTTATGCCTTTGCTAATTCCATGTATCCCCACCACTCTGTCTGAACATTCCATTGAACTTGCCTCAATTGTGAACTTCTTGATTGTTAGGGCATTCACCCTGGTGCTAAACAAAGTTGACATTAGATACTACTTCTACTTTTCAATTAAAATTGTTTAGCACAGGATATCCTGACTAAGTTAGCGTCCTTTGTTAAGAAATGTTGAAGATTTTGAAGGTACACTGGTTTGTGCTTTACAGTAGAGGGTGAAGAAAATGTATGGGAACTGTTTTTATGTTTTGAAAAATGAGAAATAGGTGCATTCCAAAACCTGTGTTTAATTTTGAAAAATAACATCAACAAAGGGGTTTTAGTTATTAGATTAACCTTTGTCAGCCTTCAGTGATGAACAATATGGAAAAAAAGACATTGTTACTACTGTTTTTGGAATTTTGTATGTGGTGGACATTTTAATTTTTCTTACCCATTAGAACTTTATGAGGGAAAATGGAATGGCTCAATCCGGCGCAAAGGGTGGGCTAGCAGAAAAAAAATTACGCTAGCCTGGTGGGGGTGGCGTTATTGAAGAGGGGAGCTTTGTGCCAACAAATGATGTTAGGCTGGTTAGAGAGAAAAAAAATGCCTCTAACCATCCTTACGTAATTTTCTGATGCATAACCATCCATACCACATGACTCCTGTCTTGGAAAAGACAGGAGCCATGCTGTGCCATGCAAGGGGCACCAAGTTGGGCTCCCGGTGGCACTTTCAATTAAAAATAAAATACTTAACTATACTTACCATTCTTGCCTGGGATGGGGTCCCCCATCCTCCGCTGTCCATTTGGTGTGGGTGCGGGTGTTCTGGGGCTTGAGGAGGGCACCTGTGGACCTATTCCATGGTGTTCAACCATGGAAATAGGTCCACAGGTCGCCTTGTGCCTGGTCTAACCCAGGCATTAAATAATGGTGCAAAGCAGGCTTTGCACCATTATTTATCCCCTCCTCCCACCTGTACGTCATTTTAGCATGGGGATAAATACGGGGCTATGGGGTTAGCACAATTTTTTAGATGGGAACGCCTACCTTGCATCTCATTGACGCTAGGTAGGTTCACGCATTTAAAAAATTGTGCAAACTCCAATATTTTGACATTAGATGTGTCTAGCATCAAAATATAAATATGGAGTTAGTTTTGCACCGATTTTGCATAAACAATGCTGCAAATTTGGCGAAAATGGAGTATAAATATGCTTCAGAGTGTTTTCTATAGATTACTTAAGTTTAAAAAAAAGAAATTAAGAGCCTAATTTAGATCAGTTGCAGAGGAAACTCTGTTGCAATTATGAAGGAGATAACTCCCAGCCAAGGCTATGGTCTACCCCCTGATTGTAAGTGCAGACAGACCATAGTTTGACTACAGTGCAGACTATTCCATCTCAGCTGTGGTCAAACTTCCCCAGTGACCTATATTTTGACCCACCTAATGACTGCTTGTCATTGTCAGGAAAAACTGTCGGTAAGGGGCCCTGAAAAGTACTCAGTGCCCCTCCTTGACATTGAATTAAACTACCATGGTGAACATTGTTTTTGATTTTTTTTTTTTAAGTGGGATTTTGTTTCTTATTTTTTTTTTTTTTTTTACTTTGCCATACAGCTCCATCATGTTGAATGGAGCTGACCAGCAAAGTTACAAACCCTCCTTGACAGTAGTTTCTGTCAATGCCTGAAATGTCTGCCGGGCCGAAGTACATTTCGGAATTTGCTAGTCGGGACCTCGACCAGGGTAATGGAGTAGCTTACTGTATTTTACAGTTGGGTGGACGTTAAGCATGTCAGCAATAAAGAATACTCCATCTCAATCGCTGACAGACATCTTTAATGGCCCAGTGGTGTAAGTACTATAAGAGGTGTGACCATTTGACCGCCTGCCCAATTTAGGGCCTCATTTACGAGGCCCTAGCGCCACGGAGTGTCACTTTTAGTGATCTTCCGGTGGTGCTGTGCCATTTTCTATATCCACATGGTGGCATTAAGCCACTTTATGTGGCTTGTAGCTGCCTTGTAAATATGGGCCCCCTGATGCAGTTTTCTGTGGCAAAGGGGCATGCAATGGGTGTTTCTGTGGGATTCCACTGCAACACCCATTGCATTTTGATGCTGCCCCAGATTTACGATGATTTGTAAAACTGAGACAGCGCCAAAAGCTAACATCACCCCAGGGGTGGCATTAGCATGGCACTACGAGGAGAAATACTTTTATTTCTCCTAATTTTTGCTTTTCCTATGTGTGCTGCATTCACATAGGAAGAGCAAAACACCATTTGATTGCTCATGTGCAGGAAGGGATAACTTCCCGCACATAAGCAGCCATTCCCTGCAATCGTGCAAGAGTGCCTTTGTTGGCGATGAACAGCAATTTTTAATGTCAGCGCTAGAAAAAATATTCAGGGGTGCACCATATTGTTTTAAGTACGGTGCATCTCTGTATTTCTGAGTTGACGAAGCACGGTGCTGACAGTTTTGGTGCAGCACAACGCTCTGCCACTTTTTTTATGTAAATGGGGCACTTAGAATAGGCTATTGAATGGCCAATTTTTACTCTCCCTTGGTGCTGTGAAAAACCACCTGGCAGTAAGGGGCAGTACAGACTTTTAAATGATCCCCCCATGCCTTTGGAAAAAACTCCCATGGTGTAGGGGTCATTAGTTTTTGTAAATTCATAGCCATATCCCCACATTGGGATTTTGTATTTTGAAATACAAAAACAAGTTAATGGATCGTGCCATCATTAACTCACTGACATGCACCAAATTGGTGGTTCCTTTCAATGACAAGAGATGTCCACTAGGCCAGCAGACATGTTTAAATTTGAAGTACAGGTACTCTTTTGCCCTTTTGGAGTACAATTTATACTCTAAACTTTACAATAGGCCATTGAAACTGACTGTCAATGATTTTACATTGTCTGCCGACCATGTATTATTTTAAAATGAAAAATATAATTAGTTGAAATTAGGTATTAAGAAAAGATATTTATTTTTCAGTATAATTAAAACTATTCGTTTAGAGGTTGGTTTATCAAGTGTGTACCTTTATTAGACATTTGAGATTGTGGTATGCTGCTGCGATTGGCCTATACCTAAGAAAACATCAGACATTTCTGAAACATAGAGGCATGGAGGAATCATGGTGTTGTGGCTTAGGTGATCGCCCTGCTTTTTTCATATTTTCATTAAAAAAAAATCTCCTGTCAATGGGAAACTGCAATTAAAACAACAGAATTGTCTCAGAGCCCTGTGTCGAAAACACCAGAATTTGTGAGAAATGTAAAAAACTCTACAAACCAACATTCTCCTTCATGCTCCTTAAAAAATGTACCCCGCCTAGGTCAGGATAGGCCCAAAATCATGATTATTCAAAAAAATATGAAGGTAGCTTCATAAAGATCGATTTTTAGAACTGTGATCATGTACCATATATTACTTGGGCACCAAGAATCCCTATTAACTGTAGGCACTTCTCAACCCTAGGAAACAGAGAAGGTTGTTTTTTTGCATGAATGCTACCATTTTGTCTTAACCAGAACCCTCTCACTAATGTAAATCTTTGAGTAAAAACAGAACATTGCTTTATTTTTCAGACAGAAAGCTCCAGAATTTGCTGGAAAAGGCAAACGTCTAACCACCTCATATTCCCACATTTCTTTCAACAAAAATGTGCGCCACATGTATGGACAGGTCCATTGCCTTGGGCAGCAAAGGCTCAACTATGTACATGAAACAAAGATCAAAGTCGCTTCTAAAAAGGGTGTTTTTTTGGATATAAACATCTGTTGAGTTTTAGCCCAGAGTTAGCCCGTACCCAGGGAAATGCAAGAAACCCAGACAGTTCTGAAAATTAAAGTCCATAGAGATTCATTGTGGAACGGCCTGTGACCCATTCAATGTCTCAATTGTCCAGAATCCCTTGCCAAAAGCAAACTTTGACTCAAAATAGAATATCCTCAGATTTCTGTTTCAGAAAGCTTTAAAATTAGTTGGGAGTGGCAAATGTTCTACTACCTAGAATTTCCATTCCTTTTCATAAAAATGGACCACTCGTGTGAGAGTCGGCCTTTTACCAAGGTAGTATAGGCTGAAAATCTGACCACATAAAGGAACACAAGGTTAAGTTGCTTTGAACAACGTTGATTTTTAGAATGTGGATATTTGCCTTATCTGGGCGCAGGTTTGATTGTCATGGCAAGAAACCTACCGGTTTCAGACATTTCTAAAAAGTAGTGACTCGATGGCAGTGTGGCTTGAACAGATCACAACACGTTTTCTTTCCAC
The DNA here is from genome assembly GCF_031143425.1 of Pleurodeles waltl. NCBI lineage: Eukaryota > Metazoa > Chordata > Amphibia > Caudata > Salamandridae > Pleurodeles > Pleurodeles waltl. The sequence goes on along the minus strand of NC_090440.1, from coordinate 1,083,094,492 downwards.
CTTGAGCAAGTGTCAAATCAACTTAAAAACATAAATCCCACACAATTGTTGGTAGTAAGCTCCAGAATAGAATTTGTGAATAACAGACAAAGAACTACCAAAATGCTTTCTTACATTTCACCAATAAAAAACAATTCATTAACACCTGCCAAGGAAGGGCCAAAGTGCAACTAATAATAAATAATGATATACAAAAGGTTGCTATTTTGTATAGAGGTAGTTGATGTAATTGCATGTAGGGTCAGAATACAACAAGGGACATTTTCCGGCCGTAAACTTTTTGCACCGCACCCAGAATCCTCTGCAAACATCAAACTTTGTGTTAAAAATAAGTTAAAAAAAAGACTGAACTTACTGATTATTTTGTAATGTACAGTTATAGCAAACGTTCTACAAATCAGTATGTGCACACTTGTACCTACACAAAGCAATACCCCACATTTATTGAGTGTCTATGTTGCATAAAACAGAAAAAGTCCAAAATCCTAACAATGTAACGGGTAAAGGAGATGCTTCAAGAATGTCACGTTTTGAGATTGTGGATCGGGTCAGGAGGCACAAACAGAAACCAGCTATATCAGAGGTCTGGGACACATTTTTCATGGAGATGACATGTTTTTGGACTGTGGTCAGATGGTCCAAAGGCTACCCTACCAGACCTAGGAAAATCTACACAGGTGTGGCATGCATTGATCTGATATGGTGTCATAAGCAAAATCCCTTAAAAATGAAAAACAGCATAATTTTTTCCTTTTTATGGGACAGAAATAGTGGCCAGAAAGTAATGTCCTGCCAATCCATGGTCACACACATCTCCCAATAATGAAAAAGACCCACATCTGTAGGGATAATTTACAGGATATTCTTGTTAAGAAGATGTGGTAAATTTAGGCTGTCTAGATTTCTCAAATTCACACTACTACACAAGCTACACCAAAGTGGATTCCGAAGGGTCTCTAGGTTTTAAAAATGACTACTAAATAGTGAGCTCCTAGGTCTTGGCTGGCCCTGGACTCAAACCTAGCAGCTATTGAAGTTACAAAATTATTTAAAAATCTAATTTCTTGTTGCCATATTTTGATGTTTGTAAGGCAATCAAGGTAAAGTAAAGTTGTGTGAACCAGGCACACAACCCTAAATTTCAATGATACTGTAGTTTGCATATGTACCTATGATGGTAGGATTTCCTGGCTGACAGCTGACTCCAGGCCACAATATCACAGGCTAGGAATTGTGAGAAATTCATATCTTCTTCTTGTCTTAGTATTGTGGTCCATTTTCTAGATAATAAAATGCGGGCATCTCTGTAAGACACATCAACTTGGAATGTCATTCATCTTCATTTTTAAGAAATACCTAGGGTAGATGTACTTCAATTAGGTGGCAGTTAACCTAGGGCCTAAACACTACAGCCATTCCTTGTAAGAATTTGTGGAAAACACCGTTTTGTAATTTCATTTTGCCTCTTGCAAATATTCTTCATCAGAAAAGTTGGTAGAATGCATGCAAGCTACACCACACTCTACAATCACTGAATCTCCAGTTTGTGGAAATTCCGTGGGATGATAAGTGTCTTGGAGGGCTGTCTCTTTGCAGTGCAAAATACTTCAGCCATACTTAATATGAAGAGTCACACCTAGTAATTCTCCAAATTTCATAGAACCGAAGACTTCTTCAAGGACACAGTGATTTGGTGGATTGTAAATATCGCTCTGATGAAATCACCCTCCTTGGGGTGAGGGGTAGACATTTGGATTAGCTGAACATACTGTGGTGGAGAGAAAGTAAAAAAGAGATAACGATTGCAAACCAGTGATGTCTTAATGTGAAGTAGTCTTCTTTTTTAAGTGGACCCACAGACTCGACAACAATCTATAAAAAGTCAGAAAAATGGTGACTATCTTATTCTTGTGTTCCCTTCTCCCTGTTTTGATTCTTCTTTACCTGCTGGTAGTGTGTAGAGTTGTATGGGAGTCCTCCAGTGTGGAAGAATTTCAATTAAGACCTGCAAAGGATATAGTAAACAAATATTTTCAGAAGCATGGCTCACCGAAGTCAATTAATACATACAGATGTATTCCTAGGATTCCCATTCAGACAACTCCTCTTTCTAGGGACTTCTATTTTTTGCATGTCACTTGCAGTTCTGAATTTCATAACCAACAACAGCCTCACTACTGTTACCACTCATAATGCAAAAATGAGCATGTTATGCCATTGTGTCAATGCAGCATTATATCTAGGCCTTGGTGGAGTTTGCGGAGTTATGCTATGCGGAACTCTGTGAAGTGCCGGAAAAACTTCACTGTGCTAGCCGGAGCTCTGTGAGCATTGGAATTTGGGTAAGTTGTGCTGTTCGCATTAATTTTCAGTACCAGGAGTTTCTCTTGCACTACAAAATCAGCACGAACTGCATCAAGCGGAGCACCAGAGGGTGCTCACTTCTTTCTGCCAATCAAGTAGCGACCTGCTGCGACCACCCATGTTCAGAAATCTTGCACACACCTGCCAGCATAGCAATTTCTCGCGCTTCCCAACTTAACATTGGCGAGCCACGTGAGAGAAAACACTCTGCTCTGTATCACTTTGCAAAGTTTTTCAGAACTCTGCTCTCCGGGTAGGGCGCGGAGTGGACAAAACTCTACAAACTCCACCAGTGGAGTGAAATTCTTCACCCGTCCCTAATAATATTGTTATTGTTGACAGTGGTTCTGTCTTTTATCACTATGTACGTAGGCAGAATGTCTATTTTCTTCAAGATTTGATACTTTCAGGAATTATGGATGAAAAGAGTTTGTGAAATGTTTGTGTGCCTGCCCTCCTTAGATCCTTCCACTGCTCTACTTCTCTCTCTACCTTTTAAACATGTTTGGCTATGGTAGGTTTTCATGGGAACCATGCCAACTTGGGGTCAAACACCGAAAACATACCACTTGTCCAATCCCATTGGCAGACAATGCATGCCAATTTCTCAATTCATTAATCTAGTTTTTGTCTCTTCTTGTCTACTGCAGTACAGACTCACACACATGTGGTCCATTTTGGCAGAGTGGAGCTTAGCATAGTTGGTTCCTGACGGTGGGTACATAGGAGCAAGGCTCTAGCCAGGTTGACGGTTTCTGTAAATTCTCCATTTGTTCAAAAACCATAATCCCTTGTAGGTATTGAGTCTTAGTAAAACTAGGTTGTGTGATGGCAGAAAAGTTGTAAATGTTGATTATGGGTCAAGTAGAACCATGTTGTGTGCCAGGACACAGGACTCCCCCACTCACATCCTATTGTTTTTCATGATATATATAGTCACTGGTATTTTGTTAGCATTTTATGTCAGTCTGCTACTTCAGTGCAGTGGGTAGAGGTCAAACAGAGAGACAAATTGTCCCATTGGAAAAATCTTCCTGGCTCTTCTGCTCTAGGATGTAACGGGACAGTAGACACTGCCCTCTTTAGCTGCCACATCCCATGGCTGCTGAACACTTGGATGAATGTGGAAGTTTGGGAAGAGTCCTTTTATTCAAAGAGCACGTCTAGGCAATAATGGAATCCTACATTTATATCGGAAAATTTCTATTACCATCCAAAATTACTTGATAGGATATGCATTTGTCAAATATATTGTCTCAAAAGTAGCAGCTTTTAAAGGCAGTTTTTACTTATAAGTAACAGGCATAACAGGAAGTGCCATGTGTCACCAAGGAATATCCATTACCAATAACCAACTCCAACTAAATATGAAACTGACACTTAATTAGCATTGCAGAAATACATTGCAAAAATACCAGCTTTTCTTTTTTTTTACAATGACAATGAACTTGGAAGACCTCTGAGCCATGTTTCACCTAAAAGCCTACAACTAAAACTGTTAGGAATGTCTGTGTGTTTTGATTAAAGATCTGCCAACGCATCCCTTTATGACTAATTTACTCACTCTGGGACTCATTTTAGGCCAATGAATCTTTTGACCCTGATTGAAGACACCTTAGGACGAGTAAACTAATCAACATGTCAATCAATATGTCAATAACGTCATCAATATTTACCATAATAAGACATTTCAGATTAGTCAAAGACATTAATAAAACTCAGAAACTACCATCACCTTGCAGTCATGAATAACCACACCAGTTTAGTACTATTATATGAAGTTTATTCCCTATTGATTACAGTTCTACTAGTACATTTATTAGTCTCAAAACCAAGAAACACATTAGCATAATCACAATATGGCAACTCTGATAAGATTTCATCAAATCAAGAATCCCGAATATTAGAATATAGCACGACGCCAACATAGGTTATCCTTAGCAGAGTATCATTATCACCTTATTCAACAAAGCATAGATTCAGTCATTTGTCTATTTGCATTGGTTTAGTGAACCCCTCATCTATCCTCAAATTAGCATTGGCATGTTGGGCTTCATGCTAAACAATTTAGCAACACCAATTTAGAAAAACATCTAACTAGGGTCTCTGTCAAAAGAAGCAGTTGGTACCTAAAAAGGAAAAGGAAACAGACAATTACAATTTCATTGTCATATAGTTACCCTCTGTATCGGGTCAGCATACAGGTTCGGTCTTCGTCCTCAGGCCATCAGAAAGGAATTCAGCAGTCGAGTAAAGGGCACTTCCCTCAAAAGGAGGTAAAGTGTAAATGGGCAATATAAGGGCAAGGATGGTTTGAAGAACCAAACAGCAAAGTCTCTATGCAGAGTAACAAAGTGTCTGGGTCATAGCAAAATTCGCAACATCATCTCCCCCTCCTCTATCTGCATGGCTCCCCGTGTCATAGGTTTTTATCCCTTTTCTGTTGTACAATCCCCTAAGTTTTAATTGGTTAGGGTCAGCACCCCACTATCTCCCTCCAGTAGGGTTTCAATGACTGCATTAAATTTGTCACCCCATAACAGTTCTCACGTAGTTTATTGGTCCTTATGATTGACGTCTTCAGCGGGTAGAATGTCCTGTATGATTTCATACTCTCGTGGTCCTCTTTGCATCTTCAGTCAGTGGTTCCATTGTCTGTACCGGTTCAGGCGACCTTGTACCTTGAGTAGTCTACACTGTTCCATTCAGCAAGAATGATTCACTAAGCAAGTCGAATTTCATGAGAACGGATCTACTACAGATACATTCATTTTCTAGCTTTGGAAAAATACGAGTTCATGTCCTTTCAGCAAGTCAGCACACTGCACGTTAGAAAAACACATTTAACATGAAACCGGGCAGCTAGGCCTCAACTGATGCTAACTAAGGCCTAATGATTTATTAGCAGAACTTGAACATATAACCTTTTATTATTAGTGCAAAATCATACTCTAACATAACATTTCATCATTATTAATCAGTTCCATTAGTCGTTGTATATATTGGCGGCCAATCCCCGTGGGCACTTTTCAAGCACACGTCTAGCAAAATACATTAATACATTATTTATGGGGCATTATTACGCATTAGTTCATAAAAATGTCATATTCATTTCTAAGTATATAAGCTGCACTCTCTCAGCCCCTCCTCTGATGACACTTGTCATCACACAAAACCTTTCCTTTCACAACCTTTCATTTTTGTTAATATACGCATTTCAACCTCTTCCCCCCTGTGTGATTTTTCCCAAATTTCTTGGAACATTTTCTCCTTTTCCTTCTCTTCTTTTCTTTTATTGCGTTTTGCCAAATCTCTTTGAACTCTTTTACTAATTTTGCATGATAACCATAGTCCTAATAAACAAGTCAGGACAATCAATATACCCCCTATTATTTTTGCAAGAACCCCATTCCAAATACTACTAAACCAATTCCCTACTTTAGTAATTCCTTTCCCAACTTTTTCCCAAACTCCAGGTTCCTTCAGCTCTTTCAAATCTGCACTATCTCTTGTTAGGTTAGTAAGCATACCTCTAATCTTTTTACTATTATCAGGAATGAATGCACAACAATGGCGCTCATTAAGCATTTTACAGACTCCGCCACTCTTCGCTAAAAGAATGTCTAAAGCAAGCCGGTTTTGAAGAGTCATAGCTCTTTCCGCAGCAAGTTCAGTATCCATTAGGAGTATAGCCCTTTTGAAGTTTGTTAGCATGTTATCCACAATAGTAGACTACTTTCGAATCTTTATGGAGTTTAAGATAACCCCTACTGAAAGAATTATGGCTCCAAATATGTCACCAACGACAGCAGCCGCTTTCTCTCTCTTTTGTCTAGTATGCTGTAATTCAGACATTTTAGGAATTTGCTTTAAGTCATCAATCTGGTAGATCTTGGGAAAAACTATTCCCAAATAACATGTCCCATACCATCCCTTTGGAAGACAGTAATAAGCATTAAGTCCACATATATATTAGATCCCAGGGATCGCTGGATCCTTTCCATTTAACATGAACATCCATTTACTCTGAAACAAAAACACATGCTGGCACTCACTCGTTCCCACAAATAAAGTGTCATGCTCAAATTTTGGCCTATATATACAAAGCCTTCTTACGTGTACTGCATCTATAGCTAACTTGCCCTGTGTCTTTATTGCAGTGTAAGCATAATCATTTGCAAGCGTGCGTTTTTCTAATGCCTTTTCTAGCCTTTCCTTTAAAGCTTTCTGTCTATCATCAGTGTGCTCTAAGAAGCTCTTTTCTACAGGTGTTAGTAGGCAGGTTAGATTATTGTGGTGCGCATAAGCTGTCCCAAATGTCAGTGTTGGCTCAAAGAAATCCCTAACTAATTTTATGCTGAGTTCTTTAGCTAATTTATTTAGAAACTCAATCACAGGCACAAAGGAAAACACTACATCTAAGCTAGAATAGAAGTGTTGAACATGTCCTTGATCATAGAATCTTGTTAATTGCAAACTACAGCTTATCCCGTAGGTAAGGGGCAGACTATGATAAGTAACCCCTTCTTGTCCTGATGAAGGAATCTTTGTGCACACATAGCAATTCTTCGCATCCATTGTGTCAACATACTCATTCAGAAAGCGATAGAAGACATTAGTAGATAGTTCCCCTTTTGAATTAGTTCCCTCATGTAAGTATTTTGTATCTTGCTCAAACTTCTCCCATTGTGTTAGTGTAGCAGTCTCAGGATTTGAAGCATTGTTAGTCACTTTCTTATCCACCAATGGCATTCCCACAATCACAGCTATTATCACTACCGCACATATAACTCCCACACCAACAACCAAACATGCATATGTCCTACCCCTATGACTATTATCTCTAGTGTAACTCATGATCTGTAAAGAATCAGATAGCAGAATAATACAAAGCAAACAATCAACTTGAGGACGATGTAAAAGCTCTTTTTTTTTGCAAAGTCTCTTTCTTTCTCTGCGAGTATTTATAGCGTTTCACTCACTCCAGGACCCCTTTGTCAAATCAGGTTAGCAGCTTGTCATAATCATTTTTTCAGAGTCAATTCTGGTTAACAGTGTCACATCTGGTAATTTATCAGTTTTTTTTCTCAGCTTTTCAGCTTTCAATTTCAATTTAACACCGTCTCTTTGTAAACTTTAATTCAGGTGCAGTAGTATTGACCTGGAACCTCTCGATCAAAACAGAACGCCAAGAATTCTTGTTGCCATTCGGCTGATGTTGCATATGCTCATTCAGGACCTGTGTATCTTCTGTTTGCAACTCTCTTTCTATTCAGTTTGCGATCACCTTGCAACTCTCCTTCACTAAGATCTTCTTTCCTGGTTGTGTCAACTTCTTCCTCTATTGTTTCATTAGGGATAACTTTCTCTCCTTCAGCTTGTGGCTCCGGCCAATTATCTTCTTTAAGTGTTTTGTTTCTGCTTGGCCTTTCAGGACGTTGAACAGCGCCCTATTCTTGTGCTATGGTGTTTTCTCTTGATGGCTCTACAAGTGGCTCAGGAGGAGTCAGAACACCTCGACTTCCTTCTGCCTCACTCCCTTCGCCTTCAGTTTCAGTTATGGGCTCAATTTCAAACCTGTATCCGTCTGCTTCTGGGAGAACCTCTCTTTGCGGTCACGCGCAGCGGGCGCGCCGATGGTGCGCCGAAGGCGCGCCAAAGGTAAGCCCGTCTGCGCCCGTCCGCGACCGGATCGCGTCCAGCGCCAGGACCCCTGGCCAAAGAAGATCCAGACCGACCCGCCTGACGTACTCCGCCGCCACCCTCATCGCTCTCAACACCGGCCGACTCCCAGACTGCCACCAAGCCACACCACGACGCACCCACGGACCCTTCAGCTGCCACGCCTGCAAGTTCTCCCGCACCCAGACCAGACGCACACCAGCACCCGCCAAGTCGAACACCAGCAGCACCCACCTCAAGTGCATCCTGCTCAACACCCGCTCCGTCCACAGACACGCCATCGAACTCTGGAACCTCCTAGACGCCACCGCCCCGGACGTTGCCTTCCTCACGGAGACCTGGATGAACGCCTCTTCAGCTCCCGACATCGCCATCGCTATCCCAGAGGGCTACAAGATCGTCCGGAGGGACCGAAACGCCAACCAGATGGGAGGAGGCATCGCCATCATCCACAGAAACACCATCCGGATCACGACCAGCACCGACATCACCCTGACCAGCGCCGAACACCTGCACTTCCAGATCCACACCAACCCGAACACCACCCTCAGAGGCACCCTGATCTACCGACCCCCTGGTCCACGCACGCAATTCAGCGAGGACATCGCCGACTTCGTCAGCCCGCATGCCCTCCCCTCCGCTGACTACATCCTCCTGGGAGACCTCAACTACCATCTGGAGAACAACAACAACCACAACACCAGCACCCTGCTCGACAACCTCGCCAACCTGGGACTCAAGCAACTGGTGTCCACCCCCACCCACCTCGCCGGACACACACTCGACGCCGTCTTCTCATCCAGCACAGACATCCTCTTCAGCCACGCCACAGAGCTTCAATGGACGGACCACAGCTGCGTCCACTTCACCTTCAAGAGAACGACGACCCACCAACACCAGCAACAAGCCGCCCACAGAAGCTGGAACAAGATCACAGCAGACCAGCTCGCCACCTCCCTGAGCCAGCACCCTCCTGCCAGCTCAGCGAACCCCAGCCAGGCCGCCGACAACCTCACGAAGTGGATCAGCAACTGCGCGGACGAGCTCGCCCCGCTGAGGACCCCGCCTAGCAGACCCGGCAGCAAGAAGGCCCCATGGTTCACCGACGAACTCAAGTGCTCCAAGAAGAACCTCCGAGCCCTCGAGAAAGTCTGGAAAAGGGAACCAACACCGGACAACAGGACCTCCTACAAACTTGCCACCCGGAAACACCACCAGCTGATCCGCGCCGCCAAGAAAACAGCATTCAAGGACCGGTTGGACAACAACGCACACAACAGCAAGGAACTCTTCAACATCGTGAATGAGCTCTCCAACCCCAGCGCAGGAAACAACGAAATCACCCCATCACAAGACCTCTGCAACTCCCTCGCTTCATACTTCCACAACAAGATCGCGGACATACACAACAGCTTCAACAACCAACCAACGCACACCATGACCGAACAACCACCCCCCACCACCACCCTCCACGCCTGGACCCCGATCAGCACCGAAGACACCATCCGCACGATGAACTCCATCCACTCCGGATCACCGACCGACCCCTGCCCTCACCACGTCTTCAACAAGGCCGACGCTGTCATCGCACCCCACCTGCGAGACATCATCAACACATCCTTCGACACCACCATCTTCCCCGAGAGCTGGAAACACGCCGAACTCAGCGCTCTACTCAAGAAACCAACAGCGGACCCCACCGACCTCAAGAATCACCGCCCCATCTCGCTTCTCCCGTTTCCAGCCAAAGTCATCGAGAAGACCGTCAACAAGCAGATGGCCGCCTTCCTCGAGACGAACGGATCCCTCGACCCCTCACAGTCCGGCTTCCGAGCCAACCACAGCACCGAGACCGCCCTCATCGCCGCCACCGATGACATCCGAGCCCTGATGGACAATGGAGAAACAGCGGCCCTCATCCTCCTAGACCTCTCCGCGGCATTCGACATGGTCTGCCACCGCACCCTAGTACGGCGCCTCAGCAACATCGGAATCAAGGACAAGGCGCTGGAATGGATCATCTCCTTCCTCGACGGAAGAACACAGAGAGTCCGCCTACCACCGTACAAGTCAGAGGCCTCCGAAGTCATCTGCGGCGTCCCACAAGGATCATCTCTGAGCCCCACCCTCTTCAACGTCTACATGAGCCCCCTCGCGGCCATCGTACGCAAACACAACCTCAGCATAATCTCCTACGCCGACGACACCCAGCTGATCCTCTCCCTGACCAACGACCCCGCCGCCGCCAGAGCCAACCTGCACGAAGGGATGAAAGAGGTAGCCGAGTGGATGACGACCAGCCGCCTGAAACTGAACTCGGACAAGACGGAGGTTCTCATCCTGGGCTCTTCACCCTCCGCCTGGGACGACTCCTGGTGGCCTCCCGCCCTGGGCACCGCACCCAAACCGACAGACCATGCACGCAACCTGGGCTTCATCCTGGACTCCTCCCTCTCCATGACCAGGCAGGTCAACAACGTCTCCTCGGCGTGCTTCAACATCCTACGCACACTTCGGAAGATCTTCTGGTGGATCCCCACCGAGACCAGGAGGACCGTCACCCAGGCCCTCGTCACCAGCCGACTGGACTACGGTAACGCCCTCTACGCCGGTACCACCGCCAAGCTCCAGAAGAGACTCCAGCGGATCCAGAACGCCTCAGCCAGACTCATCCTCGACATCCCACGATCCAGCCACATCTCCGGACATCTGAGAGACCTGCACTGGCTCCCCGTCAACAAGAGAATCACCTTCCGCCTCCTCACCCACGCACACAAAGCCCTACACGACCAAGGCCCGAGCTACCTCAACAGCCGAGTCAACTTCTACGCTCCCACGCGCCACCTCCGATCAGCCAACCACGCCCTCGCCGCCGTCCCCCGCATCCGAAGAGCGACTACAGGAGGAAGGTCCTTCTCCTACCTGGCCGCCAAGAACTGGAACTCCCTCCCGACCGACCTGCGCCTGACCCAAGACCACCTCTCCTTCAGGAAGAAGCTGAAGACCTGGCTATTCGAGCAGTAGCGGCACCCCCCCCCCCCCAGCGCCTTGAGACCCTACGGGTATGTAGCGCGCTTTATAAGTGTCATTGATTGATTGATTGATTTGTGTCGGTTCCCTGATGCCCCAGCTGAGATAGGCTCACTGTCACTCCTCTGGATCTTGTTTATGGTTTGAGTGATTAAGCCGTCCACAGCGGGCTCTCCTTCAGTCTCAGTTCCCCTTTGAATACTCTCCGGCCCTGAGATTTCCTTTTCTGCAGCTGTTGTTTGGGAAACTTCAAGTTCCTCATCAGTTGGACACGTCACCTTCTTTGTGTGACTGGCATGTATCCAATTTGGAAGACCTGCACATTTCACAGCAGTAGTAGTTGTCAGTATCACTTAATACAGCCCCTTCCAACGTGGCTCCAAACACAACTTCCTCACGTGTTTCTTGACAATCACCCAGTCACCAGCTTTCAGGGTGTGACCTGGATCACTTATCGGTGGCAATGTGGTAGCCTCCACCTGGTGAGAAAAAGAGCGGACCACGTCAGCCAGACCCTTGCAGTAGTCCAACACCATATCATCCGTGATATTCACAAGAGCATTTGCAGGTACTGCGGGCAATCGCATAGCTCGGCCCATGAGAATTTCATGAGGAGCCAGTCCTGTTTTCTTGTCAGGTGTGTTTCTCATTGACATCAAAACTAAGGGCAATGCATCTGGCCACTTCAAATTGGTAGCTGAGCACATTTTTGCCATTCTCGACTTCAAGGTACCATTCATCTGCTCGACTAGTCCAGATGCTTCAGGGCGATAGCTACAATACAACTTCTGCTCAATGTTTAATGCCGCACACAAGAGCTTAATCACCTCATTGTCGAAGTGTCTGCCCCCATCTGGTTCTAAAGAGATCGGAAACCCGAAACGTGGTATTAACTCCCTAAGCAGCAGATTTGCTACTGTGAGACTGTCATTCCTACGTGTAGGGTAAGCTTCAATTCAGTGGCTCAAAATGCACACAATCACCAACACGTACCTCAGACCTCTACACACAGGCATCTCAATAAAATCCATCTGCATTCTGCTAAATGGACCTCCTGCTCTCCCAACATGGCTCAAATTCACCACAGTCCCTTTTCCTGCGTTCATCTGCTGACAGATGATGCACCTGTGACAGATAACGTCTGTAGCTTGTCTGAATTTTAGATTGAACCAATCGATTTTGAACAACCTGATCATTGCGTCTCTCCCAACATATGCTTGACCATGGTAAAGCCTCGCAAACTGTGACAAAAGACTGTTTGGCAAAACCATTTTTCCCTCCTCTGAAACCCATGAGTCATCAGATCTCTGTACGCATTGCATTCTCTGCCAGGAACGTTTCTCCTCTTTGCTGGCACGTCCCTGCAAGGATTTTAGCTCATCTAATGTGTCAACTACCCTTAATGCATACCCTGTGCATGTTTCATTTTCAGTTTCAGATAACAATTCCCACTGATCTCGAAACGATATACAGTTCAATGCGCAAAACCGTGCGACTTTTTCTGCATAGCCATTTCCCAGTGACACAAAATCTTGTGACTTCACATGAGCATTGCATTTCACCACAGCAATTTCAAGAGGTAACTGAAACGTGTGCAACACATCCTTAATCATTTCGCCATTTTTCACTGGAGAACCAGAAGAGGTCATGAAACCCCTCTGTGACCACAACTGGCCAAAATCATGTACAATCCTGAATCCATATCTGCTGTCAGTATAGATAGTGACCTTTAGGTTTTCAACTGCGTGGCATGCCCTAGTAAGAGCAATTAATACAGCCACTTGAGCAGGGTACACTCTTCCAAGCCAGGAAGCTTCTAAGATACCAGTCATTGTACACACGGCATACCCAGCTCTCAGTACTCCTACTGCGTTTCTCAAGCATGAACCATCAACAAAGATAATGTAATCATTTTCTTCAAGTTAGGTATCTTTAATATCAGGCCTTGGTTCGGTGCACAGATCTGTTACCTCAAGACAATCATTTTCTACCTCCTCAGCATCATCAATGTCTGCATTATCAATAGGAAGTAAAGTTGCTGGGTTTAATACAGTACATCTCTTAAGGGATACATTAGGTGACCCCAATATAATTGACCGTATTTTGTTAACCTCGCATTTGTCATGTGCTGCGTCTTGGTTTGGGTTAACAAGATTTCAACTGAATGGGGGACTATTACTGTTAAAGGATGTCCAATCACTATTCCTTCACACTGGGTGAGGCTTTGACCAACTGCTGCCACTGCACGCAAACAACCCTGTAAGGCTGCTGCGACTGGGTCCAAAGTAGCTGAAAAAATATGCTACTGGGTGGTTTGCACCTCCATGGACCTGTGTCAGGACAGACAAAGAACAAGCATCACGTTCATAACAAAACAGTACAAAAGGCTTTGTGTAATCAGGCATACCTAAAGCTGGTGCCCTGCACATACTTTCCCTCAATTCAATGAATGCCTTCATTTTTTTTTCTGACATGGTTATGGCACCCGGCCCATCCTGAACTTCTTTGACAGTCAGTCTCACCAAGGGTTTAGAGATAATCGAGAAGTTGGGGAATCACTGAGGAAAGTAGCCCACCATTCCCAAAAACATTCTAACGTCTCTTTTTGTTGTCGGGGGATTCATCTGCAGTATGGCTCTCACTCTTTCTTTGGATATTTTTCTCAACCCTTTCTCAATCAGGTGACCTAAGTACTTCACCTCTTTCTGACAGTATTGCAGCTTCTTTGGGGACACTTTATGTCCATTCTTTCCCAAATGGTTCAGTAAGGCAATTGTGTCATACCTGCAGTCATCTTTTGTTTTGGACGCAATCAACAAATCATCAATATACTGCACTAGGGTCGAACTGAAAGGCAGTTCTAATGATTCCAAATCCTTCTTCAATATCTGATTGGAGATGAAAGGTGACTCAGAAAACCCTTGAGGAATTCTGCTCCAACTGTAAACCTTATCCAGGAATTTGAAACTGAAGAGAAATTGGCTATCCTCATGAAGAGGCACTGAAAAGAATGCTTGAGACAAGTCCACAACGGTGAACCACTCTGCATCACACGGAACCTGAAACATGATCACAGCTGGGTTTGGCATTATGGGGCAACACTTTACCACAATCTCATTTATTTTCCTCAGGTCTTGAACAATTCGAACTTTCCCACAAGGCTTTTTCAGACCCATTATTGGTGAATTGAACAGGCTACTCAGCACTTCTTTCAGAATCCCTTGCTTCACAAAGTCTGCAATTATCTGCGCTACTTGAATGAGGACATCTTGTGCCATGTGGTATTGCGGTACCTGGGGAAACACTACATTTGGCTTCACCTCTACTTTAACCGGTTCTACTCCTTTTACTAATCCCATTTCCTTTCCTGTCAGGTCCCACACTTTCTCTGTCACTGTTCCCGGCAACTCAGGTGGTAAGTCAGTCACTGTAAGCATCGGGAATAGGGTTATCAAAGGGTATTCCTCAATTGCGGTCTTAGTCTCTAACTCTGGAAACTGACCATCGTCCCCTTCATCATCACTGTTTGTCTGCACCTCAATCCCTTTATTGGAACAGGTAATCGAACACCTTGTTTTGCACAGTAAGTCTCTTACCAGTAAGGATACAGGACTCGAGTCACAAACTACACATTTGTGTAATCCCTGGAAGTTACCAATCTCAACTTGGACTGGATCTGTAATCGGATCTGTCAGGAACTGATTTGCTACTCCTACCAGTCTTATGGTACGCCCGAAAGTGGTAATTTCTGAACCTCTGTATTTCTAACTGTAGAGCGTGTAGCTCCTGTATCTACTACGAACGAAACCTTATGACCCATCACCTTTCCCTCAACATAGGGTCCCCTCTGGTCTACTTCTTGGGATGCTGCAAGCCTGCACTCCTCACTGTCTGAACAATCTTCTGACCATTCATAGTTTATTCCATCCTCACCACGCAATGGGAACTGTTGTACTGTGTTATTTTGACTCATCGTTTGACCTGTGACCTGTTGAGGAAGCATCACCTGTTGCTGTCCCATTGGAGCTAATGGTATCTGCATTTGCTGTCTAGGTACTATGGGAGACTACTGTTGTGCCTGCTGCATTTGTGCTGGTTAAACATGTGCACAGGTTGGAGACCCTGCATCTGCCCCATGTAATTCTGAAAGTTTGGAGTTTGGATTTTGGCCCCTCATTTTTGGACCCCTCACATTTTGAAATGTACCAACATCATTGCTTTGTTGAACAACACCATCCTGGGCCACCATTGGGCATTCCCGCTTCCAATGCCCCACGCCCCCACACGCGTGACATGGTGACACCTTTTTCATCCCCTGCACATCATTTTGAACCACAACAGTATTTATATCTGGACCACGGTTCACAAAGCCTCCTCATCCTCGGCCTCTTGGTTGTGCCTGAAACATTCCATTCCCCTGCGGTTGCTGCTGTATCACCTGCTATATTCCATTTCCGTGCATCCCTGCTTGCACTGCCTTAATCTGCATCAACTTCTCTTTCAACTTTCTCTGTTTCAACTCAATCTCGTCACTACAGTATTTCGCATACTGCAGCACCTCATCAATTGGCTTCGCTTGCCAACTGATCAAATGATTTTTAATCATCTGACTAATTTCTGGTCTCAGCCCTTCAACAAACCTGAACACAAGATGATTCATGTCTTTCGGCTCAATGACCTCAGTGCCACTGTAATGTTTGAACGCTTTCGGCAATCTCTCATAGTAAGCATTAATCAACTCTTTGGCATCCTGTGATGTTCGATCATTTTTCTGCCAATCAGTTACTTTCGGTGACACTTTCTGCTTCAAAAACTCAATCACTTTATGATAATACCTCATCACTTCTGCGGATGGTGCTCCAGTAACCTTATCCCTTGCCGGCTCCTCGGTCGGCCAATCTACACCCCTCTTGCACTCAAGCCATAATTCAGGTGGAACTATAATTTCAAACAGGGTATTCAAGTCCTCCCAGTGACATTTCGCAAGCTTCACAAATCTGTCCGTCTGCTGGTACCACTCTATCGGCTTCTCCCTCAAACTGGGGTAGTCATTTGTGAATGACATGATGTCACCTCTAGGTACATGGACCAGAACTCCTCTGGCTGTCTCTCTCATGGGTAACATTTTTATTGTCCCTGCGTCTGTTGCGGCTTTAGCCTGCTTTGGTTCCGGACCATCACCTTTCTCTTTATCCCTCTTCTTTGCCCATCTGCCTTCCCATTTCTCTAAGGCTCCCCAAATTTGAGCACTCTGCAGTATTTCTTTAAGATGTGTTTTCTTTCCGGTAGACCTCATGTGCTCAAACTCTTTAGGCTCGAAGTCTAATCTGTAACCCCTTTTCAAATGTTTAGTACTCTCAATGTCAATGTTGTATTTATCCGCCAGGTTTGTCAACCTCTGATGCACCTTGCTCACTCTAGTTATTTTGGGGCACAGATACCTCAATTCTGCTTCTGCGTATGACTCTAATCTGTTCACCCCCATTGTTCCTGCCACTAATTTCATGGCTTCTACACCCAGTCTCACAAAATTCAGGTATTCTTCCCTTTCTGACCTCTATGAGGGCACAGTAGTAGTCTGTGGAGTGTTGAGTTTGTCTAACCACTTGTTCAATTGTTACGCTGTTAAACCTTGCAAAAAAATGTTTCCAGACTGCACCATTGGTGTCTGTGTGTAGCATTCCCAACCCTGCCTGCCTCATTGTCTCCAAAGGAACACCAATCGGACTAAAGTCTAACAAGGATCTAGACCTTTCGACTGTCTGTTCTCCCTGCAAGTATCCTGTGGACCCTCTTCTTATTGCCTCTTGGGTCATTATTCACTGATCAAATACGCCAGGCTTACCTTGCGCATACAGTGGTACTGGTGGACCAACAGTAATTGCCAATGATATAGCAGCTGGTGTTTGACCAAGTCCCAAACCCTGTGGAGCATTAATTCCCATTGCTTGATTCATCATAGGTGCTGTAGCTACTGACTGCGGTCCTGCAACTGAAGTGTAACTCGGAACCAGCTGTTGCTGCGGCTGAGGCAGCAATTGCGGAGTTGGTTCAATCTGCACTAACTTTGATCTCGTGTATACCGGATCAGGCAGCACCATCAGACTCATAGTTGTTTCCAATACTGGAACATCTGGATAAATCCTTTGAATCTGCGGTGGCTGCAACTGTATCTGTGTGTCTGGTGCAGTGGGTACACTGACACCATTCTGTATCAAAACTGTATCACTTGTCTGCCATGTACTTGTGATGCCCTTATCTTGTGCTGGGACTTCAGAACCCACACTAGTGCTCTGTACTTTATCATTTATGGCATATGGTGGTGGGCGACCATGTATCAACTGATTTAGAAACTCTTCATCATCTGAATCATCTGCGTCGGCCCAAGACCTCTGAGTCTCAGTTGGCTTACTAGAGCCCTTGTCTGTTTTACAAGTGGCTTTCTTTCCCTGTGTCTCATCTTCTTGTGTTATTGCCGGAAACATTTTTAGACCGTCAACTATTCCCCTTCTCCACATCTTAGTCTCATTATCCCATCTAGCCTCAGCTAAAGTCTTTTCTGCTCTTTTCATTCTCCTTTCAAATTTCTGCTGTCTCTGTCGTATGACCATCAAATCCCAGATTGATAATGCCTCATACTGAGCTGGTCTCAGAGGTAGTTTTTGCACACTTAAAATCATTCGCAAATTTTCCAAAATTCTTACATTAAATGTTCTGTGTTCCAGAAACGCTAAACATCCCTCCTTCTCTGTCAATTTGCACCACTGTTTTAACCAAAGACATGGCTTGACTCCCTTCTCCTCCATTACGATATAAGCTGGAGTACCCTCAGGCGGTGTAGGGTCCCCCATACTCGCTGTAATGTATGTATCTCCCCTCCAACCACTCTTCAGAGCCTTGAAAAACTTTATTTTTGCATTTTTTATTCGGCTTTAGGATCTAATCAGGAAGTGACTTTAATTCCCAGAACACTCTTCACCCACCTTTCTCAACCAATTGCCTCTCACGGACGGCTGCCAATCCATGCGCGACCCCTCTCAGCAACTGACCTATCCCAGCGCGGCTCAAAGGATGTCACACTCACAAACTGCAGCTGACAAAGTCTTGCGGCTTGTCCTCCTCACACAAAACTAATGCAATATATTGCGAGCACCTTTAACAACAACACCCAAATTTACCGGTTTACTACAGGAAAGGTAACACAATAGCTTCAGAACTTTACAGAGATTTCACTTGAAGCCTCGACCGCTACTCTCTCCTTTTCAGCTCCCACACTTACAAGCAGAATTCGACCCACAAATCCTACTCTCGACTGTCAATGGTTTGTTCTAGTGCACTTTAGAACTTGCCAAATCTCCATCGAAGTTTTCAGTGACACAATTTGTCTCAAACTCAACTTGTCAACCACGCCCGATTGACCTATTAAACCGCACAAATTACAACATAAACCCAAGTGTCTCCTACACTTGTCAATATACTCCGGAGGCTTAGACCACGACTGGTCCGTACATCACCAACAACCACGTCGTTAATATTTTAGCACAAAGCACCACACTCACATGAAGTTTGACGACTTCCCTACTCTCATACTACGGAGTACGCCCACTCCTACTAAAACAACATTACCTGACCTAAATCCACACAAACTTTACAAATCACCTGCAATATGCCTAAGCTGAGCAAGCGCAATTTCTACACCACACATGCTAGAATGCCGAGAACATACCCAACTCACTTAGGCGAGCTCCGAGATTCCGGGAAAGTCATGGGGAATTTAGAAATGCATCACACCTCCAATTTGCATTATTTCGAAAAACACTTTTAAACAATGGTCCCTTGTCCTAGGACCCCAAAGGGTCTAAACCGTCGCTCTGCTACCAGAACTGCTAACGCGTCCCCTCATGACTAATTTGCTCACTCTGGGACTCGTTTTAGGCCAATGAATCTTTTGACCCTGATTGAAGACACCTTTGGACGAGATAACTAATCAACATGTCAATCAATATGTCAATAACGTCATCAATATTTACCATAATAAGACAATTCAGATTAGTCAAAGACGTTAATAAAACTCAGAAACTACCATGACCTTGCAGTCATGAATAACCACACCTGTTTAGTACTATTATATGAATTTTATTTCCTATTGATTACAACTCTACTAGTAAATTTATTAGTCTCAAAACCAAGAAACACATTAGCATAGTGACAATATGGCAACTCTGATTGCAAAACAATTTAGCAATACCAATTTAGAAAAACATCTAACTAGGGTCTCTGTCAAAAGAAGCAGTTGTTACCTAGAAAGGAAAAGCAAACAGACAATTACAATTTCATTGTCATATAGTTACCCTCCGTATTGGGTCAGCATACAGGTTCGGTCTTCGTTCTCAGGACATCAGTTGATTCGCCATCAGCCAGGAATTCAGCAGTCGGGTAAAGGGCACTTCCCTCATAAGGAGGTAAAGTGTAAATGGGCAATATAAGGGCAAGGATGGTTTGAAGAACCAAACAGCAAAGTCTCTATGCAGAGTATCAAAGTGTCTGGGTCATAGCAAAATTCGCAACAGCATCTCCCCCTCCTCTATCTGCATGGCTCCCTGTGTCATAGGTTTTTATCCCTTTTCTGTTGTACAATCCCCTAAGTTTTAATTGGTTGGGGTCAGCACCCCACTATATCCCTCCAATAGGGTTTCAATGACTTCATTAAATTGGTCCCCCCATAACAGTTCTCATGTAGTTTATTGGTCCTTATGATTGACGTCTTCAGCGGGTAGAATGTCCGGTATGATTTCATACTCTTGTGGTCCTCTTTTCATCTTCAGTCAGTGGTTCCATTGTCTGTAATGGTTCAGGCGACTTTGTACCTGCGAGTAGTCTACACTGTTGCATTCAGCAAGAATGTTTCACTAAGCAAGTCGAATTTCATGAGAACGGATCTACTACCGTTACATTCATCTTCTAGCTTTGGAAAAATACGAGTTCATGTCCTTCAACAAGTCAGCACACTGCACGTTAGAAAAACACATTTAATATGAAACCGGGCAGCTGGGCCTCAAATCATGCTAATTAAGGCCTAATGATTTATTAGCAGAACTTGAACATATAACCTTTTATTATTAGTGCAAAATCATACTCTAACATAACATTTCATCATTATTAATCCGTTCCATTAGTCATTGTATATATTGACGGCCACTCCCCGTAGGCACATTTCAAGCGCACGTCTAGCAAAATACATTAATACATGTTCTATGCGGCATTATTACGCATTAGTTCATAAACATTTCAAATTAATTTCTAAGTATATAAGCTGCACTCTCTCAGATCCAAGGAGGGCACTTGTAATATCCTGTTTATTTATCACAAGCTTTTCCCTAAACATTCAAAAAAAGACTTGCTGGTGTGCTAACCGGAATAATTTACTCTCTACTCTGTGTTGAATAACCACCAGCGTGTGAATAAGACACCATCACTATACTCACACTGAATCTTTGGACTTGGTGAAGATTGTGGTAGTCAACATCATTCAATCACAAATCAATAACATTATACCATAATCAATTTTATACACCATGAACAATTTAACAGTAAATCAAACTCCATCCTAAATAAAATTTCAAAGCCTTATTACATTCCCAGAAACAATTTCACATATATGGCGCACAAAACTAAGTTATGCACCCACATGAAAACCATAGGCTGACCAACACATCTGAAAAGATTTAGGAGGTCATTACAACCCTGGCGGACGGTGTTAAAGGTGCGGTAATACCGCAAACAGGCCGGCGGACAAAAAAAGGGAATTATGACCCTGGCGGAAACCGCCAGCAAAGACAGCCACTTTAACACACCTCCCGCCACGGCAGTACAGACAAGCAGCGCGGCGGTCACCGCCAACAGACAGATGGAAGACAATGTATCGCCCATAGTATTACAACCCACCAATCTGCCACCTTTTCCGGGGCGGATTCACCGTGGATAAAAACACAGCGGAAACAGTTGCTGCAATGGGAAAACGCTCACCTTAACACATCCAACGAGGAGCGAGGACTCCATGGAGCCGGAACTCCAAATACTCCCTGCGCTTGTCTTCCTGCTCCTCTACAAACACCATCTACGTAGGCGCCGAAGACAACAGTGAGTACTGCACCTACGACATGGGGGAGGGGGAGGCAAAAGTTAGGGGGACACCCACGAAACACCCCCACCCTCGCATATTACAACATGCACACCAATGCATTTCCAAACATCACAGTAACAACCCACAATCCCCCCGGAAGAATGCAAAGACAAAGCGAGATCTGTTCAAACATTGTAATGTTACAATAAACAAGTTATGCAAAAATATACAGATATATACGAAAATCTTGAAGAAATATATACAGTACGAGAAGTAGTGCAGATATGTACATATCAATGACCGTGCACCACTAGTCCAAAAATGCATGAGCAAGACCCACAAAAGATACCTGACCACAATCGGAGAGAACACTGCCGGAGCATCAGATAGAAATACTACAGGCACCTCAGGGGGAAGGGAAGGCGGGGCACCTCAGCCGGATGACTGCAAAGCCAGATCCACGACGGGGCTCCATGACTACTGTGCCATCCTGGGGAGTGCAAAGCCACAGTCTCACAAGTTCCTACAGTGGGTGGTTTGCCCACTGTGCCATCCTGGGGAGTGCAAAGCCACAGTCTCTCAAGTCTCTACAGTGGGTGGTTTGCCCACTGTGCCATCCTGGGGAGTGCAAAGGCTCAATTTCGCAAGTCTCTACAGTGGGTGGGTTGCCCACTGTTCCTTCCTGGGGAGTGCAAAGCCACAGTCTTTCAAGTCTCTACAGTGGGTGGTTTGCCCACTGTGCCATCCTGGGGAGTGCAAAGGCTCAATTTCGCAAGTAGATAACATCCTACAGTGGCTCGTGAGGGGGACTGGTGCCCAGACTGGATTAGTCTCCCCGTGAAAGTTCCTGTCCCGTCACTGTCCCAGCTGCACATGGGATAAGGATGCTTGATGTAGCGGTCTTTTCATTCTTACCCGGTGCATGCCCTGTTCAGCGGTCTTCACCATGGCGGTTCGGGACTGTTCAGCGGTGCTTTGCCATGGCAGTTCTGGACTGTTCAGCGGTGCTTTGCCATGGCGGTACTGGACTGTTCAGTGGTGCTTTGCCATGGCGGTACTGGACTGTTCAGCTGTGCTTTGCTATGGCGGTTCTGGACTGTTCAGAGGTGCTTTGCCATGGCGGTTCTGGACTGTTCAGCGGTGCTTTGCCATGGTGGTACTGGACTGTTCAGCAGTGCTTTGCCATGGAAATTCTGGACTGTTCAGCAGTGCTTTACCATGGCGGACCTGGACTGTTCAGCAGTGCTTTGCCATGGCGGTTCGGGACTGTTCAGCTGTGCTTTGCCATGGCGGTGCATGCCCTGTTCAGCGGTCTTCACCATGGCGGTTCGGGACTGTTTAGCGGTGCTTTGCCATGGCGGTTCTGGTACGGACATTGGTGTGTGGCATGACGTTCCCTAGACTGGGCATTGGTGTGTGGCATGATGTTCCCTCATAGCCCACCTGGGCAGTGGCAGCCGGGGCCCACCTGGGTACTGACTCCGGCGGTGCTCTCCTGACCAGTTACGATACTTGGGCCCTCCTGGGCTATGACTCCGGCGGTAGCAGTGGTCTCCTGACCAGTGACGATACTTGGGCCGTCCTGGGCTATGACTCCGGCGGTGGTCTCCTGACCAGTTACGATACTTGGGCCCTCCTGGGCTATGACTCCGGAGGTGGCGGTGGTCTCCTGACCAGTTACGATACTTGGGCCCTCCTGGGCTATGACTCCGGCGGTGGCCTCCTGACCAGTGACGATACTTGGGCCCTCCTGGGCTGTGACTCCGGCGGTGGTCTCCTGACCAGTGATGATACTTGGGCCCTCCTGGGCTATGACTCCGGCGGTGGTCTCGTGACCAGTGACGACGGTGCTGGTGGTTGGGTCCCGACCGCCGGGAATGATGGCGCCCTTCTCCGCCGTGATACTAACAACATGCTGGCCAGACTTCCTCTGGGCCTTCCCCACCCTTGGTGGAGTCACAGCTGACTCTCCAATCCCTTTGGAACCCATGTGAGTTGTTTTCCCACCAGGAGGCTTCACACGGTCCCGTCGTCCACTCTCCAATTTCAGAGCCTTTACAGGGGATGGGCTGCCAGTGCCTTGGCTCCGGGTCACACTGCCTGCCCTGGTGGCCGGTGCACTCCACATACCTTGAACAGGCACCACTGGTATTGGAGGCATTTTGGCTGAGGCGCTACGACGGGGCTGATGAATTGGAGGGGGGGTGGGGGCAAAAAGGTCAGCTTTATAGAGGGACAGTTTCTGACGAACACTGGGATGGGTAGTTGGAGGGGGTCTGGGAGTGGAGGAAGAGGATGTGGTTGGAGGAGGTGTAACTTTAGGTGATTTGGGTGCAGGTGCAGGTACTGGAGGCTGTCGTGAGGTGGATGGATGTTGGGTGTGTGATTGCCGGCGTTTGTGTACTTTGGGAGGGGGCGTCACAGACACACTGGGAGAGGACACAGGGGAGGTGAAAATGGCAGTGGAGGTGGTGAGTGCAGGTGAGCGGCTTGTGGTGCTGGGTGTCCTTGTGCGATTCCTGGTGCCTGTAGATGTGGTGCATGCAGGTGTGTGTGTAGACGAGACTGGGAGGGAGGAGGGAGAAGAGGAGGAGGGGGACACAGTGGAGGCAGTGGATGTTGCTGAGTCTGTATGTGGGTAAGGCTTGCGAGAGTGCCTGTGGGTTGTGTGGTGCCTATGTTTGCTTGAGCTACTTGTGTGTGCTGACTTGTGTGCATGCTGGTCTGTAGGTGTGCTTGGGATGGGCTGGGGTACAGGGGATTGGGTCTGGGTGGAGGAGGTTGGAGGGGGGAGGCTGGACACAGGGACAATGGCTGCCATCAGTGCTGAGGCCAGAGATTGCAGGGTTCGCTGAAGGACAGCCTGACCAGAATGAATGCCCTCCAGGAATGCATTACCGTGTTGCAACTCTCGTTCTACACCCTGGATGGCATTCACAATGGTAGACTGCCCAACAGTGAGTGACCTGAGGAGGTTAATGGCCTCCTCACTGAGGGCAGCAGGGGTGACTGGGGCAGGGCCTGAGGTGCCTGGGGCGAAGGTGATGCCCACCCTCCTGGGTGAGCGGGCACAGGGCGAACGCTGAGGGGCTGCTGGGAGGGCGGTGCTGGTAGGAGTGGGGCGCACAGATGGTGCCGCCACCACACGGGAGCCCCCATCGGCGGACGAGTCCGTGTCGCTGCTTGGTGATCTGGTGGCCGATGTGAAGCTCCCCTCGCCCTCCGTCCCACTGGTGCATTCTGAGTCCGTGGTGTGGCCCTCCATGGCCATGTGGGATGCAGCTCCCTCGTGCTCCGGTGCCACTGTACCTCCGCCTGATGATGCTGATGCACAAAAGAACAGGGAGAGCAGAAAAAGGGGGGGAAGACAGAAGAAAGACAGGTTGAGTGCATGGCATACCGCTACAGTTGGCGGACAAGACAGACACAGCAGCCCCCTGCATTACGCCGTGCTCCTGCGCTCTGCATATGCAATTTCTGGGATATGGCCTACATGGCAATGGTGGACATCTGCACACATGGATGTCACAAGGGCAACTATACCTCGACTTGCCACTCTACTGAGGTGGGGTAGAGTGCCACATGGGCTGCATTACAGAGGGGCCTAATCTTTGTGTTTCTGACTGGCCTAGGTACACCCACAGGCCTCCTCCCCCACCCAGACCCCTCTACTGTGCGCAACGTCCGCAGAATGAGGTTGTACTCACTCCCTTGTGTCTGCTGTGATGCCCTCAAGGCCACCGCCAGGATCCGGAACATCAGGGGGGTCATGGTGCGACGGGCACCCCTCCCACGTTGGGAGGCCATCCCCAGCTGAGCCTCCGCCGTCTTCTTGCTGCAGCGGCGAATGTCCTCCCATCTTTTCCGGCAGTGGGTGCCCCGTCTCTGGTGGGCCCCCAGGGTCCGGACCTCCTTGGCGATGGCAGGCCATATGTTCCTCTTCAGGTGGGCGCTGACCTACATGACATGCACAAAGGGAAGAGGAACAGTCATTACCAACTGTACCGTCGATGTGAGTGGCCCCCTCCCTACTCTGGCCATGTGGCCCATTCATTTACATGCATTAATTTTCTATGAACTCTGCCCCCTTCCCTCTTACAGCCAGCCATCTCCACCCAGGCCTAGCCCATACAACGTGCTCCCTGTGTACTAACCTGTTGGTCTGGAGGACCGTGGAGTAGCGTGTACTGTGGGAGGACCCCGTCTACCAGTTTCTCCAACTCCTGAGCCATGAAGGCAGGGGCCCTTTCCCCAGACGCAGCAGCCATCGTCGCTTCCAGACCGAGGTCACAGCAGCACTTGCAGTGTAGGTCCTCTCCTGTCGAAGGTCAGGTATCTATTGATTGAACAGACAGAAAATGGCGGTGACGTCCGCGGCGGTGCTCATAATCACCACCGGCGCACCTGTTCATTGGCTCCTGGGACCCATAGGGTCCAATGTTAACCAATGCTGCATTGCGCCGCAGTCTACGACCGCCTACCTCCACGGTGTGCAACGCCAGCGCTGTTACCCTACAATCCCATTGTCCCAGTTTAGAGGTCAGGCAGCCGCCATTTCAGGGGCCCACATGGCTTCATTTACCTCTGCGTCACACATAGCTGGGCCTACACTCAACACACATACAGGAAGGGTTTTGTGATTGGTGTTGTCTTGTGTGTAACTGTGGGTAGATACCTGGATGAAAAATGACTGATTCGTCGTTGTTGTCCTTTGTAGGCACCGTCAGCTGGGACATGTGAGAAGATGGCCGAATCCTCCGGTGTACCGACCGCTGGTGGACCTGTTGACAATGGAAGTATGACATGTGATCATCACCTACAGGTTTGACCGTGCCACAATTCAGGAACTATGTACCCAGGTAGAGCCAGACCTGATGTCACCAATCCGCCATCCAACTGGAATCCCCCCTGACGTGCAGGTGCTGTCAGTGCTCCATTTCCTTGCAAGTGGGTCATTCCAGACAACAGTGGCCATGGCATCAGGGATGTCCCAGCCTATGTTTTCCAACGTTTTGTCCAGAGTGTTGTCTGCCCTGCTGAAACACGTAAGGAGATACATCATTTTCCCTGAGGTGGAAGATTTGGCTACAGTGAAAGGTGACTTCTCTACCCTTGGACATATCCCCAACGTCATAGGTGCCATTGATGGCACCCATGTAGCTTTGGTCCCCCCCCCCCCACAGGAGTGAACAGGTGTACAGGAACAGGAAGAGTTATCATTCGATGAATGTTCAGATGGTCTGTTTGGCAGACCAGTACATCTTGCAGGTAAATGCTATGTTCCCTGGCTCAGTGCATGATGCCTACATCCTGCGGAATAGCAGCATCCCTGATATGATGGGTCAACTCCAGAGGCACCGTGTGTGGCTATTGGGGGACTCTGGTTACCCCAACCTGTCATGGCTATTGACCCCAGTGAGGAATCCCAGGACAAGGGCAGAGGAACGGTACAATGAGGCCCATGGGCAGACTAGGAGGGTGATCGAACGCACCTTCAGGCTCCTGAAGGCCAGGTTCAGGTGCCTCCATATGACAGGTGGTTCCCTATTCTACTCACCGAAGAAGGTGTGCGAGATCATCATCGCCTGCTCGATGCTTCATAATTTGGCTTTGCGACGCTGGGTGCCTTTTCTGCAGGAGGATGGTCCAGATGACGGTGTTGTGGCAGCTGTGGAGCCTGTGGAGCCTGTGGACAGTGATGAGGAGGAAGCTGAGGAAGAAGACAACGAAAAACAGGGAGTCAGTCATACAGCAATATTTCCAGTGACACACAGGTGAGAACATTTTCAATTTTACCATTACATTAACTTTCACACGTCTACTTCTATCCTGTCTGTCAATTTCAACCAGTATTTGGTAACTGAGTTGTTCCTTTACATTACGGTCCAGTCTATTAGTCTCACAGATGCACTGCCCATCTGGGCATGGAAAGTGGAGCTGGGGCAGTTCAAGTATGGACAGGGTAACAAAGTGGGTCAGTGGGGGGACAATCAGGGTGGTCTCATTTCCTGGCGGGGGTCTTGCCATCTTGTTCTGTCCTGTTCCTGGCTCTCAGGGACCGCTTGCATGGTGGTTGTCCGTCTGCAGGGGGTGGGGTGCTGGTGTGGTGGTCCTGTGGCGGGGCGTCCTGTCCACTAGCGCCGGCGGAGGTGGTGGGCAGTTCATCGTCCTGGCTAGTGTCAGGGGCCCCTTGGAGTGCTACGGTGTCCCTCATGGTCTGCTGTATGTCCTTCAGCACCCCTACAATGGTGCCCAGGGCAGAGCTGATGGTCCTGAGCTCCTCCCTGAACCCCAAATAGTGTTCTTCCTGCAGGCACTGGGTCTCCTGAAACTTGGCCAGGACCGTCGCCATCGTCTCCTGGGAGTGGTGGTATCTCCCATGATGGAGGAGAGGGCCTCGTGGAGAATGGGTTCCCGTCGCCTGTCCGCCCCCTGTCGCACAGCAGCCCTCCCAGTTCCCCTGTGTTCCTGTGCCTCCGTCCCCTGGACCGTGTGCCCACTACCACTGCCCCCAGGTCCCTGTTGTTGTTGGGGTGGTGGGTTATCCTGGGTTCCCTGTAGTGGTGGACACACAGCTGATTGACCTGTCCTGGGTACGGAGGTTTGGGCCCGCTGGGTGGGTGCTGTGCTGGTGTTACCAGAGGGTGGAAGGTCTGTGGTGGGCTGTGCCTGTGCAAGGGGAACCGACTGTCCCGAGGCCCACGATGGTCCGGGCTGGTCATCAGGATCCAGTAGGGCAGAGCTGCTATCTTCACTGTAGGCCTCTTCTGGGGGTGGAGTGGTGTTGTCTGGACCCTTTGGTGTGGTGACGGTCCTTCGGGTTCCTGCAGGGGCATAAGAGCATGATTATAGCATGTGTGTGTGTGATGGTGTGCAATGTGTGGGTGTCTGTGTACCCCAGTGCTAGCATTCCTGTGTGGGGGCTTGTGTGATGATGGTTAGGGGGTGTTCTGGGTATGTGCAGTGGGCATGCTTTAGTGAGGGATGTCCATGCTTAGTTGTGTCATGCAGGGCTTGGTGTTGGGATGAGTGGTTTGTGTTATTAGTACATTAGTGAGGATTTGGGGTGATAGGGGAGGGTGTGAGGGTGGGGGTGTGTGATAGCATGCAGGTAGGGTGGGGGATATGATAGTTAAGATTTGACTTACCAGTGTCCCATCCTCCACCGACTCCTCCGAGGCCCTCTGGATGCATGATGGTCAAGACTTGCTCCTCCCATGTTGTTAGTTGTGGGGGAGGAGGTGGGGGTCCGCCGCTAGTCCGCTGAACCGCGATGTTGTGCCTGGAGACCGCTGAACGCACCTTCCCCCATAGGTCGTTCCACCTCTTCCTGATGTCCTCCCTATTTCTTAGGTGCTGTCCCACAGCGTTGACCCTGTCCACGATTCTGCGCCATAGCTCCATCTTCCTGGCTATGGAGGTGTGCTGTACCTGTGAGCCAAATAGCTGTGGCTCTACCCGGATGATTTCCTCCACCATGACCCTGAGCTCCTCCTTGGAGAAGCGGGGGTGTCTTTGGCGTGACATGGGGTGGTGTGTGTGATGTGTGGGGCGGTGTGAGTGTTGATGTGTCTGGTGATGAGTAGTGGTGTGTGGTGTTTTGTGCGTGAATGTGGTGTGGGTGATGGTGTTGTGTGCCTTTGTATGGTGGTGTTGTCTTGGCTGTGCTGTCTCTCTGGCCTTCGTCCATGAATTTTGGTCATAGGGGTTTGTGTGTGATGTGGGTGTGTGTGTTATATTGTGTTGGGTGTGTGGGAGTGGTGTTTGTATGTGTATCAGGTGTGTGTATTTGGAATTGTCCAATGTGGCGGTGTTTTGGAGATGTGTGTGTATTTTGAGTGCAGCGGTGTGTACCGCCAATGGAATACCGTGGTTGAAAGACCACCATGTGGATTCATGGGTCGTAATAGCATGGGCGTGTTTCTGTTGGCGTGGAGGTGGAGGTTTTGTTTTCGCCACTTTATCACTGACCTTTGGTGTGGCGGAGTTGTGTGGGTGTCTGTATTTCGGCGGATTCCGGGATGTGTGTCATAATAGCTGTGGAGGACTACCGCGGCGGCGGCGGTGTATTGGCGGTCTTCTTCACGGCGGTAATCGCCTTTTACCACCAATGTTGTACTGACCCCCTTAACCTACTAAACATCAATACTGTTAAACACTCCAAAAGAATAATGCAAATTAGCAACAAAACAATTGCACATTATTGTTAGAATTCAAAGCAGATGATGGTGACATCAGTAAATCATCAAAATCAGTTTAACATTCAATTTCTGGTTTCAGAGCTGGGCCATTCTTGTCAGTAACACAAATTGGACTTGCTTGTGTGGGAATGGCCTAACACATTGGGGCAAAAATAAAAGAAAGACAAAAATAATTTGAACAAAAAACCCTCAAACTAGGACAACTCACTAAAAAAAAAAAAAAAACCTGGTTTAAGTACCTAACTGCTAAGGAAACAAGAAACCACATTTAGTTATACCTCTCCTCATGGGACAGCATACAGCATCAGGTCCTCATTCATGAATACATGCATTGTGCCACTTTGTAAATATGGTGCTGTTTTTCGCCATCTAATGCCCCATTAGCCTAAAAAAATTACCTTAGTGTGGCTTTGGATTGCCGCTGCTCTCTCTCAAAAATGTCCCATAATTTCTGACAGCTTTGTTTGGTGAAAGGGAAATGCATCTAAATTGTTAGTTACGATGTTATTTTTTCCTCAATGTTTTTGACTTGAAAGCAGAAAAGGAATAAAATCTGTATCTTCCTTTCATACTCAGAGGCATTAGACACTGCCATGTTTATGTTGCAACTGTTTATTGCTTCCTATTTGTGGTGGATTATGGACATTTTTTCTCCGTTCTAGATTGTTTCTTTTTGTATTAGTGCAATATAATTGTGCAATTTCAATTCCAAAGAGACCACATTGTTCTACAACTGCCACATATTTGTAAAGCATGGAGGATTCACTCAGAATTGAGCCGCTCTTTTTCTTCCATATAAATGACAAATATCATGAATTCTTTGTTTTTTCCCAGCAACGCGGAAGGCTGCAGGAATAAATTAATTTGAGCTGCATAAAGGATGTGGCAGCGAGACTGAAAAAAAAAGGCACAAAGAAAGGTTTAAAGAAATGCTTAGTATACTCTATCTGGGTAGCTGCCACTCTAGTCTGATGGAAACGCGGCCAACATGACACTAGTGTCTAGAGTGAACGTGGTGCTTGTCCACAGGTGGAGCCACAGTTTAAGATGAAAGAGTTCATAGACGAGGCAGGCCACATGGCCAAATCATAGATGAGTACAAGGCTGTACCTTATTAAGAGTAACCCCTCAAACTGACCAAGCCAAGCATATGAACCAAGGATGCTGAGAGTCCCATTTTGGAACATTTCCAGAATGAGACAACTGGTTTCAATTTAGAAATTTGAAGAAAAAACTGCAGAAAAGGCGAACGCATTGAAAAAGACACCAGATATAGACAAAAAGAGCAAGGTAAGAGTTCTAGGTTATAGGTGGATCAAGGGTACTGGAAGGAGCTAGTGATACCAGTGTATATTCTTGGTTAGAGATGCAAGGGATAACAATGTTAGGTGCCAATCTACGAGAATGTCACGCAGTGCAGCGCAGCGCAGCAAGTCACCTTGCTGAACTGCAGTGCATGACAGGAAAAGGGCTGGAATGTGCAGTAGTTAAGGCAGTGTGACACATTACTGTCTTTTCCCCTGTGCTGGCATCTTTTTGGCAGCCTATCCAAAAGCAGGCACCCTTGCAACATGGTGCAAGGGTGCCTGCTTTGCCTGCTGGATTGTTTTTGTGCAGGAAGGGACACCTTCCTGCACAAAAACAACCCTGACAGGCATATTCCTCTATGTATATGTGCATCAGAATTCAGCAATGAAAATATGTATTTAAGGGAAGGGGGCTCTGACTTTGAAACAGAGCAACGGGTGAAGTGATTAGGAAAGATAAGGGGATTAAAGTGCAGGCTCCATCCCAGGAGAGAGAGGGAGAAGATACAAATGGAGACGAGATGGGGTAGGGCTTCCTCATAGATCTGAAACAAGGGATATCTATAATCCGGAAAAAAACGCTACTGCAGCAAATTTCTTTTTTTTTTTTTTTACAAGAAGGAGATCTACCAGGATGGATCTGGTTTACTGGGAATGATGTTCTTGTAGAAAATAGGTTACTTCTGGAAGTTTGTCAAAAAGTGGCTTCTTTAAGTACTTTGGGCCAGATGTAGCAAGATAAGTTTTTGCAAATCGGAAATTGCGAGTCAGATTTGCAAAATCGTATGCAGAATGGTGTCTCAGACACCTTCTGCGAATCGCAAGGGGGTCGCAAAGACCCAACTCATTAATATTAATGATGTGGGTCGCAATTTGCGACCCCCTTGCGATTCCCTGCACTCACAGGGATAGTGGCCTGCTGGAGACAGAAGACCTCCATGTCTGTGACTGCTTTTTCAACTAAGCAGTTTTTTTTTTTTTGTAATGCAGCCCGTTTTCCTTAAAGTTGTATTACAAAAGAAAAAATGAAACCATTTGGTTTCCTTTTTTCAGAGTAGGCAGTGGTCCATTGGACCACTGCCTGCTCTGAAAAAATATTTTGAGCAACATTCACAAAGGGGAAGGGGTCCCATGGGGACCCCTTCCCTTTTGCGAATGGTTTAGCACCCACTTGACATGGGTGCTAACTGCGAATTGCTTTGCGGCCGCGTTCGAAGTCACAAAGCAATTCTGCATCACAGTGCGAATCGTAAATAGGAAGGCAACACCCCTTCCTATTTGTGAGTCGCATTCCCATTTTGCGAGTCGGTACCGACTTGCAAAATGAGAATGTGCATCGCGATGGCCGTTTTGCATTGCGCAAACTGAATTCGCAGTTTGCGCCATGCAAAACGGTTTGTACATCTGGCCCTCTGTGTCTACAATAAATTACAACTGAGTAAAAGCAGTGATCCTTCAGCAGAAATGTGAGTTGGAGAAGGCAGTACAATTGGCGTCATCCCCTCAACAGAGTAGAGGCATATGCTAGTTTGGATCCAACAGACACACAAGGTGATGGAAGGAATGCTTGTAGACAGTCAATTCACTATCAATCATTCTGTCTAACAAGGCTAAAATCTGTCTGGGTATGTTTGTGCAACCTTCTGCAGGGAAAAGTGTTAACTAAAGGAGAAAATACTAATACAGAATGCAGTAACTGTAAATAAGAGAGCCCTATTAAGGGCACTGACAGCTTACCAGAGAGGCACCACCAGATACGTCAGCCCTGCCAAGTACCATACATTAGGGGTTAGACTAATTCACTTTAGTGATAGTGTGCACACCACCACACAAAATGCACTGGTCACACAAATATAGAGCTCCAGGGTCCAGCCTGAGATGAAGTAAAAATGAGAGACTGCACAGCATTTAAGCAGCAAGCTCAATTTGCTACTCAGTGGCATGCTCTTTTTTCTCACAACAGTGGCTGCACCAAACTTGATTTTCATCCTCAGAGTTTTAAAAAGGTTGCACCATGCTACAGCCAGGACTATCACCCAGTTACTGAGGCAGTTTTATGAAAGAAGTACCCCTGCCAGCTTGAGAGAGTACCATGTGGTCTTTAAGTCATGAATACAGACAACTTGGGCCAGCCAGAAGGTACAGTGCTTTAGTCCCTTATGTGGATCCAGGGGTGGTCCCTCGCCTGATTTTATTTTGCCAAAACTGGCAAGGCGCCTGCCTCACTGTGACCACACTGCAGGATTTCCTGAGAGCAGACACTAAGGTGGTGGGCAGCAATTGTCATTCTTGTCATACCTGCTCTGCCACCTGAGTGGCACCTCATCCATAAGCAATCCAGGAGGGTAGCAACCCATGAGGGTAGCGCTCACTGACACTGAGCATACCTCTGGTCAGTTCCTCATTGATCGCTGCCAACTGATTGTACCTAGCTGCTGGGCTTCCACCACCCACATTGTAGACAATGGGCACAGATAAACCCTCCTTCTGACCTCAAACCGGAGGTTCAGTAACAGGAATCACTGCTCTGTCCGAAGCCAGGCAGGACAGCCTCTCTCATATTCAATATTGCAGCACTCCAGAGCACCACATAGTTTCCCCCAGCCCTGTGGGCTGCATGAAAACACAGTGGCTCAGACTGGCAGTGAGTCACAAGGCCGGCACTTGTGACTCTTGGCACAGATGAATTAAGCAGAGAGGTGAATAGGGTTAAAGTAAGACTCGGATAGGCCAGTAGTGTTACCACCTTCCCCAGAAAATATTACTGTATTTGTTCTTATTTTAGGATTCAGGAAAGGTCTGAACATAGCAAACAGGATTTCTATAAAATTGTTTGTTCAATATAAAATTTGTTTTTCTGAATTTATTTACTTTAATTGTCCATCACTGATCATCCAGGCAGCTTCTGAAAACATTTTAAAGTTCTTTGTGCTTATGTTTGCAGTTTTAAATATTGTAAATGTAATTTCATTTATATAGTGCTTACGACCCCCCATGAGTCATCAAAGCACTTTTTGGCCCAAAAGAATTAGTGGTGGATTAGTATAGGGAAATATAAGTACAATATTACTATTCAGATGGGGATGTATGAGTTAATTTGAGTCTGTTAGTTGGTTTGAATAGA
Organism: Pleurodeles waltl; assembly: GCF_031143425.1. Taxonomy (NCBI): domain Eukaryota; kingdom Metazoa; phylum Chordata; class Amphibia; order Caudata; family Salamandridae; genus Pleurodeles; species Pleurodeles waltl. Next base: position 1,083,060,661 of record NC_090440.1, on the reverse strand, counting down.
ATAATGGAGAAATAGAGGAGGGAAGAATTCAGAAGTGTTAATTGATAGATCATAGATGTAAGATGAGGTTTGGGATATGTAAAAGACAGTTGGCAGATGGAAGAGTCTGTAGAAAGGGATTAGGGAGATGGTAGTAGTTAATGGGGTTTGGGGTGAATCAAAGGAGAGATGGGCAAGAATTTAGTAGAGGTGTTTGGGATATTGTGAACTGAGCTATGGGGTGAGCCTTGAGGGGTAGAGGAGGGAAGAGTCTGTGAAGGGTTATTTTGGAGATTGTGGTAGATTGTGGTAGTAGAATGGGTTTGGGAAGAGTCAGAGAGTGGAGCTAAAGGATAGATTGGTGGAGGTTTAGGGTGATGGTCAGCAAAGCTTTCAAGAGAGTAAAATGTTTTTTTTCTCTTGTACAATAGGGCTAGAGTAGTAAATATATAGATACATGATTCCATAATCAAGCTAATAAATGTGTAAGAAATACAATATATTGAGATTATTTGTATTGCATAAATACAGAAACACAGGCTTTCAAGAGTTTGAAGTTAATTTATTTGTGTACTTTTTTAACCTTATTTTATCTTTCCTCAGTACTTCAATAGTGAAATGCTTGTAGATAAATAATTAAGAAAGAAAGGGGCCCTCGCAGCCCCTCTTCGACACACCGACGACCGCCATTTTGGATGGTCAGCCATGCGCGTTCCCCAGCTGGGACGCGAGAGTGGCATTAAGCATAAATACCGGATCCCCACGGGGACCAAAGTGTTTCAGACCCCAGGGAGGTGAACATTAGGTAGAAAGCGGAGTGTTGCTTTAATGAAGTAAGTGAACTTAACACTTTTGACCATGCGCAGCGGTAACAGCCATTCGGTGAGTCTAATCATGCTGCACATATTTTCAGTGTGTGACTACAAGCACATCCCCCTCCCTGAGGATCTATGATGGAAAAGCGTAGATACTAAAAAGGAGGTCACACATCTTCCATGTGTGTTTCTTAGAGGTGCCTCACATGTTGAAGTATGTTGATATGTTTTTCTAAATGTAGTATGTCTTGTATTTATCTATTTTGTGTGATTCACAAGTGCCTTTTCCCACGAGCAGGATGGTGATTGTAAGAGCTCCACACCCATAAGTAATACATGTAGCAACCTTTATTCTTTCGTTTTCCACAAGGTTTCCAGAAGGACTTCTTTACCATTGTGTTTACTTTACTTTAGTTGTATGTACCACATCATACCACGAGCATTTAATGTCAGTGCTTTCACTAGTGGTAGTTAATCAAGTAGTGACATTAGGGAGTCCACTGTGGTCCTGAAGAGGAGTCTAGGGGTAGACTCCGAAACATGTAGATGATTTAGGAGATAAAGTATATAATATACCCCACCTCCAAAACCCCTCTTTTAACCATACCACCCCAGTGAGACATATTAAATTAGTAATAACATCCAGAGGCAGGTATTTTTAATCCACCTAAGACCCCACCACTCCTATCCCTCTTAGTACTCACATTGATGAAACTATAACAGTGCTCCCAGGTTTTCCGTTGGTAGTAGCATGCCTTGTTCTGCAGCAGAACTGGAGGAAACCCTATGATGAAGCCCTACACCAAAGGGTAACCCTGGTGGGTACGGGTTTTTCACAGAAAAATACCCTTTTTTTCCACCCTGTGGAAGTTCCTTTGGGCTGGGTCTTTTTGTAAAACAATACTAGAACAAGTCATAACTGTCAGCCCAACCCTCCCGGGTCACAAGCAGTACATGACCAAAATACACACAGTAAAAGTTGTTTCCTGGCAGCCTTTACACATGGACTCAAGAGTGTGACATCTCAGGGGAGTTGTGGTTAAATGGAGAATACCCCTTTCTCATATGAGTAATAAGTCTCAGTCACACACAGGCAATGAAGGATATGCAGTACATTTTCCATTAGGAAAGCCTGCAATCTACTGTAAAATGAATTGGCTGCAATGATTAAGATAATTAACAATGCAAGAAGCAGAATTGTAAAAACAGGAGTCATCAATACAAATACCTCCCCCATCTTGCAATTACATGAAATGTAAAATATCCCTAAATCCCTATCATGGAGGACCTAATGTCTAACATAAAGAGAGCTAAGTGTGATAAACTTAATCTGCCAGTACCAGGTCCATCAGATGCAACCACCAACTCTCATTACCTTGGAATGAGGTCTCAGAAATCAGACTCTGTGGGGACACGAAGACTGGGTCTGCATCAAGGCGATGTGTAGCATAAATGGCGTCAATAGCATCTGGAAGGAATCCCTCTCATAACCTTGTCTGCATGAGATATATTTATATAGATCTCATAGGACCCTTGACGCAGGTACGTTCCCAAACAATAGAAAGGAGGCATGCTTTGGGCAGCAATTATATAAACAATTCCCTCCAAAAGTATTTTATGTTCCTGTCACACATAAGTAGGAAAGGCCATGATGTGAATACCTATGTATCTCACTTAACTTTGACGCTGATAGTGACGCCTTTATAGAGTGGCACTGATAACGTAAAATCAAAACATTTCACAAATTCTAAAGATAGCAGCCATTGGGAAAGAAATAATGAGATAAATAGGCTAAGACAGAGCACGCTAAGTAGGTTAAAAGTCACTAGTTGACGTGGGTACAGGCCTGCAAGCTAGAAGGCTAAGCTAAACTCCTGATTCCCATTAAAACTAAATAGGATCCACTACACTAGCAGTGGAAAGTGAGGGGATGGGGTGTTTAAGAACACCCTCAAGCCAGTTACACATACGGTTTGTAAATGCAAGCAGCTGTACTGATGTGGCACAGGGCAAGAATTCTGAACCTTCCTCTTGTTTAGATTATGGAAATAGAGTCTCCTCTCTAAAAATAGTAGCTGGACTCCACACCCCTGGTCCATCTCCAACTGATGTCCTGCTCTGAAAAAATGATGTCAGGGCACACAATCATGTGCAAGTTGTCAATTAATTTAGTCATTCAGTTTACAGCTATAGTATTTGTTTCAAATGTATATGATTATGTTGGTACCAATAAGTAGAATAATTTAGTGTATTTGTTTATTGTAGATTTTGGCCTTCGTTAAGAATAGCCTCTCAATTCCGATGGGTCTAGTAACACTTGGGCGCTACAGGGCCTGTATTACCTATAGGGTGCATTTTCCCTGCTTGTGCCAGGGTGCACCTTAAAGCAGATGTAGCAGGTGCCAACAGAGAGTAAGTGTGCTATTAGGCAGAATGCACTGGCCTCAGGGCAACTGCAAATTTGTGCTGTCCTGAGGGCAGTGCATTCAAGAGAAAGACACAACAGTTATTTAAAAGCTGCACATGCTTTCTCTGTACTTTTCAGAGAGATTAGAGATCCCCTTGCGGATCGGTGCAATGAGTCACTGGACATGCATGCAAGGGGATGTCTGGAGGGTACACAGGACCGTTTCTCACCCTTCCAGAAGTCAGCCTGTAGAGGGATCAATGAAAGGGTGCCCCCTTTTTTTAGCGCACTTTCTGTGCACCTTCTAAAGGCATGTTTGCCTCTCCACCCACATCAGTAATACGGCATGGGCACAAAGGAAAAAAGATTCACTCATTTTTATGGGATCATGCTCCATGCAAATGCGGGAATTCCTTCTAATGATAGCGCTGGCTTTATATGTGCACCTGTTGCGGCCCCGGAGCACTTTGTGTAATGTGGCCCCAAAGCTCTTTATTTTCATACTTAAAATTCAGCTGTTGGAAATAGCCATGTGAAAGAATGGGGGAAAATCATTATCTTTCTTAGAGGAATTCTCAGGGTCCAGTCAGTAATGGGCCAGATGTTTTGCACCCCTGAAGTTACCAGTGCCCCAGCATCAGAAACTCTGTATGGAAAATCCAGCCCACTTTTCAGGCCACATTTGTAAGGGTCTTTGTGATATGGAACATATTCTCCTGCCTCCTTGATACCCTTAAATGCAAGTAATACAATGCAAGACACCTTATCCACAGTTGCCAACAGATGAATATCTAATTGTCACAGTTTCAAACAGCATAGACTTTTTCAACCTGAGCATGTCCCAGATGTATACATTGATGCTCCGTTATTGGTCTTTCTACTAACACCCAAAAAAAATTCTCTATTTGTTCAATACATACCAATGAGGTTATTTGATTGCACATTGGGGCACAGATTTAACAACTTGTCACACAGCTCAGTGCAGCAGCAAAAATTTTTACGCTCACTGCGTGACAGGAAGGGAGCAGGAGAGCACCATTTCTGCAGAGAAATTGCTCTCTCCTCCCCTCTGCCTAGCACTGGTGCTGATTTTAGCTGCTGTGTGTCACACATACATTTTTGCACCTTAGTGCAAGGATGTATGTGTGAGTCTAGCATAGGTTTTGTACTGGAAGGCTACCCTTCCACTACAAAACTCTATGCATAAGCACACTATAAAACTGTTCCCTCGTATGTGTGCTGCACAGTGCAGCAGGCATGCAAAGTCAGAAAACAAAGGATAAATCAACATTTCTCCTTTTAAAAGCTGTTTTTAGAAGGTGTTAACTTTTGGCACAAAACCCTCTCTACTATTGTTTGTAGATAATAATAATAACTTTATTTGGTATGAAAAAAATGCATCCATGACAATAAATAATCTCCAATACATCTGTTAAAATTAGCAATAAAACCATAAATAATAAAAACACCCATCAGGAATAAAAACATATATAACTACATGCATAGAAACAATAACATAGAAAAATTCATTCTAAAAACTCTACATTATTACGCCTAGTAATAGCTCCCTTCAGGAATGATCCCAGCCCCTTCCACACCAATACATCTGAGGCCATCTGCAGCCACATAAAAGCAGGACGATATTGCACAAAACCCTTGGGCCTTAGGAGAGGTAATAAAAAACGAGTTCTGAATGGTGCATAAAAAACACAAAACAAAGTAAAATGGGGCAAGGTCTGTTGGGACACCCCATCACAGGGGCAGGGTCTAATACATTTGTCCCCATACTGACCTAACGGGAAACACAAATTACTTCTAATGATCCCCAAATGGAAACGGGTTATGAGAGACCTTTCCCTCACATCATTTATCTCTAAGAGATAGCGTTCAGGACCTACCCACATCTTTAACATAATGAACTCCCTGATCGATTTTTTCCCTAAGTCCTCTCCCTCCCTCCTGTTCTTCTGGATTCTTAAAAAAATCTCCTTAGCCCATTTCTTATCACACCTGGTCAGGCCTTCAGGATAATCAACCAAGTCAGGCCGCCCCAAATCATGAGCCATTTTCCTTATGTGCATCACCCAGGGAATATTCTTTACATTGTTACAAGCCAGACAATCCTTTAAGATATCCCTATTCAGAGTGGCTTGTTCGTTAGTCCAGATTGAGATCCATAGCTGAAGGGGAGCCAACTGAATAGTGTCCTGGACAAACTCAAGCTCCAGCTCCAAATGAAGGCTAAACCCAGGTATATTTTGTCCAACTCCCAATAGCCTTCTACAAATCCGATTTTCTTCTACCGTAAGGGCTCGGGAGTCCCCATGCCCCCAGAGTGCAGCACCATACAGTAGGACAGGGAGGCATTTCCGCCTATAAATTTCCAGCAAAGGCTTGATGGGTTTACTACCTACCCTTACAGCAAAATCAAAAGTTGCGCCAACTGCTGCATGAAAAAGCGCACCCCTTCTGGCAATACAGGGTTTCCAAGATCCTTTCTCATCAAAAATAATCCCTAGGTACGGAAACTCATGGACCCTACTAATAATTTGATCCTCCACCCTTAGCTCCCCCACCCTACTCAGGGGTCTTCCACACACCATAAAATGAGATTTCTTAAAATTGACTTCGAAACCCTAAGCTGACATGAGGAGGCATAAGCTCTAACTATTTCCCGGAGACCATTCATAGTACGGGCCATGAGGACTGTGTCATCCGCGTACGTTAGCACAGGGATATCAGTACCATTCACCTTTGGGACACCCCTACAGTGTTTCATCAGAAAATCAGACAATCCATTTGTATATAGAAGGAACAATGTAGGAGCCAGAACACACCCCTGGCGCACACCCCTTGAAAGCTTAAAGGCCTCTGAGCATTCCCCATTCGACCCCACCCTCACATTAGCAACTGTCCCAGAATATAGATATCGGAGCAACTCTACAATATTAGAATCCAGCCCTAGCTGATTTAATCTTTCCCATAATATAGACCGGTTCACTTTATCAAAGGCACAGCTAAGATCCATAAAAGCAAGATAGAGCGTACCTTTCCTAGCCTGCGTGTATTTGCCAATCAGCATCAATAGGTTGAGACATTGATCTTGCGTGCCAAGGCCTTCCCTAAAACCATACTGGTCCCGGCTTAAGATATCATTCCCTATCATCCAGGACTCCAGACACCTTAAAATAATACGTCCCAGGATCTTCACCGAAGAATCCAGTAGAGAACTAGGGCGGTAGGACTTAGGATCATTTTGGTCGCCCTTTTTAAACACTGGGACAATACATGCCAGTCTCCAAGAGGCAGGGATACCCACAGTAACTGCTGCATTAAGGACATTTAAGAGAACAGGAGCCCATAACTGGGGGTTTGCTTTATACAAGTCCATAGGGATCGAATCCGGGCCCGGAGCTTTATTGCTCGCACTACTCTGTATCGCATCCATAACCTCCTGGAGCGAAAACTTAATTGCTAGGTTCGGAGCCATCTCATACTCGTTCTCCCGGTTATTTCTTAGGGGAGAACCCTCAAAAATGCTACAAAAGTGAATTACCCATGCATCCGGGGCGATGTTACAGCCAAGGCCCTCAGATGTATCTGTTCGACAGGAACCTCTATTTACCACTCTCCAAAACAGGCCAGGGTCCTTCAGAGCTATGGCACGTTCTAACTCTTCCCAGGCTTTATCTTTATGTTTTATCTTACTATCCCTCAGGGCCCTCTTATATTTCATTCTAGCTTCTTTTATGAGGACCCAATCTCTAGGATGTTTCTTAGTGGCCATCTTCAGGTTTGCCCTTGCAACATAGCAGGTCTTATCATACCAACCACAATTACGTTTACTAGGTTGGCTGCTTACTGAAAAAAGGCAATCTCTCACTGATGTATTTACTATTGTTATTGCATTCATAACAGTTTTAGGATTAGGAGCCTCTGTCAAGAGTGTGTATAATAAATGTAAATTTTCCCCCACCACCCTTTCTACAACTTTTGAGGAATCCACTTGCTTCCACCCAAGCCGCCTACCCTGGTCCTTTATCTCCACTACTACCGGCCTACCTCGTCCTAAATTACGAAGGGCCCCAGGGAGTTTAAAGGATACTAAAAGGGGATTATAATCACTGAAACTCTCCCCCAGCACCTCTCCCCCAGTCACCAGGTCTTTCATAGGTGGGGACATAAAGATATAATCAATAGTGGATTCAGATCCTCTTCCCACATAGGTTGGGAGTTGATGAGTGCCTGCATCCTCTAAATCACACACATTCAGAAGGCCCATCTTCCTGAGTTCCTTGATTAGAACCCTGCCTCTGGAATCCTGCAGGCCATCCCCCGAATAATCCTCGCAGTCAAAAATAAAGGGATTAACCACAGTACTGAGCCTCCCCAGCTTAGCATTAAAGTCTCCAGAGACAATAGCACATAATTCTAACCCCATCTCCTCCATTCTGTATTTCAGAACCTGCAGAACGGAAAACAGGGCCCCAATTTGGCATCCGATATCCCACACACCGTTATAATAGTTGACCAATAAAATATTAAAATTATTAGAGAAAATTACCCATACCAGCAATATACCTTGGTGATTACAGTTAATTTGAAAAGCACCCACTATCTTAGAGAGCAGATTAGGGTAACCAAGCCACCTTTTGAGCGGCCACCAAGAGACTTCACAGCTGGAATTGCAAATCTGTTAAACCCATCCCACACAGACAACCCCTCTGACCAGGTTTCCTGAAGCATGATCACATCAAAATTAGTCACACACCTAATCCACCCCTGATCAGATAACTTGGCATCATAGGATAAATTACTGTTAGTGACAGTTCTTCTGCTGATTGCCTGGTGATTGTTCTGACCCAGGGGGGGAAACCTACCAGAACCTGGAAACACCCCGCACTCAATTGCATGTGGTCATAAAAATAACCCAAAGGGACCATACCAATTGTACCAGGTCTAAAAACAGCAGGGTGGTAGGTAGAAAGGAGCCTTTGACTCAGGGCTGGGTATCTAACATTTATAATAACACAATCTTCATCCCCCACCTTATTTTTGGGCCCAACCCATCCAATTCTTCTGGCAAACAGAATATCATTGAAATCCTTACATGAGAAATCACAGTTCTTACTCAACCAATATCCAGCCGTGTTTGTGAGTTGGGCCGTGGACTCAGTTACCCCAGGGGCAAGAGCAGGTACATTTGTCAGTACCAACACATAGGGGGCACAAGCTGGGGGGAGATCCAAACAGGTCAATGCAGGCCTGGCCGTCAGGGGATTCAGATTATTATTCCCAACAGGCTGTTGGTCAGCCCCCCGCTACCACAATTTCAGAATCAGGCTGCCTACTACAGCTAGGCCTATTAACAGTCCTATCCACCCTTAGTATAGAAGTTGGTGCAGCCGGCGCAACCTCAGCATGAGCGCCCTTGCCCCCAGAATTTCCAGAATTAACCGATAGCTGAGATGATTTTCCCAGAGGCCCCAAAGGCCCTGCAACGCCCTCCGGCAGGAGCAACTCCTCACAAGGATGGGATCACCTGGTCGGGGTCACACATCCACCTACACAATGCCTCCCCTGACTTCCTTGCACAGATATCAGAGAAACTGCCTTTTCTATGGCCGATAGTTTTGCCACAACGGGGGATAAAATCTCCTGGATCATTTCACGAAATTTTGACAATAAAATAGTAACATCACGACCCAGCTGCTGGCAAGGTGCAGGGTCATTACTCGTACCCTTAGGAAGTTCCAAGGACGATGTATTCGACTTGGGAATCGATTTCTTTAAGACCTTTTTTTTCCTCGGGGGGGCTACATTTATCCAGGGGGCAGGCCGGGGGAGAAGATAATAAAAGTATTTTGCTTCTTCTGGAGGGGCCTTGGCCACCAGAACCCTCTGTAGTCTCTATTAGCTCAATTTGAGCAAGTTCAACATCAACCATAACACTACCTTGGTCTCCCCCCGGATAAGTCACCTCCACATCCACAGCCTCACGAGGACCACTATCTATTGGGGCCAGACGCCAGTCCTCCAGTTCCATGGATAAGCTCCTTTCTGCCAGATCAATCTCCTTCGTTACGACCCCGACAGCTCTTGCAAGGAAGGAGTCCAATGTGGTAGTGCCACTCCCCTGTCTACTGCCGCCACCACCCCCTCCCATGGGCCCAGTTAACGGACCTTTTTTCCTGCCCATTTTAACAAAATGCGTCAATAACGAAATGACAGACAAAACAGACTACAAAATTAAAAATATTAGAAGCCCACTAGATCCACTAAGAAAGCTCCAAAATGATCCCCAATATATAATGAATGTATAAATAGTCACCCTTCACTGCAGATGAAAGAGGGGTGGCCCAGCCCAGCCTCTAACAGGCGCAAGACGGGCACGCCCTTGGCCCCTGCTTTGCCCGGGCGTGGTAGCGGGAGCGCAAAGTCAGATTTTAAAGGGCTCCTGCCCTTGATCAAAAACGTAATTTGTACTGTTTTGTGTTACTTTTAGTGTGCTTTCCAACACAAAACAAGTTTTGCACTAGGAAGTAAATTAGGAAAAAACATTTTGTGCTGGTTAGCATCACATTTGTGATATTAACCCAGCACAAAATGTTTTTAAATCTCCCCCTTAATGTCATTATTCAGTACAGACCTATGCTCTATCGAACACAAATTATTTAATGTACTTGTGGCAGATCTCCAATAAGTTCTTTTGATATTGCCTTTGCTGAAGTAACCATTCAATCTAAAAAGAATGAAACAGTTTCGTTACAGCTCATGTGGCTGTATTAACCTCATCAAACTAACCCTTACTTTAAAAGAACGACAATAGACCCGAACAGAATATCTACATGTCTCTCAAGTTAGCCATTTAAGCATTATAAATGACATGCAAGGGTAAGGATCTCTTTTGTCCTGACGTGAGCCCTCAGACATTTTTCTTTTCCTACACTTCATTATTGGCTTTACTGTGGCCTATGGTCTATAGTTTTGCCTTATTCTGTACTTGCATTTGCCTGGAAAGATGAGCGTGACTAGACTTTAGTCAGACTGTGGTCGGTAATTTGGTATATTGATTTTATTAAGAGCTTCTTTTCATTGTGCTAGTGACATGTGAGCTCAATTTGTGCAAGGCAATATGGCACTTCTCTGTTCAGTCGTTGCCTGCTTGTACACTGGAATTTGTCCAAATACGTGACACTTGGAGCATGGAGGTTTCATGTCTGATAAACAGAAATATTAGTATCTGTATAGTCTTTTTGTCCGCAGCTATAATACACATGAGTGTATGTTTGTGCTACCTTTGGTGGCACTTCTAATTCTGAAATTAGTGAGACTAAATCCCTCATTTACATGAATTTTCTAATAATGGACAAAATGTAACGTTGCTATCTTTAATACAGATTGTCTTGTTTAAGTTTGACTAAATGAATGATATTGATTTGTCAATCACCCTTACAGCGAGTTTCAGCAATTCATGTCAGATTTACCAAGCCACGCAAGGCCATCTTGTAATGCCCTGTGGTACTTGCTAAATGTGGAGTAACACAAGGCAGAGCAAGTTGCTGCCTTGCGTTACTCTGGCCCAAGGAGGCATTCCATTGTTGGAGCATGGGTGTTCCCATGGACTTTGCTGCATTTCAAGATCTACCATGAGTGGTAGACCTAGAACACCCTCCCGCAGGAGGCGTAGCAAGGAGAACTATCTTAATTTCTTCTCATTTTTAACTCTTTTTACTATGCCACGTTCTGCAGCACACATAAAAACAAGAAAAAGCCTCAGAGTATTTTTTTGGGCACTAAGGTGTCCCTTGCTACTCAAAATCAATCATGCCTGCAAAGCAGGCACCCCCATGAAACGGGGGTGCCTGCATTGATGCTAGGCAGCCAAAAGTGTGCCAGTGAAAGAAGCAGACATTAATGCTCCATATGTTAAATAAGGTGTATTCTTTCAATTTACCTTTCGCACAGTGCAGCACATCACAGTCTTTCTGTGTTACATGAAATATTCATTAATTTCCACCTGAGTTTGTAGGACAATTTTCATAGGTTAGCTATCATGACTATAGGGAGGTCTGAAGCAGGTCTTCCCCATGTATTTCTGTGGCGCAGCCAGTATGTCATGGTCCCTCTCCCAACGAAGACAATGGGCTCACTGGATGCTGTTGAAACTGTGAAATACAGCAATAATCAGGGTTCAGTTGACCCCTCATGCCTCTGAGACCTAGTGTCATTGCACATGCTGTACCAGTAGAATCTACGACCCTAATGTATGCATCATTAGTCTCTCGATTCCCTTCTGATTAATTCTCTGAATCATTCTTCTGAAATTTGTGGAGAAATGGATCCCTGTTTCTCCTCACTTATTGTTTATCGGTCATTTTTTGCCACTCCCCGTTTTAGTGAGGGAGTCTCTCGTCCTTTCTCACCATAAACATATGAGTCTCCTCAGCCACCAACCATTCATGTGCATTTTTCTCCACATATTGAGAAAGGGGCCCAAACAGTGCATCAGTACATTCCTTTTAGCTAACAGTAATACCAGGACCATGAATCCATAGTGCTTTCTACCTTTTCAAGTCTAGAAAACTCTATAGTGCATGTTCTCTTTGCTGTTCTAGGTAGCAGACCAAGTTTGGAACATTTGTTTTTTTATTAAGGGTGTGGAAAATAATTTGTCCTTTTTGGTGCTGCCATATTCATGCTGAGCTCAGTCCCCATATGCAGGATCGAACTTTGGTTCTGACTCAGGAAATCTTTGGGACGTCATGCTCCCGTAACAGACAGGATGTGTGAGGTTAGGAGGCCATCAGAAAATGGCGGCAGATGCCACATAAACGAGGCAGCAGCAAGAATCGTGGCCCGAATGACCTGCGTTACAGTGCTGCGGCAAAACAGCAGGACGGCAGAGACACAGATAGCCTCGCTACAAAACAAAGTCATCGGAAGTCCACCAGAAAGATTCCCTGGGACAAACAGTGAGGGGAGATAACATGTGACAAGAGCGCGATGTGTGCATTACCAGGAGCAGTGCTGAAGGGACAGAGCACAAAGATGTTGCACTGTTTCTAAAGCTCTGTGAGGATATTTATCTCCCTAGCAAAGCAGAGTCGGTAAAAGACTTAGCAGGAAACAGGAAGTAACACACCACTGATCCAAATAGGGGTAATGACTGTGCAACGGAAGATTATAAATATTAGTGCCATACTTATTTCTCTAGCTTACATAAAGAGACAATAGAAACAGAAAAGCAACAGAGAAACGCAACATCAAGCTTTGTTTGTGCATGGTGAGGAATACGTATAGGGGCTGGTGGTTGAAATAGTAGCACTTGGTCTTTTTAATCCAACCCTAGCACAAGTCTCAATATAACTGTATATAACTTTGCAGTATCAGCCTTTCCCGCCTTGTCTGCTTTCAAACTAATTGGCTGTAACGCAAAGCAAAGCAACTTCAATCCCAGTGTATATGGGGGGTCACTGTGAGAAAGTGATTTTTCAGGAACTTTCAGCACTTATTTTCACTTCCCCTCGGGCACACAGAATTCCACTTCAGATGTGTCTCTCTAGGCATCTGCATCATGACGGATAGGGTCTCAAACGTATTACTCACAACCATCAGCAGCCAGGAATGAAGAGGCTGTTGAGAGATGCGTCACTTCGAGCGTGAGTGGGTAGCAAGACCTCTAAACTTGCAAAGTCCTTTAAACCTTGTGAATCTCTGATGTCTAAAAGTGAAAAACTGATCCCTTACCCTAAGCGTGCTGGTAGCAGACTTAGCTCAGGAGCCTGTCAGATCAAAATATAGATCTGACAATGTCTTCATCGTCAGATATCACCACACCTGTTAAATTTGGAAGGGATCTCCTCTGTTGGAAATAGTTCCTCTAAAGAAATGTCACTACTATCTATAACCACAAGAGACCACAAATCTGAGACAATAGGCAAGGCATCCCACCGAAATAAAGTGTTGGACCCTACACAACTGAAGAAACCACCAGCCAGATGTGTAGGTCAGAGGATGCTGGATCCCAACTCACAGTAGTTCTTGCGGTATCCAAGACAGTTTCTATGTATCCCATATTCAGGGGTAATAACTTGAATAAGAGTTTGAAGGCTCCGCAGGTTCAGTTACCAGCACCGTATCAACCAAATTAGGCCCTGTGGGGTTCTGGTAAAAAGAGACAAGTGGCTGGCGATCCAATGCTAGAGCCAGATTATAGTAAGAGGACCAGAACAAGTCCCAGAAAGACAACTAACAAAATACACCAGTAGAGGTTCTTGGAGGCACTACTGCCTACGTGAAGCACATGGAGGCTCAGGAACAGGAAATAGGCATTTCACTTCCTTCAACATCCCCAGCAGAGACCTTACTTTAGCAGAAACTGAGTGAGATTCATGAATTAAACTGTCTCAGGAAGAAGCTAATAAGTAAACTACTGAGCAGATCGGGATATTGAGTACCAGTCTGCAGTATTTGCATACTAGAATGTCTCTAGAACAGAGAGTCTCTGAGATCAAAGATTATACGGTCAATTTGGATCCTACGTTTGTTAAACTACAGCTCGAGCTTGAGGACCTATGCAGAAAATTTGATGATTTTGGTAATTGATCATGGCGTTCAAACTTATGCTTCGTTGGCATTCCAAAGACGCATGAGAATGGGACTACTGTTGTACAACAGTAACCACATTGATCAGCAAGTTTATCTGCCCAGACATGCCTTTCAAGGAATCAGACTTCACCATTATGCACGCGCATCAGGTCCATTTCACCCAGAATCCTAATTTTTCAGCATCTGAGAACTATTTTGGTCAATTTTGCTTATTAAAGAATAAAGGAAAATATATTATCTAAGGCTGTTAAGTACAAGGTGACCATAAAACTATTACTTTTTTATTCAGGGTGTTTCTGGTATGTCTATTATGGCACCTAGACGTAGAAATGAACTAAGAGGCATGATCGACAATTTCAAAGCCATAGGCACACCCGCTGGCATAGTCCAACAGTCAAAGCTAAAAAGTCTTTTACAAGGGGCATGCAAATATTTTCCATACAACAGAACAGGCAAAGTGGCTTATATCATTTAATCCTGAAGTGATCTTTTTCCAAAGAACTCATTTGAAAAGTAACAATCCTGTGTACTTTCCAAGGCAGTATTCACTAGCACTATTTGCATCTTCTGGGCTGGCAGGGAGTGGGTGGCAACTTATCTAAACAACAGAAATGATTGGATTATAAAAGAGGTAATTAGAGATCCTAAAGGGAAGTGACTGTGGTTAAAGGCATCGGTACCAGCAATTGAAGTTCATCTGGCTAATTATTATGGCCCTTTTACTGATGAAGTAGAGTTAATAATACAGCAACATAATATGGCAATGAGTGTAGTTGGGCCTTTTATCATTGGAGGAGATTTTAATTACATTTAGGATTTTTCCTTGCATACTTCAAATTGGAGGAAGAGGCAACTTAAACCCAAAACTGTGAGAATTAATAATATAATAAAATCCGGCTTCCAGTTAATTGATCATTGGTGAGAAGACCACCGCTCAGTCGCCCAATGCAGGTGCTTTTCTCATCGCTATAAAATAGCTTCACGATTAGACTTCTTCATGATGTCTCGCATATTGAAGAGGCATGGATCATATATCTGGACAAACCCTTTTTTCAGATCCCTCAGTAATTATGGTGACAACGGAGCTAGATGTTGTTATGAGGGAGAGTCCGAGATGGCAGTGCGATAGGCTCCACATTAATAATCAGGAGTGGGTATTAAATATGAAAGAAAATCATAAGAGAATTGTTTGCAGTGTGGGAGGCTTTTAAAGCTAGAGCCCGGGCCATATTATTTCATTCAACACAATCCAGAAGCAGTAGTGAGATGCTGATGTTAAGAATCTGCAATTGGTAATTGATCAGGCTACAGAGGCCTGTATAGGAGCGGAGGGCCTGGATTCTGTGAAAAGAAACCTAAAAAAGGCTACACAAAATCTTAGAGAGTTTTTTTTGCTAGAGGAAATACATAGTTAAAGGGCATATGAACAGCAGATGTACGAGGAAAGTCAACAAACGAAAAAACACCTTCCTTGGGCCACTTGTGTAAAGCAGGACAAACAGGCAATTTGTCAAATTGAAGACCCAGAGACAGATTTAGCAATTCTTCATGAGGAAGCCATAACCCAGGTATTCATGCAAAACTATGGCAGAATGTCCTAGAATAATTATTCAGCTTTTCTCTCCCAGATTGAGCAGTACTATAATTGTATTCTTCTACCCAGACTGTCATTAACTGATCAAAGGGCTATATTGCAGAAGATAACTCTCTCTGAGGTTATATAAGCTCTCCAGAAGATGCCAAGTGCAAAAGCCTGTGGAAATGATGGCTTTCCCTCAGAGTTCTATAAGATTTATTCTGAGGAACTGGTCCCTTTTCTGACTGAAGTATGTAATGCAATACTAGTGGGTGAAAAGATACCCTCAACATTTAAAAAGTCAACAATAGTTAGCTTTTTAAAGAAGGAGAAGAGTGAGTTAAAAGTTGACTCATATCGCCCAATTAGCCTTCTTAATGCAGACTACAAAAGTTTAACCAAATTGTGAGCAACCAGGATCACCCCGGCTGCACAACAATTAAAACATAGGTATCAGAGTGGTTTTGTGACCTATAGATCAATGTCATCAAATACTAACTTCTTTATCCAGGCTGTCAATTACTTTGCGTATAATGGAACTCCTGCAGCAATGATAATGCTAGACGCAGAGAATGCTTTCAATCTTGTTAATTATTATGCGGTGCCAGACAGTCTAACACAATTTGGATTCCCTTACAGTTTACATTGATGATAAAGGTACTATATATGGGAGCTGAGGCCAGAATTGTAATCAATTCAAAAATTAGAAGCTCGATTACAATTAGGAATGGGACTTAGTAGGGTTGCACCCTTTGTCCCATATTATTTCTTTTTTGTAGAGCCATTGGCTCGAAAACTTTGCAGTTTGAGGGAGATTATGCCACCTATAACAAGTATGCTTAAAATAAAACTCTTCTCTGACAATTTTATTCTCTTTCTCAAACCAGATCATGACAATATACAGTCGATAGGACATACTTAAGGATAATAGGAGGGTAGAAGATCAATGAAAGTAAAAATTAGATTCTCCTATTTAATGCAGTAGGGAGAATTCTCCTCCCTGTTTACAGCAGCAAGCAAAACTCACCAAAGCCCATTATATCTGTAGGGATTATTTTTCACAAAAACTATGATCAATTGTTTCAACTGAAATATGTAAGAGTGTTAAAAAAGCCCAAGCACTTTTGGAAAGATGATTCTACTTTGAATTTAATAGAGAGAGTCCTTCGAATTAAGATGTCAATATTGCCACTGTTTCTCTTTTTATTCAATAATGTTACAATAAGAATCAACAGTTCTTAATTTAGGGAGCTGGATTCCATTGTTTAAAGCTTTATTTGGAGGAATATTTTTCAAGTATAATACCAGGCAGCATTGCAAGATATGTTAGCACGCTATCTGGATGGTAAAGAAATGCTGGAAATTCTTCTCTTGTATAGGATGATTGTAGAATCAGCATAAATCTCCAAGCGTTTATTAAAACTGTGAAATTGCCAAAAAAAACTCCCTATATGTACATCAATGAGCTCAGAAATAGGATAGAATACTTTTGTAGAATTTGTCAAATACCACTAGGTTATAGTTTTCTCAAATTACAGGAGTGCAAGTGTTTTCAGCCTCAACCTATCAAGTGCAGTGTTCTGGAATACTAAAGGATTCAGAGAGTTGAATGATTTTATAGTCGGAGACAGATATATGATTTAGGAGAAGGTGTTAATACGTTTTGAGGGTTTAGGGTCTAGACTTTTCTTGAGTTTTTCTCAGATTAGCCATTTTTTGAGTACTAATGTATCAACAACTAATGTACAAGAACACCGAGTGTGGAGGACTTTAATAAGGAGTAAATTAGTTCATACAGACAACTGGTATAGATTACTCAGTGAGCACTCGGCTAGTGAATCTACTGAGGATTTTAGGGATTTTCTTTCAAGAAAACACAATCCAGGATCTCAAAAGAGGATTGGCAACTAATCTCTGAATTTGACAGAAATCTTTAAGGGCACCCAACTATAAAATAATGTCATTTCTCCCTGTTGGATGGCATATTACACTCCTGAGGTTCTACATAAAATATTCCCTTCAGTTTTGGACCAATACTTTCGTTGTCATCAGGAAGGGAAGGGGAATTGGCTCCATATATTTTTGGATTGTCCCAAATTGATTCTGTTCTGGTGGGAACTAATTAAGGCTATAAATAGTTGTCTGGGATGGATGTTTGGACAAGCCTAGTGAACTAAGTAAATATTGGCAATGTTATATCGATGTTGCTTTCATAGTAGCTCAATCCATAGTATTGCAAAATTGGCGGGCTCAATCGGTTCCAACATTTCAAAACTGGTGGAAAATTATGTTGAGGACTAAGAAGTTCGAGGAAGTATTCGCAAAGAGAACAGGGAATGTAAAGAGGTTTACAGCTATATGGGAGCATTTTGGAGCATTTTGACCAACCTTTTTTCTCTATAGCTAGCTACAGCACAAGCACTTTATTATGCTGTCAAGACATGTTCAATGTATTATTTGTATTATATGCAATGATTACAGTTTATATTGTATTTCTCACAGATTGATTTATGGGGTGGTAGGACGTGACCTATTAACATAGATGATGTAGGATTTCTAATTCTGTTGCACTTTGGAATATTACCTATTTACATGTCTTCATTGTAATGTCTATGTCTGTTTCAATTTAAAAAAAATAAAAAAAAATTGGTTCCGACTCACCACCTGCTTTCCTTTACAAGTGGATAGAGAGATAGGGCAAAAAGCGATAGACTTCATGTGTCCAAGGAAAATCTTCTGCTAAGTAGGAATTAAGATAAAGAAGAATGTAAGATTTTGGGTAGCGGAAACAAAAATTTTCTTAGCGTGGTGATGTCACTCTGTAGTAGTAAAAATAGTTAATTTATTTGAGTAAAACTATGATTATTGGACTTTTAGTAATACAAAGTCATTTGGGACAGGAAGGTCCCTGCATGGTTCTGAAGAGCACACACCCTTGTGTTGTGAAAAACAGGTTGGTAGATTATGGTAAATCGATGTAGGCTTTTGATTTTGGTGCCTATTAGTCCTGACAATCACACTGGTTGGATTGAAGAACTCCATTACAATGACATGACCTCTCTACGCATAGCTCTGAGCTAAGGAGGAGTGCTCAAGCAACCATCTTTTTTTAGAGAGACTACTTGCCACTGACCAGCAAATCATCAGAGTCCTGTGTGCCACTTCCCTTCATTACTTCCTTCTCAAAGAACAATTTCCTAGTAAAATGCCTGTCTAGTTCCTCACAACTGGGTCCACAATTTTATTAGTGTGGGATATGGATGGAAAGTTCTTAGTAACACAACATGTAGGTGGGAATTGTGATTTAGTGGGTGATAACAGGATTGCTTAGATCCTGTGTAGTTGAATCAAAAGAGGGAAAATGGTGGCAAGCCTGCTTAAGATTTATTGTGTATTGAAGTGGATCAGTTGCCAGTATCTGCAATGTGGGGTGATTCCCTTTGAGTTGAAAATGTTGAAACAGCTGCTTTATTCTTCACCCCTTTGTGCCACTGCAGAAAGGTCAATGTAGTGGAGAATAAGAATGTCTCTCCCTTATGTGTGACTTTGTTTGTCACTATGTTGGAAAATGGGTTATTGGTAAGGGCAGGTAAGTACCTACACTTAGCAATAGGCCACTAACCTCCACTGAGGTATAGTTAGGTCTCAGTAAATTAAACCCAGCTCAACCCTTGGTAGCTTGGCATCGAGCGTCAAGGCTTAACTTAGGAGACAGAGTGTAAAGCATTCAAATGTCAAAAAACAGTAATTGAATAAAACACAGGAAACAGTTTTAAAATCCAAAACCAATTTATAAAAATAGATTATATTCTTATCTTTAAAATGACGCGAAAACGAATAAAATCGGACAAGGGGAACCGGAGATATGAATTTTTAAAGAATTATTGTTTTTTTAGCGCCTAGAAACAAAAATCACCAATCGGGTCATCTGGTTGCACCTCGACAGGGGCAAAGTCAAAGTTTAAGGCCAACTGTGATGGAGCCCTGCTCGGCTACAGGCCGCGGGAGGGCTCGGTTAAAAGTTTACCTTCACACTTATGGGGTCTTTACAACATTGGCGGTAAAAGCCGCTTACCGCCGTGCAGAAGACCGCCAACACACCGCCACGGCCGCGGAATTCCCCCACAGCTATTATGACCCACATCTCGGAATCTGAAAAAATACAGACACCCACACAAGTCCGCCACACCAAAGGTCAGTGATAAACTGACAAAAAAAAAACCTCCACGGTCACGCCAACAGAAATACGCCCACACTATCACAACACATGAATCCACATGGCGGTCTTTCAACCGCGGTATTCCATTGGTGGTACACACCGCTGCGCTCAAAATACACACACATCTACAAAACACAGCCACATTGGACAATTCGATATACACACACCGGATACACATACACACACCACTCCCACACATCCAATACAATATAAAACACACACCCACATCACCCACAAACCCTTACGACCACCATTTCAGAGAGAAGGCCAGAGAGAGACACCACCATCCACAAACTAGCAGCCACAGGCACACAACACCATCACCCACACAACTTCCACGCACAAAACACCACACACCACTACATATCACCACACTTATCACCACACACACCACCCCACACATCACCTACACCACCCCATAGCACAGCAAAGACACCCCAGGTTTTCGGAGGAGGAGCTCAGGGTCATGGTGGAGGAAATCGTCTGGGTAGAGCCACAGCTATTTGGAGCACAGGTGCAGCACACCTCAATTGCAAGGAAGATGGAGCTATGGTGAAGAATAGTCGACAGGGTCAATGCAGTGGGACAACACCCAAGAAATCGGGATGACATCAGGAAGAGGTGGAACGACCTACGGGGGAAGGTGCGTTACGTGATCTCAAGACACCACCAGGCAGTTCAGTGGACTGGCGGTGGACCCCCACCTCCTCACCCACAACTAACAACATGGGAGGAGCAGGTCTTGGCGATTCTGCATCCTGAGGGCCTTGCAGGAGTTGATGGAGGAATGGACTCTGGTAAGTCAAATCTTAACTATTACATCACCCACCCTAACTGCATGCTATCACATACCCCCACCCTTACCCCCACCCGTATTATTCCAACTCCTCACAAATGTACCAATATCACAAACCACACATCCCAACACCAAGCCCTGCATGCAACAACAACGCATGGACACCCATCACTAAAGCATGCCCACTGCACATACCCATACACCCCCCTAAACCATCATCACACAAGCCCCCAAACAGGAATGCCAGCACTGGGGTACACGGTCGCCCACCCATTGCACACCATGACATACACAGATGCAATAATCATGCTTTTCCACCCCTGCAGGACCCCTACCCAACGTCACCAGACAGGAGGATCCAGACATCTCCACTCCACCCACAGAAGAGGCCCACAGTGATGACAGCAGCTCTGTCCAACTGGATCTAGATGACCAGCCCGGACCATCGTGGGCCCCGGGACAGTCAGTTCCCCTCACACAGGCACAGGCCACCACAGACCTTCCCCCCTCTGGTAACACCAGCACAGCACCCACCCAGCAGGCCCATACCTCCGTCCCCAGGATACGTCAATCAGCTGTGTGTCCACCACTACAGGGAACCCAGGATAACCCACCACCCCAACAACAACAGAGACCTGAGGGCAGTGGTATTGGCCACACAGTCCAGGGGATGGAGGCCCAGGAACACAGGGGAACTGGGAGGGCTGCTGTGCGACAGGGGGCAGACAGGCCAAGGGAACCCACTCTCCACGAGGCACTCTCCTCCATCATGGGGGCATACCACCACTCCCAGGAGACGATGGCACCAGTCCTGGCCAAGTTTCAGGAGACCCAGCGCATGCAGGAGGAACAGTATTTGGGGTTCAGGGAGGAACTCAGAACCATCAGCTCCACCCTGGGCACCATCGTAGGGGTGCTGAAGGAAATACTGAACACCAGGAGGGACACTGTGGCACTACAAGGGGCCCCTGACACTAGCATAGACGATGAACTGCCCACCACCTCCACCGGCGCCAGTGGACAGGAGGCACCGCCACAGGACCACCACACCAGCACCCGACCCCCTGCAGATGGAGAACCACCTCACAAACGGTCCCTGAGATCCAGGAACAAGACAGAGCACGATGCCAAGACCCCCGCCAAGAAATGAGACCACCCTGATTGTCTAGCCACTGTCCCACTTTGTCACCCTGTCCATAATAAAACTGCCCCAGCTCCACTTCCTATGCCCATTTGGGCAATGTTCCTGTGAGACTAATAGACTGGACTCTGCCATGGACACTCCTCCGCTATCACCCCTGACCATTTGACTTAATATTTTGTATGTAAATAAACACACCTAAAGCACCAAAAGATCTGGAGTCTGTCTGTGATTTCGAAATAGTGTATTTGCAATTACAGTGACTTAATTTTCAGGAATTAGTAATGTCAACATGCCTATGTCACACAGCTCTCGTCCATGAGGAATCTAAGCAGATGACACACGTTGGGACCCACACCTGTGAAACCGTAAGGGAAATTGACAACTCAGTGACCATACACTGGGTGAAATCGACAGACAGGATAGAGGTAGAACTGTAAAAGTACTTGTGGTAGGCAGGAATGTATTCTCACATGTGTTTCACTGGAAATATTGCTGGATGACTGAGTCGCTGTTGTCAATGTCTTCTTCCTCTGCTTCCTCCTCATCACTGTCCACAAGCTCCACAGCTGCCACAACACCGCCATCTGGATCCTCCTCCGGCAGAAAAGGCACCTGGTGTCGCAAAGCCAAATTATGAAGCATAAAGCAGGCCACGATGATCTGGCACACCTTCTTTGGTGAGTAGAATAGGGATCCACCTGTCATATGGAGGCACCTAAACCTGGCCTTCAGGAGGCCTAAGGTGCGTTCCATCACCCTCCTACTCCGCCCATGGGCCTCATTGTAGCGTTCCTCTGCCCTGGTCCTGGGATTCCTCACTGGGGTCAGTAGCCATGACAGGTTGGGGTAACCAGAGTCACCTAATAGCCACACACGGTGCCTCTGTAGTTGACCCATCACATAAGGGATGCTGCTATTCCGCATGATGTAGGTGTCATGCACTGAGCCAGGGAACATGCCATTCACATGGGAGATGTACTGGTCTGCCAAACATACCATATGTACATTCATTGAATGATAACTCTTCCGGTTCCTGTACACCTGTTCACTCCTGTGGGGGGGGGGACCAAAGCCACATGGGTCCCATCAATGGCACCTATGATGTTGGGGATATGTCCAAGAGCATAGAAGTCACCTTTCACTGTAGGCATGTCCTCCACCTGAGGGAAAACGATGTAGCTCTGCATGTGTTTCAGCAGGGCAGACAGCACTCTGGACAATACGTTGGAAAACATAGGCTGGGACATCCCTGATGCCATGGCCACAGTTGTTTGAAAAGACCCACTTGCAAGGAAATGGCGGATTGCTGACATCAGGTCTGGCTCCAACTGGGTACACAGTTCCTGGATTGTGGCACGGTCAAACCTGTAGGTGATGATCAAATTTCTTTCCTCCATTGTCGACAGGTCCACCAGCGGTCGGTACACCGAAGCCATCCTCTCACATTTCCCAGCGGACGGTGCCTATGAAGGACAACAGCGAGCACAGAATCAAACAACTCAGAGGTATGTACCCACAGTCTACAAGAACACGATTCATACACAAAATCTGGCCTGTATGTGTGTTGAGAGTAGGCCTAGGTATGTGTGACGCAGTTGATAATTAGGCCATGTGGGCCCCTGAAATGGCAGTTGCCTGACCTCTAAAGTGGGAAAATGGGATGTGAGGTAACTGCGCTGGCGTTGTACACCGCCGCGGTAGGCGGTCAAAGACCGCAGCACAATGCTGCATTGGTTAACATTGGACCCTATGGGTCCCAGGAGCCAATGACGATGTACGCCGGTGGTGATGGTACGCACCGCCGCCGACGTGACCGCCATTTTCTAGCTGTTGAATCACTTGATACCTGATCTTCGACAGGAGAGGACCTACACTGCAAGTGCTGCTGTGACCTCGGTCTAGAAGAGACAATGGGTTGTACGTCTGGGGAAAGGGCCCCTGCCTTTACATCAGAGGAGTTGGAGAAGCTCGTCAACGGGGTCCTCCCCCAGTACACACTACCCTACAGTCCTCCAGACCAAAAGGTAAGTACACAGGGAGCATGTTGTATGGGCTATGCCTGTGTGGAGAGGGCTGGTTGTAAGAAGGAAGGGGGCAGAGTTCTGAGTGCATGAAAGACGGTGGGTGCATGTGCCACATGGCTAGGGTAGGGATGGGGGCCAATCATTTTGACCGTGCAGTTGGTAATGACTTTTCTTCTTCCCCTGTACATTTCATGTAGGTCAGCGCCCACCAGAAGAAGGATATTTGGCGTGCTATCGCCAAGGACATCCGGACCCTGGGGGTCCACCACAGACTGAGCACCCACTGCCAGAAGAGATGGGAGGACATTCACCGCTGGAGCAAGAAAACGGCAGAGGCTCAGCTGGGGATGGCCTCCCAACGTGGGAGGGGTGCCCATCGAACCATGACCCCCCTGATGTTCCGGATCCTGGCGGTGGCCTACCCTGAGTTGGATGGGTGCTTGAGGGCATCACAGCAGACACATGGGGTGAGTACACTCTCATTCAGCTGACTTTGCGCGCAGTGGAGGGGTCTGGGTGGG
The DNA here is from genome assembly GCF_031143425.1 of Pleurodeles waltl. Classification (NCBI taxonomy): domain Eukaryota; kingdom Metazoa; phylum Chordata; class Amphibia; order Caudata; family Salamandridae; genus Pleurodeles; species Pleurodeles waltl. Next base: position 1,083,036,569 of record NC_090440.1, on the reverse strand, counting down.
GGAGGAGGGCTGTGGGTTTCCCTAGGCCAGGGCGAGTTCCGTAGGCTAGGCTCCTTCGTAAGGCATGGCACGGTGGCCCCCCACCCCACCTCTGTAGAGTGCCTAGTACAGCTATTCATGCACCTGTGTCATCTATGTGTGCAGATGTCGTCCATAGCCTTGTAGGCCATTTCCCAGGAATTGCACTGTAGAGCCCAACAGTGCGACGTAGTGCAGGGGGCTGCTGTATCTGTCTTGTCCGCCAACGGTAGCGGTAAGCCATGCACTCAACCTGTCTTTCTTCTGTCCCCCCCCCTTTTTTGCGGTTTCCCTGTTCTTGTATGCATTAGCATCATCAGGCGGAGGAGCAGTGGCATCCCACATGGGCATGGAGGCCCACACTATGGACTCTGAATACACCAGTGGGACGGAGGGCGAGGCCACCGCCAGTCCCATCTTCGCTGCCCAGGAGCCCACCACCAGCCCCATCGTCGCTGTCCAGGAGGACTCCGCCAGCCACAGCCCAGCTGCCCAGGAGGGCCCTGCTAGCCACAGCCCATCTGACCAATGAAGGACCGCCAGCCACAGCCCAGATGGGCAATGGCGGACCGTCAGGGCACACCGCGGAACAGGGCAAGCACCGCTGAACAGTGCAGAGACCGCCAAGGCAAGCACCGCTGAACAGGGCAAGCACCGCTGAACAGGGCAAAGACCGCCAACTCAAGCACCGCTGAACAGGGCAAGCACCACTGAACAGGGCAGAGTCTGCCAAGGCAAGCACCGCTGAACAGGGCAAGCACCGCTGAACAGGGCAAAGACCGCCAAGGCAAGCACCGCTGAACAGGGCAAGGCCCCCAACTGCAGGACCGCTAGCCCATGAGCGGCAGGGGCAGTGACGCAACTGGGACCGCCACAAGGGTGAGTGATGCACTCTGGGCACCAGTCCCCCTCCAGAACCAGGGGAGAACAGCATCCACTGCCTCTGTCCTTGGCAGGATGAAGCACTCTGGGCACCAGTCCCCCTCCAGAACCAGTGGAGAACAGCATCCACTACCTCTGTCCTGCACAGGATGAAGCACTCTGGGCACCAGTCCCCCTCCAGAACCAGTGGAGAAAGACATCCACTTGAGAGACTGTGGCTTTGCACTCCCCAGGATGGAATAGTGAGCAACCCACCCACTGTAAAGACTTGAGAGACTGTGGCTTTGCACTCCCCAGGATGGAACAGTGGGCAACACACCCACTGTATAGACTTGAGAGACTGTGCCTTTGCACTCCCCAGGATGGAACAGTCGGCAACCCACCCACTGTAGAGACTTGAGAGACTGTGGCTTTGCACTCCCCAGGAATGAACAGTGGGCTACCCACTCACTGTAGAGACTTGAGAGACTGTGGCTTTGCACTCCCCAGGATGGAACAGTGGGCAACACACCCACTGTAGAGACTTGAGAGACTGTGACTTTGCACTCCCCAGGATGGAACAGTGGGCAACACACCCACTGTATAGACTTGAGAGACTGTCTATGCACTCCCCAGGATGAAACAGTGGGCAACCCACCCACTGTAGAGACTTGAGAGACTGTGGCTTTGCACTCTCCAGGATACATCAATGGGCATGGAGCCCCCTCGTGGATCTGGCGTCGTGCACTCATCCGGCTAAGGTGCCCCCTTCCCTTCCCCCTGAGGTGCCTGTAGTATTTCTATCTGATGCCCCTGCAGTGTTCTCTCCATCATGTTTGGGAATCTTGTGTGGGCCTCGCCCATGCATTTTGGGCCCAGTGGTCCATGGACTATGAATGGTGCAATACCTGGACTACTAATCGTGGTTATATTTTGTTAATAGTGTATATATATATTTATTTTTGCTTACTGATTTTTGATATATTACAATAGTTACACTCATTTCCATTTGTCTTCGCATTCTTCCGGGGGGGTTGGAGGTTGTTAGTGTAATGTATATATATGCATTGGTGTGTGTGTTGTAGTGGGTGGGGTTGTGGGTAGGGGTGGTGCGTGTGAGTGTCCCTGTTTTTTCCCTCCCCCTCCCCTATGTCGTAGGTGCAGTACTCACTGTGGTCTTCGCCGCCGGGGTTGGTGCTCCTGGTAGAGGAGCAGGAAGACTAGTGCAGGGAGAATATGAAGTTCCGGCTCCATGGGGTCATCCTTCCTCATGGAGTGTGTAGAGGTGAGTGTTTTTCCTTCGAAATGGCTGTTTCCGCAGTGTTTTTATCCGCGTTGAATCTACCCCGGAAAAGGTGGCGGATTGGCCTGTCATAATAGTGTGGGCGGTACATTGTCTCCCGCCTGTCTGTTGGCGGGACCACCGCGCTGTTCGTCTGTACTGCCGTGGCGGTCGGAGTGTTAAAGTGGCTGTCTTTGTTGGCGGTTTCCGCCACGGTCATAATTCCCAAAATTTTACCGCCGGCCTGTTGGTGGTTTTACCGCCGCTTTAACACCGTCCGCCAGGGTTGTAATGAACACCTAAGTCTCTTTTTCGAAGATTTTCTTCAGCGGGACGAACCTGCCAGTTTAATTCGACCTCCTGGAGCCCTTCTCCGGATACGCGATGCGAGAATCCTTGGTGGAGATTTTTACCTTCGGACTTAGTTGTTTTTTCGAGGTGAAAATCCTTCGACCGGGGTAAACCTGGATCTTGATCCGACGTCCCTGGAGCCCTCCTCGGATACGCTGGCTGAGAGGTCCCAGTCAACTTTTTACCTTCGGACTTAGTATCTTTTTCAGAGATTTTCTTTACCAGGACGAACCAGCATATCAGGCCAGGTCACGGATGAGGCAAGCCTGCTAGAGTTTTCCAAACTTCTCCAAACTTCTGGGGCTTCTCCAGATGTCCTTTTAAGGTTCTTTTGAGGTCCACAGCTCAACCCAAGGGTCCAGAAGTTCTGAGATGGTCCTTGGGGGTGTGGACTACAACTCCCAGAATGCACTTGGTGCAAACTCCTTTTTGGCCACTGGGCAGTGGCCAGTTGGTTGATTTCTTCAGGAGTTGGTGCAGGGGACTCTAGTTAGCAATTTTTCACCTGTAGCAAACAGGGAGTCCCTCCTTGGACAAGTTGAAGTCAGGCAAAGTACTTCTTGTGGTGAAGCCCAAGTGTGCAGCTGGTGCAGTCCTTCTGAGTGCAGGTTCCAGGTGCAGGCCAGGGGTCCAGCAGGGCAGTCCTTCTTCTCCTTTGGTTCTTCCTTGTTGGAATCTGATGGGAATCTTAGGGGTGGGTGCAGGTCTGCCAGTTTTATCCTTGCTCCTTGGTGAAAAGCAGGGGGGTCCTGGTTCTCCAATCATGTGCAGGGTCCTTTCCCCTGTGATGACCACTTCCTGGGAAGTGTGGCAAAAATCAATCCCAGGAGGCAACATTCTCCAAAAATCCATCATGGCTGAATCTGATTTTTGGAGGTTACATCTGGCTGAGCCCACCCACTGGTGTGGCTAAAAATCATAAACACACCCCTCTCCTGCCCTCTCCTAATCTAATCAAGGGGGCACCTAGTAGTCTGGGGTTGCAGGATGTGGGGATGTTGCTGGTTGCTCCAAATGTCCTTCTCTGCCTTTGAAGACCAGTTTGGCAGCCATCCCCCTTCCTGCATCACCATCTGCTGAGGGGAGATTTCCTTTCACAGGCACATTCCTTTGTGTGAAGCCAGGCCACTTCACACCTCATCAATGCAGCCTGGCCAGGCTGCTAGATGCTGGCCAATCAGAGCACAGCAGCAAAAACAATGCAGGGCTGAAACTGGCAACCTTTCAGGTAAAGTTTAAAACTCTTTACCTGAATAAGTTATATTAAATCCAACAACTGGAAGTTGTGGGATGTATTATAACAATTAATTTGATACCAAACTCTTGGTATCCATCATTTAAGGGGACTTTAAAAATTAACATAAAGTCTCCCCATTCTAGCCTATGAGGGCCATTCACTACAATGAGGGGAAAACACATTTGGCTGTTTTTACCTCACCAGGGCTTATGCAATTATTTTTATAAGGTCCCTGCTTATAGTTACATGGCATCCAGCCCTAGGGGCACATAGGGCAGACCTTGGGGGTGACGTATATGTAAAAATAAGGTAGCTTAAGACTTTGTAACTACGTTTAATTCCAAAGTTGAATTTGCATATAACTTTAATTTAAAAGCAGCCAGCAAGGCAGGCCTGCCTTTATAAATGACACTGGGCACCTCAGCAGTGCACCTATGGGTGCGCTACCTATGCTGTGGTCCCTAAACCTACATGCCCTACCATACACTAGGGACTTAACTTAGCCAATTATAATTAGCCTAATTTGCATATCCATTTTACACAGAGCACTGGCCCTGGGACTGGTAAGCAGTACCCAGGGCACAGCCAAGAGTCAGTAACCACCAGTACCTGTCCAAAAAGTGTGGGGGTGACCAGGGCAAACAGGAGGACTTTCCTACACAATACATGCGCAAGAGTCCTAAAATTAATAAACCTCTGAGGTTTTTGGTGCACTCAAATAGGGACCTTGGAAATGAGCGTGTAAATATAAAACTGCAGCTTTTGCAAACTCAGTTATTTAATTTCAGTAGCATTTCAATCTCAGGAGTCAATAATCAGAGTTATGATTACATTTTAGAAGTTTTATTAATCATTAGTTCTCAGACCATTTCTTTATCTTTATTAATTAAATAAGTTACTGAATTTAGCAGGAAGTGTGTTCCATAAATCTATCACTAAACTATATTTCTAAATCAGAAAAGTACATCGGAGTCAGTAACTCCCAAGAGTTTTCTCGTGAAGAGAGCAATCAAGACTCAGCATAGAGAACCATCTTAGTTAAAGAGTACCAAGACTTAAAACATAAAATAGCAAAAAGGAACAAGCATCTGAGAGACTGTCAAGCCTCTAAGGCTGTTTACAGAAGTAATTGTGCCAGCTAAGGCAAAAAGAGAGGTTAGCCCGGTAGTGGGCATAGCAAGGGTCTGGTGCTGCGTTATATTGGATCTTGACTTGTGAACCAGTTCTTTCCCTGGAACATTTTTTGCATAAAATAAAATTATACAAATGTTTCAACAATTTAACAGAGAACTGAATGATCATCCAATTGCTAGAAAGACAAAGTTGTGAAACAGGAACAGTTTCGGTCATGATGGTAAGTTCCAACAAAGAGTCTTCTGCACACTGTAGGAGGCTGGCCTGGTTTGTAGTGGGTACCTAAGGTACTTACACCTTATATCAGGTCAAGTTAGCCCCTATTAGTGAAATGTAGGCAGTGTTCTAGAAGCTTAGGCTGTATAGAGGTAGCTGTAGCAGAGCAGCTTAGGCTGAACTAGGAGACATGCAAAGCTCCTACAATACCACTATAGTTACACAATACCTATACACAATAAAATACAATACTCAGTGTTACTAAAAATAAAGGTACTTTCTTTTAGTGACAGAAGGCCAAAAATATCTTAGAGACAATACTCCTTCTGGAGGTGAGTATTATACACAATATATACACTAGACACCAAAACCTATTAAGTACATAGTCATAGAATAGTGCAAACAGTAGATAATACAATAGAATGCATTAGGCCTAGGGGTAATACAAACCATATACGAAGAAAGTGGAATGCAAATCACAAATTCCCCCCTAGGCAAGTGTAGTGTGTAGAGGGGTGCTGGGAGTGTATGAGAACACCAAAGGTAAGTAAAATACCCCACCCTGTAGCCCAGGAAAGTAGGAGTAAAGTACTGCAAGTTTCTTCAGGACACACTACAAGTCATGAAAAGAGTTATTGCAAGAATCAAGCAAGACTGCAAGCAACAAATGGTGGATTCCTGGAGCTGAAGACCTGTGACGAGAGGAGATCAAGCCCATCAGTCGCAGAAGATTCCTGGAAGGACAGGAGCCCATGCCAACCTAGAAGATGGTGCAAAAGAGGATTTTCTGGTAAGAAGAAGTCTGCAGAAGAGCACCAAGGAAGATTTCCTGCATGGTGCAGGAGATATCCCACGTCAAGATGTTGGATGCAGAGGATTCTCTGGTAAGAAGAAGTCTGCAGAAGAGCACCAAGGAAGATGGTTGTGGGTTCCTGCATGGTGCAGGAGATGTCCCATGTCAAGATGTTGGATGCAAGCTGTTTGCGTCACTGGATTTGTCCAACAAGCCTTGGATCAAACAAGGTTGCGGTTTGTGTAAAAATGGTGCTTTCTGGACCCAGGATGGACCTGGTGGCTGCAAGTCAGAATGAGGAGGCAGAGGGAGCTTGCAACACTGGAGAGAGCCCACAGATGACCACGCAGCACCCATGGGAGTTCCAGGACAGGGGGACAAAGAAGATGTCAAGTGCAGTTGGTGCAGCACAAAAGATGGTCCCACGTCGCTGGAGAATAACTCAGCAAGTTGTGCCTCATAGGATGGAGTGCTGGGGACATGGGCTACACTGTGCACAAAGGATTCTTGGAAGAAGTGCACAGAAGCCCAAGGAGATGGAGATGACACGTTGTACAGCGGCACTGTCACAAACCAGGAAGGCAAGCTCTTACCTCCACCAAACTTGGACAGCTGGACCTTAGGACAGCCTGGGTTGTGTTGGTCCACCACCTGTGTTCCAGGGAGCATGCTCATCATCAGTAGAGGAGTCCCAGGGAACCAGTCGTCGTCTCTGAAGGTACCTGCAGAAGCAGAGAAGTGACTCAATCACTCCACTGGAGATTCCTTTGGTTTTTCTGGTGCAGGGTGAAGACAGGGTGTCCTCAGAGCATGCACACCTTGGAAACTGTTGCAAATGCTGGCTGGAGCTGAAGTTTCAGGGTACAGGAGTCATCCTGGATACTTTGTTGGAGATACAGCGGTTCCTGAAGCAGTCTGCGGTGGACCCGAAGGTCAGAAGCTGAAGCAGAGGATTCTTGTAGGAGTCTTGCAAACTTAACCTGAAAAGACACCCACATGACAGACCCTAAATGGCCCTGAGATGGGGATTGGCTACCTATCCAGGCATGCTCCTATCAGGAGGGTCTCTGACGTAACCTGCTAGCACTGGCTACTCAGGGATCTCCAGAGTGACCCCACACCTTGGAAAACAAGATGGCTAATGCCAGGGACACACTGGAGGAGTTCTGGGCCCCATCCCTCGGGTGGTGAAGGGCAGGGGAGTGGTCACTCCCCTTTCCTTTGTCTAGTTTCGTGCCAGAGAAAGGACTGGTGGTCCCTGAACTGGTGTAGACCGTCTTATGCAAGGAGGGCACCATCTGTGCACCTCAAAGCATTTCCAGAGGTTCTGGGAGGCTACCCCTCCCAAGCCTGTAAAGCCTATTTCCAAAGTGAGAGGAGGGCAGAAACCTGTCTGTGAGGTGGCAGCAGCTGTAGCTGCAATGCAAGCCTCAGAGAGCTGGTTTGGCAGTACTGGGGGTCCATGGTGGAGCCCCCAGGATGCATGGAATTGCCCCCCAATTCCAGATATAGGTCACTTATAAGCTACTTAAGTGCAGTGAAAATGGCTGTGAAATAATGTGGGCACTATTTCAATCAGGCTGCAATGGCAGTCCTGAGGAAAGGTTTGTCTGAACTCCTTAGGTGTGGCAAAAGAAATGCTGCAGCCCATAAGGATTTCCTGGAACCCCAATGCCCTGGGTACCAAGGTACCATATACTAAGGGCTTATAAGGGAGATCTAGTGTGCCAATTGGATTTGGAATATGAAGTCACTAAACTATAGTGACTAATTTGGAAGTAGAGAGAGCATAAGCACTGGAGTTCTGGTTATCAGAACTTCAGTGACAAAGTTTAGAACTACTGACAACACACACATGTTGATACAAACTATGAGCACTGGGGTCCTGGCTAGCAGGATCCCAGTGAGACAGGCAAAATATACTGACAAACAGGCAGCAATTGGGGGTAACATGCCAGGAAAGATGGTACTTTCCTACACACATAAGTAACATTGGACTACATTTTTAACAACTCTGCAACACTCAAGTGTGTCCACAGCCATCTGGTTTCAGAAAGACCAAATATTCATGTAAGTTTTATGCCCAAACAGCTTATGTCATTTTGATTCTCACATGTCTCCATACTTAAAGCCTATTTATAAGGAAGTAAGTTTTAAGATTAACTTAACAAGTTTGAGATTCCAAAGAAAGCCAGGTGGTTAAAAAGAATAGAAAATATATATTGTCTTTGTTAGCATAGGAAGTTTGTGTCAGGAAAAGTCATGCAAAAAAAAGGAAAAAGTCTCCAAAGAAACATTTGAGCTCAGCTATGATGGTTTAGAATTTGTTAACATAGCAAGTCAAGCAAGGTCAGGCCATGCAAAGTTTAGAAAGTGAGATGCATGTTTAAAATGCAGCATTTAGTTAGGCTTACAATTTACTAATACACCTGAATAATTACATGATTTTTATTTTATTGAAATCTCTAGCACACCTTACTATTAGGACACACCTAAGTGTAGCCCCTCTTCCTGCAGATTACACATATAAGATGAAAGGACTATTGTTGGGAAGACCTATGTGGAACCATCCTAAAAATTCAATATAGCCCAAAACACAGAAGGACATATCTGCATTTGACAACCAGACATAAATTATGGACCGGACACCCAGTTCAGTGTTTAACGCATTTCTCATTGACCTGTGTCTAAGGTTTGAGTTACAGTGCTGGGGTCTTTGACAGCCATCTCCTCAATCAAGTTGGGAAAAAACCGAGTCGAGGCTCTGTAATGAAAGTTAAGACTGCCTGGAGAAAGAGGAACTACCTACTATATAAAGGGGATTGTGGCACTGCATTCTCGAGTGGAGTGCTTGCATTGTGCAGTCATCTGCCCAGATGCCTGGTGACTTGTAACTGTGCATGGGAATTGGGCCCTTACCTGGGTGGAAGAGTTTCATCTGCATTGGAGAGGATGCTGGAAGTGTGGCCCTACAGAAGGATGATATCTATAAGAGGTGACCACAACTGTGCTGGCTGAACAAAGAACTACTATCGCTGTAAGGACTGGGCAAAGGACCAGCCTACAGTAGCGATCCCTCCTTCATTACTTAAACTATTAGTGTATTCACCCCTTGCCCCCAAAAAGACCTCGCTATGACTCAGTCCTTGTAGCCAAAGGAGTGTTCATGTGGTTGTTTACATTTGCAAACTCTGTAAACCCACTGGAGGTATTTAGGTTGAGAAATCTTCTTTATGGGAGCCTTTGCATGTGTGCTTGTGGGCAGCTTTTTAGATAAGGAAATACAGCTTCTCAAGTGTACCACGAAGACCCTGCTGCCAATGTCCATTGGTGATGGGTCATTCTCACAACAATCGGATAACTCGAACTGGTTGTTGTAAACCCTTGCCAAAACGCACTAGTTGGAGGTAATTTATTGTGAAATAATGCAATTAAGGCTAATAGCCACTGACCTATAGAGCATGTCAATCCTTTTTCAAAGGCCAATGGCATTGGTTAGTTGATTATGACAACCTTTTGTCAAGTCAGTAGACAGTAACTTATTGAGTATGGAAACATTTTATCAAAGGCAATAGGTAGAGGTGTATTTATTATGAATACACTGCATAACATTGTTTGTTATTTTTACACGTTAAATGATAATATTAGTTTGTATGTGGAACAAAGTATGTTTTCTTTTTGAAGGAGAACCAATAGCTTGAGCAGTAGCATTGTTGAGCCTTTTCATTTTCTCTGTGGAATTCTGAGTTTTGTTTGCTGTGGCTCACTCTTAGAAGTTCAATTTCTAAAGGAGTTTGTTTGGTGCTGAGTTTTGAGTCCAATAGCAAGGTGGCCTTTGGACATCTTTGAAACCTTGTAACGCCTGGCTTCCCCAGAACCATTCTATTCTGTACTGGCAAAGCTATTTGCACACTTAGGCTGTTATTCTTAGCTAAGCAGAATTCCATGGACAGATTCCCATCAGCCATAGTAGAATCTCCACATGGAATTTGTTGGAAAATGGGTTATTGGTAGGGCAGGTAGGTACCTACACCTAGCAACAAGCCACTAACCTCCACATAGGTACAGTTAGGTCTCAGTAAATTAATCCCAGCTCAACCCTTGGTAGCTTGGCAACGAGCGTCAAGGCCTAACTTAGGAGACAAAGTGTAAAGCATTCAAATATCACAAAACAGTAATTAAATAAAACACAGGAAACAGTTCAAAAATCCAAAACCAATTTATAAAAATAGCTTATGTTTTTATCTTTAAAATGACACAAAAACGATTAAAATCGGTTCAGGGGAACCAGAGATATGAATTTTTAAAGTATTATTATTTTCTAGCGCTTAGAAACAAAAAGCGCCAATCGGGTCATCTGGTTGCACCAGGACCGGGGCAAAGTCAAACTTTCAGGCCGACCGCGATGGAGCCCTGCTCGGCTACAAGTCGCGGGAGGCCTCGGTTAAAAAGTTACCTTCTGACTTAGTCTCTTTTTTGATGTTTTTCTTCCCCGGGACGAACCTGCCAGTTGAATCCGACCTCCTGGAGCCCTTGTCCGGATACGCGAAGTCGGTTTCCTCGGTGGTGATTTTTACCTTCGGACTTAGTCGTTTTTTCGAGATGAAAATCCTTCGACCGGGGTAAACCTGGATCTTGATCCGACGTCCATGGAGCCCTTCTCGGATACGATGGCTGGGAGGTCCCGGTCAACTTTTTACGTTCGGACTTAGTCTCTTTTTTGGATGTTTTTCTTTACCGGGACGAACCACGAAGTCAGGCCGGGTCGCGGTTGAGGCAAGCCGGCTAGAATTTCCGCGTCGGGTCGGTCACTTTATGGAGCTTTTTTTCAAAAATTCTCCAATCTTTTCAAAACTTCTGGGGCTTCACCCAGATGTTCTTTTAAGGTTCTTTTGGGGTCCACAGCTCACCCCAAGGGTCCAGAAGTTCTGTGATGGTCCTTGGGGGTGCGGACTTCAACTCCCAGAATGCACCTGGCGCAAACTCCTTTTTGGCCACTGGGCAGTGGTCAGCTGGTCGCTTCTTTCAGGAGTTGGTGCAGGGGACTCTGGTTTAGCAATTTTTCACCTGTAGCAAACAGGGAGTCCCTCCTTGAACCAGTTGAAGCCAGGCAAAGTCCTTCTTGTGGTGAAGCCCAAGTGTGCAGCTGGTGCAGTCCTTCTGAGTGCAGGGTCCAGGTGCAGGCCAGGGGTCCAGCAGGGCAGTCCTTCTTCTTCTTTAGTTCCTTTCTTGTTGAATTCTGGAGGGGATCTGAGGTGTGGGTGCAGGTCTGCCAGTTTTATCCTTGCTCCTGGGTGAAAAGCAGGGGGGCCCTGGTTCTCCAATCAGGGACAGGGTCGTCCCCCTGTGATGACCACTTCCTGGGAAGTGTGGCAAAAATCCATCCCAGAAGGCAACAGTCTCTAAAAATCTAAATTTTGGAGGTTACATCTGGCTGAGCCCACCCACTGGTGTGGCTAAAAATCATAAACACACCCCTCTCCTGCCCTCTCCTAATCTAATCAAGGGGGCACCTAGCTGTCTGGGGTTGCAGGATGTGGGGGTGTTGCTGGGTGCTGCAAATGTCTCTGAAGACCAGTTTGGCAGCCCTCCCCCTTCCTGCCTCACCATCTGCTGAGGGGAGATTCTCTCCCCCAAGCACATTCCTTTGTGTGAAGTCAGGCCACTTCACACCTCATCAAGGTAGCCTGGCAGAAGCTGCTGCAGGCTGGCCAATCAGAGCACAGCAGCAAAAACAATGCAGAGCTGAAATTGGCAACTTTTTAGGTAAAGTCTAAACTTTTTACCTGGACAAGTTATATTAAATCCAACAACTGGAAGTTGTAGGATTTATTACAACAATTAATTTGATGCCAAATTCTTGGTATGCAACATTTAAGGAGACTTTAAAATTTAAAATAAAGTCTGCCCATTCTAGCCTATGAAGGCCATTTACTTCAATGAGGGAAAAACGAATTTGGCTGTTTTTACCTCACCAGGGCTTATAAATCTATTTTTATAAAGTCCCTGCTTATAGTTACATGGCACCCAGCCCTAGGGGCACATAGGGCACACTTTAGGGGTGACTTATATGTAAAAATAAGGTAGTTTAAGACTTTGGAAGTACCTTTAATTCCAAAGTCGAATTTGCATATAACTTTAATTTAAAAGCAGCCAGCAAGGCAGGCTTGCTTTTAAAATGACACTGGGCACCTCAGCAATGCACCTAGGTGTGCACCACCTATGCTGTGGTCCCTAAACCTACATGCCCTACCATATACTAGGGACTTATAGGTAGGTTAACTTAGCCAATTATAATTAGCCTAATTTGCATATCCATTTTACACAGAGCACAGGCCCTGGGACTGGTTAGCAGTACCCAGGGCACCATCAGAGTCAGGAAAACACCAGCATAAAGTGGAAAATGGGGGCAAAAAGTTAGGGGGCCTCTGCAATCAGCCCTGTTTTCTCACAGAATTCTATCTATTACATGTTAAATTGTCTCAGAATGGAGAATACCTATGTGAACACTGAATCACCAAGGATAATTGATCACTGTATTTCTTATTCCGAGGTATTTAATTGTCTCATTTTCACCTGATCCGAGCAGGGTGTGAATGGGAGCAGTGTCTTTCTTGTGGCCAGGATGGAGAAAGGAGTCTGGAAGGGCAAGAGTGGGCAATAGAAGAATAGGTTTGACAAAAGAAGCATTGTATGCTCCCTCCTGCTGGAGGAATTGTTTATGGGGGCCTGGTGCAATAGATTTAGCTCTTCTTGCAGTGAAAACTTAAAGTAATTTTACTGGCTGGAATTTCTGACCAGTAAAATCCGGTCTGTTGTTCCTGCACCCAAGAAAACCAGGTTTGAGAACCCTGAGCCTTTTGTAATTAGGCGAAGATATATTTCACAGGAGAATACTGCTGTGTCGGACTCGTAATCAGGTCCTAATTAGAACTTAAGTGCTTTAATGGCAGCATTCTTAAGGGAAAATCCGATTCCAAATTGATAGTACCAGGCATGCTAGGTTTTTACTTTCGTTAACGGATTTACTCAGTCCCAAAGTTCTACCAGAATAGCAGAATTTTAAGTGTGAGTAAATCTGCTCACAGGGGCAAGTTTTGCTTTTCCAATACAGGATCCCGTCCTAAGGGAGGTAATACCCAATAGTAGGATTATTCACCAAATCTTTCCAGGTTATAGACCATCCTAAAAACAGCTGAAGATTTACTCCTGAAAATGGGAGGAGTAACCTCATTTTCATTCCAGAAAAGGAGTGGGGGGTGGGTTACAACCCCGAAATTGAAAGGGGCATAAATAAGGAAATTCTCCTAGAGGAAAACTATTTTCTTTATGTCAGGAAAAAAGGCTAAAATGTTGCAAATACCTTAAACTACTGCAAATACTAAAAGTAACATTTGCTACAGTACTTCGCATAGATTTTTAGAAACATAAACACCTCTGGGCACTTCTGACAATTTCAGGTTCCTAGAACTACTGTAATTCTTTGCAGTTCAGTTGAAGTGTTAAAGGTGTTCCAAACACAGAAGCAACACAATAGAAGCAATTTTCACAATTTGTATTAGCAGGTTTTGGGTCAAAGTAACTAGCTAAAACTTGCTGTTTTGAATTTTGAGAGGTTCTCAATTGTCCTCGTTTCTTCAAGAGTGCATGTTAGATAAAATATGCTGACTATGGGCCTTGAAGCTACTTTATCAACACACTCTCAGTACTTTGGAAGTGTTCTTTCTTCCACTGGACCTGTCTACTTGTTGTGTCACCACAAATGCATGAACGTCTTTTTCTTTTTGTAGCCTATGATGCCAACAGAAAACGAAGAAGCCAGAAAGTGTATAGGATACTTGAATAATTATACTATGAAAAAGGAAATCCTGACACCCTCAGACTTGTACCCTGCACTCTCTTCAAAGGGCACCACGACAAGCCCTGGGCACCTCTAAATGGGACCATGAAGCCCTGCCTGCTAAAGAGAAAGGTCCATCGCCCCAACAACATGCTCTGCACATCCACCCAACATTGGCTGTCAAAACACCATTTTCAACACCAGATTTGTCAAGGTTATTTTGCACACGATAAAACTGGCCAGCATATTCAATGTTGTACACCCCTTTTCAGACGTAGATTGAGGGAATGTATACTATGGACCCTGTACTACATAAAAAGACAGAATCCAAAGATGGGGAGTCGGATCACGTAGGCATATCCCTTTTGGAAAGACCTTGGACCCACTTAGCAGTTTTTCTCAATTTGTTCAAATGACAGGACCAGAAATCAAAAATGCCCTGTTTAAAATTCTCCACACTTTTGTTGTCGTTTGGTAATAACCATTTCCTTTTTACTAACCATGCTTGTGCATTCGGTTCCCTATTTTTTTTAACAGAATCCATGAATTGTGTTGCTGATCCTTGTATCCCCAGCACATCTATATTTATTAACAATGCCCTGGTAAGAAAGGACTAGGGAGAGCCAATGTGACGCCTATATGTTCAGAGTTCTTTGGAAGCTGAGACATAATTGGAATAAAAGTCTTGCACCATGACTCTTTCCATGTGTTGGCATATATTCGTTTTAGAAAATATCAATCGATTAGCATAAGAAACACAGCCTTAAGGCAATCGAAACGTAAAACCTTAACATATACGAGAAAATAACTTTCAGGCAGTGAATGTGTGGTGACATAAAGTACTACAAGAATATTCTCACAACAATAGTGAAAAGGCAACATGGTTAGGCTGTATTAGCCAAACATTTTCCATTGACAATTTTATAGCCCAAAAATAAAACGATAGAAATCGCCACTCCCTTCATATGCATTGTCCTTACTTCAAAGCTAACGGATAGCTATTGTCTCCTACCGACACAAAAATGTAATTATTTCTTCAGTATAATAGAACAATTCTCTTTTTCACAAATTAGGATTTTGCAATCCCAGCACCAAGCAAACCATATTGTTGAATTTAAATAATTCTTAGATAGCCGAGTAGTAGATCAAACATTGAGTGATAGTTATTACAAACAAACCGTAACATCAAGTACTTTCATTTATTTCAATAGCTTTTGATTTTTGATTTTTGATTTTTCTTTTTAAGTGCACTCTCATTCTTAACACAGACTCTCTGATGCTAGGGAGTGTCCACAATCCAGCACGTCTTAAACTTTTAATGATTAAGAAAATACTATGTCAATGCCTTATTTTTAAGGAATAGGAATTTACTATGTGAATGCCATCTTTCAAGGCGTGTCCTAAATTTAATGTATTTGGTAACAGTATAATCATATGAAGTATAGAGTCACTGATTACGAGTCTGATAGTCCACTTTTTTTAACCGGCTGAAGGCCTGGCAGTGCTGGTGGTCTTAATCCACCAGGGCAGCGTTGCAAGCAGTGTTGCGCTGGGGATTACGAGTCCCCTCTCTGCCGTCTTTTACATGGCGGTTGCAGTTTGTGAGGGTAATCCTATTAAGCAGAATGGAAAATGATCCATAGATGGTATGCAGAGGTTGCATTACTTCAAGTTCACAAACCCAATAGGATGATGTCAACATGATTATAAGATGTCATCAGTGATGTTTTAATTTTTAGGCATTAGTTTTTAACTTATGTCAACACAATACTGTAACATCACTGTAGCTTTTGAATATATAAATGTATATGTTTTTATATATATATATATATATATATATATATATACACATCTATGCATAAATATATATATATATATATATGTAAATGTGATATATGTATATGTTTATATATATATATATATATATATATATATATATATATATATATATATGTGCCTATATTACCTAGTGGCCGGCAGCGCTAGGCAGTTATACTTAGGACCATGTTGCCATAGAGAAAGCATTTTTTGACTTGCCTATGTCTTTAGTGCCGTTTAACAAATCTTCACAAACATTTTTAACTGCTTGTGTGCCGTGGACGTAATGGTTACGTCCAACGGCACAGTGCTCTTGTGCCAAAAATGTAACCATTACATCCTGGCACTGGAGCACGGGGGGGCGCTAGCGCTCCCCCATGGGCCTTCCACCCACCCCACCAGGTAAGGGATGGAAGGGAAATTGTTTCTCCTTCCACCCGACCCCTCTATCTAAGGACGTCAGTGCGCCGTTTTAATTCCCACAGGGCCTTTAGACACTACTACAGCCCGAACCGCTGGATGGAATTACACCAAAAGTGGCAGAAAGCTAGCTTTCGGACGTAGAATGTGTTTTTGCTTTTGTGGTGTAATTCTGTTCAGTAGTTTTCAACATATTAAGGAGAAAATAAATGTAGATCTTTCTGACACAGTCTCCGGGGGAAAATCCTAATTGAAAGTGGCATAAGGGGTCAGGGCGAAGATACCCTTACTCCAGCAGTGTTATATAGGTGTGTTTTAGGGGCAAATTACTGGTATAAAATATTTTTGCCTCACCATGCTCGAAATTAATGAAAATTCTTGATTTTTCATGCATTTTGCACATTATTCGCAAAATATTCAGACACACTCATGCACCCACTCAGACCCACTCATAGACTCATACACCCACTTTCAGACCCACTCAGACACTCACGTACCCACTCACAGCTTCACTGACAGAGACAAGTCCTGTGTCCAAACTGCACTGGCCACGGGCAAAGCCCATGCCTGGCACAGGGTTAGGTGGTTATTAGGGCTTGGCTGCAAGGACTGACTGCAGTTCAGGCCTCGTGACCAACCCCCGTGGCACACAGCATTCGGAGGTTGCAATAACATTTAGTAATTAAAATTAATTTATGTTAAAAAAACATCAAATTAACTGAAATAGCCAAAGGTTTCAGGGACATTATAATTAGGTTCTGAATTTACCTGCACAAAACATAGAAATTCAGCAGTTAAAGTTAGAGTTTATTCAAGTAACTATAACTCGCACCTTTGCCACGGACAGCTAATTACTCCTCATGATTTTTCATTGCTAACATCTTGTATGGCATCTTTGATATTATCACTGCAACATTTGCAATAAAATTATTGATAAGAAAACTGTGCCTGGCAAGGGTGCCAGTTATAGTTACTTGAAAGAACTCTAACTATAACTGCTGAATTTCTATGGTTTTGTATGAGTACATTCTAAACCTAACTATAACATCCCACCTTTGCTTTTTCAGTGTGTATATACATATATATATATATATATATATATATATATATATATATATGTGTGTGTTTGCCTTACGCAGGCTTCGGAAGTTGGAAATATGTGTAGTAATTAAAATTAATTTACGTTAAAAAGCCATAGAAATTCACTGAAATAACCAAAGTTTTCAGGGACGTTATAATCATATAAATAAAAAATAAATAAGGACCACATGTGAACCCTTGAGGGCTCCCTCACGGTCCCAGAAAGCCTATAAATGGCAAAAAAAAAGTTGAGTTAGACTCATTTCCCTCTTTTTTAAATAAAAACTAAAATATTATTGTTTATTTAAAATAATAAATTCATTTTTCATTTCAAATTAAACATTCATTTGGGGACTGAAAGAATAGGGGGTCCCAAATTACAAGATTCCCAAACATTTTCCATAGACTTTTTTAAGACAGGCTACAGCAAAAACTGCTGAATGGAACTGCACAAAATTCGGCAGGAAACTAGACATTGGTCTGCAGATTGAGCTTTTTGTGATTTGGTGTAAATGGAGTCAATAGAGTTTGAGAAATTAAGGGTAAAAATAATATGTATATTTGGACGGTTGGGGCTGCAAGAGCCTTAAGAGACTCTCATGGGAGCAGCAACTTAAAAATTGAGAGTTTTGATTGGCCCAGGGAGCTTTATTTCCTTTGGGCCATAGTACTGGTACGGAAGTCACACTCCCATTAGATCGAGCGCTCTGATTGGCTGCCAGCAACATAAAAAAATCTTGCCAGCATTTATTACAGGACTCAGGGACTCTCCTAAAGTTGCCAAAAAATTAATAATAATATGAGGAAGCTGGGTAGGGATACCCTGACCCCTAAGCCTCCTGTAGGGAGCCACAACAATGTCCCTCTCAGGGCCAAAATGTGAAGAAACTCCACGATCATGTGATACTCTCACAAGATTGCTTTATGCCTAGGGGAGCCTACCCCCAGGGTGGATTTATGAATGGGAGAGCCCCCCCCTGAGTTCACTACTCTAGCTGAGATAACCTTATATGGGGGAAGGCCCCCCCGCAGGCCCCACTGGGGCCTGCAGAGGCTCGGGGACCACACCCCGGGACCAAAATTCCTCTATACGGGGAGGAAGGATACAGAGCCCCTAGTAGTGCCTGCAGAGGCGTAAAAAAGCCCAGCACTGGAGCTAAAGTTTGTTTTTATGGGGAGGGGCCACACAACCTCCTCATTGTACCTCCAAAAGCCCCAGGGAGACAACTCTGGGGGCCAAAATGTCACACAATGGGGAGGGAGAGATTGTGACCCCCCACCCCATGCCTGAAAAGGCCGTGGAAGACCACCCCTGGGTCTGAAATCTCATAAAATAGGCCTTAGAGCCCCCTCCGTGAGCCTCAAAAGGCAGCAAGCAGCCCACCCCCAGGGTCAATTACCTAAAGGGAGGGAGCCGCATGGCACACTTCCCTGAGCCATTAAAGGCCCC
This sequence comes from Pleurodeles waltl, assembly GCF_031143425.1. Lineage (NCBI taxonomy): Eukaryota > Metazoa > Chordata > Amphibia > Caudata > Salamandridae > Pleurodeles > Pleurodeles waltl. Next base: position 1,083,018,069 of record NC_090440.1, on the reverse strand, counting down.
AGGGACCCCCTTGGCTCACAGGCCTTCTCCTAACAAGTCCACCCCAGGGAAGTAGCAGTTTTCCTTCCTGCCAGGGCAGGCAGAGCCTGTATTGTCCTTACTGGGGCAGACTTAACAGATCTATATATTACTCCTGTCCTGAGGAGCAGCTATAGGAGCTGCTCCCTACAAGAGTAATTCCGGCTCTTGCTAGTTGCAGGAAGCTGGCTAGGGCCATAGGTGGACATTGGGGCTCCATCTGTAGCTCCAGACAAGAGCATGGTGGGTGACATGGGTGGGCACCAGAGCACCCACCTTTACCAGTGACAGTGGCAAAGGAACCCTGGGGCCGAAATCGACCCAGGGAGGGGGCTGAATGCCTCTTTCCCCTGAAAGCACTGCAGGGCACAGAGGGATGGGGTCCCCGTGGCCAAAAGTCTCCAGAGGAGATGAATTTTTCAGGTTGTCTGAAAAACAAAAACAGATCTTTTTATCACACCTAAATATGTCATTGTTTTAACCTTTGTTTTTGTAGTGAAAAAAATGATATATATATATATGTATATATATATAGATATAAATATATATATGTATGCAGGTATATATATGTTTATATATTTATATCTATATAAATATATATTTATATATATATATATATATATATGTATGCATTTAGTAAAAAACATGAGATACCTATAACTCACGCCCTCACCATGCACAGTTTCCTCATCAATAATTTTACTGCAAATGTTACAGTGATATTATCAATGATGTCATAAAAGATGTCATGACTGATGTAACATGATGTAACATCTGGGGTAATTAGCATTGCCTAACAATGACATAGTTATCTTAGGCCATGAGTTATACGTACTTGAAATAACTCTTATTATAACAGCTAAACTTCTAAGGTTTTGTGCGTATAAAATCTGAACGTAACTATAACATCCCTGTAACCTTTTGGATTTTTCAGTGAATGTTTAGGATTATTTAACGTTAAGTAAGATGCCAATTGAAAAGCATGGTCAAGGCAGTGGGAAGCAGTTCCTGGCATGGCACTGTGCTGCCCCCCATAAGCTTGCCATCCATTGTTCAAGTCCCGGCCCCTTCTCCCTCATTACAGCCCTGTGTGGCTGTAGTTCTGCCACTGCCCTTCTTGCCGGCCCTGAACAGTTAGCTTGCTGCCACATCCACCTCCCTCTACTTTCTGTTGTCTGAGCCCATGCAGCAACCCCCTCCCTTACAGAGTCTGAATTGCTGCCACTACCTCCTCCCTCCTGCCACTCATGGACTGTTATGCTGCAACTTTCTCTTCTATCTGTCCAGTATGGTCAGCTTGTTTACCTTGCGTCTTTCCCCTCTGCTCTATGTTGTCCATGTGCATGGCCCTGTTAGCTTTCTATTGTTTTTCATGGTCTGCTGTGCTGCACTGCCATCCTGCTTGCCATGTGTAGGGTATTGGGCTGCTGCAACCGCTGACGCTTGCCCTGTAAGGTCAATTTGGTGCCGCTGCCCTGCTCCCTCCTGCCCTCTGTTATCTGACTCCATGTCCCAACCTCATTCCTCCTGCCGTCCATGATACAACATACCATACTTGCCAACACTTTAAATCTGGTAGAAGGAAAACTTTGGAAAAAACCTGGGGAATTGATTTTACCCATTGGCCTACATTGAAGAAGAGGATATTTAGACAGGAGGCAGATAAAATAAAGACCTTTTGGAATGATAAACATTAGGAGTCTCCTCCCAGAATTGGGTCTGTTAACATCTATGGTTTTATTAACTATTTTGTCTGCCTTCAGTGGTCTGTTATATTGTCCCAGCCTCTCTTGCCTGTCCCGCCTGCTTGTTTTGTTGCCTCTGCCCCCTTTTCCCTTACCCTCCATGGCAGTGGCGGCCAGCAGCTTTAGGAGGAAGGGGGGCAGGCCAGAAGCGCATACACACACACACACACACACACACTCATTCTTTCACACACAGACACGCATGCACGCACATCCATTAACAACATTCATACCATTCAAACATGCACGCACGCACTAAACATTCATTTTTAAAAGATCGCACACACTCATTCTTTCACACACGCACGCACATCCATTAACAACACTCATAACACTCAAACATGCACGCGCGCAACGAACATTCAATTTAAACATCACACACACACACACACACACACACACACACACACACTTACCTTCAGCCTCCAGGTCCCAGGAGGGTTGGGACTGCTGCCTTCCCTCATTGGCTGACCTTAGATCAGCCAATGAGGGAAGGCAGCAGTCCCAGCCTTGTCACAGAGTGGGATGGGGTCAGTAAGACTGCTGACCCCACCCCACTCTGTGACGAGGTTTCACTGATTGACAATCGCCCTGGGCACTTCAGGGCTTAAACCTGAAGCGCCCAGGGAGAGTGTCAAATGGTGACGCTTTCCTCGTCACCAAGGGGAGGTCCTCGAGGCACCTTTGCTGAGCCGAGGAGGTCACGCCCACAGGAGCTGTGACCTCCTCAGCCCAGCAAAGTTCAGCTCAGGTAGCCAGGAGTGTGCGCAAATCGTGCAAGTCTGCTCCTGGCTGCCTGAGCTGAACATTGAGAGTGTCTGTCAGGCTGACCTTTGTTCAGCCTGACATACACTCTTCATGAGGGGCAAAAGGTGTGGGGGTGTGTCCCCTCCGCACTAAAGGACGGCCCGCCACTGCTCCATGGAGTACTGTGCTGCTAATGTGCCTTCTGTCTGCCCAGCATGGCCAACGAGTTGCACGCATCTCCCAGCCATCAATTATCCCAGTCTGTGCCCTTGACCTCTGCCTCCCCACAGTATTTTAATGAACAATTAGACTGCTGACATTCTACATTTATTACAAAAGTGTGGCAAGCTTGACATCATCTTGATGTAACAAAAAATGTAATACCTAAATCATTTCCTTTAGAAAATATAAACATGAGAGGGTCTTATTCCCACAGAAATGTGGTTACTGCTGTAAAAATCTAAAATAAGGACATATTTTCTGAGTTCTCAGACAGTGACAAAGCATGTTTAAGTTATTTCCTTTATTTGTTTTTTTATCCAGTTGATCATTTATTTGATACACCAGGGGCTCATGTAAAGCACACCAGTATGTTCTGGTCAAGTCTGTGCTATAGAAAACTGCAAAAAATCTAAAAAAGTAATTAGTTTGCACACTTCTGTCATTAGGCTACATTTGGGTGATATTTGTGCTACAGTTGGGCTCTTTTTTCTCTGGTGGCCATCTAGGGAGACTTATTTGTTAAGAAGCTCCTTAATTTCCTCAATACTACAGTATCCTCAGTAGAAAATGCTTTTAATTTTCCATCAAGATGGTAGTCAGATGTGCCACACTTTTGACATGAACTCAGAATGTCAGCACTCTAGTTGCACATTAGAACTCTGTAGAGAAGCTGCTGATCACTATGGAGTTACCTGGCAGTCTGCTGATGGTCTTGAAAGTGCATGTTTCAGTTTGCATGTTAGAATGTTTTAATGAACTAGAAGAAGAAGATTTTTTAGAACATTCTGGGAGACTGCAGTAGACCACAGGGGAATCATCAACTTACAGGTGGCTTCTGTTGGAATTACAAATATTACTGACAGTGTCAGACTCCTATGGATAAAAACTATTACAGAAAATATGCTCTCATTTTAGCTTCTGGAGCACCTTCCCTAACCTCTATGGTAAATTATTGAAACATGATTCATGAAATCCCAGAAGAATAAAATCACCTTAGAGCACGCCACAATTCCTAAAATTAGTACGGTGCCACCAACACATGATCTATATTGTTATTAAAATATGTAGTAATCTTTTAGAGGTTCTCCTTTTTGTGACCCTCAAAACCTGACAATTCACTACAATGCATTTCAATGGGATGCTATCATGTATATTGGTCTCAAGATGGCTGCCAGCACTTCCTGGTTGATGTGCTGACTGCTAATCAGATCTCACCATGTGATTCGTGCTTAGGTTCTGCCCAGATATACAAGTTTTGATTTCCTTGAACATCTCAAAAACTACTGAATGAATTTACACCAAATAAAACATGTGTGATCGCCGGACCAAAGGCTAGCTTTCTGTCAGATTTGGTGTAATTCCATTCAGCGGTTCGGCCTATAGTCATGTTTAAAATACCCACATGGGAATCAAAATGCAAAATGTATTTTTGGACCCCCCATTTTTCTTGGCCCCCACTTGACGGATCATCCCAAAACATTCTATGCACAAGAAGACCCTTGGGGAAATTTTGTAAAGATTTGTCAAACTGCGCCAAAGATATAGCCAAGTCTGAAAATGCTTTTTCAATAGAAACTAGGTCCTAAATGTAACTACCTACAGGTGACGGCCAGTGGGATATATATATATATATCCATATATATATATATATATATATATATATATATATATATATATATGTATATATATATATATATATATATATGTATATATATATATATATATAAAACCTAGTGCCACTAGGTAGTCATAGTTAGAAAAAATGCTTTTTTACTTGACTATAGCTTTGTCGCCAGTTGATGAATCTTCACTAAGTTTTCCAATAAAATTCAGCAGTCACTCAGCTGATTTCTAGAAAGTTTTGGGTGATCCATCAAGAAGGGGTTGAGAAAAAGAGGGGTCCCAAAACTAATTTCCCCATTCCTTTTTCCAAGGGGATGTTGAACACTGATAATGCAGAAACCACTGGATGGAATTGAACCTAATTTGGCAGAAAGCTAGGACCTGGTCCAGAAAATTATCCTTTTGTGATTTTGTGTAAATCCATTCAGTAATTTTAGGGAAATTAAAGAAAAGCCAAATTTTTATATAAAAGGTGAAAAAGGTAAATAAAAAAAATAAAAAAGAAAAGGGGCCAGATTTCTGACCCATAGTTCTGGTGATTGGGTCCGTTTAAAGTGGGAGCCTAACTCTAATATCCATGTAACCTTTGTTTTTTTAAGTGAATTTTTATGTTTTTTTAATTCTATTTCCTAACTAAAATGACCCTGTAACCTTTGTTTTCTTCAGTGTTTTTTTTTTTTTTTTTTACCTATGCGTTATTTCAGCCATTGGCGTGCACGGTCTTTGGCTATGTTCAGTGGAGGTTGACTGCAGGGCCTTACATGCAGCCAGGCCCTGAGGCCAGCCCCTACAACTACCCAACCCCTTGCCACCCATGGCCTTTGGCTGTGGGTGGCAGGGGATGGCCCCAAGGCCTGGCCTGGCCTGGTCTGGCCTGTGGCCAGGCCTTGCTGCCAACTCTCGGTGACCACCAAGAGAGTTTTTCTAAACTTTAAAAATAAATAATATAGTTAGAATGATTCATGTTAGGACATATTGAGAAGAAAAATGTAATTGTCAAGTAAAAAGAGTGAGTTCGCCTTTCGGTATGTACCTTAAATATTTGAGTACTTTAAATATTTGAAGTTGAAAAGAAATTTACACAGGGAAATTTTATGAGATAATTCTAGACTTGAACCTTCAGCCTTCAGAGTGAAGGTCAGACACCTAAATCATTAAGCCAAAGGAGACACCCTACTATGCGCTCTCTACACATACCTATGACATTCAAACCAAAGATTTATATGGCAAAAAGGGATAAATATTCCTTCACTAGGAATTCATTGAGTCAGATTAAAGAGCCCCTAGCACCACCTTAGTGCCACCATAGTCTCATTTTTTTACACTAAGGTGGTGCTAAAGTGGCATTATCCCCGCACCATCTTTACAAAGTGGCGAACTACATGCATTGCACCACTTTGTAAACTCTTGCACCACATTATTTATTAATGTGTGCAAGGGGATGTTCCCCCATTAGTGGGGCTGAAAAAATGGCACAAGGAAATGTAAGAGATTTCTTTGGACCATTTTTTTCAACACTTTGCTGGACCAAGAGCTAGCTATCAGCCAAATTTGGTATAATTGCAGTCAGTGGTTCGGACTGTGGTTCTGTTAAAAAAGTTTGAAAAATCCCATGGACATAGAATTGGGAAAAAGTGTTTTGGGACCCCCCCTTTTTTCTCAGCTCCCCATGACAGATCACCTCGAAACTTTCAAGACAGCAGCAGAACTGACCAAAGCATAAGTTCTGAAAATTTAGTGAAGATTCGTCAAACAGCGCCAAAGTCATTGGCAAAACAAAAAAGATGGTCCTAACTATAACTACCTACTGGGGACCGCCAGCTGTAAAAATATATAGAAAACTACAAATAAGTACATATTAAAAAATGTCATATAGTGCTATTCAGTAGGAAAATTAATAAAACCTAGTACTTACATATATCTAAGACCCTCACTGAAAACGCAGCTGAATACAGAACGTAGCAAAACTGTGCTGAAAACTCCATGGTTGTGTGTTACATTTGGTAAACACAGCCATTACCCAATTACATACTGCCTTATTATGTACAGCGGTATACTGCAAACGTACTGTGATATCCCGTGGCACAATATATAGCTAGATATTTTAAAACTTATAACTTTAATTCTATTTATATTATTCACACATATTTTTTTTTTCTGCCACATTCCATCTACATCCATTGACACAGATTCACTCTACATCTAATTCAACATGCTGTACTCTACTCTATGTCACTGCATTTTGTGCCACTTCACTCTACATCACATAAGTATAAACTACTCCACTCTACCGTAATCTACTTTATGCCACTCCACTCTACCCCACTCTATGCCACTTCACTCCACACCACAGCACTGTATGCTATTACACTCTACTCCAGTCCATTTTATGATACTCCAAAATACGCCACTCCACTGTACGCACCTCCCGTCTATGCTGCTCACTATATGCTATTTCACTGTACCCAACTCCATTCTACAACAATCATTGTACAGTACTTCACTCTATATCACTTCACTGTATGCCACTTCAGTGCACAACACTGCACTGCATGCTATTCCAATGAATAACCCTATAAGCCGACCTACTATATACCGCTCTACTGTATGATAATCCATGGTACACTATAAAACTGTACATCACTCCATTCTATGCCACTCCACTCTACGCCACTCCACTCCACTTTTTGCCAATCCACTCTACCCCACTCCACTCTACACTAGGTCACCGAACAACACTCTACTCTAGGATACTGTATAATACGCTATACAACTATATGCCAGTAACTTCCAATGTTATGTCACTCTACACAAATTCATTGCATGCTACTCCACTGTATGACACTCCACTCTCCACCAATCCATTCAACATGAGTACACTCTGCGCTATTCCACTGTAAGCCACTCCACTTTTTACAACAGTCCACTGTACACCATTCCACAGTATGATATTACAATATAAGCCACTACCTCTACCCCACTCCACAGTACAAGGCTCCACTCTACTGTATTCCTCTCTACAACACTCCATCCTATGCCACTTAGCTGTATGTCACTCCACTCTACGCCTTCCCAGGCTACACTACTACACTGTACATCACTACACTGAACTTTACTTCTCCCCAGTCCACTCCAGTACTCTTCTTAACTGTATACCACTCCACTCTATGCTATATCACTCTGACACTCCGTTCTATGACACTTCTACACAATGCCACTGTATGCCACTCCTGTGTACCACACTCCACTCCACTCTATACTCTTCCACTGTATGCCACTACACTGTAGCTCACACCACTCTATGCCACTCCACTCTATGCCACTCCTTTGTATACCACTCCACTCTATGTTATTCCACTGTGTGCTGCTCCACTCTAACACACTAAACTATACCCCACTACACTGCACACATGTTGCTTATTTGATATATCATGTTGCATGGTGGGGTAGATGTATGTGCAGCATTTTGGGAAAATATTGCTGTGCTAAATAAAACAGCATATCCAATACACTAACGTTATTGAGACAATAAAAGCTACTTAGCTAATTTATCCCAACAACCCCATCTCTTTAATATTTAGTGAAACACAGGTTCAGTTAAGGGTATACCGGCTAATTCCTTTTGCCTAATTCATTCAATCTATTAAATATATTTTATGGCAGTGTGTGGTGTGTTGTAATATTGTCAAAAGGGAAGATATATTGAGGCTTCTCTCATTGTACTGCCTCTACAAATCATCATCACCAAAGGGTGTAGGAAGACATTCTATGGTGGGGGGTGTCATTTATTAGTCTCTAATTTTAAATCCAGACCTTAGTCCTCTCAAGGTGGGACTATGGAACTTTATTGCTTTCATGCATACACAACCTACTTCTTGCTCCCCTGAAAGAAGTACTTCATGCGGCGGCAACTCTAATCTCAGGAACAAAAGAACATGACCATGTCCTCTCAGTCCCAATTGAATTAGCTTTCGATTGGAGTATGGGGTACCATGAAGCTGATCTGCATTATCCACAAATCACTTTGCTCTGAGACCCAAGACAAGTTCTAAGCAACAATAACATTTTGCTTAAGCAACATTTCAGTTATGAAGAGGGGTCCTTAACGCAATCCTTCCCAGGTAAGGCTCCTAGGCTGTGGATTTTTGTGAATGCCTTCAAAGAGGCAGGAACATGTTGGCAAACCAGACCTTATACCTAATAACATCCACTGGTTTTAATATTTTATTGTATTTTTATACCCAGGGTACCACCTAATAAAGCTAATCCTGTGGTATACCTTAAGGTATTTCTAGCCTCTAACTGGATCGCCAGGACTTTATCTAGAAGATTATTATATCTCAAGAATCCCAACAACAACCCTGAGGTTGAGTCCATCCTAGTGGTATCATTTTACCAGGGTTGCTGGAAGTGGCTCGTGATGAAACATGCCACATTATTTGGGTGAGGCCACCTCATTAAATATCTCAATATTCTGAAGATTAGCTCAACACCTAGAATAGAGAACACTTATGGAGAGGAGTAAATGACCATCCTCTGCTGTAGAATGTCTTACCACACCCTTTGGTGATGATGATGGTGTGTTTCAATGTCAGTGGTTGGCCATGTGTAGTAGTGTACATACCCCAACACATATAGGGCTCTATTAACCTTAAACATGCAGTTTCTGAACATCAATGGACCTACTCTCTTTTGGTTGTGTGTTTTTATTTGCATGCTGTCCATAAACCTTGTATTAACTTTAGTAGTAACCTCCTATTTCCCCAACACTTCCCCTAAAGCTTGCTATGCTTAGTACTAAAACACACACCCATGTGGGTAGAGATTTGCCACCCCTGTGTCAGAGCTCTCTGCACAGAAACAGAAAGGAGAGGCAGAGACCATGTTTTCCAGTTGTAGGTTTGTGAATTGCATTTTGTATTACATGGGTTTCTAAACTGCAAAATGTATTTTGTCAACCAATCCCATTATGTAGAATAAAGGTGGATTTAAGCTGAATCCTTTTGTTGGTTGGGAAACAAAGCAGTTGTTTGAGATATTAGGAAATATTTATTCAGTGTAGCATTCAATGACAAGGTTGCCACCCTTTAGCTTGTTATCCAATCTTTGCCATAGAGGTGGTTAACCCCTTCACTGCTAGGCCTCCCCCCACCCAGTACTGAGTGTTTTTTTGGCTATTTGGGGTAGTTCACACGTAGGGCTCCATAACTTGTTTTCTTGATAATGCCAAATTTGCATCCTTTTTCCCAACCTCCTGGGGATTCTAAAGATACCCAGATTTTGTAGATTCTTTGAAAAAACATCGGGAAAAAGAACTCCAGATACAAATGTGTCTGTTTTTTCAAAAACATGGCATCATGAATGGTTTACTATACTAAAGTCACATACCCAGCTTTAAGAAATATGCAGAGCTGAATCAAAAGACCTGCTTTTCTATCACAGTTTTGTCTTTTTTCTAAGAGGTAGCCTACTATTTTTTGTGTTCCCAACCTACTTTCAGTTTGTGGTCGAAACCAGTGTGACACCCATGGGTGAATTAAAGAAGCTACACATTTCTGAAATATAGACACAATTTTGAATTCAGGTTTTCCTAAGAAAAATAACTATTGAAATAAAGAATTATAAAAAAATAGTGGGATAAAGTGGGCATCTGTGACAATATTTTCATCTCTAACTTTTTGTCACAATAGCAGGTTTACAAAAGCAATATGCCATTACATCTGCTAGAGACCGTCTTAAGATATGAAAGGTTTGTAGGTTCTCCAAGAACCCAAGATACCCAGTACAAACAACTGAGCTGCACCGTATTATGGGTTTTTCATTGAGTATAGAGTGTAGACCAACCTTTATAGTGAAATAGGCAGAGTGAAAAATGGGAATCAAGAAAACTTATGTATTTCTGAAATGGTCACAAGTTATTGAGTTTATGAGGGGTGGTTACTTCTACATGCCTGAATTTGTAGGTACCCGTAAAATGTCATCTTGGTATACACTGGTTTACATTTGAAGGACATAAATGCAACGATACTATTTTATGCTCCCACAAGTCTCCTAATAAAAATAGTACCTCACTTGTGTGGGTAGAAATAGTGTCTATGACAGGAAACAGCCCTGAAAGCAATATGGAGGAAACATGTTATTCCCTCCAAAACTGAACCTTTTTTTAAAAATCTGGGTAGCTCTAGGTTTTGGGGCCTAGCTTAGCTGGCACCTAGGGAAACCTAGCCAACCTGTACATTTTTAAAGACTAGGCACCTAGGGGTCTCCAGGGTGGGCTGACTTCCATTGCTCTCACCATGTTTTTCCCAAATTTCTGTGATGGAAAATTCTAGTATCTACGGCACGCCACAAACGTCCTTCCAATCAGCTTTCCCTCAAGTCTCCCAATAAATATGATACCAAACTTGTGTGGGTAGACCTAGTGCTCGCAACAGAAAATGGTCCAAAACACAACATGGATGCAGCACACTTTTGCACCCAAAACTGATCCTTTTTTTCCAATGTGGGTAGCTCTAGATTTTGGACCCTAACTTATCTGGCACCAAGAGAAACCTAGCCAGCCTGTACATTGTTAAAAACTAGACACCTCAGTGTATCCCGAGTGGACTGTCTTGCACTTTTTGGTATTCAGAATCTCTTGCAAACCTCAAACTTTGTCTAAAAAACAAATTTTCCTCACATGTCTGTGATGCAAAGTTCTAGAATCTGAAGGATGCCACAAACTACCTTCCAACCGGCATTCCTCCAAGTCTCCTGACAAAAATGGTCCCCCATTTGTGTGTGGTTGGGCACTGTGCCTGCACCAGAAGAAATCAAACCAAGGTCAAAGAGGATTGCTTTGTGAGGGCTCCATTGGTGTTAGTTTGATCAGTTCCTCTTGCAAGCACTAGACCCCCCCCACACAATTTGGGAAGCATTTTTTATTGGAATAAGTGGGTTAACATTGGGTGGTAGGAATTGTGACTGCCTTCTGATTCTGGCAGAATGGGGTGTAGAATACAAGGAAAATATGTGATTTTAGTCACATTTTAAAGTTTGCAGGGCATTGTGGGTAAGAAACCTGTTGTGATCCATGAGAGGCAAACCACCCTGTACTCCGATCGATGTCTAGTTTATGAAAATATCTAGAGTTGGTAGATTTTTCCCTGGAGACAATTTACATCCTGACAGAGAAAGACAGAACAGACAAAAATTACTTCACAACCATCTATTACTCAAGAACACCTATATACTGGTTGGGTTTGGCATGAGGGTGAGTGAAAGGTTAAAAATGTAACATTTTATTAACAAGAGATTTCATAAAAAATAAACACTCTGATAATAATTGAAAGGCAGAAAAAAATAAACCAACGACTCACAGCTCATAAGCTGTAAAGCCACAGCAAGGCACCAACCGCTCTGCAGGTCATTCACACATCTTTCTTACGTGACACACACAAGACCAGTCACACCACCAGCCGTGGACCCAGCACATAACATCACTCACATCAACAAACAGCACCATTCAAGGGCCCATCACCTTTATACAGCTGTAGGAGGCTGGCCTGGCTTATAGTGGGTACCCTGTGGTACTTGCACCTTGTGCCAGGTCCAGTTATCCCTTATTAGTAGAATAGACGTGTTTCTAGCAGCTTAGGCTGATAGAAGGTAGCTATGGCAAAGCAGCTTAGGCTGGACTAGGAGACATGCAAAGCTCCTACTATACCACTTACATCATATGCACAATATCATAAGAAAACACAATACACGGAGTTACTAAAAATAAAGGTACTTCATTTTTATGACAATATGCCACAAGTATCTCAGTGAGTGCACTCAGTAAGAAGGTAAGTAATATGCACAAGTTATATGTACACAAACCCAAAACAGGTAAGTAAGAGTCAAAAAAGTAATGCAAACAGTGTAGAATTACAATATGTTGCATTAGGTGAAAATAGGTCTAGGAACAACACAAACCATATACTCCAAAAGTGGAATGTGAATCACAAATGGACCCCAGACCTATGGGAACTTGTAGAAGGTCGCTGGGACTGTAAGAAAACAGTCAGGGTGCCCAAGATCCCCCAGCCCAAGACCCTGAAAAGTAGGAGTAAAGAACACCTACTACCCCAAAAGAGCACAATAGTTGTGATAGGGGGATTCTGCAAGAACAACAAACACCAGCAGTGCACTGAAAACGGATTCCTGGACCTGAGGACCTGCAAAGCAAGGGGACCAAGTCCAATAGTCACAACAGTGTCCAGGGGGGACAGGAGCCCAGGAAACCCCGCATGAAGGCGCAAGGAAGCTGCCTCCGGATGGAAGAAGCTTGGAATTCTGCAAGAATGAAGAAGACTAGGAACTTCTTCTTGGGATGGAAGATGTCTCACGTCGCAATGAAGGTTGCAGAAGTGTTCCCATGCAGAAATACCGCAAACAAGCCTTGCTAGCTGCAAGATTGTGGTAGAGGTTTTTGGGTGCTGCTGAGGACCAGGGAGGACCAGGATGTCGCCCCTTGGAGGAGGAGACAGAGGGGGCGCTCAGAAACTCAGAGAGCCCTCACAGAAGCAGGCAGCACCCGCGGAAGTACCTGAACAGGCACTTGGAAGATTTGTGAACCGAAGTCCATGCACAGTTACAAAAGAGGGTCCCACGACGTCAGAAGCCAACTCAGTGGGTTGAGCACTGCAGGACGGAGTGCTGGGGATCCAGGCTAGGCTGTGCATGAAGGAAATCCTGGAAGAGTGTACAGAAGCTGGAGCAGCTGCAACTCACGCAGTACACAGGTTTGCAGTGTAGCGTGGGGAGGCAAGGATTTACCTCCACCAAACTTGGACTGAAGGATCACTGGACTGTGGGAGTCACTTGGATAGAGTTCCTGTGTTCCAGGGACCACGTTTGTCATGATGAGAGGGCACCCAGAGGACCGGTGATGCAGTCTTTTGGTGCCTGCGTTAGCAGGGGAAGATTCCGTCGACCCATGGGAGATTTCTTCTTGGCTTCTTGTGCAGAGTGAGGGCAGGTGACCCCCAGAGCATGCACCACCAGGAAACAGTTGAGAAAGCCAGCAGGATGAGGCACTACAATGTTGCTGGTTGCCATCTTGCTACTTTGTTGTGGTTTTGCAGGCATCCTGGAGCAGTCAGAGGTCGATCCTTGGTAGAAGTCGAAGAGGGAGATGCAGAGGAACTCTGGTGAGCTCTTGCATTCGTTATCTGAAGAATTCCCCAAAGCAGAGACCCTAAATAGCCAGAAAAGGAGGTTTGGCTACCAAGAAAGGAGGATTGGCTACCAAGAAAGGTAAGACCCTATCAAAGGGGGTATCTGACGTCACCTGCTGGCACTGGCCACTCAGAGCAGTCCAGTGTGCCCCCAACACCTCTGTTTCCAAGATGGCAGAGGTCTGGGACACACTGGAGGAGCTCTGGGCACCTCCCCTGGGAGGCACTGGTCAGGGGAGTGGTCACTCCCCTTTCCTTTGTCCAGTTTCACACCAGAGCAGGGCTGGGGGATCCCTGAACCAGTGGAGACTGGCTTATGCAGAGATGGGCGCCATCTGTGCCCATCAAAGCATTTCCAGAGGGTGGGGGAGGCTACTCCTCCCAGCCCTTCACACCTATTTCCAAAGGGAGAGGGTGTAACACCCTCCCTCAGAGGAAATCATTTGTTCTGCCTTCATGGGCTAGGGCTGCCTGGACCCCAGAAGGGCAGAAACCTGTCTGAAGGGTTAGCAGCAGGAGCAGCTGCAGTGGAAACCCCGGAAAGGCAGTTTGGCCGTAGCCGGGTTCTGTGCTAGAGACCCAGGGGATCATGGAATTACCAGAATGGAATTGGGGTGATAAATCCATGATCTTAGACATGTTACATGGCCATGTTCGGAGTTACCATTGTGACGCTATACATAGGTAGTGACCTATGTTTAGTGCACGCATGTAATGGTGTCCCCGCACTCACAAAGTCCGGGGAATTTGCCCTGAACGATGTGGGGGCACCTTGGCTAGTGTCAGGGTGCCCACACATTAAGTAACTTGGCACCCAACCATCACCAGGTGAAGGTTAGACATATAGGTGACCTATAAGTTACTTATGTGCAGTGACAAATGGCTGTGAAATAATGTGGAGTTATTTTACGCAGGCTGCAGTGGCAGGCCTGTGTAAGAATTGTCTGAGCTCCCTATGGGTGGCAAAAGAAATGCTGCAGCCCATAGGGATCTCCTGGAACCCCAATACCCTGGGTACCTCATATACAAGGGAATTATATGGGTGTACCAGTGTGCCAATGAGAATTGGTCATTTTAGTCACTAGTCTGCAGTGACAAATTTGGAAAGCAGAGAGAGCATAAACACTGAGGTTCTGGTTAGCAGAGTCTCAGTGATACAGTTAGGCACCACACAGGGAACACATACAGGGCACATGCTGTGAGCACGGGGTCCTGCCTGGCAGGATCCCAGTGACACAAGGGCTAAAACTACATACATACAGTGAAATATGGGGGTAACATGCCAGGCAAGATGGTACTTTCCTACAACAGCCACATGACTAAAACAGCAATCACACTTGCTGGTGGCTGATGGAGTGTTTGGACTGCTGTTTAGCTAGCAGTATGCATAGTGACCAGCAGCAAGCCACTACTTGCACACCACCAGCTAAATGCCAGCGCTCACTCACTGCCAGCCAAGCACCAGTCCATGCACACTGCCAACCAAAGGCTAGTTCATGCACACTGGCAGCCAAGCGCCAGTTCACGCACACCACCAACCAAAAGCCAGTCAACGCATACCACCAGCCAATTTCCGCTCCATACACACTGCCAGCCAAGGGTCAGCCCACGCACACCACCAGCCAAGTGCCAGTCCACACATATGGCTAGGCAAACCCCAGTCCATGTACACCACCAGCCAAGCACCAGTCCTCACCATCACATCACACTTTTTTTACAAAAAAGAAAACACACACTAATTGGAAGTAAATGCAAAGCTATACCTGCAAATGCAGCAGCTCTAACTAAATACATCACACTAATGCAAGCCGTGAAACCTGAACAAAAAATATAGAATGATAAAGCTCACTTTTATGCTCATGATTTCTCCCATTAACTCCATTGCATGTGGTACAATTTAAAACATGTGCCAGGCACTGTGGTGCATCGGCCTTCCCCATGTGCAGTGCACACAGGACAGCCCTGTGCACAAGAGGCCTGAAACTGCAGCTTCCACTGCCTACAGTCCTGACCTAAATGCAGGTCAGAGCCATAGGCAGCAAAAACTGCAGTTTCAGTCCTTTTTTGTGCACCAGTGTGCACAAAGAAAAAGAAGAGACAATGACTTATATGGGTCTTCCAGAGGGTCCTCCTCTCCTCATCATCCTAGGCTACGATGAGTCCACAGTGGCTAAATTCCTCCGGCCTCTGCTTCCTGCTCCCGGGCTTCGGTGTGCATTGCAGCCGATTTATGGGCTGCACAACGCAAGCGCAGACTGTCTGCATTTGTGCTGTTCTGCCCATAACTACGCTGCAGTGCACACCGGGTGAGCTCCACTCCGCTGGCAGGGCTAGCAAACTTTTTGGACAAACTCCACACTCCAAGCGGATTGCAGAGTTCCAAAAACTCCTCTAGCTCCACCAGCAGAGTGGAGCTCCCCACACTTCGCTACTCTTGGACTCTTGGTCCCAGGCAATATAGCCGTTGTCATCGAGGGACCAGTAGTAATATGAAGACAGAGGTGACTTCCTTATCAAGCCCATCAGAAAAGTCTTATGCAATAATGTCTTCAAATCAGCCAGATTTGTGGGAGTTCACTGGGGTTTTAAGTCTGGCACTGTTGTTACTCGAATACTGTTCAGCATGAAAAATTAGTCTGTTCAACAATCTCATCGAAAAATATATTGTCCATAAACAACTGAAAGGAATTTATAGGCTAAAAGTTTTCAGTATACACTCTACACCTTGTGACACTGGTAAAGGCAGGCAACAGGCTGCAAACATGTTTGGGGAAACTCAGAGCTCACCCCTTCTAATGTTAAGCCTTTTAACTCCATGCTGCAATCCAGATGCCTCCAGATGCAATCGGCATACAAGTCTCCTCCTCTAAAAGAGGCACTTCCACTACACTGAGAGTGGCTTCATCATTAGGGGCCAGACGTAAAAAGCAAGTTTTATACTTCTTTTAGCGCTGCATGTGCCGCTTTTTGACGCATAAGAAGCACAAAATTATAAAATACAATTATATTTTGTACGTTTGCGCCAGTTTTGCATGAAAAAATGACATAAATGTGGCACTAAAAAAAGTATAAATATGGGCCCAAGCGTCTACGTTTATCTTTGTCAATGGGGCCCTCCATGACTGAGAGATTAAAGGCTCTGCTTTAGAGCTAATAAGATCCTTTCTCACAGATAGGTCTCAGATGGTGACTATCAACCAATTCAATTTGAACTCCTTCTCCCTGCCTTGTGGGGTTCCTCAGGGATTCAATCTATATGTATCTCCACAATCCAAAATGATTCTGACACTTGGGCTAGAGGTACCTTCACATGCCGGTGACACCAAAATATTTTTCTCCATTTCAAAAGACAATAAGTCCATCCCAGCCAATTTCAAGCACTGTATGAAGACAGTAACTAAGTGAACGAAAGATAACTGTTTAAAATTAAATTGAGGCAAGACAGTGGGCCCAGATGCTGAGATCACTGCAGATCTCCTCTGACTTCACAGATAACCTGGGGGTGATGGTGGACACAAACCTGACCTTTGATCTGGAGATTAATCTCACAGTCTTCACCTGCTTCTGCTTCATTAGGATCCTCATAATTTTGTTTCCATTCGTCCCAATTTCGGTGCATAAACAAGTGGTTATACATCTCATATTGTTCAAGATTGACCATTTTAATATGCTCTAGTTGGGCATCAACACACCGACTTTGCTCAAGCTGCAACAGTACAAAATGCAGCTGCCAAATCGATACTAGAAATGTTTAAGTACCAGTCAGTCTCAGTCGAATTAATCAAACTGCACTGGTTACCTGTGAGGAGGTGCATTATACATTATGTTTAGGGCCCTTTGGCTGAATACACAACTACCATCACCTGGGGCTGCCCACCTAAGCTGGAATTAGGCGGTCAGACTGACTGGAGTGCAGAAGTCCAACCGTAAACGCGATTGTGGCGGTCCTTGGACTGCTACACTCGTAATGAGGCCCTTTTTCTTTAAAATACAAATCAAATAATATTTTTTTTAAATAAAAATAATGTTCTTGAAATGTTCTTACTCCCAGTAGGGAGATCCACAAACAGCCAGAAAGTTGCCAACATTAACTTTTTGGTGAAACGTTCGGCCATAGAAGTTTGCAGCCCCTCATTTGACAGGGCACAGACTCATAAGTCTACATAAAGGTGAGGATTTCTGCCAATTAGGAAATTTACATCAAGGTGTAGTTGTAGATCTGCACGGGCAGGCAAAGAACCATGCATGCAAACTTACATTTGTGCATAGATCCTAATGCGTTTAACAATAAACAGAAACAAACAAATAAATCACGTCTCAGTAACGTATCCTTCAGGTGAAGAGGGGAGGCAAAGTATGGCAGTATGTTAAAAGAGTGCCAAAGCTCTATAGGGATGTGTGGCTCCATGGAAAACACAGCTGTGCATTTCTAAACTCCAGTCCCCTATGCTGTGAGTAGGAGGAATTATATACATGAAGCCAGCATACAGAGAGTTGGATTCGCAGATGAGCAAAGAAAAACAGGTGATCTAGCAACCACATCTCCCAGCACCAATACTTCATGCTGAAAACATAGCATGCAAGTTAACAATTAGTGAATGGAGGGTGATGGTGACCTTAATATGACATTAACCAGTCACATGGCTAACGAGAGTGATGCATCTATTCCTGGGGCCTGTGTTTAATTCTATGATCACAGATTTCAATAAAGTCTGGCAGGACCATTTAGCCACTCATTATTCTGATGACAATATAATGAGTACACTTCAAAAGGGGAATAACTAACATGAATTAACACTTGTTCGCAGCAGCAAGAAACCACTCTGATGAATATGTGTAACCCTTTATATCAAGTTACAGAAATCAGTGGCATAACACAAGATGATTAGGCCTCCCTGCAGAATGTGATGAGGAGCCCCTAAGTCTCTCAAATATCACAGATATTCATAGAGCATGGGCTGCATGGGAACCCCTGAAGGTTCAAAGACTTCTGAATAGTTGGAGTCCTCCCAATATGGAAATTATATACTAATATGCAGCGTTTTTTTCTGAAATTTGCAGGGCCCCCTTGCTTGCTTGTTATTGCTGATTTGCATCCCGATACTGTGAAAGCCCTCTTGCACCTACTGCCTTTCACAAGCATGAGTTAATAAAGAATTACTTATTTAATAAGCTTAATGATTTCTTCCTTTTCAGTGGCTAAATTACAGCATTTCTGCTAAATCTCATGGCTGTGTTCACAAAACAAGACTTTCTATCCACGAATCTATGCAATTAAAATCTACATTTTTGCTGCCTCACAGAAAGCGCTCTCTCAATACAATTGAACCTACCATTCTCGTATGTATTATCACTGTAGCTGTGAATGTAATTAACAGGAATTAATTTGAGCCTCAGATTCACTGTAAGGCTCATTATGTTCCGGACCACACATTTAGAAGTATAATGCAATAGTTTAGATTACTAAATAGAAATAAAAGTTCTCTACGATCCCACACAGTCCTAAAAGCTTGGCTGTCCTTTCCAAAAGGCTTCTGAAGATATTTCGGTACTCTACTTGTTGAATCATAAATAAAACATCTTATAAGATTGGATTTTTTCAAAGATATGTTATTGTTTTTCAGTGTGAACAAGTATAATGCAAATATTTGAACAGTAACAATACAGTCATACTTCACTGTGTGTCTTAAGATATTGACATTTTTCCAGATATCAATATTCATTGGTTGTTAGATTCAATAGCATTATATCCCTTCCATTCCATCTTCTGTACCTATAAATAGCAATGCATTAACTTTTGGAGTCTCATTCTGTTGGTTCTGAGGATACATTCAGTGCTCCCTCCTCCCTTCCCACAAACCTATCCTCTGCAAGTTTATTATCTTTTCTACACTGATGGAGTCTTGTCTCTTTTGCCACGGCTCATTCACTTACATCACATACCCAACCTTCCACACTGGGCTCTGGCTGCCCCATCCACGTAATTACAACTCTTTGCTTTGCCAATAACAGGGTTAAGTGCTTGAACTTCCATTTCATCTTCCTGCCTTCATGTCCAGCAGGCAGGTTAGTGGATTTTGTTCTATGGACTCCCCCCCCCAATCCTTTTTAATTTCTGTAGTACTGTATCCTAGAATGCACTTGCTGGGGGGAGTGCCAGGCTAAGTGCAAAAAGTTAGTGTTTTGTTCCTGGCAGCGATGGCAACCTTACATCTTATTAAGGTCTATCCTATGGAGAAGCACAGGTGGGACATATGTGCAATGTAAGTAATTAAAATGTACCCATTGAAATCTGGCTTTGCAGGATCCCAAATGAATCAGTGCACAGATCATGTGCCACTGTGCTTCCCTCACCTGTGTCCCCAGTTCTAGCTCCCATTCTACCTTAGCTGGGAAAGGGACCCTATGCGTATCAGCAGGCATGGCCATGTATAAGTGCAACACTGTCTACAAACCTGTAGTTCCAATAGCTCCCATAACAGTGAGGAAGAAGGTGGAGCATCAGGGTTCACCGGCCATATCTCACACAGTATATTTATTATGCTGGCCCTCTCCCACATCAAAGGCTTCTTGGGCCACCTCAAAGGAGATACATATCTTGTTAGGATAAAGGTCATCCAGAGTCCCACAGCCCCATCCCACCAACTGCTGATGTCCACTGAGCCCGCAAGTCAGAAAAATACTGGGACGTCCCAGAAGTTAAATTCATATGCAAAAGAGGCCCTTCCTAATATTATCTTCACTGCATATTCCCATAGTGATGCTGTGTGTCTAATAAGACAGGGGACTGGGACTACACCCCTCCCACCACTATACAGTAATTGTGGCAATGTAGTGCTACGATGTGTGTCCGCTAGTAATGCCTTTTCCTAATTGTCCCCATCTGAGAGTCAGTGGCTGCGTGCTCTAAATAGGATGGTAAATACTACACTTCCATATTCAGGAGCACAAATTTCCCCTCCCCAGTGGACAAGTATAAAAATGCACAGGCCACTCTGCTCCAGCCCCCTGCCCAGATCATTGTAGTCAGTATCGTATTCAACCATCAGAAGACTACCTTTGGTAAAATATCAAATAAGGGCTGTAGGGTGTACAGGCATTTAGGCAGAAACCCCATCTTTCCCACCACTGCACTCCTCATAAGGGAGAGTGGTAATGTGTTCCAGAATTAGCCTACATTTAAAAGCCAGAACAGCGAAAATAACACAAGTTGTAAAATGTGGTGTTTGAATTGTGGTGGACCATGTGGCCTTCATTCATATTTTGTACTACGTTTTAACATGAGAGTTTTGCATTTATTATAAATGAAGTACAAATGTGAATGTTAGAAATGGGGTCTTTGGTTGGCAATCAGGTTACCCCCTGTCTAAGCAAGGACCCTCACTCTAGTCAGGTTCAAGGAGAATCACATTCAGTTAACCCCCGCTCGCCCCCTTGGTAGCTTGGCACGAGCAGGCAGACAGATTTAACTTCAGAAGCAAATGTAAAGTATTTGTATCAACACACACAGTAATACAGTGAACGACTACAAAAAGACACAACATAGGTTTAGAAAAATAGGTAATATTTATCTAAACAAAACAAGACCAAAACAACAAAAATCCAGCATTCACAAGTCAAAATATGAATTTTCAAAAGAATAAGAGTCATAATCCTTAGAAAACAGTGAGAATGCTGTTGTTACACAAAGTACCTGGTAAGCGTCAAAAATAAAGCTGCAGGGGCAAGCGTGCATCGATAAAGTCAGCAATGCGTTGTTTCCTTACTCGCAAGTGAGGCCATGCATCATTTCCTTCTCCAATCGGGTCAGTGATGCATCATTTTATTACCTCACAAGAGAGCAATGTGTTGATTTCCAGACAGGGCACCTCGGATGCGCACAGAGTCTGGTTGACTTGGATGCCCAGGGACGATGCATGAAAAATCTGGTCGCACAGTGTTAGAAAACCGCACTGCGTGGAGTTTGCAATGTTACCACTGTAAGCTCTGTAAGCGGGTGTTGAACGTCGTTTCTCAAGCTGCGTTGCATCGATCTCCCAGCTGTGATACAGGTGGAACATCGATTTCAGCCGTGAAGTCGGCAACGCACCGTTTATCAGCCGTATTGGGGGAAGGTGTGTCATAAATTTCCCAGTACTGTATTCTGTGCATGGATTTTCAGTTCTTGTCTACCTGCTTCACCTTTCAATGGCCCAGGGACTGGATAGGACACCACTTGGCAGGGCAGGAGTCTCAGCAGAGAGTCCAGGTGCTGGCAGGGGAAGTCTTTGACGACCCTGAGACTTCAAAAACAGGAGGCAAGCTCAATTTAAGCCCTTGGCGATTCTTCTCAAGCAGGAATCCACAAAGGGACAAAGTCTAGTCTTTGTCCCCTTTCACAGGCAGAAGCAGTAACTGCACAATAGCCCAACAAAGCACAATCACAGGCAGGGGCAGTACTTATACTCAGCTCTTCAGCTCTTCTCCTTGACAGAGGTTCCTCTTGATCCCAGAGGTGATCTAATTTCCAGGGGTTTTGGGTCCACTAAGTATACACCTTTCTGCCTTTGAAGTAGGTCTACTTCAAAGGAGAGTCTCTCTTGTTTGTAAGATCCTGCCTTTCCCAGGCCAGGCAAAGGCTTTCTAGAGGAGAGTTGCAGACAGCCCAACAGTCAAACTGACCCAGACATGGATTCCACAAATAGGCAGAGTCACAGAATGTTTTAAGCAAGAAAATGCCTACTTCCTAAAAGTGTCATTTTCAATCACTCAATCTAAAAACACACTTTACTAAAAGATGTATTTTTAAATTGTGAGTTCATAGACCCTAAGCTCTACATTTCTATCTGCTCCCAAAGGGAATTTGCACTTCAATAATATTTAAAGGAAGCCCCCATGTTAATCTATGAGAGAGATAGGCCTTGCACAGTGAAAACTGAATTTGGCAGTAATTCATTGTCAGGACATATAAAACACATGAGTATATGTCCTACCTTAAACATCCACTGCACCCTGCCCATGGGGCTACCCAGGGCCTACCTTAGGAGTGGATAGCAGTGGTAAAGTGCCCAGAGTAGCTAAAACAGCAAAAACAGAGTCCAGCACATATCAACAACCTCGGAAACAGAGGCAAAATGTTAGAGGAGACCACGCCAAGGATGCCAAGTCCAACAGTGAATTAATATTAAGAGTGTTGATATTGTAATATTGAAAGTATTTTATGAAAATGAATTAAATGCACTTATAATGCATTCATGAATTTTATTAATGTGAGTTACATATGTGCAGAAAAATAAATGTAGGTTTAAATTAGTTCTAACGTCATAAGTAATGTTTGCAACTAAATAGTTTGTTTTGCATATTTGATATGGATTGTAAGGTATGCAATAGATATTATTAATGTATTAATGTGTATTAAGTCTTTCTTAGCTTGACTAGGCCTGAAAGATTAATTTTTCAGCAGTAATGGAAAATTACTTGTTTTTTTCTGTCCCTTCTGACCTGAATTATTTCATAGAATGCTAGTGTGATATTGAATGTTGTATTGTATTGAAGGCCAGAAACATGTTTCAGAATTAATAATGTTGCATTATTTGTTCTAGCTGTCAAACTGGACAGGAAACCCATGATTTTTATGTGAAACACTATTAGTTCTGTGAGACAAAATTCTCAAGTAACAAATAAATAGAGAATGTAATATTTTGTCAGGAACTGTATGAGATCATCGAATAACAACGCACATTAGCTGAGAAAATTTGGAATAGTTGCAAATTTGGTGATGTCATCGACAGCCATTGAATATCGAACTTGACGTCCGAAGTAAGACCACCTGAAGGACCAACAAATGGATTGTGCATATTCCTAAAATAGCAAGAGACTTTGCAACTTTAAGTTAGCTCTTGATGGAGTTCATTTGTGTTAGTCTTCTACTGCCTCAAAGCTGTCCAGAACCCTGTTTGAATCTGCTGTCACGTCTGTTTCTTATGTCCCTACAAGAGTTTTCTTATCATAGTCTTAACTTTGTTATGTGGTTCAGTAATAATAAGGCCAACTACTTTTGAACTGCTGATCTTATCCCATGTGTAGCCTGTGTTCTACACTGACCTGATGCTGCTATCAATTGACGCTGGAAGAAGTGACCGCCCTCGCCGATGAAACACTACTGCCTGCTGTCCCATGAGGAGAGGTATAACTAAATGTGGTTTCTTGTTTATTTTTTAGTTAGATAATTACACCAGTGTATTTTATAGTGCGTTGTCCTAGTTAAATGTTTTCCAAATTATTTTTATTTCTTTTTATTTTGCTTTTCCCTGCATTTGATAGCCTGTTCCCACACATACAAGTCTAAATTCCTGTTAGTGATAGGAAAGGCCCAGCTCTGAAACCTGAAATCCGAAATTTATTGTGGAAATTGTATTTTGATGATTTACTGATGTCCCTATCATCTGCGTTGAATTATAATAATATTGTGCATGTTGTGTTGTTGCTAATCAATATTATTCTTTTGGAGTGTTTAACTGTTTTGATGGTCAGTAGGTTAAATCTTTTTAGACGTTCCGATCAGCTATGGTTTTCATATATGTTTATAATTTAGAGTTGCGCACTGTGAGCGCGCCACGAGATCCAAACTTTTATCAATACTATGGGGGTCATTCGACCACGGGAGCACCGCCAACAGGCTGGCGGTGCTCCCACGAGCATTCTGACAGCGGCGGTTCAGCCGCGGTCAGAAGCGGCAAGTCGGCGGGCTCCCGCCGACTTACTGCTGCTCGGGGGAATCCTTCATGGCGGCGGAGCGCGCTCCGCAGACATGAGGATTCTGACCCCCCCTACCGCCATCCTGTTCATGGCGGGAAAGCCGCCATGAACAGGATGGCGGTAGGGGGGGTCGCGGGGCCCCTGGGGGCCCCTGCCAATGGCATGGGCACGGCAGGGGCCCCCGTAAGAGGGCCCCGCAAAGTATTTCAGTGTCTGCCTTGCAGACACTGAAATACGCGACGGGTGCCACTGCACCCGTCGCACCTTCCCACTCCGCCGGCTCGATTACGAGCCGGCATCCTCGTGGGAAGGGAGTTTTTCCCTGGGCTGGCGGGCGGTCTTTTGGAGACCGCCCGCCAGCCCAGGGAAAAACTCATAATACCCTCCGCGGTCTTCTGACCGCGGAGCGGTATAATGGGGGCAGAATTCTGGCGGGCGGCCTCCGCCGCCCGCCAGAATCAGAATCACCCCCTATATAATGGGTCCTGCGCTAGAGGACGATGGATCGAAGCAACATAGGTTTGAGGGGATGTCACCAATGGGAATTGTGAGAAACAACAAATCAATAGCAAATCAACAATATTCAATATTATAAAGCTTCAGTCAATAATCACATTAGTTTAGTAACAAGAATACATAACTTTATTTCCCTATATTAACAATGCTAAGGTCACGAAGATAAAACTCAAACACAATTGATAAGCATATAGACTCAATAGCGGCTCATTTAAACAGCGTATGTATCTCAATTTGATTAATACAGTTAAACAAATTAGCTCCAAAAGAATCACACTTATTAATAATACAAAAACTGGCAATAATGGTACAGAATGCATTAGTTCAGCAGCAAATGATTACAAACCATATCATAAGCAATAGATGATTTTTTTTCTAACTAACCACAGATTAGCATTACATGTTGGACTTCATGTGAAAAGAATTTAGAAACATAGATTTAGGAAAAGTCTTAACTCGATTATGTCATATATAAAAAAACTAAAAATGTGCAGCAACATAATCATTAGTTGCAGTTGGTACCTGAAAAGCAAAAGAGACACACTTCACATTTAATACATTACCACAATAGTAGTAACAGCAAATGATCAGCTTCCACTTGAGGACACCATCAACAGTTTTGTGCCAAACAACAGCTAATCTCGACACTCGTCTGCTCTTAAGGAACAACAAACCCACAGTCCATGCATTCTAACCCCCTAATTAGTCTATACAGATGAATATACTAAAATCTAATCAACTCCTGATTGGTCAGTCTATGGGGTGTTTTCATTTCAGCCAAACGACAACTATTTTGATGACCTAAACTTGAGAAACCTACACTAACTATAACATTTTCTTTCAGTAGATACACTCTCCTTCCGTCTCGTCTGTAACTCCATTGTCTCATTCGCCTCTTGCATATCTTGTTCTCAGGAAGAAACTTTCACCGCTACTTTCACTTCCATCCTCAAGGAAAGACCAGATATTAGTAACATTCTCAAACAATAGGACATTTCAACTTCTGCAATGTTCGGTTAATATATGACATTGTAAGACGTCACCACAATCCGCTGGGAGTAGCTGTGGATACGTCTACACAAGCTTGAAAACATTTATTATTTTGAAGCTTCAAATCATGGAAAATAACTACAGCATCTGAATATAATTTTGCTCAGCCAAGATCAGAAAAACAACCATTTTAAAAGATTTCTCATTTTACACATTAGTTAATCACTTGTTATTAATGCGAAAACCATTAATAAACATATTAGAAAATTCATGCTCTCACAGCACCAAGTACGTGACATTGATTTTGGAATTCTAATAAAGCTTTCAAACTTTATTCAGTTTGGAGTTTGTTTTGGTGTTAAATTGTTTATGGTGTTTAGCATTGTTTATGGTATGATGTCATTGATATGTGATTGAATGATTCAGACTACTACATTCTGCGCCAAGTCCAAAGATCTAGTTAACCTCAATAGGTGAAGATAGTGACGGTGTCTCATCTGCACATGTGTGGTTATTGAACCCGGAGCAGGGAGAAAATCTTCCTGCACAATGCGCCAACAAGACTATCCCTCCCTTCCAATGTGAGATGTGCGTAGAACATTCGAATGTAGAGAGTTCCATTGAAAGCAATGGAACAGCAGCGGCCCATATAAACTCATGTAGGCCCACTGTGCTGAACATTTCAATGTTCTAAGAAACAGCCTCTGCCTTTCTTTTCCCCCACCTCTCCAAAATATATGGAGTGGCCAGTGGAAAGTGAAAGGCAGATTCTGTACTCCAGGGCACATGGGCCTTCCCTCTTCCTTCTGCCGTATCTCATAGAATCACTTGAACCTTGGAAGGCGGTAGGAGGAATGCAGCTGAGCTCCAGGGTCTCCCTGGCCCAGCTGAATAAGTAAAAGCAGATTAGATGAGCCCAGTGTGTGGCTGTTAGCTCTTGAAAAATCACAGCAACAGCTGTGACTCAAAGACTTAGGAGCTTCAGGGATTTCAATGCCTTTGAGCTCTGAGAGGCCTTTGTTTTTATAATTAAGACATTCTGCTCTCAATTGGTGAAATGTTCTAGTAACCTTATAGCTCACTGTAAGAGGTTATGACAGCCATTAAAGGCTTAATCTTTTGTTAAAGACCCTCACATTTGGCTCTGGCCTTTAATGCTGAAGCAGGACTTAAATGACAGGTATAGCCCGCTACGACAGGCTATAGTGCTGTATTAGAACACTAGAATGTTTATAGCTCCACTGAAGACACTGGTGTGCCTCTGAGCTAATAATGGCTGGTATAAGCCTGCTGCGTCAACTTTCCATTTCTTGTCTTTCTGTTTCTCCCTTTTAATTTAAAACATTCTACTCTTAGTGGATGGAATGTTCTAATAGCCCTATAGCCCTTCTGCCTCTGGCTATACTGGTAAATAAAGGCCCTCACCCAAGTTATAATTCAGTTCAAGGCCTTTGACAACCAGTATAGCCCTCAGAGTGTGCTATAATGCTATACTAAGAATAATTAGTTCCAAAGGCAAGGGGCTATCACATAAAGTGAAATCCGGGAGTGCTAAGATAAAACAGTATCTACCAGAGTTTTGGGCCGACTAGTGTCTTAAGTAATTGAAGATCTGGAGCAGTTTCTATTTTCCAACTTAGATGAAGGTAAATGGTTGCCTGTCACGGGAATGTTTAAGACATGCCGTGCAGTTTTTGACTGAATATGTAGCAGCATTTGTTGACAAATTCAAAGTAAACAACAGAACATAACATCACAGCATATGCAAAGCAATAATACAAACCATATTGGAGCACATTAAAATAGTCAAAACATAATGCAACTGCAGTACCATACAAAAAAATCTTATAGCAATGATGTAGGACAAATACAGAGTAGCACAAAACACAACAGAACACATCACCACTGCAACAAGTATTCACACAACAAATTTGAAAAAAATGTCCTTGACATACATTACCTTCGCGACAATCCTCTTTTCAAAATACAGTGACAAAAAGTGTTTGAAGAAAGTACTGCCATCACTTACCAGCTAGGACATAAAAAAGTGTCAGTCGAATATTTTCTGTGACCTTGCCAAGCCCTCTAGTGGTCAGAGGATTGCAGCTCGATATTCACAACTCATGCCACATATGTGTGGAAAATTCAGCTTCTGTTTCAATACAGCAGTTTCACAATGTAGGTGCAGATATGTAGTATCGGACAGAGGACGTAGGAATTCCATCCAAACACCACTAAACTAGAAGCCTTTCGGGCAGCTTTCATTACAAATCAACCAAAAGAAGGCAAATGGAGGCTTTGGAGATACTGTCATTTTTTGGAGTAAATATGGTTAGTACTTCAATATGATTTTATTGTAAGTGCTGGCACTATTAGCAAAACTAAATATGGGTACTAATCCCAGCTACAATAACACAAATGGTATCTCTTTATCATTGTATTGAGGACATGCGCTCACCAGTAATATCCTATTTCTTAAACTCGCCTTCATACATTTTACACTCGCCTCTTATCTTTAATAAAATCTCAGATTTCCTTAGCCCTAGAGATATGAAAATTCACACTTTACACCATGAGTTAACCAAGAAAGCATTTATCTAACTCTTTAATCCAATTTGCTCAAGACTGGTTTGCACAGGGCTTGGTCCAAACTGAGATGGCATAGCGTGCAACATAAAAATGGTCTAGGATGTGGCCCTGATTAATGACAAGTGGCTGAGATTAATTCAAGCATTCCATGCTTTACTTTTTGTAAACTTCAGTGTGATACCCTAAGCGGGACAGATATGCTCAGATGTGGTTCCTCTGCACACTGTGCCACTGTAACTAAGCTATTCCCGAATGATGAATCCTGATAAAGGCAAAACTGGTCTTACGTTGCTTGTGTTCTTCTTCAAGGAAGGCCTAGTCTAGCAGTCCAGGTTGAACTGTTCCTATTGGATCTGAGTCAAAAGTGATTGACATATGGCAGGGTCCAAACAAAGATGGCATGGTGTGTAAAAAGATGGACTGGGATGTGACCCTGAGTAATGACCAATGGATTAGATCAATTAAAGTATTCCAGCCTTTTTGTATGCCTCACAATGCAGGCAGACCTACGTAGGTGCAGGGAATAGGGGTGCAGGGGGTTCTGCAGCACCACCTGGTGTTCGGAAGGTCAATGAGCAATAAAGATGCTTTTAGCTGTAGTTTTTATCTTGCCACATTTGCTGTCTATTCAAAGGCTTAGGTCAAATGTCAGGATATGTCTTCTGACAAAACAGTGCTTATATTTTTAACATAGAGACTGCTATTTACTTTTCTTTCTCTGACTGTAAAGTGAGAGGATTTTGTGAAATGACCCATCTCACAATGTTGATGGTGTTCAGTGAGTGTGAAATGAAAGGCCATAACATGTTATTTTTTCTAGCACAAAAGAAAATTGAAATACTTTTAAATGAACTGTAACAATATTTAAAAACATATCAGCATTTAGGAAAGCACAAAAGTAGCACACTTTTTGTAGTTATGAAGACTGATGGAAACAACGATTTTAATAGGATCAAAACAACAAAGACAGTTTAGATTGTGATGTGCAAATGATGCAGAAACCCGATTCCGCACATTATCGATTGTGCTCTATGTAGTATTATATGATAAAACTCCATGTCTGTGTGAATTGTTGTGTCATTTCGATGGAAAATGCACTGTCTGTAAATGTACCTCTGATTGCAGCACACCTCCTCTGAAAATTGCTGCGGCAGCACTGTGCATGGATGTGTATTCGAGCCACCTAGGGACAGGAGGTGATGTTCCTGGAAGGATTCTAAAAGATGTCTGTAGTTTCTGTAGCTCTTTCTATTTCACATAGCCTTTTCAGTAACCACTAGGAAGCTACACAGTGGAAAAGAGTGAAATATTAGCTTAATCATTCCCCTTGCAGTACTCTTGTCCAATGCCAGCATTCAGCGCCCCCCGCCAATTAATCTTTTGGAGTTGTCACTGCTCACCACTCACCATCACTGTGTAGCCACTGATGTTTCTTCAAGCTGACAGTGTCTCACAGGTTTTATCTACTAGGTTGCTTCACTCTTTTATGGGCATCACTAGCAGATTCTGGTATAAGGCTTTCTGCTTGGGAGGAAGACGTAATGCTCCATTAACTAATTTACCATTTTGCTTCTAAAGACCCCAGATGTTTTGTATTAAAGCATAAAATGCCCTTGGCGTATCTCTTTTTTTCTGCAAACGTTTACAGCAATGACTGAAAACCTGCAGAATTAAACATGCTGACCAGCAGTGCATGAAGGCTAAAAAGTAAAAATCATGGAAAAGGTGGAATATATTTGCAAGCAATTATTTTTTCTTTTTTATCAGATAGGACATCTAGAGTTCTGTTATTATTAGAGTCATGTTGCATCCAAAGAATGGCAGGCAGTGATGGAAAGACGTATGAACAAGCATTAGCAAAATAAATAGATCAAATATTTGGGGCATATTTCCATTGCTAATGGTTTTCTGCAAACTACAGCATCTCCGATACTGTGCAGCATGTTTAAAGAAGAATAAGAAAAAGACTTTCACCAGCCACCTATGTGATATTTTTTAGGCACACACACATGCATGCACTGTAAAATGACGTGGGTACTTTTTTCATTTTAATTTACTGATCCCAGTTGGTTAAAGGGAAAAACAAATATTCAAAAGGTTTTTTTTTGTAAAGAGGATGGGGGGAGCAACACGAGGGGCATAGGCAAAATAGGGTTGTGGGTCACAGGAGACAACACAGACAGCAAAGGTGGAATTGGAGAAAAGCAATGCGAGAGGGTGAGGGCAATATGGAGATGGGAGAGGGGCCTACAGACAAGAAAGAAACACAGAAGAAGGAGAAGCATGTGAGGGTGAGTGTTTCATGAAGGGGACAGGGAAGAAACACACGAAAATGAGACAGAACACAGAGCACAGAGAGGGGAGGACTAGCACATTAAGAAGATCATATAAAACATATGCACTATTGTAGACTGTTTAACACAAAAGAGGAAAGTAGTTACCTAAAAGTGAGCACTGGAAGAATATGGATAAATTGGTACTCCTTCAGAAGAAGGAGTGACCAAAAGGGTCAAGGCGGACCGCTGATTAAGAACTGAGAAAATGACAGTGACAGTAATGACAACCAATAGTAAGCAATGGGCAGGCTGCAAGCCCCTCTCTGTTATTGGTAAGCCCACAATATATCTTTCACAATCAGAGAGCAGTAGGCTTAAACTACAAAAGGCAGTGTCGGTTTGCATCCAGACAATTCAGGCATTTAAATTCACTTGGCGGGGGTTGGGGGGGGAGAGTTAGGTGCTGAAAATTAAAGACTTTACCTTGAGCTGTTAAGTTCATTAGATCATAAGCATTGCAACATGATGACATATTTATGGGTATTTCATGAGAAAGGTGTTTTCTATTAGGCAGATAAATGCTAATATTAATAAATTACATGATTAATTGTTATTCATTGTCATGATTAAGTGTTAGTTACACATTAGATTGATACTTTGTGCCTTCCATTCCAAAGGTAATGCAAATCATTGAGGAGTTCTGTGCCTATATAGAGTAGCAATGACCAGCAAATTCAGCAGTGATAATTCTTAGCTATAGCTGGGAGTACTTTATTCCTCATTTGTTCCAGTTCAGTGCCACAGAAAGTGCCACAAACTGGTGGAAAGCGTTTTTTTTTTATTCACTTCCCAGAGCAAATCTGTATCTACTAACATCAGTAGACAGGGATGTGCGCCACAAAAAATACACCTCCTTGAGGAAGGACTAAAGTTGTAGAATGTTTTAAATGTCTTCAAACATTTCAAACTTTGAATGGATTTTGCATTGTACACAATACACACAACCTTAGAAAAGTTGTACAGTATGTCAATGCATAGCATTTTGTAGTGGCAAGTTACACTTCCTGTATGAAACTTTACACAGACACACTTGCACTAAGGTAAAGGGGTGGATATGTGGCACAAAGCAGCCTAACGTGTGCTGGTACTGAATTTTAGCAGAAATAAGCATATACAACTCTAATATTTCCTTATCAGACAATGAATGTGAATTTCAGAAAAGGGATGCCTAGAGAAAATGATTCAATAGAGGTTCATATCTTGAACTGCTTAGGTAGGTGCCAACTAATATTTGCTCAGGAAACTGTCTTTACCTGGTCTTCTGGGTCGGGCCGGAGGCATTATGAGGTGATAATCAACTGTAATACATTATTAAAGAGAGATCTACCAGTGGTCACGCCCCCCACCTTTTGCCCCTCATGAAGAGTGTCTGTCAGGATGAACAAAGGTAAGCCTGTCAGACACTCTCCATGTTCAGCTCCAGCAGCCAGGAGCAGACATGCGCGATTTGTGCACACTCCTGGCTGTCTGAGCTGAACTTTGCTGGGCTGAGGAGGTCACAGCTCCTTTATGCGTGACCTCCTCGGCTCAGCAAAGGTGCCTCGAGATCCTCCCCTGGGTGACGAGGAAAGCGTCACCAATTGACACTCTCCCTGGGCACTTCAGGTTTAAGCCCTGAAGTGCCCAGGGCGAGTGTCAATCAGTGACACTTTGTCACAGAGTGGGGTGGGGTCAGCAGTCTCACTGACCCCATCCCACTCTGTGACGAGGCTGGGACTGCTGAGGGAAGGCAGCAGTCCCAACCCTCCTGGGACCTGGAGGCTGAAGATAAGTATGTGTGTGTGTGTGTGTGTGTGTGTGTGTATGTGTGATGTTTTAAATTGAATGTTTGGTGCACGCGTGCATGTTTGAGTGTTAGGAGTGTTGTTAATGGATGTCCGTGCATGCATGTGTGTGTGAAAAAATGAGTGTGTGTGATCTTTTAAAATGAATGTTTGATGCGTGAGTGCATGGTTGAATGGTATGAGTGTTGTTAATGGATGTGCATGCGTGCGTGCGTGTCTGTGTGTGAAAGAATGAGTGTGTGTGTGTGTGTGTGTATCCTGCCCGCCCCCCTCCCTCCTAAAGCTGTCGGCCACCACTGAGACCTACCCATTGCTTAATTTGTAAAAGAATGAGTGTTGGTGCCAAAAGCTTGGTTCAGAAGCCCACAGCTGGTGAAATCAAATGTTGGAGCACTCAACTGCAAGGCAGCATAGCTTCAAATCCACCTAATGCCTCTTTAGTTCACTACCGGACACTCTCATGCAGATTCCTACTTTCTCCCTTTATGATTTTTTTCCACAATTCCCTTTTTCCAACTTTCTGTTTTGTTTGCTTTCCTTCTCTTGCTGTTGCTAAATGTATGATTCAGACAAATAAGTACCAGTACCCAAAAATGAGTCCTGGAGGCCCCAGCGACAACCACTATCTCAAACTGGGCCTGCCAGAACTTATTACGGGGAGGGTTAACTTACTCTTAAGTATAAAACATTATCTTGTATGGAAAAGAAAGTCTTCTGTAGCATCATGCATCATCTACCAGTATGATCTTGTAGAGCTGCCTCTTCATAAACAAGGAGCCTTTCTTTAAAATTGGTGAATTTCATCAAACCCTTTGAGCATAGCAAAGGGCAGGACTTGAGATAGTATGCCGCCCCTGCCCTCCCCTCCTGATGGCCCTTGTTATAGTAGAGAAGCCATTTGACTGCAGCGAGTTGTGATGTCACAAATATAATGCAATAGGATAATTGATAACAGAGTTGTATAAAGGTCTTTTGATATTTAATGAATTATTCTTTTAACAGGATACAAATGTGGGACAAACTGTAATTAATATAGTCAAACATGCACTTTTACTGCTTTAAATGAAATGTACTCAGCACTGTAAGTGTAAAGGCACATGTTAAAACATAATAAATTAATATGCATTGATTATGTGTTTTAAGGGACACACCCTGAATAAAATGTATTTTACAACAAGTAAGATTATTGGATGGGCCTTAACCATAATAACCATGAAAAAATGAATTTTAATGGTTGTACAACAATAGCATTATCAAAACACAAAAGGAAAATAAATAAGTAAAATGGAATGGAATATTACACTGTATATGTGTGGGAGCTGAACCACAATAATTTATGGAACCCCTAAAATGTATACACCTTGATTTTCTCCATCAGGCAATCCGGTTTGATTGTTCCTGTTAATCTACCAGCAAGAGACACCATCCTTCCCAAGCTCAAACATACTTCTTAGCAGGAAAAATTCAATTAGAATCAATCTGGAACCACTTATTAAGTTCTAGATTGATAATTAGTTTAAAAGGTTTTTTACAAAATTCTTAATATTAGCAATACAGAAAATGCATAGATTGACATGAAGCCTCAGATACGTAACACAAAATCACAAATCAGAACATAACCCCATATCTAAGCAGTTAGAACTCTCCAGATTCTAAAGGGAAGATTTGTTGAGATTTGATTCGACATTAGTAAAAAAAAAAAAAAAAGTTGCTGCACTGCAGTGCACCAAAAAGAGAGAGCAAGAATGCACCATATTTACTAACATATGGCTCATTTCTGCCTTCTGCTTGCACTGATGCACTGCGTGCTGCCTAGCGTCATTGAAGGCACCCTTGTACCAGGATGCAAGGGTGCCTGTATTGCAGGCAAGAATGATTTTGTACAGGAAGGGACACCTTTCTGCAAAAAAACAATAATTGGAGGCATTTTTCTCTTTCTAAGTGTGCAACATTTCTCCTCATTGCGCCTCTATTGGGAAGCCATACAATTTTGACACATTCACAGCTTTGCTTGTCTTGGCAAATCTGGTAATGTGCCAAAATAAATGGGTGAATGTGTGGGAACACCCACTCTCCACCTATGTTATACCTTCCTGATGCATAGTAACATGAGGAAGGGACATGTGCTGCCTTGCGTTACTGCAGATCTAACATGCCACGCAGGGCCATACAAGGGGCTTTGCGTGGCTTGGTATATCTGACTTAAGGATTGCATTGCAGTTGCATCACATTGTGTGACACAAGAGAAATGCAATTGTTGGATAATTCAGGCCTGAGTGTCAAACTCATGAAGACTAAGGGAGAAGAAGAAAGTCTCAATTTAGTTGGACACCATCTCATGGAGGAAAATGAGAAATCACCCTCAACCCTTTGAAACTAGGGTTTTGTACATATTGTATGCATAAACAATTAGCAAAACTGCAGTACAGCATAACATGGTTCGGTTTCATGGCAAATTGAAAGTAACATTGTAATAATTCAAACTCTAAGCACTAACCCATTTCTTAAGGTAAAAGACATGTTCTGTTTGCCTCCTCAGCAACTGCACTCCGGAAATGTACAATACAATATGAAACATTTCTCAAACATAAGCTCATAGAATTATATTCCTATGTTCTTACTTCAAGGGCTCATATTAATTAAAGATTTAATTAAGAAAAAAACTGGATTGAAGTGATTTGAGGATATATCGAAAGATGGAAGAAAAAGACAACAAATAAAAAGAAAGGAAAGGGAGTTTGTGAAAGTCATGAAACGTCACAAGTAATTCTGAGTTAGAGATAAGCTCAGTTTTGGAGTTTTCTTAAAGGAAAGTCCATAGAAGGAATTTTGTTTGTGTCCCATTGTCATGTGCTGATTCATATCCCTTTATGCATCATTTTTCAAAGTTTCAAGAAGGTCCAACAAAGTTATATGATGAAATACATATATTGACATACTTTTCTCCAATGTTATGGACTGATTTGAACCTGTTATTTGAAATTGTGGTCCATGGAGATTTGTGGTTAGAATGCAAGGCTATTGTAGAATGGCCAACACAGAACCCAGCTAGACTTGGTCCTAATAATCCCCAAGCTACAGTAATGTTAGACAAATCTAAAGCTGTGTTTGAATATCTGAAAACGTTAGTTTCTGAAAAAGGTATGAATTGATATACGTCTTTAAGAACAGCCCAAGATCCCAAGGAGTCAGTACAATCCTTTGATGAAAGGTTAATGAATATTTGCAAAAAAATGAATACATTTGAAAATGCGGAGAAAGGTGGAGTTAGCTGTTTTGTTTCTGCTTTTGTGAATGGACTGAGTCCAGAAGTCACCAATTATATTCAGCAAAGTGAATCATGTTGGCTGACAAAGGGTTTAGAAGAGTTTTGATTTTGCCGAAATGTAGGAGTGATTGCTTTGAGGCAAAACAGAAGATGTTAAAGGAAAAGATGACGATTGCTCACCCAACATAGTTTGAGAAAGGGTTAAGGAAACAAATAAGTTCAAATATGGATTTTGTACAAAATGGAGTGAATGGAATGAATCAGGTAGCAAGGTGGCAAGGGTGACTGGATGAATGGGACGGTTGAGGTGTTGAAAAAGAATACAGCCTGTCATTTATGTATGAGGATCTGACCATGGAAAAGGGATTGTGTACAGAATCCTTACAGGATTCAGGTAAATTCAGAACAAATAGCACAGATGCAGAGAGGTAACATGATGCAGAGTATGAAGAATTTTGAACTGAAAGGCAGAATCAGAAATCATTTCGAATGGCTATGCCAACATCTCCACTAGCGCAACAAAATATGAGAAATAAAATGCCAGATAATGCAGGGTACTAACAAAATAGCATGATTTTGAATGATGAAATGGCAGGGAGTAATTCATAATGATGCTGTCTGAAGGAGGAGGAGGACTACTTACTTGGAGCAGTCCTGGAGGAAGGCCAAAGTTGCCCATATACTGATGGAAATGTTAGGGGCCATCCCATTCATTTCTGATTGATATGGGAGGTACCCATTCTACAGTTCGTTCTGTGGAAGTTCTGTGCAAGTTCATACCTACACCCTTCAGGAAGAGAATCCAAGTTGTAGGGATTAGTTATAAACACATTGTTAATCAAATGAAAGCAGATTTTCAAGTTATAATTGGTCAGATGGAGAATAAGCATCAGTTTATATTATGTAAATCAAATCCTGCAAATTTACTAGATCTACTCTGTAGGAAGAATTGCGTAATTTATTGTTCACCTGATGGTGTCGCAATTGAAACACAAGGCGAGGACTTAGGCTTCAAAATTATTTCAGAAGATATTAGAGAGTTGAGTTGTTTCCAGTCTTGAAAAGAGAAGACCTGCCTCTAGATTTAATACACACTGTCAGAGAAGAGATATAGGATTACAGTAGTAAAGAGATTAGATGGATTATTCATGAGGAATCACAATCTCCTTTAACAATTCAGTTTTCAAATAAAGTGCTCGAGTGGGGTAGAATCCCACAAGGGTATACAAAAATGTCTTGAGTCTCCTTGTAAATATTGAAAAATGATTGAGAAAGTTTAAAATTGCACTGCAGCTCAGTCCTGCTGCAATATATTGATGTTTACTGATTGTAAATAATAGAAAAGAGGACTGTAAGCTAGATACAATTGCTTGGATGAACCGTTTGGCTGAAAATAAACATAAGGTCTTCCCAACTAAAATGTAGTATTGTAAAAGCAAAGTCATCTGTCTAAGATATCACATTGAAAGGGGTGTGAGGATAGTCTCTGAAGAACTCATTTCTGCAATTCAGAAATTGAGTCAGCCAACCACCCAGAGAGAGGTTTGGATATTCCTTGGAATTGTTGAGTAACATCGTCAGTGAACTCCAAACTTTTCCTTGATTGTAGAGCCTTAGGTAAGAGTAATGTCTAAAGATGTTCAAGATCTGATATTAATGAATGATGAATGTCCTAATGCATTTCATAATGCCTGATCCCAATATGATGTTTTTCCTACTCTGTCATGAGAAAGGTGGAAATGTGCTTTCAATTCTCACACAAAAACATGGAGGGTTACTGTGCCCAGCAGCATATCTTTCTGCTGTATTGGATTTGGTATCTCTAGGAAGGAAATGTGATGGACAATGAGCCATACTTCAATTGTCTATGTCCCTCATTGAGCTGAGATCCTTTTAGTGAGGACAAGGACTCAACATATAATGAACAGTAGATTGACTCACTATGAGCAAATAATATTAGCAGTAAATAAGATTTCCATTTGAAGATACAGTATCTTGATTTCAGCACCACTGCTTCCAATTTCAGACAAGAATTGTGAAGACAGGGAGGATGAAATTGATTGAAAACATTGGATCATAATTGTTTTGAAGTGACTGACATATGGACAAAACCAAAACCAGGAACAAAAGATGTTGCTTTGGAAATGGCTGATCTGATGTTACTTTTTGATGGTTCCTGCTCGAGAGACCAGTAAGGAGCATTGACAGCCTCCTGTGCCTCAGTCTCAAAGATACTAGAAGCGACCTCTTGGCAAAATATAACTTCAGTGCAAGTGGCAGAACTGATTGCTTGCTGCTTATCTGAGAATTTTAATGTGACATTCTATATATATAATCAATATGATGTTGGTGTTGTTTGTGATTGTGGTCAGCTATAATCATTGAGAGAGATTATGACAACTTCAGGAGCACCTATTAAAAATTAGATGCATACATTAGATTTATTGGGAGTAATACAGAAACCAAAAGAGATATCCATTGTTAAGGTGACAGCACATAAGGGTGGCAGAGATAAGGTCACACTAGGAAACAGATGTGCCAACCAAACAACAAAATATTGTGCCATACAGGAAGAGTCAATTGTACAGGAAAATAAAAATGATGAATTTGCGATTGATATGATACAGAATCGGAATAATGGAAATTGTTTCTTCATAGTTCAAAGCAAATATCTTTGAACAATTTGAGAGATGTACAGGAAGATGCTTCTGAAAATGAAAAAAGAAAATGGGAAAATTAGGCTATAAAAAGAGTTAACAGGATTTGTATGTAAATCAGAGCAAAAATGTTTTGTCACACTCATGGTTACTTTTCATGAGTAAATATTTGTATAGTCAAACTCATGCAGGAAGAAATAGTTAGGTTACAATTTTCAAAAAGTACAGTGAAAACACAGAATTCCATATGTTGCTGAAGATGTGTGTAGTTGTTGTCTGATTTGTCATTTGAATAACCAGAGTAAGAAATATGTTACAGCCATGAATCACATTGACAAATCAGAAAGCTTATTCCGGGGATTGCAGTCAGACTTTATTGAGATGCTGCATTGTAGTGGCTTGAAATAAGTCTAGGTAATTGTCTCCTTTTTCTCCAAATGGGTGAAAGCATTTTCCAGAAGAACAGCAGAATGTCTTACAGTTGACAAATTGTCGTTAAATTAATTAATTCCCCGGTCTGGTCTAGCAACTTCTACTGAGACTGATCACAGTGCACACATCAAGGATTACGTGTTGCAGATAACTTGCACAGCTTTTGAGATCAATCAGATCAAAGAAAAGACTGGTGTATCTACACAATATTGTTCTAGGCAGACCAATGAGGCGTGCATGAGTACCTTGAGCTGCACTGATTTCTATAACTGATAACATTGTGTCTGATTAGCGCAAACATCTGGCGGATGTGGTGAAATCTGTCTGTCATCAGCTGAATCTGACAAGAGAAGATTACAACGGTACATCCTGCCATAGACGGAATGCAGGTGACTGTGTTGTAACTTGCAAGCATGTTCATAAGGGCTGCCATGGTGAAAGGTGGAAAGGGCCCCACCAACTGATACTGACAACCAACACTGTTGTCAAGTGTATAACTGCGCCTTGCTGGATCCATGCTGCTCACACGAAAAGAGTGAATGTAACTGAGAAGTCATATAGAACAAGAAAAACACCATAGGATTTTTTCTCAAACAACTTGCATAAAAGGAAAAATAGAATAATTTGACACATCTCGGAGAGTTATTACAGGAGCATCTATGACTGACAGGGCCATTGTGTTAATGTTAGTACATATATTACAGCAAAAAGTGGGGTACAGATTGACAACTGCGTCTTTTTCCGTTCCTTGTGTTATTGTTAACACACAGAAGTGTAGCTCTGATTTTGACACCCATAACGGCAGCCCTCCAGTAAACTGCAGAACATGTCACACAATGTAAAGTGGTAATAATTGAGAAATATCACATTACCTGTTGGGAGGTGAGAAATGTGACAATGTGTGTTGAATTTATACAATGGCCTGACATTCACCACCCACAGCTGTGTAAAACGTAATTTTCTCCATGAGAGAATACCGAGCTGGTTACTTTGAAAATGAGCAAAATTATTTGATTTTTCTTAAGGCAAAAAGGACAAATCCACTGAAATTCCTTTGTGAATAACTTTTATGCAAAATATATCTACGTTGTTGGGGAGATTTCCTGATTTCAAAAACAGTTGTTTAAAAAAATATGTTTCTAAACAGCACGTAGGTTAAACAACACATCTCCATCTTTTATTGCATTGTAGATTTGATTTTTGATTCCCCCGAATTGGTACAACACTGAGCAATACCCATGTTGTAATCACCAAATCAAATTCATTCAATATAGAACATTAGACTTCTCTTTCGAAATAAATGAGGTAAACTACAATATTAAATTAAAATTATTGAAACAAATGTTTAAAAAATCAAAAAGGCCATTCTTGTGAGACATTCTCATTAATGGGACTGATTTAGATCTTGGTGGAGGGGATACTCTGTCACAAACTTGACGGATATCCCTTCCACCTTATTACATTCTCCACAGGATATCATTGGATCGTAATATGGCGGGGGGAGAATCCGTCACTGGGTATTCCTCTCCGCCAACACCTAAATCATGTCCATGGGCAGAAAATTAACTCACACAATGGCTCATTGCCAAAACGACTGGAAAAAGCCCCCCTTGTCTGCCTTGCATACCTTTTACAATTATTGGCCAAGCTTCAGACTTACTATAAGGCATGCACTGAGGGCCGCAGACAGCAACAATTGAAAGAGCAGTACCGCTTTGAGAATAATGAACTCAGGGGCCGATTATGATGACGGAAGGACGAGTCCCACGATTGAGTTTTCAGCAGTGAGACTGCTGCTTCCTCGGTGGTCTGACTGCCTGATAATGACAATGGTGGTGAAACCACCTCTGGACCACCACCCCACCGACATTGTCGCTACTGTGGCAGTGGCAGTGGAAACGGTCAAAGGAGACGGGCTGATCAGTACCTGCCTTTCCGATGACCTTCACCTGGGTGGTCTCTGCCAGGTGTAGGTCGACAGAAAGGCAGGGCAGGCGCCACAAAAATGGCCCTCGGGTGATTATGCCCTTTAAGGCTGTAAGCTAGCACTCATGCACAGCCCAGCAGTGCCAACAGGTCTGGTGCGCGCACTGTGTCTCTTTCTAGGGACACAGTGTGCCGGACTGGCTGGTGGCCCCATAGCATGGCAGACATTTGCTTCAGGCTATCCCTACAGCCACAGAATGTTGCTGCCATGACTGTGGCACAAACACACTGCCAGTCCTGATGTGAGGTCAGAATTCAGCAGTCGGGTTGCCATTGACTGCCTGCCTATTCCTGATCATCGCCGGCGGGATGTGGCGATGTGGCAGCTAGAGTCAGAATTGGGCCCTTAAGGTCCAAAAAAGGAAAAGAAACAAAATAAAAATGTTTTTACTAATTACCACTAACATGTAAATCAAAAGTGTATAAAATGCCCAAATCACACTAAAACTATCTAAGATTTAGGTCAAAAGGGTGAACTTTTGCACAGGAAGTCAAAGTAGCCAGTGTATATAAAAGGGTAATGGGAAAATCTCAGAAAAGCTTCAGCTAATGTAGCTAGAAAGATAGAAGAATGAAGTTTCATTGTACACTTACATATTCTAATATGAAACTGGTGCTAACTGCGAATGTTTTCCAACAGCATTCATGGTCACAAAACAGTGATACATACCATTTGGATTCTGTATTAGGAAGGGACGCCCTTGACATGTCGCTTCCCAATACCGAATCACAAAACCCAAACTGTGATTCGGAAACAAGTTACCGAATTGTACTTTGGGCTTTGTACATCCCAAAAAGCATTTTTGAAGTCACAAAAGGGACTCTGCGAATAAGCCCCTTTGCGACTTGAAAAATGATTTGTACATCTGGCACAAATAATTGGGTTTATAAAAAAGTGTGAGACGTGAGTGTACTTTTCATGTGTATGATGGTCTCATGCATTCCAAAGGAAGCACATCCCATAAGGCAGAAGGATACACCTAAACATCCAATAGCTTGGTAATGAGACTAAAGTACTGCTTTTAACTGATGTGATTGACAAAGTGTTCATGCTCACTCTGTGTGTACTGAGAACAAGAGGTTGGTTTTGCTAGACTTCACAAATGAG
Organism: Pleurodeles waltl; assembly: GCF_031143425.1. Classification (NCBI taxonomy): domain Eukaryota; kingdom Metazoa; phylum Chordata; class Amphibia; order Caudata; family Salamandridae; genus Pleurodeles; species Pleurodeles waltl. The sequence continues at coordinate 1,082,976,111 of NC_090440.1, read as the reverse complement.
CTACTTCTGTGAACTGGTGGCTACTACCCATATATGTGAAAGATGTAGAAAAGTGTCTTTAACTCATTAACCACTTACACGTGAGGTGATGAAGTGCACAGAAGTCAGGCAATTACCACAACAAGGCAGGAATCTGCAATGAGTAGAACGCAGCTTGCCTGGCCGAAAGCAGAAAAGCAAGTTGGAGATGTCTATATGGAGAGGCATTCTGATTACCATTATGCATTTTAGTTTTGTTAGTACCAATGTATATTACTCTCTCCTTTTGATGATGAGAATCTGCAGATACAAAGAACTATGTGTAATTTCTGTCACTCTGGTCTTTTGAATAAAACCAGCATCAAAGTCTTACATTCTGATAATAAATAGGGTAGGCGGAGAACTCTGCTCTGCTTGCGGAGTTACAGAGTTTTTTCCATCCTTAAGTTGGCGACCACAAGTGAGAAAAATCTTACTCCAGAACACCTTCTGTATGGTTGCTACCACTTGCATTGAGAAACATTCCGCTCACGTTGAGGAAGCTGCCGCTCAAATAAAAAATCTCCTCAAATGAAAGACAAAAAGCAGCACACTCTTGCGCTCTGTGTGGTGCCATTTACAATGATTTTATAGCATGAAACAAACACCCAACACTAAAAATCAGCACAAATGATACAACCTAACACACACCACCACTTGCGGGACTCTGCGTAGCACAGCTACGTTTTTTTGTCAGTTTACGGATTTCCACATAGAGGAACTCCACAAACTCCACCTAGGCCTAATAATAATAAGCAGCATTTAAAAATTAAAATGACGTCATGAATTATTTTGTAGACTTAAGGCAGAACATTTGCTTTCACAAAGTAAGGGTGCCAAAATATTACTGTCAAGATGAGCTCCACATCTGCATTCTGTTTGAATGTAACTGTGCTATTTTATCAGTATTATTTTCTTAACCCCCATATCATTTTATAAAATTCATATTTTGCTTCATGTTGAGAACATGATGCTTGTCACTCATTATTACTTCAATGAGAGAAGAGAGGAAGAATGTGTGATGACCTGCGTGGCTCACATTAAATAATTTATTGCACATTGGGGCAGAGCAGTGCAACTTTGTCATTTCTGCTTTATTCAGGGATGCCTGCTGACTAACTGGTAAATCCAGATGGGAATGCACTTGAAGAATGTGAAGAAAATGTTAAATCAGTTTCCTTCTGAATCACAGGACTCTAATTAATATGATGTGATGTCATATAAGTTGCTTCAGGCAAAGACGGTCCATAAGTCATAGGATGGATATGTTAAAAGTAGATCCAGAATTATTCACGAAAAAACTGAAAATGAAAAAGTGTGAAGTTGCCAAACTGCATGATTCACAACATCACATGTTTCTAAAGTTTGCAGGCTTGACAAAATCTGAAACTTGTGTTATATAGTAGTATAAAAAGGGGGGAGCTACAGAAGCCCACTCTGGCCGAAGAAAATGTCCCTGTTGTCCTGAGGGGCTGCTCAGGAAAATGCACAGACTGGCAGCCATCCCACATGATCTGTCCTGATTCACTCCATCCCCAGCGAAGTTCTGAGGCCCCCTTGTTTTAAAAATGGCCCTCTCTAGAGGGTCACCCTCAAACTTATTGCCTTCCCCCTCCTATTTTTTACTGCATTTTTGCTCTGTTGACCTTAGGACTCAGTGCACTTTACCACTGCTAACCAGTGCCAAAGTTTTTGTGCTCACTCTTCTGAACATGGTTTGATTGACATACATCTGACTGGAATATTTAATGTACTTGTAATTCACTTGAAGAGTTGTACACCATATATTCGGGCCTGTAAATTAAATGCTATTAGTGGGCCTGCAGCACTTATTGCGCCACCCACTTAAATAGCGCTTAAAAAAATGGCCCAGGCCTCCCATTGCAGCCTGAAGGCAGTGTCCCTCTGTCATGTCGACTTGGCATTTAAAACTTCTTGCTAAGCCTTAAATTCCCCTTTAATTAAAAATGCCACCCCTACGGTAGGCCCAAGGTTTCCCATGGGGCAGGTTTCTACATGATTAAAAGGCAGGACAAATACCTTTAAGTTTTACATGCCCTAGTAGTGAAAAACTGCCAAATTCATTTTTCACTACTGAGAGGCCTACCCCTCCCAAAGGATAAGTTTGGGGATTCCTTTTTATATATAATAAGCTCTAGTTCCCAAACCAGAAGTGGTAAATATCTCATGTTTGGTGTCTATGAACTTGTAATGATAAACTCTCTTTAATGGTAAAGTTGAATTTATCATCACAAGTTCGAGAATGACACTCTCAGAAAGTTCAAGAAAAGAAACAATAGCAAACATTGTGAATTACTTAAACAAACTTATTATTTAAACTAAGAAAGCATCATTTTTTGCCTCACACGTATTAGACTTCTTTTTCATTTACAAAGATAAATGTACTAATTCTAGGAACATTTTTGTCACAAAGACAAAAGCAAAATTGGTCAATTAATACATACTCAACTTTGCCCTAGACAGGAAATATAGAAACAAACCAAAAATACAAAACATAGAACCCAAACATTCACAAACCCAAAGTATAGCAAAAAAAACAGGTTCTATCACAATGTTGAAAAATGCAATGAACCAGTTTTGATATTTGGTATTTTTTGGGTTTCACCTTAAGAGAGCATATGTGCTTGGAGGCACTCTTGGAGGTATTCTCTATTTTTCTTAAGTGGTTTGTCATTTGTATTGTTTTCTGTTTTGACTCTATTGCTATTTATATACATTGCTTCTAAGTTTAGCCTGACTGATTTTCTTGCCAAGCTACCCAGGTTAAGCACTGTTTAAAATAGTGGTCTTTTGTGGTTCACCCTGTAAGCGATTGTGGTTGCTCACACCCCAGTCAACCAACAACCCAATTTCTCACACCTCCCATCCTGTAAACCCCTCAAGGAGTTAGGGCCTGGTGACTTGGCTCTAAGATGAACATTGCCTCCATTACAACATGATTGGGCCTGCCACCATGCCGCCACATCCTGCATCATCCTCTGTAGCCATCCCCAGAACCTCCAAGCATTTCTTCCTGGATGACATTGGACAGGCTGCATACATTTCTTTTTAAAAGTAATCCCACACCTGATACATTCTGGACTAGGGTGTTGTCAGAGGGCAGGCTACCTGTGATTTTTCTCTACACCTCAGTGAATACAGTAAAACTATAAAACTTTTCTATCCTTCTCTAAGGGTGAAGTGTCCCAACTAACTATGAAACCATTGTAAAATCTCACCCAGTCATACTTGTGCCCAAGGTATATATATATTGGTATTTCCTTTCTGTAGCACATAAATTCCTGGGATACAACAACAAGAAAAACAATAGCACTGTAGAGAAAGAAGGGCAAATATATTCATACTGCTGAGTGTCCAACAGGCCAACCTGGAGTGGGAAACAATAGGGGCAACACAACGTTCTAAATGTGAGATAGCTCCTGGACCCTAAAAAACACTCAAAGCACAGACTCCATCACAAAAGGAGAGTATCACTTACATATCTTTCACTCTCTGGGTAGAAGTGGATGTGTGGTCCAAGGCTTAACCCAAGAGGGTGTGCCCAGTGAATCTCAGGACACTGCAACACAGCGACAATACACTTCTAGCCAAGTGTTGTGCACACTCAACAGTTTTAATAATGTCACATATAAAATGTATTTCTAGTATAAACAGGATGGGATCAAATGGAAAGTACACAGCATAATATTCACTGCCAGACCTTGTGCTGATCACTACGCCAGTGTCAAACATTATGATACAGTAAGTCAGGCCTGAGTCAGGCTGAGTCAGGCCTGTAACTCTGAGAATGATAATTCAGCAGGGGCAACTAATACAAGCAGGTATATTTTTAATAAAATGCAATACTAAAACTGAGGGCACTAGCAAAGCACATGTGCAGTTCGCAAAGAGATTCAAGGCTGTACTGTATGCAAAACTCAGAATGTGCTTGGGACAGTGTGCAAGCAGAAAGAAAAAGTGAAAGCACAGTACTAATAAATTATCTAGAGTTCGCAAACCTAAATGCTAACAAATACTTAAGGATGCAGATATAGTGAAACAAAATGGAATATTGAAACTACTATCCTGCCAAACCAGGACACTTTACGTCTTTTAAGATACTTTACGGTATTCACAGTTCTTTGTATTTGTGACCATCGTTTTTATGCTACAAACAACAAATACAACAGTCTCACAACAGTCTCACAACTACCACCAGCAACAGTGTCAAACCTACCTACAAGGCAAATGGACAGTGTCTAAGAATTTCTGCAAATATACTAGAAAAATTTGGATCTCCAGGGTACTATCAGGCACAATTGGAAAATAGTCCAAGAATTCATGGGGCGGTGGATGGATTATAAAGTCCCCTAGGTCCAGCTATCTGCCTAGCCACGAGATCTGGTCTGTCATGCTCAGCAAGAGGCAACAATGATAGTGATCAAAATATTATTAGTTGGTACTAGAAGGAGGGCACCCGACGTGCTGAGTCACCACTGTGTTAAATACATTTCAGTGATAATATTTCAGGTATCCTGTGACGGTTGCTGGTGGAGACTCAGTAAATGTTAACAAATATTTGTTATCAGTGAGGTCGAATACTTGGTGTTGCACTTCTTCAGACTTCGATGATTTAAGTCTCCTGGGACTGGCTGGAGTACCATGCCATGAAAGGGCAGCAGCAACAAAGGCATACATATTGTCAGTATGCTCTCACATTGCTGCTTTAAGGAGGCTGATGACAGCCAAGTGCAAAGATCTCACATTTCATTGTGCCATTGTTTTGGACACCCCGACTTTGACACTTTTGCTACTGGATGTAAGACTTTGTACAAAATCTGTTTCAGAGTTACTATTAGGAAATTACATTTGAGAAAGAACCAACCTAACCTGGTTCTGAAATCTTAGACAGTGCATCCACTATCCTGTCTTGACAATGTGTATGATCATGGAATCCAAACCACCCCACTTTGTTCCTGTTCCAAATTCTTCTTCACAAAGGAGGATAATGCTCTACAGATTATCTAAAGCAGTGATGTGTAACCAGGGCTAGTGGCTGGGTGACAGCCATTCTCCCAGAGGAAAGGGGACATCACAGAAAATATGCACTTTCTTCACAAGAAGTTGAAAGTGTGACTAAAAGGCATGCCAGCCTACTGAAAGAAGGATGGATTGTTCCCAATCCTACAATATGAGACATAGTCCAGGAGAAGAAGCTCATCATGATCCTATCTTGAGATCTACTCAGAGAGAAGCCAAGAGAATTACCTCTGCTATTAGTCAGTCCTCCAGTCTCTTCAGCAGTTCCTATGGGAACTGTCAGATGACTTTGCAAGACCAAACACCACTGTGTCATGAGTCAAAAGACTGGTACTGCTGCTGCTAACATTCCAATAGGAGCCAAGTCCTGTTTGAAGGAAAAATGTTGATTAAACTAGAGACCACAAATGCCAAGTGACTCAGGCCCTCATTTTCGCCCGCCAAGTTGAAACCGCTGGGCGGCACCAATGCGGCCGCAATCCCGCGGGGTCTACTTGGAGATCCCCGCTGGCCGGCGGGCAGAAACCGCCCGCTGGCCCAGCGGGGTTCTCGGCCGCAACACAGGAGCTGGCTCCAAATGGAGCCGGCGGTGTTGCGGCGGTGCGACTGCACCCGACTTGCTTTTCACTGCCTGCTATGCCATGAAAAGGCTGGTGGGAGGGAGACTCTTAATCTCCTGGGCAGCGCTGCCCTGGGGGATTAAAACCGGTGGGACAAAAGTGGCGGGAAACCGCTGGGACAAAAGTGGCGGGAAACCGCCTGTCCCGTCGATGTGACGCGGTCGTAATGCCCGAGTTTGTACCGCCAGCCTGTTGGCGGTACAAACTTCAAAACAGCCCTGGCGGTCTTTGACCGCCAGGGTTGTAATGAGGGCCTCAGTGCCTGATTCCACCCTTAGCGGATGGGATACTCTGTCACAAACATGATGGATATCCCGTCTGCCATTTTACAAGTTCCATAGGATACAATGGAGCGTGTAATGTAATCGACTGGATATCTGTCACATTTATGACAAAGTATACCATCTACCAAGTTCATAATCAGGCCCTCAATGTCATGGATGGCCAGAAAGCTACAACAGCAGTATCAGAGCCATTACCTGCGCAAAGTCATAGCCAAATGTGAGTGCCGCTGTGCAATCCTGGCATACTAACTCCATCCAATGCACAGCCACTGCCATGGCATAGCCAAAGTCAAGCCAATGCAGCCAGGATAGGCATGCAAACTGCACTCACTGTACTACTAGGCTTGCAACACCAACTTGCACATAAAGGTGGGGCTTAGCACGTGACTGTAACAAGAGACTAGAAAATGCTCAAATGACTGGACATGAGCATAAGACTTTTTGCCTGAGTAAAGGGTGTGGGTAAAAAATGTGAAACTGAGTTGCACACAGGATCAGTGAGGGAAGTGATCTGCAACTGTGCTTAATCAATATCTATGTCAACAATATGGCAAGGGCAATTGTCACCAGAAATCTCCTGTATCTGGAAGAGGGAGAAATAGTAGGGGGATAAAGTGCCTTGCTGATGATCATGATAATAGCTTTGTAATTGCAATTCCTAATTAAATGAGAAGTATGTAGTTCTGCCATAAGATTAAAGCACTGTAATGAGCATTATGTTTGTGAAGCTTTAGCTTTGGCTTACCATCCAGACCAGAGGGAGATGGGGTGTGGCCTCGGTTTTTGCAGGTTCGCTCTGAACGAGGTAGGGGCAACCCTTTCCGGTAGCCACGGTGCTGTTGACAGTGTACGCCAATACAGTCCGTGCACTCCAGAAGGAGTCCCTGAGGAAAAAGCTGATAGGGAAAAAACCTCCAGATGGGAAATCCCTGGAAGAAAGGAAGACACAAGGACAAAATCAGAATCTTGAACCAGGCCAAGCGCAGGATAAAACAGGAGAAAAACTGAATATCAGCGAGAAAACCAGCAGGAGCGTAATCACCACAGAGCTGTGTTGCAACGCAAGGATAAAAGAAATCAAGGCCCGTATATACCCCTAAACAGGAAGTGATGAACAGGAAACGGAAAAACAGCCATCTTGGATTGGGAAAAAAGTTATAGAACCAGATAGGAAAAATGCATAGGAAGAAGGGAAACTGGTGCATGCAGGGAATCAGAGAAGAGAAAGATATGATGGGATAGTAGTAAGATGGCTTCCCCAGGAAGAGAAGAACAAAAAGAAAGAGAAAGCCCAGGAAGAACCCCAGGTATTTGAGAGGCTGAGGGGGGGGGGGCGAGGGCCTTCGCCTATCTGCAGCACGCTGCGCAAAATGCACAGCATGAACTGAAGCCCAATTTCGGGCTCCCATCCCCGCCGCTGTGGCAAGGATGATGCGAGGCCAGAAAAAGGGGGTGCAGTGGGCCCTGCGGCCCGCAAATTGACTGCAACCCCTGCTGTGACCCGACCAGACTGCGCCACCGGGACGCGTGGTGCAACAACGTTATTGTGGATGTTAGTTGGCTGTTGAGTATTGAACACTTGTCTGCAACACCTTGTTCCCTGAGATGCCTTTGACTGATTACTCACACCACATTGACAATCAAGAGAAGAAAGGTTGTACTTGATCCAGTTTGTATGGTCACTGTAAAATGGTCAAAAGGACACCAGGGGCAAATCACCTCCACAACCATGGGTGGGACCCAGTAGTCACTGTCTGCCCTGTGGCCCCTGAATGAGGTATGTCAACAGGGCAACAAGACACAAGGCTAAATATGAAAATCTAAATGACAAGGAAAGAGGAAACCCAGAAGGAAAGAGCCGAATAGCCATTCATAAGACAATGGAACAATGCTCAAACCCAGATAAATCAATATCTAAAGGATCTCTCTTCCCAGGAGAAAATGGCCAAAAAGACACAGGAAAAAGTGCACCACAACACATCAGCCAGAAACATGGGGTTTAGTAACACAACACTCATGGGGACCCCCAATGCCAGCCAACATTCTCCAGTCCTCCAGCGAATGTGCCCAATGCCCCACAAAGAGCATGTCCACCCCAGCCCCATACCCAGCTGGGAGAAAATATTTGCCCCCTCAACCTATATCCAAGGCTGTTTGGACACCCATATCTATCAAAAGAGGTCTACAGCATCATCAAGAAGAGCAGGTATGGCAGGCAACCATGGAATGGCTGGCTGGTCATCTGAATAACTGTACACTCTCCCAAACTTGCCCCACAGGAATGCTAGGGAATACATTATTGTAAGCAAGAGACAATAATTTGAGTGATGTCTCACATCATTCAAGCCCAAAAGGAATCACAAAGACAAGCTTAAGTCCACACTCAAGTAGGAAAAAGGCAAGGTGATCATCTGTCTTCAAGTCAAGGAGTCTCTAGCACTACATACAAAGCAGTACCACCCCAGGCCCAGCAGGAACAACAAAAGGAAAGGCTCACAAACAGTCACCTTCGCCTCCAAGCACAGTAGGTTCCAAATCCATTGCCAAAGTTCCACAGCAACAAATAATTTACTACAATCTTACACCAGCCCAGCCATAAGCCTGGGAAAAGCAAACCAAACATTAAAACTAGCACAATACGTCTAAATAAACCTAGCAGGGAGGTGTGATTGTATATATTAGCAGATGCCCACAGGCTGCAAGCCCAGTAGTGAGCCAGAAAATAAAGAAAGAAAGGAACAAAATCCACAGCAGAACAAAATGCCAACACCAAGGACCACATTTTCTGTTTAGTTACTCATAAACTTAGACAGGAAGCACTGGGGTGACTGACACTCAGTGCCACAGCCACAGCTGGAGAATTTTGGGTAAATGCAGTTCTACATAGGTAGACATTGGGTGATTTTTAACTTTTTTTTTTTTAGGTAGGCAGCTGGTGCCTTTTTTCAAGGTGTGAAGAATTTGGGGTAAAGGCGGTTCTACATAGGTAGACATTGGGGGATTTTCAACTTTTCTCTTTTAGGTAGGCAGCTAGTGCCTTTTTTTAAGGTGTGGAAGGGTGGTATGGTATAAGGATTGGGATTAGGCAGGATATGGAGGAAATGATTGCATTAAACACCAATGGGATAACTTTCCATTGAAGTCTTGCCATGCATAAGACAATTACTATCAGGCATGTAGAGGTTTATCTTGTTTTCACTTCCCTGCAGTGCCAAGAAAAAGGGCCAATATCTGCCAACAATGACAGCGGTGTCTGCATACTTCACTCTGGGGAGCGGAGAATATATGGTCACAAGACCACAATAGTAAGTTTGTTGACCAAATATGTAGGGCAATATTTATACTCCGTTTGCGCCGAATGTGCGTCAAAAATTTTGACGCACATTCAGTGCAAACGTTGCCCCATATTTAAACACTGACGCCCGAGCCGGCGCAAAGGTAAATTCCGCAATGTGCGTCAGTTTCTGGAAGCGGCACCCCGCCCTGCGTTAATGACATGCAGGGTAGGCGTTCCCGTCCAAAAACCGACGCACACAGCCGTGCGTCGTATTTATGCTTCCGGGCAAAAATTACTCCCGGCCGGTAGGCGGAGCTAAAAAATGACGCAAAGCACGAATAGCGTCAAAATTTAACACCTGGGTCAGGGCAGGCGTTAAAATGGGGCAAACACACCTGTATTTAATCAGAACACACAGAACAAACAGCAGAGCAGCAGAGCAGCAACAGGGAGACATGGAGGTGATTTTGATTCAGCGTGCACGTAGACGCAGAGCCCTGCAGCAACAACAGCAGCTACAACAACAACAGCAGGGACCCCAAAGGCAGCGCAGAAGGCAGGAGAGGATATTCCACCCAAGAACAACCCTGCATGGCCTCAGGGAACGGGACATCATCCAGAGGTACCGGTTGAACTGGCAGGCCATTCAGCAGCTGCTGCGAAATATTGAACAGCAGTTGGCCCCCACTTTAGTGACTCCCCGCACTATCCCAACAGAAACAAAGCTGCTTGCCGTACTTCACCTGCTGGCAAGTGGCTCGTTTCAGACAACTGGTGCCCTGGTTGGTGGAATATCCCAACCATCATTCTCTGCATTCCTGCCAAAAGTACTGGATGCCATCATTCGACTGACACCCCTCCACATCTGCTTCCCTAACACACTGCAGAAGCAGCAGGAAACTAAACAGGGGTTCTACGCCATCAGTGGCTTCCCGCACGTCCTTGGTGCAATCGACTGCACACACGTACGCCTTGTGCCACCTGCTGCGACTGAACACCTCTACCGCAACAGGAAGCACACACATTCCATCAACGTGCAGGCCATAGTCGATCACCAAGGATTGATCAGCAACATTGTGGCTAAATATCCTGGGAGTGTACATGACGCATTCATCTTCCGTCACTCTACCATCAACCAACACTTCCAGGATGGACGGTATGGCAATGGACTACTTGTTGGTAAGGACAAAAATTCTACTTATATACACACTGCACAGCAAACCTCTAGGACAAACAACACATACACCACAATAGCAACACCTAGACAGGAACACACTGAGGTACTCACATCACTAGCCATGTTTCAGAAGTCACCATTGAACCTGTCATACATTTGATTTTACTCCACAGCTTAATGTGAAGACATTAATGAGTGTGGTTGCCTAAATGTCACCTTGCAAATTGGAAGTCTCACAATAACCTGTACACTAATACATTGCATAAGTTTTAAGGGATGGGATGGCCTGGGTACTTTCACATGAACGTGTTAACTACACTTTCATGTTTCAACTCTGCATGGAACTATCATCTCACCCCCAGTGAAGACACACGGACACCTGTATGACAAGTCACAATGCTAGGGAGGGCACACTGTACTGAAAAAACAAATACATACTGCTGGCAAACGGTTAGCCAACAAACACTTGCTCAGCCAAGGAAAAAAAATCAATGCAAAAGTTTTCACCAACAACTATAGGTTGTCACATTAGTACCCAAAAGAGTCACAGACAACACAAGACAACTACTGCCATCAAAGATCTGTACAACAGTGCCTCCTACATCTAATTGATCCCATTCTGTGTTTTTCTTTCAGCTGATCAGGGGTATGGCATCCAGCCTTGGCTAATGACACCATTTGGGAACCCAAATACTGCTGCAGAGCGGGCATACAATGACACCCACAAGAGGACACGCAGCATTGTGGAGCGGACCTTTGGGATCCTAAAGTCAAGGTTCCGCTGCCTTGACATAACTGGCAGTAGCCTACTCTATTCCCCAGAGATGGTCTGTAAGATCATACTCACTTGTGCCATATTGCACAATATTTGTGTAAAAAGGAACGTTCCCCTCCTTGAACCGGACCCAGACATGCCTGAGGATGATGAAGAGGAGGATGCTGCCCAGCAACAGGAGGGGGAACAACCTAACACGGCAGCAGGAGTGCGTAGGCGCCAACAGCTTGTCAATAATTTTTTTTCATAATTTCTTATAACAACTCATATTGCACAATTGTAAATAAACACAGATAACAAACACCACATCATGCTTTGGCCTATTCATTTCTGACCACCTTTAGTTTGAAATTGCTGAAGAAGAATGTCGTCTCATTGAGCAAGAATGCTATACCAATCATCACACCAAAAATAAACATCACAAATGTATGCACAGAGGGTAGGATGTGACATGATACATTACCATACACAGAGGCCAACAGGAGTACAAATGTGGCAATTACACATGCCTGATCCAGACACCTGAGACAGTCTCTCACCCAGCCCAAAAATGTAGATCATTTGAAAGTCTCATCACACGTGTTCAGAGACATGGTGAGACCATCCATGTGTACGTGACCATGTCATCAATAGCTTCTCTCAAGTGTGTGATATGAGCAATACCTAATTGGAACAACATTAGCTGCCACTAACTCATGAGGAGACCTTGAAGTTACAGTGACAACATACACCCAGACAGGTGATAGTGGATCCACATTCCCACACACATGTACACATATGTCATCTAATCAACCAAATATTTGAAAGCAGCCCATCACAGTAGTGTCCCAGTTTGAACCTAGCAGGAAGAATGTAACATGCCACTAAACCAGGTAATGCCGAAAGGGCCACAGACATCAACTAAATATTTGTCATCAGCACATGAGGAACGCTGAGATTTTGCAAACATAGTCATTGGAAAATGGTATGCCAGATTGCTCCAACTCATCAATAGTGCAAACGTCAAATGGGCTAATGAGATGAATGAATGGTTAACAGTGATTCATACCATATGGCCTTACATTAGCCTGCTGCTGCAGGTTTTGCATAACAGAACAAATAAAAGCCATGGATACATTAGCTAATCTGGATGGGCAAATCCTAGGGTGCTGGGGGCCTAAGTCCACCTCTACCGCCCCACAAATATACAAGAATCTTGTGCTTGTGAACTAAACACATGCATAAGGCACATGTGTGGGCTACATGTCAAAAGTAAAACAAAAATCAGAAACACAAATTCATAATGGGACATGGTTAGCCCCATAAAAACTGTAAGTGACTATTGCACTCCCTGTTCGGACTATAGATAAAAGCATCACCATCATAATTGTGGACACATTTTGGAGAAGGAATACATCATGGTATCCCATTCATCATTCCAAAATAGCCATCATCAATTACCCAAAATATGTGGACAAATATGGTTAATACATTATTTAACGTATCATAAATATTACAGTGTGAATGCCTTCTATACATACAACAACGGACATGTGTCATAGCTAACCACGTTTAAAAAATGAAGACATAATTTAAAAATTGCTCAAATATCTACGCATACAGCATGGGCAACATCATTTTTTCACGTACAGGAGTGCACAGAATGCAGAGTCAAATATAATTTTTCATAAATGTTTCTCATATTTAGCTATGTAATTAAAATTTTCATATCATATTTTTTGACTCTGCATAATGTGCACTCCTGTACGTTGAAAAAATATGACGCCCATGATGTATGCGTGGAAAATATGACGCAACATGGACAATATGTTGGACATCTCATGTACCTTATTAAATTATGAATTTTCATATCATATTTTTTGACTCTGCATAATGTGCACTCCTGTACGTGGAAAAAATATGACGCCCATGATGTATGCGTGGAAAATATGACGCAACATGGACAATATGTTGGACATCTCATGTACCTTATTAAATTATTAATTTTCATATCATATTTTTTGACTCTGCATTATGTGCACTCCTGTACGTGGAAAAATTATGACGCCCCTGATGTATGCGTGGAAAATATGACGCAACATGGATAATATGTTGGACATCTCATGTACCTTATTAAATTATTCATTTTCATATCATATTTTTTGACTCTGCATTATGTGCACTCCTGTATGTGGAAAAATGATGACGCCCATGATGTATGCGTGGAAAATATGATGCAACATGGACAATATGTTGGACATCTCATGTACCTTATTAAATTATTAATTTTCATATCATATTTTTTGACTCTGCATTATGTGCACTCCTATACGTGGAAAAATGATGACGCCCATGATGTATGCGTGGAAAATATGACGCAACATGGACAATATGTTGGACATCTCATGTACCTTATTAAATTATTAATTTTCATATCATATTTTTTGACTCTGCATTATGTGCACTCCTGTACGTGGAAAAATTATGATGCCCATGATGTATGCGTGGAAAATATGACGCAACATGGACAATATGTTGGACATCTCATGTACCTTATTAAATTATTAATTTTCATATCATATTTTTTGACTCTGCATTATGTGCACTCCTGTACGTGGAAAAATTATGACGCCCATGATGTATGCGTGGAAAATATGACGCAACATGGACAATATGTTGGACATCTCATGTACCTTATTAAATTATAAATTTTCATATCATATTTTTTGACTCTGCATTATGTGCACTCCTGTACGTGGAAAAATTATGACGCCCATGATGTATGCGTGGAAAATATGACGCAACATGGACAATATGTTGGACATCTCATGTACCTTATTAAATTATTAATTTTCATATCATATTTTTTGACTCTGCATTATGTGCACTCCTGTACGTGAAAAAATTATGACGCCCATGATGTATGCGTGGAAAATATGACGCAACATGGACAATATGTTGGACATCTCATGTACCTTATTAAATTATAAATTTTCATATCATATTTTTTGACTCTGCATTATGTGCACTCCTGTACGTGGAAAAATTATGACGCCCATGATGTATGCGTGGAAAATATGACGCAGCATGGACAATATGTTGGACATCTCATGTACCTTATTAAATTATTAATTTTCATATCATATTTTTTGACTCTGCATTATGTGAACTCCTGTACGTGGAAAAAATATGACGCCCATGATGTATGCGTGGAAAATATGACGCAACATGGACAATATGTTGGACATCTCATGTACCTTATTAAATTATTAATTTTCATATCATATTTTTTGACTCAGCATCATGTGCAATGTTATGCGTCATAAAAAAATGACGCACATTGTGTATGCGTGAAATTATGACGCATAACGGGAAAATAAAAACGGCGGCCATTTTATGCAGGAAGTGATGTAATAGGATATCCTGTTTACTAAATCTGTACTGGGAGTTAACTTTCACTTTCACTTTGCAGCCTCAGATTTATCTAGACTGTGTGGTTGTGTGAAAGGTGTTGTCCTGTGTTTAACTGCTTTTGTGTCCTGTGTACCTTGTCTTTTGTCTTTTTGTGATCCTAGTCTTGTTGCATAATATTGTCTCAGTCTGTTTAGTCTAGTTTTGTCTAATCCTGTTTTTGTTTGTATTGTCTGTGGGAGTCTGTTCTGGGTAGCATAATTTTGGGGTTAGTTGGGCTATTTTTCTCATTTTTCTTTTTCCTTCACAACTCTACCTTTCCCCATTTCCCACTTTTACTTTATTATTTCATTTGTCTAATTTTTTCAGTAAATATGTCAGGTAGGCCTCGCCTTTACAGGATGGGTGAGGATGAATTGGGGGGATTCATTTGGCTAGTTTGCCATTTCCTCCCACTGACGCTGGAGGCCGTGTGATACAGGGGTATCACACGGAGGCATGGAAAGCCGGGGGGGAAGGTGCGCCATCACCTGGTCCGGGTGTATGGGAGCATGCGGAATGTCCATCAATTGAAGCACCGCTGGACAGATCTGATATCCAGGGAACAGGACCTGCTGAACCACCTTGGACTCAGGATTGGTGGCCATGTTGGTGAGTACAAATCAATTACATGGGAATAATAGAAATCTGTGTGGGGACATGTGATGATAGTTACCCAATCTGCTAGATAAGTAGCTGACTGTGTGTAATGCTAGGGAAACCTAGGCCCATGTTCATACATTTCTATCCCCGATTTAGCGCCACATTTTCACGCAAAAACGGCGCCATCTTACAAAATATATTTGTATTTTGCTAGCTTGCCCCGTCTCTGCGTCAAAAAATGATGCAAATGCTGCGCTACAAAAGTATAAATATGTGCCCTAATGTGTATTTGTTGCACAATGTGTAGTAAGACCAATGCTAGCAGTCAGATGGCTCATGTTTTCAACACATACCAGATGCCAGTAGCTGTATGTAATGTAGTGTTGCATTTGTGTCAGACAAGCGACACGTTAATGCCTCTATTTGTACTCTACAGGTCATATTGGCCAGTGAGTAAGTCATGTAGAAACAACATACCTACATATGTTGACGCCATAGCTAGACAGAAAATTTGTAACCCATGATGATGCTTGAAATGTGTGTTGCCTTCACGTCACATGAAGTTAGATATGTTGGCCACACATATGTCACATGTGTGTCTGGTTGCTGTGTGTTGAACATGTCCACCTAGCCTGTTTGATTGTGAGGGGTCATGCAGTCCTCAAGTAACCAGCTTTTGGATGTCTCTCTGGGATGCACATGCTGAGATGTATGGAAGACATTATTGTTGGGGCATACTAATGGAGGGGTATCTTTGACAACACCTGACTGTCCTGGCCACTGCATGTGTGTAGTAGGGTGTGTAACTGTAGCAGGAGACTCATCCAATGTTAATGTTGAATACAAATTCATCCATGCAGTATGAGCATGTGGGAAAGTGTATCATTACCATGTCATATTCACACAGTGTCATTGTAACTGCAATTATTTGTCACTGCACCCAGTCTGAGTATATTCTTCCTTTCATGCTTTACAGGTGGACCAGCCCCGTACACCGTGGGAGAGGTGGCACATTTTGAGGACCCAGATACCTACAGTGAGTGTGGCCTGAGTGCTATTTTTATTGTTTGCTAGTGATGCATGATGGACTACTGTGTGTTCAACAGAATTCATGATTTGATGCGCTGGCCGTTCATTGGCATTGTTGCTTTAGTGGGATATCAAATAGCACTTCTGTTTCCGTAAACCAATACCTAGCCATCTTTCAGATTTAGGGGCTGTAGGTCATTCCAGTTGGGCCGCAATGGGGAATGGGATGAGTCATTTGGAATACACTGGTCAATGTAAGACTTGGTCGGGGACTTGGCATGAACTGAGTCTGCATATCAGACTGACATTCTCCCATATAGCTTTGGCAAATGGCTTTGACGAAAAGTGCATCTTCCTAGTTGAGGATGGACTGTGTACACTGTAGGTTGGATCTTCCGGGGGCATGTACTGCCACAAGGTGAACTAGAAGTGTGTGTGACCTGAGTGCAATGGCCTAGGTGTTCTGTCGACTCATGATAATGGGTGTTCTTGCTCCTCTGTGTGTGTTGTAAAACATGCCTCACTGATAGTTTGTGATGTTGGCCTAAGTCATGGCATTTTGACATGTGTGGACCTTGGATGTGACAATGTTTGGCTGACTCCAACGTGTTGCTAGCCCTTCATAGGTGTTGTGTGTGAAGGCACATACTTGTTGAACTATCTATACACTCCTGGGTGTGCATTGAACATGGGATTGTTGGTTGTTATTTCCACACCACCCTCAAAGACTGCCATGTTAATGTGAAACAGGGTACCTAGGACTGTAGCAACCAGTATGTTACACGTACTTGCGACCTTTTGCGACTTGATTTAGAACCTAGGGCCAGATGTAGCAAACTGTTTACAAGTTGCAAATGTCATAAATTGCTCTTTGTGATTTGCAAACGTCTGTTTGCTATTCAGAAATGTATTTTGTGATTCTGAACATACTTGCAAAATGCTTTTCCAAATCGCAAATAGGAAGGTGTTTTCCCCTCCTATTTGCGACTCGCAGTGGTATGCAGTTCCATTTGCAACCGAGTACGTGGTCGCAAAGGGAGTCGCAGTTATCATCCACTTGAAGTGGATGGAAACCCACTTGCTAACTGGAAGGGGTCCCCATAGGAACTCTTCCCCTTTGTGAGTCGACCTAAATCATCATGTACAAAACAGCAAGTGGTCCAAGGGACCACTAACTGCCCTGAAATAATCCAAGATTGAAGATTTTGTATTTTTTTCTAAGTGCAGCTCGTTTTCCTTTCAGGTAAACGGCCTACACTTGGGAAAAAATAACCTGCTTTATTTGAAAACAGTCACGGCCATGGAGGTCTGCTGTTCCCAGCAGGCCTCCATCCCCGTGAGTGCCCATAGTCGCTAAGGGGGCGCAACTTGGAACCCACCTCATTGATGTAAATGAGGTGGGTCTTAGCGACCCCATAGCGACTCGCAGACGATGTCGGAGACACCGTTCTGCATTGCAAATTGCTAGTCGCAATTTTCCATCTTCCTACATCTGGCCCCTAGTGTACACATTCGGTTATGGCCCATGGGTTCAATATTAGCACACAACTAATTACAAATGGCATTGAGTGTGGATTGTGATAGTTATCACATAGAGTGACATATATAGTGAAGTCAGTATGCGGAAGAGGTGCAGCCATAACGTCAGATGCCTTAGGTATAATTTGGATGAGTAGTTTAGGGTGATGTCATCCATCACGTAGAGACATGGATATGTTAGGTGTGAGATGGCCTTATGTATGCATGCTTCACATGTACTTCCTCTGAGCCTTTCAGTGAACTATGTTGTGACAATTGCTGCAACCAATACATTTCTAGTAATGTACAAATAACCCATTGTGCTATTCCACCCAATGCAATTCCAAAGGTAAATATTTGCCTTTTCTCTTCACAGCTGCAAACATGAGTGCCCCAGATCGCAACCATTTTGAGAGGCGTGCCATGAGACACAGGCACATCCTGCAAGTGCAGTGTGGGTACCAGAGGATGGCCCGCAAATATCATTCAGACCGGGCCTCCGGGGTGTGGTGGGCCACACCACAGGCTCCCCCTACATTGCCACCAACAGCCACCAACACCACATCCACAAGGTCTCCCCAAGTGGCCCCAGCAACGTCGGGAACAATAGACCCTGGCTCTTCCTCCAGACCTGGACCCAGCTGTGTTGTGATACCTGGAAAGTCCAGTGGGCAACCAACTCCTGCCACAACCTCAACCTCCGCCGGCACACAAACAACCTCAGACCCTCCTGTTGACCCAGCTGCCTTCCTGGCATTAACAAGAAAAATGGACAAGCTCGTCAAGTAGGTGGACAACCTGAGGGAGGATATGGGCTATATTAAAAAGCGGGTCCGCTCCATCAGGCGGACACTACGGAGGGCGAACCTGTAGGACTTTTGCCCTGCAGAACTTTTACCCCTCCCCTCTCTCCTCTTTCCTATTTTCTACTGTTAGTTGGGTTTTGGGGATTAGTATTAGGTAAGTATAGGTATTTAGCTTAGTTAGTGTTAGGGAAGAGGGTGGGGGGTCCTTATTCTTTCTATCTTTATTTTTTGGGTGGGTGGGTGGGGGGGGGGCAATGTTGGGATTCCTTTTAAAAAAAAAAAAAAAAATAATAATAATACAAAAAACTTTCAAAAAATTACAAAAAAATATATGTTTGTTTAGGATAGTATAGTATGTGTGTAGGTTGGTAAGTGTTGTCCTGCATGTGTCCTGTCTCATAATGGTGGGTGGGGGGTTGATGTTTAGATCGTTTCGTTACATGTGTAGAGTAAGTTTAGCTTAGGTTAGTTAGGGACAGTTGTGGGTTAGTAGTAGTCAAGTTAGATTAGTGTAGGTTTACCTTTCCCTTAGTTGCCTCTTGTGTTACTCAATAGAAATAAATATATAGTTAACCCTTTACATGATGCGTTAGGTGCTACTTTATCATGGCCTTGACATCAGTGTAGCTGAATGTTTTAGTATGACATTTGTGTCCTATGCACGCCATCCCCAGGAAATTGAGGTTTAACATGCCAGCTACCCGTGTGCTAACTTGGTAAGTATCCACCATTTGGGAGACCCACCATTGGTAGTGTGCATTGATCACCAAGGTTTTGTGTTGGTATGTATCCTACTTCACAAAGAGTGCTTCCAGACTTGTTATTGTGGGTAAATTGAGAGGTCGGACAGCAGTGTGAAGTTCAGGGAGGTCTTTGTAGATGAGGAGTTGTTCACCCTCTTGTCTTGTTGCTTTCATTGCTGACCTACATCATGTGTGTACTGATTCTGCATGACTTTCCTTCATGGAAGTATACTCCGTAAGGGTGATTGATGCAGTGTAATTTGTTAATGTTTCCTTACTTTTTGCAGCATTATTTCTTATTTTAGTATTGCATGGTGCCTACATTTCTCAGCCACCATTAGTTGTCTAGAATAGCTATAGATGGTGCATCATTCTGTCCAACACAGCATGATTGTGTGTGGTTAGTCCCTTCATCAGTTATTTTCATCAAGATGGTAAGGCTATGATGCAATCCTGGCCACTGCACAGATGTTTCAGAATACATGAAATCAGGACAGTAGTATTGAGAATCTACATGGTTGCCACACAGGCACTTTGGAGTTAGGTACTGCACAGTTGAAGTGTGAAATAACACAGAGACATAATAGGTGTGCAAGTGCTATTTATTTATAGGTGCTGTAGTGCAAAATGTCCATTCACCATGTTTGCTGAGTCAGTTCTGGTGCATTCTTACATGGTGATCCTACAGAAGGGGTGTGGATGATGCTCCTGACATGCTGGGGTGATGTCACAGACAGTGCAGAGAGACAGGAATTGGCAAATAGTAGGAGAGAGACATTCACTGGCAATGGGGACAAGTCATACAGTGGATTGCAGAACAGTCATTGAGTGTAGTTGTAGTGAGACTGGCATTTGACAAAACGTAAGACCTTGGTCAAAGTAGGCCATGGTGCAGGGACTAGTGCTTCCGGGTACTCTTCCGTGTGAATGTTATCTGTTCCATGTCTTCTTCTTCTGATGTGTGTGTTGCCTGGTTTGTCCTTGTTGTTGTTGGTTGTGAAGGGGCAACACACACCTCAGTGTTAGAAGACATGGAGGCAGACATCCCTGGGGCTGCTCCCTGTGGAGTTATGAAGGGCAGTACTGCAGCAAGGAGGGCCTGCTGGTTTTTCAGAATGGCAGCAACATCACGATGGTAGGCAGCCAGGTCGGCCCTGAGGGGTTCTATGTTGCATTCGTGCACACGTTGACTGGATTGCAGTTGTAGTTGTTGTGTCAACTGGATGACAGCTGTGCAGATTTCCTTCTGTGTTTTGACAAGTTCCTGCAAGAGAGATGTTCGGGTTTGCTTAGCAGCTGCCTGATCCTCAGAAGACATCATGCTCGAACGCACCCTCTCAAGGCTGGCTGCCATAGTTTGCATCCCCACCCGCACCTCCTTGGCCAGCTCCCGCTGTACCCCAACGACGGTTTTTTCGAAGCTGGTGCCAGTGTCGTCAGAGTCCTCAGCTGTGTTGGAGCTGGCAGGTCTTACAATTGGGGTGGCGGTGGTTCTCCTGTGGTGGCTGCTTCTTCTGTGCTCCTCCTTGTGACTGAAGGTGGGGTTTGGAGGCTTTCAAGGACCATTTGGATGGTCTCCTGTGGAATGTTTATGGGCTCGTCATCCATGTCATCAGGGAAATCAGGGACAGGCATATCGTCAGGAGATCCATGTTCCTCTGCAATGAAACAGGGTACAATTAGTGTGTCTGTGTTGTGACAATTTTGCACTAAGATACAAGCCTTTGGATGCCTTAACTTTTTGCTCTGTTTTTGTCTTGGTATCTGCTGTCCTTCATATGGGCATTGTTGTAGGCCTATGGCCCACCTGTGTGTCACATGTATGATATGGAGCTATCAGACTTGTCTGCCTGATCGCCTCTAGGTGTTGCTTTGTCAAAATTTAGGAATGGGCATGTTTTTGTCCTACTCCTCCCTCCGTGTTTAACTATTCTTATGGAGGGACATTTTGTTGGGTGGGCTCTCATTATCCTACATGAGATTATTGGCTTTCTAGGCAGCAGGATAGCTAATGGTGTGGGGGACTAAGTCTGACACACTTGTAATTAACTCTGTCACCCTGATTCTTTCTTTTTGCTCTGGCTAACTAGCAGTGCCTCTGGTCTCCCACAGCAAAGGAATGTTTAGACATCCGAGCGCATGACATCTTTGGAACTTCTCAGGGAAGTCGTGGTCACTCAGATCCTACACAATTCTCTCTTTTCCAGTATGTTCTCATACACAAATGACAAAGACAGTACTTGTTTAATATGCTGATTTCATTGTACAACTGACTTGTACATATTTAGGTGTGAGCCACAATAACCCAAACAATACAAACTGTTAGAATTGGAATAGTCAGCAGGAGAGTAAAACATTTGTACAAAGCTATCATGCAGCCTAACTGTTTCTACTATCCCTCTGCTTGTTCTATTATAGCACAGCATGTTAAGCTTGGAGCTTGCCTGTCTGAATCACTGGGGAGACATCATCCCTCATATCAGAGCAATGGTCTGTGATCTGGTTCTGCATCTGCAGCAAGGCAAGCAGCGTCTAATTGTGGTTCTCTGTTTGGAAACTCCCTCTTGCGTGTCTTGGGACAAGGAAGTGATTTTATAAGTCATATGTCATCGTGATGACAAAGTGTCCCTACACAGGAATGCCAAATCTTAACCCCTACCACGTCTATCGGCAATGTACCAGACTGTATCCTTGACTGGGACACAGAGTGAATATGTTCTGGCAAACTCAGGTGCAGAAGTAGGCAAAACAGTGTGATTTGACTAATTAGCAACACCGTAGGACTGGCTATTTGCTAAATTAACTGATAGGAAGGCCAATAAAAAGCATTTAGTGCAAAGTGCTCTGAGGCTCTTAGATGTGAGCAAATGAGTAAAAGTACATTCAGGGCAAGGTGCACAAAGGCCTAAAGCCTGAAGCTAATGCGCAAAGTATACGTTACACTTACAACACTACACTTTGACTGGCTGTGGATGTTGTGAATACCCTGGCAGCACACTTGCCTCTCAGGACCTGCCCCAAACACTTTTTATTCACATTGCCCGAAATGTACATGTGACGTGGCATATCCTATGCATGTCAATGTTAGGATGTGGTATGGATGTAAACATTGTTGATGTTTGAAGATGATGTTGGGTCATGCGTGTTTAATTGGATTGGCCTGTTTATCGTATGAAGGTTCTATTTGGTTGTCAGACTGTGCAGGTGTGTTTCAGTGACCAGTTGCCTGTGTCCCCTCCTCAATGTTGTTGTCTGAGCAGTATGACATTAGTGATGTAGCCAGGCACGTGAGAGACCCTGACGTATGCAGCATGTGTGTGTCCTTAGTGCTGTGTGGCTCCTATTGCTGTTTACTTTGCCTTATGTATGTGTCAAGTATGGACATTCGGCATTTGAGTGTACTGGTGCCTTTGTATTATTTCTATGAATAGTTGCAGATGTCATCCTCACCCCCTAATTTAAGTATGTATGTTCCATGGGGAGGTTCCTGCCATTTGGTACTATAGCTGCACAGAGATGAGAGGTGTTCTTGTCAACTGTTGTGGCAGTTACATTGCAGTTGTTGTTTTGGCTACTGCATTATTGATAGGGACCTAGTTGATGTAGGATAGATTTTGCAAGACAAGTGCCTGGATGTGAGTTTGACGTAGTGGCCTTCCCACCTGTCGCTGCTTTCCCTTGGCTCTATTGTTGTACTTACAGGATGGCCCCATGGGACTGTTGTTGGTGCTGTATTTTGTCGTGCCCCAGATTCAGTCTGTGCTGGCCATGCCCCCCTGCCGTGCCCCTTTACCCATGCCACTTCATATATGTGCTGACTTACATGCATTGTGTAGTAGGTATCCCCCCCCTGCTTACAGTCCCCATTATTGCAATTTAATTCCCCATGCGACTTACCCTGCATGTGCGTTGTGTCGTGGTAGTCTGCGCTGTCCTGTCCTTGAATCCCTGTGACGATCTCCTCCGGGATGACGGCTGCGACCATCTCCTCCATGTGGTCCAGGGCCTCCTGTTGTGCTGGACTCCCCCCTCCAGTCTGCATTGCTGCCTTCCTGTTCCTGGCCATTTTTTCTTTTGTCCTACGTTTGCAGTCATGCCAGCGTTTCTTACACTCGGTGACTGTGCGGCGTTCTTCAGCCACACTGTTGATCTTGTCCACAATTTGTTTCCATATGGCCTCTCTCCTACTGAGTGGCAATTTAGAGGTGATGAACAATTGGTGCTGGTGTTCCGTCACCTCTTTCACCAGGATTTCCTGCTCCTCTGCACTGAAGCGACACTTTCTTTTTTTTCTAAAAATGTCCTGGTTCCGGTATGGATCCTCCTGGCTGGTTCCTGGTCTGCTGTCATCCTCCTGGGGTCTGTACTGGCTTCTGGGATCCATTTTGGCTCACCTCTGCTGAAAGGGCAGTTTTCGCGCTAATATTTGACGCAATAGCGTCAAGAAAAACAACGCTTTCCGGTTTGCGCTGTCGTAAATCGACCCACAGTGATTTGCGTCGCGTTAACGTTGGTTTCCTTTACGACGTAACGCCGCTGTGTGTGTCACGAAATAATGACTCCCACCTGTTGGTTTCGCCGCCGTACGTCAAAGTATAAATTTGACGCCCGCACGGCGCATCCAAATGGCGTTAGCCGGCGCAAATTTTTTTGACGCAAAACTGCATTAGCGCAGTTTTGCGTCAAAAAGTATAAATATGGCCCGTAATTTATTTATTTTTATATGCTAAAAAATGTGCTTTGATTTCTCATTGTTACATTTATGGTAAACTATTTTTCTTTGTCAAAAATCTTTCTTAGGGACTTATAAAACCTTAAGCGGCTTTATTTTTTAAAGCAATCTTCTCACTACTATTTCATTGGAAAGAAATAGATTTTTTTTTATTTTGCCTGAACTACATTGATATTAAAACGTTAACTACCCCCTCCTGCTACCCCGGGGTCCGCCACCTTCCTGAGGCTAGTAGTTGATATGCAGGGGGCCTGCATGCCTCCTCGCTGCCCTGGGGAAAACTACCTCCCCAGGGCTTTTACTGTTTGGTGGCGTCCGCATGCCACCAACTACCCTAGGGACCACCACCTCTCCAGGACAAAAATTTAAAATCAGACACCCATTAGCTCTAGAGACCTCCACCCCTGCAGCTTTGACCTCTTTTATCTCCCACTTACACGGGTCCTCAGACCCTTACTCATCCAATGACACATCCACTCTGCCACTCACACACCCAGTCACAGACCCAGTGACAGCCTCATGCAGCCAGAGACTCACACACACACTGACACAACCACTAAAATACTGATGTATGCACTCTACACCCAGACAGACACTCTCACGGCCACTCCCACCACCAGATACACCTTCTCACACCTACTCTGACACCCAGAGAGGCAGTGGAAACTTCCACTGTGCACAGCCAAAGGGCTGTTGCTCAGCATGGGGTTGGGTGGCTAGGGGTGTGGCCGCAGGATCTGGCTGCAGGCCAGGTCTTGCAGGAAACCTCCTCTGTGCACAGGCAAAGGCCATGAATGGTCCAAGATTGGGTGCTTATAGAGGGTTGGCCTCAGACCCTGTGGCCAACCGCCACTGTGCACTGCCAAAGGCAGTGTGTGGCAGTGGTTGGATTAATGTATAGATTATTATACATTAAAATAACATTGAAATTTACTGAAAGAAACTAAGGCTACAGGGACTTTATAGTTAGGAAATAGAATTATAAAAACACAACCAAAGCTTTGGTGAGGTGTACAGAAGCAAGGGAAGGTCAGCAAGCATTTAGGCATGAAGCACAGATCATGGGCAAACAATTAATGCAAAGACAACATCTCATCAACAGCCCAGCCACTACAAAAATGGCTAGACATATTTTCCAGCCCTGTGTTTTTAATAGGTCATTGAACCATCCTGACCAAGTCCAATCCCTAGATTATTTCAGTAGCTATTTTATGTGGCCTTCAGACGGCAGCATTCACAATAGAGGCATTATCGGGTATAAATAAACAACAAGAACTTCCAATGATCCAACAGACTCCTCCTCTTTCTGCTAAAATGATGTCTAGCACCATATGATGTTGAAGGGTCAATAATCTATTGGCCTGCATGTCTACTGTGATATTGGCTAAGGCTCCCGTTGTTTCATTTAAGACTGCCTCCATGACTCTTGTCAGTCTCCTGACATTCCTGCTGTTAACTGCTGGAACCCAAAGAGGAACAACACTCATTAATACATCCTGGAGTATCTGTGAGGCCGTATCGGTCTGTGTACCTGCATCTCTCTTTTCCCTATTGTATGTGTCTTGTCATAATTAGGAGGGGCCACATAAACAGGTGGTAGCATAAATGCCAAATAACAAGTACCTGACCATCCTGCTGGTAAAGGGCAATAGGCGATGTTCCTGCAAACAAATACTGTTTTAGAAGTAGAAGTAAACCGATGAGGTGCTGTCTCATGAATCTCTATGGACGTGTTACATCTACTTTTTGCAACCCATTCCAGGTGAAGCACAGAGGCGCTATTGTACTAGTAACTATTACACTGTTTTGCATTCTTTCCTCATGTTCTAATACTGCGAATGAATTATTATAGCTATCATATTCCTCTACCTCCAAGTCATTACCTCTTCTTACATTATCCATCCCACATGTACTATGTATCTCCGATAAGTAACTGAGATACCCTGGTATACCTTTGGTGGAATCCTGTTTCACAGCTAAAAGTGCTCCAATTCCTATTGGTGTAGCTATTTTACATATTCCATTAAAAGAAAAGGGAAGAGTAGTAAAGAGCATACCTTTCTCCATTGTGGGCAGTGACAGGGAACATACCCAACAATTTGTTTTGTTAACTATCTGATGCACATTATGTAATGTTATTACAAAATAATTGTTAGCATACTTTTCTCTGTGGTTCTATTTATGTAGTGGCAATGTGTGGAACGGGTGCTCAGGAGATTAAGTTGGTGCAGGAATAATCTTGTGTACAGCATCTGCCCATTCTAAACAGAAAAACAATAGTAACAAAAATATTCAAATCAGAAAAATAATCACAATCATGAACATTTTTTTTTTTGTGCTTACGGGTATATCGTCCCGGCGCAGACTTACTCCTGTTCTTCGGGAGTCATATCAGAGGGTAACTTTCCCAAGGGGCGTGAAGATATCTCTGTAACTTTACCCATCCCTACCTCTAATTAAGAAAAATATTCCTACCCGTCCTTATTCTGTTAGACTAATAAGTCCTCAGTGTCTTTTACTTGAAAGCCTCACTGGCAAGCTTATGTACAGGTCCAGGCATTGGTGGTCTTGACCACCAGCATGGGTTGCAGTCTCCTCCAGGAACTGTTTCTTCTTTTTACAGTTTATTTCCCAGTTTTCTTTCTGGGACGCAAATTATACTGGGGCGCAGAGTAAGTATCAAAACGTTCAGGAGGGGGAAGTGTTCCTGAAATATGCTCTTCCAAAGGTACTATCTGTTCATGAATCACTACCTCTCCATCCCCATAAAGGCACTTGCTGAGGTATCTGTTCTGTCTTTTGATCAGGCACATTATCTCTCACCCACTGGTCATATGGCAAAGGGAAGGGGCACTTCTTGATGTGTGAAGTTTATATCCAGTGCCTACGCCTCTGACACTTTACAGCTCTATGTGTTGCAAGCAAAATCTGGACTGGTCTTTTCCAGCGTGGATCAAGACTGGATTTTCACTGGAAATTGCGTACAAAAACCCAGTTACCAGGCTCCACAGTGTGTCCAGATCCCTCCTGGCATTTTGGAAGTGCTTTCTTCACCTGAGCATAAATCAAATGTAAGTCTTTAGTTAACTGGTCACAATAATCAATGAACAAAGGATAATCATTATCAGAAAATGTATCTGGTCTTGGTACACCCCATACTTTGGCAGACCTCCCTGTCACAACTTCAAATGGGGATAACCCATTTTTTAATGTGGGGTGTTCCGAATTGACAGACATGCAATAGGCAGTGCATCAGGCCACTTGAGTTTTGTCTGTGTGCATATTTTGACCAATTTATTTTTAAATATTCCATTATAGCATTCTACCAATCCCGCTGCGTAGGCATGGTAGGCAGAATGACATTTTTGCTCTATGTGCAAACCTTTGCATACAAAATCCATCACCTGTCCAGTGAAATGACATCTGTAATCCATCCAAAGAATTCGGGGTAAAAAATATCTTGGAAAGAACTCTTGGAGTAGCATTTTTGCAGTACTGAGAGCTGTGTTACCCGGCAGAGAGTAGGCCTCCACCCTCAAGGCGCAGATCATAACCAATACATATTTGAGTTTGTTCACTCTTTCCATTTCAATAAAGTCCACCTGTAGGACCTCAACGCACAGATATAGTGGTGCAAAATGACCAGAGGGAGTGCCTTTCTCAACATTATGTGCTAAGTATATTATATCCCTTCTGACATGAGACTCAGCAGCCCTTGGAATTCTTTTATTGTGGCAGACATGGTCCAATGTTCCCACAATACATTTAGGCCCTGATTTATACTTTTTGATGCAAACTTGCGTTAGCACAGGTTTGCGGAAAAAAGTATAACGGCGGCTAGCACCATTACTAGATGCCGGGCGTCATATTTGAGGAATTACGTTGGCCGGTGCAAAGGGTGGGCTAGCGTAATTTTTTTTTACATTAGCCGGGTGGGGATATGAGAGATGGGGCTTTAGCACCAAAACATGACGCTAGGCTGGTTAGAGTAAAAAAAAAAAAGACTCTAACCAGATAAACGTCATTTTATGGCACTAAACCTACCATGCCACATGACTCCTGCCTTAGAAGAGGCAGGAGTCATGCCCACCACCCAATGGCCAGCACAGGGGACAAGGGTCCCCTGGGCATGGCCATTGCACCCTGTGCCATGTATGGGGGCCCATTTCAGGGCCCCCAATGGCACTTTATAAAATACTTGCCTGTACCTACCTGTACTTAACACAATTGTGTGGGTGGGGGTGTCCCTGGGGCCTGGGGAGGGCACCTGTGGGCTTATTCCATGGTGTTCCACCTTGGAAATAGACCCACATGCCCCTAACACCTGCCCTGAGCAAGGTATTAAAAAATGGGGCAAAGCAAGCATTGCACCATTTATCGACCCCTCCTCCCTCATGTACACCATTTTTGCACTGGAGTATAATTATGCTGTTAAGGCCATAGAGTCATTTTTTGCATTGGAATGCCTACCTTGGATCTCATTAAGGCACAGTAGGCTTCCACTTCCAAAAAATTACTTTAACTCCATAAAGTTGGTACTAGACGTGTCTAGCGCCAAAGTATAGATAAGGAGTTAGTTTTGCATCGAATTAGAGTAGAAAAAAATACGCTAATTTGGTGCAAACAGAGTATAAATGTGCCCCTTAGTGCTAATGTGGGCTGGAATATGAGCAGAAGAAACAATGGCATTAACAAATGCATCTGGTAACATCCACAGGCCTGTCTACCCAGAATACTCGTCATCTAGCCAGCACATGTCTTCCATGTCCGCAATTCTTCATCAGTAGAAGCGGTCTGT
The DNA here is from genome assembly GCF_031143425.1 of Pleurodeles waltl. Taxonomy (NCBI): domain Eukaryota; kingdom Metazoa; phylum Chordata; class Amphibia; order Caudata; family Salamandridae; genus Pleurodeles; species Pleurodeles waltl. The sequence goes on along the minus strand of NC_090440.1, from coordinate 1,082,947,262 downwards.
ATTTCTTTTACACACTGTACTGTCCGATCAACCGTAGGTGTGTCTGGGAACCACCTAGCAGTGCCCACCACATACATCAAACTCATTTCTTACCTAGCGTGTTCTTAGCAGTTTCATCTGCAAAGGAATTGCCCTGACCAACCTCATCCACTATTTTATTGTGTGCACTACACTTCACTACTGCTAGCTTGTTGGGTACAGTTAATGGATTCAGAAGTCTTGCAATCAAATCACCATGTTGTATTTTTGTTCCCAGAGAGGTCAAAAATCCTCTCACTTTACATGGCTTGCCAAATGAATGAACCACACCAAATGCATATTGGCTGTCAGTGTATATGTTTACTGTCAATCCTTTACTGAGCTCACAGGCCCAAGTCAAGGCTATGAGCTCTGCAGCCTGGGATGGATTAGTGGGTATTTTGCAAGACACCACCACAGTTTCTAATGCAGTAATAGTATATGCAGCTGTGGTGGTGCAATCAGGTAATTTAAAACAGGACCCATCCACGTACAATTCTCCCTGAGGATCAGAAAGAGGTGTGTTCAAAAGGTCTACTTTGTATCCTCTTCAGTTGTTACTATACAATCATGAACACCATCAAATGAATCTTCAGGGAGGGGTAGCACAGTAACTGGATTGAGGGTGCTGCATCTTTTCAATGTGATATTAGGAGCAAACATGGTCAGCTCGTACCCTGTCAACCTTGCATTAATTAGATGCTGGGTTTGTGTTTTATTCAACAAAACATCATCTGCATGCAGTACCATTACTATTAGTTTGTGATCAAGCACATATATTTCAGACTGTTTGACTGCAGCTGCTGCTGCCTCCACAGCATGTAAACATTTACGCAAAGCTTTTGCTACAGGTCCAAGGTAGAAGAAAAATAGGCACATGGTCTATTGAGGCCTCCATGGGGTTGCATTAATACTGCCAAGCTGTAACCTTTTTCATGCACAAACAATACAACTTCCTTGTCATAATAAACACTGGAGTATTATACAAAGCAGATTTTAGTTCCTCAAATGCTTTTTGGCATTGATTATCCCATGGCAAAGGCATATTGACATCCTTAAGCGTTGGAGCAAGCAATGTTTAGCAAATAGTGAAAAGTTAGGAATCCATTGTCGACAGAAAGAGGTAAAGCCAATAAATGCGCACACATCAGACTAAGTTTTGGGGCACTGTATATTTTGCGCAGCTGCAATGCAATGCAGATGCAAGCGTCTACGCCCTTTCAACAGGAGGTGTTCTAAATAGGAGACCTCATGTTGACAATACTGTAGTTTAGACAGGGATACTTGATGACCCAGAGAAGCCAAATGGTGAAGAAATTTTAGGTTGGTGTCTTTACATTGCTCTTCAGTGTCAGATGTTTTTAGCAAATCATCAAAATATTGCAATAAAACAGAGCCAGTGGAGGGAGTGAACATATCCAATTGTCTTTTAAGGGCCTGAGAATAAACACTGGGGGACTCAGTGTACCCCTGAGGAGTGCAACAAAACACAAATGAACAATGTTTTAATGTAAATGAGAATAAATATTGACTTTCTTCAGCTATAGGGATGCTAAAGAATGCCTTTTTGAGATCTATTACAGTGAAATATTTAGCTCTGCATGGGATCATAGTAAAGATGGAATTCATGTCTGGGACTACGGGGTACTGAGGCACTACTGTCTTGTTAACAGCTCTCAAATCAATAACTAGTCTACATTGAGGAGGGGAACCAGGCTCTCCTTTCTTAATGACTGGGAGTATAGGGCTATTACATGGCTACCCTGAATTTCACAAACAATACCTTTATCAAGATGGTCAGAAACAACCTGTGTCAAACCTTGTTCTCTTTCCTTTGATATTTTATACTAGGGAATTCGGGGGAGTGGTGCTCATTTTTTTGTGGACTGTAATAACAATGGGGTCTATGCCCATTTTTTTCTATATCATTGTCGCCATGTGCCCATATTTTACTGTCCACCTGTAGACGGTGGTATGTGAATTGCGGGTTTTGACAGAAAGGCTCTAGCTAGATCAGAATCCGCCCTGGTAATACACATACAATCTGGAGAACAGTAAACTTGCACATGCAATTTCTTTAGGAGATCCAAGCCTAAAAGATTTTCTACACAATTTTGCGTGAGCACTAATGGAGAAGTGAAAGAAAAGGGTCACAGAGTGATATCTAGGGGTTGAGAGAAGGGGCTCTGCACAGGTATGCAAGAGAAACCAAAAGAAATATTTATTTTGCCAGAAAGGGAAGCCCCAGGAAGGCTATGATGTACAATGGAGGCGAGAGTGACACCAGTGTCTACGAAAAAAGGATGCTCTCCACCCTGTATGGCCATGTTCACAAATGGCCCAGGCTGATCCGGGGGTATCTCTACTCTCCCTCCTCCCTTTCCTTGAAATTCCTATTCAAAGGCATTATTGATGTTGTTGTAAGTCCTGTCTGTCTGTGTATTATCAAAATAGTTTTGCCTATGCCCTCCTGATGCTCCACTATTGGCATGTCCTTGAAAACTTGGACATTCATCCTTCCAATGTCCCTTGTGCAAACAGTAGGCACATTATGTCTGACCAAAGTCTCTGCACCTATGCTGTGTAGATGCTGAAATGGCCCTACCAGACACTCTTCAACGTCCTCTTCTCCTCTGGATCTGGGTAGGGTGACCCCATTTGGGGTATGCTTGCTGCATTAATGCTTTAGTCTTTGAATCCTCCATTTTTTTCCCTTACCCTTCCTTTCTTTGCTGATGAAAGTTCTCATAGTACGTAGCCATGACTAGCAAGTCAGCTGGGGTCTTAGTGGGCCCAGTACTTTCACTTGTTTGAATAGAATCTGCTAAATCTTTTTGCTAATTAAGTCCTGTCTGCTATGGTCTTTAAACACTGTTTCGAAAAGTTTAAAAAATCTTACACTTCCTTATCAGTCTTCTGCTCACATGCTGTAATCTTATCCCAATCAACACTCTGTTGGGGTATTATTTCCTAAGTGAGTAATAATGAGATTGGGCAAGTCACGTATTATTTGCTCCGGGAGTTGCCCTGGTACCTGAGCCCTGTCCCTAGCTTGATAATGTGCCCACTCATTCGTATATCAAGGCAAGTTTGCTACCCTTCGAATAGCATTCCATACATTGTGAGGCAGAAGTCTCCCAAGAAACATCAATGTCTTTAAGAGTCATCACACCTAACTTGGGAGCAAATTGTAATCCTTAGTAGAATCCTAAAGGATTCCTCCTATAATCAGGCAAATATTTATTTATTGTTAGTAGCTCAGAGCGAGGCCAAGGAGTGTGGACAAACTATCGCTGGGGCTGTGCTCCTGCTACTGGCGGCAAAGGGTATATTTCTGCCATGGGCAATTGGCAGGGTAGGATATGTGATTATCCACAGCTCTGAGTAACATAGATCCCTCTCTGTACTACAACAGCATTTTGAAAGGTGTCTTCAAAGACTTTAATCGTTTGTTGTGGATCAAATGATTGCATCTGAGCAATATATATTATCGTACCTGCATGTTTTGGATAGGGCAGATTATATGCATCACAGAGGTCCTTCAATTTGTACCCCATATGTTCCAAAATCCTATTCTTATCAAATCTGTAATGCCTGACAAACTCTGGATAAACCAATTTTAAGGGTAATTGTTCCACTTCATCAACTCATTTCCGTGCTTTCTTGTACAATTCATCTCAAGGAATGGAAACTGAACGTGTCCTAGGTCGAAATGAGCCATCTTGTGACCCTTGACTCTATCTTACGTTCCCCTTACCTTTCCTCTGTAGGGGGGAGTGGATACTGGGGAGGCTGGGGAATAATACCTGTAGAACTAGACCCAAAGGGACTGGTGTGTGCAGATACCGGTCCCCTAGGGGGTGGGATATGGCATTACTGGAGGGGCATTTTCTGAAGGCAAAGAGGGAGGTGGGGCTGGGGCTTGTACCACAACTAAGAGAGGGCAGCTTGCAATTGCCCATGCTGCGGTGGTGCTGGCGGTGCATGCATTGGAGCAGTAGGCGCATGTGGAGGAGCATTGTTTAACAGGCTTACCAAATGCTCATCCCCCTCTTCTTTCTGTGATCTAGAGGAATACATTTTATTGCTAGACATTCTAAATTCCCTTTCCATCTGTTCAACCCCTTCTGTCCTTTTCTCCTGATCATATTCCCTAGCTTTCTGTCTCAATGTTTTCCTCTTCTCTTTCTCTTGATCCCTTAATTTTTTTAATGCTAATTGCCTGGAATGTTTCTCCCACATCTGATAACTGTCCCACATGGCTTGCCTAACTCTTTTCTTAAATAGTATTTCCTCTAAGTAGCGAAGTTTGTCAGGGTCGAATGAGCCATCTAATGGCTACAGTAGATCCCTATTTCCATCTGTCTATGAATTCCTCAATTTACTCCATAGTGTTGGTCCCATCCCATATATTTTTACCATGATCCATGCCGGACTCCCCTCCGCCATGACGAGTATAGACTCGTCCAGGCGTGTAGACCGGAAACAACAACACTGAGAAATGCATTTCCTGAGTTTACTCATTGTTCCTCCTAAAAGCGGAGAGAATCACTAGATCAATCTCTAACCAATTTACCAATCAGGCCTGTTTTCCAATCAATAATTTATCAATACAATAGAATATTTTTTGCAGTTCAGAACAAACTCACCCAATTGTTTGCGAAGGTCCTGGTCTCTGCATTCAGGCAAACCTGCCTTCTGGATCAATCACCAGGTTGGACACTCAGCCAGGGGAGTCCCATTTGCAGAGGGACAGCAGTCTGGGAGTTTGGATTGCAGCTGCAAGAAAAATGTCTCTTGTGCAGGGGCCCCCAAAATCCGCGGTCTCAAGTTACTTCACCTCTGCCACAGTGTCAATCCCTGTCGAACTCTCCAAGCTGAGACCCCTTACGGGCCACCTTTTGAGACTCAGGCTTTTCCTGTCTCCTGTTTCCTCACACTTACTAGATAAGAATGAGTCCATAATTGGAATGCAAAGAGCCAGAGCAGTCAAGTCAAAGTTTTAATGTGCTACAACGGGTATAAATGCCAATGTGTCTAAAGATAAGCACACAGGCAGAGTGAACAACAACAGACTTCTTCACATTGTTTTTATACCTATTTGAACAAAGAAGCTTCATTTACACAAACCAGTTCTAGCTAGTTTAAGCAGTTGCATGCAAGAAGAAGGGTTCTCTACTGATAACACATTCCAAAGCATGACTATAGGTGAAAGGTAATCTCTACCAGATGGTGCCCCATAAGGGAGTTACAGGAAACCATGCAGACAGAACCTTGAAGCAAAAGGGGCCTAGGTGCCCTCAGAAAACTACTGGCATAACACTTTACAACACGCATTTCAAAAATAACATGAAAGCATTTTACAATAGAGCCACTAATGCTAAACAATTACTGCAGCTATGAAAGGCATTTCAGTTACATTTCCACACTTTCCGAAGCATACATAGAAAGAGGACAATGCCTCTCATGATTGTTTTTGTGCAGGAAGGGACAACTTCCTACAAACCAGAAGCCCTTTCGCCATGGTGCAAGGGAGCCTGCGCTGGCACATGGCACATGGGCACATGGTGCACCAGGGCAGGGGAAAAGGACAGGAATGCACCATATCCTATAAATATAGCACATTCCTGCCCTTTCTTTTTGATGCAGGGCAGAGCTACAAGTAGGCTTGCTGCGCTGCCCTGCACCAAAAGCTCATAAATATGCCCCTCTGTTTGTCCTTTTGTTTGCTTGGTTTCTCCCTCTCTGTACTTTAATATGTTTACCCTATGGAAAATATTTATATCTGTGTAGTACTCACTGTTCACTAGTAAGAAGGTAATTAACAATATAGGCCTAGGTATGCAAAAGTTCTATCTACAAGACACCACCAAAAGCTGGATGTTAAGGACAGCTCAGCCTATCCTATACTGACCGTATAGTTTATATCTGGACCACTCACACACCCAGAAAACTCTGCATCAGATATTGCCCTTCCCAATCAGCATACCCTTCAATGCTCAACTTACATTGGAAATGCCTCACACCTAAGTAGCACACGCTACCTTAAAAAGAAATTTCACACAAAAGAGAAGACACATTTGACTTAGAACAACACTAGAAACCCTGATTTATATAACAAAGACTATCCCTGAAAAGTAGATGTGGTATACCCAATATATATCTTTCACCCACAACAAACAGAAACAACTTCAGACACACTTCAAATCAATTCACACACTTACAAAGGCACACTACCTAAAAACAATACCATACCTTTGGGTTGCTCTCCTTGAAAGACATTTACAGCAGACCAGAAGCTCCCCACCGTTTCTCTCACACAGAAATGCTTACACATTTGTATGAATACAGGCTCTACAGACAGATTTGCAAGCTTTGCAATCTCAGAATAGTTGAGAGCTCCATAATCCAGCAACCAGTACACTGGTCTGGGGGCTTCAAATCCCAGACTAAGATGCAACGCTAATGAGACAAAATCAAATTTATAGGCTCCCCACATGTGCATTTTTACAAAACCTTCAGGTGATGCTTAATTTGGTTAATGAAAAAGTGTGGAGATACAAAGTTTTGCTCAGAAGTCGGCGACTAGTGCTATCGAATGTCATTATTCCGAATAACAAGGCTGCGTAGTTTTGATTTAATCTCAGGCCATATAGCCCACCATAAGACTCTCCCTGCCCTTTATCTCACTCTTGCAGGTTTCTGCTTTCTTACCATGTCAGTATTTGTCACTGTATACCCTTTGGATGTTTAACACTCTCTTGCTCCGGGGTCAAAATCTGATGAGAAAAAATAATTGCTGGACCCCAAAAATGAGTGCTCAAATTAAGCACTGGCCTCAAGTCATGAAATCACAAGCTACCATAGTCCAGCCTGCTGGTGATAAGTGCTTGTGTCCCAGCCAGTCTGGTGTCTGAGGCAACCATTTGAACATGTTTCTTAGCATGCATAGGATGTGGAACCTGGAGATACACACTGCATTGACTTGAGTCGTCATGCTGAGCTTGTCACGTAGGATGATCCATAGATTTCTTGCATGGTCAGTGGATGTGAGTGCTGGATCTGGCTCCAACTGCGACCAGGTGAAGTCCCATGGGAAGGTCTTGTTGTGGAAGACCAGTACCTCTGGCTTGTAGAAGGTGAGCTGCAGGCAGTTGGTTTGCATCCAGTCTGCTACCATGGTCATGCAGTGGGTGAAGTTGGTTCTGGTGGTGTCTGTTTTGTCCATCAAGGAGAGGATGAATTGGGTGTCGTCAGCGTAGGAGATAATGGTGATGTCTTGTGATCAGATGACGTTGGCGAGCAGAGTCATGTATACGTTGAAAATGGTGGAGCTGAGGGATTATGCATATCAATTTCTTGGTCTCTGATGTAAAAGGTGTTAGCTTGACCCTTTGGTCTCTTTCCGTGAGGAAGGAACAGGTCCATTTCAGTGTGGATGCCTGCATGACAATCGTGTGGAGTCTTCTGATGAGGTTGTTGTGGGAGCGAGTACTGAAGGCTGCAGAGAGGCTTAGCAGGATGAGGGGCACTTTTTCTCCTCGGTCCTGGATGATTCAAATGTCATCGGTGGCCATGATGAGTGCTGTTTCAGTGCTGCTGTTCTTTCTGAATCCTGATTCTGTTGTCCAGAAGGTGGTGAAGTTCGAGGTGGTTGTGAGGTGCTTTTTGATGGCCTTCTCAATCGCTCTAGTGGGATAGAAAAGCATGGAGATGGGTTGGAATTTGCTCAGTTGATTCGGATTGGCTGATGGGTTCTTGAGGAGGGTGTTGATTTCTGCAAGTTTCCATTCATTTGGGAAAGTGACATATGTGATGGAGATGTTGATGATGTGGGTTTGGGTGGTGCTGATTGGTGATGTTCCCAGGTTCCCAGGATGTGGTGAGGGCATGCGCCCATTGGATCCCCTGAGTTGATGGTCCATGTGATTGTAGCTTTGTTGTTTCCGGTGAGGGTTCTCCATTCAGTCAGGTGGCTGTCTTGGTTAGTGGTGGGTAAGTTAGCAACCAGTTCTCTGGGGTTGGGTTGCGATTTTGTTATGGGAGAAGTTTGATAGGTTGTGGCAGAGTTGCTGGGAGGCAGTGGTGACAGAGGCTGAGGGCATGGTGAAATCCTGAACAATCGTGAAGATCTCCTTGCAGCTGTTGGAGCTTTTTTTGATGCAATCCACTAGTACTTTTTTCTTGGTGTCTCTTATTTGCTGATGATAGCAGCTGATTGCAGCCTTGTAGTTAGTTCTGTTGATGGTGTTGTAACTGGATTTCCAGTTCCTTTTTAGCTGTTAACAGTATTAGTTGTTGCCTCAGAGGTCCTCTATGTACCAGCTAACCAACTTGCATGACCTCCTAGCGTTCTTAGGTTTGATGCAAGCAATGGAGTCCAGACAGTTCTTGCTCCAGTTGTTCAAAGCTGTTTATGCCCTTGTTGATGCCATCTCTGGGGCTAGGTTGATCTGCGCTGAGGGTACTGAGTCAGTCTGCTTCTGTGATTTTGCCCCAGCTGCAGCTTGGATTTCTCAACCTGGTAAGGTTGTTGGCTTGAGTTGTGTTGATTCGAAAGTTGATGATGCAGTGGTTGATCCATATGAGTGGTGTGGTGGAGTTCTATTTGATGCTGTTGTTTGTGGTAGAGATGGGATCAAGTGTGTACCCTTCAGTGTGTGTTGGTTCTGAGATGGGCTGGGTGAGTCTTCTGTTGCTCAAGTTTTTGAGGAGTGTTGTGTAGCGAGAGACATTTCTGTCTTCCAGGTGAAAGTTGAGGTCACCAAGGAGGATCTAGGCTTTTGAGTCAATGGTGAGCAGAGCAATGAAGCTGGTGATGAGTTTGGTAAAGATGTCTCGTTGTCAGGGTGGTTGGGAGGCGAGGGTTCCATGCAGGTTGAAGTTTTCTGAGATTTGCAGCTTGAAGTGCAGGTGTTTCATGAATGGGGTAGCGTTCTCTGTGGATGTTGTGCATTTCATGGATTCCTTGTAGATGATCGAGGGCATCATTATGACATTTGGTGGCAAATGCTGCCTACTGCGACGGCCGCAAACATACCATTGCCATGGCTACCGACTGCCCATCGAATTATGACCATAGCCAGAATTCCACCAGCAGGGTGGCGGAATTCCGGTTACAGTCATGGAGGCCGACGGCAGTAATTTGGCAGTGCTGCCAGCAGCAGCGCCACACCAGCAAAACGCCGCCTACTGTATCATGTTCCATGATTCAGCCTGATGGTGTTCTGCTGGCAGACGCTGCTGCTGGCAGCTGAGCTGCGTCCCGTCTCCTGCCGGAGGACCCCATGCAAGCAGGTAAGTTGGGTACACCAACAGGAAAGGTGGGTGGTGGGTGTTGTGTGTGGGCGTGTGTGTGACTGTGTTTGAATGCGTGCATGTGTGTGTAATGTGTGTGTGCATGAGTGGGTGTGTGTGTACGTGCATGTTGTGTTGTGTGATTACGTGTGTGCCTGATGTATGTTCGTGAGTGTTGCTTTGAGTGTGTATGATTGTATGCATGCGTGGGTGAATGTGTGTATGTGTGTGTGTATGGGTGTGTATGTTTGTGTGTGTATGTATGTATGTGTGAGGGGGGTTTGGTGGGGGAGGGAGAGGGTGGAAGAGGACTTTGGGGAGGGGGATTGGGGTGTGGGAGACCCCTAAAGGTGCCAGGGAAGGAATTATCTGGCACTGATAGTGCCTACTGCCATGGTTTCTGTGGCGGTAAAGAAACCACAGAAACCATGGTGGTGGGCGGGGTCAAAATGGCATGGGTGGCCTAGTGACGGCCGCTGGGCTGGAGACTGTAGTCTCCAGTCCGGTGGTCGTTACCGTTGTGGCGGTTCGTGTGTTAACTTGGAGGTTTAGCTTTGGCCAAACAGCTAATGTCATAATAGTGAAGATATGTACCGCCAGCCTGTTGGCGGTACTACCTCCACTATTGCACCGACCACCGGGGTCATAATGACCCCCAGAGTCCTCAGCTTCACTTGTGAAGGTGGTCCAGTTGCATGATCTTGTAGCCCACTGGGATTGATTTAGGATGTCAGGAGCCAACGAGTGCTTGAACTAGGTCTCTGTGCTAAAGAGGATGTCTTGTGTGTTACTACTTAGCAGGGCCCATATTTCGGTTGTGTGCTCGCTAAATGATTGTCTGTTGAGAAGCATGCATATGAGTGGAAGTTGAGGTGCGGGTCTGCTGTGGTGTGTGATGTGGTGGTGAAGGTGTTGTTGGTGCCTGTGTGGTGTGTGTGTTTGGAGTTGGTGTTGAGGGTGTTGTTAGTATTTGCATGGTGAGTATGGGTGTGTGGCTTGTGTACAACCAGCAGTGGGTGTAGGTGAAAACTCCTAATGTGGTGTGAAGCATGGCACAGCAGAAGTTGAGGGAATGGTGTCCAAGGTCCAGCAACCTAAGGAGTGTTGCAAAGTATCACTGGGCAGTGATCGCACCAGGGTTCCTGGCGTATCTGTTGCCCATCTCTTTTGTAGCTGTCATTAAGTAGGTCCTAGGAGAGAGAGGAGGGGGAAGAGTGCAGGGTGCCATGGTGCAATTTCCTATGGTGATGGGTGATGGGAAATTAAGTCCTCTTTCTTCTTCTTTTAAAAACAGGTTTGGATGGAAAACCAGTAATGTTCCTTCCTGTCCAGATGTCTGATGGGGTAATACAGTGATGTTGCTTCCTGTGCAGATGGATGATGGGAGATTCAGTGATGCCTCTTACTGTGCTGATGGGAAATTAGGTCTTCTTTCTTGACTTCCTATTTTAAAATCGGTTTTGGCTGTAAAACCAGTAATGCCACTTCCTGTCCAAGTGTGTGATGGGAAATTCAGTGATGTCACTTACTGTGCTGGTGGGTAATGGGAAAATCACACTGCAGTCATACTGCATTCCTCGTTCCAAGAGTGCAGCAAAACTGTTTTATGCAAAACATCAGGGTAAACCTCCTCAGACATGGGACAAATCATTGCAATATTTCCAAAGTGTAGTATTAGCATACTTAACTTTAAAAATATGCCTGCATCTCTTACCGTTTCTAGCTAATCACTCCCGTCATTGCACATATTTTAGTGCTGACAATTGAACCAAGCATAGTAGAAAGGGGCACAACGTTAAAGCAGTGCAATAAACTAAAAATACATTTTGAAGAAAAGTAAACTCTCAGCACCTGCATTGACATGACAGAAATTAGCAGGCACAAATGCCTACTATGTTATGAAATACACAGTCTACTATCCTCAAAAACATCAACATTTAAACAATGGCAAGGCTGTACCACAGTCAAAGAAAACAACATACGCGTTTCTTTTCAGCACAAAATGAATCCAAAATAAATCCAAATCTCAAGTACCAGATGATGGCACAGTACATATAGCTACTTATCAGTTGTCCACATGCCCTTGTGAAGGATATGAAACTTCACGTTTGAGATTACTATACATGAAATAACTGACGGAAAAAACAGCATTTAATCCCAACCACAGATATTAAGATTGTGAGGATGTTTTTTATTGTCAGATTATTTCAAACCGCCTCACCACTAGTAGATTGCCGACCTCTTTTTATGCAAACAATCCCATCATAGAAGGATTCCAACCCCGCACTTTGAAGCAAGGTATAAAATAGCCTTTCTTCACTCTCCATGCCTGGCCTATTGTGATTAGATGTGCCACATGCACCAGTAATACAATGTGTATGTCCTCAACAAAACGCACAACACCTCATGGTGAAACAATGAGGAACTAAATGAGGAACTAAAATCACGTCCACCCAACTCTCTGCACACTTTGCCCTCCAGATGTCCAGAGTGCACAACTGTACCCAACTATTTACATCAGTTTGGTGTTTTCTGATCTGGGTCAGCAATGCTTGCTGCACACTCCTTTGCCACATACAACAGTTTGCTACAAATCCATCCTCTGGCAAGAAAAGTCAATCCATGGTGAGTCCTCATCCACCGCAATCCACCGGGTGCGCCCTTTCATCATGAATGAGGGTCTGGCAGCATTTCATGAGCTACAATTGTATTTTGTGGATCAGTACCATAAACATATACACCCTGCCACCACCAAACGGGTCTAAAAGTGCTAGTCCTTAACCCCTTTGCAGCTGGGCTTCCCCCCGCCCTCCACCCCAGTGCTGAGCCAATTCTTTGGCTATTTGGGGTAGTTCACGCTTAGGCCATGCCAAATTTGCAACCTTTTTTTCCATCATCATAGGGATTCTAAAGGTACCCAGAGTTTTTGGGTTCCCCTGGCGGATACCAAGAAATTAGCCAAAATACAGCTAAATTATTTTATTTTTTTCCAGAAAAATGGGGAAAAAGGGCTGCAGAAGAAAGCACATGTCTTTTTCCCTGAAAATGGCATCAACAAATGGTTTGCAGTGCTAAAATCACCATTTTCCCAGGTTTCAAGAACAGGCAAACGTGAACCAGAAAAAACATTTTTTTCAACACAATTTTGGCATTTTACTAGGACATACCGCATTTTTACTACTTTTTGTGCTTTCAGCCTCCTTCCAGTTAGAGATAGAAATGGGTGTGAAAACGATGCTGGACCCCACACAGCTAAACATTTCTGAAAATTAGAAAAAATTCAGAATTCAGCAAGGGGTCATTTGTGTAGATCCTTCAAGGTTTTCCTACAGAAAGTAACAGCTAAAATAAAAAACAAATTGAAATTGAGTTGAAAAAAGAGCCATTTCTGTCCATGTTTTCGCTGATAACGTTTTCCAGTTATGGCAGATTTTTTAAAGCAATATACTGTTATGTCTGCTGGACTTTTTTTACTGGGAGGATATATAGGACTGGTAGGTTCATCAAGAACCCTAGGTACCCAGAGCCTATAAATGAGCTGTACCTTGTTATGAGTTTTCATTTTATACCGGGTATACAGCAATTTGTTTGGTGAAACATAACGAGTGAAAAATAGGCATCAAGGAAACCTTTATATTTCCAAAATGGGCACAAGATAAGGTGTTGAGAAGCAGTGGTTATGTGCACATTTCTGAATTCCGGGGTCCCTATATTAGCATGTGAATTAAAGGGCATTTCTTAAATAGACTTCTTTTTAACACTGTCTTACATTTGGAAGGAATAAATGTACAGAAAAACATTGGGCAATAACACTTGTTTGTCTATTCTGTGTTCCCCAAGTCTCTGGATATGAATGGTACCTCACCTGGGAGGGTAGGCCTAACGCCAACGACAGAAAACTCAACATGGACACTTCACATTTTTACATTGAAATCTGATGTGCTTTTTGGAAAGTGCCTAGCTGTGGATTTTGGCCTCTAGCTCTTCCAACACCTAGGGAAACCTACCCATCCTGTGCATTCTTCAAAACTAGACACCTAGGGAAATCCAGGATAGGGTGACTTGTGGGGCTCTCACCAGGTTCTGTTACCCAGAAACCTCAACATTTGTAAAAATAAAACTTTTTCTCTCAGATTTCGGTGCTGCAAAGTTCTGGAATCTGAGAGGCGCCACAAACTTCCTTCAACCCAGCATTCCCACAAATCTTCCAATAAAAATGGTACCTCACACAACGTTGACAGATCACATTTTCCCAAAGAAAACTGACCTGTTTTTTGCAAAGTGCATAGGTGTGGATTTTGGCCTTGAGCTCAGCCGGCACCTTGGGAAACCTAGAAAACCTATTTAATTTTGAAAACTAGACACCTACGGGAATTAAGAATGGGGTGACTTGTGGGGCTCTCACCAGGTTATTTTACCTACAATCCTTTGCAAACCTCAAAATATCAGAACAAAACACTTTTCCCTCAGATTTCAGTGCTGGAAAGTTCTGGAATCTGAGAGAAGTCACAAATTTCCTTGCAACCAACATTTCCCCAAGTCTCCTGATAAAAATGGCACCTCATTGTGATGGTAGGCATACTGCCCGGGAAAGGAAACACCCCAAATCGCAAAATGCACACATCAAATTTTTACATTGACAACTGATGTGTTTTTTTAGAAAGTGTCTAGCTGTGGATTTTGGTCTCTAGCTAAGCCGGTATCTAAGAAAACCTACCAAACCTGTGCATTTTTTTAAACTAGACACCTAGGGGAAGCCAGGATGGCCTAACTTGTGGCCCTCTCACCAGGTGCTGTTACCCAAAATCCTTTGCAAACCTCAAGATTTGGCAATAAAAACACCTTTTCCGCACATTTTGGTGATGGTAAGTTCTGGAATCTAAGAGGAGCCATAAATTTCCTTCCACCCAGCATTCCCCTAAGCCTCCCGATAAAAATAGTACCTCTCTCGTGTGGGTAGGCCTTGTGCAGGTGTCAGGAATGGATCACACATTGGTCAATCTTAGTCCTTACATGAGGGCAACTGTTCCATTTTTGACTCAGGCACCAGGTACAGGCACTCAAGTGGGGTAGTGCTTTTATCAGGACAGGTGGGGAAACACTGGCTGGTAGGAATTGTGTGGATCCCAGCATATTCCTGTAGTTTGTGTGACAGAAATGCAAGAAAAAATTTAGTTTTTATTTAACATTTCACCTTTGCAGGGTATTCTGAGTAAGACAACTTTGGGGAATCCACACATCATACCTTGGTGGACTCCCCTGGGTGTCTAGTTTCCAGAAATGTCTGGGTTTGGTAGGTTTCCCTGTATGGCCACCGAGCCCGGGACCAAAAACACAGGTGCTGGCCTTCCAAAACCAGGATGTTTTGAGACAGATAATTTTGTATGTCTCCACATTACGATTTGAGCAGTGGAATTTGGGGCTGAACTAAATTGGGGAGCTCCCAAGAGAACACTCTCTCTGCGCTACAGTCCAAACTCTCGCTCTAAAACACTACCCTATGTAGACAGTCACGAAATTTCTGGTGGGTGTGTGTGTGTTGTGGGCACAAGCAGCAATTAGAGCGTTCTCTCCGGGCAACCAAAAAAACAAAAAAGACACACTATTACTTCACCTTGTCACATTCTAATTGTCACAGTCTTTAGTGCCTCTGGCATCCAGTCCAACAATCATTATTCGTGCTCCCACTCCCATGACCTCCTCCTCTGATTCCCTCACTACCACCCAGCAAAAGTGCCCTTCATCTCTCCATAGCCCCCCTCGCACATATATTTAATTTGTTTTATAGCGCAGGTAACGGCTGGCTTTACTAATCCACTCAGCTGTTTACATAAAATACAGATAAACCTTCTGTGCTACTTAATGGCTTCAAAGCTGCCACTAGACAAAAGTCAGATTCTTTTGTAGCAGAAACATAATCACAAGAGTTACTTGACTTTGTTATTGCTGCCTAAAAGCTACAGTATGTGCATTGCTATGAAGACTTGAGCTGCAACTGCAAGACTGCAAGAGAACTGGTGGAAAATATATATATGTAAAGAGATCACTGTGGGTGTTGTTTTCCTAAGGGCCAATCGCAGCCCCCATGGAAACCACACACACATTGACAAAAGTGATCTCTCTCCCTCTCTCCATTTATATATATATATATATATATATATTTTTTTACATATATATATATATATATATATATATATATATATATATATATATAGAGAGAGAGAGAGAGAGAGGTCTATGTATCTATATATCTATATAAAAATATTTATATCTATAGATATATAGATTTTTGTATATCTATATATATAGATATATCTATCTATATATTTGTTTAACAGTTGTATGGTTTCCCTGGGAGACATACAACCATTAAAAAAAAAATGCCCCCCAAAGGGGGTTGCCCTGCCCACGGTCGACCCCTGTCATTTTATTTTTATTTTTTTAAATGTATTTTTCTTTTTCTTTTTTAACCTTGGGGGCGTGATCGGTAAACTCTCCTTTTTTTAAATAAAATTTGTTCCAGTGGGGGGCTGGCCCGCTTCCAGAGGGGGGCGACACCCCCCAAGTGAATTCCTTGGTGTCTATTGGGGGTTTCAGGAAGGCCTAATTTAAAAGGGAGGTAGTGCAGGCATCAGCCAGTGGCCGACACCCACACCAGAGGGGTTAAAAAAGATTCTAGATAAAAACACAAAGCATCACCCACTAATGCACAGGAGAACACTAAAACAGTTCTCAATAATTGGGTTCAGCTGACACATGGTGCCAAAGTACCTGCCCTCTTTTCCCATGTTTCCGGTGAGAAAACCTTCCTGAAACTGCACTTTCCTACTGTTTAAATTTATTGTAGTACTGTCACTACAGCTGCAGTTTTCTCTTCATCGTTCTTCAGACTGCAAAAAGGACAGCCGCACTAGTTACAACCTCTCTTGTTACTTTCTCTAAAGGCTGGGCTTTTCGGACTGACAATTGTTGTAATGGTACTGATGGGGTCTCCTTTGTCTCCAGGGTCCTCCTGCACAGTTCAAGGGTGCTGGTGCCCCATGCATGCATCAGTATTGCCGCCAGCTCTATTATGAGCCGGCATCAATGCTGCCGCACCTTTCCCACTGTTCTGACCTGTGGAAACCTTAGTTTACGCCGGTCAGCCTAGTGAGAAAACCATTAAGGGGGCCCGCGGGAAGGTCTCTAGCACTGCAGTGACCTTCCCATCTGGAGTTTGGCAGACAGATGTTTCCTTCCACCAAACTCAAAATCAGCCTCAAAGACTCCAAGTTACTACAAATATGTCTGTAATCCATCACCATGCAGGTGTTTTCTCTTGGCAATTCTTCTGCTGTGTTGGCCCTGCTCCCCAGAAACAAGCCCCAATTGCATCCCTGCCATCTCCCGGCCAATATTTGGAAAAGTTTCACCATCCCGTCTTCTTGAGATCAGACTTTGCTGCAGGGAGGTTTGTAGGCATCCACTTTGCATTGACACATTTCATAGACTCTATACATTGAATGGTGGTACTCAGCCGGGGATACTACAAGAGGCAGAAATTAGGCAAATGCCTTAACTTAGGAAACATGCTTTTGTGTGGTCCCTTATGTTTGTCTTTCTTTATACCTTGAACATGTACTTGCCTTTGCTAGCTTGCAATACATTTTCAATCTTCCATTCATTACCCAAATATTGTAGTTACAATAATACACTTAAAGAAGGAAATCTACATAAAAGTAAATACAACAGCTATGGTGTACGGTGGCAGCGACTTTTTTTGTGCTTCAGAGATTGTTGGTGGTTATGCAACAATAGAATGCCAAACTTTATTTATAATAGACTTCTACAACTTTGCAAGCGATAGTTCATTGTTATTACACATTTAAATTTGTAAAAGGTATGAGGATTGAAATTATTTTCTCCTGTGTCCTGTGTTTTAGATTAATCCAGAGATTTTGTGATAGTAGTTTTGTTTTTAGATGTTGCATTCATTATTTTTGTGAATGTGAGCACACAGTTCAGATTCAAAAATGTATTAGTACTTCCTAAATTGCATCTATGTTTTGTTGACACATTATGTCTATATGTTTGGGATTATAATCATCATGAAGCTATCAGACGCCTGTAAATGTGATAGAGTGAGATAGAGGCAGAGAAAGAGAGAGGAATTTTGATAAGCAGTGCTAAAATCACCTAGTTTAAGGGTTTGCCATCAAATAGTGTCTTCTAGAAAGCAAGAATCCCATATATTACCATATAAAATTGGCTGGTGTAGGGTGCCTTGGCTTAACTCTCTAAATAACATTGTGGCTTTTCAGAACTGTTAGTTCTACCATAATCAGCTTAACAATGCCAGTCAAAAATCCTCCTTATGGGAGCTACCCTTCACAACTCTAATAATTGTTAGCCCTCAAAATAAGTAACAGCGGGATTGGAGCATGGCACTATTGAAGATGGCTGCTTTCTAAGATTGTTCTACTGACCGGCATCTCTCCCATGTTGCTGTCCAAAGAGCACCAAAAGCTTTGTAATCAGCCCTCTGGGATAAGGGAAGCAATTTGGAACATGGAGACAGATCTGTACATGGGTGAGATGTTATGTATAGTTAGCAAGCATGATGAACAAGGCAAGGCGCTCCATCGCGTCATGTATGAAGTATACATGATCCTGAGAGGAGAAAGGCCTCTCAGCCTGTGGTAGCTCCCACTTATTCATGATCAACTAAACAAGCCCAGAGGAGGAGCACAGATTAGTTTAGGAAGGGAGACTATGAAAAAGCTATGCATGGAGCAGGAGAGACCTAGCGAGGGGAATAGGAGAGTTTGATACAGAGGAGAGTGGCTCTTAGAAATGGGGTCTTTGGTTGGCAGTTAGGTTACCTCCTGTCCAAGCAAGGACCTTCACTCTAGTCAGGATAAAGGAGAGTCACCCTCAGTTAACCCCTGCTCACCCCCTTGGTAGCTTGGCACAAGCAGGCAGGCTTAACTTCAGGGTCTAGGTGTAAAGTATTTGTACCAACACACACAGTAACTTAGTGAAAACACTACAAAATGGCACAACACAGGTTTAGAAAAATAGGAAATATTTATCTAAACCAAAACCAGACCAAAACGACAAGAATCCAACATACACAAGTCAGGTTATAAATTTTAAAAGCAAAAGAGTCTTAAATCCTTTTGTAAACAGGTAAAACACTGTTAGCGTTAAAAAGTACCTGGGTCGATTTCTCACCCGCAAGCGAGACCCTGCGTCGTTTCTCGTTCTCCAGTCGAGTCGGATCGGCGTGCCTCGTTTTTTCTCTCCGCAGGAAAGCAAAGCGTCAATCCGGGCAAGCACTCAGGTCCCGGCAGATGTTGCGTAATTTTTCCACGCCCATCAAGGCTTGCATTGAAAATCCTGCTGCACAGTATCAGCAAAACTACGCAATGTGGGTTGCGACTAATATGCCACTGAACCACTACTACCTAAACAACGACTACCTAAACAACGACTGCCCAAAACCGAAAATGCATAAACAACAAAAAAAATTACAACGAAGTCTAAACAATGAAAAAAACCATAATCTGAATTATTCCTAAACAACAACCTCCTATATAACGAATATGGGAACCACTAAAGTACGAATATTCCACTGAACCACTACTGCCCAAACAATGACTGCCTAAATAACGACTACCTAAACAACGACTCCCCAAACAACTACTACCCAAACAACGACTACCCAAACAACGACAGCGCAAACAAAGACTGCCCAACACCGAAAACGCCTAAACAACTAGGCCCATATTTATACTTTTTTATCGCTGCATTTGCGTCATTTTTTGATGCAGAAACGGCGCAGACTAGCAAAAACAATTTTATTTTGTAAGTTTGCGCCATATTTACGTCAAAAAGCAGAGCAAATGCGGCGCTAAAATAGTATAAATATGGGCCCTAATCTTTTTACAACGAAGTCTAAACAAAGAAAAATACGCTTAATCTGCATTACACCTAAACAACGACCACTTATATATAAAATATGGGAACCACTACAGTACTACGTGAAAAAACCAGCGAAATCGACAACAACAATATTTTTCCTACGTAAAACAAAGAAAATATCAGTAAAAATCAAAAACATATAAACACTGTTTTAATTTGAAATAAATCATTTTTAAACAAATATTTAAAAGGATACAACACTGAAGAAAAAAACACTGTATAAAACGATAGTCCTTCAACAGTTTCTACATCACCCAGGAAGTACTTTTTCTACTCAACAAACGATGACTAACAGAAAAAAAAATACAAACTACACGATAAATATACTTGAAAATTATATATATATATAATATCACAAACGAATACAGAATAAAAAAACATGTCCAAAACATATTCCATTTACAATTATAACATTACTTACAAAAACACATATAAATACCAACGACCTCCATTTTGTACTCATTATTACACCGAACAGCTTACAGAGAGGATGTGTAAACCACTACGGAAAGAAAATAATCTATACTTTATCCAACACCGCCATCTACTGACATTACAAGGTAAAATATCCTTAAAATAAATATAAATAAATATACAAAGCTATAACACAGCTGAAAAAATAAATAATTAATCTAGTTTTTCACTTTTGTATTACAAGCATACATTTCAGGAAAGTGACCAAAAAATAAACACAACACCTGTATCATCAAAGGTAAACGATTACCATTATTCAAAAACCATTTGACTAAACCATTACCAATTGTATTAAAAAAACTGTTAACTAATGAATATGATAAGACTACTAAAAGTAAATTATAATAAAAATAAACTATATGTTTAAAAGATTTCAACTACAAAATAGTAAAAAGAAATGACTTCACCTAGTAAATTTAACCAAAAAGCAAAACATTACTCACCTCAAAATTCAAGTCTACAGAAAAAATACTTCCTAAATTAAGCAAAGTAAATCATTAATAATACAAAATAAAAAACTAAATAATACACTGTTCATTATTTCTTTTAGACTCCAAGGAACAAAAAAAAGCAGACAACGTAAAAAATAGAACAAAATTCCATTTAAAAAAAAAGAAGCTCAGCAAAAAAATGTTTTTTAAAGTAAGTATAACATTTTGTTTATAACATACAAGCAGTTCTTCTAATGTAATAAAACTAAACAAACATTCATGTGCAAACACCCCTTAACCTCATGCCAAACACACATAAAGTCAGTCAAATTAAAAATACTTAAAAAACATAGTACCAAGATGCAGTTAAAAAATAATTGAAAGCTAAATAAACAAATGTACAGCACAAAATTCTCAGAGAATGATTGAAAACAGCCAAACACAGAGAACAAACCTCTAAAACATGCAGTCTATAGAGTACCACAGTAAAAAAAAGAAAATTATCCCAAAACTGCAAACATTAAGCACACAAGTACTTCACAAATGCTCTACAACATTATAACATGCAAGAAAAGAAATGTGCTGATTACAAACTACTTCAGCAGGAAACAAACAATGAGTAGTGACTTTGAGGCCCAGTAATAGTAATTCATGTAACAGTTTAAATGCACCAACACTAAATAAAATATCTCTAACAGACAGCACATACACAGTACACTATCTACAAGACACCTAAAAATGGGAAACCAACTGGCTTTCCCAAAACTTTTTCTTAAACTTAGCTTTACCACTAACGCTTGCAACACTTCCTCACATATCGCATGCTTACTGGCCACTATTAAACAACGTGGTAGAAAAGGTGCTCTATTTATCCTTAAATATCACAAACTACATGTAGACTCTACATAAAAGCTAAGATATACTATTAAACCTCCAGCCAAGTGCTCGCCTTAAAACATAAACTGCGCAAGACATACATTCAAAATTAACAATACAACTACTATAGATACTTATGTAATACCAGCTACTACACATTGAGTATACGATAATTACACTTTTACAACTCGAGAAACTACTTACATAAGCACAAATGTTGCACTCTAAATAGAACCAAACTTACTATTAAAATCTAATTTAACCATTGCAAATTCCCCACATACTTACATGAAGGTACGTACAGGACATTAACTTAAAAACAAATTAACTATTACAACTCCACCAAGTACAGACATCAACGCAACTTCTGGACACTAAATAAAATTATAATAATTATACCTATTACACCAACTACTTACCGCAGGTCAGATGGCAAACATTCTGCACATTACAAATTAACCACTACAAGTTCCCCACATACTTATTTGAGTGTACATGCAGCATACTCATTATATGGAAAAATTAACTATTATAACTCCACCAAACACTCACCTCAAAGCAGGTGGTGGACAGTAAACAGAACTAAAATTACTATTGCAAATCCACCAAATACGTACCTCAAAGCACATGCTTCACAATAAATAGAACTAAAATTACTATTGCATCTACACCAACGACTTACCTCAGGCCAGATAGCACATATTCATTCAGCACATTGCAAATTAACCATTGTAAATTCCCCACATCATTATGTGAGGGTATGTGCAGGATAGTTACTCTAAAAATGTTTTACTATTACAACTCCACCAAATACTAAACTCAAAGCAGGTGCTGGACCCTGTATAGAATAAAAATTATTATTCCAACTCCACCAACTACTTACCTCAAGAGAGATTGCACACATTAAGTACACTGCAAATTAATCATTGCAAGTTCCCCACATACTTACATTAGGGTATGTGCTGGACAGTGACTATACATTTTTTTTACTATTGCAGCTCCACCAAATACTTACCTCACAGCAGGTGCTAGACAGTAAATAACACTAAAATTACTATTCCAACCTCATAGTACGTGACAAATGTTCAGTACATACCAAAATAATCATACCAGCTTCACTGCATACTTACATGAACATAGGTGCTGAACACTGACTATAAGAAAATATACTATTACAACTCCACCAAGTACTTACCACAGAACAAACACTAGTCACACAGTAGACCCACGTTTACAAATCTAAAACCACAAATTACTTACCTCTGCACAGATAATACACAATCACCAAATGTAAAAGTTAATATGCCAGCTACACCAAACACTTACAAAGAGCATACAGTATACAGTAACTAACTTACTATTTTATAAAGTAATTCCACCACAGATTTAAAACTAAAAACTCAAAAGTTCTTATAATATATTTTTTTCATATTATTTATAGATATTTCACAAATGGCATCGCAAGAAGAACCAAGTTATGTGACCTCAAGAACCGGACACCAGCTACTAAAGTATGAAGGTTATCTTTATTGCAGAGACAAGGATGTCAACCTCAGGAGTCATTGGAGGTGTGTACAATTCTACTCTTCACATTGCAGAGGCAGAGCTGTTACTCTGGAAGACACCGTTGTTAAGACAACAGATCACAACCACTCTGCCTCTGCAATGGAAATTGAGATTAGAGAAAACGTGCAAAAAAGAAAACATATTGCACACTCCTCCAATGACTCCTGCGGACAGGCTGTAAGGGAGGTATTACAAAACATTCCCGTACAGGTTGCAGGTAGCATGCCTTCTATACCAAACCTTAGGCAAATGTTTCAAGGAGAAAAACTGGCAAGTAGCAACCCAACACGTAACACCACAATCCTTTGAAGACATTAACATCCCCGCAGAACTAAAAATTACCTTCTCCAAAGAAACTTTCCTCATGCACAACGAAAACCCTCAAAAAAGAATTGTAATATTTAGCACAACCCGCAACTTACTAATCCTACAAAATGGTGAAGTTTGGATGATGGATGGAACATTTAAATCTACACCCCATCCATTCACTCAAATTTACACTATACATGCCTCAAAAAATAACACTACAGTCCCCCTAGTGTATGCATTATTGGCTGATAAACATTCCTCTACTTACACTGAATTTATATCAACAATCAAAAACAAAACACTAAATAAAACACCTAGAAAAGTGATACTAGATTTCGAATTATCAATGATAAACACAATACTGAAAATATATCCACAAACCCAAATTCAAGGATGCTTTTTCCACTTTTCACAAGCATATTGGCGTAGAACACAAAAATCATCCCTAAGTAGAGAATATTTCTCAAACTGCATACTACAATTTGAATAAAAAAAACTCACAGCATTATGCTTCTAAATGGCTTCAAAACTGCCACTAGACAAAAGTCAGATTCTTTTGTAGCAGAAACATAATCACAAGAGTTACTTGACTTTGTTATTGCTGCCTAAAAGCTACAGTATGTGCATTGCTATGAAGACTTGAGCTGCAACTGCAAGACTGCAAGAGAACTGGTGGAAAATATATATATGTAAAGAGATCACTGTGGGTGTTGTTTTCCTAAGGGCCAATCGCAGCCCCCATGGAAACCACACACACATTGACAAAAGTGATCTCTCTCCCTCTCTCCATTTATATATATATATATATATATATTTTTTTTTTTACATATATATATATATATATATATATATATATATATATATATATATATAGAGAGAGAGAGAGAGAGAGAGAGAGAGAGAGAGGTCTATGTATCTATATATCTATATAAAAATATTTATATCTATAGATATATAGATTTTTGTAGATCTATATATATAGATATATCTATCTATATATTTGTTTAACAGTTGTATGGTTTCCCTGGGAGACATACAACCATTAAAAAAAAAATGCCCCCCAAAGGGGGTTGCCCTGCCCACGGTCGACCCCTGTCATTTTATTTTTATTTTTTTAAATGTATTTTTCTTTTTCTTTTTTAACCTTGGGGGCGTGATCGGTAAACTCTCCTTTTTTTAAATAAAATTTGTTCCAGTGGGGGGCTGGCCCGCTTCCAGAGGGGGGCGACACCCCCCAAGTGAATTCCTTGGTGTCTATTGGGGGTTTCAGGAAGGCCTAATTTAAAAGGGAGGTAGTGCAGGCATCAGCCAGTGGCCGACACCCACACCAGAGGGGTTAAAAAAGATTCTAGATAAAAACACAAAGCATCACCCACTAATGCACAGGAGAACACTAAAACAGTTCTCAATAATTGGGTTCAGCTGACACATGGTGCCAAAGTACCTGCCCTCTTTTCCCATGTTTCCGGTGAGAAAACCTTCCTGAAACTGCACTTTCCTACTGTTTAAATTTATTGTAGTACTGTCACTACAGCTGCAGTTTTCTCTTCATCGTTCTTCAGACTGCAAAAAGGACAGCCGCACTAGTTACAACCTCTCTTGTTACTTTCTCTAAAGGCTGGGCTTTTCGGACTGACAATTGTTGTAATGGTACTGGTGGGGTCTCCTTTGTCTCCAGGGTCCTCCTGCACAGTTCAAGGGTGCTGGTGCCCCATGCATGCATCAGTATTGCCGCCAGCTCTATTATGAGCCGGCATCAATGCTGCCGCACCTTTCCCACTGTTCTGACCTGTGGAAACCTTAGTTTACGCCGGTCAGCCTAGTGATAAAACCATTAAGGGGGCCCGCGGGAAGGTCTCTAGCACTGCAGTGACCTTCCCATCTGGAGTTTGGCAGACAGATGTTTCCTTCCACCAAACTCAAAATCAGCCTCAAAGACTCCAAGTTACTACAAATATGTCTGTAATCCATCACCATGCAGGTGTTTTCTCCTTTCTCTTGGCAATTCTTCTGCTGTGTTGGCCCTGCTCCCCAGAAACAAGCCCCAATTGCATCCCTGCCATCTCCCGGCCAATATTTGGAAAAGTTTCACCATCCCGTCTTCTTGAGATCAGACTTTGCTGCAGGGAGGTTTGTAGGCATCCACTTTGCATTGACACATTTCATAGACTCTATACATTGAATGGTGGTACTCAGCCGGGGATACTACAAGAGGCAGAAATTAGGCAAATGCCTTATCTTAGGAAACATGCTTTTGTGTGGTCCCTTATGTTTGTCTTTCTTTATACCTTGAACATGTACTTGCCTTTGCTAGCTTGCAATACATTTTCAATCTTCCATTCATTACCCAAATATTGTAGTTACAATAATACACTTAAAGAAGGAAATCTACATAAAAGTAAATACAACAGCTATGGTGTACGGTGGCAGCGACTTTTTTTGTGCTTAGAGATTGTTGGTGGTTATGCAACAATAGAATGCCAAACTTTATTTATAATAGACTTCTACAACTTTGCAAGCGATAGTTCATTGTTATTACACATTTAAATTTGTAAAAGGTATGAGGATTGAAATTATTTTCTCCTGTGTCCTGTGTTTTAGATTAATCCAGAGATTTTGTGATAGTAGTTTTGTTTTTAGATGTTGCATTCATTATTTTTGTGAATGTGAGCACACAGTTCAGATTCAAAAATGTATTAGTACTTCCTAAATTGCATCTATGTATTGTTGACACATTATGTCTATATGTTTGGGATTATAATCATCATGAAGCTATCAGACGCCTGTAAATGTGATAGAGTGAGATAGAGGCAGAGAAAGAGAGAGGAATTTTGATAAGCAGTGCTAAAATCACCTAGTTTAAGGGTTTGCCATCAAATAGTGTCTTCTAGAAAGCAAGAATCCCATATATTACCATATAAAATTGGCTGGTGTAGGGTGCCTTGGCTTAACTCTCTAAATAACATTGTGGCTTTTCAGAACTGTTAGTTCTACCATAATCAGCTTAACAATGCCAGTCAAAAATCCTCCTTATGGGAGCTACCCTTCACAACTCTAATAATTGTTAGCCCTCAAAATAAGTAACAGCGGGATTGGAGCATGGCACTATTGAAGATGGCTGCTTTCTAAGATTGTTCTACTGACCGGCATCTCTCCCATGTTGCTGTCCAAAGAGCACCAAAAGCTTTGTAATCAGCCCTCTGGGATAAGGGAAGCAATTTGGAACATGGAGACAGATCTGTACATGGGTGAGATGTTATGTATAGTTAGCAAGCATGATGAACAAGGCAAGGCGCTCCATCGCGTCATGTATGAAGTATACATGATCCTGAGAGGAGAAAGGCCTCTCAGCCTGTGGTAGCTCCCACTTATTCATGATCAACTAAACAAGCCCAGAGGAGGAGCACAGATTAGTTTAGGAAGGGAGACTATGAAAAAGCTATGCATGGAGCAGGAGAGACCTAGCGAGGGGAATAGGAGAGTTTGATACAGAGGAGAGTGGCTCTTAGAAATGGGGTCTTTGGTTGGCAGTTAGGTTACCTCCTGTCCAAGCAAGGACCTTCACTCTAGTCAGGATAAAGGAGAGTCACCCTCAGTTAACCCCTGCTCACCCCCTTGGTAGCTTGGCACAAGCAGGCAGGCTTAACTTCAGGGTCTAGGTGTAAAGTATTTGTACCAACACACACAGTAACTTAGTGAAAACACTACAAAATGGCACAACACAGGTTTAGAAAAATAGGAAATATTTATATAAACCAAAACAAGACCAAAACGACAAGAATCCAACATACACAAGTCAGGTTATACATTTTAAAAGCAAAAGAGTCTTAAATCCTTTTGTAAACAGGTAAAACACTGTTAGCGTTAAAAAGTACCTGGGTCGATTTCTCACCCGCAAGCGAGACCCTGCGTCGTTTCTCCTTCTCCAGTCGAGTCGGATCGGCGTGCCTCGTTTTTTCTCTCCGCAGGAAAGCAAAGCGTCAATCCGGGCAAGCACTCAGGTCCCGGCAGATGTTGCGTAATTTTTCCACGCCCATCAAGGCTTGCATTGAAAATCCTGCTGCACAGTATCAGCAAAACTACGCAATGTGGGTTGCGACTAATATGCCACTGAACCACTACTACCTAAACAACGACTACCTAAACAACGACTGCCCAAAACCGAAAATGCATAAACAACAAAAAAATTTACAACGAAGTCTAAACAATGAAAAAAACCATAATCTGAATTATTCCTAAACAACAACCTCCTATATAACGAATATGGGAACCACTAAAGTACGAATATTCCACTGAACCACTACTGCCCAAACAATGACTGCCTAAATAACGACTACCTAAACAACGACTCCCCAAACAACTACTACCCAAACAACGACTACCCAAACAACGACAGCGCAAACAAAGACTGCCCAACACCGAAAACGCCTAAACAACTAGGCCCATATTTATACTTTTTTATCGCTGCATTTGCGTCATTTTTTGATGCAGAAACGGCGCAGACTAGCAAAAACAATTTTATTTTGTAAGTTTGCGCCATATTTACGTCAAAAAGCAGAGCAAATGCGGCGCTAAAATAGTATAAATATGGGCCCTAATCTTTTTACAACGAAGTCTAAACAAAGAAAAATACGCTTAATCTGCATTACACCTAAACAACGACCACTTATATATAAAATATGGGAACCACTACAGTACTACGTGAAAAAACCAGCGAAATCGACAACAACAATATTTTTCCTACGTAAAACAAAGAAAATATCAGTAAAAATCAAAAACATATAAACACTGTTTTAATTTGAAATAAATCATTTTTAAACAAATATTTAAAAGGATACAACACTGAAGAAAAAAACACTGTATAAAACGATAGTCCTTCAACAGTTTCTACATCACCCAGGAAGTACTTTTTCTACTCAACAAACGATGACTAACAGAAAAAAAAATACAAACTACACGATAAATATACTTGAAAATTATATATATATATAATATCACAAACGAATACAGAATAAAAAAACATGTCCAAAACATATTCCATTTACAATTATAACATTACTTACAAAAACACATATAAATACCAACGACCTCCATTTTGTACTCATTATTACACCGAACAGCTTACAGAGAGGATGTGTAAACCACTACGGAAAGAAAATAATCTATACTTTATCCAACACCGCCATCTACTGACATTACAAGGTAAAATATCCTTAAAATAAATATAAATAAATATACAAAGCTATAACACAGCTGAAAAAATAAATAATTAATCTAGTTTTTCACTTTTGTATTACAAGCATACATTTCAGGAAAGTGACCAAAAAATAAACACAACACCTGTATCATCAAAGGTAAACGATTACCATTATTCAAAAACCATTTGACTAAACCATTACCAATTGTATTAAAAAAACTGTTAACTAATGAATATGATAAGACTACTAAAAGTAAATTATAATAAAAATAAACTATATGTTTAAAAGATTTCAACTACAAAATAGTAAAAAGAAATGACTTCACCTAGTAAATTTAACCAAAAAGCAAAACATTACTCACCTCAAAATTCAAGTCTACAGAAAAAATACTTCCTAAATTAAGCAAAGTAAATCATTAATAATACAAAATAAAAAACTAAATAATACACTGTTCATTATTTCTTTTAGACTCCAAGGAACAAAAAAAAGCAGACAACGTAAAAAATAGAACAAAATTCCATTAAAAAAAAAAGAAGCTCAGCAAAAAAATGTTTTTTAAAGTAAGTATAACATTTTGTTTATAACATACAAGCAGTTCTTCTAATGTAATAAAACTAAACAAACATTCATGTGCAAACACCCCTTAACCTCATGCCAAACACACATAAAGTCAGTCAAATTAAAAATACTTAAAAAACATAGTACCAAGATGCAGTTAAAAAATAATTGAAAGCTAAATAAACAAATGTACAGCACAAAATTCTCAGAGAATGATTGAAAACAGCCAAACACAGAGAACAAACCTCTAAAACATGCAGTCTATAGAGTACCACAGTAAAAAAAAGAAAATTATCCCAAAACTGCAAACATTAAGCACACAAGTACTTCACAAATGCTCTACAACATTATAACATGCAAGAAAAGAAATGTGCTGATTACAAACTACTTCAGCAGGAAACAAACAATGAGTAGTGACTTTGAGGCCCAGTAATAGTAATTCATGTAACAGTTTAAATGCACCAACACTAAATAAAATATCTCTAACAGACAGCACATACACAGTACACTATCTACAAGACACCTAAAAATGGGAAACCAACTGGCTTTCCCAAAACTTTTTCTTAAACTTAGCTTTACCACTAACGCTTGCAACACTTCCTCACATATCGCATGCTTACTGGCCACTATTAAACAACGTGGTAGAAAAGGTGCTCTATTTATCCTTAAATATCACAAACTACATGTAGACTCTACATAAAAGCTAAGATATACTATTAAACCTCCAGCCAAGTGCTCGCCTTAAAACATAAACTGCGCAAGACATACATTCAAAATTAACAATACAACTACTATAGATACTTATGTAATACCAGCTACTACACATTGAGTATACGATAATTACACTTTTACAACTCGAGAAACTACTTACATAAGCACAAATGTTGCACTCTAAATAGAACCAAACTTACTATTAAAATCTAATTTAACCATTGCAAATTCCCCACATACTTACATGAAGGTACGTACAGGACATTAACTTAAAAACAAATTAACTATTACAACTCCACCAAGTACAGACATCAACGCAACTTCTGGACACTAAATAAAATTATAATAATTATACCTATTCCACCAACTACTTACCGCAGGTCAGATGGCAAACATTCTGCACATTACAAATTAACCACTACAAGTTCCCCACATACTTATTTGAGTGTACATGCAGCATACTCATTATATAAAAAATTAACTATTATAACTCCACCAAACACTCACCTCAAAGCAGGTGGTGGACAGTAAACAGAACTAAAATTACTATTGCAAATCCACCAAATACGTACCTCAGAGCACATGCTTCACAATAAATAGAACTAAAATTACTATTGCATCTACACCAACGACTTACCTCAGGCCAGATAGCACATATTCATTCAGCACATTGCAAATTAACCATTGTAAATTCCCCACATCATTATGTGAGGGTATGTGCAGGATAGTTACTCTAAAAATGTTTTACTATTACAACTCCACCAAATACTAAACTCAAAGCAGGTGCTGGACCCTGTATAGAATTAAAATTATTATTCCAGCTCCACCAACTACTTACCTCAAGAGAGATTGCACACATTAAGTACACTGCAAATTAATCATTGCAAGTTCCCCACATACTTACATTAGGGTATGTGCTGGACAGTGACTATACATTTTTTTTACTATTGCAGCTCCACCAAATACTTACCTCACAGCAGGTGCTAGACAGTAAATAACACTAAAATTACTATTCCAACCTCATAGTACGTGACAAATGTTCAGTACATACCAAAATAATCATACCAGCTTCACTGCATACTTACATGAACATAGGTGCTGAACACTGACTATAAGAAAATATACTATTACAACTCCACCAAGTACTTACCACAGAACAAACACTAGTCACACAGTAGACCCACGTTTACAAATCTAAAACCACAAATTACTTACCTCTGCACAGATAATACACAATCACCAAATGTAAAAGTTAATATGCCAGCTACACCAAACACTTACAAAGAGCATACAGTATACAGTAACTAACTTACTATTTTATAAAGTAATTCCACCACAGATTTAAAACTAAAAACTCAAAAGTTCTTATAATATATTTTTTTCATATTATTTATAGATATTTCACAAATGGCATCGCAAGAAGAACCAAGTTATGTGACCTCAAGAACCGGACACCAGCTACTAAAGTATGAAGGTTATCTTTATTGCAGAGACAAGGATGTCAACCTCAGGAGTCATTGGAGGTGTGTACAATTCTACTCTTCACATTGCAGAGGCAGAGCTGTTACTCTGGAAGACACCGTTGTTAAGACAACAGATCACAACCACTCTGCCTCTGCAATGGAAATTGAGATTAGAGAAAACGTGCAAAAAATAAAACATATTGCACACTCCTCCAATGACTCCTGCAGACAGGCTGTAAGGGAGGTATTACAAAACATTCCCGTACAGGTTGCAGGTAGCATGCCTTCTATACCAAACCTTAGGCAAATGTTTCAAGGAGAAAAACTGGCAAGTAGCAACCCAACACGTAACACCACAATCCGTTGAAGACATTAACATCCCCGCAGAACTAAAAATTACCTTCTCCAAAGAAACTTTCCTCATGCACAACGAAAACCCTCAAAAAAGAATTGTAATATTTAGCACAACCCGCAACTTACTAATCCTACAAAATGGTGAAGTTTGGATGATGGATGGAACATTTAAATCTACACCCCATCCATTCACTCAAATTTACACTATACATGCCTCAAAAAATAACACTACAGTCCCCCTAGTGTATGCATTATTGGCTGATAAACATTCCTCTACTTACACTGAATTTATATCAACAATCAAAAACAAAACACTAAGGGCCGTATTTATACTCCGTTTGCGCCGAATTTGCGTCGTTTTTTTCGACGCAAATTCGACGCTAAACTAACGCAAACTAACGCCATATTTATACTATGGCGTTAGAGGCGAATAGCGCCAAAGTTCCCGGAATGTGCGTCATTTTTTAGCGTGAACCCCTTCCTTGCGTTAATGATATGCAAGGGAGGCGTTCCCGTCTAAAAAATGACTCCCAGGCCTTTACGTGGTATTTATACTCCCGGGCAAAAGAGACGCCCGGGAGTGGGCGTGGCTAAAAACGGCGCATTTGCGCCGCTTTTTAACGCCTGGGTCAGGCATGGCGTTAAGGGACAAGTGGGCTCAAAATGAGCCCACAGTGCCCTCCCCTGCCCCCAGGGACCCCCCCTGCCACCCTTGCCCACCCCAGGAGGACACCCAAGGCTGGAGGGACCCACCCCAGGGACATTCAGGTAAGTTCAGGTAAGTATTTTTTTTAATAATTTTTTTTGGCATAGGGGGGCCTGATTTGTGCCCCCCTACATGCCACTATGCCCAATGACCATGCCCAGGGGACAGAAGTCCCCTGGGCATGGCCATTGGGCAAGGGGGCATGACTCCTATCTTTACAATGATAGGAGTCATGTTGATGGGGGATGGGCGTCGAAAATAAATGGCGCAAGTCGGGTTAAGACGATTTTTTCGACGTAACCTGACTTGCCCCATTTTAAGACGCCCATACGCCATTTTCCCCCTACGCCGGCGCTGTCTGGTCTACGTGGTTTTTTCCCACGCAAACCAGGCAGCGCCGGTCTGATTGCGCCGTCTAACGCCATTCCATAAATACGGCGCCCGCATGGCGCTTCAGAATGGCGTTAGACGGCGCAAAACTTTTTGACGCTAAACTGCGTTAGCGCAGTTTAGCGTCAAAAAGTATAAATATGGGCCTAAATAAAACACCTAGAAAAGTGATACTAGATTTCGAATTATCAATGATAAACACAATACTGAAAATATATCCACAAACCCAAATTCAAGGATGCTTTTTCCACTTTTCACAAGCATATTGGCGTAGAACACAAAAATCATCCCTAAGTAGAGAATATTTCTCAAACTGCATACTACAATTTGAATAAAAAAAACTCACAGCATTATGCTTTGTACCACCTGCAAAGGTAGATGAGTATTACACCACAATAACAGACTCTAACTATTATAGAGTAAATGAAGACAAATTGGCACCCTTACTAAATTACTTTGAAGAAACCTGCATTGAACACCTAAACAGATTTGGTCGCAGACGAAAGCCAAGATTTACATTAGAATGGTGGAACTGCTACCAGACCTGCTTTGAAGGTGGTGCAAAGACTAATAATGCCATAGAGGGATGGCACAACTCCTTCAATAAAGCAATAGGTAAACCCCACCCAATCCTGTATCATTTAATGGAAATTTTGAAAAAGGAGCAAAGTTTCCAAGAAATTAGACTTGCTCAGTCACTCTCGGGTAGCCTGAACCCACGCACAAGTCAAAAAAGCAAAGAAATGACAGAAAGAATGTTGGCAAAAATACAACAATTTGATACAATAACAGCATCAGACTACCTCGACAGTCTAGCATTTATTCTACATTACTAACAACCACTAACCTACTAAGAAATTACTTGCCAAGACCACCAATTAAATTGGCATTTTTGAAATTATTTTTACACAAAATTTATACAACCAAAATTGTTTCTACCTTTGAAGTTTTCATGTCTTTATCCAAACACATGTTGCTGATGAAATCTTCTTCATGAATATAGAAGAAGCATCTCATACTGCAGAAAGTAAATAAATAAACATTAATCATCCAAAAAAACAAAAATTGGTGGTACAATATGGATGATAAAACTCTGTATACAATAAAAAGTAGAAAAAAAATAAAAATATAACATTTTACCCAACCACAAATTAGAAAAAAAAACAAATATTAAAAACACCCTATGAACATTTTTTACCCCAAAAAAGTACAAAAAATTATCAGATACTTACCAAAGCAACAGCATTAAATAAAATATTAACAATCAACAAAAAGACATGAAAACGAAATAAAGAACACTACTAATACAAAAGAAATAAATAATTACGAAGGGTGTTACAATTAACCAAATATTTTTTTCATAAACCGAACAATTGCCTTCCTTATAAATGCCTAAAATAAAATTATCACAAGCATAAAGACAATTGTTCGTAATTATTAGAAAAGCAGTACAACCATTGTAAAGATAAAACACTGCTAAACATTATTGTTCTTTTTTGAACGATACCACTATCGTATACAACACTGTACGGAAACAAAAAATTAAACATAAAAAACATACCAAACATTGAAAATCTGCTACCTATCTAATAACCACCTCCAACAACTATTTCTGTAATAAAAATACCCTAAAACATACTGGAAAAAATGTATAATCCCACTTACCCGAACGAGGTCTCCGCTTCGGTCCTATCTTGACACGACGCTCCTCCGACTGAAAACAGAAGACGTCAAACAACAGGAAAGAGCACTAAAAATAGAAAACGGACTATTTCACTCATAGACTATAATAGGGAAAAGAAGAAAATACCACAAAAAATGGTTAAATAAATGTAAAAAAATTCAAAAAATCTGTAAATATTAAACAATAAATAAACAATTGATTTTGCATTTTTTAAACTTTATTATGTTGAAAATAACAATTATTAAAATAAAAAAATGGTGTTTTTATTATTTAAAAATTAAATTTGCATAATGTGGGTCATTACTACCCTGGCGGACGGTGTTAAAGTGGCGGTAAGACCACCAACAGACCGGCGTTAAAAAAATGGGAATTATGACCGTGGCAGAAACCGCCAACAAAGACAGCCACTTTAACAATCCGACCGCCACGGCGGTACAGACAAACAGCGCGGCAGTCACCGCCAACAGACAGGCGGGAGACAAAGTACCGCCCACAGTATCACAACCTACCAATCCGCCACCTTTTCTGGGGCGGAT
The DNA here is from genome assembly GCF_031143425.1 of Pleurodeles waltl. Classification (NCBI taxonomy): domain Eukaryota; kingdom Metazoa; phylum Chordata; class Amphibia; order Caudata; family Salamandridae; genus Pleurodeles; species Pleurodeles waltl. The sequence goes on along the minus strand of NC_090440.1, from coordinate 1,082,912,728 downwards.
TCACTGTGGATAAATACAAGGCAGAAACAGCCATTTCAAAGGGAAAACGCTCACCTCTACACACTCCACGAGGAACGAGGGCACCATGGAGCCTGAACTCCATATTCTTCAAGCACTAGTCTTCCTGCTCCTATACAACGATCATCAACGCCGGTGACGAAAACAACGGTGAGTACTGCATCTACGACATATGGGAGGGGGAGGCAAAAGACAGGGACACACACACGCAACACCCCCACCTCCACCCCGACCCTCACCCACTACAACACACACACCAATGCATATCCAAACATTACAGTAACAACCCCCAACCCCCATGGAAGAATGCAAAGACAAAAGGAAATGAGTGGAACCATTGTAATATATCAGAATACAGTAACCAAATATATACATATATATATATATATATACACAAAATATACACCACGATTAGCAGAGCAGGTAATGCACAAGTCATTGTCCGTGGACCACTGGGCCCAAAATGCTTGGGCGAGGCCCACACAAGATACGTGATCAAAACGGAGAGAACACTGCTGGGGCATCAGATAGAAATACAACAGGCACCTCAGGGGGAAGGGAGGGGGGGCACCTCAGCTGGATGAGAGCACCACGCCAGATCCACGAGGGGGCTCTATGCCCATTGATGTATCCTGGGGAGTGCAAAGCCACAGTCTCTCAAGTCTCTACAGTGGGTGGTTTGCCCACTTTACCATCCTGGGGAGGGCAAAGCCACAGTCTCTCAAGTCTCTACAGTGGGTGGTTTGCCCACCGTACCATCCTGGGGAGTGCAAAGCCACAGTCTCTCAAGTGGATAACAGTCTCCACTGGTTCGGGAGGGGGACTGGTGCCCAGAGTGCTTCATCCTGTGCAGGACAGACGGAGTGGATGCATGTCTCCACTGGTTCTGGAGGGGGACTGGTGCCCAGAGTGTTTCATCCTGTGAAGGACAGACGGAGTGGATGCATGTCTCCACTGGTTCTAGAGGGGGACTGGTGCCAAGAGTGCATCACTCACCCCGTGAGGGTCCCAGTTGCGTCACTGCCCCTGCCGCCCATGGCTAGCGGTGCTTGAGTTGGCGGTCCTTGCCCTGTTCGGCGGTGCTTGCCATGGGGGTCTTTGCCCTGTTCAGCGGTGCTTGCCATGGCGGTCTTTGCCCTGTTCAGCGGTGCTTGAGTTTGCAGTTTCTGACCTGTTCAGCGGTGCTTGCCCTGTTCAGCGGAGCTTGCCCAGTTCAGCGGTGCTTGCCATGGCGGTCTTTGCCCTGTTCAGCGGAGCTTGCCATGGCTGTCCTTCATTGCCCAGCTGGGCTGGGGCTGGCGGTCCTTCATTGGGCAGCTGGGCTGTGGCTGCCGGAGCCCTCCTGGGCAGCTGGGCTGTGGCTGGCGGTGGCCTCCTGGGCAGTGACTCTGGCGGTGGCCTCCTGGCCACTGACGATCGGGCTGCCCTCCTGGGCACTGACTCTGGTGGTGGCCTCTTGGCCAGTGACGATCGGGCTGCCCTTCTGGGCACTGACTCTGGCGGTGGCCTCCTGGCCAGTGACGATTGGGCTGGCAGTGGCCTCCTGGGCAGCAGGGATGATGGTGGTCTTCTCCGCCGTGCTGCTCCTCCCAGACTTTGGCGATTTCTTCTGCCCCTTCCCCACCTTGGGAGGAGTCACGGCTGAGTCGACACTCCCCCCGGGACCCTTGTGAGCGGCTTTGCTGGCTGGAGTCTTCCCCCTCTCCCGCCGGGCACTGCCCAACTTCTGGTGCTTCACAGGGGGGGGGACTGGGTGTGCTGTGGCTCCGTGTCACACTGGCTGCCCTGGTGCACGGTGCCCTCCACATACCTGTAACAAACAGCACCACTGGTCCCGGAGATGTTTTGGCTGAGGTGCTAGTACGGGACCTATGAATTGGAGGGTGGGGGGGGTGGGAATGAGGTCAAGCTTGGTCAGGAAAAGTTTCTTAGGAACACTGGGACCGGTAGCTGGAGGGGGTTTGGGAGTGGAGGAAGAGGAGGTGGTTGTAGGAGGTGTAACTTTTGTGGCTTTGGGTGCAGGTGCAGGTGCATGTGCTGGAGGCTGTTGTGAGGTGGATGTATGTTGGGTAGGTGTGTGCCTGCGTTTGTGTACTTTGGGAGGTGGTGTCACAGACACACTGGGAGAGGACACAGGGGACGTGTAAGTGGTAGTGGGGGTGGTGAGTGTATGTGAGCAGGGTGTGGTGATGGATGTGCTGGTGCGGGACGTATTGGCTGTAGTGGTAGTGCATGCAGGTGAGAGTGTAGACGAGACTGGGAGGGAGGAGGGAGACAGCGAGGAAGGGGACACAGTGGAGGCAGTGGATGTTGCTGTGTCTGTATGTGTGTGATGCTTGCATGTGTGCCTGTGGGATATGTGGTGCTTATGTTTGCCTGAGCTTCCCTTGTGTGGTGAGGTGTGTGCATGCTGGTCTGATGGTGTGCTTGGGATGGGCTGGGGTACAGGGGATTGGGTCTGGGTGGAGGAAGTTGGAGGAGGGAGGCTAGACATAGGGACAATGGCTGCCATCAGTGCTGAGGCCAGAGTTTGCAGGGTTCGATGAAGGGCAGCCTGACCAGAATGAATGCCCTCCATGAATGCATTTGTGTGTTGCAATTCCCTTTCTACACCCTGGATGGCATTCAAAATGGTAGACTGCCCAACAGTGAGGGACCTGAGGAGGTCAAAGGCCTCCTCACTGAGGGCAGCAGAGGTGACAGGGGCAGGAGCTGAGGTGCCTGGGGCAAAGGTGATGCCCACCCTCCTGGGTGAGCGGGCACGGGGCGAAGGCTGAGGGGCTGCTGGGAGGGCGGTGCTGGTGGGGGGGGGTGGAGGCTGTACCTGTAGAAGTGGGGGGCACAGATTTTGCCACCACCACAAGGGAGCTCCCATCGGAGGACGAGTCCGTGTCGCTGGTTGCAGATCTTGTGACCGTCGTGAAGCTCCCCTCGCCCTACGCCCCACTGGTGTATTCCGAGTCCATGGTGTGGCTCTCCATGGCCTTGTGGGATGCAGCTCCCTCGTGCTCCGGTGCCACTGTACCTCCGCCTGATGATGCTGATGCACACAAGAACAGGGAGACCACAAAAAGGGGGGGACGACAGAAGAAAGACAGGTTGAGTGCATGGCTTACAGCTACCGTTGGCGGACAATACAGACACAGCAGCCCCCTGCACTACGCCGCGCTGTTGGGCTCTACAGATGCAGTTCCTGGGATATGGCCTATATGGCTATGGTTGACATCTGCACACATAGATGAAACAGGGGCGTGTATACCTGTACTTGGCACTCTACAGAGGTGGGGTGGAGTGCCACATGGCCTGCATTACGGAGGGGCCTAGCCTACAGAACTCGTCCTGGACTAGGGAAACCCACAGCCCTCCTCCCCCACCCAGACACCTTTACTGCGCGCAAAGTCTGCTGAATTATGTTGTACTCACTGCCTTGTGTCTGCTGTGATGCCCTCAAGCGCCCATCCAACTCAGGGTAGGCCACCGCCAGGATCCGGAACATCAGGGGGGTCATGGTGTGACCGGCACCCCTCCCACATTGGGAGGCCATCCCCAGTTGAGCCTCCGCTTTCTTCTTGCTCCAGCGGCGAATGTCCTCCCATGTTTTACGGCAGTGGGTGCTCCATCTGTGGTGGACCCCCAGGGTCCGGACGTCCTTTGCGATGGCATGCCAAATATCCTTCTTCTGGTGGGCACTGACCTACATGAAATGTACAGGGGAAGAAGAGAAGTCATTAGCAACTGCACCGTCGAAGTGAGTGGCCCACATCCCTAGCCTTGCCATGTGGCACATGCATTCACAGTCCTTCATGCACGCAGAACTGTGCCCCCTTCCTTCTTACAACCAGCCCTCTCCACACAGGCATAGCCCATACAACATGCTCCCTGTGTACTTACCTGTTGGTCTGGAGGACCGTAGAGTAGCGTGTACTGGGGGAGGACCCCGTCAACGAGCTTCTCCAACTCTTCTGCAGTGAAGGCAGGGGCCCTTTCCCCAGACGCACGAGCCATTGTCTCTTCCAGACCAAGGTCACAGCAGCACTTGCAGTGTAGGTCCTCTCCTGTCGAAGATCAGGTATCGAGTGATTGAACAGCTAGAAAATGGCGGTGACGTCCGCGCGGTGCGTAGCATCACCCCGGGCGTACATCGTCATTGGCTCCTGGGACCCATAGGGTCCAATGTTAACCAATGCAGCATTGCGCAGCGGTCTTCGACCGCCTACCGCGACGGTGTACAACGCCAGCGCAGTTACCTCACATCCCATTGTCCCACTTTACCGGTCAGGCAGCCGCCATTTCAGGGGCCCATATGGCCTAATTACCAACTGCGTCACACAGACCTAGGCCTTGTCGCACAACACAAATACAGGCCAGATTCTGTGAATGAATGGTGTTCTGTGTAGACTGTGGGTACATACCTCTGAGTTGTTTGACTCTGTGGTCGCTGTTGTCCTTCCTAGGCACCATCCGTTGGGACTTGTGAGGAGATGGCGGAATCCTACGGTGTACCGACCGCTGGTGGACCTGTTGACAATGGAGGAGCAACATTTGATCATCACCTACAGGTTTGACCGTGCCACAATCCAGGAAATGTGTACCAAGTTGGAACCAGACCTGATGTCAGCAATCCGCCATCCCACAGGGATCCCCCCTCAAGTGCAGGTGCTATCAGTGCTCAATTTCCTTGCAAGTGGGTCATTTCAGACAACAGTGGCCATGGAATCAGTGATGTCCCAGCCTATGTTTTCAAATGTGTTGTCCAGAGTGTTGTCTGCCCTGCTGAAACACATGCAGAGCTACATCGTTTTCCCTCAGGTGGAGGATTTGCTTACAGTGAAAGGTGACTTCTATGCCCTTGGACATATCCCCAACATCATAGGTGCCATTGATGGGATCCATGTAGCCCTGGTCCCCCCCCAACAGGAGTGAACAGGTGTAAAGGAACCGGAAAAGTTATCATTCAATGAATGTACAGATGGTATGTTTGGCAGACCAGTACATCTCCCAGGTAAATGCTATGTTCCCTGGCTCAGTGCATGTCGCCTACATCCCAGAATAGCAGCATCCCTTATGTGATGGGTCAACTCCAGAGTCACCGCGTGTGGCTCCTAGGGGACTCTGGTTACCCCAACCTGTCATGGCTACTGACCCCAGTGAGGAATCCCAGGACCAGGGCAGAGGAACGCTACAATGAGGCCCATGGGCAGACTAGTAGGGTGATCGAATGCACCTTCGGCCTCCTGAAGGTCAGGTTCAGGTGCCTCCATATAACAGGTGGTTCCCTATTCTACTCATCAAGGAAGGTGTGCCAGATCATTGTGGCCTGCTGTATGCTTCACAATTTGGCTTTGCAACAACAGGTGCCTTTTCTGCAGGAGGATGATCCAGATGACGGTGTTGTGGCAGCTGTGTAGCCTGTGGACAGTGATGAGGAGGAAGCAGAGGAAGAAGACATTGACAACAGGGACTCAGTTATCCAGCAATATTTCCAGTGACACACAGGTGAGAATACATTCCTGCCTACTACAAGTACTTTCACACTTCTACCACTATCCTGTCTGTCGATTTCAACCAGTATATGGTAACTGAGTTGTACATTTCCATTACGGTTTCACAGGTGTGGTTTCTAACGTGTGTCATCTGCTTAGATTCCTCATAGACTTGAGATGTGTGACATAGGTATGTTGACATTACATTTGAGAACACATTTTGTCACTGTCATTGCTAATACACATTTTCAAAATCACAGACTGACTCCAGATTGTTTTGTGCTTCAAGGGTGTTTATTGAAGTGCTAAATATTGGAGGGGGGTTGTAAAATGGTGATGGGTGATGGTGGAGGAATGTCCATGGCAGAGGCCAGTCTATTAGTCTCACAGGTGCATTGCCCATATGGGCATAGGGGGTGGAGCTGGGGCAGTTCCAATATGGACAGGGTTACAAAGTGGGACAGTAGGATGACAATCAGGGTGGTCTCATTTCTTGGCGGGCGTCTTGGCATCGTGCTCTGTCTTGTTCCTGGTTCTCAGGGGCCGCTTGCAGGGTGGTTCTCCGTCTGCAGGGGGTGGGGTGCTGGTGTGGTGGCGGTGCCTCCTGTCCACTAGCACCGGCGGAGGGGGTGGGCAGTTCATCGTCCAAGCTAGTGTCAGGGGCCCCTTGGAGTGCCACAGTGTCCCTCCTGGTGTTAAGTATCTCCTTCAGCACCCCTACAATGGCGCCCAGGGCGGTGCTAATGGTTCTCCCTGAAGCCCAAATACTGTTCCTCCTGCAGGCGCTGGGTCTCCTGAAACTTAGCCAGTACCGTTGCCATCGTCTCCTGGGAGTGGTGGTATGCCCCCATGATGGAGGAGAGGGCCTCGTGGAGACTGGGTTCCCTAGGCCTGTCCGCCCCCTGTCGCACAGCAGCCCTCCCAGTTCCCTGTGTTCCTGTGCCTCCGTCCCCTGGCCTGTGTGCCCACTACCACTACCCCCAGGTCCCGGTTGTTGTTGGGGTGGTGGGTTATCCTGAGTTCCCTGTAGTGGTGGACACACAGCTGATTGACGTGTGCCTGGGGGCGGAGGTATGGGCCGCTGGGTGGGTGCTGTGCTGGTGTTACCAGAGGGTGGAAGGTCTGTGGTGGCCTGTGCCTGTGTGAGGGGAACCGACTGTCCCGAGGCGCACGATGGTCCGGGCTAATCATCTAGATCCAGGTGGACAGAGCTGCTGTCATCACTGTGGGCCTCTTCTGTGGGTGGGGTGGAGATGTTTGGACCCTCCTGTCTGGTGACGTTGGTAGTGGTCCTGCAGGGGTGGAAAGGCATGATTATTGCATCTGTGTGTGTCATGGTGTGCAATGGGTGAGTGAGCGTGTACCCCAGTGCTAGCATTCCTGTGTGTGGGCTTGTGTGATGATGGTTGAGGGGGGTGTTATGGGTATGTGCAGTGGGCATGCTTTAGTGATGGGTGTTCATGCTTTGTTGTGTCATGCAGGGCTTGGTGTTGGGATGTGTGGTTTGTGATATTGGTACATTTGTGAGGAGTTGGAGTGATAGGGGTGAGGCGAGGGTGGGGGTATGTGATAGCATGAAGGTAGGGTGGGGGATATGATAGTTATGATTTGACTTACCAGAGTCCATTCCTCCACCGACTCCTGCGAGGCCCTCAGGATGCAGGATAGTCAAGACCTGCTCCTCCCATGTTGTTAGTTGTGGGGGAGGAGGTGGGGGTCCGCCGCCAGTCCGCTGTACCGCGATGTTGTGTCTGGAGACCACGGAACGCACCTTCCCCCATAGGTCGTTCCACCTCTTCCTGATGACGGCCCGATTTCTTGGGTGCTGTCCCACTGCGTTGACCCTGTCGACTATTCTTCGCCATAGCTCCATCTTCCTAGCTATGGAGGTGTGCTGCACCTGTGATCCAAATAGCTGTGGCTCTACCCGTACGATTTCCTCCACCATGACCCTGAGCTCCTCCTCCGAGAACCTGGGGTGTCTTTGCCGTGCCATGGGGTGGTGTAGGTGATGTGTGGGTGGTGTATGTGGTGATAAGTGTGGTGATATGTAGTGGTGTGTGGTGTTTTGTGCATGGAAGTTGTGTGGGTGATGGTGTTGAGTGCCTGTGGCTGCTAGTTTGTGGATGGTGGTGTCTCTCTCTGGCCTTCTTTCAGATTTTTTTGTTGTAGCGGTTTGTGAGTGTGTGTTTTATATAGTATTGTGTGTGTGGGTGTGGTGAGTGTATGTTTATCAGGTGTGTGTCTTTCGAATTGTCCAATGTGTTGGTGTTTTGGAGATGTGTGTGTATTTTGAGTGCGGCGGTTTGTACCGCCAATGGAATACCGCGGTTGAAAGAACGCCGCGTGGATTCATGGGTCGTGATAGCATGGGCGTATTTCTGTTGGCGTGACGGTGTCGGTTTTGTTTTCGCCAGTTTATCACTGACCTTTGGTGTGGCGGACTTGTGTGGGTGTCTGAATTTTGTCGGATTTCGGGATGTGGGTCATAATAGCTGTGGCGGATTTCCGGGGCCACGGCGGTGTGTTGGCAGTCTTCTGCCCGGCGGTAAGCAGCTTTTACTGCCAATGTTGTACTTACCCCCAAAATGTTTTATTTTTGTGGATGAAAAAACTGCTAACACCAAAAAGAATAAAAAATAAAAACATCTATGTATTTTCTAAGAAAAAAAATTAATAATAATAAATTTAAATAAATAATATTAATCCAATGTAATATGTATCTAAAATTATACATCCAAAAATAGCAATTATTAAAAAAAAAAATCATATTAATTTTATCACACCAGACAAAAATATTTACATTTTCAAAATAAATTAAAAAAAAATTGTATCAATTTTTTAAAATTACAAAAACAAATTACAATAAATCAAAAATTTAAAATATTTTAAATAATAAACTTTTACATATTTATAATCCAAATTCTACTCTAGTAAATACTTTTATATTAAACAATCAAATATACATTTTAATACATAACTATTTTCATACAAAAAAATATATACATCTTTAACAGGAAAAAATAAAAAAACAATAAAAAACCTAAAAAAAAACAAATAAAAAAAAAAACACCTGTATTAAAAAAATTCTTCAGAATCAATACACTCCCAAATCATTATCCCCCAATAAACAAAATCCCAGCCCTAAAAAGAAAATTTACACCAATATAAAAAAATACCCAAAGTTGTAAAGAAATACCTGAGTATAAGTACACTTCCCCACCCATAACCCCTACATCCCCTATATCCCACCCCTAACTATACTCATACTTGAAAAAAAAAAAAAAAAAAAAAAACATAAAATAATACCTGAGTATTAATATACTTCCCACCCATAACCCCTAGATCCCAAATATCCCATCCATTATACCACAACTTGTTTTTATTTTAAATAACAAAATAACCCAAATCTACAAATTAATACCCAAGTACTAAAACACTTCACCACCCATAACCCCTCCATTCAATCTATCCCATCCCTTATCCCACCGTTTAATTTAAAAAAATAATTTGAGTACCTGAGTACCTGAGTATTAATATACTTCCCACCCATAAAACCTACATCCATATATCCCATCTATTACCCCACAGCTTATTAAAAAATAAATATATATATATATTACCCAAGTGTGCCAATTAATACCCAAAGTACTAATACACTTCCCCACCCATAGCCCCCACATCCCATATATCACACCCATAATCCTACAGCATATTATTAAAATTATATAAAAAATTACTCAACTATATCAATTAATACTTCAGTATTAATACACTTAACCACCCATAACCCCTTTATCCCATATATCCCACACCTAACTCCACAGCAAGTTTTCCCCAAAAAAACAAAAAAATCCCAATTCTATAAAGTAATAACTCAGTATTAGTAAACTTTCCAAACCAGAACCATTACAACCAATGTATCCCATACTTTACCCCATACAATATTTTTTAAAATGTATTAAAATTTTACCAATTTTTTTAAAATAATACCTAAGTATTGATAAACTATCCCACCCATAACCCCTCCATCTCATCTATCCCATCCCTTATCCCAAAATTAATTTTTCAAAAAACAAATACAAAATTAACCAACAGCCTAAATTAATACCTAAATACTAATACACGTCACCACCCATAAAAAGCGTCATCCCATATATCCCACCCCTTACCCACATAAATTATAAAAATTACAATTAAAATGTTTTCCCACAGTATACATTAATACCTGGGTATTAATACACTCCCCCACCCATAACCCCTACATGCCAGATATCCTACCCCTAAATCCACAACATAAATTCCAAAACTTTCCAAAAATAAGTATATAAATTAATACCTAAGTATTAATATACTTCCCCACCTATTAAATACATAAACCATAGATTCCATCCCTTAATCCACAGCATATCCTTAAAAAAAATATATAAAAAAACACTCAAAGTCCTAATAAAATACCCAAGTATTAATACACTGCCCCACACAGATTTCACAAAATAAAAAAATACCCAAGTATAACAATTAATACCCAATTACGAATATACTTCCCCACCCATAACCCCTACATCCCATATATCACGCCCCTAAATCCACAACATAAATGTATGAAGTAATACCTGAGTATTAATACACTTCCCCACCCAAAACAACCACAACCCATACATTCCATCCCTTAATCCACAAAATATCCATAAAAAATATACATAAAAATACTCAAATTCCTAATAAAATACCCAAGTATTAATACACACCCCAACCCATATTTCACAATATAAAAAAAAACAAGTATATAAATGAATACCCAATTACTAATACACTTCCCCACCCATAACCCCTACATCCCATATATCCCACCACTAAACCCACAACATAAATTCGAACATTTAAAAAAATACAAGTGTTTAAATGAATACCTGAGTATTAATACACTTCCCCACCCATAACACCCACAACCCATACATTCCATCCTTTAATCCTCAGCATATCCTTAATTATTTTTTTTGTAAATACTCAAAGTCCTAATAAAATACCCAAGTATTAATACACTCCCTACCCAGAATTCACACAAAAAATACCCAAGTATATAAATGAATACCCAATTACTAATACATTTCCCCACCCATAACCCCTACATCCCACATATCCCATCCCTTAACCAACAGCATGCCACACCTTAAAAAAAATACTCAAATACATATTTTAATACCTGAGTAATAATACCCAACCCTACTCATAACCCCTACATCCCACATATACCACCCCTAAATCCACAAAATAATTTAAATACATTAAAAAAAATACCCAAGTATATACATTATTACCTAATAACTAAAACAAATAAAAATTACTCAAACATTCAAATTCATAATTGGGCTACATAACCCCAAAAAAACTAGACAAAAATAAGAACAGTTTAAAATAAATACTTCAGTATCACTACCCATATAGATAAATATATAAAGATGTATATATAAAAATATATATATAGACATGTATACATAAAAATACTCTATTTACACATATATAAATTAATATATACAAACAGAAACATTAATAAATGCAACATATCCAATAATACAAATATTAAATATACATGTATACAAAATTAAACACATAATAATTAAACTCTAAATACATAAATAAATTACAAAACACAAAACTTACCTTAAAATTCGTTGTTAAAAAAAGCACTTACCTTAAATTACATTCGTTGTTAAGGTAAAACCGTTGCTAAGGCAGTAGTTGTTGTAAACTTCGTTGTTAAGACCTAGTAGTTCTTCAGGATTCGTTGTTAAGGCAAGTAGTTGGGACATTATCAGCCTCCATCTGCGGGTGTTGGTTGTCGTTTCTCCAGCTGCGTGCGTCAGTCTCCCAGCCACAATGCCGGTAGAGCTGTGAAGCCGGCGGTGCGTCATTTTTCAGCTGCGTCTCGGAAGGTGCGGCGATATTTTTTCCACACGGTGGTCTGTGCATGGATTTTCAGTCTTGGTCTTCCAGCTTCACCTTCCAAGGCCCCAGGAACTGGATAGGGCAACACTTGGCAGGGCAGGAGTCTCAGCAGGGAGTCCAGGTGCTGGCAGAAGTCTTTGATGGCCCTGAGACTTCAACAACAGGAGGCAAGCTCAGGACAAGCCCTTGGAGATTTCTTTGCAAGCAGGAATGCACAACAAAGTCCAGTCTTAGTCCCCTTGCACAGGCAGAAGCAGCAACTGCAGGATAGCTCCACAGAGCCCAGTCGCAGGCAGGGCAGCACTTCACCTCAGCTCTTCAGATCTTTTCCAGGCAGAGGTTCCACTTGGTTTCCAGAAGTGTTCTAAAGTCTGTGGTTTTGGGTGCCCTTCTTATACCCATTTTCTCCTTTGAGGGAGGCCTATTTAAAGCAAAGTCTCTCTTGAATGTGAAATCCTGCCTTGCCCACGGCAGGCCCCAGACACTCACCATGGGGTTGGAGACTGCATTGTGTGAAGGCAGGCACAGCCCTTTCAGGTGTGAGTGACCACTCCTCCTTTTCCTCCTAGCACAGATGGCTCATCAGGAAATGCAGACTACACCACAGCTCCCTTTGTGTCTCTGTCTAGTGAGAGGTACAACCAGCCCAACTGTCAAACTGACCCAGACAGGGAATCCACAAACAGGCAGAGTCACAGAAATGGTTTAAGCTAGAAAATGCTCACTTTCTAAAGTTGGGATTTTCAAACACACAATCTTAAAAACAACTTTACTAAAAGATGTATTTTTAAATTGTGAGCTCAAAGACCACAAACTCCACATGTCTATCTGCTCCCAAAGGGAATCTGTGCTTTAATCATATTTAAAGGTAGCCTCCATGTTTACCCATGAGAGGCCTTGCAACCGTGAAAAACGAATTTAGCAATATTTCACTGTCATGACATATAAAACACATTACTATATGTCCCACCTTAACCATACCCTGCCCCTGCCCTTGGGGCTACCTAGGGCCTACCCTAGGGGTGTCTTACATGTAAGAAAAGGGAAGGTTTAGGCCTGGCAAGTGGGTACACAATTTGGATTTACAGTTAAAACTGCACACACAGACACTGCAGTGGCAGGTCTGAGACATAATTACAGAGCTACTTACGTGGGTAGCACAACCAATGCTGCAGGCCCACTATTAGCATTTGATTTACATGCCCTGGGCACCTCTAGTTCACTTTACTAAGGACTTACTAGTAAATCAAATATGCAAATCATGGAAACCAATTACATACAATGTTCACAGAGAACATATGCACTTTAGCAAAGGTTAGCAGTTGTAAAGCGCTCAGAGTTCAAAAGCCAACAGCAACAGGTCAGAAAAAATAGGAGGCCAAAAGATCTGGGATGACCCTGCATAAGCAAAAAAGTCCAGCAAAGGTGTATACCTCTGCCAACTAGAGACCCAATTTCTAACATTCTGCATTCTGCAGCCACATACAAAGAGGAAAACGCCTCAAAGGATTAATTTTGTGAAGGAAGGTGTTCCTTCCAGGACAAAAACAATTCTGCCTGCAACAGAGTTACCCTTGCACCGTGGTGCAAGGGTGCCTCCGTTGGTGCCAGGCAGCCTAAAGGGCACCAGCAGAAGAATAGAGATGGAATGTGCTAAATTATTTTGAGAGAAATGGCACATTCCTGCTACCTCTAATTCACCCAGCGCAGGGCAGCACAGTAACTTGCTGTGTTCCGTTGTGTGAAAAATAATGAAAAATATGGCCTAAAGCATTCAATTTTAGGGAGCTTAGACTTACTATCACCAGTCCAACTTAAGCAAAAATAGGGAAAATGGTGGACTTTAGGAGAGTCAGCTTTACTATTCCAGCACCTATTTTTTTATTTTTTTAAAGCTATTAAATATAGAGAAAAACGTAATGCATTTCACAGAAATATATGTTTAGAAAGTATCAAATTAAATTACATTCCAAAAATAAAGTTTTTATATTCTATTGAAGTAAACAATATGGAAAAAAAAAATAACACATAATTACAATTAGTTTTAAACAATTATAGAAATTAAAGATTAATATTACTAGATGAATTAATATATAAAACAATTAATATCAAAACAATGTATGCATATAGAAATTCATTTAAACAATGTGATAACTAAATACACTATTAACTCATTTAAGAAATAATTAAACTCAACAGTTAACTGACATAAAATATATTCACCTAATTAATTTGCATTCATATTTATGTGTCAATAAAGTAAACTGTATAATAAATTAATCATTAACTAAAAACAATGAAGACATTATGTAATCACTTGCTACCGTAATCCTGTACAATCTCAGTAGCCTGTTCAAAATTAAATTCAATTAAAAATACATTTTGCACTACAAATTACAAAGAATATTTAAAAAATAAAATAAAATATAATTACATTGATAATATTATATAATGACACAATAACTAGCGTTTATCTAGGGTTTATCAATTAATTGAAAAATATATTGTATACAACAATTTTAAATACACAGATATTATTTGCAATATTTTTTATTTAAAAATATGTTTTACACCTAAAAACGATATTCCTATCTACTATATTGTGTCATACAATTTTTTTAGTTCATATTTTTGTCACAATATTTGTCTCATTCCACCATATTTTTGCAATCTCAGTGAAAGATGAAGAGAGACTAGGTGATAGGGAGACAAACAATGAGTGAGAGATATTGAAAAATAGGGAGGGCAGATAAGAAAAAACAGAAAAAGTCAAAAACACATTGAGTAGTGAGTGACAGTGAGGAGGAGCTGTTAAAAGTACAAGTTTGTGAATTTTCTGCAAATGTTCATCAATCAACCTTGTTTCATAGGGAAGAGTTATTAACCTAACATTTGATCTTTCTTTTGCAGAACCAACATTTAGCAGGATTTTATAGTGTTACTTTTATTTCCTAAGTTCGCCAACTTTGAACAATTCTTGAAGACAGTAAAATGATAAAAAAGGCCTTTAAACTAAGAATGCTGCATGATTTTCTCTACTAGAGTGGATGCCAAATGTATAGTTTTATCCCCTATATTTAGCAAATACATTTCTTGCCATAAAAATTGTGGAGTGGAGTGGTGGCTGACTACTCGACCCACTTTGTGGGTTTGGAAGACATTGGAGCTTGTATGCTCCCTTGCAAAATATTGTCCTGCTTTTGTATTTATTTTCGTGGGCGATATTTTACAGAGAGCTACAAATACAGTAGTATCCATGTAGTCCATAGTTTTACAATCAAAAAATCAGATCTGGCCCTGCAATTGTGCCCTTAGCCCTTACGTGAGATCCTGTATTATCAGGGTCAGAATCGGAAGGTGGGCAGTCAGGCAGTCAGGCATTGGCAGATGGGCTGGTGCCTCAAGGTCACCAGTGGGCCGTTTTTTTAGGGCTTCTGTAAACCAGCCCAAGAAATGATGTGGCTTATTTATGAAATGTAGCCCTGCACCAAGTGCAGCGCCATTTTTCTAGTGCCCCTTAGTGCCCCCCCTAACGTCACCATGTGTGTACCGTATTTATTATATGGTGCACCATGGCGGTAGTTAGGGAAGTAACATCAGAATTTTTGATGCTAATTCAATGCTTTACAAGATTAGCATAAAACATTCTGATGCTAATCCTGATCAAGATTTCTGTGCACCATTTGTTCAGTCCCCCCTAATGGGGAAATGCCCCTTTGCATAGATTGGGGCATATTTATACTCCGTTTGTGCCGAATTTGCGTCGTTTTTTTCGACGCAAATTCGACGCAAAACTAACTCCATATTTATACTTTGGCGTTAGACGCGTCTAGCGCCAAAGTTCATGGAGTTAGCGTCATTTTTTGGCGTGAACACCTTCCTTGCGTTAATGAGATGCAAGGTAGGCGTTCCCGTCTTAAAAAATTACTCCCAGGCATGTGCGTGGTATTTATACTCCCGGGCAAAAATGACGCCCGGGAGTGGGCGGGGCAAAAAAAAACGCATTTGCGCCTCTTTTTAACGCCTGGGCCAGGGCAGGCGTTAAGGGACTTGTGGGCTCAGAATGAGCCCAGAGGTGCCCTCCCCTGCCCCCAGGGACACCCCCTGCCACCCTAGCCCACCCCAGGAGGACACCCAAGGATGGAGGGACCCATCCCAGGGAAGAAAAGGTAAGTTGTGGTAAGTATTTTTTTAATTTTTTTTTGTGGCTTAGGGGGGCCTGATTTGTGCCCCCCTACATGCCACTATGCCCAATGACCATGCCCAGGGGACATAAGTCACCTGGGCATGGCCATTGGGCAAGGGGGCATGACTCCTGTCTTTGCTAAGACAGGAGTCATGTTAATGGCGTCTGGGCGCCCCCAAAAAATGGCGCAAATCGGGTTAAGATGATTTTTTTGCCTCAGCCTGACTTGCCCCATTTTGGGACGCCCAAACACCATTTTTCCCTACGCTGGCGCTGCCTGGTGTACGTCGTTTTTTTTCACGCACACCTGGCAGCGCCGGTCGGCTAACGCCGGCTAACGCCATTCAATAAATACGGCGCCCGCATGGCGCTTCAGAATGGCGTTAGCCGGCGCTAATTTTTTTGGTCAAAAAGTATAAATATGGCCCAAAGTGTTACAAAGTGGTGCAATGCATGCATTGCACCACTTTATAAATATGGCATGGCGTTTTAGGCCATCAAACACCACATTCGTTTAAAACAATTGATGCTAGGCTCTCAAATCTGGTCCTTACTTTCTTTCCCAGTCCCTGCCAGGATACTTTAATGTTGCACCAGTATCTCTGTTGCTCCTCTGCCACACTGAAAATTAAGGCCTGGGGGGCAGATGTTGCTTCAGACTTTAGGGCATTCTCACATTGGATCCCTGCCTTACATGGCCTTCCCTGCTAAAAGCAGTGTCACCAGTGTCAACCCCCCCGCCGGGCCATTACGTTTAGGCCATGGTGGGTGTGGGGAGGATGGAAGTATGCAGGGACCTCACAGGGAGCCAGTTGATTTTGTGCATTTGAGCCAATCTCATCTAAGCCTCCCTGGAGCAGCAGGAGTGTGATTGTTTTACACCTCCCATGCCAGGTCATTGCCCTGAGGCTGCAGTGGGCTGGGAAGAGGGTAAGAGAAGTGGCCTTGCTAGGGGCCAGGTGTTGTCACCTCAGCATAAGGGCCTTGTTGGGGGGGAGGAGAGGGTTGTATACATTTGGATATTGCACTCTAGTCAGAGCTGCAGATATTGGACTAGATTTGAGTCCCAGCGTCAGTTCAACATACTGTGATTCTAGGCATATCACTTAATAACCATACCTAAGATAGAAATTAATAATTTGATCTTGTGTAATGTAACTGGTGCTCCTGTACGTTGTGCCAGTGCCTTTGGAGTGAGTTCATGTTATATATAACTATAATCAAAAATAAAAATAACTGGATTCCAAAGAGACTGACCTGATGGTGAGCCATGAAAGGGACGATCAGGGGATGTGGACCACTGTTTTTGGAGTGCCCGGACTTAAGTGTGATCACAATCCCACCCTGTGTATTATGCTGTTTGACAGAGCAATATTGTGTGGGAAGGTAATGATAGTTGCCAACAGGGCAACCCACTTATTCTGCTGGTTTTACCATTTGTTCCCCATATGAGAGAGCACTGTGCAGCGCTGACACTCAGCTATATGGAAAGAGACACACCCTACCGTTCCTTTGTCTAGTTCACACCAAGAGAGTGGGCAGCGGTCTGAGGCTCCAGGGTGTGGACAGAGGTTCAAGGGAATTCCTCATGGGAGGGATGGAAGGAGGGGGCCTGCCTTTTATACAGTTCAAATCAAATCAAATCATTAGCATTTATAAAGCGCGCTACTCACCCGTGCGGGTCTCAAGGCGCTAGGGACAAAGGGGGTGGTTATCGCTGCTCGAACAGCCAGGTCTTTAGGAGTCTCCGGAAAGCGGAGTGGTCCTGGGTGGTCCTGAGGCTGGTGGGGAGGGAGTTACAGGTCTTGGCCGCCAGGAAGGAGAAAGATCTCCCACCCGCCGTGGAGCGTCGGATGCGAGGGACGGCGGCGAGTGCGAGGCCAGAGGAGCGGAGGGGGCGGGTGGGGACGTAGAAGTTGAGGCGTCTGTTTTGGTATTCCGGTCCCTTGTCGTGGAGGGCTTTGTGTGCGTGGGTGAGAAGTCGGAAGGTGATCCTTTTGCTGACTGGGAGCCAATGCAGGTGTCTCAGGTGTGCGGAGATGTGGCTGTTGCGGGGTACGTCGAGGATGAGGCGGGCTGAGGCGTTTTGAATGCGTTGCAGGCGATTTTGGAGTTTGGCGGTGGTCCCAGCGTAGAGGGGGTTGCCGTAGTCCAGGCGGCTCGTGACGAGGGCGTGGGTCACGGTTTTTCTGGTGTCGGCGGGGATCCAGCGGAAGATCTTGCGGAGCATGCGGAGGGTGAGGAAGCAGGCGGAGGACACGGCGTTGACTTGCTTGGTCATGGTGAGAAGGGGGTCCAAGATGAAGCCGAGGTTGCGGGCGTGGTCTGCGGGGGTCGGTGCGGTGCCGAGGGCCGTGGGCCACCAGGAGTCGTCCCAGGCGGACGGGGTGTTGCCGAGGATGAGGACTTCAGTTTTTTCAGAGTTCAGCTTTAGGCGGCTGAGCCTCATCCAATCTGCGACGTCCTTCATACCCTCTTGTAGGTTGGTCTTGGCGCTGGCGGGGTCCTTGGTGAGGGAGAGTATAAGTTGGGTGTCGTCGGCGTAGGAGGTGATGATGATGTCATGCTTGCGTACGATGTTAGCGAGGGGGCTCATGTAGACATTGAAGAGTGTCGGGCTGAGTGATGAGCCTTGAGGTACGCCGCAGATGATCTCAGTGGGTTCTGAGCGAAACGGAGGGAGGTAGACTCTTTGGGAGCGGTTTACGAGGAAGGAGGCGATCCGGTCCAGGGCCTGCTCTTGGATCCCGGTGGAGCGGAGGCGGGTGATTAGGGTGCGGTGACAGACGGTGTCAAAGGCAGCCGAGAGGTCGAGAAGAATGAGGGCGACTGTTTCACCGTTGTCCATCAGGGTTCTGATGTCGTCTGTGACTGAGATGAGGGCGGTTTCAGTGCTGTGGTTGGTTCGGAATCCGGTATGTGAGGGGTCGAGCAGGTTGTTGTCTTCCAGGAAGTTGGTCAGCTGTTTGTTGACGGTCTTCTCTATTACTTTGGCTGGGAAAGGCAGAAGGGAGATGGGGCGGAAGTTTTTCAGGTCGCTCGGGTCAGCCGTAGGTTTCTTTAGTAGGGCGTTGACTTCGGCGTGTTTCCAGCATTCGGGGAAGGTAGCAGAAGAAAAAGAAGAGTTGATGACGGTCTGAAGGTGCGGGGCGATGATGTTGTCGGCTTTGTTAAAGATGAAGTGCGGGCAGGGGTCCGAAGGGGCGCCGGAGTGGATAGAGTTCATGATGGATTTGGTTTCTTCCGTGCTGATGTGGGTCCAGTTGTTGAGGGTGATGGTCGGGGATGTGGGTTCGGTGGTGTTAGGTTGGGTCTGGTGTCCGAAGCTGTCGTGGAGGTCGCTGATCTTGCGATGGAAGAAAGTGGCGAGGGATTCGCATAGATCCTGTGAGGGCGTGACGGCGTTGGCGTTGGCGCTGGGGTTGGAGAACTCCTTGACGATGCTGAAGAGTTCTCTGCTGTTGTGGCTGTTTTTGTCCAGTCTGTCGGTGAAAAAAATCCTTTTGGCAGTGCGGATCAGGTGGTGGTGTTTGCGGGTAGCGTTCTTGAGGGCGGTCATGTTGTCAGCGGTGCGGTCCTTGCGCCAGGCTTTCTCAAGTGCGCGACAAGTTTTCTTTGATTCTTTGAGGGTGTCAGAGAACCAGAGGGGTTTCTTGGTGTTGTTCTGTCGCTGCAAGCGTTTGAGGGGAGCAAGGTTGTCTGCGCAGTTGGAGATCCAGTTTGTGAGGTTGAGGGCTGCGACGTTGGGGTCGGTGGTGAGGGTGGGTTGGTTGGCGGCGAGTGCGGCGAAGAGTTGCTCTTCAGGGATCTTGTTCCACTGTCGGCGAGGGATGGGTTGAGTGTGGAGGTGGCGGGTCTCGCGTCGGAATGTGAAGTGGACGCAGCTGTGGTCGGTCCAATGAAGGGCGGAGGCGTGGCTGAAGAAGACGTGTTTGCTGGCGGAGAAGATAGTTGTTTGAGGCCGAGGTTGGCGAGGTTGTCGAGCAGGGTGGTGGTGTTGGGGTCGTTGTTTTGTTCCAGATGGAAGTTGAGGTCTCCTAGGAGGATGTAGTCCGGTGAGGCGAGGGCGTGCGGGGAGATGAAGTCGGCGATGGTGTCGCTGAAAGGGGCGCGAGGTCCGGGAGGACGGTAGACGAGGGATCCTCTGAGGGTGGTCCTCGGGTCGGTGCGAATCTGAAAATGCAGGTGTTCAGCGGCAAGAGGGGAGTCTTCAGTGGAGGTGGTGACGCTGATGGAGTCTTTGAAGACGATGGCGATACCTCCTCCTACTTGGTTGGTGCGGTCTTTCCTGGAGATCTTGTAGCCTTCGGGGATGGCGGTGGCGATGTCTGGAGCAGAGGAGGCGTTCATCCAGGTCTCCGTGATGAAGGCGACGTCCGATGCTGTGGAGTCTAGGAGGTCCCAGAGTTCAACGGCGTGTTTGTGAACGGAGCGAGCGTTGACTAGGATGCACTTGAGGTGGATGATGGCGCGTGGGCTTGTGGTCGTAGTTGTTGCGTGGTGGAAGATGCGTTTGCAGGAGTTGCAGGCGAAGGGTCCATGGGTGCGTTTGGGGTGAGCTTGGAAGCAGGTGTTGGAGCGTCCTGGGTTGAGGGCATGGAGGGTGGTGGGGTCATAGCGGATCATCGGGGCTTGGGAGCGCTGGGGACCAGGGGTCATGGCGCTGGGCGCGGGCCAGGTGCAGACGGGCGCAGACGGGCTTTCCTCTGGCGCGCCGCGGCGCACCCGCTGCGCGCGCCCGCTGCGCAATCGCGCAGCGGCCGCCATATGAGGTAGGAGGGGGGGGAGGGGTCAGCTGGGGGCGAATGGGAGCTGGGGGGCGGGGGCGTGCAGGAGGTCGCGGCGGGAAAGCGCGAGGGAGGGGGGACAGGTAGAGTGAGAAGAGCTGGGGGAGGGGGGTTTAAGGGTGGAGGGGGGAGAGTGTTAGGAGGTTTAGGAGATTAGGGAGAAAGATAGGTGTAGGGTTGTGAAGATAGGGGAGGGGGGTTGTAGAGGTGGGTGAGGGTGAGAGGTAGAGTGAGGGGATAGGAAGATAGGTAATAGAGGGGGTGGCGGGAGGGGGGAGAGATAGAGAAATAGGTAGAGAGAAAAGGTAGATAGAGAAATCGATAGATAGGGAAAAAGATAGAGAGATAGGAAGATAGGAGGAGGTGGAGAGTGAGGGAGTTGGATAGTGGGATAGAGAGATGGAGAGATAGGTAGATAGGAGGAGTGAGGGAGGTAGAAAGTGAACAGGTTAGATAGGGGAGATAGAGGGAGGATGCGAGTGGGGGAGGGGGATGAGGCAGGAGCAGGAGGGCAGGCGCGGGGAGAAGAGGACGGAGGAGGCAGAAGAGCCGAAGGCGGAAGACAAGAAGACAAGAAGACAAGAAGAACAGAAGAAAAGAAGAACAGAAGAGCAGAAGACCGGAAGGACTGAAGACCGGAAGAGCAGAAGACCGGAAGAGCAGAAGACACACAGAAGAACACAGAAGAACACAGAAGAACAGAGAGGAGTACAGAAGAACAGAGAAGAATACAGAAGAACACAGAGGAAGACAGAAGAAGACAGAGGAAGACAGAAGAACAGAGAAGAATACAGAAGAACACAGAGGGAGACAGAAGAACACTGAGGAAGAAAGAAAAACACAGAGGAAGACAGAAGAAGACAGAGGAAGACAGAAGAAGACAGAGGAACACAGAAGAACACAGAAGAACACAGAAGAACACGGAGGGAGATACAAAAAACGAAGAAACAGAGTGCAGAATACCACAGCAGAAGATGAGGAAGAAGAGAAGAGGAGAGAAGACGGGGAGAAGAGGAGTACAGAAGAAGAATACAGACGAGAAGCGAGGAGGAAGAACAGAGAAGAAGGAAAGAGGAAAAGAAGCAGGAGCAGGAGAGAGGGTGAGTAGCGCGGGGCAGAACGAGGGGCTGGGAGGTGGGGGGTACTTACAGTGGGGTGGGTCTCAGGAACTCAGGAACCTGGAGGAGCTGCAGCGGCAGGGGGAGCGACCTACCCTTGGGTCAAGGGTCGCTACCACTGTCGCGCAGCGGCCGCCATATGAGGTAGGAGGGGGGGCAGGGGTCAGCTGGGGGCGAATGGGAGCTGGGGGGCGGGGGCGTGCAGGAGGTCGCGGCGGGAAAGCGCGAGGGAGGGGGGGGGACAGGTAGAGTAAGAAGAGCTGGGGGACGGGGGTTTAAGGGTGGAGGGGGGAGAGTGTTAGGAGGTTTAGGAGATTAGGGAGAAAGATAGGTGTAGGGTTGTGAAGATAGGGGAGGGGGGGTTGTAGAGGTGGGTGAGGGTGAGAGGTAGAGTGAGGGGATAGGAAGATAGGTAATAGAGGGGGTGGCGGGAGGGTGGAGAGATAGAGAAATAGGTAGAGAGAAAAGGTAGATAGAGAAATCGATAGATAGGGAAAAAGATAGAGAGATAGGAAGATAGGAGGAGGTGGAGAGTGAGGGAGTTGGATAGTGGGATAGAGAGATGGAGAGATAGGTAGATAGGAGGAGTGAGGGAGGTAGAAAGTGAACGGGTTAGATAGGGGAGATAGAGGGGGGGATGCGAGTGGGGGAGGGGGAGGAGGCAGAAGAGCCGAAGGCAGAAGACAAGAAGACAAGAAGAACAGAAGAAAAGAAGAACAGAAGAGCAGAAGACCGGAAGGACTTAAGACCGGAAGAGCAGAAGACCGGAAGAGCAGAAGACACACAGAAGAACACAGAAGAACACAGAAGAACACAGAGGAAGACAGAAGAAGACAGAGGAAGACAGAAGAACAGAGAAGAATACAGAAGAACACAGAGGGAGACAGAAGTACACCGAGGAAGACAGAAAAACACAGAGGAAGACAGAAGAAGACAGAGGAAGACAGAAGAAGACAGAGGAACACAGAAGAACACAGAAGAACACGGAGGGAGATACAAAAAACGAAGAAACAGAGTGCAGAATACCACAGCAGAAGATGAGGAAGAAGAGAAGAGGAGAGAAGACGGGGAGAAGAGGAGTACAGAAGAAGAATACAGATGAGGAGCGAGGAGGAAGAACAGAGAAGAAGGAAAGAGGAAAAGAAGCAGGAGCAGGAGAGAGGGTGAGTAGCGCGGGGCAGAACGAGGGGCTGGGAGGTGGGGGGTACTTACTGTGGGGTGGGTCTCAGGAACTCAGGAACCTAGAGGAGCTGCAGCGGCAGGGGGAGCGACCTACCCTTGGGTCAAGGGTCGCTACCACTGTCGCGCAGCGGCCGCCATATGAGGTAGGAGGGGGGAGGGGTCAGCTGGGGGCGAATGGGAGCTGGGGGGCGGGGGTGTGCAGGAGGTCGCGGCGGGAAAGCGCGAGGGGGGGGACAGGTAGAGTGAGAAGAGCTGGGGGAGGGGGGTTTAAGGGTGGAGGGGGAGAGTGTTAGGAGGTTTAGGAGATTAGGGAGAAAGATAGGTGTAGGGTTGTGAAGATAGGGGAGGGGGGTTGTAGAGGTGGGTGAGGGTGAGAGGTAGAGTGAGGGGATAGGAAGATAGGTAATAGAGGGGGTGGCGGGAGGGGGGGAGAGATAGAGAAATAGGTAGAGAGAAAAGGTAGATAGAGAAATCGATAGATAGGGAAAAAGATAGAGAGATAGGAAGATAGGAGGAGGTGGAGAGTGAGGGAGTTGGATAGTGGGATAGAGAGATGGAGAGATAGGTAGATAGAAGGAGTGAGGGAGGTAGAAAGTGAACGGGTTAGATAGGGGAGATAGAGGGGGGATGCGAGTGGGGGAGGGGGATGAGGCAGGAGCAGGAGGGCAGGCGCGGGGAGAAGAGGACGGAGGAGGCAGAAGAGCCGAAGGCAGAAGACAAGAAGACAAGAAGACAAGAAGAACAGAAGAAAAGAAGAACAGAAGAGCAGAAGACCGGAAGGACTGAAGACCGGAAGAGCAGAAGACCGGAAGAGCAGAAGACACACAGAAGAACACAGAAGAACACAGAAGAACAGAGAGGAGTACAGAAGAACAGAGAAGAATACAGAAGAACACAGAGGAAGACAGAAGAAGACAGAGGAAGACAGAAGAACAGAGAAGAATACAGAAGAACACAGAGGGAGACAGAAGTACACCGAGGAAGACAGAAAAACACAGAGGAGGACAGAAGAAGACAGAGGAAGACAGAAGAAGACAGAGGAACACAGAAGAACACAGAAGAACACGGAGGGAGATACAAAAAACGAAGAAACAGAGTGCAGAATACCACAGCAGAAGATGAGGAAGAAGACAAGAGGAGAGAAGACGGGGAGAAGAGGAGTACAGAAGAAGAATACAGACAAGGAGCGAGGAGGAAGAACAGAGAAGAAGGAAAGAGGAAAAGAAGCAGGAGCAGGAGAGAGGGTGAGTAGCGCGGGGCAGAACGAGGGGCTGGGAGGTGGGGGGTACTTACTGTGGGGTGGGTCTCAGGAACTCAGGAACCTGGAGGAGCTGCAGCGGCAGGGGGAGCGACCTACCCTTGGGTCACAGTTGCGGCTCGCATCGTTAATGAGGAGAGGGTGGGAGTGGCGCGCGCCGGGGAAGTCAGCGTGCAGGGTCCCGTAAAAAATGTAATGAAATAGAATAAAATAAAAATGTCCCCGCTCTTCACCGCACCTCTCCTCTGTCTCCTTTGGCTGCAGGCAGGCACAAGCTCCCAGCCTGCCCTGCAGCCAATCCTGACACTGCTCAGAGCAGGTTGTTGGGCGGGAGAGAGCCGATAGTGCATGTGTGTTTGGCAGGTCCGAGACTGCTGGCCAAACACAAATGCGCTCTGAAGGGAGTGCACAGTGCACTCCCCTCAGTGCAGGTCACCTCGTGGCCCCACCCCTTCCACCATGAAGGGATAATAAACATAGGCCCGTATTTATACTTTTTTTGCGCCGTATTTGCGTCGTTTTTTTATGCAAAAACGGCGCAAACTTGCAAAATACCATTGTATTCTGTAGGTTTGCGCCGTTTTGCGTCAAAAAGCGGCGCAAATGCGGCGCTAAAAAAAGTATAAATACAGGCCATAGTTTATTATCCCTTCGTGGTGAAAGGTTTGCAGCGTCTGCTGCTGGTGGGGGGCTTCGATGCTCCTTCGCCATGGGATGAATTGCTTTCAAGGAGATCAACGATTTTGATCAACAATTTTTGCAGGATAGGGCATTCAGTTTGGGCGGGCAGGAGCAATTTTGTCATAGAATATTCATCACGTACACTGCATGAGTCCTAGTGTGAGGTTGAGGCATAGGAATGAGAAATTCCTTTGATGCTCCAGGGACAGCTCAAGTTGCTGTTTTATCTTTACGAGGGCTTGTGGAATGTTTGATTCCTGTTCGTCTGCTACAAGTTGCCTCTTTCTTTTCTTCATTCCGTGTTTGAGAGCAGTTGTGACTTGGAAGGCACAAAGGTTTTTAGGAAAAGTTTGTGATTAGATGATTTTTTTTCTCGAAAAACAGGCAGCAATACGTCATTATTTTAAACATGTATTTTATGTACACCCAAGAATGAAGTCGGGTTTTTTTTATGTTCTGGATGCTTTCAATTTTTATTTATATTCGGCTCAAGCAGCTAATTTACGGGTTCCTCTTTCTGGCGGGCAGAGTCTTTCAGTCAAAACTGATAATATTCCAATACATTTTGGGATCTATAAATACATGGGGACACTTTAGGGAAGTGTCCTCTGTTACGGGAGGATGTGCGAGGATGTGCCAATCCATTTGTTTCCTGCGCTTGCAGAATCATGTAACATGACACCATGATTCTTATCTCCATCCTCTGCAGATTAGGCTGGAATCACATCTTTCCTAAGAAGCAATTTTTCCCCACTAGACAATTTTTTTGTTCGATAGTACTGGGGGCGTGCTAAAGGTGGGATAAATAGAAACGTGTATTAGCCTTATGAGACTGGCTACAGTTTTCCTCTTACTCTTACTGACACCCAAGTGTGCCGCCCAGGGTTTTTAGGTGGGCTGCTGTGATTTATAAATTAGGGTGAAATCCACAAATCACAATCTAGCATGGCAGGAGCCCATCAGTTAGAGGAATGGGTGGGTTTCCAAACATTAATGTAACTTCGACTCTTCATGCAGTAGGTTCGTGAGCAAGTGTTGCACCAGACCATTGGTCTTTCTCCAGTCCTGCCACATAGTTGAGGGGTGATCGTGGGCAAGTTGCCTGCATTTTTGCAGGGGGTCAAAAAGGTTATAATGTTTGCAGTAAAGGGGGAACTGCACCAGTACACTAATTTCCGGATTTTGTGGAAGTACGAGAGTGGAGGGTACCTGCGCCATGTCTGTGCACAGTGGTTGCTGTCTTAGTGAGGTTGACAGCAATGGGGGGACCCCAAACATGTCAATTGTGGGGCTGCTAATGAAGGGAAACCATTTTATTGACAAATGGTCAAATAAATGTGGATTGGTTCCCTTTTCTGGCCTTCTCCTTTACCCATGCTTCAAGGACGACCACAACAAAACTAACATTGGTCTTTATGCTGTTTTAGCATGTCTCTTAAAATGAGTTCATCCTGCAGAACGCCACAGAGGTTCAGACCCATGCTCATTGACTGAAACCACAAAAGATGAACAGCTTATCCTGGTGAGGAAGTTGCTGGAGGAAGCACAATCACTTGGAATGGACTGGATCCTGCAGAGGATTACTGAGCCACCCCTGTCATCAACATTGCAGGCCCACAAAAAAAGCATGTGAGAAAACAGGGCTGATTGCAGAGGCCCCCTAACTTTTTGCCCCCATTTTCCACTTGTTGCTGGTGTTTTCCTGACTCTGATGGTGCCCTGGGTACTGCTAACGAGTCCCAGGGCCTGTGCTCTGTGCAAAATGGATATGCAAATTAGGCTAAGTATAATTGGCTAAGTCAACCTTCCTATAAGTCCCTAGTATATGGTAGAGCATGTAGGTTTAGGGACCACAGCATAGGTAGTGCACCCATAGGTGCACTGCTGAGGTGCCCAGTGTCATTTTAAAGGCAAGCCTGCCTTGCTGGCTGCTCTTAAATTAAAGTTAGATGCAAATTCGACTTTGGAATTAAAAGTAGTTCCAAAGTCTTAAACTACCTTATTTGTACATATAAGTCACCCCTAAGGTGTGCCCTATGTGCCCCTAGGGCTGGGTGCCTTGTAACTATAAGCAGGGACTTTATAAAAATAGTTTTGTAAGCCCTGGTGAGGTAAAAACAGCCACATTCGTTTTTCCCTCATTGTAGTAAATGGCTTTCATAGGCTAGAATGGGGAGACTTTATTTTAATTTTTAAAGTTGCCTTAAATAATGCATACCAAGAATTTGGTATCAAATTAATTGTTGTAATAAATCCCACAACTTCCAGTTGTGGGATTTAATATAACTTGTTCAGGTAAAGAGTTTTAAACTTTACCTGAAAAGTTGCCAATTTCAGCCCTGCATTGTTTTTGCTGCTGTGCTCTCATTGGCCAGCCTCTAGCAGCTTGGCCAAGCTGCCTTGATGAGATGTGAAGTGGCCGGGATTCACACAAAGGAATGTGCCTGTGGGAAGGAATCTCCTCTCAGCAGATGGTGAGGCAGGAAGGGGGAGGGCTGCCAAACTGGTCTTCAAAGGCAGAGAAGGACATTTGGAGCAACCAGCAACACCCCCACATCCTGCAACCCCAGACAACTAGGTGCCCCCTTGATTAGATTAGGAGAAGAGGGCAGGAGAGGGGTGTGTTTATGATTTTTCGCCACGCCAATGGGTGGGCTCAGCCAGATATAACCTCCAAAAATCAGATTCAGCCATGATGGATTTTTAGAGAATGTTGCCTCCTGGGATTGATTTTTGCTACACTTCCCAGGAAATGGTCATCACAGGGGGAAGGACCCTGCACCTGATTGGAGAACCAGGACCTCCCTGCTTTTCACCCAGGAGCAAGGATAAAACTGGCAGACCTGCACCCACACCTCAGTTCCCTACCACATCCAACAAGGAAGAACTACAGAAGAAGAAGGACTGCCCTGCTGGACCCCTGGCCTGCACCTGGAACCTGCACTGAGAAGGACTGCACCAGCTGCACACCTGGGCTTCACCACAAGAAGGACTTTGCCTGGCTTCAACTGGTTCAAGGAGGGACTCCCTGTTTGCTACAGGTGGAAAATTGCTAACCAGAGTCACCTGCACCAACTCCTGAAGAAAGCGACCAGCTGACCACTGTCCCGTGGCCAAAAAGGAGTTTGCGCCAGGTGCATTCTGGGAGTTGTAGTCCGCACCCCCCCCAAGGACCATCTCAGAACTTCTGTACCCTTGGGGTGAGCTGTGGACCTCAAAAGAACCTTAAAAAGACATCTGGGAGAAGCCCCAGAAGTTTGGAGAACTTTGGAGAACTTTTGTAAAAAAGCTCCATAGAGGGACCGACCCGCCGCGGCAACTCTAGCCGGCTTGCCTCAACCGCGACCCGGCCTGATTTGCTGGTTCGTCCCGGTAAAGAAAATCTCTGAAAAAGACACTAAGCCCGAAGGTAAAAAGTTGACCGGGACCTCCCAGCCAGCGTATCTGAGGAAGGCTCCATGGACGTCGGCTGAAGATCCAGGTTTACCCCGGTCGAAGGATTTTCACCTCGAAAAAGAGACTAAGTCATTCAATCATAAAGTCACATCAGGGAAGCTTAATCACAAGGGGCTACCGAATGGTCCACAGCAGGGCTGTCCCCAGGTAAGCACGCCACCCCCTCAGCAAACTTTTGGTGGAGCACTGGGTACGGCTGTGCTCAATCCTTCGAACTACCACCCCCATAATTTTGGAATTATCTGCAGCAGGGTCACTAATATGGCCTGCCCCCTCCGGCATAAGGGAAAATATATATAAAGGGGAGTTTTGCAATGTTTTCTCTTTAATTAAAGAAGGGGTGGTAGAAGACAGGGCAAAACTGGATAAGAATGGTGAGGTAAAAGCAAAGACAGTTTGGGTTGATAAGACCATCAGGAACTGGGTCACAGGGTTCTGCCCCTATTGTAAGCCCAGCTATTTGCATACCTTTCCTTCTCCTATAATTTTCCCAACAGTGCCTGGTTCTACTATAATACCAAATTCAGTCAAATCAAGGCAAACTGGCCTAAGGTTGCATGGAATCAGAGGGGTGTCAACAGCTGGTTTCCTGAGATTAGGTCAGGGCAGGGATCTTCTAGGTATAGACATTCCTTTTGTTTCCAAAAGGACATCAATGACAGAAAGCTCTCTTTTTGGCCGTTTGAAAACTTGTTTGAAGGGGGCAGTAAGCAGGTTTGAACACTCATGCTCATTCTGCCAAATATAATGCTGAATACAGGGGCACCCCAAAGTGTTTCAGGAAACCCAGAAAGGACAAACAGCAGTACTATCCAAAGCAATAAAAAATTTCCTCTGGCAAAAGCCCTCTCTCCAATTAAACTGCATGTTTTGGCTCACCTGTTGAGCAAATACAAGAAGGCAAATTATACTCAGATGTTTTAATATGGCTTCCGAATTCCTTCCAAGGTCATTCCTGCTTCCCACCCAGCTAGAAACCAAATATCAATAATCACTGACCAACTTATAGCTAGGGGCAAAATTCTCAAATAATTGTCCGTATGCAGGATGGAGGGCCCCTTTGAAGCACCACCAGTCTCTCATTTAATATGCTCTCCCTTGGGGCTTGTACCAAAGAAGGATACAGGGAAATTTAATCTAATTCACAATCTCTTCTACCCCACAGGGTCATCCTTCAATTATGGTCCTTCATCTAATTCACAATCTCTCCTACCCCGCAAGGTCATCCTTCAATGATGGTCTTGACTCAGGGCTCTGCACATGAGGTACACTTTCTATGATCAAGCTATTGCCGAATTGCACAGGTGGAGAAAAGTGCTCTAATGGCTTAATCTGATAAAGAGTTTTTTTGCCTGTGCACTCTGTTAAGGCACCGGTCCTTAATAAGTAAACTTAAAAGGGGACGCGTATAGGTCGATGAACCTTTTGACTTGCTTAGAATAATCCTGCCATAGTTCTAGCATAGTAAACAATAATCAATACACAAAAATCAATATTCATCAGTCAAATCAATGATCAATAATCAAATTGAAGTCAGTAATTGTCACACACCATGACTTCTCAACCATGAATAACCACACCTTTTAGTAAAGTTTAGTAATTTTATTTCCCTTTTGGGTTATAATACTAAGTCATATGGATTAATACTCAAACTCAATTTCAAATGCATATAAGAACTATATTAATTAGCCAAAATATGCCAGAAACACAATCTAATTATGACTTGTATCACAATACATTCTAGAGCATCAGTGCAGATCAATAATAGAATCAGCTTCAAGATTTCAGCTCTGTCCATAAAGTTCAGCAAAACATCCGTCAAACATTTGTCTCTATAATCTGTCAGTCGTCAGGTAGGAAAACCCTCATCTAACCCAGATTAGCATCAGCATGTGGGGCTTCATGCAAAACATTTTAGAACAAGAATTTAGAAAACATCTAGCTAAGGAAAACTAAGACAGCACAGTTGGTACCTAGAAAGAAAAGGCACAAAAATACATTTCAGTCATATTGTCATATCTACCTCGCCATCGTATGGGTCAGCAAACAGAATCAGTCTTCGTCCTCAGGTCATCAGTTGATCAACAACACATCAGGCTCTCATTCAGAGAGTATGAGCCCAATGACATAATCTCAAATCTCTTCTTCTCAATAGTGGTCTGCCTAGAATCTGAATAGGGTCTGAAGGTCTCTTCCCTCTGTCACGTTGTTATATCAAAGTCACCCAAACTATCCCCCAATTTCCAATTGGTCAATTAATCATAGGTTATTACTCTACCCATTAGTCTTTCTGTCCCAAATCTATGAATTCAAATATTTCACACTTCGCACATTGTTGATTGGTCCGCTTTACGATGTTCTCATCATCCAGCTCGTCAGGTATCGAAATTGTTGCATCTTCCTCTCCAATCAGTGACTTCATTGTTCGCATCCTGGGAAAGTACATCTAGCCCATTTTACATACAATATGATACAATTGTAGAACATCATCTCCTGTCCGTCGGTTCCCATAGAAAGCTTTGGTTAAGCATTTTATTAAAACAATGAGCATTTCACAGTTAGTTCACTCTGTCAGCATTTTTAAAACGCTAAGAAATACAGCTTCTGCATGAGGCCTGGCAAAACTAGGCCAAGACACTTGCTAAAGTTATGGTCTACAATTCATAATCTAAACCATAATTCATAACCCTTAATAAGAAATATTATTACGTTAGTCTATTACATTTTTCAATATTTTTATAAGAATTAAGCATGGATTAGTACATTTCATGAACACTGGTGGCCATTCTTCGAGGTCACAATTTCAAACGTGCACATTATTTTTCTACATTATTTATTTTCTACAAAGTTTATTATTCAAAATACATAGACATTTTATTAATAACTTCTAATTAAGACATCTGCTTCAGCAATCCCTCCTCTGATGACCAAATATGTCATCACACCAAATTACCACCCAAATGTTGACAATTTTATCTCTTCGACTTTTTATCTTCTCCTTGAATTTTCCCTATAGATTCTTTCCCTATTTCTTTCTTCCCTCCTCTGATTATTTTTAGACCTTTTCAATTGAATTATTTTGCATAATTGACATAACCCCCTATTCCTAAAAGGCAACCTATCACAATTAATATTCCCTGTATAATTTTCAATAGTACCCCATTCCAAATACTACTAAGTCAATTTCCCACTGAAGCAAACCCCTTGCCAACCTTTTCCCAAACACCTGGTTCTTTCAATTCCTTCAAATTACTATTTGCGTTAGCCAGATTAGTAAGTAAGTCTCTTATCTCTTTGCTGTTATTTGGTATGTAAGAACAACAATGCCTAGAGTTAATCATTTCACAGACTCCGCCATCCTTCGCTAAAAGAATGTCTACAGCAAGATGATTTTGAAGAGTCAAA
Organism: Pleurodeles waltl; assembly: GCF_031143425.1. Taxonomy (NCBI): domain Eukaryota; kingdom Metazoa; phylum Chordata; class Amphibia; order Caudata; family Salamandridae; genus Pleurodeles; species Pleurodeles waltl. Next base: position 1,082,881,205 of record NC_090440.1, on the reverse strand, counting down.
GCTCCATCCGCAGCCAATTCAGTTTCTATCAGGAGTAATGCCCCTGTAAAATTTGTCAGCATGTTATCCACAATAGTAGACAACTTTCGAATTCTGATTGAGTTCAGGATGATTCCCAGTGAAGGAATCACAGCTCCAAATATATCTCCCACTACCACAAAAGAGGACTTTCTCCTCTGTCTCTTATGATGTAATTCAGTCAATTTCTGAAACTTTTTCTAATCCTCTATCTGATAAATCTTTGGTAATACTATCCCCAAATAACATGTCCCATACCATCCTCTTGGAAGATGATAATAAGCATTCAATCCACAAATGTAATAAATCCCCGGAATCGCAGGGCCCTGTCCATTCAACATAAAGGTCCATTTAGTCTGAAACAAAAACACATGCCTACATTCACTCGTACCCATAAATAAAGTGTCAGTGCGTGACTTTGGCCTATATACACAAAGCTTCCCTATGTGTAATGCCTCTAAGGCTAATTTCTCTTGTGTTTTAATTGCACTGTAAGCATAATCATTCTTGTAAGTCCTTTTCCCTAGACCTTTTTCTAATTTCGCCTTTAGCGCCTTTCTCTTGTCATCAGTATGATCTAAGAAGCTCTTCTCTAATGATGTAAGCAAGCATGTGAGATTATTTTTGGGACCATAAGCTGTCCCAAGCATTAGTGTAGGTTCAAAGAATCCTCTAACCAATACTATGTCATTATCTTTAGCTATTCTACTCAAATACCTAATAATAGGAACAAACGGAAACACAACATCATGATTAGAGTAAAAATATTGAATGTACTCCTGGTTATAAAACCGTGTTAGTACCAAACTACAACTTATGCCATATGTTAGTGGAAGACTATGATAAGTGACTCCCTCTTCGACTGACGAAGGAATCCGCATACACACAAGACAATCCCTTATATCCATTATCTCAACATACTCACTCAATAAGCGATAGAAAACATTAGAAGGAAGTTCTCCTTGCGCATGCAAATACTTCTCATCTAACTTAACCCTCTATAAAGCATTTAGGGGCATATTTATACTCCGTTTGCGCCAAATTTGCGTCGTTTTTTTTCGACGCAAATTCGACGCAAAACGAACTCCATATTTATACTTTGGCGTTAGACGCGTCTAGCGCCAAAGTTCATGGAGTTAGCGTCATTTTTTTGCGTGAACACCTTCTTTGCGTTAATGATATGCAAGGTAGGCGTTCCCGCCTTAAAAAATGACTCCGATGCATATGCGTCGTATTTATACTCCCGGGCAAAAATGAGGCCCAGGAGTGGGCGGGTCAAAAAAACCCGCATTAGCGCCGGATTTTAGCGCCTGGGTCAGGGCAGGTGTTAAGGGACCTGTGGGCTCAGAATGAGCCCAGAGGTGCCCTCCCCTGCCCCCAGGGACACCCCCTGCCACCCTTGCCCACCCCAGGAGGACACCCAAGGATGGAGGGACCCACCCCAGGGACATTAACGTAAGTCCAGGTAAGTATTTTTTTTACATTTTTTTTGTGGCATAGGGGGACCTGATTTGTGCCCCCCTACATGCCACTATGCCCAATGACCATGCCCAGGGGACCGAAGTCCCCTGGGCATGGCCATTGGGCAAGGGGGCATGACTCCTGTCTTTGCTAAGACAGGAGTCATTTCAATGGGGGATGGGCGTCGTAAAAAAATGGCGCTAATCGGGTTGAGGCGATTTTTTTGCCTCAGCCTGACTTGCACCATTTGTGGACGCCCATACGCCATTTTCCCCCTACGCCGGCACTGCCTGGTGTACGTCGTTTTTTTTAACGCACACCAGACAGCGCCGGCGGCTAACGCCGGCTAACGTCATTGAATAAATACGGCGCCCGCATGGTGCTTCAGAATGGCGTTAGCCGGCGCTAATTTTTTTGGCGCTAAACTGCGTTAGCGCAGTTTTGCATCAAAAAGTATAAATATGGCCCTTAGTGTGGTAGTCTCAACAGCAGAAGTATGGTTGGCTCCTCTCGCATGAAGAACAGACATACCAACAATCAGTACTATAAACAAAATTCCACACATGATTGCCAAACCAATACTCATATATTTACAGCGCCTAGCAACTCTAACCTGTTTGTCAAAATCAGCCATGATCTGTAAAGAATCAGAAAGCAGAAGTAACTTACGAAACATGCAGCAAAATCAAAAATAGACAACTCTTCTTTCAGCAGTTCAGTTTCACTTCCAGGAACCCTTCTCCTTGTCAAAATTGGTTAGCAGCCTGTCATATCAGGTTTTAAAAATGTCGAATCATGTTATCAATGTCTTTTTCAGGTTATTTTCAATAGTCTCTTTCTCAAAATATTTCTCAGATTGTTTTAACAGTTCAGCTCCTCAATCTTTTTCATGTCACCTCATAATATTGACTCATAATTTCCCTATCAAAACTTGTGCTGCCATTAATTTGTGGTTGCATACGTCCATTCAGGACCTGCATATCTTCGATTTGCTATTCTCTTTCTCTTCAACTTCCAATCACCATTCAACTCTCCTTCACTTAGATCTTCTTTTCTCGTAGTATCTACCTCTTCCTCTATTGATTTATCAAAAACCACTTCTTTCCTTTTCTCTACTTGTGATTCAGGCCACTTGTCTCCTTTTCTCGAAGCCTCCGTCAGTATTCTGTTCAGGATCAAACTCAAATCCTTTTCTTTCTCTATGGTGTTTTCTCGTGGCGGACCTGCAACAGGCTCAGGAGGAGTCAGATCACTCTGACTTTTATCCAGCTCAACTTCTTCCCCTTCTTGGTCTGGCACTTTTTCTGTTTGCCTCTCAAAATCGTCAACTTCTTGGAGAACCCTCTCTGTACAAGGTTGTCCTGCTGTGTCAGTCGAGAGAGATTCCCAAGCACTCTCTTGGAGGTCTCCACCCTCGTCTCTCACAGGAGTGATAGAACCGTCCTCGACAAGCTCAGCTTCAGTTCCTCCTTGCTCCTTTTCCAGTTCTGATGCTGTAATTTGTCTCACAGTTGCTGATACTTTCAAGAACGCCTCTTCATGATCCAGTGGACAGGCCACTTTCTTCGTGTGACTTGTGTGAATCCCATTCTGAATCCCTGCACACTTCACAGCTGTCATAGTTGTTAAGATCACTTGGTACGGTCCCCTCCAACGAGGCTCCAAACACGTTTTGCGTACAAGTTTGCGGAAAACAACCCAGTCACCGGCCCTCAGGTTGTGCCCTGGATCGTGGATTGGCGGCAGTGTGGTGACCTCCACCTGCTGAGAGAAAGACTGAACCACATCAGCCAGACCCTTGTAGTAATCCAACACCATATCATCTGATATGTTGACAAGTGCATTGGCTGGAACTGCTGGCCCCTCATTGCTCTGCCCATGAAGAGCTCAAGGGGTGACAGTCCTGTTTTCCTGTCAGGTGTATTTCTCATAGACATCAACACGAAAGGCAATGTATCAGGCCATTTCAAATTCGTAGCTGCACACATTTTTGCAATTCTTGACTTCAAGGTACCGTTCATCTGCTCCACTAGCTCTGAGGCGTCAGGGCGATAACTACAATGCAACTTCTGCTCAATGTTCAATGCTGCACACAATAGTTTAATCACCTCATTATTGAAGTGCGTTCCCCTATCTGATTCTAAAGAGATCAGAAATCTGAAGCGAGGTATCAATTCCCTAAGCAGTATTATCGCTACTGTGAGGGTATCATTTCTCCTTGTAGGGTATGCTTCAATCCAATGACTAAAGACGCACACAATCACCAACCTCCACATGCAGGCATCTCAATGAAATCCAGTTGTATTCTGTTGAATTGACCTCCTGCTTTTCCAATGTGGCTCAAATTCACCACAGTCCCTTTCCCCGCATTTAATTGCTGACAAATAACACAAAGATGACAGACTGCTTCAGCTGCTTATCTAACCTTGGGGTTAAACCAATCAATTTTGAACAAATGAACCATAGCATCTGTTGGAAATAGCCCTTTTTGCAGGGTCATCCCCAGACTTTTTGCCTCCTTCCTCCTATTTTTTCTGACCTGTTTTTGTTGGCTTTAGGACTCTGGGCACTTTACCACTGCTAACCAGTGCTAAAGTGCATATGCTCTCTGTGTAAAGTGTACTGTTGATTGGTTTATTTGATTTACTGGTAAGTCCCCAGTAAAGTGCATTAGAGGTGCCCAGGGCCTGTAAATCAAATGCTACTAGTGGGCCTGCAGCACTGGTTGTGCCACCCACAGTAGTAGCCCTATAAACATGGCTCTGACCTGCCACTGCAGTGTCTGGGTGCGCAGTTTTAAACTGTCAATTCAACTTGGGAAGTGTACCCACTTGCCAGGCCTAAACCTTCCCTTTTACTACATGTAAGGCACCCCTAAGGTATGCCCTAGGTAGCCCCATGGGCAGGGTGCAGTGTATGTTTAAGGTAGGACATATACTAGTGTGTTTTATATGTCCTAACGGCGAACTACTGCCAAATTCGGTTTTCACTGTGTAAGGCCTATCTCTCTCATAGGTTAACATGGAGGCTGACTTTAAATATCCTTAAAGCGCAGATTCTCTTTCGGAGCAGATACAAATTTTGAGTTTAGGGTCTCTGAGCTCACAATTTAAAAATACATCTTTTAGTGAAGTTGGTTTTTAGATTGTTAGGTTGAAAATGCCGCTTTTAGAAAGTAGGCATTTTCTTGCTTAATCCATTCTGTGACTCTTCCTGTTTGTAGATTCCCCGTCTGGGTTAGTTAGACAGTTCGGCTGTTCACACCTCTCCTCTAGACAGTGACACAAAGGGGGCTGGGGTGTAGCCTGCATATCTTGATTAGCCATCCGTGCTGGAGGGGAGAAGTGGTCACTCACACCTGAAAGGACTGTGCCTGCCCTCACACAATGCCGTCTCCGACCCTCTGGTGAGTGTCTGGGGCCTGGCCTGGACAAGGAAGGATCTTGCAAACACTTGAAACTTTGCTTTGAAGTTTGCAGAACTGGGTGTAAGAAAAAAGACCCAAAACCCCAGACTTTTAGAATCTTTCTGGAATCAAGAGGAGCCTCTGCCCAGGAGAAGAGCTGAAGGAGGAGTACTTCCCCTTTGCTGTGTTGCTTTGCTGGACTGGCCTGCAGTTGCTGCTTCTGCCTGAAAAGAGTGCAAAGGGTAAATTTTGCTGTGTGACCTGCTTGAGAAAGTTCTCAAGGGGCTTGGAGTAGAGCTTGCCTCCTGTTGGAAGTCTCAGGGACACCAAAAACTTCAGTTTCCCCGATCTGCAGCACTGGGAACTGTGTGTTTTGTGCTGCTCAAGAGGAGAAACCACTGCTACGTCGCCAACAACGCAGCTGGCTTGCATTGTGACCTGTTGACGCAGCACGGAGTCGCATTGCCCCGCTTCGCACCGCGACCTGGTCTTACCGTCGCCGTCATCGGACAACTTCACCATTAGCTGTTCACACCTCGACCTAGGGGCCCGCACTCCAGCATCGCCTGCTCACAACGCAGCCTGGGCATCCCCAACAACGCCGCTCCTGCTGACCCCCGTGCCGCTGCCTGCACAGTGGCCAGTGGACACCGCTCATGAGATACATAAAGCACCGTCCCGTCCCACACCGCAGCCCCATCCACCGGGGCCCAGCATCATCCACTCATGTGTCGTCACCAGGAATCCTGCCTTCACCGGGGCCTGTGGACACTTCTCGTGAGAGTCACAAAGCACCGTCCCGCCCGAACCGCTGGCTTCGACCTAATGATGACAGCGCTTCAGCAATGACGATGCCACTGCCTGCACCGTGACCTGTGGACCCCGCACATCGCACAGCCCCACTTCACACCGCAGCCCTATCTCACCAACGCCACTGGACAACATCACTAAGCTGCTGCCTGCACAATGACCTGTGGGCACCGCACGTTGCATCGTCCTGCTTCGCACCCCAGCCCCGACGCCATCCACGCCGGCGCACCTGACTTCATCAGCCCGGAGTTCGATCCGCAATGCTTGTGAACATCAAGGGCCCTATGACTTCCGCACTGACTCCGGAACCGACTCCGCGACGTTGGCGACGCCCCTTTCCGGAGCTCACCGCAAGGATCACAACGCCCTGCAAATCCAAGGTAGTGTTTGCAGGTCTTCCCAACACCGTAGCTGGCCTGCGACACCGTGGCAGGCCTGAATTTTTGTTTTTGCTGCTCACGACGCTGTGATAGCCCCAAGTGGAGCTATTGACTTCAAGGAACTAAATTTCTGAGTATATCTTGTAGAATTCATATTTTTGTTACTGCATGTTGAGTTTTTATCGTATTTGGTCTTGTTTTAAATAGATAAATATTGGCTATTTTTCTAAAACTGGTGTGGTGTCCTTTTGTAGTGTTTTCACTGTGTTACTGTGTGTTATGTGCAAATGCTTTACACATTGCTTCTGAGATAAGCATGACTGCTCGTGCCAAGTTACCAAGGGGTGAGCAGGGGTTATCTGAGCAGGTATCTCCCTTATCCTGACTAAAGTGTGGGTCCCTACTGGGACAGGGTGCAAACCGACTGCCAACTAGAGATCCCATTTTTAACAACATCACTCCCAATGTGTGCCTTACCATGATAGAACCTCACCATCTGGGACAACAGACTATTTGGCAAAACCATCTGACCCTCCTCAGATACCCACAACTCATCCTGTCTTTGAACACATTTCATTTTGCTCCATGATCGTTTCTCCACCTTGTCAACATTGCTCTGCAGAGTTTTTAACTCTTCTAATGTGTCGATCACTTTTAATGCAAAACTTGTACATGTAGTGTCTTTCTTCAGATAACAATTCCCACTTGCGACTTGATCCGCATATTCATTCCCCAGTGACACGTATTCCTGTGATTTTATATGTGCACTGCATTTCACCACAGCAATTTCTTCAGGCAATTGTATCACATACAACAACTCCTTTATTCTCTCACCATTCCTCACTGGCGAGCCAGTAGAGGTCAGGAAACCTCTCTGCGACCATAATTGACCAAAATCATGAACTATTCCAAACCCGTATTGTCTATCTGTATAGATAGTGACTCTCAAACGAGCAGAAACATGGCACACCCTAGTAAGAGTGACCAACTCCGCTACTTGTGTGGAATATACTCCTCAAAGCCTGGAAACTTCTAAGGGACCTGTAATTGTGCACACAGCATATCCTGCTCTCAATGTCCCTGTGTTGTCTATTAGACAAGAAACATCAACAAAATCAATTTGGTTATTTTCTTCCAATCGGGTATCTCTAATGTCAGGTCTAGGTTTCGTACACAACGCAGTCACTTCGAGACAATCATGTTCAACATCTTCCTATTACAGTAGTATCACTTGGAAGTAGAGTTGCGGGTTCAGAACTGTACATCTTTTCAATGTCACATTAGGTGTTCCCAGAATACTCGTCTCATACCTTGTCAACCTAGCACCAGTCAAGTATTGTGTTTTCGTCCTTGTCAGTAAAATCTCAATCGAGTGAGGGGCCATTACAGTCAGGAGATATCCCATCACTTCTCCTTCACACTGTGAAAGACTCTGACCAACTGCAGCACTGAAGGTTGCTGCAACTGGGTCCAAGGTCGCTGAAAAATATGCTACTGGACGATGAGCACCTCTATGGACCTGCGTCAAGACAGACAATGAACATGCATCATGCTGATGACAAAACAACAAGAAAGGTTTCGTGTAATCAGGCATACCCAAAAGTGGAGCCCTGCACAAACTCTCTCTCAACTCAGTGAACACTTTCATTTGTTCCTGGTCTAACAGTATAGGATCGGTGACATCCTTATGAGTCAGCTTCTGCAAAGGCTTTGAAATCTCTGCAAAATTCGGGATCCATTGGCGACAATAGCCCACCATACCCAGAAGCATCCTGACATCTCTTTGTGAAGTCGGGGGACTTATCTGCAATATCGTTGTAACCTCTCTCTGGATATTTTCATCAACCCTTTCTCAATTTGGTGACCCAAATACTTCACTACTTTCTGACAGTACTGCAACTTCAGTGGTGACACTTTATGACCAAACTTTCCCAAATGGTTCCACAGGGCAATCAAGTCATACTTACACTCATCCCTTGTCTTGGATGCAATCAACAAATCATCAATGTACTGCACCAGAGTCGAATGAAAAGGTAACTCCAATGACGCCAAATTCTTTTTCAAGATTTGATTGAACAAGGAAGGTGACTCTGTGTATCATTGAGGAAGTCTACACCAGCAGTAGACTCAATCTAGGAATTTGAAACTAAAGAGAAACTGACTATCCTCATGAAGAGGCACAGAAAAGAATGCTTGTGACAAATCAACCATTGTGAACCATTCTGCATCACATAGAATCTGGAACATTATTAAAGCTGGGTTGGGCACTATGGAACAACAGTTGACCACAATGTAATTTATTTTTCTCAAATCCTGAACAATTCAAACTTTCCCACATGGCTTCTTCAACCCCATTATTGGTGAATTACATGGGCTTCTCAACACCTCCTTCAACATGCTTCACAAAATCTGCAATTATCTGAACCACTCTCATCAGGACATCTTGCTCCATATTATACTGTTGAAGCTGCAGAAACACTGCATTCGGCTTCATGGTAACCTTAATCGACTCCACTCCTTTGATCAAACCTACTTCTTTCCCTGTCAAATGCCAAATGTTCTCTTGAACTGTTCCCTGCAAGTCAGAATGCAGCTCTCTCACTGTGAACTTCGGGAAAAACTCAATCAAGGGATACTCTTCATTTGCAGTTTCACACTTGGTCTCTGGAGCTGGATCTTCCTCATCATCGCTATTTGTCTGGATCTCAATTCCATCAGTTGAATAAGTAATGAGGTACCTGGTTTTACACAACAGGTCCCGTCCCAGTAGGGATACTGGACTCGAGTCACAGACCACAAACTTCTGCAGTCCCTGAAAATTGCCAATCTCAACTTGCACTGGATCTGTAATCAGGTTCTTCAAATACTGATTCATTACCCACACGACTTGAACTGTTGTTCCTAAAAGGGCCAAATTGGGGACGCTGCGCTTCTTACTGTAGAGCATGTAGCTCATGGGTTCACCAAAACTGAGACTCTGTGACCCATTACCTTCCCTCTCACATAGGGTCCTCTCTGATCTACTTCTAAGGAAGTTGCAAGCACACATGGCTCCTCATCCGAACTATCACTCATCCAAATCACCATTTATTTCATACTCACTGTGTAATGGGAATTGGTGCACTGCGTTACTAATTCTGTCTTGTCTCTGACCTGTTGAGTAAGAATCATCTGTTGCTGTTCCATCGGGGCTTGAGGTATCTGCATTTGCTGTCTAGGTACCATAGGGACCTGCTCCTGCATTGTTTGCAACTGTGCCATTTGTGCACGAGGCATTTGCACCTGCTGTAGGGATTGTAGATTTTGCATGTGATTCACATTATTCTGAAAATTTGGATTAAGACCTCTCAGTCTTGGTCCTCTCACATTTTGAAATGTACTGACATCGTTATTTTGCTGAACAACACCCTCCTGCACCATCATTGGACACTCCTGCTTCCAATGTCCCACGGCTACACAAATGTGACACAGTAACATCTTCTTCATCCCTTGCACATCATTCTGAACCACAACAGTATTCAAATCCGGACCACGATTTAAATTAACTCCATTTGAGGTTGAAACATGACAGTTCACTGCTCCTGCAGTATCTGTTGCACAAAAGTTCCCTGCACTCCTGTTTGAGCTGCCTTAATCTGCATCTCCATCGTCTTTTCTTTCAACTTTTTCTGTTTCAATTTGATCTCATCACTACTGTATTTCACATATTGCAACACCTCATCAATCGGCTTCGCTTGCCAGCAAATCAAATGACTCTTAATCATCTGACCTATTTCAGGTCTCAGTCCTTCCACAAACCTGAACACAAAATGCAACATATCTTTTGGCTTGATTGCTTCCTTTCCACTGTACTCCTTGAACGCCTTCAACAATCGTTCATAGTATGCATGTATTGACTCCTTTACCTCCTGCACTGTCTTGTCGATCCTCTGCCAATCAATATTCTTTGGCAAAATCCTTGTCTTCAAGAACTCAATCACCTTATAGTAATGTTTCATTACTTCAGGAGATGGTGCACCTGTACTCTCATCTCTCTCTGGCTCACTTGTCGGCCAATTTACAGCTCTTTTACGTTCAACCCATAAATCAGCTGGAACCACTATTTCCAGTAAGGTATTCAGGTCTTCCCACAGACAGTTTGAGAGCTTCACAAACCGATCTGTCTGCTGATACCACTCAACCAGCTTCTCTCTCAATTTTGGATAATCATTTGGTGAATGACAGAATATCACTCCTCTTCCAAGGGACATGAACAAAATTCCCCCCTGGGATTTCCCTCATTGGTAAAATCTTTACTGGATCCTTGTCCTGTTGTACATTTTCAGGCAGCTCTAGAGAAACTCATTTCTTTTTTTCCCTCTTCTTTACCCATCTGCCTTCTCATTTCTCCAAGGCTCCCAAACCTGAGCACTCTTCAATATTTTTTTAAGGTGCGCCTTCATTCCTTCTGACCTCATGTTTTCAAAGTCCTTCACCTGAAAATCTAACCTGTAGCTTCTCTTCAGATGCTTTGTTTTCTCAATTTCTATGCCGTGCTTCTCTGCCATCTCTGCTAATCTCTGGTGTACCTTGCCCACCTCTCTTGTGATTCTCAGACACAAGTATTTCAGCTCTGTTTCTGTGTAGGACTCTAGCCTATTCACACCCATTGTTCCTTCAACCAGTTTACCTGCTTCCACGCTCAATCTGGCACAATTGATCTGCTCCTCACCCTTGGAAGCATTCTGTGGGGTGTGCACCTTGTCCAACCATTCAGTCAACTGCTGAGCTGTCAATCCTTGTAATGAAATTTTACACGCGTTCCTCGGTGGCACCTGCTGTACCATTGCATTTGAAGTCTGCGGAGTTAGTAAGTTCAAGCTCTGGCCTGCACTAGGCCCGTTCACAGCATTGGGAAGTGCAACAAGTGGACTAAGATCTAATAATGACCTTGATCTATCAAAGGTCTGACCCATGGAAGAGACTACTTGAACCTGTTCATTTACTCCCCTACTCATTAAACTCTGCAACATCTCTCCCTGTTCGCTCTCAATTAGTTTCTTCTTCGAACATAATGGCACCGCTGGACCAACAGTAATTGGCAGCGATATTGCATCTGGGGCTGCTCTGACACCTGCAATCTGTGGAAGAGTAACTCCCATGCTCTGATTCATTGCTGGAGTCAAATCTGACTGTGTCCCTGTTATTGGCATAAACCTCGGCATCCCGTGCTGTGGCACTTTGGGCAGAAAAATCTGAGTCGGCTCAGTCGGAACTAGCAGTGGTCTTGAAACCACTTGCTCCGTAGATACCACTAAGTTCGAAGTTGTCTCTAGAATCGGCACATCAGGATAAATTCTCTGTACCGGCAGCGGATGCATCTGTGCCAGAACCACTGAAGTAGTCAACACATTAGGGTTACCCTGAACCACAATTTGTACCTGGCCATCATTCACCTGTACAGGAACCATTGTCCCCATTGCCTGTGCCAGGGCTGTTGGATCAGCACTAGTACTGGGACCACCCTCATGTACCACATATGGTGGGGTCGGTCTTTCAATATCTGTGTAATAAGATCCTCAGCATCTGATTGTCCTCCCACTATGGAAACCCTCTTTGCTTCTTTACTCCCAGACGGACTCTTATTCGTTTTTCTAGGTGCTTTCTTTTCTTCTGTCTCATCCTCCTTTGTAATGGCAGGAAACAATTTAACATCCTGCAATGTCAGTGTTCTCCATTTCTTCTGTTCCCAATCTCATCTCGCCTTTGATGATGACTTTTCTACTTTTCTTGCTCTCCTTTCGAATTTCATTTGCTGTTGCTGTCTAGCCACCAACTCCCAAACTGCTAATGTCTCAAACTGTGCTGGTCTCGGAAGGGGCTTCGATTCATATAGTGCCATCTGCAATTGCTCCAAAATTCTCAAATTAAACATTCCATTCTCAGGAAATGCTAAGCTCCCTTTTTTCTCTGTCAACTTGCACAATCGTTTTAACCAAAGACATGGCGCGCCACCTCGCTCCTCCATTACAATGTAAGCCAGTGTATTCTCCGGTGGTGTCGGCTCCCCAACACTCGCTTTGATGTATCTATCTCCCTTTAGGGCACTCTTTAATGCCTTGAAAAACTTCATCTTTTCTACTTTTTGTGTATTCAAATCAAATCAGGAAATTACTTTTACTCCCAAGATTCCTTTCACCAACGTTCTCAGCCAATTGCATCTCAAGGATGGCTTCCAATCCGTGTGTGACCCTTCTCACCAACCAACCTATCCCAGTGCAGCTCCAATGATGTCACACTCACACATACTGCGGCTGACAAAGGCCCTCATTATGAACTCGGCGGTCCGTACCACGCCACCGGCGGCGGTGGTAAAAACCACCAACACAGGAGTGGTCCGGACCACCAAATAATGAACAAAACGAAACACAAGCATCCAGAAAACCAACCACCGTCAGTAGAGGAGTGCCGACGATGACAGCAGAATCCACCCCGGAATCCGACGGAAAGGCCCAACCAGCCCACCAAATTATGAACCGCTAATCCGCACCAGTTTTGGGGCAGGAACCACCACCACGCAAAGCCAGGTGGAAATGAACCAAATCCAATGAAACACTCACCGGAGGCCCACACAATGCGCCGAAGCAGACATGGATAGAGAGCTGTAGATCATGCCAGCCCTGCTCCTTGCCATATACCTCTACAACCGAGACTGCCGACGAAGACGACGACGACGGTAAGTGCCGCAACCTACAAAACAATGGAGGAAAGGGCACAGTTACATACCCACCCACTCCACCCACCCCCAAAACGCCCCACAACCCTTCACAGCAGCACAAGTCATACACCCCACAGCAAGAGGTACTTACCTGACATAAGTCAAATCCTACTGGGCTGTGAAGTGGAAGGAGTGGAAAGGGCAAGGAGGTGTGCATGCTTAGAGACAAGATGGGGTGGGCCAGTGGGTTGGAAGAGGTCAGCACAGAAGAGAGGACATTTTTTTTTTAAGCAATTGGGGTGGTCCTGGATGAGGGCGTGGGAGTGGAGGCAGAGGCAGTGGATGTATGTGGTGAGGGGTGCGTGTAGTGGGTGCAGGTGACTGGACAGTATGCTGTGGTGTGGTGGATGTGTGATGGGTGGGTGTCTTGGTGTGTTTGTGTGTTTTGGAGGAGGGGGGGTGGACACAGTGGGAGAAGACAGGCTGCCAATGTGGATGTATGTTGTGGTGAGTGTGCTGCATGTGTCAACTACAGTAGTTGTGGTGAGTGCAGGTGTGGTATATGGGGTGCATGTATGGATGTCTGCTATTGTGGTGAGTGCAGTAAGAGGAGCAGCAACAGTGACTGAAAGTGCAGTGCATGAGGGTGTAGATGTAGAGGGGACAGACAGGGAGGCGGAAGACGTGGGCACACTGGGGGAAGTGGATGTTGTGTGTGCATATGTCTGTTGGCTGTGTGAATGCTTGTGGTGGGAGGTGTGGTGCTTGTGTTTAGAAGTGTGCTTCTTGTGTGTTGATGTGCTTGACTACGTGTCAGATTGTGTGCTTTGGACGGGTGAAGGCAGTGGGGTGCTGGAAGGGGTAGAGGAGGTTGGAGGGGGGAAGGAATGGCCAGGGAAACTGGCTGCCATCCAAGGGGATGCCAGAGCCTGAAAAGATCTCTGTAGGGCAGACACAGCACCGCATTGACAATGGTTGTCTGCCCTACAGAGATGGTTCTCAGGAGGTCAATAGTCTCCTCTGTGAGGGCAGCAGGGCTGACTGGGCAGGGGAGGAGGTACCTGGGGCGAAGGAGACCTTTCTGGGTGAGCGGGCACGGGCAACTTGGTGGGGAGCAGAAGGGAGGGCGGTGATGGAAGGGGGGTGGCGGAAGATGTCATTGTAGTGGTGTGCCCACTAGGGTCCGCAACCGCTGGGGAGCCCCCATCGGAGGAGGTCTCGGAGTCACTCCCTCCAGTGGTAGTTGCTTCCCCCGTAGTACTCCCCTCGCCCTCCCACCCGCCGGTCCCCTCGGCGTCGGATGTCTCTGCCTCCGTGGATCCATGGGCCACTGCCTCCCCACTTGCCGGTGCCTGAGCTCCCTCGCCAGATGTTGCTGCTGTACAAAACCAACACAAGTGAACAGGCATGGGGAGACAAAACAGGAGAGACACTTGTAAATAACTAAATGGAGGTAAATAGTGGCCATACATACACCCAAACAGAATACACACCCAACTGGCAGCACTGTTCACTATGCCCATGGCCATGCCCCTGACTACTGACCAGAACACTGCTCTACACCCATCCCCTGAACTACCTAAGGAGGCGACGTGTGGGAGACCTGACAAAGACACCCCTTTGGGGACCATCATGTACATGGACACCAGTCAGAGTCCCTGCCTATAAGCAGCATGAACCCTAATGCACACACAGACATCCTTTCAGACTGAAGTTTGTGACATGAGTACTCACCCCCTTGTGACTGCTGTGCAGCCTTCAAACGCCCATCCAGGTCTGGGTACGCCAGGATACATTGCATGAGGGGGGGTCAGTGCCTGGCGGGCACCCCTTCCACTTTGGGAGGGCTTCCCCAGCTGGGCCTCACAGATCTTACGCTCCCAGCACCGCAGGTCCTCCCACCTCTTTCTGCAGTGGGTGCTCCGCTGGTTGTAGACCCCCAGGGTCTGCACCTCCTTGGCGATGGCATGCCAAAGTGCCCTCTTCTGGTGGGCGCTAACCTAAAAGGGGGACACAAATATGGAACACAAAGGTCAGGCACCTGCAAGATAGGTACAGCTGGCTATTCGTCCACTACGGGACGGACAGTACTGTCAGACTTATAGGCCATACGCACGCAGCATGCCATGCACCATGGCCCATGCAGGCTCAGAGGTGCACACAAATGTCCTTACAACACCATCCATTACACCCAAACAGTTCACCCCAAACCCAGACTCACCTGTACCTCTGACCATCCATAGAGTTTTGCGTACAGGGGCAGGACCCCGTCCACTAGCCTCTCCAGTTCCTCCTGGGTGAAGGCCAGGGCCCTTTCCCCTGCAACACGAGCCACATCCATGACCAGAGGCAGGCCACATCAGTACACACAGTGGAGTACCTGTCCGCACAAGATCAGGGAGTCAAGTGAAGTTTAGATGATGAATTTGCGTACGTACCGCGGCGGTGTGCACCGTCACCACCGGTGGCGATAATCATATGCCAGGATTCCCCATTGGCATCCATGTTAACCAATGATGGTGCGAACTGCGGTAAACACCGCCTTACGCTGTGACGTCGAACGCTAGCGGTATGAGGTCACTTTCACAACAAAAGGCCTGGATTACAGTGGGCAGACATTTTGGCAGTAACTACCCATCTATAAATAAAATTGTTCACAATGCAGGCCCTACTAGCCACATGAACCACCTATGCATGTGACCATTATGTAATATACCACATATGAAAAACACTGTTCCCTCATTGAGGTGTAGATGTAGATCTGTCAAGAAGCTGTTACTGTTGAGTCACTACAATGAAATATGCAGCGCACAATTGATGACAATGTGTGCCTATGTATGTGTGTTCATCACACCTTTTTGATATCCCTCGTAGGTACCGACCCTTGTGGCGAGGAAGGGCACCATTGGTGTACAGACCACTTGTGGATATGAGGACCATGGTGGAGCA
Source organism: Pleurodeles waltl (assembly GCF_031143425.1). Taxonomy (NCBI): domain Eukaryota; kingdom Metazoa; phylum Chordata; class Amphibia; order Caudata; family Salamandridae; genus Pleurodeles; species Pleurodeles waltl. The sequence continues at coordinate 1,082,865,484 of NC_090440.1, read as the reverse complement.
TCAGATCATAATCAATTACAGATTCACACGTGCAACAATTCAAGAACTTTGTGCTTTACTGGATCCTGCACTAACTCCAGGAAATCGTAATTAGCATGCCATCCCTACTGAAGTGCAGGTGCTCTCCACACTCCATTTCCTGGCCACGGGATCATTTCAAGTGACACTGAGCATGGGTGCTGGAATTTCACAGCCAATGTTCAGCATGGTACTGACAAGATTTCTAAATGCATTTGTACGACACCTGCAGCACTATGTGAGGTTTCTCCAAAGTACTGACCTCCCTGCCATCAAGTCTGAATTCTATGCCTTTGACAACATACCCCATGTGATAGGTGCCATCGATGGCACCCACATACGATCATCCCCCCAAGAGTCAGTGAACAGGTGTACAGAAACTGAAAGAACTTTCACTCCATGAACATCCAATTGGCATGTACTGCAGACCAGTACATCTCACATGTGAATGCCATGTTCCCAGGTTCAGTCCATGATTCCTTTGTGCTGAGGAACAATAGTGTGCCACAGAGGATGGAACAACTCAAAGAGGACAGAGGGTGGATCATAGGTAAGTGTTTCTGTCACTGACACAAAGCAGACAGCCAGGCTGTCTGATTAACAGGCTTAGCAATGACTACTCTGTATTGCATCTTTTTCCAGGTAATTCTGGCTATCCATACTTGGGTTGGTTCCTGACACCAGTGAGGAATCCTAGGATGGGTGCAGAGAGGAATTACAATGAGGCCCATGGACATACTAGGAGGGTGATAGAACGCACAATAGGTCTCCTGAATGCTAGATTTCATTGTCTACATATCTCTGGGGGTTCCCTGGCCTATGGGCCTTAACATGTGTGTAGAAGAGTGGCGGCCTGCTGCATGCTTCACAACGTGGCAGTGAGACATTCTATCCCCCTCTTGGAGGTGGAGGGTGCTGTATGTCCTGACCAGCTACCTCAGAGAGGGGAGGAGAGTGATGGTGATGATGAGGAGGGGGAAGATGTAAATTCCAGGACCCAACTGATACAACTCTACTTCCAGTAACTGTGTGGGACTTTGAGCTGAAATTGGGGTTTGTGACACATACTGTCAGTGTGCTTAGTCATATAGGTAGGGTTTGATTATGATATGTGAAACATAGTCTAGTTCTGCATGGTACAGATTGATATTTTCTGCATTTACTTAGGGCCCCCATTTATGCACACAGGAGTCCTTTCATGCAACAATTTGACAATAAAGTGGTTATCAGCCAGTTGCATCTATACTTCACTTTGTTCACATTTTAACTTAGGGGACAGTGTTACAGGTGTGATAGTTGTTTCATTGGTTGCAGGGAGTGAATAGTGCTATTTACAGTGATGACAAGTCGTAAGGGGTGGGTGTCCTCAATGCCAACATGGTGGCAGCCTTGTTGGCAGTATTGATGGGTCCATCAATTCTTACATTAGTTCATATTGCCTCTTAGCAATGTGTGGTGGCTCATTGAGTGGGATGGTTGCTGTGCAGATTGTTGCTGAGTTACTTCTTGAAGGAGGCCTTGTTCTTTGCTGTAGTTCCAGTGCCATATCTTGGCTTGTGGGTCCGTTTGGGCGCCTGCTGTTGATCTTGAGGGGATGACATGGTAGGCCCTTGGGTTTCCTGTGAGAGTAGTTCCTGGGATGTTTCTGCTGATGGTGTAATTTCCAGGTGGGTGTCCGGTGCTGTAGTGGGGGCCTCCTGTCCTGTGTGGGTCTCAAACTGGGTTTGTACCAGCTGCAGCAGTGCTCCTGCTATGCTGGCCATTGTGGCGTTGTGCTGTTTCCGCTGCTCCATGGCCTGTTGGTGGTGTTCCTGCTGCATCCTCTGACTCTGCTCCAGGGTGGATACTATCTGGGCCAACCTGTCATGGGTATGCTGGTAGGCCCCCAATACCTCAGATATCACGTCCTGAGCTGCTGCATCCATCCTGTGGCCTCCCCTCTGGTCCACTGGGACCCTTGCACTTTCCCTAGCCCCCTGTGCCTGTGATGCCTGCACATGTCTGGAAGTACCACTTGTACTGGGGCCCTCGCCTTCTTGCATGTTGGGAGTGGGAGACTATGGCCTCTGTACCTGTGTTCCAACAGTCTGTGGCCTGGATACACTGGTGTGGGGAAGTTTGCCCTGGGCTGCTGGTCTTGACTGGGTGGTAGGGGTGACAGTGGTTTCCTGGGTGGGGCTGCTGCATGGTGAGAGTCCAGGACTGTGTGAGCCTGCCTGCTCTTCAGTGTCCAGGGATCCTTCACCAGTGTCCTGTGAGGTGCCTCTGTCTCCCTGGGGGGCACTGGCACTCCTTGTCCCGTCCGTGAGGGTGGCATGGGTGGTGGTGCCTGTTGGGGGACATAGACATGTCTGTTACAAATGTATGAATGTTTAGGGTACACAGGACTGGCCTATTTTGGGCTGGTGTTACTTTTAGTGGCCATCCAGGATGCCTTTGTGAGGTTTACATTGCATTTTGCTTCGAGTGTGGGGTTGCATTGGGGTGGGGGTGTAGTTCCATTGTGGATCCTTGCATGGGTAGGTAGCTGTGTACAGGGAGAGGGATGTGGGCCTGTTAGTGGGTTTATGGTTATGCAGGGGGGTGGATTTGGTGGCTGTTGCCTGGGTGGGGTATTGGTCCTGGTGGGTGTGGGTGGGTGGGGTGGTGCATGCATTACAGGCATGGTGTATATGGGGTAAATGTGGACGACTTACCCAAATCCATTCCTCCAGTGAGTCCAGTGAGTCCCTCAGGGTGCAGGATGGCCAGTACCTTTTCCTCCCAGTGTATTTGGGTGGTGTTGGTGGCTGTCCTCCCCCAGTCTTCTGGACTGCAATGTGGTGCTTTGATGCCATGCCCGTGACCTTCCCCTGCAGGTCGTTCCATCTCTTCCGGATGTCGGCCCTGGTGCGTGGATGGTGTCCCACTGCATTGACTCTCTTCACAATGGTCTGCCATAGCTCCATCCTCCTTGCGATGGGTGTGTGCTGCACCTCAGCCCGAATATTTGTGGCTCCACCCTCAGGATCTCGTCCACCATGCTCCTTAACTCCCTTTCTGTGAAGTGTGGATGTTTGGGGGGTGACATGGTGAGTGTGGTAAATGGTGTTGGGGCTGGGAACATGGTGAGGGTGCTCTTCTGTGGGTCGGTGTGTGTCTCGTATATGGTGGCGTTCAGTCTCTGCCTCTGGTGCTCACCGTCTTCTTGGCCTCGTTTCTTGCAAAGGATTGTGGGGTGTTTTATGGGGTTATGGATGTGTGTCAGGTGTGTGGGTTGCACACTTATCCAATGTGTGCACTTCTTGCTGTTAAGTCCACTTGCCGCCCGTGGCGGTCGGGACCGCCAATGGTCATCCGGCCTCCACTGGAGGTCCAGCATTCCTGCCAACAGGGTCATGGTGGGGAGTGGTGGTCTGGTGATTTTTGGCAGGGTCAAAAATGTTGTTCATTATATGACAGATTTCCATTCACCGCCGCCACGGCGGTCGGCGGTGTTTACCGCTGGGTTCATAATGACTGCCAAAGTCTTGCAGCTCATCCTCCGAAACTCCAATCCACTCAAAACTAATGCAAATTATTGCAAGCACTAATCAAAACCAAAAACAAAACAAATCTGCTGGTTTACTACAGGAAAGGTAACACATAGACTTCAGAAACCTTGCAGATTTTCACTGATGACCCTTTCGCTCATGCAGCTATTCCTCTTTCTCGGTCTCCCATATTCGCAAGCGAAATTCAACCTGTAAATTTTACTCTCAATGGGTCTGTCTGGTGCATATATAACTCGCCAAATCTCAGTCAAAAATGTCTCTCGTCCACCTAACTCACACACTGAGTTGTTGACCATGCCCGATCAACCTACTAAACCAGACAGATTACAATATATACACTTTTTTTCAATACACTCCGGAGTTTTTGACCATGCACTGTCCGTACATCAACCACCACGTGGACAATTTTTTAGCACAAAGCGGCACACACATGTGAAGTTCTACGACTTCCCTACTCTTATACTGCGGAGTGTGCACACTCCTACAAAAACTTCATCTGGAGTATGAAGACTCCCTAAATTCCCTCACAGATGTCACAAATCACCTGCGATTTGCATAAGGTGTGAAAGCGCAACCTACCACTCTCACACTATCACTGGAACGCCAAGAGCATATCCAACACCACTAGCAGGATCCAGGATCTGGGAAAGTCATTTCTGGGGTTAAGAGGACATAATTAACAAAATCCAAGTCTCAATAATAATGAATTCTTAATGAATCAATCTTAAACTATCAACATAACTATTAATCACACTATACCAGTCACTTATGACAAGTCTTCTAAGGAGACAAACCAGCAGTCTACTACCAAAAACTGTTAACGCGCTGGTCCTTAATAAGTAAACTTACAAGGGGACACGTATAGGTCAATGAACCTTTTGACCAGCTTAGAATAATCCTGCCATAGTTCTAGCATAGTACACAATAATCAATGCACAAAAATCAATATTCGTTAGTTAAATCAATGATCAATAATCAAATTAAAGTCAGTGATTGTCACACACCATGACTTCCCAGCCATGAATAACTACACCTTTTAGTAAAGTTTAGTAATTGTATTTCCCTTTTGGGTTACAATACTAAGTCATATGGATTCATAATCAAACTCAATTTCAAATGCATATAAGAACTATATTAATTAGCCAAAAGACGCCAGAAACACAATCTGTTTAAGCCTTGTATCACAATACATTCTAGAGCATCAGCGCAGATCAATAATAGAATCAGCTTCAAGATTTCAGCCCTGTCCATAAAGTTGAGCAAAACATCCGTAGAACATTTGTCTTTATAATCTGTCAGTCATCAGGTAGGAAAACCCTCACCTCACCCAAATTAGCATCAGCAGGTGGGGCTTCATACAAAATATTTTAGAACAAGAATTTAGATAACATCTAGCTAAGGAAAACCAACTAGGACAGTGCAGTTGGTACCTAGAAAGAAAAGGCACAAAAATACATTTCGGTCACATTGTCATATCTACATATCCGCGGTATGGGTCAGCAAACAGAATCAGTCTTCGTCCTCAGGTAACCAATCGAACAGCAACACATCAGGCTCTCAGTCAGAGAGTATGAGCCCAATGACATAATCTCGAATCTCTTCTTCTCGACAGTGGTCTGCCTAGAATCTGAATAGGGTATGAAGGTCTCTTCCCTCTGTCACGTTGTTATATCAAAGTCACCCAAACTATCCCCCAATTTCCAATTGGTCAATTAATCGTATGTTATTACTCTACCCAATAGACTTTCTGTCCCAAATCTATGAATTCTAATATTTCACACTTCACATGTTGTTGATTGGTCCGCTTAACGATGTTCTCATCATCCTGCTCGTCAGGTATCAAAATTGTTGCATCTTCCTCTCCAGTCAATGTCTTCATGGTTTGCGTCCTGGGGAAGTACATCTAGCACATTTTACATACGATATGATACAATTGTAGAACATAATGTCCTGTCTGTCGGTTCCCATAGAAAGCTTTGGTTAAGCATTTTATTAAAACAATGAGCATTTCACAGTTATTTCACTCGGTCAGCATTTTTCATTAAACGCTAAGAAATACAGCTTCTGCATGAGGCCTCGCAAAACTAGGCAAAGACATTCGCTAAGTTAAGGCCTACAATTAATAAGCTAAAGCATAATTCATAACCATTAATATGACCTATTATTACTTTAGTCTAATACCTGTTTCAATATTTTTTACGGATTAATCATAGATTAGTTAATTTCATGAACACTGGTAGGCATTCTTCGAGGTCACAATTTCAAAAGTGCACGTTATTTCTCTACGTTATTTATTTTCTACAAAATTAATTATTCAAAATACATAGACATTTCATTAATAACTTCCAGTTAAGACACCTGCTTCAGCAAACCTGAGGATTTCAATTTCCTTGGGTTCACTTTCAATGACAAGTTTTACGTGGACAAGTGCATGCCAATGGGCTGTTCCATTGCCTGTGCACACTTTGAGTCTTTTAATCACTTTGTGGAATGGACAGCTAAGCAAATGGATGGTTCAGATGGGATAGTTCATTACCCTGATGACATTCTGGGTCCACCTGATTCCCCTGTACCCAAAATCTGCAATGCTTCATATTCCTATCTAAGGCTCTGGGTGTCCCAATAGCTTCAGACAAAATAGTAGGCCAAACCACCAAACATTCATTTCTGGGGATTGAGATTTGAGATATGTAGCCTACCCAGAAAAAAGTGCTTCAATTTTAAGCAGCACTGGACACTTGCTTGCAAACCCGCAAGACCACTTTACATCAACTGCAGGTACTGGTAGGGCAGCTGAACTTTGCTCTATGAGTCATCCCATTGGGGAGGCCATTCTCCAAGAACATTGCCAGGGCTATGTCAGGGCTGAAGGCCAAGCATCACCACACAAGGCTGTCTAAAGCAATCAAGGATGGCATGAGAATTTGGGCCACTTTTCTCCAGAATTTCAATGCGACACTCAACTGACCCAAACCAGCCACTTCCAATGCCGACTTGGAGTTGTACACAGATGCAGCTGGCAGTGTAGGGTTTGAGGCAATATTTCAGAATAAGTGGTGTATGGAACGGTGGCCACTGCACTGGTATTATAGGGGCCTGACAAAGGATGTAACATTCTTGGAGTTGTTTCCCATACTGACAGCCATAAAGATTTGGGAGAAGGAATTTCAGACGAGAAAGATCATTTTTTGGTCTGACAGTATGTCAGCAGTGGGTGCCATCAACAATTGAAGTGCACAGTGTCCTTTCATGTTAAGGTTGCTAAAGGAGTTAGTCCTCTTCTGCTTACAGCACAAGATTCACTTTCTGGCAAAGAATGTTCTGGGGGTACATAATACCATTTTTGGTGCATTGTCTAATTTCAAGATGGCAGAATTCAGGGCTGTGCGGCCAGATGCAGAATGGAAGAACACTCCTTTCCCAGAGGTCCAAGAAGACTTGGTTTCCCATTCTCCCAGAAGTGATCACTGCAACAATCACCCCAAGAACAAAGAAGGCATATGATAAGGAATGCAGATATTCCTAACTGGCTTGTGAGAAGCAGAAATGCTAACACCTTTTGTTTTAGGGAATATCCTCAGATTCATTCAGACTCAGAAGGGATTGGGTAAATCACCTGGGTGGATTAAAAAGTAGTTAGCAGCTATCTCTTTTGTCTCACAATCAAGAGAGTCTTCTACATATGTTGCCCATGGTGTGTACTACTTCTTGTGAGACACTACTATTATGCCTGCCATGTTCTTTAGCTTTCTTTTGGACAGGACAGGGAGAGAGATGTGGATCCATTTGGCCTCTGCCTCTGGTTTTTCTAGGCTGCAGGGATGATGTTAGTAAGCAAATTCCTGCACTTGCAGCTGTGGGCCTTTCATCCAAACCTGCTGGTACATGAAGATGGATCTCCTTTGTCCCGATTCCAGTGTCCAAGGGTGTGTCAATTGGTCACTACAGAAGGCTTTTCATCCCATTCATTCAGGATTGGGGCCACTACATATGAAGCTGCGATAGGATTGAGCTCTGATCAAGTTCAGGCAGTGGGCACTATACGTCCAGATGTTTTGAGTGATATATCTGCACACATTTGGTTTAGAAAAAGACAGCACAGATGGTGGTGGAGGGGCAGCAATGAATATCAGAGTGCCTCTTTTATAATTTTCTCTACTTCATCTCCCCACTGAGGCTTTGCTGAAATCCACATGCATGGTGTGCTGGTTGGGAATTCTTTCATTTGGTGGACAACAGAATGATTTTGTGATCCATTGTGGAGCAGTTGGGCACAGACATCAGGCATGGAGCACCGTTGGCTAGGCATAGAGGGGTTTAAGTTAGGTCAGCTGCTCTCAGGTTGCCAGAATGGCTTGGACATTGAGGTAATTTGGCAACTTGACTCACTGTTCTTCCATGGCTTTATCTGGGAAGGTGGAGGGTGCAGGAGTTGTCGGTGAGAGTCAGGCACAGCTTATTACAATTGGGGAGCAAAGACTTATTTGAGAAGGATTGGGTCAATTTGTCCAATAAGGGGGATCAACATTTTTATTCAGACTATTCTAGGGTGATTGTCCATGTGCAAACACAGCCAGGTTTATCGCCTGTAAACTCTAAGCCATTTGGCAGAAAAACCTTAAGTAATATCTAGGATAGACAAATAATTGATGCTATACACGGATCGAAAGCTGAGCATTAATTACTTTTGATGTGGGTTTGAGGCTGAGTAGAGGGTTGGGTGGGTTTGAAGGCAGCCTGCCATTCTAGCCCCACCTTTGGGTTGCTCACATCTGGATTTCTTTTTGGCTGGAACGGAAGTGGCCGGGCTTAGCTACTGGTGTTTCCCTCCCCATGCTTATGGATATCACTGTATGTAATTTGTTGCTATGTTTACCCAACAAATGAGTGTTAGTGAAAAATGCACACTTCCTCCATATAATTGTGCATGTGAATATATATCAATATGACTGCCTTATCTTTTGGCTTCTGTATATGCTGCTCAAAGAAGGACTGACTTGTCCTCCCCGTCATACTGAATTGTGGCATAATATTTGGATTACTTTGACTTTAAAAATGCGAAATGATGACAAACTGTATGTTTACTTGCTGTATGAAAAATTAAGAGCTACGGCCTTTTAGATAGACCAAACATGGGTCAGTTTATTTTTTACTGGGTGTATTGGGTGGGGTACCTCATTGCAGTTATTATGCAGTAAATAACATCACTTCCATATGAACACACCGAACTGCAAAGAGGACAAGCTATTCTCGCTCTCCTGTAACTGCAAGTGCACGTTATTTAAATAGCCACTTTCTGCAAGGCTGACCATATTCTGCGTTTGATTTTTAAATATACACACCATACAGATGCACTTTTATAATAACAGGGCTCTCATATGTAAACAGGCAAATGCAGCAAGACAATTTAACAGTCAGCTCTGGGGTGCTATGACAGGTAATAATCATTCTGCGGAAATGTAACTAAAAATCATCCATCTGGAAAATAGTAAACCACAGTAAAGCCACTATCACTAAACCATGAAGGCTTGATTGAGATATAGTTGTTCTTGCAGCAATGTTTTTTCGGGCTGCATTTAATTTCACCTTCAATTTTTGTATTGTATGGAACAATTATAAGCAACATGGCAGTACCACATTCTGGCCTAGATTTATTAAAGACATTTGGTAGTGCCAAGTGGTGCAAAGCCATGTAAGGTCTAAGAAGGGTATTACCTTTCCAATGCAAAAGTTATTTTGCACTAAAAATGTCCTGTTCTTTCAGTGCAAATCGTGCTCTGAGCTGCTTTTTAGGTCAAGCATAGCAGCGCGCTAGCGCTGCTTTTCTGATGTGTTGGTATCAATGTGGGCTTTTAAATACACCCACCTCACGACCCTCACTTTCACTCGTTCGTGAGCTTGTCTTTAAAAAATCATTTCATTGGTAAATGCTTTACTTTTGTCCCTTCTTGGGGCGGTTATGTTACCGCCTTGGACTCCGACCCTGTTAAATGGATAATTGCACATTTCTCCATATGTTTGACAGCGAGCAAACTTATTTTATCTTTTGTGTGTCTCCTTTGCGCTCACGCACTTTGAATCGGCTTGCTTATGTAAATTGTTTTACTTTTCATTTTTCCTTTAGTGTCTCTCTTTCTTGATCATGATCATGGCGGACATGGTGCTTTGAATCGATTCGTTTTTTTCACTTTCTCCTAAGGCTTGTCGTATTTTGATTTTATAGCATAAAGCTGCTATTTTATCAAGCAATAAGTAAATGTATTTATACCGCAAGCAGGAAGTTGACAAATATTACAGTGAAAACAGCACTCTTAGCTTTAGGAGACTTCGGCCCTCATTCTGACCCTGGCGGTCTTTGACCGCCAGGGCGGAGGACCGCGGGAGCACCGCCGACAGGCCGGCGGTGCTCCAATGGGGATTCCGACCGCGGCGGTAAAGCCGCGGTCGGACCGGCACCACTGGCGGGGTCTCGCCAGTGTACCGCGGCCCCATTGAATCCTCCGCGGCGGCGCAGCTTGCTGCACCGGCGCGGGGATTCCGACCCCCACTACCGCCATCCAGATCCCGGCGGTCGGACCGCCGAGATCCGGATGGCGGTAGGGGGGGTCGCGGGGCCCCTGGGGGCCCCTGCAGTGCCCATGCCACTGGCATGGGCATTGCAGGGGCCCCCGTAAGAGGGCCCCTACATGTATTTCACTGTCTGCTGCGCAGACAGTGAAATACGCGACGGGTGCAACTGCACCCGTCGCACAGCTTCCACTCCGCCGGCTCGATTCCGAGCCGGCTTCATCGTGGAAGCCTCTTTCCCGCTGGGCTGGCTGGCGGTCTGAAGGCGACCGCCCGCCAGCCCAGCGGGAAAGTCAGAATTACCGCCGCGGTCTTTCGACCGCGGAACGGTAACCTGACGGCGGGACTTTGGCGGGCGGCCTCCGCCGCCCGCCAAGGTCAGAATGAGGGCCTTCATGTGTTAGTAAGTTGCACAGACCGGTTACAGGCAGTGTCTATAAAAATGTTTGTTCTGTACAAAAAAACATAAATATATATGGACAGTTAGACGAAACTGCCCCCATGCGTGGCAGTTGACATTGACTACAAAGGTCACTTATACCTGGTGTCCAAGACCAAAGGCGGTCTGAGTGGGCTGTGTTTCACTATTAAGAAAATGTGCTTCATCACTTTTCAAAATACAGATTGTTCGTAATGAACTACCATCTGCTCCTTTTACTAAGTCAGGACTATGCGGAAGGTCTTAGTAAAAGTCACATTTTCAATACATATTTACTCATCTATCAGGTTGATATGCCTGTGGCTTTTTAAAAACATTAACTTAGAAAGCAAGATGGCAAACTGGGCAAATAACCTCAAATCTGATAAGCAAAAACTTTGGAACAGACCTAGCAATATCGTTTAGTCTACCAATGTATGATTTAAACACTTTGGGGGGTCATTACGACCCTGGCGGCCGGTGGTAAGGTGGCGGTAACACCGCCAACAGGCTGGCGGTGTTCCGCCAGCAATTATGACCGTGGCGCTTTAGCCACGGCCATACTGCCGGCCCCTCCAACATACCGCCAGGCTTCCGCCTGGCAGTCATAATCCCCAGGGCAGCGGTGCAAGCACCGCTGCCTTGGGGATAATGAGTCCCCGACCGCCAGCCTGTCTGTGGCGGTAAACACCGCCATGGAACAGCTGGCAGTAAGGGGACTTGGGGTGCCCCTGGGGGCCCCTGCACTGCCCATGTACTTGGCATGGGCAGTGCAGGGGCCCCCAGGCATAGCCCCGTCGCACATTTCACTGGCCGAATTTCAGGCAGTAAAAAGCGCGACGGGTGCTACTGCACCCTCTGCACATCAGCATTGCCGCCGTCCCTATTACAAGCCGGCAGCAATGTTGATGTGACAATTCCGCTGGGCCAGCGGACGGTAACACTGTTACCGTCTGCTGGCCCAGCAGAAATATCATAATAGGGAGCCAGGAATACCGACGGCAATAGGGGTATTCTGTCTCCCGCAGCCTCGGCGGTCTTTTTCCAAGACCGCCGAGGTTGTAATGACCCCCATTGTCTAGATATATTTGTTGGAGTGCCATTACCATGATATTTTGAGACCGAAATGCGTATTTTGTACATTTTTGGTTTTAACTCTATAAGAAAAATGCAATGAGACAATCTTTGGTCAAGGGTCGTCCTCATAATAGGGTATGTGTGTTAGAATTACATATTTACACATTAGCGCATCAGATCTTAATAAGTAAACTAATAAGAGAGTCGCAAATAGGCTGATGAATCTTTTGATTTACTTCGAATTTTGATAAGCTGTCCGAAGTGGCAAAATAATCGCAATCTAATCAAAGCTTGAGCTACTACACATTCTAAAGTTACAGTACAAATTATTAGCAAGAATAGCTGTGCAAATGACATTACATACATTTAGATTTCAGCAAAGAAAAGATATCAACTGTTATTACATGTAGTGAACTTCATCAGTGAGAACCCTAACTAACATCAGATTAGAATTAGCATGTTTGGACTTCATGCAGAACAATTTAGTCACACGAAATTTGGAAAAACGTCTATGTCTTTATCAAAACAGCGGTTGGTACTTAGAAACAAAAGCACATAGACATAGCAATCAGTAATGTCAGAGTATGGCCCTCCTTACAACATTGGCGGTAAAAGGCGTATACCGCAGTGCAGAAGACCGCCACAGCTATTATGACCCACATCTCAGAAACCACCGAAACTCAGACACCCACACAAGACTGCCACACCAAAGGTCAGTGATAAACTGGCGAAAACAAAACCTCCACCTTCACGCCAACAGAAACACGCCCATGCTATCACGACACATGAATCCACGCAGCGGTCTTTCAACCGCGGTATTCCATTGGCGGTACACACCGCCACGCTCAAAATACACACACATGACCAAAACACCACCACATTGGACAAATGGAAATACACACACCTGATACATATAAAAACACCACTCCCACACACCCAACACAATATAAAACACACACCCACATCACCCACAAACCCCTACGACAAAAAATTAGGAACGAAGGCCAGATAGACAGAGAGCACAGCAACTGAGAACCCCACCACACAGAGGCACACAACACCATCATCCATACAACATTACACGCACAATATACCGCACACCACTACACATCACCACACACATCAACACTTACACCATCCCACACTTCACCCACACCACCTCATGTCACGCCAAGGACACCCCCCGTTTTCCGAGGAGGAGCTCAGTGTCATGGTGGAGGAAATCCTACGGGTAGAGCCACAGCTATTTGGCTCACAGGTGCAGCACACATCCATAGCCAGGAAGATGGAGCTATGGCAAAGAATCGTCAACAGGGTCAACGCTGTGGGACAGCATCCAAGAAATCGGGAGGACATCAGGAAGAGGTGGAACGACCTACGGGGGAAGGTGCGTTCTGTGGTATCCAGGCACAACATTGCTGTACAGCGGACTGGCGGCGGACCCCCACCTCCTCCCCCACAACTAACAACATGGGAGGAGCAAGTCTTGACCATCATGCATCCAGAGGGCCTCGGAGGAGTCGGTGGAGGAATGGACACTGGTAAGTTCAATCTCAACTATTATATCCCCCACCCTACCTGCATGCCATCACACACCCCCACCCTCACCCCCTCCCCTATCACTCCAACTCCTCAATAATGTTCTCATAACACAAACCACCCATCCCAACACCAAGCCCCGCATGCAAAAACAAAGCATGGTCAGCCCTCACCAAAGCATGCTCACTGCACATACCCATAACAACCCCCTAACTATCATGACACAAACCCACACACAGGAATGCTTGCACTGGGGTTCACAAACACCCACCCATTGCACACCATTACTCACACACATGCACTAATCAAGCTCTTATATCCATGCAGGACCACTATGGAACGTCACCACACCGGACATCTCCACTCCATCCACAGAAGAGGCCCACAGTGACGACAGCAGCTCTGCCCTACTGGATTCTGATGACCAGCCCTGACCATCGGGGGCCTCGGGACAGTCGGTTCCCCTTGCACAGGCACAGCCCAACACTGACCTTCCACCCTCTGGTAACACCAGCACAGCACCAACCCAGCGGGCCCATACCTCCCTACCCAGGACACGTCAATCAGCGGTGTGTCCACCACTACAGGGAACCCAGGAGAACCCACCACCCCAACAACAACAGGGACCTGGGGGCAGTGGTAGTGGGCACACGGTCCAGGGGAAGGAGGCACAGGAACACAGGGGAACTGGGAGGGCTGCTGTGCAACAGGGGGTGGACAGGCCAAGGGAACCCACTCTCCACGAGGCCCTCTCCTCCATCATGGGAGCATACCACCACTCCCAGGAGACGATGGCCACGGTCCTGGCTAAGTTTCAGGAGACCCAGCGCCTGCAGGACGAACTGTATTTGGGGTCCAGGGAGGAGCTCAGAACCATCAGCTCTGCCCTGGGCACCATCGTAGGGGTGCTGAAGGACATACAAAAGACCATGAGGGACACCATGGCACTCCAAGGGGCTCCTGACACTAGCATGGACGATGAACTGCCCACCACCTCCGCCAGCGCTAGTGGACAGGATGCCCCACCACAGGACCACCACACCAGCACCCCACCCCCTGCAGACGGACAACCACCCTGCAAGCGGTCCCTGAGATCCAGGAACAGGACAGAGCAAGATGGCAAGACCCCCGCCAGGAAATGAGACCACCCTGATTGTCCTCCCACTGTCCCACTCTGTCAGCCTGTCCCGGTTGGAAGTGCCCCATCTCCACTTCCTATGCCCATATGGGCAGTGCACCTGTGTGACTAATGGACTGGACTCTGCCATGGACATTCCTCCACCGTCCCCCATCAACATATCACTACCGCCCTCCATTTTTGAGCACTGAAATAAACACCCTTGAACCACAAAACAATCTGGAGTCAGTCTGTGATTTGGTAAATATGTATAATCAATGACAGTATCAACATGCTTTCCGATTTTATAGCCAACATACCTATTTCACACATCACAAGTCCTTGAAGGATGCAAGCAGATGACACACGTTGCTAACCACACCTGTGAAACCGTAATGGAAAGGTACAACTCAGTGACCAAATACTGCTATGAACTGACAGACAGGATTAAGGTAGAAGTGTGAAAGTGAATGTAATGTAAAAAAGAAAACTGTTCTCACCTGTGTGTCACTGGAAATATTGCTGTATGACTGACTCCCTGTTGTCTATGTCTTCTTCCTCAGCGTCCTCCTCATCACTGTCCACAGGCTCCACAGCTGCCACAACACCGCCATCTGGACCATCCTCCTGCAGAAAAGGCACCTGGCGTCTCAAAGCAAGATTGTGAAGCATCGAGCAGGCGATGATGATCTGGCACACCTTCCTTGGTGAGTAGAATAGGGAACCACCTGTCATATGGAGGCACCTGAACCTTGGCCTTCAGGAGGCCGAAGGTGCGTTCGATCACCCTTCTAATCCGCCCATGGGCCTCATTGTAGCGTTCCTCTGCCCTGGTCCTGGGATTCCTCACTGGGGTCAATAGCCATGACAGGTTGGGGTAACCAGAGTCCCCCAATAGCCACACCCGGTGCCTTTGGAGTTGACCCATCATATAAGGGATGCTGCTATTACGCAGGATGTAGGTGTCATGCACTGATCCAGGGAACATAGCATTTACCTGGGAGATGTACTGGTCTGCTAAACATACCATCTGTACATTCATGGAATGATAATTCTTCCTGTTCCTGTACACCTGTTCACTCCTGTGGGGGGGGACCAGAGCTCCACGGGTCTCATCATTAGCACCTATGATGTTGGGGATATGTCCAAGGGCATAGAAGTCAACTTTCACTGTAGGCAAATCCTCCACCTGAGGGAAAACTATGTAGCTCCTTACGTGTTTCAGCAGGGCAGACAACACTCTGAACAACACGTTGGAAAACATAGGTTGGGACATCTCTGATGCCATGGCCACTGTTGTCTGAAATGACCCACTTGCAAGGAAATGGAGCACTGACAGAACCTGCACTTGAGGGGGGATTCCTGTGGGATGGCGTATTGGTGACATCAGGTCTGGCTTCAACAGGGTATATAGTTCCTGGATAGTGGCACGGTCAAACCTGTAGGTGATGAGTAAATGTTGCTCCTCCATTGTCAACAGGTCCACCAGCGGTCGGTACACCGGAGGATTCCGCCATCTTCTCAAATGTCCAAGCTGACGGTGCCTAGGATGGACAACAGCGACCACAGAGTCAACAAAATCCCAGGTATGTATCCACAGATACACAGAACACGACACCAAAGACAAAAATTCTTCTTATATGTGTGTTGAGTGTAGGCCCAGGTATGTGTGACGCAGTTGCAACTTAAGCCATGTGGACCCCTGAAATGGCAGCTGCCTGACCTCTAAACTGAGACAGTGGGATGTGAGGTAACTGCGCTGGCGTTTTACACCGTCGCGTTAGGCGGTCGTAGACCGTGGCGCAATGCTGCATTGGTTAACATTGGACACTATGGGTCCCAGGAGCCAATGATGAAGTGCGCCGGCGGTGATGATACGCACCACTGCGGACGTCACCGCCGCGGACGTCACCGCCATTTTCTATCTGTTCAATCACTTGATACCTGATCTTCGACAGGAGAGGACCTACACTGCAAGTGCTGCTGTGACCTCGGTCTGGAAGAGACAATGGCTGCTGTGTCTGGGGAAAGGGCCCCTGCCTTCACTGCTCAGGAATTGGAGAAGCTAGTCGACGGGGTTCTCCCCCTGTACACGCTACTCTACGGTCCTCCAGACCAACAGATAAGTACACAGGGAGCACGTTGTATGGGCTATGCCTGGGTGGAGAGGGCTGGTTGTAAGAGGGAAGGGGGCAGAGTGCAGTGAGCATGAAGGACTGTGAATGCATGTGCCACATGGCAAGGGCAGGGATGGGGCCCACTCACTTCGACGGTGCTCTTGCTAATGACTTCTCTTCTTCCCCTGTGCATGTCATGTAGGTCAGCGCCCACCAGAAGGACATTTGGCGTGCCATCTCCAAGGACGTCCGGACCCTGGGTGTCCACCAGAGACGGGGCACCCACTGCCGTAAAAGATGGGAGGACATTCGCCGCTGGAGCAAGAAGACAGCGGAGGCTCAGCTGGGAATGGCCTCCCAACGTGGGAGGGGTGCCCGTCGCCCCATGACCCCTCTGATGTTCCGGATTCTGGTGATGGCCTACCCTGAGTTGGATGGGCACTTGAGGGCATCACAGCAGACACAAGGGGGTGAGTACACAATCATTCTGGGGACTTTGCACGCAGTTGAGGGGTCTAGGTGTAGGAGGAGGGCTGTGGGTTTCCCTAGGCCAGGGCGACTTCCATAGGCTAGGCCCCTCCATAATGCAGGCCATGTGGCACTCCACCCCACCGCAGTAGAGTGCCATGTACAGGTATACATGCCCCTGTGGCTTCCATGTGTGCAGATGTCCACCATAGCCATGTAGGCCATATCCCAGGAATTGCATCTGTAGAGGCCAGGAGCACGGCGTAGTGCAGGGGGCGCCACTGTGTCTGTATTGTCCGTCAACGCTAGCGGTATGCCATGCACTCAACCTGTCTTTCTTCTGTCGTCCCCCCCCGTTTTTCTGCTCTCCCTGTTCTTTTGTGCATCAGCATAATCAGGCGGAGGTACAGTGGCACCAGAGCACGAGGGAGCTGCATCCCACATGGCCATGGAAGGCCACACCACAGACTCAGAATGCACCAGTGGGACGGAGGGCGAGGGGAGCTTCACGTCGGGCACCGGATCACCAAGCAGCGACACAGACTTGTCCGCCGATGGGAGCGCCCTTGTGGTGGCGGCAATATCTGTGCTCCACACTTCTACAGGTACAGCCGCCACCTCCCCTACCAGCACCGCCCTCCCAGCAGCCCCTCAGCATTCGCCCGTGCCCTCTCACCCAGGAGGGTGGGCATCACCTTTGCCCCAGGCACCTCAGCCCCTGCCCCTGTCACCCCTGCTGCCCTCAGTGAGGAGGCCATTGACCTCCTCAGGTCACTCACTGTTGGACAGTCTACCATTGTGAATGCCATCCAGGGTGTAGAAAGGGAGTTGCAACACGGTAATGCATTCCTGGAGGGCATTCATTCTGGTCAGGCGGCCCTTCATCGAACCCTGCAATCTTTGGCCTCAGCACTGATGGCAGCCATTGTCCCTGTGTCTAGCCTCCCCCCTCCAACTTCCTCCACCCAGACCCAATCCCCTGTACCCCAGCCTATCCCAAGCACACCAACAGACAAGCATGCACACACCTCAACACACAAAAGTAGCTCAGGCAAACATAGGCACCACACATCCCACAGGCACTCACACAAACATCAGACACATACAGACACAGCAACATCCACTGCGTCCACTGTGTCCCCCTCCTCATCGTCTCCCTCCTCCCTCCCAGTGTCGTCTACACTCTCACCTGCATGCACTACATCTACAGGCACTAGGACTCGCACCAGAACACCCAGCACCACACCCCGCACACCTGCACTCACCACCTCTACTCCCATTTACACGTCCCCTGTGTCCTCTCCCAGTGTGTCTGTGACGCCCCCCTCCCAAAGTACACAAACGCGGGTACCCACACACCCAACATATATCCACCTCACAACAGCCTCCAGTACCTGCACCTGCACCCAAAACACCTAAAGTGACACCTCCTACAACCACCTCCTTTTCCTCCACTCCCAGACCCCCTCCAGCGACCCATCCCAATGTTTGTCATAATCTCTCCCTCAGCAACATTGACCTCTTTGCCCCCATCCCCACCCCTCCAATTCATAAGTCCTATAGTAGCGCCTCAGCCAAAAAGACTCCAGTACTAGTGGTGCGTGTTACAGGTGTGTGGAGTGCACCGGCCACCAGGGCAGGCAGTGTGACACGGAGCCAAAGCACTGCCAGTCCACCCCCTGTAAAGAATCTAAAGTTGGAAAGTGGCCGACGGGACAGGGTGAAGACTCCGGGCGACAAAACTGCTCACAAGTGTCCCAGGGGGATTGCAGAGTCAGCTGTGACTCCTCCAAAGGTGGTGAAGGGCCAGAGGAAGTCTGCACAGTCTGGTGAGAGCAGCACAGCGGAGAAGGGTGCCACCCTCCCCGGCGGCCGGGACACCACCGCCAGCACCATCGTCACTGGTCAGGAGACCACCGCCAGAGTCATTGCCCAGAAGGGCACAAGTATCATCACTGTTCAGGACACCACCGCCAGAGTCATTGCCCAGGAGGTCACAAGTATCGTCACTGGTCAGGAGACCACCGCCGGAGTCATTGCCCAGGAGGGCACAAGTATCGTCACTGGTCAGGAGACCACCACCATAGTCATTTCCCAGGAGGGCACAAGTATCGTCACTGGTCAGGAGACCACCGCCGGAGTCAGTGCCCAGGAGGGTCCCGGCTGCCACAGCCCTGCCGGAAAATGAGGGACCGTCATGCCACACACCATTGCAAAGGTCAGAACCCGCCATGGCAAAGCCCCGCTGAACAAGGGAATCACCGCCATGGTGAAGACAGGTGAACAGGGCAGAGAACCGCTGAACAGATCAGAGACCGCCATGGCAAAGCCCCGCTGAACAAGGGAATCACCGCCATGGTGAAGACCGCTGAACAGGGAACAGCACCGCTGAACAGGGCAGAGAACCGCTGAACAGATCAGAGACCGCCATGGCAAAGCACCTCTGAACAAGGGAATCACCGCCATGGTGAAGCCCGCTGAACAGGGCACAGCACCGCTGAACAGGGCAGAGCACCGCTGAACAGATCAGAGACCGCCATGGCAAAGCACCGCTGAACAAGGAAACATCGCCACATCAAGCATTGTTATCCCATGTACAGCTGGGACTGTGACGGTACAGGAACCGTCACGAGGAGCTAAATGCAGTGTGGGCACCATTCCCCCTCCAGAACCAGTGGAGACTGTCATCCACTTGAGAGACTGTGGCTTTGCACTCCCCAGGATGGTACAGTGGGCAAACCACCCACTGTAGAGACTTGAGAGACTGTGGCTTTGCACTCCCCAGGATGGTACAGTGGGCAAACCACCCACTGTAGAGACTTGAGAGACTGTGGCTTTGCACTCCCCAGGATGGTACAGTGGGCAAACCACCCACTGTAGAGACTTGAGAGACTGTGGCTTTGCACTCACCAGGATGGTACAGTGGGCAACCTACCCACTGTAGAGACTAGAGAGACTGTGGCTTTGCACTCCCCAGGATACATCAATGGGCATGGAGCCCCGTCGTGGATCTAGCGTGGTGCTGTAATCCGGCTGAGGTGCCCCCCCCTTCCCTTCCCCCTGAGGTGCCTGTTGTATTTCTATCTGATGCCCCAGCAGTGTTCTCTCCGTTTGTGGACAGGTATCTATTGTGGGCCTCCCCCATGCATTTTTGGACCAGTGGTGCACGGACATTGATATGTGCATACCTGCACTGCTTCTCGTAATGTATATACTTTTGATTGTGTATATATTTATATCTGTATATATTTGGTAACTGTATTTTGATACATTACAATTTATCGAATGATTTCCTTTGGTCTTTGCATTCTTCCGGGGGGGTTGTGGGTTGTTACTGTGATGTTCTGACATGCATAGCTGTGTGTGTTATAATGTGCGAGGGTGGGGGTGGGGGTGTTTCGTGTGTGTCCCCCTTACTTTTGCCTCCCCCTCCCCTATGTCGTAGGTGCAGTACTCATCGTTGTCTTCAGCGCCGCCGTTGCTGGTGTTCATAAATGAGCAGGAAGACAAGGGTAGGTAGGATTTGTAATTCTGGCTCCATGGTGTCCTCCTTCCTCGTGGAGTGTGTAGAAGGTGAGCGTTTTCACATTGCAAAAGCTGTTTCCGCCGTGTTTTTATCCATGGTGAATCCGCCCCGGAAAAGGTGGCGGATTGGCGGGTTGTGATACTGTGGGCGGTACATTGTCTTCTGCCTGTCTGTTGGCGGTGACCGCCGCGCTGCTTGTCTGTACCGCCGTGGCAGTCAGAGTGTTAAAGTGTCTGTCTATGTTGGCCGTTTCCGCCACGGTCATGATTCCCTTTTTTTGTCTGCCGGCCTGTTTGCGGTATTAACGCACCTTTAACACCGTCCGCCAGGGTGGTAATGACCCCCTATATCTGTCCGCAGTAAGGTTCAGCAAGCTGTGAAAGTCTTCGTCAACAGGACATCAGTTCGGTCAGCCAGGCATCAGGTTTCAGTATCAAAGTTCAGAACTGGAAAGTCTCCCTATGCAGTTCGTAAAGGAATAACAGCTAAACTCTCAAGACAGTTAAGAAGATTATCGCAGAATGGTCCCTCTCTTCTCTGAGCAGTCCAGCTAAGTTAGATTTCCTAAAACTACTTCCCACATCCTAATTGGTCAGGGGATCGCATGTTCATACTTTGTCCAATAAAACTAAAACGTCAAATCTACAATTCTACTACTACATGGTTCACATGTCGATGATTGGCTCCTTTTCTCCCACTCCCGGCATTCAGCTCATCAGGTAACAATATTGTTTCAGCTTATACTTCAATCATGTGCATCCATTGTCTTCTCCTGGGAAGGTCAGCCTTACACAAACTACATTAAACATTGTTTCACTAGCAAATACAGTGGTGTTCTAGCAAGCAGTTTCTCATGAGAACTTCAGCTACAAGCACATGGTCAGTACAGTGGAAAATTACAATTTAATTCTCTAAAAAGCCATTTTATGATACGCCTAAGAAATGTAGCTTGACATGAGGCCAGAAAAGAGGCCAAGACCTCCCTAAGTTAAGGCCTACAATTAATAAAGCTAATACATAACCCTTAATATGACACATTACTACATTGATCAAACATAAGGTCAACAATTCACATTAATAAGCCATTAATAGGTACACTTTGTTAACATTGGTGGCCACTCAGGTGGGCGCTCCTTCGAATGCACACATTATTTTTCTCTAAGTTAATACTTTTCCTAGGCAAATCCAACACTCAAAATACATGAACAGTCATTAATAATTTCATTAGAGATTCTTCGTTAACACTTCTGCTCAGGATGTTAACATTTGTTAATGTCCACTGTAAAGAATATTAACCACTTTTATGTGCACCCCACAAAAGTATGGACCAGAGTTAAAGTTGAAGACAGGCATTTGGTGAATGTCAAATACCACCTGGCAGTAGTGGATAAAAATGCTAATTTCACCCATCCCTGGAAGGCCATTCAATATGGACATTAAATATGTCCATTGTTTGTTGCTTTTCATAGTCATGCTGCTAAACTTTGAATGGAGGTAAACAGGTGTAGTTAGTGCAAGCACAAGCACTTTTTTGGCATTCCACAGAGTCCCAAGGAACATTGCATTGCCTATGTTTTGTTGTTTTCCTGTAAAGTGAATTTCCAGCACTTTTAAGTGAAGATCTGATGCCAACAGGCAGGCAGAGCAAGTGATCCCAAACCTCCTTACAAGAGCTTACTTGTCTCTTCCATCCAAACATCTATCCATCCATAATTTCACCTTTCCTTCCACCGCATATATCCACAATTTTACCTTTATATTCTGTTATCCATCAATCCTTTCATCCATCATTCAATGTTTCACCATTCCATCCATCATTTGCTATTTCATCTATTTATTCATCAGTTCACATATCTAACATCCATGCATGCATCTATCCATCCATCTGTCCACCCATCCATCCATCATTTGACTTACCCATCCATCAATAAATCCTTTCATCCATCAGTTGAATCCTTTTGTCTATACATTTATCCATATATCCATCCTTTAAGATTCCCATTTACTTTGCAAACCCTGCATCCTCTCAGATTTCCATTTACTCTGCCATACTTTCACCCACCCACTCATCAATCCATCAAGTTAGATTTCCATTTACTTTGCTATCCTTTCACTCACCCATCTATCCATCCACCTGCCTTTTAAAATTCCCATTTACCCTGTCATCTTTTCACCCACCAATCAATCCATCCATCCAACCAACCATTCATCCATCTTTGCAGATTTCTACTTACTTTGCCATCCTTTTGCCCACCCATCTATCCATCTTTTCAGATTTCCATTCACTCTGTCATCCTTTTACCAACTCACCCATGCATCTTTACACCGCTCATAATTTCATCCACTCCCCATCCATTCTTTCATCCATCATTCCATCCAGCCACTCATCCATCCATCATTTAATTCACTCATGCTTCCACTCTTCCATCCATGTTTCCCTTTTCTATCAACCCAGTTTATTTTCTCCTTTAATTCTGAGATTTTAACTGTCATGTTTCAGACAAAGGACGTCTATAAAGAACAACTCCCCCGTTATAGCTGTTAAAGCAGGGTTCTTGATGCTCTTGGATCAGAACAATTTGCTACATTCAAAAGGCGATTTAATTACCACAGATCTTATAAAACGCCTTCCTCATTCTGCCTTTGTGCACTGTTTTAAGTGGCATGAGCTGTCAGCATGTACCATTCTATAGCTTTATAGATTCTGACAATCTAAGACTGTCGGTGGAAGTATTATGTTGTTTCATCTTTCTTGTTTTTTAGGTTGAGTGGAAGCATTCAGCCTTGTGTATGCTTTTAGTACACTTCTTATGGCTCACAGTGATTTCATTTGTTGGTTGCAGTGTCTTTTAAAAGTTCATGCTCTCTAGTGGTCAGTTCTGCCTTTTTCTCCCTCCTTGTTCTATTCCAGAGCAGTGACCAACTACTGTATTATTCCACTTTGGTTTCTTTATCTGTTGCTGTGACAGACAGTTTTTGGGATTTCTTTAGTGCTCCCCTTTTACTGTGGATGTTTTAGGCTGGTAGCTGTCTGTGTTTTATTGCAACGTTCCGGTCCTCCCATCTCCTCCCAAGTCACTGACATTTATTTTGGCTTTATTCCAGTGCTATCCTCGTTTACCTCTGGCTCTTAAAATAAGCTTATTTTACAAAAAAAACACTCAGTCATTTAGCTCACTGCTCATGAAAGCCACAATATGCCCTTTCTGGTAGATTGTAGCAAAACCTAGAAGCAATGAAGTGAAACTTGCTTAGCATCACATCGCATCTCCAGTCTCTCTCTCCAGGGCCTCTCCCTGCCAGCACTCACAACATTGCATACAGGGCATTGCTTATCTCCTTTATTGGGCCCATACATCTTTTTAGGGTCCTCTATTCATTGCAAGGCAAGAATGCTTGAACAACATTTTATTCTGTGAAAATAAAAATAAAATACTTTTTCCAATTTCTGTTCAGAGGTTTACACAATGCTAGGTAGTGCAGTCATCTCGTCTCTCCTCAAGAGCTCATGATTTCTGATGCTGTATCAACCTTTTACAGCACAGCACCATTTGTTGCTAATTTAGCAAAACGCTACATACATTTAATATGGTTGATTCTGCATCAATATGTTCCAAATTATATTTATGGTGCTTTGTTGCTAGCTGGCAGTTTGTGCACTTGTCATGCTCCATTTTTTATTCCTAAGCCCAGATTGATTTTATTATTAAGCACACACTTGCACCTGTAGCATTCTTTTTACATGGAATTTATAGGATTTATGTGCTATAAAATGTATATGCCTTACTGGCCATTCAGTAATAGCAGATTCTTTTATATAACTGGCTGAAGTACTAACCCCCCTTTCATTTCACTCATTTTGACTTGCTTTACTGGCCCTTGTCAAACGCAACACCACACAATTCAATACCACACAGCTCCACACCACTCAACATAAATCCAGTCCACACAATTTCATTCCACAACACATAATTCCACACCGCAACACAATTTTACTACATACCACATGCATCCAGTGCACACCACAAAATATCACATCATGCTAAATAATTAAATACCGTGCCACATAAATCCCCTTTATGCCACTCCACAAAACATACCACTCCACATAATTACACTCCATGACTCACAATCCCACTCAACATTATTCCACTACACACAATACCACATAATTCCTATCCACATAATTCCAATACACATACCTCCACTCAACTCTACATAATTCAAGCAAACACAACATACAACCAAGCAATTCCACACCAACAATTCCACTTAAACCTACATAATACCACTCCACACTACATAATTGCAATCCAGACAATATAATTCAACATCATTACACATAGTTCCAACCCAAGCCACTTCACATAAATCCATACCATGCAACATAGTTACACTCTGATGCTACTAAATGTCAATGCTCCGAATAGCAAGGTTCCGTACTCTTGAATCCACCATGGCCTCTTTAGTCCACTGCCAGACACTCTGTTCCTATTCAGCTCTATTTTGTGGGTTCCTGCTTTCTTCCTCTGTGATTTTTCCATCTTTCACTTCCTTCGTCTCTGCCCTTTGTGTGTTTTTCCCTCTCTTGCTTTAAGAAAATGTCTGCCCACTGGCAACCACGGGATCAAATTAAGCACTGGGTGCTGTTTGTCATGAGCTCACCGGCTCTGTGCATCTCCAGTGTGTTAAGGTTTATTTCTGATGAGTTGCTTAGTGTGTGTGTGTGTGTCTGTATATATATATATATATATATATATATATATATATATATATATATGCAAAAAACAAGAGAGACCTCTGGGAAGTTCACAAATTTAGGTGGAGAGCAGCTCTAGTAAGGAGCACCCTGCAACACCAGTGACACTCTAGATGTGCTCACCTCAAATGTCTGCTTATCTAGCAAAGTTTTTAAGCATAGGATCAGCACAGTGCTATCCTCGCCGAGCTAGATAGTGACAAAGGGGGTGATTCTAACCCTGGCGGTCGGTGTTAAAGCGGCGGCCAACCCGCCAACAGGCTGGCGGTAAAAAAAATGGGATTCTGAGCCTGGCGGGAACCGCCAACACAGACAGCCACCTTAACACTCCGACCGCCACGGCGGTACAAACAAACAGCGCGGCGGTCACCGCCAACAGACAGGCGGCAGACAATGTACCGCCCACACTATTACAACTCACCAATACGCCACCTTTTCCGGGGCAGGAGCACCGCCGATAAAAACACGGCGGAAACAGACTACGGACGGGAAAACGCTCACCACTACGCACTCCAGGAGGAAGGAGGACAGCATGGAACCCGAATAAAACATCCTACCTGCTCTCGTCTACCTTCTCATCTACCACGAGTACGAAGTCCGGCGCAGACGACAACGGTGAGTACTGCACCTACGACACACGGGAGGGGGAGGACGAAAGGTTACGGGCACACACATATGCGACCCCCCCCCCCAACTATGTACTCACCAATGCAGAGCACCAAGTCACAGTGACACCACCCAAACACCCCTGAAAAAAGCTAGGACATAATCATATTTGGAATAAATATTTATGTACCAAAAAGCTCCAGAAAATGATCGTACAACCATGAAAGATATTCACAACAAAACTAATGACATACACATCAGTGTATAACTGAAGTACCAAGTCCTGCACATCCTACGAATTCAGCATGTCCGTGGGCCAAAGTCTTGAGAAATAAGGGCAAAGCCCACACAGGAGACCTGAGTCCTTTGGAGAGAACACTGCAGGGGCATCAGATGTAAAAACTACAGGCACCTCAGGGGGAAGGGAAGGGGGGGGCACCACAGCCACATGAGTCCACGATGCCAGATCCACGAGGAGCCACCATGCCCACTGGACCATCCTGGGGAGTGCAAAGCCACAGTCTCTCAATGTCTCTACAGTGGGTGGGCTGCCCACTGGACCATCCTGGGGAGTGCAAAGCCACAGTCTCTCAATGTCTCTACAGTGGGTGGGCTGCCCACTGGACCATCCTGGGGAGTGCAAAGCCACAGTCCATCAGGTGGATGACAGTCTCCACTGGTCAAGGAGGAGGCATGGTGGGCACAGTGAACCATAAACGGTGCTTGAGACGGCGGTGCCCAGCGGAGCGGTGCTTGAGACGGCGGTGCCCAGCGGAGCGGTGCTTGAGACGGCGGTGCCCAGCGGAGCAGTGCTTGAGAGGAAGGGCCCAGCGGAGCGGTGCTTGAGACGGCGGTGCCCAGCGGAGCGGTGCTTGAGACGGCGGTGCCCAGCGGAGCGGTGCTTGAGAGGAAGGGCCCAGCGGAGCGGTGCTTCAGAGGAAGGGCCCAGCGGAGCGGTGCTTGAGACGGCGGTGCCCAGCGGAGCGGTGCTTGAGAGGAAGGGCCCAGCGGAGCGGTGCTTCAGAGGAAGAGCCCAGCGGAGCGGTGCTTGAGACGGCGGTGCCCAGCGGAGTGGTGCTTGAGAGGAAGGGCCCAGCGGAGCGGTGCTTCAGAGGAAGGGCCCAGCGGAGCGGTGCTTGAAACGGCGGTGCCCAGCGGAGCGGTGCTTGAGAGGAAGGGCCCAGCGGAGCGGTGCTTGAGAGGAAGGGCCCAGCGGAGCGGTGCTTGAGAGGAAGGGCCCAGCGGAGCGGTGCTTGAGACGGCGGTGCCCAGCGGAGCGGTGCTTGAGATGAAGGGCCCAGCGGAGCGGTGCTTGAGACGGCGGTGCCCAGCGGAGCGGTGCTTGAGAGGAAGGGCCCAGCGGAGCAGTGCTTCAGAGGAAGGGCCCAGCGGAGCGGTGCTTGAGACGGCGGTGCCCAGCGGAGCGGTGCTTGAGAGGAAGGGCCCAGTGGAGCGGTGCTTGAGAGGAAGGGCCCAGCGGAGCGGTGCTTGAGACGCCAGTGCCCAGCGGAGCGGTGCTTGAGACGGCGGTGCCCAGCGGAGCGGTGCTTGAGAGGAAGGGCCCAGCTGAGCGGTGCTTCAGAGGAAGGGCCCAGCGGAGCGGTGCTTGAGACGGCGGTGCCCAGCGGAGCGGTGCTTGAGAGGAAGGGCCCAGCGGAGCGGTGCTTGAGACGGCGGTGCCCAGCAGAGCGGTGCTTGAGACGGCGGTGCCCAGCGGAGCGGTGCTTGAGAGGAAGGGCCCAGCGGAGCGGTGCTTGAGAGGAAGGGCCCAGTGGAGCGGTGCTTGAGAGGAAGGGCCCAGCGGAGCGGTGCTTGAGAGGAAGGGCCCAGCGGAGCGGTGCTTGAGACGGCGGTGCCCAGCGGAGCGGTGCTTGAGAGGAAGGGCCCAGCGGAGCGGTGCTTGAGACGGCGGTGCCCAGCGGAGCGCTGCTTGAGACGGCGGGGCCCTGTTCAGCGGTGCTCTTCTGCACCGCGGGCCCTGTTCAGCGGTGCTCTTCTCCACGGCGGGGCTCTGTTCAGCGGTGCCTATCTCCACGGCGGGCCCTGTTCAGCGGTGCTCTTCTGCACCGCGGGCCCTGTTCAGCGGTGCTCTTCTCCACGGCGGGGCCCTGTTCAGCGGTGCCTATCTCCACGGCGGGGCCCTGTTCAGCGGTGCTCTTCTGCACCGCGGACCCTGTTCAGCGGTGCTCTTCTCCACGGCGGGGCCCTGTTCAGCGGTGCTCTTCTGCACCGCGGGCCCTGTTCAGCGGTGCTCTTCTCCACGGCGGGGCCCTGTTCAGCGGTGCCTATCTCCATGGCGGGCCCTGTTCAGCAGTGCTCTTCTGCACCGCGGGCCCTGTTCAGCGGTGCTCTTCTGCACCGCGGGCCCTGTTCAGCGGTGCTCTTCTCCACGGCGGGGCCCTGTTCAGCGGTGCTCTTCTGCACCGCGGGCCCTGTTCAGCGGTGCTCTTCTGCACCGCGGGCCCTGTTCAGCGGTGCTCTTCTCCACGGCGGGGCCCTGTTCAGCGGTGCTCTTCTGCACCGCGGGCCCTGTTCAGCGGTGCTCATCCAGCAGGTCAAGGGAGCCAGACCTGGCCTGGACTCCCTGCTCAGTCGCCCTCGGACCGTGACGTTTCTGGACCCTTCGGGGACGGACTCCTGGCCTCCTTAGTGTCCTCCTTCCCAGCTGGGATGTGGCATGTGGGGTCCACCTTCTCCGCGCTCCTGCTGCCCTTCCGCTCCTTTGATGGGGCTCTCGGGCCCTTGCCTCCCCTAGATGGTGTGGGTGGTGAAGTGGCCGCACATTGCTCCTTGGGGGCAGCCCTGTCGGTCCTCGCACGGCAGCCCTTGTTTTTGCGGGTCCTCTTGCCGGGGGGGGGCTGGACGTGTCCTTGCTGCTGATCGATGTGTCACTGCTGGCAAAGGGTGGGCTCCAGAACCCAGGCACAACAGTGACACCCGAAGCTGGGCTGGTGGTGGCTGCGGTGCTCTTGGGACTCTTTGAAGATGGATGGGGGAGCTCATCGGGGGGAAAGAGGTTAAGGTTAGCCAGGAAAAGTTTTTTAGGGCCAAGGTAAAGGGTAGGAGAAGTGGAGATGGAAGTGGAGGTAGAGGAGGTGGTTGTAGGAGAGTCAGGTGTGCTGTCATTGGGTGAAGGTGCTGGTGCTGTAGGCTGTCGTGAGGTGGATGGCTGTTGGGTGGGTGTCTGCCTGCGTTTGTGTGTCTTGGAAGAGGGGGTGACAGACACAGTGGGAGAGGACACAGGGGACGTGTAAATGGCAGTGGGGGTGGTGACTGCACGAGTGTGGACTGTCCTGGAGGGTGAGGTGGTGATGGAAGCACTGGCTGATGTTGGGGTACATGCAGGTGTGAGTGTAGACGTCACAGGGAGGGAGGAGGGAGACGAGGAGGAGGGGGACACAGGGGTGGCAGTGGCTGTTGGCATGTCTGCATCTGGGTGTTGCTTGGGTGAGTGTTTGTGGGATCTGTGGTGCTTGTGTTTGGATGAGCTGCTCTTGGGTGTTGAGGTGTGTGCAGGCTGGTCTGATGGTGTGGATGGGATAGGCTGAGGAACAGGAGACAGAGAAAGGCTGGAGGCAGTAAGAAGAGGGAGGCTGGAAACAGGGACAATGGCTGCCGTCAGTGCTGAGGCCAGAGCAGTGAACGCTCGTTGATGGGCAGCCTGACCCGAATGAATGCCCTCCAGGTACGCATTGCTCTGTTGCACCTCCCTTTGCACACCCTGGATGGCATTCAAAAGGGTCGTCTGCCCAACAATGAGCGTCCTTACCAGGTCAATGAGCTCCGCACTGAGGGCAGCAGGGGCAACAGGGGCAGGGGCTGAGGTGCCTGGGGCGAAGGAGACGCGCGCCTTCCTGGGCGAACCGTCACGGAGCGAAGACTGAGGGGCTGCTGGGAGGGCGGGGCTGGTGCGCTGGGTGGCGGCTGTACCTGTAGAGGCGGGGGGCACGGATGTTGCCGCCACCCCTAGGGAGCTCCCATCCGAGGACGTGTCGCTTTCGCTGCTCTCACCAGCGGTCCCCGTCGTGGTGCTCCTCTCGCCCTCCGGATCACTGGTGCCCTCGGTGTCTGTTCCTGGGCCCACCGGGGCCTTGTGTCCTGCAGCTCCCTCGTGCTCCGATGCCAAATCTCCTCCGCCTGATGATGCTAATGCACACATGCACAAGAAGATGAAGAGAAAGGGTGGGGGGAGAAAAAAGAAGACCAGGTTGAGTGCATGCAATGTCAACACCGTTGGCGGAGAGGACAGACACAGGTGCCTAATGCACTAAGCTGCGCATTCGGGGCACACTACTCAGTACTACTGACTAAGACAACAGGCCAAGAGACGTCAAACGCGCACATGGGAGATGCTGGACCTTCAATGGCTGTACTTGTCACCCTACCGAGGTGGGGGCCGGGGGCACAGGGCCATGCCTAAGGGAGAGGACTACACTACAGAAAGTGCCCTGGCCTAATGTCACCCACAGCCCTCCTCCCCCACCCAGACGCCTCCACTGCGCAGAAAGATAGGAGAATGTGCTGATACTCACCCCCTTGTGTCTGCTGTGATGTCTTAAAGCGCCCATCCAATTCAGGGTAGGCCACCGCCAGGATCCGGGACATCAGGGGGGTCATGGTGCGACTGGCACCCCTCCTAGGTTGGGAGGCCATCCCCAGCAGTGTTTCTGGGGTCTTCCTTGTTCTGCGGCGGATGTCCTCCCACCTCTTGCGGCAGTGGGTGCCCCGTCTGTTGTGGACCCTCAAGTTCCGGACTTCCTTGGCGATGGCACGCCAAATCTCGATCTTCTGATGGGCGCTGACCTATTTGACATGTACAGGGTGGAAAGGAGGAAATCATCAATGACCTGCATGTTAGATGTAATTGGCCCCCCCCACCCACTTTGCCATATGGCACATGCTCTCATCTGTCGGGCGTTGCACTCCTCATTCGCCCCCCACCCCACAAACTTACATCCACCCCAATCCACACAGGCATAGCCCATTCCATGTGCACCCGGTGTACTCACTTGTTGGTCTGGAGGACCGTAGAGTAGCGCATACTGGGGGAGGACCCCATCCACGAGCTTCTCCAACTCTTCAGACGTGAAGGCAGGGGCCCTTTCCCCAGTCGCAGCAGCCATTGTATCTTCCAGACCGAGGTCACAGCAGCACTTGCAGTATAGGTCCTCTCCTGTGGATGATCAGGTCTCGAGTGATTAAGCAGATAGAAAATGGCGGTCATGCCCGCGGCAGTGCGTACCGCGGCGGTGCGTACCGCGGCGGTGCGTACCGCGACCGCCGGCGCACTTCGTAATTGGCTCCTGAAACCCATAGGCTTCAATGTTAACCAATGCGGCTTTGCGCCGCAGTCTTCGACCGCCTACCGCCACGGTGTGCCCCGCCAGCGCATTGACCTCACATCCCATTGTCCCACTTCACAGGTCAGGCAGCCGCCATTTCAAGGGCCTACATGGCTTAATTTTGACTGCGACACACAGGCCTAGGCCTTGCATTGCCACACATACACGCCTTTCAACCCATTGCCATTCTTTAACTGTGCAAGCTGTCTGTACGTACCTGTGGTTTGGCTGACTCTCTGCTCCATGTTGTCCTTCCTAGGCACCGTCCGCTGGGACTTGTGATGAGAAGGAGCAATCCTCGCGTGTACCGACCGCTGGTGGACCTGTCGACAATGGAAGAACGCCATATAATACTTCAATACAGACTTGACCGTGCCACTATCCATGAACTGTGTGCCCAGCTGGAGCCAGCCCTGATGTCCCCCATCCGCCAACCCACAGGGATTCCCCCTCTGGTGCAGGTTTTGTCAGTCCTCCATTTTTTGGCCAGTGGGTCATTCCAGACCACAGTGGCCATGTCATCTGGAATGTCTCAGCCTATGTTTTCTAAGATTTTGAGCAGAGTGTTGTCTGCCCTGATGAAACTCATGCGGAGCTACATCATTTTCCCCGAGGAGGGTGACTTGCCTACAGTGAAGGGTTATTTCTATGCCCTTGGATATATCCCCAACATCATTGGTGCCATTGATGGGACCCATGTGGCTTTGGTACCCCCAAAAGACGATGAGCAGGTGTACCGAAACAGAAAAAATTATCATTCGATGAATGTCCAGGTGGTCTGTTTGGCTGACCAGTACATCTCCCATGTAAATGCCAAGTTCCCAGGGTCAGTGCATGACGCGTATGTGATGCGAAATAGCAGCATCCCCTATGTGATGGAGCAGCTACAGAGACAACGTGTGTGGCTAATAGGTGACTCTGGTTACCCCAACCTGCCGTGGCTACTGACCCCAGTGAGGAATCCCCGGACAAGGGCAGAGGAACGCTACAATGAGGCCCATGGGCGTACTAGGAGGGTGATTGAGCGAACCTTTGGCCTCCTGAAGGCCAGGTTTAGGTGCCTGCATATGACAGGTGGATCCCTAATGTACTCACCAAAGAAGGTGTGCCATATCATCGTGGCGTGCTGTATGCTTCACAACCTGGCTTTGCGACGCCAGGTGCCTTTCCTGCAGGAGGATGGTCCAGATGGTGGTGTTGTAGAAGCCGTGGAGCCTGTGGAGAGTGAAGAGGAGGAAGACTCAGAGGACGACACAGACAATAGGGACAGAGTGATACAACAGTATTTCCAGTAACACCCAGGTAAGAATCACCCACGCCATTTCCCAATTGCTTCTAGCCTCCTGCATCTGTACTTTCTGTAGTTCCCACCAGATATTTTTGGGTAATTTTTGATTTTCCCTTCCCTTCTCAGTGCTGTATGACGCAGTGCCTGACTTCTGCTTGGTTTGCCCATGAACTACAGCGTATTGACATTGGTATGTTGTCATCACTAATTGACAGAACAGATATTGAACAGTAATATGTAATACATTTGTTAATAATACAGCATGACTCCAAACTGATTTGTGTGCAATATGTGATTTATTTACAGGGCTAGATATTGGTACATGTGATTATAAGGGTGATGGGTGGGGGTGGGGTAATGTCCATGGCAGAGTCCAGTTCTCAGTCTCACAGGTGCATTGTCCTTTTGCCTGTGGAAGGATGGAGCAGAGGCAGTTCATGGTTGGACAGGGTGGCAATGTGGGACAGTGGGAAGAGTTCAGGGGGTATGTCCTGCTGGCGGGGGTCTTGACATCCTACTCTGTCTTTTTTTTGGATCTCAGGCTCCTCTTACGGGGTGGTTGTTCTTCAGCAGGAGGTGGGGTTCTGGTGGCCTGCCGTGGTGTTGGGGCCTCCTGTCCACTACCGCCGGCGGAGGTGGTAGGCTGTTCCTGGTCCGGGCTAGTGACAGGGGCCCTGTGTGGTGCCACATGGTCCCGCAACGCGTCTTCTATCCTGTTGAGGGCCAGGACGATGGTCCCCATTGCGGTCCCGATGATTCTCAGCTCCTCCCTGAACCCCATGTAGCGTTCCTCCTGCTGTGCCTGGATCTCCGTGAACCTGGCCAGTACCGTCGCCATCGTCTCTTGGGAGTGGTGGTAGGCCCCCATGATGGTGGTGAGGGCCCCTTGGAGAGTGGGTTCCCTGGGCCTCTCCTCCCCCCCCTGTCGCACAGCAGCCCTCTGAGCTGCCCGGTTTCCCCCGGCCTCTGTCCCCTGGACGGTGTGCCCGCTACCACTGCCCCCAGGTCCCTGTTGTTGTTGGGGTGTTGGGTTAGCCTGGGTGCCCTGTAGTGGCAGACACACCGCTGATTGAGCTGTCCTAGAGACAGAGGCATGGGCCCGCTGGGTGGGAGCTGTGCTGGTGTTGGCAGAGGGGGTCGGGTCTGGTGTGGCCTGTGGCTGCCTGAGGGGAACCGACTGCCCAGAGGTCCCCGATGGTCCGGGCTGGTCATCAGGTTCACTGTCGACAGAGCTGCTATCCTCAGTATGGGCCTGTTCCGGTGGTGGGATGGACACTTCTGGACCCTCCTGGCTGGTGTGTTGTCGTTCGGGTCCTGCATGGGGTAAGAGAGTTTGGTTATTGTTTCTGTGTGTGCAATAGCGTGCGTGTTATGGGTGCCCTTGTCCCCCAGTGCAGGCATTCCCTTGAGGGAGGTGTTGTGAGGGTAGTTAGTGGGGGGGGGGTTAGTGCAGTGGTCATGCTTAGGTGATGGGTGCCCATGATTTGTGTTGGCATGCAGGAGTTGGTGTTGGGATGGGTGGGTTGTGCTGGTGAGACATTGTCAGGGAGGATGTGTGCTGGGGGGTTGGGGGTGAGGGTGGGGGTGTGGGTTGGCATGCTGGTGGGGTGGGGGGGATATAGTAGTTGAGATGGGACTTACCAGAGTCTATTCCTCCGGCTACTCCAGCGAGGCCCTGAGGATGCAGGATGGTCAAGACCTCTTGCTCCCACGATGTAAATTCGGGAGGGGTGGGTGAGGGTCCGCCGCCAGTCTTCTGGACCGCGATGTTGTGCCTGGAGACCATCGATCGGACCTTCCCCCGTAGGTCGTTCCATCTTTTGCGGATGTCCTCCCTATTCCTGGGATGCTGTCCCACCGCGTTGACCCTGTCCACGATCCGCTGCCTTAGCTCCGCCTTCCTGGCTATACTGGTGTGCTGCACCTGCGAGCCGAAGAGCTGGGGTTCCACTCTTAGGATTTCCTCCACCATGACCCAGAGTTCTTGGTCCGAAAAGCGTGGGTGCCTTTGGGGTGCCATGGGGTGGTGTGGGTGAGGTGTGGGGTGGTGTATGTGATGAGGAGTATGTTGGTGAGTGGTGCTTTGTGCTACTATGTGGTGTGTGTGATGGTGTAGTGTGCCTCAGTGTGTCTTGCTATGGATTGTCTGCTGTGTCTCTCTCTCCTTCTCTCAGTAATTATGGTCGCAGGGGTTTGTGGGTGATGTGGGTGTGTGTTTTATAGTTGGTTGATTGTGTGGGAGTGGTGTGTGTATGTGTATCAGGTGTGTGTATTTCAAATTGTCCAATGTGGCTGTGTTTTGGTGATGTGTGTGTATTCTGACCGCGGCGGTGTGTAGCGCCAATGGAATACCGCGTTTGAATGACCGCCGTGTGGATTCGTGGGTCGTAATGGCATGGGCGTATTTCTGTTGGCGTGACGGTGGAGGTTTGGTCATCTCCAGTTTATCGCTGCCCGCAGATGTGGCGGGCTGCAGTGGAGGATGGATTTTTGGAGGTTTGGCCGTTGTGGGTCAGAATGACCGTGGCGGTTGACCGCGGCGGTGTTATGGCGGTCTTATGACCGGCAGTAAGGGCATTTTACCGCCGAGGTCAGAATGACCCCCAAAGTCTTTTGCCATTTATACAGCAAAATCTTTAAGCATAGGATTGACCCAGTGTCATCCTCGCCGAGCTGTAAAATGACAAAAGCCATTTACTACTCCAGGCACAGTATTACAGCTTTGGACTGGTCAAATACCGTCCAAGCCAACCTGGAATGAGTAAAGCAACCCCTGACACGTGTTTCGCTCTCATTAGAGCTCTTCAGAGGGGTTTAGCTTTGTCCAGACACAAGGGAGCAACCAGGATAAGTCAAAACAAGACCCTTCCAGGGTTAGAGTGACGCATACGTATATATAAATATATATATATAGATATATAGATATATTTTTATTTGTGTGTATGCATATCCCACCATTCAATGTCTTTTTAAGCTCTCTCATGGCTGTAACATTTGTTTTACAGCTGAGAGTAATTTGTGTTTTAAGGGCCTGCTAAATGTGTAAGGCACTACGGCCTCTATGAGTAACATATATGGTTCCATGACCATGGTTCTTACAAATGCTATTTTCATTGTGGTGTCCTCTAGGGGCTGTTCTGAGCATTGCATTACAGTCAAGATACTACAATATTCGCTGCACTTAGAAACTCGCCCGATAATGCTTTGTGGGGCATTCTTTTTACAAAACATTACAATGTGCTCTTTCTGTCTAGGTCATCTCTGGGTCCCCACACTAGATTGGGGGACCCTAAAATAATAATATAAAAAATCTAACAAGTAATGTAAGAAATATATTTTTTTACAGGCATAGTGTCATCAGTGGCCATCCTTGAGCTATACAAAATCTGTCCTTGCATTAAGGGCTAGATGTGCCAATATTTGGAGCAGATCAATCCAACATGATAACTTCTTGCACTGTGTCAAATAGAGAGGACAAGAAAGGTCCATATTTATCAAGATATGGCACATTTCTGCTCACTCCCTTCATTGGTGCAGTATGTGCTGCCTAGTGCCAATGCAGGTACTCTTGCACCACAGTGCAAGTGTGTGTGCATTGCAGACAGTATTGTTTTTGTGCAGGCCTTTTACCTGAAGTGCCCAGCTGACAAGTAATAACTGGGCCTGGACTTACTTGGCTGTTGGCTTCTGCATGACACCTTCAGTGTCACTCTAAGTACCCTCCCTTGAAGTCCTGGGGGACTTAGGAGTATACTCTTTTGGTTGATTGGATACCAGAGAAAAGTTTGGAAACTTTTGAAAATGTTCCCTTCAGAGCCCCAGCAGAACCATCCAACCATCAGTTTTATGGCATTGGATTGAATTTCAGATTTGTCTTGCTGAAGGCTCCCAACTTTTCTGAAAAAATGACTCACCTGGAACTTAGAAACTTTTCAGAGTGAAATCTCTAGAGCTCAAGCAGGATTAATCTGCTTCAAGTATCCGGCTTCCGGTTACATGGTAGTGGCTACAGTTTCAGCAGCAGCCAGCTCAGGGAGTATTTTTCTTTTCAGAAAGTGAAAAAGACCCTTTCTGTGTTGGGAGTTAATAGAAATGTCAACTGTTTTATTTGAAAAAAGTGTCAAAATGTCTTTATGAAGTGGGACTTAGTAACTTCCAGACGTACAACAGGACCAATCCACTTGTTGCATCAGACCAGAACTCAATCATGGTCGGTGTCAAATCCTGACTAGGTTCCAATCTACTACTTCTAAAGACTATTATTGGTGCGTTGTTCTTGTTTAGCTTTACTTTCACTCAGATCGTTCATATTCTTGGTCCCCCAATTGGGTTTTTGCTTATTTTATTGTATTTTACTGATAAACGTTTTATTTTAACATTGGTAAAGGAGTTTTATTATATTTTGTGTGGCCTTTTCTCCAGTGTATGCGTGTATGCACTGCTTAAATACTTTACACATTGCCTTTGACATAAGCCTAATTGCTTTGTGTCATGAAACCAGAGAGTGACCACAGGTTTTGTGTATTTAATTTGTGTGACATCTAAAAGGTGGTGGCCTTATAGTTTGAGGCGGGCACTTGTCCATATTATAAAATAGTTCACGTTCTTACAATAAGTGTAACCAGAAGCAATATATGTATAAAATGAAGTTGTCTCAGCCAAATTCATAATAGCTAGTATACTCAAAGTGTGATGGACAAACGTATACCGTTGTCAAACAAAACAGAAGGTTAGGAAAGGGTTCCCAAAATGGCCTAGCATTAATTCAGTGTCCTTGTAGCCTAAACAGGTGAAAGCAGGTGAGCTGGCTATTGACCTCCACCCCTCCACAGGTAGTCACCCTTAATTTAACTCTCATTGCAAGATAAGAGGTTGCGTTACAGCACACGGATGGTGACTAGCAGTCTTAAATGCAGCACCCTAAAACCAAGAAATCATGGACACATGGACCTCACAAGCCAAGCACCATTCAGTGCATTCCAGAGAAACAAGCCATGAGATTACAGAGATTCCATGACAATTGTTAAACAAGCTCATACAACACCAGGGTCAGGATAGACTCTAGGCACTCTTGTATCTTGACTGAACAAAGGATCAACATTTATCAGACCAATTACGTGTGATATTTGTAGGTAATGATGCTGGCTGAATGACTCCTAAGGTGCTCATTACATGATGGATATTTTGTGTGAACCACTGCTACACTGCATGGAGCCCAACCTCCATACACATTCAGACACATCTTAGAAAGGGTAAGCATGCGTTGGCAAAATTAATCTGCCATATATTTGATTCTCATACATTTTCCCTTCAGGGTATTGCTAAATTTGAACAGGATATTCTACAAACCATATATGCTTACGAAATAGCTGCCAAATGTTGTGTTTTCTCTTTATCCTTTCCTTAATCTCAATTGCGGGTTTAGAATTGAAAAGAATGAGGACATCAGAATGTTAACAGGGAAATTTCTCCTCAGTAAACGTATTATCCACTGTAGAGGAAAATGTTGTATGCAGTCAATTTGTCTCTTTCAGACTATACGATGAGCTCAAACAACACTGTTGTCACTGTTCCTGCTTTAATTAAACTACTAATGGTTTAATCTATTCAAGAATAGTATTTCTCCATAGTGAAGACTAAACATTGGTTGACTGGTCTTTTAAACTCCTTGTACCTTTCTACATTGAATTCATGTGTGCATTATGTTTAGTCAGCCCGATAAGGATGTGACTTGCTTTGGGATACTAAAAATATTCAGATCATTACCTTCTATTTGGTGATTTTGAACAGGTTTTCATTGGTCTTGTTCACTTGTGTTCATAATGTCAATTCAATCATCACAAAATTGTAATGACTGCATATCTGGAGCTCTTCCTGATTTTCCACCTTGTAAGTCCATTATTCTTTCAGTCCCTTTATCCATTGGCTGGTAGGGCCTCTGTGTCAGGATCAATGGAAAATTCTTACCTGAGAAGAGGAGCCGTTCCTTTGGGTTGCAGGGATGATAGGGTCTCACCTCTTTTCTCCTTGTTTTTTAATTGACCCTGCATCTAGCTGAAGATGTTCTTGTAGGGGGCGTGATGGAGACTTGCTGGATATTGTGGGAGTGATAGGAAGATTTGTTCTGGTAGTCGTGATGATGAGTTTTTTCTAGGGACAGATACAGAATTCTGCTTTAGTACAAAAATGGATTATTCAAAGCGTGTCTCAGTAAACCGACTATGCATGCAAGAACATTTTCCCAATACTAACTTACTGGTACGCTATGAAAATAATCTCACCTTTTGGCTCGAAGTGCCTCCTGATTTGACATGTATATGTAAATTGTTGTTCAGTGTATCTGGTCATGGGATATTGTTGGTAAAATAGTTGACATTTTCAAATTGGTTCCTTTCTGGAAGGCTCAATGTACCTGATCCTGCCCTGATAGCCATGCAATCTAACAGGGTGAGGGGCATGCTTGTGCTGATCTGTTTCTTATCAATGCATGCTGTGTAGCGCTGCAGTTAGTGCTTGCCTTTGAATCTTGTTTTTTCTTCTTTCCTAAAGGTGTTGAGCTGTCTGGGAGTCAAGGAAGAAGGTTCCGGTCTTTGGAAGAAACTACTCACAGTAAGTGGAATCTCTGAACTTAGCTTCTTTGAGGGTCTGAGGAGGCTTGACCAGACTCTTGATTTTCAACGCCAAGCACTGGTTCAAGGTTGGAGCGGATTTAAATAGTTTATGTCCTTGGTCTGAGATGAGTCATTTAGAATGTTCACAGTTACTGAATATATTTACCATTTGGTGATGAGTCCCTTAGAACCGTTTTATCACCTTACTGATGAGTCATTCAGGATATGGTGACAGATGGTTTGTGTTTAATTCATTATGATGAGTAATTTTGGAATGCTTGTTAGGGAGCTTATTGTGCAGGCTTGATTGGTTCTACACATGTTTCTTTCATGAGTCATCAGCATGTTGTGAAACCGATCTAGCTGGTGCCCTAGGAACAAACAAGTCCATGTATATTATGTTTTGGAAAACAAACTCCAAGTGTCAAACAGAGTTCAAACAGAGGTGCCATGTGAGACTGTATTCTGGTTATTAATGAACACCATTAGCTTTCAAGAAAATGTTCAATCATGATTCTTGACACTTTGCTACCCATTATTTATATCAAGCAATGTTGCAATAAAATCAGAGATCATCTTGAGTTATATTTGCAGTTGTTCTCCTTTTCACCTCAAATGTTTTAATCTTCAATTTGCTTGTACTATTATTATCATAACATTTTTCAACTTACATGCAAATTATCAGTTTCAAATTGGCCATGGGCTTTGAAACCATTGCATAATTGATCAAGTCATTAAATGGTGAAGCAAATTGTATGACATTACTATTGATGTTGACTGAGGTAGAGTCAAAACAATTGACACCCGAATTGCGAAGTCCATCTTCCGTCTGATTTTTCCGAAAGTGTTTTAAGGAAAGCCTTAAAGTCAGCAGTCTCTTATTTGCTAAAGGAACTCTCAATTGATGAGGAACTCACACTCTAAACTCCTTTCTTTGCTAAGGTCAATGAAAATTGTGTAGCTTCTTTACTTGAGTACACTTTTTGTCATGATCTCTAAGAGGACTTCCAATCAACTGTCTGATATAGGTGCAGGATTGATACCACCTTGGTTTAGATTGCTTTACACATTTCTCATCAGTAATATATGCTTGCTTATTGTCAAGTCAGTTTTCATTACTGTGAGGTCTCTCCTCTCATAGATTAACACTGGGAATTCCTTAATACACTTTTAAGCTGTAATTCCTGATTAGAAAGGAATAGCTATGTTTTTCTTCATATCCTTGGTATGGTAAAGATAAACCCTTTTTACTGGTAAAGTCACATTTGGCATCACTATTTTAGCAGCAATGCCACTTTTTGAAAGTGAGCATTTCTCTATTCTTACAGCTATGTGTGCTTGCAGCCTGTCTCCAATACATATCTGGGGTGAGTAGCATCTACAATTTGTGCATTCCCAGCCTCACACACAGAAGGTTAGGTGTGTCTGAGTGCTCATCTAGATTATTTTGCATTCTGATAGCTCTTCCTGGTCAGGAAGGGTGGGAGGGGCTGACACACCTCAATATGCACTGCCTCTCCCCCCAAAGGACTGATTACCCCATAGTGAGGGTCTGGAGTCAGCGTGGAGCCATGGTGGAGAAAGGAAGGATACTTGTGTGCTTCAAAGCTCCTTCTTTGAAGTCATCGCCACTTCAAAGGCACATTTGGGTATAAGTACCGAGTTTCTGACCCCAAAAATCAGACACTTCTCATTCTGCATTCTGCAGCACGCATAGAAAGACCAAAATGCCAGACATGATTGTTTATGTGCGCAAAGGTTTCCCTTCCTGAACATAAACAATCATTTCAAAATGACGCTATGGTATTTCTGTGTGTGTTGCATTCTGCAGCACGCACAGAAGTGCCAAATCGCCATTAGTGATTGTTTATTTGTAAGAAGGACACCTTCCCACACATAAACAATCACTCCCTACAATGCAGAAATCCTTGCACGATGATGCAAGGATGCCTGCGTTGGGGCAGGCAGCTTAATTTAGCACCAGCACAGTGGACAACACAGGGGTGCATCATATTCAATTAAATACAGCGCATCCTTGCATTTTGAAAATGACGGAGCGCGGCACTGCCAATTTTGGTGCAGCTTCACTCTACATCATTTTCTTTTAAATATGGGCCTTAGTGTATTGTATTATCAAGATTTTCCTCATTATTTATTACTAAATGAAAGAGATGAATGCGAGAGTGTAGGAGTTTTATTATATTTCAGACATACTTTGGGAAAATTACCAAGCTTTATTTCTTCAATGCATCAGTTTTATTGGCAGCTTTTTGTGGCACAATAATTTAAAAGGAGGACTATTTAAGATTGGTTCTATTATGAGGCCCTCCTGTCACAGAAGATAACATGTAATTAGACATAAAAAAGATTCATTCTAACTCATTTATGCCTTGTTTGCAACAATATTAAAGTAGGTGTAGCTGCAATACTTGAACATTCTTTAATCATATTAATTGATCTTATTTGTTGGTAAAATGCACCTGTGGTATTAATGCGTTAAGGTACATAGATTTAAAATGAGGCAAATGTGCAATTATAAAATAAAAATAAAAAGGTGTATCTCGTATTGAACTCCATCGTAGGGTAGGTACAGTTTGATTTACCCGTATTTCATCATTCAAACGGAGCCTGCAATTACTTTGAGTTTAGAGAAGGCCCTTTTATTATTATTAATATATTTCCCTTTTGTATGTGATCACATGATCAAGTCTTACAGGACAGCTCCTGTAGCATCACAAATGGAATGTTCAGGCTGGTCTGCTGTCGTTCTCTGACAGAGTTTAAGGCTAGTTGATGTGAGAGACATGAGGAAGTGTGACAGAACAGTATTCCTGAGTTCCAATGTGGAGTTTAATTTAAAAGCAATTCCAAGGGCTCCTCTGAGTGTCAGACAGGGGGTAGTCCCCCACGTAGGCAAGCCCACACCATTGTATTTGTTAATCACTGATGGTCAAAGGAGGGCCACAGTTCTATAAACCACTGCTTGATATGTGCCAATGCATTGGAGGGCTCTCTGCTGCTGAATGGTGACTGACTGCAGGTCGGTAAATGGTGAACTAGTAGTGTTGAATGCCATGTGAGAAGGAGCCCACAAGAAAAGCTACATTAAAGGGTCCCTCGCTCCATTGAATTATGTATGTTGGAGAGCGTTAATGCCAAGGGCCCCTTCCTTGTCTTAAAGGGGCTTCAGAACTGATAAGTGGGAGGTATGCTT
This sequence comes from Pleurodeles waltl, assembly GCF_031143425.1. Lineage (NCBI taxonomy): Eukaryota > Metazoa > Chordata > Amphibia > Caudata > Salamandridae > Pleurodeles > Pleurodeles waltl. Next base: position 1,082,823,284 of record NC_090440.1, on the reverse strand, counting down.
AGTATGCCCCACATTATCATGGAAACAAATAAAATGGATTTGGGTACATTATCATTTGGTTACTAAGCCATGACAGGAAACAAATATTACATAAAATAGAGGTTTATGACAGCATTCCCACTGCCAGAGGGATCATGTTAAGTCATGGATGTTAATGGAGATAAAAAAATTGTGACAATATCATGTCTATTCATGCAAGGGAGCAGGAACCATACATCAAGCGCACCCTTGGGTTTGGCATATTACAATTAAGCTTGTTACAGATATCTACACTACCTCTGTCTCATTAGAAGCAATGCTGGCACAAGTAAATTGCTCCTAATCTGTGGTCCATACTACAGGACAAAGCAAACATGAATGTGACAAAATTGTCCACAAAACATCACCAGGGACTACCTGTCCCAGAAATCTTGTGAGGAGTAGGGGGAAGAGCCATCAAGCTGAATGAAAGACTCTCCCTGAAGTTCTATATAACGCCATAGCTGCCCAGTGCATGGGACGTGCATAGGTCACACCTGAGCAAAGCCCCAGCCAAGGGTGGACCCATCCATGCCCATCAAAGCCATGATAATGGGCACCCACCCCTAGCTTTGTTCTTCTGGGCTTTTGCAAAACCCTACCGGCAAGGAACCCAGGTACAGTGACTCTTCTTATTTTTATTGTTTGCTCTAATTTAGAAGCCAAGAGGGTGTGGCTGCTGCGGGCTACTTTTCCCAGTGTTATCTCTTTAAAAGTCCACCTACCCTCTTGGACATCTAATTGCAACTTTTTTAAACCTAATGGTGATCTACCAGGTGCTACTTCCCTCAACAGACAACCTAAGCATGCAACTGAGAACTGTGTAGCCAGAGACAAAGATCACATTATTGACAATATAGAAAGTTTATTGAAGACCAATGCTTTGTGTAAAGAAGGTCAAATGATAGGCCCAATTGAAGGGGAAGGATGGCTGTCATTTTTTTTTAAAACGCCTAAGGCATGCAAGAAAAAGGACCTCCCAACTGTACAGCAATCTGCCAGAAAATCACCTTCCTCTAACTTGAGTGACTGTTCCATTGCATGCAGTGCAGCTAATGTGGAAGTAATACCCTATACAGAGTGAACAAATAGATATGATGCCTGCAGCTCAAACACACCTCCGAAAATCAAACCCCAAACATCCAATAAGCCCTCTTTTTTTAAACAAAGAACTGCTGAACTTTCTTCTCTCAGCATGTTAATATACTGAGAGGGGATATAAGTGACTTCAAGTGAGTAATTTCCAGGCCTGTGGACATGTATGCTAAACAAACCTGGGGGCCACAGTAGAGCTATTCCTCCTGGAGATGCTAAACTTGATGTCAATTCCCAGGATCCGCCAAGGATGTGTGACATAGGTACTGAAAGGGGGGATATAAATTCGGACCATGTTGGATGAGCTTACATAGGAAGGAAAATATTCAATTCCAAAAACCAAGGCACAGATCTATTTTTGGGTCCATGTACTTCCAAGGTTTCCTGTCTGACCTTTATGTATTCTTCCTATAACCACCACATGTCTCCTAAAGCAGCTCCAAACATTTGCATTTCTGCTCCATGGCCACAATCACAAATCCAAGGGAGTCAAACAGTGTATATGGCTAAAGCTCCCTTTTGGAAATGGCCCTCTCTGAAGGGTCACGTCAAACTTTTTGCCTTCCTCCTCCTCTTTTTCTAACCTACTTTTTGTTGGCTTTAGGACTCTGGGCTCTTTACAGCTAAAGTGCATGTGCTCTCTCTCTAAAACATTGTAACATTGTCTCATACCCAATTGCCATATTTAATTTACCTATAGGTCCATAGTAAAGTTCACTAAATGTGCCCAGGGCCTGCAAATTAAATGCTGCTAGTGGACCTGCAGTACGGATTGTGACACCCAAATAATTAGCCCCCAAACCATGTCTAAGGTCTGCCATTGCCATGCATGTGTGTGCAGTTTCACTGCCACTTCAACTTGGCATTTAAAACTACTTGCCAAGCCTTAGGTTCCCCTTTTCTTACATTAAAGGCACCCCTAAGGTAGGCCCTAGGTACCCCATAGGGCAGGATGCTATGTAGGTAAAATGCATGACAGGCACTTAAAGTTTTACATGCCCTTTTAGTGAAAAAAAAACAAAGTTGTTTTTCACTACTGTGAAGTCTGCTCCTCTCATCGGCCAGCATTGGAAATTCCCTTATATACTTATAAGTGGTCAAATCTTATTTGAGTGAAGTAGAGTTGTCAAATTTGGTATGGTTGGAATGGTAGTCCTACGTACTGGTGAAGTTGGATTCTACATTACTATTTCAGAAATAGCATTTTTCAAAAGTAGGTATTTCCCTGCACTTACTGCCATCTGTGCCCTGCAGCCTGTCTCCAATCCAGGTCTGGTCTGTGCTGGTTGACAGCTCCCCTTGTGCATTCCACCCAGACAGCCATAAACACAGGACACTCAGCTGCATCTATATTCACCTGCATAGAGATTAATTTCTCTGGACAGGAAAGGTGGAGGGGCTCTTACTTACACTTTGAAGGCCAGTAGCCTGCCCTCATACAAAGACTGATAACCCACTACAGGGCTCATGGCAGACAGGGCTGGGCGGAAAGCGGAACATGTGCACTTCAAAACCACTTTTTGAAGTTTCCCCCACTTCAAATGTACTTTTGGGTGTACATATACTGGATCTCTGACCCCACTCTATCAGACACATCTGAATCTACAACTGGACTCTGTCAGAAAGGACTGTGTGGCTGATTTGCTGGAAGGACTTCTGCCCTGCTTATTGCCCTGATGCCTGCTTGCCCCTGACTTTGCTGGAAGGACTCTGCCTTCCACACAAGGGCTCTCCAAGGGCTTGGATTGAGCTTTTCTCCTGTTCTGAAGCCTCAGGACCACAAAGACTTCACAAAAGAGAAACAAATCCTGGTGCGACGGAAGATCGACAGCGCCTGCCTTGCGACTGAAAAATCACTGCATCACCTCCTGGATCGATGCAATGCCTGCTCCTTCTTACCAGTGGTCAAGGATTTTCAGCCCATCAACGCTGGGCATCAAAATATCCCGTATCGCAGTGAGAAACCAAGGCTGCGCTCCTGGAAATCGACACATCGCCTTGCAGCATGGAAAGAAACGACACATCATCCGTGCCACAACAGAAAATCTGATGCAGAGCCTTGTTTTTCAATGCAACTCCTCCTCTGCGGCCCCCAGGCATCATTATTTTTTACCCATCCCAGGTACTGTGTGTTGAAAAGATACAGCCACTGATTCTTAAGGATTAAGACTCATGTAAACCTTTAAAAAGTAACATCTTGACTTGTGCATATTTGATTTTTGTAATTTTGTTTTTATTTTATTCAGATAAATTGTATCTATTTTCCTAAACTTATATGGAGTAATTTGTGTAGTGTATTCACTGTGTTATGGTATGAGTTATTGCACAAATACTTTATTCATTGCCTTCTAATTTAAACCTGCCTACTCTGTATCAAGCTACCAGAGGGTGGGCACAGAATAATTTGGATTGTGTTGTTACTTACCCTGACTAGGGTTGTGGTCCCTACTTGGACAGGATGCATACCTCAGCCTACTAGAGACCCAATTTCTAACACTTCCAAACTATCTGATGGTGTTGCTGAAAACAGAGTCTCTTTAAAGAACAAAGGTAAACACTGGATTTGAAATGTTCAACATTGTTATTCTTTTGTTTATTCAGATCTTGTGTGTTAAACGTCATGTTGAGCCTGGAGGACAATGGGATACAATTAAGGTGAAATCATCATGAAAACCACATATGTCTCTTTCAAGAGACCTGTGCCACCAGCCCAGTTTATAGAACAGGCTACAATATATATAGCATTGAGACCCAAGTTTCTTAGTTGGGCAGACCTTCTGGAGCGTTGACCATTTGGGTTAAAAGAGCACTTGATTGTACAATTAAGAAAATCAAAATAGCCTCTGTGGACCTATTAGCACGCAGACTGACACCAAAACAAGAGAATCCTTATCTTTTAGTAAATATTTAAATAGAACAGCCCAGCAAAACAAGGAATCCTTGGAAACTTTAAACAGAATTGTAAAAGCTCACTGGGAAAGCCATCATGTGGTTATTGTTAGGTGATTTCAATACTTGCTTTGACCCCTATCACCCTATGCTAGAACTGACCAAAGATAACAACAGAAACTGGAGAATTCCACCCTTATCAAATGTGAGGAGGAAGATAAGGATGAGTACCGCTGCTCTACAAGTTGTGGACCTAGCACTATTCTGTGGCCTAGGAACCTGTAATGGTCGCTCTGCATCAGATCTATATAGCAAACCAACATTTAGAAGAGAGCAATAAAAGCAATATTGACTACATATTGATTGATGTTAGAATTTAACATGAAAAGGGCATAGAACTTAACAAACTAAAAACGGGCATGACCCCTCATGCTAGAAGAGTCCCAAATTAGACATATAAAATACACTAATGCATTTACCCCCCAACCAAGAGTTTTAACCAACAACAGGCTAAATGTGAGATGTGTGGACATATACAATAGTGTGGATTCTAGGCAAGAGATTTAGAAGTCACTAACTGTAGCATTAACTGTATTGGGGATCAAGACTGTACAATCCTCGAGACCTTGATTGTTCATCATGGATTATTCACTGATTGAAAAACTTTTTTCAGAAAGAAATATAAAAACAAAAACATCTTCCTAGGCTTGATAAGATCACCTCTGATTTGTATTACTCTGAACCCTTAACACAGGGGCCATACATAAATAGTTTGTCAAGGGCTATAGGGGCAGGAGCTTCAATCCCTTACTTGTGGAACAGAGTAGAAATCATACCAATCTTCAAGACGGCTGCTAGAAACATCCCTGCAAACTATCTATGTATAAACCTTATCAGTAACATCTAAAAGGTTTATAGTAAGCAAATTCATGCAAGACTTTGGGAGTGGATATCTGCAAACAAGTTGCTTAGAAATTTTCAAGCTGTGTTTCAAGCTAAAACTAGCACGTTATACCAGGTCTCATGCTTCCTGGCCATAAAATGGAAATCACTAGATGTAGATCAAGGCTCCCTGTCTGTTGTGTTTGTAGGCCTCCGGGTGCCCTTTGATCTAGTCGCTAGGGCGAAACTCTGGGAGGTACTGGGCTTTTTCTGTTGATCTAACAGCTGTACACAGACATCTTTGCCAAGGTCAAAAGGGCCCAAATGGGTAAACCACAAACACATACTTATTAGAAAAGGAGTTTGCTAGGTTTGTGTTCGAGAACCTACCCTTTTCTTGCAGTTCATTAATGGCTGCATTACCTACCTGATGGACTGTGACAATTGACTCACTTAAATTGGCAGCCTCAAAGGTCCCAGGTTTATTGTTCACAAAGGAAATACTTCATCTTTCATATAGCTCTAAGGGCATATGCATCCTTTTGGAAAGATTTAGGCCCCGATTTAAGCCAAAGTAGCGCAGTGCAGTGCTGTGCCAAAAATAGCCGCGCTGTGCCACTTTTGAAACACAGGGATGCACCATATTTACTGGAATATGGCATATTGCTAAATGAAGCTGCCTGAGACAACGCAGGCATCCTTGCACCCTGGGGTGGCAATAGTTTTTGGCGCTGCCTCAGGTTCACGACAACTGGCAATCTGAGGCAGCATCAAAAGTAATGGGTGTTGGAGTGGAACGCCCAGTGCAACACCTATTGCAAGCCCCTCTGATGCAGACAATTGCATCGGAGAGGCCCATATTTACAATAAGGCCTAATGCCACAAAAAGTGGCTTTACACCTCCTTGTAAATATGGAGCAGTGGTTCGCGCCACCACGGCATCATAAAAAGTGAAGCTCAGGTGGCGCTAGGGGCTATTAAATCTGGCCCATAATCTCTTCTGCAAGAGCCAGGGCTAGGAAATAAATGGAACTAAAACCAAACATATGGGGGCATTTTTATACTCCGTTTGCGTCGAATTTGCGTCGTTTTTTTCGACGCAAATTCGATGCAAAACTAACTCCATATTTATACTTTGGCGTTAGACGCGTCTAGCGCCAAAGTTCATGGAGTTAGCGTCATTTTTTGGCGTGAACACCTTCCTTGCGTTAATGAGATGCAAGGTAGGCGTTCCCGTCTTAAAAAATGACTCCCAGGCATGTGCGTGGTATTTATACTCCCGGGCAAAAATGACGCCCGGGAGTGGGCGGGGCAAAAAACCCTGCATTTGCGCCTCTTTTTAACGCCTGGGTCAGGGCAGGCGTTAAGGGACCTGTGGGCTCAGAATGAGCCCAGAGGTGCCTTCCCCTGCCCCCAGGGACACCCCCTGCCACCCTAGCCCACCCCAGGAGGACACCCAAGGATGGAGGGACCCATCCCAGGGAAGAAAAGGTAAGTTGTGGTAAGTATTTTTTTTAAAAAATTTTGTGGCATAGGGGGGCCTGATTTGTGCCCCCCTACATGCCACTATGCCCAGTGACCATGCCCAGGGGACATAAGTCACCTGGGCATGGCCATTGGGCAAGGGGGCATGACTCCTGTCTTTGCTAAGACAGGAGTCATGTTAATGGCGTCTGGGCGCCCAAAAAAAATTGCGCAAATCGGGTTAAGACGATTTTTTTGCCTCAGCCTGACTTGCCCCATTTTGGGACGCCCAAACGCCATTTTTCCCTACGCCGGCGCTGCCTGGTGTACGTCGGTTTTTTTCACGCACACCTGGCAGCGCCGGTCGGCTAACGCCGGCTAACGCCATTCAATAAATACGGCGCCCGCATGGCGCTTCAGAATGGCGTTAGCCGGCGCTAATTTTTTTGGCGCAAAACTGCGTTAGCGCAGTTTTGCGTCAAAAAGTATAAATGTGGCCCATGGTGTTTAGCTTCCAAAAATCATGTAAAAGGAAGTGTAGCCATTGAAGGAAAGGTACTGGAGAGTGACCCTGAATGTCGTATCTAGGGGTGATACTTACTGATTCGCACAACTGGAAGGGCCAGATTGAGAAAAGCTCACTAATCTTGAAGCACCAAACATGGGACATTATAAGGTTTGCCAACCGGGTCTCGACCTATCCTATTTTTCCTGGTCCTGGAGATATAAAAAGCGTGTGCCAATTGAGCAGCCCTCGACAGTGCAGAACTGTTGGTTGGCTGCAAGTTAGATCTATTAGAGAAAAGTGAGAACACCTTTATCAAAACTTTGTTGAAACTCCCAACTAGTGCACCGTCACTCCCACTAAGGCTCGATTTAAATTTACAATCAATCACTAACATAGCCAATTTAAAACCAATTTCATTTTGGATCCATCTATGGACAGGAAAGGAGCTTGTGTCATATAGAGAATGCCTTTGTGATATATTGGTAATGTATTGTCATACAAAATCCCATAAATAGGTTATATGAAAACATGGTTGAATAGGCCTGGATTGAGTGACCTATGGCTGTGTCCCTTGTTGTTAGACCTGACAGCCTTAGGGTGGCCTTCTCCTACACTTTTTTTACTGCCTTCCCTCACTTTTGCTGATCTGTTTTTGTTGGCATTAGGACTATTGGCACTTTTCGACTACTAACCAGTGCTAAAGTACTATGCTCACTCCACTAAAACATGGTAACATTAGTGTATCTATAACTGGCATTTTGAATTTACTTATATGTCCCTAGAAAAGTGCACTATATGTTCCTAGGACCTATAGATGCAACGCTACTAGTGGGCCTGCAGCACTTAAGTAGCCCTTTAAACATGTCTCAGGCCTGCCAGTGCAAATCTTGTATGTGCAGTTTCACTGTGATGTCGACTTGGCATTTAAAACGTCTTGTCAAGCCTTAAACTCCCCTATTATTACACATAAGACACGCCTAAAGTAGTCCTATGTTCTGGTAGTACAAATCTCTCAAATTAATTTTTCATTACTATGAGTCCTACCCCTATCTTAGGATAACATTGGGATTCCTCAATACATTTATGAAGTGTAATTCCTGATTTAGAAGGAGTAGGACTGACATGTTTTGTGCCTATGAACTTGGAATAATAAATCCTCCTTAAAGGTAAAGTTGGATTTATGATTACACCTTTAAAACTGTCACTTTTAGAAAGTTGGTATTTTTCTTCTCTTAAGCTCTGTGTGCCTGCTGCCTGCTCCCCGCCTTCAATACACATATGGGTTGGGTGACAGCTGGGATTTGTGCATTTCCTCTACACAGCCATACACAAAGGAACCTGAGGAGTGCCTGATCGGCCATTCACATCCTGAAGGGCAATCACCAGGCTGATGGTTTATCCTCTGAAGGATGAGAGGGAGGAGCTCACACTTGCACCTGAATAGGTCTGTGCCTGTCCTTACACAAAACACTGATTAACCCCCTATAGTGCATCTGGAGCCAGGGCAGGAAATGGAGGACAAGTGAGGACTTCAAAACCCCTCTTTGAAGTCACCCCACTTCAAAGGCAACACTGGGTATTAAAACGGGACTCCTGACTTTACTAAATTAGTACACATCTGGACCTGTATATACTCTGCTAGGAAGGAGGACTGCTGTGCTGCTACAAGGATTGCTACTCTGCTGAACTGCTAACTGGACTGCTTTCTTGCCTGTGTGAGAAGGACTGGACCCACATCATCTGTGGAACCAAAGTGACTCTATGGGCTTGTTGACTTGCCTCTTGTTCTGTAGTCTCAGGGACATCAAAGACTGCCTGCATTTCTCTCTCCAAGCCTACTACAGCCTCTTTACTTTGCCAGCTGTGAGTGATGCCCTTCCAAATAGTGTGAATCCAGCCCTGCACCATTGGAAGTGGGTTCCCTGTCAGTCTCTGCTTAAAATCCATTCATCTCTGCCGTTGCACCAGTCGGAACCAAGACATCTCCCTTCGGCACTGATGCATAACCACTGCTTTGAGGGCATTGCATCACCAGCTGCGCATTTCAATGGTGATGCACCCCTTACATCTCAGGGGTTGGCTGGCGACACATCTAAAATTGCACTGTTCCGAACTGAAGCATAGCCTACACAGCACGGATCGACAGCAATGCATCAACACCGCTGTTCCTCACATAGCTGGTTGATGGTGATGCAACCCTGAACCAAGATACTGTTTGCAGTGGGCCTTGCATGGCTCCTGTATCTGACCAGTGCATCATCGCGGTCATCCTGAACTTGCAAATTTAACCCGATCAAGCATGGCCAGATAGCCCTGATTGGCGCTTTATGTTTATAAGCACTTTATCTGCAGAAATTCTTTAAAAAATCATATCCCAGCTTCTAATTATTGGATTTTTTGTCACTTTGGTTTTGTTTTGCTAGTTAAATTAAGATCTAATTTTCATTGTTTTACTATTTTAAGTGTTGCACAAATACTTTACACATTACCTCTTAATTTAAGCCTGCCTGCTCTGTGCAAAGCTTATAAAGGGTGAGCAAAGGTTAATTTATAATGTGTAACTCGCTCACCCTGACTAGGATTGTGGTCTCTCATTGGACATGGTGCATACTTCTGCCAGCTAGAGACCCAATTTCTAACACTCCATAATCCCAGGAGGTGCTTGCGAATCTGTGAAATCAAGCTACTGGATCACTGTACTAAGTACTAGGTTCACTATTGTTCTGATTAGCAGTCTTTCTGATTGCTTTTTGGTGGTAAAGTGTGACTTTCAATGTGAGAATTTCATTGATCACATTAACCTTCCACTTACCAGGGCTTGTCGATCAAGTTCAGATTGGGGATTCTCCCTCTTGCTACTTTTACCTGTGTATGGACAAAAAAATAGCAACTTAACTAAGTTTTGTCCCATGGATTGTCAGGCAGAGGAGACTGAAGAGCACCTGTTATTTTTCTGTAGAGCTTATGTACAGGGTGGATTATCCCTCCTTGTCATACTCTGGGAATCGGAGCTCTGCACAGTACACTGAGAATATGCAAGACTGCCAACAAGAGCTACATTGTTTTCTTGATCTCAGAATATTTGCAATTAATCTGGCATTTAAGATCAAAGAAAGATATCACATTATGATTTATAAACATCCTTCAAGAGCACTTTAGATAGTACTATCTGAACAAATTTGGTAAGTTTTCCCACTAGTGAATTTGGTTGTAGGAGGGGCCTTCTTAAACAAATAGTCTTCTCTATCGGCGTTTTTAAATAACATGATTCTACAAGAGAAATGACTTCTGGTTATTAGTAAAGCACATTCTATTTGTTAGCCCAGTGAGCTTCCTAATGTTTCCCAGTGAGCATAGCGGACCTTTGTGAGGTTTTTGTTGACTGGTTTTAGACATTTTACTATACAAGTTTTCTCTCTCTTTTGTTTTGCTTTCATCTTTTACCTTTTCTAGTACACCTAGGATGTTGTACTTATTCCTTAATTTCTGGATTTTGTATGTTTATGATCTGCTAATGTTTTAATGTTTTTATGTCTCTGTTTACGTTTTTGTCATGTGAACCTAAATAAAGTTTTTTATGATGATATCATGTGCAAAGATGCACAATGCCACTGCACTTTTAAGTAAGTGCCTACACCTTTCTAGGGTAACAGGGAAGGAATGAGGCTTCTGTCTAAAGTCGACAGTATCTGGGTTAAACGTCCATGCCACTGCTAATTTAGAGAGACCTTAATTTAAATGCTATTATGTGTTTTAAAAAAATGGGAAACCATTTACTTCTTATTCAGTGAGTGGACATTGTTCTGTTTGTATGTGCCCTAAATAATGAGTTGTAGATCCTCGACATTCAGGCTACCTTTCCTAATAATTCCCCCCAGGAGGTCAAGCTGGCACCTCAGGATGAATTTTATCCTCTCAGACCCACTCTCTTAGTCTTTCAGCCACTGACTGGAGAACTAGTAGGGAACTACCTGTCCAATATAAAATTGTGAGCTCCTCTGGACCCTGCCCCTCCATTTATATGAGTCTTAGGTGTGGATGTCATAGTGCCAGTGTTAACCAGTGTTCTTAATGATTCCCTTACAGCCAGTCAGTTACCGCACATTTGGAAACATGCTGTTTTTAATCCTTTACTGAAAAAACCTAGGCTAGATGCACCTCCACTTAGTAATTATACCTATTGCTCTTCTCCCTATAGCATCTAAAATAACTGAAAAACATATAAATTAGCAAGTGACAGGCTTACTTGAAGAACATATGCTTCTTCATCCCTCCCAAATGGACTTCAGACCACAACATTGTACTGAAACTACCCATTTGGCCTTGATAGAAGACACTCATCAACGTCTAGAAGCAGGTGGATATGCAGCAATCATTTTACTAGATATGAGCACCACATTTGACACAGTGGATCAAAAGATTCTACTTCAAAGAATATCCCAAGCAGGATGTGAAGGTTTTACTTTTAAATGGCTTTCATTCTATTTGGAAAAGAGGTCCTTCCAAGTCTTGAATAGATCATTCTTTTCCAATATTTTTCCCCTCACTTGTGGAGTTCCTCAGGCTCTTCCCTGAGCTCTACTTTTTTAATACTTACATGCCCCTTTGGCAAAGATTGTAGAACCCTATGGTGTATCCCTAATATCCTACGCAGATGACACACAGCTGGTCTTCTCCGTCTGTAATAATGCTAACTCTGAACAGGCCACCATATCTTCCTGTCTATTAGATGTCCCACGATGGATAGCAGACAGCAAGCTTGAACTTAACAATGAAAAAACAGAGGTAATGTTGATCGGGAACTTTTCTTTACTTAAGTCCCTTACTTCATTTCCAGAATGGCTAAAAGACGTTCCCCCTCCAAAAAAAAACTATAAAAAGTTTAGGTTTTCAGCTGGACTCTCGTCTTACAATGAAATGCCACTCCAAAAAACTTGCCGCCATCTGCTTCTATCTATTAGGAACCATTAGGAAAATGTTTAAGCTTCTTCCTTTTCCTATCAAAAGTCTTATTATTAAGGCCTGTATACTGTCACTCTAGACTATGTGAATGTTCTGTTCCTGAGTTCTCCTACTTACATATTAAAGTGAAGCAGGTAGTACAAAACGCAGCTGCCCGCTTACTCATGGACATTCCCAGAAATCTTTCTGCCAAGCCAGCCTTAGCTTCCTTCCACTGGCTTCCTATTCAGCAACGGATTAACTTCAAAGCCATATGTACTGTGCACTTAGCCCTTCACGGCCCAGCTTTTCTAAGACAAATCATAATACCCTACATCCCTCAGAGAACACTTAGATCCTCATCATACTTTATAATTAATACTTGTCATGTTAAGACAGCAAGATGGGGAGGCAGAGCCTTTGCTTGTAGAGCAGCCAATATATGGTATTCCCTCCCCTAGGAACTCCAACTAGACAACTCTAAACTCTCTTTTCATGGAAAACTGAAGACTTTATTTTATTCAGCATAGTCCCATTTTGGTTCTTCCTGGCCCTGCATTAGCACTGGGATGCCTCTGGATAGCCATGTGCTCTATACATCCAGTAAACTAAACTAATTAAACTAGATTGATTCTTGAGATGCAACAATGAGGACTTTGCAAGATTCCAACTTGAATGTATGTGCGAGATGAAGTGGTTGAGAATGAAAACAAAACAAGCTTAATTTAAATCAATACTTGGGCCCCTGGGAAAGTCCGGGTAATGAGAGGTTCACCCATAAATATTTCCCTGCTAATGAGTTACTCCAAAATGTACAAGCCACCTACAGCCTATCAGGAATTCATACTGCTGACCCTCACTCCAGTGAGCAATTGAGTGACCATCTCCTATTTACCTTTACACCAATGTGCCATATAGTTAATCTTGCCTGGCATGTTACCCCCATTTTTACATGTGTGTCAGTTTATTTTTGCCTGTCTCACTGGTATCCTGCTAGCCAGGACCCCAGCGCTCATAGTTTGAGGCCTGAATGTGTATACCTGTGTAGTGACTAACTGTGTCACTGAGGCTCTGCTAATCAGAACCTCAGTGCTTATTCTCTCTCTGCCTTTAAATTTGTCACTATAGGCTAGTAACTACTTTTACCAATTACAATTGGCATACTGGAACACCCCTTATAATTCCCTAGTAAATAGTACCTAAGTACCCAGGGTATTGGGGTTCCAGGAGATCCCAATGGACTGCAGCATTTCTTTTGCCACCTATAGGGAGCTCAGACAAACCAGTACACAGGACTGCCATTGCAGCCTCAGTGAAATAACACACACGTTATTTCACAGCCATTTTCACTGCATAACTTATAAGTCACCTACATGAGTAACCTTCACTTACTGAAGGTTAGGTGCAAAGTTACTAAGTGTGAGGGTACCCTAGCACTAGTAAAGGTGCCCCCACATAGTTCAGGGCCATTTCCCTAGACTTTGTGAGTGCAGGGACACCATTACACGCGTGCACTACATATAGGTCAATACCTATATGTAGCTTCACAGTGGTAACTCTGAATATCTCCATGTAACATGTCAAAGATCATGGAATTGTCCCCCCATTCCAAATCTGGTATTGGGGAGCCAATTCCATGCGTCACAGGGGCTCCACTATGGACCCCTGGTACTGCCAAAGCAGCTCTCTGGGGTTTTCTCTGCAGCTACCACTGCTGCCACCCCACAGACAGGTTTCTGCCATCTTGGGGTGTGGGAAGCCCAGTCCCAAGAAGGCAGAACAATGCATTTCCTCTGAAGCAGGGTGTTACACTCTCTCTCTTTGGAAACAGGTGTTAAAGGCTGGGGAGGGGTAGCCTCTCCCAGCCTTTGGAAATGCTTTGAAGGGCACAGATTGTGCCCTCCTTGCATAAGCCAGTCTACACTGGTTTAGGGAACCCCCAGTCCCTGCTCTGGTGCGAAATTGGACACAGGAACGGGAGTGACCACTGCCCTGTCCATCACCATCCCATGGGCGGTGCCCAGAGCTCCTCCAGAGTGTCCCAGACCTCTGCCTTCTTGTTTCCAGAGGTGTGAGGGCACTGTGGAGGCCTCTGAGTGGCCAGTGCCAGTAGGTGACGTCAGAGACCACTCCTGATAGGTGTTTACCTGACTAGGTGGCCAATCCTCCTCTGAGGTCTCTCCAGTGGGTTTTTCCTCAGATAATGACTTGCAAGAATGCAGCAGGACTCCTCTGCATTTCTCTCTTCGACTTTTGCCAAGGATCGACCGCTGACTGCTCCAGGATACCTGCAAAACTGCAACAAAGTAGCCAGAAGACTACCAGCGACATTGTAGCCCCTAATCCTGCCGGCTTTCTCAACTGTTTCCTGGTGGTGCATGCTCTGGAGGCTGACTGCCTTCACCCTGCACTGGAAGCCATAAAGAAATCTCCTGTGGTTCGACAGAATTTTCCCCCTGCTTCACCAGGCACCAAACTTCAGCTTCATTGGTACTCTGGGACCCCTCTCATCCTGACGAGCATGGCCCCTGGAACACAGGCGGTGGACCCAAGTGACCCAGACTATCCAGTGGTCCAACTGTCCAAATTTGGAGGAGGTAAGTCCTTGCCTCCCCTCTCCAGACAGTAATTCTGTGCACCGCGTGAACTGCAGCTATAAGGGTTTCTGTGCATATTTCCAAGAAATCCTGCATGCACAGCCGAGCCTAGGTCCCCAGCACTCTGTCCTGCGATGCTCAGCTCCCTGAGTTAATCTCCGATGTCGCTGGACCTCCTTTTGCAGTGTTGTGATGACTGCCATGTTCAGACTTTTTGAACCTGTGTTCAAGTACTTCTGCAGGTGCCTTCTGCTTGAGCATGTGCTCTCTTCGTTGCTGAGGGTCCCCTCTGTCTCCTCTCCCAAGTGGTGATATTCTGGTCCTTCCTGCACCCGGGCAGCACCTTATTTCTCCAACCATGACTCTTGCAGCTAGCAAGGCTTGTTTGCAGTATTTCACCAAGTAAACAACTCTGTATCCTCCAGCACTCCGTTAGACATTGTATGAAGAACTTCCTAACTCCTTTTGTTGTTGCAGAATATTTAGCTTCTTCCAACCAGAGGCAGCCATTTTGCACCTTCATCTGGGGTTTAGTGGGCTCCTGCCCCCCTGGACACTTTCACGACTCTTGAACTTGGTCCCCTCCCTTTGCAGTTCCTCAGGTCCAGGAATCCGTCTTCAGTGCTTTGCAGTCTGTTGTGGTCCTTACAAAATCCTTTATCACGACATTAGTGTGTTTCTGGGGAAATAGTAGTACTTTACTCCTACTTTCTAGGGTCTTGGGGTGGGGTATCTGGGACACCCTTAGTGTTTTCTTACACTCCCAGCGACCCTCTACAGGCTACAGAAGCCTAGGGGTCCATTTGTGGTTCGCATTCTACTTTCTTAGTGTATGGTTTGTGTTGCCCCTAGGCCTATTGCATCCTATTGTATTCTACAGTGTTTGCACTACTTTCTGACAGTTTTACTTACCTGATTTGGTTTGTTGTGTATATTTTGTGTATGTTACTTAACTCCTAAGGGAGTATATCCTCTGAGATATTTTTGGCAAATTGTCACTAAAATAAAGTACCTTTATTTTTGGTAACTATGAGTATTGTCTTTCTTATTTTTTTTTGTTTACAGGTGAAAATTTACATTACATACATTCGTCCAGCTCGTGACATGACCTTTTACATTAATACTAGACTTATTGCTAATAGCATAGACATTTTTACATTTAAGACCTTTTAATTTTCCGCCTTCAGCTTCCCCTCCCCTCGACTTGATTCATCAGGATATTGGTCATTTTGACCCAAATCCCCTTATATCTTTTCATGGTTCCTACTCGATGAGCGTACTATTTTTCTTTAACCCTGGTAGACTCCATTTTCACCTGCCATTGTATGTATGTCGGGGGGACTGTTGATTTCCATACCTGGAGAATAACTGATAAAGCTATTAAAGTACCCACTATAATTGTTTGTCTACATGAAATTGACAAGTTTGTATCCTGCGTAATGCCCACAGAGCCACTGATGGGGTAGGGGCAATCTCATGCACTATCCAGGAGCTTAGCCTCTGAAAAATCAACTCCCAATATTTAGCCAAAAATTCACAAAAAAAACACAAGTGTATCCAGTCCCCCTGAGATTTTTGACAGCATGGACACAAACCTGATGTCTCTGGATACATTTCTTTTATTTTAGCGGGGGTATAATATAGCAACCACTCAGAGAACAAAGTAATCCTTTTGAAATTAGCCCCTCTAAGCACTTTAAACAACACTTTGTTATGCTTTCTCCAATGCTGCATCTCTGTTTTATATACTGTCATATTGGCTACTTGCGACAAGAGCTGGGAAATTGCCTTGGTTGAATTTGCATCCTAAAGTAGTTTTTACCATTTGCCAATACCTAATTGGTTCTCATAAAAGGCTTGAGCTACAGCTTTATTAGCACCATTCAATGCTCGTCAAACTGAATATAAGGAGTGCATAATTTGACAATATTAAAATTTTTAATTAGCTGGAATATCACTTGCCCCTCTAACACACCGTGCCCATGTTTTCAACCGATCTGACGGATAGAAATCCTCTAGAGTCATAAGGCCCAGTGCTTCCCATTGCTGTATATTACTTTGAGTTAATTCCACTCCTAAAAGCCCAAAATCCCTTACTCGTAAAAATGAGTACGCTTTATTAATTTGATACTTGTCCTTTATCTGTAATATGGTTAATTGAATCACAACCAGTAATTTATAGCTGACCCTTTTTGGTAAGAGCGTGAATTTCAAGAAGCAGGAAAGTTGAACGTTAACTTCTAGCAGCATCTGCTTAAGATAAAAATTATGTTTTGGCTTTTGTGCTGCTCTTTACGCCCAATCCAACACTGCTGCTTCGTAATAAACCCTTGTGTTGGGGAGAGATAATCCTCCTTCTTCCACTGCCAAAGATAGCTTTGCTAACTGGAGCCTAGGCTACTTGTGATTCCAAATGAATTGTCCAATCAGTACGTCTAGCTTATCAAAAAACTTTTTTTGGACTCGCAAAATCACGCTTGCGAAAACAAATACCAGTAAAGAAAGGATCGACATTTTAACCAATGCTACCCTCCCAATAATCGTCATGGTATTCTCCTGCCACTTAAGAAGTAATCCTTGAATGTTTCTGAAAACTTTCATGTAAATCAAGTGGAACAAATCTGCCGAATTCGGGGACATGTATATACCCAGATATCTAATAGGATGTGATGATGGGGATGTGAATGCCTTGCGGCAAGATCGATGATTCCACGTTATACAATAAAGCCTCGGATTTTGACTGGTTAATTTCATACCCTCCTAACTCTGAGAATGCCCTGATCTTTGCCAATGTTCTATCAATATTCTGTTGATCCCCCCTTAAGATACAAAATCATATCATCCGCAAATAGCTTTACTTTGGGAGCTGAGGGCAGGGGAGGTTGGATATTTTTGTCTTGTTGAATCGTTGCAGCTAGAGGCTCGATAAAAAGTGCAAATAAAACTGGAGAGAGAGGGCAGCCCTGTCGCATACCACGTGTTATTGGTACTGACCCTACTATTTGGGCGTTAACTGAAATCTTGGCTTGAGCGCCAGTATACAGAGTCTGTATTATCTTAACAAATTTCATGGGAAAGCCAAACTTTGCAAGTACTGAGAATAGCCCTTGCCATCGAACTACGTCAAATGCTTTTTCGGCATCAAGCATCATAATTACCGCCGGATAGGAACTATGTGATAGGTAGTGTATAGCCTGTACTAAAAAATTACATGTCTCCTAGTTCAGCCTCGGCTGCTCTGCTATAGATACCTCTATCAGCCTAAGCTGCTAGAACACTACTACACTCTACTAATAAGGGATAACTGGACCTAGCACAAGGTATGTGTACCATTGGTTCCCACTATGAGCCAGGCCAGCCTCCTACACAGCGGAGATGGGGGAGTCCTGCATGCTACATGATAAACCTTTGGTGTGTCCTGGGACATTCTCAAAGGAAGCAAGACGTTCATTTTAGTGAGATCCAGGATCTACTAATTGAAAAGAGGAGTAGGGAGCATACCCCTTCTGACAAGTTCTAAATGTCATCAGGCAGCTTGTAATAAGTAAGTGCAGGACGATTTTGCAGAATCTACTGGTGTTTCAATTTAAAACAGTAAAAAACAAGGGCATATCATGATATCCTTGCTTTCTAGTGGTTTGGGACAATGACCACACAACTAAAATGCCCAGATTGTGTGAGGTATTTACTAGCAGTGCAGTTGAAGCCAGGGGCCAGGCATATAAAAATGTAGCAATCAACCTGAAGTACATAAATGTTTTCTACATAATGCTGAAAACTGGTTCGATCAATCAGATGCTTAGAATTCTGTCATAAATTGCTGCTGATTACCCCCAGTTTACATTGAATTAAAGAGTGGAGCAGGTATATCAATCAGGTGAGGAAAATGATTATGTTTATGGACCTGGATCATGTGAGCTTTTAGAGAAGGGTGATGATAAATCTATTGCCCACATGCTGGGAGGGATTAACAGCTGATCTCTCTTTCCTCCCATTGTTAGCCCTCAGCTTCCCATGTTTGTGGGACACTAAGTTGACACTAGTCAATGCCTATTTATTTATTGGTTTGTTTGTTTGTTTGTATTTCTGTATATAACACCATACCAGCTATGAGTCAGAGCATATTAGAAACTGGAAATGAGAAAACAAAAATACTTCCCGTTGAATATAAACCAAAGAAAATGCTAACGTATGCAATAGGTTATGTTGAGTAATATGAGTTATGAATAATGGAACCCTCTTGGCTCCGGAAGGACTCTGTAGAAATGTGACGTAAGTGCTAGAACATGGTGAAAGAAATGTAGGTTAAGAATGCAGATGAATAAAGATGTGTAATGTGCAGCTCTGTGTGTGATGTAGTTATTGAATGATACCCCGGATGGGGAATATGCTACAACTGGCAATGAGAGAGGGGACAAGTAACCCAAAGATTGACAGTGCTCTCCTAGAGAGATTCTGACGTGGTCTAAACAAACTGCTCATGCATGTTACATGTGCATCAGTCAAAGTGCAAAGTCGATATTTGGGGTATGTGGAGTGAAAGCACAGCTCCATACGTCACAAATCATTTGAAGATAAAGAAAGCTTCACTGAGAAGTCTATACATTGTTAGCTTAGAACCTGCTAAAGAGAGGTACCACACTACTATGTAACATAAAGCTATGCAACGTACACAGTGTTAATGTTGAAGACAGCTACAACCAGGTTTTGAAAGTACAGCAAATATCAAAAGCAAGACAATGCTGCAATTAGAAATCCTAAAAGGCAGAGATTAACCAGGTATCAAAAACACAAAATAATGTCTGAAAACACAGCAATTCAGAAACAAGAAAAGGTCATCTTCTTATCAGAAGCAATTAAAGAGAGTCATTATACCGGAGCACTGGAAAGTGGCCCAGGGTTGTGCTTCCGGAGAGGTCCATACCTGAAGAGGTGATTGGAAGAGTCAAAGGCTGTTCTTCCAATGGAGACCAAGGAAGAGACCACGTTTCCCACAGTTCTCAGAGAAGACCCAGAAACCAGCATGTAACATTGCCTTAGGGATGGAATAAATGAAGCAGGTCCTACCAGACAGCAGGTCCTTTTGGAAAGAACTCCATTTCCAGTTTCAGCCAATCCTGTAAACAGTTAGAAATGTTGCTGTCTTCCTGAAATCACTAACATTTGATACCGCCAAAAAGCAGAATATTGGAGAAAGATGGACTGTTTGGATAGAGACATTTGATGAATTCATTGATGTGCTACAATAAACAGATAACAGAAAGATTATCAAATACCTCAAGACTCTTGCTGGTGAAGGTATTAAAAAAAGTCATGAAGAAAATGCCGTAGGCTGATGAAGTTATGCTCTGTCAAATTAAAGAAGCCTTGAGTCTCGAGTTCAAACCAAGGCTGAATGTAGATTATGAAAGGTATATTTTCAGTCAAGAATTACAAAGCGTTGGTGAAACTATAGGCAACGAGTTATTGACAGATGCTTGTCAGATTCATTCAGATGATCAATGCTAAGAGAAACCCTCATGGCTCCCAGAGCTGAATAGAGGAATGATCAGCAAGCTGCTGACATGGAGGCCGGAGATGCTAAAGTGAGATAGTCATGAACATGAAAAGCAATCAGGAACACAAAGCTGAAGGACGCAAGGTGATGTCTCCAAGGAAAAAATAAGTTGTGTTTCAGGTGTGGATTGTTGTTTCAACACGAAAGTAAATGTCCCGACAATTGGCAGATTTGTAAAGGCTGTGGGAAGGCAAACGATTTTGTAACAGTTTGCAGGGCAAAAGAAAAATTAAGTGAGTCTTGCAGAGAAGGCAAAATGGCTGCTGGAATGATCCAGAAGAGACATTCGAAGCAAGCACACAAGGCTTAGCAACAACATCAACTGAGATAAATCAACATAAAAAGTTTTCAATAATCATCTAAATCATGCTCAAAAAGTTCTTCAGTATCAGGGTTAATGAAAGGTAAGAAGATAATTGTGCACTGTCGATGTTTATCTCAGAAAAATGCATGCATGTGGGACTGGCTGCACCTGTAGAGAAATACCAGTCAAAAGAAAAATCACCAAAGTCATTCAAACATTGTCCAAAAATTACACTGAAAGTAAATGGTTGTTCAATGCCTTTCATTTTCCACAGGGGGGTGTCGATAAACATTATGCCTCAAGACGAATATAATAAACTATCTCCATTACCACAACTGACGCCATAAAAAACTATAAGTATACACATGCACTGCATGAACACCATTGAAATGTCAAGGTTTATTCATAGCGATGATGAAACACAAGAAGATGAAATTGCAAGCACCTATTCATATGCTGCCAGGTACGGTGTCAAGTGCTTGTTAACCCAGTTTCAGCACTGCTGCTGATATGGGCCTAATCTCAGTGAACTACAACATAAATGCTCATCACAAAATAGTAAGTCATTTCCCTTCTTTGTTTCATTGGTTAGGAACACATATGACTATGAGAGTATAATTGCATATTAACAAGGATTTGTGTCCTGGTCCACAAAGAAACTGAAGAATTGCATTTCATTTACAAGAAGCTGTTAAAAAGGAACTCAAATCGTTACTTAAACATGATATCAGTGAGCGTTCTACTTGTCCAAAGCCATGGGTTTTTCCCTCAGAGGTAGTACCCAAAGAAGACATTGAAGGAGCCGTACGCATCTCTGTGGATATGCGTCAAGCAAACAAGGCAAACAAGGCAATTGAAAGGGAATGACATACAGGTCCACACATTGCTGACATGATAACACAATTGAATGGTGTGAACATTTTCTCTCGCTTTCATTTAAATAAAGGATATCATCAATTGGAACTCAAGGAGAATTACTGGTACTGCATATCCTTCACATACTGGTCTATTTCAGTATAGAAGATTAACCCCTTCGCTGCCAGGCCTTTTCCCCCTCCTGTGCGAGCCTTTTTTTGGCTATTTGGAGCAGTTCGCGCTTAGGCCCTCATAACTTTTTGTTCACATAAGCTACCCACGCCAAATTTGCGTCCTTTTTTCCCAACATCCTAGGGATTCTAGAGGTACCCAGACTTTGTGGGTTCCCCAGAAGGAGGCCAAGAAATTAGCCAAAATACAGTGAAAATTTCGTTTTTTTAAAAAAATGGGAAAAAGGGGCTGCAGAAGAAGGCTTGTGGTTTTTTCCCTGAAAAGGGCATCAACAAAGGGTTTGCGGTGCTAAAATCACCAGCTTCCCAGCTTTCAGGAACAGGCAGACTTGAATCAGAAAATCCAATTTTTCAACACAATTTTGGCATTTTACTGGGACATACCCCATTTTTACGATTTTTTGTGCTTTCAGCCTCCTTCCAGTCAGTGACAGAAATGGGCATGAAACCAACGCTGGATCCCAGAAACCGAAACAAAATTCTGAATTCATCAAGGGGTAATTTGTGTAGATCCTACAAGGGTTTCCTACAGAAAATAACAACTGAAAAAGAAAAATATTGAAATTGAGGTAAAAAAACATCAATTTTTCTCTACGTTTTACTCTGTAACTTTTTCCTGCAATGTCAGATTTTCGAAAGCAATATACCATTACGTCTGCAGGACTCTTCTGGTTGCGGGGATATATAGGGCTTGTAGGTTCATCAAGAACTCTAGGTACCCAGAGCCAATAAATGACCTGCACCCTGCAGTGGGTTTTCATTCTATGCCGGGTATACAACAATTCATTTGCTGAAATATAAAGAGTAAAAAATAGCTATCAAGAAAACCTTTGTATTTCCAAAATGGGCACAAGATAAGGTGTTGAGAAGCAGTGGTTATTTGCTCATCTCTGAATTCCGGGGTGCCCATACTAGCATGTGAATTACATGGCATATCACAAATAGACGTCTTTTTTACACACTGTCTTACATTTGGAAGGGAAAAATTTAGAGAAAGACAAGGGGCAATAACACTTGTTTTGCTATTCTATGTTCCCCCAAGTCTCCCGATAAAAATTGTACCTCACTTGTGTGGGTAGGCCTAGCGCCCGCGACAGGATATGCCCCAAAACACAACGTGGACACATCACAGAAAACAGAGCTGTTTTTAGCAAAGTGCCTACCTGTAGATTTTGGCCTCTAGCTCAGCCGGCACCTACGGAAACCTACCAAACCTGTGCATTTCCGAAAACTAGAGACCTAGGGGAATCCAAGATGGGGTGACTTGTGTGGCTCGGACCAGGTTCTGTTACCCAGACTCCTTTGCAAACCTCAAAATTTGGCTAAAAAAACACATGTTCCTCAAATTTCTGTGGCAGAAAGTTCTGGAATCTGAGAGGAGCCACAAATTTCCTTCCACCCAGCGTTCCTCCAAGTCTCCCGATAAAAATGATACCTCACTTGTGTGAGTAGGCCTAGCGCCCGCAACAGGAAACGGCCCAAAGCGCAACGTGGACACATCCAATTTTTTTGAAAGAAAACAGAGGTGTTTTTTTGCAAAGTGCCTACCTGTAGATTTTGGCCTCTAGCTCAGCCGGCACCTAGGGAAACCTACCAAACCTGTGCATTTCTGAACACTAGAGACCTAGGGGAATCCAAGATGGGGTGACTTTTGTGGTTCGGACCAGGTTCTGTTACCCAGAATCCTTTGCAAACCTCAAAATTTGGCTAAAAAAACACATGTTCCTCACATTTCTGTGGCAGAAAGTTCTGGAATCTGAGAGGAGCCACAAATTTCCTTCCACCCAGCGTTCCCCCAAGTCTCCCGATAAAAATGATACCTCACTTGTGTGGGTAGGTCTAGCGCCCGCGACAGGAAATGGCCCAAAACACAACGTGGACACATCACATTTTTTCATAGAAAACAGTGCCTACCTGTGGATTTTGGCCTCTAGTTCAGCCGGCACCTAGGGAAACCTAGCAAACCAGCGCATTTTTTAAAACTAGAGACCCAGGGGAATCCAAGATGGGGTGAATTGTGGGGCTCTGACCAGGTTCTGTAACCCAGAATCCTTTGCAAACCTGACAATTTGGCTAACAAAACACGTTTTCCTCACATTTCGGTGACAGAAAGTTCTGGAATCTAAGAGGAGCCACAAAAATCCTTCCACCTAGCGTTCCCCCAAGTTTCCCGATAAAAATCATACCTCACTTGTGTGGGTAGGCCTAGCGCCCCCGACAGGAAACGGCCCAAAACACAATGTGGACACATCACATTTTTTCATAGTAAACAGTGCCTACCTGTGGATTTTGGCCTCTAGCTCAGCCGGCCCCAGGAGGGGCAGAAATGGCCTAAAATAAATTTGTCCCCAACCCCCCAGGAGCGACCCTTGCCTACAAGGTCGCTCCCCTTGCGTGACAGCGCAAAAAAAGATCCCTGGTGCCTAGTGGTTTCTGCCCCCCTTGGGGGCAGATTGACCTACAATCGGCCAATCTGGTCTAAATACAATTTGCCCCCCAGGGGAGCGACTCTTGCCTGATGGGTCTCTCCCCATCTCTAAAAAAACAAACAAACAAAAAAAAACACAAAAAACTATTTGCCCTGGCGCCTAGAGGTTTCTGCCCCCCCTGGTGGCAGATCGGCCTAATACCAATAGGCCGATCTGCCCCCAGGGGGGGGAGAAATGGCCTAAAATAAATGTGCCCCCTCACCCCCCCCTCGGGGAGCGACCCTTGCCTACAAGGTTGCTCCCCTTGCGTGACGGCGCAAAAAAAAGATCCCTGGTGCCTAGTGGTTTCTGCCCCCCTTGGGGGCAGATTGACCTACAATCGCCCAATCTGCCCCCAAGGGGGGCAGAAATGGTCTAAATACAATTTGCCCCCCCAGGGGAGCGACCCTTGCCTGATGGGTCGCTCCCCATCTCTAAAAAAACAAACAAACCAAAAAAAAAAACACAAAAAAAATATTTGCCCTAGCGCATAGAGGTTTCTGCCCCCCCGGGGGCAGATCGGCCTAATACCAATAGGCCCATCTGCCCCCAGGGGGGGCAGAAATGGCCTAAAATAAATTTTCCCCCCCACCTCCCCCGGGGAGCGACCCTTGCCTACAAGGTCGCTCCCCTTGCGTGACGGCGCAAAAAAAAGATCCCTGGTGCCTAGTGGTTTCTGCCCCCCTTGGGGGCAGATTGACCTACAATTGGCCAATCTGCCCCCAATGGTGGCAGAAATGGTCTAAATACAATTTGCCCCCCCAGGGGAGCAACCCTTGCCTGATGGGTCGCTCCCCATCTCTAAAAAAACAAACAAACAAAAAAAAAAACACAACAAAAACTATTTGCCCTGGCGCCTAGAGGTTTCTGCCCCTCCTGGGGGCTGATCGGCCTAATACCAATAGGCCAATCTGCCCCCAGGGGGGGCAGAAATGGCCTAAAATAAATTTGCCCCCACACCCCCCCCGGGGAGCGACCCTTGCCTACAAGGTCGCTCTCCTTGCGTGACGGCGCAAAAAAAAGATCCCTGGTGCCTAGTGGTTTCTGCCCCCATTGGGGGCAGATTGACCTAAAATTGGCCGGTCTGCCCCCAAGGGGGGCAGAAATGGTCTAAATACAATTTGCCCCTCCAGGGGAGCGACCCTTGTTGAAGGGGTCGCTCCCCATCAGTAAAACAAAAAAAAACTAAAAATCCCTGGTGGCTAGTGGTTTCTGCCCCCCTTGGGGGCAGATCAGCCTAATCAAAATAGGCTGATCTACCCCCCAGGGGGGCAGAAATGGCCTAAAATAATTCCCCCCCCAGAGAGTGACCCTTGCCTAAGGGGTCGCTCCCCTTGCGTGAAATTCACGCAAAAAAAAAACTCCCTGGTGTCTAATGGTTTCTGCCCCCCTTGGGGGCAGATTGGCCTCATCAAAATAGGCCAATCTAAATGGCCTAAATATAATTTGCCCCCTAGGGGAGCGACCCTTGACTAAGGGGTCGCTCCCCACCTTAAAAAAAAAGGAAAACATTACAAAAAGAAAAAAAAAAAAAGATCCCTGGTGCCTAGAGGTTTCTGCCCCCCCTGGGGGCAGATCGGCTTAATAATAGGCCGATCTGCCCCCAGGGGGGGCAGAAAAGACCTTCCCAAAAAAATGCCCCCCCCTGGGAGCGACCCTTGCCCAAGGGGTCACTCCCTTTTCACAGTTTCAGTAAAAAAAAAAAAAAACACTGGTGCCTAGTGGGGTTTCAAAAGCCGGATTGCAAGCAATCCGGCTTTTGAAACCCTGTGAGAGACTTCAAAGGGAAGGAAATACATTTCCTTCCCTTTGAAGCCCCTCTGGGCCTCCCCCATGGGATTGAAAGAGAAATGCTTTGCATTTCTCTTTAAATCGCGCTGAGCTTCCAGCGCGATGGGGGAGACCCTGTGACTAATCAGCGCGTGCTCGTGCGCTGACATCACAGGGGGAGTTGGGGGGGTCGGGGTGGAAGGGGAAGGGCTTCCCCTTCCATCCCTGACTTGGGGGGGTGGGGGGGAACCCCACAGAGGGAGATTTAGCGCTCCCTCTGGGCTCTGTGCACAGGACGTAATGGTTACATCCTGGGCACAGCAGCACTGTGCCTCAGGACGTAACCATTACGTCCTGGGTACAGAACGGGTTAAGGGACTCATGATTGGCGGTCCTAGGACCACCAATGCTGTGTTGCTGGTCAGGCTGCTGCACTTTAGGTGGTCTGACCACCACATTACGACTCTGGTGGTTAGACAGCCAAGGGACTGCCGTCTTCACCAAGAACGTGGTTCCCGACAGGCTGCGGTGCAAATCATGAGTCCAGTTACCGCCAGCCTTTTCATGGCGGGGACCCCCCCATGAAAAGACTGATGGAAACACAGTACAGGAGGGCAGAGGGGAGCCCCTGCACTGCCCAGGTCCATGTTGTGGACAGTGCAGGGCCCCCCTGCCCAGCACCCTTGGAATGCGCACTGTTTGCAGACAGTGCACATTCTGAGGTTGTTGAAGTGCTACAGTATTGGGCTCAGCTCCCTTAAAGGAGCCGAGACCAGTACCATAGCACTGTTCCCACTGGGTTGACAAGCAGATATGTCGTAATACTATGTTCCTGCCAATCAGCCTTGTGGGAACATCGTAATATGACAGGAGGTGAGGAGGTCGGATTGACAGCTGCCTTATCCCAGCAAGTTTGTCAGTCGGCCTGTCCAACTGCCAAACTTGTATTCAGCCCCTAAGTTTTGCTGTGTCAACAGCAGCAGAAATTTTTCAAGATATCTTTGGACATATCATACAGCCTGTCATAAATGCTTTTAGCTATAGTGATGACATATTAGTCTTCGGAGCAACACAAAAGGAACTGGGTAAAGCTTTCAAGGAAGTGTTTCATTTACTGGTTGATGCAGGCTTAACTTTGAATGCTGAGAAATGTGAATTCAAAAACCAAAGATAAAACTTCTTTGGCCATATCTTTTCTGATGGGTGTATGACATCTGATCCCACTAAAGTGCAAACATTGTCAACTGCAAGTCCCTCACAAGATGATTCCATGTTAAGTTAATTCCTTGCCATGGCCAGTTACTGTTTCAGATACATACAAGACGTTTACACTGTGAGTGCTCTGTTGAGAGGCTTGACGAAAAAGAATGTTTCATTTCACCGGTCACTTGAATGCAAACAAAGCTTTGAGAGAATAAAACAAGCTATCAAAAATGCTCCTGAAATGGCACAGTTTGATATAAATCTCCCTGCAGAAGTTGTTGACGCTAGCCCAGTCGGGTTAGGTGCTCTCTTTGCACAGCACAGAAGACACCCAAATGCTTGAAGACATATTGTAAAATATGCAAGCAAAAGTCTGTCCCAAACTGAACATGCTTATTCACAACCTGAAAAAAAATGTTTGGCAGTGGTCTGGGCTTGTGAACATTTCCACCTTTTCTTAAATGAAAAGCCTTTTACACTTGTGTCTGATTATCAAGCATTGTTGACCATTTCTGACAACCCAAAAGAAAAGATGCTTCCTCACATTGAATGTTGGGGTCTCCAATTACAAGAGTACAACTACACAATTGTGCATCATCCAGGGAAAGTTTAACCCCCTGCCGACTACTCCCCCAGAGTTCCCATACAATGTCAGGGATCCCATTCCATTACACCTGAAGCCTACATAAACTTCACTGTGAATTGAAACACACAAGCTGTCATATCAATGGAGCAGATATCACTACCATGAGTCGACATAGTGACATGTTAAAACTGAAAGACATTATTACACATCAGTCTTGGAACCAGCACAATTGACCTATTGCCAGTGACAATGAATACCAGAAGTTCAAGAATATCATAAATAAACTGTCAATGACTCAAGAAGGTATTATCCTGAGAGGTTTGAAATTGTTATTCCAGACAGTCTGTGAAAACACATAATTGAAGTAGTCCATGAAGAAAATTGTGGAATAGTTGCTACAAAGCAAGCTCTCCGAGTCCGAGTTTGGAAAGAGTTGAAAGAGAGTTGAAGACTTTTCACCTATGCAAGTCCCTATCATCGAAAACCACCCAACATGTATCACTCAACCACCCAGTGTAGCGTTGTGTGAGTTTTGAATAATGGAACACTCTTGGCGCCTAAAGAACTCCATAGAATTGTGACGTAAGTGTTAGAACATAATGAAGTGAATACAGGTTTAGAATGTTGAGTTCACGGTTACCTGCAGACCAATAAATACATCTACTATACAGCTCTGTGTGTGGCGTAGTCATAGGCAGGCATCTCTGGCTGTGGAAAACCCTACAAGTTAGACATATAAGCAACGGTCAAAGCACTATGAGCAAGCCTCTGTTCAAACATATGCGTAATCTTTTGCGCTCAGATGCAAAAATCAGCAGAAAGAAAAGAATAAATAATTTATGCTATGTGAAGACCAGTTACAATCTGCTGGTGAACTGTCTGACCCCACCTTCTCCCCCCATTGTCTTCTCAAATGGGAAACATTAAAAAAAAATACAACACCTTTCTCTTTATTGGACTTAAATACTTTGAAAAAATGATTCCGTTTGTGAATGCAAAAACTAGGATGATGGTCTGATTTCGCTTGCAGACATTTATTTGCAGAAAATCACCAGGGGTGCCAAACTGCAACCAGTATAATAAATATTCTTTAGGCAGGTCGTTTTGTCCCTCCACTGCAGCGACTGGACAATTTGCGCTGTGGCCTATTAGTGAATAAATTGAATGGCAAATTCCACGCCCATTTGCTAATCAGTCGGTGCGCAAATTCATTATCTGTGCCCACCATTTTCGGTTTAGTAGGTGCTGTCCCTATATCCTTTACAATCTGCATATTATATTGCCTAGGATCAATAAACAAGTTATGAAGATATATTTTTAGCGTGATCCATTCAGATTATAATTCATATCTGCTCACTGGAGCTGCATATCAAATATACTGATAAGCAGAGCTGTCAGGAGCGAAATGAAAGGTGTGAGAAGCCGTTCAACCCGACCTTTCTGTCATTTTTGTAGGTTCGTACAATGTTTAATCCCTAAAATTGTTTGTGGAAGCAGCATTAAATTTAAATTTCGCTAGTTGTAGTTGGTGTGACAAGGACACAAGAAATAATGCAATGCACCTTTAAATATTCATTAAACGGGCTTCTGCCATCATTGAGTAAAGATAATATTTTAGGCCAACTGGATGCGTTCAAAAAAGATACATTGTTGTGGCGCTGTAGCAATAAATGTGCACATGGCTCTAAATCTATTGTACAGAATCATTTTACAGATATAACAAGCTCACTGGAAGCTAAGAACCTTCCAATTGCTGAATCAGTTGAATAATTAATTTCCTATAGGTGTCAAAAGGTTAAATATGAGCAAAATTAAAGTTGAAGAGCTGAGTATGGATTGCAAGTAATTTTTTTTTTAAAAGATGCAACTTTACATAAGGTAATTCTCACTTTAACCAAAGCACGCATGCCTAAAAAGCTGAAAACTATTTTTCAGAAATTTTACATATTAACTCAAAGGAGGGCATTAAGAGTTCGAGGTGCTCTACTTTGTGGTCTCTGTTTCCATAATAAGAAGCAAAGACAAGACAAAGAATGACCAGTATGTCAGTAGCTTCAACCATAAAGTTAACAGAAACATAACGTTATCACCAATAATGCTAAATATATCCATACTTCCGTACAAGTCCTTTGATCTGCATGCACACAGACAGTGATGATGAAGAGCTTTAACGTTCGAATAACCTTACCAGGTCATTTTGTCCTGTGGGAAACTGGTAGTGTTTTGTTTCCCGAAGGTCAAGGCCTCCTATACTGGGCTGCTGTTCCAACTGTCATGTCCCACAAAATAAATAAAAAACTGCATTTATCATCATGTCGTGAGTGTAGGTATAGGGTTTTCGTTTGTCACGTATTTTTATAGGAAAAACGAGATCATGCGATTCTTTATTCGATATAAGAATACTTTCCTTTTTATTGAATATAGTTTGTGTGATTGTTTCTATTTTCTTTCTTTGCTTTTGTTTTCTTGCCTTCTCTTTTTCTCTTTCTCGTTATTTCATTCTGTTTATTCTTCTTTTCCTGTTAGTTTTCTCTCTGAGAATATCTTCCTGGGTTGTTTATTGTTTTCTTGTTTCTTCTTTCTTGTAGGTGTCTCCTGTGTCAAGTATATCGCTCCTGGAAGTGTGGAAAAGGAAGGAAAAAGTAGGGAGTAGGTAAGTATGATATCTCTTGTGAGATAAACTAATTATACCTGATAGGAGGGGGGTGAGGTTTGTGCCTAAAAGTGTACGTGTTATTTTGTTTTTAAGTGCTCAAGTGCTCTTTGTGCATGGAGGACAAGAAAACGTTATTGAATATTTTCCCACTCCTTCCTCCCAACTCCTTTCTATATTTCTGTTAGGTTTCTCCCCCCCTCACACTTGTCAAACAAGTATATATGTTTGGCAAATAAGCCCGTACCTGTAGTAGCCACGTCCCTCCTGGGATGTGGCGTGTGTTTTCGGTGTCCTGCGTTGACTCGGCTTCAGCTGGTAAATATATTTCCCCAGCCCTCTCTGCCTTCTCTGCCCCTGCGGTGCCCTCCTCTGTCTTTCTGTAGTTCAGTGTCTTTGTCTCTCTTCTGGCGTCCTCCTCGTCGTCAGACCTCTGTTTCTCACCTCCCGGCACCGACGTCTACTCGTCCTTTTCTTTCCTCCCGGCGTCTCCTTGCAACCCTCTTCTTACGGGTTTGCACGTCCTGGAAGACGCAAGTTGTTTGTCAAAATGCCTCCAGGGCGCTCGTTGATCAGCCACACATGAGTGGTGGGGCCGGCGGTAAATGCCAGCCTCTTACACAACACTACAAACTGCACCATTTCTAGCAGTACATAGGCTCATATTTATGAAAAATTACGCACAACTGCGCTTGCTCACTTGGGTGTCAAAAATGTTAACACAAGCTACTGTCATTCCCTAGAGTCATCAGTGCGCCATATTTAGAAAATGATGCACATTGGCGCTAAGGAATGATTAGCACCAAAAAAATGACGCTAACCATTGTGACACTCCGTAAGAAAAAATTACACTAATGCTGCAAAAGTGGCCCTAGATCATTTTGCAACATGTTTTTTGATGCAAAACAGGTTACAGTCATATTTAACTGCATAGAAAAAAACATTTGGGAAGACAAGATGGAGAATGCAGGCCAGGACAGACCCCAGGGAGATCCCAATCAGCCAAGTACCAGCCAGGAAGTAGAGGAGGAACTGGAAGTGACGTTCTAATGAGGAGAAGCATGGCATCTTGGTCAGAGAGGTAACGGAGCACCAACACCAGTTCTTCATCACCTCCAAATTGCCAATAGGTAGGAGAAAGGCCATATGGCAGATAATTACTAGACAAAGTCAACAGCATGGCACAGGTGAGGAGGTCTGTCACCGATTGCAAGAAGGCACGAATGCAAGCGCAGAACTAAAGAGAAACCAGCCAGGAACTGGATGTGGAAGTTCCGCACCATAGGAGGACCTGGATGAGCTGGAGGAGATGGTCGCAGTAGTCATCCCGGAGATGTTGGTTACTGGAATCACAGGACAGGATAGCGCAGACTACCAAGAACTACCACAAAGGCAGGGGGGAATGTCTGGAATCTCAAAAGTGGCAGAAGGGGAGGCACACTCAGTGCATGCTAATGGGTTGCATCGGGACGCATAGGCCCTGAATCAAAATGCCCCATTGCCACCCAAGCCACACTTGTAGTGATGCTCTGGTTGAGCAGTGCACTCCAACATATACACAACGTGGACATAAGCCACTTACTGTGGCTAAATATACAGCAAATTGGCTGGAAGGACGTGCAATTAGTGTGGCTGTCGCTGTGCCACAACAACACCCATTGCATGTAGCCATTGCCCCAGATCCAACACAACATACTCATCAGAGACTGGGTCTGAAGTCAATACCACCCCAGGGGAGGTGTCAAAATGGTGTATAACAAGACAAAAAGCTTTTCATCCTCCTTGTGTCATCGCCCTTCTCATGTGTGCTGCATCCTGCAGCACACATTGAAATGCCACCTTGTCATCATTGCTGGTACATGTTTAGGAAGGGACACCTCCCTGCACATAAACATTCTATTCCCTCAACGCAGGCAGCCCTTCATCATGGTGCTACAATGCCTGCCTTGGTGCAGGGAAAACAAATCTGCACAGGAACAGGGCAATCGCAAGGGTGTGCTGTGTTCCAGTAGACATGGCACATCCCTGCTTTTCAAAACTGATGCAGCACCATGCAACACATATTGCTGCTGCACTAAGCTGTTCCACTTGAGAAAAAATCAGGCCCTAAGAGTGGACCAACTACTCTCCCACACCTCCATGTGCAATTTGAGAATAGCCACACAAGTGAACTCATACAGAACATGGGGCATGTCTGTGAGTATCATTTGTGCAACTGTACAAGTAGCTGCAATCTCACCATCTAACAAGATTGAGTATGTTGTGTGAATGGTTAGTGGGGCATTCAACATGCATAAGAACTGGAACAAGTGGCATCAGAGTTGCACTACTGGCACAATATCACTAGCACGTAAAGCAACTGTGCCATCATACAAATAGTTAGCCATGTGGATACAAGCTGCCCATTCTCCTTGTGTTATATCACACATCAACAAAGTCTCAAAATGCATGCATTGATCCACATTCTACATCCTTACACCAACATATGCCTGTGGCAAATATGCTGGATGCACGGAGATGTCCAAAATGTAGGGAGGTATAAGCTAATGGGGCTGACAATCCATAATGGTTGCGCTGTCCAATCTAATTAGCACATTTGTTGGGCCTTCTACAGGCAGATGAGAATGTAACACAAGCATTGTACCCAATGGACTTTCCTGTGCAATGCTGCACAGTGCCATCATTCATGTTGCAATGCATTATAGCCGCAAAAGAGTGACAGCGCACACTGCACTACTGTGGGAATGTCCATCATGGTGAATAGAATGCCAAATTAAAGGATGTCCTAGGTTCCCTTCAGGTACAACCTCCAGTCGCAGGGAGGACACACAGCGTTGCAGGATCTCCACATGATCCACCCAGCTACCAACACACAGCACCAGCCAGTCCTGACACAGCCCTGGACTCCGAGGACCCAGACATCACCTTTCACAGGACAGTGGTAGGAGTCCAGCGGGAGCTGGACAAGCAGGTGTGGCTGGGGATGGAGAACATGGCAGGCAGCCTAGAGGTAGTGCAGAGGTGCCTCAATGCAATTAAGAACAACTCAGCTGCCATCAGAGGCACCCACACCCCGCTATGTGGACTCCAGCAGTCCCTGGACGATATAGCTGCTGTCATGAGGCTTCAAATATTGCCCTCCCAAACTGGCAGCAGCATGGTAGACAACAAGCTGGGGACTATACAGAATACCCTGGAGTCCATACAGCGGGAATTGGCCTCCATCAGGGAAAGCATGGCTGCCTACCTCCAAGATGTTGCCTAGGTGTTGAGAAATCAGCAGTTCCTCCTTACTTCAGTGATGCCTTATGTGTTCACACTAATGGCAGGTGCCAGGACCTTTGACTCCCCATCTCTATCCCTTGAGGTATGTGTGGCCCCTTCAACCTCAACAACAGGAGACACCACACACATCAGAGGATAAAGATGCTGAAGGAACAACATTCACAAGAAAAATCACTTGGTAGCACTAGTCTATGCCACATGGACAGTATCTTCTTAGTTCTGTGCTTAAGATCATGCCAGAGTTGTGACAGCTGGCAACGTGCCCTCCTCACTCAACCACTGTTGACTCGTCTGCTATGTACTGTCATTGTCTTAAATCTTACCTATTGGCAATTTGGATACCTCCTCACTAATGCACACATATCCTAACTATGTCGCATGACATTTCCCTCACCCCTGGACTCTGATTGTACAACAAATGGCTCAGGATCTCTCATGGGGTCTGTGAACTGGACATTGTATAGCATTGGAAAAAACACTTACACCTGTAAATAAATCACCTTGTTCACATGTAACATTTCAACATTTACTGTAATTCATCAACCCAGCTAAATGCATGCATTGTATGAAGCTATGTCAATGAGAACAGAACATAATTATATGTGTGCATTACTGTCAGCCACAAAGCGACACACTAGGATCCTAACATGATAAAAGTGAATGATGGTGTTGTGGGCTACAACCAACTTACGTAGTCTTAAATACATGTATTGAACAGATATCCATTGAAGCTGACTTATAGCATGCATGGGTCTGGACCAAGTGTATGGTAATTTACCCATAGGAGAGCACCAGTACAACTAATATGTGTGGTTAAGAAGAGGCAAATCCAACCAGTGACAGGCAGCTGTCAGTGTGGCAGTATACAGACCCAAAAATGGCTAATGTCAAATGTGTCACACTTCCCACCGTTAATACTGCCAGACCCCAGCAATGGCAGCTGAAGTTCCATACTTACCTGCCCAAGATACCGTACACATACAAAATGTGAATGGCTGGAAATGTGGATGAGAAATGTTTTGAGTAGCTGATGTCATTTAGCAGCCAATCCGACAGCTCTTTGGACATTAGGGATGCACATGGTCATCAATGGAAATAAAGCATACACTAAGCCATTCCTCCTACTTGGCCACTGCGCACGAGAACACCCAGACACTCAATCAACATGGAGAGATAATTTTCTAATACTAACAGGATTTTTAAAAACATAGTAATAACATTATATCAAAACCTATCCTATACACTACTCTACACTAAACTAATCTAAACTAACTTATCTTTACTTACACCTACACCTATCTATCCTATTGTAAACGTATCTTACACATGTAATGCCACACTCTAAACATTGTCCCCCCACCTTTCCTTAAGAGACAAGACACGAGTAGGACAACATAAACTAAGGCTACACATGTACTAACCTATCCTATGTCCTAAACAAATATATATTCTTTGTAACCCCCCCCCAACCCCTCCAAAACAAAAAATTTACTAAACCCCACTCCCAACTATACTTACACTAACCTACACCTAAACTACACTATTTTACTATCCTAACACTACCTACCTAAAACCCACACAAAAATTAGCATCAGTAAAAGGGAGAGCTAAGGAACCGGGAGGTTGTGACACATGTAGTTTACAACTTCTGAAGTTTCTTCTTGCAGTACTTAAGTAGTTTGTAATTACAGTCGTTGTCTCTTTCCAACTTATCCAGCCTTGCCATCATTGCTGCCATGTCCTGTCTCATGTCGGATTCAAAAGTAGAGCTTGTGGGTGGAGCAGGTTACTGTTGGGGCACCTGGCTGTGGATTGGTGCAGTAGACTTGGAGGTTGTAGGACCAGCAGAGGCTCCCCTAACCCCAGATTTTTCCCCCGATGTGGCCTGACCAGTTGTGGGTTATAACGGAGGTCCCCTATTAGAAAGTGCACGTCAAGCCCCAGTTGATTTCTCCCTTCTATATTTTTTCTCCATCCTTTGGTACCCGGCCAGTATCTCCATTATGTTCCTGTACCTTCCTGCCTTTTTCTCAAAGGCATGTTTTTTGTATGGGATCATATTGGCACCTGAAACATGAGGAGAACATGGCATTAAATACATCATTGGGTGGAGGTAGAACAGACATGCAATGTACACAGAATCCTCAAATAACACATGCTGACCACCACACATTCCACAACACTGACAAACTGCAAATCTGTACTAACTTTCTACCAGTCATCTATGGTATCATGCACATGTCATTTTTGAAACGGCTATTTATTATAGACCATCAGGGATCAGAGGTAAGAGGACTACTGCGTTCTTGCTCAACATTTGTGTCATCAGACTAGTGAGGATCAAGTGGCCCTACAATTCCAGAATGCTGTGCCATTGTCAATATGCGGTGCAATGTATGCAGTTCACCACCACTTTGACACCCCTGGTACTACATCAAGCCATGGCCAGGCATCATCGATGCAAGGTGGGGGTCATCTGATAGGGGGACAGGAAACTTCCCACTGGCAATTCTAAGGTTTGGCAAGGCATCATTCAGATGTCCCTGGATTAACACCTGCTCAGAGCATGCTTTACAAGGAGGCACACCATTGCTCACAACGGGCCCACATGTACAGTTCAGGCTTAGTGCCTATATAGTTTAGCCAAAGCATGAACAGTACATCTATGTTACCTACAGATTTGGTACCTATTGCCCCCTATCCTGTGCTATGTTGTGCAAATTGGGTAATGCTGCACACACATTGTGGCTGTATGGGTGTCCTAAGGGGCGCAGCAAGATTGGCACTACACTGGGTGAAGCCACAGTATTCCTATTTATTGAACAACATGTGCACATGCAAGTCAGACATCTCCTAAGTACCAGATACATACTCAGCATTCACATTCTATGCACACGTGATGTGACCAAGATCACTCACAAATATCATGATGGGGAGACCATGTTGGTCAATCTGCACACATCTAGGTTGTAAAATACCGTAGACATGTCCCACAACCTACTTGAGCAGAGTTGTATTCTCATTGTGTACCCAACTGACTGTTGGCCAGCACAATAAGGCTCCTTGCACGAACACTGCTTTATTTAAAATCTGAAGAGTAGTGTCTCCTACATAAACCTCCTACAGACTTCAAAACATGTACATCATCTGTGCCGTTTCCTGAGTAACTGAACACTACGTCTGGCTCACAGTTGTGTCAAACGTACTGTGACATATATGTTGGAAACAGGCATGCTAATCAAATAAACAGCAGCTCAGACACATATAATGATTGACATCAATGTACATGTGGGCATGCTTTGCTATTCCTAACACCCACTATTCCATAGCAGCAATCATTGGCACTTGTGCAAAAAATCAACTCATAATCCATCCTCAACATCCTCAACATCCTCAACATAGCATCATTCATGATGTCCATACCCTAACTCAAATTACATCTCTGATTGGTTACACATTACATTTCATCATTGCAATGCACACATCAGACTCTCTCACACAAAACCCAGGAATGACACACATGACCCACAAGGTGACACTACTGGCTGCATTGGAGTCTTCAAATAGGGATACTTCTCCATTGGTGTATGGTGGAAGTCCACCTGCAATACATGACAGGTAAAAATAGCTTAGTGATTTTTGGACATTTCCATAGACAACAGTTTCACATTCAACTTGTTAAGATGAGCAAGCAAGTCAACTTAGTGGTAGGTCAGAGCAACTGCCAAACATTTATATTATGTCTGTGAGATGAAAGGCCAGATAATGGAGACCCTGGCACCACCAAAGCATCACTTTCCCTAACACTCATGTGGTGCAAATTTACTGTATTATATGTACATGGATTTGTCATGCAGCTATTTATTTGCGTTCCACCTCCATGTCCATATGGGACAGCATGATACAGTATTCTGCATCAGAGGGGCTTGCAATGGTTGTTGCAGTGGCTGTCACATTGTATCACCCATTGCTTTTGACCCTTCCCCAGATGTTGAAGACACCTTACTCATTATCAGCACTAAAAGACTACCAACAGCCATGGGGTGGTGTGAGCTTAGCAAAGTGTTGAGAAATGCCTTGATACATCCTTGTTTCTTGTCTCTCTTATGTGTGTGCCATTTCAAGGCAAACACATGTGAGCTAAAATGCCATGGCAGTTTCCTCATGTTCACATAGTTGTCCCTTCCTGCACATTAATTGAATAACATTATGGATGTTGTGTCAATACTGTGTGGGCAGCCATTGTCACCATAGTAGACCAATTATGCCTAAGAAGGGATACCAACCTGTGCATATACACTCCCCTCAACACAACCACAATTGCACTGTGGTCCAAGTATGTCTGCGTTGATGCTAGCTTCTGAGCAATATGCTAGTGCTGCCGCAGATGCAGACCTACCGCATACTGTCTGTAAAATGGGGCAGGTCTGTGGTACAAATTCAGCACATGTGTGTCAGATAATAGAAACATTATTGGATGTATGTGATACTCAATGTACACAGAGAGGAATGTGCACGTAGTCTGGACTCGGTGCCTAGCTAAGCTCCCTTAAATGCAGTTGGCCAAAGACACAAAGGGGCTGATTTAAGGAAAGTGGTGCTGTACCTAGTGCCTTGCAAATGTCCTTGCGCCCCTTGGCGTTCCCCTTTCCCCCACCATGTGTGTGCTGTATGAAATATACCGCGCACCATGCCACAAGATAAGGGCAATTTAATTGTTTCATAAAGATGCAAATTATGAACTCAGCAGGAGTGGCACCCAAAATTTTGCACTACTCCTACAGAGTAAATAGGGTACCATAATATAAAAAGGTATTCCCCCTTTTAACGTCTGATCTGAACAGGCATTTAAAGTGTAGGATATATAAAGTTATTTCCTACCCCATTTACTTTGCCCCCATTACAGGGGAAGGCCCCCCTTCCCATACTTGATGCCTGCTGCAGTCATCATGTTGTGCAAGTTAACAAAGTGGTGCTATGCATGCATCGCACCACTTTGTTAATATGGCATGGCAAAAAATGGCACTTCATCCCTGGCTTAGCGTCATTTATGGATTTCTTAAATCCAGCCCACAACAACCTGACCTGACCTTGACAAATCATGCTGTACTCAACCTTATGTCCACCTGTCAAGAACATGCTAATAAGGATGTTGCAACGCAAATGGGGTACTTACCAACTGGTCCACCAATCTGTATCCCCAAGTGATCCAGTAGATCCTGCTTCCATGCTATCAGGTCAGCCTAATGGTGTTTCAACTGGTGGTCGGTCCGCACTACTCCAAATAGTCTGCGCAGGTGGATGAGCACATTGCCCCACTGCAGATTCTGTGCCTCTATGGGGTAGCCCCAGATTACATGCCACCCAAAACTAGAACCATCGGAAGGTAATGCTGCACCAACCAAATTAACACTTCCAGTTCATCAGCTACCATCTTGGTTGCCCTCCCTTTCCCAGACATTATGTAGTATGTGTGAACTGCAAGTGTAACAACCCAAACAAACAAAATTAATAAACTACCCCACCCAGCCCCATTTACCCCAACAAACTATGCTACCCCTGGACAAACACCCCACAATAC
Organism: Pleurodeles waltl; assembly: GCF_031143425.1. Classification (NCBI taxonomy): domain Eukaryota; kingdom Metazoa; phylum Chordata; class Amphibia; order Caudata; family Salamandridae; genus Pleurodeles; species Pleurodeles waltl. The sequence continues at coordinate 1,082,784,437 of NC_090440.1, read as the reverse complement.
AGTCACAAATAGAGGACTAAAACATTACAAAAAACTGAGGAAAAAGACAGAAAGCACACAATAGGACACAACACAAAACTCTCCAACAACACCAATCCTCCACCACACCAGCCCCACACACCCTCACACAGTCACAGACATAAAGACTGTGAAGTGAAAGTGAATGCACTGTACCATGTATGCAGCCGGGAAGTCCTGTTTTATTACTCTGTGGGCCTGTGCTTAACGTTTTCTGATATGCGTCATTTATTTGATGCATTACAGTCATGTGTTGATTTTTTCCCCATTGATGCTGACAAGGCCTCAAGACTTGCGATTGACGCACAGGGGCCAGGCGTCATTTTTTTCTTAGCAAAGTAAGAAGTATTGCTGTATGAGTCTAAATTTTTGATGCATGATGGTCATGTTTGGATTTTGTTGAAAAGGCTGACAGGGCACCCAGATTCACATACCATGTCACAGGGGCTATGCATGTATTTAGTAAATATGGTATGGCTACCTGTGTTTGTATGTTTGTACAGATCTTAACGGTAACATAGTTATGTGTTACCATTATGTTTGTATGTGTGTTTGTGATGCATGGGATGACTGACACCAGTTGGATATGTGCATGTGTTGCTAGACTTTGTACTCATACATGTTACCGCATGTGTAGTAGGAGTGCATATATGTGATTTAAAACATATATATTGGTCTACCACATTGTAATGTCTGGTTTCCAAATGCACATATGACAGCAACACAGTAGATATGCTGGGTTATGTCCAGTACATGGTAATGCATGTGATTCCCATGACAAATCGTACTCAGAGGATGCAATGGACAAAGGCTGGATTGATATCTTGTTACACCTGGCAATGTGAGTGCATGTGTGTCCACACTGAGGTGTGTTGTTAGGTACAGACGTCATGATGCTCTGCTACACGTGTGACATATAGTTCCCCATGCATCTATGATGCAGGAGATGCTGTACTCACATGTGTCAATGAAGGTTGGCATTCTCCGTGTGGGTTAGAAGACATGTGTAGTGTCGTCTGTGCACAATTTACCACAATGGTGTATTCATGGGATATGAAACCTCACATATCTACCTTCCTGCATGGACACATGTTGGATCTTGTTAAATGGCTGTGTAGTCATATTAGTCCCACCTATGTTTCTTTTTTCTTTGGGGTTCTTGATGTCAGGCTTCTTGCCCTATCATGTACAGAGGACTGGCTACTTGTACGTGTAGGACATGTTTCATCATTTGGTATGGTTTGACAGACATGCTAGTACATTCTTAGTAATTTCCATTTGCAGCTTTGCTAGGGCCAGTATCTCTAGAGTAACTTTTAATTTTTGTACGGCCCAGGGGATAGCTGATGTCATCTGTCACTGCCTTCTGTCCGAATACTATGCGATGGGCAACTACAACGTTGTTGTTAGAGCAAACATGAGTGGGTTATGTACTGACCCAGCCATCTTGTCTGAACATATGTTAGGTGATCAAATGGTGACACTGTTGTGGTGTACAGTCAGTATTGGTCTATGTGTGTACCTTCATCATTTACAGCATATCTCTTGTTTGGAATAGATTAGGTCATACATTGCTGGCATTCTTTAGGCTGCTTACACTTTGTACACATCTTCTACTGCAACATTGTCCGGTCATACATGGACAGGACACAAAATATGACTTGTGCAATTTGGAGATGCATGCATATTCTGCTACTAGGTGCAGATAGTTTTGCTCCCATTTTCAGGCTTTGCGAGACTACATGACTTCCACAGACACATGATCGTACACCTGCCAGAGCACTTGTGTAGTCTCCAAGTGACCTCCTCATTTTGTATCTCCAAGTATCTGTGGGATTGTCTCAGCTGTCCTTCCACATCCTTTGGTGTACATGGGTGTACCCTAAATTCAGGATTTCACATCCTATGTCACTGCCACCATGAGTGTATCTTGTTAGTGAGTGAAATAATCTCATCTTTGTTTTTTTGGTCACATGCAACATATCTGTCTCCTTCTCCAGACATACATTTTAGGATGGGTTTTTGAAATTTTTGGACATTGCTAAACATACTTGCACATTCCACACCTGAGTGGCATGTTGGAGACCTAGACATTTTAGGTAATTATGTTACTGTTGGTAACTTTCTCTTGGTCAGGCATGTGTGAGTGTCAATGAGAGGTTTGTTTTCATATATGAAGTGTGATGATATCATACAAACTATACTGGGTAACCTTGCTGATACATGTCAACCATTTTAGAGGATTGCAAACCCTTTCCTACCTCTACCATTCACCTGTACATCAGTCTTCACATGTATATCTAGAAAAGCTGCAGGCATGTGTCAAGACAGCAGATTGGTGTGACAAGTGTGTTATAATGTACATAGAGAGCTGGACAGACTGCGCCTACATTCCACCCAGACATTAATTTGGTGGTGCATTCTCCCATTTAATAGTTAAATCCTGGCAATAGGCCATATATATGGAGAGTGGATCAGCATCCATTGCTGCTTCAATTGTCTAGCAACCCTTAGCACACTCCACAACCAACATGTGTATGCTACAAATGAGATACAGCACAACATGTGCCAGGGTTGGGCCCAGTGGCTTTGCAGGAATGTAACACCATTGACATACAGTGCAGGCTTATGCTCAAACTTTGGTTTCTAACCCAGAATGGTCAATGAATGTCCATAGATACCAATGGTCTCCTCCTTGTCACATGTGCTCAGTGCTGGCATAGCAGCTATCCGCCTGAGATGTGACACAGTTTAGTTCCTATTTTTCTAAAGCACAATTTGGAAACGGCCCCTATCATTTGTGCACCCCCCTTGCATACATATTGCCAGGAGTGGAAATGATGTGGGGAAAGGGGAGGAAATTGCACATTGGCCACTTAACACCACATATTTTTTGTGGTATGTGAATCTAGGCCTTCAAGAGCCACATATCTGTGCGTTAAGTGACACTGGTGCGTGGCGTGGAGGTGCTAGACCCTTTTACATCCCATTCTATATTCTAACCATCTTTGTTACTGTTGTGTTTCTTTTCTTCTCTCTGAGGTATGCGAAACATTTCAATGGTATATGTAGTGGAGAATGAGTAGACCATGGACATTATGGAGCAAAATGATTTATTGGTGACATTACTTCTACAGTGTCTAGGTGTAGAAGTTCTGTACAATTTGTTGTCTCCTGTAAACTCCTGCAACAGTGGTTTGTAGTTCTCCCTGCAACTGTGCTGCACCATTGTCATCCTCCTCCTCACTGGGGACATCTACCAGTTCATCCCAGGGAACATTGGTGCATATACATATGTTATGCAAGATTACACATACAAGTATATTGCCTACCAGCAGTGGTGCATACAACAGTCTTCCTACTGTCAGAGCCAGGCAGCTGAACCTTGACTTCAGGAGCCAAAATGTACTCTCCACCACATTTTGTGTCCTTCTGTGCCCTGCATTGTATGCATGCTCTTCCACCATTGTCAGGTTGCCAAAAGAAGTCATCCCCCATGGCTGTATGCCATCACTTTGGTTGGCTGCAAAGAAATGAGAGAACAGTGTTGGTATTGCATATTAGTGGTTTTGTATGTTCCATGGCAGATGTTAGTTTTAGGTGGAGTGGTGACTCCAACTTGCTTCTGGTATAGTGTGTGTTCCTGTTTTGCAGTATGGTTGCATTGGTTTGTGTTGATGGAAATTACTATCATGGGTTGTGACTCATAGACCTGGTGATTGTCAAATTAATCTAAACTGACAGTTCAACCATATCAAACATGTGTTGTGTTGTCCATATTTGAGGTTGTGTCCTATTGTTAATGGAACCTACCACCTCCTTGCACCACAATAGTGTCATTTGTGTTGACACCATGGTAGCCCTAAACAGCCAAACTCTGGCTTCCATGTTACCATGTGGCATTATGCATGCAGTGCAACACTTTGTGACCTGGCTGTGCCAGTCATCATCTGTACAAGGGTTTGATTCACACAATTAATTGTAGGAGTAGCAAAATAGGTGCAATGGAATCTCCAAGGTTCCTATACATGATTTATCACAGGCACTTTCAACACATGCACAGTGCAGGCATTGGGAGGGGCCACACCATATTTTTGCATGGGTCCCTTTATACGGTGCATGAAAGGTCAGGTATGTTCTCAATACTCCTACAGAGCCCTACTATATCATCCATTATCTTTACAGTATTGCACCTACTGTGCGCCATGGTGGCCCGTTACTTGTACACAGTGCACACATGGTGGCAATAGGGGGCGCTAAGTGGTGCATGTGAAGTGGCACTGGAATAGGGGCAGCACTACCTCTCATTAATCTGCCTCATGGTCTTTCATGGCTGGTGATGTTGCATTCCTATGTGTGCGTCACAATGCAGCAGACAGGTAAAGGTGCACACTACAGGTATATCAGGTATGTGTAGGTGATATGTAGTTGGTAATAGCAACACTTGTGTGGCATTTGCTATGGGTGCCACCAGAGGCTTGAACACCGTGACAAATGTGTGGCTCTGCCCATATGTGACTTTTTTTACGTTGACATGGCCCATGCCATTCACATAGGTGAGCTATTCATTGTTTGGTGTAATATGTGTGTCATCTTTATTTAGTTGTCAACCAGTAGACACTTGTAGTGTTTTGGGCTCAGCTTCTGATTTGAAAGGGGACATAGCACCACATCTCCTTCACATGGTGTACCAGTCAGTTTGTGCCTGTCTTATGTACATTGGGTGTATTTGTGTGTGATGTGCAATGAATGTGGTTCAGTGTGGCATGTGTGTTTAGTGTGGTGTATCTCTTGTTTGTCCTACAAAATTGTGTTGTCTGTGAACTGGTTGGTATGGTGGCTTACCTATAAGTAGGCCATTGCCATATTGCGCATCCTGGAACCGCTCAGTGATGGTGGAATGCCGGTATATGTAGGCATCATGGACGCTGCTGGGATATTTGGGCAGGATGTTTGTGAAGAGCCCACAGTGGCCTGCACATTTATCAAATGGGTATGTTTGCGGTTCTTGCAAAAGTGTTCCGTTGCAGCAGGTGGCACAAGTCGGACATGGGTGCAGTCCATTGTGCCCAGCACATGCGGGAACCCTTGCTTGGTCTCCTGCTGCAGTTGCTGGGTGTTGGGGAAGCTGATGTGGTGGGCTGTGAGGTGGATGATTGCATCCAGAACCTTTGGTAGGAAGGCCGAGAAGGATGGCTGGGAGATACCAGCCACTTGTGCACCTGTTGTCTGGAATAATCTGGACACCATCATTTTGTGAGTCCAGCTTTTTCCCTGTACCTTAATACAGCTCATTGATCAAGAAATCCTAGGAGACCTAGCTAAGGAGCCCCAGACTTTCTGGGAAATCTTATTTGTTGAAAAGTGTTTGTGCTGCTACCCGTGCCTGTTTACTGTAGGCTAGCTGTGTTTCAGGCAGCCTCGCCTTTTTAAACTGCTTTTTTTTTGCCATGACTGTTTGAAATCTCCCTCCTGGTTTGTGGCAAAAAACTGCATAAAGCCACCCTCCTTTTATATTCAAGGAAAAAGGCTACATACACCTCAGTGACTAACAAGAGTGTGTTTAGTAGACTGCTTAATCTGTTTCTGTGGTTTAAATTGTGTTTAGAAAGTGTCTACATCACCTGTTTCTGCCTTAAAAAGGCACATATTTGAGTGCGCGACAAGCAGTATTTCAGTGTTTTACAATCTCTCCCTTACCTGGAATGTAGACTCTGCTAGCTTGGAAGTGTGGATTTAGCCTGTCTATATCCAAGGAGATTCTGAATAGAGCAGCAGCTCTCTCCTCCCTTCCACAGGGGCTTGGATTTCAGCTAATGTGGCCCTTATATAAGTTTCTATTGGTTGTTGTGATTAGTTGCTGGGATTAGTATTTCTATTAGCTTAAGGATTGGGGGGCATATTTATACTCCGTTTGCGCCGGAATTGCGTCGTTTTTTTTTACGCAATTTCGACGCAAAACTAACTCCATATTTATACTTTGGCGTTAGACGCGTCTAGCGCCAAAGTCCATGGAGTTTGCGTCATTTTTTTGCGTGGACACCTACTTTGCGTTAATGAGATGCAAGGTAGGCGTTCACGTCTAAAAAATCGACTCCGAGGCATGTGCGTCGGATTTATACTCTCGGGCAAAATTCACGCCCGGGAGTGGGCGGGTCAAAAAAAATGACGTACGGCTGCTTTTGCGCCGTTTTTTAGCGCCTGCAAAAGGCAGGCGTTAAGGGACCTGTGGGCTCTGAAGGAGCCCAGAGGTGCCCTCCCATGCCCCCAGGGACACCCCCTGTTACCCTTGCCCACCCCAGGAGGACACCCAAGGCTGGAGGGACCCATCCCAGGGACATCAAGGTAAGTTCAGGTAAGTGTTTTAAAAAAAAAAAAATTGTGGCATAGGGGGGCCTGATTTGTGCCCCCCTACATGCCACTATGCCCAATGACCATGCCCAGGGGACAGAAGTCCCCTGGGCATGGCCATTGGGCAAGGGGGCATGACTCCTGTCTTTGCTAAGACAGGAGTCATTTCTATGGGGGTTGGGAGTGAAAAAAAATAGCGCAAATCGGGTTGAGGCGAAAAAATTGCCTCAACCTGACCTGCCCCATTTCTTGACGCCCAAGCCCCATATCCCCCTACGCCGGCGCTGCCTGGTGTATGTCGTTTTTTTTTAACGCACACCAGACGGCGCCGGCGGCTAACGCCGGCTAACGTCATTCAATAAATACGGTGCTCGCATGGCGCTTCAGAATGGCGTTAGCCGGCGCTAATTTTTTTTACGCAAAACTGCGTTAGCGCAGTTTTGCGTCAAAAAGTATAAATATGGGCCTAGGATTGATGTTGTGATTGGTGCTGTTGAGATTCTAAGTGGTTCATGATTTTATGGTTCCTGATGTGATTGGTTCTAGGGTTCAGATTCCTAGTGGTTCATGATTTTAGGGTTTGTTTTCTGATTGGTAGTAGGGTTGAGATTCTTATTGGTTCATGATTTTAGGGCTGATAATGTGATTGGTACTAGGGTTGGGATTCCTATTGGTTTGTGGTTTTAGGGCCAGTGTTGTGATTGGTTGTCAGGATAAGGGGTAGGAATGGGGAATGGGGCTGGGTCTCCCATTGGTTGTGGGATTTATGGTAACAAATCTGATTGGTGAGGGTGAGGACTAGGGTACTCTTGGCCAATAGGGCCAATAGGGCTATTTAAGCATAGCGCTCAGGGCATCTTAGCCCGGGCATCAAGGGTAAGGGTGGAGAAGACAAGGGCATTTGCTAATTTGGCCCTGTTCAGGCCTAGGGCAAGAAATGCTGCCCAATTTTCCATTTACCAGAAAGGACCTTGCTCCCTACACATGCAACAACATGCAAACACATTAGCAGCAAAGACATTCAAATCTTGCAACAAAAACTGACCTTATATAGATTGCAATGTTTCATCAACCAACACAAAACCCCACACACCACAACTTTACACATATTCACCACACCTACAACAGTAAAACACCTTCATTCTCACAGCAATCACTACTCTGTCTTTTCCCACTAACACAACCTGCCATCGTCCACACAACACAAAACCACACTATACAGTACTTTCAGCCATCCAGTTACACACTCCCTGTTCATCCAAACCAACAGCACTATCCTCTCTTTGCTCCTGCCTGACCCCCTTTTATCATGACAATACCTAAACCCAGTCTTCCAGCACACCATCTAAAAACACTCTGCACCTCTCTTCACCAATTACACATAACCATATAATCCTTACACTCCACTTACCTACCTCTTCCAGTGATTAAAACTAACACAAATACCCCTGACCCACATCCATCCCCTCTTACACACCTCTTATACTCTTTTCCAAAACACATCAATACCCCCTGTAATATTCTAATAATATCACTCCAGCTCTAACTCACATACACATCCTTCACAGAAAACTACTACATCAATATCTCCTCTCACTATTCAACAAAAACAAAAAATACCACACACATCAGCACATCAAAATAACACAAACTTTCATAATACTTTCCGTCACACCCACTCCCACCCTCATGATTACACAAAGAATACAAATCCTGACCATCTTTACTCTTACATTTTCACTCTTCACAAACATAGTACCACAAGCACCTCAACACAGCAACATCCATTCACCTGCCTCTCATCCATTGCACAATTTAGAGCCTTAAATTATGATGCTCCTCCACCACTTCTATATTATACTCCTTCCACACTAAACAGACGCAAACAAAATAAATAACATGCCACTCTTAGCAATTTTGCATCCTCTTGTCTATTACACAATAAGGCTCCTCTACAAAAAAAGTGCACTCTTCATGTCTCTCTCCGCCACCAATTCCACCAAGTCAACAACCAACACACACACACCCAACAAAATGCCTCCTAAGCCTGCTGGAAGAGGAACACTATATTGAAACACAGAACTGTTGTGACCTTCACACAGTTATCACAACTAACAACACACCTGCTACAAGCTCAAAATGCACTGATCACTCTTCTCCAAAACAAAACAACACTGCCACAAATAGACATTTTCTAAACTGCCTGCTCATAAAGGCTTAATCACTCTCACAAAAAAAAACCTGCTCACGAACACACAACCTGACTTACTATTCATAACAGAATCATGGTTGGGAGATGACATGGCCCCAGTGTTGCATGAAGCCATTCCTCTGGGCAGTCAAACCATCGCACAAAACTGTATAGGCAAGAGAGGACATGTACTAGCTATTATATTAAAAAAGCAATAAATCTCAGTAAAACAGACAAGATTCCCATACTAGATTGTGAGGCCCTTCTCACCAGTTGCAACCCTACACCAACTTCCTCTCATAACTTTCTCCTCCTTTGCAGACCTCCACCTAACAATTCAACATTCCCAGATACTTTTCTAGATGCAGTCTCAAACCTTATAACATTATACTCAAACGTATGTATTCTTGGGGACCTAAACATTTGGTTTGACAGTACCAATATGCCCCATCCAAAAGCTATCACCACTGGCCTAGTCACATTGAACCTATTTAGGTTTAGGTATTCAGATTGTACACATTCACACAAGCAACACTGGACACATCGTAGGTATTATGTTTGCGATGGCTGAACTTGTTACAGTTCATAGCATCAAGCCAATTACATGGTCAGACCACCATTTGATAATTTTCCAACATAAAACAGCGCAAATCAACACACCCTATAGCAACTGACATACATTCATCTATCATCTATCGACCATGGAGCAAACTCAATTTTGAAAACTTAGAAACACAGCTAACAGCCACCACAGATCTAGATACAATTAATCATTTCCCAAAACTTTATGAGTGGCTACAGGAAGCTTTCAATATCCTAATACCAATCTGTAAAACTAAACAGGACAGAAGAAAACCATACCTTGGAGAAACACAGAATTGAAAAAGATAAAGAAACGAATCAGAAGATTGCAATGGACCTGGCTCAAAACAAACAACATTCAAGACAAACTTCAGCTACACAAACTTAACGGAATATACAAATTATCAATCAAAAAAGCTAAAAAAAGGTACAACTCAGACAGAATCCTAAATGCTAAATCTGCAACTAAAGAATTTTATAAAATGCTCAATGAATTTTGAAAACCTAAATGCATGGAAGGACGTCATCCCACTAGTCAAGATGTCACAAACAAACTGGCAACTCATTACACATCCAAGGAAGACACATTGGACTCCTATTTAAAACAGAAGAAAACCATCAGCACCAACTCCTTTAGTAAAATCCCCTCCAAGAATAAAACAACCCAGCCTCTGCAGTCCTTCAAAAAAATAAGGTGAATTTATGGATTTGGTCAAAGTAAGCAGGCCTTTCAGTTGCCCTTCTGATCCTTGTTCACCACACATCTTCAAGAACATTGTTTTATCTTCTTCTGTTGCCATACCTGTAAGAAGAATCCTCATTACTTTATACTACATTAACTTTTTCCGTTATTAAAGAAAACAAACCTAGACCCACAGGACCCCAACAACTACAGACCAATCATAAATGGACCTTTCTGGGCAAACTGATAGATAGAGCAGCATTCGCCCAGATGTCACAATTCATTGAAGACAATTCCATACTTTCAGACTACTAAACTGGATTCCACCCGGGAAGAGGCACTGAATCGGCACTTATAGCAATCTAGGATGATTTTAAAAACACAGTTGACTGCAATGGAGTTGTTGCACTACTTCTCTTGGACCTCTGAGCTGCCTTTCATATGTTGACATGACACCCTAATTTAAAGACTCCACGAAGCCGGCATAGAAGGGACTGCTCTCGACTGGATTACATCCTACCTTTAAAACAGAACTAATATTATCTATTCTGACCCCTTCTCGTCCAACCCCTACCTCACAAAAGCAGGGGTCCTCCAGGGATTAATCATCTCACCTATGCTTTTCAACATCTACATTATGTCACTACCACAATTGATCAATGATTTACAACTCACATGCTGCACCTATGTAGATAGCACACAAATACTCCTTAAATTGGAATGCCACAAAGACATTGAAAACTCACAAATCTTCAGTTGCCTCAGAGCTGGTGATCAGTGGATGACTTAGATCCATCTCAAACTGAATGCTTCCAAAACGGAAATGCTCACATGTGGCAACTGGAAAAATTATGACCCACTCTGCGCCTAGCCTGATGATCTCGGACCACCTCCTCAAGTATCCAAGAAAGTTAAAAAACGTGAAATTACCATGGACTCCAAGTTAACAATTAATGCCCAAGTGGACAAATTAGTACAATCAAGATTCATCACCTTGAAGCTCTGCGATGCATCTTCCCCTACCTAGGATTTCCACACAAGGTGCAGGCTACCATCTCTCTTGTGCTATCCAAACTGGATTATGTCAATGGCCTCTACCATGAATCATCTCTATATATTATGAAAAAACTACAAAAAAATCAGAACTCAGCTGCCAGGCTACAATTACATGTAAAGCCACAAACCCACATCTCCCTTGCCTTGAAAGCACTACACTGGTTACCCATTGCCAGAAGATCCACCTTCAAGCTGCTTTGTATAACTCACAAAGATATACATAGAACAGGACCACTGTTCCTCAGAAACAAAATAACCAAATACATTAAAAACGAAACCTCCGCTCAAGATTGGCACCTCGCCTTAGAACACCACCTTACAAGAAAAAGACAATAGGTGGTACATCCTTCTCCGTTCAAGCAGCCAAACTATGGAATTCTTTACCCCCAAATATAAGATCCACAGATAACTATCTAGCCTTCAGAAGACTACTCAAGAGTTGGCTCTTTCCTTCCTACCCACCATATTCAAACAGCAATGGACTGCATATGTCTGTGTTGATAAATATGTATATTATCATTATGTATATATTTTTGATATGTACAGTTCTTTGAGAAATATGCATTGTTACTATTTCATAATAATAAATTATACAAATACTCTTTAAGCCTGTTTAACAAATGTATATTTACTCACGGTTGAATATATATATGTGTGTGTATGTGTGTGTGTGTATGTATATATGTGTGTTTATACATGCATATATGTATATTATTCTATGCTTAACATGTTCATAGGTCATTTCATAGTTCTTGGATAAGTTGTTAAATTAGATACTTATGAATCCCTTCTTTCGTTTTTATATCACAATGATGAAATGTTTTATTGTCTGTTTAACAGCAAGCATTTCACTATTCTAAAATTGAGAAAAGTACACTTATTAATTAACTTCAAATATTTTAAATCTTGAAATTCTGTGTTCATACAATTCTTCTTATCTTCTCATATTATTATACCTATTATTATATTCATTGCACATATAATTCCTTACTATGTTTTCACATATCTATTTATTTATTACCCTAGTCCTACTGTACTAGAGAAAAATGAAATAAAAATAAATAAAATAAAACCTATAAATAAAATTCAAATTATAAATAATTACATTAAATACAAAATTAATATTTATATATGTATACATAAAATAATAAATAAAGAAAAAAATAATATAAATGTACTCTCTTGTAAGTTTTACTCTGCCTCCCCATCACCCTATGTCTCAATCAATCTATCCTCCATCCCCACTATGACTCACACCAGACCCATTCTACTACACTTTCATCTCCAAAATAACCCTGCCTAACCTCTTCCCTCTACTGCATCTAGCTCACCCCAAACCTCAGTTTACTTCCATGATCTCCCACACTACCCTACTGCATTCTCCCTCATTTATCTCACCTTTGACTCATCCAAAACCTCTCCTGCTACCATGATCTCCCTAACACTTTCCCCAGACTCTTCCATCCTCCATCTCACCTTTACTCATCCCAAGCCTCTTTCTATTACTATGCACTCCCAATTAACACTTCAGGATTCTTCCCTCCTCTATCCCTCCATTACTCTAGTCAATCCAACTAACAAACTCACATATCCTCTACTCAAATGAACTCATACTTATAATAATACTGTACTCATATTTCCCTATACTAATCTTCCATTAATTCCTTTTGGGTGCCGGAGTAGCGTGCTACTCACCGAAAAGTGCTTTGACTCCTCATCAGGGGTAATAAGCGCTAGATAAATACAAGTGCAATGATTCAATGTTTTGCAGGACAGTGAGGAGCTTGCTCAGGAGTGGGATATTAGTTGGAGTTTCCACCCTTGCTGTGACGGCTGGTGCTATGTGGTGCCGCAGGCATACAATGGACTCCCACTTCAGATGGTCGGTTCTGGTGACATCTTTTCCCTTGAGCCCAAGAATGGTTGCGCCCTGTCGGAATATCCTCTCCTGTATTGTGGGCCTGCCTTTGTGGTTGCTGTGGTGATGTTTGATGTTGCTGTGGTGATGCTGGAGGGACTAGTTGTTGTTGCTGTCATTTGTGGCGTGTGCCAAGTTGGAGCATTAACAGTTCCATGTTGTCCAGGAGGTTGCTAATTCTCCTTCTGTATGTTTTGCCTGATTAGTGGTGTGTGGGCCTAATTTTAACACCTGGTCTGATCAGGCGTTAAAATCTGATTCAAATCGGGCTTTGCATCATTTTTCTAGACCGATTCCTTTCTGTATGTTGTTTTAGCATCGGGCAGTGAATATGGCGCTAGAGGGCTAGCGTTATTTTTTGGAAGGGGGACCCTATTAAACATATCATTGTTGCAAAACAATGCAAGGTGGGTTGGTGCTCCCAAAAATGATGTTAACTCGGATATTTTGATGCTGGACCAGTCTAGGGTCAAAATATAAATGTGGCTATAGGTTTGCGCCATTTTGAGTAAAAATAAATGCGGAAAATGCAGCACAAACCATTCATTCATATATGGCCCATAGTTGTTAAAAAGCCGAGTCTCATAATGTCTGGCAACAATTCCTGGTTGAAGTATTGACTGCCAATCAGATTTCCACACAAGATTCGGGAGTATTTGCGAAGCCTTTGCTCCACCAGACATACATATTTAGTTTCCTTTTGATATATCTAAAACTACTGAACAAATTTGCACCAAACAACAAAAAGGCTTCTTTCTGGACTAAAAGCTACCTTTCTACAAAATTTGGTCTATTTCCAGCTGATAGGGCTGTAGTTGTATTTAAAATCCCTTTAATAATTATAATGGGAACCACATTTTTTTAACTCCCCCCTTATAGTTAGGTTCTGAATTTAGTCACAGAAAACCATAGAAATTCAGCAGTTATAGTTATGGTTTTCCAAACTCGCACCCGAAGGTAACTATAACTCGTGCCCCCACCATGCACAGTTTTCTCATCAATAATTTGACTGCGAATGTTGCATTGCTATTTTTAATGATGTTATAAAAGATGTTATAAGTGTTGTAATATCTGGGGTAATTAGCAAGGGTGCAAGTTATAGTTACCTTACGGCGCTAGCCATGGTTACTTGACATGACAATAACTGTAACTGTTGATTTTCTATAGTCTTGTGTGAGTAAAAGAACATAACTATAACATCCATGTAACCTTTTTTTTTAGGTGAATTTAAGTTGAATTTCTACGTTTGTTTAATTCTATTTCCTAACTATAATATCCCTGTAACCTTTGTTTTTTTCAGTAAATTTCCATGGTCTTTTAAAGGTAAAGTTCATGGCGTGTATTATCCCCAGGGCCTGGCCTGCGGCCATGATGTGCAGCCAACTCCCTATACCCACTCATTTCCACGCCACTTATGAAGTGCTTCTTTATTTGGTGAAGATGTGAATATATTCCTGTACATCAAGAAAGCATCTCCAAAATCAGCGGGAAATGCAATCGGGGTAAGTAAGTTAGCCATCATCCTTTGAAAATGAAGGCACGATGTTGCATACCACTAATGTAGATGGAGTGGGGCCAAAAGGGTGGGGCTTCTATGCCATTTTTCATACTTCTAGTTTTAAAAAGGAAAACACGATCCCTGGTCTCCAAGAAAGAGCCCACTTGTCACTACATGAGATATTGCACTCGAAAAAAGCAAGGATGCAAACAACTCCATGAAGGTTTAGAAATAACTTTTCAAGCTACAATGCAGAAAAAACACTTGCTTTGCCTTGACCATGCACAACTAAGTAGAATAATTAGTACTTTACAGAAGTGGAGCTTGAACTTGGGCACCTGCTTTGTTTATATCGGTAAGTGCTTCCGGTTGAGGTTTGATTTATTGAAATGAGCATTATGCCAGAATGAATCCTGCCCTGCGTATTTATCCAAGAAAATGTCACTGTTTTTTGCAGAATTTCTACCCAACTAGAGTACTTTCTACTGGCTAATTAGTAAGTGATACCTCACTACTGCTGCTAAAGGATGCCGAGGTAATGTATCCAGTAAACCTATGTGTTTGTAACTTTCTCAATGTGATTTTTCCTTGAGCATTTTAATCAGATAACTTTTTGAGAGGAACTACTCTATTTTTATAATCTTGTTAGGGATCACAATGGGAGCTTAAGGCTCCCGCAGTCCCAGCCAGCTCCCAGCTTACTGCAGGAGCTAACATTGCTCTTACATGCAAAGAGCTGCTGGAAATGCAGCTTCCTACATGCAGGAGGAATACTTCTATCTCTTTCTCTGGCCCCATGTCTGAGGGCAGGGAAAGAGAGGCAACTCTGTTTCCAGCAAGCCAGAGCATTTTGACAGAGTGTTTGGATTTTCTTGGCGTTAGCGGTCACAGCTCCCCCCAAGCAAAAGCAACTGTCTTCTTAGGGTGACCACCTAGGGAGATAGCAGGAGCTGACCCTGGGGATTGCCGGTCCCCAGGGGCCATAAAGGGCTCCAGGAGGGGTTGCCTCACAGCCCCCCTCCTTTTTTCTGCATGAGCCAGCCCCGGGGAGGTGGTGGTCCCAGGATCCGTTTCTGACCCCCTTCCATCTTTAAAAATGTAAAAAGTCTCAGGAAGGTGGAGGTCACCGGGGCCTGGGGGGGGCTTGTGGAGCCTCCGCACTAATATTGTATTGCCCTGGGGAGGTGGTGGTCCCTGGGGCCCTGAGCGGTCCGATTGACCCAACATGCAGATTTTTGTGTATAGCCCTGGGGAGGTGGTTGTCCCAAGAACCTGGGGGTCCTCATGGCCCCCCTGCATAATCTAACGTTTAGCCCGAGGGAGGTGTTGGTCCTGGAGCTTTAATTAAGCTCATGAGGGGCTCTTGTGCACCCCACTCCATTTTTAGAATATATATACATGCCCCCCGGACCTGGCCAGTACCTGGCCCACCAGAGAGCAAGGAAAACAACAAGCACAGGAGGCTACGCTTCTTTTTCTTTTGAATTTTTGGTGGATCCTCTTACAAAAAATTAAACATGTTTTTTAGCCCTGGGGGTGTCCCAGGGGGACCCTGGCACCAAGGATAGGGGGGTAGGATATTCCTACACAGCTACCTTTTATTTTGTTTATGTTTTCTTTTGGGACTTGGCTGACATTGAGTCCAAAAATTGCTGACAACACTTCATGGTTGAAGTCTTGGCAGACAGTCGGATCTCAGCACTAGATCTCTGGGATCCACATGCCTCCCCAGATTTACACAAAATCACAAAAGGCACGCTTTCTGGACCAAAAGCTAGCTTTCTGCCAAATTGGGTGTAATTCCATCCAGCAGTTCAGTATTAGTTGTGTTCAAAATCCCTATTGGAATATTCATGGCAAAAATGCATTTTGAGACCCCCCTTTTTCTCGACCCGCTTCAGGGATCACCCTATACATATATATATATATATATACATATATATATTCACTGAAGAAAACAAAGGTTACACAGACTTTATATTTAAGCTCTCATTTCAAAAATGCAAAACCATTGAAATCCAGATATCACAGTAGAGTTTTTTCAAGTGACTTTAGCTCGTACCCTAAGGTAACTGGGAGGGTGAAGGAGAGAAGGAACTTATGAAACAAAAAGAAAAAAAGAAGGAAAGACTAAGCAAGCATTTCCTGATACTGACAGTACAAGCAATCAATGTGCTCCTTAAACTGCATTTTCTCTGTTCACTGACAAGGTATAAACAATTTACTTGACACCTTGCATTTATGGTTACATTTCTAAAACAAATACTTTAGTGGGAGCTGACAGTGATGCATTAGACCATTGACTACTTCTCTTAAAACTGTCATGCCAAATCACAAAGGTAAAAGAGTCCAAAGGGGACCCATTCCCCTCTGTGAATCAGTTATCATCCGAACTGGTCATTGGTTTGCATAAAAAAATATCGTCCATTGATACATCATGGTCGAATCGATAATTGAAAGGGAAGCTAAAAACATGTTGCTTCTATATCATGATTCGGAAATCATTTCTACACTGATTAAGTGATTTGGAAAATAATTTCCGAATTACTAAGTGTGTTTGGTACAATAGAAAAAGCTTGTTCCCAGTCTTCAAGCCTATGATTTAGCAAATTGTATTGTCTGCGACCAGGAAAACAGCTTTGTGCATCGGGTCCTATGTACAAAATATGCCTAGCCAGCTTTGTTTCTAAGCAGGTTTCAATATGGATTTTCCTCTGTATGCGCTCCCTGCTTCTCTGCAAGGTTTTTGGGGAGAGAGAGAGGGTGCTCATCCATGTTCTCACTTCAGTGAAAGAAACACAAGTGGCAGCTGTTTATTGTAATGTGTTCCTAAAATGTGATGTTATCCACTGGCTTGTTGAATTGCACAGAGAACATTCATGATGTTCTATGTCATCCATGAAATCTCGGCAGACTTTTTAGCTTTTACTATTGATAAGCAGAGTCTTTGTGTTAGAGTTGGAGGAAGGATGTTGTTTATTGGCAAGCAGAAATCTTGCTTTATATCAGAGACTACTGCTATTTTAGAAATTATAAACTGAAGCCTGTGAGATTTGGTTATATTTTGGCCAAAACTCTAATAATGTCATTCAAAGTTCTTGTAATTCCCAATGTAATTGTTTTGGAAATTCATGACATTCCTCAAGATGTTGCCTTATGCAATTTCACATACGAGCAGAAAAATGACTTGCTGAGAAACATTTTCCTTGTAAACCAATCTCCTGCTACTATTTTGTGAAGCTTTGTTTTGCCATTTAATGATGATCATGTGAAAAGATTACGAAAGATAACGGATATGGGGTATTGCTACTTCATGCATGAATCTGGTGACAATGCCTGGCAGAATGCAAGGCTGGAGGTGTTGTTTGTCATCATTTGGATTCAGCTACATGAAAGCACGACCAGAACATCAACTACGCGGAGGGATTTGCAGTAATAGAAATGCCTGTGGTCAGTTCAGAGTTTGGAAGCTGTCTTGATTTAAGAGATGCATGCACTGGGAACACATCATGTGTGCTGTGAAATACTTTTGCTAGTGAGCTGCACATTCATTTGCATCTCCAGCTCATAGAGGCAGCGTCCATCCTTGATCTTTACTCATGATGCTTGGCCTCCTTGAAAGGTAATTTCCAACAATGTTGCTGGAGCCTGACCATGTTGGTTGTCATGCTTAAATGCAGCTGGATTTCTAATGACTTGCTTATAGACATTTTGGATCGCAGAGAAGTATCCTAAAGTCATATGTGATTAGGGAACACATTTTGAATCGTTTTTGCAAGTTTGCTTTCCCTATTTGTTTGCACGCTTAAGATTTGGGCTTATATGTTCTGCAACTGTGTTAGTACAGGACAAAGGTCACAAGACGTTTGCGTGCCTAACTTTATATAGGATTGCTGTTCATATGAGTATGAAGTATTACAATTCCAATGTATCCACCTATTTCTAAGTATAGAGGGTTACATGATGTGCATGATGTTCTACATTTTCAACTTACAGCAGACAAGTTGAAACTATATTCACCTACCACAAAAGAATGTATATCAAAACATCTTGAGATTAATGTGGGTATGTATATCTAGCAAGATATTTGTGTCTCCATATCATTAACTGTCCATGATGAGGCTTAGTGTGGAATCTATATCTGGTGTTTTCTATCTTATCCTATTCCCCTTTCCCACTTCCACCACTAGCTTGCACTGCATCAAATGAATCTTGTGAACAAGGTTAGTGCAAAACCTGACAATTCCTTGATTAAGGGTGAGATAAACTTTCTCTTATTATATGTCTGGGCTGGCGACAAGGCCAGTCTTGTGTGTCTCAATCAGAGTGAGACTTTGCAATAGACTTTTAGACAGGCTACTCTACAACGTGGGTGCACATTCCTCAATCAATATTCAGCATGGGCACTCATTCACAATACACTCTATTCACACCAGCAGAGGCAAACTCGAAGATTGGAAAGCAAACCAGCACTGTTCACCAAATTGATGGTACTAAAAATGTGAGACACTGAGGCCCATATTTATACTTTTTTTGCGCCGCATTTGCGTCATTTTGTGACGCAAAAGCAGCGCAAACTTACAAAATACAATTGTATTTTGTAAGTTTGCATTGTTTTTGCAACAAAAAGCTGCGCAAATCCGGCGCTAAAAAAGCATAAATATGGGCCTTAGAATTCTGCATTTACCTAGGAACCATTGTACACTACGAGCTAACAGATTGTTCTATTTTTTTATGGATTAGTATTTTTTTCTTTGCAGGTTATATGTCATGCACTGACATATCTGGAGGATGTTAAACAACATTGTCTGATTGCATTAGGTGATCAACATCCGCAATTCGAATATATGCCTACTTCTAAATGCAATAAAAACATTTTACAGTAAGTAGTAAAATAACAGTTGAGAAAATTAATTTTAAGTTCAGAAAACCACCGAAGGGCAAAGACAATCCGTAACACCCATCCACTAAAATAAATGCATTCCACAGTATCTCAGCCCTTTGTGTCACTGGTTTCATCTTGAGCTCCTGAAAAAAAGTCAGAGCATATAAAACCCTGCTTTGCTTTCCTCATCAGCACTACTTACATGGTCTGTCTAATCTTTACAGAATCTGAAAAAGAAAAATCAACCTCAAGAAGGTTCGAACCACATTTTTTAATCTTTCCTAGAGCATCAGGTGAAAAAAGCGACTTTTTCCAATCTCAGATTTTTGTTTGGCAGTTCTATTCATCTCAGTGGGCCCACCCCTTAGTATCTAGAGATATGAAAGCCTTTTGGACACTATCTGTAGATTTGTATTCTGCAAAAAAGGTAGGAAAGAAAAAGTTACAATTCTCAAATGGCCCTAACCCAAAGTCATCTTTAAATATCATTGGTTGGCTTGAATTACAGTTTCATCATTTGAACTCTACTTTTCACTTTTAAATGTTTTGTTTTGACAAGGGAAGACATTTTTTATAGTGTTAAAAAAAACCTTTGTTTATGGGTCTATGTTCTTTATTTCTTAAGGTTATTTGTATTTGAGCTATTTCTCCAGGAGCACAAATCCCTGAATTAGTTTCAACTCTGCTGCCAAAAGCTGAGACAAGGAATTCCTTTTGGAGATTATTGTTTTTTGTGTCTGAGGCCATCTTGCCAGCTTTTAGTGGTATCTTTGGTTATGCACTCTGGCCAGTCTGTCAAGAGGCCTATCAGATTGATTTTGTATATTAGTGAATGGTATAAGAAACGGGCCATAAACTAGAACATCAGAAACAAGATGTACTTATGAAGATATTTGTTCTGTTAAACTCTGATTTTCGAAACTGCAGGTGGGTATGTTCTGTAATTACAGTTGTTTGAATACAAACTTATCTTTAAATTCACCATACTCTCTTCTACAGATATGCACTTCCCTTTGGGATCAGAGTTGGGTTTCTAATGCTAGAATGTTTATTTACTTTATTTTCATTTAGATATTCTTTAGATAAACACCAAGGATGTGGCACAATTTGCAGAGAAAACACTATTAGCGTCACCTTGTAAATATGGTCCCTTCAGACGCAGCACGTTGAGTTGAAGGGGTGTGCAATGGGTGTTGCTCTGGGCATACCACAGCAACAACCATTGAACTTTGACTCTGCCTCAGATTTATGAAATTTCGTAAACCTGAGGCAGCTCCAAAATCTAGCACCACCCCAAGGGTGGCAATAGAATGGCACAAAGAGGAGAAATGCTTTCATTTGTCCTCGTTTTTATGCTCTTTCTATGTGTGCTGCATTGTGCAGCACACATAGAAGGAGCAAATCTCCATTTAAGATTGTTTTTGTGCAGGAAGGTGTTCCTTACTGCACAAACACAATCTCTCTCTCAATGCAGCCATCCTTGCACTACGGTGCAAGGGTGACTGCATTGGCGGACAGCAGCAAATTTAGCAGCCCACAGGGGGAAACACAGGGGTGCGACGTATTCTAGTAAATACGGCACATCTCTGTGTTTTGAAAATGACGGTGCGCGACGTTGCCAAATATGGTGCAGCAAAGCGCACCATCATTTTATATTAAATCTGGCCGTATGAATCGAGTAAGGACGTGTTTGGGTGAATTTTATAGTGTTCTGCCACTGTGAATGCCAGGCAGAATTTGTACAGGTTTTCCTCAAGCAGGGCTAAGTTATGCCTTGGGAAGAAATGCTTTTCAGAGTCACCTTTGACAGGAGGAGTGAGGACAATTGGAGAGAGGTTTCAAGCTTTTCCAGAATTTCTGATTTTCCTGTTCACGTAGATTGTTTAGGAGAAGATGTAGGTTTCATGTTTCAGAATGGAAGAATCTGGGCAGAAATGTGCTAGTAGAGTTGATTCTGCTGCTCATACACAGTTTACGATATGGCATTTTGTATTTATGATTGTTAAGCACTTGTTTGGAGCGGCTTCAGGACACTAAGTAAATACATTCCAATAAAACTGATCACTATCACTTAATTGTTTACTGAACCTATGAAGACTGGTCGCAATGTACGATGTCGAAAGAAGAGCACCTACCTATTCTGGTGGCTGTAGAAAAAGCTCTGTTCCTCGTTTTAACTGATTAGGGGCCAGATGTAGCAAAGGATTTGCGCCTCGCAAACAGCGAAAATCGCCGTTTGCGAGGCGCAAATGCCTCTTTGCTACGCAGAAAAGCATATTGCGAGTCGGGACCGACTCGCAATATGCATTTCAGAATCGCAAATAGGAAGGGCTGTTCCCTTCCTATTTGCGATTCTGAGTGGTATGCAATACCATTTGCGACCACCTACGCGGTCGCAAATGGTGTCGCAGTTACCATCCACTTCAAGTGGATGGTAACCCACTCGCAAATTGGAAGGGGTCCCCATGGGACCCCTTCCACTTTGTGAATGGACCCAAAACAATTTTTTCAGGGTAGGTAGTGGCCCAAGGGACCACTACCTGCCCTGAAAAAAAACCGAAACTAAAGGTTTCATTTTTTTTTTTTAAGGGCAGCTCGTTTTCCTTTAAGGAAAACGGGCTACACTTAAAAAAAAAAAAACTGCTTTATTGAAAGCAGTCACGAACATGGAGGTCTGCTGACGACAGCAGGCCTCCATGTTTGCGAGTGCCTATACTCGCTATGGGGCTGCAATTTGCGACCCACCTCATGAATATTGATGAGGTGGGTCATTGCGACCCCATAGCGAGTCGCAGTCGGTGTCTGAGACACTGTACTGCATACCAATTTGCGAGTTGCAAATTGCGAGTCGCATGGACTCGCACTTTGCAACTCGCAAATTTTTTATTTGCTACATCTGGCCCGTGGTCCTTAAGAAGTCCATCATCTGCAAGGACTTGATGTATGATCATTTTTGTTTGCCTTAAGTTAATCTTACAACTGTATAATGACATGCAAACTGGCCCTGATGAATAATATTACCCCTGACTTGCAATACCTGTGATTTTTCAATGATGATAAATTAGAATTTTCTCCCTGTGGAGGTTTGAAAGGCGCATCATATCCTCACAAGCTCCAGTTACATAATTTATCAATTAGAGGAAATTTGTTTGTATGCTGCAGTACCAGTTGTCCATACGAGAAAAAAACAAGTGATGGTCGAATGCTTAAACTAATCTCACTCAGCCTCTGGTGTGAGAAAAGGCCTCTTTCATCACGGTTAGCCCCCACTTTTTGTCTGGGATTTGATGTAGTCTCAAAGTTGTTAGTGCCCCTGGCCCCTGCTAACCAGGATCCCAGGGGCAGATCTCTTTCCCTCCAACTGTTGTGATACACCGGCACAATTGCCAACACCTTTAGCTACCAGTGAGTCTCTAGTAAATGGTGCTTAGGTACCCAGGACATGAGGTACTGAGGGTATACCCCTGAGGGCAGCAGCACAGATTGTGCCACCCTCAAGGTCCATGCACACAGATACACACAACACTGCCATTGAAGGCTGAGTGTCCAGGGGCAATCCTTTAAAGCAAACTCGATATGGCACATAGCCTGTGTGCCCTGTCCACTATACACTGCATGCAATATAGGTTTGTCACCTGTCTGACAGGCCTTTCAGCCCCAAAGCAGGGTGCACTAACTATGCTGTATGTGTGGACATAGATGCATGAGAAATATGCCCCTACTGTGTCCCAGCCAAATCTGGGACATAGTAACTGAACAGAGCAGCCATTCTAATACATGTGCTGGACACTGGTTAATACATGTTTGACAGCAACATGATGGCTACTCTGAACTCTGGGTTGTTTGGTATCAAACAACTCAGAATGATGAATCCGATCTGGTACCAGCACTGGTTTTATTCTAAAATATACCTAGGGATCACCTTAGAGGGGCCCCCTGAAAAAGCTAACTACCCTGGCATGTTTGCTGGCCAGTTACAACCAGCCTGCCAGCACCAGACAAGAGTCTGGAGAGTAAGAGATCCTGCTAGCGAGCTTCAAAGGGCTTACCACCCTTGAAACTCGACCCTCAAGCCTGCGGCTTGCAGCAGATGGCCACCCCCATTACAAACCCCCACTTTTGGGGGGAGCAATGGTGGGAAAACACACAAAGGAAAGGAGGAGTGGTCAGCCCCGGCTTGCACCACCCGTAAGGTGGGCATGCAAGGTTACCCCCCATTTAATTTTCCTCCATCTTGCATAGAAACAAAATAGCCAATCAGGTGTGGGGAAATGTCTTCCTCCTACAGGAAATGTTCACTTAGTGTGTGTAGCCACCCTAAGGTAGATGACCCCAAACACCCACTAAATGCAGAATTTAGTGGACACACCTAGACCAGAGACTCAGGTTTTAAGGACAAAAGAAGACAGCAGCAAAGAAGACCCAATGCTCAAGCATGTCCTACTGCACCAAGCAAAAAGGTGGCAAACCCTGCATGCTGCACTCGGGACTCGACAATCGCAGCTGAGGTGTTGCTTGGACACCAAAAGGACTCTACTAACACCGCAGAAGAACTCCGTACTTCGAAAATCACAGAAGATCTCCCTTCAAGAGTGAAGGCATCACTCTCCTGCAAAGAAGAGAAAAGAGCCAGTGAAGGTAACTTCAATGACCAGCTATTGACCATGAACTGAACACTACAGCTAGACCAAACTCAACTCGATGGACCATGAGGATAAACCCCTAAAGTGTGCAAAGTTTGGTGGCAATGCATCCTCCATCGTCCCAGGTAGTGGTCACCTAACAACAGACACCCAGAAGGACAGTCCATTCCAGACTGTAAAAGGACCAGAGGGAAAGCCCTAGTCAAGGGACTTCAATAACCACAAGGTCGTCCCACCAGAGTGCCCCTGCTGACCTGCAAGCGACCCTCAAAGTGGCCTACCTCCTTCTTCCATTGGCAACTTTGCGCACAGCTTCCGGCTCACTGATTCTCGCTCTGCACCCCTGTGCCCTGCACTAAAGAACCAGCTGTGCCCTAAGGGGCCCTCACCCCTTGTGACCTCAACACTCCAAGGGGACCCACACAACTTATCTTTAAGTCCATCTGTGCAGTGCTTTTCCAAGTGGTCCCCTGCAGTGGCCTGGCACCAGGTCCAACGACCTGCAGCCATCCAAACTTCTCCAGCTGGTCCATCGTACCTACCACTGATCTTAACATACCTGCAGAAGGATACATTGGAAAAAAATGCATTGCCTGATTTTATATGCATTTTGAAAGTATTTCTTCTTTGATTCCTGTGGTGTGTAATTGCTCACAAAAATACTATTTTTGCTAAATTTAAAAAATTCATAACTTAAAAAGTACTTGCCTAACTTTGATGATCTTGGTCTTGAATTATTCTTTTGAGTGTGTGTCTTGCTTTATTTATACTGTGAGTACAACAAATGCTTTGCACTTCTCCTAAATTAGCTTAACTGCTCCACCATGCTACCATAGCAATTAGAGCATTAGATGGTCTAGTTTGTATACCTTTAATACAACATGTGGTTGCCCTGACCCTTTACACGGTGTTTGGTATTGTAGGCTACAGAGAAGGCCAGCGTCCTATATCAGGCACTTAATATGGGCCTAATTCCAGTTTTTTTTGCCCAATGTGGTGCTCCACACAGGGCTTAACCACATGAAGGACACACATTCATTACTGGTGTGTTCCTGTCTAGAGGGGGAGTGTCCTCTCTGTTCCCATGAAAACAGAGCCATTTTTTTGTTAGCTGTGCATGTTTACTTTGGGGCAATGTTAATGATGAGTTAACCATAAATTGTTCAGAAAAGAATGCAACAAAACAACAAGAAAATAAGTTTAAAAGTTAGACTCTGACAGTAGGCTTTAAAGGGCTTTAGAGCACGCCCCATTTGGCCACACTGTTGTCTTGTTAGTCGACTAGTTGATTTAATGTTTTTATTCACAATTCTGAGCCCCTGAGTGATACGTAAGCTGGATTGTGCTGCATACAAAATCCGCTCTTGGCAAACACTTGTTGCTTACTTCTGTTATTGTGTTCTCATTTTTTCTGAATCAAAATGAATTTGTTGTTTGATTCAGCCGTCTGTATTTTTTGGAGGTATGTGAATGAATCAACTATATTTACTGCTCATATTTCTTTTGCTTGTTCTGTGTTAACAGGTGTACCAAAGGATGGCCATCTGTGATGCCCATGTTAGGACACTACCAGCCACTAGAAATGTTTCCACTCCATCCTCTGAGGTAACTGGTAAACAAACAATCAGCTCTACAGCAAAAGCTCTCCTCCTATAACTTAAGTGCAGGCACTACTGCCACACTTAGGGGGTTATTCTAACTTTGGAGGAGTGTTAATCTGTCCCAAAAGTGACGGTAAAGTGACGGATATACCACCAGCCGTATTACGAGTTCCATAGGATATAATGGACTCGTAATACGGCTGGTGGTAAATCCGTCACTTTTCCGTCACTTTTGGGACGGATTAACACCTCCTCCAAAGTTAGAATAACCCCCTTAGTGCTGAAATGCTGTCTCACTCAATGAGCTCAAAGATAGTGAAATCTACTATATTGAAGAAAAGGGTGGGGATTAGAATACAAACAATGCCTCGCAAAGTGATATCAGCTATAAAACATAGCCCTCAGATAGCCATCCCTTTGATGTCAATGATTAATTGATTCTGCATGATTTAAAGATCTTCAGGACAGGCTAATTTGAAAGTATAAGGTTTCTCTTATGCATCCTTTCCATCCTTGGTTACTGAGATGCACTGTATTTATACTTGTGGTGAAGGGCCAAGGAGGGATGTAGATGGTAGGGCACTAGGACATGTCAGTTAGTCATTAATTGTACATTGCTGTATGGGTTAGTGAGAGGAAAATGCCAAGTGTAGAGTGTGTTGCCTTCATCACAACTCTACATATCCATTTCCTTATTATTGTTTCTTTCCCATGGTTTGGGCAAAATATGGAAAGGAGCTATACCACAATTAGTTTAGCCAGTGGCCTTGGACTGCAAGATTAGGGCCCGTATTTATACTTTTTTTAGCGCCGCATTTGCGCCGCTTTTTGACGCAAAATGGCGCAAACCTACAAAATACAATGGTATTTTGCAAGTTTGCGCCGTTTTTGCGTAAAAAAACGACGCAAATGTGGCGCAAAAAAAGTATAAATACGGGCCTAAATGTCTATGAATTATCATGCAGAATAGCATCACAAGGGGTCTCCCCTTGGACAATTTGAAAGAGTTGGAACATTGCATGCCTCTGCAGGAGTTGTTACTATATACAACTGTTAGAAATGGGGTTTCTGGTTGGCTAGGGTATGCACCTAACCCGGGCAGGACCCACCCACTCTAGTCAGGGCAAGGGAGTTACACGTCCAATATAACCCCTGCTCACCCCCTTGGTAGCTTTGCATGAGCAGTCAGGCCTAACCCGGAGGCAATGTGTAAAGCGTTTGCACAACACACCCAACACACGTGATGCAAAATGTACACTACAAAGTAAACACAAGACTGAGCTATGTAAAAATAAACTGTATTGCACAAAACATAATTAGACCAACATTACACGTTAGTAATACCCTGCTACCTTAGCAGTTGTCAGAACGTTACACAAGTTACTAATACTCTGCAAGAATACGCAGTTGTCACATTAGAACACGTAAGTACTCAGGATTCTGCAACATAAGCAGTAGTCAGGAATTATAGTAAAGAATTCTATGCACTTGTCATGAATACCTCATAAATACCCATAAAAGGGAACATTAGAGAATATATCACAAGTCATAAAAAATACATATCAGCATGTCATGCCCATAAAAGGAACATCAGCACATATATGTAATGTCATGAAAGCAGGTAGGAACATACAAACCCCTCCCAAGGTTCATACTAGGCTCACTGAGCCAATATCTCCTAAAAATGTACCTGCTTTTATGAAGAAGCTGGATTCCTAGTGCCTAGAAGAGGAGCATGCAGGCCCCCAGTGCTCCTATGTGCACAACGGGGGCCACGTGGTGCTCGTGGGGGAGAGGGGTGGTCTGCACCCTCTCTAACGTGGGTAACAAGCCCCTCCAGAGGTCTGTGATTTCGGTAGGGGCCTCCTTCGAAATCCGCACACCCTTCACGGGAGGTGTGGGCCAGGCAAGGCCTAACAAGTAGTTATGGGGGCAAGAGGAAGGGGGCCTCCGTCGAGGCCTCCCTTCCCCGTTCTTAGAATGCTACCCAGTTTAAAAAGAAGGAGTGTGCCGTACCTACGGCAGAGACCGGGGGTAAGGGGGTATTCCCATTGTCTTACCCCGAATCCTGCTTCTCAGGGACCCTTCCTGAGACCCGCAATGACACACTTGCCCACACCCGATGTGGTGCGCAAGTGTTCCTGATGATTCCCGGGCCGCCGCGGTGATATACACAGGAGTAGATGGCGGCTGGTGCCCCAAGGCACTCCAAAAGCGTACCATGCCCGGGGATACCAATAGGAGCACGCTTGCTCCGTTGACCTTTTTCTCAAGCCCCGGGGGCACTAGAAGGTGCACAATCCTCGCGCTTCATGAATAGAGATCGCCCAGGCTGCGGCAGTGATTTGGGGCATCCAAAGAGCGCTTTTCAAAGCGCTGAGACCAGATCTGAAGCCCGGGTTGCGGCGGTGGTGTCAAGAAACGCTTTTCAAAGCACTGGGGGGCAAACAGGAAGTAAGGCACTCTCCAGAGTGCTACACACAAAATCCCACGGCGCTGGAACACTCCTCATGCTCTAAATACTTACAGCGGTCATGGGCCATGGCACCCTTCCCCTGGGAACAGTGAAAACAGAAAGGAGCACAGGGCTGGTGTGCCCAACTACAGGCCAGCACAAGGGGTGCAGATCGTGGCAGTTCCTTTTAGTGACCAGGCAGGTCACAGGTCAGCACAGCAGCAGCAGTCCAAGGTGGTTTCCTGATGAGTCCATTCAGCAGCGTCCTGTGTCCAGTTTCAAGTCCCAAGAAGGTCCAAAGAATGTCCAAATTGGGGGGAAAATTTGCCTGTACTTATACTAGATTTACAGTGTGTTTTGCAATGGGGAGGAGATGGGGTTACAACCAGTTACAACTGATTCTGGAAATGCCCTTTCTCTCCTCCACCACAAGCTCCAAACATTAATGGGGGTAAACAACTCTATTGTGCGAGGCCAGGACACAGCCTTTACAAATGCAGGTATGCCCCGCATCTCCCTTCTCTCAGCCCAGGAAGGCTATACAATATGTAGATGCACCTCTGTGACACCTCCACCCTCCCTGTGTACAGGCTGTCTGAAAAGTAAGCACAAAGCCCCAACTGTCAGTGTGCCCAGACATGGATTGGAGGCAAGCTGCAAAACACCTGAGTCATAAGCACAGGTAAATGCACACTTTCTAGAAGTGGCATTTCTGTGATAGTAATAAAAAATAAACCTACACCAGTAAGCAGCATTTCTTGTCACCATCAAAACCATACCAAACATGCCTGCGCTACCCCTCATAAATCAGACAATACCCCTTACACATAAGGCAGGGCATTTCTAATGCAATCCTATGAGAAGGCAGCACCCACAGCAGTGAGACACCAAGTTAGGCTGTTTGTCACTACCAGGACAGGCCACGCAACCTGGCACATGTCCAGCCTTCTACATACATGGCACCCTGCCCATAGGGCTAGCTAAGGCATACCTTGGGGGTGACTTACATGTAGTAAAAGGGGAGTTCTGGGCCTGACAAGTGAATTTAGATACTTGGTCCCTGTGGCAGAAAACTGCGCACACAGGCCTTGTGCTATCAGGCCTGAGATAGGTTTGACAGGCTACTTAAGTGGGTGGCACAAGCAGCGCTGCAGGCCAATTAGTAGCATTTAATTTACTGGTCCTGGGTATAGGGATACCACTTTACAAGAGACTTATAGGTAAATTAAATATGCCAATTAGGTATAAGCCAATCATTCCAATTTTACAAGGGAGAGCACTTGCACTTTAGCACTGGTTAGCAGTGAAAAAGTGCTCTGAGTCAAAACATCAGCCACCAGAGGAGCACAAAGGAGATGGAGTAAATTAGTCCGACTCATGCTATATTCAGCTGCTCTGTCCTAGATGCTCAGCTGACAAGACAATGTTTAGACTTATTAAAGCATGTCTATCAATACTTTTGTTTACCACCACCCATCCTGCCCATAGTGTGTCCAGCGCACACTCCCCATAGGGATCCAGAGTAAACCTCTATGATGATGCCAAATGGCTGGGGGATGTGTGCTCCTAATCAGAGGAAGCCTAGTAGTTTTCACAGAATTGTGACTTTAGTGGGGCAAGGCCAAGGAGATGTTCCCATATGTATTTGGGATTCAACTTTTACCACATTGTGTGAAGCTGAGAAAATTAGTGTATTTACTGATGCATCAGTTCCCTGATCTGCAGAAAGTGCCAGCTCAGGACCTTTACAAGGAAAGGTGCAGACTTTTACATTATCACTAATTGATGCCTTGTCTTTTGTTAAATCATGTGTTGTGTGCGTTCTCTGTACACCTGTTTCAAATATGAAACCAATTGTGCATGTATGTGCACATTTATTAAAGTGTAGTTCAACAAAGTGTGCAACCAGTGTTGCTGTGTTGTATTGCGCTACTGAGAGAGAGCAGCATAGTCATACTTACTAAATATCGCCTACTAATACTTTCTTCCCTTGGGAGGCATATAAGCAGTTTCCCTAGTGCTTTTGCGCCATAGCGTAAATGTGTTAAAAGATGTCTAGCATATATTTGTACAGGAAGGATACCCTTCTACTATGACATCCTGTACTAGGACACTTTCTTCCATTTCACACACTGAATGCGTGCTATATGGTGAGGCACACTTGCAATGCATGAAATCTTAGGAGAAATACACACTTTTAGACCTGGCATCCTTGACGTGGTCTCCCCTGTCTTTTTTTGCCTCTGCTTCCCATGTTTCTGACTGTGTGATGGACTCTGTTTTTACTGATTTTGTTACTCTGAGCACTTCAGCACTACTGACTAGTGATAAAGGGCAAGTGTTACCTGTGTAAATTGTATGTGTAATTGACTTTTCCATTATTGCCATATTTGATTCACTAGTAAGTCTCTAGCAACGTGCACTAGAGTGGTCCAGGGCCTGTGAATCAAATGCTACTAGTGGGCCTGCAGCACTGGTTCTGCCACACACGAGTAGCCTTGTAAACTTGGCTCAGACCTGCCTGCCACTGGAGTGTCTGTGTGTGCTGTTTTAACCTGCCAATTCAACCTGGGAAGTGTACCCACTTGCCAGGCCCACACCATCCCTTTTTATACATGTAAGGCATCCCTAAGGTAGGCTATAGGTAGCCCCATGTGCAGGGTGCAGTGTATGTTAAAGGTGGGACATGTACTGATGTATTCTACATGTCCTAAGAGTAAAATACTGCCAAATGTGGTTTTCACTGTTGCAAGGCCTATCTCTCTCATAGGTTAACTTGGGGGCTGCCTTTAAATATCTTTTAAACATAGTTTCTCTTTGGGAACAGATAGAAATGTGGTGTTTGGTGTCTCTGAACTCTCAATTTAAAAATGCATAATCTGGTTAAGTTGCTTTTTAAATTGTCAGTTTGAAATGCCTCTTTTAGAACGTGGGCATTTTCTTGCTTAAACTATTCTATGACTCTGCCTGCTTGTGTATTTCCTGTCTGGGTCAGACTGACAGTTGGGCTGTTTGTGAATCCCCTCTAGATAGTGTGAGAAAGTAGCCTCTTTCTAGCCTTGTTACCCCCACTTTTGGCCTGTTTGTGAGTGTATGTCAGGGTGTTTTCACTGTCTCACTGGGATCCTGCTAGCCAGGGCCCAGTGCTCATAGTGAAAACCCTATGTTTTCAGTATGTTTGTTATGTGTCACTGGGACCCTGCTAGCCAGGACCCCAGTGCTCATAAGTTGGTGACCTATATGTATGTGTTCCCTGTGTGATGTCTAACTGTCTCACTGAGGCTCTGCTAACCAGAACCTCAGTGATTATGCTCTCTCTGTACAAATTGTCACTAACAGGCTAGTGACCAATTTCACCAATTCACATTGGCATACTGGAACACCCTTATAGTTCCCTAGTATATGGTACTGAGGTACCCAGGGTATTGGGGTTCCAGGAGATCCCTATGGGCTGCAGCATTTATTTTGCCACCCATAGGGAGCTCTGACACTTCTTACACAGGCCTGCCACTGCAGCCTGAGTGAAATAACGTCAAAGTTATTTCACAGCCATTTTACACTGCACTTAAGTAACTTATAAGTCACCTATATGTCTAACCTTTACCTGGTAAAGGTTGGGTGCTAAGTTATTTAGTGTGTGGGCACCCTGGCACTAGCCAAGGTGCCCCCACATTGTTCAGGAAAAATTCCCCGGACTTTGTGAGTGCGGGGACACCATTACACGAGTGCACTATACATAGGTCACTACCTATGTATAGCTTCACAATGGTAACTCCGAATATGGCCATGTAACATGTCTAAGATCATGGAATTGCCCCACCAATGCCATCCTGGTATTGAGGAGACAATCCCATGATTCCCCGGGTCTCTAGAACAGACCCGGGTACTGCCAAACTGCCTTTCCCGGGGTTTCACTGCAGCTGCGGCTGCTGCCAACCCCTCAGACAGGTTTCTGCCCTCCTGGGGTCCACCCAGGCTTGGCCCAGGAAGGCAGAACAAAGGACTTCCTCAGAGAGAGGGTGTTACACCCTCTCCCTTTGGAATAAGGTGTCAGGGCTGGGGAGGAGTAGCCTCCCCCAGCCTCTGGAAATGCTTTTATGGGCAGAGATGGTGCCCATCTCTGCATAAGCCAGTCTACACCGGTTCAGGGATCCCTCAGCCCTGCTCTGGAGCGAAACTGGACAAAGGAAAGGGGAGTGACCACTCCCCTGACCTGCACCTCCCCTGGGAGGTGCCCAGAGCTCCTCCAGTGTGCTCCAGATCTCTGCCATCTTGGTGGCACACTGGACTGCTCTGAGTGGCCAGGGCCAGCAGGTGACGTCAGAGACTCCTTCTGATGAGCTCCTTCAGGTGTTGATAGCCTATCCTCTCTCCTAGGTAGCCAAACCTCCTTTTCTGGCTATTTAGGGTCTCTGCTTTGGGGAATTCCTTAGATAACGAATGCAAGAGCTCATCAGAGCTCCTCTGCATCTCTCTCTTCACCTTCTGCCAAGGAATCGACTGCTGACCGTGCTGGAAGCCTGCAAAACTGCAACAAAGTAGCAAAGATGACTACTGCGACACTGTAACGCTGATCCTGACGCCTTCTCGACTGTTTTCCCGGTGGTGCATGCTGTGGGGGTAGTCTGCCTCCTCTCTGCACTAGAAGCTCCGAAGAAATCTCCCGTGGGTCGATGGAATCTTCCCCCTGCAACTGCAGGCACCAAAGAACTGCATCACCGGTCCTCTGGGTCTCCTCTCAGCACGACGAGCGAGGTCCCTTGAACTCATCAACTCTGTCCAAGTGACTCCCACAGTCCAGTGACTCTTCAGTCCAAGTTTGGTGGAGGTAAGTTCTTGCCTCCCCATGCCAGACTGTATTGCTGAGAACCGCGTGTTTTGCAGCTACTCCGGCTCCTGTGCACTCACCAAGGATTTCCTTCATGCACAGCCAAGCCTGGGTCCCTGGCACTCTAACCTGCATTGCACGACCTCCTGAGTTGTCCTCCGGCGGCGTGGGACTCTCTTGTACAACTTCAGGTGAGCACCAATTCACTCCACTTCGTAGTGCATGTTCTGGCACTTCTTCTGGTGCTGCTTTCTTCTGAGTGGGCTCCTTCTCTTGCTGGCGCCCCCTCTGTCTCCTCACGCAATTGGCGACATCCTGGTCCCTCCTGGGCCACAGCAGCATCCAAAAACCCTAACCGCGACCCTTGCAGCTAGCAAGGCTTGTTTGCAGTCTTTCTGCGGGAAAACACTTCTGCACAACTCTTCACGACGTGGGACATCCATCTTTCAAAGGGGAAGTTTCTAGCCCTTGTCGTTCGTGCAGAATTCTCAGCTTCTACCATCCGGTGGCAGCTTCTTTGCATCCACAGCTGGCATTTCCTGGGCATCTGCCCACTCCCGACTTGATCGTGACTTTTGGACTTGGTCCCCTTGTTCCCCAGGTACTCTTGTCTGGAAATCCATCATTGTTGCATTGCTGGTGTTGGTCTTTCCTGCAGAATTCCCCTATCACGACTCCTGTGCTCTTTGGGGAACTTCGGTGCACTTTGCACCCACTTTTCAGGGTCTTGGGGAGGGCTATTTTTCTAACCCTCACTGTTTTCTTACAGTCCCAGCGCCCCTCTACAAGGTCACATAGGTTTGGGGTCCATTTGTGGTTCGCATTCCACTTCTAGAGTATATGGTTTGTGTTGCCCCTATCCCTATGTGCCCCCATTGAATTCTATTGTGACTATACATTGTTTGCACTGTTTTCTGTTGCTATTACTGCATATTTTGGTATTGTGTACATATATCTTGTGTATATTTGCTATCCTCATACTGAGGGTACTCACTGAGATACTTTGGCATATTGTATATCTGTGTATTGTGTTTTCTTATGATATTGTGCATATGACACTAGTGGTACTGTAGGAGCTTCACTCGTCTCCTAGTTCAGCCTAAGCTGCTCTGCTAAGCTACCTTTTCTATCAGCCTAAGCTGCTAGACACCCCTATACACTATTAAGGGATACCTGGGCCTGGTGCAAGGTGTAAGTACCCCTTGGTACTCACTACAAGCCAGTCCAGCCTCCTACAGATAGTGACACAAAGGGAGATGGGGTGTAGCCTGCATATCCTGATAGCCCATCTGGTCTAGAGTGGAGGGAGGAGTGGTTACGTACACCTGAATGGGCTCTGCCTACCCTCACACAATGCAGTCCCCAACCCCCTGGTGTGTGTCTGGAGCCAGACCCGGGTAAGGCAGGATCTTGTGAACAACAGGCACTTTCCTTTGAAGTTTGCCTACTTCAAAGGCAGAAAGGGGTTTAATTACTGGACCCAAAACCCCAGATTGTCAGATTACTTCTGGAACCAAGAGGAACCTCTGCCAAGGAGAAAAGCTGGAGGAAGAGTACTGCCCCTTTGCATGTGACTGTGCTTTGCTGGGTTGGCCTGCCATTGCTGCTTCCGACTGAAAGAGGACAAAGACTGGACTTTGTGGTATATTCCTGCTTGTGAAGAATCTCCAAGGGCTTGGGTTGAGCTTGCCTCCTGTTTTGAAGTTTCAGGGCCATCAAAGACTTCCTCTGCCAGCACCTGGACCCTCTGTTGAGACTCCTGCCCTGCCAAGAGGTGCCCTATCCAGTCCCTGGACTCTTAAAAGGTAAAGCTGGTAGAACAAGAACTGAAATCCACACACAGGAAGCCGTGCAGGGAAAGTTTTGACACACCACCTGCAACGTGACTGTAAAAATGACGAGCCACCCGATTTGTGGCTGAGATCAACGCACCACCTGAATCCCGGTTGGGAAATCGATGCATCACCTGCATTGCGGTTGTAGAAATGACACAACACCCACTTGCGGCTATTGAAAATAACACAAACCCGACGCAGCACGGTTTTCCATCATGGTTTTCCATCACTGTGCGACCAGGATTTCTCATGCATTGTCGCTGGGTCAAAGTCATTGTGAACGTGCATGGATCCGAGGTGCCCTGTCCGGAAATCGACATATCGCTGTCTTGTGGTGCAGAAAATGACGTATTGCCTACCTGACCGGAGAAGAAATTGCCCATGGCTTCACTTGTGAGTAAGGAATCAACGCATTGCTGACTTTTCTGACACATGCTCACCCGTGCGGCTTTATTTTTTCACCAATCCAGATACTTTGTGTAAAAACAAAGTTTCAATTGTTTTCTCTCAAGTAGGACTCTTTTTACTTTAAAACTGAATAACTTTACTTGTGTATGATGGATTTTTGTCGGTTTCGTCTTGTTTGATTTAGAAAAATATTGCCTATTTTTCTAAACTACATTTTGCAGTGTTTTCACTGTATTAGTGTGTGTGTTGGTTCAAATACTTCACAGATTTCCTATCAGATAAGCCTGACTGCTTGTTTCAAACTACCAGGAGGGTGAGCCTGACTTATCTAAGTATGTATTTCCATTGCCCTGACTAGAGTGAGGGTCCCTGCTTGGACAGAGTGCAAACTGACTGCCAAACAGAGACCCCATTTCTAACAAACACATTCCTCCTATTTAATTCCTGACTCACATAAGCTATTTGTTACACAAGGGCTGGTCTGTGAAGATAGTTTAGATCTGTCAGAGTATGAAGAAGGAAGAATTAGTAGGTGTGGGCAGATAAGCAGAGGGAGAAAGCCAGTTCCTTGGTAATGGAGAACTGAGTGTGGATGTAAGCATGTGTGGGCTATGTTGTGCATGGGAGAGGGTAGATGTAAGTATGCAAGAGCAAACCATGCTTAACAGGATTTTTCTAGACTTTTGTGCCTGATTCTTCTCCTTTGTGTGCCATTTATATGATACTCTACTATTTTGCCCTCAACACCTGGTTTGACGGTATTTCCATACTCAATTGTTCGGTTTCCCAAGTTTGCCTTGATTCCTTGAGTTTTTTACCCCTCCTTTTCTTTCTGAAAGAAACTTAAATTATTTGAATTATTACCATATATACAACCTTGGTCTTGATGAAGTAGGAGTATAAATCAGAGTTGGTCCCACAAGATGTGTTCCAATGTTTTTGATTGTCCACTGTTGTCAGCCTTGAAATGAGGAAACAGAAATATTTTCATGGATTTTCTCCTCATCGCTAAGACTGGTATTTTTTTTAGGGGAGGGTAACTGAATGACATGTATTTATGTTTGATTCAAGTAATGTAGCAGTTTGTATGAATTATTTTGATTATCATTTTCTTTTATACAATTTTGTATAAGAATGTTTTGTAATATCTGTTTATCATATAGAAGATTAAGGATAATTGAAACTAAATACCACTAACTCTGACGATACACCACTGAAGTATCTTAGAATGGCCGTAGGCTATGCACTTTGCACCAACTATTCTTAAAATGTTATTATCTGCACGGATGAACGTAGACCATTACAAAGTCAGCCACGTCTGACTTTAAATATACAGCCTGCCATGCACATTTCACAGAGTGCATGAATTCAGGCTGCTTAAAGAATGTTCAGGATTTTGCTAACAATACATGTATTGACTCACGAAGTCGTACACTAGCATTATAATAAAGCACAATCAATCTTCTAGTTTATCATGTATCCTATTTTCAGAGAACAATAAAATCGCTGAGTGAAAATTCCTGCTGAGATAATAATCTTGTTTTCTCTTAAAATCGTGATGTCGCTACTTATTGCTATGCTTTCTCAAACTGACATTTTAATAAAAATAACTACCACTGACGAAGTTTTGCAAAGGTTATAGGCTTTTCATTATCAGAAAGTTGGAAAGGTTTTGTCAATTTTCTCTGTCAAAACCTGCTTTTTTGAAGGGCTGCTCTCCCACTATTGTTTAAACTTCAGTTTTACTTGATAATGCAAAGAGAATGTAGATCAGATTTTTATTCAGAATCAGCAACTTTACTCCTCATACCTATCCAAGATGATCAGGATATCTGTAAAATTAGGCCACATTTAACTCAGCGTTTTAGAAACATTTGTTCACGTATTAGAAGCTAAATAAACATTGTTGTTAAACGGATGTGCTAGGACGAGATTAAAGTCACATGTGAAGGCCATGAGACAAATTACACACACCTAAAATGTGTCCTGCCTCTGACATAATTGAAATCCCCCAGTATAAGAATTAAGGCCATAGTGAAGAAGACCTGGCCAAATCTATTATGAATCAGGAAATACTTGGGCCTTCGATAGAAAGAGATCAGTCAGCTCTTTTTATCCTCTCCATTGTTACAACTTATGTCCCAGAACTTCTTAATTATCCACACTAGGATTTCAAAGTGAATAATTCTGCACCAACCAACACTGCAGAAATAGCATAGCAAGGTTGCCATCGCCCGTAATGCAAGCAAGCAAATTGGGTCTTTCCTTCCCTTCTGTAGTGGTAAAAAGGAGCCAGTTACTTAGGTGAAATTCGACTCTATTAATCCCCAGGTCGTGGTGTCACTACGTCTACTAGATTATTGATAGGGAAGTCCCTGCATGGCACAACTCATGTGTTGGCAAAAAGATTGGGCTGCGAAAGAGTACAAACCATGAAGAATGATCTCAGGTTGCCAAGGTGACACTGGCCACCTAAAAACGATTTTTTTTCTCTTTCATTAACATATCTGCACCATAGCAAAATCCAGTTAAAATCTAACCGAACTCTGCCAACCCTCAATTTACCTGTGTCCAGTTTCTGCTTTGAAGCTGTGCTCACCCAATTAAGTAAGGCTTGCCAAACTTTCAAAAAACATACATTCCTCACTCTCGCACTTTACAAATTGTTTTTCACTTTGTGAAATAAGACTTTTCGAAACCTGGCAGGCTTTTCTAAATCTGTGTTACAGTATGAAATCTTTATTGTGGCTTTAATTTGAAATTAGTACAATCTTTAGTGTAATACTCAAAATAGCTGATTAGCCTTACTTATTTTGATTTTCTAAGTGTCTTAAATATCCTTCGTTCCCTGGCTTGAAATTGTCGCTGAACCGCAGGTGAGGTTGAAGATTTTTGTTAAAGCCAACAGGAATCAGAAAAGAGATTTAATTGTATGTAAAGCTATTATTGTGCTGAAAGACTCGATGGGGCAGTCCCTAGTGAACTGGAATGACAACACAAGTTTCCTAAAGTGGTTAATTGTTGATGCAATATGAACACCCCAGAAATTGACAAATATGCTGAAAATAAATATAGGACGGAACAGTGCATGCTGGAACCACGCATGCCTGAATAACGCGGCCAGAACAACAACCGCGTTGTTACCACTAATGCCTCTACCACAAATGCCTTAACTACAACTTTTCATTGTAAAGGCATGCCTGATAAAGGTATGCGTGGAACAGCATGCATGGTTCCAGCATGCGACCCAGCTATCCTCCAACACTAAAACAATCCTACCCCTATCCCCACCCCTAAAACAACCCAAAACCATCCTGCTACCCCCACCCCACCCCTAAATGCAATCCTACCCGACCCCCCAATCCTGCCCCTAAAAACAATCCTACCCGACCCCCCACCCTGCCCCTAAAAAATTAAACTACCCTGACCCCCAACCCCCACTCCTAAAACCTAAAACTACCCTGCCCCATAAAAGTGCAATCACCCGACCCCCACCCGCCCCTAAAACTACAGCAACCCCCCCATTTGCCCCTAAAAACTCAAATTACCCTGGTACCCGTCCCTAAAACTTAAACTACCCGACCGTCCACGCCTGCCCCTAAAAACTAAAATTACCCCAACCCCCACCAACCCCTAAAACTACTGTGACCCAAATTCGCCCCTAAAAACTAAAATTACCCTGGCCCCCGCCCCTAAAGCTTAAACTACCCGACCACCCACCCCTACCCCTAAAAACAAAAATTACCCCAACTCCCACCCCTGCCCCTAAAACTACTGTGAGCCCCCACCCCACCTCTAAAACCTAATACTACCCCACCACTCACCCCACCAATAAAACTACCCCTACCCCCCACCTCTGCCCCTAAATCCTA
The DNA here is from genome assembly GCF_031143425.1 of Pleurodeles waltl. NCBI lineage: Eukaryota > Metazoa > Chordata > Amphibia > Caudata > Salamandridae > Pleurodeles > Pleurodeles waltl. The sequence continues at coordinate 1,082,745,614 of NC_090440.1, read as the reverse complement.
AAACTCCCCTGACTCCCTACCGCCGCTCATAAAAACTTAAACTACCCCAAACTCCTGCGCTTAAAAACTAAGATTATCCCGATGCCCCACCCTGTCCCTAAAACTACCCCGACCCCCATCCCCGAACCTAAAAACAAAAATGACCCCAACCTCCCACCCGTCTCTAAAACTACAGCGACCCCACACCCCTAAAACCTAAAACTACCCAGACCCCCCACCCATCCCTAAAACCTAAAACTACCCGACCCCCATCCCACCCCAAAAACTTAAACTACCCTGACCCCCAACCCTGCCCCTAAAACTATCCCAACCCCCCACACCACCTATAAAACCTAAATCTATCCCGACCCCCACCCCCTAAAAACTAAAATTACCCTGATCCCCATCCCCACCCCTAAAAAACTAAAACCACCCGACCCCCCACCCTGCCATTAAAAACTCAAACTACCCCCACACCCATCCCTAAAACTACCCCCCAGGCCTACACCAGCCCTACTTATCTGACTGCGTCCTCTCCGATCCTAAGTATGTTGTCCTCTGCCTTAACCACACATATTCGTTGTTCAGGACATCCGTGGTTAAGGCTCAGAACAACGGAGTTGTGGTTCACGAAAGCGTTGTTCCACCTTCGTGGACAACACACTTTGTTATTCGGAGTTGTGGTTAAGGCTGTTTTCCGCTGAAAATACATGCAAAGTTGTAGTTTTTGATGTTTTGAATGTTGCAGGTTTGTGAAGATTTTTTTATCTAGATGGAAACAGTGCCAGGAAAGTATTTCGTTGTAATTTGTAATTTTGTACATCTATGCATTATTTAACCTCAGTATCGCCACATGGAAAAGCATTAAGGTGAATATGTTGCAGTTGTTTTTCCAAAATGTCGTCTCTCACAGGGTCAAGGAAAACTAACCTACCTTGTTGATAAGACAGAGCAAGAAAACGTAACATGTGCATGGCAAGAGTGCATAAAGAAGTTCCATATGATAGCCTTTTAGCAAAAGAGAAAAACAATAAAATGAATTACAATGCTCAAGGTGGAGGCTCTGTGGACGATTTTCGCGCTGGTTGGAAATATAAGAGCACACCACTATCTCCATAGGAGTACAAGTGACTGCCCAAAGGCCTCATCTACACTGCCGAAGCACACATCTGGCCCCATATATTAGAAAAGGGTGCGCCCTCAAGCATAATGTGCCCTATTACAAATATTGCATAGCTCTCAGACCAGCCACAAACTTGTGCTACCTTGGTGTGTGCACTAATGAAAGGCGCACCTGCTGTTTGAAGCAGCAGGTCCATCTTTCTATGTGCAGGTGGCATTGGCCTGCACTTCACATAGTGGACAGAGATCCATTTGCACGTAGTTGCATTGAATTATTGCACCTGTTTGCAGGGGCATGTCTGGAATGTCCATGGCCCCCTTTCATCTCACCAGATAGCTTCCCTTAGGGGGCAGAGTGACTGTGTGCCACATCTTTCTAGCACACAGTTAGTACACCTCCTGACTGCTTCTTTGCCTCTGCGTCCACATCCATGATATAGCATGGGCGCAGAGGCAGTGATTCACTCATTTAAATGGGGTCACAGCCCTATACAAATAAGGGAACACCACTTTAGAATAACACTGGTGGTATATGTGTACCTTGAATTAGTATGTTGTCCCTTCGCCTCTGAGCTTTCCAATTGAAATGCTTTTAATTCCTTGGCATTCTGACTTGTCACAGCAATTATGTTGCTCCACTTCCCCCCCTCCTCTCTATGCCATTGTACTTTACCTAACTCTACTCTACCGTATGAGGCTCTAAATTACTCCACTCTACACTGTTCTATTGTACACCACTCTAGGTGTTTGGACAAAAAAATCAAGTCCAAGTTATCATGTGAACAAAATATAGTATCAAGAATATGAAGGGTAAGAATATCAGAAAGGTAGGTTTCAATGGGTATGCAAGGTTTTTCTATACCTAACCCTACAAATGTGTACCTTGACAATATATCTATATTTTTAGGGTACATGGATGTGAAGTTACAAATAGTAAATTTATACTTAAATATTTGCATTCATTTACTCAATATATTGACTCATATTTTTTTTACACAATATTCTGTCCACACAATATTTTTGTCATCTATATTCTGTCTGTGATGTTCCACTCTATGCCAATCCAGTTTATGCCACTCCATTCTGTGCCAAAGCACTCTACAGTATTCCACTCTAAGCCACTAGACTCTATGCTACTGTACTCCATTTGACTGTATGCTATTTCACTGTATGCCCCTCTAATCTATGCTGCTCCACTTTATGTTATTCCACTCTGCCCTATTCCACACTATGCTCTCCACTCAAAGCTATTCCACTCTATGCCATTCCACTTGACACCACTCCACTTCATGCTACTCCACTGTACACCACTTTACTGTACACCACTCCTCTCGATGCCACTCCTCAATCCACAGCTTCACTGCATGCCATTCTACTCTTTGCTATTGCACTCTATGCCACTCAACTCTATGCCACTGTACTCTATGGTTTTCCACTCTATGCCACTCTATGCCACTCTCCTCTGTGTGACTCCACTATACGCTATTTGACTCTAAACCACTCCACCCTAGACCACTGCATTGTGCATCACTCCATTTTATGCCACACCACTGTACTCTAACCTATTCCAGTCAGCTCTACTGAATTCCTCTCTACGCCACTTCAGTGTATGCCACTCCAGTCTAGGCTATTCCACTGTACACCACTCCACTCAATGCCACTGTATATCACTCCACTCAATGCTATTTCACTCAACGCCACTACACTCCAAACCACTCCACTCGGTGTAATTCCACGCTATGCCATTCTCCTCTACAGAAATTCACGTCATTCCAGTCTATTCTATTTCACTCTCTGCCACTCCACTCAATGCAACTCCACACCACTGCACTCTGCACCACTCCATTATACGTCACTAAACTCTACACCACTCTACTCTATGAGGTTCTGCTCTATGGGATTACTATATTTCACTCTATGCCACTCCACTGTAAGACAATCCACTTTATAGTATTCCACTCTACGCCACTCCACTCAATGCCACTCTACGTCACTCCACTGTATGCTATTCCACTCTAATCCACTCTACACCACTCCACTGAATGCTAGTCCACTCTATGGCACTCTGCTCTACGACTGTTTCGCTCTTTCTCAAGTACTCTATTCAATGCCCCAGTAAGCTATTCCACCCTATGCCACTAAACTGTGTGCCACTCATTTCTATGCCACTACACTCTATGCTATTCCACTCTACATCACTCCACTTTGTGCTATTCCACTCTATGCCGCACCACTCTACACCACTGTGCCGCATGTCACTCCATTCTAGGTTACTCCACTCTGCTTCAATCCACTGTATGCCACTCGACTCTAACACCACTCTATGCCTTTGCACTATACACCGCTCCACTTTATATCACTCCACTTTAAGGCAGTCCATTTCATAATATGCAACTCTATTCCATACCACGCTACACTATTCTACCCTCAGCTATTTCACACTGCCACTCCACTGTGTGCCATTCCACTGTATGCTATTCTGCTCTACACCACTCTACAGTTCTCTGCTCTATGCCATTCAAATATACACCACTCCCCTCTATAGCACTCTCTTGTACACTGTTCGACTGTACGTCAGTCCACTCTATACCACTACACTGTATGCCACTCCACTTTACAGCACTCCACTCTATGGCACTTCACTCTATACTACTTCTTTTTGTTTCCCCACGCAACACTATTCCACTCTACAGCACTACTTTTTTATGCCACTCCACTCTACAACACTCCTCTCTATGAAATTTCACTCTGCACCACTCTACGCCACTCCACTCTACAGTATTCAACTCTATGCAACTCTACTTTAGATGACTCTCCTGTGCACCACTTCACTCTACACCAATCTACTCTATGCCACTTCACTATATGCCACTTTACTCTACACTACTCTACTATATGGTATTCAAATCTATGCCACTCCACTCTAAACGACTCAACTGCACACCACTCACTCTACATCAGTACATTTTATGCCACTACACTCTAAGCTATTTCTCTCTAGGACAGTGCACTATGTGTCACCCTACGCCACTCCACTCTACAGTACTTCACCCTACATCACTGTACTCTACACTACTTTGTAATACATGATTCCAATTACATCGGTCCACGCTATACCACTACACTCAATACCACCCCACTCTACTCCATGCCAGTCCACCCTACACCACTTCACATTATTCCACTCCACTCTGTGCCACCCCTGTCTATGCTATCCCACTCTACAGCACCCCACTGTACGCCATTCGATTCTACTCCAAGCCGCTCAATGCCATTTCACTCTACGACACTCCACTCTGCACTATTCCACTCAAAACCACTCAACTCTACACCACTCTACTGTACACTACTCCAGTCTACACCACTTCTGTGCTATTCCACTCTATGCCACTCCATTCTATGCCTTTCCTCTCCATGTCACTGTACTTTACAGTATTCAACTCTAGCTTACTCTATTCTATTCTACTCTACTGTATGCCACTCCATTATATGCCAATCCAGTTTAAACCACTCCACTCTACTCCACTCCACTCTTGGGCAGTCCACTATATGCAACTTTACTCTACACACTCCACCCTATGGTATTTGACTCTATGCCATTGCACTCTATGCCACTCTATGCTAATCCACTTGATGCCACTACACTCTACAGTACTTTACTCTACATCACTCCACTCAATGCCAATCCACTGTATGCTATTCCACTGTACACCAGTTTACTCTACAGCACTACACTCTATGCCACTCCAACCTATGCCACTCTTCTCTATGCCAATTCACTCTACATCATTCATTTTATGCCACCCCACTCTGTGCCAGTCCACTCTATGCTATTCCACTGGATGCCATTCTAGTGTATGCTACTCCACTGTATACCACTCCACTCTAGACTATTGCACTCAACTCCACTCTACTGTATGGCACTCCACTTTACCCCACTCAACTCTACTCCACTCTAACCTATTTCACTCTATGCCACTCACTTCTAAACAACTCCACAACGCTCCACTGTAGACCATTCCACTCTATTGCACTTCACTCTATGCCACTCCACTCTATGGTATACTGTACTCTCCTTTACTCAATGCCATTCCATTTACAAAACTCCACTCTGCACTATTCCATTCTATGCCACTCAACTCTACACCACTTCACTTTACATTTCTCGACCCCATGCTATTCCACTCTACTCTACCCCACTGCACTCTAAAATATTCAACACTATGCTACTGTACTTTATGCCACTCATCTGTAGGCCAATCCACTCTATGCCAATGCAGTTTATGCCACTCCACTCTACTCTACTCCCCTCTACGCCACTCAACTATAGGTCATTTTACTCTACCAATCCACTCAAAGGTATTCAACTGTACCACTCCACTATGTGCTACTCTAGCGCATGCCACCTCCCTCTATGTTAATCCAGTTTACGCCACTACACTCTACCCTATTTCATTTTATGACACTCCTCTATACATCAATCTACTCCACGCTACTGTACTTCATTCGACTCCATTCCATTCTATGCAAATCTACTGTACACTATTCCATTGTACGCCAGTCGACTCTACGCCAGTACACTCTATGCCACTCCACTCTACCTCACACCACTCTATGCTATTCGACACCACAGCACTTCACTTTAGGCCACGCTACTCTCCGACATACCACTCTATGCTATTCCAATCTACACCTCTCCACTATCTGCATTTCCACTATACAAGACTCAAGTCTATGGTATTCCTCTTTATGCCACTCAGCTCTATGCAATTCTACTGTCCAATACTCTCCTTTACACCACTTCACTCAATGCCACTCCACTCTACACTATTTCACTCTGTGCCACTTGACCTCATACCAATCTATGATACTCCATTCCACTCCACGACACTCCACTCTGCATTATTCCATCTATTCTATTCCTCTATATGTCACTCAACTCTGTGGCCCTCCATTCTATGCCACTCCATCCTACACCACTTCACTTTATGCCATTCCACTCAACACTAATCCCACTCTATGCTATTCCACTCTATGGCACCCCACTGTACGCCATCCCACTACACTCCACTCCACTGCAATCCACTCCACTTCACTTAAAACTACTTCACTCTATGACACTTTAGTCTCCACTATTCCACTCCAAGCCACTCAGCTCTACTCACTCTACCGTACACCACTCCTGTTTATGCCTCTTCATTTTATGCTTCTCCACTGTGCACTATTCCACACTATGCCGCTCCATTCAATGCCACACTACTGTATGCCACTCCACTCTATGCAAATCCAGTTTACATAATTTCACTCTACTACACTCCACTATATGCCACTCCACTATATGCCACTTTACTTTACTTCCTCCATTCTATGGTATCTGAACCTATGCCACTGCACTGTACGCCACTACACTCTACGCTAATCCACTGAATGTTACTACAGTCTACAATACTTCACTCTGCATCCCTCAACTCCACTGTGCACTATTCCAATGTATGCCACTCCACTCTGCCTCACTTCAATTTATGCCACTCCACTCTGTGCCACTCAACTCTAACTATTCCACTGTATGCCACTTCAATGTGTGCTGCTCCACTGTACACCACTCCACTCCACACCATTGCACTCTACACCACTCTACTTTATGCCACTCCACTCTCCACTATTTCACCATACACCACTCGCTTCTCCACCTCTTCATGACACTCCACTGTTTGCCATTCCACTCTACACCACTCCACTCTATGTTACTCCACTCTATGGTATGTCACACTACTTGATGCCACTCGACCCTAAAATACTCAACTCTGCACTATTCAACTCCATGCCACTTGACTCTATGCCATTTTATAGTACTCCACTCCACTCTACTCTACTTCACTTTATGCTACTAAACTCTATGCTATTCCACTCAATGCCTTTCTAATCTATGCCACTCTACCCTACAGTATTTACAGCAATCCAGTTTATGCCACTCAACTGTACTCCACTCCACTCTGTTTCACTCATGCATATGCCACTTTGCTCCACACCAATCCACTTAATGGCATTCAACCATAAACCACTCCACTCTATGCTAATCCAGTTTATGCATCTATACTCTATGCTCTTTCATTCTACGGCACTCCACTATAATTCACTCTACACCATTCCACTCTACTGTACTTCATTCTACACCATTCCACTGTAGCCAATCCACTGTACACTATTCCACTGTATGCCAGTCCACTATTATACCACTACACTCTATGGTACTCCACTCTACGTCACACCACCCTATGCCACTCCACATTACTTCACTTTAGGCCACTCCTCTCTGCAACATTCCACTCTACATTATTCTACTCTAGCCACTCCACTGTATACCATTCCATGGTACAACACTCCACTCTACACTATTCCACTCTACACCACTCCACGTTGCGCCATTTTACTATACAATACTCCACTTTACGCCATTCCACTCAATGCCACCCCACGCTCCTCTATTTCTCGCTATGTCACTTGACTCTATGACAATCTATGACACTCCATTGTATGTCATCGCACCCCATACCCTACACCACTCAACTCTATGTCATTCTACTATAATCCACTCTACTCAACGCGACTCTACTCAACACCACTCCACTTTTCATTATTCTACTATACACCACCCGACTCTATGCTTCTTCACTCTACACTATTCCACTATATGCCATTCCATTCTATGCCGACCCACTCCATTATTCTACTTTATGCCACTCCAATCTACCCCACTCCACTCTATGTCATTCCAGTTTATGTTATGCCACTCCACTATACACCACTCCATTCTACACTATTCCACTCTACACCACTTCACTGTATGCCACTCTACTCCATAACTCAGCTGACTATGCCGTTCCAATGTATGACACAGCACTGTACGCTGGCTATTCCATTGTACCCTATTTCAGTCTATGCCATTCTACTCTGTACTCCACTCTATGCACCTCCATGTTATGCCACTCCACTCTACACTATTGCATTCTATGCCACTCAGCTGTATGTCACTATATGCCACTTCACTCTATACCATTTTTCTCCATGTCACTACACTCTATACCATGCCACTCTAGGCCACTCCGCTCTCTGCTATTCAACTGAATGCCTCTCCACTCTAGACTGCTATACTAGGCATGAAGCCATGCTATGCCACTTCACTCTACACCACTCTACCCCATTCTGTTACAGTTTGTGCCACTCAGCTCGATGCCACTCTATGTCACTCCATTTAACCGTATCCCACTCTACGGCACTTCATTCTTCAATACTCTAATGTAAACCACTCCATTCCATGACATTCCACACGACTCCATTGACCATCTGGTCAGAATCTGTTTGCTCCTTACAGCACAGCTCTACTTGCTGCTCCCTCTACATCCGATCTCTTCATGATCATGCTTGCTCTAAGATTGAGGCCCGCCTCCACCTGGAGGCTCTGCCTGCTCCTCATCCCTGGTGGCCACCTCCTTCTGTCTGTCTCTGTCTTTACTGCTTTTTCCTCTTTTTTCACTCGTTTTCACTCTTTTTCACTCTTTTTGTCTGCTTGTCTTCACTCTTGTGATGCGCTGTTCCCCCTGCTCCTTCCTTGCCGCTGCTTTCCCTTGTGGTCCCGGCCCCCTCTGCAAAGCGCTTTCCAGCCCTTCCGCCTCCCAGCTAACCAGCCACTCCCCACTTCTTAATGGTGCCCACTGTACAGTGAATGGTGACTCCAATGACCTTCTGGTCAGTGTCTGTGTGCTTCTTACTGCCCAGCTCCACCTGCTGGCGCCTCTGCGTCCAATCTCCTCCAGAACCTGTCGGCTCTGAGACCGAGGCCCGTACCCACCTGTGCCTCATCCCTGGTGGCCTAGCGGCCATCTGCTTCTGTCTGACTCTATCTTTTCAGCTTTTTCCTCTTTTTTCACTCGTTTCCACTCTTTTTATCTGCTTGTCTGTTTTTCTCCTCTATCTTTTACACTCTTGTGCTGCGCTGTTCCCCGCACTCCCTCCTTGCCCCTGTGGCCCCACCCCCTCCCTGCAGAGTGCTTTCCCACCCTCCTGCCTCCCAGCTGACCAGCCTCTCCCACCTCCCTCCCCTTCTTAATGGTGGCCACTTCACGCTGCATCGCTGGCACGCTGAAGGCACGCCAAAGGCAAGCCAACCTGTGCCTTTCTGCGCATGGACCGTGCCCAGTGCCACAGACCCCGTTTCCCACACCACCCATCGGTACAACACTAAACCTCTGCATGCCCTCAACCGCAGACGATCCTCAGCCTGCAACCTCAACGACCCAAAGAAAACTCATGCACCATTCTCCTGCTGCTTCTGCTCCCGCACCTGCCTCCACCTGCCACACAATGCCGCTCCAACCCCAAACAGACACCTCAGGTGCACACTCCTCAACACCCCCTCAGTTGTCAAACACTCAGTAGAAGTTTGGGACCTCCTCAACTTGTTCACCCCTGACATTGCCTTCCTCACAGAGACCTGAATCACACCCACCTCAGCCCTGGACATCGCCACTTTCATTCCTGACGGCTACAAAATCGTCCACAAAAACTGAGCCAATCAACCAGGAGGAGGCATTGCCATTGTATAGACAAACACCCTGTCAACCACCATCAAGATACAGAACCTACGAACCACCCTAGAACAACTACCCTTCCAGATTGACTCAAACACCTCCTTCTGTGGCACGCTTGCATACAGGATGCCGGGACCTGACCCCAGGTACAGCAAAATAACTGCCTCCACTGACTACATCCTACTCAGCGACCTCAACTACCATGACGACTCAAACACCACAACTATTTTCGACGACCGCACAACCCGTGACCTTAAGTAACTAGTCGACCTTCCCACTCACAAAGCAGGTCACACCCTCGACCCAGTTTTCTCATCAGGAAACATCACTATCTCTCACACCTCTGAACACCAGTGGACCAACCACTGATGCGTCCATATTGCCTTCACAAAGACCACAGCACGCCACCACATCCCCCGTAGCCCTGACAGAAACTGGGGCAAAGTCACCAAAGTGCAGCTCCCTGACGCACTCAGCCACTCCCCCAAACTGAACGCAAATGACTCAGCATGCAACCTGCACCGCTGGATCATAGAATACGCCAACAGCACAGCCCCCTCAGAAAACCCACCAGAAACCAGCACCACAAGAAACCAAGCTGATTTACAACGGAACTTCAACAGTCAAAATGCACCTGCAGAAGTCTTGAATGAAAGTAAAGAAACAGCAAACCAACTGAAGACCACACAGCCTACAAAACTGCAGTCACCATGCACCAGAAGCTCATCAGAGCCTCCAAGAAAGCCACCATTCAAGATCGCATCAGTACCACCTCACACAACAGCAAGGAGCTCTTCATTATTGTCAAGGAACTCACAAACCCCAGAACTGACACCTTAGACATCCCCTCCTCTCAAGACCTCTGCCACAAACTCACCACCTTTTTTCACTGGAAAATCCAGGACATATACAAAGGTTTCAAGAACCAAAGCCCACACCCACCAGCACCACCACAGACCCGACGCCTCACCAGACCGTGAACCACTGGGCCCCTCTCTCCACAGAAGAGACCCGGAAACTCATAATGTCCATCCACTCAGGGGCACTCTCAGACCCGGTGCTGACATCATATTTTCAACCTTGTGAGTGCCACCATTGCAGCAGAACTCTGCCACACTATCAACTGGTCCATCAAAACAGCCAACTTCCCATTTGACTAGAAGCACGCTGAGATCGACCCACTCCTAAAAAAAAACCTTTGACGCCCTAGGGGATTTGAAGAATTACAGACCCATCTCTCTGCTTTCCTTCCCAGACAAGGTAACTGAAATGCCATCAACATGCAACTCATGGAGTTCCTCGAAGCAAACCAGGTCCTAGATCCCTCCCAGTCCAGATTTAGGAGCAACCACAGCACCCAAACTGCCCTCCTTGCAGCTACTGATGCTATCCATGTAATACTGGACCACAGAGACATGGCTGCCCTCATCTTCCTCAACCTTTCTACTGCATTCAACACAGTCCCCCACTCCACCCGCTGCACCAGTCTTCATGACACCGGCATCCACGGTAAAGAACTGGAATAGATTTGATCCTTCCTCACCGGAAGAACCCAGGGTGTCAGACTCCCCTGTTAACCTCAGCACCCAAAGAAACTTGCTGTGGAGTACAAAAGGGATCCTTACTTAAGCCCGACCCTCTTCAACATCTATATGGCCCGCTCACTAAAAGCATCAGAAAGCACAGCTTAAACATTGTATCCTATGCTGACGATACCCAACTGATCCTCTCCTTGACAGGCAATCCATCTACAGCCAAAAGAAATTTCCACAATGGAATGAGAGCAGTCGCCACCTGGATGGAAGCCAAGTGTCTCACACTCGGACAAGAGATAGATCCTCATAATCAGCCCCATCCTCTTCACCTGGGAGGACTCCTGGTGACCAATCGCCATGGTAAATACCCCCACTGACCACACACACAACCTGGGAATCATATTTCACTCCATAATCCCCATGACCAGCCAAGTCAATGCTGTCTCATTGTCTTGCTTCCATACCCTGCGCATACTTCAGAAGATTGTCAAGTGGATCCCCACCGAGACAAGAATGACAGTCACTCATGCGCTTGTCAGCAACAACCTAGACTACTGCAGTGCACTCTACGCCGACATCACAAAAAAGCTCCAAACATGACTATAGAGAATCCTGAACGCAATAGCCAGGACATCCCCTCCCTTTCAGAGACCTGCACTTGCTCCTGGTCTACAAGCTATTGACACACACCTACAAGATACTGCACTACATAGGACCGGCCTACCTCAACCACCGCCTTACCTTGTACATCCCCACCAGGCAGCTCTGATCCTCCCAACTCGCCCTCGCCACCAAGCCCAGAATCAGGAAGAGCACAGCTGGAGGTAGATCCATCTCTTATCTCGCAGCCTGGACATGGAACACAATCCCACTCAACCTCAGCCAAGCCACCGCGCTGAAGCAATTCAGAAAGGATCTCAAGACCTGGCTTTTCAAGTGAGCAGCATGCCCACAACAGTGCCTTGAGACCATATAGGTAATAAGTTGCACTCTACAAGTGATTGATTGACTCTATGCTATTACACTCTATGCCACTCCACTCTACACTACTACACTCTATGCTATTCCACTCTACACCACTCCACTCCATGCAATTCCACTGCATGCCATTCCACTTACTTAACGCCACTATATCCTATGCAGCTCTATATCACTCCACTCTGGACCACTGTACTGGTTACCATTCCATTCTACACCACTCTACCCTATTCCTCTTTAAGCCACTCATCACTCTATGCTAATTTGACTGTACACCAATCCATCCAATGACGCTCTATGCCACTTCACTCTATGCTATTTCACTCTATGTCACTCCAACCTATGCTATTCCACTCTATGACACTCCACTGTATGGCACTTTACACCACTACATTCTACTCTATTCCACTCTATACCACTCCACTCTATGCAACTCTACTGTATGCTATTCCAATCTATGCCACTCCACTCCACACAACTGCACTGTATGCCACTATACTCTATGCTACTCCACTGGAGGCCACTACACTTTATGCTATCCCACTCTGCCTCTCTATGCCACTCCACTCTAGGCTACTCTGCTCAACCCTATTTGCATCTTCATCACAGCATTCTACACCACTGTACTGTACACCACTCCAGTCTACACCACTCTACCCTGTGCCACTCCACTGTACACTATTGCACCCTGTGCCACTCAACTATGCAGTTCCACTCCATGCTATTCCACTCTACGCTGTTTCACTCATTGCCACTCCACTCTACACTACTGCACTCTACACTATACTACTCCACTCTACACCACTCCATTCTATGCCATTCTACCATATGCTACTTCACTCTTTGACACTTCACTGAGGCCACCCCACTGCATACTATTCCACTCTACCACACTCAATTCTACACTACTCTATGCCATCCTACTCTATGTCAATCCACTCTACTCAACTCTACTCTATACTATCACATTCTATGCCACTCCACTCTACTCCACTCCATCCTATGCCACTCCACTATATGCTATGTGACTGTGCACCACTCCACTGTACGTCCATGTACTCTACACAACTCCATTGTATGCCATTCAGCTTTATGCCACTCCACTGTATGCTATTCCAATCTACACCATATAACTATACATCATTCTTTGCCACTCAACTCTACTGTATTTCACTCTATGCCACTCCACTCTATGCCACTCCAGTCTACAGTATTTGACTCCACACCACTCTACTGTATGCCAGTCCACTGTAGGCTATTCCACTATATGCCATTCTACTCTACATTTTTCCTCTCTATGCCACTTCAGTATCCATGACTTTACACCAATACACTATACAGTATTCCACTCTACGGTCCTCCATTCCATGCTAGTCTTCTGTACACCTCTATACTTTGCAACATTCCATACTATGCCACTCCATTCCACTCTACTCAATTTAACAGCACTCCACTCTACAACACTTCACTCTAAGCCTTAAAAACATATAAATCCAATAAAGAAGCCAGCGGTAAAGATTAGCTATAGTTAGGGAAACCTTTTGTATTCTTCCTATAAAAAACACAGTTTAACTACACAAACTTTAGAAATTATAAAGTTATAATTATAACTTAAATGTATAATTTACACACAAACATCAAAGTGCTGTAACTTTATTTATTATTTCTATACAAATCAAACTTAAACTACACAAACATTAGAAATTCTAGAGTTATTATGGTTAGAAATTGGGTTTCTGGTGGCAGAGGTATATACCCTTTCCAAACTGCAATTGTAGTTAGGGTAATTCAGATACACATCATAAATTAACCTGTACTCACCCTCTGGTAGCTTGCCACAGAGCAGGTAGGCTTAACTGAGGAAGCAATATGTAAAGTGTTAGAAATTGGGTCTTTTAGCCCCTGTCCAAGCAAGGACCCTCACTCTAGTCAGGGTAGGTCACACACAATCCAAATTATCCTGTGTCCACCCTCTGGTAGCTTGGCACTGAGAATCCAGGCGTAACTTAGAAGGCAATGTGTAAAGTATTTGTGCAATAAATCATGCAATAACACAGTAGAACACCACAACAAATACACCACACAGTGTTTAGAAAAATATATAATATTTATCTGATAAGATGCGGGTCAAAACTATTAAGATGCAATAAGTATATGAGGAAATATCACTGTAAATTGTCTTTATTGTCTTAAAAGCAACAAATGTACCTGGTTTGCATTCAAATTCTCCGAAAGGGACCCCAGAGGAAGAAATGTGTGGAAAACGAGGAGCTGTGAGTCGATTTTTCTGGCGCACACAGGCGAAGCATAGTCGAGTTTTCATGCATGGCAGGCTTTGAGTCAATTTCCGGCATGTAGCCTGGGATCCTCTTCGGGTTGCGGGGTTTTCGGACGCCCCGGGGAAGACGCGTTGAAATCCGTCACTGACAGGACGAAGTCACAGGGGCTGCGTCGATCTGGTGGACATTGCATGGAATTTACTACCACACGGCAGGTTCTGCGTCAATTTCTCTCAGGAAGTCGGGCTGCATCATTCTGGCTCGGCTTTGCGTCCATCCAGTGGGCTGTGCATCAAACTTCCAGTTGCTGCGCTGGCGCTGCGGGTGCTGCGTCGATCTTCTCCTTGCGAAGTCGGGCTGCATCGTTCCAGTTCGGCATGCAGCGATTTTCTCACCGCAATGCAGGCTGTGTGTTGTTTCTTGCAGGCTGTGCATCGATTTCCACTGCACAGGGAGTTCTTCTTGCAGGAATGAAGGGGGTCATTCTGACCCCGGCGGTCCAGGGTTGGCGGGAGCACCGCCAACAGGCTGGCGGTGCCCCGCAGGGCATTCTGACCGCGGCGGTTTGGCCGCGGTCAGATGTGGAAAACCGGCGGTCTCCCGACGGTTTTCTGCTGCCCAAATGAATCCTCCATGGCGGCGCAGCTCGCTGCGCCGCCATGGAGGATTCTGACACCCCATACCGCCATCCTGTTCCTGGCGGTTCGCCCGCCAGGAACAGGATGGCGGTATGGGGTGTCGTGGGGCCCCTGGGGGCCCCTGCAGTGCCCATGCCAATGGCATGGGCACTGCAGGGGCCCCCGTAAGAGGGCCCCACTTTGTATTTCAGTGTCTGCTTTGCAGACACTGAAATACGCGACGGGTGCCACTGCACCCGTCGCACCTTCCCACTCCGCCGGCTCCATTCAGAGCCGGCGTCCTCGTGGGAAGGTTGTTTTCCACTGGGCTGGCGGGCGGCCTTTTGGCGGTCGCCCGCCAGCCCAGTGGAAAACCCAGAGTCACCGCAGCGGTCTGACGAACCCGGTGCGGTGTTCTGGTGGGGGTACTTTGGCGGGCGGCCTCCGCCGCCCGCCAAGGTAAGAATCACCCCCAAAGTCTTTTTGGTCCTGAGACTTCAGGGAACAGGAGGCAAGCTCTATCCAAGCCTTTGGAAAGCACTTCATCAGCACAGCCAGAGAGCAGCAAGGCAGCAGGGCAACAGGAAGGCAGCAGTCCCTTCAGAAAAGCAGTCAAGTGAGTCCTTTGGGCAGCCAGGCAGTTCCTCTTGGTGGGTTGCAGGTTCTGGTTCTTCTCCAGGAAGTGTCTGAGTTGGTAGGGTCAGAGACCCTGCTTAAATACCCAAATGTGCTTTTGAAGTGGGGGAGACTTCAAAGAGTGGCTTAGAAGTGCACAAGGTCCCCTTTCAGTTCTATCCTGTGTGCCAGGGTCCCAGTGGAGGGTGTGGCAGTCCTTTGTGTGAGGACAGGCTACTGTCCTTTGGCATGTAAGTGTCAGGCCCTCCACCCTCCCAGCCCAGGAAGACCCATTGAATATGCAGATGTATGAAAGTGTGGCGGAGCACCCTGTGTTTGGGGTTGTCTGAGTGAATGCACAAGGGAGCTTTCAACTGAACCTAGTCAGATGTGGATTGTAAGACACAGAAGGATTTAAGTGCAGAGAAATGCTCACTTTCTAAAAGTGGCATTTCTGAAATAGTAATATTAAATCTAACTTCACCAGTCAGCAGGATTTTGTATTACTATTCTGGCCATACTAAATATGACCTTATTACTCCTTTCAGATCAGGAGCTACCACTCAAACAGTATATGAAGGTAGCCCTAATGTTAGCCTTTGAAAGGAGCAGGCCTCATAGCAGTGTAAAACGAATTTAGGAGTTTTACACTACCAGGACATGTAAACTATACAGGTACATGTCCTGCCTTTTGTCTACACAGCACCCTGCCCTATGGGTTACCTAGAGCTTAACTTAAGGGTGACTTATATGTAGAAAAAGGGGTGTTTTAGGCTTGGCAAGTACTTTTAAATGCCAAGTCGAATTGACAGTGAAACTGCACACAGAGGCCTTGCAATGGCAGACCTGAGACATGGTAAAGGGGCTACTTAAGTGGGTGGCACAATCAGTGCTGCAAGTCCACTAATAGCACTTAATCTACAGGCCCTGGGCAGATATAGGGGGTCATTCTGACCTCGGTGGTAAAAGGCGCTTACCGCCGGTCAGAAGACCGCCATAACACCGCCGTGGCCGCGGGAAACCGCCACGGTCATTCTGACCCGCAACAGGCAAACCGCCAAAAACCCGACATCCACAAAAGTCCGCCACACCAACAGCCAGCGAAAAACTGCCGATGACCAAACCGTCACGCCAACAGAAATACGCCCATTCCATTCCGACCCACGAATCCACGCGGCGGTCTTTCAACCGCGGTATTCCATTGGCGGTACACACCGCCGCGGTCAAAATACACACACAGCTCCAAAACACTGCCACATTGGAAATTTTGAAATACACACACCTGATACACATACAAACACCACACACCCAACACAATATAAAACACACACCCACATCACCCACAAACCCCTACGACCACCATTTATTGACTAAGGCCAGAGAGAGACACCACCAGCTAGTACAGAGCATTCACAGGCACATTACACCATCACTCACACAACATCCACGAACTAAACACCACACACCACCACACTCACCACACTCATCACCACAAACACCATCCCACACCTCATCCACACCACCCCATGGCACCCCAAAGACACCCCAGGTTTTCAGATGCTGAACTCAGGGTCATGGTGGAGGAAATAGTTCAGGTAGAGCCCCAGCTCTTCGGGACACAGGTGCAGCACACCACCATTGCCAGGAAGATGGAGCTATGGCAAAGAATAGTGGACAGTTTCAACGCTGTGGGTCAGCATCCACGAAATCGAGACGACATCAGGAAGCGGTGGAACGACCTACGGGGGAAGGTGCGTTCCATGGTATCCAGACACAACATCGCGGTGCAGAAGACTGGCAGCGGACCCCCACCTGAACACCCAGAATTTACAACATCGGAGGAACAGGTCTTGGCGATCCTGCATCCTGAGGGCCTCGCAGGAGTAGGCGGAGGAATGGACTCTGGTAAGTCTAATCTCAACTACTTCATCCCCCCCACCCACCGGCATGCCCAATCATACCCCCACCCTCCCCCTCACCCCCATCACACATCCTCCTTGCTAATGTCTCACCATCACAACCCACCCATCCCAACACCAAGCCCTGCATGCGACCACAAACCATGGACACCCATCACCTAAGCATGCCCACTGCACATACCCATCCCCCCCCAAACCACCATCACAACAGCCCCCACAAGGGAATGCCAGCACTGGGATACACGGGCACCCACCCATTGCACGCTATAGCACACACAGAAGCAATAACCGTACTCTTATACCCCTGCAGGACCCGAACGCCACGACACTGCCCAGCAGGGTCCAGAAATGTCCATTCCACCCCCCGAAGAGGCCCACAGTGATGACAGCAGCTCTGTCTCCCTGGACCCAGATGACCAGGCCGGCCCATCTGGGACCTCGGGACAGTCGGTTCCCCTCAGACAGCCACAGGCCACAGCAGACCTACCCCCCTCTGGGAACACCAGCACAGCACCCACCCAGCAGGCCCATGCCTCTGTCTCCAGGACACGTCAATCAGCGG
The DNA here is from genome assembly GCF_031143425.1 of Pleurodeles waltl. Taxonomy (NCBI): domain Eukaryota; kingdom Metazoa; phylum Chordata; class Amphibia; order Caudata; family Salamandridae; genus Pleurodeles; species Pleurodeles waltl. The sequence continues at coordinate 1,082,727,420 of NC_090440.1, read as the reverse complement.
TGTGTCCACCACTACAGGGCACCCAGGTTAACCCACCACCCCAACAACAACAGGGACCTGGGGGCAGTGGTAGTGGGCACACGGACAGGGGACAGAGGCCCAGGGAAACAGGGGAAGTGGGAGGGCTACTGTGCGACAGGGGGGGGACAGGCCCAGGGAACCCACTCTCCACGAGGCCCTATCCTCCATCATGGGAGCATACCACCACTCCCAGGAGACGATGGCGACGGTCCTGGCCAGGTTCCAGGAGATCCAGGTACTGCAGGAGGAACAGTTTATGGGGTTCAGGGAAGAACTCAGAAACATCAGTTCCGCAATGGGCACCATCGTTGTGGCTCTCAATCAGATTGTCAGCACATTGCGGGACCATGTGGCACCACAAAGGGCCCCTGTCACTAGCATGGACCAAAAACAGGCTACCACCTCCGCCGGCGCTAGTGGACAGGATGCCCCGACACAAGAACAACAGGCCACCAGAACCCCACCCCCTGCAGAAGGAGAACCACCCTGCAAGCGGTGCCTGAGATCTAGGAAGAAGACAGAGTAGGATGCCAAGACCCCCGCCAGGAATGGATACCCCCTGATTGTCATCCCACTGTCCCACATTGTCACCCTGTCCAACCTTAAACTGCCCCAGCTCCACCTTCCACAGGCATATGGACAATGCACCTGTGAGACTGAAAATCTGGACTCTGCCATGGACATTCCTCCACCATCACCCATCACCGAATTGCAACCATTACCCAAAATTGAGCACTTTAATAACCACACTTATTGCACAAAAATAATCTGGAGTCTGCCTGTATTTTTGAACAAATGTATTACACAGAACCGTGCCAAAATGTCCAGTTACATTGTGATGACAACATACCACTGTCACACAGCTGTAGTCCATGGGGAAACAAAGCAGAGGTCACGGAGTGGGGCCCACATCTCTGAAATTGGAAGGGAAAGTCACAACTCAGTTAACATACACTGGGGGGAAACTCAGACAGTAGAGAGGCAGGAGACTTTAAGAAAATGTAAAATGCCGGTGTTGATTCTTACCTGTATGTCATTGAAAATACTGCTGTATTACTGTGTCCCTGTTGTCTGTGTCGTACTCTTCGTCTTCCTCCTCTTCACTCTCCGCAGGCTCCACAGCTGCCACAAAACCACCATCTGGACCATCCTCCTGCAGGAAAGGCACCTGGCGTCGCAAAGCCAGGTTGTGAAGCATACAACAGGCCACGATGATATGGCACACCTTCTTTGGTGAGTACATTAGGGATCCACCTGTCATATGGAGGCACCTAAACCTGGCCTTCAGGAGGCCGAAGGTCCGCTCGATCACCCTCCTAGTACGCCCATGGGCCTCAGTTGTACCGTTCCTCTGCCCTTGTCCTGGGATTCCTCACTGGGGTCAGTAGCCATGACAGGTTGGGGTAACCAGAGTCACCAATTAGCCACACACGGTGTCTCTGAAGTAGTTCCATCACGTAAGGGATGCTGTTATTTCGCATGATGTACGGGTCATGCACTGACCCAGGGAACTTGGCATTTACATGGGAGATGTACTGGTCAGGCAAACAGACCACCTGGACATTCATGGAATGATAACTTTTTCTGTTCCTGTACACCTGTTCACTCGTGCTGGGGGGACCAAAGCAACATGTGTCCCATCAATTGCAGCAATGATGTTGGGAATATGTCCAAGCGCATAGAAATCACCCTTCACTGTAGCCAAATCGCCCACCTCAGGGAAAACAATGTAGCTCCGCATGTATTTCAGCAGGGCAGACAACACTCTGGACAACACCTTGGAAAACATAGGCTGAGACATCCCTGATGAAATGGCCACTGTTGTTTGAAATGACCCACTTGCCAAAAAATGGAGTACTGACAGAACCTGCACTAGAGGGGGGATCCCTGTGGGTTGGCGGATGGGTGACATCAGGTCTGGCTCCAGCTGGGCACATAGTTCCTGTATAGTGGCTCTGTCAAGCCTGTATGTCAGTATGACATGTCTTTCTTCCATTGTCGACAGGTCCACCAGCGGTCTGTACACGGGAAGATTCCTCCATCTCCTCGCAAGTCCCAGCGGACGGTGCCTAGGAAGGACAATATGGAGCACAGAGTCAATCAACCCACAGGTACGTTCCCACAACTTGCACAGTACACGATTCTCAATGCATTGAATGGCATGTATGAGTGCTGATGCAAGGCCTAGGCATGTGTGACGCAGTAGAAATTAAGATATGGGGGCCCTTGAAATGGCGGCTGCCTGACCTGTGAAGTGCAACAGTGGGATGTGAGGTCAATGCGCTGGCGTGGCACACCGTGGCGGTAGGCGGTCGAAGACCGCGGCGCAAAGCCGCATTGGTTAACATTGAACCCTATGGGTTTCAGGAGCCAATGACGATGTGCGCCGGCGGTCGCAGGACGCCCGCCGCGGTACGCACTGCCGCGGGCGTGACCGCCATTTTCTATCTGCTTAATCACTCGATACCTGAACTTCCACAGGAGAGGACCTATACTGCAAGTGCTGCTGTGACCTCGGTCTGGAAGAGACAATGGCTGCTGCGACTGGGGAAAGGGCCCCTGTCTTCACTTCTGAAGAATTGGAGAAACTCGTGGATGGGGTCCTCCCCCAGTATGCGCTACTCTACGGTCCTCCAGACCAACAGATAAGTACACTGGGACCATGCTTTGTGGCCAATGCCTGGGTTGAGTGGGGTGAATGAAAGATGGTGGGGAGGGGAGCGAATGAGGCATGCATCAAATGACAGATGAGAGCATGTGCCACATGGCAAGGGTGGGGATGGGGGGCCACTCACATCGAGCATGCATAAGGTGATGATTTTTATTTTTCTCCCCCTGTACATGTCACATAGGTCAGCGCCCATCAGAAAATCGACATTTGGCGTGCCATCGCCAAGGACATCCGGACCCTGGGGGTCCCCAACAGACGGGGCACCCACTGCCGGAAGAGGTGGGAGGACATCCGCCGCAGGAGCAGGAAGACCGCGAAGGCTCTGCTGGGGATGGCCTCCCAACATAGGAGGGGTGCCAGTCGTACCTTGACCCCCCTGATGTCCCGGATCCTGGCGGTGGCCTACCCCGATTTGGATGGGCGCGTAAGGACATCACAGCAGACACAAGGGGGTGAGTACAAGCACATTCTGCGGATTTTGCGCACATTGGAGGTGTCTGGGTGGGGGAGGAGGGATGTGGGTATCCCTAGGCCAGGGCGATTTCTGTAGGCTAGGCCCCTCCGTTAGGCATGGCCCTGTGCCCCCACCCTCCACCTCTGTAGGTTGGCTAAATCAGCTATTCATGGCCCTGTGTCACCTATGTGTGGAGTTGTCGTCCAAAGGCTTGTAGGCCATGTCCCACGGATTGAGTAGTGTACCCCAAGTGCGCGGCGTAGTGCAGGGGGCTTCTGTGTCTGTCCTCTCCGCCAACGGTGTCGCTAATGCATGCATTCAACATGTCTTTGTTTCTCCACCCCCCCCCCCTTTTTTGGTGGTCTTCCTGTTCATGTGTGCATTAGCATCATCAGGCGGAGGAGAAGTGGCATCGGAGCACGAGGGAGCTGCATCTCACATGGCCATGGAGGGCCATGCAACTGACTCGGATTTCACCAGTGAGACGGAGGGCGAGGGGAGCTCCACAGCGGGGACACGTGGTGACACCAGCGACACAGACACGTCCTCGGAAGGGAGCTCCCTTGTGGTGGCGGCAACATCCGTGCCCACCGCAACAACAGGTACAGCCACCACCCAGCGCACCAGCTCTGCCCTCCCAGCAGCCCCTCAGCCTTCGCCCCGAGTCTGCTCACCCAGGAAGGTGGGCATCTTCTTCGCCCCAGGCACCTCAGGCCCTGCCCCAGTTACCCCTGCTGCCCTCAGTGAGGAGGTCATTGACCTCCTGAGGACGCTCATTGTTGGTCAGTCTACCCCTTTGAATGCCATCCAGGGTGTAGAAAGGGAGGTGCACCGGAGTAATGCATACCTGGAGGGCATTCATTCGGGTCAGGCTGCCCATCAGCGATCGTTCAACGCTCTGTCCTCAGCACTGACGGCAGCCATTGTCCCTGTCTCCTGCCTCCCTCCTCCAACTTCCTCAACCCAGTCCCACTCCCCTGTACCTCTGCCTATCCCAGACACACCTACAGACCAGCCTGCACACACCTCAACACCCAAGGGAAGCTCATCCAGACATAAGCACCACACATCACACAAGCATTCACCCAAGCAACATCCACATGCAGACATGCCAACAGACACTGCCTCCTCCTCGTCTCCCTCCTCCCTCCCAGTGACGTCTCCACTCACACTTGCATGCACCACATCTTCAGCCACTACGTCCATCACCAGCACACCCACCAGAACACTCTGCACACGTGCAGTCACCACCCCCACTACCATTTACACGTCCCCTGTGTCCTTTCCCAGTGTGTCTGTCACCCCCTCTTCCAAACCACACAAACGCAGGCAGCCACCCACCCAACAGCCATCCACCTCACGACAGCCTCCAGCACAAGCACCTGCACCCAAAGACACCAGACTTCACTCTCCTACAACCACATCCTCTTCCTCCACTCCCATACCCACTCCAACTACCCGTCCCTGTCTTTCTAAATTGATTTTCCTTTCCAACCTTAACCTCTTTCCAACAACTGACCCACCCCCTCCATCTCATAAGACTCCAATCAGCACCTCAGCCACCACAAAACCTGGACCTACAAAGACAATAGTCCAAGGATTTTGGAGTCCACCACCTTCAAGGCCAGCTACTTCGGCTAGGAGTAAAGAGACGGCCAGCTCACCCCCTGGAAAAAAAGCCAAGAAAGCCAGTGCCCCGCCAAAGACAGCAGGCTTCAAAATCACTACTCTGGCACCGTCAGGGAGTGGGGTGCCACCTGGCACACCGCCAAAGGGAGGAAAGGGCCACAGACGAGCAGGGAAGGGGGGCAAGGGCAGCACGCCCGACAAGTCGGGCAGCAGGTGAGCTGTCCAGGAGGGCCCCACCAGCCCCATTCCAGGTGTGCAGGAGGACACCCACGGGCCCGGGACGGCAGCACAGGAGGGCCCCGCAAGCGAGAAGACAGATGTGCACGAAGGGCCCGGCAGCCACATGTCAGGTGGCGAGTGAAATCCATGTAATGGCCGGATCTGGTGACCTGGACACACATGTCAAGCACAGCTGAACAGGGCCCTTCAAGTCAAGAACCGCTGAACAGGGCACCGCCATCTCAAGAACCGCTGAACAGGGCCCTTCAAGTCAAGCACCGCTGAACAGGGCCCTTCAAGTCAAGCACCGCTGAACAGGGCCCTTCAAGTCAAGCACCGCTGAACAGGGCCCTTCAAGTCAAGAACTGCTGAACAGGGCCCTTCAAGTCAAGAACCGCTGAACAGGGCCCTTCATCTCAAGCAATGCTCCGCTGGGCCCTTCAACTCAAGCACCGCTCCGCTGGGTCCTTCATGTCAAGCACCGCTCCGCTGGGCCCTTCATCTCAAGCACCGCTCCGCTGGGCCCTTCATCTCAAGCACCGCTCCGCTGGGTCCTTCAACTCAAGCACCGCTCCGCTGGGCCCTTCATTTCAAGCACCGCTCCGTTGGGCACCGCCGTCTCTGCACCGCTCCGCTGGGCCCTTCATCTCAAGCTCCGCTCCGCTGGGCCCTTCAACTCAAGCACCGCTCCGCTGGGCCCTTCATGTCAAGCACCGCTCCGCTGGGCCCTTCATCTCAAGCACCGCTCCGCTGGGCACCGCCGTCTCTGCACCGCTCCGCTGGGCCCTTCATCTCAAGCACCGCTCCGCTGGGCACCGCCGTCTCTGCACCGCTCTGCTGGGCACCGCCGTCTCAAGCACTGCTGGCCCATTTGCAGAAGGGGCAGGCCCGCATCTGTGTCGGCAGGGCTGCAAGAAGCACTCTGGGCACCATGCCTCCTCCAGAACCAGTGGAGTCTGTAATCCACTTGTGAGACTGTGGCTTTGCACTCCCCAGGATTGCACAGTGGCCAATCCACCCACTGTAGAGACTTGTGAGACTGTGGCTTTGCACTCCCCAGGATGGCACAGTGGCCAATCCACCCACTGTAGAGACTTGTGAGACTGTGGCTTTGCACTCCCCAGGATGGCACAGTGGGCAATCCACCCACTGTAGAGACTTGTGAGACTGTGGCTTTGCACTCCCCAGGATGGCACAGTGGGCAAGCCACCCACTGTAGAGACTTGTGAGACTGTGGCTTTGCACTCCCCAGGATGGCACAGTGGCCATGGAGGCCCCTCGTGGATCTGGCGTTGTGGACTCATTTGGCTGAGGTGCCCCCCCTTCCCTTCCCCCTGAGGTGCCTGTAGTTTTGCTATCTGATGCCCCGGCAGCGTTCTCTCCATTGGAGTCGGGTATCCTGTGTGGGCTTTGCCCATGTGTTTAGGCCCATTGGCCCACGAACAATGGCTGATACCCAATTTGGACAGGACGATTTACATATGTATATATAGTTATAGATGTTTGATATATTTTTTTACTTAGCCGTACAATATACTTCAAATTTCATGATCATTTTATTTTGTCCTTGCATTCTTCCGGGGGGTTTGGGGGTGTCACTCTGAGTTGTTGCTCTGCATTGATGTGTATGTAGTTGTGGGTGAGGGTGAGGGTGGGTGTGTCGCGTATGTGTGTCCCCGTAATTTTTTGCCTCCCCCCTCCCCTGTGTCGTAGGTACAGTACTCACCGTTGTCTTCTGCGCCGGTGTTCGTGCTCCTGGTAGAGGAGCAGGAAGACAATAGCTGGTAGGATGTGTAGTTCGTGTTCCATGCTGTCCAGATTCCTCGTGGAGTGTGTAGAGGTCAGCGTTTTCCGTTCGTAATGGCTGTTCCCGCTTTGTTTTTATCGGTGGGGCTACCGCCCCGGAAAAGGTGGCGGATTGGTGGGTTGTGATAGGGTGGGCGGTACATTGTCTCCCGCCTGTCTGTTGGCGGTGACCGCTGCGCTGTTTGTTTGTCCCGCCGTGGCGGTCGGAGTGTTAAAGTGGCAGTCTCTGTTGGCGGTTTCCGCCAGGGTCAGAATTTCCTTTTTTTTACTGCCTGCCTGTTGGCGGGTTGGCTGCCGCTTTAACACCGACCGCCAGGGTTGGAATGACCCCCATAGTGTACTTTACCAGGGGCTTATCCGTAAATTAAATAAACCAATTGGGTATGATCCAATGTCATTATGTTTTAAGGGAGAGACCATATGCACTTTATCACTGGTTAGCAGTGGTAGAGTGTACAGAGTCCTAAAACCAACAAAAACAGGGTCCAAAGTGGAGGGAGGCAGGCAAAAAGTTAGGGGTGACCACCCTAAGGCTGTCAAGTCTAACATATAGTATTTGTGCAACACTTAAAACAGTAAAATGATGAAAACACCACTCAAAAATAATCCGCACCAAGTTAGACAAAGAGATTTTAATTTAATGAACAAAACAAGACAGAATGACAAACATCCAATAAGAAGAAGTTGAGATATTACTTTTTAAGATTATATACAAATATAGTGCTTAGAAACTGAAAGCACCAACCGGGGACATCTGGTCACCCTAGACCAGGGTTAATCTAAAAGTTCAGCACAACCAGGATGGAGTGCAGGCCTGCTGCAGGACCAACCTTGTCCGGCTGAAATAGAACCTGATTTGGAGGGTTCTGTCAAAGACAAGGGTCCAAAGCAAGGAGCAGAAGGGACAATGCAAATGTGATGTGTCAGTTCCAATCTGTGCAGTCAGGGATGCCTCATTATTGAGCTGCACAGTTGTTGATGTGATGTCCTTGAGCAGCAGTGCAGCATCAAACCCTTTGCAATGAAGGTGATGCGACATTGAGCAGCGCAGCTGGTAATGCAAAGGAGATGAGTCTGGACTGAGAGCGATGCGCCGGTTTAGAGCCTCATATTTAGTAATATGATATCTTTGTCCTCTATGATAGCGGTGATACATTGATGTGGAGGAAAAAGTTGGCTGTTCCAATCGATGCAGTGGTGATAATGCATGGATTTTTATAGAAAACAGGTGCAGAACTCACTTTCAAGGGCCCAGGACTGGATTGGCACTGCTTGGCAGGGTAAGACTCACAGTTGGCAGAGTACAGAAGCTGTGGCAGAGTATAGGGTAGTCTTTGATGTCCCTTACACTTAAGAAAAGGAGGCAAGCCAGCAAGTCCTCTGGGTCACTTTGGTTTTGATGATGTAAAGATGCAGCTCAAGTCCTGCTCTCTCCTACACAAGAAGGGAAGCAGGAAGCAAGGCAGGCACAGCAAAGCCTGAGTCTAGCAAAGTCTGCTAGAGTTCCAGCAGAGTGGCAGTCCCTTTAGCAGCACAACAGTCTTTTTCCTGACAGAATGTCCTCAAGTCTAGAAGTGAACTGCTGTAGTAGGGTCAGAAGTCCACATCTTATACCCAGTGGTGCCTTTGAAGTGGAGAAAATTTCAAAGAGAGGCCTTTAAAGAGCACAAAGTCCCTGCCCTTTGTGCTCTGACTTCAGACACATTACTGGGGGTTATTTAGCCCTTTGTGTGGGCTCAGGACCCAGCACATTCAGGTGTAAGTGTCAGCTCCCCCCTTGCATTCTGCCCAGAATTTGCCAGAAACATGCAGATGGCCACTCAGTCTCACTTAAGTTGCCTTTCATTGCGGCTGTCTAGAGGGAATGTGCAAACCCAGCTGTCACCTACCCCAGACATGTATTCTGAGAAAGACAGAAGGCACTAGGGGCCAGATGTAGGAAAGGAATTGCAACTCGCAAACGGCAAAAACTGCCGTTTGCGAGTTGCAAATCCCATTTTCCTATGCAGAAATGCATTCTGCGAGTCGGACCGACTCGCAAAATGCATTTCAGAATCGCAAATAGGAAGGGGTGTTTCCTTCCTATTTGCGATTCCTAGTGGTATGCAATACCATTTGCGACCGCATATGCGGTCGCAAATGGTGTTGCAGTTACCATCCACTTCAAGTGGATGGTAACCCACTCGCAAATTGGAAGGGGTCCCCATGGGACCCCTTCCAGTTTGTGACTGGACCCAAAAACATTTTTTCAGGGCAGGGAGTGGTCCAACTAAAGGTTTCGGTTTTCTTTTTAAGTGCAGCTCGTTTTCCTTTAAGGAAAACGGGCTACACTTAAAAAAAAAAAAACTGCTTTATTTAAAGCAGTCACGAACACAGAGGTCTGCTGACTACAGCAGGCCTCCATGTTTGCGAGTGCCCATAGTCGGTATGGGGCCGCAATTTGCGACCCACCTCATGAATATTCATGAGGTGGGTCATTACGACCCCATACCGACTTGCAGACGGTGTCTGAGACACCGTTCTGCATAACATTTTGCGACTTGCAAACAGCGAGTCGCAATGACTCGCTATTTGCAAGTCGCAAAATGTTATTTTGCTACATCTGGCCCTAGATGATTTAAAGTAAGAAAAAGGCAACTTTCTAAAAGGGGCATTTTCAGAATAACAATTTAAAATCTAACTTCTCCATAAGATGTGATTTTAAATTGTGATTTCAGGGACATTAAGCTCATGGGTTCCATCTCTTCCCATTTGGAAATTACACATATAAAATGTAATAATTCAATCCCAGTATTAACCTATAAGAGAGAGAAAGGCCTTGTAGTAGTGAAAAACAAATTTAAGAGTTGTTCACTACCTGGAGATGTAAAACTTAACTGTACATGTCCAGCTTTTGCGAATACACTGCACCCTGCCCTCGGGGCTGTCCAGGGACTACCTTAGGGGTGACCTATATGTATTATAAAGGAAGGGTTAGGCCTGGCAAGAGAGTTAACATGCCAGGTTGCCATGGCAGTTTAAAACTGAACACACAGGCTCTACAATGGCAGGCCTAAGTCATTGTTAAATGGGCTAATTAAGTGGGTGTCACAGTTAGTGCTGCAGGGTCACAAATTGCATTTAATGTTCAGGCCCTTGGCACACATGGTGGACTTTACTATAGCTTTCTACATATATTAATTATGCCATCTGTGAATAAGCCAATGCTACCATGTTTGAAGCGGAGGGCACATGCACTTTAGAAATGGTAAAGTGCCAAGAGTCCTCCAGGCAACAAAAACAAATTCAGCAAAACGTGGAGGGAAAAGGGAAAATGTTTGGGGATGACCTTGCTGACAGGGTCTGGTCCAATGGTAATTATATCCTAAATTTATAATTTAAGCACCATCTTCAAATACTATAGCTTGATCGTCTTCATACATACTGTTAGCAACTCTCTAACCACAGTACATTAACTTTAACTTGTGTATCCATGCAATGCTTACACCTTTTCATATTACATCACTTATATCATGTTATATCACACCACTACCAACAAGGCTCATTACATGTCTATTGAAATAATTTATAAAACACTGTACTTTGTAGACTGGAGAGTTATAGTTAATGTAGATGTAAAATAAGAAAATAACTGAAGCCATATAGAGAGGAAAGCTGTGATCTTGTTGCCTTTCTGAGGACTTCTCTTCCATTGTCTGGAAGAGTAATTGTTTCACCCTGATATGAGGCCACAGGTTGTTATTCCAAAGAAGAGATTCCATCTGTGTGTGTTACCCATGCAGGGAACACTAAAAAGATGATTAATACCCTGAATGGTGAAATAAGCATTTATGTGGATGAATGTTCTCCCTGGTGGAGTGTAGGACAGTTTCAACTTCCCCAACACCTAGGCCCGGGCAGGGATATTCTAGGTAGACTTACATAAATTGGATGGACCTTTTGTTTCACAAAAGGTGACAGCCCTTCTATGGGTGAGCCGCTGCCAATGGTTCTGACAATTTTTGACAAAACTCCCACTCTCCTAAACCCTACATGCAGCTTTCTCACTAAACTCTGTTGGTGATTTAAGAAAAATGGTGCTGCACCCAGTGCAGTGCCACTTTCCTTGCTCCACTTAGTGCCCCCTTACCACCACTATGTTAGAGCCATATTTAAAATATGGTGAACCATGGCACACGGTAGGGGGCAATAGCATCAGAATTCCTGACGCTATTGATGTACTCTGTAGGGCTAGAGCCAAAGTGTTGGCACTAATCCTGCGGAGTACATAGGGGCCCATTGTATTCAATGGCATGCGTTCTTTTAATGCCTGTCCGGAGCAGGTGTTAAAAGTTCCCAAAAAACTGGTGAACGGAAATCTCTTAGATATCCTTGCGTCATTTTTTTAGCCTCCCCTAACAGGGTAACACCCTTCTTGCATTCATTATACCTGGCACAGACGTAATGCAACCCAAGAGTTTACAAAGTGTTTCAATACCTGCATTGCGCCACTTTATAAATATGGCACATGCAAAAAGCCACTTTACCACCCCCTTAGTGTTAAAAACAAAAAAAATACTATTGTGGAGCGAAGTTGGCGCTAGGTCCTCTTAAGTCAGGCGCCACAATGCATCTTTCCCGTCTTTGCCTTAAATAACATGGCAGCCTCCCTACTAAAAAGTGCATTGGTTTGTAAGCCAGTCAGTCATCAGACATTTTGCCCTTCATTACAACCCTGGCGGTCGGTGTTAAAGCGGGGGTAACACCGCCAACAGGCTGGCGGTAAAAAAAATAGAATCATGACCACGGCGGAAGCCACCAACACATACTGCCACTTTAACATTCCGACTGCGACGACAGTAGCAACAAACACCACAGTGGTAACTGCCAACAGCGAGGCAGAAGACAAGGTTCCGCCACACTGTATTATGAGAGGCCTATCCGCCACCTTTTCCTGGGCAGTACCAACACCATCAAAAGCATGGTGGAAACAGTGTTCTGAAGGGAAACGACTCTCCTCTCAACACTCAAGGAAGAACCAGGAGGCCATGGAGCCCGAGCTGCAGGTCTTCCCCATGCTGGTATATCTGCTCATACACCAGGAGCACCAACACTGGCGATGACAACCACAGTGAGTACTGCACCTAGCACACAAGGGGGGGAGGAAAAAGAGAGTGACACACACATGCAGCAATATCCAAAACCCCTACCCCCACCCTTACCCCCAACACCATACACAGAAACACATGCAACAACATTACATATACACCCTGCAACCATCTGGAATAACGCAAGGACAAAAGGAATGGAGTAAAATGAGTTTAATATTAGAAATACTTAGCAATACATTCAGAAATCAAAAACAGTATATTCAATATATTCAATATATACAAAAGGCGGGACAATGCCCACTCAAAAATGTTGGTGGCCCACTGGGCCAAAACACATAGGCCAAGCCCACACTTGACTCCTGCCTCAATACGGAGAGAACACTGCAGGGGCATCAGGTCGAAAACACACAGGCACTTCAGGGAGCTGGGTAAAGGGGGCTCCTCAGCCGGAAGATCGTACAACACCACTGCTCCTGGAGGGCGCTCCATCCCCACTGCTTGGTCCTGGGGAGTGCAAGGCCACAGTATCTCAAGTGGGTGGTTTGCCCACTGCTTGGTCCTGGGGAGTGTAAAGCCACAGTCTCTCAATTGGGTGGTTTGCCCACTGCTTGGTCTGGGGAGTTGAAGGTCACAGTCTCTCAAGTGTGTGGTTTGCCCACTGCTTGGTCCGGGGAGTGTAAGGTCACTGTCTCTCAAGTGGGTGGTTTGTCCACTGCTTGGTCCTGGGGAGTACAAGGCCACAGTCTCTCAAGTGGGTGGTTTGCCCACTGCTTGGTCCTGGGGAGTGCAAGGCCACAGTCTCTCAAGTAGGTTTGTTTGCACACAGCTTGGTCCTGGGGAGTGCAAGACCACAGTCTCTGGAGTGGATGGCTTCTCCACTGGTTCTGGAAGGGGCTTTGTGCCCAGTGTACTTCATCCTGGCAAGGAGGGGGTGAGTGGATGCCTTCCTCCACTGGTTCTGGAGGGGGCTTTGTGCCCAGTGTGCTTTATCCTGGCAAGGAGGGGGTGAGTGGATGCCTTCTTCCACTGGTTCTGGAGGGGGCTTTGTGCCTAGTGCGCTTCATAATGCCAAGGAGGGGGTGAGTAGATGCCTTCTTCAACTGATTATGGAGGGGGCAACATGCCCTGTGATGAAGATGTTGTGGAGTACAAGGTCACAGTCTCTCACTAGGGTGTCACAACAACAGCTTTTTCAGGGGTCGGGACGCACCGCAGCCCATGTAGTCACCACTACACACTGATCTCTGGCGGTGATGGCTGCTTATTGAATCACAGTTGCGCTGGAGGTGGTGGTGCTGGCAGTGGTGGTAGCCTCCAAGACTTCACCTGCAGCCTCAGACGGCTGCCCACTGGGGCTGCTGCTGCTGGCAGTGGTGCTGCTTGTGGTGGTGCAGGTGGCAATGCTGGATGCGGTGCAGGTGGCGGTGCTGGCAGTTGTGGTGGTAGCTCCCGGGCCTTCACCTGCAGCCTCAGACGGCTGCGCAATGGGGCTACTGCTGCTGGCAGTGGTGCTGCTTGCGGCGGTGCAGGTGGCGGTGCTTGCGGTGGTGCAGGTGGCGGTGCTGGCGGTTGTGGTGGTAGCCTCTAGGCCTTCACCTGCAGCCTTGGATGGCTGGAGTGCCATGGCTGGTGTTCTGTGCCCTTCCTGCCCTTGGCAGATGGTGGTGCTTCTTTGCGTCTGACAGCTGGAGTCTTTGACTTGGCCTTGCTGGCTGGTTGTGCCTCCTTCTCCTTGCTGGATGCTGTCCCCTTCTTGCCCTTGCCAGGTGACAGAACCTTCTTGGCCTTGGCAAGTGTTGGTGGCACACTGGCTGGGCTGACTGGTGCTTCCTTGGAGCCTCTCACAGCTGCAGAAACCACAGCGGACGTGGACTTGGTGGCTGAGGTGCTGAGCTGGGTTCTGGCCACCCTGGCCCAAGGTGAAGGACGGGGGGTAGCGGTAGAGAAGAGGTCAATGTTGGCTAGGAAAAGCTTCTTAGGGACATTGGGATGGGAAGAGGATGAAGGTTTGTGAGTAGAGGAACAGGGAGTGCTTGTAGGAGGTGCCAGTCTGCTGTATTTGGGTGCAGGTGCATGAGCTGGATGCGGTTGTGAGGTGGATGGCTGTTGGGTGGGTGTGTGCTTGCGTTTGTGTACTTTGGGAGGAGGGGTCACAGGCACAGTGGGAGAGGACACAGGGGACGTGTGCATGGATGTGGGGGTGGCGACTGCCAGTGAGGAGCGTGTAGTGATTGCTGTGCTGGTGATGGAGGTAGTGGATGAGGATGTAGTGCATGAAGGTGTGACTGGAGACGCTACTGGGAGGGGGTGGACAAGGAGGAGGAGGGGGACACAGTGGAGGCAGTGGATGTTGGTGTGTCTGCATGGGGTTGGTACTTGTGTGAGTGCCTGAGAGATGAAGTGTGGTGCTTGTGTTTGCCTGAGCCACTTCTGTGTTTTGATTTGGGTGATTGCTATTCTGAAGGGGTGCTTGGAATAGGTTGGGGTTGGGACTGGGTAGAGGAAGTTGGAGGGGGGAGGCTGGAGACAGGGACAATGGCTGCCATCAGTACGGAGGCCAGAGCCTGAATTGCTCTCTGTTGTGCCCCCACGCCAGAATGAATGCCCTCCAAGTATGAATTTGTTTGTTGCAAATGCCTTTTGACACCCTGAATGGCATTCAGTGTGGTTGACTGCCCAAAAGAGAGGGATCTCAAGAGGTCAATAGCCTCCTCACTGAGGGCAGCAGGGCTGACTGGGGCAGGACCTGAGGTGCCTGGGGCGCAGCAGATGCCCACCCTCCTGGGTGAGCGGGCACGGGAAACACACTGAGGGGCCGCTGGGAGGGCGGTGCTGGTACGGGGATTATGGCTGTATCTGTTGTGTGGCCACCACCGCCAAGGAGCTTCCATCGGAGGAGGAGTTGCTGTCTGTTGTGTCCCCTCCTGTCTGATTCAGCCTCCAGGCCCATGTGGGATGCAGCTCCCTCCATCCCCGGTGCCTCTGTTCCTCCGCCAGATGATGCTAATGCACACAAGGACAGGGTGACAAAACAAAAAGGGGGGGGGACAGAGAGTAAACTTGGTCAATGCCAGCAACAACACTACTGTTGGCATACACAACACACAGGGATCAGCCCTATGCACTAGGCCATGCACTACCGGTTACAAAGCTAATCACCAGCCCATGGGGAACATTGCCCAATGTCATTAGCTTCACACCTGAAACCAACAGGACACTGCCCAGTAGTAGATGCCCACTAACACTATTGGGGTTGGAGTGCTTCAGAGCCTGCCCAACAAGGGACCTACCCTGCCAGTTCGCACTGGCCTAGGGGCACCCACTGCCCACATCCCCCACCCAGGGACAACTTTAACGCGTGTAAAGTCATGATTCTGAATCTGTACCCACCCCCTTGTGGCTGCTGTGATGCCTTTAAGCGCCCATCCAACTCCGGATAGGCCACCGCCAGGATGCAGGGTACGGTGGGCACCCCTTCCTCATTGGGAGGCCAGCCCCAGCTGGGCCTCTGCCGTCTTCCTTGCCCACTGGTGCAGGTCCGCCCACCATTTGCGGCAGTGGGTGCTCTGCCTGGCAAAGACCCCCAGGGTCCACACCTCCTTGGCGATGGCACGCCAAATACCCTTTTCTGATGGGCGCTGACCTGCAGGAAAATATTCATAGAAAAAAGTTATTGGTCATACCATCCCGACTGTTACAGTCATGGCCCTCATTATCCCTCCCATCTCCTTATGCACAGACATTGACCACCAGACATGCAGCACTCTGTCCAGGACCCCTCAGCCCCCCCCCCACACGAGGCTTACACACATAGCAATCCATACATTCATGACCCACGCATCATGGTCACAGTGTAATCACCTGTAAGTCTGAAGGACCATAGAGTAAAGTGTACTGGGATAAGTCCCCATCCACCACTCTCTCCAACTCCTCTGAAGTGAATGCGGGGCCCTTTCCCCAGACACTCGAGCCATTGCCACTTCCAGACGCAGGTCACAGCAGCACTTGCAGTCTAGGTCCTCTCCTGTTGAAGGTCAGGTAGCAAGTGAGCGAACTGTGAGGTAGAAAATGGCAGTCACGTCCGCGATGGTCCATACCGTCACCTACGGCATACATCATCATTGGCTCTTGGAACCCATAGGGCCCAATGATAACCAATGCGAAGTTGCGCACCGGTCGTTGACCGCCGACCGCAACAGCACACAACGCCAGCAGAATTACCTCATTTCCACTGGTCTCTCCTCACAGGTCAAGCAGCCGCCATTTCAGGGGGGGCACAGGCCATGGCCCCTAACTGCGTCACAGCAGACATTGAAACATCAACTGACTTTCGTATTCACATACTGTTTCTGTAAAGGAAAAAAAAAAAAATTTATTTCACATATGTGTGAATATAACCCTCTACTAACCGTTCTCCACCCTAGAGTTCAACCGCTGAGGATGAATAGGAGATGGAGACATCCCTCAGTGTGCAGACCCCTTGTGGAACTGGCGACAATGGAGGACAGACACATTGGGGGTCATTCTGACCCTGGCGGCCGGTGACCGCCAGGGTCACCGACCACGGGAGCACCGCCAACAGTCTGGCGGTGCTCCCTCGAGCATTCTGACCGCGGCGGTTCAGCCGCGGTCAGAAGCGGAAAGTCGGCGGTCTCCCGCCGACTTTCCGCAGCTTGGGGGAATCCGCCGCCATGGGGATTCAGACACCCCCTACCGCCATCCTGTTCATGGCGGGAAACCGGCCATGAACAGGATGGCGGTAGGGGGTGCCGCGGGGCCCCTGGGGGCCCCTGCAGTGCCCATGCCAATGGCATGGGCACTGCAGGGGCCCCCGTAAGAGGGCCCCGCAAAGTATTTCAGTGTCTGCTATGCAGACACTGAAATACGCGATGGGTGCCACTGCACCCGTCGCACCTTCCCACTACGCCGGCTCAATTCTGAGCCGGCGTCCTCGTGGGAAGGTTGATTTGCCCTGGGCTAGCGGGCGGCCTTTTGGCAGCCGCCCGCCAGCCCAGGGCAAATCTCAGAATCACCGCAGCGGTCCTACGACCGCGGTGCGGTGTTCTGACGGGGTTACTTTGGCGGGCGGCCTCCGCCGCCCGCCAAAGTAAGAATGAGCCCCATTATCCTTACCTACAGACTTGATAGGGCCACAATCCAAGAACTGTGGCCCAATAGGAGTCAGAGCTGATTTCAGGTATCTGCCAGCCCACAGGTATCCCCCATCTAGTGCAGGTCCGGTCAGTGCTCCATTTCCTGGCAATTGGTTCCTTTCAAGCAACAGTGGCCATGGCATCAGGGATGTCTCAGCCTATGTTCTCCATCGTGTTGACCAGAGTGTTGTCTGCCCTGCTGAAACACATGCGCAGCTACATCGTATTCCCCCAGGTGGAGGATTTGGCCACAGTGAAGGCTGACTTTTATGCTCTGGGACATATCCCCAGCATTATTGGTGCCATTGATCGTATACAAATAGCATTTGTCCCTTCCCGGAGAAATGAACAAGTGTTCAGGATAGAAAAATCTTTCACTCTCTGAATGTGCAGATGGTGTATTTTGCGGACCAGTACATCTCCCATGTGAATGCCAAGTATCCTGTCTCTGTGCATGATTCCTTTATCTTAAGCAATAGCAGCATTCCATATGTGATGTCACAAATCCAGAGGCACCAGGTGTGGCTTATAGGTGAGCCTATGGTCCCCACCCATTGTATGTAGGTATATGGGTGTGGGGTTGTCTCTAAGGGTGAGTGTGTGTCTAACAGGTATCCCTCGATATTTACAGGTGACTCTAGTTACCCCAACCTCTCATAGCTACTGACCCCAGTGAGGAATGCCAGGACAAGGGCAGAGGAACATTAAAATGAGGCACATGGGCAAACAAGGAGCATAATTGAGAGAACCTTTGGCCTCCTGAAGGCCAGATTCCGGTGCCTCCATCTGACAGGTTGATCCCTGTATTACTCACCCAAAAAGGTGTACTAGATCATCGTTGTATGCTGCATGTTGCACAACCTGGTCTTGAGACGCCAGGTGCCTTTTCTGCAGGAGGATGAGCCTGGAGATGGTCTTGTGGCAGCGGTGGAGCCTATGGACAGTGGCAAAGAGGAGGCAGAGGAAGAAGATGTGGACAACAGAAGTTCACATATTCAACAGTACTTCCAGTGACACACAGGTAAGACACTGTAACTTCACTTTCCATTGAAGTTTTGTGTTAGACATTGACCATGGCAGCCTGATTTCCCTATGTCTATGGCCACTTACTGTACCCTTTGGCATCTCTATTTTCACATCTCTGTGTCCCACTCTGGCTCCTGGTGGTATTTACTACTGCCCCCTACAGGTCATACCTATGTATATATAACTGTACATTTGAATTGCAATGTTTACAGCTTGTTTAACTAATGTATATTTCAATCATTTGACAGACTCCATACTTGTATTTGTTCCAAGGGTGTTTATTTATGTGCTGATAAGTGGAGGGTAGAGTCCAGTCTATTTGTATCACAGGTGCATTGTCCAAGGGGGCAAAGGAAGGGGAGCAATGTCAGTACAAGATGGACAGGGTAACAGAGTGGGACAGAAGGGTGACATTCAGTAGAGTCTTATTTCCTGGCGGGGTCTTCGCAATGTTCTCTGGCTTCTGCCTGGATCCCAGGGACCATTTGCGGGGTGGCTCTCCTTCTGCAGGGGGTGGGGTGCTGGTGGCCTGTTGGCCCTGTGGCGGAGCCTCCTGTCCACTAGCGCGGGCAGAGGTAGAGGGCTGTTCTTCAGTGTGGCTAGTGTCAGGGGCACGTTGTTGTGCCATTACCTCCCTCATGGTGTTGGCCATATCTGCTAGCACCCCTGCAATGGTGACCAGGGTGGTGTGGATGTCTTTCAGGTCCTCCTTGATCCCCAGGTACTGTCCCTTCTGCAGCCGCTGGTCTCCTGCAACTTGTACAGTATCTGGCCCATGGTCTCCAGGGAATGGTGGCATGCTCCCAGGATCCCTGCAAGTGCTTCTTAGAGAGTGGGTTCCCTGGGCCTGTCCTACCCCTGTCGCACGGCAGTCCTGCCAGCTTCCCTGTTGTCCTGTGCCTCTGTCCCCTGAACCGTGTGCCCACTGACACTGATCCCAGGACTCTGATTGTCTTGGGTTTGTGGGGTTGGTTGGGGTCCCTGTAGTGGTGGACACACTGCTGATTGACGTGTCCTGGGGACAGAGGGATGGGCCTGCCGGGTGGGTGCTGTGCTGGTGTTTCCAGAGGGGGGAGGCTCTGTGGTAGGTTGGGACTGTGGCAGGGTAACCAACTGTCCAGAGGTCCCTGATGGGCCAGGCTGGTCATCGTGATCCAGGCGTGCAGAGCTGCTGTCATCACTGTGGGCCTCTTCTGGGGGGGGGGGGAACTGGATGTTGGTGGCACCTCCTCTCTGGTGACATTGAGTCGGGGTCCTGTGGGGATGTAAATGCAGTGTTATTGTATCTGCGTGTGCCATCTTGTGCATGGATATGTTTTCCTCTATGGTCGTTATTAGCAAGGCACTTTTGGGTTGTGTGAGATGTTATTGATTTGGCTAGGTGATTGTCACTAGTGTGCATGCTGTGGTGATGGGTGTCCATGCAGGTCTGTGATGGGTGTCCATGCATTGGTGTGCATGCAGGACTTGGTATTGGGGTGAGTGGGTTGTGATAGTGGGGTATATGTGAGGTGGTAGAGTGATGGGGGTGAAGGTAGGGGTAGGAGTTTGCAATGGCATGCATGTTGGGGGGGATATAGTAGTAACGATTTGACTTACCAGAGTCCAGTCCTCCTGCTACTCCTGCGAGGCCCTCAGGATTCATGATTGCCAAGACATGCTCCTCCCATGTTGTTAGTTGTAGGGGAGGAGGTGGGGGGAGGAGCCAGTCCTCTGTACGGCTCCCTGGTGTCTTGCTACCACGGAACGCACCTTCCCTTGTAGGCCGTTCCACCTCTTCTTGATGTCATCCCTTGTTCTTGGGTGCTGTCCCACGGCATTGACCCTGTCCACCACTCTCTGCCATAGCTCCATCTTCCTTGCAATGGACGTCTGCTGCACCTGTGATCCGAATAGCTGTGGCTCTACCCAGATGATTTCCTCCATCATGACCCTTAGCTCCTCCTCTGAGAACCTGGGGTGTCATTGTGGTGCCATGGGTGTAGTGTGAGTGTTATGTGTGATGGTGTGTGGGGTGATGTGTTGGGGTGTGTGCTGTGAGGTGTGTGGATGGTGTATGGGTGATGGTGTTATGTGGCTCTGATTCAGTGGGTGCTCCTGGCTTGTCTCTCTCTCAGTTGGCAATATTCTTTTTCATTGTAAGGGGTTGTGGGTATTGTGGGTGTGTGTTTTATATTGGATTGGGTGTGTGGGTGTGGTGTGTGTCAGGTGTGTATAGTTTGAATTGTCCAATGTGGTGTTGTTTTGTTAGTGAGTGTGTATTTTGAGCGTGGCAGTCTGTACCGCCAGTGGTTTACTGCGTTTGAATGACCGACGCAGTGATTCGTGGATCATAATGTTGTGGATGTATTTCTGTTGGCGTAACAGTGTGGGTTTTGGTACCACCAGTTTATCACTGACCTTAGGGCTGGGGGACTTGTGTGGGTGTCTGTATAGTGGCGGATTTCTCTGTGTGGGTCATAATACCATAACGGTAGACCGCGCGGTCACAGTATGTGGGCGGCCGTCAGAACAGCGGTCGGCGGCATTTACCCCCAGGGTTGTAATGAGGGCCTTTATTTTTTTAGCTCCATCCTGCCTTTTCCTGCTCAAATGTGTACTTATGAAGGTGGGTTTTAGGTTAAACACTCAAGTTTACCTCTAGATGGAGAATCCCTTTTGAACGTTATACTACTACTCTTCTTTCTTTTATTCTCATCTTAATATTTATTTCCTAATTAATAAGTAAAGTGCTACTATACCTCCAGGTACTGGTGCATTATATAAAATTGTTAAATACATAAAATATTTAAAACATAATGGTTTTTGTCTTTAATTAAATTGATTTTCATTCCAGTGGTGATGTATTAGCAACCCATGAAACTGATTTAAGGGATACACAACGAAGAATAGACCAGCAAGAGAAACTAGGCAATTATTTTCCGAGCTGTTATCATTTGAAGTCAAATTGACTAATATTTTTTATTAATTCTGCTTCTGTGAACCACCAATAGCCATTGTTATATTACAAGTTATATAAATGGGCTTAGGTTGGATTGCAGTTTCTTTAATGTAGTGTATTGTGGCTGTTTGGCAATTTATGTACCGAAAAGCCAAGGATTTTTGAGAAAGATGGAAGACGATATTGCGTGATTAACAGCAAGTGAAAAACTGGTATGAGACTTCAATTTAGAATATGTCATGAAGAGGTATTAGCTTGCAGCTCTAGGCTGAAATGATAACAGTAACAACATTTTGCCGCCCTCTAAAAGATAACAAAAAGGATTAGCGTATCAACGCTTATATTAAAAAAAAATTCCCATCATTGACATAAAAAACATGAGCCCTAATTTGAAGACACATTTTGAAATCATACATTTTAAATGTTTTATTTGCTCATCTGTGAATGTTCAGGTCTCTCTGCTCTATGACAGCTGTGACTATCAAGTACAACTGGTTTCCAAAAGGCAACAGGATGTTGATGGTCCACAGATAGCTAGGATACACATAAGGGCTGGAGGAGGGCAATTTTAAGGTCAACAGCTGCACACTAAGGGACCTATTTAGGAGGTGGTTTGCACTGCTCTTGCACCATGCAGCACACCTTAAGTCAGATTAATGAAGCCACTCAAGGAAACTTTGCATGGCTGTGAGTGCCTCCATAAATCTAAAGGCACAGCGGGGCAAATCACTGTGTTACCTTATTCTGCCCTGGGAAGGTGTTCCATGGGTGTTGCATGGGTGTTGTCATACATCTCTCATGGCTTTTGGCACATTTCTAGTTTTATCAGAACTGGCAAACCTGGGAATGGGCCAAAAAATGGGCCTTTATCTCACAGAACCTGATCAAAAGCAAAAGGCACATTAGTCACAAAAAAACAGACCATCAGATCATGTATATGGATGAACTACTTCACATGGCCTTGAGGACCAAAAGTTCAATAAAGACTGGTTTTGACTATTAATGTGGTATAGTACTTTGGATCGATGTGTCAATTTTCCTACTTAGGCTGGCTAATTTGAAAGTTTTTGTTACATTTGCACTGATCTGGCAATCAGGATCCAGCAGTAGCAATGCTTGTAACCATTCTTCCCTGAACCCACTGATGGCCATGCAAAGAACATCTATGCTGTTGAGCAGTAGCTAGGGGACAGGGAGACAGCATAAAAGAGAGAGACACAGGAATTCTTGATCTTGCCTCTTCTTAATGCGGAAATCAATCTGCTATGCAGAAATGTGAATATCTATTTCTTTGTGTAGATCTTCTTTTTGTTATAACTAGTTTTAAGTCAACCATGTTACAGTGCAAAATTTCATAACCCACGCTGTGTGATTACTGGCAATTCAATGATGTTGTAGAAGTGACAAAGATAATAAACCTTTATTAGAACATTGGAATGCTGGGGGCTCCATTGAAAACAATGGAGTGCTGTGGGCTTTTACTGGCCCGTAAAAGCCCGCAGCGCCAACATTCCAATATTCGCTTTGTTCACAGCAACAGCTGTGAACAAAGCCTCACGGAGCCCGAGGGGATTTAAATCCCCTCGGGCTCCGAGAACATTTATTTTTTTAATAGAACATTCTGTCCTGTGTGGCAGAATGTTCTACTAGCCTTAGAACCCGCCGTAGCGGGCTCTACCAGCTATTAAAGTCCCTCTCCCTTGTTAAATGCCCTCGCCTTCGGCTCGGGCATTTAACGCGGGGAGCGGGCCTTTAATAGCCGGTAGAGCCCGCTACTGCGGGTTCTAAGGCTATATTGTACATGTACAGCATAGCTTGCACTGCTCCATATGTTCTTAAAGCTTGAAATACCGTCAGCATGTTAAAAATTAAATATGTGATTTGAATACTTGTTAATATACATAGCACATCATCTGTAACATAATTAATTTGTATCATTATTAGACTTTCCTTCCTGACCCTAGGCATTCACTTCCTCAACACTGCAACACCTGAATACCACACATGATTCAAGATGGAAACAAAACCAATGCAAATAAAGGATTCACTAGGTACATTCACAAAAACATGCAATTGAGTTTGTAATTCCAGAAAAGATGACTCCATGTATAGAGTTTGTAATGTTTAGCTGGATGACTCCAAAACCTAGTGGAAATCAGAGTCTAAGGGCCTGATTAAGAACTTAGCGGATGGGTTACTTCATCACGTTGGTGACAGATATCTCATCCGCTGAAATCTAAATCCCATTCTATTCTACAGGATTTAGATTTTAGTGGACGGAATATCTGTCAATGTTGTGACGGAGCTACCCATCCACTGAGTTCGAAATCAGGCCACAAATCATTAGTCTTTAATATTTAGACACAATGGGGGTTATTAAAACTTTGGAGGAGTTGTTAATTCATCCCAAATGTGACGGATATACCACCAGTTGTATTACGAGTTCCATAGGATATAATGGACTCGTAATACGGCTGGTGGTATATCCGTCACTTTACCGTCACTTTTGGGACGGATTAACACCTCCTCCAAAGTTGTAATAACCCCCAATACCTTTCAGAAACCAAGGTCCATGATTACTCTTGATAAAAATGTGATGAATGCAAAACTCCAGGCAACAAAGTTCCCATTGTAGCAAGTAAATATAATGGTTTCCTAAGAAAGAGCATTGAAGAACTTGGACTCAATGGATCCAGGATAACCAACACCATTGCAAGTCTATATTGAGTCCTATCGAGCTTTGCAAAATGGAGTCCGTCTTGATTCTACTTATTGGTTTCACATAGTTTAAGCGCTTCAGTTTCCTTACACCAAGCAGTTCCCATATCGGATCACTGACAGAATATTCGTACAAAACATATTGTGTAGACAGAATATCATGTCAAAAATATCGAGGACAAAAATATTGAGAAAGTAAGTGCAAATAGGTAAGTATAGATTTACTATTCTTATCTCCACATCTATGTACCTTGAAAATAAATATATCATCAAGATACATATATATATGGAGCTTTAGATAGTAAAACTTTGCTTAAATATGACATTTTACCTTCATGATATTTTTGTCTGATAGTCTTGACATGTTAATAAGTCCCACAATATTTTTGGTGCTGATAGTCTGTCTAAACACCACCCACACTCTGCACACACTGCATGATTCAAATATCTCTGAAGTTCAGTGGATTGCCTAACCTTGCCCATCCTGCATATAAAGATGAGTGTGGAACACCGATCATGACAGTGCTTGCCACTCCCAAAGGCCTAATTCCTAGCAGAGTGGCTACAGGTTTATCTGGATTATTTCCATGGAGCTCTATAACAAACGAAGATCATGCAGTTTAGACTGCCAACTCCTGTGATCCCTCCTTAAGGCCATACCACTTCCAATCCACTAAATATGCAATTGTCTTCTAATAATTTTTGTTTCTAATATGTTATGTATTTCATATTTGTTTACACCATTCACCTGGATTGAATACAAGCAGCATTTAGAGTAAAACATGACTTTAAGTAACAACGTTTTGCTAATGGCAACCAAAACAGTACCGGAATCTTCATATATTTTAACATATTTAAACACACTTTTACAATATTTACATTTGTTTAAGAAGCTTTTTTTCATTAACAAATTATTTGTGAATGAGCAGACATTTTGTCCTACAGAATTTGTAAGTATCTTTGACCTTCTCCAATGGCTCTTGTGCAGAATTTGAATTCTCTTAAGTTCAGTGAAAAATTAGCTTACAGACGGAACTAAAGTGAATGTAATGGCTGTATTTTAGGATAATGTTGATACATACAGAATGGTGGTGGCATACCTAAAGTAGTTTCAGGATTATTTATAGCTTGATTCTACCAGCCATATTGTCTTATTTTAATATGTCTCTTGCAATAAAGTTTGATACCCAAAATATTTTGTTTTTGTTTACATTATGACTCTGTTCCCTTTACCACTGCTAACCAGTGCTAAAGAGCTTGTCCACCCTCCCTCAAACATAGTAATTGACGGGCACATCTAATTTACTAATCCCTACAACATGAAAGTACATGTACCCAGGATCTGTAAATTATATGCTACTGGTGGGCCTGCTATTGCAGCCTGTAGTGAAGTTTTAAACTGTCATTTCGACCTGTCAAAGGAAACCATTTGGTCTCTGTAGCCTGGGTCCTGCATGACATGACTGTGAATATCTTGGCAGCTGGTCTTTGATTATTCCTCCCAGACAGCGAGACAAAGGTGCTGGCAGGATGGGCCTTCTTGCCAGAAAGGTTGGGGCAGAGATGTTCCCTGCCTTCCTTACATTTCAAAGAGCTGCCTCCAGCACACTAACAAACTTCACACCGGTTTATTGTCATCCCAGACTACTTGGACCCTTGGCAGGGGAAGGAAAAAACTTTCCAGAACCAGAAGTGGGTGTAGCCAGCATGTCACCCCACTTCAAAAGCTGACATCAGGTATAAATATTGGACTTCTTGAACCATCTCTTCAGCACACTCCTGGACCTGTGAAAGAATCAGAATGATTGCCTTCCGCCCTTCTGCCAGAAGGAGTGCCTGCTGCCATGTTCACCTGCTGACCCGCTGCTGGAAGGACGGCCTTGCTGTCCTACTAACTGAAGGAGGACTTGATCTACTCATTGAACCCAGGGCAACCTACGTGATTGCAAGGGCTAGTTGGCTGGCCTCCTCTGTGGGCTTCTGGTACATAAAAAGCTTCAGAGATCTTGAACTCTCTACCTGGCCTTTGCCTGGAGTGAGCCCTAAATACCCCAGGTGGTTTCTCCCAGGTCGTGGACTCATGAAAGTGGTGTAAGAGGTGCTGTTCCTGCCTAACCCTAAAACGTGGGTTTCAGAAGAAAATCCAGCAAAAAATGTGAGAAGAATTGAAAGAAGACCTGGACCTGCCTGCCAGTCGATCTACCCAAGGCGCATAAGTGGTTGGCCTGACTTCGTGGTAGCTTCCACTATGTTTTTCTCTGCAGCAGCAAATAGTATTCAGGTGGACCTTTTACTGAAGGTATCCAGCCTCATGAAGCCTTCATCAGCTACAGCCTGCAGCTTTTTCATGTTAGACATTTTTCGACTTCCAAACAAATGAAGGTGGAAACCTTCACTGTGACTCCGTCAAGCGGTTCCTTATTGATGACATGTCCTACTAGGACACTGCCGGCTACCCTTCTCCACTGAACATTATCTTCTCAGCTTTTCTTGAAAAATTATTCAAAGTCCAAAGCTAAGCCAGGACCACAAGCCTTAATTTTTGGCTTTGCTCAGTCTCGAGTAGCCAGATAGACGCGGTTGGATCTTTCGTCTTTTTGGCACTATTTAACACTTAGAGGGTCATTACAACCTCGGCGGTCTTCCAAAAAGACCGCCGAGCTGTGGGAGACAGAATACCGCCATTGCCGGCGGTATTCCTGGCTCCCTATTATGACATTTCCGCTGGGCCAGCAGACGGTAACAGTGTTACCGTCAGCTGGCCCAACGGAAATGTCACATCAACATTGCTGCCGGCTTGTAATAGAGCCGGCGGCAATGCTGATGTGCAGAGGGTGCAGTAGCACCTGTCGCGCATTTTACTGCCCGAAATTCGGGCAGTGAAATGCGCGACAGGGCTATGCCTGGGGACCCCTGCACTGCCCATGCCAAGTGCATGGGCAGTGCAGGGGCCCCCAGGGGCACCCCAAGTCCCCTTACCGCCAGCCTTTCCATGGCGGTGTTTACAGCCACGGACAGGCTGGCGGTCGGGGACTCATAATCCTCAGGGCAGCGGTGCTTGCACCGCTGCCCTGGGGATTATGACCGCCAGGCGGAAGTCTGGCGGTATGTTGGAGGGGCCGGCGGTATGGCCGTGGCATTTGCGTTACGGTCATAATTGCTGGCGGAACACCGCCAGCCTGTTGGCGGTGTTACCGCCACCTTACCGCCGGCCGCCAGGGTCGTAATAACCCCCTAAGTACTTTACAAATTAACAACTTTGGTTCTACTGAATGTATTCAATTTGTTTTGGTGTCATTTGTTTAGTAAAATGTTCTCTATTTTTCTAAACTAGTTGGGATTTTTTTATCAAGTGTTTTCACTTTATTACTGTTTGTGTACTGCATAAATAAATATTTTACACAGTGCATCTAAGTTAAACCTCACTGCTTTTGTCACACACTACCAGATGGTTCAACACAGGTTAATTTAGTGACATTTGAGGTTCATCCTGACAACCTCAACTAACAGCTTGATTTCTCACAATTACCTGTTTATGATTGTATAAAATTATAGGTCCTAACCTTTAAAAATCGTGAATGGTAATATATTTGGTTTAGTTCGGATTTAGTATTACTTCAATCTCTGAAAAAATGGAATCTCAGTAAAGAGCAACAGATCGGAAGTAGATATACATCATGTGACAAAGGATTTGATGAGCACTTTTGACTGTAGAGAATTTTGATGTTCTGATGGAAAAACTAAAACAGTAGGCAGTCAACCAAGAGAAAGGAATTGGTGGTGAGATCTCCACTTATGCATTGTGAACAGCAACCATAAATCTACATTCAAATGGCATTACCAGAGGAAGTATTATTTGATGATGAAAAGATACTTTTAAATACCGTCAACTTGTCATTGATTCACAGGAGAAGAACATGGAAAGAAGGCGGAAATATTATAACAGTAGCTATAATGAAGGCAAAAGCAAGAGTGAAAACAAATGCAGGATTATTTTAATTTATCGGATTAGGAGCATCGTGTCTAAAGCAGAAGTGAAAACCTTGAGTTGTATTAAAGGTAAAGATCTTATAGCAAATCAGAACCCCTGAAGCGTTATACAAGCAAATTACTACGTTTTTTTAAAATACTGCAAACAGTAACTGTCTCTTCATCCAGTATTAATATTTGAGAGTAAAAGTGACCATACATTAAAACCTGTGAAAAAGTTTGCGCTCACCTGAAAGAAGAACAGGGGTTTGCCTGTGGAAGTACCACTGTAATGGTTTCATATTTCTCAAAACACAACTTACATCATAACAACTAAGATATTTTTCCCCATGTTTATACTTTTTTAGCGCCGCATTTGCGTCATTTTTTGATGCGGAAGCGGCGAAAACTTCCAAAATACAATTGTCTTTTGTAAGTTTGCGCCGTTTTTGTGTGAAAAATCGGCGCAAATGCGGTGCAAAAAAAGTATAAATATGGGCCTTACTGGGCTAAAGTGCCAGCGCAATTGATAAGATAACAGTTTAAAAAACCCAACCCTATTAATTTAAGGTAAATTACATATAAAACATGGCAATACATATAAAGATATATATTTAAAAAATCTTATATATGTCAAAGCAAATAAAAACTTCAATACAATATCATGAAACCAACAGTTAAAAAGATCCTAGTATACAAAGATGTGTTCTATAAGATTCAAGACATCATGTATGATAAACTGTGCTACAAATTTCCACAAACATAGTTCGAAATGTGAAATATTTAATCTAGTAATCCAGGTGAAATATCGATAATGGGACAAAACAAAAACCAAGGAGCCTAGGTATCATATTTGAGTACAGGGAACTAAGCCACATGCCTCCATAAATCCATGTATGCGAAAGTTGGGGAAAGTCATTCCTTCCTGTGCTTATTGTAAAGAGACAGAATAAGGGAGCTGTCTATAGTAGGAGCAGCAATCCATAGTCTATTGATTACTTTCTGTTAGACCTGAAAGCATTACGATGGTCTTCCTCCAACTTTTTGCCTTCCTCCCACCATTTTTCTGATCCTGCGTTTGCTGATGTTAGGACTCTGCATACTTTACCACTGCTGACCAGTGCTAAAGTGCTTGTGCTTGCTCAGTAAATGTGATTACATTAGCTCCTACACTGTTGGCACATTTGATTTACCTGCAAGTCTCTAATAAAGTGCATGAGAGGTGCCCAGGGCCTGTAAAGTAAACGATTCTAGTGGGCCTGCAGCCCTGATTGTGCCACCCACATAATTAGCCAGCCCATTTACCATGTTTCAGGCCTGCCACTGCAAGACTTTTATGTGCAGTATCACTGCGACTTCAACTTGGCATTTAAAACTACTTGCAAAGCCTTAAACTCCCCCTTTGTCTACCTATAGGTCACCCCTAAGGTAGGCCCTGGGTAACCCATAGAGCAGGGTGATATGTAAGTAAAAGGCAGGACATGTATTTATGTTTTTTACATGTCCTGGTAGTGAAAACTCAAAAATTCGCTTCTCACAGCTGTGAGGCCTGCTCCTCTCATAGGCCAGCATTAGAACAGCCCTTATATACTTTCAAGTGGTAGATTCTGATCTGAATGGAGTAGCCCTGTCATGTTTAATATGGCCAGAATGGTAATGGAAAATCCTACTTACTGGTGAAGTTGGATGTAACATTTCTATTTTAGAAATGTTCATTTTAAAAAGTGGGCAATTCCATGCACTCACTGCCTTCTGTGCCTCACAACCTGTCTCCAATTAACATCTGTGCTCTGCTGATTGACAGCTCCCCTTGTGCATCCCCCCAGACAGCCATAAACACAGAACGGGACACTCAGTCACATATGCATAATGAATGGGCCTCCTTTGGCAGGAAGGGTGGAGGAGTTACCACACTGCAAAGGCCAGTGGCCTGACACCACACTAAGGAATTAGGGGATTATGAAAGATAGGGCTTGGTTGAAAGGGGACCTAGCACACTACAAAACCACTCTTTGAAGTTTCCCCCACTCCAAAGGCATTTTTGGGTACATATACTGGGTTTGTGACACCTCCAAAATCAGCCACTTCAGGACTTACAACTGGACTCTGTTTGTCTGGCTGCCCAAAGGACTCACTTGGACTGCTTTGCTGAGAAAGACTGCTCTCCTGCTGTTGCCCTGCTGCCTGCTGGCCACATACCCTGCTGAAAGGACTCTGCCTTCCTCCAGAAGTGCTCCCCAATGGCTTTTCTTGAGCTTTCCTCCTGTCCTGAAGTATCTGAGCCATGAAGACTTCACAAATTAGAAGAAAATCCCTGTGCATGTGAAAATTGACACAATGCCTGCAGAAATCGATGCAGCACCTGCCTCGCAGCGGAAAAATCATCGCATCGTCTACTGGATTAACACAGCGCCTGCTCCTTCTTGCCAGCACATCAAGGTTTTTTCAATGCATCATCCCTGGACATAGAAATATCTCTGCATTGCAATGAGGAACAAAGGCTGTGTACTTCAAAATCAGCACATCACCTTTCAGTGTGGAAAGAAACAACACATCATGTGTGCCGTGCCTGAAAATCCAATGTAGTGCCTTATTTTTCAATAGATCTCCTTCTCTACGGCCCCCCCATCGATGTTATTTTCGACGCATCCCAGGTTCTGTGTGTTAAGAGGATGCACCCACTGATTCTTATGAAATGAGACTCATTTAAATCTTTAAAAAGTGATATTGTGACTAGTGCATATCAGATTTTTGTTGTTTTGGTCTTATTTTATTCAGATAAATATTATTTATTTTCCTAAAGCGGTGTGGAGTACTTTTGTGGTGTTTTCACTATGTTACTGTATTATTGCACGAATACTTTACACATTGTCTTCTATGTTAAGCCCTGCTGCTCTCTGCCAAGCTACCAGAGGGTGAGCACAGAATAATGTGGATTGTGTTGTGACTTACCATGACTACGATTGTGGTCCCTACTTGGACAGGGTGAATACCTCTGCCAACTGGAGACCCAATTTCTAGCTCTTTCTCTCTTAACAGTTGATGCAAAAAGGTGAAATGTGAAATATGAACTTTAAGAACAATGCCTTGGCTTGTTGAGTTTTGTTAGACTACATAACTTTTAAAATTAGCGATGCTTTTGTGGGTTGCCCAACATATTGTTTTGTTCAGTAAATTCACAATATGTTGTTTTTTAAAACTATTCTGCTGATGCTGCATTTACCACGAAGACTGCTTGTCGGTCAAAATGCAGTGTGAGATTTTGCAACAAAGTACAGTTCTGCAACATAGACTATGTTCTCAGTGTGCGTTTGCTTTGGACTTTGGGGAATATATATATTACATATATATTACGACCCATTTTCCATTGAAAAAGCATTTTTTTTACTTGGCTATATCCTTGGTGTAGTTTGCTGAATCTTCACTAAATTTTCTAAAAAAAAAAAGGTGAACTGATGATTCTTATTGCACATCAAAAGTTTTGGGGTGATCTGTCAAATGTGGGTCACAAAAGGGGGATTAAAAAAAAGTGTGTTTCTCATGTTAATTCCCACAGAGATTTTAAACACGACTACAGCTGAACTGCTGGTAAAATTACACCAAATTTGGCAGGAAGGTATCTCTTGGTCCAGAAAGTGCCCCTTTTATTATGAAGTGTAATCCGTTCAGTAGTTTTTGAGATGATAAAGGAAAATAAAATGTGCATACCTAGAGGCGCAAAGGCTTCTTCAATCCTTCTGATCTTGTGCTGAGATATGATTGGCTGCCAAAACTTCACCCAGGAAGTGTTAGCATCCATTTTGAGACTCGGCTTCAGTTGAGTCTAAAAAAAAAATAGGAGGCAGGGCACGTTTCCCCTTACACCCTAGCCTTGGTGCAGGGGTCCCCCTAGGACACCGCCATGGCAAAATATATATATATATATTTAATTTCACAGTGAAATTCATGAATATTAATGAATTTCGCAGTGAATTAAAAAAGCAAGCACTGTCAGCCAGGTCCTGGGGCATGCTTATAAAATATTTTTGAGGAGGGGGAGCTTTTGGCCCATGCCATAGGGCTTATTAAAGCCCCAGGGATCACCACCTACCTAGGGCTCAGCAACAAAATATTGATGGGACGCGTCACCCTGGGCCTCAGAGACCACCACCTCCCTGGGGCTTCACTTATTAAATTAGGTAGGGGGACTGTGTGGATCCCCTGTCCCTGGGGACGACCACCTCCCCAAGGCCCATACATATTTTTTTTTAAATGAAGGGGGACCGGCCATCCCCCCTCTTGGGCCATACAAACAGTCTCTTACCCACACAGCCACTAACATACACTCACCCATACAGCTACTTCTCGACTGTTTTCCTGGTGGTGCATGCTGTGGGGGTAGTCTGCCTCCTCTCTGCACTAGAAGCTCCGAAGAAATCTCCTGTGGGTCGACGGAATCTTCCCCCTGCTACCGCAGGCACCAAAGAACTGCATCACCGGTCCCCTGGGTCTCCTCTCAGCACGACGAGCGAGGTCCCTTGAATCCAGCAACAATGTCCAAGTGACTCCCACAGTCCAGTGACTCTTCAGTCCAAGTTTGGTGGCGGTAAGTCCTTGCCTCCCTACGCCAGACTGCATTGCTGGGACCCACATCTTTTGCAGCTACTCCGGCCTCTGTGCACTTCCAGCGGAAATCCTTTGTGCACAGCCAAGCCTGGGTCCACGGCACTCTACCCTGCATTGCACGACCTCCTGAGTTGTCCTCCGGCGGCGTGGGTCTCCTTTGTGTAACTTCGGGTGAGCGCCGTTTCACTCCTCTTTGTAGTGCCTGTTCTAGCACTTCTGCGGGAGCTGCCTGCTTCTGAGAGGGTTTCTCGTCCTGCTGGGCGCCCCCTCTGTCCCCTGACGCAATTGGCGACATCTTGGTCCCTCCTGGGCCACAGCAGCATCCAAAAACCCTAACCGCATGACTTGCAGCTAGCAAGGCTTGTTTGCGGTCTTTCTTCAGGAAAATACTTCTGCACAACTCTCCATGGCGTGGGGCATCCATCCTCCAAAGGGAAAGTTTCTAGCCCTTGTCATTCCTGCAGAATCCTCAGCTTCTACTGTCCAGTAGCAGCTTCTTTGCACCCACAGCTGGCATTTCCTGGGCATCTGCCCATCTCCGACTTGCTTGTGACTTTTGGACTTGGTCCCCTTGTTCCACAGGTACCCTCGTTTGTAAATCCATCGTTGTTGCATTGCTGATTTGTGTCTTTCCTGCAGAATTCCCCTATCACGACTTCTGTGCTCTTTGGGGAACTTTAGTGCACTTTGCACTCACTTTTCAGGGTCTTGGGGTGGGCTATTTTTCTAACCCTCACTGTTTTCTTACAGTCCCAGCGACCCTCTACAAGGTCACATAGGTTTGGGGTCCATTCGTGGTTCGCATTCCACTTTTGGAGTGTATGGTTTGTGTTGCCCCTATCCCTATGTGTCCCCATTGCATCCTATTGTAATTATACATTGTTTGCACTGTTTTCTAATACTATACTGCATATTTTTGGTATTGTGTACATATATCTTGTGTATATTTGCTATCCTCATACTAAGGGTACTCACTGAGATACTTTTGGCATATTGTCATAAAAATAAAGTACCTTTATTTTTAGTATATCTGTGTATTGTGTTTTCTTATGGTATTGTGCATATGACACTAGTGGTACTGTAGGAGCTTCACTCGTCTCCTAGTTCAGCCTAAGCTGCTCTGCTAAGCTACCATTATCTATCAGCCTAAGCTGCTAGACACCCTATACACTAATAAGGGATACCTGGGCCTGGTGCAAGGTGTAAGTACCCCTTGGTACTCACTACAAGCCAGTCCAGCCTCCAACATTGGTTGTGCAGCGGTGGGATAAGTACTTTGTAACTACTTACCACTTTTGTCATTGTACTTTTCATAAGAGAAAAATATACAAAACAAGTTCAGTGTATGTACACCTAACCAAAAGGTTTTGCATTTCTTTTTTCACTTCTTTTCTAAAGTGCTGAAAAGTACCTTTAACTTTCTAAAAAGTTCTTAAAAAGTTTTAAAAGTTTTTTTTTCTGTCTTTCTAAAGTTCTGAAAAACTTTTTCTTCCTTTTTCTATCACTTAAACACTTTCTAAAATGTCTGGCACAGGCCATACTGTTGATCTGTCCAAACAAGCTTATGATCACCTTAGCTGGAAAGAAGCAAGGAGTCTCTGCATAGAAAGAGGTTTAAGTGTAAGGAAAAATCCCTCTAGAGAACTGTTGGTAAATATGCTTGTTGAACAGGATAAGGCCAAAGGTGGCACTTCTGTTGAAAAGTTAGCTGATGGTTCCCACTCTGATTCTGGGGCACCCCTAGCAAAAGATGTGGGAGGGAAACTTCCAAGCCTGCCCCCTAGCATGCCACCCAGCATAGCTGGTACTGATGTAGAGTCAGTATAGTGTTGTCTCACATCACAGTAAGAGTATCCCTTCTCATCATAGTAGAAGTGCTGTTTCTGTTAGTCAAGCTATTAGGGTGCCATCCGTTAGGGCCAGGTCTCCTTCTGTTCTATCTCAGCATACTTCTGTCTCTAGACATGCCTCACCCACCCACCCTGATGACAGAGTATTAGAAAGGGAGCTCAATAGATTGAGAGTGGAACAAACCAGACTGAAGCTCAAGAAGCAACACCTGGATTTGGATAGGCAGTCCTTAGAAGTGGAAAGAGAAAGACAGAAATTGGGTTTAGAAACCCATGGTGGCAGCAGCAGTATTCCCCATAGTCATCCTGCAAAAGAGCATGATTCTAGGAATCTGCACAAGATAGTTCCCCCTTATAAGGAGGGGGATGACATTAACAAGTGGTTTGCTGCACTTGAGAGGGCCTGTGTTGTACAGGATGTCCCTCAAAGGCAGTGGGCTGCTTTCCTATGGCTATCATTTAGTGGAAAGAGTAGGGATAGGCTCCTTATTGTGAAAGAAAGTGATGCCAATAATTTTGCAGTTGTTAAGAATGCACTCCTAGATGGTTATGGCTTAACCACTGAACAGTACAGGATGAATTTCAGAGAAACCAAAAAGGAGTCTTCACAAGACTGGGTAGACTTTGTTGACCATTCAGTGAAGGCCTTGGAGGGGTGGTTACATGGCAGTAAAGTTACTGATTATGAAAGCCTGTATAAATTAATCCTGAGAGAGCATATACTTAATAATTGTGTGTCTGATTTGTTGCACCAGTATCTAGTAGACTCAGATCTGACCTCTCCACAAGAATTGGGAAAGAAGGCAGACAAATGGGTCAGAACAAGAGTGAACAGAAAAGTTCATACAGGTGGTGACAAGGATGGCAAGAAGACAGATGGTGAAAAATCTCAAGATAAGCATGGGGATAAGGGTAAAACCAAAGATCCCACTTCAAATCTTAAACACTCTTCAGAGGGTGGGGATAAAACAAATTCTTCCTCTTCTTCTCAACCTGCACACATTAAAAAGCCTTGGTGCTTTGTGTGTAAAAACAGAGGCCATAGGCCAGGGGATAAGTCCTGTCCAGGTAAACCCCCTGAGCCTACCACCACTAATACATCAAGCTCTAGTGCCCCTAGCAGTAGTGGTACTAGTGGTGGGACTGCTGGCAACAGTCAAGCAAAGGGTGTAGTTGGGTTCACTTATGGGTCCATAATAGAAACTGGGGTAGTCAGTCCCAAGACAGTTTCTGTCACACCTAGTGGCATTGGCCTTGCCACACTGGCTGCTTGTCCCCTTACAATGGATAAGTACAGGCAGACAGTATCAATAAATGGTGTTGATGCCCAGGCCTACAGGGACACAGGTGCCAGTATCACTTTGGTGACTGAAAACCTAGTGGCTCCTGAACAACACATCATTGGACAACAGTATAAAATTATTGATGTCCATAACTCCACTAAGTTTCTTCCCTTAGCTATAATTCAGTTTAGTTGGGGTGGAGTTACTGACCCTAAGCAGGTGGTGGTATCACCTAGCTTACCTGTAGACTGTCTCTTAGGTAATGACCTAGAGGCCTCAGGTTGGGCTGATGTAGAGTTTTATGCCCATGCAGCCATGCTGGGCATCCCAGAGGAATTGTTCCCTCTCATTTCTACTGAAATGAAAAAGCAAAGGAGAGAAGGCCTGAAAACTCAGGATCCCTCTCCATCAACAGGTAAAAAGGGTATCACAGTATCCCCTAACCATCCTGCCATTCAGGATACCATTCCTGTGGTGGGAGAAACCTCTCCTGGGGTGGCACCTGTTCCAAAGAAAACATCAGCTGGCAAAGCTGTACTCCCTGAGGTAGAAGTACCTCTCTGTGGGATAACTAACATGGGTGAGAAAAAGAGCACCATTTTAGTTAACATGGAGCATCCCTCCAACCCTCCCAGAGAAACTTTAGTGCAGAAACTCTGCACTGCCTCACAACACTTAGGACAGCATCCCTGCCCTAGTGTAGAGCTCATAGGACAGCATCCCTGCCCTGCTCCAACTCAAGAGAAACAGCATCCCTGTTCTCTCTTCCAGCCATATGGACAAAGTGTTTGCCCAGCCATGGCTTTTCTGAGACAGCATCCCTGTCTGGCATTTCCATCACTACAAATAGGTTCAGTGGACAATTCCCACTGCTCTAAACTAAAACTTACTGATAGAAACTCTGAAAATACATCTTCACATTGTTGCTTAGCTAAAAACCTTCAAACAGGGTGGTTTACATCCCCACAGGGAAGTAACCATATAGTGGATGATAAAGGGAGTAGCCAGTCTATTGCAGAGCTACTCTCTACTTATCACCACTTAGACAATAAAGTCTCAACTGGCCAAGGTTAGCCTTATTGTCCTTCGTTTGGGGGGGGGGGGGGGTTGTGTGAGAAAGTAGCCTCTTTCTAGCCTTGTTACCCCCACTTTTGGCCTGTTTGTGAGTGTATGTCAGGGTGTTTTCACTGTCTCACTGGGATCCTGCTAGCCAGGGCCCAGTGCTCATAGTGAAAACCCTATGTTTTCAGTATGTTTGTTATGTGTCACTGGGACCCTGCTAGTCAGGACCCCAGTGCTCATAAGTTTGTGACCTATAGGTATGTGTTCCCTGTGTGATGCCTAACTGTCTCACTGAGGCTCTGCTAGCCAGAACCTCAGTGGTTATGCTCTCTCTTTACAAATTGTCACTAACAGGCTAGTGACCAATTTCACCAATTTACATTGGCATACTGGAACACCCTTATAATTCCCTAGTATATGGTACTGAGGTACCTAGGGTATTGGGGTTCCAGGAGATCCCTATCGGCTGCAGCATTTCTTTTGCCACCCATAGGGAGCTCTGACAATTCTTACACAGGCCTGCCACTGCAGCCTGAGTGAAATAACGTCCACGTTATTTCACAGCCATTTTACACTGCACTTAAGTAACCTATAAGTCACCTATATATTTCTAACCTTTACCTGGTAAATGTTGGGTGCTAAGTTACTTAGGGGGTCATTCTGACCCCGGCGGTCTGAGACCGCCGGGGCCAGGGTCGGCGGGAGCACCGCCGACAGGCTGGCGGTGCCCCGCAGGGCATTCTGACCGCGGCGGTTCGGCCGCGGTCAGATGCGGAAAACCGGCGGTCTCCCGCCGGTTTTCCGCTGCCCTTTAGAATCCTCCATGGCGGCGGAGCGCGCTCCGCCGCCATGGGGATTCTGACACCCCCTACCGCCATCCTGTTCCCGCCAGGAACAGGATGGCGGTAGGGGGTGCCGCGGGGCCCCTGGGGGCCCCTGCAGTGCCCATGCCTATGGCATAGGCACTGCAGGGGCCCCCGTAAGAGGGCCCCACTTGGTATTTCAGTGTCTGCTATGCAACTGCACCCGTCGCACATACCCACTCCGCCGGCTCCATTCGGAGCCGGCTTCCTCGTGGGGAGGGGTTTCCCGCTGGCCTGGCGGGCGGCCTACTGGCGGTCACCCGCCAGCCCAGCGGGAAAGCCAGAATGGCCTCCGCGGTCTTTCGACCGCGGAGCGGCCATATGGCGGCTCCCTCCACGCGGGCGGCGACCGCCGCCCGCGGGGGTCAGAATGACCCCCTTAGTGTGTGGGCACCCTGGCACTAGCCAAGGTACCCCCACATTGTTCAGGGCCAATTCCCCGGACTTTGTGAGTGCGGGGACACCATTACACGCGTGCACTACATATAGGTCACTACCTATGTGTAGCTTCACAATGGTAACTCCGAAGATGGCCATGTAACATGTCTAAGATCATGGAATTGCCCCCTCTATGCCATCCTGGCATTGTTGGCACAATCCCATGATCCCACGGGTCTCTAGCACAGACCCGGGTACTGCCAAACTGCCTTTTCCGGGGTTTCACTGCAGCTGCTGCTGCTGCCAACCCCTCAGACAGGTTTCTGCCCTCCTGGGGTCCAGCCAGGCTTGGCCCAGGAAGGCAAAACAAAGGACTTCCTCAGAGAGAGGGTGTTACACCCCCTCCCTTTGGAAAATGGTGTGAAGGCAGGGGAGGAGTAGCCTCCCCCAGCCTCTGGAAATGCTTTCATGGGCACACATGGTGCCCATTTCTGCATAAGCCAGTCTACACCGGTTCAGGGACCCCTCAGCCCTGCTCTGGCGCGAAACTGGACAAAGGAAAGGGGAGTGACCACTCCCCTGACCTGCACCTTCCCTGGGAGGTGCCCAGAGATCCTCCAGTGTGCTCCAGACCTCTGCCATCTTGGAAACAGAGGTGCTGCTGGCACACTGGACTGCTCTGAGTGGCCAGGGCCAGCAGGTGACGTCAGAGACTCCTTCTGATAGGCTCCTTCAGGTGTTGCTAGCCTATCTTCTCTCCTAAGTAGCCAAACCCTCTTTTCTGGCTATGTAGGGTCTCTGCTTTGGGTAATTCCTTAGATAATGAATGCAAGAGCTCATCAGAGTTCCTCTGCATCTCTCTCTTCACCTTCTGCCAAGGAATCGACTGCTGATCGCACTGGAAGCCTGCAAAACTGCAACAAAGTAGCGAAGACGACTACTGCAACTGTGTAACGCTGATCCTGCCGCCTTCTCGACTGTTTTCCTGGTGGTGCATGCTGTGGGGGTAGTCTGCCTCCTCTCTGCACTAGAAGCTCCGAAGAAATCTCCCGTGGGTCGACGGAATCTTCCCCCTGCTACCGCAGGCACCAAAGAACTGCATCACCGGTCCCCTGGGTCTCCTCTCAGCACGACGAGCGAGGTCCCTTGAATCCAGCAACTCTGTCCTAGTGACTCCCACAGTCCAGTGACTCTTCAGTCCAAGTTTGGTGGAGGTAAGTCCTTGTCTCCCCATGCCAGACTGCATTGCTGGGACCTGCGTCTTTTGCAGCTACTCCGGCCTCTGTGCACTTCCGGCAGAAATCCTTTGTGCGCAACCAAGCCTGGGTCCACAGCACTCTACCCTGCATTGCGCGACCTCCTGAGTTGTCCTCCGGTGATGTGGGACTCCTTTGTGTAACTTCAGGTGAGCGCTGTTTCACTCCTCTTCATAGTGCCTGTTCCAGCACTTCTGCGGGTGCTGCCTGCTTCTGAGAGGGCTCCTCGTCCTGCTGGATGCCCCCTGTCTCCCCTGATGCAATTGGTGACATCCTGGTCCCTCCTGGGCCAAAGCAGCATCCAAAAACCCTAACCGCACGACTTGCAGCTAGCAAGGCTTGTTTGCAGTCTTTCTTCAGGAAAATACTTCTGCACAACTCTCCACGGCGTGGGGCATCCATCCTCTAAAGGGGAAGTTTCTAGCCCTTGTCATTCTTGCAGAATCCTCAGCTTCTACTGTCCATTAGCAGCTTCTTTGCACCCACAGCTGGCATTTCCTGGGCATCTGCCCATCTCCGACTTGCTTGTGACTTTTGGACTTGGTCCCCTTGTTCCACAGGTACCCTCATTTGGAAGTCCATCGTTGTTGCATTGCTGATTTGTGTCTTTCCTGCAGAATTCCCCTATCACAACTTCTGTGCTCTTTGGGGAACTTTAGTGTACTTTGCACTCACTTTTCAGGGTCTTGGGGTGGGCTATTTTTCTAACCCTCACTGTTTTCTTACAGTCCCAGCGACCCTCTACAAGGTCACATAGGTTTGGGGTCCATTCGTGGTTCGCATTCCACTTTTGGAGTATATGGTTTGTGTTGCCCCTATCCCTATGTGTCCCCATTGCATCCTATTGTAACTATACATTGTTTGCACTGTTTTCTAATACTATACTGCATATTTTTGGTATTGTGTACATATATCTTGTGTATATTTGCTATCCTCATACTGAGGGTACTCACTGAGATACTTTTGGCATATTGTCATAAAAATAAAGTACCTTTATTTTTAGTATATCTGTGTATTGTGTTTTCTTATGATATTGTGCATATGACACTAGTGGTACTGTAGGAGCTTCACTCGTCTCCTAGTTCAGCCTAAGCTGCTCTGCTAAGCTACCATTATCTATCAGCCTAAGCTGCTAGACACCCTATACACTAATAAGGGATACCTGGGCCTGGTGCAAGGTGTAAGTACCCCTTGGTACTCACTACAAGCCAGTCCAGCCTCCTACAGCCAGGGGATGTGGTCCTCAGGGACATAATTGGCCCAGAGAGTGTAGCCACACAGCAAAAATCATCTTTTAGTAATATGCTGGGCCTTGGGGAAAGCGGTCACCAGTGCTGAAATGGGCCCAGGGGGAGGAACGTGCAGCCCTCCTCCCCTTGCACTAATTGGCCAGACCCTGGAGATTGGGGTCCCTGAGGCCAGAATCAGGCTGGGGAGGGGCAATATGTGACCCCCTTCCCCTTACAGTAATTGTCTGAGCCCCAAGAAATATGGTTTCTGGGGTCAAACTCAGCCATGGGAGAGGGGTCAGGTAATGGAGTCCCCAGGGACGTAATCAGCCTGTAAAGGGAGGCTGCTTGCTCCCCTCCCAGATTGCTTACATGTGGGGGTGGATGATTTATTATCAAAAATTTCACTGCAAAAGTTGTAGTGATACTATCAATGATGTCATGGAAGATGTCATGATTGATGTAATATGTGGGGTAATTAGATGTAAATGACAAGGGAGAGAATTATAGTTATCTTAGAGCACAAGTTATGGTTACATGTGATAACTATAACTGCTGAATTTCTATGGATTTGTGTGTGTAAAATCCAAACCTAACTATAACATGCCTGCAACCTATGGTTTTTCAGTAAATTTCTAAGGTTTTTAAATTTTATTTCCTAAATGTAACAGCCATGTAATCTTTGTTTTTTCAGTGCATTGCCACAGTTATTAATTCTATTTCCTAAATTTAATGTAATTTAATGTAATGTAATGTCCCTCTAACCTGGGTGTGTGAGTGGGTGCATGAGTGGTTGTGTGGGTCCGTGAGTGTGTGTGGAAGTGAATGTGTGGGTGGTTTAGTAGGTGTATGAGTAGCTATGTGGGTGTGTGAATGGTTTTGTGGGTCTGTGAGCAACTGAATGGTTGTCTGACTGGGTGTGTGAGTGGTTGTTTGGCTTTATAAATGGGTGTGTGAGTTTCTGTATGAGTGGGTGTTTGAGTGAATGTGGGGGTCTGTGAGTGGGTGTATAAGTTGTTTTGTGGGTCTGTGAGTGTGTTTGTGAGTGGCTGTATGGGTGTGTGAGTGGGTGTATGAGTGATTGTGTGGATGTGGAAGTAGTTATGTGAGTTTGTGTCAGAGAGCTGTGTGGGCCTGTGAGTGGGTGTGAGTGGTTTTGTGGGTCGGTGAGTGGGTGCATGTGTTTTTTTTAAAGTGGGGTATAGATATGGGGATCCACCTGAACCCACCCAAATCCAGGAGGATCCGGGAGGATCTGGGTGGATCCAAAGATACATTGAACACTCAAAAAACATTTTTGGACAATTTCTTGCCCATTAAGGATCCCCCACAAACCTATTGATCAGTTCCATGGCATCAGGGCACCTCTACAGTGACCCCTTATATCACTTTTGAATTGTATTTTTTATGCTGAAAACTGAGTCCCGATTAACAAAATGGTGGCCACAACTATCTTCTCAGTTTGCAGCCAGCCTGTAATGGCACTGCTTTTGGCATGTGGATCCATGATCCACCCAGATCCTTGGAGGATCCACAGTGGATCCACATTTCTAGATATATGTAAATCTTTTTGATTTAATAACTTCAAAACTACTAAACAGAATTAAGCCAAATTACAAAAAAAAGATCTTTCTTCCAAATTTTGTGTAATTCAGTTCATCACTTTGGGCTGTATTGTCTAAAATCCTTGTGGGAAATTGCATGAGGAAAACTCATTTTGGGACCCCACCTTTTTCTCAGGCCACACAAAGTCTGCTCCCAGTGGGTGGAAGCTTTGAAAAATCTGTCACTGGCTGGGAGCAGACTTAAGATCTGTTTCCCTGCCTATATTATTGTGGGCAGTAAAACAGATCAAGATATTGCTCCTGTTGGAGGGGGGAACATAAGTAACTGCTTCCTAGGGGCAGGAGCAATGCCAGCTCCAGCAGCATGAGGGGAGCTGGCTGGGGCCAGAGTGGATCCCCTTTTGTAAAGCGTGTGTGCCCTGGGTAGGAACCAGGGCACTCAGTAACTTGAAAATGTAGGTCAGAGGGGTAGGATCCCTGTGCCTGAATAGGCTCAGGGAAGAGGAGTGCATCACTCTCTCCTTTTGATTAGAGTGGACATGGAAAGGTGCCTTTGTCTAGAAATTAAGGTTGCAGGGCCTAAGCTCAAAGTACCTAAAATGCTAACTTGTTTTCTGGCACATGCTCATGTTCTCCTTTGGTCCAGAGCACAGGCTGAGATATTATCACTCATTGAAACCAAACCA
Source organism: Pleurodeles waltl (assembly GCF_031143425.1). Taxonomy (NCBI): domain Eukaryota; kingdom Metazoa; phylum Chordata; class Amphibia; order Caudata; family Salamandridae; genus Pleurodeles; species Pleurodeles waltl. The sequence goes on along the minus strand of NC_090440.1, from coordinate 1,082,684,946 downwards.
TTTGGGTCCTGATGATGACCCTTTGAAGTTATGTAGTTACTATAAGAATATATGGCATGGCACCGAGAATAAGTTCTTTATTGAAGCAAGCTCTCCTGCTTCATGGCTCTCAGGCTCTGATCAGTGTTGGATGAAATGATTATAGTTGGCATGAAATAGGAAATGGTAGGTAGGCTTATCTTTGGCTAAGGAGGATGCTTGTTAGTTGTGTTTGTTTCTGTTTAACTGCTTTAATTTAAAATTAAAAGAACTAATAAAGAGATTTTAAAAATCGACAAGGCCATGCCACGGTAAGCCTCATCTTTCTAAGAGCTATTTTTCCATACCACAATCATAAAAAATTAACATTGGTGGGAATGAGGCCACCTCTGCTTTCCTAGGCTTAGTCTGTGTATCTGCTACATGTTTGTGCTTCACACACTTTTGCTATGTGTTGACCTCTGTCAGTGTGTTTGTATGGGTCAGTATGCTCTCAGAAAATTAACTTTTTTTACACCTCACCTTTGGTTAGTGCCCTCACCATCTGGGTCCAGAGAGGCCCTTGAGTCCAAGCAGTTACCTGAATGTCAACGTATGTTTGCTGTACTTAGGACCATAGTAAAGAATATGGGATTTTCTAAGCCCATACAAAATTTGTGGAACAGTAAACTTGTAGGAGATTTTAGGGTACGTCCTCTGTCACAGAAATTAAGATGTGCAAAGCCTTCTACAGTCAGCAGCCTAGCTATAAAATACCTTTGGAAAAGTTGGCCTAGAGTAAAGTGTGCACCAAGACACTGAGCACATGGTTAAATTTGAAACAAATCCAAGCCACCAACAAATTGACAGCATAAATCAAAAAGAATCCAACACCCATTTTGGTATTCATGAACATGATCAGCTACGGTCTTGCCAGGAAGAACTCTGGCCCTCATTACAACCCTGGCGGTCGGTGTTAAAGCGGCGGTAATACTGCAAACAGTCCGGCGGAAAAGAAAATGGGAATGCGACCGTGGCAGAAACCGCCAACATAGACAGCCACTTTAACACTCCGACTGCCATGGCGGTAGAAACAAACAGCGTGGCAGACACCGCCAACAGACAGGCGGAAGACAATGTACCGCCCACCCTATCACAAGATGCCTATCCGCCACCTTTTCCGGGTCGGAACCAACGCAAACAAAAACACGGTGGAAACAGTACACAGAAGGGAAAACACTCACCTCTCCACACCCCACGAGGAACCAGGATGCCATGGAGCCCGAACTGCAGATACTGCTAATGATGGTCTTCCTTCTCTTCTATCAGGAGAACCAACGATGGCGGCGACGTCCACGGTGAGTACTGCACCTACAACACAGGGGTGGGGGGAGGGAAAGGAGAGTGACACACACACGCAACACGCAACACCCCACGCCCACCCCCACCCACAACACCATACACACAAATACATGCAGCAACAGTACACATATACCCCCCATCCCCTGGAAGAACGCAAGGACAAAAATAATTGATTTGAACTAATGTAATCATGTGAAATCTCATTATCAAAGTTCAAAATCCAGTAAACGCAATTATGTACACCAACTACACAAGTCTGGATAGTGAACCAATCATTGTCTGTGGACCACGGGGCCCAAAATGCATGGGCGAAGCCCACACATGACACCTGACTGGAAACAGAGAGAACACTGCAGGGGCATCAGCTTGAAATTAAACAGGCACCTCAGGGAGAGGGGGAGGGAGGGCACCTCAGCCAGATGAACGCACAACGCCACTGCTGCACAAGGGGGCTCCATGCCCATTGCTGTATCCTGTGGAGTGCAAAGCCACAGTCTCTCAAGTCTCTCCAGTGGGTGGTTTGCCCACTGCTTTATCCTGGGGAGTTCAAAGCCACAGTCTCTCAAGTCTCTCCAGTGGGTGGTTTGCCCACTGCTTTATCCTGGGAAATGCAAAGGCACAGTCTCTCAAGTCTCTCCAGTGGGTGGTTTGCCTACTGCTTTATCCTTGGGAGTGCAAAGCCACAGTCTCTCAAGTCTATCAAGTGGGTGGTTTGCCCACTGCTTTATCCTGGGGAGTGCAAAGCCACAGTCTCTCAAGTGGATGCCTTTCTCCACTGGTTCTGGAGAGGGCTTGGTGCCCAGAGTGCTTCATCCTGCCAAGGACTGAGGTAGTGGATGTATCTCTCCACTGGTTCTGGAGGGGGCTTGGTGCCCAGAGTGCTTAATCCTGCCAAGGACTGAGGTAGTGGATGTATCTCTCCACTGGTTCTGGAGGGGGCTTGGTGCCCAGAGTGCTCCACGTGCAGTGTGGCCGGTACAATTCTCTCACCTGGGTGTGTGTGCCACAAGATTGCTGAGGTACAGGTAGCATGATACGCCATGGAGGCTGCGACAAACCTCACACTGCTGCGGCTTCGCATTCCACCTGCAGGTGACAACTGTGATGACAGTAATGCTTCATGGAAGCTGCATAGGGTCCTGGAACTCACCACCGGCCTTTAGACGACTAACCACTGGGGATGGTAGGCATGTCTGCGGTGGTGCCACTGTCCGAGGATGTCGCGGGGCCGCTGGCGGTGCTTGTGGTGGTGTCAGTTGTGGTGGTGCTTACGGCGGTGTCAGTCGTGGTGGTGCTGGCTGCAGGGTGTCAGTTGTGGCAGTGCTGCCTGCGTGGTCTCTGGCGGCGGTTCTGGCTGCGGGGTCTGTGGCAGAGGTGCTGGCTGTGGAGTCTGTGGCGGCAGCGCTGGCTGCGGGGTCTGTGGCGGCTGTGCTGGCAGTGGGATCTGTGGTGGCGGTGCTGGTGGCAGGGACTGTGGCGGCGGGGCATGTGTCAGCACCTGCTGAGGGAGAAAGCTGGATGTCTCCGGCAGCCTCGGACGGTTACCCAACTGGGAAGAGGCTGGAGACTGTCGCTGTGGCTGTAGACGTGCCAGAGGCAGTGCAGGTGGTGGTGCAGGTAGCGGTGCAGGTGGCTGTGTTCGCCGTCGTACAGGTTGGCATGGACGTGTACAGAGGTTGTGACACTGGTCCCTCAGTCTGTGCAACCATGCCCTCTCTTGACCTGCCCTTCAGTTTTTGGCCCTTCCCCACCTTTGATGGTGGCAAAGTTGTCTTGCCACTATCCCCTTTAGTTTTCGCTGTCCCCTTGGTGGCAGGTGTTTTCAGCTTTTCCCTCCGGGATGTGGTCACCTTTTTGACCTTGGTAGGTGGCGGAATGCCCTTGCCCTCGCTCCGTGGCACACTGGCAGCCATGATGGTTGGCGCACTCCATGACCCCGCAGTTGCTGGCACCACTGTGACTGGGGATGTGGTGGCTGAGGTGCTGGGCTGGGACCTGGAAAGCCTTGCCCTAGGGGAAGGACGGGGGGAGGTGTAGGGAAGAGGTCAATGTTAGCCAGGAAAAGTTTTTTAAACACACTGGGACAGGTAGATGGAGGGGGTTTGGGAGTGGAGGAAGCGGTAGTGGTTGTAGGAGGTGTACGTCTGCTGAATTTGGGTGAAGGTGCATGGGCTGGAGGCTGTTGTGAGGTGGATGGTTATTGGGTGGGTGTGTGCCTGCATTTGTGTACTTTGGGAGGAGGGCTCACTGAGACACTGGGAGAGGTCACTGGGGATGTGTGAATGGTAGTGGGGTGGTGAGTGCACGCGAGCGGTGTGTGGTGATGGGTGTGCTGGTGATGGAGGTAGTGGCTGAGGATGTAGTGCATGCAGGTGTGAGTGGAGACGAGACTGCGAGGGAGGAGGGAGACGTGGAGGAGGGGGACACAGTGGAGGAAGTGGATTTTGGTATGTGTGCATGGGTATGATGCTTGTGTCAGTGCCTGTGGGATGTGTGGTGCTTATGTTTGCCTGAGCCACTCTTATGTGTAGATGTGTGTGCATTCTGGTCTGATGGTGTGCTTGGGATAGGCTGAGGTACAGGGGATTGAATCTGGGTGGAGGAGGATGGAGGGGGGAGGCTTGACACAGGGACAATGGCTAAAACAACAAGTGATGGACTGAATGCTGAACATTGTCAGACACTCACCCCCAGTCACAGATCTGGGTTTAATCCATCGTTTTTTTGCTCACCATGCCACCCCAGTTTGGACCCCGCCATATGCAAATCAGTCTTGACCCTGTTCCTCATGGGAACAGTCCAGCCCGAACTGCCAAGCCAGGTCCTCACTGGACCGGAAACAAGCATCCTGGGACCAGTTTCAGGGTTCCACCCCTCATCAGCCAGGCTAGCTTGAATCCAGTGGCATGGGAAGCACGGGACCCACGTCTGGGTATACCCTTCCCACTTAGGGCGACAAAGCAAAAACAACAAGTGATGGACGGAATGCTGAACATTGTCAGACACTCACCCCCAGTCACAGATCTGGGTTTAATCCATCGTTTTTTGGCTCACCATGCCACCCCAGTTTGGACCCAGCCATATGCAAATCAGAGAATGGTGACTTCTATGCCCTGGGACATATCCCCAACATTATTAGTGCCATTGATGGGACACGTGTGGCATTGGTACCCCCCGCAGGAGTGAACAAGTGTACAGAAACCGGAAGAGCTACCATTCTATGAATGTGCAGATGTTGTGTTTGGCAGATTAGTACATCTCCAATGTGAATGCCAAGTTTCCTGGTTCAGTGCATGACACCTACATTTTGAGAAATAGCAGCATCCCTTATGTGATGGGGCAACTCCAGAGGCACTGTGTGTGGCTAATAGGTGAGGCGAAGGACCCAATACAGTGTGAATAGGTGTATGGATATGGGGTTGTCCCTAAGGGTTAGTGTGTGTTTAACAGTTGTTCCTCCATATTTGCAGGTGACTCTAGTTACCCCAACCTGTCATGGCTACTGACTCCAGTGAGGAATCCCAGGACAATGGCAGAGGAACGCTACAATGAGGAACATGGGCGAACTAGGAGGGTGATCGAACGAACCTTCAGCCTCCTGAAGGCCAGATACTGGTGCCTCCATATGACAGGTGGTTCCCTCTACTACTCACCAAAGAAGGTGTGCCAGAGAATCGTGGCCTGCTGTATGCTGCACAACCTGGCTTTGCGACGGCCGGTGCCTTTTCTGCAGGAGGACGGGCCAGCGGCCAGCTGGTGGGCTGGTACAGCTGTGAAGCCTGTGGACAGTGAAGCAGAGGAGGCAGAAGAAGAGGATATCGACAACCAAAACAACATAATCATGCAATACTTCCAGTGAGACACAGGTAAGAAAATGTTACTGCCTCCCACACCTCATACAATTTCTGGAGCTAGCATGAGTCTGTCATTTTCACTCGGTGTATGGACCCTGACTTGTCACTTTGCCTTTCCATTTCACAGATGTGTGTCCCACTTTGTGCCCTCTGCAATATTTCCTCCAGGCCTACAGCTGTGTAACATCAGTATGTGCACAAGTAAATTGACATTGCTATATTCCATGGTTATTGCAATTACACGTTTGTGAAAGCATAGACTGACTCCAGATTGTTTTGTGATTGAAGTGTGTTTATTTCTGTGCTAATAAGTGGAGGGGGTTGTAAAATGGGCAGGGGTGATGGTGGAGGAATGTCCATGGCAGTGTCCAGTCTATTTGTTTCACAGTTGCATTGTCCAAAGGGGCAAAGGAAGTGGAGCAATGGCAGTTGAAAGATGGACAGGGTGACATAGTGGGACAGAAGGATGACATTCAGGGGGTCTCATTTCCTGGCGGGGGTCTTGGCAATGTTCTCTGTCTTGTTCCTGGATCTCAGGGACCGTTTGCGGGGTGGTTCTCCATCTGCAGGGGGTGGGGTGCTGGTGTTGTGTTCCTGTGGTGGTGCCTCCTGTCCACTAGCGCCGGTGGAGGTGGAGGGCTGTTCATCGTCTAGGCTAGTGTCAGGGCCCCTTGTTGTGCCACTGTGTCCCTCCTGGTGTTGACAAGGTCTGCCAGCACCCCTGCAATGGTGACCAGGGTATTGTTAATGGACTTCAAGTCCTCCCTGATCCTAAGGTAGAGTTCCTCCTGCAGCCGCTGGGTCCCCTGAAACTTGGCCAGTACCGTTGCCATCGTCTCCTGGGAATGATGGTAAGCTCCCATGATGTTTGAGAGTGCCTTGTGGAGAGTGGGTTCCCTGGGCCTGACCTCCCCCTGTCACACAGCAGTCATCCCAGCTTCCCTGTTTTCCTGTGCCTCTGTCCCCTGAACTGTGTGCCCACTGCCCCCAGGTCCATGATCGTCCTGTGTCAGTGGGGTTGCTTGGGTTCCCTGTAGTGGTGGACACACTGCTGATTGACGTGTCCTGGGGACAGAGGTATGGGCCCGCTGGGTTGGTGCTGTGCTAATGTTTCCTGCGGGGGAGGTTCAGTGGTGGTTTGTGACTCTGTCAGGGGAACCGACTGTCCTGAGGTCCCTGATGGGCCAGGCTGGTCATCTTGATCCAGTTGTGTAGAGCTGCTGTCATCACTGTGGGTCTTTTCTGTGGGGGTACTGGCTATGTCTGGCACCTCCTGTCCGGTGACGTTGGGTAGGGGTCGTGTCGGTGTGTAAAGACATTGTTATTGCATCTGTGAGTGCCATTGTGTGCAATGGGTGAGTGACCCTGTACTCCAGTGCTTGCATTCTTGGCTTGATCCTTGTGTGATAGTTGGTTTGGGGTCTGTGTGGGTATCTGTAGTGGACATGCTTTAGTGATGGGTATCCATGCTTTGGTGTTGCATGCAGGGCTTGGTATTGGGATGGCTGGGTTGTGATAGTGGGGCATATGTGAGGTGTTGGAGTGATGGCTGTGAGGGTGAGGGTGTGGGTATGTGTTGGCATGCAGGTGGGGTGGGTGATATGGTAATCAAAATTTGCTTTACCAGAGTCCAGTATTCCTGCTACTCCTGCAAGGCCCTCAGGATGCAGTATTGCCAAGACTTGCTCCTCCCATGTTGTTAGTTGTGGGGGAGGAGGTGGGGGTCCACCGCCAGTCCTCTGTACAGCAATCTGGTGTCTGTAGACAATGGAACACACCTTCCCCCGTAGGTCGTTCCACCTCTTCCTGATGTCATCCCATGTTCTCAGATGCTGTCCCACTGCGTTGAACTTGTCGCAAATTCTGCACCATAGCTCCATCTTCCGTGCAATGGAGGTGTGCTGCACCTGTGACCGGAATAGCTGTGGCTCTACCCAAACGATTTCCTCCACCATGACCCTGAGCTCCTCCTCAGAGAACCTGGGGTGTCATTGAGGTGCCATGATGTGGTGTGGGTGATGTGTGAGGTGGTGTGTGTTGTGATGTGTGAGGGGATGTGTTGTGTGTTGTTTGAGGTGCGTGGATGTTGTGTAAGTGATGGTGTTGTGTGTTGGTGGATGCTAGTGTTGTTTTAGGTAGTGTCTCTCTCTGGCCTGCTTTCAAATTTCTGGTAGTAAGGGTTTGTGGGTAATGTGGGTGTGTGTTTTATAATGTTGTGAGTGTGTTGGTGTGGTGTGTGTATGTGTATCAGGTTTGTGTATTTCGAATTGTCCAATGTGGTTGTGTTTTGTATATGTGTGTGTATTTTGAGCGTGGCGGTGTGTAAGGCCAATGGATTACAATGGTTGAAAGACCGCCATGTTGATTCGTGGGTCGTGATAGTGTGGGCGTGATGGTGGAGGTTTTGTTATTGCCAGTTTATCACTGACCTTTGGGGTGTCAGACTTGTGTGGGTGTCTGTATTATGGCGGATTCCGAGCTGTAGGTCGTAATAGCTGTAGCGGAAATCCGCTGCCGCCGCGGTATGTTGTTGGCCTTCTGCATGGCGGTAAGCAGCATTTACCGCCAGGGTTGTAAGGAGGGCCTCTGTGTCTTACAGAGGTGGAAGCCCTGAAAACTAGAACTTCCCATTGTAGGCCACATTTGATTGCTCCTATAACACATTGTTTTGCTATCTCCTTTTTTGGAAATGTACCATGCTTCATTCTGCCTGTAGCAGATGCTGGGACACTATCTAATAAGGGTATTGTTGACTAAATCACCAATGCCACTATTAGCAATCTCAGGCAAGTGGGAAGTAACATTGTTTCACAAACAGGAAAAAGAAAGCAGTGCAAACAAGCAACCAACAAGCATTTAACAGTTAAGGATGAAAAACCTGAAGATGGTCTATCATATTTTCCTTAGGTACTTCTTTAGGGGAGTTTAACGAGGAGGGGAGTGAGGAGTTGTACTGACAAATTACCAGTTTTCCTTCACATTTGCAGTCTGTTGAATGTTATTGTTTTGTAGTTATTTTGGACCTCTGTAGTTGTCCACACCCTACTAATGCATTGCTCTTCCTATAAAAATATTGTTTTAGTTTATTGCTAAAAAAATTATGATGTGAATGCAAGTCAATTAGCGGTAGCCAGGTGATGAGGGGTATGAGCTTTTTTTCCCTTTCTACCCTTCCTAAACTCAGTCTCAAGGGCCTTGACGTCAGTTAAACAAACCAAACATAAATAGGGTTTTAAGTTCGATGTTTATTTTCCTTTCTTAATACTCATTGGTCTCTGCATCAAAAAAGAATCAGATGAAGTGCAAGAGTGGACAAGACCTATCCTTTGATGCTATTAAGTAAAAGTGGGTTTGTGTTGTTCCTTTCGTTACACTTGCGATTTTGATTGATCGTCATCAGTGGGTCAATGGTGCAGACCTGTCATGATTGGAATTTATTTAATTTGGACACTGTGAGGTTGAATTCATGTGCTGGCCTTCTAGAGGTTCTAGTAAGCAATGATCTGACATCCCACCAGGGGTGTGTCCATGGTGTATTAAAACCACCACCCCAGTGGTCATGCCCAGGGGACAATTGTCCCCTGGGCATATCTATTGGGGCCAGCGCCCTGCATGGGGCCCCAAGTCAGGGCCCCTGACCAGCGTTGGATAGTAAATATAATACCTACCTGGATTACCTTTGGATGGGTCCACCTTCCGTGGGTGACCTCCTGGTGTGGGAAGGGGTGGGTGGGATTGTCCCTAGGGACAGGGAAAGGCACCTGTGGGAAATCTGCCTCCAGGTCCCCTTACGCCTGCCCTTACCTATGTGTTAATTAATGGTGCTAAGCAGGCTCTTTTAAGGCCCTCCTCCTCATGTGCATGATTTTTGCACGGGAGGATAAATTAGGCCCTAGGGCCATTGAGGCCTTTTTTGCCCAGGAATGCCTGCCTTGCATCCCATTGACGGCAGGTAGTTTTCCGCTAGTAAAAAATTCTGTTAACTCTAATATTTTGGCACTAGACATGTTTAGCGTCAAAATACAAATATGGAGTTAAGTTTGTGGCGGATTTGTGTAAAAAAAGACACAAATCTGGTGCAAACAGTATAAATGTGAGCCAGAATCTGCCCTAATCGCCATCTGGAATGACCTTAAAAACACAGTAGATCACGATAGAGCTGCTGTACTGCTTCTCTTGGACCACTCAGCTGCTTTCTACACAGTTTACCATCACACCCCAATACAAAGACTCTACGAAGCTGGCGTAGAGGAGAATGCTCTCTACTGGATCGCACCCTACCTTCAAAACACTACAAATGTCATCCATACTCCCTCGTTCACATCCAAATCATACTTCGCAAAAGCAGGGACATCTCAGAGCTCAATCACCTCAACCATGCTTTTCAGCATTTACATGATGTCATTAGTGGCAATGATCAATGTATTTCAGCTCACATGCACCATCTATGCAGATAACACAAATGCTCCTTAAACTTGAAAGCCCCAAAGAAATTGGAAACTCAAAAATCTTCAGTTGCCTCAGAGCCGTTGATCAGTGGATGACATGGAGCCATCTCAAACTGAATGCTTCCAAAACGGAAATACTCATGTGGTGACTGGAAACAATATGACCCACTCTGTGCCTGGCCTGATGACCTGGGGCCACCTAAGGTATCTTAGGAAGTAAGCAACATTTGAATCACATGGACCCGAGCATATCAATGAATGCCCAAGTGGACAAATTAGCCACATCAAGCTTCAAAAATATGAAAAATCTGTGACGCATCCTCCCCCTCCTGGGATTTCCACACAAGATCCAAGCTACTGTCTCTCTATGGTACTACCTAAACTGGAATTCACCAATTGCCTCTACCATGGATTATCTCTATCAACTATGGAAAAACTACAACAGATTCAGAAATCTCCTGCCAGACTACTCCTGCATGTAGAGCCACAGGCCCACATATCCCCTACCAGGAGGGCCCTATTTGGGTAACTGGTTGCCAAAAGGTCCCCCTTCAAGCTGCTTTGTACAACCCACAAACCAAAACAAGGAACAGGAGTTTGTCTCATCAGAGATAAAATCAACAAATACGTACAACGATTGGCACCTCGTCTCAAATAAATTCAATTATTTATTTCATGGACTTGGAACTCCCAGGAGGTCCACATGCATAGATAATACATAAAATACCAAATGACAATAAAGATAAAATTCCAATATAAAAAAGTGAAAACATTAATTATCTGTAAAACATGATACATTCAAAATACTTCTCACCAAGCACATATTACACAGTCAATCTCTAACAATGCTTTTCATATGTAAAGTGGATCAAACCAGAAAGACGTCTATGTAAAATATCTTTAAAACTCAACCCCTCTAACTCATTTCATGGTGTGCTTCCTATAAAGTGCATCATAAAGTGCAAGAGGAGCCACTCTTATTACATTCCCCAATGCATGATGCTATTTCCTTCAATGTGACTGTAAAAGGGCAAATGGAAAGCACATACTTAAACTCCATAATAAATGGGCAATCTATGTAATGAAAAACAACCAACCCTCTGCCCATTGAACATGTATTGCAAAGTCATTATTATGCTCTGTTATGTTGTGAAAGCCCATCTTATATATGTCACAGTAGGATTCCCATAAAGTGCATCCGGAATGCACAGATAATTCACTTAATTAATTTATCTTACAACCACCGATAAATAGAAAACTCAGTATAGATTTAAAAATGTCTTAAAGAACAGAATAACTCATTAGGTGGAGTATACAATAATTTCCAAGCCCCTCCAGCAGAGTGAATTTTAAAATTCAAATACAGGTGTTTCAGCTCTTTTTTTCCTCAATGTATCTAAAGAGGGAAAGACAAAAATTACATGCTTAAGGTTGTGCATCCCCAATTGACAAAGATCACAGATGGTAGAGGATCTCTAAATTGGGCTCTATCTAATCTCAACAGAATAAAAAAAGCCTCACCCTATGTGGGAGATTCCAAGCTATCTAGGAGTGAGGGTCCTTGCTTGGACAGGCGGTAACCTGACTGCCAACCAAATACTCCATTTCTAACAATAGTTATATTCTATGGTTGAGGATGGTTGAGGATGTTAAATAATTACTGATTTGGTTAATGTAACAAGTCTCCTTGTTAAGCAACAGGACTCAAAATCCCTTTAAAAACCTCTGTACCATATCGCCTCTTTCAAGATCTTTTTAAATGAAATGGGAGATAACGATGGAATAATATCAGGGTCAAGCTCAAGCAATTGCACAGCAAGATTATAATTTCTAAAGAACGTGTATGTTTCTCTTAGCATGCTAAAGATTTCTATGTATGCTAGATGTCTTAGGGTAAATTCCACACTCTGTACTAGGCAGTAAGCCCTCCAGACCACCACCGCAAGGCTCTGTGTATAGGCATTCTTAATACCAAATTCGAGCCTTAAGGCTGCAACAGAAGCCGAATTGTTACAGGAAGCCAGGTGTCTTAGAATCTGCTTTCTATCTTTTCAAGGAACTGCCATTTGGAGATCTTTGTACATTCTGTAGCATATAGAAGGGTAGCCCGAACCTTTGCTTGGTAAGCAGTTAGTAAGTGAGTAAAATGGTGCCGACCAATTGCATTATGGAAGCCCACTAGACCTTGTGCCTGAGACAGAGCCTTACTAACATAATCGCTAATATGGTCTTGGTCGCTGAGTGTGCAGGATAGCGTTTTTCCTAAGAAGCAATAGATTTTTACCCACGCCAGCTTATGTTGACCCAGGGGGCCGGGAAAAATTATTTGTTTTTACCTTATTTTGTCCCTGAAACATACTACTTGAGACTTTGACATATACATTTTCAAGTCATGGTACATAGTATAGTGATTTAGGGCGACCAAATGCTGATATAAACCTTTCAGAGTAAGGTCAAGCACCACTATGTCATCAGTGTATAGAAGGCAGGAGATCGAACTCCCCCCGATTTTGGGTGAGAAACCATCCGTGTTCCCTAAAGTAATAGGGAGATTATAGATATATAGAGAAAAAAGAAAACGTGCCAACAGACAACCTTGCTTCAATCCGTTTTTTGTAGGGAATTTTGAAGACAGAACCTGCACTCCTCCGAAGAGAACTTTGCACCAAGTGGAAGAGTGAAAAGCTGTGACCAAACGTAACAAGTTTGTCGGGACACCCAACTCATATAATTCCTTCCATAAGATCTTCCGATCTACCCTGTCAAAAGCTGTAGAAAAGTCTATAACTGCAGCACATACCACTCCACCCCTGATCTGCACATATTTTTCATTTAAAATTTGCATTAATAGAATGTTATCTAGCATGTTGTATTCCTTTCCAAAACCTGCTTGTTCCAAATGAAGTATCGAGTTTTTCTCTATCAAGGATGTTAAGTGCATAAGTATACTTTTAGCAAATATCTTGCCAGTTGCGTCCAACAATGCAATTTGAATGTAATTTATGGGTAAAAAACTATCTCCCTTATATAGGGGGATTTTAACACTCCCATTCTAAGAGGCCAGAACACTACCTTGTAACTAGCAGAAACAGGAAACCGGGTGGAAAATCCTTTCCCAGAGCTGAGGCTCTTGTTTAATTATTGCCATAGGGAGCTCGTCAGGGCCCATTGCTCCGGTACCCGCATCGACCTTAAAACCCTCTTGATCGCAATCACTCGGCTATTGGTGAAGCAGATGTCCAATACGTTTGACCTGTTTTCTAATTAAAATGACTGCCCTGGCTCTTAAAATTTCAAGTTTCTATTGAAGACAAGTGTTTTTTTTGTGACAGGCTTAGAATCTTATGATCAGTAGGCAGGGTATCTATAATTATCATATCCCCCACTGATTGGGCAAAAGGGTAGGAGGCCAAATAATAGTGAAATAGTTGATAATAGAACTACTCTGTTGAGATTTGTTTGGAAAGGTTGCAGGGGAATCCGAACAAGAAAGCCCATTTGGGATGATATAGCAGAGATTCCTCAAACTGTTCAGTAAGATGTACCCTCTTTTATCCGTCCTGATTTTAGGGGGGAATAAAATAGAAGGGATATTAAAGGCAGATTCCCTCTCTGTATCACAAAAAATGGAAAGAGATAGATTCTATTTAGATTCCACATTATCAATACCTCATAGGCACTTTCATGTGGATTTAAACAGATATGAAGTAAGGCTTTCTCCTATTCCTTATCGGCAGGAATATAAGTGTTTACTATTAACATGGGGGTTTTCCTACTATTCTCCAATGTTGGATACACTCTCACTATCTTAAAAAGATTTAAACAGACTGGGTAACTAACATAATCCCAATTATGGTTGTTACTTAACAACCTCGCAATACCCCCTTTTGCATGCCCTTTCTTAGAAGGCTATGCCTTTTGACAAAGTACTGTGCACCCTGGGCAGGTGAAGTCAGATAACTCCAGGTCTCTTGGATGCAAATTAGATCAGCCTTTACAGAGCAGATATGGTCTAACTTTTCAGGGTGGTTCACTATTCTTGCGGCATTCCGAGAGACCACAGAGAAATTATGGTTAATGGCCTGGATGTAAGGTCTTTCCCTTTGCCTGAGTGCTATTTAACGTCCCCACCAACCAACTCCAGTTTTCCTGTTTAGAACCTAAATAATGTGCAGGGGAATCTTCCACAAGCTTCACCACTCTTTCTGCATGAAAAAGGGAAAATTTCACTTTTTCCAAAGAGGAAGAAATAGGTTCACGTACTCGGTGAGAACGACTATCATTCGAGTATAGTACAAGGGGGGACCGCTGCCTATTAAAAGGAATTTCTTTTCCCCAAACTGGGACCACATCTATGCCTCTACACTGTAACTGTTCATAATTAACTAAAATCAGATTTAAAACAGTTTTAGAACAAAAACAGTCTTTTGTCTTTATCACTCCTACGCTTTGCTCAAGATACCCCCTAGAAATGTCACTGCTTTTAATAAGCTTTAACTCCTCTATATCTGTAAAACAAGAGATTAAGAGAGAGCGATTTAAAATTAGATTCAAATCAGATAGCGCTGAAATCTCTAGAAATACAGGGGTCTCCGTATACCATTGGATAACTTCCTCCTTACTGTTTACTTCCCCACCCTAATAAGGATCAGATGTTGAGTTCAATAACACTGCATTTGATTTCACATTACAAAATTAGTTGGTGCATAGATTTAAATCAGACACAACCCTCTTTATAGCTGTAGATTATCCTGTTGTGAACCCCACAGCGGGGCCAAGTCTTGTTGTTCCATTGGATAGGGAGATCCAACAGTTCCCAAGTATTTGGACCTATCCTTCCTCAGGTCCAGTTCATGTTCTTCCCTGCCAAAAAAAGTTCCCACAGGTCCCATGTCCTCAAACTTAACATTTCTTCGGTTCTTTTGAGAGATTTGCTGTTTCCCCTTTTTCCCCACCTTTTTTCCTGTTTTCTTACCCATTTTCCTCTCTTTATCTTCCTTTACTGACGAGTTCCCATTGTGCTCCACAATCAAAGGGTCAGGGTATACTTTAGGTAGTGGCCGAAATATAGGAAAAAGGGCCACCAGAGGGTTTGGCTCATTTGTAAGGATACAGGGTTCCGAAACTGCAGGATCTGAGTTACTCAGAGAAAGGGGGCCGGAAAAAAGATTTTCCAGGGAATAAACAAGACTCTTGTGGTTGGAGGGTTCCTGTGAATTCGAAGATTTCAAAATTATTTGTGGTTTGTCCTCTTGAGATCCTTGATCAGAGTGAGTGGGCTGAATAAATAGATTTACAGATTAACCAGAGTCCAAGGAGAACAATAATGGACTAGGGCCTTGGTGCCCCAATTTTTTATGAACGTCCTTTGCGGCTATCAATACTTACTCATCCAGAACTGATTTGGCAATCTTTTGATCTATCAGAACTTTCACTATGGACAGCAATATATCTTGAGAATGATTAGAGTTATTTATTGATTTTTCTAAAAGTGCCAAGATAGACAATAAAAATCTCTCTAGACATTTAACGGACTCCAAAATTACTATATATTGGTCTGGATTCTCCAGGCACAGAAGATCTGGTGTCAATGAAGACAGTAATGGAGAGAATGAATGATCAGTAGTACTACTAGAGAGCCTTAGACCGGGGAACTAGTTTTGATTTTATCATTCAAAGGCGTGGTCGCGCAATCAGCAGAAAGATTCCTTGCATTCAAATCAATGTCAGAGAGGGTATAATCCCCTAATCCAAAATTGGAAACCCCATTGGCAGAGGGAGAGCTGTTGTTCAGAGTCCCTCCAGAAGAGGAGGGCTTTCCCACCACAAAGTTTAAGTCCACATCCTTTCCCCTGGTGTCCACACAGTTGGTGGCTAAACCGCTTACTTCCTTGCAAACCAGTTCTTCATGTGGCTCCTTTTGGACAAAAGGGAAGATGGAATTTGTGCTTTTTATGTTCATATGGGTGAAACCCTTATTTGTTAGGGGATTAGACTTGGGGGCTCATTCCTAGATTGGCGAGCGGGAACTGCCAGAAGACGTACCGCGGTCAAAAGACCGCAGCGGTCATTCTGAGTTTCCCGCTGGGCTGGCGGGCGACCGCCAGAAGGCCGCCCGCCCAGCGGGAAACCCCCTTCCATGAGGATGCCGGCTCCGAATGGAGCCGGCGGAGTGGAAGAGGTGCGACGGGTGCAGTTGCACCCGTCGCGATTTTCAGTGTCTGCCACGCAGACACTGAAAATCTATGTGGGGCCCTGTTAGGGAGCCCCAGGACACCCGTTCCCGCCAGCCAGGTTCTGGAGGTGAAAACCGCCAGAACCAGGCTGGCGGGAAGGGGGTCGGAATCCCCATGGCGGTGCTGCTTGCAGCGCCGCCGTGGAGGATTCCCTGGGGCAGCGGGAAGCCAGCGGGAAGCCGGCGGGAAGCCGGCGGGAAGCCGCCGGCTTCCCTTTTCTGACCGCGGCTTTACCGCCGCGGTCAGAATGCCCCCGGAAGCACCACCAGCCTGTTGGCGGTGCTTCCTCCGTCACCTACCCTGGCGGTCATAGACCGCCAGGGTAGGAATGACCCCCTTGGTCTTTTTACATGCCCAACAAAAAACAAAAAATCCCTGCTCATTCGAAGGCGTTTGGCAGTCATCCTCGGAATTGGGAGGCTTCCTCGCACTTGGCCAATTCCTCAATAAGGAAAGCACCTTGAGGATTAGCCCACGGTTGTTAGGAAAATATAATGAGCAGTTTTAGTCACCTTTTCCCAGAAAACAAGCCCTCCAATCCCCAATCTAGGAGACTCCCACAAAGGCCCATTGGGAAAACAACTTAAGAGGGCAGCCCTCCTGAGAAGAACATGCCGCACTGACCTAATGTCAGCCGCTTCTGCTCTACCTCAGGGGCCCATAACTCAAGCTTAACCTTCTCAGAACCCCAATTGGGTTCTTTAAAACTCCTTCACCACTCTTATTCAGCCCTTTATTTGCACTTTTGTGCTCTTTGCCAACATTTGCAAATCAGATTTAAAGTCACTGACTATGTAGGGCTTGGGGCTCTGAGCTCTGCACACCGAGCTGCTCCTTGCGCTCCTTCTACTTCACTTCCTCTTCCAGTGACCGTGTCCAGCGTCCTGCATCAGTAATCAGTCTCAATATCCCCCGCCGCCAGGTGTGATGGGACTAAGGCCTGGAGGGCTAGGGTTCAGGGCTGGGGGCTAACCAGGTTTAGGGGTGCTTGGGGGATGCTCCGCACATCACCCCCGTGCACAGCTCCGAGCTCGAGGCTCACCTGTGGCCACATCTCCCTCTGCTGATCCGCAGCTCATGGCTTGCATCTTCCTGCGGCTGGACCCCTCGCAATCTCAGCCTACCGGGAGGGCCAAAGGGCAGAAGTCTGGGGGCAGGTGGGCTACCCAGGTCCAGGGGTAGGGGTGCACCATGCACTGCACGCCACACTCTGCAAGGAGCACTGCTCCAAGCCCTGAGCTGGCCGTGTACTGAGGCCCCACCTCTTGCGCCTCTATGTCTGTGCATCACCAACATAGGCCGAAAGTCAGCTCACTTTGCTCAGCAGCACTGTACAATCTCAAATCCCTACCACGCAAGAAAAATAAAATAGGAGGTATATCTTTCTCTGTTCAAGTGGGCAAAATATGGAATTCATTATCCCTAAGTATAAGATCCTCAAATAACTATCTACTCAAGAGTTGGCTCTTTCCTACAAAACCACCATACTCAAACAGTAATGTATAGCATATTTCTGTACATATAAACTTTTATAATTTGGATATATGTAGATACCTAGGTATGTGTATTTCTTTGTACAGATATGTATAATAACTATGGATGTTTAAATATATAGACACTCTTTAGGCCTGTTTAACAAATGTTTATATTACTTATAGTTAAATCTATCTATCTATCTATCTATCTATCTATCTATCTATCTATCTATCTATCTATCTATCTATCTATCTATCTATCTATCTATCTATGTTCATAGATAATTGCATTGATTAGATTCTCAGGGGTCTCTGTTTTATTTCTCTGTCATAATAAGTAAATATTAACATACCTATTTATCTACAAGCACTTCACTATTCAAATACAGAGGAAAAGATAAAGTTAAAACACTTGAAAGTCCACGTTTATACAATATAACTTTAAATCTCAATATATTATCTTCCTTATACATATAATCCCTTTCTAACTATTCATGTATCTATGTATTTATTACTTTACTTCTACTGTAGAAGAGAAAAAAATCACTCTCTCCAAAGCACTAATCTGTCTCATCCTATACCTCCCACTCTCTGACTCACCCCAAACCTCAATTCTTCCTAGACTCTTCCCTCCTCTATCCCTCCTGGCTCACCCCAAACCTCAGTTTACCTCTAGGACCTCCTGAATGACCCTACTAAATTCTACCCTCATATAGCTCTCCTTTGACTCATCCCAAACTTGATCTCCCTAATTCCTTTCTATAGGTTCTTCCCTTATCCATCTCTCCTTTTACTCATCTCAAACCTCATTGTATTCCTATGATCTCCCAATTAACACGTTCCAGATGCTTCCTTCTTCTATCCCTCCATTATTCTATTCACTCCAACTAACAGACTCACATGTCCACCACTCAAATTAACTCACATTTCCTTATACTAATCCACCAGCAATGCAATCCTTTTGGGTTCTGGAGTAGCATGCTACTTACCGAAAAGTGTTTCAGTGCCACCACAGGGGTAGAAATATACAGTTATAGTTAGGCTCAGATTTTACACAGACAAAACCATAGAAATTCAGCACTCATCATGCACAATTTTTTCATCAATAATTTTACTGCAAATGTTACAATGATATTATCAATGATGTCATAAGAAATGTCATTCATAATGTAATATCTTGGGTAATTAGCAGTGCATGGTGAGGTCTCAGGTTATAGTTACGCCAGGGCACGGGTTATGGTCACATGAAATATTTGAATTTCTATGGATTTGTGCATGTAAAATCTGAACCTAACTAAGATGGCCCCTTAATATTGTTTTTTAATGAATTTATAAGGTTTTTTAAATTATATTTTCTAACTATAATGTCCCTGTAACCCTTGTTTAATTCAGTGAATTTCTATGGATTTCTTTACGTTAAGTAAAATTCCCATCGCAATGCAATGTGGGGGGGTTGGACACAGGGCCTGGCCTGGCATTCTGCTACCCCCACCCAAGCTTCCTGCTCCTGCCTCAACCTCCTTGACATCCATTGTCCAAGTCCATACTGTTGCGCCCTCATTACTGCTCTGTGTGTTGTTCTGCCACTGCCCTTGCTGCCTGACCTGAGCAGTTAGCTTGTTGCCCCATCCACCTGCTCCCTAACCTTTGTTGCTGAGTCCATGCATGTGAGAAAGTAGCCTCTTTCTAGCCTTGTTACCCCCACATTTGGCCTGTTTGTGAGTGAATGTCAGGGTGTTTTCACTGTCTCACTGGGATCCTGCTAGCCAGGGCCCAGTGCTCATAGTGAAAACCCTATGTTTTCAGTATGTTTGTTATGTGTCACTGGGACCCTGCTAGTCAGGACCCCAGTGCTCATAAGTTTGTGGCCTATATGTATGTGTTCCCTGTGTAATGCCTAACTGTCTCACTGAGGCTCTGCTAATCAGAACCTCAGTGATTATGCTCTCTCATTTCTTTCCAAATTGTCACTAACAGGCTAGTGACCAATTTTACCAATTTACATTGGCTTACTGGAACACCCTTATAATTCCCTAGTATATGGTACTGAGGTACCCAGGGTATTGGGGTTCCAGGAGATCCCTATGGGCTGCAGCATTTCTTGTGCCACCCATAGGGAGCTCTGACAATTCTTACACAGGCCTGCCACTGCAGCCTG
Organism: Pleurodeles waltl; assembly: GCF_031143425.1. Classification (NCBI taxonomy): domain Eukaryota; kingdom Metazoa; phylum Chordata; class Amphibia; order Caudata; family Salamandridae; genus Pleurodeles; species Pleurodeles waltl. Next base: position 1,082,665,455 of record NC_090440.1, on the reverse strand, counting down.
AGTGAAATAACGTCCACGTTATTTCACAGCCATTTTACACTGCACTTAAGTAACTTATAAGTCACCTATATGTCTAACCTTTACCTGGTAAAAAGTTACTTAGTGTGAGGGCACCCTGGCACTAGCCAAGGTGCCCCCACATTATTCAGGCCCAATTCCCCGGACTTTGTGAGTGCGGGGACACCATTACACGCTTGCACTACATATAGGTCACTACCTATATGTAGCTTCACAATGGTAACTCCGAATATGGCCATGTAACATGTCTATGATCTTGGAATTGCCCCCTCTATACCATCCTGGCATAGTTGGCACAATTCCATGATCCCAGTGGTCTGTAGCACAGACCCTGGTACTGCCAAACTGCCTTTCCTGGGGTTTCACTGCAGCTGCTGCCAACCCCTCAGACAGGCATCTGCCCTCCTGGGGTCCAGCCAGGCCTGGCCCAGGAGGGCAGAACAAAGAACTTCCTCTGAGAGAGGGTGTTACACCCTCTCCCTTTGGAAAATGGTGTGAAGGCAGGGGAGGAGTAGCCTCCCCCAGCCTCTGGAAATGCTTTCTTGGGCACAGATGTGCCCAATTCTGCATAAGCCAGTCTACACCAGTTTAGGAGACCCCTTAGCCCTGCTCTGGCGCGAAACTGGACAAAGGGAAGGGGAGTGACCACTCCCCTGACCTGCACCTCCCCTGGGAGGTGTCCAGAGCTCCTCCAGTGTGCTCCAGACCTCTGCCATCTTGGAAACAGAGGTGCTGCTGGCACACTGGACTGCTCTGAGTGGCCAGTGCCACCAGGTGACGTCAGAGACTCCTTCTGATAGGCTCATTCAGGTGTTAGTAGCCTATCCTCTCTCCTAAGTAGCCAAACCCTCTTTTCTGGCTATTTAGGGTCTCTGTCTCTGGGGAAACTTTAGATAACGAATGCAAGAGCTCATCCGAGTTCCTCTGCATCTCTCTCTTCACCTCCTGCCAAGGAATCGACTGCTGACCGCGCTGGAAGCCTGCAAATCTGCAACATAGTAGCAAAGACGACTACTGCAACTCTGTAACGCTGATCCTGCCGCCTTCTCGACTGTTTTCCTGGTGGTGCATGCTGTGGGGGTAGTCTGCCTCCTCTCTGCACTAGAAGCTCCGAAGAAATCTCCCGTGGGTCGACGGAATCTTCCCCCTGCAACCGCAGGCACCAAAAAGCTGCATTACCAGTCCCTTGGGTCTCCTCTCAGCACGACGAGCGAGGTCCCTCGAATCCAGCAACTCTGTCCAAGTGACTCCCACAGTCCAGTGACTCTTCACTCCAAGTTTGGTGGAGGTAAGTCCTTGCCTCACCTCGCTGGACTGCATTGCTGGGAACCGCGACTTTTGCAGCTACTCCGGCCCCTGTGCACTTCCGGCAGAAATCCTTTGTGCACAGCCAAGCCTGGGTCCACGGCACTCTAACCTGCATTGCACGACTTTCTAAGTTGGTCTCCGGCGACGTGGGACTCCTTTGTGTAACTTCGGGTGAGCACTGTTTCATGCATCCTCGTAGTGCCTGTTTCTGGCACTTTTCCGGGTGCTACCTGCTGCTAAGAGGGATCCTTGTCTTGCTCGACATCCCGTCTACCTCCTGGTCCAATTTGCAACCTCCTGGTCCCTCCTGGGCCACAGCAGCATCCAAAAACGCTAACTGCACGATTTGCAGCTAGCAAGGCTTGTTGGCGTTCTTTCGGCGGGAAAACACTTTTGCACAACTCTACAAGGCAAGTGGGATCCGTCCTCCAAAGGGGAAGTCTCTAGCCCTTTGCGTTCCTGCAGAAACTGCAGCTTCTTCTGTCCAGTAGAAGCTTCTTTGCACCCGCAGCTGGCATTTCCTGGGCATCTGCCCATCTCCGACTTGCTTGTGACTTTTGGACTTGGTCCCCTTGTTCCACAGGTACCCCAGATTGGAAACCCAGCGTTTTTGCATTGTTGGTTTGTGTCTTTCCTGCATTATTCCTCTAACACGACTTCTTTATCCTTAGGGGAACTTTAGTGCACTTTGCACTCACTTTTCAGGGTCTTGGGGAGGGTTATTTTTCTAACTCTCACTATTTTCTAATAGTCCCAGCGACCCTCTACAAGGTCACATAGGTTTGGGGTCCATTCGTGGTTCGCATTCCACTTCTAGAGTATATGGTTTGTGTTGCCCCTATCCCTATGTGTCCCCATTGCATCCTATTGTAACTATACATTGTTTGCACTGTTTTCTAAGACTATACTGCATATTTTTGCTATTGTGTATATATATCTTGTGTATATTTCCTATCCTCTTACTGAGGGTACACTCTAAGATACTTTGGCATATTGTCATAAAAATAAAGTACCTTTATTTTTAGTATAACTGTGTATTGTGTTTTCTTATGATATTGTGCATATGACACTAAGTGGTACTGTAGTAGCTTCAAACGTCTCCTAGTTCAGCCTAAGCTGCTCTGCTAAGCTACCATTATCTATCAGCCTAAGCTGCTAGACACCCTATACACTAGTAAGGGATAACTGGGCCTGGTGCAAGGTGCAAGTACCCCTTGGTACTCACTACAAGCCAGTCCAGCCTCCTACAATGCACCAGACCCCTCCCTTCTGATCTGCATAGTCCGAAGTGTCGCCACTGCCCTCAATTTAGCTTCATGTCCCTAGCCACTCTTCCTGCCCCAATTGCCCAATTTTATGCCTCATCTTTGCTATCCTGCTTAGCCTCTGTGCTTGGCTTGCTGCCCCTACTCTTGTTTTCCTGCCCTCAGATGTTTATGTGCATGCCCGACCAACTTCTTTTTGCCTACCTTAATCCAGCGACCTTTCACTGACCCTCCGATTTACTCTGAATATTCTGTGGAGCTACCACTGCCCCTTCCACCTGCCTAGAATGATCAGATGGCTGCCACCTGTCCCAGCCACCTCCACCCTGCCTGTCCGAGTTCCATGCCCCTATCCCCTCCATCTTATCCTCCATTTTGTTGCTACTCCCTTCTGCCCCCCATGTTCTGTTGTGCTGCAACTGCTTCTCCTGCCTGTTCTCCATGGTCTTTTGTGAAGTCCCCTCTCCTGCCTTCCCTTATAAGTGCCCATTCCAAACTCTCCCTCTGTCCTCCATTGTCTATTGCACATGTCCCTGCCACCTCCCTCTTGGCCACCATGGCTGTTGTGCTGCCACTAACCCTCCCACTTGCCATGCATGATATTCTCATGCCCATCCACCTGTTCTGTGTGGTCAACTTGCTGCCCCTGACCCCTTCTCACCTTCCCTTTGCTGTTTGTGTTTATGCCATTACAGCTTCACTGTTGCTCTTCTTGTAGTGTTGTGCTTCTAGTGCCAATTTTACCTGGTTTCCATGGTCAGTTTGTTGTTTCTGCCCTGCCCTGTCCTCTGCCCACTGTTTTCCATGTGCAGGCTCCTTTACCCTCCCTTCTGTCCTGTCTGTGCCCCTACTCCCCCTCTCATGCCTCGTATGGTTTGTTATGTTGCGCCTGTACCTCCTGTCTGTCTAGTATGTTCAGCTTCCTGCCCTTGCCTCATCCCCTCTTTTCTCTGTTGTCCCTGTGCATTGCCCTGTACCCTCTGTTATTTCTTTCCATGTCTGTTGTGCTGTACTGCCATCCTGCTTGCCCTGAGTGTTGTATTGTGTTGCTGCAACCTCTGAAGCCAACCCTGTAATGTAAGTTTGGTGCCCCTGCCTAACTCCCTCCTGATATCTGTTATCCGGTGTCCCTGTCCCTACCACATTCCTCCTGTCCTTCGTTATCCAGTGTACCATACTTGACAAACTTTTGAGCATTAGAGGGAGATTTTGAAGAAATAAAACGGGGAATTGATTTTCCACATTGACGTACATGGAAAAAGAGGATATTTTAGGCAGGAGATAGACAGAATAAAGCCATTTTGGGCTTAAAAACATCAGGAGTATCCAGCCTGAATCAGGTCTGTTGCCATGTATAGTTGTATAGCCCCTGCCTCTTCCTTCTCCCCTCAATGGTCTGTTATATTGTCACAGCCTCTCTTCGCTGTCCTGCATGGTTGGTTTGTTGCCCCTGCCTCCATTTCCCCTGCCCTCCGTGGTCTGTTGTGCTGTCACTGCCCATCATGCCTGCCCAGCATGGTCAACTTCTTGCCCTTGTATCATCCTTCCTGCCCTCAATTAGCTTAGTCCGTGCCTCTGATATCTGCCTCCCAGCAGTAATCTAATGAACAACTAGATTGCTAGCATTCTCTATTTATTACAAAAGTGTGGCACGCCTGACATGATCTTGTTGTAATCAAAACTGTCAAACCTAGCACAGTGATTTTGGCCTTGTTGACCCACATTAGCGTAAAAGAAAATTATGCTAATATGATGCAAGGAGGTACTAGGCCCTCTTTCTCTTATGGCTGAGATAGATAGTGTACATTTTCAGAAAATATGCTCATTTCAGCTTCTGGAGCACTTTCCATAACCTCTATGGTAAAATCATGAGAAAATAGTTTCCTCTCAAACGTGAGAAGGCTTTTTCACAGGGTAAACTCACCACAATTCCTAAATTTAGTATGGTACCATCAACAAATGATTTATATTGTAACTAAAATGTGTTAATACTCTTTAGGTGTTCTCCTTTTTATAAACCTCAAAACCTACCATTCTCTACAATGTATTTCAATGGGGTACATGTCCTGGAGTCCTGTAATAGCAATATATATATATATATATATATATATATATATAAAACAGATTTACATAAAAATAACAAAACAAACACTTTCTTGACCAAAAGCTACCTTTCTCCCAAATTGGTGTTATTCCATCCAGCGGTTCATGTTGTAGTCATGAATAAAAATCCCTATGGAAATTGCATGGGCAAAAGCATTTTGGGGCCCCCCTCTTTTTCCTGACCCCGCTTAATGAATCTCCCCAAATCTTTCAAGACTGCGCCTGAATAGAGTGGTTCAAATTTGTGTTGAACATTTCATAAAGATTTGTCACAGATACCACATTTATAGGCAGAAAACATGTTTTTCCGATGGAAACTAGGTGCTAACTACCTACTGTTGACCGTCAGTAGCTAATATATATATTATATTATATTGTAGTTAGGGTCAGATTTTACATGCACAAAACCATAGAAATTCAAAGTTGTAGCTATATTTATCTCAAACAACTATAACTTGTGCCTTAAGGTAACTACAACTGTTGCCCTCACCATGCACTGCTACTTACCCCACATATTACATCAGTAATAACATCTTCTATTACATAATTTATATTATAATTGCAACATTTGCAATAAAATTGTTGCTGAAAAAACTGTGCATGGTGGGACCACGAGTTAGAGTTACCTTAGAACTAAAGGTGAGTACCTTGACTTGATGTCTTTTGAAGAAGTAGAGGAAGGAGATCCAATGCAGTACTGTGTTCTCCAAATCCAAGTTGTCGTCCATAGCATGAACTTGAAGGTATGTGATATGAAATGCTACTTAGAGACCCAGCAGTATCAAGTGACAAGGATTATCAAAGGCTTTGATGCATGTATCTTTGTTTCTGATTTGGTTACTGTTAGAAATGTGGTTTCCGGTTGGCTAGGGTATGCACCTGAGCTAGGCAGAACCCACCACTCTAGTCAGGGCAAGTAAGTTACATACCAAAGTTAACCTGTGCTCACCCCCTTGGTAGCTTGTCACGGAGCAGTCAGGCTTATCCCTAGAGGCAATGTGTACAGAGTTTGCGCAATACAGTCACACCAGTGACACAATAATTACACCACAAAAGAGACTGCACACAGGGTAATATAAAAATATCTAGGGTATTCTCAACCAGGCTGCTGTAGATGCGCTGTTAGGCTCCAGGATACTCTTGGGTGGGGCTAGGCAGGACTTCCTTCAGTGGTGTCCTCCTGTTATCAGACAACTACCCAACCCCATGAGACAGGGCCTTCTCCTGGCATAGCCGTCACTCTGTGTCCTCAGAAAATGTGATGTTAGGGAACACACAGATCTGGGGGTGGATGAGATTGCTCAATGTGCACTGTGGAGCTCACTGCCCCCCCCCCACACACACACCGATCTGCCTGCGACACATGGAGCAGACACCAGCACTCACCCGCAATGAAATGACAAAACGATCACCTGTACAGAAATTGCAAACCCTGCACTAGTCCTGTCTAGTGTCAAAGATGTAAGGAGCAGAAACCGTGTGGCAATTCTGTCAGGCAGTAAGTACAAGAATGTGGCAATCTTCATGTGCAGATTGCAGAAGAAGCCAAAGAGCAGAAAACAGCGTTCCCCACGCATTAGGCTCCTTGAGGGCACTTGAGGGGCATGAAGGGGTAGGCAGGCAAGCACAATGAAGCAAGTAAGTTGTATAGCACTTCCTCCTGGCAGCCCAGCACTGCTTAGTGAAAACTAAGTAAGGAAGCAGCTGGCAGCAGGGAAATGAGCAGAAAAGCATTCCAAAGAGTCCTTTAGGCCTCTCAGCATAGCTCAGGAGTCCTTCTGACAGAGATTAGGTCCCAGTTCCCAGTTAAAAAAGTGCTAAAGAACATGGGGTCTGAGCCCTTAAAGAGATGTAGGGGGTGACTTCAAAGGTACCCTTTCAAGGGTACCACAACCCCTTTCAACCCAGTCCTGGCTCCAGAAATCAGTAGGAGGTGAATCAGCCCTTTGTATGAGGGCTTTTGACATATAAAGTGTGAACGTCCCCTCCCTCTCCCATATCAGTATGCAGACAGATGCAGAGGCCTCTTCTGTCACACCCAGCTCTTCCTGTGTAGTGGCTGTCATGAAAGTATGCACAAAGTGTAACTGTCACTCTGCCCTAGATGTGGATTGGAGTCAGGCTGAAAAAGACCGGAGCTATAGCCACAGAGGTATTCCTGCTTTCTTAAAGTGTAATTCCTAAATAGTAATGTAAAAACCGACTACACCAGTAAGCAGAATTACTCACTACCATTCTAAATATAATAAACATGCCAAAGCTACTCATTTCAGATCAGAAATTACCACTTAAAGTATGTAAAGGAATTGACAATGTTAACCTATGAGAGGAACAGCCCTCACAGTAGTGAAAAACAAAATGGGGTGTTTGTCACTACTAAGACATGCAAAACATAAAAGTACATGTCCTGCCTTTTACATAGACAGCACCTTGCCCTTAGGGCTACCTCTGGCCTACATTAGTGGTTATTTAGGTATAGTAAAATGGGACTTTAGACCTTAAAAAATAGTTTGAAATGCAAAGTCAATGTCGCAGTAAACTGTGCATGCAGGCCCTGAAGTGGCCAGAGACAGATTTGAAAGTCAACTTCTGTCTGTGGTGCAATCAGTACTACAGGCTCACTAGTAGCATTTCACTTACAGGCCCTAGGTATATGGTATACCACTGTACAAGCGACTCACAGGTAAACTAAATCTGTCAAACAGGTGCAAGCTAATTGTACCATGTTTTGGTGGAGATAGCACTTGCACGTTAGCACTGATTAGCAATGGTGAAGTGTGCAAAGTCCAAAAGTTAAAAAAACAGAAGGTCAGGCAAAAGGTTTGGGGCATTTCCAACAGTTAGTCCTTGTTAATGCCACATTTGAAGTGAAGTGAAATCACAGTTGTAGTTGTATGGAAGGATGTATCTGATGACTTTATCTTGCAGTTATTTTACGTCAAGCAAGTGGACTTATATTTGGGATGGGTGGTTGTCCATCTCAAGGAAGGACAACAATAAGTCATCCGAGTGAAACTCAAAAGTCACTAATTTAACCTGAACTCCATCCTTTGGTAGCTATGGCTCTGACAAGACATGTTTAACTTAGAACATTGACTAAAGTCTTTCTGCAGTGCCAAAACAGTAATAAATCAAAATACCAAATAATAAAATGCCAAAACAAATTACAAAATGTACAGTAAGTTTAATTTTAACAAAATTATACAAAAATGACAAAAATCCAATGAGGGGAACCAGAGATATAAATAGTTAAATATTTAGGTGAAAATAGGGCCAAAAATGACTAAGGCCCTCATTACAACCTCAGTGGTCTTTTAAAAAGACCGCCGAGGCTGCGGGAGACAGAATACCGCCAGTGCCGGCAGTATTTCTGGCTCCCAATTATGGCTTTTCTGCTGGCCCAGCGGAAAAGTCACATCAACATTGCTGCCGGCTCGTAATAGAGCCGGCGGCGATGCTGATGTGCAGCGGGTGCAGCGAAATGCACGACAGGGCTATGCCTGGAGGCCCATGCAAAGTGCATGAGCAGTGCAGGGGCCCCCAGGGGCTCCCCAAGTCCCCCTGACCGCCAGCCTTTCCATGGCAGTGTTTACCGCTGTGGCCAGGCTGGCGGTCAGGGACTCATAATGCCCAGGGCAGCAGTGCTCGTACCGCTGCCCTGGGGATTATGACTGCCAGGCGAAAGCTTGACGGTATAGTGGAGTGGCCGGCGCTATGGCCATGGCTATTGCGCCACCGTCATAATACCGCCGGCCGCCAGGGTCGTAATGATGCCCTAAGTACTTATAATGAGAGCATAGGTCTGTGTCAGATCTCACCTTAGGTTCCGCAGGAGCAACAGGAGGCTCATGAGGTAAGTTTCTAACTTCCACCACCACCGAGATAGCCCAACAATGTTAAAGCCAATCCACGTTAAATGGGGGAAGAGGGGATAGAAGAGAAAGAAACACACGTCCCACAGAGTCAATGCAGGGATGTATGTGCTACCCAACTGGTTTTCTGTATATCTTCCTGCGAAGAGATAACAGAAAAACAGAATCAGTAAGCCTGTCCCTAAAGTAGAGAAGAAATACAGCGTGTGCAGGGATATCTAGCAATTACTGGTAGAATACCTGCGTGATCCCCTTAGCTGAAATGTGGGTGCCTTAAAAGATAACATGTGTAGTCTATGGAAATACTTTAGCAACACAAAAGGATGGATTTAGGCCCAGATCACTGTACTGGGGGTGAATGTTTGACAATGTTCAGCATTCCGTCCATCACTTGTTGTTTTTGCTTTGTCGCCCTAAGTGGGAAGGGTATGCCCAGACGTGGGTCCCGTGCTTCCCATGCCACTGGATTCAAGCTAGCCTGGCTGATGAGGGGTGAAACCCCAAAACTTGTCCCAGGATGCTTGTTTCTAGTCCAGGGAAGACATGGCCTAGCAGTTCGGGCTGGACTGTTCCCATGGGGAACAGGGTCAAGACTGATTTGCATATGGCTGGGTCCAAACTGGAATGGCATGGGCAGCAAAAAAACGATGGATTTAGGCCCAGATCACTGTACTGGGGGTGAGTGTTTGACAATGTTCAGCATTCCGTGCAACACTTGTTGTTTTTGCTTTGTCGCCCAAAGTGGGAAGGATATGCCCAGACGTGGGTCCCATGCTTCCCATGCCACTGGATTCAAGCTAGCCTGGCTGATGAGGGGTGAGACCCTGAAACCGATTCCAGGATGCTTGTTTCCAGTCCAGGGAAGACCTCGCCTAGCAGTTCGGGCAGGACTGTTCCCATGGGGAACAGGGTCAAGATTGATTTGCATATGGCTGGGTCCAAACTAGAATGGCATGGGCAGCAAAAAAAACGATAGATTTAGGCTCAGATCACTGTACTTGGGGTGAATGTTTGACAATGTTCAGCATTCCGTCCATCACTTGTTGTTTTTGCTTTGTCGCCCTCAGGGGGAAGAGTATGCCCAGACGTGGGTCTCGTGCTTCCCATGCCACTGGTTTCAAACTAGCCTGGCTGATGAGTGGTGAAACCCTGAAACCAGTCCCAGGATGCTTGTTTCCAGTCCAGGGAAGACCTGGCCTAGCACTTTGGGCTGGACTGTTCCCATGGGGAACAGGGTCAAGACTGATTTGCATATGGCTGGGTCCAAACTGGAATGGCATGGGCAGCAAAAAAACGATGGATTTAGGCCCAGATCACTGTACTGGGGGTGAATGTTTGACTATGTTCAGCATTCCGTCCAACACTTGTTGTTTTTGCTTTGTCACCCTAAGTGGGAAGATTATGCCCAGACGTGGGTCCCGTGCTTCCCATGCCACTGGATTCAAGCTAGCCTGGCTGATGAGGGGTGAAACCCCAAAACTGGTCCCAGGATGCTTGTTTCTAGTCCAGGGAAGACATGGCCTAGCAGTTCGGGCTGGACTGTTCCCATGGGGAACAGCGTCAAGACTGATTTGCATATGGCTGGGTCCAAACTGGAATGGCATGGGCAGCAAAAAAACGATGGATTTAGGCCCAGATCACTGTACTGGGGGTGAGTGTTTGACAATGTTCAGCATTCCGTGCAACACTTGTTGTTTTTGCTTTGTCGCCCAAAGTGGGAAGGATATGCCCAGACGTGGGTCCCATGCTTCCCATGCCACTGGATTCAAGCTAGCCTGGCTGATGAGGGGTGAGACCCTGAAACCGATTCCAGGATGCTTGTTTCCAGTCCAGGGAAGACCTCGCCTAGCAGTTCGGGCAGGAATGTTCCCATGGGGAACAGGGTCAAGATTGATTTGCATATGGCTGGGTCCAAACTAGAATGGCATGGGCAGCAAAAAAAACGATAGATTTAGGCTCAGATCACTGTACTTGGGGTGAATGTTTGACAATGTTCAGCATTCCGTCCATCACTTGTTGTTTTTGCTTTGTCGCCCTCAGTGGGAAGAGTATGCCCAGACGTGGGTCTCGTGCTTCCCATGCCACTGGTTTCAAACTAGCCTGGCTGATGAGTGGTGAAACCCTGAAACCAGTCCCAGGATGCTTGTTTCCAGTCCAGGGAAGACCTGGCCTAGCACTTTGGGCTGGACTGTTCCCATGGGGAACAGGGTCAAGACTGATTTGCATATGGCTGGGTCCAAACTGGAATGGCATGGGCAGCAAAAAAACGAGGGATTTAGGCCCAGATCACTGTACTGGGGGTGAATGTTTGACTATGTTCAGCATTCCGTCCAACACTTGTTGTTTTTGCTTTGTCACCCTAAGTGGGAAGATTATGCCCAGACGTGGGTCCCGTGCTTCCCATGCCACTGGATTCAAGCTAGCCTGGCTGATGAGGGGTGAAACCCCAAAACTGGTCCCAGGATGCTTGTTTCTAGTCCAGGGAAGACATGGCCTAGCAGTTCGGGCTGGACTGTTCCCATGGGGAACAGCGTCAAGACTGATTTGCATATGGCTGGGTCCAAACTGGAATGGCATGGGCAGCAAAAAAACGATGGATTTAGGCCCAGATCACTGTACTGGGGGTGAATGTTTGACAATGTTCAGCATTCCGTGCAACACTTGTTGTTTTTGCTTTGTCGCCCAAAGTGGGAAGGATATGCCCAGACGTGGGTCCCATGCTTCCCATGCCACTGGATTCAAGCTAGCCTGGCTGATGAGGGGTGAGACCCTCAAACCGATTCCAGGATGCTTGTTTCCAGTCCAGGGAAGACCCCGCCTAGCAGTTCGGGCAGGACTGTTCCCATGGGGAACAGGGTCAAGATTGATTTGCATATGGCTGGGTCCAAACTAGAATGGCATGAGCAGCAAAAAAAACGATAGATTTAGGCTCAGATCACTGTACTTGGGGTGAATGTTTGACAATGTTCAGCATTCCGTCCATCACTTGTTGTTTTTGCTTTGTCGCCCTCAGTGGGAAGAGTATGCCCAGACGTGGGTCTCGTGCTTCCCATGCCACTGGTTTCAAACTAGCCTGGCTGATGAGGGGTGAAACCCTGAAACCAGTCCCAGGATGCTTGTTTCCAGTCCAGGGAAGACCTGGCCTAGCACTTTGGGCTGGACTGTTCCCATGGGGAACAGGGTCAAGACTGATTTGCATATAGCTGGGTCCAAACTGGAATGGCATGGGCAGCAAAAAAATGATGGATTTAGGCCCAGATCACTGCACTGGGGGTGAATGTTTGACAATGTTCAGCATTCCGTCCATCACTTGTTGTTTTTGTTTTGTCGCCCTAAGTGGGAAGGATATGCCACTGGATTCAAGCTAGCCTGGCTGATGAGGGGTGAAACCCCGAAACCTGTCCCAGGATGCTTGTTTCCAGTCCAGGGAAGACCTGGCCTAGCAGTTCGGACTGGACTATTCCCATGGGGAACAGGGTCAAGACTGATTTGCATATGGGTGAGTCCAAACTGGAATGGCATGGACAGCAAAAAAACGATGGATTTAGGCCCAGATCACTGTACTGGGGGTGAATGTTTGACAATGTTCAGCATTCTGTCCACCACTTGTTGTTTTGGTCTATGGAAATACAACCGAGCATGAGAATTACATGTAGGCAGAGGTAAAGAATATCATAATCCCTTATATACTTATGTGAGGGTTGAGAATACCTTACACCTTTCTTTGCTAAACAGGAAAGAATAACCTCAAAAGTTCAAACAAGTTGTGCCTTACTAGAGTCCTTAGTACTAAGGCCCATATTTATACTTTTTGACGCACAACTGCACCAACGCACTTGTGCGTCAAAAATTTTACCGCCGGCTAACGCCATTCCAACATGCCATGCGGGCGCCTTATTTATGGAATGACGTTAGCCGGCGCTGCGAACTGGTGTGCGTAAAAAAAAATGACTCTCACCAGGCAGCGCCGGCGTATGGGAAAATGGGGGTTGTGCGTCAAAAAATGGGGCAAGTCAGGTCTGAGACAAAATTCAGGCCTCAAACTGGATTTGCGCCATTTTTTTTTACGCCCAACCTCCATTGACATGACTCCTGTCTTAGCAAAGACAGGAGTCATGCCCCCTTGCCCAATGGCCATGCCCAGGTGACTTATGTCCCCTGGGAGTGGCATGTAGGGGGGCCCAAATCAGGCCCCCCTATGCCACATCAAAAATCTGGAAAAAAAACTTACCCGAACTTACCTTTACTTCCCTGGGATGGGTCCCTCCATCCTTGGGTGTCCTCCTGGGGTGAGCAAGGGTGGCAGAGGGTGTCCCTGGGGGCAGGGGAGGGCACCTCTGGGCTCCTTCCGAGCCCACAGGTCCCTCAACGCCTGCCCTGACCCAGGCGTTAAAAAACGGCGCCCATCAGGCTGTGCGTCGTTTTTTAAGGCCCACCCCCTCCTGTGCGTCAAAATGACGTTAGAGTATAAATATGGGGCACAGGCCTTAAAGTCATTTTTTGGAAGGGAACGCCTACCTTGCATATAATTAACGCAAGGCTGTTTCCCCCTTCCAAAAAATGACGCACATGGTGGAATTTTGACGCCCGCGGGGTCGGACGTCAAAGTATAAATATGGGGCAGGGTTTGCGCCGATTGTGCGTCAAAATTTGTGACGCACATTCTGCGCAAACAGAGTATAAATATGCCCCCTTGTCTTACTATATCTAGGACAAGTGCGTATAGGTCCTGTTAGATTTAACAGGATTGTTTCTCCTTATAGCAACTTAAAGATCCCAGAGTCAAGGGGTTGATAGCAGGTAAGTATGTGCAGTCCATAATGTTATATGCGAATCACCTGTTTTATCACTGTGCACTTCGTATAATAGGAGATCATATGGTTTCTGATGTGTCCTTTCCTTCTTTTGCAGAGTTATTGAAATTTGAGGAGGTTAAGCAAGAGAGGCCTTTTTAACAGTCCCCAGAAGTTAGGTGTTCTATCAAATAAGTAAGTGCAAACAATAATCATAGTAGGGCAGCACGCATTACCACTGCATTGATTGAAGAGTAAGTTACTTTAAATTTCTGTTTCTCTTTTGTGTTCTTCTCTGCAAGTGTGAGTGACCTGGAACAGGCAGAAATGTGAACTGGATGACAAGAAACTGGAAATGCAAAGACTAAAACATCAAACAGTTTCCTGCCATGCGAGGGCAGCTTTATGCCTCCTGCATTCTGCCCCTGTCGCATTCGTTTGGCGGCCCATGGCAGGCGCAACAGTCTGATACACCTTCAGCCTTGTTTACAAGAACCTGACACATTGGCATTGTTGTGTCAGATTTCTGCAAATGCCCTAACGATGCCATGGATGCATACATTTACAATACAGAGCTCCATGGCACAAGTTTCCATCTGTTGGCTCTAAAGTGACTCATTGCTGGAGTTGCATCATAAAACTGGCACAACTCCAGCAATGCATCACAACACACAGGATAATCCTATGTGAAAAGCCCTGTGTTAATCCTTACTCCTGGTCTAAGCAGGCATAAGAATGTTGACGCAGTCAAGTCGGAGAGTGACGCAGTGAATAGTTGTAAATTTCACTGCATCAGAAATGCAAGGGAATGCCTACCTTGCATACATTATACCTGGTGTAGGTATAATGTGACGCAGTCCTCGACAAACTGACACATTGGGCCCATTGCTTTAATTTGTAGATGTGGAGTAGTGTAGAGCACTGATTGTGCTGTTGTTACGTATGTCACCTGTCCATCAATAATTTGCCACAAATCACTTTCGCGTTTAGCCCTTTGTGTATCTTGCCCCTTGGCGTTGGTGTTATTCCTTTTCTCTATAGGAGGGCACTAATTTCCTTTTAGGCTTAACTCGCTACCTTGTTTAGTCCTTGTATCCTGCTCTCCGATGGATCTGGGCTGTGAGTGCTGTTTTTCGAGCACCTCCCCCTCCTCATAACTGAGGCCCCAAGTGTATTCATCAAAGCTTTTACCCCTTGACTTAAGGGCTGCTTTAGATCTTGGTAGTAATGGTCCAGCCCTAAGTTTTCCATTTCAAAACCCATCCACCACCTGTTTGCCTGCCCAATGTAGATGTTGGCAGGACCATAGGCAAAAGACTGCTTCAGTTCTGCCTACTCCACCAGGAATCAACAGCCACGTCCATGCGGCACTGGAAACAGTGGCTGGCGCAGGACTCCAGTAATTGATCCCACTAAGGCAGTTACGATGTGCCTTCCCACCAAGTCAACCGTGGTGGTGTTACCTCCACACCTGAATTTGCAGATAAAAAAGGACATGAGGTTTTCCCTATTCCACTTCTGTTTCTGACTGGACACAAATGGACAAGACCTGCAGTTGCTGCTGCCTCTGGACCATTGAGGAAAAAGAACACCGCTGTTGCCAGACTTGAAGGTAAGCATTACACATTAATAGAGGACGCTGTCTTAGCACTTAATATTATCTCAGCATCAGTGTTGTAATATGTATGTCACAGTATATTTTTTGTAAACTTGTGAAGTGTATGTCTACAAAACGTCATTGGAGATACACCTGCATTACAAATCTTGAATTAGGCAATTATTATGTTGGTGTACGTATTCATTAACACATGAATGATTGCACCAAAATACTCTGAACATCACGATTGTAAACTGTGTCCATGTGTGCACATTGCAGTGGGACCTATAAATGTAATGTGATGCTTGACATTGTGAATGCAAATTAGTAAATGCATATCACTGGAACAACAATTTCATTCCAATTACACAATGACTTGTACTGCAATACACAATGTGGAACACACTGTGTGAAGGTTGGACTCTAGTCTTCAGATATGTACTACTACTCTCATGTTTGTTTACCTGGCAATGTGACTAATATAAGACAGTGTAGAAAATGTGGATTGTACAAATGCCCTTGGTAGTGTTGACATTCATCTACAGTCCAGAGGTGTCCTCCTCACGAATGTGCATCTATTGGACACATATCTGGCACCTCAAATCTTTTACTTGGGAGGGGTGTGAGTGCATTGGCTGGTTGTGTGCCACTTGCATGTTGGTCTGGTGTTTGTTGTGTATGTTTGGTTGAGTGTTGTGCTACTGTGTGCAGCATTCAGGTGCATGTCGCAGTCTGGTTGTGGTTGGTGTTGTGATCTGTATGGTTGAGCTTTTTGTGAGCATGTTGGTGTAGATGAGTGTGTAATTGTATTGTTGTTGTGGTTGTGTTGCATGTGGGTGTGATTTAAATAGTGCGTGCAGGTTGTGTTATGGATGTATGCCAGTGTGTGTTTTCAGCATGTACATGTAGGGGGTCATTCTGACCCCGGCCGGCGGCGGAAGCCGCCGGCCTGGCTGGAACCGCCAGAATACCGCTGCGCGGTCAAAAGACCGCCGCGGGTATTCTGGGTTTGCCGCTGGGCTGGCGGGCGACCGCCAGAAGGCCGCCCGCCAGCCCAGCGGGAAACACCCTTCCATGAGGATGCCGGCTCCGAATGGAGCCGGCGGAGTGGAAGGGGTGCGACGGGTGCAGTTGCACCAGTCGCGATTTTCAGTGTCTGCATGGCAGACACTGAAAATCTTTGTGGGGCCCTGTTACGGGGGCCCCTGCAGTGCCCATGCCATTGGCATGGGCACTGCAGGGGCCCCAGGGGCCCCACGACACCCCATACCGCCATCCTGTTCCTGGCGACCAAAACCACCAGGAACAGGATGGCGGTATGGGGGTCGGAATCCCCATGGCGGCGCAGCTTGCTGCGCCGCCATGGAGGATTCCCCAGGGCAGCGGGAAACCGGCGGTACACCGCCGGTTTTCCGTTTCTGACCGCGGCTGTACCGCCACGGTCAGAATGCCCATGGGAGCACCGCCAGCCTGTTGGCGGTGCTCCCGCGGTCGTTGGCCCTGGCGGATTTTACCGCCATGGTCAGAATGACCCCCGTAGTGTTGTAGTGGAATAGCTAGGGATAATAGTGTGTATGCAGAGTGCTGTGTATTGTGTTATGCAGGTGGTCACATTTTGCTAAGGTACATTTGGTGTTTTTTTACTTACCTCTATTCCATAACCACTGCCATTGTACACTATCGATTGGCTCCTGTGACAGGCTCCCTCCATCAGAACTCCACCACCAGTACCTGCAGAACTGTAGCATCTAAATATGATTGGCAGGAGCCCGTCAGACTGATGGCTAGGAAGAGTACTCCGACAAGGTGGTTGGTGATTCAGCTGTAATACATCTAAATACGGTGGCCGAAATTCCGGTGACTTGATGGAGTACTCTGGTCTGCAGCTGTGGTGTAATGGTGGTAGTACCAGCAAGATCTAAAGCAGGTCCTTAGTCTTTTTTATGAAGCTTAAAATACTCCAGGGAGGCAAGCCTGAACCCGTATCCAATGAAGTTGCATCAAAATCAGGCATCTTTGCTGCGAGGTCCCGCTGATGATCTGTAAGTCCTGGATGACCGAATTTTTTCAGGTTTCTGGAGCACATCCTATGGGTCACTTTTAAATCTCCTAGGTCCTCAGGGACAGCACATAGGGGGCAAGGACTCACTCCAGTGAAGGCCACTAGAAGGGTTTAGTCCAAGATCAGTTGTTACTGGTCAACTGATCACTTTAGGGAAAAAAGCCTCTGGAGCTTGCTGTGTCCTTGTCGCCAAACAGGAGCTCAGTCAACTGACCCTTGGAGCCCACTTCTCTATACGGGTACCAGTGAGACCAGGTACAACCCTTCAGGTCTCCACATAGGGCAGCAGGTCCAGGTCTACATTTACATTTATATTTTAACACAAAATACAGTGTTACATTGATACAAAAATGGTGCAGAAAACAAAAGCACTATGAACAAGAGCTGCTCATAATTTGCTGCTCCATATATTTATGGTAATTTCTTACAGTGAATGACAAATTTGCTGAAACTTTTTACCAAAAGGAGTAACATACCTGTTTTGAGTATATAGGGGAATGGTCTGTGAGATTGAGGCATGAGTTTAGAATACTGTGAAATTGTGTATGTGGTGGAATTGAGGTTTTTCAGGCAGGCCTGAACTTTTGAGTTTATTTATGGTCATCCATTGGCTGTGTAATATGTCTAGATTATTGTATGACAGCTCGCAGGCTGCTCTCATTCTTTTCCAGTTTCCTCTATTTTCTGTGATGAATGAGTTGATTGAATAGCACTTGCCCATGAACTAAGGTATAGGTGTCTTGAGGGGGTTCAGTCATAGCTTTGAAGATGGCTATGTCCTAGGGTCTTCTATAAAGGTTCCATACGGAGCAGTTTAATTTTTCACTGGATCATTCCATGTCTTGCTTAATGATCTTAACAACACAAAAGGTTGATGGACGGAGTGCTGAAACCTTTCAAACAATCATTTCCAGTCACAGATCTGGGTTGAATCCATTGTTTTTTTGCTCAGCATGCCACCCCAGATTCGACATAGCCATAAGCAAATCAGTCTTGACCCTGCTCTCCATGGGAACAGTCCAGCCATAACTGCCAGGTCGGGTCTTCCCAGAATTGGAAGCAAGCATCCTATGACCGGTTTTGGGGTATCACACCTCATCAGCAAGGCTAGCTGGAATCCAGTGGTAGAGGGAGCAAGGTACGAGTCTAAACTGGGCTGAAGTGGTGAGCAAAATAACAATGGCTTAAGCCCAGATCTGTGACTGAGGGTGAGTGTTTGAAAAGTTTCAATGCTCCATTCATCATTTTATTGTGTGATGTTGCTTAAAGATATACCACTAGTATTGAGTAAAGAGTGTTTGGGTTTAATTTGCTGTAGCTTCAGGAAGTTTATACTTTGATATTGTTTTTAGAGTAATCTTAAAAGAGCCCAATTGGATGATGATGGTGCTTGTTGATTTGGCCGTTGTTACCAAGGTGCTGATATCTTGTGTGCGCATACTGACATGAAAGTCCTTTAAACAGCACCAGAGCATAGCTGCTTAGTGAAATGTGTTTCACATGATGAGTATGGCGTGAAAGAGGACATAAAATGTGATGTGAGCAAATGGTCTTCCAGGGGTAGTGTAATCCTCACCTTCCACGGCAGTGGTGGTACCACAAAAAAAAAAACGAACTCAAAACTGTTCCATAATTTCTGTGTAATTTTCTTTAAAAATTATATTTAAGTTGAACAACAGAGATAAAATACTCTGTATGGTGCTCCCAAAAAGTGACGGCGCAGTGTACATGAATAAATTGTTAATAAAGTGCATCAGTGCTATTTACAAGGTAATAAAACAATATGGCTGAAATTCTTGCAGTATCCTCTTAAATACCCCTAATGTAGGTGTCCAGAATCAACTGACATTTATCAAATTCGTTTATAGACTCTTTGATGAAGATTGCGATGACTAATAATTATTTCCAATTTGGGAATCATTTTTATTTCTTAATCAAGAGAGTAGCAATAGGGGCAAGAGTTGCTCCCGATCTAGGGAACCTTTTTATGGCAGATTTTGAGACACAACATATTTTGACTGCGAATAATCTTTTTTGTACAAATATAATGAAATGGTCATCCTATATTGATGATACTTTCTTCATTTGGAGGGGGAGAGTTTCAGAGTTACAATACTACCATACGTGGCTCAATATGAGGTCTGTTGACATCTAATTCACTGTGGAATATAGTAAAGAAAGTATTCCTTATTGGGCTGGAGGGATGGTATTGAAGAAGATAAGATATTTATGTCCCTTTACAGAAAACCCACTAGGAAAAACACCTTGTTACACCACAACAGCAATCACCCTAGAAGGCTTAGAGACAATTTACCATTCAGTCAGGTTTTGTACATCCGCAGAAACTGTACCAAGAAAGTTGATATTTTCAAAGAATCAGAGACACTCGTCAAATGGCTTATAGAGTGGGGGTATCCTAAGAGACTGGGGAAGAGAGCCAGAAAGAGAGCATGGTACAACCACTGAGGATTCCTGTTAGAACCAAATCAAAGCAAGGACACCATGTACTGTGCCGCCAATTTATGGGAGCACCTATTTTATCTCTGTTGTTCAATTTAAATATATTTTTCTAATTTCTGATAAAACTGACACAGAAATGAATGAACCATATTGAGTTAGAGTTTTTAGTGGTACAGCCAATGCAGTGGAAGTTGAGGATTACACTTCCCCTAGTGGACCACATGTCATTGTTACTTGGGGCCAGATGTAGGAAAATCTGGCATTGCGACTCGCAAATTACGAGTCGCAATGTCGGATGGTGTCCCTGACACCATCTGCATGTCGCAAGGGGGTCGCAAAGGCCCACCTCATTGATATTAATGAGGTGGGTCACAATTTGTGACCCTTTTGTGAGTCGCAGTACTCACAAGGATGGTGGCCTACTGGAGACAGCAGACCTCCATGTCTGTGACTGCTTTTCAATAAAGCAGTTTTTTTTTTGTAATGCAG
Organism: Pleurodeles waltl; assembly: GCF_031143425.1. Lineage (NCBI taxonomy): Eukaryota > Metazoa > Chordata > Amphibia > Caudata > Salamandridae > Pleurodeles > Pleurodeles waltl. Next base: position 1,082,645,488 of record NC_090440.1, on the reverse strand, counting down.
CCCTTTTTCCTTAAAGGAAAACGAGATGCATTACAAACGAAAAAATGAAATGTGTCAGTTTCATTTTTTCAGAGCAGGCAGTGGTCCATAGGACTACTGCCTGCTCTGAAAAAATGTTTTCAAGGCCATTCACAAAGGGGAAGGTGTCCCATGGGGACCCCCTTCCCTTTTGCAAAAGGGGTGGTAACTGTGATTGCTTTGCGACCACGTTCGCGGTCACAAAGCAATCTTACATCGCGCTGCGACTCGCGAATAGGCAGAATATCAGCACATGTGATGTGGAGATTGTGCCGAGCACTTACAAACTCACATATGATGGTAACTTACTTGGGATGCCAAAGGTAGTGCATCGTGCCTCAAAAGGACAAACACATAGGGGCATATTTATACTCTGTTTGCACCGAATTAGCGTCATTTTTTTTACTCTAATTCAGTGCAGATCTAACTCCATATTTATACTTTGGTGCTAGACCCATCTAGCACCAAGGCCCTGATTTAAACTTTTTTTGCACCGCATTAACGTCATTTTATGACGCAAAAGTGGCGCAAACTTACAAAATATTGGCCCTTATTTATACTTTTTGCTGCAAAACTGCACTAACTCAGTTTTGCACCAAAAAGTTTAGCACCGGCTTGCACCATTTCTGTGCACCAGCCGGGCACCATATTTATGGAATGGTGCAAGCCGGTGCAAAGGGTAGGCTAGAGTTTAAAAAAATGACTTCAGTCGGGTGGGGCTGGCAGTATAGAAGAAGAGGGTTTAGCACCAAAAAATGGCTTTAGGCAGGTTAGAGTAAAAAAAAATTACTCTAACCAGATTAGCGTCATTTTATGGTGCTAAACCTACCATGCCACATGACTCCTGCCTTAGAAAAGGCAGGAGTCATTCCCACCACCCCAATGGCCAGCACAGTGGACAGGGCCCCCTGGGCATGGCCATTGCACCCTGTGCCATGTATGGGGGCCCATTTCAGGGCCCACTATGGCACTTTCAAAAATAAAATGCACTTACCTGTACTTACCTGGGATGGGGTCTCCCATCCTCGCAGTCCCTCCAGTGTGGATGGGGTTGCCCCTAGGGCCTAGGGAGGGCACCTCTGGGCTTATTCCATGGTGTTCCACCATGGAAATAGGCCCACAGGTCCCCTAACACCTGCCCTGACCCAGGTCTTAAAAAATGGGGCAAAGCAAGCTTTGCCCCATTTTTTGACCCCTCCTCCCTCCCTTGCACCATTTTTACATGGGAGTATAAATATGGTGTTAAGGCCATAGAGTAATGTTTTTGCACGGGAACGCCTACCTTGCATCTCATTAAGGCAAGGTAGGTTTCCACTTCCAAAAAATGACTTTAACTCCATAAATTTGGTGCTAGACGGGTCTAGCACCAAAGTATAAATATGGAGTTAGTTTTGCACTGAATTAGAGTAAAAATAAAGGGGCATATTTATACTCCGTTTGCGCCGGAATTGCGTCGTTTTTTTTTACGCAATTCCGACGCAAAACTGACTCCATATTTATACTTTGGCGTTAGACGCGTCTAGCGCCAAAGTCCATGGAGCAAGCGTCATTTTTTAGCGTGGGCACCTACTTTGCGTTAATTATATGCAAGGTAGGCGTTCCCGTCTAAAAAATCGACTCCGAGGCATGTGCGTCGGATTTATACTCCCGGGCAAAATTCACGCCCGGGAGTGGGCGGGTCAAAAAAAATGACATACGGCTGCTTTTGCGCCATTTTTTAGCGCCTGCAAAAGGCAGGCGTTAAGGGACCTGTGGGCTCTGAAGGAGCCCAGAGGTGCCCTCCCATGCCCCCAGGGACACCCCCTGTCACCCTTGCCCACCCCAGGAGGACACCCAAGGCTGGAGGGACCCATCCCAGGGACATTAAGGTAAGTTCAGGTAAGCTTATTTTTTTTTTTTTGTGGCATAGGGGGGCCTGATTTGTGGCCCCCTACATGCCACTATGCCCAATGACCATGCCCAGGGGACAGAAGTGGCCATTGGGCAAGGGGGCATGACTCCTGTCTTTGCTAAGACAGGAGTCATTTCTATGGGGGTTGGGAGTGGAAAAAAATGGCGCAAATCGGGTTGTGGCGAAAAAATTGCCTCAACCTGACTTGCCCCATTTCTTGACGCCCATATCCCCCTACGCCGGCTCTGCCTGGTGTACGTTGTTTTTTTTTAAGGCACACTAGACGGCGCCGGCGGCTAACGCCGGCTAACGTCGGCTAACGTCATTTAATAAATACGGCGCCCGCATGGCGCTTCAGAATGGCGTTAGCCGGCGCTAATTTTTTTGGCGCAAAACTGCGTTAGCACAGTTTTGCGTCAAAAAGTATAAATATGGGCCAAAATGACGCTAATTCAGTGCAAGCGGAGTATAAATATGCCCCTTAGCGTCAAAAAATGATGCTAATCTAGTCAGAATCATTTATTTTGACTCAAAACTGCCTAACGTCATTTTTTTTTAAGCTAGCCTACCCTTTGCACCGGCTTGCACCATTCCATAAATATGGTGCCCAGTTGGTGCTAAAAAATGGTGCAAGCCGGTGCAAAACTTTTTGGGGCAAAACTGCCTTAGTGCAGTTTTGCACCAAAAAGTATAAATAAGGCCCATAGTACTGTTGATGTCTCCCTCATCTTCTCATATCATTGACTTTGGGCACCAATGCGAAAATGAAGTATAGTTGTTTGTCTGCTTTCTTCTTTGAAGAGAACCATAATATGAATGGTCAACCAAAAGTCTGAGGTCAAGATGAAAGATATGACTTTTCAATAGTGTAAAATTGAAAAAATGTGATCCAGGCATAATGATGAATATGATGACTAAAGTTAAATCCAGTGAAACTGCCCTAAGGATAGACTGAGCAAAGCATTGAAAAAGTGATAACTAAAGCATACAATGCATCACAAAATATTTTGACAGATAAATAGGTTGAAAATTTGGGGTGAATTTCTAGTGGACTTTTTGCCCATCAGTGTAACCTGTACTTTGAGTTTGATAACACAGTGGAAGTGGGTAGTCCATTATTGTGTCTGCACTTTACCTGTAAGGGTCCAGTTATAGAAAAATGTTTACAGAAAATTAAACAAACACCCCTATAAAGTATCAATAATTATAGTCCCTAGCGGACAATACTTCTTAGCATAATAAAGTGCAATGTGCTTTGACTATATATTGTTCTGCAAACTTCATGCAAGCCATCGGAAACGTTTTTTGAACCCAATTTTACAAAGTGCACATATTAGATCATACAAACATGCTTCTTCGTTCTACCACAACTGGGCAGTCGTTAGTTTTGCAATGTGGTGATTAATTTTATAAAATGCTTGTTAACTATTAGAAATAAATACTGATATGGCCTATTGCGCTTTTGCTGTATGATCTGTTATTTATTATGTTTTTATGGTAAACATCTAGGGGCATATTTATACTCTGTTTGCGCCGAATGTGCGTCAAAAATTTTGACGCACAATCGGCGCAAACCCTGCCCCATATTTATACTTTGACGTCCAACCCCACGGGCGTCAAAATTCCACCATGTGCGTCATTTTTTGGAAGGGGGAACCAGCCTTGCGTTAATTATATGCAAGGTAGGCGTTCCCTTCCAAAAAATGACTTTAAGGCCTGTGCCCCATATTTATACTCTGACGTCATTTTGACGCACAGGAGGGGGTGGGCCTTAAAAAACAACGCACAGCCTGATGGGTGCCGTTTTTTAACACTTGGGTCAGGGCAGGCGTTAAGGGACCTGTGGGCTCGGAAGGAGCCCTGAGGTGCCCTCCCCTCTCCCCAGGGACACCCCCTGCCACCCTTGCCCACCCCAGGAGGACACCCAAGGATGGAGGGACCCATCCCAGGGAAGGAAAGGTAAGTTCGCCTAAGTATTTTTTTCTGATTTTTTTTGTGGCATAGGGGGGCCTGATTTGGGCCCCCCTACCTGCCACTATGCCCAATGACCATGCCCAGGGGACATAAGTCCCCTGGGCATGGCCATTGGGCGAGGGGGCATGACTCTTGTCTTTGCTAAGACAGGAGTCATGTCAATGGAGGTTGGGCGTAAAAAAAATGGTGCAAATCCGGTTTGAGGCCTGAATTTTGCCTCAGACCTGACTTGCCCCATTTTTTTGACGCACACTTCCCATTTTCCCATACGCCGGCGCTGCCTGGTGTGAGTCATTTTTTTTTACGCACACCAGTCCGCAGCGCCGGCTAACGTCATTCCATAAATAAGGTGCCCGCATGGCGCGTTGGAATGGCGTTAACCGGCGGTAACATTTTTGACACACAACTGCGTTGGCGTAGTTGTGCGTCAAAAAGTATAAATATGGGCCCTAGTGTAAAATGCCTTTTTAAATGTGTTAACACATATTTTGACCTGATTTTAATGTATGTATTACGTTTAATGTGTGCCTGTACTGGTATGGCTGATTTATCACAGCCGGAAACAAGTTGAAAGAGCTAAACTACTTGCCACTCTCAAATAAAATGGATCAACTACCATTTGCAGGAGTTTGCACCACATTTTCCAGAACTAAAGGTAGTTCTAATGGTGTTTTGTTTGTTGGGATATCTCCATAAGTATACCTGTTAGTTGGAGAGTGGGCTAAGCCATTGATGATGGAGAATTAGGATCTGCTACATTGATATATTTGCAAGTCTAAGGTGTAACAATCATGGTGTTTGGTTCCCCAAAAGCTGTCAAATCTGGCCTCCTTCTGGAAGATAGTACTGAGGTAAGGAAATATTAAGGGGTATATTTATATTCCGTTTGCGCCGAATTTGCGTCGTTTTTTTCGACGCAAATTCGACGCAAAACAAACTCCTTATTTATACTTTGGCGTTAGACGCGTCTAGCGCCAAAGTTCATGGAGTTAGCGTCATTTTTTTGCGTGAACACCTTCCTTGCGTTAATGAGATGCAAGGTAGGCGTTCCCGTCTTAAAAAATGACTCCCAGGCATGTGCGTGGTATTTATACTCCCGGGCAAAAATCACGCCCGGGAGTGGGCGGGGCAAAAAACCCCGCATTTGCGCCTCTTTTTAACGCCTGGGTCAGGGCAGGCGTTAAGGGACCTGTGGGCTCAGAATGAGCCCAGAGGTGCCCTCCCATGCCCCCAGGGACACCCCCTGCCACCCTTGCCCACCCCAGGAGGACACCCAAGGATGGAGGGACCCATCCCAGGGAAGAAAAGGTAAGTTGTGGTAAGTATTTTTTTATTTTATTTTTTGTGGCATAGGGGGGCCTGATTTGTGCCCCCCTACATGCCACTATGCCCAATGACCATGCCCAGGGGACATAAGTCACCTGGGCATGGCCATTGGGCAAGGGGGCATGACTCCTGTCTTTGCTAAGACAAGAGTCATGTTAATGGCGTCTGGGCGCCCAAAAAAAATGGCGCAAATCGGGTTAAGACGATTTTTTTGCCTCAGCCTGACTTGCCCCATTTTGGGACGCCCAAACGCCATTTTTTCCTACGCCGGCGCTGCCTGGTGTACGTCGTTTTTTTTCACGCACACCTGGCAGAGCCGGTCGGCTAACGCCGGCTAACGCCATTCAATAAATACGGCGCCCGCATGGTGCTTTAGAATGGCGTTAGCCGGCGCTAATTTTTTGGGCGCAAAACTGCGTTAGCGCAGTTTTGCGTCAAAAAGTATAAATATGGGCCTAATTGTTAAAAGCTAGTAGAAAGAAGCATCCCGCTGGATAATGTAATCACTGATGTAGGGAAGTGGATCATGGTGACAAGGGTATTATTAGACATAATAATAGTAAAATGTGAGACTCAGAAATGAGACTAAAGATATTTTATTAAGAAAAAAAACCATGTGGCATTTGAATAAATGGCAAACAAGAATTTTGACCTTCACAAGAACAATAAGGTTTTTTTTGTACAGGGAACATGTCTATTGCAGCAGGAACATCTTAAACATGTTGTATAGTAAACAAAACTGTGATGTAATTCTGATTTTAACCAGAATGTCCCGGAGAGACTGTAAAGGTGTTTCACGTATTCCTTTAAAAAATACAAAATGCAATGTTCTTCACATATTTAATACATATATGAACTGATGGATCTAAGTATGGTGAATGGAAAATAGTTTACTACTGGGATTACACACAACATTGGTTCTAGATAATAAAAGTACACTTATTCTGATCTCAGCTAATTCTTAATAGCGTTAGCGAAATATAACTAATATCTTAGATATGTGTTGGGAAAAATCAGCAATACAGTGCAAACCCAATCCTATCTGCCAAGATTCTGAATGGTGATGACACATGAATGGTTAATCATGTCATTGCTTAGCATAATCTCTGTCAAAATCATTATCTAAATCAGAAAACTTATTTACATTCTCTGGGCGCACTAATTTGAAATGAGGTGAGCATAGAAATGAAAAAAACAAATTAGCTCATTTGTTTCAGAAGCTCCAATGTCATTTTGTTTTCTCCTATCTGTGCCAAGATCCAATTCGAACAGCATTTTAGAACCTGTACTAAATAATCTGTTACTATGCTGAAAGGGCATATCTGAAATAAACTACATTACTTGACCACAGTATTCGGAGGTACTCACCACCCGACATTAGTTGAAGTTATATAAGAGCGATACAGATGCCGTTACACAAACATACAACAGACGCCCATTGGTGGAAGTCAACATATATCACTCATGCCACTGAATACAACATCTTCTGCATGGGTGTGCATCATAGAAATGGGTGGCTATGTCACCAGAAACAAATCATTTGCTGTGACTGTGATGCTGACATTGGAAGATTGAAAGAGGCCTAACAGAAGACCAGCTGTAAGCTGTATTTATTCTCACACATGCATTATTCCCTCAGAGGAAGAACACCGGTGGAATGATTCCCTTAATCAGAGCAGCAATATTAGCTCTCTTTTGTGTAACTTTTTACTGTGCAGAATTCCTCTGTAGCACACCAATGATTTGACGCCTGCTCTTAATCAGGCGGTAAAAATGCAGATAAAAATGATGCAAAGAAATCTCTTGGATTTTTTTTGCACCATTTTTTCACCCCACCTTGCGCCGGAATACCCCCTTGCATACATTATGGCCCTCATTCTGACCCTGGCGGTCTTTGACCGCCAGGGCGGAGGACCGCGGGAGCACCGCCGACAGGCCGGCGGTGCTCCAATGGGGATTCCGACTGCGGCGGTAAAGCCGCGGTCGGACCGGCACCACTGGCGGGGTCCCGCCAGTGTACCGCGGCCCCATTGAATCCTCCGCGGCGGCGCAGCTTGCTGCACCGCCGCGGGGATTCCGACCCCCCCTACCGCCATCCAGATCCCGGCGGTCGGACCGCCGAGATCCGGATGGCGGTAGGGGGGGTCGCGGGGCCCCTGGGGGCCCCTGCAGTGCCCATGCCACTGGCATGGGCACTGCAGGGGCCCCCGTAAGAGGGCCCCTAAATGTATTTCACTGTCTGCTGCGCAGACAGTGAAATACGCGACGGGTGCAACTGCACCCGTCGCACAGCTTCCACTCCGCCGGCTCGATTCCGAGCCGGCTTCATCGTGGAAGCCTCTTTCCCGCTGGGCTGGCTGGCGGTCTGAAGGCGACCGCCCGCCAGCCCAGCGGGAAAGTCAGAATTACCGCCGCGGTCTTTCGACCGCGGAACGGTAACCTGACGGCGGGACTTTGGCGGTCGGCCTCCGCCGCCCGCCAAGGTCAGAATGAGGGCCTATGTCTGGTGCAGGCTTAATGTGGCACAAAGGGTTACAAAGTGGTGAAATGCAAGCATTGAGCCACTTTGTAAATATTGCACTGGGTTTTTGGCCTTCCAAACCCCGCATTAGTGTTAAAAAAATATGCTAATGTGGCATTGGAATGGTACTAGGCTCTCTTAAATCTGGGCCTATGTTTATTGTTGTTTATTTTTCTAGGGGGGCGAGCAATGGGGAATGACTGGCACAAGGGGGAGTGGTATGCACTGTTGTCAGTGCACATGTGGGTTTGGCCGGTCGTTTCAAGACAGCCAAACCGACATGCACATTGAGCTGTCCTCAACCCAAACTGTGTCGCCAGTTTGGTAACAGCAGGCACTGGCTCCCAGTCCATCTTGGTGCGCAAATCAAAGGTGCTCAGGCCAATCCTAATGCTTCTGTTACAATTTGTCAGAGGGCAGGCCTGGAGTCTGCGTTTGCAGTGGAGCCAGAAGAGAAGAATAATAGCAATGCTGCGGGCATTGAGGTTAAAGTTTTTTTTTCTTTTTCTGTTGTGTTTGTTTTTCTTTGTAAACAAACCCCCCAGACCACACCCCCTGCCGCACCGCAACTTTGCCCTGACACAAGCCGCAAATGAACTCTACGCTTTTACCAAAAAGTTAATTTCATGGCAAATTAAGTAAAACTTAGCGTTCTATGGTTCATTTTCACATTCCAGAATGTATTCCTACCACTACTCGTCTCTTTTTCCTTTTAAACAAAGCACTTTCAATTTAAGTAAATGTGACCCTTGGAGTTAATTATCTTTATCGTTTATTTTTACTGCTCGATGTAAACACTCTATTCTGGTGAACGTATTAAAATTCCTTAATTTGCATTCAGAGTACTAAAACGTAGCTCTTGACATGTATTAATTTTCACATAATCATTCTGAACGCGGTGATCTGGTTGTTAATGCCATACGAAATGGAAATAAACACATTCCCCTTAATCTTTCCACAGCACAACACTACAGTCTCATTATTACAACAGGATCAATTAATTTATTAAATGTAGCTGTGTTGGTTTCAAGTCGTAATTCCATTCAAATAATAATGAAGCAAAGACTGAGGCATACATCCCTGTATCTCTGTTTTTTATTTTTTTATTTTTTTTAACCGCAATATTTCAAGCGGATTGTAAATCAAATTATACAAGTATCTTATTGTTATATAGAAATATATATACACTCACCCATATACTCCTCCCCACACACACACGCCATATCCAAAGTGGATGTTATGAATGGCTTGGTGCCTACTTTGCTTCCCGGGATGCCAGATGTACCATGGTTTAGCTTTATTGTACGCTGATGATATTGTAATGTACGCATTGCACTCGTGGTCAGAACTGAACTGACGATGCCTACACCGTATGCATGGATTTGAAAAACCAATGTTATGAAAAGAAATTAAAAGCACTGAGTGGCACTGGTTAGGAAGTCGGGTAAATGTAAATATTTTTATCTACGAAGTACGAAATGTGGACATGTAGAGGAGCTTGGCTATCTAGGACTCTGACCTAACCAACAGGAAACAGCAAATATTATTCTGCAAAACACACTTGTTAAATTTTCAAGTGAGACTTTGTGAGCTATTGGGCCTCCGATTTAGTAGGAGAAAATGAAGTTGGTTACCCTGTACAGCCCTGAGCTGTCAGGGATCATCAAACATAAATGATTTATCAATTTCTAAAAAACTTTTTTTAGAATTTTCACAATTTGGCAAAATCTACACATGATATTTCCGTCAAATAGAGACATCTGGTAAAATGTTAACAACATGCATATCCAGCTAGCCCAAGTTCTTCTGGATTGTTCAACCGACAACAAGGGTTATCAAGACAAAAACTGTAATATTTGGAGATCAGAAACAGCTTTGTGTTAATCCTGGTTCCTGCACTGTGTGACCTGAGAAAATTGGTTATTGGTTGAGGGTGTGAAACCTTACTCAAGCAACAACTACAATACTTGTCAGGGTAAAACGCCAAAAGTCACTAAAATTACCTGTGCTTACCCTTTGGTGGCTTGGGCCAAAAGTAGTCAGGCATATCTTACAAGCAATGTGTGAAGTAATCATGCAGCACAGATCCAGTAATAAATTGAAAACACAACACAAGAAAAATCCCAAATCAATTTAGAAAAATAAAGTACATTTTAATAGGTAAAATGAATCTGAAACGACAAAAATCCAATTAGTACTAATTTTTAAAGTTTTTAGTGAAAATAGTGCCTAAAATCACTAAGTGCCACTTGTGTTAATCTGGTCATGCTAGTTCAGGGGAAAATATCATGTTCAGGCCAACTGCGATGGAGCAGGTGTCTGATACAAGGTCCAAGTTGGTCCAGCTGAAAAGTGGGCTTCTTGGGTCCAGTTTGATGAGGGCTGGTTACATTGGAGGAAGCCACCAGGAGGGGGCTGAGAGTCAAAATTGGTAATCACTGTAGCACTAAGAACAGGTGGGTGTTGTAGACGGTGGTCACCATAATGCAAAAAGCCAGTCAGGAATTGTGGATGGTAGTTTCTGTAGCTTTGCATTGGTGGTCGTTTCATGCTGCTATTGGTGTAAGGAGAAGTGCAGGTCTTCCATTGCTGATTGCTGCGGACAGTTATGGTAAGCGTGATGAGTAGGTTTCATCAGAGTGGTCATCTTTGGTGGCTGAGTTTTGGTGAGAACAGGCATGTTTGCTGTCATGAAGGGCCCAAACGTCAGGATTTTAACCTTTCTTTCAGGAGAAGTTCACACTGATGCCAGCCAAGGGTCCCGGACCTGGAGGCACATCTTGGGCACCATGAGTCACTCCACCAGAAGCAAGTAGCAGGGCTCAGACAGGTCCTGTTGCAGGTCCAGGCAGGTCCAGTTGCAATAGTTCAGCTGGGGAGTTTCAGGGAGGCCTCTGAAGCTTGCTGTGTTTCTATTTCTCACACAGGAGGTCAGCCAATTGACTGTTGGAGACAGTTTGGGTAGCTTGGGATAAAGTCCAGCAGATCCAGTCTTTCTTCTCAAACAGCAAGGCAGTCTTACAAGCAGCAGGATGGTCCTCTGGCAACAGTGCAGTCCTTCTTCTGAATCTGCCACAGGTCCAGGAGTTTTCTGATGAGTGGGTCTTGAGGTCCAATATTTATTCTGGGTGCCAGCCTCTGTTTGGGTGGATTCCCTATCCTACCCCTACATCTGGTTCTGAAAAGTTCTTCCCCTTCCCCGTCAAGGCTTCAAATTATTGGGGGGTGACACAAGGTAGGGAATGACTGGTGTCATGTTCTTTTGTGTTTGCTGTGAGCAAAACCCTTTGAAATGTAAGTGGGGCTAGGTATAACCCTTTCCAATAATCCTGGCTGAATGGCTAATCCTTCCCACACCTAAGCCTCCCTTGTGTTACTGTCTGGAAGCAATACACATTCCCCAACAGCAGAGCCATTCAGAGTCATGTGACACAGGACACTGCCAGAAGGCACAGTTGGTTGGGACAAGAAAATGACAACAAGTTGTGTAAAGAATAAGGTGTATAAGAAGCTATTGGAGATGAGGGAGGGGTTCTATCAATTACAACCAAAGGTGCTGAAGCATGTCATGAAGGAAAACTGTAGAAAGTAACTGCTAGAGATTGTTGAAATGTGTCCCGTGACAACTGCAGAGTCACAGGAACAAGGGGACCAAGAGGAGAAGATCCAATAGTAGGAGGTATTATAATGGGTAGAATGCAAAATATATCTAAGACCACCTCTACCACTACACAACACACTACTGACCGTCACACCACTGATGAGTCCACCTTAGGAACCCAGCCTCCTGAGCCAACTCCAGCTCAGAAGGCAGGTTGCCACAGTCTGGCATGGCGCCTCAGAGATGAGGAAGTGAAGAGACCAGTACTTGAGGCAGCTTCAGACATACCATCTCTAGCAGAAATAAAAGAGGAAGTGGCACACACAGCAAAATAAAGGGATAAAAAGAGTAACCAGCAATTCAGAAAATGCAAAGGGAAGAAAGGCAAAATCCCCCTCGTCCTCAAAACATTGTGGAGGCAAACGTTTATAGACAATTCTGGGAACTATGCTCTTGATGCTGAGGGAATGTGTAACTTAGTATGGGACATGTCTGCCTATAAAAATTACACAGCAAAGAACATAAAATTGGTAACGCAGGCCCTGGGGGACATGAATATTCCCCCAGGGTGTAGACGAGACAGTCTCTCAAAACATACCTCTAGACAGCCCACCCCACAGAGCTCACAACGCTGTTCCCCAGGAACACAAAAACAATGTTTCCCAAGGTAGATACTACTAAATGCTGTGCTTTGTTCACAGGCCTGGTTAATAACACACTAACAATGAAAGAACTAGAGGAGAATTCTGACATGTTGTATAAGGAGTAAATATTAACATTTGCACATGCAGATTTAATAGACCAGCACTCAGAAGTACATTGCACATATGTGCAGCACACTAAAGATGGGTCCTCCATTCCACAGCCCTATGATTGGGACACTTCACAGCTTAGCTTTACAGATAGTGAAGTACAGTCCTGGCAGGACACCTAAGTAGCTGATACCTTGCACTATGCTATACAAAAGTTACAGAAGTGGAAAGAATTACTAGGATGCATCACAACTGCCCAGGTTATGAACGAGATTAACATCACTGCTTACCGTGTGCTGACAAAATAAGCGTTGAACATGCCCATGCGTCATAAGGGTAAGATCGTGGCATCATAAGGGTAAGATTCAAATACCCCAAAATATATCCATGTACCTTGGACCAGAGCCAATTTGATGCTATTCACCAAGGACTTTCCCAAATTAAGAGAAGACCCACGCAAATGGTACACAGAATTAAACTGAAGAAAAGCCATGGGAGATTTGCTCTGGAAGGATCTAGATACCTTGTTTAGTCCCAAGAGGTCTGTGGGAAGACTGTAAGAAAGTGACAAATTGTCTGACAGAGGAGCCAAAGAGGGCACCGGGGGGATACCGGGAGACGAATTGGAAAAGGTGAGGAAGGATGTAATGGAGTACATAAAGGGAAAGGTGCCAGAAGAAAAGGGAGACTGGTCATAAATAACAAACAACTAGCAGGACAAAAATGAAAGTGTAAACTCTTACTAGGACTGTTTTTTACAATTGTACCAACAGAGCAGTGGGATGAAAAACCCACTAGGCGAAGCGATGCCGGCTTTAGTCACAATTGTCTATGGGCTCCAACAACCCATTCAGACCCATTTATAGACTTCTTTTGTCTGTTGGCAGCAAGAGCCCATCGACAAAGTGCTGGTGGCAGCAAAGTATTGTGCAGATTACGAAGCACATCTACAGGCATGAGTGGAGGTAAAAACAAAGAGGGAAAAGCTGAAGTTAATGATGGTACAGGAGAAGTTGTATAGTGAAAGACAAGGCAGAGGTGGAGGAAGAGAACTGGGTGAGGATTGAATGAGAGAGCATCTACCCAACCCCGCCTAACAACATGCTTCTACTTCAACCAGCAGGGACATTGGAAGGCAGATTGTTCCCTGCTGGGTAAGGGGCCCAGGGGAAGGAGCAAGCAGCGGCAGCTCTTCCACCCACAGAGTGCAACACCACCTTACACAGACAATGTAATTGATGCAACTGCCAATATACTAGGATCAGAAGCTCAGAGGTCCATGCAACAACATTATGATCCCATGCAAGCCCCTCCACTGCCACCACCACCAAGGGGGGGTGGCAGACAATGGCCAAAAGAGAATGATGGAAATGGAGGGTATACACCTTACCCCCCACCTCCACAAGAAATCTATTTCTTTGGCTGCATCAAGGAGAGAACATGCCTAGTGGTCCCGGTAATACCAGTGGACCAGGAGAGTCCATACATGGAGGGGACAGTGCTAAGTAGGACTGTTCCTTTCTTGGTTGACACAGGAGCCACAAGATCAATGTTGAAGGCCTCCGAGACACCGGAGGCACCAATGTCAGGAACACAAATAACAGCACTAGGCATGACAGGACAACCTGTCCATGAGTATTTGACACAGCCCCTAAAATTGATATAGGGCTCCATCACAGTTAACCACCAGTTTGTTCTCAGCAGTTACTGACCTTTTAACCTGAAGGGAAGGGGCTTGCTATGTAAATTACAGTGCACCATCTGTTGTTCACGTAGAGGGGCATTTCTAGAGTGCAGGGTGAGCGGACTATCAATACAGGCCTTTATAAGATGTGGCCCACAAAGAAAGGTGAAGGGAATACCTCTGGAAGTACAGGATTCCATCGTAAGTGAAGTCTGGGCAAAAGGGCAGAATGATGTGGGGCGTGCACTAGTTACCCCCCTGTGCAGGTCAGGTTGAAACAAGGGGTGCCACTGCCTCACGTTCCGCAGTACTAGATCTCTCCAAAGAGGGAGAGGAAAGCATAGCTCCAGTGATACAAGTTCTCCTGCCACAAGGGGTATAAGTATAGTATAAGATAGCCCTCCGTACACCCGATCACCCAGTGAAAAAGGTCTCTAAGGGCCTGCAGGGACCCCTGTTTACAGATTCACACAGGACCTTTCAGAGTTAAACAAAGTAGTGATCCACTCACTCCCAGTGATTCCAAACCCAACCACCATCCTGTCCAGCATTCTTGTCACAGCCAACCACTTTACGGACCTGGACTTGACTAATGCCTTGTTTTCCTTAACCCTTCATCCCAATTCTCAGTATTTCTTTAGCTTCACATTCAGGCAAAGACGACTAACTTGGGAACGCTTGCCGCAGGGGTTTTCGGAGTCACCTTTCATCTTTTCCAATGCCCTAAGAGCAGATTTGGCACCTCTGTAGCTACCGGGGGGGGGGTCCAAACTAATTCAATACATTTGTGACTTAACCTTGGCCTCACCCTCCCGGACAGCCTGTATCCCGGACACTATAGCACTGTTATGCCAGTTAGCACAGAAAAGGTCATACAGTATCTCTCAAGAACAATTTTACCAGAAAACAGTGAAATATTTGGTCCACCAGCTGAACGTGAAGACTACTACCTACACAATTTTCCAGTCAAAACACACAAAAGGAGGTGAGGGCCTTCCTTGGGGATGTGGGATTGTGCAGACACTGGATACCACATGATTCCCTAATAGCACATCCACTCTAAAACCTTACCCACAAGGAGATACCTGATAAAGGGCCATATTTATAATTTTTGACGCACAACTGCGCCAACGCAGTTGTGCGTCAAAAAATTTAACGCCGGCTAACGCCATTCCAAAGCGCCATGCGGGCGCCTTATTTATTGAATGACGTTAGCCGGCGCAGCTGACTGGTGTGCGTAAAAAAAAATGACCCACACCAGGCAGCGCCGGCGTAGGGGAAAATGGAGCTCGGGCGTCAAAAAATGGGGCAAGTCAGGTCTGAGGCAAAACATTGGCCTCAACCCGATTTGCGCCATTTTTTTTTACTCCCAACCCCCATTGAAATGACTCCTGTCTTAGCAAAGACAGGAGTCATGCCCCCTTGCCCAATGGCCATGCCCAGGGGACTTATGTCCCCTGGGCATGGTCATTGGGCATAGTGGCATGTAGGGGGGCACAAATCACGCCCCCCTATGCCACAAAAAAAAAAATATATATACTTACCTGAACTTACCTTAAGTTCCCTGGGATGGGTCCCTCCATCCTTGGGCGTCCTCCTGGGGTGGGTAAGGGTGGCAGGGGGTGTCCCTGGGGGCATGGGAGGGCACCTCTGGGCTCCTTCCGAGCCCACAGGTCCCTTAACGCCTGCCCTGACCAGGCGTTAAAAAATGACGCAAAAGCGGCTGGACGTCATTTTTACAGGCCCACCCACTCCCGTGCGTCATTTTTGCACGGGAGTTTAAATAAGGCGCACATGCCTTGGAGTCATTTTTTAGAAGGGAACGCCTACCTTGCATATCATTAACGCAAGGTAGGTGTCCACGCTAAAAAATGACGCAAACTCCAAGATCTTTGGCGCTAGACGGGTCTAACGCCAAAGTATAAATATGGAGTTAGCTTTGCGTCGGATTTGCGTAAAAAAAAAACAAGCAATTCCGGCGCAAACAGAGTATAAATATGCCCCAAAGTTCCTTGGTCCCCTGACTATGAGAAAGCATTCCAGACACTGACAAGAGAAATGGGTGCAGCACCAGCACTGGGACTCTCAGACTTTAGCAAGGATTTCAAGCTATTTTGCCATGAGAAAGGCGATTGTTCTTTGGGAGTGCTGGTTCAGAAACATGGGTCCTTCTACCACCCATGGCATACTTTTCGACTACTCTTGATCCTGTTGCAGAAGTGCGTCCACCCTTTCTGAGAGCTGTGGCCTCCATGGCCCTAGCGGTAGAACAACCTGAAAATGAAGTACTAGCACATACTTTGATTCTGCATGTCCCACATGCTGTAGACACATTACTGACAAGAACAAAGGCCCAACACCTTAAAAAAATGCATGCCTCATATGATATGAAGTAATACTGCTGGTACCACACATCACCTTTAAGAGGTGCACTACCCTGAACCCTGCCTGCCTTTTACCAACAGAACAGGATCATGTTGACCCTTCAACAGACAACTCCTTTCATGATTGTGTATTAGCAATAAACAGAAACACCAAAGTGAATCTCAACATCAAAGTTACCACATGCTGAAAGTAACTTGTTCATTGATGGGTCATGCATTAGGGATAAGACTGGTAAGTTTCAGGGTGCCTATGCTGTAGGTACGGCAAAAAGAATGTTAGAGGGGGGAAGATGACAACTGTAAAAAGTGCTGAAGCAGCAGAGTTAGTGGCACTAACAAGGGCATGCCACCTGGCTGAGGGGAAATTCAAGAATATCTATACTGACAGCCAGTATGCATTTGGAGTGACCCATGACTTTGGCCAGCCGTGGGCAATGAGAGAATTTCTCACCTCAACTTGCCATCGTATACAACATGCAACATTGGTTGCTGACTTGTTGTAAGCACTGCTCCTACCATAGAAAGATGTTGTAATAAAATCTGCAGCTCATACTTCTGCCAAAAACTATGTTTCCACATGAAATGCGTTTATCTATGTGGAAGCCAGAAGAATAGCACTGGCTGAGTGTGAATATGCAATGATACATGTGACATCTGCCCCAGAGGTTCAAGACAAATGTACATATTTTGATCCCAAAACTATTCAACAACAGGCCAGGGAACAGGAGCTACAGGAATGTTAGAAGGGAGGCTGTACACAAAATAAAGAAGGTATTTGGATGTATCCGAGTGGTAAGATATGTTTGCCATCAATACTGACTTTTTCATGGTCCCTTGCATGTGGAGAGGAATGGGATGATACGTTTGTTTTCTCAATGCTGTCACAGCCTATGGTTTCACCAATATGCTGAACACCAGCAAACAATGTGCTGTTTGTGCTCAGAATAACACAGACACCAAGCCACTTATTATCACCATACATACCCTTCGAGATTCTGCAAGTGGATTTCATTAAAAAAGCCCCCCATCCATGAGTACAAGTATGTCCTGCTCATTGTGTGTATGTTAAGTAAATGGGTGGAGGCGTACCCTACCAGCACCTATGAAGCACAGTCTGTTGCTAAATGTTTGTTGAAAGAATTGATTCCCCATTTTGGGTTAACAGTCCTTTTGGGTTCTGTCAACAGACCAGGATTTATCTCCCAAGAAATTCAGGGATTGTGTAAGGGACTGGGAATATCACAGAAATTACTCTGTGCCTACCACCCACTAGCAGCTGGGGCTGTGGAGAGAAAGAACGGGGTACTGGAACATAAAATATTGAAAATGTGTGTATTGCTGAGCTCTCCTGGATTGATGCTTTGCCACTAGCCATATTGGCCATGAGACGTACCCCTGACAGGGTGACGAAATTGAGTCCCTATGAGATCTTGTTTGGCCACCACATGAAAATCCCAAGCCACATGTCCATTGCCCCACTAGCAGTATCAGATCACTTATTGCTACAATGTTGCAAGAAATTAACAGAGACATTGTGTTATTTCCACCGCCAGGTGCTGCAGGCCTTGCTGGAAGCAGAGATACCACCAGAACACAGACTGCAGCCCAGCGACTGGGTGTGGGTGAAGGCCCACACCAAACGACACTGTCTCCAGTCCAGGTGGAAGGGACCCTACCAGGTCCTTCTTACAACTGACACAGCTGTTAAATATGAGGGGATAACCTCCTGGACTCACAGTTCCAACACCAAGAAGGCAATAGAGCCTAGTGACTGCCCACAGACACAAGTGGAACAACCAACAGTACCACCACCATCATAAAGATACAGCCTCCGCTCGACGAAAACAGCAAGAGGACAGTGACAGGGCGCTTGCGCTGCACCCTCACGGAGATCAAAGTGTGCAAGCAGATCGTGCATGGATTCATCACGGGACTGCTCGTGCTGCACACCTCAGAGGAACACATTGTGCAAGCGGGTCCTGCCCTTGCTCTTCTACAAATGTACCCAAGTGAGCATAATGTGCTAGATTAACCTCTGATGCCACAGGAGAGGTACCACCAGAGGAAACATTTAGATCACCAATCTCATGATGTATAGGACCTGTGAAGGAACTTTTCAAGGGAAGAAGTGGCAAGAATACTTAGAAAATGAAGGGGCATATTTATACTCCGTCTGCGCTGAATGTGCATCAAACATTTTGACGCACAATCGGCCCAAACCTTTCCCCATGTTTAAACTTTGACGCCCAAGCCCGCGGATGCCAAAATCCCGCCGTGTGCGTCATTTTCTGGATGTGGGAAACCGCCTTGGTAAGATTTCCCATCCAAAAAAAGACGTTAACGGACGTGCGTCATATTTATGCTTCAGGGCTAAAATCCCGCACAGATGGGAGGTTGAGTCGGAAAATGACGCACAGCCCAATTTGCGTCAAAAATTTATGCCTGAGTCAGGGCAGGCATTAAAATGGGTCAAACACACTTGTATTTAATCAGAACACACAGAAGCAACAGCAGAGCAGCAAAAGGGAGACATGGAGGTGCTTCTCATCCAGCGTGCACGCAGACGCAGAGACCAGCAATAACAACAGCAGCTTCCACAACACCAGCAGGGACCCCAAAGGCAGCATAGAAGACAGGAGAGGATATTCCACACCAGGACAACCCTTCATGGCCTCAGGGAACATAACATTATCCAGAGGTACAGGTTGAATTGGCAGGCCATTCAGCTGCTGCTGCGCAACATAGAGCCACAGTTGGCACCCACCTTCCTGACACCCCGCACCATCCCAACAGAAACCAAGCTGCTAGCTGTACTTCACATGTTGGCAAGTGGCTCCTTTCAAAGCACTGGCGCCCTGGTTGCCGGGATATCACAGCCATCATTCTCTGCCTTCTTGCCCAAAGTACTGGATGCCACACCCGCCACATTTGCTTCCCAAACACACAGCAGAAGCAGCAGGAGACAAAACAGGGGTTTTACCTCATTAATGGATTCCCACACGTCCTTGATGCCATTGACTGCACACATGTGCGCCTTCTGCCACCTGCTGCAACTGAACACCTCTACCGCAACTGAACACCTCTACCGCAACAGGAAGCACACACACTCCATCAATGTGCAGGCCATTGTCGATCACCAAGGATTGATCATTACTATTGTGGCAAAGTATCCTGGGAGTGTCCATGACTCATTCATCTTCTGTCACTGTACCATCAATCAACACTTCCAGGATGGACGATATGGCAATGGACTACTTGTTGGTAAGTACAGAAACCTACTTATATACACACTACACAGCCACTCTCTAGGACACACAACACATACACCACGACAGCAACATGTGGACAGGAACACACTGAGGTTGTGACACCGCTAGCCATGTTTGATAGGTCTGCAGTGAACCTATCACACATCTGAAATTAGTGTACAGTCTAATGTTAAGATGTCAATGATCACAACGTATGGCGAGGTTTGGCTAATTGTCACCTTGCAAAAATGTAAGCGTCTCACTGATGTTTAAATTAATACATTGCATATGTCTAAAGGTATGGGATGTCCAGGGTACATAAATGCTAACGTGTTACCACCACTGTCAATTTGAATCTGTGTATGGAACTATCATCTCATCCCCAGTGAAGACAGAGGGACACCTCTATCACAAGTCACAACGCTAGGGAGTGCACACTGTATTGCAAATCCAAAAACATACTGCTGACAACCGGTCAGCAGCCAAACACTCGCTCAGCCAAGGAAACAACCCAATGCAAATGGTACATCCTAGAAGCCTATGAAGCAACACAATAAAACAAAAGAGTCACAGACAACACAAGACAACTACTGCCATGCAAGGTGATATTATTGGGGCAAGCTACATCAACATGATCCCAATCATTTTCTTTTTCAGGTGATCAGGGGTATGGGATCCAGCCATGGATTATGACACCATTTGGCAACCCAAGCACTGCAGCAGAGTGTGCCTACAATGAGGCACATAGGAGGACATGCACCATACTCAAGAGGACCTTTGTCATCCTCAAGTCGAGATTCAGGTGCTTCGACATCTCTGGTGGCAGCCTCCTATATTCACCAGAAATGGTCTGTAAGATCATTTTAACATGTGCCATCCTGCACAACATTTGTATATGAAGGAACATTCCCCTATTAGAACCAGAGCAACAAATACCTGAAGAGGAGAATGCTGGCCTGCAACATGAGGGGGAACAACAAAACACAGCTGCTGGATTGAGTAGGCGCCAACATATTGTGAACAATTTATTTTAAAACAAGTCACCATCACCACTGTAGCAACATATGTAAATAAACACTGATAATAATCACCATATCATGGTCTGGGTAATCATTTTTGCTCACCTTTATCTCTAACTATCAGAATAACAGTGTAGCCTCATGGAGCATTGCTGATATACCGATCAGGACACAGAACATTCCAAAGCAATTGTGATGCGTATTATACAACAGTCACATACACACACACTGTAAATGACATATCTCCAGTACATTTCACCTTTGAAGGGCAATAGCAGAGGACCACACCTATTTCACACATACATGTTGGCAACATGGTTAATCTCAGCATATGGCACACAACTAAGACACCATCAGTCTGTAAGGGAAAAAATGCCTCATACATGAGGCAGTGGATGTGCTATTGCATTGGTAACAGGAATGTATGACCAGACCCTTGTCAGCAGTAAGTCGTATAGCACCTATCTTTGCAAGGAGTATCTGTGACTAGAGTTCCATATAAGCAGAACATAGACAGCACAAGTGCCACACCTATGACAAGCATTGCGCACATGATATTCCATGTACATGTCAGCCCGTTTCCTAACTCCTGACACACCCATGCTCCTGGTCTCACCCCACCTGTCTGAAGAGGTCCCTGGAATGGTAATATGTGTAGCCAGATATTCCCTTCTCTCCACACACAGACTAACAATAGTAATCCGGTGTGCTTCACCCTTTCCTATGGTATGCCATTGTCATAGTACATCTGACTGCATGGACGTCAGGTCAGTTAATACACTGGCTTGTAGTTTCTAAGCCCTGTTATCACCTGTAGATTGCTTCCCATGTGAAAGGTACTGTTGGCCATTTGAACTCAAATCTCACCTACAGGACTTGTGATAAACTGATGCAGCACACACCTGTGAGCATCACCATGCAGACCACCCATTTGAACATGTACTGCCCTTGCAGATGCTTGGAACAGCATAGAAGATGCCATTTTGTCGATTACTCTGTTATGCATTGCTAGAAAACAAGCCGTGTAACACAGCCCTTGGGTGTATGTGTCACCTTCCAAAACACAGGACAAACACAGTTTTCCATGTCAACTGTCTTGTTCTTCCTCCGACCAGTGTAAGTCAGACCACTGAGTATGTACCTTGTGAAAGTGCTGGATCCTGATTGACCCTGCATCCTGTCAGCCTGACTGGCACATGTCTGTGTGTTACCCTAAAGGTTCCTTGTGGCCACATATGTACCACACTTGCTTTCCCAAACCTCACATTCCTCAGGGGGTATTTTGTCAGGTGTTTCCTCAATGCATACTCAAATACATTGTATAGCATCATCTGCTTTTTAATTGTACCATAATTGTAAAATTGTTTTTGAATACCAAAATCATGGCCTATCCCTTGTCTGGGTCTCATGTATGCATGAACGACAAAGTGTGACAGTGTACCAGAGACGTATGCAGGGCTTGGGTATGGTGCCTCCAGAAGAACCAGCAACCTCTGATAATGTGCATGAAAATTCCACACATGTTAGGACCCTGACAGTTCACAGGCTGAATCAGTTTGCTCACAACATATTGATGGCCTATGCATGCTGAATAGCTGCAAGATTAATCAACACAGAGGCTATGATGTTCCCAGATGCAGTAGGAACTTTACAGGCCAACCTGTGTACAAATGTTGTAATGACACCTGCCGGAACATGACTCCTGAGATATGATCTCACTCAGCACACCAAGGTTGCCCTGTTGACTGTCTCATAACACGTCTGCAGAGACAGGGTGGGACCATCCCCATGTAGGTTCTCATGTCCTCATCGACTTTACTTCCATTGATCTCCGAAGGATACTCAGTAGATACATGAATATCAGCCACTGACTCATGATGAGACCTGGACGTAACTGTGACAACATAGACCCCTAAAAATATACACGATCAACATTGGACCACACACAAGAACCATTCACCTCTGTGCAATTTATCACTGGAAATATGTGGCCACGTGCTGCCTCGTCTGCTGGTCCACCACTACCACAGGAGAGTTGTGGCTCAGTCATATGACCATAACTGTGGGGTGAAATTACAGTTGTGGGTCACCTTTGGCTTTCTGTGTCAATAACATGGTACCCACTTAGTCTGTACATGTGCCTGACTCACGGTGGGTTCACCAACAAGTGCCTAGGAAGCAGTTTCCAAATTTCCAGGATATGTGATGGGCAACTTTTGGACCATTGACGTGAACAAGCTTCGGCCATCTATCCGGTGCATGCTTTGTAATTTGTGGAGTCTGCGTTACCCAAAATCTTGGAAGTGCATACAACAGATGTTGCTACATGTATGCCTAACACATGTCCTCTCATTTCCACACTGACTTGCATTTAAGGTTTGGACACATTGACTTCACATTCATACAAGCATATTTTCAGTAATGCATCTTGTGATGCACACACACTGGGTCAACAACTACATTAGTAGCCAATGCACACAAATTGAGCCATAGGCATTGAGGTATTGTACTTATGTGTGTCTCCACCTGATGCCAAACATGCCCAATTTGTGCAATACATATATGTAGGCCACACATATGGCCATCTAGTGAGTCAGCCAGGAGTGAAAATCATGTCAAGGATGTTGCAGATCATGGTCTGCAGCAGTATGATGTCTCACATGTGCCCATACACCGTCAAGACCAAAGTAGGTGCAATCAGCCTATCTCAGTTGTGTCACAAATGTTACATTACATTAAAATGGTAAAATGACCCAAACCCAGTTAATGCCCTGAAATTTTGACGCATACGCATCTTAAAATGATGCACAAGCGTCAAAAAACTACGCATTATGCCCTGAAAATTGGTTAAGTGTTAGACTATTTCCAAATATATGGATGCGGGCTCATTTTTACTCCTGTGCGTCGAAACAATGATGCCCAGACTGTATGCGTCAAAATTGTTTGACGCATAATGATAAAAACGGCCATCATTTTAGGCAGGAAGTGATGTAATAGGATATCCTGTTTACAGGTTGTGTACAGTGGGTCTACTCTCACTTTTACTTTGCAGTCTGTGATTCTTCTAGACTGTGTGGCTGTGTTCAGAGTTTTGTCTAGTCAAATTGTGCTTTTGTCTCCTGTGTGGTCCATTACTTGTGATTTTGTGAAAAAATATTGTTGTTGTATCCTGTCTGAGTGTTTATTGTGTACTTTTGTCTAGTATTGTATTGTCTTTGTTGCTTTTGGGAGTCTGTTGTGGGTAGTGATAGTTTGGGGATAGTTGGGCTGTTTTAGTTGTTTAATTTACATTTTTCTTATTCTACTTTCCCCTTATTCTCCTTTGTTCTCCTTTATCCCCTATTACCCTATTTTTCTGCTAAGATGTTGGGTAGGCCACGTCTTGGCAAGATGGATGAGGAGGAGCTTGGGGGTTTCATAATGCTGGTATGCCATTTCCTCCCCCTTATGATTGAGGCAGGTGGGCGGGTGATACAGGGGTATCACACCGAGGCACAGAGGCTCTGGTGGGGAAAGGTATTGCATCACTTGCAAACACGTCTGTCGGACCCCAAGGAATGACCACCAGCTTAAGCACCGCTGGGCTGACCTAATCTCCAGGGAGCAAGATCTGCTGGACCACCTAGGAATTGTGATTGGTGGCCCTGTTGGTGAGTACAAATCATGTAAATGTGCATGATTAAATGCTCTGTAGTGACATCAGATGATTTGTACAATATCTGCCGGCAATGTTGTTGAGTGTGTGGATTGCTTTGGACACATACAGGGTCTTTGATGGACTATGTTAAGGACCACAATTGCTAGCTGTCAGGAAGCAAGTGGTCTGTAAACTTACTGAATACTTTTGCTTAATGTAAGTTGGTGTCGCCTTTGTGTCAAACAGCAACACAAATCAGGAGCCAATTATGTATATATATATATATATAGGTCACATTTGCCTGTGAGGTATAGATTTTCAAAATCATTACCAACATTTGTTGACGTAACAGCTAGACTGACTTTCGAAACATTACCTGATGCTGAAAATGAGTGCAGGCTTCAGGTATATTGATGATAGCAATGTGGGCCAAACATATGTCTCATGTGTGTCTGGTGAGTGTGTAAGGCAAGCGATCACGGAAGTTCTATAAATCTTAGGGATTATTGTGGTCCTTTGTCAACTGTCATATTTGGATTTGGAGACATAGGGAAAAAGTGCAAGGTGCCCTCAGCTAACATCTTAGACTGGTATTCGGTGTTTGTTGTTCCACCTTTCGTTTACGGATGGTTGGCCAAAGGTATGCACATGGGTTCATATCTCTATGGTTGGTGCAACTCATCATAGCTGGGCCACATCAAATGAAGAAACTGTAACAACATGAGGCCTTACAACTGTCCCTGCCCCGCTGTACATTGTACCTGTGTGTCATGAAATTGTCATGGCCACAATGGCTGGTTGACTGGTAATGCGCTCCTCAAGGAAAGTGGCTTTGGATGTCTCTCTTGGATACAAATGATGAGACAAATACACTCCATTATTATGTCTGCTCACTAATGAAGGAGCATGTTTGCCACTACATGATAGTTAGAGCCACTGCATGATTGCAGATATGTGTGTAAATGTCACAGGAGACCCATGGTATGTACATGTTTGCCGTGCTATATCGGATGCAGTATCATCATGTCTGAGTAGCTTTACTTACTTATGTCATCTTACACATAGTATTTGTCTTTGGAATTGTTGAACAGTGCACAGAATTTTAGCACATTTCTCCCTTCCATGCCTTACAGGTTGACCCGCACCCTACACTGTGGGTGAGGTGGCTTCATTCGAGGACCCAGACAACTCCAGGAGGTGTTGATATGTCTGTTATGTGTTGTGTTTGCTGGTGATGTGTGATGGACTCCTGTGTGTTGAACACATAGCAAGGTGTGATGCGCTGGCCCATCATTTATCTTGTTCCATAAGAGGGATTTCAATTTATCACCATTTTAGAGTTGGCCAATGCTTATCCTATTGTCTTATTTAGGGAATCTAGGTCAGTCCTGTAGGCCCCGAAATGTGAATGGGGATGAGTCATGTGGAGAACACTTGTTTCAGCAAGAGTCACACTGGACCTAATCTGTGATTTAGTCAGCCAGTCAGACCCACATTCTCCCAGAATGGGGCTGCAAAATGCTTACCCACAGACTTCTGCTTCCCTATTCACTAATTTACTTATTAAACTGTAGGTTGAACTTCCTAGCAGCATGTAGCTCCACATTTGGCTACGAGTATGTGGCACTTGAGTGCAATGGCCTAGGGGTGCATGCAAATAATGTCCAGGGGTGTTCTTGCATCTCTGTGTTAGTTGTAAGTCATGGCCTACTGGAGAAAGGTCTGCATTTCCAGACATGTGTGGCGCTGGGATTGGTCAAGAATTTGCTGTCTCCTATTTGTAGATACACCTTACCTGTGGTGTGTGTGTAGAGCCAAACACATGTCCAGCTTTCATAAGCTTCCTGGGTGTCCATGTTGTTTGAAATTGTTAGTTGTTTCTCGACCCCCCCACCCTCAAACACAGGCATTGGTTTGTGAATAGTGTACCTAGGACTGATGATACAAGTTTGGTACACAGACATGTAAATCAGTGAATCTTTTGTCTGAACCTAGTATACACACTCATGTTTCGCCATGAGTACTATACTAGCAAGTCCATTTACAACTTGCAGATCATGTGGCTCTAGATTTCCATCCGGTACAATGACATTTGTAGCCCTGGCATTGGCAGAGGATGTGCTGAATGATTGTTAGCTGACAAGTGGCAGAACTTTGATGCTAAAACATACCAGTTGTTCGCATCTTGTAGGGTTTGGATGTGCTATGTGTGATAGGACCTTTGTAGGCTGGCCTGCCATGTACTTCCTCAGGGACACTCAATGATCTGTATGATGATATGAGCTGTTACAAGTACGGTAGATGTATTGTCTGATTTACTTCTTGTGCCATTTCACACAATGCAGTTCCTATTGTATTTTTTTTCATTTGTCTTCATAGCTGCAAATATGACACCCATCCAGGTGCGAGAATTCCCAAGGCGGGCAATGAGGTACCAGCATATACTGCAGGTAGAGTCGGGGTACCGAAGAATGGCCCCCAGATACCGAAACGAACGGGCCTCCAGAGCCTGGAGGGCATTCCCACAGGGCGACCCTTCTTTACCCACCACAGCCACCACCAGCACCACCACCACTACCACTCAGGTGGCACCACCAACAGTTGGGACAGTTGTGGCAGCAACATCAGCAAGTGTCCCAGGCCCTAACACAGCACCACCTGCAGGGCAGCCCACAGACATTGACTCTAGACAGCACCACACTTCCTCAGCTGGCACAAAGACCACCCCAGCTGCAGCTTTTGACCCTGCTGCTTTAATGGAGATGCAGCGTAAATTGGACTGTGTCCTGCGAAAAATGAGTCGCGTGCGGCAGGGTGTTTGTAATGTTAACCGGCAGGCGTGGTCCATTAAGCGGACCCTCCGGACGGGCAACCTATAGACATTTCGATCGACACGATTCCCTCCCCTCCCACCTCTTTCCTTATTCTTATACTTTGTGGGTTTAGTGGGCTTAGTGTTAGGTTAGTATAGGCTGTTAGTTTAGTTAGTTTTAGTGGGTGGGGGTCCTGATTATTTCTACTGTTTCTTTTTGAGTGTATGGGCGAGGGCAATGTTGGGGTTCTTGTGTGTCTAACAAAAAAAAAAAAACAAAAAAAAACAACAAAAAAAAAAAAAAAAAATATATATATATATATATATATATATATATATATATATATTTGTTTAGTATAGGATAGTATGTGTTTGGGTTAGTATCTGTTGTCCTCCATGTGTCCCGTCTCATAAGGTGGGTGGGGGGTTGATGTTTAGAACGTTTTGTTACATGTGAGAAGTAAGTTTAGCTTAGGTTAGTTAGGGACAGTTGTGGGTAATGAGTAGTTAGGGTAGATGAGGGTAGTGTAGCCGGTTGTCTTCCAACGCGGCTCTCGACGCATCGGATTGGCGCTACTCGCGCGCCAACGAAGACAGCGTTCCCCGTTGCTGTAGCAGCGTTCCCCGTTGCTGTAGCAACGAGGAGGACGGCGCCTGCCCCATGACGCCGGATTTCCGGGTCCCAGGGGTAGAAAACAGAGAGGACGGACGACAGTCAAAAAAGGAGGAGGAAGAAAACGCGGTGGAACCGAAGGAGACGGCGAGCGGTGATCGCGACCAGCACGAAAGAAGTTCTGGGAACCCCGACGTTCCCAGAGCAGGAGCGGACCCTGTGAAGGAGGAAAGACTGCCATGTCCCAGGAGGGGCGTGGCTGACCAAGGTACGGTCCTTTTTTTAAAGGACAGCAGACAATTACACAGAGAACTGGGGCAGGAGGGAAGAGGGTTGGAACAGTGTGGAGGGGGTTGGAGAGGAGAGCAGCTGGGAGGGGGCAGGGAAGTGACGGGAGGAACAAGGAAAAGGATATTAGAGGCAATTTTAGTTGATTCTAAAAGTAACCAAAGAGCCTTAAACCCAAGTCATTCTGCTCGGCAAAACACAAAAGGGTGACAATATATACACTATTTTATTCCTGACTTACCACATACTCACTCAGGATCTCTCTCTATCTCTCTCTCTCTCTCTCTCTGTCTGTCTCTCTCCCTCACTCTCCCCTCCGTGACGAACACTATTACAGTCTGTGTAACTACATACCCTGACTTACCTTCCCTTCGTTCCTTTTCCGGTGCATCGGGGAGTCTGTCAGAGGATCGTCGCCGGTCAAGAGGGGAGCTGGGAAGACAAGACAAGAGAGACGTTATGGGACAAAGGACACTCCAACTCACAAATTTGACAATATTAAGAAGTTATTAACAAATTACCACTTTCACCCCAATCGAGCCTCAGAGTCCTTCTTATCACCTAACCCACTATAACAGGTAGGTAAGGCTTTTCCCTTAGTTTTCTCTTATGTTTTTACAGTTTAATAAATATGTAGTAAACCCTTTACAGTATGTGTGACATGCTTGTAGATCAGAGCCTTGGCATGAGTGTACATGATTTCTTTTGTATTACATTTTGTGTCCTGTGCTACAAACAAATCCAAAATTAGCTGTAACATTGGCAGCTACCCCAAAGAATCCTTGCAAAGAATAGACCATTCATTGCAACCACCAATCACAGACCTATGGATACCAATGTGATTTTTTCAATAAGTATGTTTTCAATGTCACATATAGTGCTTCCAGATTTGGTACTGGGGACACTGTGTTATGTTTGACTGCAGTCTGATGTTCAAGGAAACCCTTATAAGCTGAGTGTTAGTAAGCACTCTTGTAGTATCGTGTTCATGACTCACATGGATCATTTGTTACACTATTCAGCATGATTACATATTTGGATGTAAACTCAGACACCTTCATTCATGCAATTTGGTGACTGTTCGCTTAGATTTCTGGGCAATGTTATATGTGTTAGTTTTGCATGGAGGCAAAAACTTTACAGGCACTATTTAATGGCTTAGATATCCCTTGAGGAAGAATTATTCTGTCCAACACAGCATTATGGTGTATAGTTTTTCTTTTCATTGGATATTACCCTCAGGAAGGGCATAGTATGGTAGAATCCAGGCCACGGTGCATAGTTAGCAGACTACATTATTTCAGGACAGTTGTATTGACAAGCTATGTAATTTGACAGGAGGCAAAATTCAGTGGTCTACTGCACGGTTGATGTGTCACATTACACAGAGACAAAGTGGTTGAGGAAGTGCTATTTATTGAAAAGTGCTGCAGTGCTATATGTACATTGTCCATGATTGTGAGCCCATTATAGTGACATCTTCCATTGTGATCCTACACAAGTGCTAAAGGAAAATGCATTTGACATGCTGGGGTGATGTGTCAGACAGTGCAGAGGGATAGGATTTGCCAATGAATAAGTGAGAAAAAATCACCAGGCAGGCTGACAGGATATACAGTGGTTTGCAGAGCAGCCATTGAGTACAGTTGTTGCAAGACTGGCATGTTACAAAGTTCAGGACCTTGGTAATAGTTGGCCATGTGGCAGGGACTAGTGCTTCTGGGTACTTTTTTATGTGAAGGTGATCTGTTCCATGTCTTCTTCTTCTGATGAGTGTGTTGCCTCCTCTGTCCTTGGTGGTGGTGGTTGTGAAGGGGCAACACACACCTCAGTGTTTGAAGACGTGGGGTCAGGCATCCCGGTCGCTGCTACTTGTGAGGGTCTTAAAGGCAGTACTGCTTCAAGGAGGATCTGCTGGTTCTTAAGAATAGCAGCCACATCACGATGGTAGGCAGCCAGGTTGGCCCTGAGGGGGTCATGATTGCATTCATGCATGCAGTGGAAGGTTTGGGGTGCAAGGTGTTGTGGCAACTCCCTTACTGCAGTGGTGAATTCTTTTACAGTTTTCTGTAGTCCTTGCAGGACGGATGTTAGCGCTTGCATGGCTGCTTCCTGATCTGCAGATGACATCATGCACAAATGCACCCCCTCTAGGCTGGCTGCCATAAATTGCATCCCCACCCGCACCTCCTTGGCCAGCTCCCGCTGTACTCCGACTACAGTTCTCTCAAAGCTGGTGCCTGTGTCATCTGAGTCCTCAGCTGTATTGGAGCTGGCAGGTCTTACAATTGGGGTGGTGGGTGGATCCTCTTTGATGGCTGCTTGTTCTGTGCTCTTCCTTGTGACTGAAGGTGGGGTCTGGAGGGTTCCAAGGATATCTTGGAGGGTCTAGTGGCTGATGTTTGTCAGCTCGTCATCCATGTCATCAGGGTAGTCCAGGACAGGCATATCCGCAGGAGATCCATCATCCTCTGCAATGAAATAGGGTACAATTAGTGTGTCTGTGTTGTGGCATTGGTGATGTGACACGCCTGCCTAGTGAGGATTTCACATTGTGATCTTGTTTCCTGTTCATTCCTCCAGTCTTTCAGATGGGCATTCTCCCAGGCCTATGCCCCACCTGCACGTCACATGTATTGTGGTAAGTTTTTTAATTTGTCAGCATCATCTCCTCTAGGTGTTGGTTTAGGCCAAATAGTGATTTGCCACCTTCTTGTCCTACTCAACCCTCTGTCTACATCCATTCTCATGGTGAGATCTTTCACTGGCTATGGGTGCTCTGATGGCACTAGCAGCACACTTAACAATCTGGACCTGCCCCAGTCTCTGATCTTTCACATCCTTTTATATGTAGTTGAAATGTAGCTCATACTATGCATAACATTGTTATGGCACAATATGGATGTTAGCATTGGTAATGTGTACAGCTGATGTTGGGGAATGTGTGGAGATTGGATTGCTCTGATAGTCGTAGCAGTGTCCTATTTCCTCCTCTGACTGTGCAGGTGTATTTCAGTGACCAGTTACATGGGTCCTCCCCCTCAATGCTGTTGTCTGAGCAGTATGACATTTGGGATGTTGCATTGTGACCCAGGCACAGGATGGACCCTGGCATATGCTGCATGGGTGTGACCTTAGTGCTGGTAGCTCCTAATGTTGATGACATTGGCTGATGTTTGCGGCAACTATGGGCATTCACAATTGACAGGACTGGAACATTTGTCTTGTTTCAGGGGATTGTTAAAGTTGTCATCCTCAACCCACTAATTTAGGTGTGTATGATCCATGGGGACGTTACTGCCATTGGCTACTTGAGTTGCACACACAGCGGAGGTGGTAGTGGCAACTGTTGTCACTGTTACATTCTAGTTGTCGGTATGGCTAGAGGTTGTTAATTGGGCCCTAGTTAATGTAGGGGGTATAGTGGCTGACATGTGATAGGATGTCAGTTTGACGTTTTGCCCTTCCCTCCTGGCGTGGCTTTACCTTTGCTACATCAATGGCATGGCAGCATACCCCCATGGAACTGTTGTTGGTGTTGTGTTATAGTGTGCCCCAGCTTTTCTCTGTACAGGCCATGCCCCCATGCCGTACCCCTTTACCCATGCCCCTCCATATATATGATGACTTCCATGCATTTTGTAGTCAGTATCCCCCCCCGGTTGTAGTTGACATTAGTGCATTTTAATTTCCCATGAGACTTACCCTGCATGTGCGTTGTCTCCTGGTAGTCTGCGCTGTCCTGTCCTTGAATCCCTGTGACAATCTCCTCAGGGTTGACGGCTGCCACCATCTTCCCCATGTGGTCCAGGGCCTCCTGGTGTGCTGAACTCTTTTCCTTGGTCCTGCTCTTGCAGTCATGCCAGCGTTTCTTGCACTCGATGACTGTTCTGCATACTTCTGCCACACTGTTAATCTTGTCAACAATTTGTTGGCATATTGCCTCTCTCCTACTGATTGGCAACTTTGAGGTGAATTTCCTGCTCCTCTTCACTGAAGCAACACTTTATTTTCTTCTTCTCCCTGTTCTGGTTCTTGTGTGGGTCCTCCTGGCTGGTTCCTGGTCTGTTGTCATCTTCCTGGGGTCTGTGCAGGCATCTGGACTCCATTTTGGCTCTCCTATGCTGAAATGGCTGTGTTTGCGAGGAAATTTGCCAATATTGCATCAAAAAACACTGCATATCCAGTTTGCGGTGTCATAAATTGGCTCACTGTCATTTCCGCTGCGTTAACGTCGTTTTCCTTTATGACATGACGCTGCGGTGTGCGTAAAAAAAATGACTTACACCTGTGGTTTGCGCCGCTGTATGTCAAAGTATAAATTTGACGCCCGCACAGCGCACCGAAATGGCGTTAGCCGGCGGTAATATTTTTGACGCAAAACTGCGCCGGCGCAGTTTTGCGTCAAAAAGTATAAATATGGGCCGAACTTTTTTAGGAACTTTCATCTTTTCCCAAATTATCAACAGTGAAGACAATGCCAAAGATAAAGAAGGAAGAAAGGAAGTGGTCCTGGATGTTGATGGCTATCTGCACCCCTGTCCAAGGAATAATAGTGACTGTTATGTTGGTACTGTATGCTGATAAAACATATATACTTTTCTTAGATGAGCACAATTCCATAAATGAAAGTGAAGTATTATATGGGGAGCGCCCAACTGATGCCTTGGGGTTAGTGAGGGTGGGAGATTTGGGAGAAGAGAGAAGTAAGGATAAGGTGGCCTAAGCGAATATAGGGTGACATATGCCACAAGTACGTTTGTACAAATGGTAGATATGTACATGGATTTGACAAACATATCTGACTGTTATGTATGCACCCATTTACCAACAAATACCTAGGACGTGAAGGAATACAAGCCAATATTGCTCAGTAAATACGTAGGATGTAGGATAATAATGCAGTTGATGCCTCAACATGTTAAGGCACTGATGTAGCCTGGCAGCTTTCACTGTCTATGGCCCTGGCCTGAATTCAGGCCAGGGCCGTAGGCAGCAAAAGTAAGCTGCTGTTTCAGACCTTTTGTGCACTGGCCGTCCGGTGTATGCTGCACACAGGACAGGCTGGTGCATAAGAGGCCTGGAACAGCAGCTTTGAATGCCTGAAGCCCTCTCCTGAATGCACCTGATCTCAGAAGTGCTAAGCAGGGTCGGGACTGGCTAAGTAGGTCCGATCCTGCTTAGCGCTTCTGAGATTGGGTGCATTCAGAACTCCGTGGGTCATAGAACTCCGCCTCAATGGAATTCCACAGGGTTTTCAATCAACTCCCCTGAATTCTGTGGGGTGGAACTCCATGATCTCCATCCAGGCCTATTGTTCTTGTATAGGAAGGTGCCTTTTCCTGCACAAAAACAATCCCGCTTATATCACAGGATCTATGTAGTTCTTCCTCAGGTCTAATAGTGAACAGAAGAGTGGATCTCAAGTTTCTATTCTTACACTCTGAAGCCCTTCTTCTTGAAGGTGCGAGAGTGAAGTGCATGCAATTTCCTGACTCCCCTGCCCTGGGAGTTGGCTGCAGTGAAAATGTGAGGTTGTTAGGCCCTTTATGTGAGGTCAGAGCACAGGCTATTCAGTTGCAAGTGGGGCTGAGCTCACCTCTGTTCCCCCATCCTCCAGCATATGCCCCCTTAAGCCACACCTAATCCCTCTATTGTGTTAATGTCTAGGAGGAATTCACTAAGATTAACTGTCAGCTACGCCCAGTCATGTGACCCAAGACAGGCTGCTGGCACAAAGGGCTGAGGGCAGGAAAATATCCACCTTCTAGATACCAAACATGAGATAGCCTCCTGCTCCCAAGTAGGAATTACAACTTATTAAATGGAGTAAGGAATCCCCAGTGTTATCCTATGGGAGGGGTAGGCCTCACATCAGTGAAAAATTACATTTAAAACTTAAAAGTACATGTCCAACCTTTTAACCACACAGCACCCTGTCCGATTGGATACCTAGCACTATCTTAGGGGTGACTTAGATATAATGAAAGGGGAGTTTGAGGCTTGGCTAGGGGTTTTAAATGTCAAATCGACATGGCAATTTAAAACAGAATTCAGACTGCAGTGGCAGGCGTGGGGCATGCTTTAAGGTGCTACTAAAGTGAGTGACACAATCAATGCTTCAGGCTCAATGGTAGCATTTTATTCATAGAGCTTGGGTATATGGCACTACACTCTATAATGAATTTAGAAGTAAATCAAAATATGCCAATCAGGTGTAAGTCAATCAAACCATGTATAGGGGAGTGAGCGCAAACACTTTAGAACTGGTTAGCAGCCCTAAGGCCACCAAAAACGAATTTCACCTTTATCAATGGAGGTAAGTAGGCAAAAGGTTTGGGGGAAGATCATCCATGGCTGACAAATCTAACAAGCATGAGTTGGTTATAGGATTGAAGATTCTTCCTTCTCAAGTCCAAGTGCACGAGAGGAGCTGCAGGTGGAGATTCGGTTTGGCGGGAGCCATGAGGAGTTTGTGTCAGCGTGAAGAGAAGGTCAAGCATCGCAGAAGGTCATTGTTGTAGTTCAAGGAGTCAACCATTGCTAGAGCTTTATGTTGGTCTTCAACATAGTTAGTCTCTGCTAACATGGTCTGTCACAGCTGACACAAAAAGCAGTGGTCGCTGGAGATATGTGCAAAGGGTCATCATTTGGAGCAAAGAGTCTGCTTCTCAAACTTGAGGAGCCCCAAGCATCTAGAGACCACCAGCAAGGCTCAGAAAAGTCCAGGCACATACAGTTGATGCTGGTCAGCTGGGAAGTTGCTTGGATGTCCCTGGAAGCTTGTTGTGTCCCTATAGCTCAAAAAGGAGGAAAGCCAGCCATACATGGGGGTCCAGGAGTGTTCTGATGAGAGGTTCTTTCCTCTGTTTGGCTCCAAACTGTCTAGGGTAACAAAGGGCAGGCAGGCCTAGGTGTGAGCTACATTGGTCAGTGGCAGGGCAGGAAGAGGATGAGCAAGCTTTGAGGCAACCCATTGAACTTCAAGACAGGACATCCTGATTAGGGGAGCAAGTCTCTGCCTCACACCCAAGGCCCTTTTGTCTCCATGTCTCCATGTCTGGAAGAAATATACAAAACACAGAGGAGAGTCATTCACAGTCATGTGACCCCGGACGCTAGCAGAAAGGCAGATTTTGTTGTGGGAGAAAAATACACACTTTCTAAAAGTGATATTTTTACATTAGTAACAGTAGTAATAGTTAATTACATTTGTTCTATGTGCACTATATTTATGGTATAAAATGTGTCCCTTCCATGCTAAAATATATCACCAAATACGACATTTTGAAATTTTCATTCGAATAGCACAAAAGCAATCTATGAAAATTTCACAAATTCCTAAGGAGAATCCTCTCAGTGACCTATTTACAATTCCATTTGCACCACCAGAACTTCACTTTTATGGCGGTCCAGTTGCACATACTGCAGATCCATATCTACAAGGCCACGTAAAGCCACCTTGTGTAGCTTTTCATGTCCTTGTAGATATGGAGTGAGACAATACAGCACAAGTCACTGCGTTGCTTCACACTGCGACACATAAAACCCAAGACATTTGATACATTCCCAGATTTATGAGATTTCGTAAACCTGGAAATGTGTTAAAACCCTACACCTCCCCAAGGGAGGCATATCGGGGCGATATGGTTATTTCTCCTTGTTTCTCCCTCTTTCCATGTGTGCTGCATTCTGCAGCACACATAGAAAGAGGAAAATGCCTCCTTTGATTGTTTTTGTGCAGAAAGGTTCCCCTTCCTGCACAAAAACAATCACCCCTA
This sequence comes from Pleurodeles waltl, assembly GCF_031143425.1. NCBI lineage: Eukaryota > Metazoa > Chordata > Amphibia > Caudata > Salamandridae > Pleurodeles > Pleurodeles waltl. Next base: position 1,082,609,939 of record NC_090440.1, on the reverse strand, counting down.
CAATACAGACCAGCTTGCACCATGGTGCAAGGGTGCCTGCATTGGCGCATGGCCCCCCAAAGTGCGACAGTCCAGGAGGAAAGAACTGGAATTCCTGCATCTCATAGATATGGCACATTCCTTCCCTTTCCTTTTGATGCAGGACAGCACAGCACAGCAAGATTCCTTGTGGTGCTGCCCTTTGCCAAAACCTCAAAAATTAGGTTCCTAGTGTGGAGTAGAAGATGTCAGCTTTCAGTATTATGGCATGCATCATCAAGGGCAAAGCTACGAATTCTGATGTGTAGCAGAATGAAAAATGTACTTTCCCGGTAAGCTAGATTTTCTAGCAGTTATAGAGTACCGACTTAATTGAAAAGATTTCAACATTGCATGCATAGCCTGGTTCGTCTGAATGAAGTCAATTCAGGTTAGCATGTCCCAGATAAATAAAAGACAAGAACATGTTTAAATTCTCTGTATATTTACCGGAAATTGATTTTTTGTTTTATAAGGGCAGCAGCCAAATTCAAAGACATATGTCACTGTTGCTTGTTACCATAACTTGCATCTTTCTAAACTACAAATGGAATAGTAGGACAAGAAATATGTCAAGATATCTGAAAAGCTGCCAGCAATTCACATTTAAAGTGTATTTCACTGGGACAAAGAACTAGTTCTCCCCACAGGAAAGCTTTTTAAAAGATGTTTCACATGAGCATCTTTCAGCTGCAATAGATAACTGCATAATGCAACCTATATTAGGAACTAAGGGCCTCATTTACATGGCCAGTGGTGTAGGGAGATGTAGAAAGTTCATTGCTGTGCTACTCTGCGCCACCGGGAAAGGGCAGTAATGCACCATATCTACAAAATATGGCACATTTTTGTCCTCCCCCTGGGCTGGCGCACAAATTGCAGCCATGTGGAAACGCAAGCCCCTCCTTGCGTTGTGGGGATGAGGGTGTTTATGAAGAAAGGGACACCTTCCTGCACTGTAACAATTGCAAGAGGTGTTTTTCTCTTTCTGTGTGTGCAGCACAACTAGAAAGAGGAAAAAATGGGGAGAAATAAAGATATTTCTCCCTGTTGTGTAACTCTTATGCCACCCCAGTGGTGGCATAGGAATCTGAAGCATTTCCAGACTTGTAAATCTGGGAATGCATCAGATTCTTTTGAGTTCCATGGGTGTTGCTTTGGAACATCCCAAGCAACACCCATGGAACACCCCTTTCCCGCAGTGTTATGTATGAAAGGGGTCCATATTTATATGGCCATGAAAACCCATGAAAGGTGTTGAAAAAACATGACAGTTCGGTGGCACAGTGTGCCACTAGGGCCTCGTAAACGAGTCTCTCAATTTTCATCAGTGAGAGTATTTAGCTATTGCATTCCGCTCCTCTAACAAAATATGCATTTTTTAATTCACTACTACCACATATACTATGTTGGGTCTGTGTGAATATATATTGTTTTTCACCACATGTAACAGACAGGTCACCATTATCGCTTCTCACCTTATCACACCAAACAGTAATCACTGTGATGTAATCGTTCAAGCTTGAGCATTAAATTGGTGAATTATTATTATGTATAGCTAGGCACAAACAGAGGATCCAACATGTTTGCTGACAGATGAAGGGATGCAGAGGCAGCCCTGTAACATCACTTAAAAAAATTGTTTGCTAGAGGCCACCTTTATTAATCCCAGTAGAGATTCTCTTATCCTATCCTAATCAGCCATGATTCCCAGTTCAAGATACAGTCCCCTAATGCACTGTATTAAACAGACGTAGGGACAGATTCATGTAAGGTGGCCCTGCACAGTACTTAGGGCTCCATTCTAAAGAATGGAAGCCCCCTTTTAACGCCTGCTCTTGATCAGGCATTAAAAGTGCCATAACAAATGGTGCAAGGAAATCTCATAGATTTCCTTACGCCATTTTTCTGGCTCTCCTAACAGGGGAATGTCCCCTTTGCATACATTATGCCTTGCACATGCATAATTTAGGACAAAGGGTTACAGGGTGGCGCAATGCATGATTGCTCCACCCTGTAGAGACGGCGTGGGGATTTCGGCCTCGTTGGGCCACATTAACGTGAAAAATAATGACTTTATATGGCACAATAATAAATCATAAATAAATATGACCCTTAATCCCCAGTTAAAAGTCCAGGATTCTATTTTCTCTGTATTGCTATGCAAACATCAGGCCCAGATATTACCCTGAATATGTCATGAGGTACTTAGATATAATATTCCCAGAGGAATCGAGTAGTGTTGAAGCTTAGTCCAAATAATGCCATTTGTGTTAAACTTTAAGAGCAGATTGTATAATACCAAAACACATGAGTCTAGGAAAAACCGAAATAAAGGACAAGATTTTGTGTTGCAAGCTGATGTTCCTTAACTTCACCGTTTGTTTTTGTAGTGGCCATCCAGTGCACACATAGAAAAACTTAACAAATAATGGATGCTCACAGTGTTTGTTTCTTTGATTAATAAAGAATCTTCTGAAGTGAGTACATGTAAGTAGATTCATGAAAATGATACTTCTTGTGCGTTTGATTTTGGGAGTTTCAGAATCGCTAGCTCATCACCTACCAAAATAATGTTCAAGAGAGCTGATCCATATTAAATAATTACTCAGAGAATCTGGCTTGTCTAAGGCCCTCGTAGGCTCACGGCGGACATTCCTGTCTTTGCATGTCTGTGCTTCCCCCAATTGTTTTGGCTCTCAAGCGTAACACACTGGGCCTAAGATGCAATGCATGCCCCTTTTGTTCTAGGGGGCCAAATGGGTTTACTTGTATCAGCAATGGTGTTCAGAACATACCAAAAATAATTTCTGCTCCACAGCAGCAGAAGTCACACGACTCACTGCAAGTTCTAATAGTACATAAACATATTTTTATTTAAAGGAAGGATACAGTGCTAATGTCCAATAAAACACTGTAAGCACATAATTGATGGCAACATGACATATGTCTTTGCGATAATGATTGGAGGTATATAACCATTACCCAATGATTGACCATCTGAGACCGATGATGAGGAGGCCAGAAATAAAAAGGGATCTTTAAGTAATGGCATCCTATGTGTGTCAGTCCTCCACTTTATCCTGGTAGGTCTTGGGGGCATATTTATACTCTGTTTGCGCCGGAATTGTGTCGTTTTTTTGGACGCAATTCCGACGCAAAACTAACTCCATATTTATACTATGGCGTTAGACGCGTCTAGCGCCAAAGTCCATGGAGTTTGCGTCATTTTTTAGCGTGGACACCTACTTTGCGTTAATGATATGCAAGGTAGGCGTTCCCGTCTAAAAAAGTGACTCAGAGGCATGTGCGCCGTATTTACATTCCCGGGCAAAATTCACGCCTGGGAGTGGGCGGGTCAAAAAAAATGACATCCAGCTGCTTTTGTGCAGTTTTTTAGCACCTGGACAAGGCAGGCGTTAAGGGACCTGTGGGCTCGGAAGGACCCCAGAGGTGCCCTCCCATGCCCCCAGGGACCCCCCCTGTCACCCTTGCCCATCCCAGGAGGACACCCAAGGATGGAGGGACCCATCCCAGGGACATTAAGGTAAGTTCAGGTAAGTATTTGTTTTAAAAATGTTTGTGGCATAGGGGGGCCTGATTTGTGCCCCCCTACATGCCACTATGCCCAATGACCATGCCCAGGGGACAGAAGTCCCCTGGGCATGGCCATTGGGCAAGGGGGCATGACTCCTGTCTTTGCTAAGACAGGAGTCATTTCAATGGGGGTTGGGAGTCTAAATAAATGGCGCAAATCGGGTTGAGGCGATAATTTTGCCTCAGCCTGACTTGCCCCATTTTTTGGCGCCCAAGCTCCATATTCCCCTACGCCGGCGCTGCCTGGTATACGTCATTTTTTTCCACGCACACCAGGCAGCGCCGCCGGCTAACGCCGGCTAACGTCATTGAATAAATACAGCGCCCGCATGGCGCTTCAGAATGGCGTTAGCCGGCGCTAATTTTTTTGACGCAAAACTGCGTTAGCGCAGTTTTGCGTCAAAAAGTATAAATATGGCCCTTGGTATCTTTGGGACTCAGCGTTATTAACACTGTCAAACAATGACAAAGTAGTATTCTTCTAAAATGCGTATTTTTAAAGTGGCTGCATCAAATTGGCTAATTAACTTTCCAGTAAGGATGCAGGAAATGCACCAGTAGCATGGACTTTGAATGTCACGTTTCAGCTGGAGTGCTTCTTTACACAAGCCACACAACTTACTAAGGGGTATGCCTCAAGAGAACATCATTGTGCTTTGCTAGGGTTGCACATTAAAAACTATTGCAGTTACACATGGTAAGAAAAAGTGCATTGATATGTGAGACCTATATGTTAACTATGCCCTCAGAATTTGTGTTTTGAAACCATCAGTCTCAGCGTGTATAAAGTGATGTGTTCTAAATGTTGAAGAAACATATGACTCTGTATTAAGCATTTGCTAAAAGACGCTTGCCACTGTGTAAATAAAACTGCTCCTACCAGGAACATGCCTGATTGTGACTAAAACTGAGGCCCATATTTATGAAAAATGGCGCGGTTTTGCATCATTTTTTAAAATGTGAACTAACGCCATTCCCTAACGCCATCCGTGCGCCATATTTATAAAATGACACACAATGGGGCTAAAGAATGGCTAGTGTCTCAAAAAAAGACGGTAGCTGGTGACGGATGGCATTAGGGGAAATGGCGCTAGTGGATAACAAATTACATTAGGCTGATTAGCGGCAAAATATCTGCCGCTGGTCAGCCTGGCGTCATTTATTGACAAACAAGTAGCCAAAAATGACTCCTGTCTAGGTATAGACAGCAGCCATTACCACTATCCCAATGCCCACCACAAAGGACCAGTGTTCCCCAGGGCAAGCCCAACACTCCCGGTGCCAGCCAGGGTCCCCATATAAGGGGCCCCAATTGGAACACCACACATACACATACAACCCACCTGCAACTTACCTGGGATGGGCTCCCTCCTTCTGTAGTGTCCCTGTCTTGTGGGCGGTGGTGATGCTGGGGGTTTAGGGAGGGCATCTTTGTGCCTGTTCCAAGGTGTTTCCACATGGAAATGGCCCTACCAGCATATTAACAACTGGTCTGACCAGGTGTTAAATAATGACGCTAATCGGGCTTAATGCATTAGTTAGACCTGCCTCCTAGTTGCGTGTCATTTCTGTATCGGGTGTTAAATAGGACCCTGGGGGGCTAACGTCATTTTTAGGAAGGGACGCAAGGTGGATTGGCTCTTCTTAGAAATGGTGCTAACTCCAATATTAGACAGGTTTAGCGTCAAAATATAAATATGGAGTTAATTTAGTGCCACTTTAGGGTCAAAATAAATGACGCTAACTGTCCATAAATATGGGCATTAATTGTATAACTTAGTATTATGAAAATAGAAGAGAAATAAACCAAAGTTAATTTTCATTAAAACTCTAAATACATTGAGAAAGTACATTTTTTATAAGTTTAGAGAAAAAGCAATTTAAAAAAAAAATACTTTATGCTGCATGACAGCAAACAGGTTTAAAAACAGTTTGCCTGGGATCCTTAATCAAGAGGCAGAAATACACTTCTCAGAATGGGTGTAAAAATAATGGCCAACAACTAGTCTCCTAGAAGACAATGAACTGCATGTGGTAGCAGGAAAGCTGAAGTGATGCCATCATTAACCACTTAGTAGCGAGTCATTCATTAGAAGGACAAGAACAGATGGAGACACAATGGGCTGCTAAGTGAAGATCTGAAATAGGATCTCAGGAATAGAAACCATATATTCTGAACACTACCCTATCCATTCTGTCTGGGCTCCCAGAAGGAAGGAAAATTAGTTACAGCCCTGGTCTGAGGAGGGCTACCTCAGTTCAGTAGAACACCAGGCTCTTCCAGAGGAAAAAATAGGCTAGGACCATCTTGAATGTGAAACACCAGGCTCTTCCAGAACGAGAAAGTCTAGGGCAATCTTGAATGCAGACATATGGGAAGGTGTGCATTGAGTGGAAATGAAGCACAAAAATGAAGGTTGTTTTTTATGGCAAAGTTGCCACAATTGGGTGTAAAGAATTGTTCAATCGCTGGCTAGTGTACAGAATCAAAGTGGCGTCTAACCACTACCACCCCAGAACATTACTGCACCTAGAAAGAATACAACGAGGAAAAAGGTTTTGGTCTGATTTCTGGAGTAACAAGAGTGAAGAACTGTTGAGTCCTGTTGAAATTGAGGGATTTGGACTGCTCTTCACATGGTGTGTGGTTGGCCCCTTGGGACATAAAACTCAGAAAGCCTTCCTACTTTTAGGAAGATCCAGATGAGGGAGCATGGTGAAACATGCTAAGAGGTACCCATCTAAGCTCCTGAACCCAGTGGAATTTTGCTCATCCTGGTGCTGTTGTAACTGTAGAAAGGGGCCCTGGATGAGCCTGGAAAATCATTAACTATCCGGCCTCAGTTGTTGGATCCCATGACAGCCAGAGATATAGGTGAGGGGGGAGTGGCCTAACTAAGGGGCAAAGGACGGCGGGCCCAGCTGGGGATGACCCTCGTTTTCCACAGACCTTAGTGCAGTGGGATTGCATCTGAAGCATGGGCTCCCCGTGCTACAGCTACGACCCTTCCTTCCTCCTTTATCATAGATCCTAGATGCCAGCATGTGTGGCACTCTCGGCAACCAGGCCCTGCCCTGAAGTTGGTGTGTTGGCCTGTGGCTCCTGGTCAGCTATGGGCCACAGGCAGTACAGGGAGAAAAACATCTCCCAGGGGGGTGCACCAGCTCTTGGGTGGTGCATATTAGAAGCCCATGGAGTGGCTGGAGACTTGTTTGGAGCCCCCAGAGGGGCATGCCGGATAACAAAAGGCCCATTGGGTGGATTTGGGCTTCTCTGGATAGAGAATGCAGAGGCTGAGACTTGACCCTATGAGGTTGTGGCTGGAGCCTCAACCTTCCCTTCTTAAACTTGTTCTAGTGGCAGCGACTACTTTGTCTGCTGAGAAATTGCTGGTCTGGAACACTCTGATCATGGATAGGACAGTGTGGGATCTCAGTGCCAGGGGCCCAGTTTTAAATCTTTGGGCCCTGAAACCGCACAGAACATGCCCCAGCTCCTCGTGCTGTCTGCCCAGGCAACTTGTGGTGCAAGCGGGCTATAGAGCTCTAGGAGCACATAATTCTTTAATTGGTCCCCTGCATTCCCAGACTTATACCTGCCTGTGCAGACTGTTCGTGCTGCCTGCCCTGACAACAAGAGTTGCAAGCAGACGTGGGGGCTCACATAACTCTCCCACTGGTGCTCTGTGTGATCCAACACTTTGCCTGTACTTGTCTGCACCATGGACCGGGACAAACTCCCTTTGTCGAAGGCCCAAAGCAAAATTGATAAACTCACCGCCCCAGCTTTGGGGCCAGTGGTGGGAACCTAGCTACTCCACTACACACACAGCCCCTTGGACAAGGTGATAGGGACAAAATTCTGCAGGTGATTCAGACATCACGCTTGATGCTGGAGTCTAAAATAAGGGAAGTAGGGATTGAAGTCTCCTTACTGCACCAAGACATTCGGAGGTAGCAGATAGAGTCACCTAGGTGGAGGGCTGTGCATCTAAACTTGAGTATACAATCTGGGAACTCACCTCTACTGTCTCCTACTTGGTCACCATTGCCAAAACAATGGAACCTAGGGTACTGGAGAACAGAGCAGGGACTCTGTAACATGCACTTTGTGGGTCTCCCTGAGACTGATGAGAGTAAGAACTCAGAGACCCTTCTGGAACAGTAGATTCTAACCTGTGTACCCCAGGAACAACTCCCCTCCTGATTTGTCATACAATACTTGCTCATGTTCCTTGCAAAAGTGTAGGTGTTGTTCACTTGTAAAACCTACTTTTTTGATTCACCAGAAATGGCTTGGGACTGGGCCACTGAACAGAAACTGTTCCACTGTAAGAGGTCTCCTCCTTGGGGTCCACAGTTGCTCCCACCAATCCTATGCATGCTAGGTGCCATTACACATTCCATAGGCCCAAAAGACACGGGTGACCATACTCTGTAATGAAAGACTCTTCTGACTCTGGGACAAACTCTCCTAGCCACTCCAATTAACATGCCAAGGTATTGTGGAGAAGGAGATCTCCTTCACCTTGCACCACAAATTTAGAAGTTACTGCAGCTCTGTGATCATTTGCTTCATTGGCTCAGGGACCCTACTCAACAGCAACATAGTATCCCATGGAGTTTAATGACACCTGGGAGATGCTTCCGGAGCTACTCTTTGAACTTACATCTACTTTGGTTGGGAGAGTGGCAGGTGCTTCTTGGGGGAAGTATAGGGTAGTTGGAGTTGGGGTGAGTTTTTGGTGATCAAGCTTTGTTTTGTTTTTGTTGTTGTTTGATTTTCTTTAGTCAAACACCTACTATGATATAGCCATCCTTTGGGTATTGTATACCCGATCTTTGATGTTAATAACAGAACACACCCAGAGCTGGGTGTTCTCTGCCGACCAAATATATGAGTTTACAATCATGTCCTCAAATGTGGACGTCTCAATGCCTGTATAAAATGGGGAGCAGTTTCCAGTTTGCAGGGCCTTGCCTCGTCTATCCCCTTGCTTCAAGAGACATACTTACTGGGTGACAACTGTTCTCTGTTGGCTCAATGTGGATATGATAGAGAGCACCATGGCAACCATACTGGGGGCTCCAGGTAGGTCAGTACTCTTGTCCAAAAAACCTTGTCCAGTATTACACCAGGTTTTCTCAGGAGATGTGTATTTGTGGAGGGCACACTCAAAGGTCTCCCACTTCATCTACTAAACATATAGTTTTGGTCCCTCCTGGCTGCAGCTACTCTGCAGACACTATGAGAGGTGATCATGCACCTACCATATGGAAGCATGATTGTGGGGGGGTTGATTTTTTAATGTGGTCATGAACCCATCCATGGTCTCTTCTGGAGACGGACGGCCAAGTGATAGTGGCAGACTGAAAGATTGGGTGGACAGCTTAGGACTCTATGATGCTTTACAGATATAGCACCCTCATGACAGACAGTGTACATACTTATCTGCAGCACGTAAAGCACACTCACACATTGACCTACTACTCCTCCCTGCTTCTGGCATAGTCTACTCCACCGCTGCTATTACCTTACTCAAAGGAATCTTGGATCACACCTCAGTGCCAATTAAGGTTGGTGTCCCTGACTCAGGACTTAAACCAATGTCCAAGCTTAATGCCTGGCACTGCACAGAGAGGAAATTTACCAAACTGCTGACCCACAAATTTTCAAGACTATTTTACACTTAGCAAGGCCTGAGTGATCACTCTGGGGGTGCTCTGGTGGGTTGAGAAAGCCACCATAAGAGGCAGCACATGCTCATATCCTATATGGCAGAAGAGTTTGACGTCCCATCAGATAATATCCCTGGAAACTGCCATTCTGAACCTAGAGAGATCATACAGTGATCTTCCCTGTGAGCAGACAGTACAACAATTGGAATCAGAGCAGGTGACTCTTAGACAGATTTTCATAGATAGGCTAGGCAGTGTTGGCTATCCTCAAGCGAATGAATGAATGGGGTGATATTTCTGGCAAGTTGATATACTAGCTGGTGTCCGGTGAGAAAACACAGAGGTATCAAGTGTTAGGAATATAGGCCCTCATTATGACATTGTTGGTAAATGGCACCTACTGCCACGCTGACAGCCGCCAACATACTGCCACAGTGGCGAATATCCATTCACCATATTACAACACGCCAATCCGACAGAATACAGTCACATACACAAATCCACCAGCCCAAAGGTCAGTGCTAAAGTGGCCGTCACAAAACCCATACTGTTAAGCCAACAAACAACATCCATCACATTATAACCCACAAATCACCACGGCGGACATTCAATGGCGGTAAACCATTGGCGGTACATATTGCCGGGCTAAGAATGGGCACCCACATACAAAACAACACTACACTGGTCAATACCAAAAACACACACCTGACACTCATACACACACTACACCCACCCACCCACAGCACTATAAAACACTCACCCAAAGTACCCACAACCCTTTACGATTACAAATCATTGCCACCAGACTGACACCAAGACCACTTAGACAACTAGACACACACCACTTACACCCATACATCCCTCATGCACCCCACATCAGACACTCCACTACATTACTCAACAGACTCTCACCAACACACACCACAGAACACCCATGTCCCCACAAAGGCCCCCCTTTTACTGAAGAGGACCTAGGGGTCAAGGTGGAGGAAATTGTCAGGGTAGAGCCACAGCTGTCTGGAGCACAGGTACAGCAAATATCCATAGCAAGGAAGATGGAGCTATGGCAGAGAATTGTGGACAGGGTGAATGCTGTGGGACAACACCCAAGAACAAGGGACAACGTCAGGAAGAGGTGGAACGACCTACGGGGGAAGGTACGTTCCATGGCAGCAAAGGCACCAGCTCACCATACAGAGGACTGGCAGTGGACCTTCGCCTCCTTCCCCACAGCTCACTGCATGGGAGGAACAAATATTGACAATACTGGATCCTGAGGGACTGGCTGTAGTAGCCAGAGGACTGGACACTGGTAAGTCAAAATTTAACACTCATTGCCCCCCATACCTGCATGCCATCTCACCCTCTCACCCTCACTCCCATCACTCCACTCCATCTCACACACTGCACATACACATATGACTAACCCCAGTGCCAAGCCCTGCATGCCATACCAATGCATGAACAGCTCTCCCAGCCCTGCATAGACACCCATCACCAAAGCATGCACATAGAAAAACTAACAATCCCACAATACATCACTATACACAAGCAAAGGTGGCAGGGCAAAATCAACCATAGAGGGGAGGATCGGAATGTACAATATGTCACAGGCATGAGGCATAATACAGCTCTTACTTACCCACAGGTGCCCCCGCCAATCTTGGTGGAGAGGAGGTGCCACGAATATCCAGTCCCCAACAGAAGATGCCCCCAGTGATGACAGTAACTCAGGATCTTGACCAACAACCTACCCCATCAGGGACCACTGGACAGTTGGTCACCCCAGCCCACTCACCGACCACCACAGAGCCTCCCCCATCAGGATCCAACACCACAGCACCCATCCAGCATACCCACACCTCTGCCGCCAGGCCACGTCAATACAGCAGTGTGCCCACCTGCACAGGGACCCCAGGCCACACCTCATACTCAAGACAATCAGGGACCTGGGGTCAGTGGGCACACCGTTCAGGGCACAGAGGCACAGGCAAACAGGGACACTGGGAGGACTGCTGTGCACCAGGGGGAGGACAGGACCAGGGAACCGACTCTCCAGGAGGCAGTCCCTGAGATCCTGGGAGCCTACCAACATTCTCAGGACACGATGGGCCAGATCTTTGACAGCATGCAGGAGAACAGGTGGCTGCAGGAGGGACAGAATCAGGGAATCAGGGAGGACTTGCAGGCCATTAACACCACCCTGATCTCCATAGCAGGGGTGCTGGTAGACATGGCCAACATCATGAGTGAGGAAACAGTACACCAGCGGGCCCTTACCCCTAGCCAGTCCATTGACAAGCCCTCCACAGGCCACCAGGACCTCTCCCTCTGCAGAAGCTGAACCACCCTGCAAACATTCCCAGCGACCCAGACAGAATCCAGAGACACTTGCCAAGACCACCGCCAGGAACTGAGACTCCCCTGGTTGTCCCCCTTGTGTCCCACTCAGTCACCTTGTCCACTTTGAACTGCCATGTATAGAATCCAGCCTTCACAGTGGCCATATCTCCCACCTGGGGGAAAGCAATGTAGCTTCACATGTGTTTTATCAGGGCAGACAACACTTTTGCCAGCACAATTGAGAGCATTGGCTGTGACATTCCTGCTGCCAAGCCCACTGTCACTTGGAAAGAACCTGTTGCCAGGAAATGGAGCACTGATAGCACTTGCACAAGAGGGGGATCCCAGTGTGATGACAGATAGATGAGATCAGGTCAGGCTCCAACTGGGCATACAGCTCTATGATTATGGCCCTGTCCAGTCTATAGGTGAGCATAATGTGCCTGTCCTCCAGTGCAGCTAATTACACCAGGGGTCATTACACAGGGGGGATGTCTCCACCTCCTATTCATCTGCAGCGGTAGGTATTTAAGGGACACAAGAGTGAGTAGGCTGTCACAATTGGAACAACAAAATTACAACTGCAGCCAACATAGTGCACTTATGTATTGGGACAGTGTTAATGGCAAAGTAAGTGTCAATCTAATTTATGATGCAGTAATTGTTGATATGCCTGTTCCCCTCTGAAATGGCAACTGCCTGCCCTGTATGTAGGGACAGGTGGAAGTGAGGTAATTCCGCCGATGTTGGGCGTCGTGGTGGAAGGCGGTCCACCGTGCAATTCCTCATTGGATAATATGGGCCTCTATGGAGTACAGTGGCCAATTGGGATCTGCGCTGATGGTGACAGTGTACACCACCACAGATGTGACCGCCATTTTTTCTCTGATTCCTTACTTGTTTCCTGACCTTCAACAGGAGAAGTCCTACACTGCATGTGCTGCTGAGACCTGTGTCTGGAACCTACCATGGTCCGTGTGACCGGGGAAAGGGCAACTGCCTTCACATCGGAGGAGTTGGAGCGACTGGTGGATGGGGTCCTACCATTTTACGGACAGCTCTATGGGCCTCCAGACCAACAGGTGAGTACACTTTGGGCACGGTGCATGTGGGAAGGATGCCTGGAGTTGTGTGTGCAAGCACCGTGTAAGGGGGTGGGTGGGGGGGATGTATTGTGGCAGTGTACATGGTGTGCTCTGGGCTATGTGTGTGCCAATGATGATGGACATGTTGTGGGATGGGCTATGTGTGTTCCAATGGTGATGCAAAAGGGGTATGGTGGGCCATTTGTGTGACGGTCTGGACTGTTTGGTTAATGGTGTTCTCCTGTCTGTATTGCCTCTGAGGGTCAGCACCCATCAAAAGAAGGGAATATGGCAAGCCATTGCCAAGGACATGCGGACCCTGGGAGTCTATGGCAGGCAGAGCACCCACTGTCTGAAAGAGTGGAAGGACCTGAGACGCTGGGCTTGGAAGACCATGGAGGCCCAGCTGGGGATGGCCTCCCAACGAGGAAGGGGTGCCCTTTGGACCCTGACCTCCTCTGGTGGCCTGCATACTGGCTGTGGCCTACCTTGAGCTTGATGGGCGCTTGAGGGAATCAGAGCAGCTACAAGGGGGTGAGTACAGTGGGTATCATTGGACATTTTGGCTGGTGGGGAGGTATCCGGGTGGTAGATGTGTGTTAGTGGGTGCCCCTAAGGGCAGGCCAGACATTGCAGCATGGGTCATCTGAAGGGTGATGGGTGTCTGGCAAATACAGGTAACCCAGCTTGTTAGCAGTCCATTTAAGCCAGGGCATTGTGGGTCCCAGGAGTGCTTTAGTTTGCAGTGTGTGGTCCTCATCTTGCCTTAGTGACTAGCCATATCACTGGTAGTGCAGTGCATTGTGCTTAGGCCTGTTCCTTGTGTGTGACAGTGATGTGTTTGCCAATAGTGGTGTTGGTGCAGTCATTGACCCAGTGTATCCTTTGTCTTTCTCCCCCCTTTCTTGTTTTGTCATCCTGTCCTTGTGTGCATGAGCATCATCTAGTGGAAGATCAGGGGCACCGGCGAGCTGCATCCCACAGGACCCAGGAGGTAGAGTCTTCCGATGCTGAGAGAACCACTGGGACAGAGGGCGAGGGGAGCACCACAGTGGAGACTGAAGATCGATTCAGGCTCTGGCCCCCCTCTCTGATGGCAGCCATTGTCCCTGTTTCTACCGTCCCTCCTCCACCTTCCACTTCCCAGTCCCATCCTCCTCAACCCCAACCCATCCCAGGCACACATACTGACAATCATGCACACAAGACAACACACAAGATTGTCACAGGCAAACACAAGCAGCACACTTCATCACACAAGCACTCTCGCAAACACCATTCAGTTGCAGACACAACAACACCCACTGCCTCAGCTGTCTCCCCCTCCTCCTCCTCCTCCTCTTCCTCCTCCACCTCTCTCCCAGTCAAGTCCACATTCACACCTGCATGCACTACATCAATATCCACCACCAGCATCACCACACCAAGCAGAACACTTACCTCAGTTGCAGACACCTCCACAACAGCCATGCACGCGTCCCTTCTGTCCTCTCCCACCCTGATTGTCCCCCTCCTAAAGGACATGAACACAAGCACTCACACACCCAACAGCCATCCACCTCACATCAGCATACAGCCCATGCACTTGTTCCCACATCCAGCAGAAATACACCTCCTACAACCACTCTCTTAACCTCCACTCTCATCAGATCTCCGTCCTACCGCCCCAACAAACATAAAAAGCTTTTCCTTTTCCAACTTGACCTCTTCCTTCCCCCTACCCCCTGTCCTGCCCATATCAGCAAGGTACCAAAGACCCAGCCCAGCACCTCAGCCAAACAGCCCACGGGGACAGTGGTAGCACACCTACTTGTGGTGGAAAGGATACCACACCTCCATCAAAGAAAGGGAAGGAGGATGCACCTCCATGCAAAAAGGAGAAGGAGCCTGCACCTCCATCCAGGAAGGGGAAGAGACCATCCACCCATGCCAGGAAGGGTAAGGGATCAATGCCCCATGTAATGGAGGAGACGAAGCCCTCTACTCAGGAGGAGGCTGTCAGGGGGACACCTCCACCACCAACAGCTGTCACGGGCCCCCACCATCAGCTGATGAATTGCAGCCATCACCACCTGCAGAGGCTGCCAAGGAGGCTCCTCTATCCACCATGACACTGCAGCCATCACCACATGAAGAGGCTGCCCAGGAATCACCTCCATCCACCACAACACTGAGGCCATCACCACCTGCAGAGGCTGCCCAGGAGGCACCTCCTTCCGTCAACACACTGAAGCCATCATGCCAGCGGACGCCATGTAGGCCACCCTCCAGGGGCTGCTGTATGAGTTGCCCCCTCCAGAACCAGTGGGAAAGTCACCCACTCCAGAGACTGTGTTCTTGCACTCCCCAGGAAAGAGCAATGGGCAAGTGGCCCCCTCCAGAACCATTGGGAAAGTCACCCTCTCCAGAGACTGTGGCCTTGCACTCCCCAGGACAGAGAAATGGGCAAGTTGCCCCCTCTAGAACCAGTGGGAAAGTCACCCACCTGAGAGACTGTGGCCTTGCACTCCCTGGGTCAGAGCAATGGGCATGTTGCCCTCTCCAGAACCAGTGGTAAAGTCACCCACCTGAGAGACTGTGGCCTTGAACTCCCCAGGACAGAGCAATGGGCAAGTTGCCCCCTCCAGAACCAGTGGGCTTGTTTCGGCATCTGGCTGAGGTGCCCCCCAACCCTCCCCCCTGAGGTGCCTGCCCATTTGCAGACTGATGCCCCTGCAGTGTACTATCCGGATGGAATCAGGATTTGATCTTGGCCTTAGACTGTGCCCTGTGGCCATGTGGGCCCTTTGAACTTTGGACTGGGCAGTGTTCCTTTGTGTACATGTGTACATATCTGTTTCATTGACAAATCGATTAAGTTATTTAGATGTTGATTTGATTACAATCACTTTCATCCATTCCTGTTGTCCTTGCATTATTCTGACGTGTTTCGGGGACTGGTTGTTAGTATGTTGTGTGTGTCTGGTGTGTATCGTGTGTGTGTGTTTCACTCTTGTTTTCCTCCTTCCCTTGCATGCTAGGTGGCTATACTCACTGTCGTCGTCTTTGTCGGCATTGGTGTTCAGGTGCAACATAACGTAGAAGATCATCAGGAAAACTTGCAGTTCAGGTTCCATGGTGGCATTGTTCTTCCCTGTGTCTCCGATGGTGAGTCTTTCTCTTCTGAGATGCGTTTCTGCCAGGCTTTTGATGGCATTCGTACCGCCCCAGAAAAGGTGGCAGATTGCGGGGTCAAAATATGGTGGGTGGTACTTTGTCTTCCACCCGGCTGTTGCCGGCTACCGCCGAGGTGAGTGTTGTTACTGCCCTGGCAGTTGGGCAAGACACCGGGGCCCAATGATTTTCCTACTGAATATTACCACCAACTCTCTCCATCATTTTTGGGACCACTTCTGGCCATGGTCCAGGAGGTGGTGGAGACAAGATATTTTCCCTTCTAACTATAACTTGCTACTATTGTGGTGTTGCACAAACGGTTCTCCCCCGTGAACTGCAGTTATTATCCCTGATATCCCTCATTAAATCTGAATTAAAAATGTACACCAAAACATTGGCCAACAGACTCTAACCACTTTTCCCCCAGCTGATCTACCCAGACCAATCTGGCCTTATGCGAAAATACAGTATCCGAGGAGAGGAGCTCACATGGTCTTGGGCAGATAACCAGAGCTAAGGGACCCCACTGCTTTGTTACTGGTAAACTTCAAAAAGGTATTTGATTCAGTCAACTAGGACTTTCTGGGGGTCTTCCTGTTCAGAATGAGCTTTGGTCCCCGCTTCTGGTCATACGTGCAATTCCTTTACACTCAGCTGAGAGCACAGGTAAGTATCAACAGGACCCTGTTGACTCCCTTCCCTGTTCAGAAGGGCACCAGGCAAGTTTACCCACTGTCCCCTCTCCTGTTTGCTGTATCCATAGAATCCCTGGTGGTATAGGTCAGGGACAGGGATTTGATTAGGGGCTGACCACGGAGGACCGTGTTATACTATATGCAGATGACGTCCTTCTCTTTCCTTCCAGGTCCTCTGTGTTGGGGGCCTGTCCTTAACATATGCTGACCATGTGTGGGGTAGTGTTGGGGCTAAGGATCAATTGTGGTAAGTCTCTTTTGGTTCCTCTGAAGGGAGATAAAATACTGTCAATTGGCAACCTCAACTTCCCATTAGGCGCGTAAGATTCCCATATCTGGGGGTGCATATAGCTATTGAGCTACACCTCAATTAATCTTTAAATTTGCAACCACTTTGATCTAAACTAACAAGGTCACTGTACTCCTGGGCTAAGTTCCCACGCAACATAATGGGCGGATCACCGTATTCAAAATAATTATACTTCCACGCAAATTATATATAATCCAAAATTTCCCCCAATCAATACAGCAATGCTTGTTCCAAAAACTATTCATTAAAATTAGAGCTTTTGTAAAGGCTAACCATTCATCTTGGGTAGCTTATGGTAAATGCACTTGGTTGACTTTCGATGGAGGACTGGGACGGAAAGTATTAGACTTTATTATTGGGCTTCTCACCTAATAGTAAAAAATGACTGGCTGAGTGAGGTTGGAATGACCTGGCATACCACTTTGAGGTCAGAGTAATGGAATTGGGGATGCTCATGGGTAACCTTTATGGTGACTGCATTCCATGGAATGTACCGGCGATTACTCAAATCATGTTACAGTTGTGGCGGCAGCAGAGTTACCCTTTGGACCCCCTTGTGGAAAGGAAGATGTTTGTGCCATACGGCAGAGCCTGAGGGATTTAGTGGATGGAACCTTATTGGCATTTCAGTCCTGAGTGACATATGGCAGGGCTCATTTATTGACTCTTTTCAAGAGGTTCAAGTGGAATTCTTGCTGCACAACTCCCAATTCTACTGGTATCTACAGATTAGGCATGATATTTCTGTTCATCACACAATCCTGGTTAATGTGCCTTATTTAAAATCCTTGGAGGCAAAACTCCTCATGTGTCCTCTGTCATAGTAAGAGATTTCAGAGGTCTACAACTCACTGATTATACATGCCACCCCCTTCCCTGGATTGTCTCAAATCCAGTTGGGATACCTGTGTGGGTCCATTGGATGATCTTGATTGGAGAGACTCATGCATGTCCCCCAGAACCCTGATTTTCTCCGCCAAGCTGAGCCTGATGTAGTTTATCTTTCTGCAAGTAACTTACCTTACACCATTTAGACTGTGTGGGGTGACAAATTGGGGACTCCCTCATGCCTCTGTTGTCATGCTGAATATTCCTTGTTGGAAAATGGGTTATTGGTAGGGCAGGTAGGTACCTACACCTAGCAACAAGCCACTAACCTCCACCTAGGTACAGTTAGGTCTCAGTAAATTAATCCCAGCTCAACCCTTGGTAGCTTGGCAACGAGCGTCAAGGCTTAACTTAGGAGACAAAGTGTAAAGCATTCAAATATCACAAAACAGTAATTAAATAAAACACAGGAAACAGTTTAAAAATCCAAAACCAATTTATAAAAATAGTTTATATTTTTATCTTTAAAATGACACAAAAACAATTAAAATCGGTTCAGGGGAAACGGAGATATGGATTTTTAAAGAATTATTACTTTTCTAGTGCTTAGAAACAAAAAGCGCCAATCGGGTCATCTGGTTGCACCTCGACCGGGGCAAAGTCAAACTTTCAGGCCGACCGCGATGGAGCCCTGCTCGGCTACAGGTCGCGGGAGGCCTCGGTTAAAAAGTTACCTTCTGACTTAGTCTTTATTTTGAAGTTTTTCTTCACCGGGTCGAACCTGCCAGTTGAATCCGACCTACTGGAGCCCTTGTCCGGATACGCGATGTGGGTTTCCTCGGTGGAGACTTTTACCTTCGGACTTAGTTGTTTTTTCGAGATGAAAATCCTTCGACCGGGGTAAACCTGGATCTTGATCCGACGTCCATGGAGCCCTTCTCGGATACGGTGGCTGGGAGGTCCCGGTCAACTTTTTACCTTCGGACTTAGTCTCTTTTTTGGATGTTTTTCTTTACCGGGATGAACCACGAAGTCAGGCCGGGTTGCGGTTGAGGCAAGCCGGCTAGAATTTCCGCGGCGGGTCGGTCCCTCTCTGGAGCTTTTTTCCAAAAATTCTCAAATCTTTTCCAAACTTCTGGGGCTTCACCCAGATGTTCTTTTAAGGTTCTTTTGGGGTCCACAGCTCACCCCAAGGGTCCAGAAGTTCTGTGATGGTCCTTGGGGGGTGCGGACTTCAACTCCCAGAATGCACCTGGCGCAAACTCCTTTTTGGCCACTGGACAGTGGTCAGCTGGTCGCTTTCTTCAGGAGTTGGTGCAGGGGACTCTGGTTAGCAATTTTTCACCTGTAGCAAACAGGGAGTCCCTCCTTGAACCAGTTGAAGCCAGGCAAAGTCCTTCTTGTGGTGAAGCCCAAGTGTGCAGCTGGTGCAGTCCTTCTGAGTGCAGGTTCCAGGTGCAGGCCAGGGGTCCAGCAGGGCAGTCCTTCTTCTCCTTAAGTTCTTTCTTCTTGAAATTTGGTGGGGATCTGAGGTGTGGGGGCAGGTCTGCCAGTTTTATCCTTGCTCCTGGGTGAAAAGCAGGGGGGTCCTGATCCTCCAATCAGGTACAGGGTCGTCCCCCTGTGATGACCACTTCCTGGGAAGTGTGGCAAAAAGCCATCCCAAAAGGCAACAGTCTCTAAAAATCCAACATGGCTGAATCTGATTTTTGGAGGTTACATCTGGCTGAGCCCACCCACTGGTGTGGCTAAAAATCATAAACACACCCCTCTCCTGCCCTCTCCTAATCTAATCAAGGGGGCACCTAGCTGTCTGGGGTTGCAGGATGTGGGGGTGTTGCTGGGTGCTCCAGATGTCCTTCTCTGCCTTTGAAGACCAGTTTGGCAGCCCTCCCCCTTCCTGCCTTAACATCTGCTGAGGGGAGATTCTCTCCCCCAAGCACATTCCTTTGTGTGAAGCCAGGCCACTTCACACCTCATCAAGGCAGCCTGGCAGAAGCTGCTGCAGGCTGGCCAATCAGAGCACAGCAGCAAAAACAATGCAGAGCTGAAATTGGCAACTTTTTAGGTAAAGTCTAAACTTTTTACCTGGACAAGTTATATTAAATCCCACAACTGGAAGTTGTGGGATTTATTACAACAATCAATTTGATACTAAATTCTTGGTATGTAACATTTAAGGAGACTTTAAAATTTAAAATAAAGTCTGCCCATTCTAGCCTATGAAGGCCATTTACTTCCATGAGGGAAAAACGAATGTGGCTGTTTTTACCTCACCAGGGCTTATAAATCTATTTTTATAAAGTCCCTGCTTATAGTTACATGGCACCCAGCCCTAGGGGCACATAGGGCACACCTTAGGGGTGACTTATATGTAAAAATAAGGTAGTTTAAGACTTTGGAAGTACCTTTAATTCCAAAGTCGAATTTGCATATAACTTTAATTTAAAAGCAGCCAGCAAGGCAGGCTTGCTTTTAAAATGACACTGGGCACCTCAGCAGTGCACCTAGGTGTGCACCACCTATGCTGTGGTCCCTAAACCTACATGCCCTACCATATACTAGGGACTTATAGGTAGGTTAACTTAGCCAATTATAATTAGTCTAATTTGCATATCCATTTTACACAGAGCACAGGCCCTGGGACTGGTTAGCAGTACCCAGGGCACCATCAAAGTCAGGAAAACACCAGCAAAAAGAGGAAAATGGGGGCAAAAAGTTATGGGGCCTCTGCAATCAGCCCTGTTTTCTCACATTCCTTTTCTCATATAATCTGGGGATGCCAAGAGATCCACCAATACTGGAGGAAGATGTTTTCAATCCTCACCTGCGTGTTGGACAGTCCAGTGGATTTAGCCCCCATTGTCGCACTGCTGGGTATAATTGATGATTTTGGAAATCCCAGGGAGACCATCCTCTATTGGGCATTGGAATGGTCCTTGTCAAGAGGGAGCTGGAACAACAATGGACCTACCCGTTGACTCCTCTGACAAACTAGCAGACAGCGAAAAATTCAGTCTGCTCACAATGTTTGTGGAATTCGGGAACTCCACGCTCTGATGTAATGCAGAGTGCCAGATAAATTCCACCATTGCGAATGCCACAATACTTCCAAGCCATTTGTGACGGCAAATGAGATTTTGCACCCATTAGCACAGCTTCCTGCCATGACTGCACATTTTGCATGCTGCTGTTCTGAGCGTGAGTGACCACAAGACACTGTGTCTGCATCTCAAGCAGATTCTGTATTGGAAAAGCAGCTAAATCCACATGAAAATACATTTTCTAGTCATAGTATTCTCCAACAAACTGTTCAAGTTGTTTTTTAGTGGTAGAAGCATTGTTTCTGCCTTTTTTTCAACAGGAAAAAGGGCCCCAGAGACCCCACCTTTGTTTTCTTGCTTTGTCCATCTCCTGGTCACTTTTCACTTGGATTTCAAAGTAGAAGGATCAAACTCTATGTCTGCTGCATTTATTCCATTGGAATTAGGAACTTCAAAAACTATTATACTAGGCAGTTGTTTATTTGATAAAGGGATTGTACCAGAACTTTTTTGTACTTTTATTTGATTTTTAAAGTTGATTTTGATTCTGGTGGGTGGCCTGGAGTTTCAGTTGCATCCTAGTTATTTTTTGGCATTTCATTTTTCACCTTTTGTAAATTATATATATTGCACATTTCAGTACATTTTATCAGTTTGTTACATTTGCAATATTCATTTATTTTACTAGTATGCCAATGAGTCATCCAACCAGTAGGACCAGCACTAGTCCTAGAAAGAACTGTTTCTGTGGTATAAGTTGTTTTCATTGGAACATAATTTTGGGAAGGGATGGAATTTAATTAAATTAGAAATGTGGGTTATTGTTTGTATTTCAAGTTGTTTTTTATTACAAAATGTGTACATGTGGACTAACATTTGATGCCATCGGAGAATGTGTATTGTTGTAAAAGTTTTATAGCTCAGTTAATTTTCGTGCTTCACATTGCTGAAATAATGACAGTGTTTTCTTTAATGTTACCATGCCTCCTTTGTCTGGCCCGTGTGTGTGTGATTGTGTTTGAAATATGCCACAATTTGTCTTTGTTCTCCATGCCATGTGGCCAGGGTCCGTTTTGTGTAGTCAGTGTCCATAGACCTAAATGTGTTCTTTGTTTTCCACGCCTCCTTGCTTGTTGGTTGACCAGGTGGCCAGCCTCCGTTTTGTGCAGCCAGTGAGTGTGCTTTTGCCGTAGGCTTGCATGTGTTCTTTGTACTCCCTGCTTCCTTGCTTGCTGTTGTTGGTTTGACCATGTGGCCTGAGGCCCTTTTGTGTAGACAGCCAGTGTGCTTTGCCATAGGCTTGCATGTGTTCTTTGTTCTCCGTGCCTCCTTTGTTGCTATTGTTGGTTTGACCATGTGACCGGATGCCATTTTGTGTAGCCAGCCAGTGTGCTTTGCCACAGGCTTGGATGTGTTCTTTGTTCTCCATGCCTCCTTGCTCGCTGTTGTTGTTTGACCATGTCGCAGGAGGCCATTTTGTGCAGCCAATCTGTGTGTTTTTGCCATGTGCTTGCATTTGTTCTTTGTTTTCTATGTTTCCTTGCTTGCTGTTGTTGGTTTGACCCTGTGGCCGGAGGCTATTTTGTGTAGCCAGCCAGTGTGCTTTTGCCATAAGCATACATGTGTTTGTGCTTTTATATAGGCTTGCATGTGTTCTTCATTCTCCGTGCCACCTTGCTTACTGCTGTTGTTTGACCATGTGGCAGGTGGACATTTTGTGCAGCCAGTCAGTGTGCTTTTGCGCTAGGCTTGCATTTGTTCTTTGTTCTTTATCTCTCCTTGCTTGCTGTTGTTGTTTAAACATGTGGCCACTGGCCATTTTGTGCAGCCAGTCAGTGTGCATTTGCCATGTGCTTGCAT
The DNA here is from genome assembly GCF_031143425.1 of Pleurodeles waltl. Taxonomy (NCBI): domain Eukaryota; kingdom Metazoa; phylum Chordata; class Amphibia; order Caudata; family Salamandridae; genus Pleurodeles; species Pleurodeles waltl. The sequence continues at coordinate 1,082,587,324 of NC_090440.1, read as the reverse complement.
TTGTTCTTTATTCTCCATGCCTCCTTGCTTGCTGTTGTTGGTTTGACCATGTGGTCGGAGGCCATTTTGGGGAGGCAGCCAATGTGCTTGTGCCATAGGCTTGCATGTGCTCTTTGTTCTCTATGCCTCCTTGCTTGTTTTTGTTGTTTGACCATGTGGCCAGAAGCCAGTTTGTGCAGCCAGTCAGTGTGCTTTGCCATAGGCCCACATGTGTTCTTTGTTCTCGGTGCCTCCATGCTCCCTGGTGTTATTTGATCATGTGGTCAGCTGCCATTTTGTGTAGCCAGTCAATATGCTTTTTTGCCATAGGGTTGTATTTGTTCTTTGTTCTTCGTGCCTTCTTACTTGATGCTTTTGGTTTGAGATTGTGGCCAGTGGCAATTTTGTGCAGCCATCCGCTGTGCTTTTGCCATAGGCTTGTATGGGTTGCTTGTTCTCCAGGCTTCCTTGCTTGTTGTTCTTGTTTGAACATGTGGCCAGCAGCCATTTTGTGCAGACAATCAATGTGCTTAGCCACAGGCTTGCATATGTTCTTTATTCTCCTTTCCTCCTTGTTCGCTGTTATTGTTTGACCATGTATCTGGTGGCCATTGTGTACAGCATGTCAGTGTGCTTTTGTCATAGACTTTCATTTGTTCTTTGTTTTTTATGCCTCCTTGCTTGCTGTTGTTGTTTGATCATGTGGCCGGCGGCCATTTTGTGCAGCCACTCAGTGTGCTTTTGCCATAGGCTTGCATTTGTTCTATGATCTCCAGGCTTCCTTCCATTTTGTTGTTTGATCAGGTGGCCGTCAGCTGCTTTGTGCAGTCACTCAGTGTGCTTTTGCAATAGGCTTGCATTTGTTTTTTGTTTTCTATGCCCCCTTGCTTGCTGTTGATTGACCATGTGGTTTGCAGCCATTTTGTAAAGCCACCATTTTTGAATTCCTATTTTCTAAGCCATTTTCTAGGGAGATTTGTTATAGGAGAGGGCTATGGATTTCTGTTTTTGTTAATTTATTTTTACTTTTCCTTGACATTTTAATAATATGCTTGAGGAAAACTGGCGTATATGTATATTATGAATATTATTATAGTGAAAAGAGCTTCATATCATATGCATTATCTTGCATTTTTCCTCTGCACCTCCTTGCATTCCTGTGGGTTTCTCATTTATTATTTTTTATTTAACTTTTTTATTTCATATTTTTATTTTAAGTTTTTTATTTTTAGGTTTAGTGTTTTGTGTTTAGTTTTAAAAATGTTTTGTTTCTTTTTAATTTATTTTGCATTTTGCTGAAACCATCCACCCCTGGCTGTAATAGGTGCACAGCTGCACAACAATATTCATTGTGTAGGTATTTTTCAATTTCCCCTTGGACCTCTTGCCTTCCATAGTGGGTGCACTGCACACACACCAGCAACATTCATTTTTTAAGGATTATTCCATTTCCCCGGGACACATTTCCTTGACATAGTTGCACACTAGCCTTCATTCTTTAAGGATTATTCAAGTTTTCCACGTAGCTCCTGACTGACTGACACAGGTGTCTCCTTTAGAATAGATGCACATTAAACAAAGAGTTTAGTTTGTATATTGTGCTATCCTGTTTGGGAATTAAATGTTATGTTATGGTGGTGTGGTGAGTTTTGATGCTAAAACGGTTGGATCTATTGTTGTCAATTATTGAGGATAATAACTTGAGTAACCAACCACACTAAAATAGATTGTCTTTGTCTATACTAGTTGAAACTGCAACAATGCCATGTTTCACTAACTGTTTTTCGTACTTGTTTGCTTTGGGTGCACAAGAGAAGAGACATTGCCCACAGTACTGCCAGACAGAGGGCCTATACAAAGGCACATGACCACACAACACCACATCAGTCCTCCAATCTCTTCTACTTGTGCAGCTAAGTACCACTGCCAACTGACAGCTTTAAGATGGCCCCAAAGAAAGGTGCTCCCAAGAAAGTGTCCAGTGAGATGAAGCAACTTCCCACCAATAGCTTGCCAACCACAACCTTTTTTGTGGAAACTTGTGCCTGCCACACGGGCCTGCGAGGAGGAAGCTGGGCGTAGCACTCGTGCATCAATGACACTACCCCAACCTAAGTCCAAGCCATGTCAGTCAGCAAGACACCCACTGTAATCATGGTGACGCTGACGAACAGTGATGTTGAATTGGATTTGTCCATTTTGCAAAGTCGTACCTATTCATTTCAGGAAACAAAGCAAAATGGACAGCAGTCACAGACAGCAATAGTACATATTTCTGTAGTTGGAGCAGAGCTGGAGGCTGAGCTTGCTATCAAACAAGAACCTCCTCTTTTAGAATAATTGGCTCCCAAATTTCCAGCAAGAAAAAAGAAGAGTACTCCACCATTTTCTCCAAGCATGCAGTCTGATGATGATCTGGACATTGATTGGACCCTGGCAGAGTCCAAGACATGCCAGGAGAGGCAAGGGAAAAGACAAGTTCCTGAAAGTTTCAGAACTGTGGAAGAAGATGAGGAGGATGACGAGCCAGCTATTGTTATGGAGGCTGGCCTAGACAAGATGGACATTACCTTTTCTATTCAACCTGGTCCACGTGATGTGGCACAGGTACCATGCTGTGCTCCAGCTCCCATATTTGCAAGGACCCTGCTGAAACCTGAGCTAAGTCCTACCTCAAAAGTATTTACTGCTGAGGGGCAATCAACGATACTCCCACCTACCTCCAGTTCTTCTAAAGGGATTGGCACTGGCACACTAGGACATTCTCCTCCCTAGTTTGGGACTTTTTTATGATTAGCAAGCAGGAGGATAACAGTGCAATATGCTCCATTTTCTATGAAAGTGTTTATTGCAGTAAGCCTGGTTCACGCTATGGTAAATCAAGCAATCCGGTGGGAGGAGCACTTTAAAAAAATGACTACAAATGGTTGTGTTGAAGGTGAGGAGACAGCTGGGAATCATCAGCTGCAACCATGGTGGGAGGTGATGAGGAAGACAAGAGGGACATCTTCATGCAAAGGAGCCCTGTCCCCAACAGTGTTCAGGTATCACTCACCTCAACCACCTCAAAATGGCACAAGAGTCAGACGGAGACACAATGGCATAAAGTGCCTGCCCCTAGATGCACATTGAGTCTACCACCTCCAACTTCTCAGAAGTCACCTGTGTCAATGGCCCCAGAAGAGAAGAAAATCTAGTGTACTATTACAGGCTTGTTAAGGCAGGAGGGGCTTTACGACCACAATCACCCAACGACACACTTGTGCAATGGCCACCTGGCTAAAATGTTAGCGCTGGACCTCCTCCCTTTTTCTTTTGTGGAGGGGGTGGGATTTTTGGAATTTGTGGCAGCCATCTGCCCCAAATGGAAGGTTCCAAGTCAAACATATCTTGCCAGAGTTGCTGTTCCAGCACTTTAACACGATGCGCTGCAATTGATTGGTCAGCTTTGCAGAAAAGGGCTGTTTATACTAACACCTGATGACAGACATGTGGACCAGTTTTCAAGCAACCCAATACATGTTTATCACTGCATATTGGATCTCATTTGCAGGGATTAGGCAACAGCTATCTCCAGGTGTCAGCACTGAAGATACTTTTAAGGGCTTAAAGTGGCATGCACTAGTAGCCATGTTCGCCATGGCAAAATCTCATACAGCTGCAAACATCTTGGCAGACCTTAAGAGCAAGGTGTGTGAAAGGCTGTGAACCAGAGGTCTCGAATTGGATTTGTTCCCACAGACAATGGCAGTAATATAGTCAAGGCCATGGCAGAGAGTGGCTATTTCAGGGTCTGGCCACCCATCATTAAAGCATGCACACTGCACATACCCATAACACCCCCCTCAACCATCATCACACAAGCCCACACACAGGAGTGCTACACGGTCACCCACCCATTGCACACCATGACACACACAGATGCAATAATCATGCTTTTCCACCCCTGCAGGTCCACTACCCAACGTCACCAGACAGGAGGGTCCAGACATCTCCACCCTACCCACAGAAAAAGCCCACAGTCATGACAGCAGCTCTGTCGACCTGGATCTAGATGACCAGCCCGGACCATCGTGGGCATCGGGACAGTCGGTTCCCCTCACACAGGCACAGGCCACCACAGACCTTCCACCCTCTGGTAACACCAGCACAGCACCCACCCAGCGGGCCCATACCTCCGTCCCCAGGACACGTCAATCAGCTGTGTGTCCACCACTACAGGGAGCCCAGGATAACCCACCACCCCAACAGGAGGGACCTGGGGGCAGTGGTAGTGGGCACACGGTCCAGGGGACGGAGGCCTAGGAACACAGGGGAACTGGGAGGGCTGCTGTGCGACAGGGGGCGGACAGGCCCAGGGAACCCACTCTCCATGAGGCCCTCTCCTCCATCATGGGAGCATACCACCACTCCCAGGGGACGATGGCAACGGTCCTGGCCAAGTTTCAGGAGACCCAGCAGATGCAGGAGGAACAGTATTTGGGGTTCAGGGAGGAACTCAGAACCATCAGTTCCGCCCTGGGCACCATTGTAGGGGTGCTGAAGGAAATACTCAACACCAGGAGGGACACTGTGGCACTCCAAGGGACCCTGACACTAGCATGGACGATGAACTGCCCACCACCTCCGCCGGCGCTAGTGGACAGGAGGCACCGCCACAGGTCCACCACACCAGCACCCCACCCCCTGCAGATGGAGAACCACCCTGCAAGCGGTCCCTGAGATCCAGGAACAAGGCAGAGCACGATGCCAAGACCCCCGCCAAGAAATGAGACCACCCTGATTGTCATCCCACTGTCCCACTTTGTCACCATGTCCATATTGGAACTGCCCCAGCTCCACTTCCTATGCCCATATGGGCAATGCACCTATGAGACAAATAGACTGGACTCTGCCATGGACACTCCTCTGCCATCACCCCTCACCATTTAACTTCCCCCTCCAATATTTTTAACTTAAATAAACACACCTAAAACACCAAAAGATCTGGAGTCTGTCTGTGATTTCAAAATAGTGTATTTGCAATTACAGTGACAAAATTTCCAGGAAATAGTAATGTCAACATACCGTTGTCACACAGCTCTAGTCCATGAGGAATCTAAGCAGATGACACACGTTGGGACCCACACCTGTGAAACCGTAAGGGAAAGTGACAACTCAGTGACCATACACTGGGTGCAATCGACAGACAGGGGAGAGGTAGAAGTGTAAAAGTACTTGTAGTAGGCAGGAATGTATTCTCACCTGTGTCTCACTGGAAATATTGCTGGATGACTGAGTCCCTGTTGTCAATGTCTTCTTCCTCTGATTCCTCCTCATCACTGTCCACAGGCTCCACAGCTGCCACAACACCGCCATCTGGACCATCCTCCTGCAGAAAAGACACCTGTCGTCGCAAAGCCAAGTTATGAAGCATACAGCAGGCCACGATGATCTGGCACACCTTATTTGGTGAGTAGAATAGGGATCCACCTGTCATATGGAGGCACCGGAACCTGGCCTTCAGGAGGCCGAAGGTCCTCTCGATCACCCTCCTAGTCCACCCATGGGCCTCATTGTAGCGTTCCTCTGCTCTGGTCCTGGGATTCCTCACTCGGGTCAGTAGCCATGACAGGTTGGGATAACCAGAGTCACCTAACAGCCACACACGGTGCCTCTGGAGTTGACCCATCACATAAGGGATGCTGCTATTCCGCATGATGTAGGCGTATGCACTGAGCCAGGGAACATGGCATTCACATGAGAGTTGTACTGGACTGCCAAACACACCATCTGTCCATTCATGGAATGATAACTCTTCCGGTTCCTGTACATGTGTTTACTCCTGTGGGGGGGACCAAAGCCACATGGGTCCGGTCAATGGCACCTATGATGTTGGGGATATGTCCAAGGGAATAGAAGTCACCTTTCACTGTAGGCAAGTCCTCCACCTGAGGGAAAACGATGTAGCTCCGCATGTGTTTCAGCAGGGCAGACAACACTCTGGACAACACGTTGGAAAACATAGGCTGGGACATCCCTGATGCCATGGCCACAGTTGTTTGAAAAGAACCACTTGCAAGGAAATAGAGCACTGATAGCATCTGCACTTGAGGGGGGATTCCTGTGGGATGGTGGATTGCTGACATCAGGTCTGGCTCCAACTGGGTACACAGTTCCTGGATTGTGGCATTGTCAAACCTGTAGGTGATTATCAAATTTCTTTCCTCCATTGTCGACAGGTCCACCAACGGTCGGTACACCAGAGGATTCTGCCATCTCCTCACATGTCCCAGCGGACGGTGCCTATGAAGGACAACAGCGATCACAGAGTCAAACAACTCAGAGGTATTTACCCACAGTCTAGACAGAACACGATTCATACACAAGATCTGGCCTGTATGTGTGTTGAGAGTAGGCCTAGGTATGTGTGACGCAGTTGGTAATTAGGCCATGTGGGCCCCTGAAATGGCGGCTGCCTGACCTCTAAAGCGGGACAATGGGATGTGAGGTAACTGCGCTGGCGTTGTACACCGTCGCGGTAGGCGGTCGAAGACCGCAGCGCAATGCTGCATTGGTTAACATTGGACCCTATGGGTCCCAGGAGCCAATGAAGATGTACCCCGGCGGTGATGGTACGCACCACCGCGGACGTGACCGCCGCGGACGTGACCGCCGCGGACGTGACCACCATTTTCTAGCTGTTGAATCAGTCGATACCTGATCTTCGACATGAGAGGACCTACACTGCAAGTGCTGCTGTGACCTCAGTCTCGAAGAGACAATGGCTTGTGCGTCTGGGGAAAGGACCCCTGCCTTCACTGCGGAGGAGTTGGAGAAGCTTGTCGACGGGGTCCTCCCCCAGTACACGCTACTCTACGGTCCTCCAGACCAACAGGTAAGTACACATTGAGCATGCTGTATGGGCTATGCCTGTGTGGAGAGGGCTGGTTGTAAGAAGGAAGGGGGCAGAGTTCTGCGTGCATGAAAGACGGTGGGTGCATGTGCCACATGGCAAGGGTAGGGATGGGGGCCACTCACTTTGACGGTGCAGTTGGTAATGACTTCTCTTCTTCCTCTGTACATTTCATGTAGGTCAGCGCCCACCAGAAGAAGGATGTTTGGCGTGCCATCGCCAAGGACGTCCGGACCCTGGGGGTGCACCACGGACGGAGCACCCACTGCTCGAAGAGATGGGAGGACATTCGCCGCTGGAGCAAGAAGACGGCGGAGGCTCAGCTGGGGATGGCCTCCTAACATGGGAGGGGTGCCCGTCGAACCATGACCCCCCTGATGTTCAGGATCCTGGCAGTGGCATACCCTGAGTTGGATGGGCGCTTGAGGGCATCACAGCAGACACAAGGGGGTGAGTACACTCTCATTCTGCTGACTTTGCGCGCAGTGGAGGTGTCTGGGTGGGGGAGGAGGGCTGTGGGTTTCCCTAGGCCAGGGCGAGTTCCGTAGGCTAGGCCCCTTCATAAGGCATGGCCCTGTGGCCCCCCACCCCACCTCTGTAGAGTGCCAAGTACAGGTATTCATGCCCCTGTGTCATCTATGTGTACAGATGTCGTCCATAGCCTTGTAGGCCATTTCCCAGGAATTGCACTGTAGAGCCCAACAGCGCGATGTAGTGCAGGGGCCTGCTGTGTCTGTCTTGTCCGCCAACGGTAGCGGTAATGCATGCACTCAAAATGTCTTTCTTCTGTTCCTCCCCCTTTTTTTTGCGGTCTCCCTGTTCTTGTGTGCATTAGCATCATCAGGCGGAGGTGCAGTTGCACCGGAGCACGAGGGAGCTGCATCCCACATGGGCATGGAGTCCCACACTACGGACTCTGAATACACCAGTGGGACGGAGGGCGAGGGGAGCACCACAGCGGTCACAGCGACACGGACTCGTCCTCTGATGGGAGCTCCTGTGTGTTGGTGGCAACATCTGTGCCCCCCACTTCAACAGGTACAGCCGCTACCCTCCCTACCAGCACCGCACTCCCAGCAGCCCCTCAGTCTTCGTCCCGTGCCCGCTCACCCAGAAGGGTGGGCATCACCTTCGCCCCAGGCCCCTCAGCCCCTGCCCCTGTCACCTCTGCTGCCCTCAGTGAGGAGGCCATTGACCTCCTCAGGTCCCTCACTGTTGGGCAGTCCACCATTTTGAACGCCATCCAGGGTGTAGGAAGGGAGTTGCAACACACAAATGCATTCCTGGAGGGCATTCATTCTGGTCAGGCTGCCCTTCATTGAACCGTTCAAACTCTGGCCTCAGCACTGATGGCAGCCATTGTCCCTGTGTCTAGCCTCCCACCTCCAACTTCCTCCACCCAGACCCAATCCCCTGTATCTCTGCCTATCCCAAGCACACCATCAGACCAGCCTGCACAGACCTCAACACACAAGGGAAGCTCAGGCAAACATAAGCACCACACATCCCACAGGCACTCACGCAAGCATCACACACATACAGACACACCAACATCCACTGCCTCCACTGTGTCCCCCTCCTCCTCGTCTCCCTCCTTCCTCCCAGTCTCGTCTACACTCACACCTGCATGCACCACCTCTACAGCCACTACGTCCCGCACCAGCACACCCAGCAGCACACCCCGCTCACGTGCAGTCACCACCCTCACTACCATCCAAACGTCCCCTGTGTCCTCTCCCAGTGTGTCTGTGACACCCCCTCCCAAGATACACAAACGCAGGCACACACCCACCCATTAAACACCTACCTCACGGCAGCCTCCATCGCATGCACCTGCACCCAAAGCCACAAAAGTTACACCTCCTACAACCACCTCCTCTTCCTCCACTCCCAAACCCCGTCCAGCTACCCGTCCCAGTGTCTCCAAACAACTTTTCCTCTCCACCCTTAACCTATTTCCCACCACCCCCCGTCCAACTCATAGGTCCAGTACTAGCACCTATGCCACAAAATCACCGAGACCAGAGGTGGTGATGTCACAGGTATGTGGAGTGCACCGGCCACCAGTATCACAGAGCCAGAGCACAGCCAGTCTCCCCCTGTGAAGCACCAGAAGTTGGCCAGTGCCCGGCGGGAGAGGGGGAAGACTCCAGCCACTCAAGCCGATCACAGGGGTCCCGGGAGGAGTGTGGATTCTGCTGTGACTCCTCCCAAGGTGTGGAAGGGGCAGAAGAAACCCGCAAAGTCTGGGAGGAGCAGCACGGCGGAGAAGACAGCCATCATCCCCGCTGCCCAGGAGGGCCCCGCCAGCCCCATCGTCGCTGCCCAGGAGGGCCCTGCCAGCCCCATCTTCGCTGCCCAGGAGGGCCCGGCCAGCCCCATCGTCGCTGCCCAGGTGGGCCCCACCAGCCCCATTGTTGCTGCCTAGGGTGGCCCAGCCAGCCCCATCGTCGCTGCCCAGGAGGGCCCCGCCAGCCCCATCCTCACTGCCCAGGAGGGCCCTGTCAGCCCCATCCTTGCTGCTCAGGAGGGCCCCTGCAGCCACAGCCCAGCTGGGCAATGAAGGACCGCCAGCCCCAGCCCAGCTGGGCAATGAAGGACTGCCAATGCAAGCACTGCTGAAAAGGGCAAGGACTGCCAAGCCAAGTACCGCTGAACAGGGCAAGCACCGCTGAACAGGACAAGGACCGCCAACTCAAGCCCCGCTGAACAGGGTAAGCACCGCTGAACAGGCAAGGACCGCCAAGGCAAGCACCGCTGAAGAGGGCAAGCACCGCTGAACAGGCCAAGGACCGCCAAGGCAAGCACCGCTGAACAGGGCAAGCACCGCTGAACAGGGCAAGGACCGCCAACTCAAGCCCCGCTGAACAGGGCAAGCACCGCTGAACAGGGCAAGGACCGCCAAGGCAAGCACCGCTGAACAGGGCAAGCAACGCTGAACAGGGCAAGGACCGCCAAGGCAAGCACCGTTGAACAGGGCAAGGACAGCCAAGGCAAGCACCGCTGAACAGGGCAAGGACAACCAAGGCAAGCACCACTGAACAGGGCAAGCACCGCTGAACAGGGCAAGGACCGCCAAGGCAAGCACCGCTGAAGAGGGCAAGCACCGCTGAACAGGGCAAGGACAGCCAAGGCAAGCACCGCTGAACAGGGCAAGGACCGCCAACTCAAGCACCGCTGCACAGGGCAAGCACTGCCGAACAGGCCAAGGACCGCCAAGGCAAGCACTGCTGAACAGGGCAAGCACCGCTGAACAGGGCAAGGACCGCCAAGGCAAGCACCGCTGGACAGGGCAGGCACCGCTCAACAGGGCAAGCACCACTAAGGCAAGCACTGCTGAACAGGGCAAGGACCGCCAAGGCAAGCACCGCTGAACAGGGCAAGGACCGCCAAGGCAAGCACCGCTGAACAGGTCAAGCACCGCTGAACAGGGCAAAGACTGCCAAGGCAAGCACCGCTGAACAGGGCAAGGACCGCCAAGGCAAGCACAGCTGAACAGGGCAAGCACCGCTGAACAGGGCAAGCACCGCCAACTCAAGCACCGCTAGCCAATGAGCGGCAGGGGCAGTGACGCAACAGGGACCGTCACGGGGTGAGTGATGCACTCTGGGCAACACTCCCCTTCCAGAACCAGTGGAGACCTGCATCTACTCCGTCTGTCCTTGGCAGGATGAAGCACTCTGGGCACCAGTCCCCCTCCAGAACCAGTGGAGACTGTTATCCACTTGAGAGACTGTGGCTTTGCACTCCCCAGGATAGTACAGTGGGCAACCCACCCACTGGAGAGACTTGAGAGACTGTGGCTTTGCACTCCCCAGGATGGTACAGTGGGCAAACCACCCACTGTAGAGACTTGAGAGACTGTGGCTTTGCACTCCCCAGGATGGTACAATGGGCAACCCACCCACTGGAGAGACTTGAGAGCCTGTGGCTCTGCACTCCCCAGGATGGTACAGTGGGCAACCCACCCACTGGAGAGACTAGAAAGAATGTGGCTCTGCACTCCCCAGGATGGTACAGGGGGCAAACCACCCACTGTAGAGACTTGAGAGACTGTGGCTTTGCACTCCACAGGATGGTACAGTGGGCAAACACCCACTGGAGAGACTTGAGAGACTGTGGCTTTGCACTCCCCAGGATGGGACAGTGGGCAACCCACCCACTGGAGAGACTTGAGAGACTGTGGCTTTGCACTTCACAGGATGGTACAGTGGTCAAACCACCCACTGTAGAGACTTGAGAGACTGTGGCTTTGCACTCCCCAGGATGGTACAGTGGTCAAACCACCCACTGGAGAGACTTGAGAGACTATGGCTTTGCACTCCCCAGGATGGTACAGTGGGCAACCCACCCACTGGAGAGACTGTGGCTTTGCACTCCCCAGGATACAGCAGTGGGCAACCCACCCACTGTATAGACTTGAGAGACTGTGGCTTTGCACTCCCCAGGATACATCAATGGGCATGGAGCCCCCTTGTGGATCTGGTGTCGTGCACTCATCCGGCTGAGGTGCCCCCCCTTCCCTTCCCCCTGAGGTGCCTGTTATATTTCTATCTGATGCCCCTGCAGTGTTCTCTCCGTCATGTTTGGGAATCTTGTGTTGGCCTCGCCCATGCATTTTGGGCCCAGTGGTCCACGGACTATGAATAGTGCAATACCTGGACTACTATTCGTGGTGTATATTTTGTTAATAGTGTATATATGTATATATTTGCTTACTCTATTTTGATATATTACAATGGAGCCACTCATTTCCTTTTGTCTTTGCATTCTTCTGGGGGTTGGGGGGGGTTACTGTAATGTTTGGATATGCATTGGTGTGTGTGTTGTAGTGGGTAAGGGTGGGGGTGTTGTGTGTGTGTGTCCCTGTCTTTTGCCTCCCCCCTCCCCTATGTCGTAGGTGCAGTACTCACCGTGGTCTTCGTCACTGTCGTTGGTGCTCCTGGTACAGGAGCAGGAAGACTAGTGCAGTAAGAATATGGAGTTCCGGCTCCATGGTGTCATTGTTCCTCGTGGAGTGTGTAGAGGTGAGCGTTTTCCCTTTGAAATGGCTGTTTCCGCCGTGTTTTTATCTGTGGTGAATCCGCCCCGGAAAAGGTGACGGATTGGCCTGTCATAATATTGTGGGCGGTACATTGTCTCCCGCCTGTCTGTTGGTGGTGACCGCCGCGCTGTTTGTTTGTACCGCCATGGCGGTCGGAGTGTTAAAGTGGCTGTCTTTGTAGGCGGTTTCCGCCACGGTTGTAATTGCAAAAAATTTACCGCCGGCCTATTGGCGGTCTTACCGCCGCTTTAACACCGTCCGCCAGGGTTGTAATGACCACCTAAGAGCCTGATTTAGAATGGTGACAGATATACCAGCCACTGAAAATCCAAATCTTATAAGACAAAATGGGATTTAGAATATGGGCAGACAGGATATACATCATCATTGTGACGGAGTAACTCATCTGACAAGTTCTAAATCAGGCCCAAAGTCAGCAACATACTAACAACCAGCAGGAGAATCTGCACTCATTTCAGCCATTTTTTTAAAGCCTGGAAGCAGTTGAGGATTATCCAGCATGCAAATAGAGTACCCATTAAAACCCTCAGACAGGTGGTTCCAACATGTTGGAATTTTACCTGTTACATGTTGCAGCATCTGCATGAGCAGTACAGACAGATCGATGACTATGTCATTCTCTCACCTTGCTCTGCCACTGTGCTGGTAGTCAAAAAAAGAGAAGGAAAAAAGGAAAAACTAAAGAAATAATGGGAAGACCAAAAAAAGAACAAAAAGTCACAAAACAGCAAAATAAAATAATAAAAACATAAAACTACACAAACCCGAAGGCACATGCTGATAAAATAAAGAAAAATGAGAGGTGGTTGGGTCAGATAGGGGGAGAATTGAAAAGATTACGGGCCTAATTACAAACCAGGTGGTTCAACCAACCACTAGACTGCTAATATGGCAGCAGCCTCCCCACCTCCATATTATGGCTTCCCCACCAGGCTGTCCAGCACCAACAGTGCAGTAGCATTGGCCTCGGCTCTCCCTGAGAGCCGAGGCCAATGCCGCCTTCCTGTCAGTGCTGCCAGCACACGGAATGTGCACTCTCTGCCATGGCAGGCAGTGCGCATTCCAGGTGTGCTAACATGGGGGGCCCCTGCATCGTCCATGACATAGTCATTGGCAGTGCAGGGGTACCTCTGTGGCCCTGTTCCTGCCTTTCCATGCCGGTGATCCCGCCTTGAAAGAGTTGGTGGAAAATCATGTTGTGACCAGTACAGCACTTCCAACATCTGCACCACCGTGCTTGATCATGACTTCCGCCACTGCCAACCCATCAGCACCCTGGAGGTGGCTGGTCTCCTTCCAGCATCATAATCTGTTGGTCACGCCACCAAGATTGCGGCGGTTAGATCACCACCATGAGTGCAGCAGTCTCAGGCCGGTCATGTCACAGTTTGCACATCTCTTACCGCTTTGGTCTGCAAAACTTAGAATGCCACCTTGTTTCTTCCTTGTTCTGGATTGACCAAAATAAGGGTGACCCCTTCCAGTAGCCACGGTGCTGCCGACTAGATAACACCAAAGCAGGCCATACCCTCCAGAAGGAGTCCCAGGCGGAAAAAAAATCGAATAAATGGTAAAAAAAACCTTACCATAAAAGCTCCTGAAATGAGGAAAAAAGATATTCAGCAAGGAGTCAGAAACAGGAACCATAAAAAAAGCTGAAAAACAGGAAAGAAGAATTCTCAAAAACTGAGTACAGGAGAGAGGATCACCACCAAGACGAAAGTGTTTGCAACGCAAGGAAAGGAAGGCCTTTTGTGCTCTATATAGCTAAAAACAGGAAGTGACATGAGGAAGAACTAATGACGCCATCTTGGATTGGGAATACCACATAAGGAGAAACGTAAGCAACTCATGTCAAAAAAGGAAGAAAGCAATGCATGTAGGGAAACCACAGACACCTGAGAGAAATACAATGTGGCTGTTAAGAAGAAAAGAAGAAAAAGAAGAAAGAAGAAAGAAGAAAGAGGAGTGTTCCGAATCACAGGTAACTCTATGGTATGGGGAATTAAGGTGGCTACCAACAAACGCGGCACAGCCTGGCGCTCGAGTTAGGACTCACGGACCATGCTCAGCCGAGAAAACAGGTCGTGGCCTGAAAAACAGCCCGCGGCAGGACCGGCCATCCAGGATGCGGACCTCTGATCCAGCCACGGCCCACAAAGGAGATGCTGCAGGTTCCCGCGGCATCATACGTCGTACTCATAACTAGGCCCTAAAGGTGGATTGAAAAACAGGCCACAGCACCATGCCCAGAACAGAAAACAAAATGGCCACAACCGTGCCTACCATGGAGTGCTGTTTGAGTGCAGCTTCCATAATGAGAACACACATTACTACTAAACATAAAAAATGTAGCGCAAACGGGTGCGTCGAGCAGCTCTGTCTGCCAGCGGAATTCTGTGGACTCTCGCGGAACAATTGGGTTGCTTCGAGTTCCATGTTGCAGAATTCTGCAAGCTCCACCCATGCCTCTCAGTATATAGTGATCCAGGGAATGCCCTCAGAAGCATGCCAAGGTGTCTGGGGAATACTGGAATATTATGATCGTCAAGATGCTCTGATGTGGGCCTTTACTTGGTTCTTAATGCTGTATGAGGTGGCTAGATCTTGTGTGTGCTTGAAAAAAACAATAAAATCTGTTTATCAAAAAGAAGATCCAACTGACCACTAAGGACTTGACTATGACCGTGCCCTGCTAGAAAGAGGATTTGTGTCTATAAGCCTGCCCTGTGGATTTGGGACTATGGGATAAATCAGGAGTGATTTTACCTGCAGCAAGGAACATGCAGGACTTAGTCATTTGTGGTCACTGGGAGACCTGGACAAGATGCTGAGGCTACCCCTGGGAAGTTGCCTCTGTCCAGATTGGCAACGTTTCCCCATTTGCCATGCTCTGAGGTTTTTGCACAAAGAAAACAATTTTGATGTGTCGTCACAATGAAAGTAGACAGCTTTCTAGATCTGTGCTTAAAAACAGCAGTCAGCATAGTTCTGCTGGAGGATTTTAAGAAACAAAAAATGAATACATCTGAAGAACGTAGATCTGTGGTGAGGCAGCAAAGTTACGCCAGTAGTGTAGTGACCTTGAAGGCTTTGGAATCTTACTTCGTCTTGCTTAAAGTTTTTGCCACAAAAACTGAAGGATTCAGTGGATGTTAAACAATAGCATATCTGATTTAAGGGACCCTCGGCAGATTCAGCATCTTGCCTAACCCACTGGAAGGTTAGGGAAGGAGGAAGTCATCCAAGTTCAAAAGTAAAATATTTCACCATTGTTAAGGTGCTCGGCTTACACAACTCTGTTCCATCACGTTTGGCTTGAAATTAGCACCTACGTGTTGTTCTGGCATGAATATTGACTTTGAATTGCCAGTTTAGGAGTTCCTGGTGTTTTTTTGCCTTAAAAATCTAAAACATGCTTGTTTTTTTTATATCGGACATAAGCTATTGTCATGTCTTTTCCCTTTTTAAATCATTCTTGATTTTATTCTAAAATTCTTTGGAAAAAGTTATTGGGTTGTGTGCTTAACTTTAATGTTGTCTGCCATTGTTTGACTTAACACCAATTTCTCCGGAAAATCATTGGCTGCTTATGCCACTGCTCGTAGAGGTTGGACTGTGATTCGTATAGAAATGTGTTGTGACCTCACTAGAATGTGTGTATTGAGTTAGTAGTAGACGCCTCCTTCTAAATTAATAATTCACTTTCTGAGAAAAGATATATAAATGTGGATAACATACCATACCATAAAATACCATGACCATAAGCATTTTCCGACTTAAGCAGCAGAATTTAGGTACTCTCTATTGTCCCCAATTCAAATGTTTTTGCTTACATTTAATGCTGTGTGCTGTTAACATCCTTATTAAATCTGCAGCCGACAAAACTAGTGAAATAAGTCATTTATGTGATTAGATTCTATCCTGCACCGCACACTACATTTGCTGCAGAATTTTATTTGTAAATATGTAAATGAAAGAACTGTTTTTAACATGATTAATTTAAGCATGCAAGCTGAGTGTGTTTTTCTCGTGGAAAGCTTCCCCCCCTACATTAAAGCATTATGTTCATGAAAACCTGAAACATTATTACAAGTATATTTCTGTTAATCTTGTAGGATGATTCCTTCTTTCCACCAACAATAGATGTTTTCGGAAATGCGACAAAGCCTGCTTAATTTATCTCCTCCACAAATGAGTCATACAGATTGACTAATTAACAACTACAATGAATTCAATTGATAAATCCAGTCCTAAAACATAATTAGTTGCTCTTAGGAATGTGAACATATGAGGAATACTTGCTTTGTCCTTCTACTCCCCCACCAGAAAAGCGTTTGGTAAGCTTTTCTTCCTATGCAGGCAAACTGAACTAGGCAAGCACACAAACATAAAAATAATGAGCACAGTCAAAGCTAATATCTCTGGATTTAATATTACAACCAAGCAAGAACAAACATGCAGGTCTGTTTTGTCCATATGGTAGCACTTTAAAGCTAGGCTTTTTCACTTTGCCAGTGCATGGTAGTATTGGTGGTCATAGCTGGTAATGTTTGTTGCTGTTGTTGGTATTGCTGGTGGTGTTTTTGGTGTCAATGATAGTCTCAGTGCATGGTATTAATATTTGTGGTGGTACAGTGGCATTTGATTTGTAGGGCGGTGGTGGCATTGGTAGTGGTGTTGGTAGGGGTGGTATTGTTGTGGTTTACTTGAAGGTAATATTGGTGGCTGAAGGTGGAATTTGTGCTATTGCTGGTGGTAATGAAAGTGGTATTAGTGGTGCAGTATTGGGATGGTTAGGTAGTGTTGACAGTGGGGCGGTGGTGGTGATGGTATTCGTGGTGGTGTATATAGAAATTGTATTATTGGTGGTGGTGATAGTGGTGGGGGGTGATATTGATGATTTTGTGGTATTGTTGTATATGGTATTCAATGGTGCTATGATATTGGTGATGTACTAAAGAAAAGCAAGTAGGATATGAATGTTGTATTACATAAAGTATAACTTTCGTAAGACAATGGACAAATGGGATAAATCCTTGAATGTGAGAAAAAGAGTGACATTCACATGTACTTCTTAGATGTAAAGTAAACTCTAATGCTTTGCAAAGGATGCATTTTATAGGCCGGGGAATGATACATCGAAGAGACAATTACATGATGGTGAGAATGCAATATTCCTCTGGGCTGAATTTGGAGGATGGTGACAATGTCTCAATCCAATAGCTAAAAAAGACAATACAAATACATCAAGGGCTGATGGGGTTGATCTAAAGTCCATTCTATTTGTATTGAGAGCAAAAATGCTTGCAGAAAATTGCAGTGTTAACCCAGAACTAATAAAATGTGTCAATTGCTTTACATTACACCAGCCATATGGTACTTCTTTCTGCAACAATAAAGAGGCAGAGGGTAGAATGCATACAATTCATCAAAATAATGAACCAGCAAAATGATTGCTTTTGGGGTTCTTGAGGACACTGACAGGAGGTACAAATAAAGCCTTGAAATATAGAATAGACACAAGTAAAGTTCAGTCTAATAACAAAAAAAAATATCACAATCTAGTTCACAAATTGTATGCACCACAGCACGGAAACCGCCCTCATCGCATGCACTGACGACATCAGGACCAAAGTCGACAAAGGTGAGACCGTGGCACTCATCCTCCTAGACCTCTCCGCAGCCTTTGACACTGTCTGCCACCACACACTCCGCACACGCCTCCACAACATAGGAATTTGCCACAAAGCCTTAGACTGGCTCACCTCCTTCCTCACCGACCGGACCCAGAGAGTCCGCCTTCCACCTTTCCACTCCACTGCTACCAAGATCATCTGCGGAGTCCCCTAAGGGTCCTCCCTCAGCCCCACACTCTTCAACATTTACATGATCCCCCTGGCCAACATCCTCCGAACACACGGAATCACTATCCTCTCCTACGCAGATGACACCCAACTCATCCTCTCCCTCACCCGCAACCCCACCACTGCCAAAACCAACCTACACGCTGCTCTCCTCGACACCGCCAACTGGATGACAACTAACCAGCTCAAGCTTAACTCCAACAAAACCGAAATCATCATCTTCGGCCCCAACAAAACCATATGGGATGACTCCTGGTGGCCCACCACCCTAGGCCCCGCACCCACCCCTGCAAACCACGCACGCAACCTCAGCATCATCTTGGACCCCTCCCTCTCCATGACACAACAAATCAATGCACTAACCTCCTCCTGCTTCCACACACTCCACACTATAAAAAAATCCTTCAACTGAATTCCCCCAGAGACCAGGAAGTTAGTCACCCATGCACTCATCAGCAGCAGACTTGACTACGGTAACACCCTCTACACCAGCACCACACTCAAACTCAAACGCAAACTCCAGAGAATCCAGAACACAGCCGCACGCCTCGTCCTTGGCCTCCCTCGCCAGGAACGAATCTCACCACACTTCAAATCTCTTCACTGGCTTCCCATAGACTAGAGAATCACTTTCAAGATCCTCATCCACGCACACAAATCCCTCCACAACACCGGCCCAACCTACCTCAATGAAAGAGTGAACTTCCACACTCCCACCCGCAACCTCCAATCAGCCGACCTCGCACTAGCTACAGTCCCCCGCATCCACCGAACCACCACAGGAGGCAGGTCCTTCACCTACCTCGCCCCCACAACCTGGAAATCCCTCCCCACCAACCTCCGCAAAACCAAAGACCACCTACTCTTCAGAAAAACCTCAAGACATGGCTGTTCGAACAGTAACCCCCCTCACCTCCCCCACTAGCTCCTTGAGACCCTCGCGGAGAGTAGTGCGCTCTATACATTTTTTGATTGATTTATTGATTGATCCAGCCTCCAGGGTTTTAATCTGTGGGTCAGACCACCAGGAGTGCAGCCGTCCGACTGGCACCTCAGGTACAATGGTCCAATGGACCACCATAGTCATAATGAGCCCCATAGGTTTTTCGTTTATTCCCAT
Organism: Pleurodeles waltl; assembly: GCF_031143425.1. Taxonomy (NCBI): domain Eukaryota; kingdom Metazoa; phylum Chordata; class Amphibia; order Caudata; family Salamandridae; genus Pleurodeles; species Pleurodeles waltl. The sequence continues at coordinate 1,082,568,398 of NC_090440.1, read as the reverse complement.
GAGAAGATTCTTGACTGAGCTTATGACATACTGACCTTTCCCTTTTTCTTTATATTTGCAACTTTGGTTAGTGTTATCCTGCACCACGTGTCATTTTTCCAAATTCTGTTGTCCTTTGTTTAATTCATTTTTATTTTTTGACCCATGTTTTGTTGCCCAGAACTAGGATAAAATGGACTTTGTGCCTTTAGGGGATCCCCAGTTGTTCAAACAATTAATTGAATAATTGAGATTTATGCAAATGCTTAGAAGAACTGGTCAACATTTATTTTCAAAACATCAGGTTCTGGTATTTATGTTTTGCATCACATTGATTGAGTGCTTATTCTAATGGATGTTGATTAAGCTTTGATTGTTCCCAAGACCTGGGCATCCAATAGTAACTCTGTACCTTTCTAGCCTTGCCTAGAGAATTGTCTACATTAACCTGAGTCTGAGCTTGTAATAAAACCCTTTAACTCTATTCCTGACTTGGATTTTTCTTGTGTGGCCAAATTGATCATAATGTAAATTGAAATGTTCATTGATTGTGCTGTTGTGTTTTCTCCACCCCCTCTTTTAGGGTAAATAGATCCATTGACCTTCATAAAAGCATACCTGAAATGCTCCAACAACTCAAATCTGGCTTTTCTATCCTTTTCGCAGGCTGCATTGACTGTGAGCAAGGTAACTCTTTGATTTGTGTTACTTTTTTTGCTGTAAACAGTTCTTGTTCATGATGGACGAATACACTAATTTTCCTTCCAACCATAACAGGCACTACACATGATGTCTCTACTGTTCTGGTATGAAACAAGCCCCCTGCATATCCCCTATAGCATAGTCATTGAAGTCAAAAGGGTTAAGAAGTTCCCCTGGACTCATCCCCTTTGGGAAAATCAATCATAGCTGTTCTAACTTCTAATCCTTTGACACTTTCCATGTTTTCTGATCAAATTTGTAAAATCTCTTCATTTTTATATGAAGTGGTTGCTTATCCGCAAAGTATTTTAAATGTGGCCTGACTATTGTTACAGAGATTACTCATACCCTATTTTCCATGCCTTCTCCGATAACCCATTCTCAAATATAACAACTTATTTTAATGTTTTTGCAGCTTAGTTTCAGGGCTTTCTGAATGTTATGCTTTTCAAATCATTATCCTTAAAAGTAATAATTATATTTCAGGTGGGCTTTTTTGGCTCCCATCTGCTAAAGCACCAGAGATCGCAGTAAAATCTTATTATTATTGTCATTATTAACAAGTGCAATGACAACAAATGTTTTTTGTTTCCTTCATAGCAATAATAATAATAATAATAATAATAATAATAATAATAATAATAATAATAATAATAATAATAATAATAATAATTATCACGGTTAGGGCTCCATGAAATTTTTTCCGCATAAGTATCCATGCCAAATTTGTGTCCTTTTTTCCAACATCCTGGGGATTGAAAACGGGCCTGGGGTTTGTGGGTTCCTCTAGAGGAAAATATAGCAAAAGTTTTTGAGAAAAATAGGAAAAAGTGCCCCAGATAAAAGTGTCTGTTTTTTGCCTTAAAAATGGCATCCACAAACGCTTTGCTGTACCTGAGTCACCATCTTCTCAGCTTAGAGGAACATGCAGAGCTGAATCAAAAAACCTAATTTTGTATCATAGTTTGGGCATTTTTCTAAGAGGTAGCCTATCTTCCCTACTCTTTATGCTTTCAACCTACTTCCAGTTCGTGGTGGAAACCAGTGTGAGCCCATGGGTGATCCAGAAAAGCTACAGATTTCTGAAAAGTTGACAACAGTCTGAATTGTGCCAGGGGTCTTATGTGTAGATCCCTCAAGGATTTGCAAAGGAAAAGAACTGTTTAATTGAAGAAATATTGAAAATGAGTAGAAAAAAACAGGCCTTTGTGACATTTTTATCTGTAACTTTTAGTCACAATGGCCGATTGACAAAAGCAATATGCTAATATGTCCACTAAACCCTTTTGGTTGCGGGGATATATAGGGTTTGTAGGTTCTCCAAGAGCCTCAAGAACCCAAGACCAACAAATGAGCTGCACCGTACAATGTTTTTTCATTGAGTACTGAGTATAGACAGATTCTTAGAGCAAAATAAAAATGGGTATCAAGGACATGTAGGTATTTCTGAAATGGGCTCTAGATATAGAGTTTAGAAGCAGTTGTTTCTACATCTCTGAACTTGTGTGCACCCATACTAGTGTATGATTTGAAGGGTATTTTTCAAAATGTTATCCTTCTTATACATTGGCTTACACTTGAAAGGACTCAAATGCAGTGAAATCCAATAGGTAATCACAAATGTTCTACTATTCTGTGCTTCTGCAAGCCTACCAATAAAAATGGGATCTCACTTATGTGGATAGGCTTAGTGCCCACGTCAGGAAACGGCCTAAAACACAACATAGATGTAGAGCATTTTCCTCTGAAAACTGGCCCTGTCTTTCCAATGTGGGTAGCTCAAGATTTTGGAGCTTAGCTTATCTGGCACATAGGAAAACCTAGTTTACCTGTACATTGTTAAAAGCCAGGCACCAAGGAAATATCCCAGATGGGCTCACTTGCATGGCTCACACCACATTTATTTATCCAGAATCACTTGCAACTTCAAACTTTCACAAAAAAACACATTTTCCTTACATTTCTGTGACACTAAGTTCTGGAATCTGCAGGCAGTCACAAATTTCCTACCACTCAGCGTTCCCCCAAGTATACCAAGAAAAGGGTGCCTCATTTGTGTGGGTGGGCCAAGTGCCTGCAACAGCAAAGGGCCCAAAACATATTGTGGAGATAATGATAACTATAGTAGGTGTACTTATTAGTCCTGCGATCGGCAGCCATTAAGGAAAACCTGTCAAACGCAGCCATTTCGAAAGGGGGAATTCAGGGAGGTATCCCTTGGGTATATCCCCCAGAATACCTTGCAAAGGTGAAACATTGAATAAATCACAATTTTTCCTCACATATCTGTGACATAAACTGCAGGGAATAAGCAGGGATCCACCAATTTCCTACCATCCAGCATCCCCCAACGTGTCCCAATAAAAATGCTACCTAACTGGTGTGCCTTGACCTAGTGCCTGCAACAGGAATGGATCAGACAATGGTCAATGGTAGGTATTGCATGAGGACTTCTGTTGACCCTGGGATGATCCTCAAACTGAGCAAGCATATCTACCGTTGAAACAAAGGCAAACATGCTGGGGAATACTATGTAAGGTCCCTAAAGCGCCACTTCTAAAACTCAATTAGTAACTTCGATGTTTTTGAAGAAGGATACAGTACAAAATATCTTGCATGAGGATTGTTTTCATATCTTATAATAAAGATGTGAAAACAATCATCATACCAGCTATTGTGTCCTGTACCCCTTTTCAATAACACTGGTTATGATGCAAGTTACTAATTGAGGTTGCACACCTTCAAAGCAAGTAGAAATGTTGGTGAATAAGTCGCACAGAATATTTGTTTGACTTATTACACTTACTCTGGTTCTGTCACTCCTTTAACATTTTGCTGCACAGGGTACTCCATGACAATGTCACATATGTTGTGTCCACCAGTATGTGCAGTGTGGGGACTATAATGCATTTGTCAATCGTCAAATAGAACACTTACCACGTTCTGATGATGGATAAAGGTGTTGAGCAGGCCAGAAGTAAGCCCATGATTTCCTGAAGTAGAGGAACCCAAATTTTATGTCCGTTTGCCTAGCGAAGTATTGGCCCATGGAAGGTACTTATCCATGCACAGCCATTGAAAGGTTTACCTCACAGCACCTCCACCTCGGTCAATGTCCAAGACATTTGTTATAGTATCATACACCATAAAGCAAGTAGGAAAACACAGGCCTGACCGAAATGGACACTGGGGTCAGTAAACACAACTTTCCTGCCTCTTTCCTTGCTATGGGCACACTTTACAATGACAACATGGTTGATCCTATTAGGAATGTGATTAGCAAAGTGTCACTCCTGCAGCCTTGCCACATCCTCCCAAACATATGAAGTAAAGTCTGCTGCTTCTTTAGCAGCAGTGAGACTTTCAATCCAGACAACTAAAATTCAAGGAAATACATGAGTTTTCCTGTGGTTGTCTGATGATAAACAACATACACATTGTATGTTGCCATCTGGATCAGGTGGGTAAACAGTTTCTTGTACCAAGTGTAAATTTTACAACTTGCATTGTATGGTTGAAGAACCTGGCTGATCTTGTCCACTCCACCTACGTACTTGTAATCAAGTATACAGGTGGGCTTGTGGACTTTGGCTATCTGACCCCCTGACCATGATGGGGAAAGTGCTCTCATCATTAATTGTAGAGAGCATGTACACATCATGGCTATCCAAGAACGTGACTGTGAGCAGTTCGCTAGAATACAAAACACTGCTCTGGGATTGCTGGAGCTTATTGCAAACCAGCTCCTGCGGGAATCCTTTGCGATGACAACAAACTGTACCACAGGCCACAGTGCCAGCTTTGTAGAGTTCATTGCGCAGCTCTACTCCTGTATAGAAATTGTCCACATAAAGGTTATAACCTCGAAATGTACTGCCTGAACAGCACCCACCCTTGTTACAAGATCAAGCACTCATCAACGGCTATTTTCTTTCCAGGATATTTTCTTTCCAGTAGCATAAATCTCTGTGAAGATGTCAGCAGGTCAGATTTTGCCCAACCTGTTATGGTCTGGATGGTCATGGTGCAATGCAGCAGAATTGTCTTTGAAATGCTCCATGTGCTGCAATAGCAAAACAATCTCTGCTCATGTGTGGTGCAAAGATGGGGGTTACCCAAAGTGTGCAAGTCGACCAGTAGGACAAAAAATTTGGTTTCTGCATTAACCCCATTTTAAGCATAAGGCACAAAAATAACGTCAACTCCTCCAATAGCGTGCCCTAGAATGGGACTCTAGATTGCCTCCATGCTCCCTCAGCTTGCTGTACAATTCAGCATCCAACAAGAAAAGGTCGTAGTGGATTGGCAAAAAGTTGGCTCTATCGACTTTACATCCAGCAACACCAGTGAAAGGAGGAATTAGGGACTAAACTAAATTGAGGGCTCCCAGGAGAGCACTCCATGTGTGCTTGCCACTGCACACACCTGCTCTTTGGATTGGACTAACCTGCTACTGTTTTCCTGCTGCATAGACTGTGCTTGCGAAAGGACAGCATGACTGTCATCATTGTCTCACTCAGAACTGCTGGATGGGACTCCGCCAACTAAAAAATCACTTTCAGATTCTGTTCCATTGTCTTCCGGCTCAGATGCTGTCATAGTATCTGCTGTCTCAGTCTCTGATCCTTCCTCAGAGCTGGCTCCCATGTCCCGAGTTAGGGCTTGAGCAGCAGTCATCTAACCTGATGCTATCTCTGCTAATGGCTAAATCGTACTTCTAAAACACTGTCCTACGTAGAAGGCAGATATGTTGTTGGGAAAACGTTGGTGGGTGTGTGTGTGTGAGTGATGTGTGCAACAGTAAATAACGTTGGTCACATTACCTTCTCTCATTACTTTAATTAGCAGGTTCTCCAAAGGCACTGAAAAAAATCCCCAAAAAGCCACACTATTACTTCACCTTGTCACATACCCATCATCACAGCCTTTTAGCGCTGGTGGTGCTCAGTTCTACAATTCTTTTTGGCATTCCCCCTCCCATGACTTCCTTCTTGGATTACCTCACTACCACCCAGCAAAAGTGCCCCTCATCTCTCCATTGCCCCTCTTGCACTGGTAACACCTAGCGTTACTAATCCACTCAGCTATTCACATAAAAAACTGACCTTTTCTTTGCAGAAGGCATATTAACTCTCTATGCTACTTGATGGTGTGAAAACTGCAACCAGACAAAATTCTGATCTCATTCGCTAGCACAAACATAATCTTGACATTTTGAAAAACAGAGGCGACAGGGTCATTATAGTTAGGGAATGGAATTTTTAAAAACATAGAAATTCACTTAAAAGACAAAGGTTACAGGGACATTATAGTTAAGTCATAGAAATTTAGCAGTTATTGTCAGAGTTATTTATAGTAACAAAAAAATCGAGCCCTACTCGCACACCCACAATTCATAGCTTTATCTTTAATATTTTAACTGCCAATGTTTTATTGATATTTTTATTGACTATATGAGTGCTGTAGTAACTGGGGTAATGAGCAGTGCATGTTTAGAGCACGAGTCACAGTTACCTTAGGGAGCAAGCTATAGACACTTAAATAACTCTAACTATGACCGCAGAATTTCTATAGTTTTGTGCGAGTAAATTCAGAACTGAACTATAAACAGTTCTGTTTTTTAATTCTATTTCCCAACTATAACATCCCTGTAACCTTTGTTTTTTTCAGTGAATTTCTATATCCTTTAACGTAAATTAATTTTAATTACTATATGTTAATTCAACCACTGCCACGCACAGCCTTTGCCCGTGCGCGACTGGGGTTGACTGCAGTGCCTGGCCTGCAGACAGGCTCTGTGGCCAATGCCCTATAACCGCCCAACCCCTTCACCAATGCACAGCAGGGTTGGCCATAGTGCCGGACCTGCGGACAACCCCCATAACCACCCAAACTCACACCATGCACAGCCTTCGGCCATGTGCTGCAGGTGTTTGCTCCAGAGCCTGTCTCTCTGGGTGTCTCTAGGTGTGAGAGTAGGTGTGAGAATGTCTGTCTGGTGCGATAGTAGGTGTGAGAGTGGGTTTGAGAGTATCTCTGTGAATACTTGTGTGAGTGTCCTTGTAGGTGAGAATCTGAGGGGGTCTGTGAGTGAGTCCATGAGTCTCTGAGTGGGTCTGTGAATGGGTACATTAGTGACTGAGTGAGTGTCTGGATGTGTCTGTGAGCAGGTGTGTGAACGGCTTTGTGGGTGTGTCAGTAGCTATGTGAGTGACTTGACCAGAAAGGAACCTCAACTGCCCTTTTATCCAACAAGAGTCCACAGTTTTGTACAAAATATCTACCCAAGTGGAGTTCTTTCTGTCTCCTTGGCTAAAGGTATTTATTGCATCTGATAAATAACAATACCACAGTGTTCAGTATTTACCTGTTTCGATAAATAGCACATCTTACGAGTTTCTGGTGAATAGCATACAGATTTTGGTCTTTAAGGCACAAAAATCCGCAGGGTAGTGTAAATAGGAATGCTTTTCCCTATTAAGTGCCAGCAGGTTTCACCTCCCAAAATTTTAAGAATGTTGAGGGATTTAATGCACCCAATAATTATCGTATGTGTTCAATACCTTAAAATTCATAATTTTGACCCTTTTATGCATAGTTCAGAATTTAATCAGCAACTTGTAATCAGATGGTTTGTCCGGTAGAAAGCAGTTATGCATTTCACCCTACCTCATGTTACCAGCCAGAATTATGGAGGAGACGCAGACTGTGCCTATAGCCTGCAGACAACATTGTAATGCTTTGGAAAAACAGCAGTGAGCAACCACATGCCTCACCAGCATTTTGATAAACCTCGACAATGAGCAAGGCCAGACAGACTGTACCAGGCATCAGGTCCTTCCCCGGGAGGTTGGAAGGGTTGGGCCAGTTTTGTAGCAGTGTAGCAGTTTTAAAAGCACTGCAGAGATCCTTGCATATCCAACAGTTTTCAGGTGAAAATAAAAGTGACAAGATAATTCTGGTGACTAATGTGCCTGCCAGAGAGAGATTGTAGTTTTGTCTAGTGGCAGTTTTGACTCATCTAAAGTAGCACAGAGGGATAATATGGCTGCTGCAAAATGCACTATGTAGATCACAGAACAGAATTTTATGTGCAATGCTCAGTGGAATACTTCTTTTGTGACAGAGATCATTTTCTTACTGAGCAGTTCATAAGTTACAATCGTAATCTAGCACAGTGAGCTATGAACTGCCATCAAAGAGCTGCATGCAACCTGCATGGTACAAGTTAGAACGTTTTTTTTCCCAGCCTTTGATTATCCTAAATTTGCTAAAAGGGTTTTGTTTGGGTAGATATAAAATGTTATTAGTAAAGGCAAACCTAATAACTGTGTAATGTGGTGAATCCTGTGTTTATGCTTCCACAGACCAACCACTCTAAAAAATACCTTATTTGTATGGATGACATGTGAATCCTACACCTTATGCCCCCATGTGTAGTATGTAACATTTTCTGTACACTGAATTACACACATATGATTTATTGTCTCCTTATGTGTGAGTGATGTAAAGTGCTCCAACACCCTATGCTGGTAAGAAAGGCACTATAAAACAAAATAAATACATGTCAGAGAGGGTTTATGGAGAGATGAGAGGCACTGTTAGAGGGTGATGGGATGGAATCATTGAAGAGCCCTAATAAAGATTGGCATATCCTGGTGCACTGTAAGGTTGTCATTTACTTTGCTTTGAAAACCTTTAAAACTAACACAATTGAATATATAATAACATTTATTTAGTAGAATGCACTGTTTTTCCCACTCCCAAGTTTTCTTAGGGTGGAGGACAGAATTTTCCCAGGGCTGTTTTGGGTTCCCAGTCCAGCCTGGACAATAAGGGGTATATTTATACTCCGTCTGCGCTGAATGTGTGTCAAAAATTTTGACACACATTCGGCGTAAACCATATTTAAGCTTTGACGCCCGAGGACGTCAAAATCCCGCTGTGTCCGTCATTTTCCGGATGCGGGAACCCGCCTTGCGTTAATCGTATGCAAGGTAGGCGTTCCTGTCCAAAAAATGACTTAAACACCTGTGCGTCGTATTTATGCTACCGGGCAAAAATCCTGCACGGCCGGGAGGCGGAGACGGAAAATGGCGCACAGGCCGATTTGCATCGGTCAGGGCAGGCGTTAAAATGGGGCAAACACACCTGTATTTAATGAGAACACACAGAAGCAACAGCAGAGCAGCAAAAGGAAGACATGGAGGTGCTTCTCATCCAGCATGCACGCAGACGCAGAGCACAGCAACAACAACAGCAGGTTCCACAACACCAGCAGGGACCCCAAAGGCAACGCAGAAGGCAGAAGAGGATATTCCGCACCAGGACAACCCTTCATGGCCTCAGGGAACATAACATCATCCAGAGGTACAGGTTGAACTGGCAAGCCATTCAGAAGCTGCTGCACAACATTGATCCACAGCTGGCACCCAGCTTGCAAACACCCTGAACCATCCCAACAGAAACCAAGCTGCTAGTAGTACTACACATGATGGCAAGTGGCTCCTTTCAAACCACTAGCACCCTGGTTGCTGGGTTATCACAGCCATCATTCTCCGCCTTCCTGCCCAAGGTACTGGATGCCATCATCAGACTCACACCCCGCCACATCTTCTTCCCAAACACACAGCAGAAGCAGCAGGAGACAAAACAGGGGTTTTACCTCATTAATGGGCTCCCACACGTCCTTGGTGCCATTGACTGCACACATGTACGCCTTGTGCCACCTGCTGCAACTGAACACCTATACCGCAACAGGAAGCACACACACTCCATCAATGTGCAGGCCATTGTGGATCACCAAGGATTGATCACCAACATCGTGGCAAAGTATCCTGGGGTGTCCATGACTCATTCATCTCCCGTCACTGTACCATCAATCAACACTTCCAGTATGGATGATATGGCAATGGACTACTTGTTGGTAAGTACAGAAACCTACTTATATACACAGTGCACAGCAACCTTCTGGGACAAACAACACATACACCACAACGGCAACATGTGAACAGGAACACACTGAGGACGTGACACCGCTAGGCATGTTTGATAGGTCTGCAGTGTACCTGTCACACATCTGAAATTAGTGTACAGTCAAATGTTAAGACGTCAATGATCACAACGTATGGAGAGTTTGGCTAATTGTCACCCTGCAAAATGCAAGTGTCTCACTGATGTTTAAATTAATCAATTGCATATGTCTAAACGTATGAGATGTCCAGGGTACATAGATGCTAACGTGTTACTACCACTGTCAAATTGAATTTGTGTATGAAACTATCATCTCACCCCAAGTCACAAAGCTAGGGAGTACACACTGTACTGCAAATCCCAAAACACACTGCTGACAACCGGTCAGCAGGCAAAAACTCGTTCAGCCAAGGAAACAACCCAATGCAGATGGTACATCCTAGAAGCCTAGGAATCAACACTATAACACAAAAGAGTCACAGACAACACAAGACAACTACTGCCATGCAAGGTGATATTAATGGGGCAAGCTACATCAGCATGATCCCAATCATGTTCTCTTTCAGCTGATCAGTGGTATGGGATCCAGCTATGGATTATGACACCATTTGGCAACCCAAGCACTGCAGCAGAGCGTGCCTACAATGGGGCACATAGGAGGACACGCACCATAGTCGAGAGGACCTTTGGCATCCTCAAGTCGAGATTCGGGTGCCTTGATATCACTGGTGGCAGCCTCCTATACTCACCAGAAATGGTCTGCAAGATCATTTTAACATGTGCCATCCTGCACAACATTTGTGTATGAAGGAACATTCCCCTATTAGAACCAGAGCCACAAATGCCTGAAGAGGAGGAAGAGGAGGATGCTGGCCTGCAACACGAGGGGAACCAACAAAACACAGCTCCTGGATTGCGTAGGCGCCAACATATTGTGAACAATGTCTTTTGAAACAACTCACCATCACCACTGTATCAACATATGTAAATAAACACCTATAATAATCAACATATCATGGTCTGGGTAATAATTTTTGTTCACCTTTATCTCTAACTATCAGAATAAGAGTGTAGCCTCATGGAGCATTGCTGACATACCAATCAGGACACAGAAAATTCCAAAGCAATTGTGATGGGTATTATACAACAGTCACATTCACACACACTATAAATGAATTATATCCTGTACATTTCACCTTTGAAGGCCAATAGCAGAGGACCACACCTATTTCACACATACATGTTGGCAACATGGTTCATCTCAGCATATGGCACACAACTAAGACACCATCAGTCTATAAGGGAAGAAAAAGCCTCATACATGAGGCAGTGGATGTGCTATTGCATTGGTAACAGGAATGTATGACCAGACCCTTGACAGCAGTAAGTCGTACAGCACCTATCTTTGCAAGGACTATCTGTGACTAGAATTCCATATAAGCAGAACATAGACAGCACAAGTGCCACACCTATGACAAGCATTGCGCACATGACATTCCTTGTACATGTCAGCCCATGTCCTAAGTCCTAACACACCCATAATCCTGGTCTCACCCCACCTGTCCTAAGAGGTCCCTGGAATGGTAATATGTGTACCCAGTTATTCCCTTCTCTACACACACACAGACTAACAATAGTAGTCCAGTGTGCTTCACCCTTTAGTACGGTATGCCATAGTCATTGTACATCTGCCTGCATGGACGTCAGGTTAAATTATGCACTGGCTTGTAGTCTCTAAGTCCTGTTATCACTTGTAGTTTGCTTCCCATGTGAAAGTTACTGTTGGCCATTTGAACTCAAATCTCACCTACATGACTTGTGAGAAACTGTTGCAGCACACACCTGTGAGCACCTCCATGCAGATCAGCCATTTGAACATGCACTGCCCTTGCAGATGCTTGGAACAGCATTGAAGCTGCCATTTTGTCGATCACACTGTTATGCATTGCTAGAAAAATTAAGCTGTGTAACACAGCCCTTGGGTTTATGTGTCACCTTCCAAAACACAGGACAAACACAGTTTTCCATGTCAACTGTCTTGTTGTTCCTCTGACCTGTGTTAGTCAGACCACTGATTATGTACCTTGTGAAATTGCTGGATCCTGATTGAGCCTGCATCCTGTCAGCCTGACTGGCACCTGTCTGTGTGTTACCCTAAAGGTTCCTTGTGGCTACATATGTATCATACTTGCTTTCCCAACCCTCACATTCCTCCGGGGGTATTTGTCAGGTGTTTCTTCACTGCATACTCAAATACATTGTATAGCATAATCTGTTTATTTATCGTACCATAATTGGGAACTTGTTTCCAAATACCCAAATCATGGCCTATCCCTTGTCTGGGTCTCATGTATGCATGAGCGACAAAGGGGCATATTTATACTCTGTTTGTGCCGGAATTGCGTCGTTTTTTTTACGGAAATCCAACGCAAAGCTAACTCCATATTTATACTTTGGCGTTAGACCCGTCTAGCGCCAAAGATCTTGGAGTTTGCGTCATTTTTTTGCGTGGACACCTACCTTGCGTTAATGATATGCAAGGTAGGCGTTCCCTTCTAAAAAATGACTCCAAGGCATGTGCGCCTTATTTAAACTCCCGTGCAAAAATGACGCACGGGAGTGGGCGGGCCAGAAAAAATGACATCCAGCCGCTTTTGCGTCATTTTTTAACGCCTGGTCAGGGCAGGCGTTAAGGGACCTGTGGGCTCGGAAGGAGCCCAGAGGTGCCCTCCCATGCCCCCAGGGACACCCCCTGCCACCCTTGCCCACCCCAGGAGGACGCCCAAGGATGGAGGGACCCATCCCAGGGAACTTAAGGTAAGTTCAGGTAAGTTTTTTTTTTTTTTTTTGTGGCATAGGGGGGCCTGATTTGTGCCCCCCTACATGCCACTGTGCCCAATGACCATGCCCAGGGGACATAAGTCCCCTGGGCATGGCCATTGGGCAAGGGGGCATGACTCCTGTCTTTGCTAAGACAGGAGTCATTTCAATGGGGGTTGGGAGTAAATTAAAAAGGGCGCAAATCGGGTTGAGGCCAATATTTTGCCTCAGACCTGACTTGCCCCATTTTTTGACGGCCAAGCTCCATTTTCCCCTACGCTGGCGCTGCCTGGTGTGGGTCAATTTTTTTGACGCACACCAGTCCGCAGCGCCGGCTAACGTCAATTAATAAATAAGGCGCCCGCATGGCGCTTTGGAATGGCGTTAGCCGGCGTTAACTTTTTTGATGCACATCTGCGTTGGCCCTGACATGTTAGGACCCTGACAGTTCGGTATGGCTAGAGGTTGTTAATTGGGCCCTAGTTAATGTAGGGGGTATAGTGGCTGACATGTGACGGGATGTCAGTTTGACGTTGTGCCCTTCCCTTGTGGCATGGCTTTACCTTTGCAACATTGTTGGCATGGCAGCATACTCCCATGGAAAGGTTGTTGGTGTTGTGTTATGATGTGCCCCAGCTTTTCTCTGTACGAGCCATGCCCCCGTGCCAAACCCCTTTACCCATGCCACTCCATGTACATGATGACTTGCATGCATTGGGTAGTAGGTATTCCCCCCCCCCGGTTGCAGTTAACATTAGTGCATTTTAGTTTCCCATGTGACTTACCCTGCATGTGTGTTGTCTCCTGGTAGTCTGCGCTGTTCTGTCCTTGAATCACTGTGACTATCTCCTCAGGGATGATGGCTGCGACCATCTCCTCCATGTGGTCCAGGGGCTCCTGGTGTGCGTCGGCGCAGTTTTGCGTCAAAAAGTATAAATATGGCCCTAAATTTCTCTCTGTTGACAGGTTTAAATGTGGGCAGACATTTTTGCGATTTGATTTTTAGAAGCTAGTTTTTTTTTCTTGAGTATGTTGTTCTCTCTGATGTTCCCTTTGAACTTTTTGATTTGTTTCTTCTCTTCTAGCTCTTTGATCTCTATGCTCTCCCCCCTCTGTATTCATTTAACAAACTCAATCTTGGCTCGGTGAATCAGCAGCCTGTGTCACTACGTTTTCATTTGCAGTCCACATTCTTCATGTGAAATGCATGGATTCAATAAAACAAACCTCCACACATCACAGCTGCGTTCATCACTTATGACTTGGTAAGGCCCACTCCATATAGTGTCAAGGCAGGACTCTCAAGTTTTTTTTTTCACTACAACCCAATCTCCAGATTCTAGATTGAGGCAGGGTTTATTGCTTGCTGAAGGTATAACAAGCTTCACCTGAAGAAAAACAGTGCACCATATCAGCCAAACCTTTGCAGTAATTCAGAACCATAACATCAGTAATATTCAGAGTTACAGCTAATGGAATACCAGGAATCCTCGTATGAAGAAGTCCCTGCTGTTCGACTTGGGGTGCCTCTTATGTTGAGTAGAATTAACGAAAGAGCATCTGGCCATAATGAGGTTGAAGGACACACTTTACCCAATTTAGCTTTTATCGAACCATTAGTTCTTTCGACTACTCCTGATGCTTCAACATGGTGACTACAACAGAAAGCTTGCTAAAATTTCAGGGGCTCATTTACAAAGAAATTATGCAGCGTGGTTGTGCCAAGCAGATTGCTGCACCACACTGCATAATTTGGAAAGTGCAAGGATGCATTGTATTTACAGAAATATGATCCATCCCTGTATTTTCCTCTGCACTGGTGCACAAACTGCTGCCTAGCACCAACCCAGGCACCCTTGTGTCAGGGTGCAAGGGTGTTTGTGTTGCAGGGATTATTGTTTTGCAAAATGCAGCACACATTGAAAGAGAGAAAAAAGAAAAAATATATATTTCTCCTTGCACTCCACTTTAACACCTCCCCTGAGGTGGGGTAGGAATCTGACACATTCCCAGCCACGTAAATCTGTGAATGCTGTCAGATTTGATTGGTGTTGCGTGGAACGCCCCTTTCAAGCAAAATTATGCATAAAAGGGGGCCATATTTACAAGGCCGTAAAAAGCCACGCAAGGTGGTTTTGCTTGGCCTTGTATATATGTACAGGCACACTGCCGAAACTTCATCAAGCACATAACAAATCACAATACAGTTTTAATATAAAATGTGTAACACAATACGCAATATTGATAAGCCAAAACAGGGAAATGGGAAGGGACTCAAACTCATCACTTCAAAGGTATATAGTTCCTTGCAATGCTAACTAATGCAGTCAGAGCTAGGTTTCTTGATAGGTGATTCAAACCCAACCTGTAATCTGTCAGGTTTATCCTTGTGCATGAAACTAAGGCGCTCATTACAACCCTGGCGGTCAGTGATAAAGCAGCAGTGAGACCGCCAACAGGCCGGCGGTAAAAAAAATGGAATGACGACCACAGCGGAAACCGCTCACACAGACAGCCACTTTAACACTCTGACCTCCACGGCGATAGCAACAAGCACCACGGTGGTAACCGCCAACAGCCAGGCAGAAGACAATGTACCACCCACACTATTACATCAGGCCTATCTGCCACCTTTTCTGGGGCGGTACCAATGACATCAAAAGCACAGCAGAAACAGTACACATAAGGGAAACAACTCATCCCTGAAGACTTAAGGAAGAACCACGCCGTCACGGAGCCCCAGTTGCAGGTGTTCCTCATGCTCGTCTATCTCCTTCTTCACTATGAATATCAACGCCTGCGAAGATGACCATGGTGAGTACTGCCACCTAGCACACAAGGGAGGGGGGAGGACAAAGAGAGTGACACACACACAATACCCCCACCCCCAACACCATACACACAAACTGATGCACAAACATTACATATCTACCTCGTACCCCTCAGGAATAATGCAAGGACAAAGGTAATTGATTAAAGTGAGTGTAATAAGATAAAATACTAGAAATACGTCCTTCAAAATCAAAACAGTATATACATATATACAAATGGAGAGACACTGCCCAGTCCACAATGTCCTTGGGCCACAGGGCCACATGACATAGGCCAAGGCCCCACTTGACTCCTGCAACAACATGGGGAGAACACTGCAGGGGCATCAGGTTTAAAATACACAGGCACCTCAGGGGGACAGGGAACGGGGGCACTTCGGCCAGAAAATGGACCAACACCACTGGTCCTGGAGGGGGCTACATGCCCATCACACTGTCCTGGAGAAGGCAAAGCCGCAGTCTCTCAAGTTGGTGGACTGCCCACTGCTTGGTCCTGGGGACTGCAAAGCCACAGTCTATCAAGTAGGTGGTCTGCTCACTGCTTGGTCCTGGGGAGTGAAAAGCCAAAGTCTCTCAAGTGGGTAGTCTGCCCACTGCTTGGTCCTGGGGAGTGCAAGGCCACAGTATCTCAAGTAGGTGGTCTGCCCACTGCTTGGTCCTGATGAGTGCAAGGCCACAGTCTATTGAGTGGGTGGTCTGCCCACTGCTTGGTCCTGGGGAGTGCAAGGCCACAGTCTCTCTAGTGGGTGGTTTGCCACCTGCTTGGTCCTGGGGAGTGCAAAGTCACAGTCTCTCAAGTGTGTAGTTTGCCCACTGCTTGGTGCTGGGGAGGGCAAGGGCACAGTCTCTCAAGTGGATGGCTTCTCCACTGGTTCTGGAGGGGGCATTGTGCCCAGTGTGCTTCATCCTTGCAAGGAGGGGGTGTGTGGATGCCTTCTTCCACTGGTTCTGGAGGGGGCTTTGTGCCCAGTGTGCTTAATCCTGGCAAGGAGGAGGTGAGTGGATGCCTTTTTCCACTGGTTCTAGGGGGGGCTTTGTGCCAGTGCTTCATCCTGGCAAGGAGCGGGTGAGTGGATGCCTTCTTCCACTGGTTCTGGAGGGGTCTTTGTGCCCTGTGACGCAGCACATGGGGAGTGCAAGTTCACAGTCTCTCACCTGGGTGTCACACCCACAGGATTTGCATGGGCCAGAATGCACTACTGTCTATAGAGGGAGGACTACACACTGCCCGCCGGTGGTGATGGCTGCTTAGTGGTATCAGTGGCGGGGCTGGTGTCGGGGATGCAAGTGGTGGGGGGAGGCTCCTGCCTGTCCCCTGCAACCTCGGAAGGCTGCCCACTGGGGCTACTGGTGGTGCTGGCAGTGGTGGGGGGAGGCACCTGCCCATCCCCTGCAGCCTCCGACAGCTGCCCACTGGGGCTGCTGGCAGTGGTGGCAGTGGTGGGGGAGGCTACTGCCCGTCCCCTGCAGCCTTGGACGGCTGCCCACTGGAGCTGCTGGTACTGCTGCACGGAGTGATGCTGGTGGCGGTGCTGGTGTCTGGAATGCCAGTAGTAGGGGGAGGCTCCTGCCCGTCCCCTGCAGCCTCAGAAGGCTGCCCACTGGGGCTCCTGGCAGTGCTGGCAGTGGTGGGGGAGGCTCCTGCCCATCCCCTGCAGCCTCCGACAGCTGCCCACTGGGGCTGCTGGCAGTGGTGGCAGTGGTGGTTGAAGCTCCTGCCCGTCCCCTGCAGCCTCGGACAGCTGCCCACTGGGGCTGCTGGCAGTGGTGGCAGTGGTGGGGGGAGGCTCCTGCCCGTCCCCTGCAGCCTCAGGCAGCTGCCCACTGGGGCTGCTGCTGCTGGTACTGCTGGAGGCAGTGATGCTGGTGGTGGTGCTGGTGTCGGGAATGCCAGTGGTGGGGGAGGGCTTTGGCCCTTCCCCTGTAGCCTCAGATGGCTGAAGCACCATAGTTAGTGGCAGGGGCTCAGATTCAGTCCCTGCACCAGGCCTCCTGACCTTCCTGCCTGCAGGGGCAGGTCCCTTGCCCTTCCCAGCTTGTGGTGCCTCTTTGTCCTTCACCTTGGCAGCTGGTGGTGCCTCCTTGCCCTTGCCCTTCACAGCTGGTGGTACCTTCTTGCCCTTGCCCTTCACAGCTGGTGGTGCCTCCTTGCCCTTGCCCTTCACAGCTGGTGGTACCTTCTTGCCCTTGCCCTTCACAGCTGGTGGTGCCTCCTTGCCATTGCCCTTCACATCTGGTGGTGCCTACTTGTCCTTCCCTTTGGCAGCTGGTGCAGGCACACTGTCAGTGGTTATGGCTGGTTCCCTGGAGCCTCTCCCACCTGCTGTAGCTGCCGACACTACTGTAGCCGTGGACTGGGTGGCTGAGGAGCTAGCCTGGGTTCTGACCACCCTGGCCTGATGTGAAGGACGGGGGGGAGGGGTAGGGAAGAGGTCAATGGCGGAGAGGAAAAGCTTGTTAGGGAAATTGGGGCGGGAAGAGGGTGAAGGACTGGGAGTGGAGGAAGAGGGAGTGGTTGTAGGAGGTGTTAGTCTGCTGTGTTTTGGTGCAGGTGTATGGGCTGGATGCTGTTGTGAGGTGAATGGCTGTTGGGTGTCTGAGTGCTTGCGTTTGAGTACCTTGGGAGGAGGGGACACAGACACAGTAGGAGAGGACACAGGGGACGTGTGCATGGATGTGGGGGCGGTGACTGCCAGTGAGGGGTGTGTAGTGATAGGCGTAATGGTGATAGAGGTAGTGGATGAGGATGTAGTGCATGCAGGTGTGAGTGGAGACGCTACTGGGAGGGTGGTGGACGAGGAGGATGAGGGGGCACAGTGGAGGCAGTGGATGTTGGTGTGTCTGATTCTGGATGGTGTTTGTGTGAGTGCCTGTGGGATGATGTGTGGTGCTTGTGCTGCCTGAGCCATTCCTGTGTGTTGTCTTGGGTGCATTCTGGTCTGAATGTGTTCTTGGGATAGGTTGCGGTTCAGGTGAATGGGACTGGGTAGATGAGGTTGGAGGGGGAGGCTAGAGACATGGACAATGGCTGCCATCAGGGAGGAGGTCAGAGCCTGGATTGATCTCTGTTGGGCTGCCATGCCACATTGAATGCCCTTCAGGAATTTATTTGTTTGTTGCAAATGGCCTGCCAGCCCCTGAATGGCATTTACTATGATTGACTGCCCAACAAAGATGGATCGCAGGAGGTAAATAGCCTCCTCACTCTGGGCAGCAGGGCTAACTAAGGCAGGGCGTGAGGTGCCTGGGGTGAAGGAGATGCCCACCCTCCTGGGTGAGCAGGCTAGGGAAAATCCCTGAGGGGCTGCTGGGAGGGCGGTGTTGGTAGGGGGGTGGCGGCTGTACATGTGGTTGGGGTGGCCATAGAGGTGTCTGCCACCAGCAGGGAGCTTCTATCGGAGGAGGTATCACTGTCAGAACTGTCCCTTCCAGTCTCCGCTGTGGTGCTCCCCTCACCCTCCATCCCACTGTTGCCCTCACCATTAGTGGATTCAGCCTTCTGGGCCATGTGGGATGCAACTCCCTCTGTCACCAGTGCCTCTGCTCCTCCGTCAGATTATGCTAATGCACACAAGGACAGGGTGACAAAACAAAAAGGGGGGAGGCAAAGGGTACACTTGGTCAATGGCTGCACCAACACCACTGTTGGCATACATTGGTGTGCACAGCACACTCACACAGGAAACAGGCCAACGCACTATGCAATGCACCACAAGTCACAATCCTAGTCACCAGCCCTAGGACAGGCACACCTAAGGCCAATAGAAGCATAGCTGAGACACACAGACCCCTGCCCAGTAGTGGAGGCCTACTAGCTTGTTTGGAGGACTTTCACATCAGAACTGTGCCCAACATGGGACCTACCATGCAATGTCCTGCCTGGCCTAGGGGCACCCACAGGCCCACATCCCCCACCCAGAGACCACCCCACCACACGTAATTTGCAGATTTGGAAACTGTACTCACCCCCTTGTGGCTGCTGTGATGCCCTCAAGCGCCCATCCGGCTCCGGATAGACCACCGCCAGTATGCGGAACATCAGGGGGGTCAGGGTTCGACGGGCACCCCTTCCTCGTTGGAGGCCATCCCCTGCTGGGCCTCCACCATCTTTAGTGCCCAGCGTCTCAGGTCCTCCCACAATTTGCGACAGTTGGTGCTTCGCCTGCAGTAGACCCCCAGAGTCCACACCTCCTTGGCGATGGCACGCCATATATCCTTTTTCTGATGGTCGCTGACCTGCAGAAAAATAAACATAGAAAAAGGTATCAGCCATACTGTCCGGCCTCTTACAGTCATGGCCCACCATTTACCTCACATCCCCTTATGCACAGACATTGCCCACCAGACATGCACTATGCTGCCCAGGACCCTTCCACCCCCCCTTACACGAGGCCCTCACACACAGCACTCCATGCATTCATGCCCCATGCATCGTGCTCACAGTGTACTCACCTGTTGGTCTGGAGGCCCATACAGCATTTGGTAGTAGGGTAGGACCTCATCTACCAGTCCCTTCAACTCCACAGCAGGGAAGGCAGGGGCCCTTTCCCCAGTGACACAAGCCATGGTCAGTTCCAGACACAGGTCATAGCAGCACTTGCAGTGTAGGTCCTCCCCTGTTGAAGGTCAGGTAGCAAGTGAGAGAACAGATAGAAACTGGTGGTCACGTCCATGGCGGTGCGTACCTTCAATGCCGGCGTACATCACCATTGGCCACTGTAACCCATAGGGCCCATAGACAACCAATGAGGAGTTGCACGACAGTACTCAACGGCCTCCCGCAACGGCGCACAACGTCAGCGGCATTACCTAATTTTCACCTGTCCATCCACACAGGACAGGCGGATGCCATTTCGGGGGGGCAGGCTATGGCACCTAACTGCTTCACAGTACACATAGGCACCATTGGGGCCTATCCAACAACATACGGTTTCAGTCACAACATGCACTGCAGTATACAGTTTGGAACTGCGGAATACTGACCAGATGTGCATCGTTTTGCCCCCTAGAATGCAACTGCTGCGGTTGAATAGGAGATGGATACATCCCCCCGTGTACAGACCCCTGGTGGACTTGGCAACAATGGAGGGCAGGCACATTATCCTCCCCTACACACTTAACAGGGCCACAATCCAAGAGAAGTGTGCCCAAATGGAGCCAGTCCTGATAACTGCTATCAGTCACCCCACTGGGATCTCCCTCTTGTGCAGGTGCTATCTGTGCTCCATTTCTTGGCAACTGGTTCTTTCCAAGTGACAGTGGGCTTGGCAGCAGGAATGTCACAGCCAATGTTCTCAATAGTGCTAACAAGAGTGTTGTCTGCCCTGATGAAACACATGTGCAGCTACATTGTTTTCCCCCAGGTGGAGAATTTGGCCACAGTAAAAGCTGACCTCTATGCTATGGGACATATCCCCAACAGGTGTTCAGAAATCAAAAGAGTTTGCACTCGATGAATGTTCAGATAGTGTGCCTGGCGGACTAGTACATTTCCCATGTCAATGCAATGTATCCTGGTCCTGCGCATGATGCCTTTATCCTGAGGAATAGCAGCATACCATATGTGATGGCTCAACTCAAGAGGCACCGGGTGTGGCTAATAGGTGAGCCCCTGGTTCCCACCCAGTATATGCTGGTGTATGGGTGTGGGGTTGGCCATAAGGGTTAGTGTGTGGCTAACAGGTATCCCTCGATATTTGCAGGTGACTCTGGTTACCCCAAGCTCTCATGGCTACTGACCCCAATGAGGAATCCCAGGACAAGGGTAGAGGAGCGTTAAAATGAGGCACATGGGCGAACAAGAAGGATTATAGAGGGGACATTTGGCCTCCTGAAGGACAAGTTTCGGTGCCTCCATCTAACAGGTGGTTCCCTGTGCTACTCACCCAACAAGGTCTGCCAGATCATCGTGGCATGTTGTTTGTTGCACAACCTTTCCTTACATCGCCAGGTGCCTTTTCTGCAGGAAGATGAGGCTGGAGATGGGCATGTGGCAGCAGTGGACCCTGTGGACAGTGATGCAGAGGAGGCAGAGGATGAGGATGAGGAGAACAGAACAGCAATCATACGACAGCACTTCCAGTCACACACAGGTAAGACACTGTAACTTCACCTTCCATTGACAGTTTTGTGTTGGATATTGTCACTGGCAGGCTGATTTTTCAACTACTATGGCCAATTACTGCACCCTTTGGCATGTCTATTTTCAGATATCTGTGCCCCACTCTGGCTCCTGGTGTATTACTGCAGCCAACTACAGGTCATACCTATGTATACATTATTGTACAGTTGAATTGCAATGTTTACAGCTTGTTAAACAAATACAAAGTTCAATCAATTGACAGACTCAATACTTGTATTTTTTTTACAAGGGTGTTTATTTATGTACTAATAATTGGAGGGAGTATTGCAATGGGCTGGGGTGATGGTGGAGGAGAGGCCAGAGTAAAGTTCCAGTCTATTTGTATCACAGGTGCACTGTACAAGGGGGCATAGAAAGTGGAGCAATGACAGTCAAGGTGGATAGGGTGACAGACTGGGACACAAGGGTGACATTCAGGAGAGTCTTATTTCCTGGCGGGGTCTTGGCAATATTATCTGGCTCCTGCCTGAATTGCAGGGACCATTTGCAGGGTGGTTCTCCTTCTGCAGGAGGAGGGTTTCTGATGCCCTGTTGTTCCTGTGGCGGGTCTCATGTCCACTAGCGTCAGCGGAGGTGGAAGGCTGTTCATCGGTTTGGCTAGTGTCATTGGACCTGTTGGTGTGCCACTGCCTCCCTCATGGTTTTGGCCATGTCTGCCAGCACCCATGCAATGGTGACCAGGGTGGTGTGGATGTTCCTCAGGTCCTCCCTGATCCCCATGTACTGTCCCTCCAGTAGCCCCTGGGTCTCCTGCAACTTGGCCAGTATCTAGCACATCGTCTCCTGGGAATGGGGGTATGCTCCCAGGACATTGGTGAGTGCCTCGTGCACAGTCGGTTCCCTGGGCCTGTCCTCCCCCTGTCGCACAGCAGTCCTCCCAGCTTCCCCTAACCCCAAGTCCCTGATCGTCCTGTTTTTGTGGGGTGGTCTGAGGTCCCTGGAGTGGTGGACACACTGCTGATTGACGTGTCCTGGGGACAGTGGTATGGGCCCGCTGGGTGGGTGCTGTGGTGGTGTTTCCTGAGGGGGAGGCTCTGTGGTGGTATAGGATTGTGCCTGGTTAACCGACTGTCTGGAGGTCCCTGATGGGCCAGGTTGGTCATCCTGATCCAGATGTACAGAGCTGCTGTCATCACTGTGAGGCCTCTCCTAGGGGGGGCTGGATGTTGCTGGCACCTCCTCTCCGGTGACATTTTGTGGGGGACCTGTGGGGATGTTAATGCAATGTTATTGTTTCTGTGTGTGCCATCTTGTGCATGGGTGTGTTGCCCTCTATGGCTGTTAATGCCATGCCAGGTTAGGCTTGTGTGAGTGGTTATTTGGTGGGCTAGGTAATAGTCTCAAGTGTGCATGCTTTGGTGATCGGTGTCCATGCAGGTGTGTGATGGGTGTCCATTCATTGTTGTTGCATGCAGGGCTTGGTTTTGGGAGGGGTGAGTTGTGATGGTGGGGTGTGTGGGAGGTGGTGGAGTGATGGGAGTGAGGGCGAGCGTGGGAGTATGTGATGGAATGAGGGTAGGGGGGTGAAAGTAGTAAAGATTTGACTTACCAGAGTCCAGTCCTCCTGCTACTCCTGCCAAGCCCTCAGGGTTCAGTATTGCCAAGACTTGCTCCTCCCATGTTGTTAGTTGTGGGGAAGGAGGTGGGGGTCCACCGCCAGTCCTCTGTTCTGCTATCTGTTGTCTTGCTACCACAGAACATACCTTCCCCCATAGGTCGTTCCACCTCTTCCTGATGTCACCCCTTATTCTTGGGTGTTGACCCTGTCCACAATCCTCTGCCATAGCTCCATCTTCCTGGGAATGGATGTCTGCTGCACCTGTGATCCGAATATCTGTGGCTGTACCCCAATGATTTCCTCCACCATGACCATTAGCTCCTCCTCTGAGAACCTGGGGTGTCTTTGTGGTGCCATGGTTGTAGTGTGTGTCTGAGGGTGTGTGGTCTGATATGTTGGGATGTGTGATGTAAGGTACTTGGTTGTTGTATGGGTGATAGTGTTTTGTGGCTCTGGTTCTGTGGGTGCTGTTGGTCTGTCTCTCTCAGTTGGCAATATTTTTGAGTCGTATGGGGTTGTGGGTAGTGTGGGTGTGTGTTTTATAGTGGTGTGGTTGTGTGGGTTTAGTGTATGTAGTTTGAATTGTCCAATGTAGTGTTGTTTTGTTAGGTTGTGTGCCAATGTTTTACCGCGTTTGAATGTCCGCTGCAGTGATTAGTGGTTCATAATGCTGTGGACATAGCTCTGTTGGCATAATGGTGTGGGTTTGGATATTGCTAGTTTATCACTGAACTTTGGGCTGGTGGACTTGTGTGTGTGTGTGTCTGTATAGTGACGGATTGCTATTTGTGTGTCATAATATGGGTAGCAGAAAACTACCTCGGTGGCGAAATGTTGGCAGCAGTCGGCATGGCGGTAGGCGGGACTTACCGCCAATGTCGTAATGAGGGCCTAAATGCCACAATTCCTAATTGGCATTCATTCACAGTTAGACTACTAAGGCTATTTAAGGATATTTTAAACTTCAACTTACGAAATAACCTGGTGTCACACCTTATTCAGTGGACAACTTTATGTAAACCGAGTTCTCTAAAATTCT
Organism: Pleurodeles waltl; assembly: GCF_031143425.1. Lineage (NCBI taxonomy): Eukaryota > Metazoa > Chordata > Amphibia > Caudata > Salamandridae > Pleurodeles > Pleurodeles waltl. Next base: position 1,082,544,354 of record NC_090440.1, on the reverse strand, counting down.
GATATGTTTACAAAAATTACATACAATCTTCAATATCATCAATTAAGCATGAACCAATGACACATTACAATGGGTCACAATACATTTCAATATATCAGTAACTTAGCTTGTATTGTGCAAATACCAGGTAACACAAACACTATCATTAAGTCAATATCACAGATCACATGACATCTCACATTGCACAAAACACCTATTTATACTCACCAAATTCCCTCATTAGACAACATGTAAAGAGTACATCTCTAACTTTCTGCCATAAAAGGTTTTCACTAATTTAGCTAATCATTGTTAAATATGTTAATTATATTAATTGGTTTCTTGCCCTCATTCTCCACCAAAAATCTGTTAACACCCTAATTAAGGTGCACATTTATCAAAAGGTCGTGCAGCACAGCAAGCCACTTTTGCTGAGCTGCTCTTTGTGAGAGGAAAAGGGCAGGAATGATACATATCTAACATATAGTACATTCCTACTTTTTCCCAGCACTGGCACACCATGGTGCAAGGATGCATGCGTTGTAAGCAGAATTGGTTTGTGCAGGATGGGACACCTTCCTGCACAAAAACCATCCCCTAAGGCATTGCGTCCTTCTATGTGTGCTGCAGAATGCAGCACACATAGAAAAAGGAAAAAATGATGGGAAATAAACATATTTTCCTTGTTACACCTCACCTTGGAGACATAGCAGTTTTGGTGCAATCCCAGGTCTACCACATATGGTAAACATGGAAGTTCTTCAAAATCCATGGTTGTTGTGTGGGAACACCCATGCACCACCCATGGAATGCCACCCTGGGGCAGAGTAAGGTAACTGAGCAATGTGTGCACCATTACTTGATTGCAGATTTAACAAGCCACTCAGGACCATGCAAAGTGGCCTGGCGTGGCTTGATAATTCACACTTTATGGGTTGCATCAGGCTTGCACCTCGTTGTGTGGTGAGAAAACAATGCAACCGTTTAATAAATCTTGCTTTAAATTAGGAGGTTTAGGATGTAGAAACGGGACTGTTTGAGTTTTCATAAGACTGAATGCAAGCCAATGAAGAAAACCTTCAGAAGGTAAAATTAAACACCACATGCCAGTTCCTCTGTGCTTGTCTGGGGCTGTTCCTTTGTCACTTCTGGGTAGGACTTTGGACCCCAGAATACACCATCCCCTGAAGAAGGAACTTTGCTGCCAATGCACTATATAGCGCATTATTGTCTCTGTGGCGCAGGACGCGCCAGTGCCTCTGGTTTTTTTTGGGGCCAATTCCCTGCCGCTTCTGGAATGGTACTTTGTCCCCCCGAATACACCAGTCCCTGGAAGAATGACTCTGCTGCCAATGCGCTCTTTGGTGCATTATTGTCTCTGTGGCGCAAGACATGCTAGTGCCTCTGTGTTTGTTTGGGACATTTTTCTGCCACTTCTGGGGTGGGACTTTGTCATCCAAGAATACACCAGCCCCTGGAGAAGGGACTCTGCTGCCCACACACTACATAGCACATTATTGTCTCCATGGCACAGGATGTGCCAGTGCCTGCTGTTTGTTTGGGGCTGTTTCCATGCTGCTTCAGAGCAGGATGTTGTCCCCCAGAGTACACCAGCCCCCAGAGGAGGGACTCTGCTGCCAATGCGTGATATAGAACATTATTGTCTCTGCGGCACGGATGCATGTGGGACACCACCGGGGGCATGACCGGGTGAAGATTGGGCCAAGGCAGGCCAGTCTTAGCCTGTGATAGACTGTCAGAGGCCAGGCAGCCCCCCATCCCCTGGCTGTATGCTTTTTTGTGTTTTTATGTTTGGAAGCAAGGAACTATTTGCATCTTGTTGGTCAGCCAATTTTTTTTGGGGTGCTTTGGAATTACTCACTTTAAAAGATTATGGTCAAAAGGAAGGCTAATGCAACTGGTGCCTTGTAGACTCACCAGCAGCAACTGCATCAATGTACAACCATTGATGACTTTTTAGTGGGGGCAGTGGACCTAGTTTCTAATTCAATAAAACTTGCTGAGAGACACTTATAACTGAAAGGAGAAGAGTTATGCCCATCACATGTGCCAGCTACTGCAACCCTTGTCTCTCCTGCACATCCACCCTTGTTTGCCCTTCCAATGTATAGGGGGAGCATGATTTTACTATATTTGGGTTCTTGGAGATGGGTGCACTAGATTCGGTGAGTAATGGCAGAGAGCGGAACATATGGACAACTTATCTATCTCATAGATCCCTTAAGAACAAGGTGATGTTGTGGTTAAATAGCTCTGTCAATTTTCACTGGAATCTGGACTCAGAAATATTGTATTTTCGAGGGGTGGACAGCATTGGGCCACTTGGGAAAGCTTATGCAGGCAACACTATTGTGGTGAACATATGCAATCCAGCTGTTGCAGGTGACATTCTGGATCAAGTAAGCATTGGCAGTGAGAATCATAGCTCTATAAAAATGTTGCCACTAGGATATTTTTTTAGGTACCTTGAATCGGTGCCCTCAAAAGGCAATTGAAAAAGGGCCCCCAATCATTCTCATATCCTCCACTGTGTTAATTCTCCTATACCACTCAGTAATAGATTTGCACCACTATCAGGCATTAAGGATAATGACTAACTCTCTGAAGATGGTCTCTCAGATTCTGTGAATTCTGTGTCTGTGATTTTCCTTTGTTCAGATTGAAGGGAGCAAGCTGATGTCCCTACTTCTTTTCATCAGGGTGCTAGAAATAAGGATGGAGGGACTATTGATTATCTGCAACCCATTTATGGTCAAGTTACCTTTCTGCATTTGGCTAATGTCCCTAGCTGTGACACTCCACGAAGGGATATCAGTGGGGATACTGCTGTCATGTCACAGCTAGCCAATGCTATTTCTCCTACTGCTCCTAAATCGGGCTGTGGGTTCTTGTTCTGGAATGTAGTGGGTCTCTCTAGTAAACTAGATAGTCCCGAGTGGCAGGATCTTACAGAGAGTCATTATATTGTCTGCTTGCAGGAGAACTGGTCTCATGACACAGTATTTATTATTGGGTTTCTTTCAATCCAGAGCCTGGCTATGCCATCATTTGGGGGACATCATAAAGGGGATCTATGGGCCTTGATCGCACTTACCCTGGGCTGGGCAGTTGTTAAAATGTACCTTGAATCTCCTTACTTTCAGATCATGTTGCTGAGTGCCAATTCCGTGGAGACTGTGGTTGTAATAATATTTTTGCATTGGAACTTTGTGATCACAATGACAGATATAGTTGCTTCTCTTGACCATGCTCTGGAAGAAATTTAGTGTGGTCTTGATACAGACTGTGTTATAATTTGGGGTGGGGAATTTAATTGTAAATCATGTCCAATTGTCAAGAATGTTGAATGTGGGAAGATCTGCGGCAACTTGGAAGACTCTAAACATTTTGAACACACACCTTGTGGAAACCATCCTAACACTATTTTGAACAAGTGGGCATTGTTTTTTATGTATGACTTGGTGGGCTCAAGCCCTTCTGGGGATGTGTAGGAGGCTGGCCTGGTTTGTAGTGGATACCTTGGGTATTTACACCTTATACCAGTTCCAGTTATCCCTTATCAGTGCAATGTAGTCCTGTTCTAGCAGCTTAGGCTGAAAGAGGTAGCTGTAACAGAGCAGCTTAAGCTGAACTAGGAGACATGCAAAGCTCCTGCAATACCACTTATAGTTACACAGTACTTATACACAAGTGAAGACAATACTCAGTGTTACCAAAAATAAAGGTAGTTTATTTGGGTGACACAGTACCAAAAATATCTTAGAGGCAACACTCCTTCTGGAGGTAAGTATTATACACAATATATACACTAGACACCAAAATAAGGTAAGTAATTAGACATAGGATAGTGCAAACAATAGGAAATGCTGTAGAATGTGATGGGAGAAAATAGGTCTAGGGGCAACACATACCACATACTAAGACAGTGAAATGTGAATCACAAATTCCCCCTAGACAAATGTAGTGTGTGTAGAATCGCTGGGAGAGTAAGATTACAGTAAAGGTAAGTGAAGTACCCCACCCAGAGCCCAGAAAAGCAGGAGTAAAGTACTGCAAGTTTCCTTAGAACACACTACAAGTCGTGATTAGAGTTATTGCAAGAAACAAGCAAGACTAAAAACAACAAATGGTGGATACCTGGACCTGAAGACCTGCAAAGGAAGGAGACCAAGTTCAGAAGTCGAAAGAAGTTCCAGGAAGGACAGGAGCCCCTGCCAACCCAGAATAGGGTACAAAGAAGAGTCCCTGGTTGGACGAAGACTGCAGAAATGCACCCTAGGAAGATGTCTACGGGTTACTGCATGATGCACTGGATGTCTCACATCGTGCAGTTGGATACAGGTGAGTTTTGGCACTGGATTCCTCCAACAAGCCTTGCTCCTGCAAAGTCGCATTTTGCATCAAGTAAGCACTATCTGGACCCAGGTCCTGGGGGCCTCAACTCTGTGTGAGGAGGAAGAGTGGGCTCTCAGCACTCCTAGGAGCCCTCAGAGTACCAGATAACACCCATGGAAGTCCCAGGACACGGGGACAAAGGAGGTGCAAAATGCGGTTGGTGCAGTACTACAAAGGAAGGTCCCACGCCGCCGGAGAACAACTCAGCAAGTTGAGCGTCGCAGGATAGAGTGCTGGGGACCTGGGCCAGGCTCTGCACAAAGGAATTTCGTGCACAGAGGGTGCAGGAGGTGAAGAAGACGTGGTTCACAGGGGTACTGTTATTCTGGGAGAAGGCAAGGTCTTACCTTCTCCAATTGCGACAGCAGTACCTCAGGACATTCTGTGTCAATGGGGTCTACCCTCTGTGTTCCAAGTAGCATGCTCATCTCCAGGAGAGGAGTGCAAGTGAACCAGTCGTCGACTTAGAAGCTGCCTTCAGCAGGGGAGTGACTCCATCACCCCACGGGAGATTTCTTTGGTCCTTCTGGTTCTGGGTGAACACTGGGAGTCCTCAAAGCATGCACACCGTGGAAACTGTTGCAGTTGTTGGTTGGAGCTGAAGTTGCAGAGGGAAAGTATCCCTTCTGGATACTTTGTTGCTGTTACAGCGGTTCCTGGAGCAGGCTGAGGCTTCGGTTTATCCGAGGTCAGAGGATGAAGTAGTAGTTGCACAGAATTCCTGCTGGAAACTTGCAAGTAGAATATGAAGAGACCCCACAGGAGAGACACTAAATAGCCCTGAGAGGGGGATTGGCTACCTTATCAGGTAAGGACCTATCAGGAGGGGTCTCTGATGTCACCTGCTGGCACTGGCCACTGAGAGCCCTCCAGAGTGCCCCCACACCTTGCAAAGCAAGATGGCTGATGTCTGGGACACACTGGAGGATCTCTGAGCACCACCCTTAGGGTGGTGATGGACAGGGGAGTGGTCACTTTCCTTTCCTTTGTCCAGTTTCGCACCAGAGCATGGACAAGGGGTCCCTGAACCGGTGTAGACTGGCTTATGCAAGGAGGGCACCATCTGTGCCCTTCATGGCATTTCCAGAGGCTGGGGGAGGCTACCCCCTCCCGGGCCTGTACCACCTATTTCCAAAGGTGTAACATGCTGTTCCCAAAGGAAATGCTTTGTTCTGCCTTCCTGGGACTGAGCTGCTCAGACCCCAGGAGGGCAGAACCCTGTCTGTGAGGTGGCAGCAGCTAGAGCTGCATTGCAAGCCTCAGAGAGCCGGTTTGGCAGTATTGTGGGTCCATAGATATTGACCTATATGTAGTGCACATGTGTAATGGTGTCTCCGCACTAACAAAGTTTCGGGAATTGGCCCTGAACTATGTGGGGTCACCTTTGCTAGTGCAAGGGTGCCCTCACACTTAGTAACTTTGCACCTAGCCTTCATTAAATCAAGGTTAGGGATATAGGTGACTTATAAGTTACTTAAGTGCAGTGAAAATGGCTGTGAAATAATGTGTGCACTATTTCACGCAGGCTGCAGTGGCAGTCATGTGAAATGGTTTGTCTGAGCTCCTTATGGGTGGCAAAAGAAATGCTGCAGTCCATAAGAATTGCCTGGAGCCCCAAAGCCCTGGGTACCTCGGTACCATGTACTAGGGACTTATAAACGGGGTCCAGTGTGTCAATTGAAATTGGTAAATGAAGTCACTAGCCTATAGTGACAAATTTAAAAGCAGAGAGAGCCTAAGCACTGAGGTTCTGGTTAGCAGAGCCTCAGTGACACAGTTATGCACTACTGACAAAACACACATTAGGCTACAAACTATGGGCACTGGGGTCCTGACCCGCAGGATCCCAGTGAGACAGGCAAAACACACTGACATATAGGATTTTCTCTATGAGCACTGGGGTTCTGGCTAGCAGGATTCCAGTGAAAACACACTGACACACACTCACAAACAGGCCAAAATTGGGAGTAACCATGCTAAAAAGAGGCTACTTTCTCACAGGATGTCACCTATTTTAGGCATGGGAAGGGCAGTTTAATTGATTTTATTGCTCTACCACTAACTCATAGGCTTAGGGTCTATGACTTTGCCATTTTACATAATTGCATACATTACTATTATCCACAATCACTTTCTCTTCCAATAGGGGGCCTAGTCCACCAAGCTACTGTTCATGCCCCTCCCCCCCAGACTTTTCCTTCATCCAGATAAGGTGGTTCAGTGTATATGGGTGTCGTTGGATCCTCGGGTAGCTTTGAGAGGCCTTTTAAAGCAGAATAAGGAGGCGTTTATGATCTGCCTGGATGCTGAGTCAATCCTAATCTTATTTTGAAGGCCTATGAAGAAATTTGCCATAGCATTTTGACCATCTTAATTAGGAAGGACTGGACCCCAGCCCCAATGCCTGAAAGGTGGTTTTGACGAAGGGTGCTCAAAATCCCGATAGGGATCTTCCTTGCTCTGAAACAGGTCCCTAGAGACAAATATAGTGAGAGCCTACAGGGCAAACTATAAATTAGCAATCATAGGAAGGAAGAATGTCATAATGAGAGAAGCCTGCATGTTGCACCAAATAGCAAGGACATCCAGCTTTTTTAGGAAGTGGTAAATGCTCCCTATTTCTCTAACACTTTTAATTCTCCCATTCATAGGGTCATCACCCCGTGAATCTGGGTGGAACACTTTTCAAAGCTTTACAGGATCAACTTAGGTGAGGTTAGCTTTTCGGCCCTTTCTGAACAATACTATACTCAGGTAGGCATTAAGCTGCTAAGCCCCTTGCTAGACGAAGTACTTTCTGCCCCAGAGAGGAGTGCAAAGAACTGGGTCCCAGTGACAGATGGGGTGCCTGTTGCCTTCTTTTTAGATGATCCTGATCATTGGGCTACAATTCTGACTCATGTTTTAAGCGCTGCAATTGTGAATGGACTCCCTAAGTCCTGGTCCAGTGCAATTATTGTACCCATATTTAAGAAAGGTGATAGGGCAGAAGTGTGTTATTACCACCCTATCTCACTCATTGATTCTACTATTTAAATCTTGGGAAGAGTACTGCTAAGCAGTCTTGAATCATGGGTGATCGAGCAGGGCTGCTTTTCCGAGGTTCAGTATGGCTTCAGGAAAGGTTTGGGCACAGTGGAGCAGTGCCTTAATTTGCACCTAGTCATTAGCAAATACACTTTGGTCAAGAAAGAACGATTACATCTTGCTTTTATGGACTTGAACTCTGCATTTAACTAGGTAAATAAGAGCAAGTTGTGGACCAAGATGTTAGCAATGGGTATGGATGAGACATTGTTTTTTTATCTTGCCAAGTTACGTGAGAATATAACGGGCCACATTAGATATGGTGCCAATGGGATGTATACAGACCCTTTCAAGATGACACGTGGGTTGCAGCAAGGGTGTGTGCCTGCCCCATTTTTATTCTTGGGCCTGAAGAGGAACTCAACCACGTTCCATGTGATAATTATGAGCGATGACCACATGAGCCTGAAATCACATCTTATTCAGTGGGAAAATTTAGCAGTGGTTCGAACATTTACATAGGCCTTCGTTTTGACAGCAGAAGTAATTGGTCACACCTTATCGACACTAGGTGTAAATTTGTGCAAGCTATGGAGGGTCTCTTTAAGTTTTCAAGGACGCTGGATTCTAGTCTCCTGGACACTGACCACTTATGAGGCACGGTGCCATTTAACAGTCATCTATGGAGCTGGATGGGGGGATAGTGATACGTCAAAGCTTCAAGCAAAAGACAATGTCTTATTGAGGAGGATTTTGTCAGTTCCCAATAGTGTCCCAGGCTATTTGTGTCAGACAGAGCTAGGAATTTGCCCTCTGCAAGATCGTATTGGGCTGCCCCAGGAATGTTGTGGCACTCACTTTAGACTAAAGATGAGACTTCTTTCAACTGGGAGATAGTGCAAGGTTGCTTACTCTTGGAGAAAGCCTTCAGGATACCCTGGATCAGATATGTGAAGGGTCTCCTGGTAGCTCTGGGTAGAGACAAGTGTTTTCTTTCACCATCATCAAGACAGGCATCGGTGTCTAGACTGCAGTTAAAGTAGCATCTATTGAGTTTGTTTTTAGCACATACAGGCCCTCATTATGACATTGGTGGTAAGTGCTATTTACCGTCATGTTGACTGACGCCAACATACCGCGACGGTATACCGCTACGGGTATTATGACCCACACATAGAAATCCGCCATTATACAGAAACACATAAGTCCACCAGCCGAAAGGTCAGTGATAAACTGGCAGCAGCAAAACCCACACCATTATGCCAACAGAAATATGCCCACAGCATCATGACCCACGAATCACCGCAGCGGACATTCAACCAGACCGCTGCGCTCAAAATACACACACACAAACAAAACAACACCAAATTGGACAATTCAAACTATAGACACCTGACACACACATACACAAACCACACCCACACACCCACAACACTATAAAACACACACACACACTACTCACAACCCTTTACGACCCAAATAATTTGACAACTGAGAGAGAGACAAGCCAGGAGTACACACTGAATCTGAGCCACAAAACACCATCACTCATACACCATCCACGCACCTCACAGCACACACCCCAACACATCACAACACACACCCTCACACACACCACTCACACTACACCCATGGCACCACAACGACACCCCAGATTTTCTGAGGAGGAGCTAAGGGTCATGGTGGAGGAAATCATCTGGGTAGAGTCACAGCTATTCGGATCACAGGTGCAGCATACATACATTGCTAGGAAGATGGAGCGTCGTGGACAGTGTCAACGCCATGGGACAGCACCCCAGGACAAGGGATGACATCAGGAATAGGTGGAACGCCCAACGGGGGAAGGTACGTTCCATGGCTGCAAGACACCAGATAGCTGTACAGAGGACTGGCGGTGGACCCCCACCTGCTCCCCCATAACTAACAACATGGGAGGAGCAAGTCTTGGCGATTATGCATCCTGATGGCCTGGCAGGAGTAGCAGGAGGACTGGACTTTGGTAGGTCAACTCTTTACTACTTTATCCCCCCCTACTTGCATGCCATCACAAACTCCTACCCCTACCCTCACCACCATCACTCCACCACCTCACATATACCCCACCATCACAACTCACCAATCCCAATACGAAGCCCTGCATGCAAAACCAATGCATGGATCCACATCGCAGACCGGCATGGACACCCATCACCACAGCATGCACATTAGTGGCAATCACTTAGCCAACCAAATCACAACTCACACAAGCCAAAGCTGCCTTGGTAATAACAACCATAGAGGGAAACATACCCATGGACAAGATGTCCCACGCAGAAACAATAACACTGCATTTACATCCTCACAGGACCCCAACACAATGTTACCGGAGAGGAGGAGCCAGCAACATCCAGTTCCCCCCCAGAAGAGGCCCACAGTGATGACAGCAGCTATGCACACTTGGATCAGGGTGACCATCCTGGCCCATCAGGGAACTCTGGACAGTTGGTGACCCAGCCACAGTCCCAAACCACCACAGAGCCTCCCCCTTAGTAAACACCAGCACAGCACCCACCCAGTGGGCCCATCCCTCTGTCCCCAGGACTCGCCAATCAGCAGTGTGTCCACCACTACAGGGACCCCAGGCAACCCCACAAACACAGGACGATCAGGGACCTGGGTCAGTGGCAGTGGGCATGCGGTTCAGGGGACAGAGGCACAGGACAACAGGGAAGCTAGGAGGACTGCTGTGCGACAGGGGGAGAACAGGCCCAGGGGACCGACTCTCTATGAGGCACTCACCAACATCCTGGGAGCATACCATATTTCCCAGGAGACCATGAGCTAGATACTGGCCAAGCTGCAGGAGACCCAGCGGCTGCAGGAGGGACAGTACCTGGGGATCAGGGAGGACCAGAGAGACATCCACACCACCTTGGTCACCATTGCAGGGGTGCTGGCAGACATGGCCAACACCATGAGGGAGGCAGTGGCACACCAACGGGCCCCTGACACTAGCCACACCGAAGAACAGCCCTCCACCTCCACTGACGCAAGTGGACAGGAGCCCAAGCTACTGGAACAACAGGCCACCAGCACCCCACCCCCTGCTGAAGGAGAACCACCACACAAAAGGTTCCTGCGATCCAGGCAGAAGTCAGAGAACATTGCCAGACCCTCGCCAGGAAATAGGACTCACCTGATTGTCACCCTTGTGTCCCACTCTGTCACCCTGTCCACCTTGAACTGACATTGCTCCACTTCCTATGTCCCTTTGGAAAATGCATCTGTGATACCAATAGACTGGACTCTATCCTGGACATTTCTCCACCATCAACCCAGCCCATTGCAATACCCCCTACACATATTATCACCGAAATAAACACCCTTGGAACAAATACAAGTATGGAGTCTGTCAATTGATTGAAATATGTATTACTTAAACAAGCTGTAAACATTGCAATTGAAATGTACAGTTATATTTATATAGGTATGACCTGTAGTGGGTGGCAGTAAACACACAAGGTGCCAGAGTGGGGCACAGATATCTGAAAATAGAGATGGGTACAGTAAGTGGCCATAGAAATAGGGAAATCAGGCCACCATGTACAATGTCCAACACAAAACTGCAATGGAAGGTGAAGTTACAATGTCCTGTTGTCCACATCCTCTTCCTCCTCTTCGTCACTGTCCACGGGCTCCACAGCTGACACACAACCATCGCTCATCCTCCTGCAGAAAAGGCACCTGGCGTCTCAAGGCCAGGCTGTGCAACATGCAACATGTAACGATGATCTGGCACACCTTCTTGAGTGAGTAGTACGGGGGTCCACCTGTCAGGTGGAGGCACCAGAATATGGCCTTCAGGAGGCCAAAGGTGCGTTCAATGATCCTCCTTGTGTGCCCATATGCCTCATTGTAATGTTGCTCCGCCCTTGTCCTGGTATTTTTCACTGGGGTCAGTAGCCATGAGAGGTTGGGGTAACCAGAGTCACCTGCAAATATCAAGGGATACCTGTTAGACACACACACACCCTTAGGAACAACCCCACACCCATATACCTACATCAACTGGGTGGGGTCCATGGGCTCACCTATTAGCCACACCCGGTGCCTCTGGAGCTGAGCCATCACATATGGGATGCTGCTATTCCTCAAGATAAAGGCATCATGCACAGAGCAAGGATACTATGCATTGACATGGGAGATGTACTGGTCTGCCAAACACACCGTCTGCACATTCAGAGAGTGAAAGCTCTTTCGATTTCTGAACTCCTGTTCATTCCTCTGGGGGGAGGGGGGACAAAGGCAATATGTGTACCATTAATAGTACCAATGATGTTGGGGATATGTCCGAGTGCATAGAAGTCAGCCTTCACTGTGGCCAAATCCTCCACCGGGGGGAATACAATGTAGCTGTGCATGTGTTTCATCAGGGCAGACAACACTCTGCTCAGCACTTTTAAGAACATAGGGTGTGACATCCCTGATGCCATGGCCACAGTCTCTTGGAAGGCACCACTTGCCAGGAAATGGAGCACTGACAGGACCTGCACTAGAGTGGCGATACCTGTTGGGTGACGGATAGCTGAAATCAGGTCTGGCTCCAATTGGTCACACAGCTCTTGGATTGTGGCCCTATCAAGTATGTAGGTTAGGATAATGTGCCTGTCCTCCATTGTCCCCAGGTCCACCAGGGTTCTGTACACAGGGGATGTTTCTTCTCCTATTCATCCTCAGTGGTTGAACACTAGAGTGAAAAACGGTGACCAGGATGTCATATTCAAACATGTACTCAGAATAGTAAGCAATTTTTGTTTTACAGAAACAGTATGTGAACTTGTAAGTCAGTTGATGTGCCTATGTCTGCTGTGATGCAGTTAGGTGCCATGGCCTGTGCCCCCCTGAAATGGCAGCTGCCTCACCTGTGAGGAGGGACAAGTGGAAATGAGGTAATTCCACTGGCATTGCATTGTCGACGACCGCCGTGCAACACCGCATTGGTTATCATTGGGGCCTACGGGTTTCAGGAGCCAATGGCGATGTACGCCGGCAGTGACGGTACACACCACCGTGGACGTGACCGCCATTTTTTATCTGTTCACTCACTTGCTACCTGACCTTCAACAGGAGAGAACCTACACTGCAAGTGCTGCTGTGATCTGTGTCTGGAATCTACCATGGCTCGAGTGTCTGGGGAAAGGGCACCTGCCTTCACTTTGGAGGAGTTGGAGAGACTGGTGGATGGGGTCCTACCCCAGTACCCTTTACTTTATGGTCCTCCAGACCAACAGGTGGGTACACTGTGAGCATGATGCATGGGTCATGAATGTATGGAGTGCTGTGTGTGTAAGCCTCATGTGGGGGGGGGCTATGGGGTCCTGGGCAGAGTGCTGCATGTATGGTGGTCAATGTCTGTGCATAAGAGGATGGGAGGGATATGGTGGGCTATGAGTATGACAGTCCTGACGGTATGACTAATCCCTTTTCTGCTGTATTTTTCCTGCAGGTCAGCGCCCTTCAGAAAAAGGGTATTTGGCATGCCATCGCCAAGGAGGTGCGGACCCTGGGGGTCTTTGACAGGCGGAGCACCCACTGATGCAAACGGTGGGAGGACCTGCGCCGCTGGGCAAGGAAGATGGCAGAGGCCCAACTGGGGCTGACCTCCCAACTAGAAAGGGGTGGCAGTCGTACCCTGACCCCCCTGATGTTCTGCATCCTGACGGTGGCCTATCTGGAGTTGGATGGGCGCTTGAAGGCATCACAACAGCCACAAGGGGATGAGTACAGATTCGGGCCCATATTTATACTTTTTGACGCAAAACTGCACTAACACAGTTTTGCGCCAAAAAAATTAGCGCTGGCTAACGCCATTCTGAAGCGCCATGCGGGCGCCGTATTTATTGAATGGCGTTAGCCGGCGTTAGCCGACCGGCGCTGCCTGGTGTGCGTGAAAAAAAACCACGTACACCAGGCAGCGCCGGCGTTGGGAAAAATGGCGTTTGGGCGTCCAAAAATGGTGCAAGTCAGGCTGAGGCAAAAAAATCGTCTTAACCCGATTTGCGCCATTTTTTTGGGCGCCCAGACGCCATTAACATGACTCCTGTCTTAGCAAAGACAGGAGTCATGCCCCCTTGCCCCCTTGCCCAATGGCCATGCCCAGGGGACAGAAGTCCCCTGGGCATGGTCATTGGGCATAGTGGCATGTAGGGGGGCACAAATCAGGCCCCCCTATGCCAAAAAAGAAATAAAAAAAAATACTTACCACAACTTACCTTTTCTTCCCTGGGATGGGTCCCTCCATCCTTGGGTGTCCTACTGGGGTGGGCAAGGGTGGCAGGGGGTGTCCCTGGGGGCTTGGGAGGGCACCTCTGGGCTCATTCTGAGTCACCACCCCCACATCTATGCACATGTCCCCTGTGTCCTCTCCCACTGTGTCTGTTACCCCTCCTCCCAAAGTACACAAACGCAAGCACACAGACATCCAACAGCCATCCACCTCACCATGGCATCCAGCCCATGCACCTGCACCCAAACACAGGAGACTGACATCTCCTACAACCACTCCCTCTTCCTTCATTCCCAAACCTTCACCCTCTTCCGCCCAGTGTCCCTAAGAAGCTTTTCTTTGCCACCATTGACCTATTCCCTACCTCTCCTCCCCATCCTTCACTTTGGGCCAGGGTGGCCAGAACCCATCCCAGCACCTCAGCTACCCAGTCCACGGCCACTGTGGTTTCTGCAGCTACTGCTGGTGTGAAAGGCTCCAAGGAGGCACCCGTCAGCACATCCAGTGTGCCAGCACCACCTACCAGGGCCAAGAAGGGTCCACAACCTAGCAAGGGCAAGAAGGGGACACCAGCCAGCAACAGGAAGGAGGCACCACCAGCCAGCAAGTGGAAGGAGGCACCACCAGCCAGCATGGGGGAAAGGGCAAGACCAGCCAGCAAGAGCAAGAAAAAACACCAGCTGGCAGAAGCAAGGAGGGACCACCATCTGCCAAGGGCAAGAAGGGGCTCACAACACCAGCCTTGGCACTTCAGCCGTCCGAGGCTGCAGGTGAAGCCTACCACCACTGCTGCCAGCACCGCCACCTGCACTGTGACCAACACTGCCACCTGCCCTGCCGCCAGCAGCACCACTGCCAGCAGCAGCAGCCCCAGTGGGCAGCCGTCCGAGGCTGCAGGTGAAGGGCTGGAGCCTACCACCACCGCAGCCAGCACCGCTACCTGCACCCTCGCCAGCGCCGCCACCTGAACCGCGACCAGCACTGCCACCTGCCCCGCTGCCAGCAACACCAATGCCAGCAGCAGCAGCCCCAGTGGGCAGCCATCCGAGGCAGCAGGTGAATGGCTGGAGCCTACCACCACCACTGACAGCACCGCCACCTGCAGCGCAACTGTCATCCACTGAGCAGCCGTCATCGCCGGTGAGCAGTGTGTAGTAGTGACTGCATGGGCTGCAGTGCATCCTGGCCCCTGCAACACCTGTTGGTGTGACACCCAGGTGGGAGACTGTGACCTTGCCCCATCCAGGATGAAACACACTGGGCACAAAGCCCCCTCCAGAACCAGTGGAAGAAGGCATACACTCACCCCCTCATTGGCAGGATGAAGCACACTGGGCACAAAGCACCCTCCAGAAACAGTGGAGAAGCCACCCACTTGAGAGACTGTGGCTTTGCACTCCCCAGGACCAAGCAGTGGGCAAACCACCCACTTGAGAGACTATGGCTGTGGCTTTGCACTCCCCAGGATCAAGCAGTGGGCAAACCCCCCACTAGAGAAACTGTGGCTTTGCCCTCCCCAGGACCAAGCAGTGGGCATGGAGCCCCCTCCAGACCAGTGGCATTGGACCATCTTCTGGCTGAGGTGCCCCCCCATTCCCCGTCCCCCTGAGGTGCCTGTGTTTTTTTGACCTGATGCCCCTGCAGTGTTCCCACCGTATTGAGGCAGATGTCAAGTGTGGCCTTGGCCTATGTGTTATGGCCCGACATTTTGGAGTGGGCATTGTCCCTCCTTTTGTATATATTGTAGTTACTGTTTGTTTAAGGATGTATTTATCTATATGTGTACTAATAAACTCATTTTAATCAATTCCTTTTGTCCTTGCGTTATTCTTGAGAGTTACAGGGTGCATATGAAATGTTGCTGCATCTGTTTGTGTGTATGGTGTTGGGGGTGGGGGTGATGCGTGTGCGTGTCACTCTCTTTTTCCTCCCCCATCCCTTGTGTACTAGGTGCAGTACTCACCGTGGTCGTCTTCACCGGCGTTAGTGTTCCTGGTGTATGAGAAGGTACACCAATATTGGAAAAATGTGCCGCTCGGGCTCCATTGCGCTGTGGTTCTTCCTTGAGTGTTGAGAGGTGAGTTCTTTGACTTCTGAGATCTGTTTCCGCCGTGCTTTTGATGGCGTTGGTACCGTCCCGAAAGAGGTGGGGGATAGGCCTGTTGTAATGCTGTGGGTGGTACATTGTCTTCCGCCTGGCACTTGGCGGTTACAGCTGCGGTGTCTGTTGCTACTGCCGTGGCAGTCGGAGATGTTAAAGTGGCTGTATGTGTTGGCGGTTTCCACCGTGGTCATGATTCCATTTTTTTAGTGCCGGCCTGGTGGCGGTGTTACAGCCGCTTTATCACCGACCACCAGGGTTGTAATGAGGGCCACATTGTCCTCATAAGACGAGGGTGGTGGAGTATCTTCTGCTGGTTACAACGGAGGGTATTGAGCCTTACCTGCTATTTCCACTGGAACCTTCTCAAAGATTCTATCTCATTAGATTTAGTTTAGTTGCCTTTATGTTTATTAATAATTGAATATTGTATGTTGTTTTGACTTTTTAACTGAATAAAAAATTGATTGATTGAAACACCAAATGCATAAGGTTTATTCTAAATTAAGATCACTACACAAGGCAAACAGTAGTTAATTTGAAAATTAGCAGTACAACTCTCAATAGTAAATCAAAATAATACACGAGGATAAACATAAGGTATATCACCAAAGCAGGTAAGTAGAAGGAAATTAATATAGTCAAGCAATAAGACTGGCATAGATTCTGCCTCTAAAGTCATAAGCAAAGACTACAAGCCTGATTTAGAGTTCAGTGGATGGGTTACCCCATCACAAATGTTATAGATATCTTGTCCACTGTATTGCATGTGTGATTGGATTTAGTTCACTTGTATTACAGAGGTGGAAATATCTTATCACATTTGTGTAAACATAACCTATCTGCTGAACTCTGAATCAGGCCCTAATTCCTAATTAAATAATAGACTCACATAGATTCTACAGAGTTAGAAACATAAAGAAAGTCTAAGTATACATCAATGACAGACTAGCATATAGTTGGTACATTTAAAAAGCCTAGCAAGAAACTCAGGTACTGATCCCAAAAACATAGGCGGTCATTTCAACATTGGTGGTAAAAGCCGCATACGCCGTGCAGAAGACCGCCAACACACCGCCGCGGCTGCGGAAAACCGCCACAGCCATTATGATCCACAGCACAGAATCCGCCAAAATTCAGACACCCATACAAGTCCGCCACACCAAAGGTCAGTGATAAACTGGTGAAAACAAAACCTCCACTGTCACGCCAACAGAAATACGCCCACACTGTCACGACACACGAATCCACGTGGTGGTCTTTCAACCGTGGTATTCCATTGGCGGTACACACCGCCGCGCTCAAAATACACACACATTTACAAAACACAGCCACATTGGACAATTCAAAATACACACACCTAACAAACATACCCACACCACTCCCACACACCCAATACAATATATAACACACACCCACAAACCCCTACGACCAAAAATAACGAACGAAGGCCAGAGAGAGACACCACCATCAACAATAGTACCACCCATAGGCACGCAACACCATCACCCACATAACTTCCACGCACCTTACACTACACACCACTACATATCAGCACACTTATCACCCCACACACCACCCCACACATCACCTACACCACCCCATCGCACGGCAAAGACACCCCAGGTTCTCAGAGGAGGAGCTCAGGGTCAAGGTGGAGGAAAACGTCCGGGTAGAGCCACAGCTATTCAGATCACAGGTGCAGCACACCTCAATTGCAAGGAAGATGGAGCTATTGCGAAGAATAGTGGACAGGGTAAACGCAGTGGGACAGCACGCAAGAAATCGGGAGGACATCAGGAAGAGGTTGAACGACCTACGGGGGAAGATGCGTTCTGTGGTCTCAAGACACCTGGTGGTTCAGCAGACTGGCGGCGGACCCACACCTGCTCCCCCACAGCTAACAACATGGGAGGAGCAGGTTTGGCGATTCTGCATCCTGAGGGCCCCGCAGGAGTAGGTGGAGGAATGGACTCTGGTAAGTCAAATCTTAAATATTACATCCCCCACCCTACCTGCATGCCAGCACATACCCCCACCCTCACCCTCACCCCCATCACTTCAACTCCTCACAAATGTCCCAACATCACAAACCAAGTGCATGGACACCCATCACTAAAGCATGCCCACTGCACATACCCATGCACCCACCTAAACCATAATCACACAAGGTCCCACACAGGAATGCAAGCACTGGGTACACGGTCACCCACCCATTGCACACCATGCCACACACAGATGTAATAAACATCCTTTTATACCCCTGCAGGACCACTACCCAACGTCACCAGACAGGAGGGTCCACACTTGTCCACACCCCCAACCGAAGAGGCCTACAGTGATGACAGCACCTCTGTCCAACTGGATCTGGATGACCAGCCCGGCCCATCGGGGACCTCGGGACAGTCGGTTCCCCACACCCAGTCACAGGCCACCACAGAGCTTCCCCCCTCTGGAAACACCAGCACAGCAACCACCCAGCGGGCCCATACCTCCATCCCCAGGACACGTCAATCAGCAGTGTGTTCACCACTACAGGGAACCCAGGCTAACCCACCACCCCAACAACAACAGGAAACTGGGGGCAGTGGTAGTGGGCACACGGTCCAGGAGACGGAGGCCCAGGAACACAGGGGAACTGGGAGGGCTGCTGTGCAACAGGGGGCGGACAGGCCCAGGGAACCCATTCTCCACAAGGCCCTCTCATCCATCATGGGAGCCTACCACCACTCCCAGGAGACGATGGCAACGGTACTGGCCAAGTTTCAGGAGACCCAGCGCCTGCAGGAGAAACAGTATATGGGCTTCAGGGAGGAACTCAGAACCATCAATTCCACCCTGGGCACCATCGTAGGGGTGCTGAAGGAAGTACTCAACACCAGGAGGGACACTGTGGCACTACAAGGGGCCCCTGACACTAGCCTGGACGATGAACTGCCCGCCATCTCCGCCGGCGCTAGTGGACAGGAGGCACCACCACAGGACCACCACACCAGCACCCCTCCCCCTGCAGAGGGAGAACCACCTCGCAAACGGTCCCTGAGATCCAGGAACAAGACAGAGAACGATGCCAAGACTGGACTCGGCCATGGAAATTCCTCCGCCATCACCCATCACCATTTTGCTACCCCCTCCAATTTTGAGCACTAAAATAAACACCCTTAAAGCACAAAACAATCTGGAGTCAGTCTGTGATTTCGGAATACTGTATTAGCAATTACTGTGGCAAAAAGTTATGTTATTTGTAATGTCAACATACCTATGTCACACAGCTCTAGTCCATGAGGAATCAAAGCAGATGTCACACTGTGGGACCCAGATCTGTGAAATCGTAAGGGAAAGTGACAACTCAGTGACCATACACTGGGTGAAAACGACAGACAGTAGAGAGGTAGTAGTGTTTAAGTACATGTAGTAGGCAAGTTTGTATTCTTACCTGGAAATATTGCTGGATCACTGAGTCCCTGTTGTCCATGTCTTCTTCCTCTGCTTCCTCGTCTACACTGTCCACAGGCTCCACAGCTGCAACAACACCACCATCTGGACCATCCTCCTGCAGAAAAGGCACCTGTAGTCGCAAAGGCAAGTTGTGAAGCATACAGCAGGCCACGATGATCTGGCACACCTTCTTTGATGAGTAGAATAGGGATCCACCTGTCATGAGCACCAAGGGCACTGACGCTACTGAGTCCGTCACGGGCAGAATGAAGCACTCTGGCACCTTGCCCCCTCCAGAACCAGTAGAGAGATCCATCCACTACCTCTGTCCTTAGCAGGATGAAGCACTCTGGGCACTATGCCCCCTTCAGAACCAGTGGAAAGATCCATCCACTACCTCTGTCCTTAGCAGGATGAAGCACTCTGGGCACCATGCCCCCTCCAGAACCAGTGGAGACTGTTATCCACTTGAGAGACCGTGGCTTTGCTCTCCCCAGGATGGAACAGTGGGCAACCCACCCACTGTAGAGACTTGAGAGACTGTGGCTTTGCACTCCCCAGGATAAAGCAGTGGGCAACCCACCCACTGTAGAGACTTGAGAGACTGTGGCTTTGCACTCTCCAGGATAAAGCAGTGGCCAACCCACCCACTGTAGAGACTTGAGAGACTGTGGCTTTGCACTCCCCAGGATATGGCAGTGGGCAACCCACCCACTGTAGAGACTTGAGAGACTGTGGCTTTGCACTCCCCAGGATATGGCAGTGGGCATCCCACCCACTGGAAAGACTTGAGAGACTGTGGCTTTGCACTCCCCAGGACATGGAAGTGGGCAACCCACCCACTGGAAAGACTTGAGAGACTGTGGCTTTGAACTCCCCAGGATTGAACAGTTGTCATGTGGCCCTCTTGTGGATTTGGCATCATGCAATCAAGCGGCTGAGGTGCCCCCCCTTTCCCTCCCCCTGAGGTGCGTGTTTCTTACTCTCTGATGCCACTGCAGTGTTCTCTCCATCATGGTCGGGGATCTTGTGTGAGCCTCGCCCATACCGTGTGGGCCCAGTGTTCCACGGACTTAATTGGAGCAGTACCTGGACTACTATGCTTGGTGCATATTTTGTTAATGGTGTATATATATATTTTTGCCTACTTGATTTTAATACATCACAATGGTTACACTCATTTTCTATTGTCTTTGCATTCTTCCAGGGGGGTGTAACTGTGAGATATCAATATGTATTAGGTTGTGTGTTGTCATGGGTGAGGGTGGGGGTGTTGCGTGTTGTGTGTTGCGTGTCCCTGTTTTTTCCCTCCCCCCTCCCCTGTGTCGTAGGTGCAGTACTCACCGGGGTGTTCGCCGCCGGCGTTCGTGCTCCTGGTAGAGGAGCAGGAAGACTATCGCAGGAGAATTTGGAGTTCTGGGTCCATGGTGTCCTACTTCCTCGTGGGGTGTGTAGAGGTGATCGTTTTCCCTTCGGAATCCTGTTTCCGCTGCGTTTTTATCCATGGTGAATCCGCCCCGGAAAAGGTGGCGGATTGGTAGGTTGTGATACTGTGGGCGGTACATTGTCCTCCGCCTGTCTGTTCACAGTGACCGCCACGCTGTTTGTTTGTACCGCCGTGGCGGTCAGAGTGATAAAGTGGCTGTCTTTGTTGGCGGTTTCTGCCACGGTCGTAATTGCAAAATGTTTACCGCCGGCCTGTTGGCGGTCTTACCGCCGCTTTAACACCGACCGCCAGGGTTGTAATGACCACCGTAATCTTTCTTAGGGTTTTAGAAAGAAAAGCCACACACATTTAATAGTGAGATGCGATGTAATAGGGTTGAACTAATAATGTATCCCTTAAGAAATCCAATGAACCTTCAAATACATAAGATATTCAATCATATAAATCTAGAATCATCTACTTGTATGCCTATTAATGAAAATGTGTGCATAGGAAATTAAGTAATGCCACGGCATTTATATAACATCTCCCTGCTTCCGTTCCCGGTGAAGGTTATCGAGAATATCGTCAACAGGCAACTGACCCACCACCTGGAGGAAAACAACATTCTGGACCCATCCCAATCCAGCTTTCGCAGCAATCACAGCATCGAGACCACCCTCATCGCTGCCACCGACGACATCAGAACCTTCCTGGACAAAGGCAAAACTGCAGCCCTCATCCTCCTTGACCTCTCGGCCGCCTTTGACACCGTCTGCCACCACACCTTGTGCACACGCCTCCACGACGCAGGGATCCATGACAAAGCCCTGGAATGGATCACCTCCTTCCTCTCCGACAGAACACAGAGAGTCCACCTCCCTCCATTCCAATCTGAAGCCACCAAGACCATCTGTGGCATACCACAGGGCTCCTCCCTCAGCACGACACTTTTCAACATGTAAATGGCACCGCTCGCCAAAAACGTCAGATCTCACAACCTCAACATCGTCTCATATGCCGACGAAACCCAGCTAATCCCCTCCCTCATCAAGGACTCCACCACCGCCAAAACCAACCTCCACGAAGGTATGAAGGCCGTTGCCAACTGGATGAAGAACAGTCACCTAAAGCTGAACTCAGATAAGACAGAGGTCCTCATCTTTGACCCCACCTCCTCCGCCTGGGATGCCTCCTGGTGGCCGCCCACACTGGGAGCCGCACCAACGCCCACCAGCCAAGCCCACAACATGGGTTTCATCCTTGACTCATCGCTCTCCATGACCCAACAGAAGGACGGTCACCCAGGCCCTCGTCAGCAGCAGACTAGACTACGGCAACACTCTTATGCGGGAACCACGGCCACTCTCCAGAAAAGACTGCAACGGATACAGAACGCCTCCAAACGCCTCATTCTCGACATCCCCCGCCACAGCCACATCACAGCCCACCTGAGAGACCCACACTGGCTCTCTGTCAACAAAAGGATCACATTCAAACTCCTAACCTATTCCCAAAAAGCACTCCTCAACACCAGACCAGCATACCTCAATGATCGTCTCACCTTCTACACCCCGAACCGTCTGCTCCATTCCACCGACCTCGCCCACGCCACCGTCCCAAGCATCCACAGGTCAACAACTGATGGCAGATCATTCTCCTACCTCACTGCCAAGACCCGGAACACCCTCCCCATCAACCTACTTCAGACCAAGGACCTACTGACCTTCAGGAGACTCCTCAAGACTTGGCTGTTCGAGCAGTAGCATCTCCCCCCCCCCCAAGCGCCTTGAGACCCTCACAAGTGAGTAGCGCACTCTACAAATGCAATGATTGATTGAAATACAATAGACCATTCAGCTAATTGAAATATCTCAGCAAAGGAACTTGAATTTTACTGCAAAAGGAACATCCTGAGCCTGACTTTACTGTGAGGAACACACGCTAATAGAAATTATTGATATAGAGACCATGTTTTATGTTTCTTTATTGCTGGAATGGAAATTCACACAGAGAAATGCACATTGAAAGGCATATTCCTATAAAATGCACATTTCTTTCTGTAAGTATAAAAAGATGTCAGTGTGACTGACAGAGGCCTAGTCATGTTACCTAAACCATGTCTAATTCAGGCATTATTTCCTAATTAGTAAACAATTGTCCTACAGTTGCATGGCAGAGCAGTCCAAAGCTATAGGGCTCATTACGAGTTTGGCAAATGGAAACATCTGTCTGCTAGACTCCCGATGGGGAGGTCACCACGGTGCTGCTGATATCCCCACCAGCCCCATTACCACTTTCCCACTGGGCTGACCAGCAGAAACCAATGTTTCCACCGGTCAGCCCAGGGGGAAAGGTGCAACAGCATTTCCGCCAGGTCATGATATAGCTGGCAGCAATGCTTCTGCATGCGGGGGGCACCACCACTCTTCAAATGCACACTGTCTGCACAGCATGGGCAGCGGTCCCACAGTAGTCACCTGCACTTGTTCTCCACCAGCATTTTCATGGCACTGCCCTGGCTGATTTCAACTTAGACCGCCGTCATCCTGTCAGGATTGGAGAGCCTGGTGGAGATGGCGGTCGGACTGCCAGGGTCATCATGTGGTGGTCAGACTCCCGCTAGACTTGTAATCAGGCCCTTAGTGAGGAAGAAAATAAATGTGGATTAGAAATTCAGATCAATTAAACAATGTCCAGTCACTCTTTTTGTAAAGAAATAATACTGTAATTCACACAAAACTAAAAATTAAACATAAAATTGCAAATGCACGCAATGAAAATGATTTGGGATCATTTTGAAATGGTCTCTCAGTGATAAACAATCTAAACTCCCTTCCTATGGGTGTCATCAGGAACTTCATAAAGTAAACCACTTCCTGCTGCATTCGCAGAGTTCACATGCTGAAACTTGTTCCTTTTGCATTTGTTGAATTTCCACAGTGTAAAAATCCCTCCTATTGCACTTGTCAGAGACAGGCTCTAGCCCTGATTTATACTTTTTGCTACAAACCTGCATTAGTGCAGGTTTGCGGCAAAAAGTATAACACCAGTTAGTGCCATTCCTAGATGCCTGCCGGGCATCATATTTGAGGAATGACACTAGCTGGCGCAAAGGATGGGCTAGCGTACATTTTTTTTACACTAGCCAGGTGGGGATAGTGGTATGTGAGATGAGAGTTTAGAAGCCATTGGTCCCTGTGCCATGTATGGGGCCCATTTCAGGGCCCCCTATGGCACTTTAATAAAATAAACGACTTACCTGTACTTACCTGTACTTAGCTGGGATGGGGTCCTCCATCCTCCACTGTACCTCTGGTGTGAGTGGGGGTGTCCCCTAACGCCTGCCCTGACCCAGGTGTTAAAATATGGGGCAAAGCAAGCTTTGCCCCATTTTTTGACCCCTCCCTCCCTCTCGTGCATCATTTTTGCACAGGAGTATAATTATGGTGTTAAAGCCATAGAGTCATACCTTGCATCTCATTAAGATAGGTTTTGGTTTCCACTTCCAGAAAATGATTTAACTCCATAAATGTGGCACTGGACGGGTCTCGCGCCAAAGTATAAATATGGAGTTAGATTCTGAGAATGCACGTGCACAGACTGAAATGACACAAGCTCTTGTGATATGATATTTATCTATTGCAATGACTCGGAGCATCAGCGCCTTCGTTTGCATGTAATTGGTTTTAATGAAGGGACAATCAGCCTTTGCTTTACCCGACTGTCATAATTTGTCAACTGCTTCAAGGTTATTTTGTTTTACATTCTGTGCACAAATCCAAGGATGCTTATATGCATTACTACTAATAACAGTTTTGTTATTTCAGAAACCTAGGAGGATGCATGTAGGCAGCAGAAAGGCTCATTGTTCAGGAACACACGATTACTCTGATTTTAGATGACATTAGTACATAATGGGAATGTTAGGGTTACAAATAGAAATGGGTGAGTGTTCCAAAAGCTATGGGAGTCTTGCAAATGTATTGATTGTAGCAATGAATAGTAAGGAGACTCCATTCTCGTTTGCCGTTCTTCTAGGTGAATGATGCATAGCTGTTTATGAATTGTATGTGTCATATAAAAGCATACAACAATAATGCTTTGAAATTAAAGGCCAGAATTACAAAATGGATTGGGTACTTTGCTATGTTAAAGTTGTTAAAACATGTTAAAGACCACTATAAGTGATGTTTCAATTGAGTGAGTAACTTTAAAGTCTTTATGAAACTTGATTTACAATTAATTTTGATAATATTTTACTTATTCTTTTCTTTTGAAATCTGCAAAATAACAAGTAATGCAGTTTGTAATTGATGTATTTAGAATACAGCTGAGGGTATCCTGAGATGACATCTGCTGCCCATGGTGGAGTTGCAGTGTAGAATAGGTAATCAACAATGCAAACATAGTAGTAGTTCACTCTTCTATAAACACTTCTTACCATTCCTGTGTGGAGCAACTCTCATCCAAATTAGTCCAGCTCAACCCTGAAAAAGACAGCTGTGTATTATGAACTGCTATGTTGCCTCCCCAGTGAATAAGTGAACAAGAAAAAATACATGTTTTGGCCTCATTGGGTTTCTTTAGTGAGCTGTGATTTGAGTTTATAATTGCAGCGCTATATTCAAGAGGCTTGTTTGTATAATTCTTTTTTCAGGTTACTAGTTCTGGAAACAAAGGTAAAACCCTACTCAAGCAGTAACCACAATCCTTGTCAGCGTGAAGCACAAGCAACCCCCAAACTAAATAGTGCACCACTATCTGGTAGCTTGGCACAGAGCAGTCAGGGTCTACTTAGAGGAAATGCATAAAGTATTTATGCTGCACTACAAACAGTAATAAAGTGAAAACAAAGCCCAAGAAAAATCCCACACCAATTTAGAACAATAGAGTGATTTTAATAAATAAAACAAGACCAAAACAACAAACATCCAATCAGTTTATCCAGAGATATGTAATTTTAAAGATTTCAGTGGAAATAGGGCCAAAAAGCACATATTGCAAAATGTGGCTATCTGCTTGTGACGGACAGGGACAAAGTTTAGTCTGACAACGATGGAGCATCTGCTGACTACAGGGACTTAGTTAACACTTCTAAACAAGAGTACCTTTAATCCTGGTTTGCAAAATGTTGCAAGGTCCTGCGATAAGCCTGTGTTGAGCAGTGGAGGCGATGCATCAGTTCCAAGGGGCTACAAGACTTTGATGCGAGAACCTGCATCACTATTGAGCTGCTGTTGATGAGGGATTTACAATGTGAGGTCCTTGTTTGCTTAAGCTTCACACAGAAATGGTTGTGTTGCAGGCTACAAGGTCAATGTGGAGGCCTTGCACTGGGAGAACCTTCGAAGCAGAGGTGATGCATCATTCCAGCTCCGGCTTGAGCTGTGCAGCAGAGGACATGTATCAGTACTCACCCAGGTAAGTTGGCAGCAGGCAGCAAGTCAGAACAACATGGCAGCAGATCAGAAGAGTTGCAGTCCTCCCAGCAGCTCAGCAGTCCTTCTTCCTGGCAGAGTATCCACAGTTCCAGAAGTGTATTGAAGAGCTGGTTTCTCTGGTCCAATATTTATTCATGTGTCTTCCTTTGAAGTGGGAGAAGCTTTTAGAGGTTTCTCTTTGAAGTCCCCACACATCCTGCCTTCCATGTTCTTTCTCCAGACTAACTACAGGGGGTATAGAGACAAGATGCAGATTATTCAGCGCACTTAAACTCTCTATTGTGTGGCTGTCTAGGAGGAAAGCAGCACAAAACCCAACAGTCAGGTGCACCCAGTCATGTTACCTCAGAGACAAACTGCAGTCATAGTGGGGCATATTTGTGAGAAAGTGGTGTATCGCTCCAAATGCTCCACTTCTCTTGTGTTGCCCTTGCCCCACCTATCAACACCATGGTTGCGCGGTATTTACAATAGGGCACACTGGGGTGGTCGTTACCACAACCGCATGCTGCACTGGCGCAAAAAATGTTGATGCTAGTGCAGCAAAGCAAAAGGATGCCCGTTGATTTTAAAGGGTTTGTCATTTTAATGCCATCTTTGAACTGGTAAAAAGACTAGTAAATTTAACTGGACCATTTGTTTGGGCCTCCCTGCGTGAGAATGCCCCTGCATACATTTTGCCTGGTGCAAGCATATTGAGGCGCAAGAGGATGCAAAGTGGTGCAAATCATGCATTGTGTCACTTTGTAAATCTGGCACATGGGAAAGGCCAGCTTAGCACTGCCTTAGCATAAAAAAAATTACCTTGTGGCCGCACTAAGGTGGCGTAACAGGCATGTAAATATGCCTCGAAATTGTTAAGGCAGCAAAATGCCAAATTTCTAAAGTGGCATTTTCAAGAATTGTACTATTAAACTCTGACATTAGCATTCAAGAGGATTTCTCATTACAATTACAAAGATATCAAACACAAACTGGTCACCTGTTTCTATTTGGATGCTACAGCTTCTTAAATGTAATAAGTTAACTCCAATGGTATTCTATGGGAGAGGTAGAAGTTTCCTTTACCAGGTCCTGTAAAATTAAAAAGTACATGTCCAATTTTTTGACTATGCTGCACCCTATCCCCTGAGCTGTTCAGGGTCTATCATTGGGGTGCATTAAAAATAAACGTTTGGGCTGGGCAAAAAGTATACTTTGCCAGGTCGAAGTGCCAGTTCAAAACTGCACACACAGACAACAATGGCAGGCCTGAAACATGTTTAAAGGACTACTCAAGTGGGTAGCACAATCAGTGCTGGAGGCCCACTAGCAGCATTTAATTTACAGGACCAGGGCACTTGTGGGTATAAGCCAAGCTTACCATGTTTTAACGGGAGAGCACAAGGACTTTAGAACCGGTTAGCAGTGTTAAAGTAGGTTGAGTCCTAAAAGCCAGCAAAAATCGTTTAAGAAAATAAAAAAAGGTTGAGGATGATGTGGCAGACAGGGTTAAACCCAATATATATTGGTCAACAGTAGGTAGTTATAGATAGAATCTAGTTTCCTTAGATGAAGCAATTTTTATGTTGCCAAGAACTTTGACGTTATATGGTGAATCTTCAAGAGATTTGCCAAACTAGTATACAACTCATTTCAACTGCTTTCTTGAAAGTTTGACAGCATCCCAAACTCCTACACGGAATTGCACCAATTTATGCAGAAAGCTAGGTCTTGGTCCAGAAAGAGTGCTTTTTGGAATTTAGTGTAAATCTGTTCAGTAGTTTTGTAGTCATTTAGGAATAAAGAAAACAAGATACCTAGAGACATGAATCAGCCAATGATCTGACAGAGTGCGGTTCTTCGTACATGTTTTTTATTTGATCCCCCCCAGGCGGGCCAGTTCCCTGAGGCAATTGTATTACAGAGTAGTCACACTTCTATCTACGTCTTCAAATAAAGCAGTTTGTTTCAGGCGTTGCATTCTGCATGAAGCAAGCTGAATGCACAGTGCAGTGAACCCACTACAAAGTACATGGGCAATGAACATACATCCAATTGCAAAGCATGTCTTAAAAAACTCTAGGGCACAAAACTAGCTTTACCGTCGGCATTAGCAACATTACAGAGAGCTATCACAGATGTTTCAGACTTATTTAACACATATGAAATAATTTTGCATCCTATCAAAAGGGCATGAACAAGAATGCCACAGGTACTTATTTCGGGGTGATTTCCTACATAAAAAAACAGAATTGACAGAATCTGCAAGTCGAGCATAGGCCTGAGATCTCAGGTATACCCTGTGTGTAATGTTGTTTAACAACAATGTCACAAAAAACAAACAACTTATTCAAGTAAGGCATTTGCAGGAAGGGTTGTAAAAAAAACCTTCCTCTAACAACACCTGAGGTTTGGCTGCAGCATTATTGCAGGTTTAGGGAAACTGTACTAATCTGGTATTAAAGAGAGTGAGGCACAATGGAGGGTCCTGAGGAGCACTAGCCACGGACTAATCTTTCCCTGGGAGACTTTCTGGGTGAAGGCATGGTGGGACAGGATTGGTTAAGGGGTTGGGGAGGGAAGTCACATGGGGTGGATTGGAGTTAAAATGAGCTGGGAAAGGAGATGACGTCATCTTCTGGGTCATGGTGATAGGGAAAGGAGGTGTTTGAGCTGGGCTCTGTGAATTTTGATGAACGCTAATGCGCTTCCAATGGTTAATGCCTTGCGTTGCTTAGACAATGAAGCCTGCGTTATGCTACTCGGAATGGTGACAGGGCCTGACAATGAAGCTGTGCAGGCTGTGCTGCTGACTCTGAGGGCTGCCGGGTGCGCAGACCTGTTGTGGCCTGATGAATTGCAGGAGGCCTGGGTCTGTATGGAAAGACCAACCGGGGCCGCATCAAAGGGGCCTGGGGTTTGACAGGAGATGCAATTTGGGAGGGGCTCCTGGATCTGAGTGTGGCAAAGGTGGGTAGTGACCAGAAAGGAGGTAGGCACAGGTGCAAGGCATTGTGGGCAAAAGGAAACAGGCAGGCGATAGTGGCAGTGGTGCCAGGTAGGGGGACAAAGTGCTATCTTTTACCAAGGGTCCACAGGACTTGGACGTTGTAGCAGGCTTGGCTGCGCCCGGTGGGAGTAGAAGTGGGGAGGTGCTCGGGGCCCAACATAGTGGGGGCAGTGCTGGCATGGGGAGTGAGCAGTATGACAGACAGATAGTGGACCTGGAGGCCAGGGTCAGAGACAGTGCCAAGAGGGGGAGGAGATTGAGGCCATATGGGAAAGTCTGTGCAAGGGAATAAGGGAGGGACCAAGTGAGGCAGTTCAAAAAAGCCAAAGGGATTCGAGTAAAGTGGGGGATTCAGAAAGGGCCAGTAGGCCATGGCCCGAAGGAGGTTTGGCAGTGGGTGCATGCTGACACAGAAGAGGGAGAAGAAGCAGAAGGGCCTGGGTTGGGTAGTATTCCTAGTCTAGGTGCTGACGCACCCGGTTGTAGCGGCCAGATTGGCAGTGGCTTGAGACCTAGGGGGTCATTACAACATTGGCAGTAAAAGCCGCTTACCGCTGTGCAGAAGACTGCCAACACACCGCCGTGGCCGCGGAAATCCGCCACAGCTATTATGACCCACATCCCGAAATCCGACAAAATTCAGACACCCACACAAGTCCGCCACACCAAAGGTCAGTGATAAACTGGTGAAAACAAAACCTTCACCGTCACGCCAACAGAAATACGCCCATGCTATCACGACCCACAAATCCACGTGGCGGTCTTTCAACCGTGGTATTGCATTGGCGGTACACACCGCAGCGCACAAAATACACACACATCTCCAAAACACCACCACATTGGACAATTCGAAAGACACACACCTGATACACATACACACACCACTCCCACAAACTCAATACTATATAAAACACACACCCACATCACCCACAAACCCCTACGACAAAAAAATCTGAAAGAAGGCCAGAGAGAGACACCACCATCCACAAACTAGCAGCCACAGGCACTCAACACCATCACCCACACTACTTTCACGCACAAAACACCACACATTACTACATATCACCACTCTTCACCACCTACACCACCCCACACATCACCTACACCACCCATGGCACGCCAAAGACACCCCAGGTTCTCGGAGGAGGAGCTCAGGGTCATGGTGGAGGAAATCGTACGGGTATAGCCACAGCTATTTCGATCACAGGTGCAGCACACCTCCATAGCTAGGAAGATGGAGCTATGGCGAAGAATAGTCGACAGGGTCAACGCAGTGGGACAGCACCCAAGAAATAGGGACAACATCAGGAAGAGGTGGAACGACCTACGGGGGAAGGTGCGTTCCGTGGTCTCCAGACACAACATCGCGGTACACCGGACTGGCGGCCGACCCCCACCTCCTCTCCCACAACTAACAACATGGGAGGAGCAGGTCTTGACTATTCTGCATCCTGAGGGCCTTGCAGGAGTCGGTGGAGGAATGGACTCTGGTAAGTCAAAGCTTTAACTTCCATATCCCCCAACCTACCTGCATGCAATCACAGACCCCCACCCTTGCCCCCTCCCCTATCACTCCAACTCCTTACAAATGTCCCAACATCACAAACCACACATGCCAACACCAAGCCCTGCATGCAGCAACAAAGCATTGACACCCATCACTAAAGCATGTCCACTGCACATACCCACACAACCCCCTAAACCATCATCACACAAGGTCCCACACGGGAATGCTAGCACTGGGGTACACGGTCACCCACCCATTGCACACCATGACACACACAGATGCAATAATCATACCTTTACACCCCTGCAGGACCACTACCCAACGTCACCAGACAGGAGGGTCCAGACATCTCCACCCCACCCACAGAAGAGGCCCAAAGTGATGACAGCAGCTCTGTCCAACTGAATCCAGATGACCAGCCCGGACCATCGTGGGCCTTGGGACAGTCGGTTTCCCACACCCAGTCACAGGCCACCACAGACCTTCCACCCTCTGGTAACACCAGCACAGCACCCACCCAGCGGGCCCATACCTCTGTACCCAGGACACGTCAATCAGCTGTGTGTCCACCACTACAGGGAACCCAGGATAACCCACCACCCCAACAACAACAGTGACCTGAGGGCAGTGGTAGTGGGCACATGGTCCAGGGGACGGAGGCCCAGGAACACAGGGGAACTGGGAGGGCTGCTGTGTGACAGGGGGCGGACAGGCCTGGGAACCCACTCTCCACGAAGCCCTCTCCTCCATCATGGGAGCATACCACCACTCCCAGGAGACGATGGCAACGGTACTGGACAAGTTTCAGGAGACCCAGCGCATGCAGGAGGAACAGTATTTGGGGTTAAGGGAGGAACTCAAAACCATCAGCACTGCCCTGGGCACCATCGTAGGGATGCTGAAGGAGATACTTAACACCAGGAGAGACACTGTGGCACTCCAAGGGGCCCCTGACACTAGCATGGAACTGCCCACCACCTCCGCTGGCACTAGTGGACAGGAGGCACCACCACAGGACCACCACACCAGCACCCCACCCCCTGCAGACAGAGAACCACCTCACAAACGGTCCCTGAGATCCAGGAACAAGACAGAGCACGATGCCAAGACCACCGCCAAGAAATGAGAACACCCTGATTGTCATCCTAGTGTCCCACTTTGTAACCCTGTCTATATTGGAACTGCCCCAGCTCCACTTCCTATGCCCATATGGGCATAGCACCTGTAAAACTAATAGACTGGACTCTGCCATGGACATTTCTCCACCATCACCCCTCAACATTTTACAACCCCCCTCCAATATTTAGCACTGCAATAAACACCCTTGAAGCACAAAACAATCTGGAGTCAGTCTGTGATTTTGAAAATGTGTATTAGCAATGACAGTGACAAAATGCGTTCTCAAATGTAATGTCAACATTCCTATGTCACACATCTCAAGTCCTTGAGGAATCTAAGCAGATAACACACGTTGGAAACCACACCTGTGAAACCGTAATGAAAATGTACAACTCAGTTACCATATACTGGTTGAAATAGACAGACAGGATAGAGGTAGAAGTGTGAAAGTACTTGTAGTAGGCAGGAATGTATTCTTACCTGTGTGTCACTGGAAATATTGCTGGATAACTGAGTCCCTGTTGTCAATGTCTTCTCCTCTGCTTCCTCCTCATCACTGTCCACAGGCTCCACAGCTGCCACAACACTGTCATCTGGACCATCCTCCTGGAGAAAAGGCACCTGTCGTCGCAAAGCCAAGTTGTGAAGCATAAAGCAGGCCACGATGATCTGGCACACCTTCCTTGGTGAGTAGAATAGGGAACCACCTGTCATATGGAGGCACCTGAACCTGGCCTTCAGGAGGCCAAAGGTGCGTTCGATCACCCTCCTAGACCGCCCATGGGCCTCATTGTAGCGTTCCTCTGCCCTGGTCCTCAGATTCCTCACTGGGGTCAGTAGCCATAACAGGTTGGGGTAACCAGAGTCCCCTAATAGCCACACCCGGTGCCTCTGGAGTTGACCCATCACATAAGGGATGCTGCTATTTCCGCAGGATGTAGGCGTCATGCACAGAGCCAGGGTACATAGCATTTACCTGGGAGATGTACTGGTCGGCCAAACATACCATCTGTACATTCATAGAATGATAACTCTTCAGGTTCCTGTACACCTGTTCACTCCTGTGGGGGGGGACCAGAGCTACATGGGTCTCGTCAATGGCACCTATGATGTTGGGGATATGTCCAAGGGCATAGAAGTCACCTTTCACTGTAGGCAAATCCTCCACATGAGGGAAAACGATGTAGCTCCGCATGTGTTTCAGAAGGGCAGACAACACTCTGGACAACACGTTGGAAAACATAGGCTGAGACATCCCTGATGCCATGGCCAAGATTGTTTGAAATGACCCACTTGCAAGGAAATGGAGCACTGATAGCACCTGCACTTGAGGGGGATCCCTGTGGGATGACGGATTGCTGACATCAGGTCTGGCTCCAACTGGGTACACAGTTCCTGGATTGTGGCACGGTCAAACCTGTAGGTGATCAAATGTCGCTCCTCCATTGTCAACAGGTCCACCAGCGGTCGGTACACCAGAGGATTCCGCCATCTCCTCACATGCCCCAGCAGACGGTGCCTAGGAAGGACAACAGCGACCACAGAGTAAAAAAACTCAGGGGTATGTACCCACAGTCTACACAGAACACCATTCATACACAGAATCTGGCCTGTATTTGTGTTGTGCGACAAGGCCTAGGTCTGTGTGACGCAGTTGGTAATTAGGCCATGTGGGCCCCTGAAATGGCGGCTACCTGACCTCTAAAGTGGGACAATGGGATGTGAGGTAACTGCGCTGGCGTTGTACACCGTCGCGGTAGGCGGTCGAAGACCGTGGCGCAATGCTGCATTGGTTAACATTGGACCCTATGGGTCCCAGGAGCCAATGACGATGTACGCCGGCGGTTATGCTACGCACCACCGCGGACGTGACCGCCGCAGACGTGACTGACATTTTCTAGCTGTTCAATCACTCGATACCTGATCTTCGACAGGAGAGGACCTACACTGCAAGTGCTGCTGTGACCTCGGTCTGGAAGAGACAATGGCTTGTGCGTCTGGGGAAAGGGCCCCTGCCTTCACTGCAGAGGAGTTGGAGAAGCTCGTGGACGGGGTCCTCCCCTAGTGCATGCTACTCTACGGTCCTCCAGACCAACAGGTAAGTACACAGGGAGCACGTTGTATGGGCTATGCCTGTGTGGAGATGGCTGGTTGTAAGAAAGGAGGGGGCACAGTTCTGAGTGCATGAAAGATGGTGAATGCATGTGCCACATGGCAAGGGTAGGGATGGGGGCCACTCACTTTGACGGTGGAGTTGTTAATTACTTCTCTTCTTCCCCTGTACATGTCATGTAGGTCAGCGCCCACCAGAAGAAGGATATTTGGTGTGCCATCGCCAAGGACGTCCGGACCCTGGGGGTCCACCACAGACGGAGCACCCACTGCCGGAAAAGATGGGAGGACATTCGGCGCTGGAGCAGGAAGATGGCGGAGGCTCAGCTGGGGATGGCCTCCCAACGTGGGAGGGGTGCCCGTCGAACCATGACCCCTCTGATGTTCTGGATCCTGGCGGTGGCCTACCCTGAGTTGGATGGGAGCTTGAGGACATCACAGCAGACACAAGGGGGTGAGTACAACATCATTCAGCTGACTTAGCGTGCAGTGAAGGTGTCTGGGTGAGGGAGGAGGGCTGTGGGTTTCCCCATGCCAGGGCAAGTTCCGTAGGCTAGGCCCCTCCGTAATGCAGGCCATGTGGCACCCCACCCCACCTCTGTAGAGTGCCAAGTACAGGTATTCATGCCCCTGTGTCATCTATGTGTGCAGATGTCGACCATAGCCATGTAGGCCATATCCCAGGAATTGCATCTGTAGAGCCCAACAGCACGGCGTAGTGCAGGGGGCTGCTGTTTCTGTATTGTCCGCCAACGGTAGTGGTAAGCCATGCACTCAACCTGTCTTTCTTCTGTCTCCCCCCCTTTTTGTGGTCTCCCTGTTCTTGTGTGCATCAGCATCATCAGGCGGAGGTACAGTGGCACCGGAGCACGAGGGAGCTGCATCCCACATGGCCATGGAGGGCCACACCACGGACTCGGAATACACCAGTGGGACGGAGGGCGAGGGGAGCTTCACGGTGGTCACAGGATCTGCAACAAGCGACACAGACTCGTCCTCCGATGGGAGCTCCCTTGTGGTGGCGGCAAAATCTGTGCCCCCCACTTCTACAGGTACAGCCACCACCCCTCCTACCAGCACCGCCCTCCCAGCAGCCCCTCAGCCTTCGCCCCGTGCCCGCTCACCCAGGAGGGTGGGCATCACCTTCGCCCCAGGCACATCAGCCCCTGCCCCTGTCACCTCTGCTGCCCTCAGTGAGGAGGCCATAGACCTCCTCAGGTCACTCACTGTTGGGCTGTCTACCATTTTGAATGCCATCCAGGGTGTAGAAAGGGAGTTGCAACACACAAATGCATTCCTGGAGTGCATTCATTCTGGTCAGGCTGCCCTTCATCGAACCCTGCAAACTCTGGCCTCAGCACTGATGGCAGCCATTGTCCCTGTCTCTAGCCTCCCCCCTCCAACTTCCTCCACACAGACCCAATCCCCTGTACCCCAGCCTTTCCCAAGCACACCATCAGACCAGCATGCACACACGTCAACACACAAGGGAAGCTCAGGCAAACATAAGCACCACACATCCCACAGGCACTCACGCAAGCATCACACACATACAGACACAGCAACATCCACTGCCTTCACTGTGTCCCTCCTCCATCCCAGTCTCGTCTACACTCTCACCTGCATGCACTGCCACTACAGCCACTACGTCCCGCACCAGCACACCCACCACCACACCCCGCTCACGTGCACTCACCACCCCCACTACCATTCATACATCCCCTGTGTCCTCTCCCAGTGTGTCTGTGACGCCCCCTCCCAAAGTACACAAACACAGGCACACACCCACCCAACAGCCATCCACCTCACGACAGCCTCCAGCGCATGCACCTTCACCCAAAGTCACCAAACATACACCTCCTACAACCACTACCTCTTCCTCCACTCCCAAACCCCTTCTGGCTACCCGTCCCAGTGTTCCTAAGAAACTTTTCCTGACCAAGCTTGACCTCTTTACCACCCCCCCTCCAATTCATAGGTCCCGTACTAGCACCTCAGCCAAAAAATCTCCAGTACCAGTGGTGCCTGTTGTTACAGGTATGTGGAGTGCACCGGGCACCAGGGCAGCCAGTGTGACACAGAGCCACAGCACAGCCAGTCCCCCCCTGTGAAGCACCAGAAGTTAGACAGTTCCCCCGGCGGGACAGGGGGAAGACTCCAGGCAGCAAATCCGCTCACAAGGGTCCCAGGGGGAGTGTCGACTCAGCTGTGACTCCTCCCAAGGTGGGGAAGGGGCAGAAGAAATCGCCAAAGTCTGGGAGGAGCAGCACAGCGGAGAAGACCGCCATCATCCCCGCTGCTCAAGAGGCCACCGCCAGCCCAATCGTCACTGGCCAGGAGGCCATCGCCATAGTCAGTGCCCAGGAGGGCAGCCCGATCGTCACTGGCCAGGAGGCCACTGCAAGAGTCAGTGCCCAGGAGGGCAGCCCGATCGTCACTGGCCAGGAGGCCACCGCCAGAGTCAGTGCCCAGGAGGGCAGCCCGATCGTCACTGGCCAGGAGGCCACCACCAGAGTCAGTGCCCAGGAGGGCAGCCCAATCGTCACTGGCCAGGAGGCCACCGCCAGACACAGCCCAGCTGCCCAGGAGGGCCCCGGCAGCCACAGCCCAGCTGGGCAATGAAGGACCGCCAGCCCCAGCCCAGCTGGGCAATGAAGGACCGCCATGGCAAGCACCGCTGAACAGGGCAAGCACCGCAGAACAGGTCAGGAACTGAAAACTCAAGCACCGCTGAACAGGGCAAAGACCGCCATGGCAAGCACAGCTGAACAGGGCAAGCACTGCTGAACAGGTTAGGAACTGCAAACTCAAGCACCGCTGAACAGGGTAAAGACCGCCATGGCAAGCTCCGCTGAACAGGGCAAAGACCGCCAACTCAAGCCCCGCTAGCCCATGGGTGGCAGGGGCAGTGACGCAACAGGGACCGTCACGGGGTGAGTGATGCACTCTGGGCACCAGTCCCCCTCCAGAACCAGTGGTGACATGCATCCACTACCTCTGTCCTTCACAGGATGAAGCACTCTGGGCACCAGTCCCCCTCCAGAACCAGTGGACACATGCATCCACTACATCTGTCTTTCACAGGATGAAGCACTCTGGGCTCCAGTCCCCCTCCAGAACCTGTGGAGACTGCTATCCACTTGAGAGACTGTGGCTTTGCTCTCCCCAGGATGGTACACTGGGCAACCCACCCACTGTAGAGACTTGAGTGACTGTGGCTTTGCACTCCCCAGTATACATCAATGGGCATGGAGCCCCCTCGTGGATCTGGCGTGGTGCACTCAGCCGGCTGAGGTGCCCCCCCTTCCCTTCCCCCTGAGGTGCATGTTGTATTTTTATCTGATGCCCCAGCAGTGTTCTCTCCGTTTTGATCAGGTATCTAGTGTGGGCCTCACCCATGCATTTTGGGCCCAGTGGTCCACGGACAATGAATGGTGCATTACCTGCACTACTAATCATGGTGTATATTTTGTTTAATGTGTATATATATATATATATGTATATATTTGCTTACTGTATTTTGATATATTACAATGGTTCCACTCATTTCCTTTTGTCTTTGCATTCTTCCGGGGGGGTTGGGGGTTGTTACTGTAATGTTTGGATATGCATTGGTGTGTGTGTTGTAGTGGGTGAGGCGGGGTGGGGGTGTTGCGTGTGTGTGTCCCTGTCTTTTGCCTCCCCCTCCCCTATGTTGTAGGTGCAGTACTCACCGTTGTCTTCGCCGCCGGCGTTGATGATCGTCGTATAGGAGCAGGAAGACTAGTGCAGGAACAATATGGAGTTCCGGCTCCATGGTGTCGTCGTTCCTCGTGGCTTGTGTAGAGGTGAGCGTTTTCCCTTTGAAATGCCTGTTTCCACCGTGTTTTTATCCACGGTGAATCCGCCCCGGAAAAGGTGGCGGATTGGTAGGTTGTGATCCTGTGGGCGGTACTTTGTCTCCCGCCTGTCTGTTGGCGGTGACCGCCGCGCTGTTTGTCTGTACTGCTGTGGCGGTCGGAGTGTTAAAGTGGCTGTCTTTGTTGGCGGTTTCCGCCACGGTCATAATTCCCATTTTTTTTACTGCCGGCCTGTTAGCGGTCTTACCGCCGCTTTAACACCGTCCGCCAGGGTTGTAATGACCACTTTAGTGTTCCCATCACCATGGAGATCTAGAGGTCACTTTTTAAAATCCATGCTAGTGTCTACTGCGACAAATACCCCAACAGGACAATTGTCTTGTTTAAGTATTTGGACATCATTTGGAAGGCTGAAATGCATTTTGGGGTTTTGCATGGCTTAGCTACAATGACAAATTCAGGGCGAGGATCAGTGTTAATCTTGACAAGCCCATGGGGAGACATAGATGCTGAGCTTTAGATGCAATGGATTTTGTCCAACCAATCTACTGCTTCAATATATACAGCTAGTGGTTTGCCGATCACATACAAGTCCTTTCAGCCCTAGCCCACCCAGTCATGGGTGGGCACTACAGCTAACAATTGAACCAAGAATGTGTCTCGGGGGGAACATCAGGGGCTTGCTAGAATTTTAACAAAAATTTCCTTAACAGGAATTCCCTGCCGGTTCAATCATGAGTGCGGGGGCAGAGATCCTATCATGCAGTGCTTCATGGTGGCCAGCCCAGTAGAGCAATGGAAGTCAGGGAAGAGAAGAGGACAGCAGGGCCCTCCTGGTCTGAAGGGCTCCTATGCAAATTAAACTAGATGCCATTCTGCTGTGGCCAGCCCAATATCCTGACAAAGAGGTGGCTTTGAGGCTGGAATAGGGTTTTCTGTAAGATTTTCAAGTGGGGTACCAAGGACGTAGGAGTCATAGGTGGGCTGACAATTGGCGGTCAGCTAAGGATCTTCCAGAGTTGATAAAAGCAAATTTGAGCAAGGAAATTATCATTTAAATGGTCAGCCACAAAAAACTGACCCCCCTTTCCTTTTTTACTATGATTCGAATCTGTAGAACATTACAGAGT
This sequence comes from Pleurodeles waltl, assembly GCF_031143425.1. Classification (NCBI taxonomy): domain Eukaryota; kingdom Metazoa; phylum Chordata; class Amphibia; order Caudata; family Salamandridae; genus Pleurodeles; species Pleurodeles waltl. The sequence goes on along the minus strand of NC_090440.1, from coordinate 1,082,505,559 downwards.
CTGTAGTGCTTCACCTCAAGTTGTGTTTTACTGTAGTCACACTGAAGGTAAAAGCTGTGCAAAAATCTTAAGTATGCATTGGCTCAAGATAGAGGGGAAGATTACTTTCTTACATATGTATTTAAAAGGTTCAAAGTGCAAATTAAATACTAAGGGCCAGATGTAGGTACAAAAAAATTAGCGACTCGCAATTTGCGAGCATGTGCGACTCGCAAATTGCGTGTCGCTAATAGGAATGCAGGTACAATTTCCGTGGACAAGTTGCGACTCGCACCCGGAGTCGCAATGCAGATAGCGAGTCCGCTGTCTGCGAGGTCACTGTTTGCGACCCCGCAAAAAACGGACTCGCAATTTGCGAGTGGGTGTCGCAAATTGCGAGTACTATGTAAATTGATTGCAGGTGCTGCAGAACACTCCAGAAACCACTCCAGAACACTCTGGAAACACTTCCTGGCACATGATGATGACATCACAGCCAGGAAATTTACTAATACACCTGGGAGGAGGGAAGACCACACCCATTTTAAACTGCTGAACAGCCAACAGGAGGAACAGCAGCTACAATGGCAGAAACACCCAGAAAGAGGAAATAAAAAAATTCTGAGAAGGAGCTGGAGGTGCTGACAGAAGAATGCTGTCAGCACTATGATGATCTTTTTGGGAAGGCAGCCCTCAATGTGCCAGACTCAACAAAAAAACAACTCTGGCTGGAAATTCAGGAAAAAGTTAACTCCCTGGGGGTCAGCCACAGGAGTGTGGATGAGATCAAGAAGAGGTGGTATGACCTCCGCTCCCGGACCAAGGAGAGGGTGGCAGAAAGGCTCTGGGAGATGAGAGGCACAGGAGGGGGACCATCATCCGTACCACCACCCACACCCCTGGAGGAAAGGGTGGAGGAGACCCTGGAGCAGGAGGCTGTTACAGGATTCGGAGATCTGGACACCTCTGAGCCCACAACATCAACCGGTGAGTACCATGTGATATGCCTGTACCCCCATCAATGCCATACCCCCACCCAACATGTACACAGGGGCATGCACAACCAAGATAGCTCCATTTCAGGGTAGCAAACACCAGAATGATGCATTATGGGCAATGTAGTCAAGTAGGCAGTCAATAGGCAAATGTTTATTAGGAAGTGTGCAACAGATAGTAGACACTGACAGTCTGTTCCCCATGTCCCACAGGTCTCCCACAAGACACCACCACAAGCCACAGCAGCCAGGTGCCAACAGTCAGCCAGCCCCATGAGGAAAGCACATGAGCTGCCACCACTCCCACCTGCAACACCAACACCATCCCCTTGATGACTACACCTGCTGCAACAGTGGTTCCAGAGGCTGCGCCAGCAACAGCCAGGAGTGCCACGGTACAGCTCACAGGGCATCCACCACTGCGCAGGCGACGCAGGTTGAGGAGAGCAGGGCTGCAGGCTGAGTCCGGGCGTCCATCGACCACCATGACCGAGGCACAACTGCTATGTGGTTAGCGCCTGCAGAACCAAATGTTAGGGAGAATTAGTGGGGTTCTGCACCGCTTTGTAAGGAGCAATGAGACCAGCATGCAGCAGCTCCATGCACAATTGGACGTCATAGGCACAAACACTGGGAATCTAGCCCTGTCCATGCGGGAACTGGTGGCTGGACTACTGTCACAGAGCGAGGGTGGGCAGCGCAGGGACCGCCAGCTGCTTCAGAGGCTGGACAGGATGGCCTCATCAATTGGCAGACTGGCAGTCAACACCACTGGCCTGTCAAGAAGGACAGTCGGCCTCCAAGTGGAAATGGGCCACTTTGCAGGGGATGTGGCAAGAGGCCTGGGCCGGATCACCCATGTGATCGATCTAATGGAGGCACGGCATGTGTTCAGGGGTACAGGGGACACCCCCCCAGGACAGCGAAGAGGGCTCCACTGTGAGCAGTGTCTCTGCTGGTGACACTAGGGTGCTCCGGAGTGGGAGTACCAGGCAGAGCACTGTAGAACAACCTGGGACCAGCCAGGCTGGCAGAGGCCGCCGTAGGTCATAGACTAAACCCTGTCCCTGATATTGGGGCACATGATGGCAATGTGCCCCATGCATGGTTGGCTTTTTGAAGTCCCTGAACAGTTTGTAATTGTAAATAGTTCAATTTCTGCACATATTCAATAGTTTTTTTGTTCCACTTAACAAATTTGGTCAGTAGGTTTGTATGGTTGAAGTTGACACGTACCTTCCAAAGTATTGTGTTGCGATGTGTTCCTGTCTCAGTCTGCCTTGGTTTGCGATGCTCCTATCCCCATGATGGTGATGTGGTTGCTCCTGCTCTTCATCCTCGGAATCTGGGTCTGCAGGGGTGAGAGGTAGCCCACGTCGGGTGGCAATATTGTGCAGGATGCTGCATGCGACAACAATTTTGAATGCTGTAATGGGGGTATACTGGAGGGCACCTGCACTGCGGTGGAGGCATCTGAACCTTGCTTTCAGCAATCCGAAGGTGCTTTCAATCAGGTTCCTGCTCCTCTTATGTGCACTGTTGTATCGCCTCTCGCATTCATTGCTGGGTGTTAAGAACGGAGTCATTATCCATGGCCGTAGTGCATATGCACTGTCACCTGTTGGGCACAAACAGTACACTGTTAGGAAGTCCTGGTTGGTGTGCACATTGATCTGTGTGTATGTCTACAAGGTGTATGCAGCTCTACCTAGGAGGTATCCGTCTCCAAACTCCCCACGTTCCAGGCGTTGGTGTATCCCACTGTGCCTAAAAATGTAGGAGTCATGGGTACTGCCTGGAAATTTTGCGACAATGTCTGTGATGACATAATGGGCGTCACAAACAACCTGAATATTGAGTGAGTGGGTACACTTTCTGTTGCGGAAAAGATATTCCAGGTTTGCATGTGGGCATATTTGAATATGTGTCCCATCTACACACCCTATGACATGGGGAAAGTTGGCAATCCGGTGAAAGTTCAGCTTGGTGCTGTTAGTTTCTGCCTCATTCCTGGGTAGGTATATGAAGTGAGACATGTGTGTGAGTAAGGCATCTAGGAATGCCCTGAGGAACCTTGATAGTGCACTTTGAGATACCCCACCTGCCACAGCAATGACCCTCTGATAGCTTCCCGAGGCCAAGAGGTGCAGTGAGCATGGCACTTGCACATGCGTAGGGATGGCGCAGCCGCCCAGAGTCTGGTGTTCTAGCTGTGGTTTGAGTAATTCAATTAATTCAAGTATAGCTGCGCTGCTAAGTCGGTATTTGTCGTAGATTTCCTCCTCAGTTTGCTGAAAAAGAGTCTGCCTTGTTCTGTAAATCTTCTCCTGTCTCTGGCTCCTCCTCGTCCTCTGCTGGGCTGCGTGGACTCTCCTCCTCACTGCTATCAGGTATATCTCCGCCATCTTGAGTAACCCAGATGCCTTCTGGGTCTCCTTATATACTTTGGTAATGATTACCACCTGCTTTGAGTTAGTGGTAAATGGGACATGCAAACTGGGCTTTTTGCGACTAGTCGCAATTTGCGAGTTGCAATTGCATATGGTTTGCGACTCGCAAATTGCGACTTCCTATTTGCGGGTCGCAAAATGGGGTCGCACATTTTGAGAGTCGGTAACGGCTCGCATCGCTTTTTGCGAGTCGGAAATGGGATTTTTGCATCCCATTTCCGATTTTGCGCTGTCGCAAATAGCGATTCGGGCCATTTGCGACTCGCAAACCTTTGCTACATCTGGCCCTAAATTGCCCATATTTGCACTCTTTGATATACTTTGGGTTTTGCAATATGTTATTGAGCTAGGCTTTAATGACATTAAGGCCTTTCATTACACTGCTTAGCACAGTTAATTACTTTGCTGACCAAATGATACATCAAAGACCACCCCCACACACAAAAAACAGGCCCATTTGAAAGAAATTAGACTTGCACTGTGAGAAGATGATATGGAGGAATTAGCCTGGGCTAATTAACTCACAATTTCTGATAATCCTGGAAATGTCCTTTCTCACAGAGGAAATATTTGCGGGGCAAGCAGGACCCTGGCATTACTTGCACCATGGGCTTCCTTATTCTTGGAGAGAGGCAACTAATATGCTGTGTGATTTAGATACAGAATTACAGATGTTGAGAGCTATGACTGACCGAAGCTTGACTGTGTCAACTAAGAAAATCTCAGGATGCTGTGAAGAGGTTTGGGCCAGGGATGGAGGAATGATGTGACATCCTTCGATTAGACAGAGACACCCATCTTCTTGACCACTTTCCCTTCACTTTTGATTCCCTGCACAAGGGAGAGAGCTCTGAGAAGCACTGGGATCTGGAATGGGACTGACAGAAGAAGACGATTGACCTTGCATATGTGAACACCAGTCTGAAGTGGTGTAACACTTAGAACTTGTACTTTCTTGCACTCTGATGGAACGTTGTCTCCAGGGCCCATAGCCTATCTGGTCGACAAAAGAGGCTGGACTTGTTGACCCTGTACGAGAGGGTACGTGGTCCTGAACAGTGAATCAGTCAGTCAACATACTTTATTTTGTTTAATTAAAACCATAAAAGCGCACACAGAATGCAAATTACATATGCCATGTTAAATATAAAGCATAAAAAATATACAAACCAATAAAAAATAAAAAAACATTACAATGTGAAAACAATCAAGGTTAAAATTAATGATCCTAGGTTTTACAAAGGACTTCTCTTCCTCAGCCTAACAGCAGCAACCAAAATATTTGCCACAATGAAGTAATCATGAGAACAAGATAACATTTGAAGATACATTAGAGCTGTCTTTTAATAATGGGATTATGAAATGTTGACGAATGGAGCAACAGTGATCACACAGCAACATGAAGTGTAATGCGTCCTGGGTAGAAAAATGATTACAAGAGGATAGGTCCAGCTCGTCAACCTTATGCCATCCTTCAAGTTTAGCAAGTCTGCACTGAATAAATTCAGTCTGAATCTTGTTCATACAAAGCGATGATAGGGAGTTATAGTAACAATTAAATAAGCCTCTATAGATAATCCAGTTTTTAAAAGACTGTAGGCTCATAGGTCTGTATGCTCGTACCATAGTGGCTGCCAGCAAAAGCTGAAATGGCAGTGGAATCCACTATGACTGGGTTATCATAAGTACAGTGAAAGTGTTTTACCCATGTACAATCAATAGCACTGTTGGATGCCCCCCAAAAAAGGTTGATTAACAATCTCCCAGAAGTTGGAACTATTTCTCAATATGTCCGTCTGTAACAACTCATTCTGGCCTACAGTTTTAATTTCTTTTTTACAGGCTTCTAGGGTTTGTTTTAAGGATTTCCTACATCCTATTATAATGGTCCTATCCTGGGGTAATACCTTTTAGGGCTTTTAATAAGGTTTGATGGGCCAATGTGCATTTATGGGCAAACCACCTCTCATCCATCCTTAACTTTGCCTACAGGTCTCGAAAGGCTGTTGGTAACCTGATTACAGATCCTATAAAAAGGCATTTAAATGGACTTCCTGCATTAAATAACTCCTTAAAAAATTGGTCAGGCACCACCTTACTCCATTTCAATCTACAACCTTGATCCTGCATGGAGATATAAAGGTTACTTGGGCCCACTACAGAATTATCCACCTCCACTTCCCCCCATGCCATCGCAAGAATTAGCAGGTTGTGGTCACTAAAATGGAACCACTTAACATTACTAGATAGAACAAACTAAGCCAAATAAACATAAATAAATATAACATCAATAGTGGTATTCAGGCTTCTGCCAATAAACATTGGGGGATTATTCAGACCCCTGTCATCCCTGGCTTTAACAATATTAAAATCTGAAAATCTCAATCAGAGCCCCTGTTGTGTGTACTCAAATTGGGTACTTAAACAAAACTCTGGGTCAAGCATGTCATAAAATTGGCATCCCCTCTGGCATAAACAAAAATTCAAGTCACCTAGCAGAAAACTGAAAACAGAGTATTCTGCTTCACCCCCAATTAATCTAACAATGACTTTAGGCTATCCAGATGCTCGTTTAGACAAGCACTCACAAAAGAATTATACAAATTGATTATAAGAAAATTGGTTTATTTTTAAAAATTATCTGTGAAGCTATCATGTTGCTAGAGCCTGTTTTGGACCTGACTAGCCTTTGGCGGGTACCCCAGGAGGGGCAGCTTTGAAGACCTGCTGAATCCACAAGCACCCTACAAGTGGTCAGGAGGCCATAAGGCCTGCTGTATGCATGCATACAGAGTAACCTGTCTTCAGAGCCATGTAGTGATTATGAAGGAGTGATTACCAGGATTCCAGAAAGAAGAGCATTCCCCGCCCCCCAGGTCACTACACGGCATGCCATCTAGTGAAGTAGTCAGCAAATGGCTTCAACAAAACAGGGGACCTATATCTAGATGGTCAATTATTCAAATTCAGCCAACTCACCACCAATGGTAATATAACACCAAGGCAATTTCTTACCTACCAACAGTTGCACTTCTCTATGCGGACATTACGGGGACCTGTAGACACTGAACCACCATATCATCCAGTCATACAGAAAATAAACACAGTGGGCCACAGCTGACATCTCACAAACTGGCTCCACAGGGCCATAATCACCACTCTAGACACTACCCTAAACCCACTTAGACACCAATGGGAAGCAGACCTCGGCAGGGAGTTGAGTGACAAGGAATGGGAGATAGTGCTCTCCTACCCCAAGAGAGTCTCCCGTAAAGCTTGCTTATATTAAATTTCAACTATTAACAAGAGCATACCTAACAACAGCTCGATAAAATAAATATTATCCTGCTGTGCAACTCACTTGCCCACTCTGTCTCTAAAAGGAGGTAGACCTCCGCACCATGCTATGAACCGGCCCAATGCTACATCCTTATTAGGGCATGATTCACAATTCTCTGAGGGTAGTGCTAGAACTATCCGACCTCTATACTTGGGAAGCCTGTGCTCTTGGCATCTCTAAGCGTAGGAAAATGCACAAAGTATGATCCTGCTTTGCTGCATTAGCACGCCTGCGGGCAATCTGAATGATCCCCTTACACTGGTGATCACCCACCCCACCTCCAGCGGAAGCCTAAAAAGGAGCCATGAACAAATGGGGGGTGATTGAGGAGGAGATCCTGCATAGAGAAGCTACAGGGCCTCCACCATCATTCCATCTCTAACCACTGGGTGACGATTCACGTCCACTTTAGCCAACGTCCCCGAGACCACACCATGCCACCATGAAACAGAGCATCCATCACACTTTATAACCCCCAATGTTTCCCTGGTCCTCTCACATCATATCATGCCACAAAAAAAGGAGTAGAAGTCTTTGCTCCATAGGAGACCCCCACACCTTTCCAACTCCACAGCCAAAGCCTGGATCCCCCTTGATTGCATGCCCCTTGCTGCCAATTTAAACTCTAAAGCCACACAATTTCCAACTCAGTGCAGGTTGCCAAAAGTATTATATATAGCTGTGAAACTCCTTCCCCTCCCAACCTGTTTCAGCTTCCGAAGGCATACAACTCCTCACCCAGCTGATCACACAGTCCACTCACCACCCTATACAGGCACGCAGATACCAACAGACTAACTCCTTACCCTTGGAACTGCATGATGTATAGTGTGAATTCTGCTTTAGCATACCAAATGTGTATGCAAAACACTTGTTTCAAAGCGATCACATTTACAAGTGGTGTAATAATTTTCAGGTGCAAAAAAGGTTACACCCTTCATTACGTACTGCACTTCAAAACCGGAATTTAAGAAGGGGAAAAAGCCCAAAGTTTAGTGGGATGTGGACTTTGGTAGACCAAGAAGGAAAATATGTGTATTATTCCCCAAAAGTTGGAATAGGCTATGATTAACGCATTGAATATATTCCCAACTCTTCCTGTCAGATTTTTTTTCAGGTTGTGTTAATTATAGGCCTACTCATAAACGTTCCTATATTCGGCCCTCAGCCATTTATCCATTTACGGCCTCACAATGAAGATAAATAGATATATGCTCTCTCCATTCTGTCACCAGGCTCCTGGTGGCACTACGAGTCCCAGGAGCACTCTTCAACCGGAGGGGGCTGAACACTGCATAGCGGGCACTACAAAGCGCGCTGCAACACCTCGGGGCATCTCTCCATTCCGTCACCAGGATCCTGGTGGGACTACGAGTCCCAGGAGCACTCTTCAACCAGAGGGGGCTGAACACTGCATCGCGGGCGCTACAAAGCATGCTGCGACACCTCGGGCATCTCTCCATTCCGTCACCAGGCTCCTGGTGGGACTACGAGTCCCAGGAGCACTCTCCAACCGAAGGGGGCTGAACACTGCATCGCGGGCACTACAAAGCGCGCCGCGACACCCCGCGGCACGGGCTGCACCCGGGCGGAGCCCGGGCCAAGGGCAGGCCCGTCTGTGCCCGTCAGAGACCAATAGAAGTCTGGGCTGGGCAATCCCCCTTTGTTGTGAGGTAGGAATTTCTCCAATTTAAACTCTGTGTAGACATTTCCTCCTTCCAGACATTTAGGTTATTGTGTAGTTCTAGCGAACAGCTCCTATGGGGAAACGCAAAGGCAGAAATAGCCCACTAGGGGGAAATGCCCAGCCCAAGATTCCTAAGTTGTTTAAAACTCCTCGTGCTCTGTCAGGTTGTGTGGCAGATGATATTGACATCTTAATAGAGGAAGTGGAGGCCTTGCTGACCAAAAAAGACAAAGAACCACAAAAGTGCTTAAAAAATGTCTCCCTTTCAACTTTCCTGAAACCCTGTGAGAAGGGAAAGATCCTTATCAGCGATGTCTTTGCGAGGCCCTTGCCCTCCCAAAGCAAAGGAGGCCCACATAGAGCCTCGTTAAGTGCAGAGGAAACCCCAGCTAGAAGTGTGATTGTTCATGAGATCCCATGTTCAAACCGTTTCTCTGCTCTGGAGTCCCTGGGCACTAACGATGATCTGGGTATTTTTAATGACCAAGCCACTAGTCAACATTCGATTCATCCTATGCAGAAGGACATGTTAACTCTTGTTGTAGAATTAAAAGAAGTGAAAGACCTAAAGTCTTCTCTAGCTGAGGTCTTGTCTTTACTTCGTTCCAAAAGTACCTCCATGGAACTTTGCAACCTAAATAATCAAGAGCCATCCATTAAAACTAGGCCTTATAAAGCACCTGCTCCCGGGAAAATCATGGAAAAATCCTTGCTACAGACACTGAGTGCCCCGGCTTCACCATCTGACCAGAGTAGTCCCTTTGGAACAAAAGAAATTCCTGGCGTACCAATATTGGCCCACCCAACGCATACAAGGGTCGTAAATTCCGCACAAAATGCACTTCAGCCTAGAGACTGTGACTATTCAATTTATATGTGCAGGGTTCCATCCGTAGTAACAGTTTTGAAAGAAGACATGATGTCTCTAAAAAATAAAGTCATACATTGGATTCGGCACACTCGCCAATGCAGCTCTGTAATACACTCGGACATAATTTCTGCTCAGCGAGATCCCGCTTCGGTAGGCCAATTTGATACGATAAAGCTGACACTATCTACCCCTGATCTGGTAAGGGGTCTTCTATCTATAGAAATGAGAAACCCTTTGAAAAATGGCTCGAAGATCTACTTCAAAAGTTGTTGGCCCGAAGAAGACCACGTGCCAATTATCAACTCACGAGCTTCTAAAAGACCTTTGGTGCAATCCAACAACCAGGATAGTCCCCCCGTGAATGTTTCAACAACACAAAAGAGTCCTGTCCAATTACCCCTGGCAGATGAATCTGATTGAATTATTCCCGAAGAGGCCCAAAGGGAGTCCCCAACTTTATATTTTATGGGGAAAAGGGGGCCCCATCAGTGCCTTCTGCTGAAAGGAGGGAGAAATCTCCATTGCCAGGTACGAAAGATATTCTCTTTAACTCTACCTCCAAAAACCCAATTGGTAATATGTGTAGTCCTGCACCTTTATTGAAGAAGATGGCAAGCAATGGGCATTTAACTCCAAACCTTTTGTCATGGAGTTTGGCAGGAATTCAGACTAAATTAGCTGATCCAGACTGGGGGGGCTACGTCGACAATTTTGATATTTGTTTTTTTCAAGAAACATGGATGATAGATAATGTACTTAGGCAAGGTTTCAAATCCTACTGCAAATCAGCAAGTCCTATCCCGATGGGGAGACCAGCTGGAGGACTTATTATATGGCTGAAGATTACAGTCAAGGGGAAAATTAAAGAAATTGAAGTGGACTCAGAGGATATATTGGCCTTATCCATACAGCAGAAGTGTGGTTCTTTTCTACTATGTATTAACATTTACAATAGACCAGGTCCCCCAAACAAATTGTCTTAAACATCCTATGTACTAAATGCTTTAGTTTCAGAATATATAAATTTGCATTTTATCTTTATTGTAGGGGACCTAAATGTAACACTTGAACCAAATTGTGCTTTCTCAGAAGTAACTCAATTAGAAGACGCAGCATGGAATATCCCGCCTTTTTCCTCTCTAAAGAAACAGGTCAGGTCAAACAGTAGAGTGCTCCAATTTATTCATTTTATGATCACCCATGGCCTTCGCCCTGCGAATGGCCGTTTTCCCTCGGACACACCTGCTAAGCACACCTTTTTTAGAGGCCAGTATAGTAGTACATTGGACTATGCAGTAATTGATACAAGAATTTGGTTTTGTGCACATGATATGCATGTAGGAAGACAGTATACAAGTAACCACGCCCCAATTTTAGTCACCTACGAGGGCCTAATTCTAGAAAATGAGGATACCAATTGTAACAAGAGAGTATCTCTACCCCTAACACTCTCCTCTAACAAGCGTACCTTGAAATGGGAGTACTTCCAAAAGTCAACAACAGAAGACTATGTATGATATAGCATCAACACATCAGCTTGTTGAAACCCCCTCTTTCCATTCTCCAAGTGAGATCCTGAGTCTCCATACGGCATTATTTGTTACTCTTCGGGATCTTTTCCTAAAAACTAGTAGAGAAGTTAAACACCCGGTGCGTTTCTGTCACAGGTGGTTTGACAAAACATGCAGGGTTGCTAGAAAAGACTTGATCAAAGAGATCAAATCAAGAGATAAAACCCTGATAACGAATGCCAGACGAGATTATGCGTTAACAATAAAGCATGTTAAAAACAATTGGGAAATGGAGGCCTGGCAGAATCTATTGACAGCAGCCAGGGACAAGCACACAAAACGCTTTTGGTCCCTGGTAGCTTCCAATGGGCGAAACCAGGACAATAGACTTGACTGCCATATCCCCGCCAATACTTGGGCTGATCATTTCATGAAACTCTATGAAGAGGAAGTTCATGATCCTGAGGTGTACAAATTGGGTTCCCTCTCGGAGAATAACCCTATGCCATTTACACTAGCTGAAACACGAGAGGCCATTATGGCCCAAAAAACGGGAAAGGCTCCTGGTCTCGATGGTATTCCGGCTGATTTATATAAATCTGACCCAGAGCTATGGGTCCCATATATAAATAAAGTATCAAATGCAGTCTTGGCCACTGGAAATTATCCTCGCACATGGAGGGGTGCTATCATTATACCTATCTATAAAAAGGGAAATAGATCTGACCCAATAAATTACAGGCCAATTAGTCTTTTGGATAATCTCCCAAAAATATTTTGCCATCAGATCCTGATAAGAACCAAGGCATGGATGCAAGAATCACAAATCCTGAGTGACTTCCAAGCCGGCTTTAGGGAAAAAATTAGCACAATCGACCAGATATTTAGATTCCTCACGATTAAATGGAAGTCTGACGACCTGGAAGGAGGGAAGTTATTCGTAGCCTTCGTGGATCTCAGATCTGCTTTTGACTTGGTCCCACGCCAAAAGCTATGGGAGATACTGGATAGAGCAGGACTCCCATGTACGCTATGAAATACAATCAAAAGCTTGTACAGGACCTTTGCCAAAGTTAGATGGGGAGCAAATGGGGAAGTAACAGGAGAGATCCCAATTAAAAGGGGAGTGAGACAAGGGTGTGTTTTGGCTCCAACCCTCTTCCTAATATTTATAAATGATTGTATTCCTTATCTATTTGCTTGTGACAACGATGCACCCAAATTAGGGGGGGTTAAGACACCATGCCTGCTCTTTGCTGACGATACATTATTGCTATCCCAAACTGCGTCTGGTCTAGCAAACTTACTCCAAAAATTCACATCTTTCTGTAGAGATCCCGGTCTTTAAGTGAACTCTATGAAAACAAAGTACATGATCTTTGGTGACAACAAACATAAAGTAAGAAAGAGTATCTCTATGGAAGGGGTAAAGCTGGAGAGAGTTGCCGATTTTGTGTATTTGGGTTCAGACTGGAGGATACGCATAGATGGCAGGCTCAGATAGCAAGGGCACATATGTCACTGAAGCAGAACCTGGGTGGCGGACTGAGATTTGCAAACAAGTCCCCTAGGTTCGCAATCACTCCAGCAATGGAAATATACAAGCTACAAGCAAGAGGGAGTGCTCTTTATGGAGCGGAGTTATGGGGACATGGTAATCTAAAGGATTTGGAGATTGCTGAAAATTCTTTTATAAAGTCTATCCTAAGAATACCCACTAGTTCTCCTACGTTACCTGTACGCATGGACATGAACCTTGATTCTATTGCTCATATAGCAGCGTTGAAACCAATATTATATTGGATTAGAATATGGTCCTTGGATACACTTAGCCCGTATAGGACATGGTTGAAAGCTCTGATTAGTGGTAATTATATGGAAAAAATCCCTGGTGCAAGCATGTTAGGGCCACTCTGACTAAACTGGGGCTGGCCCATTTCTGGATGGCCCCTAATTATTTACCCAAAAATGCAGCACAAGTTGTAAAGGATGGATATTGGCGGTGGCTAAAAGTGGGAAATCTAGCAGAGGTCCCTCTAGGTAGTTTGTCTGACAAGTTTACATCAGTCAAATGTCACTACGAGCTTGAATCATATATCGATTTGATTTCATTCCCTCGAGCCCGCGCCCTTTACATCAGATTCAGGCTAGGCTCGCTACCGCTACGTTCTTTCACCTGTACTTGGTCTAAAGATGCTCCTTATGCCAATCTTTGTCCGATGGGCTGCTGCCTTCCTGAATGTAGTGCACATGTATTATTCCATTGTCCTGCTTATGATAAACAACGAACTAAATGGATTGTACCTCTCTGTAGAATTATGGGCTTTCAGAACCGTTTTACTGCCCTTAGAATTTTTAGGTCTAATACCGAGGATATGGTGGCATTTGCCTTAGCAAGCTATCTAGATGAAATTTGGTGTGTCAGAACAAAAATGTTAAAATCATCACATTAATAGGAGTTTATAATGGGAAAGTTTTGTACTTCATTTTAACCCATCTGTCGTTTTTAACTAGGAAGATATTTGTGTCACGATATTTATTATGGAAAATTTAATATTTTTTTTACCACAATTTTATATGGTATGATCTTTATATGGTATGATCTTAAAGGAAAAATGTTTTATACTTAAGGACTTTTATCTATAGTTTATTTTTGTAAAATTGTGATTTCTTGTGATGTGCTTTTATGGTATTCGTGTTTTACCCAAATAAAGCTGTGATGATGATGATGATGATGATATATGCTTAATCGCATCAATAGATGTTACAAATTCCCCAAATTAAGTACAATGCCTATAATGCAGCACATAAAATCAGACTGTGCTGTGCTTTATCACTATGGGGGTCATTATAAGTGTGGCAGTCTATAGACCACTGTACTCCCAGTGGCGGTCTGAACCGCCGCCAATGCAGTGGTCTGACCGCTACAATGAAAACCCTGGAAGTTAGGCCTCCAGGGAACCGCCAGCTCTGCCAAGCAGTGCTGCCCTCGGGATTACGACCCTGTTCTCAGCCAGCCTTTTAATGGCGGTAAAACTGCTTTGAAAAGGTTGACAGAGAACAGGTGAAGGGGTCACAGAGGGGCCACTGCACTTGCTAGCACAGGTGTATTAATAAAAATTATTAATGAGTATTCATGTATTCTGAATAAGGGGTTTATGTAGAAAATATAATAACGTAGAAAAATAATGCACACATTTGAAAATGCAATTACCAAGAGTGGCCACCAATTATCATAAAGAGTACTTACTAGTAGATTAATATTGTGAAATGCTGAATATATGTTTGACTAATGTAGTAATATGTCATATTAAGGGCTATGCGTTATGCTCTAGCTTTATTAATTGTAGGCCTTCATTTAGCGAAGGTCTTGGCCTACTTGCTAGGCCTCATGTCAAAGCTGTATTTCTTAAAATTTACTAAATGGCTGTCTTACAGAGTTAAAGTGTGATTTTTAATTTTGTATTGTTTGAATGTGCTTGTAGCTGAGAATCTTTTCCCATGAGAACCGAATTTTAAAAGATGCAGCTCCTGCTAATGTAACGTTTTGTGTGTAATGCATGTGAGACTGACTTTCTCAGGAGAAGAACAATGGAGATACTGGCTGTAGTGGAAGCTACAACAATATTGTTACCTGACAAGTCAGATGATACGGACATTGCAGAACAACCAATCAACGACAGGTGAACGGAATAATAGTATAATTCATAGATTTGGATCTTTAGTTTTATTGGATAAAGTGTGAACATGTGATTAACTGACCATAGGGATTTGAGACATTGGCCCTCATTACAACCCTGGCGGTAAATGCCGCTTACCGACGTGCAGAAGACCGCCAACATACTGGTGCTGCTGCGGAAATCCGCTACAGCTATTACGACCCATAGCTTGGAATCCGCCATAATCCAGACACCCACACAAGTCCGCCATAACGAAGGTCAGTGGTAAACTGGCGGGAACAAAACCTCCACCGTCACGCCAACAGGAATATGCCCACACTATCACGACCCACGAATCCATGCAGCAGTCTTTCAACCACGGTATTCCATTGGCGGTACACACCGCCGCGCTCAAAATACACACACACTTACAAAACACAACCACATTGGCCAATTCAAAATACACACACCTGACACACATACACACACCACACCCACACACTCGATCCAGTATAAAACACACACCACATCACCCACAAACCCTTACTACCAAAAATTTGAAAGAAGGCCAGAGAGAGAGACTACCTAACACAACACTAGCATCCACAGACACACAACACCATCACTCACACAACATTCATGCACCTCAAACAACACACAACAACACATCCCCTCATACATCACAACACACACCACCTCACACATCACCCACACCACATCATGGCACCTCAACGACACCCCAGGTTCTCTGAGGAGGACCTCAGGGTCATGGTGGAGGAAATTGTCTGCGTAGAGTCACAGCTATTCGGACACAGGTGCAGCACACCTCCATTGCAAGGAAGATGGAGCTATGGAGCAGAATTGTCGACAGGGTCAACACAGTGGGACAGCTTCCAAGAACAAGGGATGACATCAGGAAGAGGTGGAAAGACCTATGGGGGAAGGTGCGTTTCATGGTCTCCAGACACCAGATTGCTGTACAGAGGACTGGCGGTGGACCCCCACCTCCTCCCCCACAACTAACAACATGGGAGGAGCAGGTCTTGGCACTACTGCATCCTGAGGGCCTCGCAGGAGTAGCAGGCGAACTGGACTCTGGTAAGTCAAATCTTTACGACTATATCCCCCACCCTACCTGCATGCCATCACATACTCCCACCCTCACCCTCACCCCCATAACTCCAACACCTCACATATGCCCCACTCTCACAACCCACCCATCCCAATACCAAGGCCCTGCATGCAACACCTATGCATGGAACCCCCATCACCAAAGCATGTCCACTACAGATACGCACATAGACCCCAAACCAACTATCACACAAGGACCAAGACAAGAATGCAAGCACTGGAGTACAGGGTCACTCACCCATTGCACACAATGGCACACACAAATGCAATAATCATGCCTTTACACCCCTGCAGGACCACCACCCAACGTCACCAGACAGGAGGCTCCACACATGTCCACACCCCCAACCGAAGAGGCCCACAGTGATGACAGCACCTCTGTCCAAGTGGATCTAGATGACCAGCCCGGCCCATCGGGGACCTCGGGACAGTCGGTTCCCCTGAAACTGGCACAAGCCACTACAGACCCTCCCCCCTCAGGATACACCACCACAGCACCCACCCAGCGGGCCCAACCCTCTGTCCCCAGGACACGTCAAGCAGCAGTGTGTCCACCACTACATAGAACCCAGGCAAACCCACCAACCCAAGAAAATCAGGGACCTGGGGGTAGTGGCAGTGGGCACACAGTTCAGGGGACAGAGGCTCAGGAAAACAGGGAAACTGGGAGGACTGCTGTGCGACAGGGAGAGGACAGGCCCATGGAACCCACTCTCCACGAGGCCCTCTCCAACATCATGGGAGCTTACCATCATTCCCAGGAGACAATGGCAACGGTACTGTCCAAGTTTCAGGAGACCGAGCGGCTGCAGGAGGAACACTATCTGGGGATCAGGGAGGACCTGAAGTCCATGAACAACACCCTGGTCATCATTGCAGGGGTGCTGCAATACCTTGTCAACACCAGAAGGGACACTGTGGCACAACAAGGGGCCCCTGATACTAGCCTGGACGATGAACAGCCCTCCACCTTTGCCGGCGCTAGTGGACAGGAGGCACCGCCACAGGAACACGACACCAGCACCCCACCCCCTGCAGATGGAGAACCACCCCCCAAATGGTCCCTGAGATCCAGGAACAAGACAGAGAACATTGCCAAGACCCCCGCCAGGAAATGAGACCCCCTGAATGTCACCCTTCTGTCCCACTTTGTCACCCTGTCCATCCTTAAACTGCCATTGCTCCACTTACCATGCCCGTTTGGACAATGCACCTGTGAAACAAATAGACTGGACTCTGCCATGGACATTCCTCCACCATCACCCCTGCCCATTTTACAACCCCCTCCACTTACTTGCACAGAAATAAACACACTTCAATCACAAGAAATCTTGAGTCAGTCTGTGCTTTCAAAAACGTGTAATTGCAATAACCATGGAATATAGCAATGTCAAATTACATGTGCACATACTGATGTAACACAGCTGTAGGGCTGGAGGAAATATAGCAGAGGACACGAAGTGGGACCCACATATGTGAAATGGAAAGGCAAAGTGACAAGTCAGGGTCCATACACTGAGTGAAAATGACAGACTTATGCTAGCTCCAACAATAGTATGAGATGTGGGAGGCAGTGACATCTTCTTACCTGTGTCTCACTGGAAATATTGCATGATAATGTTGTTTCCGTAGTCGATATCCTATACTTCTGCCTCCTCTTCTTCACTGTCCACAGGCTCCACAGCTGCCACAAGACCACCAGCTTGTCAATCCTCCTGCAGAAAAAGTACCTGCCGTCGCAAAGCCAGGTTGTGCAGCCTATAGCAGGCCACGATGATCTGGCACACCTTCTTTGGTGAGTAGTAGAGAGAACCACCTGTCATATGGAGGCACCGGAACCCGGCCTTCAGGAGGCCGAAGCTCCTTTCTATTACCCTCCTAGTTCGCCCATGTGCCTCATTGTAGCGTTCCTCTGCCCTTGTCCTAGGATTTCTCACTGGGGTCAGTAGCCATGAGAGATTGGGGTAACCAGAGTCACCTGCAAATGTCGAGGGACAACTGTTAGACACACACTAACCCATAGGGACAACCCCACACCCAGAAAACTATTCACACTGTATACGGTCCTTGTCCTCACCTATTAGCTACACACAGTGCCTCCGGAGTTGCCCCATCGCATAAGGGATGCTGCTATTCCTCAGAATGTAAGCGTCATGCACTGAACCAGGAAATTTGGCATTCACATGGGATATGAACTGGTCGGTCAAACACACCATCTGCACATTCATCGAATGATAGCTCTTCCAGTTTCTGTGCACCTGTACACTCCTGCGGGGGGTACCAAGGCCACATGTGTCCCATCAATGGCACCTATGATGTTGGGGATATGTCCCAGGGCATAGAGTCACCTTTCACTGTGGGCAAATCCTCCACCTGAGGGAAAACGATGTAGCTGCGCATGTGTTTCAGCAGGGCAGACAACACTCTGGACAACACGTTAGAGAAAATTGGCTGGGACATACCTGATGCAATGGCCACTGTTGATTGAAAGGAACAACTTGCCAGGAAATGGAGTACTGACAGGACCTGCACTAGAGGGGGGATTCCAGTGGGATGGCGGATAGCTGACATCAGGTCTGGCTCCAACTGGGCACACAGTTCATGGATTGTTGCACGATCAAGTCTGTAGGTGACTATTACGTTTCTCTCTTCCATTTTCAACAGGTACACCGGAGGATGCCGCCATCTCATCACCTGCCCCAGCAGACGTGCCCTATGGACGAGAACAGCGAGCAGAGAATTACCCAACACTGAGGTATCACAACATGTCATTTCCACACATTTATTAATCCGCAATGTGCCTGTTACTGTGTGTATTCAAGGCCTATATTGGTGTGACGCAGTTAATATTGATGCCATGTGGCCCCCTGCAATGGCGGCTGTCTGACCTGTAAGGTGGGACAAGGGGATATGAGGTAACTGCGGTGGCATTGTACACCGCCACGGAAGGCGGTCGAAGACCGCAGCGCAATCCTGCTTTGGTTAACATTGGACCCTACGGGTCCGAGGAGCCAATGACAATGTATGTCAGCAGTGACGGTACGCAACGCCGCGAATGTGACCACCATTTTCTGTCTGTTCACTCACTTGATACCTGACTTTCCACAGGAGAGGACCTACACTGCAAGTGCTGCTGTGACCTCAGTCTGGAAGCGATGATGGCTCATGTGTCTGGAGAAAGGGCCCCTGCCTTCACTTCGGAGGAGTTGGCGAAACTAGTGGATGGGGTCCTCGCCCACTACACACAACTGTACGGTCCTCCAGACAAACAGGTGAGTACACTGTGAGCATGCTGCATGGGCAATGCCTGTTTGGAGTGGTGTGGATGGATGATAAATGGGGGGGGACTGAGCCCTGCATGGGCGGACGGTGAGTGTATGTGCGTCAGGGCAAGGGTGGGAACGTGGGCCAATGTGTATGATGGTCCGGACGGGTAAAGATTTTCCGTTTCCCTGTACAGTTCCTCAAGGTCAGCGCCTACCAGAAGAAGAATATTTGGCGTGCCATCGCCAAGGACATCCGGACCCTTGGGGTCCACCACAGATGGAGCACCCACTGCCGTAAAGGATGGGAGGACCTTCGCCGCTGAAGCAAGAAGACGGCGGAGGCACAGCTGGGGATGGCCTCCCAACGTGGGAGGGGTGCCCGTCGCACCATGACCCCCCCCTAATGTTCTGGATCCTGGCTGTGGCGTATCCGGAGTTGGATGGGCGCTTGAGAGCATGACAGCAGCCACAAGGGGGTGAGTACACTCTCATTCAGCTGACTCTGCGTGCATTACGAGGTGTCTGGGTGGGGGAGGTGGGCTGTGGGTTCCCCTAGGCCAGGGCGATCTTGGTAGGCAAGGTCCCTTGTGAGGCAGGCTCATTGGCACCCCAACCCCACTAGTGGTTGCTGCCATCTACAGCAAGTCAGGCTCCTGTGACTTCCAGGTGTGCAGCAATCGGGCTCAGGCCTTGTACCCCATGGGCATGTGAATAATCTAGGAACTGTAAGTGCATGGCGTAGTGCAGAGGGCTGCTGTGTCTGTAGTGTCCGCCAACGGTAGTAGTGTTGCATGCACTGAACATGCCTTTCTTCTGTCTTTCCCCCCCTTTTTGTGGTCTCCCTGTTCTTTTGTGCAATTGCATCAT
Organism: Pleurodeles waltl; assembly: GCF_031143425.1. Taxonomy (NCBI): domain Eukaryota; kingdom Metazoa; phylum Chordata; class Amphibia; order Caudata; family Salamandridae; genus Pleurodeles; species Pleurodeles waltl. The sequence goes on along the minus strand of NC_090440.1, from coordinate 1,082,485,803 downwards.
CAGACGGAGAAGCTGTGGCACCAGAGCAGGAGGGAGCTACATCCCACTTGGCCCTGGAGGGTGAAACAACAGAGTCTGAAGCCACCAGTGGGACGGAGGGCGAGGGGAGATCCACGGCGGGGACAGAAGCAGACAGCAGTGACAGCGACTCCTCCTTTGATGGGAGCTCCCTTGAAGTGGCGGGCCCCTCTGTGCCCCCGCATCAACAGGTACAGCCGCCACCCCCCCACCACCACCGCCCTCCCAGCAGCCCCTCAGCGTGTGTCCTTTGCCCACTCACCCAGGAGGGTGGGCATCTACTTCGCCCCAGGCACCTCAGGCCCTGCCGCAGTCAGCCCTGCTGCCCTCAGTGAGGAGGCTATTGACCTCCTGAGATCCCTCACTGTTGGGCAATCTACCATTATGAATGCCATCCAGGGTGTTGGGAGGCATTTTCAACAAACAAATGCATACCTGGAGAGCTTTCATTCTGGCCAGGCAGCCCAAAAGAGAGCATTTCAGGCTCTGGCCTCAGCACTGATGGCAGCCATTGTCCCTGTGTCCAGCCACCCCCTCCAACCTCCTCCACCCGGACCCAATCCCCAGTACCTCAGCCTATCCCAAGCATACCATCAGACCAGAATGCACACACATCAACACACAATCGTGGCTCAGGAAAACATAAGCACCACATATCCCACAGGCACTGACACAAGCATCATACCCATGCACACATACCAACATCCACTGCCTCCACTGTGTCTCCCTCCTCCACGTCTCCCTCCTCCCTCCCAGTCTCATCTCCACTCACACTTGCATGCACTACATCTTCATCCACTACCTCCATCACCAGCACGCCAATCACCACACACCACTCACATGCACTCACCACCCCCACTACCATTCACACATCCCCTGTGTCCTCTCCCAGTGTGTCTGTGAGCCCTCCTCCCAAAGTACACAAACGCAGGCACACACCCACCCAACAGCCATCCACCTCACAACAGCCTCCAGCCCATGCACCTTCACCCAAATTCAGCAGACGTACACCTCCTACAACCACTACCTCTACCGCCACTACCAAACCCCCTCCATCTACCCGTCCCAGTGTGTCTAAAAAACTTTTCCTGGCTAATATTGACCTCTTCCCCACACCTCCACCTCACCGTCCTTCCCCTGGGACCAGGCTTTCCAGGTCCCAGCCCAGCACCTCAGCCACCACATCCCCAGCCACAGTGGTGCCAGCAACTGCGGTGTATTGGAGTGTGCCAACCATCAGGGCTGCCAGTGTGCCACGGAGGGAGGGCAAGGACATTCCGCCACCTGCCAAAGTAAAAAAGGTGCCCACATCCCAGAGGGAGAAGCCGAAAACACCTGCCACCAAGGGGTCAGGGAAAACGAAAGAGGATAGTGGCAAGACAGCTGCACCACCATCAAAGGTGGGGAAGGGCCAAAAACTGAAGGACAGGTCAGGAGAGGGCATGGTGGCACCGACTGAGGGACCAGTGTCACACCTTCTGTCCACGTCGACGCCAACCTTTTACGGCAGAGAACACCGCCACCTGTACCACCACCTGCACCGCCACCTGCACCACCACAGAGCCCGCCGAAAGCACCACCACAACAGAGCCCGCAGCCAGCACTGCCGCCACAAAGCACGCAGCCAGCACCACTGCGACTGACACCGCAGCAAGCACCGCCAGCAGCTGACACCACCGTGAGCACCGCCAGCGGGCGACACTGCCGCAAGCACCGCCAGCAGCCTGCCGCATCCTCAGACAGTGGCACCACCGCAGGCATGGCTACCATCCCCAGTGGACAGTCGTCAGAGGCTGGTGGTGAGTTTGTGGACCCTGGGCAGCTTTCATGAAGCATCACTGTCATCACAGTTGTCACCTGCATATGGAATGCGAAGCCGCAGCAGTGTGGGATATGTCTCTGCCTCCATGGCGTATCATTCTACCTGTACCTCGGCAATCTCGTGGCACACACACCCAGGCAAGTGTTTTGTTCTGGCAACAATGCACATGGAGCACTCTGGGCACAAAGCCCCCTCCAGAACCAGTGGAGAGATACATCCACTACCTCAGCCCTTGGTAGGATGAAGCACTCTGGGCACAAAGCCCCCTCCAGAACCAGTGGAGAAAGACATCCACTACCTCAGTCCTTGGCATGGTGAAGCACTCTGAGCACAAAGCCCCCTCCAGAACCAGTGGAGAAAGACATCCACTACCTCAGTCCTTGGCAGGATGAAGCACTCTGGGCACAAAGCCCCCTCCAGAACCAGTGGAGTATCACATCCACTACCTCAGTCCTTGGCAGGATGAAGCACTCTGGGCACAAAGCTCCCTCCAGAACCAGTGGAGACTGTTATCCACTTGAGAGAATGTGGCTTTGCACTCCCCAGGATAAAGCAGTGGGCAAACCACCCACTGAAAAGACTTGAGATACTGGCTTTGCACTCCCCAGCATACAGCAGTGGGCAAACCACCCACTGAAAAGACTTGAGAGACTGTGGCTTTGCACTCCCCAGGATAACGCAGTTGGCAAACCACCCACTTGAGAGTCTTGAGAGACAGTGGCTTTACACTCCCCAGGAAACAGCAGTGGGCAAACCACCCACTGAAAAGACTTGAAAGACTGTGGCTTTGCACTCCCCTGGATACAGCAGTGGACAAACCACCCACTGAAAAGACTTGAGAGACTGTGGCTTTGCACTCCCCAGGAGAAAGCAGTGGGCAAACCACCCACTGGAGAGACTTGAGAGACTGTGGCTTTGCACTCCCCAGGATACATCAATGGGGAGCAGTGGCGTTGTGCGTTCATCAGGCTGAGGTGCCTCCCTCCCCCTCCTCCTGAGGTGCCTGTATATTTTCGATCTGATGGCCCTCCAGTGTTCTCTCTGTTTGGCATCAGGTATCTAGTGTGGGCCTCGCCCATGCATTTTGGGCCCACAGACAATGATTTGTGCACTATCCGGACTTGTGTATTTGGTGTACATAATTGTATATACAGGATTTGGACTTTTGACTTATGTATTTTTATTGATTACAATCGTGACAATAGTTTCCTTTTGTCCTTGTGTTATTCAAGGGATGGTGTGGGGGTGTATATGTAATGTTGCAGCAAGTATTTGTGTGTATGGTGTTGTGGGTGAGGGTGGGGGTGGGGGTGTTGCATGTTGCGTGTGTGTGTCACTCTCTTTTCCCTCCCCCTCCCCTGTGTTGTAGGTGCAGTGTTTTCCTTTCTGTGTACTGTTTCCACCGTGTTTTTATTTGCGTTGATTCTGCCCCAGAAAAGGTGGCGGATAGCCTTGTTGTGATAGGGTGGTTGTACATTGTCTTCCGCCTGTCTGTTGGCGGTGTCCGCACGTGAGAGTTGCCCATTTTGCATCTTGACAAGAGACGTGCTTAAATTTAATGCTTTAAGACTGTGTTTTCTGAACTTTTATGCTGAATCCTGACACCATGCTGCTCGACTGAGAACAAAGACTGGCTCTGCTTGCTGATCCACATTGAGGATAGATATTATGAATTAGACTGTTGATTATCATGCATATTTGTCTTTCCTTTCTAGGTACCAACTGCACTGTTTTGATAGAGCCATAGTTAGAAATTTTTCTAAATTTGTGTTTCTAAATTGTTTTGTATGAAGCCCAACATGCTGATACTAATCTGGTGTAATGAAGGATCCTCACTAACAAAATTATGTTAATAGGGAATAATGTTTGATGAATTTCTCTGCTGAATTTGAATGTATGTAATCACTTTGATGCAGTTGACTTTGTTATTAATTCATACCATAACCTTGGAATGTGTTGTAGTTCAAGCTTTGACTAGATTACGTTTCTTCCGCCGCTTTTGACAGTCAATATTGTTTCTGTATGTGTTTCATTTCATTTTGAGATTAATCTACATGACCTTAGCATTGTTAATGTAGGGAAATAAATATTCTAACTTTTACTAAAAGGTGTGGTTATTCACGACTGAAAGGTCATGGGGTGTGACATTACTGTCTCCATTGATAATAACTGTTGCTGGTTGTTGATTATTGATATTGTGTATTGGTTATTGATTAGGTACTGGAGCTATGGTAAGAACATCCTAATTGTGAATCAAAAGGTTCATTGAGCTATTCGCGTCCCCAGGTCGGTTTACTTATTGAGGCCAGAGACGCTAACAGGATTGAATGTGTTGCAATAGCTTTTCCCAACAAGGGTAGGGTAGAAAAACACTCCGGTGGTTTCTTCTGGGTGGCAACACGTGTGGGGTGTAGAGTCAGATGTGGGTGGATCCATCCCTTCAGATGAGGATTAAGGAGTTCTGGGGGTATGTTGACTGGAACAGGTGAATGAAGTGGTGGTTGGAGGATGTTTTGAAAGGAAGAGATGAGGATGATGGTGATGGAGGGAAGTGACTGGGGTGAAGGCCAAAAAAGAATGCATATGGCATTGTTGGGGAGAAATGGTGATGATAGGCAAAGGAGAAATAATATGTTAAGGAATTTAAGATGTTGTTTGTTTCATGTTGGAATGTTTTAGTTGCAATCCTGTCCTAATAAACTGCTTTTTGCGCAATACTGGTGTCATGTTGAATATCCCAAGAAAACAATTCAGAACAAATCTGCGATTGGCCGAGTAATGTGTTAGTTGTTTTGTGGGGACCGTAGACCTACAAATTGGTTAACCACTGGGATTCCATCAACTAACCTGCATCAAGTGTTTAAAAAAACATCAACAAGTGTCAGTTTGCCTTTCCTGGTGATTGATCTATTGGCAGAAGCAAACAATTACACTTCTTTGTGAAGTGATCTTCTACTTCAGAATCAGAGTTACGGCTTCAAGAAGTGTGTCACTTGTGTGAGTTTGCCTCCTCTTGTGCCTTCATAACACCAGCGGGAAACACATTGTGTGACTTTATTTTTGTTGCAAAGGAAATGATGATGGAAAAGGCTGAATAAAAAAAAAAAGAGCAGGTCCATTGGCAGAAAATAAGGTCTTGGTGAAGCAAGCTTCTACTTCAAGAATCAGAGTTACAAATCCTTTGCATTTATCAGCTGCATACCAAGGGGCATATTTATACTCCGTTTGTGCCGGAATTGCGTCGTTTTTTTTTACGCAATTCCAACGCAAAACTAACTCCATATTTAGACTTTGGCGTTAGACGCGTCTAGCGCCAAAGTCCATGGAGTTTGCGTCATTTTTTAGCGTGGACACCTACTTTGCGTTAATGATATGCAAGGTAGGCGTTCCCGTCTAAAAAATTGACTCCGAGGCATGTGTGCCGTATTTACACTCCCGGGCAAAATTCACGCCCGGGAGTGGGCGGGTCCAAAAAAATGACGTACGGCTGCTTTTGCGCCGTTTTTTAGCGCCTGGAAAAGGCAGGCATTAAGGGACCTGTGGGCTCTGAAGGAGCCCAGAGGTGCCCTCCCATGCCCCCAGGGACACCCCCTGTCAACCTTGCCCACCCCAGGAGAACACCCAAGGCTGGAGGGACCCATCCCAGGGACATTAAGGTAAGTTCAGGTAAGTCATTTTCTTTTTTTTTTTTTGTGGCATAGGGGGCCTGATTTGTGCCCCCCTACATGCCACTATGCCCAATGACCATGCCCAGGGGACAGAAGTTCCCTGGGCATGGTCATTGGGCAAGGGGGCATGACTCCTGTCTTTGCTAAGATAGGAGTCATTTCTATGGGGGTTGGGAGTCGGAAAAAATGGCGCAAATCGGGTGGAGGCGAAAAATTTGCCTCAGCCTGACTTGCCCCATTTTTTGACGCCCAAGCCCCATATCCCCCTACGCCGGCGCTGCCTGGTGTACGTCGTTTTTTTCCACGCACACCAGGCAGCGCCGGCGGCTAACGCTGGCTAACGTCATTGATTAAATACGGCGCCCGCATGGTGCTTCAGAATGGCGTTAGCCGGCGCTAATTTTTTTGACGCAAAACTGCGTTAGAGCAGTTTTGCGTCAAAAAGTATAAATATGGCCCCAAATGTCTTTGAAACAAGAACTAGTAAATAACACAATCATTCCAATAAAAGGTGCACATACATGTTTGTGTTGTTGTACATTGAAAGTTTTGGGGTGATCTGTCAAGCGAAGGCCAAGGTAAAGGCCGAGGTAAAGAGGGAGGGGTGTCAAAAGGTGTGTTTTCCATTTTAATTCCCAAAATGATTTAAACACAACTACAGACCAAACTGCTAAATGGAATTACACTAAAGTTGGCAGAAAGTACGCTTTGGTTAAGATACTACGCTTTTTTTAATTTGATGTAAAGTAGTAGTTTTTTAGATTTTTCGAAGAAAAGCAAATTTGTATATCTGGGAAGAGCCTAAGCACAGATCTTATGGCGAGATCTGATTGGCTGCCAGCATTTCAACCAGGAAGTGCAGGCAACCATCTTTGGTCCAATATACATGATAACACCACACTGAAATGCATTCTGATGAATGTCATGTTTTAAGGGTCACAAAAAGGAGAACATATAAAGAGTGACAGCAGATTTTATTTATAATATAAATCATGTGTTGATGGTACCATACTCATTTTATGAATGGTGGTGCGGTCTAAGGTGATTTTACCCTGTGAAAACGCCTTCTTGGAGGATTTAATGAATCCTGTTTTCTCATGATTTTCCTGAAGAGGCAATGGTAGACGCTTCAGAAGCTAAACTGAGAGCATATTTTCTGTAACTTCACACTATCTCTCTCAACCATATGAGAAAGAAGTCTGACATTCTCAGTAAAACATGTGCTTTCAAAAGGTCAACCCTGTCAGTTGGCTCCTGTGCGTTCTACTGCAGCCTCAACTAGAGTACTAACAGTCTTCCTCATGACAAAAGTGTAACACATCTGAAGCCATCTTGATTGAATCAGACTGGTAAAACTAAAAAACATTTAATTTAGAAGGGAACAAAATTAGGGGGTTCATTTTGTAATAAAAATTATGGTTTGAGCTGTAGAAAGAAAAATTAGCATGTTTTAAGTGAGTTCTCAAATATCGTTCTCTTCTATTTCATTAAAACATTCTGACATGCAGAATGAAACATGCAGTTTTAACAACAGCAACAGACTGGTGATCAGCAGCTTACAGTATTTTAATGAGCAACTGGAGTGCTAACATTCTGAATTAATGGCAAAGATTTGGAATATCTTAACACCATCTTAATGAAATCAAAGTGGAAAACTGAAATCATTTTCTGAAGATACTGCAGTAAATAAGGAAATTAGTAAGGCTCATAAGAAATATGTCTCCCAAGGTGACGACCAGAGAAAAAAGAGCCCAAATAGAGCACATATATCACCCAAATTTAGCATAAGTATATCCCAATGGCTGAAGTGTGCAAAACACTGAGGGGCATATTTATAAGCCCCTAGCGCCATCTTGCGCAACATTAGCGTAATTTGTTTACGTAAATGTGGCCTAACGAGGCCAAAATCCTTGCACCATATTTACAAAGTGGCATAATGCAGACATTGCGCCACATTGTAACCATTTGAGCTACATTATGCCTCCACCAGGCATAATATATGTAAAGGGGGCGTTTATCCATCAGGGGAGCCGATAAAACGGCACAAGGAAATCTAACTGATTTCCTTGCGTCATTTTTTGTGTCACTTTTAATGCCTGCTCAGAGCAGGCATTAAAAGGAGGCTTCCATTATTTATAATGGGCCCCTATGTACTCTGCAGAAGATGTGCCAATATTTCGGCACAACTCCTGCGGAGTACATCAATTGTGTCAATAAAAATGACACTATTGCCCCCTACCCTGTGCCATGGTGCGCCGCATCTTAGATACGGCACACAGATGGTGGTGGTAGGGGGGCGCTAAGGGGTGCTAGGAAAGTGGCACTGCACTAGGTGACTTCCATTGACACGCACACAGGGTTCAAGTCCAGCTGGACTCAATTCTCTCTTTTTTTTAAACCACAAATTCTTTTTGTTTTTAAAAATGACAGATACTCATTCTAAGTATATCATACATCAAAACCTAAAAAGCTCTCTATGTCTCTCCCTCTCACTTTCTTTCTCTCTCTCTCTCTCTGTCTCTCTTTCCATTTCTCCCACTCACACACCCCCGCAGACACTTGCGCACCCACTCACAGATCCAGCCAACCCACTCATGCACCCACTCACAGATCCACTCAGAGCCTCGTGCACCCACTCACAACCAAAGCAACAAAACTCCAATATGATTAATTCAAGATATCAATTTTCAGAGGTTTAAGTAGGTCTTAATCCGTTAAAATCAATGCATTTCCTTAGCACAAACCATATGGGATGCATCAAATATAACAACGCAGGAGGCCTCAGAGGAGGAGATGCATCAGAAAGTAAAGCGATGCATCGATTTTTATGGTGAGGTGGAGGTGATGCATTAGTTCTTTCCTTACTGTCCAAGTGATGTGTTGATTTCCAGGCGGGCATCCTTGTTTCGTTACTATGGTGCAGGGATAATTTGATGCCCAGAGATGATGCATGGAAAATCCAAATGCGCTGCAATTATTAAACAGGAGCTGCATCAATTCGGTAGGTGCTACAGTGATTTGTCTGCCGTGAGACACATGCTGCGTCAATTCTGCAGGTGTTGTGTCGATTTTGCAGGCTAAGCAACAATTTTTGCTGTGCAGTGGATTTTTTCCGCCAGTGGTCTTTGATGGCCCCAAGACGTCTTAACAGTACGCACGCTCAGTCCAAGCCCTTGTAGATCACTTGTGGGGGAAGGCAAAGTTGTTCCAGCAAAGTCAGAGAGCAGCAGGAAGCAGAACAACATGGAAGAGAGCAGTCCTTAAAAAAAATCTGTCCAGATGAGTCATTTGGGCAGCACAGCATTCCTTCTGACAGTGTCCTTTTGTACGTCTATAAGTGTCTGATTTGCAGGGGTCACAGACCCAGTATATATACCCAAATGTGCCTTTGAAGTGGGGGAAACTTCAAAGAGTGGTTTTGAAGTGCACCAGTTCTCCTTTTAACCCAGCCCTATCTACTAGTAGATCTGTGGTGTTATCAGTCTTTTCTGTGGGGTCAGATCACTAGTCTTTGAAGTATGAGTGAGAGCCCCACCACTCTTCCTACCCAGAAAGACTCATCAGCATGGAGCTGAGTCTCCTGTGATTATGGCTGTCTGGGTGGAATGTATAAGACGAGCTGTCAACCAGCACAGACCAGACTTGGGTTGGAAAAACGTTGTAAGGCACAGAGAGCAGTAAGTGCAGAGCAATGCCTACTTTCTACAAGTGGCAAATTTTTAAATAGTAATGTTAAATCCAACTGCACCAGTAAGTAGGATTTTGCATTACCATTCCAGCCATACCAAACATGACAATGCCACTCCTTTCGGATAAGAAATTATCACTTAAAAGTATATAAGGGAATTTCCAATGCTGGCTAATGAGAGGAGCAGGTTTCCTATCAATTAAAAATTACTTTGAGAGTTTTTCACTACCAGAAGATATAAAACTTACAAATATGTGACCTGCCTTTAACTTACAGATCGCCCTGTGCCATGGGTTACTTAGGGTCTACCTTAGTGGTAACAAATTCAAGGCTTGGCAAGTAGTTTGAAATGGCAAATCAAATTAGTACTGAAACTCCACACACAGGTCTTTCTTGCAATGGCAGGCCTGAGATATTGTTAAGGGGCTACCTATCTGGGTGACACAAACTCTGCTACATATCCACTAGTAGCATTTCATTTACAGGCCTTGGACACATATAGGCCCTGATTTATACTTTTTTCCGCAAACCTGCGTTAGCGCAGGTTTGCGTCAAAAAGTATAAATATGGCCCCAAATGTCTTTGAAACAAGAACAAGTAAATAACACAATCATTCCAATAAAAGGTGCACATACATGTTTGTGTTGTTGTACATTGAAAGTTTTGGGGTGATCTGTCAAGCGAAGGCCAAGGTAAAGGCCGAGGTAAAGAGGGAGGGGTGTCAAAAGGTGTGTTTTCCATTTTAATTCTCAAAATGATTTAAACACAACTACAGACCAAACTGCTAAATGGAATTACACTAAAGTTGGCAGAAAGTACGCTTTGGTTAAGATACTACGCTTTTTTTAATTTGATGTAAAGTAGTAGTTTTTTAGATTTTTCGAAGAAAAGCAAATTTGTATATCTGGGAAGAGCCTAAGCACAGATCTTATGGCGAGATCTGATTGGCTGCCAGCATTTCAACCAGGAAGTGCAGGCAACCATCTTTGGTCCAATATACATGATAACACCACACTGAAATGCATTCTGATGAATGTCATGTTTTAAGGGTCACAAAAAGGAGAACATATAAAGAGTGACAGCAGATTTTATTTATAATATAAATCATGTGTTGATGGTACCATACTCATTTTATGAATGGTGGTGCGGTCTAAGGTGATTTTACCCTGTGAAAACGCCTTCTTGGAGGATTTAATGAATCCTGTTTTCTCATGATTTTCCTGAAGAGGCAATGGTAGACGCTTCAGAAGCTAAACTGAGAGCATATTTTCTGTAACTTCACACTATCTCTCTCAACCATATGAGAAAGAAGTCTGACATTCTCAGTAAAACATGTGCTTTCAAAAGGTCAACCCTGTCAGTTGGCTCCTGTGCGTTCTACTGCAGCCTCAACTAGAGTACTAACAGTCTTCCTCATGACAAAAGTGTAACACATCTGAAGCCATCTTGATTGAATCAGACTGGTAAAACTAAAAAACATTTAATTTAGAAGGGAACAAAATTAGGGGGTTCATTTTGTAATAAAAATTATGGTTTGAGCTGTAGAAAGAAAAATTAGCATGTTTTAAGTGAGTTCTCAAATATCGTTCTCTTCTATTTCATTAAAACATTCTGACATGCAGAATGAAACATGCAGTTTTAACAACAGCAACAGACTGGTGATCAGCAGCTTACAGTATTTTAATGAGCAACTGGAGTGCTAACATTCTGAATTAATGGCAAAGATTTGGAATATCTTAACACCATCTTAATGAAATCAAAGTGGAAAACTGAAATCATTTTCTGAAGATACTGCAGTAAATAAGGAAATTAGTAAGGCTCATAAGAAATATGTCTCCCAAGGTGACGACCAGAGAAAAAAGAGCCCAAATAGAGCACATATATCACCCAAATTTAGCATAAGTATATCCCAATGGCTGAAGTGTGCAAAACACTGAGGGGCATATTTATAAGCCCCTAGCGCCATCTTGCGCAACATTAGCGTAATTTGTTTACGTAAATGTGGCCTAACGAGGCCAAAATCCTTGCACCATATTTACAAAGTGGCATAATGCAGACATTGCGCCACATTGTAACCATTTGAGCTACATTATGCCTCCACCAGGCATAATATATGTAAAGGGGGCGTTTATCCATCAGGGGAGCCGATAAAACGGCACAAGGAAATCTAACTGATTTCCTTGCGTCATTTTTTGTGTCACTTTTAATGCCTGCTCAGAGCAGGCATTAAAAGGAGGCTTCCATTATTTATAATGGGCCCCTATGTACTCTGCAGAAGATGTGCCAATATTTCGGCACAACTCCTGCGGAGTACATCAATTGTGTCAATAAAAATGACACTATTGCCCCCTACCCTGTGCCATGGTGCGCCGCATCTTAGATACGGCACACACATGGTGGTGGTAGGGGGGCGCTAAGGGGTGCTAGGAAAGTGGCACTGCACTAGGTGACTTCCATTGACACGCACACAGGGTTCAAGTCCAGCTGGACTCAATTCTCTCTTTTTTTTAAACCACAAATTCTTTTTGTTTTTAAAAATGACAGATACTCATTCTAAGTATATCATACATCAAAACCTAAAAAGCTCTCTATGTCTCTCCCTCTCACTTTCTTTCTCTCTCTCTCTCTCTCTCTCTGTCTCTCTTTCCATTTCTCCCACTCACACACCCCCGCAGACACTTGCGCACCCACTCACAGATCCAGCCAACCCACTCATGCACCCACTCACAGATCCACTCAGAGCCTCGTGCACCCACTCACAACCAAAGCAACAAAACTCCAATATGATTAATTCAAGATATCAATTTTCAGAGGTTTAAGTAGGTCTTAATCCGTTAAAATCAATGCATTTCCTTAGCACAAACCATATGGGATGCATCAAAAATAACAATGCAGGAGGCCTCAGAGGAGGAGATGCATCAGAAAGTAAAGCGATGCATCGATTTTTATGGTGAGGTGGAGGTGATGCATTAGTTCTTTCCTTACTGTCCAAGTGATGTGTTGATTTCCAGGCGGGCATCCTTGTTTCGTTACTATGGTGCAGGGATAATTTGATGCCCAGAGATGATGCATGGAAAATCCAAATGCGCTGCAATTATTAAACAGGAGCTGCATCAATTCGGTAGGTGCTACAGTGATTTGTCTGCCGTGAGACACATGCTGCGTCAATTCTGCAGGTGTTGTGTCGATTTTGCAGGCTAAGCAACAATTTTTGCTGTGCAGTGGATTTTTTCCGCCAGTGGTCTTTGATGGCCCCAAGACGTCTTAACAGTAGGCATGCTCAGTCCAAGCCCTTGTAGATCACTTGTGGGGGAAGGCAAAGTTGTTCCAGCAAAGTCAGAGAGCAGCAGGAAGCAGAACAACATGGAAGAGAGCAGTCCTTAAAAAAAAACTGTCCAGATGAGTCATTTGGGCAGCACAGCATTCCTTCTGACAGTGTCCTTTTGTACGTCTATAAGTGTCTGATTTGCAGGGGTCACAGACCCAGTATATATACCCAAATGTGCCTTTGAAGTGGGGGAAACTTCAAAGAGTGGTTTTGAAGTGCACCAGTTCTCCTTTTAACCCAGTCCTATCTACTAGTAGATCTGTGGTGTTATCAGTCTTTTCTGTGGGGTCAGATCACTAGTCTTTGAAGTATGAGTGAGAGCCCCACCACTCTTCCTACCCAGAAAGACTCATCAGGATGGAGCTGAGTCTCCTGTGATTATGGCTGTCTGGGTGGAATGTATAAGACGAGCTGTCAACCAGCACAGACCAGACTTGGGTTGGAAAAACGTTGTAAGGCACAGAGAGCAGTAAGTGCAGAGCAATGCCTACTTTCTACAGGTGGCAAATTTTTAAATAGTAATGTTAAATCCAACTGCACCAGTAAGTGGGATTTTGCATTACCATTCCAGCCATACCAAACATGACAATGCCACTCCTTTCGGATAAGAAATTATCACTTAAAAGTATATAAGGGAATTTCCAATGCTGGCTAATGAGAGGAGCAGGTTTCCTATCAATTAAAAATTACTTTGAGAGTTTTTCACTACCAGGAGATATAAAACTTACAAATATGTGACCTGCCTTTAACTTACAGATCGCCCTGTGCCATGGGTTACTTAGGGTCTACTTTAGTGGTAACAAATTCAAGGCTTGGCAAGTAGTTTGAAATGGCAAATCAAATTAGTACTGAAACTCCACACACAGGTCTTTCTTGCAATGGCAGGCCTGAGATATTGTTAAGGGGCTACCTATCTGGGTGACACAAACTCTGCTACATATCCACTAGTAGCATTTCATTTACAGGCCTTGGACACATATAGGCCCTGATTTATACTTTTTTCCGCAAACCTGCGTTAGCGCAGGTTTGCGTCAAAAAGTTTACCGCCGGCTAGCGCCATTCCTAGACGCCAGCTGGGGGCCATATTTAAGGAAAGAAGCTAGCCGACGGTAACGCCCGATTAGCATCAAAATAAAGGATGATAACTGGATGTGGGAGGCATAGGGGAAACAGGATGTTGTGTGCCAAAGAATGGCACTAGTCTGCTTAGAGTCATTTTTTGACACACAACCCCCATGGACATGACTCCTGTCTTAGTAAAGACAGGAGTCATGCCCCCCTGCCCAATCACCATGCCCAGGGGACTTATGTCCCGGGGCATGGCCTTTGGGCACAGGGCCATGTAGAGGGACCCAAGTTAGGCGCCTTTAAAAAAAATAGAAAAAAACTTACCTGGGCTTACCTGGGATGGGTCCCCTCATCCTTAGGTGTCCTCCAGGTGTGGGTGGGGGTATCCCTGGGTGCAGGAAAGGGCACCTGTGGGCTATTTCCATGGCCTCTGACCATGGAAAATGGCCCACAGGTCCCCTTACGCCTGCCCTGACCCAGGCTTAAAATAATGGCGTTAAACAAGCTTAGCACCATTATTTAAGCTCACGCACGGGAGGATAAAGAAGGCGCAAAGGCCTTAGAGTAATTTTTGCCCTGGAATGCCTACCTTGCATCTCATTGATGCAAGTTAGTTTTCCACACGCAAAAAATGACATTCACTACAATATTTTGGTCTATAACTATGGAGTTAAGATCGCGCCGGATTTGCGTAAAAAAAATGGCACAAATCCGGCGCAAAGAGAGTATAAATATGCCTCATAGTGTGCTTTAGTAGGGACTTATAGGTAAATTAAAAATGCCAATTTGGTAGGAGCCAATGTTACCATATTTAGGGATGAGAATACAAGCACTTTAGCAGTGGTCAGCAGTGGTAAAGTGTCGTAACCCAAGCAAAATCGATCAGATCAGCAAAATAGAGGGAGGCAGGCAGGCAAAAAGATGGGGAAGACCACCCTAAGACTGTTAGGTCTAACATGTGTCCCCCCAGCTGAAAGTGAGGAGAGCTACCCAACCCTTTGGAAGCTCTCTTCACTAAGGCAGGAGAATCTGGAGAAGAGAGGCCATCATGGTTAGTTGCTGGGCGATGCTCCACCGTAAAGTCAATCCCCTGTAGGGAGATTGACCACCTCATGAGTTGTGGATTTTCACCCCTTGCATGAACTGTCTGAGTCCTGTGGTCTGCCTGGACCTGAAAGTGAGTACCAAACAGGTGTGGTCTCAGCTTCTTCAGTGCCCAGACCACAGCAAATGCTTTTATTTCAATGACATTCCACCTTGGTTCCTGTGGAAGTAACCTCCAGCTAATGAAGGCTACTGGTTGGTCCAGGCCCTCCTCATTCAGCTGTGCTAGGACTGCTCTATGCCATGTTCTGAAGTATACGTCAGCACAATTAATTCCTTGGAGTAATCATAGGCATTGAGCACAGGTTCTGTGTACAAGGCTTTTTTGAGAGAATCAAAGGCTTTTTAACAAGCCTCTGTCCAGATCACCAACCTGGGCTGCTTCTTAGAAGTCAACTCACTTAGGGGCCCATTAATGGTGCCCTAGCCCTTAACAAATTTTCTGTAGTAGCCAGTGAACCCTCAGAAGATTCTCATTTTGGTTTGGGTTTTAGGTGGCTGCCAGGCCATCATGGTTTCAACCTTGGCCTCGAGAGGATGCACCTTAACACCACCAATCAGGTGTCCGAAATACATCACTGAACCCAGCCAATCTGGCACTTGCGGAACTTGACTGCTTGCTGCAAGACTTGAATCACCTCTTTAAGGTGATGCAGCTGTTCCTCCCAGCTGGCACTGTAGACGGCAATGTCCTCTAAGTAGGTGGCACAGAAAGCCTCCTTGCCAGTCAGAACGTGTTAACCAACCATTGGACGGTAGCAATGACATCTTCAAGCCAAAGGACATGGACCATTGACATCAATTCCCACCCTTTCAAAGGTTGTGCCAATGACAGGAAGTGAGATCAGGGAAGCTTTCAGCTTTTTCCATGACTTCTCAATGGCCTGGCAAGTGGGACAGGACCTGCAGAATGCATCGGAGTCTGTCTTCACTCTGGGTCAAAGAAAATGGGTGGCAAGCCTGGTGAAGGTCTTGTCTTGCCCTTAATGCCCTGCTAGGGGTATGTCATGAGCCAAACCCAGTAGGAAGGCCCAGTAAAAGTGGGGGACAACCTGCCCCTGTATCCAGAGCATAAGCTCACTGTAAAGGAGATCATTCTCCCAGTATATTAGGTAATCCCCAGAGGCTTCACCTGCTGCATCGGCTGAGGCCTTTCACCTCAAGAACTCAAGAGTGTGACACTCTCTATGCACTTTTCACAATTCCTCCCTGATGGGCCCACCCTCAACTTGACAGCCAGCAAGCTCAGGTATGTCACCTAGGGTGGCAACATCCTCCCTGGTTGGCTTGGGGCCTCCTCCTCCTTAGGGACCACATCAATCTCCACCACTGGAACTTCAGGGATGGGTTTCCTTCACCCCTTGCCGCTCTCCTTGACAGGTATCTGGGTCATTGTTTCAGGGTTCCAATGCCCTTGAATCCCTTCCTGGGCAGCCATGGACCATGTGGTCATACACACCCACTCAGTCAATCCCACCTTCTCTAAGTGAGACCTGAGTTCTACCTCCCTCCAGGTAGTGTGCTCTAGGTCAATGCCTGACAATCTATAGGCTTGCCAGGGCTCACAGCAACGTCAGAGTACCAGAGACCCCACCCCACTCAAAGGGAACCAGAGCCACCTGTATGTGACTCTTACGATTGTTGGCCCCTAAGACTTGGTGGAACGTGTTCATGAGGACCTGCTCAGATGACAGCAACTGACACTTGCCAGTTGCCATGCTGGCTTCTGTGTCACCCAGAGCCTCAGTTTGTTGCCCATCAATGGTGATCAACTGCCCATGCTTCTGGCACCATATCTTTATCCCCCAGGAACACTAGGGGTACCTCTGTCTGTGCCCCAAAACTAGCAGTGACAATCTCCTCCCCAAGTGCTACACGGGCCGAAACCCAGGAGTCTGCCCACCAGTAGGGGTCTGTGTCCTATTGGGGCATTTGGAGTTGCCCTTAGAGTGACCATACTTGGAACACTCTGTACATTGGGATACAATCTCCTTGTCTTATGGTCATAGAACCCTTTCTTTTTAGGTTCAGACTGAGACTGCTTCCCACTACTCTCTTGGGAATTATCTTGGGAACCTTCAGAAAAATCCCTATTTTTTAAGTTGTATCCCCCTTCTTTCTTCTGTGGGGCACTGGCCATTTTTGTGTGTGCCTCCCTCCCCCCTATATACCTTTTTGGACACTTTGGTGCTAGCCCAGGTTTTTGTTTCCTGGATTAGTCAGCTTACTGTCAACTAAGTGCTGGTGTAACTTTGTAAAATAGATAGCATTTTCTCTCTGAAGATTAAATAATACAACCAAAAATAATCATTGTCTTGGTTGCCCTGCACCCAGCCATTTAGTGCCTTACTGGAGTAATCAATGAAATCTACTCAGGATTGGTTGGGGAGCTTAAGGCTTTCCCTGAATCTTAGGCAATACTTCTCAGGGGTCAGTCCAAATGTGGCCTTCATGGGAGTGTACTTGATCTGGTACTCAACCCCTAATGCTAGAAGTGTGTCCCTTCCAAGTGTTGGCATGTGTTTTCACAGACCTAATCCCCCCTTCCGCCCCACCTCCAGTGCTCTCCTGGAAACCCATATACCCTCAGTGCAACTTCATAAGAAGAAAACAACCTATCAATGTCACCTTCCACCACATAACTGGGCACCAAATCCATGGGCGTACAAACCTTCTTGTCTCCAACAGGTACTGCATGTATGCTGTCATCATCACTGCTGAAACCCGCCTACCTTGCCTTGAGCTCCTGCTCTTTCAGACTCAGTTCATGAGCCAACAAAAGTTTCTTTTTAGCAAAGACTTTCTCATCCTCTTTCCTCTCCACAAACTCGATTTTTAATTTTGCCACCTGCAGCTGGAATTTTCAGTCTTCTCTCCTTTCCTCTAGGGTCAGGCCATGACTAGAGACACTGCTTCCTGCCCTCACGGATAGCACATGTGCAGGGGTGTATCCCTCAACTGCTGCAGGTAGCTCAGAAGAGCAATTCACATGCTCCCTCACCTCATCATCCTCTTGGGAGCGGGACTCTGCCCAGGCCCTCAGTTCCATTTGAAACTCCACCTTCTTAGTGGATCCTTGAGCAGGCCCCTCAACCCCTTTGCAAACACTTTTCAACTGGTTAACTGTGTACTCCTCCAGAAACCCCAGCTCAAAACCCATGGTTCCACTTGTAGAACTAGCATGAGACATGATGTATAGGGTGTAGTGAAAATGCAACACAGGGAAAATTGCAGAAGAAGAAAAAAATCAAAATGTTCTGTAAATGTGGGTAGGTAGTGTAAACATAGCTACTGTATGGTACTGTAGAAACACAAGCCCTATCCCACCTGTGCCACCAATGTTAGAAATTGGGTCTTTAGTTGACAGAGGTATGCACCCTGTCCAAGTAGGAACCACAGTCATAGTCAGGGTAAGTCACAACACAACCTAAATTATCTTGCGCTCAACCACTGGTAGCTTGGCACACAGCAGGCAGGCTTATCTTAGAAGGCAATGTTTAAAGTATTTGTGCCAATTCTCATGTAGTAACAGTGACAACACCACAAAAAGAACTCCACATCCATTTAGAAGAAAATATAATAGTTATCTGAATACAACAAGACCAAAACGGCAAAAATCTAATCTGCACAAGTCAAGATATCACTTCTTAGAGGTTTAAGTAAGTCTTAATTCATAGGAATCAATGGATGTATCTCTTTAGCACAAAATATCTGGGATGCGTCAAAAATAAGCTCGGCAGAGGTGATGCAGCGATTCTTTCCATGTGGGCAAGGTGATGCGTCGATTTCCGGGCGCGCAACCTTGGTTCCATACTGAGGTGCTGGGATAATTTGACACTAAGGGATGATGTGCAGAAAATCCAAACACACTGCAATGACGAAACAAGCTCTGCATTGATTCAGTAGGTGCTGTGGTGATTTTTCAGTCGCAAGACAGGTGCTTTGTCGATTCTGCAGGCGTTGCATTGATTTAGCAGGCATTGCATTGATTTTTCTTGCATGGTGAATTTTCTCCCTCAGGTGAAGTCTTTAATGGCTTTGAGACTTTTCAAAAGGAGACAAGCTCAGTTCAAGCTCTTGGAGATCACTTGTGGCAGAAGGCAAAGTCCTTCCAGCAGAGTCAGGGAACAGCAGACAGCAGGGACACAAGCAGAAAAGCAGTCCAGATGAGTCCTATGGACAGCACAGAAGTCCTTCTGACAAAGTCTAGTTGTAGGTCCGGAATAATCTAATTTGAGGGGGGTCATAGACCCAGTATATATACCTAAATGTGCCTTTGAAGTAGGGGAAACTTCAAAGAGTGGTTTTGAAGTGCACTAGTTCTCCTTTCAACAAAGTCCTGTCTGACAGAACTGTGTGTGGGGGGTTATCAGTCATTTGTGTGGGGTGAGGCTACTAGCCTTTGAAGTGTAAGTGAGAGCACTCTGCTTATCTGCCCAGGAAGACCCATCAGTATACCGACAAATGCAGATGCAGCAGAGTGTCCTGTGTTTATAGCTATCTGGGTGGAAAGCGAAAGGGGAGCTTTCAACTGGCACAGACCAGAAGTGGATTGCCAATAGGTTGTAAGGCACAGAGAGCAATAAGTGCAGAGGAATGCCTACTTGATAAAAGTGGCATTCTTAAAATAGTAATGTTAAATCCAACTACTCAACTTTACAAGTAAGTAGTAGTGCTCACTCCTCGTTCCAGCCATGCCAAAATGACAATGCCACGACTTTAGATCAGAAATAACCACTTAAAAGTATATTAGGTAATTTCCAATGCTGGCCTATGAGATGGCAAGGGCGCAAGCAATAGTTACCTTTGGGCGCAAGTTATAGTTACTTAGAAGAGCTCTAACTATAAATTCTGAATTTCTAGGGTTTTGTATGTGTAAATTCAGAACCTAACTGTACCGTCCCTGTAACCTTTGTTTTTTTCAGAGAATATATATGTGTCCATCCATCCTGACACAAACAAATTGCACTGCAGAAGAGAGTTCTAATAAGTTTTATTGGTGACAATGCAGTTCAGTCTAAGACTCGTCCTTATGGCCCAATGCAAACATGTTTGGGCACTATCACCTTTAAAAACATGGAAGAACAATGAAAATGAAAAGATAATATTTAGTTCATAATCAGCCCAGAAGGTTTAAAGAGTAGACTTTGTTAGACTAAATTCATTATACAGAAAAGCAAATTGAGGACATTAATTTTCAAAACAATATGCATATATGTTCAGGTTCATTATACTTGAGTGACCGCAATCATACCGGCCCAATTTGGTTAATATGAAACAAAAATGGAATGCTCTTATATATCGGGTTGATCACTGTTTTCTTTTCTGTTGTACGTGTAAAGGATCCCTGTTCTATTGTTGTATTCAAAGGACTGAAGAGTGGCTTAGGTATATTTCATTTTATATAACATCATATATAAATATATATATATATATATATATATATATATATATATATATATATATATATATATATATATATTTACACATATATATTTGTATATTTATGTATAAGTATATACACACATATATGTACATATAATCACTCTGTGTATATGTGTGTATATATGCATATATATATACACACACACACACACATACATAATTTTACATGTGTAATGTATTGTTTGGTATTTTGTGGATTTGGTTGTTTTATTGTTTAAATGTATGGTGTAGTTTATTAAATATGTGTATATTTTGTTAAATATAAGAGAAAGAAAATGATGTTTCAAATATTTCTTTCAAAAGAATATTTTTACTCCCATCCCCCAGTCTATGCAGTTTGCTCAAACTTTGCAGGACCAGAGTTAGATTAGTAAATCTGGAGGCCAATTTCACATGTTTCCACAATGTTTGTTAGATTGAAGTTAGAATAGCAAATGTAACCTCATTTTACAATGTTTGTTGGAATGAAGTTAGAAACAAATATGCAGTCCCCACAAATGTATGCATTTTCCCCAATGTTTGTTTTATTGAAGCTAGAATAGTTAGTTTTACTTCACTTTAACCCCTTCACTGCCAAGCCTTTTCCCCTCCTGTGCTGAGCCATTTTTTGGCTATTTGGGGCAGTTCACGCTTAGGCCCTCATAACTTTTTTTCCACATAAGCTATCCACACCAAATTTGCATTCTTTTTTTCCAACATCCTAGGAATTATAGGGTTACCCAGAGTATGTGGGTTCTCCCGAAGAAGATGAAGGAAATTACAGCAAAAAAAAATGTTTTTCTTTTTTTTTTTTTTATGGGAAAAAAGGGCTGCAGAAGAAGGCATGTGCTTTTTCCCTGAAAATGGCATCAACAAAGGGTTTGTGGTGCAAAAATCCCCATATTCCCAGCTTTCAGGAACAGGCAGACTTGAATCAGAAAACCAAATTTTTCAATACAATTTTGGCATTTTACTGGGACATACCCCATTTTTACTATTTTTGTGCTTTCGGCCTCCTTCCAGTTAGTGACAGAAATGGGTCTGAAACCAATGCTGGATCCCGGAAAAGTAGACGTTCAGCAAGGGGTAAATTGTGTAGATCCTACAAGGGTTTCCTACAGAAAATAACAGCTGACATAAAAAAAATGAAATTGAGGTAAAAAACAGCCATTTTTCTCCACGTTTTACTCTGTACCTTTTTCCTGTGATGTCATATTTCTGAAAGCAATATACTGTTACGTCTGCTGGACTCTTCTAGTTGTGGGGATATATAGGGATTGTAGGTTCATCAAGAACCCTAGGTAGCCAGAGCCAATAAGTGATCTGCCCGTTGTAATGGGTTTTCATTCTGTACCGGGTATACAACAATTCATTTGCTTAAATATAAAGAGTGAAAATAGGTATCAAGAAAACCTTTGTATTTCCAAAATGGGCACAAGATAAAGTGATGAGAAGCAGTGGTTATTTAAACAACTCTGAATTCCGGGGTGCAAATACTATCATATGAATTACAGGGCATTTCTAAAATAGATGTCTTTTTACACACTGTCTTACATTCAGAAGGAAAAAACATAGAGAAAGACAAGGGGCAAAAACAATTGTTTTGCTAATCTGTGTTCCCTCAAGCCTCCGATAATAATGGTACCTCACTTGCGTGAGTAGACCTAATGCTCGGGACAGGAAACGCAACATGAATACATCACATTTTTACATTGAAATCTAACATGTTTTTTGCAAAGTGCCTAGCTATAGATTTTGGCTTCTAGCTCAGATGGCACTTAGGGAAACCTACCAAACCTGCGCATTTCTGAAAACTAGACACCTAGGGGAATTCAAGATGGGGTGACTTGTGGGGCACTCACCAGGTTCTGTTACCCAGAATCCTTTGCAAACCTCAAAATGTGTGCAAAAAACACTTTTTCCTCATATTTCAGCAACAGAATGCTCTGGAATCTGATAGGAGCCACAAATTTCCTTCCACCCAGCATTTATCCAAGTCTCCCGATGAAAATGGTACCTCACTTGTGTGGGTAGACCTAGCACCCGCAGCAGAAAATGCCCAAAAACACAACATGGACACATCACATTTCCCCCTGAAAAAAGACCTGTTTTTTGCAAAGTGCCTAGCTGTGGATTTTGGCCTCTAGCTCAGCTGGCACCTAGGGAAACCTACCAAACCTACACATTTTTTATAACCAAACACCTAGGGGAATCAAAGATGGGGTGACTTGTGGGGCTCTCACCAGGTTCTGTTACCCAGAATCCTTTGCAAACCTCACAATTTGGGCAAAAAAAAACTGTTTTTCCTCACATTTAAGTGACAGAAAGTTCTGGAATCTGAGAGGAGCCACAAATTTCCTTCACCCAGCGTTCCCCCAAGTCTCCCAATAAACATGTTACCTCACTTGTGTAGGTAGGCCTAACGCCCGCAACAGGAAATGCCCCAAAACACAAAGTGGACACATCACATTTTCCCAAAGAAAACAGAGCTGTTTTTTGCAAAGTGCCTAGCTGTGTATTTTGGCCTCTAGCTTAGCCAGCACCTAGGGAAACCTACCAAACTTGTGCATTCTTGAAAACTAGACACCTACGGGAATCCAAGATGGGGTGACTTGTGGGGCTCTGACCAGATTCTGTTACCCAGAATCCCTTGCAAACCTCAAAATACGGCCCAAAAACACTTTTTCCTCACAATTCGGTGACTGAAAGTTCAGGAATCTGAGAGGAGCCACAAATTTCCTTCCACCCAATGTTCCCCCAAGTCTCCCATTAAAAATGGTACCTCACTTGCGTGGGTAGGCCTAATGCCTGCGAAAGGAAATGCCCCAAAACACTATCTGGACACATCAAACTTATCAAATACAAAACTACCTGTTTTTGTGGGAGGAGGCACCTGCGTTTTTTGTCCTGGGATCAGCAGTCATTTAGGGAAGCCTACCAAACCCAGACATTTCTGAAAACTAGACACTCGAGGGAGTCCAGGGAGGTGTGACTTGGGAGGATCCCGCAATATTTTCTTACCCAGAATCCTCAGCAAACCTCAAATTTAGCAAAAAAATGTTTACAAATCACACATTTCTGTGTGGGATCACCGCACCAGGACAAATTTTCTACCACCCAACGCTCCCATCAGTCTCCAGGTGAGAATGATACCTCACTTGTGTAGGTGGGCCAAGTGCCAGTGACAGGGAAGACCCAAAAACATGTTGAAATTGAGGGGGAACCAAAGCTGGTCCAAAAGGGCAGTTCGAAAAAAAACATTTTTAGGCTGACAAGTGCAGCAGAATTTATATCGGTATAGATGAGACAATGCTGGGTGGTAGGCATTTTGTCGATTCTTGCAGATTCTGCAAGGTCCCATCACAAAAATGTGGGAAAAATGTGTGATTTCCAGCAAAGTTGGATGTTTGCAGGGCATTCTGTGTATGAAAATGGTGCGGGTGCATTTGAAGCACACCACCCTGTAATCACCCAGATGTTTAGTATTCACATGTGTCTAGGTCTTGTGGATTTTTCTACATGGTAGTGTCCCAAAGTCCATAAAGTGCAGCCCTCACCATTCCAAGTGGGACGATTTTGAGAGTTAGCCAAGCTATCCTGGCCCAAATCTAAAATCAGAACCCAAAATTATAAAACTTCCTCTTGCTTGCTGTGGGATAAGATGTTTTAGTGTGCGGGGGAGAGCTGAAAGACTGTTACCCTCTTCAGTTGGGTTGGGGGCATAACTATGCCCATACTGGTTGCTAGTCACCACCCCACTTTTTTGTTTTCTTTTTTATTCTCTAGCATCTAGTAGACTTTCTGCCCCTCAGGTGTGAATCGGGGGTAATTGCCCCATCTGCCCTATGGTGGTCAGAACAACTTTTGCGCCATTTATTTGGGGTGTGGGTATGGCTATAACCCCACACTCTTATTTTGAAAAACAAATCTTGCCTGGTCTCTGGTGGTCTTTTTGCCCCCCTTGGGGGCAGATGGGCCTTCCAACAATAGGCCAATCTGCCCCCAAGGGGCGCAGATAGGGCCAGCAGTAATGTGCCCCATGGGACTGACCCTTGACCAAGGGGCTGCCCACCAAACAAAACACACACATAACAATACCTCGTGCCTAAGTGGTTTCTGCCCCCCCCCCCCGGGGCAGATTGGCCTAATAGAAATAGGCCGATCTGCCCCCAAGGGGAGCAGTAATGGGCTAAAATAAATTTGCCCCCCAGGGGAGCGACTCTTGCCTAAGGGGTCGCTGTCCCTTGCGTGAAATTGTCGCCAAAAAAAAAAACGGCACCTAGTGGTTTCTGCCCCCTTTGGGGGCAAATCGGCCTCATACAAATAGGCGGGCAGAAATGGCCTAAAATAAATTTGCCCCCCCGTGGAACGACCCTTGCCTAAGGGGTCGCTCCCCTTGCATGAAACTGACGCAAAAAAAATAAAAATCCCTGGTGTCTAATGGTTTCTGCCCCCCTTGGGTGTAGATTGGCCTAATAAAAATAGGCCGATCTGCCCCCAAAGGGGGCAAAAATGTTCTAAATACAATTTGCCCCACAGGGGAGCGACCCTTGCCTAACGGGTCGATCCCCATATATAAAAAAATAAAATAAACTTAAACAAAAATATATCCCTGGTGTCTAGGGGTTTCTGCGACCCCGGGGCAGATCGGCCTAATTATCATAGACATATCTGCCCCCGGGGAGGGCTGAAAAGGATTAAAAATATTTTGCCCCACAGGGGAGCGGCCCTTGCCCAAGCGGTCGCTCCCCTTATGCCAATTTCCTTTTTGAAAATGATCCCTGGTGTCTAGTGGGCATTTCAGAAGCCAGATCGCTGCATGATCCGGCTGCTGAAATGCTTTGAGAGACTTCAAAGGGAAGGAAATTATTTTCCTTCCCTTTGAAGCCTCTCAGGGTCCATCACATGATCGGAAGAGAAATGCAAATCCTTTGCATTTCTCTTCCGATCTCATGGGAGGTGCCCTCTGATGAGGTCAGCGCGGGATCGTGTGCTGATGTAATTGGATGTTAGTGGCTGGGGTCAAGAGTGGACGGGGAAGTGATTCCCTTTCCCGCCCTGCCATGGGAGGTTGGGAGTGAAGCCCACAGAGGGAGCGCTAGCTCCGGTGCTGGGACATAATGGTTAAATCCTTGGCACAGGAGCACTGTGCTGCAGGACATAACCATTACATCCCCGGCACAGAACCGGTTAATATGTGCACTTTCCCAATGTTAATTGGACTGGATTTGGAGAAGTATATTGAGCCTCTAATTAATTATTTTTCCTAGCGTTTCTAAGACTGGAGTTAGATTAGTAACTTTGTTTTCCTTCTCTCTAAAATATATGTAGGTTTCCCATTGCTTGTATGATTGTGAATATAGTAGTGTGTTTGAAAAGTGCCTCATTTTATATGTGTTTTGTTACTAGAGTTTGTTTAGTATTCTATTTTGTAATTGTTGTTAATAATATGAAGGTATTTAATTTAAATAATATACATTTCAAATGAATATACTTTCTTTATTTTCATAAAATTGTGTTTTATCATTTATTTTCTTATGTATTTTATTATTTGACATGTATTACCTTTAGAAACCTATTTTCTAAGTAAGTTTTGGCTTTGATAGTTTAATAATTGCAAAACTATGCTGTAATGTTTAGATGCAATAACAGTTTTATTTATTTATACTTTTGTTATAGAATACAAATTAGCATTTTTACCTTTTTGTTTAAGAAATATTTAATTATTCATACATGTATTCTAATTTATAAGTTAATATTTATATTTATTTACATCCTTTTTACAGTTCCTTTAAACTCACATGAATTCTTAGGAATTTATTTGTAAAAGTTAATACATAAATGTACCTTTGTTAAAATTTATAATAATGTTAAACACATTTAAATATGTATACTCACTTATAGAAAAGTCATTATTTTGTACCACATTATTTTTGTAGTAGAAATTCTTGCACTTGACATTTAATGTATCTAAAGTAGATTATTTGGTCCTCAATATTTATTTTGCAATATTTTTGCCTTGCAGTATTTTTACATGAGATATCCTGAAATACAGCCCATGGAAAACGTTAACTTATTGAAAGAAAATATTGACTTTATCAACCAAGGGATTGGCTTATAGAACACGTGTTGATACCCCAAATTTAAGATTAGTGGAAAGCAAAAAAAGAAGATGGTTTATGGAGCAGAATGAAGGAGAACATATTCATACTCCCAATGTCAACTATAAAAAGTAATACTAAAGATTCTCATGCTAATCACATAGATGAATATTCCAAAAAATATAACTGGGCCACACTACTGGCATTCATGCAGAAAAATATTTTAAGAATTGAATTTGGTTGATGAACTTGAGATACCAATAAAATACTCTGTACCAGATTTTTTAGGTTGTTTTTGTGGCATTAGTTCCAGTATTTTCAGAATTTAATTGAAAATGTTTACATTACTTAACTGGTATATTATCTCACCTTGCTTTTAACATAAGGTTACTGAATAATTCCATTGCAGCCTAAATATCTAGATATTTCTTTATAATGGTGTCCAGTAATTACTCTAAAATCCCAAACCTTGAGCTGATCAGCTGCCGTTGCTGAAGCAGAAGTCAAGCAGTAGCCTGACAGCAGCTAAAATGTTCCCCTCTTTCCAGGGCTTGTCAAAAAGTACCTAATATAGCATTGAGCACACCTAATATAGCATGGAGCACAGGCACTTTAAAGAGTGGAAGGAATTATGTTGGGCAAAGAAACACTCCAAAATCCCCATTTTGCACAAAAATGTGCATGTTTCAGCAGTTAGACCCACGGGGTCCAGGGTACCTGCCAATTGCTGAAATTAATTATGGTGGTCTTCTAGAGCTCCAGAGACTAAGGGGAATGTGCACACATGTGTCTCCCAATAGGGAGAATGCATGACCACAAAAGAAGCTGGACTGAGCTTGTATAAGTGCTCTGGGAGTGTGTATTCAGTGTGTTCTGGAGTGAAGAGGGGCTTCTAGAAGTCTTTATGTACAAATTAGAAATGTTTTTTTAGACGACAAAACCCTGTGTCAAAACCAATGGGGGTGGCTTATTGATAATTCACTGTTTAATGTTTTTATGTTTAAGAAAAACACAGCTGATTGTTTTTTTTATGAATTTAACATGCATTGTCAAAGATGCACACCTGAATTTATGATTGTGAACAGTAACCCTGATTTTTTAATAGTGCCTGTCCTTGTGTAATTGGCTGTTTTAGAGGCTTAGACCCATAGATTCACGAATGGTTAAAGCTACTTCAAAACTAACTGGTCTAATTTAAATTCAGGAGGTAGAAGTACACTGAAACCTTTCTTTAGGATCAGCATTTAGGCTTGAGCCACATTAGCACCATTTTCTTTTACGCTATTGTGGCCACTTAGAAATGGGGTCATTGGTTGGCAGTCAGGTTACCCCCTGTCCAAGCAAGGACCCTCAATCTAGTCAGCGTAAGTCACACACAATCCAAATTATCCTGTGCCCAGTCACTGATAGCTTGACACTGAGCGGTCAGGCTTAACTTAGAAGGCAATGTGTAAAGTATTTGTGCAATAAATCATGCAATAATACAGTAGAACACCACAAAAATACACCGCACAGTGTTTAGAAAAATATTTAATATTTATCTGGTTAGATGCAGGTCAAAATGATTACGATGCAATAAGTATATGTTGAAATATCACTGTGAAAATGATATAAAGTATCTTTAGTCTCTTAAAAATCAACAAGTGCCTCTTACAAGCACAAAGTACCTGGTTTGCGTTCAAATTCTTTGCAAGAGACCGCAGAGGAGGCGATGTGTGGAAATTGGGGAGGTGTGCGTTGATTTTTCCGGTGCACATCGATGATGCATTGTTGAGTTTTCACGCAGGGCAGGCTTTGCATTGATTTCCGGCATGTAGACTGGAATCCTCTTTGGGTTGTGGGGTTTTCGGACACCCTGGGGATGATGCGTTGAAATCTGGTGCTTGCAGGACAAAGTCACAGGGGCTGCGTCGATCCAGTGGGCATTGCGTGGAAACTTCTACCACACGGCAGGCGCTGCATCGATTTCTTTCAGTAAGTTGGAATTTGTCATTACGGCTCAGCTGTGCGTCGATCCGGTGGGCCGTGCGTTGAATTTCTGGTCGCTATGCTGGTGCTGAGTCGATCTTCTCCTTGCGAAGTCAGGCTGCTTCGTTCAGGTTCAGTGTGCGGTGACTTTCTCACCTCGATGCAGTCTGTGCATCGTTTCTTGCAGGCTGTGCATTGATTTCCCCCGCACAGGGAGTTCTCTTGCAGGAATTAAGTCTTTTTGGTCCTGAAACTTCAGGGAACAGGCGGCAAGCAATATCCAGGCCCTTGGAGAGAACGTCTCAGCACACACAGAGATCAGCAAGGCAGCAGGGCAACAGCAAGGCAGCACTCCTTCTCAGAAAACAGTCAGGTGAGTCCTTTGGGCAGCCAGGCAGTTCTTCTTGGCAGGTTGCAGGATCTGGTTCAGGGTTTCTTCTCCAGGAAGTGCCAGTGAAAGTAGATTGTCAACCCCAGAAGTGTCTAAATTGGTAGGGACAGAGGCCCTGTTTAAATACCAAAATATGCCTTTCAAGTGGGGGAGACTTCAAAGAGAGGCTTAGAAGTGCACAATGCCGCCTTTCAGTTCCATCCTGTCTGCCAGGGTCCCAGTAGGGGGTGTGGCAGTCTTTGTGTGAGGGCAGGCTACTGTGCTTTGCCATGTAAGTGTCAGGCCCTCCACCCTCCCAGACCAGGAAGATCCATTCAATATGCAGATGTATGCAAGTGTGACTGAGCATCCTGTGTTTAGGGTTGTCTGAGTGAATGCACAAGGGAGCTGTCAAGTAAACCTAGCCAGACGTGGATTGGAAGTCACAGAGTAGCATTTCTAAAATAGTAATATAAAATCCAGCTTCACCATTAAGAAGGATTTTGTATCACCATTCTGGCCATACTAAATATGACCTGGCTACTCCTTTCAGATCAGGATCTGCCACTCAAACAGTATATGAGGGTAGCCCTAATGCTATCCTATGAAAGGACCAGTCCTCACAGCAGTGTAAAAACTAATTTAGGAGTTTTACACTACCAGGACATATAACAAACACATGTTCATGTCCTGCCTTTTACCAACATAGCACCCTGCCCTATGGGCTAGCTAGGGCCTACCTTTGGGATGACCTATATGTTGGGAAGTTTAAGGTTTGGCAAGTACTTTTAAATGCCAAGTTGAAGTGGCACTGAAACTGCACACACAGGCACCGCAGAGGCAGGCCTGAGACATGGCTGGGGGCTACTTATGTGGGTGGCACAACCAGTGCTGCAGCCCACTAGTAGCATTTAATTTACAGGCCCTGGGTACATGTAATGCACTTGACTAGGGGCTTACAAGTAAACTAAGTAAGCCAATTGGGTACGAGCCAATGTCACTATGTTTTAAGGAAAGAGCATATGCACTTTAGCACTGATTAGCAGTGGTAAAGTGTGCAGAGTCCTAAAGCAAGCAAAAATGAGGTCAGAAAAAGAGAAGGAGGAAGGCAAGAAGTCTGGGGGTGACCCTGCACAAAGGCTTTTTCTAACATGGCCCATCAAGGCCAAAATTGTTGTGCCAGATTTACAAAGTGCTGTCATAATGTATGCAAGGGAGTCATTTCCCAGTTGGTGGGGGGGGCAAAAAAAAGTGCAGGGAAATCTAAAAAATTTATTTGCACCCCTTTTTGTGGCATTTTGAACACCTGCTCAGAGCAGACATTAAAAAAGGGTGCACAATTATTTATAATGGGCCACTATGTACTGTTCAGGGTTAGCGGCAAATTTTTGTGCTAACCCTGAACAGTACATCAATAGCATCAGACATTTTGATGCTATTGCCTTCTACCCTGCGCCATGGTGCACTATATTTTAAATGGGGCATACCCATGGTGGCAGTGAGGGGATGTTAAGGGGTTCAAGAAAAGTGGCGCCGCACTGGGTGCAGCGCCACTTTTCTTAAATCTGTCCCTTAGTTTGCGAGGTCCAATTGATATTTTCAACAGTAAATATTTGCTTTTTTTTCTAGCATTATTTAGTTGTGCGTGTGTATTAAATTATTTCAAACTCAATGTATTGCATGTAATTGTTTGCAAGGTTGAATTTTGAGGGGCATATTTAAAAGTTTGTCATGCAGCACAGCACAGCAAGTCACCTTGCTGCGTTGCAGTGCATGCCAGGGAAATGGCAGGAATGCACCATATTTGTCAAAATGGTGCATTGTTGCCTTTCCCCCTGAAATGGTGCTGTTTTGGCAGCCTAGAACCAAGGCAGATATCCTTGTACAATTGTGCAAGGGTGCCTGCATTGCATGCAGGATTGTTTTTGTGCAGGAAGGTGCACCTTCCTGCATAAAAATAATCTTCTGAGGCATTTTTCTCTATCTGTTTGTGCAGGTGTAGCATTTTGCCTCTTTCCAGGTTTATCCATTCTGGTAAATCTGGGAATGCATCAAACATGGGAGTTGCATGGGAATAGCCATACAGCGCCCATGGAACGACTTCCCAGGGCAGAGTAAGGCAAGGCAATGATTTGCCTTGCATTGTCTTACCCAAGATTTATGGAGCCACGCAGGACAATGCAAAGTGACCTTGTGTGACTTCATAATTTGTATTTGAGGTTTGCCTTGTGCGTGTATCACATTGCGTGGTGCAAACATGATGAAAACCAGCTCATAAATATGCACTTGAGTTTCTAACCCAGAGCACCCTGAATCAGCCTGACTTCTCCAACTCGCTATCGTGAGATTTAAATGTTAAAAGTGATACTTGGTGCTCAGTTTGAGTGTTTGTGGTAGTGAGTCACTAGAACGCCTAGTACATTCTTTCCCTTGGACCTTCCAAAACAGATATATCACATTAAGCAACAATTAGGAAAATAGATCTGCTTACATAATTCCGCCCTACTTAGAACCACACGGTTTCGCACTATTGAAGTTGTTTAGGGGTTGCAGATCTGTTTTGAACATGAGTCGAAGCTGATTAAAAAGGGGTGCAAAACACTGTAGTTTTTTACAAATCTTCAGTCTATGAAGAAGGCCCACGATAATCATTATCAAAATTATCAAAATTGTATAAGGTGGGTGCTGATCACAAGATCACAAGTTATAGCTTGCTTAATCTCCACAACGGCCCCAACAGCGCTTGGATGCCTGGCTTCACCCTGGGGATGCCCAGGAGTGGGCACCTCACAGGGAAAAGCCAGGAGGGGTTCCATAGCGGTATGAGTACAGCGCCTTGAGACCCTAATGGGTGAGTAGTGCGCTATACAAGTGCAAAGTTTACAGTTTATCTGCAAAATTTGACGAGGGGGTCTCAGTATAGTTGCTAGATCCCGAGTTCTTTGTTTTCTGTGACTTTTGTAAGGAGTTTTGGGGCTAGTCTTGGTTTGTGCAGGGAGCTGCAAACCAGAAGCACTGAAGTCCCATTGACCTACCTTAACTTCGGCACCTCATCTTTTTCACTTGTAACAGTGGTCTGAAGCCTGAAAGGAACGGGCAGGCACAGAAATGGGTCATTACGCAAGGGACATAGAGGTGCACTTATCTCAGAGTCAAGAGCAGCAATACAGAGAGGCTGACTCCTTTGGCTTGATTTCATGCATGTGTGGTGCAACAGGGAGGCCATAATGTTGTTGGAATGTCCCTCCATATTGGACCAGCCTCTTGTCTTTAATAAAATCTTACACTTTACCCGCATTAAAGTTTGGAAAGTCACCATTAATTGGCTCATATGATGTAGTCGGAATGAATGAAGGCAGTGATTGCTGAGCGAGCATTCAAAAATAGTGCCTTTGTAAGTAGTTATGCTGTGCCATTGGTGTACAACTCAAGATGTTGGAAATAAATGAAATGTATTGAAGTTGCGAACATTTATCTGTGCCCCTTTAGAAAGATGATACTTGTGTTCCTGTTATGAACATAAAGACACACCACATTCTTGCCTGATCTTCACATGCTCTTTCAAGTTATAGGAAAGATATATATTCATTATGCCGATTGTACTTCAAAATCTAACAGTTTAACAACTTTGCAGTTGAATCTCTTTCCCAGCATAATGTCATTTTGTGATTTCTCCTGAAGAGGTTTTAGAGCAGCAGGAGGTATGTAACATTCTATTTATGATGTCAGATTGCTTCGTAGGGTAGGAGGCTGATGGAAGCCATTTAGTATACAAAGCAACAACTTACAGTAAGTCGCTTCATGATGGGCATTTGAAAGGTCAATTTGAACGCAGTGTTCATGCATTTCCTGTGGGAAATTGAATTTACTACTGTGCTTGCTGTATATTCTTCATTATTCTGGCACGGTTAGATGGAAACATAATTTGCTATTTCATGGACAAAGGAGATCAAGCTGCCAAGTGGAATAAAAATGCATCTTGTTGCACAAATGCCTTCTTCTAGATGCATAGTCTGACGCTGAAGTATGAAGTTTGAGTGTCGCTTTTTTCTACATTAGTCTATTTAAATTTCTGCTTGTTTCCTGTAAAAACACTTTATGAAGTTCTACCACTCTCCAGCTGTTTCGAAGCTTTCAGTAAATGTACATAGATTTTTTTCAAGTCACAAATTGCCCGATTCGCAGAATCGTGCCTTTTGGTACCCGAAAAATGCCTTTTAGTGTGTACCAAACCTATTTTGCTATTCAGTAATCTACTACTGAATCGCAAAATGGGTTAGCAATTTAGTATTGGTAAGGGGCATGTTAGGGCGTCCCTTCCTAATAGCAACTCGCACTGACATGTAGGAATGTATTGCGAACTAAGGGCCAGTTTCAACAGCCATTTTGTATTCAATTAGCAATTTGCATTTTTTTGTGAATCGTAAGTGACAAAACAAAATGTACAACAGTGTCAACCACACGGTTTGTAATTTGCAAATGAGTCACAATGGACCTGCCACATTAATATTTGTGAGGAAGGTAGCAATTTCCGACCCATTTGGGAATAGCCACACCAACAGGGATGGTGACCTGCTGGGGTCAGAAGACCACCATGTCTCTGACTGCTTTTTATATAAAGCTGTTTTTTAATGCAGAGAATCGATAACAGAATACCGACTTGCAAAATATGGATGGTACATCCAACTAAGCCATTTTGCGGTCACAAAAGGTGAATTTTGTGTTTTGCCAACATAACATCGCCCTAAATGCTGTTGCAAAACTTTGCAGTTTACCACCTACTTCAAATATGTGGTAAACCATTTGCAAATGGGGAGGAGCCCCCCAGCCCCAAGGGACCCTTTTCCCTTTGAGAATGGTTGCATAAACATTTTTTAAGACCATGTTTCACTGCCTGCCCTTAAAATTTGAATGGAAACCTTTTATTTTCTTAATACATCCAGTTTTCCATTAAAAAAAGAAAGTTGCTTTATTCGAAAGTAAACACAGACATGGTGATATGCTGTCCCCAGCAGGACATTACCGCTGTGTTTTTAGCGATTCCCAATGGGTCACAAAGTTAGACCTACCTCATGAATATTAATGAGTTAGGTCAATTGCGACCCACTGGGAATTGCAAACAGTGTGAGAGACACTGTTGCAAATTCCTAATAGCGATTTGCAAAAATTCTCTATTAGGAAATTACTTATGGCCAGGCTTAAGGCAAACCCCCACAGGCGTCTAACCCTGTGCCGTGCATGGCCTTCGGCCATGCACAGCAGTTTAGGCTGCAGGGCCTGGTGCCACATGCAGCCTTCAGGGGGGTGCATCAGGGGACAGCTGACACCCCCCAGGCACCCTAGGCCATGCATGATTGTTTTTATGCAGGAAGGTGCACCTTCCTGCATAAAAACAATTCTCTGAGGCAATTTTCTCTATCTGTTTGTGCAGGTGTATAATTTTGCCTCTTTCCACGTTCACCCATTTTGGTAAATTTAGGAATGCGTCAAACATGGGAGTTGCATTGGGAATAGCCATACAGCGCCCATGTAATGCCTTCCCAGGGCAGAGTAAGGCAACACAATGATTTGCCATGCATTGTCTTACCCAAGATTTATGGAGCCACTCAGGACAATGCAAAGTGACCTTGTGTGTCTTCATAAATAGCATTTGATGTTTGTGTTGTGTGTGTATCATGTTGCATAGCGCAAACATGAGGAAAATCAGCTCACAAATATGCACTTGAGTTTCTAGCCCAGAACACCCTGAATCAGCCTTAGACTTCTCCACCTCGCTACCCTGAGAATAAAATGTGAAAAGGGATACTTGGTGCTCTGTTTGAGTGTTTGTAGTAGTGAGTCACTAGGACCCCCGGTACATTCTTTCCCTTGGACCTTCCAAAACAGATACATCACATTAAGCAAACAATTAGGAAAATAGATTTGCTTACAAAATTCTGCCCTACTTAGAACCATATGGTTTCGTACTGTTGAAGCTGCTTAGGGATTGCAGATCTGTTTTGAGCTTACGTCTAAGCTGATTGAAAATGGCTGTAAAAACACTGCAGTTTTTTTTTTACAAATCTTCAGTCTATGAAGATGGCCCATGATAATCATTATCAAAATTATCAAAATTGGATAGGGTGAGTGCTGACCACAAGTCATCTGCAAAAATTTGCCAATGGGGTCTCAGTACGGTTGCTAGATTCCGAGTTCTTTGTTTTCTGTGACTTTTGTAAGGAGTTTTGGGGCTAGTCTTGGTTTGTGCAGGGAGCTGCAAACCAGAGGCACTGAAGTGCCATTGACCTACCTTAACTTCGGCACCTCATCTTTTTCACTTGTAACAGTGGTCTGAAGCCTGAAAGGAACGAGCAGGCACAGAAATGGGTTGTTACGCAAGGGACATAGAGGTGCACTTATCTCAGAGTTAAATGCAGCTATACAGAGAGGCTGACTCCTTTGGCTTGATTTCATGCATGTGTGGTGCAACAGGGAGGCCATAATGTTGTTGGAATGTCCCTGTAGATTGGACCAGCCTCTTGTCTTTAATAAAATCTTACACTTTACCCACATTAAAATTTGGAAAGTCACCATTAATTGGCTCATATGATATGGTTGGAATAAATGAAGTTAGTGATTGCTCAGCAAGCATTAAAAAATAGTGCCTTTATAAGTAGTTATGCTATGCCATGGGTGTACAACTCAAGATTTTGGAAATAAATGAAATTAATTGAAGGTACGAACATTTATTTGTGCCCTGTGAGAAAGATTATATTTGTGTTCCTAATATGAACATAAAGACACACCACATTCTTGCCTCATCTTCACATGCTCTTTCAAGTTATAGGAAAAAGCGTTTTAGGATCCTGGCTTTTCTTGCCCCCACTCCCCACTGGCCGAATCATCCCAAAACTTACAAAACAGCAGCTGAACTGAATGTCGTACTACTTTTGAAAATGTCATGAAGATTCATTAAACAGTGCCAAAGTTATTGCCCAAAAAAGTTATTCTTATAGAAACTAGGGCCCATATTTATACTTTTTGACGCTAAACTGCGCTAACGCAGTTTAGCGTCAAAAAATTTAGCGCCGTCTAACGCCATTCTGAAGCGCCATGCGGGCGCCGTATTTATGGAATGGCGTTAGCCGGCGCTAGCAGACCGGCGCTGCCTGGTGTGCGTGGAAAAAAACCACGTAGACCAGGCAGCGCCGGCGTAGGGGGAAAATGGCGTTAGGGCGTCTTAAAATGGGGCAAGTCAGGTTGAGGCAAAAAAATCACCTCAACCCGATTTGCGCCATTTTTTTCGACGCCCAGACGCCATTTAAATGACTCCTGTCTTAGTAAAGACAGGAGTCATGCCCCCTTGCCCAATGGCCATGCCCAGGGGACTTATGTCCCCTGGGCATGGTCATTGGGCATAGTGGCATGTAGGGGGGCACAAATAAGGCCCCCCTATGCCACCAAAAAAAATTAAAAATATAAAAAATAATACTTACCTGAACTTACCTGAATGTCCCTGGGGTGGGTCCCTCCATCCTTGGGTGTCCTCCTGGGGTGGGCAGGGGTGGCAGGGGGGGTCCCTGGGGGCAGGGGAGGTCACCTGTGGGCTCATTTTGAGCCCACAGGCCCCTTAACGCCTACCCTGACCCAGGCGTTAAATAGTGGCGCAAATGCGGGGTTTTTTGACCCGCCAACTCCCGGGCGTGATTTTTGCCCGGGACTATAAATACGACGCATTTGCGTTGCCGTCATTTTTTTAGACGGGAACGCCTTCCTTGCATCTCATTAACGCAAGGAAGGCGTTCACGCCAAAAAATGACGCTATTTGCCCATACTTTGGCGCTAGACGCGTCTAACGGCA
This sequence comes from Pleurodeles waltl, assembly GCF_031143425.1. NCBI lineage: Eukaryota > Metazoa > Chordata > Amphibia > Caudata > Salamandridae > Pleurodeles > Pleurodeles waltl. The sequence continues at coordinate 1,082,449,404 of NC_090440.1, read as the reverse complement.
AAGTATAAATATGGCGTTAGTTTTGCGCCGAATTTGCGTCGAAAAAAACGACGCTAATTCGGCGCAAACGGAGTATAAATACGGGCCTAGGTTTTAACTATAAATATCTACTTCTGACTGCCAGTAGGTAATATACGTGTATATGTATATATATATATATATATATATATATATATATATATATATATATATCACATTAATAAGTGCAGCTCAATACCCACCTTAGTATAACCATAACAGAGCCTGCAGCATCATAAAAGGTATGAACACCATGACTCTTTTTATTCACAGTACTACAGTTGTACTTACTGACAACACAGATTTAGAATGTAGTAGAAGTGATAGGCTCACCACACAGAAGTGTCAATAATTTGTTTAATGTCAACAGCACTGTAAATAATAAGTACATTATTTAAACAGCATAAATAAATTAAGCAATGCAGGTAGGAGGACTTATTTATCCTGACACAGTTACAATTGATGTTGTTTCTAATTTCTGGTTTGCCAGAATTCCAATATATGCTTGATTAGACTCTACCTGGATTTGGTGAAATGCATTAACTTGTGTCATCATAGCAGATTCCTATTGGAAGTTGTAGAAAAATGTGTCACCTTGGCAAATATTTTTTTCTAAATTAACTGACTTAATCAAATTCACAATATTTCTTTAAAATGAAGTGTGATACATTGTGCAAAGGAATCCTTAAAAATAATTTCGTTTGCTGAAACAAAAATACAAGCCTTGATTTTTAGGCAATAATTCTAATGCACAAATTATTTTCACTGGAAACAAAATAATCTGAAAATATATTTCTAAAGAAACGTTGCCTGTGATGAATTTTGCACCAGTGCCAAACTTTGCTAATTAGGGAAGATTCGTGCCTTTTGAAAACATAATGATTGATTCCTGAGCTAGCACCCCCAAATGCTAATATATGCAATTAATATATGTATATACATTTTAATTCAGTTTTGATTGCCTGTTGGTAGTCGCTCAGAAAAATTAGGTGGAAAAAAACGCAACTGATCTCCTACGGCAAAAGAGCTTCTTGTTTGGATTGTGCAGTTCTGCCATCTAAAATTCTGAATGTAACCAGCAGTTGCATCTTTAGAGCCTCCTAAAATAACTATTCATGAATGTTTTAATGAACTGATGCTATTTATCACAGTTTAAAAGCACAATCACGTTCCATGTGATGTATGCACTGAATAATAAAACTAACACAAAGATAGAGGCACTGTCAGGGGCACATGGAAAGGATGGCATCCAAGGTGCACACTGTCTTTCCTCACCTTCTTATCTATGTCTTACACAATAGAAGAAGGTAGTACTGTGGAAAAGGCAGAGTTAGCAAGTATCCAGTATGGGATGAGTATGCAGCCACTGCTAGCCCCAAAAGTGCCTGCAGAAGGGGGGATTGTGAGGAACTTTCCCATGTAGGCAATGATGACCACACAGGTGGAGCTATAACTTTGGCGCCCTACGAAGATACACAAGTTTTGAAAGTGTATTCTCTCCTACTTCTCTATTTCCCCAGGAACATCACGTAAGCCTTGCTCGATGTAAAAACCTGTCCTGTAAAGCACATGCACTTCACAACTATACAGGCGACTGCCATCAAGTTCCACTGCTCTCTGCTTCATTTGCTCTGCTTCTTTTTGCTTCAATACTGAGTTTTATCCATACAACCCTACATCCAGGGCTACATTGGACAAATGAAACACAAGGACCCTCCCTCCCCCACCCATAGATTACAGACCAGAAAGCAGCTTTTAAGAATGGATAGACAAAGGGGTCATTGGCTTTCCAGCTTTGCAAATAGACATGAAAAACACACCCACCTTTCATGCATATAATATGCCTCTCAAATCTGCCTTGAGGTGGTTGAACTCACAGAATACACTCACTTGATACAGTTGGAGGCTGGTATGAATACCTTTCCCAGGGCTCATTTTAACTTCCACTCCTCTACTGCCTAATAAACATGTTAGAAAATGTACACTCTCACAATCCCTCCTCTGATGACTATTTATGTCATCACACCAATCCATAATAAATGTATTTATTATCATCAGTACTTTAAAGTTTGGTCTAATTTATTATCACATTATTTCTCTTTCTCCTTCTATTTTCTCCATAGTCATATGTTTGTCAAATCTTTTCCAATTATTTTACAGTTTTCTCTTTTTCAAACATTTTATCATTTTATATGTTCCCCAGATTCCAATTAAACAAAATACAGTAATTGACACCCATTTTGCTATTGCCAAAATAACACCTCTTCCCACATTTCTAAACCAATTACCTACATCTGCAATTTCCTTGCCAGCTTTTTCCCCAACAGTGGTTTCTGTTAGTTCTTTTAAATCTTCTTTGTTAACTGTTACATTTTTAATTGATTCTTTAACTGTTCCTGAATTTTCAGGAATGTATGCACAACAATGATTCACCCCAAGTAATTTGCAAACTCCACCCTCCTTTGATAAATAAATGTCTAATGAAAGGCGGTTCTGAAGTGCCATAGTTCTGGTAGCTGCCAATTTAGTATCTAGAATACTTGTCAACATGTAATCCACTATTGTAGACAACTTCTGTATCTTGGTTGAATTCATGACTACTCCCCCTGAAGGAATTATAGCCCCAAAAATGTCCCCCACTATGCTAGAAATTGATTCTCGCTTGTGTCTTGTTTGAAATGTCATTGTTTCAGGAATTTTAGTCAAGTCTTCCAATTGATAGATTTTCGGAAAGACTATCCCCAAATAACATGTTCCATACCATCCTCTAGGAAGACGGTAATATGCATTTCTTCCACAAATATAGTAAATACCAGGCACCGGTGGATCCTGTCCATTCATCATAAAATCCCACTTACTCCTAAACATAATAATATGTCTACACTCAATCTTTCCCTCAAACACTCTATCATTCTTACTCCAAGGTCTTCCCACGTGTTCAGCATCTAATGTTATTTTTCCTTGTTTAGTAATATCAGTATAAGCATAATCAACCCCAGGTCTTCTACTAATTATTCCCCTATCTATCTTTGCCTTTATTTATCCTCTTCTGTGTTGTCTAAGAAGTTCTTCTCTACAGGTGTTAATACGTTTTTTATATTATTCCTGTGCCCAAACGCAGTGCCAAAAGTTAAAGTAGGCTCAAATTAATCTCTCATAATAACTATGTTATTGTCTTTGGCTATTCTATTCAAATAACCTATGACAGGTACATGTGAAAATACCATATCATAATTTGAATAGAAATACTGAATATATTCTTGATTATAGAAGCACGTTAATAAAAGACTGCAACTTATAGCATGAGTTACAGGAAAGCTATGGTAAGTAGTTCCTTCTTCTACTGAAGTTAGAATCTGTGTACATACATAACAATCTTTCGCAGCCATCACTTCAACATACTCATGCAATAGGCGATAGAAAACATTGGAAGAAAGCTCTTTCTCTTCATGCAAGTATTTAACATATATTTTAAACTTATCTTTTGTTAGTGATGTACCATTTGTATCCAAAGAATTATCAATCTTTGCAGTATGGTTGTCTCCATTCGTCTCATGAACATTCAACCATATAAACAACAATAAACACATTAACACACTCGCTACTGCCAATCCAATACTTCAAGCTTCACAACAACTAATTCTACTGTTTTGGTTATGAAATTTTTTCATAGTCTCCATAGTCTAAAACAATAAAATAAAAAAAACTAACATTTAAAAAAAAAATCTAAATTAAGTAACTAATCAAAAGTCCCTCTTAATTTTTATTTTTTTAAGAAGTATTCATTCACCCAGGACAGTCTCTTTGTCAATTCTGGAATAGCAGTTTGTCAAAACCCGTTATTCATTTGTCAATTTCAGTCATTAATGTATCTCTTAAGCACGACTTTCAAATAATTTGTAATACCTTTTCCTAAGGTCTTTTCTCGTAATCTTCATGTGCCAGAATACAAATTTTCAGTATATCTGTCAAAGCAATAGATCAAAAATTCTTCTTGCCAGTCATTTGTGGTTAAATTCGCCCATTCTGGTCCAGCATATTTCTTGCTTGCAACTCTCTTCCTTTTCAGTCTTTCACCTTCTTTTCCACTAGTGTTTTCTCCTTCATTCAACTTTTTTTCCTCCTGTATTGGTGGTACTACATTAAGGCCCTTATTACAACCCTGGAGGTTGGTGTTAGAGCGGCGGTAACACCGCCAACATCCAGACGGTAAAAAAATAGGATCAAGACCATGGCGGAAACCGCCAACATAGACAGCCACTTTAACACTCCGACCGCCAGGATGGTAGCAACAAACACTGCGTCTGTCACCGCTAACAGACAGGCGGAAGACAATGTACCGCCCACTGTATTATGAGAGGCCAATCCGCTAGCTTTTCCAGGGCGGTACCAACGACATCAAAAGAACGGTGGAAACAGTAGACTGAAGGGGAACCACTCACCTTTCAACACTCAATGAAGAACCAGGATGCCATGGAGCTGAACTGCATGTCCTCCACATGTTGGCGTAACTACTAATACACCAGGTAATAGAAAGAAGGCGGTGGCGACAACAACAGTGAGTACTCCACCTAGCACATGGAGGGAGGAAAAAGAGAGTGACACACACACACAACACGCAACAACCCCACCTCCCACCCCCCACCCTGACCCACAACACCATACACACTCAGACATCCAACAACATTACAGATGCACCCGTTACCTCCTGGAAGAACGCAAGGACAAAAGGAAGTGAGTTCATTCAGTGATATTTTGGAATGTGCAGATATAGCAAACGGATTTAAAAAAATCAGTATATACAAATATTTACATTATGTACAGAAGGCTGCACCCCACTGTCCCTTGTAAATGTCCATGGACTAGTTGGCCCAAACATCATGGGCGAAGCCCACGCTTCACTCCTGCCTCAAAATGGAGAGAACACTGCAGGGGCATCAGGTTGAAAAAACACAGGCACCTCAGGGGGAAGTGGAGGGGGCACCTCAGCCGGAAGATGGTATTACACCCCTGCTCCTCGGGGGGGCAACATGCCCACAGCGATGTCCTGGGGAGTGTAAAGCCACAGTCTATCAAGTCTCTCAAGTGGGTGGTTTGCCCACTGCTTGGTCCTGGGGAGTGCAAAGCCACGGTCTCTTAAGTGGGTGCTTTGCCCACTGCTTGGTCCTGGGGAGTGCAAAGCCAGTCTTTCAAGTCCCTCAAGTGGTTGGTTTGGCCACTGCTTGGTCAGGGGGGAGTACAAAGTCACAGTCTCTCAAGTGGGTGGTTTGCCCACTGCTTGGTCCTGGGGAGTGTAAGGCTACAGTCTCTCAAGTGGATGGCTTTTCCACTGGTTCAGGAGGGGGCTTTGTGCCCAGTGTGCTTCATCCTGCCAAGGATAAGGTGAGTGGATGCATCTCTCCACTGGTTCTGAATGGGGCTTTGTGCCCAGTGTGCTTCATCCTGCCAAGGAGGGGGTGAGTGGATGCATCGCTCCACTGGTTCTGGAGGTGGCTTTATGCCCAGTGTGCCTCATCCTGCTAAGGATAGGGTGAGTGAATGCCTTTCTCCACTGGTTCTGGAGGGGGCTTTGTGCCCAGTGCGCTTCATCCTGCTAAGGAGGGGTGAGTGGATGCATCTCTCCACTGGTTCTGGAGAGGGCTTTGTGCCCAGTGTGCTTCATCCTGCCAAGGTTAGGGTGAGTGGATGCCTTCTTCCACTGGTTCTGGAGGGGGACATGTGCCCAGTGATGCAGCACCTGTGGTGTGGCAGTTCCCATTCCTTCACCTGGGTGTCTGAGGCACATGATGTGCAGGGAACAGGTAGCATGATACACCATGGAGGCAGTACGCACTCCATCCTGCAGTGACTTAGGCTGCAAACTGCTTATAGTGCCAGTGCTGGTGGTGGTGCCTCATGTGATGTGTGCAGGTTCCAGGACGTCTCTGGGAGAGGACACAGGGGACGTGTGCATGGTTGTGGGGGTAGTGATTTGTCGTGAGGGGTGTGTTGTGTTGGGTGTGCTGGTGATGGAGGTAGTGGCTGATGATGTAGTGCATGCAGGTATGAGTGGAGATGACTGGGAGGGAGGTGGACAAAGAGGAGTGGGACACAGTGGAGAAAGTAAATGTTGGTATGTGTGCATGGGTATGGTGCTTGTGTGAGTGCCTGTGTGATGATGTGTGGTGCTTATGTTTTCCTGAGCCACTTTTGTGTGTTGATGTGTGTGCCTGCTTGTCTGAAGGTGTGCTTGGGATAGGCTGAGGTAGAGGGGATTGGGTCTGGATAGTGGAAGTTAGAGGGAGGAGGCTGGACACAGGGACAATGGCTACCATCAGTGCTGAGGCCAGAGCCTGAAATGCTCTCTGTTGGGCCACCACGACAGAATTAATGCCCTCCAGGTATGCACTGGTTTGTTGCAAATGCCTCTCGACACCCTGGATGGCATTCAGAATGGTTGACTGCCCAACAGTGAGGGATCTCAGGAGGTCGATAGCCTCCTCACTGAGGGCAGCAGGGCTGACTGGGGCAGGTCTTGAGGTGCCGGGGGCGAAGGAGAGGCCCACCCTCCAGGGTGAGCGAGCAGAGGAAACATGCTGAGGGGCTGCTGTGAGGGCAGTGCTGGTGGGGGGGTGGTGGCTGTACCTGTTGTTGGGGTGGGCACAGAGGTGTCCACCACCACCAGGGAGCTTCCATCAGAGGAGGAGTCAATGTCACTGGTATCCCCTCCTGTCCCTGTCATGGAGCTCCCCTCACCCTCCGTCCCACTGGTGCCTTAATCCTCAGTGGATTCACCCTCATGGGTCATGTGGAATGCAGCTCCCTCTGTCGCCAGTGCCTCTGCTCCTCCTCCAGATGATGCTAATGCATACACGGACAGGGTGACAAAACAAGAAGGGGGGGATAGACAGAGGATACACATGGTCAATGCCAGCAACACCACTACCGTTGGCGTACACAACACACACTGAGCTGCCCAATGCACTAGGCCATGCCCAACCACTTACTAAGGTAGTCACCAGCCCATGGGGTACAATGCCTAATGCCAGCACCTGCACACCTGACACCCACAGGACCCTGCCCAGTAGTAGTTGGCCACTTGTACCATTGGGGTAGGGTTGCTTCAGAGCCTGCAAAGAAGGGACCTACCCTGGCATGATCACCCTGGCCTGGTGCACCCACAGCCCACATCCCCCACACAATTAGTTCCTAAAGTCAGCTTTCTGAATCTGTACTCACCCCATTGTGGCTGCTGTGATGCCCTCAAGCGCCCATCCAACTCCGTATAGGCGACTGCCAGGATGCAGAACATCAGGGGGGGTCATAATGCGACGGTCACCCCCCTTCCACGTTGGGAGGCCAGCCCCAGCTGGGCCTCCGCCGTCTTCTTGGTCCAGCGGCGCAGGTCCTCCCACCTCTTGTGGCAGTGGGTGCTCTGCCTGTGATAGACCCCCAGGTCCGCACCTCCTTGGCGATGGCACACCACATACCTTTCTTCTGGTGGGTGCTGACCTAGAGGGAAAAGACAGCGGGAAATGTCATTACTCACCAGTCCGGACCATCATACTCATTGCCCACCAGTTCCCACCTATGCCCTGACGCACATACACAGACCACCTCTCATGCAGAATTCAGGCCAGGATGCTGTAGCACCCCCCCAACATGTGGCCTACATCCACACCATTCCATACAGGCATTGCCCATGCATCATGCTCAAAGTGTACTCACCTGTTTGTCTGGAGGACCATAGAGTAACGTGTACTGGGGGAGGACCCCATTCACCAGTTTCTCCAACTCCTCCGCAGTGAAGGCAGGGGCCCTTTCCCCAGACACTCTAGCCATTGTTGCTTCCAGACTTAGGTCACAGCAGCATTTGCGGTGTAGGTCTTCTCCTGTTGCTGGTCAGATAGCAAGTGGGTGAATAGGTAGAAAATGGCGTTTGATGTCTGCTGTGGTGCTTACCATCACCGCTGGCGTACATCGCCATTGGCTCCTGGAACCAATAGGGCCCAATGATAACCAATTTGGAGTTGCACGGAAGTCTTCGACCGCCTACCGCGATGCTGCACAACGCCAGCACAGTTAGTTCATTTGCCCTTGTCCGTCCTCACAGGTCAGGCAGACGCACCAAACTGCATCACAGCACATATTGGCACATGTACTGAATCTCGATTACACACACTGCTTCTGTGACATTAATGCAAACACAGTTTTACTATCTATGTGGTAAGTGACCTTGTGCTCACAGTTCTCCTCCATAGGCCACAACTTCTGAGGCAGCATATGAGATGGCGGCATCCTCCGGTGTACTGACCCCTGGTGGACCTGTCGACAATGGAGGACAGACACATTATAATCACATACAGACTTGATCGTGCCACAATCCAAGAACTGTGTGCCCAATTGGAGCCAGACCTGATGTCAGCTATCCGCCAGCCCACAGGAATCCCCCCTCTAGTGCAGGTCCTGTCAGTGCTCCATTTCCTGGCAAGTGGCTCCTTTCAAACTACAGTGGCCATGGCATCAGGGATGTCTCAGCCAATGTTCTCCAATGTGTTGACCAGAGTGTTGTCAGACCTGATGAAACACATGCACAGCTACATCGTGTTCCCCAAGGTGGAGGATTTGGCCACAGTGAAAGCTGACTTCTGTGCCTTGGGACATATCCCCAACATCATTGGTGCCATTGATGATACACATGTGGCATTTGTCCCCCCGCAGAAATGAACAGGTATACAGGAATAGAAAAAGCTATAATTCGATGAATGTGCAAATGGTATGTTTGGCAGACCAGTACATCGCCCATGTAAATGCCAAATATCCTGGCTCTGTGCATGATGCCTATATCATGAGAAATAGCAGCATCCCTTATGTGATGGGCTAACTCCAGAGACACAGGGTGTGGCTAATAGGTGAGCCCAAGGGCCCCACACAGTATTGTAGGTGTCTGGGTATGGGGTTGTCCCTAAGGGTTAGTGTGTGTCTCACAATTGTCCCTCGATATTTACAGATGACTCTGGTTACCCCAACCTGTCATGGCTACTGACCCCAGTGAGGAATCCCAGGACAAGGGCAGAGGAACATTACAATGAGGCACATGGGCGAACAAGGAGGATTATTGAGAGGACCTCCGGCCTCCTGTAGGCCAGGTTCCGGTGCCTCCATCTGACAGGTGGATCCCTGTACTACTCACCCAAGAAGGTGTGCCAGATCATCGGGCATGCTGTATGTTGCACAACCTGGCATTGAGATGCCAGGTGCCTTTCCTGCTGGAGTATGAGCCTGGTGATGGTCTTGTGGCAGCGGTGGAGCCTGTGGACAGTGAGGAAGAGGAGGCAGACGAAGAATTTCTGGACAACAGAACAAACATTATCCAGCAGTGCTTCCAGTGACACACAGGTAAGAAACTGTAACTCCTCTTCACATTTCAGTATAGTTTAGGACATTGTACATGGCAGCCTCTTACCCTCTGTGTATGGCCACTGACTGTTCCCTTTGGGTTTCCTTTTTTCAGAGCAGTGTACCCCATTCTGGCTTCTGCTATGTGTACTGCTGCCCACCAACTGTCATAGATTGGTATAATTCAATGAACATAGATGTTGCAATGCTTTGGGAATGTAGTAAGAATACATCTTTCGAATCATTACACTGACTCCATTATGGTTTAAATTTCAATAGTGTTTAGTTTTTCTGGTAAATAGTATGGGGGTACGTGCAAGGAGCTGGGGTGATGGTGGAGGAAGGTCCATGGTAGAGTCCAGTCTCTTGGTATCACAGGTGCATTGTCCAATGTGGCATAGGAACGGGAGTAATGGCAGTTCAAGGTGGACAGGGTGACAGAGTGAGACAGAAGGGTGACAATCAGGAGAGTCCTATTTCCTGGTGGGTCTTGGCAATGTTCTCTGTCTTCTGCCTGGATCGCAGGGACCGTTTGCAGGGTGGTTCTCCTTCTGCAGGGGGTGGGGTGCTGGTGGCCTGTTGGTCCTGTGGCGGGGCCTCCTCTCCACTAGCGCCGGCGGAGGCAGAAGGCTGTTCATTTGTTTAGCTAGTGTCAGGGGCCCTTTGTTGTGCCACTGCCTCCCTCATGGTCTTGCCCATGTCAGCCAGCACTCCTGCTATGGTGACAAGGATGATGTAGATTTTTGTGAGGTCCTCCCTAATCCCCAGGTACTGTCCCTCCTGCAGCCGCTGGGTCTCCTGAAACTTGGCCAGTACCGTGTCCATGGTCTCCTGGGAATGGTGGTATGCTCCCATGATGTTTGAGAGTGCCTTGTGGAGGGTCAGTTCCTTTGGCCTGTCCTCCCCCGTCGCACAGCAATCCTCCCATCTTCCCTGTTGTCCTGTGCCTCTGTCCCCTGAACCATGTGCCCACTGCCATTGACCCCAGGTCCCTGATCATTCTGTGTTTGTGGAGTTGCCTGGGGTCCCTGTAGTGGTGGACAAACTGCTGATTGACGTGTCCTAGTTACAGTGGCATGGGCACGCTGGGTGGGTGCTGTTCTGGTGTTTCCTGAGGGGGAGGCTCTGGTGGGTTGGGACTGTGGCAGGGTAACCGACTGTCCAGAGGTCATCGTGATCCAGGCGTGCAGAGATGCTGTCATCACTGTGGGCCTCTTCTGTGGGGGGACTGGATGTAGCTGGCACCTTCTCTCCGGTGACGTTGGGTAGGGGTCCTGTTGGGATGCAAATGCATTGTTATTGTATCTGTGTGTGCCATCTTGTGCAATGGGTGTGTTTCCCTTGTATAATTGTGGTTTCCCTGTCGCATGGGCCTTGTGTGATTGCTGATTAAGTGGGCTGGGTGAGTCTGTCTAGTGGGCATGCTGTGCAGATGGGTGTCCATGCATTGTGGTTGCATACAGGGCTTTGTATTGGGATGTGTGGGTTGTGCTGGTGGGGTAGATGTGAGGTGATGGAGTGATGGGAGTGAGGGTACGGGTGGGGGTATGTGATGGCATGCAGGTAGGGGGGGATAAAGTAGTAATAAATTTGACTTACCAGAGTCCAGTCACCCTGCTATTTCTGCGAGGCCCTCAGGATGCATGATCACCAAGACTTGCTCCTCCCATGTTGTTAGTTGTGGGGGAGGAGGTGGGGGTCCACCGCCAGTCCTCTGTACAGCAATCTGGTGCCATGAAACCAAGAAACGCACCTTCCCCCATAGGTCGTTCCACCTCTTCCTGATGTCATCCCTGGTTCTTGGATGCTGTTCCACGGCGTTGACCCTGTCAAGGATTCTTCACCAAAGCTCCATCTTCCTTGCAATGGACGTCTGCTGCACCTGTGATCCGAATAGCTGTGGCTCTATCCAGATGATTTCCTCCACAATGACCCTTAGCTCCTCCTCAGAAAAACTGGGGTGTCTTTGAGGTGCCATTGAAGTGCTGTGAGTGATATGTGTGGGGTAATGTGTTGTGATGTATACTGTGATATGCATGGATGGTGTATGAGTGATGGTGTTTTGTGCCTCTGATTGCGTGTGTGCTCTTTGCTTGTCTCTCTGTGCTTGCTATCTTTTCTTTGGTTGTAAGGGGTTGTGGGTATTGTGGGTGTGTGTTTTATAGTGGTGTGAGTGTGTGGGTGTGGTGTGTGTATATGTGTCAGGTGTGTGTATTTTTAATTGTCCAATGTTGTTTTTTAAATGTGTGTGTATTTTGAGCGCGACAGTGTGTACCGCCAATGGTTTACTGCGGTTGAAAGAGCACCGCATTGATTCGTGGGTCGTTATACTGTGGGCATATTCCTGTTGGCGTAACCGTGTGGGTTTTGCTATCGCCAGTTTATCACTGACCTTTGGTGTGGCGGACTTGTGTGGGTGTCTGTATTGTGGCAGTATTCTCTGTGTGGGTCATAATACCCGCCGCGGATTGCCGCCACCGGTACTGTTTCTTGGCTGCTGTCGGCACAGCGGTAAGCCAATTTTACCACCAGGGTTGTAATGAGGGCCTAAATCTTCAACTTTTTGTACTTTTCTCTGACCTATTGTCTCCTTTTAATGTCTTTTTTGTCAACAATTTTCTCAAGATGGAGTCTTCATTTGCCTTAGAACCTTTTTTTTCTGACGTTCCCGCAAATGGTTCAAGAAGAGTATAATCCACTTGGGCGGGACTGCCCTCAATTCCTTTCCCAATGGGGTCAGTCTCAACAGTTCTTCTTCTCTTTCTGTTGGGTCTTTCACTTTTCTTGTGTGGCTAGCATGCACCCAGTTTGGCAAACCTGCACACTTCACAGCTGATGTTGTTGTAAGTACGATCTGATAAGGACCTTTCCACCGTGGTTCCAGTCAAGACTTCCTTACATGCTTCCGTATGAGCACCAAGTCACCAGCTCTCAAGCTGTGGCCTTGACCTAGCGTTTATTGTACTGTTGCTGCTTCCATCTGATGAGAAAAAGACCGAACCACATCAGCTAGGCTTTTGCAATAATCTAGCACCATGTCATCTGTAATATTCACAAGTGCATTTGTAGGTATTGCTGGCAATCTCATTGCTCTCCCCTTCAGAATGCCATGAAGAGACAACCCAGTCTTCTAATCAGGAGTACTTCTCATAGACATTAGCACAATTGGTAAAGCATCTGGCCACTTTAAATTTGTTGATGCACATACTTTTGCCAATAGTGATTTTAAAGTTCCATTCATTTGCTCTACCGGTCCTGAGGCTTCTGGGCGATAACTACAGTGTAATTTCTGCCCAATGTTTAATGCTGAGAAAAGCAATTTTATCACTTCGTTATTGACGTGGCTTCCTCTATCTGATTCTATAGAGACCGGGAAACCAAAACTTGGAATTAGTTCTGTCAGAACTAACTTAGCTAATATAAGGCTATCATTTCTCCTTGTTGGATATGCCTCAATCCATTGACTAAAAATGCACACAATCATCAACACTTATTTCAAACCAGCACACGCAGGCACCTCAATAAAATCCATTTGCATTCTGCTGAAAGGACCTCCTACCATGCGTATATGTGCCATGTTGACAACTGTTCCTTTGCGGACATTCATTTGCTGACAGACCACAAACCTATGACAAACCAGTTTAGCAACTTGTCTAATTTTTGGATTATGCCCGAACTGTTTAAAACACCTGATCATTGCATCTCTGCCTATGTGTGCCTGACCATGATAGTATCTGGCCATTTGCGTCAACAGACTGTTTGGCAAAACCACTTTTCCCTCTATTGTCATCCAAATTTCATCTTCTCTTTGAATGCAATGATGTTTTACCCAATTACTATGCTGTTCTTCTGGAACATTGTTCTGTATGGCCTTTAACTCTTCTAGTGTTTCAACAATGTGCATTGTAAAATTTGTATACACTTCATAAATTCCAGACATTAATTCCCAATTTACTTTGAATGAAATTCCATTCAGAGCACAACATTTTACAACCTGCTCTGCATAAGCATTTCCCAATGTTACATAATCTTGTCCTCTCTGGTGTGCACTACATTTAACTACAGCAATTTTCTAAGGTTTCTGTACAGCTTGTAGCAAATCCTGTATCCTTTCCCATTTCTCACCGGTGAACCTGATGACATTAGAAATCCCCTCTGTGACCAAATTTCCCCACAACGTGTACAATACCAAATCCATACTGACTATCAGTGTAGATTGTTACTTTCATCTGGTTTTACAATAAGCATGCTCTGGTAAGGTCCACAAATTACTCCTTTAAGCCATGAGGCTTCTCGAATGCCAGTAAATGTGTATACCGCCTAACCTGCTCTCAGTGCACCTCTGCTGTCTCCTAAACAGGAACCATCAACAAAGAGGATTTGATCATTGTCTTCCAAACAAGTGTCTTTAATGTAATCTTTTGGTATTGGACCTAATTCTGTCACCTCCAATCATGTTCATTGTTATCTATTTTGTTTAGATCTTCTCCATCATTTGGTAATAATGTTGCCTGGTTAAGCACTGTGCACCTTTTGATCATTACATGTGGTGCTCCAAGAATCACTGTCTTATATCATGTTAACCTTGCATCTGTCAGGTATTGAGTCTTTGATCTGGTCAAACGAATTTCTATTGAATGAGGTACCATCACTGCCAGTGGATAACCCATCACAATATTTTCACTTTGAGTTATACTCTGCTCAACTGCTGCAACTGCTTGTCAACATCCTGGTAATGCTGCTGCAACATTATCCAAAGTACCTGAAAAATATGCTACTGGACGATTGACACCACCATGTGTTTGTATCAAGTCAGACAGACAAGGAACATCCATCACGCTCATGACAAAACAACAAGAAAGGTTTTGTGTATCCAGGCATACCTAAAGCTGGAGATAGACACAAACTCTCTCTCAGATCAGTAAATGCTCTCATACAATCTCCATCCATCATTATGGGATCTGACACATACTTATGTGTCAACCTTTGCAGTGGCTTAGAAATAGTTGAACAATTCTGAATCCACTGGCGACAATATCCTACCATTCCCAGAAACATTCTCAACTCTTTCTGTGAACTAGGTATTTTCATTTTCATTATTGCTGCTACTCTTTCTCTTGAAATTCTTCTTGACCCTTTTTAAATCAAATGACCCAAATATTTCACCTCTTGCTGACAGTACTGCAACTTAGCAGGTGAGACCTTATGACCATTGTCTCCCAAAAAGTTCAACAATGCAATTGTATCCTCTCTACAACCTTCCTTTGTCTATGATGCAATCTACAAATCATCAATATACTTCACCAAAGTTGATTGGTAAGGCATTACCAATTACTCCAGGTTCTTTTTCAAAATCTGATTGAAAATTGATGGTGACTCTGAAAATCCTTGAGAAATTCTACACCAACAATAGACTCTGGTCAGGAACTTGAAACAAAAGAGATATCTCCTCATGTAGAGGCACGGAAAAGTAAGCTTGGCACAAATCAATCACTGTGAACTATTCTGCATCACACGGAATCTGAAACATTATCACTTGTGGATTTGGCACAACTGGACAACATTTCACCACAATATCATTTGTTTTCCTCAAATCCTGGACAAGACAATTTTTTCCATTTGGCTTTTTCAAACCCATAATTGGTGAATTGCACGGGCTGCTCCTCACTTCTTTTAAAACTCTCTGCTCCAAAAGTTGTTCTATCAAAGGTCTCATCTCTTCAATCGTCTCATTTGTCATTGGATATTGTGCAGTCTGTGGAAACACTGCATTCTCTTTCACTGTTACTCTGACTCCTTCGACTCCTTGAATCAAACCAATGTCTTTTCCTGATAAGTTCCAAACCTTTGACTTAACTCTTTGTTGTAAATCGATTGGCAGATCTTTTATTTCAAAAACTGGAAAGAAGTTAATTAAAACTACAGAATTGGTATTGTCATTTGTCTGCTTGCTTTCATCTGTTTGGTCATTGATATCAATTAAAGGAAATTCTCGAGACACCATCCCTCTTTCATCAACAACTGATGAATCCACTCCATTACTGATCATCTCAATCGCAATCCCCTTCATTGAACACAAAATTGAACAATTTATTTTGCACAGCAACTTTCTTCTCAATAGTGACACTGGACTAGAATCACAAACAACAAAACTGTAAACATCTCTAAAATGTCCAACTTTCATGAGGACTGGTTCCATAAGAGTATTAATCAAATGTTTATTTGCAATTCCTACTATCTGCACTGTCTTTTCTGAAATCGGTATGTCTGGAACTTCTACAGTTCTTAGTGTTGAGCGTGTTGCTCCCGTATCATAAACAAAATTAACTTCATGACCATGTACTTCACCCTTCACATAAGGACCCCTCTGATCCATTACTAATGATGCAGCCATCAGATACTCCTCCTCATCTGAACTAACCAATGTCCAATTACTCCACAGTTATGACAAAGTAACACCTTTCGCCTTTGTTGTTCATCCGGCATCATCACTGAACTCAAATCCACATTTCTATTGACTACCGGAAGCATCATTCCACCTCACCCTCTGCCTCGACCTTGACTCGAAATCAAACCATTTCCCTATGGCATCTGCTGAAAATTCCCCTCTGTCTGTGCAGCCTTCTTCTGCATCACCATCGCTTTTTCTTTCAACTTTTTCTGCTTTCATCCCTACAGTATTTGGCGTACTGCAACACCTCAGCAATCGGGTTTGCTCGCCAGGAAATTAAATGATTCTTAACCGCTTTGGTGCGGGACGCCCTCCCTGGTGCGGGTCACGACCAGTGGCCGACACCAGGAAGGGCATTAATAAATCCTCGGGTGCGTCGCACCCGAGGATTTATTTTTATTTTTTTTACTTCCCTGGGGAGACACGGAAGCTACCGTGTCTCCCCCCGCCCCCACCCGCCCCTTTGTGACGTCAGCGCGCCGCGGGGCGCGCTGACGTTGCAAAGGTGTTTTCCCCATCAAAGCAGGAAGCAGCCTTGCGGCCGCTTCCTGCTTTGATGGGGAAAACGGCCTTTTACACGTTCGGGAAGGCCTCGTAAGAAAGGGGAGAGTCTCCCCTTTCTTACGAGGCCTTCCTGAAAGTGTTTCCTGGCCCCCGGTCGCAGCTGTGCTGCGATCGGGGGCCAGGAAACACTTTCAGGTTTCCTGGCCCCCCCGATCACAGCTGTGCTGCGATCGGGGGGGCCAGGAAACACTTTGAAAATGCCTCGTAAGAAAGGGGAGACTCTCCCCTTTCTTACGAGGCCTTCTGAAATGGTTTCCTGGCCCCCGATCGCAGCACAGCTGCGATCGGGGGCCAGGAAACCCCACTAGACACCAGGGATTTCACTTTTGGGGGGTGAAAAAAAAGGTAGGGGCCCCCTGGGGGGGGCGCGATCGCGCCCCCCCCAGGGGATTTTTTTTTTTTTCTCAAAAAAAAAAAAAGGAAATGACAGGTGGTCGCCCGTGGGCAGGGTCACCCCCTGTGGGGCAATTTTTTTTTTAGATGTTGTAGGGTTTCCCTGGGGGCCATTTTGGCCCCCAAGGAAACCATACAACAACTAAAAAAAAATATATGTATATATCTATATATATCTATGTAGATAGATATATCTAGGTACATGGATATATCTATAGATATATCTCTGTAGATATATATATATATATATATATATATATATATATATAGAGGTAGATCTGTATCAAAGAGATTTATAAAGCGCGCTACTCACCTGTGAGGGTCTCAAGGTGCTGGGGGGGGGTGGGGGGCGGGGGGAGGGAAAGGGGCTGGGAGGTTCACTGTTCAAAAAGCCAGGTTTTGAGGCCCTTCCTGAAAAGAAGTAGGTTTTGGGTCTTGCGAAGGTGGGTTGTGAGTGCGTTCCAGGTTTTGGGTGCAAGGTAGGAGAAGGATCTGCCCCCGGTGGTGGTGTGTTTGATGGGGGGGACAGAGGCGAGAGAGAGGTCAGCTGAGCGGACGTTTCGTGTGGGGGTGTGGAAGTTGACTCTCGTTGAGGTAGGCAGGGCCTGTGTTGTGGAGTGATTTGTGTGCGAGGATGAGGATCTTGAAGGTGATCCTTTTGTCAATGGGGAGCCAGTGGAGGGATTTGAGGTGTGGAGAGATGTGTTCGTGTCGGCGGAGGTTGAGGATGAGTCGTGCTGCTGAGTTCTGGATGCGTGTAGTTTGCGCTTGAGTTTTAGAGTGGTGCCGGCGTAGAGGGCGTTTCCGTAATCAAGCCTGCTGCTGATGAGTGCGTGAGTGACAGTTTTTCTGGTCTCTGTGGGGATCCATTTGAATGTTTTTCAGTATACGGAGTTTGTTGAAGCATGAGGAGGTAAGAGCGTTGATTTGTTGGGTCATCAAGAGGGAGGAGTCTAGGATGATGCTGAGGTTGCGTGCGTGGTTGGCGGGGGTGGGTGCAGGGCCTAGCGTGGTGGGACACCATGGGGGGTCCCAGGTGTTTTTGTGTGGGCCAAAGAGGATTATTTCAGTTTTGCTTGAGTTGAGTTTCAGGTGGTTGGCTGTCATATATATATCACTTTTGTCAATATGTGTGTGGTTTCCCTGGGTGGAAAAGGGTCCGACTTGTCTAGTGGCAGTTTTAGTGCCATAAAGAAGCGCAGAAGGTTTATATGCCTACTGCAAAGAGCACATCTGTATTTTATGTAAATAGCTGAGTACATTAGTAAAGTCTATGGAGAGATGAAGGGCACTTTTGCTGGGTGGTAATGAGGGAATTCGAGGAGGAGGGAGTGGGAGCACCAATAATGATTGTTGGACTGGGCGCAGGAGGTGCTAAAGACTGTGACGAATGGTATGTGACAAGGTGTTTTTTGAGTGTCTTGAAAGTACGTGCTGATTGAGGGAAGAAGCGCAGGTAAGGTGGCCTCTACTGTTGCACGTATCTCACACACACCATCG
The DNA here is from genome assembly GCF_031143425.1 of Pleurodeles waltl. Lineage (NCBI taxonomy): Eukaryota > Metazoa > Chordata > Amphibia > Caudata > Salamandridae > Pleurodeles > Pleurodeles waltl. The sequence continues at coordinate 1,082,431,100 of NC_090440.1, read as the reverse complement.
ATTTTGTGAGTGTCTACGTAGGCTAGTGTTTTAGAGCAACAGTTTAGCCAATAGCAGAGATGGCATCTTGATGGATGACTGCTGCCTGCACTCGGGTTATAGAGGACCGCTCTGACATAGGATCAGAGACTGAGACATCAGATACTGAGACAGCATCTGAGGGATAGGATAATGGCGCAGACTCTGGGAGTGATTTTTCAGTCAGAGGAGTCCCATTCGAAAACTCCTCTTCCAGTACATTATGAGGAAGGTGATGAGGACAGTCCTGCTGTCCCTTCGCAAGCTGTTCGTGCAACTGGGTAATAGTGGGTTAGGCCAACCCAGAGAGCAGGTGAATGCGGCGGCAAGCAGAGAGAGAGTGCTCTCTTGGGAGCTCACCAATTTAGTTCAGCCCCAAATTCCACCACCCAAATCATATTGTGGAGACATCAAAATTGTCTATGGCAAAACAAACTGGTTTTGTAAGGCAGGCACCTGTGTTTTTGGTCCTGGATTCGGCGGCCATATAGAGAAACACACTAAACCCAAACATTTCTGGAAACTAGACATTCGGGGGAGTCCACAGAGGTGTGACTTGTGTGGATTCCCCAAAGTTTTCTTACCCAGAATACCCTGCAAAGCTGAAATGTTGAAAAAAACCTCTATTTTTCTCGCATTTCTGTCACACAAACTACAGGAATATGCTGGGATCCACAACATTCCTAACACCCAGTGACTCCTCACCTGTCCTGATAAAAACACTACCCCACTTGAGTGCCTACATCTAGTGCCTGTGTCAGGAATGGATCACCCCAGGGTCAACAGCTGCCTCACGTAAGGACCAACATTGACCGTTGTGTGATCTATTCCTGTCGCAGGCACCAGGCCTAACCACACAAGTGAGGTATCATATTTATCGGGAGACTTGGGGGAACGCTGGGTGGAAGGAAATTTGAGGATCCTCTCAGATTCCAGAACTTTCTGTCACCGAAATGTGAGGAAAACTTGTTTTTTTAGCCACTTTTTGAGGTTTGCAAAGGATTCTGGGTAACAGAACCTGGTCCGAGCCCCGCAAGTCACCCCTCCTTGGATTCCCCTAGGTCTCTAGTTTTCAGAAATGCATAGGTTTGGTAGGTTTCCCTACGTGACGGCTGAGCTAGAGGCCAAAATCTACAGGTAGGCACTTCTCAAAAAACACCTCTGTTTTCTTCCAAAAATGTGGATGTGTTCACGTTGCGCTTTGGGGCGTTTCCTGTCGCAGGCGCTAGGCCTACCCACACAAGTGAGGTATCATTTTTATCGGGAGACTTGGGGGAACGCCGGGTGGAAGGAAATTTGTGGTTCCTCTCAGATTCCAGAACTTTCTGTCACCGAAATGTGAGGAAAACTTGTTTTTTTAGCCACTTTTTGAGGTTTGCAAAGGATTCTGGGTAACAGAACCTGGTCCGAGCCCCGCAAGTCACCCCTCCTTGGATTCCCCTAGGTCTCTAGTTTTCAGAAATGCACAGGTTTTGTAGGTTTCCCTAGGTGCCGGCTGAGCTAGAGGCCAAAATCTACAGGTAGGCACTTCGCAAAAAACACCTCTGTTTTCTTCAAAAAATTTGGATGTGTCAACGTTGCGCTTTGGGGCGTTTCCTGTCGCGGGCGCTAGGCCTACCCACACAAGTGAGGTATCATTTTTATCGGGAGACTTGGGGGAATGCTGGGTGGAAGGAAATTTGAGGATCCTCTCAGATTCCAGAACTTTCTGTCACCGAAATGTGAGGAAAACTTGTTTTTTTAGCCACTTTTTGAGGTTTGCAAAGGATTCTGGGTAACAGAACCTGGTCCGAGCCCCGCAAGTCACCCCTCCTTGGATTCCCCCAGGTCTCTAGTTTTCAGAAATGCACAGGTTTGGTAGGTTTCCCTATGTGCCGACTGAGCTAGAGGCCAAAATCTACAGGTAGGCACTTTGGAAAAAAACAGCTGTGTTTTCTATAAAAAAAATAGGATGTGTCCATGTTGTGTTTTGGGGCATTTCCTGTCGCGGGCACTAGGCCTACCCACACAAGTGAGGTATCATTTTTATCGGGAGACTTGGGGGAACATAGAATAGCAAAACAAGTGTTATTGCCCCTTATCTTTCTCTACATTTTTTCCTTCCAAATATAAGAGAGTGTGTAAAAAAGACGTCTATTTGAGAAATGACCTGCAATTCACTTGCAGGTATGGGCACCTCGGAATTCAGCGATGTGCAAATAACCACTGCTCCTCAAAACCTTATCTTGATCCCATTTTGGAAATGCAAAGGTTTTCTTGATACCTCTTTTTCACTCTTCATATTTCAGCAAATGAATTGCTGTATACCCAGTATAGAATGAAAACCAACTGCAGGGTGCAGCTCATTTATTGGCTCTGGGTACCTAGGGTTCTGATGAACCTACAAGCCCTTTATATCCCCGCAACCAGAAGAGTCCAGCAGACAAAACGGTATATTGCTTTCAGAAATCTGACATCGCAGGAAAAAGTTACAGAGTAAAACATAAAGAAAAATGGCTGTTGTTTTCAGCTCAATTTCAATATTTTTTTATTTCAGCTGTTATTTTCTGTAGGAAAACCTTGTAGGATCTACACAAATGACCCCTTGCTGAATTCAGAATTTTGTCTAGTTTTCAGAAATGTTTAGCATTCCGGGATCCAGCATTGGTTTCACACCCATTCCTGTCACTAACTGGAAGGAGGCTGAAAGCACCAAATATAGTAGAAATGGGGTATGTCCCAGTAAAATGCCAAATTTGTGTTGAAAAATGTGGTTTTCTGATTCAAGTCTGCCTGTTCCTGAAAGGTGGGAAGATAGTGATTTCAGCACCAGAAACCCTTTGTTGATGGCATTTTCAGGGAAAAAACCACAAGCCTTCTTCGGCAGCCCTTTTTTCCCATTTTTTTGGAAAAAACAAAAATGTCACTGTATTTTGGCTATTTTATTGGTCTCCTCCAGGGGAAACCACCAACTCTGGGTACCATTAGAATCCCTAGGATGTTGGAAAAAAAGGACGCAAATTTGGCGTGGTTAGCTTATGTGGACAAAAAGTTATGAAGCCCTAAGCGCAAACTACCCCAAATAGCCAAAAAAGGGCTCAACACTGGGGGGGAAAAGGCCCAGCAGCTAAGGGGTTAATCATATGATTTATTTCTGGTTTCAACCCTTCAACAAATCTGAACAACAAATGATTCATGCCCTCTTTCTCAATTGTTTCCACATTACTGAATGCTTTCAACAACCTTTCATAATATTCATGAACCGATTCCTTTCCTTCTTGGGATGTTCTATCTATGCGCTGCCAATCAACATTTTTTGGCAAAACTCTTGTTTTAAAAAACTCAATGACCTTATTGCAATATTTCATTACTTCAGGACGGTGCACCTGTTTTCAGATCTCTCTGCGGTTCACTTGTTGGTCAATCAACACTCCTTTTGCATTTGATCCACAAATCTGCTGGAACTACAATATCAAAAAGCGTATTCAAGTCTTCCCACACACACTTCGCAAGTTTCACAAACCTATCTGTCTGCTGGTACCATCCATTGGTTTCTCTCTAAAGCTTGGGTAATAATTTGTAAAACTTAAAATATCACTCCTATTCCAAGGTACATGTAAAAAATTCCCTCCAGGTGTTTCCCTCGTTGGTAACATTTTCGCTGGATCTCCTGCTTGTGTAACATCACCTTTTTTTGGTCTTTCTCTTGACCCATCTGCCTTCCCATTTGTCTAATGCTCTGCATACCTGCACTCTCTCAAGTAATTCTCTAAAATGTGTTTTCATCCCTGCAAATCTCATGAGTATAAAATCTTCTCACTACATGTCTAATCTATAATTTCTTTTTAAACTTTTCATTTTTGATAAATTGATATTATAATCATCGGCTATTTCTTTTAATTGCTGGTGAACTTTTTCTGCTCCTTTAGAGATTATTTTACACAAATATCTCAATTGGGCTTCAGTATAAGACTCAAGTCTATTTACCCCATGGCCCCTTCTAAGAGTTCATTTCCTTCCATTGTCAATCTCACTCTGTTTATCATGTCTTCTTCCCTGTCTTTTTTCTCTTGCAGTTTTGAATTACTTAAATCTTCTAACCATTTTGTTATTTCTTTTGCAGATAAACCTTTCAAAGAAACTCCATTATATTGCTTTCCTAAATACTGCTCTTGTCCTGAGTTTGCACATTGTTACAGAACCATTAACCTCTGTCCCTGACTATTGTAAGATAGAGTCCCAGAATTCTCAACAGGAGACAAATCTATTAAAGAATTAGTCTCATTCAAAAACATTTCTTGTCTGGGAATTTATTTTTCCAGAACCCCATACTGAACCTTGATCAGAGAATTCACTTCACTATTGCTCACTCGCGCATATAATTGAGTTACCCATCGTAATAGGTACAGTAATTGCATCCGGATTAGCTAATGATCCAGACTTCTGCATCTGTCCTGCACCAATGCTCTGCATTTGTGTAATCTGTATTTGAACAGACTCTCTTATGTTCAATCCTTGCAGACCAGGAGACAACACTAAATTAGTGTCCTTATAAACTGTGCCTCTGATTTTGTCTCAGGAATGTTTATTTCCAACTGTTGTCTATTATTCAATGAATCATTGAAACTACTCATCTTCACCCATCTCATCTTCATCATTAAACATGACTCATTTCAAGTCTTTCAATTTTTGTTCTTTAGCCTTTGTTGAACCATTTTTCTTTTTCTTTCCATCTTTTGTTTCGTTCTCATCCTCCTTTGTTCTTGCAGGAAATAATCTAATTCCCTGTAGTGTTTCCACTGTCCACCTTTTCTCCTCTTCATCCCATCTAGCTTTCACTAGAGTCTTTTCTACTCTCTTCATTTTCTTTTCAAACTTTAATGCCTGTTGCTGTCTAGCTACCAGCTCCCAAATCGCTAAGGCTTCGTATTGTGCCGGCCTCAGTGGAGGTTTTAAACTGTACATCTTTAACCTAAAAGTCTCAAAAATTCTCAAATTAATTGTTCCATTCTCCGTAAAAGCCAAGCAACCTTCCTTTCTTGTAATCTTCACCCAATGTTTCACCCAAAGATACGCTCCTGCACCGCTTTCCTCAAACATGATATATGCTGGAGTACTTTCTGGCAGGCAAATTTCTCCTTCGAGTGCCGGAATATATTCATCACCTCTCAGTGCGCTTCTCAAAGCCTTGAAAATCTTCCTTTTCAACTGAATTTGTTCAAACCTGATGTCCACAACAAAAGTTATTTATGAACTGAGTTAAAACTAATTAAATCAAATAATAAATCAAATGTAAGGAAAACAACAAATCAGGAAAAGTGACTACGATCACACAATTCTCTTCGACCCTCTCACCTTCCAATCCCATTACTCTATTGTCGGACTGATCAACGATTCCGTGCACGACCCTTCTCGCAAATCAACCAATCCCAGCGTGGCACCACTTACGTCACACTAACACATACACACCTCCTCCCAGTGCGATCGCTGAGAGGACAAAGTCTATCGTTCAGATTTCTTTCACTCTCCAAACATAAAATCAATGCAATATTCATTCACAAGCAAAACTCAAACCTAAAATAAGAAAACAAATTTGCCCATCTACTACAGGTAGGGTAATACAATTGCTTCGGAACCTTCCAAAGAACCTTCAACTTTCGCCTACTCTTTTTGACAGTTCCCCTCAATTGCATGTAAAATTCGACCTGCAAATTTCACTTCTCAACTGATTCTTGGACTGTCATCCTAGTGCACTTAGTACTCACCAAGGTGGTCATTCTAACCCTGGCGGTAAAAACCGCCAGGGCGAATGACCGCGGTAGCACCGCCAACAGGCTGGCGGTGCACCGCTGGGCATTCTGACCGTGGCGGTTCAGCCGCGGCCAGAAACGGAAAGTCGGCGGTGTACCGCCGACTTTCCGCTGCCCTTGAGAATCCTCCATGGCGGCGGAGCGCACTCCGCCGCCATGGGGATTCTGACACCCCCTACCGCCATCCTGTTCCTGGCGGGTCTCCCGCCAGGAACAGGATGGCGGTAGGGGGTGCCGCAGGGGCCCCCGTATGAGGGCCCCAAAAAGAATTTCAGTGTCTGCCTAGCACACACTGAAATTCGCAACGGGTGCTACTGCACCCGTCGCACTCCAGCAACTCCGCCGGCTCCATTCGGAGCCGGCTTCATCGTTGCTGGGTCTTTCCCGCTGTGCTGGCGGGCGGCCTTTTGGCGGTCGCCCGCCAGCACAGCGGGAAAGCCAGAATGGCCGCCGCAGTCTTGTGACCGCGGTGCGGTCATTTGGCGGTAACCACATGGCGGGCGGCGACCGCCGCCCGCCACGGTTAGAATCACCGCCCAAGTCTCAGTATACTTTCAATCACACCAACTATCTCACATCCTCGACTTACCAATCATGCTGGATTGGTCAATTAAATGGACAAATTACAACATATACCAAGTGTGTCACTACACTTGTCAATATACTCCGGAGTCCCAGACCTCTCTCCTTAGGTCTGTCATCAATAACAACCCCATGGATAATTTTTCCTGCATTAAGCACCACACTTAAATGAAGAATGCAACTTCCCTACTCTCATGCCTATAGGAGTACGCCCACTCCTTCTAAATTCTACTTGAGTATCTCCACTCCTCTAAACTCATAATCACCTCAATTATCTGCAAATTAGCTCAAGCTATGCAAGCGCAAATCGTTCCACTCAATTCAATCAAACACAACACTGCTAGGAACATACCCTTCAACCTAGAGGGTCTCCAAGAACAGGGGAAAGTCACTTAAGGCAACTAGTAACTCATCTTGACAAATCCATATAACATTTCAGAAAAAAAGAAAACTAATAAATTGTATTCTTCAAAAAAAAGGAAAGAAAATCTTACATTATCCTCTCTATGACATCATCAAACAATGAAGTGACCATCCTCTGCTACCAAAAAACTGCTGCAGCGCACCGGAATCCTAGCTATTATTTAAACTGAATAGTGGATTCTGCGCTAGAGGTCAATTGATCAACACGACATAGGAAGGAGGGGATGTCATCGGTGATGAATGTAAGCATCAACAATAAATAATATAAACTAAGATTTTGAATCTCAAACAATAACCACACCAATTTATTAAGAAGAATTATAGAATTTAATTTCCTAGATTAACAATGCTAATGTCATGAAAATAACTCTCAAACAGAAATGATGAGTAGATAGTATTAATAATGGTTGATTAGAATGTCTATTATATCTGAGTTTAATCAAAACAATCAAACAAATAACCTCCAAAATAATATTACTGATCAGCAGCACCAAAATCGGTAACAATGGCAATGTATGCATTAGTACAACAATCAAAGGGTGTAAATCTTGAGCGTTTAAAGTTAATACCCGCACTAACCACAAATTATCATCAACATGTTGGGCTTCTTGTAAAAAGAACTTAGAAACACAAATTTAGGGAAAACACTCTATCTCGGGTTCTTATAAAAAAACATTATTAGTATGCAGCAATCAAATTATAAGTTGCAGCTGGAACCTGTAATGCAAAAGAAACACATATAACATTACGATGTCATACATTACCCTAATCAATAACAACATCCAGACTATTTCAGCAATGGGACATCAGCAGGTGTGTCTTCAGAGAAATCAGGCCTAACGACAACTAAACCCACACTCCTAATACGACTTGGATCATCAGCAGAAACTGAAATCTAACGACACCAATCTCAAATCTAAAATTCTAAATCTGAGTAAAGAAAATCCTACTCATGTTGTTATACTAATCTTCAAAAAGCTTATGATTGGTCAGTTCGTGGGGCGGTTACGATTCATCCAATAATATTTCTAATTGATAACCTAAAATGCAGTGATGTCACATTAAGGACATTTTCATAACAGTAACTTTTCCTCTTTCGTCTCGTCTCAAGCTCCATTGTTCCATCTTGTCTAAGCCTTCTCTTCTCAGGAAGAAACTTTCACATTTGCTACATTCACTTCCATCCTCAAGAAAGAAACCACGTATTAGTAACATTCTCAAACAATAGAAGATTCAACTTATGCAATGCTCAGTTAAAACATGGCCTTGTAAGACGTAAAGCAGCAACCCTCTAGGGGTAGCTGTGTACACATCTATTAAATAATTTAACACACTTTTATATAAGTATCGAACTATGGAAAATAACCACAATATTTAGTCAGAATTTTGCTCAGTTAAGAACAGACATTAACTGTGGTAACCATTTTCAAAAGTCACCCATTTTTACATGCTAATTCACTATAAATTTGGTATTAAAACATCATTAATGAAAATGTTAGAAAATGTATACTCTCCTGAAAGTGTCTTCTATCCTACTTCGCTATTTCCCCAGGAACATCACGTAAGCCTTGTTCAGTGTAAAAACCTGTCCCGTAAAACACATGCACTTCACAACTATACAGGCTACTGCCATAAAGTTCCACTGCTCTTTGCTTCCTTTGCTCTGCTTCTTTTTGCCTCACTACGGAGTTTTATCCATACAACCCTACATCCAGGGATAGATTGCTGACCAGAAAGCAGCTTTTAAGAATGGATAGATAAAGGGGTCATTGGCTTTCCAGCCTTGCAAATAGACATGAGAGAACACTCCCATCTTTCTCATGTATAAAATATGCATCTCAAATCTTCCTTGTGGGGGTTGAACTTACAGAGTACACTCACTCGATACAGTAGGAGGCTGGTATGAATACCTTTTCCAAGGCTCATTTTAACTCCCACTCCTCTACTTCCTTCAAGCTTCATGGTTTGACTTTATTGGCTCCTGCCTTGCTACTCATCATAGCACTCCCGTGATCTGCTGTCAAGTGCATCCATTGCTCTTGTCAGTATCTATTTGTCACCAATTTTATCTAGCGACAATTCAGCCGTACAATGTTTCCAATCTCTGGGGCTACCTCTACCTTGGGTTTTCTGTTCTCCTGCTGTGCTGATTCCACAAGGGAGTAAGGCCAGATGTACAAACCAACTTACCAGTTGCAAACAGCCCATCAGGCCGTTTGTTACCAGTAACATGCCTTTTGCCATGTACAAAAGTCAAAATGCTACTGTATCTCAATTTGCTTGTGCGATTCAGTATTAGGAAGAATCGTGTTTAGGACTTCCCTTCCTAATAACAAAATACCACTGGCAAGGATGAATGTTTTGCGACTGGAATGCGGTTGCAAAACATTCATATTTCACCAACACCATAGAGGAGGCGATAACCCATTCGCAAACGGGAATATGGGTGAAAACATTGTTTAAGAGCAGGCAATTGTCCCACAGACCACTGCCTACTCTTAAAAAGTGAAAAGCAAACTTTTTATTATTTTTGGAATGCATCCCATTTTCCTTTAAAGAAAACGAGATCCACAAAAAAACTGCTTTATTTAATAAGCAGTCACAGACATGGTGGTTTCCTGACCCCAGGAGGCCACCATCCTTGCGAGTGCTGGCCATTCCCAATAGGTCGTAAATTACCAACTGCCTCATGAATATAAATAAGGCAGGTCCCGTGTGACCCACTTGGGAATTGCAAACAGTGTTAAACACTGTAGTGCATCTCAGTTTTCAATTTCCTGCTTGTTAATCATAAAGTTTCGCAATTAGGAAATCGCAAACTGGATTATTTGTACATCTGGCCTTATGTGACTGGTTTTACTGCTCTTAAAAATAGTGTGGCTATAAATATATGTGCGAATATTCACAATCCAAGATACTAATTAAAACGCAAACAATTGTAACACAAGGTTGTAAGTGTTTTTGACACTAATACTTGGTCTATTAAAGTCTTTTAATTCTAACATGAGTTTTGCATTTTGGAACATTAGAAATCATGTGTTATCGCTATGTTGTTGAGTATTTCTATTTGTAGACCTCTGAATGGGTAGATAATACCACACATGATAACTACAGAATTACAACTGTATTTATTGTGTGTGGAATTACATCCTCACATTCATTAGCCCCTTTGTGTTTCAGTATTTCTGATATTTTTTTAAATACTTGAAAAGTTTAGTCAGTGAGCCAACCAGTTGATTTTTACTTACCTGTGTGTTATAACATATTGACATACTGCAGCCTTTTCCTTTCACACCATTACCACAGCAAGAGAGTCACAGCACAAACTTACAGCCACCTTCATTTTTTAGTCTTAGACAGTAAAGTTATCAGCAGGTAGTCAGTAGAAACAATCAGACAGTTGAGGTTTTACATTTAAACAACATACTATGATGCAAAACAAATGTGCAACCCTCTCTATGGTTTCTGATTATTTGTGGGTGTTGCTGCACTTACAGAACCCCTGGTTCCAGCATTACCATTATCGGCTCCTTCGTTATAGCAGCGGATCATCACCCCATTATTAAAATGCCCCCAAACACTGCCCAGAGATGAAAAATATAATGATGATAAAGTTAATTTATCACCATTTTATTCTTTATCCTCCGCCCTGAACTGAGTGTCAGGATGGAGCGGAGCTGACTAAGTGCCCGCAGTAGGGGGGAGTAGTGGGCAGCCTGTGCACTTGTTTAAAGTGTGTATGTCCATTTGGCCGGCCGGCTTGTGACGGCCAGCCTGAAATGCACACTTTACACCTCTCAACCCAGCTGTCTCGGACCACAGACCTCCAGTGCCCTTGGGAGTGCTGAGCGAGGCCGCTCCTCCAATCCTGGTTCTTCTCTCATGCTGGTTAACAGCATGAAAGCAGCGCTAGAATTGTTTAAGGAAGTAGGAGCCTGGACAGCAGACGGAAACTGGAGCGAGGAGGATGTCACCTTGGAAGCAAGATTAATTATTTTTATTTTATTTATTTTGTTTTATGTACCCTCCTTGCACTCACCCCCACTCTTTTGCCCACCCCACGACTCTCTGAAGTTCTCCGTCGCCCCTGGTAGAACTACAGAGCAGAGTTAACAAGGAGGGAACAGCAGGAAAGGGGGTGGAATGAAGCAGGTATGGTCAGATATGGGTGACAGGAAGGAGAGGTAGAGTGACAAGCCAAAGGTAGAGGAAGGGTGGAAGAAGATGTGATGTTTAGTAAAGAGGAGGAGTGTATGGTAGTGTTAACGCACCCGGTCCTTAGTAAGTAAACTTACAAGGGTACGCGTATAGATCGATGAACCTTTTGATTCGCATGGAATATCCTAGCTATGTAGTAACCAATGTCCATCAGTAAGCAATACACACATCAATAACTACTAAGAGAAATATTAATTGTCAGTGAATAGTGTCAACATTTCATGAATAACCACAACTCAATTATATGTTTTATCAATGTTATTTCCCTATTAGTTACACTATTAATTCATGAGGTTAATTCAAACTTTATTCAATCTACTTCAGTATTAATTCTATAGTGACCACCAATAACATAATCTAATCAGAACTTGAGAAAACATGCGCTCTAATGCCTCAACATAAGCTGATAATGAAGACTAAGTTAACATGAGTAGCAGAGTGCAGCAAATCAGTCCATCAATCATTTGCCACTGTATATGTCAGCGTCTCAGAACAGGAACCCTACCTAACCCTGATTAGCATGTGCATGTGGGACTTCATGCGAAAACAGTTTGGAACATGAATTTTGAAAAACATCTAGCTAGGAGAAAAACTATAAAACAGCGCAGATGGTACCCGGAAAGAAAAGGCACAATAGTTAACCAGTCACATTGTCATATCTACTTATCCACAGTATGGATCAGCAACAAAGTCAGTCTTCATCTTCGGGTTATCAATCGATCAGCATCTCATCAGGCTCTCAGGAGCATGAGCCCAATGTCAGAATCTCGAATATCTCGAACATCCACGCCTAAGCCCCGACATCTGACATCTGAAGTTTTCTCCCTTTGTCACAACATTATATCAAAGTTGCCCAGTCCATCCCCTAATTCCTAATTGGTCATTTGATCACCAGTTATTTCCCTACCCAATAACTTTAATTTTACAAATCTATGAATTCTAATATTACGCCGTTCTCAGAGTGTCGATTGGTTCACTGTATGATGTCCTCATTATCCGGCTCATCAGGTATCGGGAATGTTGCATCTTCTCCAATCAGTGTCTCTATTGTTCAAGTCCTGGGAAAGTACATCTTGTCTGCTTTACACCTATTTTGATACATACTCCAGTTCCATGATCTCCTGCCCGTTGGTTCATTGCAGAACATTCTAGCTAAGCAGACTTTATTGACACAAGCAGTTCAGGGTCAGTTCAGCACATTAGCTTCTCTACATTGCATGATTATTCAGCTTCTGCATGAGGCCTGGTGAAAAGTAGGCCACAACTTCAGCTAGTAATATGACATATTACTACATTATTATCACGCATTTTCAACATTTTACATATTTTTAGTAATTTTTAGTAAAACTTGCGTATCTTGGTGACCACTCTCCGTAGGCACATTTTCAAACGTGCACATTAATTTTCTATCTTATGTAATTCTGCCATTTTCTTGTTGATCAAAATGTATAGACACTCATCAATATTTCTAATTAACATATCTGCATCAGCAATGCTTCCTCTGATGACTCAATATGCCATCACACTGCTTTTACCATCATCATTTTCACAGTTCGATCTCCTAAGTGTTTTGTCTCCTTCTTAAATCTTGTCTATAAATTCTTTCCCTGTTTCGTTCTTCCCCCCTCTGATAACTTTTAGTCTTTTTCAATGTAATCTTTTGACACAATTTACATAAACCCCGTAATCCTAATATGCAAGAAATCACAATGAATATTTCCTGTATGATTTTTAATAATACCCCATTCCAAATGTTATGAAGCCAAATATCCCACTGAAGCAAATCCCTTTCCAACTTTTTCCCAAACACCTGGGGCCTTATTTATACTTTTTGGTGCAAAACTGCACTAAGGCAGTTTTGCCCCAAAAAGTTTTGTACCGGCTTGCACCATTTTTTAGCACCAGCTGGGCACCATATTTATGGAATGGTGCAAGCCGGGGCAAAGGGTAGACTAGCTTAAAAAAAAAGGACGTTAGGCAGTTTTGAGTCAAAATAAATGATTCTGACCAGATTAGCATCATTTTTTGACGCTAAGGGGCATATTTATACTCTGTTTGCACTGAATTAGAGTAATTTGTTTTTACTCTAATTCAGTGCAAAACTAACTCCATATTTATACTTTGGTGCTAGACCTGTCTAGCACCAAATTTATGGAGTTGAAGTCATTTTTTGGAAGTGGAAACCTACCTTGCCTTAATGAGATGCAAGGTAGGCGTTCCCATGCAAAATAATGACTCTATGGCCTTAACACCATATTTATACTCCCATGTAAATATGGTGAAAGGGAGGGAGGAGGGGTCAAAAAATGGGGCAAAGCTTGCTTTGCCCCATTTTTTAAGACCTGGGTCAGGGCAGGCGTTAGGGGACCTGTGGCCCTATTTCCATGGTGGAACTCCATGGATTAAGCCCAGAGGTGCCCTCCCTAGGCCCTAGGGGCACCCCCACCCACACTAGAGGGATTGCGAGGATGGGGAACCCCATCCCAGGTAAGTACAGGTAAGTGCATTTTATTTTTGAAAGTGCCATTGGGGGCCCTGAAATGGGCCCCCATTCATGGCACAGGTTGCAATGGCCATGCCCAGGGGACCCCTGTCCTCTGTGCTGGCCACTGGGGTGGTGGGCATGACTCCTGCCTTTTCTAAGGCAGGGGTCATGTGGCATGGTAGGTTTAGCACCATAAAATGACGCTAATCTGGTTAGAGTCATTTTTTTTACTCTAACCTGTCTAAAGCCATTTTTTGGTGCTAACCCCTCTTCTTCTATACAGCCAGCCCCACCTGACTAAAGTCATTTTTTTAAACTCTAGCCTACCCTTTGCACCGGCTTGCACCATTCCATAAATACGGTGCCCGGCTGGTGTACAGAAATGGTGCAAGCTGGTGCTAAACCTTTTGGTGCAAAACTGAGTTAGTGCAGTTTTGCAGCAAAAAGTATAAATAAGGGCCAATATTTTGTAAGTTTGCGCCACTTTTGCACCATAAAATGACGTTAATGCGGTGCAAAAAAAGTTTAAATCAGGGCCTTGGTGCTAGATGGGTCTAGCACCAAAGTATAAATATGGAGTTAGTTTTGCACCGAATTAGAGTAAAAACAAATGACACTAATTCGGTGCAAACAGAGTATAAATATGCCGCAGAGTATTAATATGCCCCTAAATATGGCGTTAAGGCCATGGAGTCATTTTTTGCACGGGAACGCCTACCTTGCATCTCATTAAGGCAAAGTAGGTCTCCATTTTCAAAAAATGACTTTAACTCCATAACTTTGGTGCTAGAGGGGTCTAGCACCAAAGTATAAATATGGAGTTAGTTTTGCACCGAATTAGTGTAAAAATGACACTAATTCGGTGCAAACAGAGTATAAATATGCCCCCTGGTTTCTTCAATTTTTTTAAATGCTTACTTGAGTTAGTCAGGTTAGTGAGTAAGTCTCTTATCTCCTTACTGTTATCTTGTATGTAAGAGCAGCAATGCCTAGAGTTAATCATTTTACCGACTCCACCGTCCTTCGCCAGAAGGATGTCTAAAGCAAGGCGATTTTGAAGAGTCATAGCTCTATCCGCAGCTAACTCTAAATCTATCAGGAGTATTGCCCCTGTAAAATTTGTCAGCATGTTATCCACAATAGTAGACAATTTTCGTTTCTTGATTGAGTTCAGGATCATCGCACCAAAGAAATCTCCCACAACTGCAGAAGAGGTTTCCCTCTTCTGTCGCTTATGATATAATTCAGTCAATTTTGGAAACTTCTTTAATTCATCTATCTGATAAATCTTTGGGAAAACTATCCCCAAATGACATGCCCCATACCATCCTCTTGGAAGACAGTAATAAGCATTAAGTCCACAAATATAATAAATACCAGGAATCGCAGGGCCCTGACCATTCAACATAAAGTCCCACTTACTCTGAAACAGAAACACATGCCTACATTCACTCTTTCCCACAAATAAAGTGTCAGTGCATGATTTTGGCCTGTATATACAAAGCTTCCCTACGTGAAATGCATCTAATGCTAATATTTTCCTTGCATTTTAATTGCAGTGTAAGCATAATCATTCTTATAAGTCCTTTTCTCTAAGCCTTTTTCTAATTTTTCTTTTAGTGATTTTCTTCTATCATCTGTATGCCCTATGAAGCTCTTTTCTAAAGGTGTGAGCAAGCATGTGAGGTTATTTCTGGGAACAAATGAAAACACCACGTCATAGTTGGAGTAAAAATATTGTATATACTTCTGATTATAGAACCTTGTTAGTAGCAAACTACAGCTTATTCCGTAGGTTAGCAGAAGACTATGGTACGTAACACCTTCCTCTACTGATGAAGGAATTAGCCTACACAGAAGACAATCCCTTGCATCCATCGTCTCAACATACTCACTAAACAAGCAATAGAAAACATTAGATGAAAGCTCTCCTTGAGCAATAGTATAATCATGCAAATATTTCTCGTCTAACTTAAACCTCTCTAAAGCTGTTAGTGTGGTAGTTTCAGGAACAGAAATACGATTAGCTCCTTTCGTGTCAAGCAAATACATTCCCACCATCACTACTATAAACAAAATCCCACACATTATTTCCAATTCAACATCCATATATCTACAGCGCCTAGCACTCCTAACTTGATTATTCAACTCAGCCATTATCTGTAAAGAATCAGAAAGCAAAAGTAACTCTTATATATGGTGCAGTAAAATCAAAAATAAGGAAAAATTATTCTCTCACAGTTCAGTTTCACATCCAGGAACCCTTTTCTTTTGTCAAAATCAATTAGCAGCTTGTCACATCCAGGTTTTATGTCAATCAGGTTATTAATGTCTCTTTCGGTTTATTCTCATCAGTCTCTTTAATGTATTTCAGATTGGTTCAACAATTCAGCTTCTTGTTCACCTGCAGGTTACTTCAAAGTACTGACTTGGAACCTCTCTATCAAAACAAAAGGACATAAACTTGTTTTGCCATTCATTAGTAGTTGCATACGCCCATTCAGGACTTTGCGTAACGCCGACTTGCTATTCTCTTTCTTTTCAACTTTCGATCACCACTTATTTCTCCTTCACTCAATTCGTCTTTTCTCGTAGTATCTAATTCTTCCTCTATTGTTTCATTTATGACCAATTCCTTTCTTTTCCCTACTTGCGACTCAGGCCAATTATCTCCTTTTTCAATACTTCTGTCAATATTCTTCTCAGAATTGGACTCTTCTCCTTCTCTTTCTCTATGGTGTTTTCTCTTGATGGACCTGCAACGGGCTTAGGAGGAGTTGGATCACCTTTACTGTGATCTTTCTCAACTCTTTCCCCCTCTTGGTCTGGCACTTGCTCTGTCTGTTTCTCAACACCATCTTCTTCTGGGAGAACCCATGCTGTACTAGGCTCTCCTGCTCTATCCATTAAGATTGATACTTCCTCACCCTCCTGTAATTCCTCACCTTCATCAGGGGTAATATTTCTGTCTCTCTTGGTTCTTTTTGTAGATCAGGTGCAGCAACCTGTTTCGCTGTTGTTGGTGCTCGCAACAACACTCCTTCATGATCTTGTGGGCATACCACTTTCTTCGTATGACTCGCTTGTATCCAGTTTGGAAATCTGCACACTTCACAGCTGCCATAGTCGTAAAGACCACCTGGTAAAGCCCTCTCCAGCGTGGCTCTAAACACGTCTTGCGAACATGTTTTCAAACAACAATTCAGTCAACAGCTCTCAGATTGTGCCCTGGACCGTGGATGGGTGGCAGGATGGTGGCCTGCACCTGCTGAAATAAAGAGCGAACCACATCAGCCAGACCCTTGCAGTAGTCCAACACCATGTCATCTGTAATACTTACAAGTGCATTGGCTTGAACTGCTGGTAATCTCATTGCTCTGCCCATGAGGATCTCATGGGGTGACAGCCCTGTCTTCCTGTCAGGTGTATTTCTTATCGACATCAACACCAAAGGCAATGCACTTGGCCATTTCAGACTCGTAGCTGCACACATCTTTGCAATTCTTGATTTCAAGGTACCATTCATCTGTTCCACTAGTCCTGATGATTCAGGGTGATAACTTTTGCTCAATGTTTAGTGCTGCACATAAGAGTTTAATCACCTCATTACTTAAGTGAGTTCCCCTATCTGATTCTAAAGAGATCGGAAACCCAAAACGTGGTATCAACTCCCTACGCAACAACTTTGCTGCTGTGAGACTGTCATTCCTTCTGGTGGGGTATGTTTCAATCCAGTGACTAAAAATGCACACAATCACCCAGAAGTACTTCAAACCTCCACACGCAGGCATCTCAATGAAATCCAATTGCATTCTGCTGAATGGACCTCCTGCTCTTCCAATGTGGCTCAAATTCACCACTGTCCCTTTTCCCTCATTTAGCTGCTGACAAATTATACAGCGATGACATATTGCCGCTGCTGCCTGCCTAAACTTGGGATTGAACTAGTCAATCTTGAAAAAACAAACCATGTCATCCCTTCCAATGTGTGCCTGGCCATGATAATACCTGGCCATTTGTGACAATAAATTATTTGGCAGGACCATCTGACCTTCCTCAGAAACTCAGATCTCATCAGGTCTTTGGACACATTTTAATTTGGACCACAGTTTTTTCTCTTCCTTGTCAACATTACTCTGCAATGTTTCTAATTCTTCCAAAGTATCAATCACTTTTGATGTAAAACTTGTACATGTATTATCTTCTTCTGACATCAGATCCCACTTGTCTTTGAATGATATACAGTTCAATGCGCAAAACCTTGCAACTTGATCCGCATATCCATTTCCTAGTGAGATATAGGCCCTCATTCTGACCTTGGCGGTCTTTTCGCAAGACCGCCGAGTTACCGCCGCGGTGAAGACCGCCGACCGCGGCGGTATGCCGCTGTGCGCATTCTGACCGCTGGGAGCGTTCCGCCGGAAAACCGCCAGCAGCCACACTGGCGGTCGGCGGGAAAGTGGAGACTGGTCAACCTCCACCGCCACGCCAGCAGAACACCGCCCACAGAATTACGACCCACATTTCTGTGTGGCGGTCTTCTGTTGGCGGTCTTCTGTTGGCGGTCACCTCCCCATGGCTCCTGTCACCTCCCGGAGGACCAACGCACAAGGTAAGTTGATCGTCCGTGAGGGGAGGGGGTGGGGGGGGTGTTGTGTGATGTGTGCGTGCATGGGGGTGTGCGTGTGAGTGTGTAGAGGGGGTGTGTGAGTGCGTGCATGCGGGCGGGGAGTGCTGCTGTGCCTATGGGCAATGTGTGTAGTTCGGCGGGTGCGCATGTCGGCATGTATGTGTGCGGGTATGTGTCCCCGTTGTGTATGTGTGTGTGTAGGGGGTGTGTATATGTGCATGTTGGGGGGGTGTGCATGTCGGGGTGCGTGTATGTGCATGTCGGGGTGGGGGTGGGGAGGGGGTTCGTACCACCTCTGGGGGGTGGCAGGGGGGTGGAGGGTGTGGGGGGAGGACTCGGGGGGGCAGTGGAGGGTGGGGGAGACCCCTATCAGTGCCAGGGAAGGAATTCCCTGGCCCCGATAGTGCCTACCGCCATGGTTCGCATGGCGGTTCCCGACCGCCAGAAACCGCGGCGGTAAGCAGGGTCATGATACCGTTGGCGGTCTTGGGTCGACCGCCGGACCGGAGTGCGCAGACTCCAGCCCGTCGGTCATGACCGCCGTGGCTGTCGGAGTGGGGAAGTGGCGGTCGGTCGCGGCGGTGACCGCCGCGGTCAGAATGCCATTTTTTATACCGCCGGTCTGTTCGCGGTCCGACCGCCGCCTCTCCGCCGACCGCCAAGGTCAGAATGAGGGCCATAGTCCTGTTTCTTTTAATGTGCATTGTATTTCACTATGGCAATTTCTTCAAGTAACTGTATTGCATGCAACAATGCTTTTATTCTGTCGCCATTTCTTACTGGTGATCCAATAGAGCTCAGGAAACCTCTTTGCTACCACATTTGACAAAAATCATGTACAGTTCCAAATCCATATTGGCTGTCCGTATAGATAGTGACTCTCAATCTAGCGGATACATCGCGCGCTCTAGTAAGAGTTACCAATTCTGCTACTCGTGCAGAATATACACCTCGAAGCCAAGAAGCTTCTAATGTACCTGTAATCGTTCACATAGCATATCCTGCTCTTAATGTTCCTATTCCATCTCTGAGACATGAGCCATCAACAAAGACAATTTGGTAATTTTCTTCCAATCGTGTATCTCTGGTATCTGGTCTTGGTTTTGTGCATAACTCAGTTACCTCAAGACACTCATGCTCAATGTCTTCTTATTTTTCAATGTCAACAGTATCACGTGGAAGTAATGTTGCCGGGTTCAGCACTGTGCATCTTTTCAATGTTACATTTGGAGCACCTAGAATGCTCGTCTCATACCTTGCCAGTCTGGCACCAGTAAAATACTGCGTTTTTGTCCTTGTCAGTAAGATCTCAACAGAATGAGGTACCATTACCTTTAGAGGGTATCCCATCACTACTCCCTCACATTGAGAAAGGCTTTGACCAACTGTACCAACTGCATGAAAACAACCTGGTATGGTTGTTGTGACTGGGTCCAAGGTTGCTGAGAAATAGGGTACTGGGCGATAAGCACCTCCATAGACTTGCGTCAACACAGACAAAAAACAAGCGTAAGGTTCATGACAAAACTATGTGAATGGTTTTGTATAATCAGGCATACCCAATGCTGGAGCTCTGCACAAACTCTCTCTCAACTCAGTGAATGCTTTAATCTGATCCTGGTCTAATGTAATGGAATCTGTAACCTCCTTATGTGACAGCTGCTGCAATGGTTTGGCAATCTCAACAAAATTTAGAATCCATGGTGACAATAACCTACCATTCCCAGAAACATTCTGACATCTCCTCTGTGAAGTTGGGGGACTTCTCTGCAATATCATTGTAATCCTTTCTTTTGAAATTCTCCTCGACCCTTTCTCAATTTGGTGACCCAAATATTTCACTGACTTCTGACAATACTTCAATTTCAAAGGTGACACTTTATGTCCAAATTTTCCCAAATGATTTAACAGGGCAATCGAGTCGTACTTACACTCGTCCCTCATTTTGGATGCGATCAGTAAGTTGTCAATGTACTGCACCAGAGTCGATTAGTACGGTAGTTCCAACGACTCCAGATTATTTTTCAAGATCTGGTTGAATAGAGATGGTGACTCTGTGTACCCTTGAGGAAGCCTGCACCAGTTGTAGACTCTGTCTAGGAATTTGATACTAAAGAGAAACTGACTATCCTCATGAAGAGGCACAGAAAAGAAAGCTCGTGACAAATCAACCACTGTGAACCACTCTGCATTGCATGTAATCTGAAACAATATTACTGCTAGGTTCAGCACTACAGGGCAACACTTGACCACCATGTCTTTCACCTTTCGCAAACCTTGCACAATGTGTAGTTTCCCACAAGGTTTCGTCAAGCCCATTATTGGTTAATTACATGAATTACTCAACACTTCTTTCAAAACCCCTTGTTTCAGAAAATCTCAGATTATCTGAGCCACTCTCATCAGAACATCCTGTGCCGTGTTATACTGTGGAAGCTGCGGGAACACTACATTCAACTTCAAAGTGATCTTAATCGGCTCCACTCCCTTAATCAAACCCACTTCTTTAACTTTTAGGTCCCACATGTTCTCTTGTACTGTTCCCTGCAAGTCTGAATGCAATTCTTTCACAGTAAACATCGGGAAAAACACAATCAATGGGTACTCTTCATTAATGGTATCATTCTCATTTTCAGGAGCTTGTTCTTCCTCATCATCACTATTCGTTTGAACCTCTGTTCCAGCAGTTGAACAACTAATTGAACATTGGTCATGCACAATACGTCCCTTCAGAGTAGAGATACTGGACTTGAATCACAGACTACAAACTTATGGAGTCCCTGAAAGTTGCCAATCTCCACCTGTACTGGATCTGTGATTGGATTTATCAATTGTCTGTTTGCTACCCCTACAAACTGAATTGTTCTGCCTGAAAGAGATAAGTTTGTACTTCTGCACTTCTCACTATAGAGCGTGTATCTCCTGTGTCCACTACAAATGAGACCCTCTGACCCATCACCTTCCCTTTCACAAAGGGTCCTCGTTGATCTACCGCCAGGGATTCTGCAAGCATCCATGGCTCCTCATCCGAACTCTCACACATCAATTTGTAATTTATTTAATTCTCACTATGTAATGGGAATTGGTGCACTGTGTCACTAATTATGCCTTGTCTCTCACTTGTGACCTGCTGAGTAAGCATCATCTGTTGCTGTTCCATCGGGGCTTGAGGTATCTGCACTTGCTGTCTGGGTACCATAGGAACCTGTTGCTGCATTGGTTGCAAATGTGTCAATTGTGCACAAGGCATTTGCACCTGCTGCATGGCTTGAAATTTCTGCACTTGATTCATGTTATTCTGGAAATTTGAATTAAGTCCTCTCATTCTAGGTACTTTCACAGTTTGAAATGATTGACATCGCCACTTTGCTGAACAACACCATCCTGCACTATTATCGGACACTCACGCTTCCAGTGTCCCACGTTTCCGGAAAGATGACACAGTAGCATCTTTTTCATCCCTTGCACATCTTTCTGAACCACTACAGTACTCAAATCAGGACCACAATTCATATTGATCCCGGGACCCCCATGACAGTTCCCTGCTGCTGAGATATCTGTTGCACTAAAGCTCCCTGCACTCCTGTTTGAGCTGCCTTAATTTGCATCACCATCGCCTTCTCCTTCAACTTGTTTTGCTTCAACTCAATCTCACCACTACAGTATTTTGCATACCGCAATACCTCATCAATCGGCTTCGCTTGTCAAAAAATCAAATGACTCTTAATCATCTGACCTACTTCTCAGTCCTTCCACAAACCTGAACACAAAGTGCAATATGTCTTTTGGCTCAATCGATTCCTTACCACTGTACTCCTTGAACACCTTCAACAATCTCTCATAGTAAGTATGTATCGACTCCTTTAGTTCCTGCACTGTCCTGTCAATTCTCTGCCAATCAAAATGTTTCGGTGAAATTCTGGTTTTCAGGAACTCAATCACCTTATAATAATGTTTTATCATTTCAGGTGATGGGGCACCTGTAACTCTATCCCTTTCTGGTTCACTCGTAGGCCAATCCACTGCTTTCTGGCACTCAACCCACCAATCGGCTGGAACCACTATCTCCAACAGTGTATTCAAGTCTTCCCACAGACATTTCGAAAGCTTCACAAATCTATCTGTCTGCAGGTATCACTCAACCGGTTTCTCTCTCAGTTTTGGATAATTATTTGTGAATGACAGAATATCACTCCTGTGGCAGGGAACTTGAATGAATTGCCCTCATTGGTAAAAATGTTACTGGATCTTTTTATTTCTGAACGCTTTCAGACCCTTCTTGTGAATCTTGTTTCCGGTTAACCTTCTTCTTCGTCCATCTGCCTTCCCACTTCTCTAATGCTCCCCAAATCTGAGCACTCTGCAATAATTCTTTGAGATGCACTTTCATCCGTGCTGCTCTCATGTGTTCAAAATCATTTGCCTCAAAATCTAGTCTGTAACTCCTTTTCAAGTGCTTTGTTTTCTCAATTTCTATGTCATATTTATCAGCCAGATCTGCCAGTTTCTGATATCTTGCTCACTTCTTTCATAATTCTCAGACACAAATATCTCAGCTCTTCTTCTGTGTAGGATTCTACCCTATTCACTCCCATCGATCCTTCAACTAGTTCGGTTATTTCGGTAGCCAGCCTTACACAATCAATCTGGATGTATTTCGAGGGGAATTCGGACTGTCTAACCACTCATTTAACTGCTGTGCTGTTAATCCCTGTAATGAAACTTTACTTGCATTCGTCAATGGCATCTGTTGTACCACTGCACCTGGAGTTTGCAGCGTCAAAAGCTTCAAGCTCTGACTTACACTCGGGCCATTTACAGCATCTGGAAGTGCAACAAGTGGACTAAGTTCTACTAATGGCCTAGATCCATCAAAGGTCTGCCCCATAGATGATATTTCCTGCATGTGATCTCTCACTTCCCTCCTCAAGAGGCTTTGTGACATTTCACCATGTTCTCGTGTAATTGGGTTCTTTTGTGCAAATAATGGCACCGCTGGACAAACAGTAACCAGCAGCAATATTGCATCTGGTGGTGCTCTGACGCCCGCATTTTGTGGAAGGCTACTCCCATACTCTGGTTCATCACGGGTGTCACATCTTATTGTGTCCCTGTCATTGGTGTGAACTTTGGCAAACCCTGTAGCTGTGCCTGAGGCAACAGCATTGGCTCAGTCAGTACTAGCATCGGCCTCAAAACCACTTGCTCCGTAGGAACCACTAAGTTCAAATTTGTCTCAACAGTTGTCACCTCTAGATAAATGTTCTGTATCCGTAGTGGGTGCATCGGCGCTTGGACTACTGAAGTAGTCACTGCATTAGGAGTACTCTGCACTACACTTTGTACCTGTCCATTATCTGTTTGTACTGGTCCCACTGTCCCGACACTTGAGCTGGGGTAGTTGGAGCAGAATTAGTACTTGGACCCCCATCATGTATCGCATATGGTAGAGGTCGGTCTCCCAACACCTGCATAATAAGATCCTCAACATCTGAATCTTCTTCTTCCACTGAAGTCTTTTTCTTCTTCTGACCCCCTGACGAACTCCTATCACTCTTGCTAGTATCCTCTTTCTCTTCTGACTCATGGGAACAACTTAACACCCTGCAACGTTACCATTCTCCACTTCTTCTGTTCCCAATCCCATCGTGCTTCTGCTAAAGACTTCTCTACCTTCCTGATTCTCCTCTGGAATTTCATTTCTGGCTTTTGTCTTGCTATGAGCTCCCAAACCGCTAATGCCTCATGTGCTGTGCTGGTCTCGGAAGTGGCTTAGTCTCATACAGTGTTGTTCGCAACTGATCCAAAATTCTCAACTTAAACTTTCCATGTTCTGGAAACTCTAAAGCTCACTGTTTCTCTGTCAATTTGCACCACTGCTTTTACCAAAGACATGGCGAGACACCTCTCTCCCCCATCACAACAAATGCCGGAGAATTTTCCGGTGTGGTCGGCTCCCCCACTGTCACCTTAATGTATGACTCACCCTTAATGGCACTCCTAAACGCTTGGAAAAATTTCATATTTTTTATATCTTTTGTGTATTCGATTCAATAAGGAAATAACTTTTACTCCCAAGATTCCCTTCACCCGCTTTCTCAACCAATTGCCTCTCACGGAGGGCTGCCAGTCCGCTCGCAACTCTTCTCACTAACCAACCTACCCAGCGTGTCATACTCACACACTGCGGCTTACAAAGTCTTGCGGCTTGTCCTCATAATATTCAACTTACACGAAACTAATGCAAAAGTATGGCAAGCACTAACCAAAAACCAATAACAAAAAACAAACCTGCTGGTTACTACAGGAAGGTACACAATCGCTTCAGATTTTCATTGATGGCCCTTTCGCTCATGCAGCTATTCCTCTTTCTCAGTCTACCACATTTGCAGGTAAAATTTGACCTGCAAATTTCACTCTAAACTGTTCAATAGGTCTGTCCTGGTGCACCTAGGACTCGCCAAATCTCAGTCCAAAATTTCTGTTACCCACTTAACTTACACACCGACTTGTTGACCACGCCCCATCAGCCTACTAAACCAGACAGATTACAACATATAAACAAGTGTCTCCTACACTTGTCAATGTACTCTGGAGTCTTGGACCACGCACGGTCTGTACATCACCAACAACCACGTGGACAATTTTTTTGCACAATCGTCACACACATCTGAAGTTCGATGACTTCCCTACTCTCATACTATGCACACTCCTACTAAACCTCAACTGGAGTACCTAGACTCCCTACTTTTCCTCACATACCTCACAATTCACCTGCGATCTGCATGAGCCTTTGCAAGCGCAACCTGCCATTTTCACACTATCACTAGAACAGCAAGAACATAGCAACTTTACTACCGAGATCCAGGATCTGGAAAGTCATTTCTGGGTTTAAGGGGACATCATCTTTGCTACAATTGCCATGACGAAAAAATAAATCCAATAACAATGAACACCTAACCCTAACTTAGACTACCACCATAACCAACAATCATCACATAACTAGTTCTCCAAGGAAACTAACCATCAAGCTGCTACCAAAAACTGCTAGCGCGCCAGGCCCTTAGTAAGTAAACTTACAAGGGGACACAGAGATGGTTAATTAACCTTTTGATGCGCATGGAGTATCCTAGCTATGTAGTAACCAATGACCATCAGTAATCAATACACAAATCAATAACCACTAAGAGAAACATTAATTGTCAGTGAATAGTGTCAACATTTCATGAATAACCACAACTCAATTAAATGTTTTATCAATTTTATTTCCCTATTAGTTACAATACTAATTCATGAGGTAAATTACAACTTTATTCAATCGACTTCAGTATTAATTCATTAGTGACCACCAATAACATAATCTAATCAGAACTTGAGAAAACATGCCTTCTAATGCCTCAACATAAGCCAATAATGATGAAAATGTTAACATGAGTAGCAGAGTTCAGCAAATCAGTCCATAAATCATTTGTCATTGTATACGTCAGCGTCTCAGAATAGAAACCCTAGTTAACCCTGATTAGCATTTGCAGGTGGGACTTCATACGAAAACAGTTTGGAACATGAATTTGGAAAAACATCTTACTAGGAGAAAAACTATAACACAGCACAGTTGGTACCTAGAAAGAAAAGGCCCAATAGTCACATTGTCACAGCTACCTATCCACAGTATGGATCAGCAACAACGTCAGTCTTCGTCTTCTGGTCATTGATCGATTAGCATTACATCAGGCTCTCAGGAGCATGAGCCCAATGACAGAATCTCGAATCTCTCGAACATCCATGCCCAACCTCCGCCATCTGACATCTGAAGCTTTCTCCCTTTGTCACAACATTATATCAGAGTTGCCCAGTCCATCCCCTAATTCCTAATTGGTCAGTTGGTCAGCAGTTATTTCCCTACCCAATAACTTTAATTTTACAAATCTATGAATTCTAATATTACGCCGTTCTTAGGGTATCGATTGGTTCACTGTACGATGTCCTCATCATACGGCTCATCAGGTATCAAAAATGTCGCATCTTCCTCTCCAGTCAGTGTCTCTATTGTTCGAATCCTGGGAAAGTACATCTTGTCTGCTTTACACCGATTTTGATACATACTCTAGTTCCATCATCTCCTGCCCGTTGGCTCATTACAGAAAATTCTAGCTAAGCAGACTTTATTAACACAAGCAGTTCCGGGTCAGTTCAGCACATTAGCTTCTCTACATTGCATGATTATTCAGCTTCTGCATGAGGCCTGGTGAAAACTAGGCCACAACTTCGGCTAAGTTAGGTCTACAATATAATGTAAAACATACGTTATATATCTCAATATGACATATTACTACATTATTATCACGCACTTTCAACATTTCACATATTTGTAGTCATTTTTAGTATAATTTGTGAATCTTGATGACCACTCTCCGTGGGCACATTTTCAAACGTGCACATACATTTTCTATATTATGTATTTCTGCCATTTTCTTGCTGATTAAAATGCATAAACACTCATCACTATTTCTTAATAACAGATCTGCATCAGCAGAAGCAAAAGTGGAAATGAAGCACAATGAGATAAAAAAGTCGGTTACAGCTGGACGTATGTGTCTCATAAGTACTTAGTAAAGAAAACGATAACCAGCTCAATATAACCATAAAAATCTTTATTCCACAAAGTGCATCCAAACCGTGTGGGTGCTCATGTACAATATAGGGTGGACCAACTGAATGATGGCACCTTTGTGTGTGTTCCCAATTTCAGAATATAGCATCATTATTGCCTTATTTAACACTGTCATGGCTTAATTTTTGGCTGATGACAACAAGAAAAAGCTTGAATTGAACGCATTAATCACCCACCCAATAAATGGCATCATGGAAAATGTAGCCCCTTGTTTAAAGCATTGGCATAAAGATGATTATTCAACATTAATAATCCAAAAAGTGCAGTCACATCAATAAATTAAATGAAATTAATACACATATATCAAACATACGATTGAAACATTACAGACACACATGGGGAAAACAAACCTTGCACTTAATTTATATAAACCTATGCTTCTGCCATATTGCAAGACCCATGTGTAACCATGAAACTCATTAAATAGAATCCATGTGAATGTCAACCACTATAATATAAATAATGGATAGTAATTCTTATAGAGCTACATTGGGTAAAGAGTGATAATAGCTAATACCATGTCCTTACATTTTAACTGTAATTCAAAGTCAAAGAAAGTAGTTTGAATCATGAAGCAAAATCCGCTACATGTGGATGTATGAAGACAGTTTATACAGATAAAAAATAATTCATAGTTACATGAGCTATTCCTTACATATGTTACCAAGGAATTAGGAACATAACATAAACCATCAGAATTCAGGACTTTATGCTATAATGTGAAAAGTGTTACAAGAAAACATAATTCAGTTTGTCTAAATATCAGCTCTCTATTTCCTCCTCTTTGATTTTTCTCAGGGTGATATAAACCCTCAAATTAAAGTGGTTTGAAGTCTGATTTTTTTGTTTTTTGTTTTGCATAGTTACTGGATATTCTTCTTCGCATTTCCTAATAAGCCAAGTATGTTTCACAACGCCTTTTCACCAAACACTTGATCCTACTTCCACCATCACAGCTGATGATACATACAACAGATGTGCTTTTACAGCTAATTCATTATTCCATGTAAAACTGTTTGCTGTTGATAACCACAACCTGTTTACTTGTTTAGATCTAATTGTTCATAGCTAAGAAGTACTTACAATTGTCTCATCTATAAAAGACTATTCAAGCCAGCCAGGTCAATGTGGAGACATTTAGACCCTGATTTGCCAAACTGTCACACAACACAGAGTGGCCACCACAGTTGCTGAGCTGCACTGTGTAAGGTATAGGTAGCAGAATAGTACAAATTCTACAGAGATATGTCACTATCCTGCTATCTCCATAGCAGTGGTACACAATTAGTATGCCGAGCACCATGCACACACTTTTGCACCCTAGTGCAAAGGTGCCTGTGTGAGGTGAGTCTTGCATTGATTATGTACTGGAATCATACCATTCACGTACAAACTACTATGCTTAGACTAACTTTAAAACGTTTCCCATTTCTGAGATGTGCTGTACAGTGAAGCACACATGCGAAGGTGGAAAAGTCAGGAGAAATAATAGCATATCTTATTCATTGTTGGCATAAAGCCCTGTCTAGTATTGTTCTTAGGTAGGATTTTGCAGCAAAAAACCTGGGTTGTTGCATAGCAAAACCCATGTGTCACCCAAAGAACATCACCTTGATACAGAGTAGCTCATGTTAGACCTGACAGCCTTAGGGTGGTCCTCCTCCAACGTTTTGCCTGCCTCCCTCCACTTTTCTGACACTGTTTTTGCTGGCTTTAGGACTCTGTGCACTTTCCCACTGCTAACCAGTGCTAAAGTGCATATGCTCTCTCCCTTAAACATGGTAACATTGGTTCATACCCAATTGGCATATTTGATTTACTTCTAAGTCCCTAGTAAAATGCAATACAGGTGCACAGGTCCTGTAAATGAAATGCCACTAGTGGAGTTGCACCTCTGATTGTGCCACCCACATAATTAGCCCCTTAACCATGACTCAGGCCTGCCATTGCAAGACCTATGTGTGCGTGCAGTTTCACTGTCACTTCGACTTGACATTCAAGAGTACTTGCCAAGCCTTAAACTCCCCTTTTTCTACATATACATCACCCCTAGGGTAAGCCCAGGTAACCCATAGGGCAGGGTACTATGAAGCTAAAAGGCACTACATGTACATATGTGTTTTGTATGTCCTGGTAGTGGAAAAATCCTAAATATACTTTGCAAGTGGTAGATTCTGATCAGAAAGAATTAACCAGGTCACATTTAGTATGGACAGAATGGTAATAGACAATCCTGCTTATTGGTGAGATTTGATTATATATATCTATTTTAAAAATGGCACTTTTAGAAATTGAGCATTTTTCTGCATTAAAAACCTCCTGTGTCTTACTGCCTGTCTCCAATCAGCATCTGGGCTGGTTGACAGCTCTCTTGTGCATTTCACCCAGACACCCACAAACACAGGACACTCAGTCACACCTGCGCCCATCTGCATATTGAATGAGTCTTCCAGGGCTGAAAGGGTGGAGGGCCTGACAGTTACATTTCAAAAGCTAGTGGCCTGCCCTCACACAATGGACTGCCAAACCACCTACTAGGACCCTGGCAGACAGTGCTGCACTGAAAGAGGAACTTGTGCACTTAAAAAACACTCTTTGAAGTCTCCCCCACATCAAAGGTATTTGTGGTCATATAAACTGGGTCTTTGACCCCACCAACACAGACACTTCTGGAATGGTACGTGAACTTGGTCAAAAGACCTGCCTAGCTGCTCAAAGGACTCTCTGGACTGCTTTGCTTCAAAGGACTGCTGCACTGCTGTTGCCCTGCTGCCTTGCTGGCCTCTGACTGTGCTGGAAGAACTCTGCTTTCTCCCCAAAGTGCTCTCTAAGGGCTTGGATTGAGCTTGCCTCCTGTTCTGGGGTTCAGGGACAAGAAATGGCCTCAGCTTCTAGCTTTTTGCTAGTACACCGACTTCAGCAAATTCAGAATGACTTCAGTGACTTCGGAATAACTTCAGCGACGCCAGCAACTCTGCAGCCTGCTTCTGCTCCATGGACCTCACTGCACACACCGACTTTGGTTTGCAGCGCAAGTCTAACGTTGTTGCGACTCCGCTGATGACACTCAGGGTCATAGAGACACTGCAAAGTCGACACATCACATCCTGCCGGACCGGAACCAGAGACCCTTCCTGGTAACAAGGAATCGACGCATCGCGGATGAAGATGCATCATCTCCTGCTGCATCAGGATGGAGCTGACGCCGCACCTCCACCTGCCTTGCAGCGTGGAACCGATGCCTTTCTCCTCGGACACCATAAGGGACTGATGCCACACCAACTCCACTGACGCCTCTTTCCAACTCCATGCGGCATCCTTGTTCTTCATTTTTCAAAAGGTACTGTACGGGGGCTTGGCTGGATCGGGATCGAAGATGGCCACTTAACCCCGGAGCTCCGTGTTGGGCTGGACGCGAGGGGGTGGCGAGGGCCGAAAGGCGGCAGCCGAGAATGCCCATTACCCTCCTGAGGCTTCCTGAAACACCAGAGCCTTGAATGCCTCCGTGACGCGATCCAGAGAGTCGGAGGGAGAGACCGCAGCACACCCAGTGCACTGAGGCCTGCGCCGGGGGAGGAGCCGCGTCCTTGAGACCAACGAACATCGGCCCGGTGGGAGGACTCCCCGCTTCACTGAGGCTCCGGCCTGAGAGGTACAAGGTAGGGAGACAGTGGGGAGGCCCGCCGTGTGCCTCTATGGGCAGGGTCTGCCCTAGGAAAAGAGACGCGTCTCCCGGGGCCGGGCAGCACGGCCCGGTGGAGTGAGAATGGCGGCTGTCCGCCTACATACATCTGGATGGCCGCCTTTGCGGCGCTGCGCTACACGACCCCCTGAACATCGTGCTTCCCCCCCTTTTTTCTTCTGCGGCTCGCCCCCTCCTCCCAGCGCTGTCCCCCGGGAGCTTGCCATTCAGCTCCGGTCGGAGAGCAGAAGATGGACACGAAGCAGCCAATATAAACGATATGGCAGCACCCCTGGAGCTCCCCTACACACACAAATCAATAAACAGAAAACTCTGTAGGAAGGGGGGAAAACAAAGGAAGCCCTGACCTCAAGTGAGTGAGGAGATACAGAAACTAGCCAGAAGGAGCCACAATGCCTTGGGAGGACAGGCTGGGACAGAGGAAAAGGCCACAACCCCAGAGGCTGGAACAAACTGGCTCTCCAGGAACAAGGACCATTGCCCTCTCCCAGCACCAGTAAACAGCCCAGCAGTGCTGCATGTTCCAGCGCAATAATCTCCTCCCTGAGACCCCCCTACTTTTATCAGTGAATCGCAACAGGCGAGTTGGGGGGGAAGGATACCCATCCTCACAGAGACCTAAAGGAGTAACGGAATCGCCCAATTGGACCAACGCTGATCTTTCCTCACAGCACCTCAACCTACAGTGCAATTATAAGGGCAGGAACACCAACACCACAACTGGAGCCCCCCCTTGTTGTTAATGTCACGGCTCCGAATAGCCCTGTGAAGCTTTACAAATCAGGACGAAGAAGCAACCCAAAATAAGCAGAGTCCCACTATGGAGAATATGCTCTTATAACGCCAACAGGGGGATTGAACACGGGTCAGATTACACTTCCTCACCCTCACGAACCCCTCAGAGAGATAGGAAAGAGGGGATAAGGGCCTCAGAATTCAAAAGGCCTACCCCACAGACTAACGTTGAGATGCCCGGAGGCAAATCAGGTAAAAAACCCACGGGTAAACCAGCATGTCAATTATTATTCTCAGAAGCACTCCAACATAAACGTATCGTGTCCCCAGCGGCAGGACTGGCCACAGCCCCAACACCAAACCATTCTTCTGTGATGGCAGACGGAGACCAGCCTGCAACTATGGAACGGATACTGCAGGAAATTACCACCGTCAGCCGCAGGATAGAGGGGATGGATGCTTCCATCTCCTTTCTGACTCTGGAAACCAAATCCACACGGACCGACATCGCAGGCTTTCACTCACGGGTGATGGGGTTGGAACACCATGTGGGGACTCTGGAAACTCACATGTCCACAACCCAGGACAGAGACCAAGATCTTTCTTAGCTATGAAGAAAAGTGACAGATCTGGAAGACAGAAGCAGAAGGGACAATATTCGCCTTCTCGGAATCCCGGAAAATTAAGAGGGCACAGACGTACAGGCCTTCCTCAGCTCAGTTATATCCAAACTAAAATCATTGTCCTTTGAACCACCGCTGGAATTTCAATGAGCACACAGAGTGGGCCCGAAGCGCCAGGACGGGGCCTCGAGACCGTGACCGATCATCGCCTGTTTGCTACGTCACTCCCAGACCCGCCAGATTCTTCAAGTAGCACAAACTCACGGGCCCTTCTGGATAGACAAATAAGAGGTCCACATAACGGGCGACTACTCCAAAGATACCACCGAACGCAGGAAGGCCTTCTTATCCTTAAGACCTCGACTCCGTCAACTGGAGATAAAATACAGTCTTTTCGACCCCGTGAGAATGTGGATCACCAAAAATGGGGTCTCCTGGGACTTCTATAACCCGAGGACCTAAGACTCTTTCTGGACTCCTTCCAAAATCAGACCAAACAACCAGTTGCCCTGAACTGGTCACAGAATACCATGGAAGAAGACAGACACACGCCCTTCCCTGGGCTTGAGAAGGGAAACACGGACTGGCACGATCCAGACACTTGTCCCAGAGGTAGAGACTTGGAAAGACTAACTAGGGCTCATGATGATAGGGGACAAGTCCTACACGCTTCGGTGGCACACACCCAGCTCTCAGAAAGAGACAAATTCCGCTCGCCATTGAAACCGACTCTTACACCCCGTGAACGAACTACTGCCTTACTCCAGGGGCAATAGAGGGGTCTCACCGAGACAATGAGAAGGGCCATGGAGTAAGATGGCCACCTACTCAGCGGACAGATGAGTATTTGTTTGGACCCTATATCACTATTCAGCATATCCTCTTTAGCCTTTGATACAAATGATACCATGCTGCTAATAAGTTCTCCCTGTTCTACGGTACTTAGAATGTTAGAATGTTAGTATGTTAAAATGTATCCACCCACGGTCTGACCTAGTAAAATCACTACCAGTAAACAGACTAAGCTCTGCTGCTACATGTTATTCAAACATAGACTGAGCACTTGTCAGGCACTGAAACGCTGAAAGCGTAATCAATCTGTTTGCGTGTACCCCATGACAAGAAATAAGAAATAGGATGCAGCCTCAGTATAGTAGAAGTCCCCATGATCTTAAGCTAGGTCCCTACTGTCTATATTAAACTCATGAAATAGGCATCACCAAAGCCTGTATGTAGACTAGGGACTATCATTGAAATATACATTAAAATGTTCTCTAGATATTTCTACGGGGCTAACCCAGAGAGACATTATGTGTGCAGGATGAGGCACAGGGGCCTCAAAAGAAAGCACACTTCTTCAATGCCCAAGTCAGATCTTAGAGGTAACCGCTACTCACATACAGTACAGGCTTACGGATTATACTCAATGCAGATTCTGAGATATTATTGCTTGTGCCTCTACTTTTCTCTACAGTATAGTATGAAGTAATACTGTATTAGAACCTACCTATGTCCCATTGTGGAGTTAACGTTGTTTACATTGTTTATATTGTCTATATCGAGACCTAGAATTTACGTACCCCCCACTGTTTACTTATCTACTTTTAGACCTAGGATAGACTCTGAACAAAATTCTAATGTTATTAGTATGTGATGTAATGTAATGCGTATATACGTTACAGTTTTGATATCCTATAACCCCTGCCCTATCCCACTGCTGGTCTGATTTGCTCTCCCCACCCTGACCCCCCTCCCCCACCCCCCCATCTGCCATACTACCCCCACAACATAGAACCTTATACAGTAGCAACATACGGATAAGAAGAAGATTCTCCATTACACTATCAGGTCAATGTAAATGTACATACATAGAAAATGCTTTCCATCACCATTAGATTGGCTCTCCTATCTCATCTCAGACCACACCTAGCTGCTCCCCCCCTTCACCATTGATATCATGAGGCTCTGATTAGATAGCGACCAGAAACACACATACCCCCTCCCCTTCACTGTTCCCTCTCCCCCTTCTTCCTCCCCTCCCATCACACCTACCAATGAAAAAGAAAAAAAAAAAAACAACGACTCCAGTGTGGCCATCCCTCCACATGAGTAACACAAAAGGAAAGGATGATGGACGGAGTGCTGACAATGCAAACACTCACCCCCAGTCACAGATCTGGGTTTAATCCATCGTTCTTTTGCTCATCATGCCACCCCAGTTTGGACCCAGCCATATACAAATCAGTCTTGACCCTGTTCCTCATGGGAACAGTCCAGCCTGAAATACCAAGCCAGGTCCTCACTGGAGCAGAAACAAGCATCCTGGGACCGGTTCTGGGTTTCACCCCTCATCAGCCAGGCTAGCTTGAATCCAGTGGCACAGTGAGCAAGGGACCCACGTCTGGGCATACCTTTCCCACTTAGGGCAACTTTAGCAACACAAAAGGATGATGGACGGAGTGCTGACAATGCAAACACTCACCCCCAGTCACAGATCTGGGTTTAATCCATCGTTCTTTTGCTCATCATGCCACCCCAGTTCGGACCCAGCCATATGCAAATCAGTCTTGACGCTGTTCCTCATGGGAACAGTCCATCCCTCCACATGACCCACTCGCACTTCATTTATCACATTCCATTCTCCTCCCCCACGTGCCAGATAGAAAGCCTCCCAATAAAAGACGAAAGCGACCGCGCCTCGGTCCCCCCCGCTTCCCCCTGGCAGATGCCCGACCGACAGCATCAGCAGCCCCTATAGGAAAAGGACCGTAGTCTATAGATCTATCTTCCTAGGGGAATTCTTCTATTTTTTCCCTAAACCTCCTCTTCTTTAGCTCTTCATTTAGACCTTTGATCCTATCTCTTCCTATCCCTCTCCCTCACCTCCTCCCCCTCCCTCTTTCCTTGCCCCTCCTCTCCTGGGATATCTCTTCCCCTCACCCCTCTCACCTCTTTCTCCCCCCAACATATTTCTAAGCCCACAGCTCCCTTAACCGTTTCCATCCCTCCCTTTTCCTCCCCCCCTTCCCGAGAGATTTTCCGGCGTCCACCAGCTGTTCCCTTCCTCCCCCCCCCATAATACCAATGCCGCGGCCATCCCCCCCGCCCCAGCACGATCTAAAAATCCCCCAGCACTACGTGCTGTATTGGTGAGCTTCAACAGCCATATCCAATATGGCGAGAGCTGCTTCTGGCGTGACACCCCCACTGCGAGTCATCTCATGGAATGTGCATGGTATGACAAATTACATAAAGAGGAAAAAAGTACTGTCCTTTCTCCAATCAAAATAAACGGACATAGCTCTGATACAGGAGACCCATTTGGACAACGAGGAAGCCAGTAAGCTCCGCCGAGATTGGGTGGGAAGGGTCTCCTACACTTGCTGCTCAGCAGAACGAGAGCCCGGAGACGGCACCCCCCGTAAATGCGGAGTAGCGGTTTTGATAAGCAAAGCCCTCCTGATTACAATTATTAAAACATGGAATGATCCGGAGGGGAGGTATGTATTTGCAAAACTGAAGGTAGGAGACACATCCATATGCGTATGCTCAGTCTATGCCCCGACTGGTTCTAAATAATCCTTTTTTCTATGGCTCAACCGCCTCCTGACGGAAATAGGGACCACCTGTTACATTATAGGAGGGGACTGGGACCTAGTCCAGGACGCCATTTTTGGATAGAAGGGGACCTATTGACACGGGCAATAATCATGACAGAGCACTACTGACAGACCTCATTATGGATGCAGGTTTGACGGACTACTGGGGTCTGTTGCACCCAAAAGACAAAGAATATACATTCCTGTCATCAGTCCACGGCACCCAATCCCGTCTGGACTATTTTTTGGTGTCATGTAACATAGTCCCCCAACTTCACGATTCTAGTATACTTGATCATTCTCCTGTGCTCCTTCAGATCCAGACTGGTCTCGTCTTCCCTGGTCATAAACCATGGCGCTTTGTGGTACATAGGTACCGCTCCCCACAAGGAAAAGAACACCAAAGGGCCCACATATCCATCTACATGGCTGACAATGCCGGCACTGTGTCCTCCAAACAAGTCCTATGGGCCGCGGCAAAAGCAACCCTAAGAGATAACATGATGCGCGAATTAGCTAATAAAGAGAAGCAATTGCACCAACGAACACTTGAAGCGGACATCCGAAGACTCACCAGACTATACACAGCTCAACCATCTCTAGTGCTACGCCGTTCTCTTGAACAAGCCCGCATGAACCACAACGAGCTATATACCTCGCAGGCGGAATATGCACTGCAAAGATTACGCGGCTGTCATTATGAACAGGGCGAGAAAGCGGGCCGACTCCTGGTGGCACAACTTCAGCAGCGAGAGGCTGCCTCCAGGATCCCGGTGATTACGTCCCCATTAGGAATAGTAATAACCCGACCGCGAGACATAGCAAATGGATTTGTGGCCTTTTACTGTCATCTCTATACCTCCGGAACAGCGACCACCACAGATCAAACAGAAGCCTTCCTCGCTGCAGCTAATCTGCCTTACCTTTCAGAGGCAGGCCGGGCTCTCTTGGAGGGTGATATAAGCACAGAAGAAATAGCACAAGTCATCGGCGGCATTGGCGGGAGAGGAGGCAACCACCGCAGTGCATGAAGTTCTCACGGAGGCATGCAAGGAGGGTTCCCTTGGTGCCCTAGCCAATAAGGCCACCATCGTTGTCTTGCCTAAACCAGGCAAGGACCCCTTACTATATGGTAGCTATTGTCCTATTTCTCTCCTAAACAGGGACATCAAACTCTTGGCCAGTGTGCTGGCAGCCCGTCTACGGAAAGTGATACCCTCCTTGATCCACAACACAAAAGTGGGATTCGTAGCGGGCCGCACCTCCAGAAACCATATGCGTATCCTCTGCCACACTCTCCACGAATCTCTCAACATGCCGATTGAAGTCCTGGCCCTGTCCCTTGATGCAGAGAAGGCGTTCGACCGCATCGAATGGCCTTACCTCTTTTCTACCATGAAGCACTTCCGTCTCGGAGAACAGTTCATTTCCAAAGTCCGCCTATTATACGACAACCCCACAGCACAAGTCAATTGTGGGGGGTTCATGTCGGACCCATTTCCTATCAGTAGAGGCACGAGGCAGGGCTGTCTCCTATCACCGTTATTGTTCTTGCTAGCAATGGAACCCCTAGCGGCCACCATATACGAAACTCCCAACAGATACAAGACATCCCCCTAACAGGAGGAACCTCCAAAATCTACCTCTATGCAGATTATATCTTGCTTACCCTATCTGATTTGGACAGTTCTCTCCCAGCACTACTCTCGATCATAGGGGATTTCGCATCCCTGTCAGGATACCGAGTGAACTGGGACAAGAGCGAATCACCACCCGTCTCCCGAATGACAACGAGGGCCGCAATCCATGGGCTACCATTTAAATGGACACCGTTACACCTCAAATACTTGGGGACACTTGACAAAAGAGGTTTGGAGCATATGATCAAGGACAACCTAGACCCCCTTAAATGCCGAATGAAACAGGACTTTGCTAAGTGGTCGCAGCTGGGACTCTCCATGTGGGGCAGGACACAGGCGGTCAGGATGGTCACCCTTCCACGCTTCACGTACATGCTAGGCATGCTCCCTATACATGTCCCTCTGACCCTGCTCCGGGGAATAGACGCCTCAATAAGAACCTTCGTATGGGGCTCTATACGCCCGAGGTTGACACCAGCAAAAATACTGGCAAGGAGATCCCATGAAGGTTTGGGCCTCCCCTCTGTAGAGAACTACTCATTGGCCCTACAGCTGTCGCAATTGGCATACTTACTCCCCGGAACTACTGAACCCCCACAATCGGTAACCAAAGAGAACCTCCTACGAGGGCATCGCGAGGGACTAGGAGGAGTGTATGCAGACTGCCCCAGACGGCCAAATCCGGTCCTCACGGCAACAAATGAGGCATGGCACAGGGCTCACCGTCTTCTGCGAATACACCCCTTTTTACACTCACAAGCCCCTATAGAAGGGAACAAAACCATTAAAATTGGGGGTAACACCCTAAAATGGCCCCAATGGAGTAATGCCAGCATTAACAATATATCCCAAATCGTAGACGGCGATTAACTCCGATCCTTTGCCACTTTAAGAACCGAGTTTGACATACATAAGAGTCAGGAATGGCGACACCTGCAGCTTAGATATTGTCTAGACAAAATACTGGGAACCCCCACATGGGAAGTCAAAACCTCACCAATTGCTGCCTACCTACAGACGTGGGGCCGTCATAGAGGCATAATGGCAGGCTTATACTGAGTACTAGTCAATCACCTATATTCGCAACCCCTTCTTGACGGCCTGCGCCGCAGGTGGCAAGACCGGCTGGGAATGACATACACCGAGGAAGATTGGTCAGATATTCTGGAAGCACTCAACAGAGGTACAGGGGAAGCTCGGCTGAAGTTCTGCCTCTTTAAAATCCTCCAGGATTGGTATTGTACCCCCACGAGGCTATTCAGGGCGGGTCTTATACCGCATGCAAACTGCTGGAGATGTACAGACCTTCACTGCGACCTAGTGCACATCTTATGTCTCTGCCCCTCGATACAACCCCTGTGGGATACAGTGCGTCACACTCTAATGGACACCCTCCAGATACCACGCCTGTTTCCATAGTCGAGCATCCTCCTCCATGACATGTGCCTGTATCTCCCCAT
Organism: Pleurodeles waltl; assembly: GCF_031143425.1. Classification (NCBI taxonomy): domain Eukaryota; kingdom Metazoa; phylum Chordata; class Amphibia; order Caudata; family Salamandridae; genus Pleurodeles; species Pleurodeles waltl. Next base: position 1,082,392,524 of record NC_090440.1, on the reverse strand, counting down.
ACCGTGCCCACGACAAAGATTACTGCACACTGCACTAGCCACAGCCAAAATCTGTATACTAAGACATTGGAGATCAAGCGTTGCCCCCATGCCGACTGAATGGATGACGGCTGTGATACAAACTGCCATGCATGAACGAGTAATCTACAATCGGCAAGATCAAGCGGCTCTATTCATGGAAGTCTGGAACCCCTTCCTGTCAGGACCGTAGGGGTTCCCACTGCCTGCACTACCCCCTCCCTCTCTCCCATCCCATCCAGGGGCATTGAAGAATGGTGGATAGCTGATGGATGCCAACATAACCCTCACTCTCATCTCTTCCCCCCCCTCCTGCTTCCTTTTCCCACTCTATATATAAATATATATATATATATATATATATATATATATATATATATATATATATATATATTGTACAGCATACAGCTCAGCCTGTTGCTCTAATCTTCCCTCTCTTTCTTTCTCTAAGATATTTTTCCCACCCCCTTCTTTTTCAGTTACCCGACTTTCACATACTGGACGATTCCTCCCCGTTTCGGAGACACTTCAAGTTGTAACCAATAACCTCACAACCCTCTCTTATCCATTTGAATCACAGAGTCCCTGCTCCCTACCTTCCCCCTCTTCCCTAACGCCTTCCCTCTTCCATACTTAATTTATTTTCAGATACATTAGCGCTGACCCATAGGGTTAGCCCACAAGAAAATCTGAGCTTCACACGATTCGAAGACACACATGTAGGCTTCACCCGACTACTCCTCCAATTATTATTCTATTCCTCTACTTTGAATTCTATTTTTTTGTACCATAGGCAACTATGTTCATAGCTACATAATAAACATGACAGTCTGCATCACAACAGAAATCAACAGAACTCATTATCACATTCTTTATGCCGTTCTGATGCATAGACCCTTCTTCGTTCACTGAACCCTTCCCCTTCCCTCTTTCTCTCCTCCTCCCTGAACCCCCCTCCCCCCTCCTGCGCCTTATTACCCCCTTATTCTCCCATCACACTCCCCTCACATCCAACTTTATTCCCCCCTTTTTCCACTCCCTCACATGTCTCTCTATTTTTTTTTTATTTTATGTTTCGTATCCCAACATGCTATATATGCTTTATCTCTGCTAAAATAATAGGCATGTCAACTGAGAACTCAACCTATGTCAAATTCATATGGATGTTGCCCTGTACTGCGTACAGCATCTTGTATTATTTTGTATCTTTTCTTAATGCTCAATAAAAAAAGAAAAAGGTACTGTACCCGGGGGTCTGTGTGACTCCGTGACCAGCACCGGTGGTGTCGGATTGTTGGGAACGACTTAGTCAATAACACCGTGTTAGCCCCAGTTGGAGCTATTGTGTTTTCAAGTTCACTTAGTTAGATTTCATCTTTAAAAATTCATAACTTTGCTTGTGTTTATTGGATTTTCATTGTTTCAACAGTATTTTATTGAGACAAAATATTCTCTATTTTCTAAACCTGGGTGGTGTCTTTTTGGGGCATTTTCACTGTGTTACTGTATGATTTATTGCACAAATACTTTACACATTGCCTTCTAAGTTAAGCCTGGCTGCTCAGTGCCAAGCTACCAGAGGGTGGGCACAGGATAAATTTGATTGTGTGTGACTTACCCTGACTAGGATTGTGGTCCCTACTTGGACAGGGGTGTACACCTCTGCCAACTAGGAACCCCATTTCTAACTACTTAAAACAGAGCTTTTACTGCCTTGCATTACTTTCAAGCAACTTTCCAGCACAAACTGTTTCGCGCTGGAAAGCAAATCCAACCAAAACATTTTGCGCAGGTTTGTGTCACTTTTGTGGTGCAAACCCAGCACAAAGTGTTTGTAAATCTGGTCCTTGGTGTCAATAACCTATTAGTCAACTTATTTTGGAGTTTCTGTGCTCTTGAAAATGTTGTATTTATTGTTGAGGGAATCCGAACCTTTACTACTGTATTCGCTTTCAATAAATGCTGATGCTTACTTACTATACCTATAATTTTTTACTTTGGTTGGAGTGTCTTGTGTGCAGTCTGTCCCCATACAAGATTTTTTTATTTTCATCTCAGTGGATTGAGACTACTATCAAGCAAGCCAGACCTGTTTTTTTTGATCTGCTGTTGTTGAGCTTCCACTACTTTGTTCACATAATATCCTCTAGCTTTAAATATTTTCCTCATCTCATTAATCATGTGCAAAAGTAATGCAACTCCCCTGGGATGTGGTTAAATTGAAGCACCCATCCTGACAAGTAAACAGTCTTCGGGGAGAGCCTTTAAAAAACAACACCTCTTTTGGATGCTTCCAATTTATGTAATATTTATAGCACCTGACAAAATCATACTCTGCTGACTCAGAATTTATCAGGTACGATAAATACCACGCAATTTCACGTTTTTAGGGGAAAAGAGGCTGATTTTGTTGCTGAAAGCACAAAATTTGAATAATCTTGAATTTATCACACATTTTCCCCTTCTAAATGTCAGCATGTTTGACCTGCCTATATTTATCACAAAACTCATAATTACATTTACTGTAACACCATTTACCACATGTACCTCAATTAACGAGGACGCTCGTAATGAGGGCCCAAGTGACAGAATCCGGAGTGCATACGGACAGAATTTGTACGTAAACGGTCTGGAACTGTTGTTCTATGCAAGAGGAGGAAAAACAACATATTCTTGTTAAGTTTGAGGTCCCAGCAAACATGACTCACCCCCAAGCCGCTCAGAATCTGATGAGAAAGAATCGAACTCAATATAATTCAGATTACTAATCAGTAAATAAAGCACTGTTGAGGACTAAGTCGTGTGCCTGATTAAATCAATGAAATTATCAATGTTCTCATATTTTCAGAAAGAGGGTGCATCTCAATGGGTTTTGCAATTTTTGTCTGTATTAACAAGTTTTGCCTTTATTTTCATTACTTCTCTTTTACGTTTTCGAAACCCAACTCCCAAAATGTACTGCAAATATTTTTTTCTCCTAGGGTGCATCTCAAACTTGCTCATATTTAGTGCTTCAAATTGCAATTTTGATCTTTGACCACTATAAATAACGAACGTTGCCACCAAATATAACTGTACTCAGTTTACTGCCCCCAAAAAGATGGAATACTGAGTTGGCCTGGCCGGGATTCAAAGTAATGAAACACTGGTCACTGCAAAAGGTTATTTCACTCACTGAGCGATCCTACTCAATGTAGCTCATTGTTAGTGCAGTAAAGCTTTTAGTGGACAGAAGCAACTGTTTTTTTTTTGTCATTCATCTGACTCATTTAGACATCCTAAAGGCCGGCTACAATTTAGTAAAACAGTGGCATTCTTTATGTGTTATGTTTTTTTTATGTTCATGTAAGTGACTTTTTTTAAAGGACCACTTTCCCACAAACGCAAAGGACAACACTTTTTCTGCTGTTTGTTGACAATAGGTAAAACCCCAACGCACTGAATGCATATTCTAACCATCAGCAGTAGTAACAGAGTGCGCAATCATGTCTAATGTGTTTCAGAACAGTATCGGACTGTAAATAAACCGCTGTACGCAATATCAAATACCAGCAGCATGTTTAGACAACCTTCACTGACTTGGGCCTCAGTAGACTGAAAGGTAGTTCTGGATGAGAAATTGTAATGTCTTTACAAGGCTCTGGCCAAACAATTAATTTGAGATTTTATTACATTCTGTCAGTTTCACCGGCAAATTCGTCATCTTAAATCTGATTGCTCCCTGCTGTGGGTGGATGATTTTGCAATTATTGGCCCACAACTGTAAGTGTTGCTCAGTGATTCAGGAAGATTATGACACACACAAACACTCACACCACGTTCCATAGACAGCACAAGCGGCACAAATACACATCCCATCCCTATATGTTAGGCACCAGGTCAGATGTCTGGGGATGTCGGTTTAAAACATCCATTAACGGAATACAGATGGCAGGGAGGGCCTAAACAGGTCAAAACACTAAGGAAAGAGCAGCAAAGGAGCAAGAATATACAACCAACCAAGTAGGTTAAACTCGCTCAGGGTAAAGCAGTGTCATTAAACTAAAGGGCATATTTATGATAGTCTTGCGCCACAGTTGCATCATTTTTAGTGACACATTAGTGGCACAAACCTCTCAACCATATCTATGAGGCCACGCAAAACCACATTGCGTGGCTTTGAATGGCCTCATAGATATGGAGTAAGGCAAGAGAGCACAAATCGCTGTGTTGCCTACCTATGTGTTAGGGAGGCATTCCATGGGTGTTGTGGTGGGTTTTTACAATCAACACTCATTAATTTTGACACAGCCGTAGATTTACAAGAGCCTCTAAACCTGGGGATGCGCCAACACCTCTGACTCCCCAGGACCAGCACAATGAGGAAAAATATATTTATTTCTCTTTGTTTTACTCTCTGTATCTGAATGAATGTGCTGCATTATAGAGGGAAAAGCCTTCCAGGATTGTTTTTGTGTAGGAAATTGCCCCTTCCTGCACAGAAACCAGTCCTTCCTACTTTGCAGACACCCTTGCACCATAGTAGAAGGATGCTTGTGTTGGCGCTAGGCTGCCGAAACGGTGCCAGCGCAGGGGAAAGGACAGGAATGCATTGTATGCTATAGATACAGCACATTTCTGCCCTTTCACCTTGATGCCGGGGTGTGCAGCAAGGTGACTTGCTGCCCTGCACCAAATCCCCATAAATTTGAGCCTTAGAGTTACACAGTGTTGGAGGCAGGATTTCGTGTGACCTAATGACCTGTGGCAATATCAACCAGTTGAAGCATCCGACAGCACGCTTTAAAATACAAAATGACACATGGGGACCTTAGAAAGAGTGACTAATGCTAATTCACAATCACTGTTACTAAAAATATAGATGTCTAGTCAGAAAGGCATATTGAAGAATGTAAGAGTACTCCTGAAGCAGAATTTGATATACTATCATATGCCTTCTAAATTGGAATTAAAACAGTAAGAAAAGCAGTCAAATGGGAATATTCGGGGTGTTTGGAGTTATACGTAGATTCACAAATGAACGTAAAGGAGTACGTACAAGAGTATTCTTGTAGTAAGTACTACTTCCCGTCAACATAAGTGCTTCTTCGAATCGTCCCCGATATGTATTACAAAGCCAGTAAAAACTTCTGTTTATTACAGAATTGTGTATTATTAGTAAGTTATTGAGCTTAGATTGATGATGGGTCTCCCACAATACCTACTATGCAGACCTTGAATCTGTCAAGTTGTAAACAATGACATGAAATATATGACCTCTCCCTAGAATTAAAGAAATGTGTTTAAATTAACAATGGAATAAATGGTTATAAATCGTGGTTTAAAAACGTTTGCATTCTGTAATTACAAGCTCTGAAAGCGGGAACGTGGCAGGACGGCTCCCAGCAACGAAAAGGGCTCTCATCGCAGAAAAGTAAAATGGCCAGGACACTTGTAGCCCCAGTACGGCCCTGGTTCACATAGTCCCAAATGTGGGTCCCACCTTACTAAAACGAATTGGTTGGTGTTGTCAAACTGTTCTCCTACTCCTTGATTAACTCGTCAAATGCATTTGCACCTTCTTATCGTTGAGGGGACTGCTCGTTAGTTTCTCCATCAATGCATCACAGGAGAAGATTTCCACCTTCCTGTACATAGAAAAGGGAGAAATAATGTAATATTACCTTTTCATACTTTTACTGCTTTCAGAAATACTGAATTACATTTCACCAAGGGCTATCTCATGTTAGAGCCAGGAGCAGTATTTGAAAGTTTAAATTTGGTTTCTAAACCTCGGAAATCAGACAACAGAGGTAGTGGATTTAGTCGTAACTTGTTCAAGTAAGAATGACACGTTTAACATTTGTATTTCTGGTAAGCTCTTAGCTGAAATGTCAATCAAGAGTCATCTTATACACACAGGCAAACCCATAGATAAAATGTCCACCTCACAGATAAACAGACATAAGCCCAGATTTAAGAGGGCTTAGAGCCATTCCAATGCCACATTAGCATAATTTTTTTTACGCTAATATGGCGTTAGAAGGCCAAAAACACAGTGCTATATTTACAAAGTAACACAATGCATGCATTGCACCACTTTGTAACCCCTTGCGCGACATTATGCCTGTGCCAGACATAAGGTATGCAAGGGGACATTCCCCCATTGGGGGGGGGGGGCGAAAAATCTAAAAGATGTTTGCGTCATTTTTTTCAGGATTTTGAATGCCTTCTAAGAGCAGGCGTTAAAAGGAGGCTTCCATTGATTTCAAATGGGCTTCTGGGTGCTTTGCAGGACTAGTATCATAAAATTTGACGCTAGTCCTGCAAAGTGCCGAACTAGCATAACAAATGTTGACGCTTTTACCCTAACTACCGCCAAGGTGCACTGTATTTTAAATACGGCACATATAAATAAGGCGCACACGTGGTGGTGTTGGGGGGTGCTAAGGGATGCAAGAAACGTGGCGCTGCACTAGGTGCAGTGCCACTTTTCATAAATCTGCCCTTACACTTTAAAATCCACAGTAAACGTGCAGCTATGGTTGTGACGTAAAACTAAAAAACATTGAAATGTGCACTTTTTGGTTAGGACAGCAATCCATAAGTAGCACAACAACAATGCAACCATAACTCACATACCAAAAGCATTGCTTGTGGCCTCACACTTGATGTGAGACATGAAATGGAAATAAAGAAAAGACTAAAAATATTATCCTTAACACAATGAAAGAAAACCTATGAATGCAGTGTTATTTATTGGTCTGAATATGTACTCTTCATCAGGTTGTGCTTTTAGGTGTTGCTACTTACTAGTATAAAATGGTGTGAGGTCTAACTCTAGTTTCTTGATAGCATCTGAACAAAATTACACTAAGGTAAGCAAAGACAGTTTCTTTGTTAAAGGTGTACTTTCATGCAAACATTTGGTGTAATTCCACATTTTCTGTCGTGCAATTTAAAAGTTCCTAACTGACTTAACCTGGGAATTAGTATTGTTACACCCCCATCCCTTTTTTCCTCCCTCTAGACTGTTCTGCAGAAAACGTGTGAAGCATAGCCCAAATCAGGTCAATTTCTATTTTAAAAGGTTTCTGCAATGTTTCTCTAACGTGAGAAAAAAATTGGTTTTCAATCAATTCTGGGTTAACCATTACTACAGATATGCTGATGTGCTATGGTATATTCTCTTAAAACAAAAAGTTAAAGAGATAGTATAGTTTTGTATAGTAATATGATCTTTCCTTTCATTAAATACAATTCCAGAAACTCACTGGGAAAAGCAAAGCTTAATGTGACATTACAGCTAGGTGTTGACATGGGTTGAATAAAAAAATCATGTTGATAAGTCCAAAAACGTGGACGTTCAACAGTTATAGTTCAATAAACTATAACTTGTACCCCCATAACCTTACTATGACCTCACATGTTACATCATTCATGACATGTTAAATGACATCATTGATGACCTCACTGATAACATCTCAACAGACATTAATAATGCCCATGCTCTCTGTGTGTGTGCCCCTCTGTGGTCCATTGTGTTTCCTCTGCCCATACCAGCCAGCCCTCCTTGGTCAGCTTGCTGCCTGAGCCTCTCCCACCTGTCACCTGCCCTGTGTTCTACATGTGCATGCCCTGCCCCTTCCTTCTGCCCTCAACACTCCATTTTGCTCCTGCTGTCCACCATGGTTAGCGTGCTGATCCTGACCCCCTGGCTTGACCTCTGCTGTCCATGTTCATGTCTCAGCACCCACCCCCAGCCCTCTGATGTCCATTGTGCTGTCACTGCAACTACCCCTGCCACCTGCTTATACTTATGCACTTTAGGAAGCTCCATTAGAATACTAGGAAGTTAACTGGCAGAGTGTTTAACTGAAATGAATGAGAAAAACATTTGAAAACTCATGAAAAATGTGTCCTCTAGCTAGCTAGCTTTCCAGAGTACTGAGAATAACTTCAGTGATAAAATGAACACCCTCATTTTGTTCATTTCTAATAGAAACGCTTTATGTTTTACAGCTTAGATTCCATCAAGATGGCTACTGGTATGCCACAGTTTTGCCTTATATACAGGACGTTGAGTATCTGATTTTTTATAAGAACACAATGGGAAGCTGTAGTAGCAAATGACAGGTTGCTACTGCTTTTGCAAGGATATGTTTTACCCCAAATAACTGAAATCGTTCTCATGCGGCTGAGGAAGATAGTATGAATTTAGTAAAAATGTGTTCTCATTTTAACTGCTGGAGAATCTTCCAAATCGTCTAAAACAGTGGTTCCCTACCTGTGGTCCGGGGACCTCTGGGGGTCCACAAGGCCTCCTCAGCGGGTCTGCTACTTCTTAGAAAATTAAATATTAACAAATTAGGTTCCCAGTTTTCAGAAATGACTCAGTAGGGGGTTCCCAGATTCCAATAATGATTCTGTGGGGGTCCCTGGGTTCAAGTAATGATAAAGTGGGGGTCCATAGATGTCATAAGGTTGGGAACCACTGCTCTAAAAGAAAATCATGAGAGAAAACACAATTTTATCTCAAACATGGATTATCAGCCTTTTCTACAAGGTAAAATCAACTGCGAGCACTGAAATTCCAAAAAATAATTAGTACCACTAATAAATGATTTAAATTGTGACTAAAATCAGTTTCTGCCCTTTTAACATGTTTCTATTTGCGACCATAAAAAACAGAGTTTCACTGCATGATTTACAATGGGGGCCATGTCCCAGAGTACGTAATGGCTGCCACAACATGCCCAAGTTGTGGCCAGCCAGTCATGGGAGAGGGATCGTCTGGTGAGCTACGCAGATTGACTTGAGGGTTAGGGTATTCCCACTCTGCCTCCCTGATATGTTTTTAATAATTTAGTTTCAGGGCACGGGTAACACACCACTGAATCCTGAAATGGCTGACAAGACATGTTATTCATGTTGTGGTCACAAAAAGCACGCTTTCAGTCTAAACTGCTAACTGTTTGCCAAATCTGGTGTAATTTGGTTCAGTCATTTTTTTCTGTAGCTGTAACAGCAGGTTTCTATGGGAATTAACATGGGTAATTGATGATTTGAGACCCACGGATTTTCTTGGCCCCTGCTTGATGAATTACACTGAAACTTTCCAGGAATAAGCTGAGGTGGCTGAACATTTTTAGGTAATGTTTTGCGAAGATTTGTCAAACGGCACTGAATTAATTAGCAAAACAAAAAAAGCTTCTCCTACAACTCTGCAATTATCGATAGTTCAGAATTGTATTTTTTGCAGAGAACTTTAGAGCTTTTCCACAAATCTGTGCAAATTCTTCCAAAAAATGTTGATCTGTTTTGTAGCAAGTTTCATTCAGATCCAAAAAATGGTGATCAAAAATCTATGGTCAAAGTGACACTTTCCTTTTTGACATCCTTAAGATTTTTTGCTCTCTGATACAAAAATAAATAGCAATCTTGGAATGAAAGTAAAATTGTATTTAAGGAAGTGCATTTGCTTCATTTGGTGTATGCCCATTCAGATATTTCTGAGAAAGTACTGTTACAAAAGTGTTTTAGGAGGACTTGCATGGAGCCAAAAATGCTGGCCCGAATCCTGCAAAGTATATAGAGACCCATTAAAAATAATAATATGCCTCCTTTTAACGCCTCATCTGTGCAGGGGTTAAAAATGCCATTAAACATTGTGCAGTGGAATCTCATATATTCTACTGTGCCATTTTTGTGGGCCCCCTTATGAGGACACACCCATTGCATACATTATGCCTGGCTCAGGCATAATGTGGCACAAGGGTTAACAAAGTGTTACAATGCAAGCATTGCATCACTTTGTCAATATGGTGCAGTGTTTTTGCCACACAATCGCCACATTAGCTTAAAAAAAATGATGCTAATGTGGTGATAGTTGGCTCTAGGCCCTTCCTAGATTTTGGCCTTATTGTTTAGAAAACTTGGCCTTATTGTTTAGGAAACTTCGATTTCTCAGTTCTAGTGGCCTTTTTAAATTATGTATTGGTATAGCTGTGCATTAACATTTCAAACATTTCACAGTACTAGTGTCTTATGGCACAAGATGCCTGATGCAAACAGCAATTGGATATTTTAGCCTGCTCACTAAACATGAGGGGCAATTCACCGAGGCACATCAGGGTCAGTCAGTAATAACTGTTAAACAAGGATCCCCAACATGTACAGTAAATATTTCCTTCCTTTTTTCTTAACACATTTCTATTAAAGTAGAAATATATTCCTTACATCATCTGAGCGGCAGACATCTATGCCTGATGTGTTTCGGCTTGGTCCCCCAGTTTGTCCGGTTAGAACATTACTTACAATCAACCTTTAATATAAACAGATAATAGGAATCCATAAATCCTGAAAATCTCATCAGTAATTCAAAGTGCACATTGACATCCAGAAATAGAAACAATGTAAAGGACTAGATATTCAGTCACACATTTTGGTCCAGCAATCATCAAAAATAACTTCATCTGCGATTGTAATTAATAACTGCAATATAATAGTCATTATTATATGAGCAGATTCATGTCTGTAGAAAGCACCTGTCACTGAACCAGATACAGTTCCAGTGCGCTCTCAAAAGGGCAACACAAGCAATAGAAATCAGGCTGCACACAGCAGAATACTGGCCAAAAGGTCAGTGACCAATCTTTGTTCAGTTGTCTTTGTTCAGCGTGAATGGCTGATGGTATTACCCCAAACGCAGTTTGAAATGTACCTAGAAGCACAGACCCTCTTGCCTTAAAAAAGTACACAATCCCCATGGTGGGTGTTGGACACATTAATAATGCAATCCACAAGTTCAACAAAGTGTCTTGGAAAGTTGAGGGATTGCATCTCTGCTGTTAATCTTGCTACTTGTAGGTTATAGGTTTTATGGGTGGATGTAAGAGTCTTGTGTTTTTTTAAAAACAGTAGTGCTTTTTCCTGCTTTGCTTGTTGAAGTTGACATTGTAAGTAGTAAAGTGAGGCAGCAAGTTTGCTCTTTTAATCGCATGCGTGGAAGAAAATAACACATTTCCATAGCAAGTCAAAATTTGAGCAAAAAAATCACATCTGGGTTGCCTGTTCTCATCCCACAACAGCCTTGATCACTCACCATCAAGTAACTTCAGTTCGAAAGGAACTGAAACACTGGAGATTCAAAAGAATGGAAGTACCCTTCATGTAGCAGGCTAAGTTAGCTGCCAATGCATTACATACACTGTGCAATGCCACCTTTTTACAAATCATTGAATGACTTCCAGAAGTTTCGCAGTCACCACCAATAAGAAACCTTCCTTTCTCCCACTTATACACTTGTAATCGGAAGACAGTTCACACATCTCATGAATAAAACTCTCCCCTTCACTTTGGAACCTGCAAAGTCCAGCTCAACTACATAATGAACCTAAGTTGACTTTGTCCATGTTTTAAGAGTGATGTATTATTCTATAATGACTATTGCAGATGACACAATGTTGTTTAATTTGTAAATGCGAGTGGGCAGTGACTTTGTAGCATTATTAAAAACAGCTAATGCTTTCTCTAAGTTTGCTTGATCTATTTGTCCAACTGGGCTGCAGCCTCTGTTTGTGAAAGCTTCCATATTTCACAGTATATTGCATACAGGAATCTTTAGAGGTTTCCTAGGACCTAACAAAAAATCTTGCAAAGCTATGTCCTCTGAGAGGAGAGAGAGGTGTTCTTTAACAGATGTGTTGCAACTAGTGCTGACATAATTGAACCATGCTCTATGTGTTGACATAACATGCATGTTGTGCTTTGACAAGGGTCCAGTCTGCTTGCTTTAAAACTCTGTGTGGAAGTAATAACGTGCATGAAAACCATTTGTGTCCACAGGCCACTAAAACTACCCATTTGGAACCTGAAAGTGTAGATTAAATGTAGTATTCTTAACCATGCCATTGAGCTGTTCTTCTGTGAAATTCACAACATTTTGCAAAAGAGGGAATACTGTACACATTCATGTCTTCAAATTTTGCGATACCAAGACAGGTTGTTTGTTGAATAGTACCATTCAGAAATATCTTTTGCAATGGTGTTAAATATGCTTTAAATAAGTTTCCTATGCCTTGCGCCTGCCAATCTTTCATTCCCCAGACTGATTTTAAATTGTTTTCTTCCAGTATTCACAGCCCTGTTTAGCCAATCAAGAAACAAATGAATTTGAATGAATTAATTTACTATCAGTCATTAATGTTTCCTTTGCTTTTGTTGCTGGTAATTTGAAATAATATGACTCAGAATTGGTAGCATCATGCCCAGAGAAATACGTGAATTTATCTGCATATGTTTTGGGAACTCCCCAGTTGTGGAGTTGGACAATTCTTCCATGGTGTTTAATTAGGAATTGTATTTGGGGTACTAGCTCTGTCTAGGTAATGATGCTCACAAGGATGGTAACAGAACATTTCTCCATAATTTGCAGAATTCATGTAAATTTCTTCATTTTCAAAAACAGTAAAATATTTGAGCTCAGAAAGCATAGATTCATCTGCCTTTACATCCCAGTCATTGGGCACATTACCAAGTAGCATGATATCATTCATTGAAATTTTAAAAACATGTAAAATTTAAAGCATTTCAGTAGGGACAGATATAGTCTATGGAACTTTATCCCAAGCAATCCGATCAGGAACTGGAACAGCGGAAGTGTTCACTACTGACAAGACTGTTCACACTTTGCGGCAAATCAATGACAAATCCAATACACAGGAAGAAGGCAAGCAATGCTAATGTAATCCACAGGTGGGACTATGGATGGATCAAATATTAAGAAAATGAAAGAGCTTGCAGATACCATGAACAGAAGTGGCAGTTGAGTTTGAAGAAATTTTGTCTATGTCAATGAAGTAACCAGATGCATTCTGCGCAAAAACTAGAGCTGATGCAGACTGAAAAGAACTGATAGATGCCTCTAATGGTGGTTCATCATAAACAACTAAGTTGATTTGTGATGTAGAAGAGAGATGCAGATTTGTGTCTGAAACATCTCTTGTGCATGTAGTGGTAACTGGAATCAACAAAAGTTAATTCTCCACCCTCCCTAACTTAGGGAAACAATGTCAGTATTGTTTAATGCTTGAAGAGGTACTTTCTGTATGGTAGAGAGGGGGGATAGGCGGCTACCCAGGAATCCTGAGGATCTACTGTGAAGGATCGGCCCATGATGCAAGTTTATTGATCAATGGAGACCAAAAGTATGTCTTTAGAACCAGCAAGTGGTAGTAAAATCACAGTTCGGGTACCCTGTATCCAAACAACAGGCATTAGTGCTTGGTATGGTGGGCCACACTCCTTTTTCACAGCAATCTTTTCATTACCCAGACCCCCAACGTTTGGAATCCAACCTACAGAAGACAGTGAATCCTTCATTCCAAAAGTGGAGTCATGTGTAGTGTAACATTCAGCTCAGAACTGTAAGGATAATTCCTGTAAGATATTTAAACGTTCATTTATGTCAAAAGGCGTTTCTGCTGCCACTGCACTAGGACCATTAAGATCTTAGCTGAACATTGAAATGCCAAACAGGACTTCATATGAGGTGCGGCCTGCCAAAGATCTATTAGGCAAATTATTTAATGCTTTCTGGACCCTGTATAGATGATGGATCCAGTTACGACCTGAACCTAATGCTCTAGCTGTTGAGGATTGATAGTGGTAAGAATAATGCACTGCTACACGGACCGTTCCCATGGTTTCTGTTAGACTTAGCATCCTTGGCGTGGTCTCCCCCAACTTTGTGCCTCTGTTTTCCAGGTTGTTGATGTGTTCTGGAATCTGTTTTTGCTGTTTTTGTTCCTCTGGGCACTTTACCACTGCTATCTAGTGCTAAAGTGCAAGTGCTCCTATTTAAAATGTATGTGCAATTGGCTCTCCATGATTGGCATATGTGATTCACTGGTAAGTACCTAGTACAGTGCACTAGAGGTGCCCAGGGCATGTAAATCTAATGCTATTAGTGGGTTGTACCACCTACATTAGTAGCTCTGTTAACATAGCTCAGACCTGCCATTGCAGTGTCTGTGAGTGCAGTTTTAACTGCCAGTTCAACTTGGTAAGTGTACCCACTTGTCAGGCCTAAACCTTCCCTTTTCTTACATGTAAGGCACTCCTAAGGTAGGCCCTAGGTAGCCCCAGGGGCATGGGCAGGGTGCATTGTATGTTTAAGGTAGGACATATACTAATGTGTTTTAGATGTCATGACAGTGAAATACTGCCTAACTCGGTTTTCACTGTCACAAGGCCAAGCTCTCATGGGTTAACAGGGGGCTGCCTTTAAATATGATTAAAGCATAGATTCCCTTTGGGAGCAGATAGACATGTGGAGTTTGGGGTCTCTGAACTCACAATTTAAAAATACATCTTTTAGTGAAGTTGGTTTTGAGATTGTTTGTTTGAAACTGTCACTTTTAGAAAGTAGGCATCTTCTTGCTTAAACCATTCTGTGACTCTGCCTGTTTGTGGATTCCCTGACTGGGGAGTTTGACAGTTGGGCTGTTTGTACCTCTCAGAGACACAAAGGGAACTGGGGTGTAGACTGCATATCCCGATGAGCCATCTGTGCTAGGAGGGAGGAGATGAGTGGTCACTCACACCTGAAGGGGCTGTGCCTCCCCTCACACAATGCAGTATCCAACCCCCTGGTGTGTGTCTGGGGCCTGGCCTGGGCAAGGCAGGATCTCACAAACAAGAGAGACTTTCCTTTAAAGTAGACCTGGCAGTGTTCTGCTGGCAGGCGCTGCTGGCGGTAGCAGCGCCCCTTCCTGTTCCCTGCCGGAAGACCACCTGGAATAAGGTAAGTTGGGCTTTTGACAGGGGAGGGGGTGGGGGTGTTGTGTGTGTGGGGGCGGTTGTGTGCATGAATGTGTAAGTGTGTGCAAGAATGTGTCTGTGTGTGTAGTGTTGTTTGTGTGGGTGTATGCATGTGTGTGAATGGGTGTAAGAATGGTAGGGGGAGTGCGTGTCTGCATGTCAGGGTGAATGTGTGTACGAATGTGTGCGAGCATGACTGGATGTATGCGTGTATGAATGCGTGTATGCCAGTGTGAGTGAGTGGGTGTATGCATGGTTCATATCTGTGGGTGTGTGCGTGTATGGGGTGGTAAGAGGATCAGAGGGGGGAGTGTGGATGGGGGTGGGGGCATCTGGGGAGTGTTGGGCGCGGGTGATCTCATAATGTGGCGGTATGTACTGCCAGCCTGTTGGCAGTACTGACGCCACATTACCACTCACCGCCGGGGTCATAATGACCACCTTAGTGTTTAATTACTCCCTGATACTCACATTGTGAAATAACATCCCTCACAGGTGCTTTTGCTTCATGTTTCATAGGATACTCTGTTTGGACTTGCAGGCTTGCCCTTATAGGTAGGACATGAAAAGGAGAATCCCTATCCCAGCCCAAGTGATTGCAGTACAGTGCTAGAACCTGTGCTAGAGCCCAATCAGCAGCAGAGGTTTCTTTTACTTGCGCTGGAACAGCTTTATAAAAGATTGCAAAATTACTTGTTCCCCTTGTGGGAGGGTTCTAGCAAACTCTGGTGGCCAGTCTTTTCATGCCAAGAAATGTTGTAGCTGAGTGTTACTATTACCCAGAAAAAACTTTTATTGTATGCATTATGTCCCCCTCAATTTGAATGTTTAATTAAAAACACAGTCTGGAGGAGCGACTCGCCTGTCTGGGATCCTGACTTCTGTGTAGTTGTTGGCTGCATTCATATCCAGAAACTCTTGAAGATTTTGGCAAACTGTTGTGTCCTCTGCTGCACTGTCTGGCATAGTCACTGCCCAAATCCAATTCCTCAGTAATGTTCTCAATGTATGCAGCATTATTTTACAAAAATTCCTGCAACCTTCTTTTTTTTAAACTGAGGTTTTAGTTGAAGAAGTTTCTCTTCCTTATTATTATTTCAGATGAGCATTGTGAGTTTTTCTTTGTTTTTGCATACTCTTTGTGTCTGCTCTCTGACCGCCCACCTCTCTCGGTCCACTTGTCGAATGAGTCCTGAAAGGAATGATAACTGATATCTGTCAGGTGGACTCAAATTATTATGGTTACGGAAATTGTATTCTCAGAGGTCTCTTAATGCGGAGATTCTCCCAATGATTTAACTTTATCTTTATTTGATTATGTTTTACATCATCATTCTTTAGAAGACTCTTGTGCTTGCTTGGTACTATCCTTTTCGGAGTTACCTTTAAGCTGTGGCTTATTTGGTCTGGCCTCCAAATTATCCCTATCTAGACTAGTATATGTCTCAGAAATTATATTGGGTAGCTTGCGTTCCTGATCTATTAAAGGAATATATGTGAACCACTGGCGTACCACCAACGCTGCTGCTTTCCCTTTACTATTTACTAAATTAATTGAGGATATTGTGACAAAATTGCCCATTAATTTGTTAAATTGTTGTTGGACAGCTGGAGCAGCCATTGCTGGGGAAGTATTCAATGTTTGCATTATGAAATGAATTAAAGCATCTATATAGGTTTACTAAACTATTGTGTAATAAATGTAGATCCACTGCCTGTACATTTTGTACATTTGGATAAGTCAGATAGGCAGCTAGGACTGACCATGTGGGCCCTTTGTTACTGAGGGAATCTAATGTAACATGTGAAACTCCATTTGGGAGGGCACCTTGAAACCAATTTTGGTGTTCTTGATATGATAATGGAATTTCGAAATAATTGTTTGCCCTGTATTGTGCTGGTGAATTAGCCACGGTGTATGTATGAAATGTATTTGTATTGGCATTTACTGCAGGAAAGGTCACATGTAAACAGAATGTTTCAGTTTTGTAAGCATTGTGTGTCTCAACCACAAACGTGGCATCTCCACCCTCACTAGGTAGCCCGTTTGCAAGTAAATGTTGTGTGATAGTATGCTAAGAGGGTATAAATGACAGCCTCTTATCGCAAATGAGGACACCAAAAACAAAAAAAAGATAATAATACTTCACCAAGGCTGTTTCCTTCACAATATTTGGTTTAGATTTAAATTTGTAAGTTTGATATAGTATTACTCATATTAAAAATTTTATTTGCAAGCTTTGTAAATAAAAATGTAAATTGGGTGCTGATAGAACCATATTAGTAAGTGGCTAGTTGGAAAACATAGATTTAGATACATGTAAAGGTAAATCAAAACAATGTTCTCTGTTACATATGGCATCCTTGGTGCAGTTTTCCCCAAAACATTTTGCCTTCCCTCCTTCTGGTTGCTTGAATTGTTTTTGTTAGCCTTAGGACTGAGCACACTTTACCACTGCTAACTAAACCAACAAGCTAAAGTGTTTTTGCTCACTCCTCTATACATAGTAACATGGATTTGCACCACATTGGCAAATTTAGGGACATATTTATACTATGTTTGCAACAAATTAGCATTTTTTTTTATACTATAATTAAGTGCAAAACTAACTCCTTATTTATACTTTGCATTCCGATGCAAAAAATGACTCTATGGCCTTAACGCAATATTTCTACTCCTGTGCAAAAATGGTGCACGGTAAGGAGGAGGGGTCATAAAATGGGTCAAGACAGGCGTTAGGGGTTCTGAGGGCCCATCTGGGATAGGGTCCCCCATCCTCCGTAGTCCTTCTGGTGTGGGTGGGTGCCCCTGGGGCCTCTGGAGGGCACCTATGGGCTTATTCCATGGTGTTCTACCATGGAAATAGGTCCACAGGTCCCCTAACAGGGCCATATGCAAATCTACATGGACTGGAAACAAGCAGCCTGGGACCGGTTTCAGGGTATCACCCTTCATCAGCCAGGCTTGCTTGAAACCAGTGGCACAGTGAGCACAGGACCCATGTCTGGGCATGCCCTTCCCACTTAGGGCAACTTTAGCAACTTACCCTACCCCTGTGGAGGCATAGACTTTTGACTCATTCCCAGGTTTACGGTTTCCCATAAATCTTGGAGTGTGTCAAATGCCATGGGTATTACATGGGAATACCCACTGTAATGGCCATGGCATGCCTCACTAACACAGTCAAAGGCAACAGAACAACTTGCACTGCATTGTCTCACACCATATCTACAAGGCCATGAAGAGCCACGCAGGGTGTCTTTATTTGGCCAGTTTAGTTGCCATTCATATTTTGTTTTTGCAAATACACTAATTGCACAATTTCAAAAGTCATGCATAAGGGTAAAAAACTCTTCCCATTCTCATGTGTGCAACAATGTGCTGCTGAAAATCAGGTTTTCCGTACAGCAGGCAGAAGAGGATGTCCTTTCCATAATCTCACGATTATCCAAGAATTTATACTCAGAATGGACTGCAAATATAAATGTCTGAAGTACCTAATTCAGACTCCAAATTGAGAGGCATATTTACCAATATACCATGCAGCGCAGCACATCAATTCACCTTGCCGCGCTGAGGTTCTTAACCCCTTCGCTGCCAGGCCTTTTCCCCTCCTGTGCCGAGCCTTTTTTTGGCTATTTGGGGCAGTTTGCGCTTAGGCAATCATAACTTTTTCTCCACATAAGCTACCCATGCCACATTTGTGTCCTTTTTTCCAACATCCTGGGGATTCTAGAGGTACCCAGACTTTGTGGGTTCCTCTGAAGGAGACCAACAAATTAGCCAAAATACAGCGAAACTTTTTTTTTTTAAAGGGAAAAAAGGGCTGCAGAAGAAGGCTTGTGTTTTTTTCCCTGAAAATGGCATCAACAAAGGGTTTGCGGTGCTAAAATCACCATCTTCCCAGCTTTCAGGAACAGGCAGACTTGAATCATAAAAACCAATTTTTCAACACAATTTTGGCATTTTTCTGGGACATACCCCATTTTTTAAAAAATTTGTGCTTTCAGCCTCCTTCCAGTTAGTGACAGTAATGGGTGTGAATCACTGCTGGATCCCAGAAACCTAAACATTTCTGAAAAGTAGACACAATTCTGAAATCAGCAAGGGGTCATTTGTGCAGATCCTACAAGGGTGTCCTACAGAAAATAACATCTGAAATAAAAAAATATTGAAATTGAGGTGAAAAAAACAGCCACTTTATCCTGCAATGCCAGATTTTCAAAATCAACATACCGCAACGTCTGCTGGACTCTTCTGGTTGCGGGGATATATAGGGCTTGTAGGTTCATCAAGAACTCTAGGTACCCAGAGCCAATAAATGAGTTGCACCTTGCAACAGGTTTTCATTGTATTCCGGGCACACAGCAATTCATTTGGTGAAATATAAAAAGTAAGAAATAGGTATCAAGAAAACCTTTGTATTTCCAAAATGGGCACAAGATAAGGTGTTGAGAAGCAGTCATTATTTGCACATCTCTGAATACTGAGGGGCCCGTTCTAGCATGTGAATTACATGGCATTTCTCAAATAGACGTCTTTTTTACACTGTTTTACATTTGGAATGAAAAAATGTAGAGAAATTCAAGGGGCAATAACACTTTTTTTACTATTCTGTGATCCCCCAAGTCTCCCGATAAAAATGGTACCTCACTTGCATGGGTAGGCCTAATGCTTGCGACAGGAAACACAACATGGACACATCACATTTTTACACTGAAATCTGATGTGTTTCTTGCAAAGTGCCTAGATGTAGATTTTGGCCTCTAGCTCAGCCGGCACCTAGGGAAACCTATCAAACCTGCACATTTTTAAAAACTAGACACACAGGAGAATCCAAGAGGCTCTCCCCAGGTTCTGTTACCCAGAATCCTTTGCAAACCTCAAAATTTGGCCAAAAAAAACACTTTTTCCTCACATTTTGGTGACAGGAAGTTCTGGAATCTGAGAGAAGCCACAAATTTCCTTCCACCCAGCATTCCCCCAAGTCTCCCCATAAAAATTGTACCTGTAGGTGAGCCAAGTGCTTGTGACAGGGAAGAGAAAAAACATGTCGAAATTGAGGGAGAACCAAAGCGGGTCCAAAAGGGCAGTTTGAAAAAAAAACATGTTTAGGCAGAATTTTTATCAGTATAGATGAGACAATGCTGGGTGGTAGGAATTTTGTGGATTCCTGCAGATTCCGGAAGGTTCATCACAAAAATGTGGGAAAAATGTGTGATTTCCAGCAAAGTTGGAGGTTTGCAGGGCATTGTGGGATAGAAAATGGTGCAGGGTGCCTGTGAAGCACACCACCCTGGAATCACCCAGATGTTTAGTTTTCAGATGTGTCTAGGTCTCGTGGATTTTTCTACATGGCAGAGTCCCAAAGTCCATAAAGTGCAGCCCTCACCATTCCAAGTGGGACGATTTTTAGAATTAGCCAAGCTCTCATGGCCCAAATGTAAAACGAAAACCCAAAATAATCAAATGTCCTTTTTCTTGCCATGGGATAAGATGTATTAGTGTGCAGGGGAGAGCTGAAAGACTGTTACCCCCGTCAGTTGCGGTGGGGGCATAACCAGGCCATACTGGCTGGTAGCCACCACCCCACTATTTTCTTTTATTCCCTGGCATCTAGTAGACTTTCTGACTCCCCAGGGTGTGGATTGGGGGTAATTGTCCCATCTGCCCACTAGTGGGTAGAACAACTTTGTCCCTATTTATTTGGGGTGGGGGTATGGCCATACTCCCACCCTTTATTTTGAAAAAAAAAATTCTTCCCTGGTCTCTGGTGGGCTTTCTGCCCCCCTTGGCAGAATGCACCACACATAGAAAAAGGAATTAACAAGGATAAATAATGATATTTTCTCCTCGATATACCTCACCTGGGGAGATGTGGGGTTTTGATGCTTTCGCAGGACTACTACTAATGGAAAATCTGTGAATGTGCCAACATCCATTGGTGGATGCATGGTAACACCCATCCTCCACCCTTGGAATGCCTTCCAGGGCATTGGTTTGCACTTCATTGCCTTACTCTAGATTGATCAAGCCAGGTACCCTTGCCTGGCTTGCTAAACCTGCCTTAAGAGTTGTGTCAGTCATGCACCATGTTGCCTAGTGCAAGAGTCGACACACCTCCTTGATAAATATGACCCTGAATTTGAAACCTGACCTTTTGCAAACTAGTACTGCCTGTTACCTCCAAATATTTATTTATGCAGTCACCGCTAGCAACGTGAAGGCTACTTTGCAAGCATGAGATTAAGTAATGCTAAATAGCATAACATAATATCAAGAATATTTGTTGTAATCTGTCTCTTAGGTAGTGTGAAACGTTTAGACCTTAACGTTAAGATCATGGGTGGGTAACATGTTAAATTTGACTATGGATTTCGCAAAGTCAGGAACATTGCACTTGAGGAAGCCAGCATTGATTCCTGATGTTGTCTGACTGAGATCAATCTCATTTTACCCACAATAGTCACAAAGCAGGATTTCCTGATACAGAATATTCCATGAGTGGAACTTCTTTAGGCAGAAAATCCTGGGAATCTCCCCCTGAAGCGCGGGCACAAGGTATGGGGTGGCACAAGAAGACAGCATAGTGGGCAATGGTCCAGGGGTACACAGGCCAATGCTCTCGTGAAAGGGGAGCTGAAAGTACCAGTGGATGGTGACAGAAAGAGGACAATCAGAAGTAGTGGTTTGACAGGGAGCTTCCCTTGAGGCAGCAGTAGATGATATGGCAAGGCATCCAACAGCACAGAGAAGTGCCACGACCCCCTTTAAAAATATTGCAAACGTTGTATTTTGCGAAGCTTGAAACATTTAAATAGTATTTTTTTTAAATCAAATTGTCTGACCTTACAACTTTATACACCCGAAGAAAGATATCTTTACAGCAAGTGGTTGGTAAAAAAACACAGGTGCCAACAACTAAATCATCACATATTGGGAGTAACAGTGCAAAACCTTATAATATTTGCTTTTCATCTCACTTTTCTTGGCTAAGACACCAGTCACATAAAGGCAATTATTTACTCAGAAACAGTGGCGTAGCGTGGGGGGTGCAGGGGGGGCCGGCTGCACCAGGCGCAACATCTTGGAAGAGACTTGTGTGCTAAAATCCACAGGTTAGGGGGCGCAAATTACTTGCCTTGCCCTGGGTTAGGGGGCGCAAATTACTTGCCTTGCCCCGGGTGCTGACAACCCACGCTACGCCACTGCTCAGAAAGAATTACAACACTCTCCTTCTCCCATAATGCGATATATTAGTCAGGCTACAATGTAACTAATGACTGATTGTTCACTCTGGACAGTATTATTATTTGAAAATCTAATGTTAAATCATAATTGCTCATTGTAAATAAAACACACACACACAGCCTCAAAATTGAGGACCCTCCACCCCATTAAGAGATGGGGAATTGCAGGGGTTTTGCTATGAAGCCTCAGCTGGAAACTCAAGTTCTCCAAGTCACAGAGGCTGCCAGAGTGCCCTACTTATGGTGGGGTGATTATCATTGGATTTTACATGCGTTGCATGTCGATCCATGGACGTATAGCAATCAGTGAAGCCCACAAACAGTGAGAAGGCTTCCTGAACAACAGGGAAATTGCGTTTTCATTTGCTCTAAAACAAGGTGTTACTTTATACGTTTGCATTAGAGAAACAAAAACTTTAGATTAGCTGGGACAAAAAACTACAGCACCATTTTAGTAAATTGCTCTGCCTACAATGCACCTAGGGTCATCGGAATTATATGATTTTGCTACATTTCGCACATAATTGTTGATCTGACGTATTTACCACTTGATACATCATCTGCTGCATAATCTGGAGATTCCACCACACCATGATCCGATTTGTGGGTTTAACTGTCACTCTCAGTTACAGTCTCCTAGTTGAACTGGCTTCATTTCCTCTACTTTTATCATATCCAGTTTGCTCAGTTTTCTTCAAAAAATGTCAATGCGGAAATTAAAGGGCTCATTTACAAAGAAATGGCATAACGTGCTACTGCATCATTTTGAAAGTGTAGAGATGCATCGTATTTACAGAAATATGACTCATCTCTGTACTTTTCTCTGCGCTGGCACCAAAACTGCTGCCTATCGCCAACGCAGGCACCCTTGTACCATGTTGCAAGGGTGTCTGAATTACAGGGATGCTTGTATATGTGCAGGAAGGCACACCTTCCTGCACATAAACAATCATTAATGGTGTTTTCCTCTTTTTATTTGTGCTGCAGAACACAGGACACAGACAGAGGAAAAAATGGGGAGAAGTAAAGGTATTTCTCCATGTTGTGCCACAGCAACACCCATGGAACGCCCCTTTCCTGCAGAGTTTTGTGTAAAAAGGGGGCATATTTACTAGGCCATGAAAAGCCACGCAACGTGACTTTGCATTGCCTTGTAAATATGCACCGGCACACTGCGCTTCCGGAGCGTAAAAAAACATAACGCTCCGGTGGTAAAGTGTGCCGCTGGGGGCTTGGTAACAAGGCCCTAAATGTGAAAATACTTCCATACTCAATATATTTTCAGGAGCATGTGGAAAGACTTTTTCACAAGGAAAAAAATATGCATAACAAGTAAAATGTGCACAAATATTTTGGGAATTCGAAAACGTAAGTACAAAGAAGCTTTCACAAAGTTTCTAAGAAATGCTTCTTAGAAGCCTGTGAGTTGTGAAAAAATAAGAGAAATGTTTACATATCCATAGAAAATCCCGTCTTTATCACATATGAAAAAGGTAGTTTATATATTGTAGTCAAAGAGAACAGATGTGCAAGTCAGTTGTACATGGTGAAAAAATTACATTGTTGTCAAATTTTAAAATTAAATGATTGAAGAAAAGAAGTCCTTCTTCAAAGACATTCTAGAGTGTGGAAGTCATCACTGTTTCTCCGAACTACAAAGAGAGCACTGGACTACATTAACCACAGGACAACAATAACGAATTAAATATGGATGAGCTATGAAGTTCCTTCAACCAAACATGGTGTAAATCACATTAATCTTTTATTAAGTTTCAGATACTAGAAAAATGGCATAAAGGGAAGAAAAGAAAAGTAAGGAGACGCACAGAGAAAACGGCACTGCACAGCGCATGAAAATTACTGTGAGAGAAATTAAATAGAATAGATTTTAACCATGTGTTTTTCAAATCAATTTCTCCCACAGTTTTTGCTTTTTTGTAGCACTATAAGAAGTAGCCAATATTTAATAATGCCTGATTAAATAATACTCAAGTAATTGGTCACTGATGCTTGAAAGGCTGAGTGGCCATGAGGATACGAACTTCTGGAATGGACTAAAATAACTTAATTACATTTTTTTAATGTATTAATTATGATGTATGCCTGCTAAAATATATAAGAATAACGTTTTTATACTCAGTAAGAAAGGCCTTAGAATTTTGAATGTAAAGATCTAGACAACAGTCCTAGTGCTTGAAACCACCTTGTCTGCATCAATAACACATTTTTATTGTTAAAAATCATCAAGCCAGTTGGCATCTTTGAGTGAAACGTTTCTCCTAGAGCAGTACCCCCCATGGGTGCCCACAGAAAGGTTTTCAAGGGGGGGTCTCCCAGATTGTTCTTAGCAGGGCCGCAGCAATACTAGTGCAGGAAACGTAACACTGCTGTGGTCGTAGTGCTATGCTGAACTGTGAGCCTGCACATCAGGCTGTACCAAAATCAGGGGGGGGGAGGGGGCAAGCACCCCTCTTTGCCCCCCTGCACAGACACCCATAGTACTCACATATAATTTGAAAGCCAACAGTGAGTATCTCAAAAGCAAAGGATTCATATTGTTGCTGGATGAGGATTCACAGGATACACTGATGGAGGGTCAGTGAGGAGGAGCTATGTGTTTCAGCACGTGAGAAACAGGAGGTTCTGGGCTTTGGTAGGTGTGACGTTGTACCACGTTTGTCTAAGAACACTGAAAAAAATGAGAGGTAACAAGAGGAGGTGGAATGAGGGAACACACAGAAGCTTGAAGCAGGGACCATCATTTTTTTTAAGTGTGCCGAAACAAGGTTTATCACAATTTGCTGACAAAACTTCTGCAGAAAAATAAGCTAGGCCAGACAATCACGTGTAACAAAATGTAAGTTGAAGGGCAGTTAGAATGTAACAAGCAGTACATGTGTTTCATTAACAGCACATAGAACAGATATTAGGCCTATCAAGAGCAGCATGCAAAGCGGACAGTAGATTTTTCACTTCACCGAAGTGTACTGGTCAATAATTTCTTCCTAAATAGTGCTTGGCAGGCAGGATACTCATCAGGGGTGGCATTAGCAGGGGAGCAACGAGGAGGAATACTTTTATTCTTCCTCATTTTATGTTCTTTCTATGCATGCTGTATTCTTCAGCACGCATAGAAAGAGCAAAATGCCAGAAATGATTGTTTATGTGCTGGAAGGTGTCCCTCCCTGCACATAAACAATCATTTGAAAATGACGTTTGGCACTTCTGTGTGTGCCGAATTGTGCAGCACACACAGAAGTGCCAAAGCGCCATTAGTGATTGTTTATGTGCAGGAAGGGACACCTTCCCACACATAAACAATTACACCCGTCATCGCAGACATCCTGCACGACTGTGCAAGGATGCCTGCGTTGGCAGCTAAATTTAGCGCGAGTGCAGGGGACAACACAGGGATGAGCCATATTCACTTAAATACAGCGCATCCCTGTGTTTCTAAAGAGGCACAGCGCGGCGCTGCCAATTTTGCTGCAGAACCGTCCTGTGCCACTTTTCCATAAATCTGGCCCTTAATGTCTAAAGGTTAGAATTCAGCATCATTGTCATGTTGAGGTTGCGTTGTGTTAGCGCATCAGGATCTTAATATGCAAACCTACAAGTAGACGTGTTTAGGTCGACAAACCTTTGGACCACATTTGGAGACTTCCCAGTGCGAGAATTTCCCCCTCATTAATCATCAATCATCAATATCATTAGGAAATCGATAACAACAAGCACCAGTGAATGATATATAAATAGGGCACACATTTATCACAATATGACCTTTCAATCACGAATAACCACACCAGTTTAGTTAAAAGTTAAGATATTTATTTCCCTATTGGTTACAATCTAACATCATGTCTATTAATCTCATTAACAATAAACCACGCCCGAACAGTCCTAGTTAGCAATCAAACACAAATTCAATTAATGCATTAGTTATGGTCATTCAATATTTAGGCACATCATTAATATGAATCAACTTAGCAGAGTCTTATTAGTACACGAATCAACAAAGAAAGGACTCAGTCATTTGTCTATTTGCACAAGATTTTATGAACGCCTTAACTAACCTCAAATCAGCATTAGCATGTTGGGCTTCATGCAAAACAATTTAGAGAAACTCAAATTTAGAAAACATCTAAACTAAGGACTCTATCAAAATAGCAGTTGGTACCTAGAAAGAAAAGACAAACAGACAATTACAACTTGCATCGGATAGTTACCAATCTAACAGATCAGCAAACAGTACAAGTCTTCGTCCTCAGGACATCAGTCGATTCTTCATCAGCAGAGATAGGACGGGGTAAAGTCTCAAGATAGCATAGCTCAGAAACAAATTTACTTCCCTCAGATGGAGGAGAAGTTAGTAACAGGCAAGTATGGGGTAGAGGATGGTTTTAAATTACTCAGAATAAACTCAGGAAAACACTAGGCAATAGGAATGACAAATGGAGATGGCGATATGGAGTGAATTGGAGTGAAATGAGCTGGTTTCTTCTTGGGTCACGCCGTTAAAACAAAACTGCCTAGTTGTTCCCTAATTCCTCATTGGATAAAGTTTGGTGCATCGTTATCTTTGTCCAATAATTTGGTGAGCACCTTGATAGAATTTTCCTCGTTCACAGTTCCCATGTCATGGATTGGTCCATGTTATTGACGTCTTCAGCAGTTGGAATGTCAGGTAGAAAATGTTACACTTTGCGCTCCAGTCAGTGACTTCATTGTCTTCCCCTAGTACAGTTAACCTTGTACCTGCCACAAATTACACTGTTGCATCTAGCAAGAACATCGCCTTAAGCAAGTCAGTTCTCATGAGAAAGAATTTACTACGGCTACACACACATGACTCATGGAAAAGTACTGCTTTGTGTCCTTCAGGAAATCAACACGTTAGAAAATACAATTCAATATGAGGCCAGGCAGCTAGGCCCAAACCCTCGCTTAGTTCAGGCCCTCTAAATTAATAATGCAAAACTTAACACATAACTCTAATAATGCTATACTAATACAGTTCAAAACAATATTGCAAAATTAAACTCAGAATTAATAAGCTTCTCATTAGTTTTCGTATACATTGTCAGCCACTCCCCCGTGGGTACATTTCAAATGCGTGCATTATTTTCAATGTTAACACTTTTCTACACATCTTCATCACACAATATATTGCAAGCTTTCGTATTCATATTGCTTTTAAAAAACACACTTCAACAGTTGCATAGAATCTTGTGGGTCACATTCAAGGTAATGTCAATTTTAGCCAGTGATCTAGTACAAAGAGAAATTTATAGGACAAGGAAAGAAAGAATGTGATAGGACCAAAGCCAATGATCAAGGGAAAATACAACATCTGTTAAAGAGAGGGGGGAAGAGAGGGAAGCAAGAGTGAACGAGTGGTAAAGGTGAATCTGAATTTATTAACAGTTTTTTCGGCCAAATTCAAAGCAAGACTGTCTTTCACACAAGAATCCATAAAAAAGACATAGAAAAAGTCTAAAAAGAATCTATAAATAATAATGTTAGAACATTAAAGGGAGTTTTATATTTTAAAAAATCACAAATATTGTATTTATTCAAAAAGGTAGAAAGGATAAAAAGATAAAAAGGCGTAAAGAGGCCCTTTGTCTTGTGACCACACATAATCCTGTGGTCTTCAAAAAATATCTATCCCTTGAACTGGGTATTATGTTTCACAGGACAGGGGCGAGGTTGGCAAAAATGTTCATCTCTACTGATGACAGTAAACAACCTCCTATCACGAGGGAAAACTGCCTCTTTTCTCTCTCGTAATCCAGTATAATTAAGTACTGTTATGCACTTGGTGAGGGGTCAAACATTCCCCTGTGATACTGTCACATGCGCTTGGTCTTCGTTCTTTTGCAAGGTGGATACATGGCTTAGTCGCCATTAAGTTTATTTTCCTTCTTGAAATCTTTTGAAGATTACTAGGAGCTTGGAATAGTGCCATATTAAGGACCGCGGCGGTCATTCTGGGTTTCCCACTGGGCTGGCGGGCGACCGCCAAAAGGCCGCCCGCCAGCCCAGTGGGAAACACCCTTCCCACGAGGAAGCCGGCTCCGAATGGAGACGGCGGAGTGGGAAGGTGCGATGGGTGCAGTTGCACCCGTCGCGAATTTCAGTGTCTGCAAAGCAGACACTGAAATTCTTTGTGGGGCCCTCTTACGGGGGCCCCACGACACCCCATACCGCCATCCTGTTCCTGGCGGGCGGTATGGGGTGTCAGAATCCCCATGGCGGCGCAGCATGGCGGATTCCCATGGGCAGCGGAAAGTCGGCGGTACACCGCCGGCTTTCCGCTTCTGGCCGCGGCTGTACTGCCGCGGTCAGAATGCCCGGCGGAGCACCGCCAGCCTGTTGGCGGTGCTACCGCTGACCCCGGCAATGACCCCCTAAATCTCTTCCTTTCTTTAAGCAACAGTATTATAAAAGTGAACTTGTTATTTAGCTTCAAGGGTTCCTCTCAGACTCAGTCGGCCAGATTGTTTCAAAGTGATCTAAGTCATTTTAGGCCATATTTCAGGGAAGACACCTGGCATTCATTTTTCATGGAGGTATAGCCCACCACAGATTCCAGGTCAACTGTGGGAAATCCTTTGGGGTGGTTGAAGATTGATGTTCAGTATTGCGACTTGCAGCAGCCATCATGGTAAGTACTCTAAGACAGTTGCCAGAGTTTTGCACTGTGGGCAATATGTCTTCCAACCTTTGCTAAAAAAAAAAAACCTTGTCAATATGGTTGGAAAATTGATTCCTGAGCAATCTTCCAATAGTTTTTTCTAGTACCGCCCCTTTTTTAAGAGGGGTTTGGATATGTGTTGTCCAATTAAGGTTTCTAGTGATTTCTACCCCCGACATTTAAAGGATTCCACTTCTTTTAGGATTGATCTGTTTATACAGTAGACAGAATTCTTTCTATTTGTCTTGAATGTTATGATTTTGGCTTTCCCTGTGTTGATTTTTAACTGATGTATTTTGCAGTATGTCTTCATGGCTACCAATTGGTCGCTGCAGGCCCCTCGCAGTTTTGGCAAACAAGAGTGGGTCCTCTGCATGGAAAAAGGTTGGTATTTTAAAACCATTTACCATGGAGAAATCCTTTGTGACTGTTCTTACTGCCTTTAACCTGTCATCGATGTACAATGAAAGCAAGACTGGGACCAACAGACAGCTTTTTTTACTGTGTTCCTAATGTGGATTTTTTAATGGTAAGCCCTTGTTGGGTTAGTCTAACTAGTGAGGTGATATCAGTGTACAAGAGTTTTATTAAGGACAGAAGAGCTGTATTAATCCCCAACACTATTAGCTTTTTGCATAGACGATGTCTTGGAACCAAGTTGGAGGCTGAGGTGAATTCGAAAAAGGCTACTTAGAGGGTCGTTCTTTTAGCAGTGCTGAATTTATGCACAATACGTAAAAAGATGAATATTTTGTCAATATTAGAAAGGCCTTCTCTGAGCCCAACTTGGATGGGAGAGAGGATATTCTCATTGGTAACCAACCATCAACTTCAATCAGACACACTTTTGAGAATATTTTACAGTAATTGTCTATAAAACGAATTGGTCTATATGAGTTCATGTTATTTTTCTTGCCTTTTTGGCAGTGACACTGTTTGACAAGATAGATGGACTGAACCTCAGCTGAAATTGGAGTAAAGGTTTCTGTTAGGATTTTTATCCACCAGTCCAGGTTTGAGAGGAACACATCTGGAAGTATCATATTAGGACCAGGGACCTTCCTCTTTTTCAGGTCCTTTATTGCTTCCCTTTTTTTGCTAATGACAAGTGACCCCTGGACTTTCTTTTGAGGTCCATTCATAGGTTGCGCCTTGACATGTGGAAGATTGATGTAATTATCTTCTAGAGCTAAAAAAATAAGAAACAGTGGGCTATCCATGCTTCTTTGTTGATATTCAACTCAATGGCATTTTGTCTCGCTCCCAAATTTTCTCCTATTTTAAACTAAAAAACCCTTGCGTCCTTCCCAGCCACACCCAATTCAAATTCTCTCCAGCCGCTTTGCATGATTTTCTGACCCCTCCTCCATCCCGTGCACCATTTTTGCACAGGTGTATAACTTTGGTGCTAAGCCCATAGAGTCATTTTTTTGCACAGAAATGCCTACCTTGCATCACATTAAGGCAAAGTATGGTTTCCACTTCCAAAAAATGACTTTAACTCCATAAATTTGGTGCTAGACGGGTCTATCGCCAAAGTATAAATATGGAATTAGTTTTGCTCTGAATTAGAGTAAAAGAAATGTCGCTAATTCGGTGAAGCCAGAGTAGAAATATGCCCCTTAGAGTGATTAATGTAACCAGAGTTTCCATGATGTTGCCATCTAGTTTTCTTGCAGCATTATGATATTATATGCAGTTAGAAACATCACAAAATCTGACTCCCGAACCTTGTGGGGGATAGCACCATATTCCAAGAGATGATCAAGGTATTTGTTTTCCACCCATTCGGTTGATTTTCTTGACACCCTCCCTGCTTTAGAAGTCAGTCAAAATTGTCTGAGTTGTTTATTTTTGGGCAAATTTTCTTCTGCCATTGTTCCCATCCATAGAGTCCTTTTTATACCCTTCCCATTAATTGCCCACTGTTTTTGCTGATCTATTTTGGGAGTTACAGAATATTTATCCATGACATTCGGGGATGGCACTGATTGTTTGCTGCAAGTGTTGGTGGTATTTTTCCTCTGCTGGCTTTGGGTTCATGGAGACTCTTTGGGTCCCTCCCCTGGATTCACAAAACTTGTGAGGGCCGCTTTGCCAAATTGGTCATGTGCAGACAGAATGAGTATGATTCTGACCGGGATGGCCAAAGGTTAAGATTTGCACATCAAATTTGCGAATCTGGTACCGGCTAAGATGCAACAATTCTTATTCCCCAAGGCACTTGTGTATCGTCTCACAATTTGGAGCTCTCCTCTTTTGATTGTTGTGTCCCCCAGTTTATCAGATAGCCATTTATAGATGTTATTCCTCATCAAAGTTCTTCCCTCGTTTTTTGTATTTGGGGACAAATTATAGATCACAAATTTTCTTTTATCGCTGAACCACTTCAAAATGTTGGGGTTTTGACCTCCAGTACTTGCATCTTATAATAATTTGATCATGTCTAAATTGTGTAAATTGACAGTGTCGAGCCAGTCTGTGTATCCTAGATTGTCCTTTAAAGGTAGAGCTGGTTCTGCTTTGTGGCTAGGGTCCCCTTGCCTCACTTTGACACTAGATAGGATCGGATCATTCATACTCTTTGTTGGATCATATTATTGTTGGTCATCTAAAATCCCTCCTCCCTCTCCTGTGGGAAAGGAACAGTTGACATCTATTTTACTTGATCTCCTGTCATCCAGCATTGGGGCCTTACTGGTATTATGGGATGGCTTAGACATATGAAATCCTTTGCTGAGCTCAGCCATTTCTCTGCATAGTACATTTAATTATTTATTTGGATTATTTAGCAGATTAATTATTTCTAGCACTGCTGCAGGGTCTGTGTTGCCAGTGAACTGGCCAGAGAGGACATTGATATGATTGCAGTGATAACTTCCATCTTCCTTTAGACAGACATCATTGTCCACTAGAATTTTCTCTCTACACCCACTGACATTTATTGATGGCTGGGGTACCTGTGGTTGCTGACTGGCCTGGTTTGCTTCTATAGTTGTCAGCTTGAGGGTCCTGGTACTTTAAGCCTCCTTTTGTTGTCCTGAAAACAGCTTTAAGACTACCAGTAGAGAATATTTGGAGCATCCCCATTATTTCACTTGAGGAATAAATGTTTAAGAATTATTGGGATTGTGTTTGTCTTTAATAGTTTTCTTTTCATTTAGTCTTTCTTATCTCCCCATGCTTGCTGCCAATACTCTACCTTCTGAACTGGAGCTTTTTGCACAACAATTTCTGAATATGAGGGAGGGTCCTATTATCACTGCAAGCCTCATTTTCCTCTGATCCTGGTATAGTTCCTGCATTAGCTGGCTGTGAAGATTGTGAGAGAGGGTTTGGTTCTTGAAGTTTGCTAGCAGATACAGATTAGGGATGGTTGTGGAATCTACTGTTGATGTTGTTCAAGTTATATATCTCTCTCTGTGGGCAAGTCTCCCTGTTAGCAAAATCAAGTTTGCTTGCTGCTTCTGCACATGCCAGTATTGTATCTTTAGCCTGTATTGTTGTAATAAGGCTGAATTTCCAAATTAAAGATCCATTCTGGAGCTCTAAATCATGCAATGGTGGCAGATCAGGAGGCAATGAGTAGACTGATTGGATGATCCATTTGGCAATGGGTCTCTTGATTTCAGATCCGCCAGCATGCCCTAATTCTTACCTGGGTGGCCTTCATCCCCCAAGATCTTGTCCTACACACAATTATCTGCTGTCAATGGGGGGTTTCATGACACCTCACTGCCAGTCGTGCTGGGGAGAGAGTGCGGACTAGAAGGAATGGGGGATAGTCATGAGGATATCTGCTGACAGAGGTTGCCGGGCCTGTCTCTGCTTAGACCACACCTTGACCTTCTCGCTGGCACTTGAGCTCTCTTCTAGAATCAGTAATTTCTGCCTGACACCCATCTCCATCTAATTTTTCACCTCTGGGCACTTCTCCTCTCTCAGTCCATGTCTATTTTCATTCCCTACATTCATCCACTCCATGGTGAATAGGTCGATACTGAAGTGTCACCCAGGTTAATCTGTGCACAGTGTAACTCTACATGATTGTGGAACTTGGTATGGAACTTGATCTGAGGCATGCTTTTAAAGACTGCCGGGACTTTCTATGGCAACGCTCTCACTCCTGACTGCATTTCCATGCACTGCTATTTACCCTGTCACTTCCAGTTTAGGTAGAGGCACATTTTGTGTCTCCTTCTTTGCCCATAGTGTTGGAAGTTTGTCTGGTCTTTGCTTTCCTTGGCATGCCTTATAGACCTAGCTCCATTTCTTGAAGACCATTTTCTGGGTTCTCCCCATACTCTCCTTTTAACCCTGTGGTTCTGTGTTTTGTATGCCAATCTATCCAAGGGGAGGAAGACAACAGTTTGGTAGAAACCCCCAACCTCCCCTCCTTTCTAACTTGCCCCAATCCTTCTTTCACATTCTCATCTACCTTGTTGTCTCTAGGTTCTTGGAGGTCTCTAGGAGACTCTTGGGTCTCTTGGGACCTCTGCCAGAGCTTATCACATAACTCACCACAGGCTCCTTCCAGGCTCATCTCTTCTCTCAGGCCATGGGTGGGGTCTTGAAGGGCCGAGGAGTCTTATGTGACTTATTGAAGGTTTGTTGAAATTTGTGTAGACTTTTAGACAACTTTTTGATGATGCAACTTGTAGAACACACATCCGCCTCTCACAACACTGCTACTAAGCTGCTAAACTTCTAGTAAAAAAGGGGGGAAGGATGTAACCATGAAATCTGTGTAGTCCATGTAATCAGTTGCACCTAACTATCCCCATTCAGCGCCCTTATCTTTTATATGGGCACTCAACCTCAGTCTCACCAGCAATACCAGGATGTCCTTAATCTGCCGTCCTTGCCCCTCAACCCCTAAGGCCAGGGCCTCAAACCAACAAAGCCTCTTGTCGCTGCCCCCACCTCTTTGTGCACCTCAAAGGAGGGTACAAAGTTTGGTTACAGGGAAGTTACTGGGAGGTCAACAAGACAGATGTGTGCTTTTAATTGGGCTTCACTTTTAACATGTGGGATAGCTGACAAGTAACTGAGTAACAAGCATGGACCAACAAAGAATAGTAGAAAACAGCAGAGTCAGCTTACCATTGTGTACCCACTCTGTAGCTCATGGCCCTGAGAGCACAACATGCAATAAGGAGCAGGCCAAGCTCATCGTTTGTGTCCAAGGAGAAAAGAATGAAAAACAATCAGCATTATTGAGTCTATTGAAGCCGCAAATGACTGCAAAGATGGCTGACTGCTTTGAAGCCATCAGGCTATTTGGCTGTTTGGCACTGGACAGGTTAGGGCAGGCAGGACAGGGGTAATCGGCTCCACTTACTTGGAATGTAAAAGCACAGAGCGCAAGAACGTAAGCCAGCATCAGACGCTACACCAACCACATCTGCAGGCAAGTGGTGACCTGCTGTGTCACGCCTCTCATAACCTGATGCTCTTCCTCCTATCGAACAGCTTTCTACCCCTGAAGACTTGAGAAGAGGGTAAATGTGACATTATTAACATTATTGAGGTCGAACAATTAGGTTTCAGACCAGGCCACGGAACTGAGATAGTCCTTGTGTGTGCCTTGGAGGAGCTACATATGAGAGTGAACAAAGACCAGCGGTCATTTTGATGCTGCTTGATTTATCAGCAGCATTTGATACGGTCAACCACAAAACCCTCCTAAGAAGGTTAGAATGCTGTGTGTTAGGTTGGCCTGTTCTAAAATGGATATGCTCCTATTTGCAGGCTAGATGTCAGGCAGTGGCCTTGGCTCCTTACTGCTCAGAATTTAGAGAACTAAAACAGAGTTCTTCAGGGATCCGCCTTGAGCCCAATCCTATTCAATGTTTATATGAAACCATTAATCTCTCTCATTAAAAGTCATAATATCTTGGTTATTATGTATGCGGCTGAAATGCAACTAATCATATCTCTTAAGCAAGAGGATGAGA
The DNA here is from genome assembly GCF_031143425.1 of Pleurodeles waltl. Taxonomy (NCBI): domain Eukaryota; kingdom Metazoa; phylum Chordata; class Amphibia; order Caudata; family Salamandridae; genus Pleurodeles; species Pleurodeles waltl. Next base: position 1,082,357,799 of record NC_090440.1, on the reverse strand, counting down.
TCTTCTCTTTTCGAACTTGCATGCGTAATGTTGCAGATTGGATGGATTTCAATTCCTTAAAATTGAATGGGGATAAAAGAGAGTTTCTTTGTCGTGCCCCAAATAATGGCCTTTTACCATTACCCCCAAATTTCACACCGCTGCCTGTGGACACTGAAATGAAGGCTTCTGATGCTGTGCGGAATTTAAGTATTATGTTTGACACCCATCTCTTATTATCTCTTATTTGAAAAGTCTGTGTCCCAGGTTGTTGGCTCCTGTTTCCCTCTATTGTGAAGCCTCAGATATTCCCGGTTCTGCCGGTTCTGCTAGAGCCACAATCTCCAGGAGCGTTATATCAGGACAGCTGTATTATTGTGATGCCATCCTTCTGGGGGCACCTAAATCTTTGATCAAGAGACTCCAAAGAGTCCAATAAGCTACTGCTAAGTTGGCACTGAGTTTACCCCTTAGATCCTCTGTCACAAATGAGCTCAAGGAATTACATTGGCTCCCAATAGATGAGAGGATACTTTTCAAAGCAATGTGTCTGGTGTTCAAGGCACTTCAGGGAAAAGGTCTGGTAATTTTTGCCAAATAAATTAGAGAGATATGTGCCAAGCAGATCTTTGCACTCTGCTTCTGCTAATTTGGCGTATCAGTTGAGAGTTCGAAGAGCTCGGCTGGGAGTACGAGCTTTCTCTTTCAAAGCTGCTCAGATGTGGAACGCATTGCCATGCTCACTGAGGGCACAACCAGAGCTATCAAAGTTCAGAAAAGCTTTGAAGATATTATTGTTTCCTAAGTAGATGTTTATTGTGGATACTGACTACTTCCCCAGTACTCCTTCTTTCTAGCCTTGCAGTCACTCTAGCGCCAGTATACCTTTTATGGTCACAGTGCGCTTTATAAATACGATACATAATAAATATATAAATTAATAAGGCAAAAGGCTCTATGGTTTTTAAATGTCAGCAGAATTTCCAGATGGCAGCAGATGATCATTTTATAATGGATGTTACTTATTTGTTATATTGGATATATATTTTGGGCAGTTAGCTTGAAAAAGCTGTTTTATTCAAAGTGCATCTAACAATGGACATTGCTTGGAATTTGAATGATTAAACTTTGTTTACTTTCTTGAATAAATTATTAATAAGACAGTGGACACTTGTGAGGGTTGGTTGGTTTAATTTGAAATATTCATATCTCAAATGTATAGAAATAATACAGATAGAGAATGTGCTGCATAATTTGCATTTCTCCACATAATGTAAATGCCATTGCCACATAAAGTGGCCCTTTGTGCTGCTAATCCAGGTAGTTCTGACAATGTTAAAGCTCTGCAGAGTGATTTGAGGCTGTCATTATGATAATAAAATCCTTTTTTCACAGATAAATATTTCCCTTTCTTAATGTTTCCCTGGAAAATATTGGCTTTATAACACTGCAATTTGTGCAACGAGTATAGTTAAGCTTTCCCACAAAGCCACCATCAGTTATATTATAATACAATTATGTTCAAAATTAAAATTAGTCAGGCCTACTGACATTGTAAAACATTTTATGATTAACTGATAACATTTGTGGAATCTGACATAACTTTCCCTTATGACCCAATAGGACCTATTGCCTTTAGCATAGGCATGATATCATAACCAACAGGCTTACTGAGGTGTGCAACCATCATGCACAAAGTTCAACATTAGAAAGATGTACAAAATCTCCGTTTGCAAAACAATATAAGTCTGCTCTCAAACGGGCCTCACAAGGGGTATCACAATGAAAGTTTGTACCCATTACTGGAGTGATCAACACCAAAACCCTGTCTTACTGCAATAATCTGTGATTATCCCTGTAACAAAATATTTTTCTGAAGCTTGTTTCAAAATGTGATAATGCACCATTAAAGGCCTATTGGCTTTAACAAATGTTTTTCACAATAATTTAATTTAACCAGACCAGTTGTCATTGTCATAACCTTTTGTAAAATACAGATCGGGCCTACCGCACAGAACATACCTTTTCTTGAGTGAATTAATGAGGACTATAGACTTAGGGGGTGATTCTGACCCCGGCGGTCAAGGACCGCCGGGGCCAGGGTCGGCGGGAGCACCGCCAACAGGCTGGCGGTGCCACGCAGGGCATTCTGACCGCGGCGGTTTGGCCGCGGTCAGAACAGGAAAACCGGCGGTCTCCCGCCGGTTTTCCGCTGCCCTATGGAATCCTCCGCGCTGTGCCGCCATGGGGATTCTGACACCCCATACCGCCATCCTGTTCCTGGCGGTTCGCCCGCTAGGAACAGGATGGCGGTATGGGGTGTTGTGGGGCCCCTGGGGGCCCATGCAGTGCCCATGCCAATGGCATGGGCACTGCAGGGGCCCCCGTAAGCGGGCCCCACATAGAATTTCAGTGTCTGCATTGCAGACACTGAAATTCACGACGGGTGCAACTGCACCCGTCGCACCCTTCCCACTACGCCGGCTCCATTCGGAGCTGGCGTCCTCGTGGGAAGGGGTTTCCCGCTGGGCTGGCGGGCGGCCTTCTGGCGGTCGCCCACCAGCCCAGCGGGAAACACAGAATGGCCGCCGCGGTCTTTTGACCGCGGTGCGGTCATTCGGCGGTTCCCGCCAGGCGGGCGGCTCCCGCCGCCCGCCGGGGTCTGAATGACCCCCTTAATCTTGACCTACTGCACCGAGCACAAGCTTTCCCACAAAGTAGCCATCAGGCATGCAGTTATAAACGTACACATATGTGCACAATTACATTCGGCAAAGCGAAATGCCTTGGGGCAGATTTAATGGAAAACTACGGTGCGCGTTGCTGTGCCAAACTTGGCAACGTTTCGCACCATCATTTTCACAACATATTTAATAGAATACGGCACACCCCTGTGTTTCCCCCTGCGCCAGCACAGAATTTGCTGCGCCAACGCAGCTACCCTTGCACCATTGTGCAAGGATGGCTGCGTTGAGGGAAAGATTGTTTTTGTGCAGGAAGAAACACCTTCCTGCACAAAAACAATCGTAAATATCAATTTTCTCTTTCGATGTGTGCTGCAGAATTCAGCACACATAGAAAGAGCAAAAAAAAAGGAGAAATGAAAGCATTTCTTCTCATTGTGCCCTTCTAATGCCACCCTTGTCTTTTATCTTGGTGCTGCCTCAGGTTCACGAAAAACTCGTAAATCTGGAGCAGCATCAAAATGCAACACCCAAAGCAACATCCATTGCACGCCCCTTCCACACAAAGTGCTGCGTATGAGGGACCATATTTACAAGGTGGCATTAAGCTACTTTTTGTGGCTTAACGCCATCTTGTAAATATGGTGCAGTGCATAGCTCCACCGGAGCATCACTAGGAGTGACTGTAAGCATTAATACAGCATAATGACTATGCCTCCTTAAATGCATAATGACTTTAACATATGCTTTTCACAATAAATAAAGCCTCCCATCTTTAACCTAATCTTGCATAAATAATAGACATGGACTTTGGTCTTGATCATTGGCTTGCCCCCATAACCGTTTCAGTCCTGCTGTATTTAGCATAAGCTTCCCAAAAGGCAGAAAGTGCATACAGGCATTCTTTTCAGTGGAAGCACACAACATCTGCTCAATCCAGTGCTGAACTCAAGGTAACAGACATTTGGGCAGCCCCTCTGATATTAGTAGGTCTGAAAGTTATATTTCAATTGATCAAATACGTTTTGGAAACAGCTGAACTGACAAGTCAGGCCTAAACGTTTTGTCAGAAATAGAATCTTCCTGGAAATTACTTTCCATTCCAGTCAGATGCTTTAGCAGATACCTACTTGTATTTATGGCGCTTTGATACAATCTTTATAATGAGTCGCTTGTCAACACCTAAGCTGTACACTGCACATTCGTAACACAGACACACATTCATTCCTGAAATGTTTTTCATTGTCTCCATGGCAACGAAATTACAATGCCTTTAGGTACTCTGTGCACAATATGAATAAGATCCATGTCATGTCTTGTACTGAATGTTATGTTCCCGATCTAAAGTTTAAATAACCTTGTAAAGGAGATTATTAACAGATGCCATCCAGGAGCTGAAATTAATCCTGTAAGCAATTACTGAGCACACTCTAAAAAACAAGAAATCATGTTCTGTTTAAATGATACTTAACGCTTGGCGTGCCTAAGGTAAAATGAATTAAAAAACACGATTACTTTAAAACTAATGCAAGTAGACAGTAATTCTGCGGCGTTGTAAATTTTTTAATAAGAGAAAATTATTTGGTAGGTCATGTTTCATCATTGAAGAGATAGTCAAGCACAAAAGGTGTTAAGCTGAGGAGAGGAGACGCCATATAAAGTGAAGCCTTGAAAAGGCATAGAAATGATGCTTCTTTTTTTAGTGCAGTGAAATCGGAAGAACGGCCGTGTTTCTCCAACTGTGAAATTACTTGGATCTGCCCACATCACACCTCAGCTCCAATTACTTGCAGTTCCTGTGTGCATTTCAGGAGGGGAGCACTCAGGGGCAAACCTGCGTGGCACAGACCTTAACAAATAACAAGGACCCTAAAACACGACGCTGATGTTTTGTAACCTGAATTAGGGGAGATGCAAGATTTGAACAGCACTCAAACTTTTTCCATCTTTTTTGTGATTCGAGTTGCAGGTGATTGGATCTGCACAGCTTCCTGCCTAAGCTTAAATGTAATCGAGTTATGAGCTGAGCTACTGCTAATCATCAATAACTCAAGTAATGTGATGCAGTATAGCAATGTAGTTCAGTAAATCACAATATTAAGTAGACAATATTGACGGACTATCAAAATATCTTGAAGCTCAGCATATATACGCAAGTATAAATTCCCTCTTCAAAATTAGTTATGTATGTATCTTAAAGAAATGTATTTAGGTATAGTAAACCTAAAAGTATGTTTACCTATATATTTACGTATACAATAGTTTGCTGATCTATATTAGGGCCATGATTTTTGTAATTTGGTAATTTAAGCTCAATACTCTGGCGTAAATCGACAACATGCAGAAGATGTGAAGCTTTTTATCACATATCCTGTGTGTATACTTCACTTTGCATTAAGGTTACAATATCAGGTTTAAGCAACACATAGTTCCCTAGCATAATATTCTTATAATTAAACAAGGTCTTGAAATTTGGGTTTAATTTAGGTGTTTAGGTCAAGTTCATATAATGAGAATTGGAAAAAGGCGCATACCGATAAGAATGCAACCTTGCAGAATAGAAAGGCCATGTTGAGTTCCAGTTAGTGTGCTGGAAAAATAACTGAAAAACTAAAATAGGTTATCTGCTGTAGGTGGGAGCTTTACCTTATTCAACTTATTTTTCTTTATTTCTAAGCACATTGTGGTTTTCTGACCACCACAGTGTCCATGCATTAAAAATAGATTACACACAACCAACGTATTCCATGACCATACAGTATAGAGGAACAAGACCAAAGGCCGAGTTCCTTTATAAGGTCATGGAACTTGGACGTGACTTGCAATTTCCATTTCCTTGAAACATATGCCAGAGTGCACTCTATTTGCTATAATACAAGGTCAAATAATCTCCCACTCCACAACCCTCTTATGTCCTTGATGGTTTACTCTTTCATGTTCATTGTAGACAAGAATAAAAAGCAGAATCTGTATTGTGAAAGTAAACACAGAAAGAAGGAATTGGCCATTTTCATAAAAAATATATGAGAATCATTTTAATGTAAGTTGAGTTAAACATTCTGTGGCTCAGATTGTGTAGAAAAATGCAAATTCAATCTTTCTCTCAATGGTTTATAGAGTGGAGAATGATAAACATTTCCTTTCATATCTTCTTTCTGCTGATCACTTTTTCTTTTTCCTAAAAAAGATAGAGCCTGTTTTCCTTCTTTAAGCTGCAGCTGTAATTATGCTCCGTGACCTGCCTATCAATTTAACTACAGGCCCTGGCGGCAGCCATTGTGACATCAGAAGTCAAGTGTAATAATTGATTACAGTTGTGTAGCTAAGTCATTTCTTTATTATAGGAGATTAGATGGGTCACAAGTCACCTGTAAAAGGAAATCAGAGACAGGCTTTTATAGAGGGATTGCAGACTCCCATGAACTATAAATGGTTTTATTTTGTATTCTGCGGTAATAGTACTCCTGATTTCTGTTGAATTTATCATGAGTTTATCATTGATTCAGTTTAGAATGTGGAGTTAATAATACCCTTACTAAATATCACCCTCTGCAGTATCAATATATAAATAGGGTGGTATTGCCTCTGTGAGTAAATTATAAAGAGGCTGATTAATGAAACAGTTATCAGGCAATACAGCAACACGTCATATTGCTTGTAGACATTTTGAATTATGAATCAGACCCTCCCAATGCCCAATAGAAATTTGGGTTTTCAGAGACTTAAATATTTAATGATTGGTTTAGCCAAGCATGTACAAAAAACAAAACAAAGTTCAGGAAATCAAAAGAATGTAGTGGAATACATCCTTAAGTTAGCATACACATCATAATTGATGACACAACTATAACATCAGAAATAAAAATTATATCACCTGTTTTCAGTAGAGCATTTGGTAAATGGCAGACATACACTCAATCTTAGATTGGTAGCTAACAATAAATGGGATTTTTTAACATAGGTTATAGAGTGACAAATTAGACAAAAGGCACTAAGCTGATGGTGTCTGATGTCACCTGGAACCCAGCAATGACACATATGCATATTGTTGGTAGGTATTCATTAATTAGTTTATGTGATCTGTAACTATCCATAATCACTCACTCCCAAGATATCCAATGAATTAGTTGTTGAGAGGCATATGAGGCATGACAGATCACCACCAATATGTTCACCCTTTTCTGGCATGCTGGTTCTTCATGTCCTTTGTTTCCCTTGTACCATGGGAGGACAGGTGGCAAGATCCTTGATAAATCCTCTCAAGCTTGGGTAAAAGGGAACGTGCAACCCAAAGCCCCAGTCAGTTACTTGGCCAGACACAGAGAGCAGGTCCTACCTCTTCTTTGCTTCTCCAAGTTCAGTAATGTTCTATAAAGCTGGTGGTGGAAGACATATGAGTACACCATCAGTAGTGATGGGCGCAATTATACATATCCATGGTAAGTTCCCTACAAATGTAGTATACATCGTCTGCAGCATTTCCTACTGTTTAGGGCATAAATATTGCTAAAAGCTCAGTTCTAGTTGTCTTCCAAGATGCCAGGAACCTAGCATTACTGTGTGATGCTCTCTCAGCTCTCAGGGAGGCTGTCCCAATGAAATAGGGGCCTTCTTCTCCCCTTAAGTAAAAGCCACACTCAGAGAGAGTCTAATAACAGGGCACTTCTTGGCATGACAAAAGACAAACTGCATTAGGGGAATGTCAGACTAAACGGTGATCTGATACCAATGATGTGTTTCATATTGAGAAACTAAAAATTAGATGTCCTGCTTGTTCTTCTGGGTGTTCCCCTTCCCTCATTTTAAAAGATAAGTATTATTGAATGTTTTTCAATTTACCTTCACCTGCTTTCTACTAGAACTTTGCTTGCAGGCCACCTGCTTCCAGAAGTCCTTTGTTCTTTGCTAATTGACACTTCACATCTTTCAGCTAAGCTGGGGAAATCTAATTACTCCCACTTTGGGAAAGAATGTCAGGCAAAATAATTTGAGTGTACTGCCCAGGGTTTAGGCAGAGATTACAAGTATTACACAAATTGTTTTCATGTCATATTCACCAAACCTCCATGTTCACCAATGAATTAGATATTTTAAAAATATTACAAGATTGTGAATGTGATTCCCCTAGTCTGTTTTTAAGTTATGTTATGAAAACAAGACTTTTAAACTTAAAGCTGTCTTCAGTGAAATTGAACTGCTCTGTAGTATCTCACTGCACTTGGGTATTTTTACTAGGTGGGAAGCAACTGTCCATATTGCAATGCCCTTGCCTGAAAGTGTCCCCCAGTGAGTTGTGACACTGGCCTTTCATTCAGCAGAATGTTAGTCACTGTAAGACAAGTAGGTTTACATCTATATCTACGCTTCTCCTATTTTGTGACTTTCACATATTTTGCACGGTCACATACCTTGTTTAAATTGACTCTGGTATTTTGCATTTCTCATATCTTGTGATGTTGTCATATTAAGCATGGCGATCTGCATATCTGGTTTGAACTGGCTGGTATTTTTTTAAATTATTGCTGGTAATATTTAGTTTAATCTCAGTGTGGTGATGCACAAACCTATTAGAAATGGGATCTTTGGTTGGCAGTCAGGTTAACCACTGTCCAAGCAAGGACCCTAACTCTAGTCAGGGTAAAGGAGAATCACCCTTGGTTAACCCCCGCACACCCCTTTGGTAGCTTGGCACGAGCAGGGAGGCTTAAATTTAGAAGCAACACACACAGTGACTCAGTGAAAACACTACAAAATGACACAACACAGGGTTGGAAAATAGGCAATATTTATCTAAACATAACAAGACCAAAACAACAAACATCTCACATACACAAGTCAAGATATTCATTTTCGAAAGAATAAGGGGGTCATTCCGACTTTGGCGGGCGGCGGAGGCCGCCCGCCAAAGTAACCCCGTCGGAAGACCGCTCTGCGGTCAACAGACCGCGACGGTCATTCCGACTTTCCCGCTGGGCCTGCGGGCGACCGCCAGAAGGCCGCCCACCGGCCCAGCAGGAAAGTCCCTTCAACAATGAAGCCAGCTCCGAATGGAGCCGGCGGAGTTGAAGTGGTGCGACGGGTGCAGTGGCACCCGTCGCGATTTTCAGTGTCTGCAAGGCAGACACTGAAAATCTTAATGGGGCCCTGTTAGGGGGCCCCTGCACTGCCCATACCAGTGGCATGGGCAGTGCAGGGGCCCCCAGGTGCCCCACGACACCCGTTCCCGCCATCCTGTTCCTGGCAGTAACAACCGCCAGGAACAGGATGGCGGGAAGGGGGTCGGAATCCCCATGGCGGCGCTGCAAGCAGCGCCGCCATGGAGGATTCCCTTGGGCAGGGGTAAACCGGTGGGAAACCGCCGGTTGCCCTTTTCTGACCGCGGCTTTACCACCGCGGTCAGAATTGCCCATGTAGCACCACCAGCCTGTTGGCGGTGCTACCTCCGGCCTCCACCCTGGCGGTCTATGACCGCCAGGGTCGGAATGAGGCCCTAAGGGGCATATTTATACTCTGTTTGCGCCGGAATTGCGTTGTTTTTTTTGACGCAATTCCAACGCAAAACTAACTCCATATTTATACTTTGGCGTTAGACGCGTCTAATGCCAAAGTCCATGGAGTTAGCGTCATTTTTTAGCGTGGACACCTACTTTGTGCTAATTATATGCAAGGTAGGCGTTCCCGTCTAAAAAATCGACTCCGAGGCATGTGCGTCGGATTTATACTCCTGGGCAAAATTCACGCCCGGGAGTGGGCGGGTCAAAAAAAATTACGTACGGCCGCTTTTGCACCGTTTTTTAGCGCCTGCAAAAGGCAGGCGTTAAGGGACCTGTGGGCTCTGAAGGAGCCCAGAGGTGCCCTCCCATGCCCCCAGGGACCCCTCCTGTCACCCTTGCCCACCCCAGGAGGACACCCAAGGCTGGAGTGACCCATCCCAGGGACATTAAGGTAAGTTCAGGTAAGTGTTTTTAAAAAAAAAAAAATTGTGGCATAGGGGGGCCTGATTTGTGCCCCCCTACATGCCACTATGCCCAATGACCATGCCCAGGGGACAGAAGTCCCCTGGGCATGGCCATTGGGCAAGGGGGCATGACTCCTGTCTTTGCTAAGACAGGAGTCATTTCTATGGGGGTTGGGAGTGAAAAATAATGGCGCTAATCGGGTTGAGGCGAAAAAATTGCCTCAACCTGACTTGCCTCATTTCTTGACGCCCAAGCCCCATATCCCCCTACCACCGGCGTTGCCTGGTGTACGTCGTTTTTTTTAACACACACCAGACGGCGCCGGCGGCTAACGCCGGCTAACGTCATTCAATAAATACGGCGCCTGCATGGCGCTTCAGAATGGCGTTAGCCGGCGCTAATTTTTTTGACGCAAAACTGCGTTAGTGCAGTTTTGCGTCAAAAAGTATAAATATGGGCCTAAGAGTCTTAATCCTTAGAAAACAGTGAGAATGCTGTTGTTACACAAAGAACCTGGTTAGCATAAAAAAAAAAAGCAGCACGGGAGCGCATGCGACAGAAAAGTCAGCGATGTGTTGATTCCTTTCTCGCAAGTGAGGGCGTGCATAGTTTCCTTCTTTAGTCGGGTTGGGTTGGTGATGCATCATTTGATCTCCCGCAAGAGTGTGATGCATCAATTTCTGGACGGGGCACCTCGGATCCGCACAGCGTCGGGCTGACTTTGATGCCCAGAGATGATGTGTGGAAAATCTGATTGCACGGTATCAAGAAACTGTGCTGCGTGGTGTTTGTGTCATTATTAGCCTCCGTTAGTGGATGTTGCGTCGATCTTCCAGCCGCAATGCAGGTGGAGTGTTAATTTCAGCCACGAAGAAAGAGGCGCGTCACAGAAGGTGCGTTGAACATTTCCCAGCACGGCGGTCTGTGCGTGGATTTTCAGTCCTGCCACCTTCACTTTTCAAGGGCCCAGGAAGTGGATAGGACACCACTTGGCAGGGCAAAAGTCTCAGCAGGGAAAGTCCTTGATGGCCCTGAGACTTCAACAACAGAAGGCAAGTCCAGTTCAAGCCCTTGGAGATTCTTCTCAAGCAGGAATGCAGGAACAAAGTCCAGTCTTTGCCCCCTTTCATAGGCAGAAGCAGCAACTGCAGGATAGCCCAACAAAGCACAGTCACTTGCAGGGGCAGCACTTCTGCTCAGCTCTTCAGCTCTTCTCCTTGGCAGAGATTCCTCTTCATTCCGGAATTGATCTAATCTTCAGGTTTTTTTGGTGCCTTTCTTATACCCATTTGTGCCTTTGAAGTAGGCCTACTTCAAAGAGAAGTCTCTGTTGTTTTCAAAATCCTGCCTTGCCAAGGCCAGGCCCCAGACACATACCAGGGGGTTGGAGACTGCATTGTGTGAAGGCAGGCAGGTGTCGGTGACCACTCCTTCCCTCCCCTTAGCCCAGATGGCTCATCAGCATATGCAGGCTACACCCCAGCTCCCTTTGTATCACTGTCTAAAGGAGAGGCGCAAACTACCCAACTGTCAAACTGGCTCAGACAGGGAATCCACAAACAAGCAGAGTCACAGAATGGTTTAAGCAAGAAAATGCCTAAAAGTGGCATTTTCAAACACACAATCTAAAAACAAACTTTACTAGAAAATGTATTTTTAAATTGTGAGTTCAGCGACCCTAAACTCCATTTTTCTATCTGCTCTCAAAGGGAATATGCACTTTAATAATATTTAAAGGCAGCCCCCATGTTAACCTATGAGAGCGATAGACCTTGCAACAGTGTAAACCGAATTTGGAAGTATTTCACCGTTAGGACATGTAAAGCACATAAGTGAATGTCCCATCTTTTACATACACTACATCCTGCCCATGGTGATACCTAGGATCTGCTGTAGGGGTGCCTTACATGTATAGAAAAGGAAGGTTTAGACCTGGCAACTGGGTAAATTTGCCAAGTCGAATTGGCAGTTTAAAACTGCACACACAGACACTGCAGTGGCAGGTCTGAGTCATGTTTACAGGTCTACAAATGTGGGTGGCACAACAGGTGCTGCAGGCCAACTAGTAGCATTTGATTTACAGGCCTTGGGCACCTTTAGTGCACTGTACTAGGGACTTACTAGTAAATCAAATATGCCAATCATGGATAGGCAATTACACATAGGAGCACTTGCACTTTAACACGGGATAGCAGTGGTAAAGTGCAGAGAGTAACAAAAACTGCAAAAACAGAGTCAGCATACATCAACAACCTGGGAAACAGAGGCAAAAGTTAGGGGAGACCCCGCCAAGGATGCAAAGTCTAACAACACCCTTTCTAAATTAAATACTGTACTCATTTGTTTCAGACAGCTCAATAGGGTGGTTATGTGCACACCATAAACCTTAGACCTTTTTTGATAAACAGCAAAGTGTTTTTGTTTTTGTGCTTATTTTGCTCACTGGAAAGAGTATTAAAGTAAATACTTTAATAAATTTAAACTCAATTTATTACCACTGATTACAATAGAGAACCATTTCAGGAGACTGAAGTTTTTCTTTTTTTTCTTTAGCTTACTGGGTATTATAACGTTAGTTATAGACCATGCAGGAGGTTAGTCCTCCACCCCCCTTTCTTGATACTCCAGGCGACCCACTTATTCAATGGATGCATTGGTTTGATGCTTTTGAAACTTACTTATGGTTCATGGGAGCTTCCAGGTTCAAACCTGAATGAAAGAAATGCCTATTAATGCACTCTACAGAATTTGAAGGGAGGCTGTCATTTAAACATCTTTCATCATTCTCCAGATTTAGGGGGTCATTCTGACCCTGGCGGCCACCGACCACGGGAGCACCGCCAACAGGCTGGCGGTGCTCCCACGAGCATTCTGACCGCGGTGGTTCAGCCGCGGTCAGAAGCGGAAAGTCGGCGGTCTCCCGCCGACTTTCTGCTGCTCGGGGGAATCCTCCATGGCGGCGGAGCGCGCTCCGCCGCCATGGGGATTCAGACACCCCCTACCGCCATCCTGTTCATGGCGGGAAACCCGCCATGAACAGGATGGCGGTAGGGGGTGCCGCGGGGCCCCTGGGGGCCCCTGCAGTGCCCATGCCAATGGCATGGGCACTGCAGGGGCCCCCGTAAGAGGGCCCCGCAAAGTATTTCAGTGTCTGCCTTGCAGACACTGAAATATGCGACGGGTGCAACTGCACCCGTCGCACCCCTGCAACTACGCCGGCTCAATTCTGAGCCGGCGTCCTCGTTGCAGGGGCATTTCCTCTGGGCTGGCGGGCGCTCTTTTGGAGAGCGCCCGCCGGCCCAGAGGAAATGTCTGAATGGCCGCCGCGGTCTTCTGACCGCGGTGCGGTCATTTGGCGGCGGTACCTTGGCGGACGGCCTCCGCCGTCCGCCAAGGTCAGAATCAGGGCCTTAGTGTTAGCTGATGGTGAAGAGTTGAATGAGTTTCAAGAAGCTGTTAAGAAACATAGAAACAGATTTGATGTCCAGCCAAGTTTGGTGGTTTCTAGAAAAAATGTTTTCAAAAGTGTGCAAAAGTCTAAGGAAGATGTGAATACATCAATCAATTAAGTGAATTTATATGACTAATCACTTGAGAGGGTATCCAGGTGCCTAAGGTCCATGATGGTTCCAGTGAGTTAGTTGAACAACCAGGTCTTGAGAGCTCTCCAGAATTCCATTAGATAGATGGAGATCTATAGCTGCAGATGAAGGTTGTTCTAGGATTTGCCGCGAGGTAGGAGAATGAGCATCCTCTGCTGCATTTCCATTGGATGCAGGGGTGCAGGAACGTGGGAGGGAAGTGGTGCTTAGTTGTCTGGTACAGTGATGGAAGTTCAGGCAACTGTAAATTCAGGCTGGTCCCTGGTTGTTCAGCGCTAAGCATGGATCATCAGCTTGAATTGGCATCGCTTTTGTATGTGGGGCCAGTGGAGCTTTTTTATGTGGAGGGTGACGTGGGTCTGTCTGGGGAGGTTGGGGTTGAGTCTGGCAGTGGAGCTCGATATGGTCTGGAGTCCCTGCCGAAAGTGTGTGATGATCCCAGTGTAGAGTGCATTGCTGTAGTCTAATCGGCTTGTGATTAGGTACTGAGTAAAGGTACGTCTGGCGTTCAGGGGGAACTATTTGAAGAATATTTTATTGCATATAAATCTTGCAAAAGCAGGCAGAGGTCACTCTGTTGATCTGTGCCTTCATAGTCGATTTTCCGACGCACTGGATTTTCTCTTCTTTGGTGAAGTATTTGATAGCCCTGAGACCTCAGAACAGGAGGCAATTGTAGGAAAGTACCATCTTGCCTGGCATGTTACCCTCATTTTTATACGTATGTCAGTTTGTTTTTGCCTGTCTCACTGAGTTCCTGCTAGCCAGGACCCCAGTGCTCATAGTTTGTGGCCTGAATGTGTGTACCTGTGTAGTGACTAACTGTGTCACGGAAGCTCTGCTAACCGGAACCTCAGTGGTTATGCTCTCTTTGCCTTGTAAATTGTCACTATATGCTAGTGACCATTTTTTACCAATTCTAATTGGCACACTGGAACACCCTTATAATTCCCTAGTATATGGTACCTAGGAACCCAGGGTATTGGGGTTCCTGGAGATCCCTATGGGCTGCAGCATTTCTTTTGCCACCCATAGGGAGCTCAGAAAAATCTTACACAGGACTGCCACTGCAGCCTGAGTGAAATAACGCACATGTTACTTCACAGCCATTTTCACTGCAATTAAGTAACGTATAAGTCACCTGTATGTCTAACCTTCACTTGCTGAAGGTTAGGTGCAAAGTTACTAAGTGTGACGCACCCTTGCACTAGCAAAGGTGCCCCCACATAGTTCAGGGTAATTTCCCCGGACCTTGTGAGTGCGGTGACACCATTACTGCCTGCGGGTGTCAGAAATCCCGACTACATACGATGCTGATCCCCAGTCCGGCAAGTGCCCTGGGGTCCCACGGAGGAGGAAATCGCGGAAGCAGGTAACCCAGATATCTGGGTTTGAAAAGACATGAAAAGGGAAGTAGTACAACGCGGCGCGAGAGCAGAGGAAGACGAGGAGGAGAAGGACACCGGGACGGAGGAGGAGAGCGCGACGGGAGACGACGGGAACACGGAGGGAGGAGAGGATGCTGGAAAAAGTATTCTGGACGTCAGGGAAGAAGAACCCTATAACAAAAGACTCTTGAGGTCCAGAGGCGATACCACGGAGGGACAAGGAGGTCCCGAAAGGCAGCAGCTCCGCCACGTCCCTGGAGGAGCGTGGCTCCAGCAGGTACAGTCCTGCCTAAAGAATAGAATAAGGGCTACAGTGGGAAGGGAGGAGGGTGGAGAGTGCGAGTAGAGGGAAGTTGGGAAGGGATAATTGGGAAAGAAAAACACCAGCATAAGGGGAGTACTAATCATTTAACACAGAGCAGAGGTGGTACTATTAGTGAGAAAGAAGTTCCACCAAGGTGCAAATGGGACGGGACCCTGTAAACTATACCCATCCTTTATTTTTTTATTTTTTCCCTCGGGTCTGGAGTCCTACACCAGACCATCACCACTCACTCTATCTCTCTCTCTCTCTCTTTACACCCTCTTCCCTCACTAAAATCATACAAACAAACCACCCGGATGTACGACTTACTTACCTTTCGTTCCTTTTTCCGGTCAACCTGACGACACCACAGCCGGGAGAAATATCACCAACCACCGGGAACCCTGAGGAAGAAGAGAACAAAGGAGATCACCAACACATAAGGAGAAAAGACAGTGACTGTTATGAAGACACCTGTACTCTAAAATAAAACCACTTATATTTAATCACCAACCTGAGTGTCTCATTAATCCCTATCGCTATGCCTACTGCCACAATTACACTTGTGCACTACACATAGGTCAATACCTATATGTAGCATCGCAATGGTAATTCCGAATATGGCCATGTAACATGTCTAAGATCATGGAATTATCCCCCCATGCCAAATCTGGTATTGGGGTGCCAATCCCATGCATCCCTGAGTTCTTCCCTCCTGGGGTTTGGGCAGCCCAGTTCCAGGAGGGCAGAACAAAGAATTTCTTCTGATAGAGGGTGTTACAACCTATCTCTTTGTAAATAGGTATTGAAGGCTGGGGAGTGATAGCCTCTCCCAGCCTCTGGAAGTGCTTTGAAGGGCACAGGTGGTGCCCTCCTTGCATAAGCCAGTTTACACCAGTTTAGGGAACCCCCAGTCCCTGATCTGGTGCGAAACTGGACAAAGGAAGGAGGAGTGACCGCTCCCCTGTCTATCACCACCCCGGAGGTGGTGCCCAGAGCTCCTCCAGTGTGCCCCAGACCTCTGCCATCTTGGGTCCAGAGGTGTGAGGGCACTCTGGAGGCCTCTGAGTAGCCAGTGCCAACAAGTGACGTCATTGGGGCCTGCCTGCCTTCATCTTGCACTGGAAGCCACAAAGAAATTTCCAGTGGGACGACAGAATCTTCTCCCTGCTCCAGCAGGCACCAAACTTCAGGGTCACCGGTACTCTGGGACCCCTCTCATCCTGACGAGCATGGTCCCTGGAACACAGGTGGTGGACCTAAGTGACCCAGACTATCCAGAGGTCCAACAGTCTAAATTTGGAGGAGGTAAGTCCTTGCCTCCCCTCTCCAGATAGTAATCCTGTGCAACGCGTGAACTGCAGCTGCTAAGGCTTCTGTGCACATTTCCAAGAAATCCTTCATGCACAGCCAAGCCCAGGTCCCCAATACTCTGTCCTGCATTGCTCAACGCCCTGAGTTGATTTCCGGCTTCGTGGGACCCTCTTTTGCAGTGTTGTGATGACCACCATGTTCAGACTTCTTGAACCCGTGTTCAAGTACTTCTGCGGGTACTACCTTCTTGTGAATGGGCTCTATATATTGCTGAGGGCCCCCTCTGTCTCCTCTCCCAAATGGCGATATCCTGGTGCTTCTTGGGCCCAGGTAGCACCCTTTTTCTTTAACTGCAACTCTTGCAGCTAGCAAGGCCAATTTACTATCTTTTGCCAAAAAAACAACCCTACATCCTCTAGCACTCTGTGGGACATCTTTTGCATGAAGAAGAAGTTCCTAGCACCTTTCAATGTTGCAGAATCTTCAGCTTCTTCCATCCAGAGTCAGCCATTTTGCACCTTTATCCGGGGTTTAGCGGGCTCCTGTCCACCCTGGACACTTTCACGACTCTTGGACTTGGTCCCCTTCCTTTGCAGGTCCTTGGGTCCAGGAATCCGTCTTCAGTGCTTTGCAGTCTGCTGTAGTCTATGCAAAATCCTCTATTACGAGTTTAGTGTGTTTCTGGGGAAATAGTAGTACTTTACTCCTACTTTCCAGGGTCTTGGGTTGGGGTGTCTTGGACACCCTTAGTGTTTTCTTACACTCCCAGCGACCCTCTATACACTACTCTAGCCTAGGGGTCCCTCTGTGGTTCGCATTTTACTTTCTTAGTATATGGTTTGTGTTACCCCTAGGCCGATTGCATCCTATTGTATTCTACAGTGTTTGCACTGCTTTTTGACTGTTTTACTTACCTGATTTTGGTTTGTGTGTATATTTTGTGTATTTCACTGACCTCCTAAGGGAGTATATCCTCTGAGATAGTAATGGCACATTGTCACTAAAATAAAGTAGCTTTATTTTTAGTAACTCTGAGTATTATCTTTCTTATGATACAGTACCTATATAACATAAGTGGTATAGTAGGAGCTTTGCATGTCTCCTAGTTCAGCCTAAGCTGTTCTGCTATAGCTACCTCTCTCAGCTTAAGCTGCTACAACACTACTAATCTACTAATCTACTAATAAGGGATAACTGGACCTGGCACAAGGTGTAAGTAGCATCAGGTACCCACTATAAGCCAGGCCAGCCTCCTACAGAAATCTGAATCCAAGCCATTGGAGAACACTTGAGGTGGAAGACAGATGGGATTATTACAACTTTGGAGGAGGTGTTAATCCGTCCCAAAAGTGACGGTAAAGTGACAGATATACCACCAGCCGTATTATGAGTTCCATAGGATATAATGGACTCGTAATACGGCTGGTGGTATATCCGTCACGTTACTGTCACTTTTGGGATGGATTAACGCCTCCTCCAAAGTTGTAATAACCCCCAGAGTCCGTTCAGAGTGAGAGGTCAGCAGGCAGCAGGGCATCAAGTAGGACTGCAGTCCTTTAAGCAAAGCAGCCCAGAAGAGTAATTTGAGCAGACAGGCAGTCCCTCTGACACAGTCCAGTTGTAGGTCCAGAAGAGTCTGATTTGGTAGGGTCACAGACCCAGTATTTATGCACCCAAAAGTGTTTGTAAAGTGGAGGAAACTTCAAAGAGTGGTTTTGAAGTGCACTGGTTCTTCATTTAACCCAGCCCTGTCTGTCAGGCGCCCTGTGGGGGGTTATCAGTCCTTTGTGTGAGGGCAGGCCACCGGTCTTTGAAGTGTAAGGGAGAGTCCCTCCACTTTGCCTGCCCTGGGAAACCCATCTGTATGCAGATGAATGCAGATGCAGCTGAGAGCCCTGTGTTTATGGCTGTCTGGGTGGAATGCACAAGGAAAGCTGTCAACCAACGCAGGCCAGTCATGAATTAAAGACAGGCTGTAAATCACAAATGGCAGTAAGTGCAGAGAAATGCCTACTTTCTAAAAGTGGCATTTCTGAAATAGTAGTGCAGAACCCAACTTAACCAGTTTGTAGGATTTCTTACTACCATTCCAACCATGCCAAATATGACAAGTCTCTTCCTCTCAGATCAGAAATGACCACTTAAACCCATATAAGGTAATCTCTAATGTTGGCCTATGAGAGGAGCAGGCTTCACAGTAGTGAAAAATGACTTTAGGAGTTTTTCACTACCAGGACATGTAAAAACCTATAAGCACATGTTCTGTCTTTTACTTACATAACACCCTGACCAATGGGTTGCCTAGGTCCTACCTTAGGGGCAACGTATGTGTAAGAAAATGGGAATTGAAGGCTTGACAAGTACTTTTAAATGCAAGTCAAAGTGGTAGTGAAACTGCACACGGAGGCTTAGCAATGGAATACCTGGACATGGTTAAGGGGCTACTTATGTAAGTGGCACAATCACTGCTACAGGCCCACAAGTAGCATTTAATTAACAAGCCCTGGGCACCTTTAGTGCACTTTACCAGGGACTTACAGGTACATTAAATATGGCAATTGGGTATGAGCCAATGTTACCATGTTTAGGGGAAAGAGCACAAGCACTTAAGGACTGGTCAGCAGTGGTAAATCGCTCAGAATCCTAAAATCAGCAAAAAAGGCGACCAGAAAAATGGAGAGAGACAGGCAAAATGTTGGGGAAAGACCACCATAATGCTGTCAGGTCTAACACATGTCCCCTTCAGCTGAAAGTGGGGAGACCTACCCAACCCTTTGGGAGCTCTATTCACTAAAGTGGAAGAATCTGGAGAGACCATCAGCGTTGGTGTGGGCAGTCCCCAGATGATGCTCCACCGTAAAGTCCATTCCCTGTAGGGAGATGGACAACCTGAAGTGTTTAAGATTTTCACCCCTCATCTGCATGAGCCATCAGAGGGATCTGTGGTCGGTTTGAACCTGGAATTGAGTCCCAAACAGGTATGGTCTCTGCTTCTTCAGTGCCCAGACCATAGTAAATGCTTCCCTTTCAATTGCACTCCACCTCTGTTCCAGTGGAAGTAACTTCTTGCTAATGAAGGCTACTGGTTGGTCTAGGCACTCCTCATTTAGCTGTGCTAAGACTGCCCCTGTGCCATGCTCTGAAGCATCCAGCCGCACAATTAATTTGTTGGAGTAATCAGAGTCCCTGAGCACAGGTGCAGTGCACGTGGCTTCCTCGAGAGAATCATGGGCTTTCTAAAAAGCCACTGTCCAGATCACCAACCTAGGCTGCTTCTTAGCAGTCAGCTCAGCTAAGGGGTAACAACCATGCCATACCACTTTGTGAAAGAGCCAATGTGGCCTCTGAACACTCTCACTTCTGTTTGGGTTTTAGGTGGTTGCCACGCCATGATGGTTTCAATCTTGGCCTGGAAGGGCTGCACCTTGCCACCACCTACCAGGAGTCCCAAATAGACAACGGAAACCTGCCCAATCTGGCAGTTGCTGGCCTGGATTGTCAGGCCTGCCTGTTGCAGGGCCTGAATCACCTCTTGTAGGTGATGCATATGTTCCTCCCAGCCTGCACTGCAGACAGCAAAGTCGTCTTAGTAGGCAGCACAGAAAGCCTCCTTGCCAACCAGGACCCTGATAACCCACCGTTGGAGGGTAGTATGGCCATTCTTCAAGCCAAAGGGCTCCACCTGGATTTGGTTATGGCCCTCAGGGGTTGATATTGGTGACCTCTCTTTTACCCCTTAGTAAAGGTGATCTGACAGCACCCTGATGTTAAATCAAAAGTACTGAGGAATTTGGCAGCGCCTAGCCTGTCAATGAGTTCATCAGCTCTGGGAATGGGCTGTGCATCAGTCTTGGTGATGAAATTGAGTCACCTATAATCCACACAGAAATGAAGTTCTCGTTTGGTGCTCAGTGGGACAGCCTTTGGTACCAACACCAGGAGGCAGGACCAGGGACAGTTAGAGGGCTCAATCACCCCTAATGCTAACATCTTGGAGACCTACTTCTGGATGGTGGCTCTCACCCTGTCTGACAACCTGTATGGGAGAACAGGCAGGCAAACTATCTCAGCAATTGGTATCAATCACCTTGCTGCTCTGGGGTCAGGGTAGCAGAGAGGTTCACACCCTCCACTGACCCATCATGTTACTGTGCAGATGGGAGGTCAGTAAGAGCCTTGCTCTCCTCCTCCACACCCTCATCTGTAACAAGGAGTATGCTCACTTTGGATCTCTCAAAGTGAGGATTTAGTTGGTTGATATGGAATACCCTTAGAAGATTCCTAGGGGCCTGGAGTTCCACTAAGTAAGTGGCCTCCACCTTACTCCCCTTGTTCTCTTATGGGCCAGTCCAGGATTCTGGAATGATCTGGGCTCTATTAGCTCCATGACCTATACTTTGTCACCAGGTTGAAATTCTGCCAGAGTGGCCTTCTGGTCATACCAGCGTTTCATTATCTCTTGACTGGCCTTTAGGTTCCTTTTGGCCTTTTTCCAAAAATGGTGCACCTGGCTATGGAGGGCTGAAATGTAGATGATCACATTCTGAAGGGGTTCTTTGGAGCTTTCTCTCACTTCTCATTGACAATACTTAGATGTTCCCTAACAGGGTAACCATAGAGGAGATCCAAGGGATTGAACACTACTCCTTTCTTTGGCACCTTCCTGTAGACAAAGAGGAGGCATAGCAAGAGGATGTCTCACTTACATCTCATGGCCTCATGTAAGCCAGCAGTCATGCCCTTCAAAGTCTTGTTGAACCTTTCAACTAGACCATTGCATAGAGGGTGTTAGGATGAGGTGAACTTCTAAGTTACACCACGAGCATCCCACATGGACTTCATGTATGCAGACATGAAGTTACTGCCTCTGTTAGACACTATGGGGGTTATTCTAACTTTGGAGGAGTGTTAATCCGTCCCAAAAGTGACGGTAAAGTGACGGATATACCACCAGCCGTATTACGAGTTCCATAGGATATAATGGACTCGTAATACGGCTGGTGGTAAATCCGTCACTTTTCCGTCACTTTTGGGACGGATTAACACCTCCTCCAAAGTTAGAATAACCCCCTATCTCTTTGGGGAGCTCCACAGGGGTAAAGATCCCGATCAAAGTTCTGGTCACCAGGGTGCAGTCACCATCCTCAGAGGGATTTTCTCTGGGTAGTGTTGGCATGGTCTGCCAAGATCAGGATGAACCAGATGCCTAGGGATGTCTTGGGGTCCAATGGACCAATGACATTGGGGGTGCCAAGAATGGGGAGTGGAGTCAGGGGAGCCGTCTGCTTTTCCCCTGACTTCCCACTGGCCTGGTAGGTGGGAGGGGCCTGCAGAATGAATCTGAGGCTGTCCTCATTCAGCACCAATAGAAGTGGGCCCGGAGCCTTGTGGGAGGTTATCAGTCCTTTGTTTGAGGGCAGACCACTAGCCTTTGAAGTGTGAAAGAGAGTCTCTCCACCCTTCTTGGCTAGGGAAACCCATCTGTATGCAGATTGATGCAAATACAGTTGAGTGTCCTTTGTTTATGACTGTCTGGGTGGAATGCATAAGGGATGCTGTCAACCAGCAGAGGCCAGATGTAGATTGGAGACAGGCTATAATGAAAAGATGGCAGTAAGTGCAGAACAATTCCTACTTTCTAAAAGTGGCATTTCTGAAATAGTAATGTAGAATCCAACTTCACCAGTTAGTAGGATTTCTTACTACCATTCCAGTTAAACCAAATATGCAAAGTCTATTCTCATCACATAAGAAATTACCACTTAAAAGCCTACAAGGAAATATCTAATGCTGACCTATGAGAGTAACAGGCTTCACAGTAGTGGAAAATGACTTTTGGGAGTTTTTCATTACCAGTACATGTAAGTGCATGGTGTATGTTTTACTTACATAGCACACTGACCTATAGGTTACCTAGGAAGGGTAGCAAGGGGTGGTGGTGTTGCTGAAGATCAGCACTTCTGTTTTGTTTGTGTTGAGTGTCAGCTAGTTGCCCTTCATCCAGTTGGTGATGCTCATCATGTACCTGTGGAAGTTGGTTCTTTTGTTGAGAGGATGAGTTGGGTGTCATCTGCATAGGATATGATATTTAGTGTATGGGATGTGAGCATGTTGGCTATGGGGGTCATGTAGGTAATGAAGATTGTGGAGCTGAGGGAGAATGCTTGAGGGTCTCTGCAGATGATGTCCTTGGGTTCAGAGGTGAATGGAGGTAGGCATTTTTCTGGTGAAGAAGGAGGTGATGAACTTGAGGGCATGTCCTCTGAAACTGATGTGATTCAGTCTTTTGATGACGATGTGATGTAATATGGTGTAAAAGGCAGCAGAGACGTTGAGGAGGATCAGAGCCACTGTTTCTCTCCAGTCAAGGAGGGCTCTGTTGTCATCAGTGGCTGTGATCAAGGCAACATTGGTGGTGTGGTTGGTACAGACTCTAGATTGGAGGTGTCTAAGAGAAGGTTCTGCTCCAGATATTTTGTGAGTTGGTGATTGATGACTTTTTCCAGGACTTTGTCGGAAAAGGGAGAAAGGAGATGAGGTGGTAGTTTTTGAGTTTGCTCGGGTCAGCAGATTGTTTCTTGAGGGGTGCTTTGACCTCTTCATATTCCCAGCTTTTTTTAAATGCGGCTGTGGCAAGTGAGGAGCTGAAGAGAGTGGGGAGCTTGCTGCTGATCCTATGGCTTCTGAGGTTGAACATGTGGTGCAGGCCAGGATTCATGGGACCGGGTGCATGAGATAAGTTGGTGGTCCATACTGATTGCTGTGAGTGGGTAAATGTGAAGGAAGTCTGAGGGCTTGGGCTAGGGTAGATATCTTATAGATGGTGGTGATCTTGTGTAAAAAGTTGGCAAATCTTTCACATAGGTATTTGGAGGGGGTGATGCTGTTTAATGTGGCTGCCAGGTTTACCAACTCTCTGATGATGCTGAAGGGCTCTTTGTTGTGGTTGGAACTGGAAATGATGCGGTTGGCCAGGGCTTTCCTATTCATCTCTCTCAGTAGCTGATGGTAGAGTTTGAGGGTGGTCTTAAAGGTGGTCTTGTCTGAGGTGTCCTTGTTTGTGCACTATTTTCTTTCCAGTTGCATGCAGTGGCGTTTTGCTGTTCTCAGTTCCTTGGTATACTATCATGCCTGCTTGGTGGAACTCCTGTGTCTGCTGGTCTTGATAGCAGTGATGATATCAGCACAGTTGGTGATCCAGTATTTGAAGTTTTTGATAGCTTGGCCTAAGTTTGATGCAGTATTAGGGCATGATGTGTTGAGGGCGTCAGCTCATAAGCTTTCTGATACTTGTTCTAGCTGCGGTGATGGGTTCTGGATGGCTCGGCGATGGAGATGTGGGGCTGGAGATGTTGAAGTGTACAATATAATGGTCAATCCTGGTGGTTTTAGTGATGTGGCTGTACTTGACCCCATTGCTGGAGATGGGGTCCAGCATATGCCCTGCATTGTGGATGGGGTTAGTGATGAGTGGGGTGAGTCTGATGCTATCCATGCTGTCAAGGTGGCTGGAGGTATTGTTGTCATTGATGTTGTCGACGTGAAAATTCAGATCACCAAGGAAGATGTAGTCTTTAGAGTCAATGGCTAGAGGAACAATGAAGTTGGGTATGATGCAGAAGTTGGTGCATGGTCCAGGTAGTCTGCAGGTGAGAGTGCCTTAAAAGGTAATTTTTCCATCTGTGTGAAGTTTGAAGCTGAGGTGTTCCATAGTCTGGATGGTTTCTTCTGTCTCAGTGGTGCAGTGGATATGTTCTTTGTGGATGATGGCAATCCTTCCTTTGGATTTGTTGGTGAGGTCTAAGTGTGTGATCTTGTATCTGTCGGGTGTTACTGTGGCTATGTCGGAGTCAAAAACTCTACATAAACTCATTTCAGAGTGCCAATGTGAAAACTTTAGGGACAAATTATTTTTTTATCAATTCATAAGTCACTGTAGTGACAAAGGTATTCATTGAAAGCTTCTCCCAAAGGGGAACATCTCACTGGGGGGAACTGTCAGGACTGCTGAGAGTTCTGAAACGTCCAAGCTATCTGCCAACGAGTTAGATATCACAATTTCAGAACCGTTAATTCAGACAGTCTATCAGTTGACAGTAACAAAGAGTAACATTTATGTTGCAGACCTAGAAATCAGGCCCACATGAAAGGAGGGAAGTCTTGTCTGGACAAAATTGTGCTTTGCAGGTTATGCAACAAGATGGGTTGCTTCATAAAAGTGTGCCAAAGTACTAAACAACTGGGTGGTAATGTGGCATATGTGTCTGATAATAAGGAACATGTTTCAGAAGGTTAATGACATGTAAGACATTACTTTTGTTGTTGGTTAATGTGAGGTAAAAAAAATTGAATGATCTGATTATGTCGATTCATATTAGGACATTCTGTCTGTCTACTGGTAAATGCAGGTACAACAATTACAATGATTACTTAGAATTTGTTTGAGTCCACCTGAAAAAGAAAAAGTGTGTTACCTCTGGATCAGTATCCGGTGTCACATGAAGGACGTAAAATAGAGTTGTTGGATATTTTTTAAGTGATTATGGAATTTAGAGTGAGAAGCATTCAAGGTAAAATGTATTTGGCACTCAAGGGTCTCAACACTGCTGGTTGGTTATCAGGGTCTGTTTGACATGGTTGTAAATCAGGTGTCAAAAACATGTTCCAGTCATAAGAAATACTAGTGTAGTTGAAAGAATTTTTACATCAATTTCCAAACATTTAATCTGGAGAATTAGTAGTGTACCTTTTAGGAAGACAATTTAGAAAAATACCTCATGTCCTTGTGCAACAAGGGGATTATTAAATGGGTGGTATCATCAATCTGGCTTTCCCTTTTGGTGGTGTTGCATAAAAGGAATGGGGAACCAAGGGTATGTGTACTCCTAATAAAGAAACATGGATTGATTCTCATTCTCTCCCAAAATTACCAAAAGGTTAACAACCATTGCAGGTGCAAGTGGTTCTGCAAATGTGATTTAAGCCTGTCAGGAACATTATTGCAGGAACAAGGACTCACCTGTGCAGAAGTCCAGTACACCAGAGGCTGACAAGAGCCTGATGATATCCCCATTGAAGGCACGAAATGCCACCCACAGAACTTGTGTTGACCACCATTCTTTGCATGTTCATACCACGCTGCAACTTCAGAAATTCCAAGATGGCAGAGGCGTCAAGTAATTTAGCAGTCTAGTGTTTTGAGCACAAGCTGGGTTCAGCTCGTGATCCGGGCGCTCATCTTGAAAGGTGGCACACTTCAACTGATCCTTTGGAGATGTTAGTAACATATTTGCCCTGTGTGTGTGTTTCCTCACATTACTAAAACTTCCATCAGTCGAAGCACTGGCTTGTGGTTCTTGACTTCAGAAGTAGTGTCTCAGAACTTTGTATTGTAAGTATTGTCTGTATCTCAATGCTCACAGTTTGTGGAGAGTTTGAGTCTCAGCCAGTAAATTAGAAGGTCAAGATGTAATAACCTTTTTTTTTGCAAAGGACATTCTATTGAAGATAACAGTTACCAGCAGCATCAATATTTTTCACAGAAAAGACTTTGCAGTCTGTTTATCCTGGTGAATATTTGATTATTCAAAAAACTTAAAATATTATTCAACATTGTATTGCAGTACAGAAAAGAAAGATCTAATTTACTAGTGACTCCTCATATCAGAAATACCACTCACTCAAATAATACAATCTATACTATCATCCTATCACAGGGTTGTTATCTCCTTCATGTTAACTGTGATATTTAATTTATTAAGTGACAGAATGTTACATGAAAGAGAGGAGCGCTAGTCTTGCTAAATGGGGTCTGAGTTATTGAAGTATACCAAATAAGGAAAGCGTGTTCCCTGACATTAGCATACATGTTAAAATTTAAATGTTCTGTTTGTGTTTGCTTTCCTTTACAGGTATCTGTTACATGTAGCAACAGAGAAAGAAGCAGATAAGAATTTTCCAGAATTTCCCGTGAGGCAGTCTCTTGTTTATCACTTCCCCTTCCCCCTTGCTGATTTCTGACTTTATTATAAGTCATGGGTCCTGCTTCTGCTCTGAGGAACTCAGCTGTTCGTTCCTGACAAAGCCTGAGCATACTACCAGGTAGAATAAGGTAGAATAAGACCCAGAATCTTCACATTTGACTGCTGTTGTATTCCTGTTGATGTTTACGTTGCTCAGAGATGTACAAAATATAAAAAATTTCTGGGATTCATGTCCCTGATCATGAAATACATAATGTTTTGAAAAAGGCTCTCACTGGGTAATACCGAAGAGTGAAAACTATGAATTGTTTCAAGGAAACAGTAGAATACTTGGGCCACATCATTTCTAGTGCAGGAATTCAACCTAGACCAGTATATTTGGGCAGGTTTAGTTATATTCTCAATGCACTACCTCCATTTGATCAATTTGGAGTGAATTAATTTCTCGGTCTAAGTGAATTTTACTCACAATTTATTTCAAACTATGCATTCAAGGTTAGGCCTGTGTCCAAATTGTTGAGTAAAAGTATGGGGTTTGAGTGTTATCAGAGGTATCTGGACGCTTTTGAGTGGATAGAGACTTAATCAGTGAGTGTTAAGACTTTGAATCCCTTCTCTCAAATGTTACTTAACAGTTGATGCCAGTACTTATGTGCCAGGAGCAGTCCTAAGTGAGAAACTAGGTAAAGAAGGGCTACCGCTAGGTTTGCGTCAATTGTGCTCAGGAGTGGAGAATTATGTTATCCAGTAATTACGAAACAGCTTTTACCTGTTGCTGGACAATTGAAAAGTTTTAGAGTTATTTGTGGCAGAAGCTGTTCACTTGGCAAACAGCTCATTGACCCTTAGTGTACATTTTTGGGGGACCCTGAACCTGTACCAAAAGTAACTCTGCAGGAATAGCTAAGTTGTCAACAAAGCTGTTACAATTTCATTTTGACATTGAACACATTCCGGGTTGGAAAAATTCTAAAACTGAATACATATCATGTTTTTCTTGATTAAAGAGGGTCAGGTAGGTGCGGTTGTTGAACCTGAGGTGGATGACCATGATATGAAAGATTATATTATTGCAGCCATTGACGGAAAGAGTATGTGCTTTTTGGAAATAGAGTGGAAAGCTACTACAGCTCAGGGGTGTATTTTGAGTCAAGCATCTCAGTATGTAATAAATGGGTGGTCTAAAGGAAAGAACCTTGATTATCACTTACAGCCTTTTGTTAAGATACCTGGGGGCATATTTATACTTTTTGGTGCAAAACTGCACTAATGTAGTTTTGCACCATAACATTTAGCACCGGCTTGCACCATTACTGAGCACCAGCCGGGCACGATATTTATGGAATGGCGCAAGCCGGTGCAAAGGGTAGGCTAGCGTAAAAAGAAATGACGTTAGCCGGGTGGGGCTGGTGGTATGAAGAAGGGGGTTTTGCACCAAAAAATGACGTTAGGCTGATTAGACTCAGAAAAGATCATTCTAACCAGCTTAGCGTCATTTTCAGATGCAAAACCATCCATACCACATGACTCCTGTCTTAGAAAAGACGGGAGTCATGCCCACCACCCCACTGGCCAGCACAGGGGGCCAGTGTCCCCTGGGCATGGCCGTTGCACCCTATGCCATGCAGGGGGCCCCGAGTTGGGAACCCGATAGACTTTAATTTAAAAAAGAATCACTTACCCTACTTACCTGGGATGGGGTCCCCATCCTCTGGTGCGGTTGGGGGTCTTCCTGGGACTTGAGGAGGGCACAGGGGGCCCCATTCAATGGTGTTTAACCATGGAAATAAGTCCACAGGTCCCTTAACTCCTGGTCTGACCCAGGTGTTAAATAATGGTGCAAAGCAAACTTTGCACGATTATTTAGTCCCTCTTTCCACCCGGGCCTCATTTTAGCATGAGTAGATAAATATGGGGCTGTGGGGGGTTGGAGTGTAGTTTTATAATAAAAATTAACATAAAATGTTTACGAATTAATGTATAATGATGCTGCATAGAAATTATATTAATGTGCTTTTACTAAACGTGTGTTTGAAATGTGCCCACGAGGAGTGGCCACTAACGTATACAATGATAAATGAAATTGACTAATAATGAGATATTAATGTACTAATGTATGATTTTGTATTAGTATTAAAAGTTATATGTTAAGGTTTTGCTAATTAATCACTGGGCCTTAGTTAGCATGAGTCGGGGCCTAGCTGTCTGGTTTCATATTAAATGTGTTTTCTAACGTGCAATGTGCTGACTTGCTGAAGGACATGTAGTTGTACTTTTCCAGAGACTAGAAGATGTGTGTAACCGTAGTAAATTCTTTCTCATGAGACTTGACTTGCTCAAGGAGACATTCTTGCCGAATGCAACAGTGTAAACTTGCAACAGGTACAAGGTCGCCTGAACTGGTATAGACAATGGAACTACTGACTGGGTCTGTGACAAGACCGCGAGAACATGAAATTGTACCTGACATTCTACCCGTTGGGGACGTCAATTACTGAAGCCAATAAACTACGTGAGAACTGTTATGAGGTGACAATCTTAATGATGCGACAAGTAAACCATTGGATTGAGATAATGGTGCAAAAAAACTTGCCCAATTGGAAATTAGGGGATTGTACAACAAGTTTGATATAATCGTAGGACACAAGATGAAATCAGCCATTACGTGCCTTTGCTATTGCCTAGACACTTTGCCACTTTGTTTTAAAGACTTTGCGGTTTAATTCTTCAAACCATCCTTATTCTGCCTTGTCCGATTCATAGTATTCCTCCTTATGAGGGAAGTGTCCCTTATTGCCTGTCTTACTGAACTTTGCTGTGTTTCTTGGCTGATGGTGAATCAACTGCTGTCCTGAGGACGAAGACGGACTCTGTATGCTGACCCTTTATGGAGGGTAACTATGGCCCTCATTCGGACCTTGGCGGGCGGCGGAGGCCGCCCGCCAAAGTCCCGCCGTCAGGTTACCGTTCCGCGGTCGAAAGACCGCGGCGGTAATTCTGACTTTCCCGCTGGGCTGGCGGGCGGCCGCCTTCAGGCCGCCCGCCAGCCCAGCGGGAAAGAGGCTTCCACGATGAAGCCGGCTCGGAATCGAGCCGGCGGAGTGGAAGCTGTGCGACGGGTGCAGTTGCACCCGTCGCGTATTTCACTGTCTGCACAGCAGACAGTGAAATTCATTTAGGGGCCCTCTTACGGGGGCCCCTGCAGTGCCCATGCCAGTGGCATGGGCACTGCAGGGGCCCCCAGGGGCCCCGCGACCCCCCCTACCGCCATCCGGTTTCCGGCGGGAGAACCGCCGGGAACTGGATGGCGGTAGGGGGGGTCGGAATCCCCTCGGCGGCACAGCTAGCTGCGCCGCCTTGGAGGATTGCAATGGGCGGCGGTACACTGGCGGGAGCCCGCCAGTGTTGCCGGTCCGACCGCGGCTTTAAGCGGTGCTCCCGCGGTCCTCCAACCCGGCGGTCATGGACCGCCAGGGTTGGAATGACCACCTATATGATGATGAAATTGTAATTATCTGTTTGCCTTTTCTTTTTAGGTACCAACTTCTTCTTTTGATAGAGACCATAGTTAGATGTTTTCGAAATTTGTGTTGCTAAATTGTTTTGCATAAAGCCCAACATGCTAATGCTGATTCAAGGTTAGTTAAGGAATTCACTAAATGGATGCAAATAGACAAATGACGGAATCTATGCTTTGTTGAATAATGCGCTAATGATATTCTGTTAAGTTTAACCCATGTTGACGTTGTGTTTTGTTCTAATGTTTATGATTTTTGCTTCGATGAAATCCTATTTGAGTTGTCATATTATAACCGTGTTGATGTGTTTTCTGGTTTTGAGACTAATAAACTTGCTAGTATAGTGTAATCAATAGGGAATAAATATCATACATTTTACAAAATATTGGTGGTCATTCTGACCTCGGCGGTAAAAGGCGCCTACCGCCAGTCAGAAATCCTCCATAATTCCGCCGCGGTAATCCGCCACGGTCATTCTGACCCGCAGCAGCCAAACCTCCGAAAATCCGACAGCCACAACAGACCGCCAGACCAGCGGTCGGCGGAAAAGTGGAGGTGACCAAACCTCCACCGTCACGCCAACAGAAATACGCCCATGCCATTACGACCCACGAATCCACGCGGCGGTCTTTCAAACGCGGTTTTCCATTGGCGGTACACCCCGCCGCGGTCAGAATACACACAAACGAACAAAACTCAGCCACATTGGACGATTTGAATTCCACACACCTGATACACATACACACACCACTCCCACACACACAATACAATATAAAACACACACCCACATCACCCACAAACCCCTTCGACCAAAATCCAAAAAGAAGCACTGAGAGACACAGCAGCGATCACAGAACACCATCACACAGAGGCACACTACACCATCACCCACACAATATCCACACACAAAACAACACACACCACCACACTCAACACACTTAACTACACATACTCCACCCCACACATCATACACACCACTCCATGGCACCCCAAAGACACCCCCGCTTCTCAGACGAAGAACTCAGGGTCATGGTGGAGGAAATCCTTCGGGTAGAGCCCCAGCTCTTCGGCACACAGGTCCAATACACCAGCATTGCCCGGAGGACGGAGCTATGGCAGAGGATTGTCGACAGGGTCAACGCTGTGGGACAGCACCCCAGAAATCGGGAAGACATCAGGAAGCGATGGAACGACCTACGGGGGAAGGTGCGTTCCATGGTACCCAGGCACAACATCGCCGTGCAGAAGACTGGCGGAGGACCCCCACCTCAACCCCCACAATTTACAACATGGGAGGAGGAAGTCTTGAACATCCTGCATCCTGACGGCCTCGCAGGAGTCGGCGGAGGAATGGATTCTGGTAAGTTGAAGCTTCAATACTGCTTCCCCCCCACCTGCATGCCAAATCATACCCCAACCCTCACCCCCATCCTCGAACCCCACCCTCACCCCCACCCCCATCCTCACCCCCACCCTCACCCCCACCACCATCCTCACCCCCACCCCCAGCACACCTATTCCCTGCCAATGTCTCACCATCACAACCCACACATCCCAAAACCTAGGCCTGCATGCGTCCACTAAGCATGGACACCCATCACCAAAGCATGCCCAATGCATATACACATCCCCCCCACAAGCCACCCTCACCAAAGCCCCCACACACGAATGCCAGCACTTGGGGACACGGGAACCCACAGATACACCCATATGGTACACATTGAAACTATAACCATACCTCTATACCCCTGCAGGACCCGACCGCCAACACACCGCCACGGAGGGCCCAGAATTCTCCACACCCCCCACCCAAGAGGCCGTCAGCGATGACAGCAGTTCTGTCGACCTGGACACTGATGACCAGCCCGGACCATCGGGGACCTCTGGACAGTCGGTTCCCCTCAGACAGCCACAGGCCACTACAGACCCAAACCCCTCTGGGAACACCAGCACAGCTCCCACCCAGCGGGCCCATGCCTCTGTCTCCAGGGCGCGTCAATCTGCGGTGTGTCTACCACTACAGGGCACCCAGGATAACCCACCACCCCAACAACAACAGGGACCTGGGGGCAGTGGTAGTGGGCACACCGGCCAGGGGGCAGAGGCCCAGGGAAACAGGGCAACTCGGAGGGCAGCTGTGCGACAGGGGGGGGACGGGCCCAGGGAACCCACTCTCCACGAGGCCCTCACCACCATCATGGGAGCATACAACCGCTCCCAGGAGACGATGGCGACGGTACTGGCCAGGTTCCAGGAGATCCAGGTACTGCAGGAGGAACACTATCGGGGGTACAGGGAGGACATCAGAGCCCTCACCTCCACCCTGGTTACCACGGTAGGGCTGCTGCAGGAACTCATCAACACCAGGACGGACACTCAACAACAACAAAGGGCCCCTGCCACTAGCCTGGACCAAGAACAGCCAACCATCTCCGCCGGCGCTAGTGGACAGGAGGCCCCCGCACAACAGCAGCCCACCAGACCCCCACCTCCTGCAGGAGAAGAACCACCCCGCAAGAGGGCCCTGAGATCTCGCAAGAAGACAGAGTAGGATGTCAAGACCCCCGCCAGCAAAGGATACCACCTGATGTCATCCCACTGTCCCACATTGTCACCCTGTCCATCCTTGAACTGCCCATGCTCCATCTCTCCACAGGCCTATGGACAATGCACCTGTGTGACTGTTACTCTGGACTCTGCCATGGACATTCCTTCACCATAGCCCCCACCCACTTGAAACCACCCATCCCATTTTGAGCACTGAAATAAAGACCTATTTTGCACATAACTCTCTGGAGTCTGGCTGTGATTTCAAAATATTGTAATTGACATGACAGTGCAAATATGTCCTTGTACATAGTGAAGTCAACAAACAGCTGCCACAAAGCTGTAGTCCATGGGGAAACGAAGCACAGGACTCGTAGTGGGGACCCCAGATCTGAAATAGGGAGGGAAAAGCCACAACTCAGTCATCATACACTGGGGCAAATAGACAGGCAGCAGAGATGCAGGAGAGTAGTTTACATTTACTAAATTATGTTTGAATTTTTACCTGTGTCCTATTGGAAGTACTGTTCAATGATTCTGTCCCTGTTGTCTGTTTCATCCCCGTCGTCTTCCTCCTCTTCACTCTCCACAGGTTCCACAGCTGCCACAACACCACCGTCTCGACCATCCTCCTGCAGGAAAGGCACCTGGCGGCGCAAAGCCAGGTTGTGAAGCATGCAGCAGGCCACGATGATGTGACACACCTTCTTAGGTGAGTACATTAGGGATCCACCTGTCATATGCAGGCACCGAAACCTGGCCTTTAGGAGGCCGAAGGTGCGTTCGATCACCCTCCTAGTACGCCCATGGGCCACATTGTACCGTTCCTCTGCCCTGGTCCGGGGATTCCTTACTGGGGTCAGTAGCCACGACAGGTTGGGGTACCCAGAGTCCCCCAATAGCCATACACGGTGTCTCTCTAGCTGTTCCATCACGTAAGGGATGCTGCTATTCCTTAGGATGTAGGCGTCATGCACTGACCCAGGGAATTTGGCATTTACATGCGAGATGTACTGGTCAGCCAAACACACCACCTGGATGTTCATGGAATGGTAACTTTTTCTGTTCCTGTACACCTGCTCCCTGTCTCTTGGGGGAACCAAAGCCACATGGGTCCCATCAATGGCACCAATGACGTTGGGAATATGTCCAAGGGCATAGAAATCACCCTTCACTGTAGCCAATTCGCCCACCTCAGGGAAAAGGATGTAGATCCTCATGTATTTCATCAGGGCAGACAACACTCTGGATAACACCTTCGAAAACATGGGCTGAGACATCCCAGAAGCAATTCCCACTGTTGTCTGAAATGACCCACTTGCCAAGAAATGGAGTACTGACAGGACCTGCACCAGAGGGGGAATCCCTGTCGGTTGGCGGATGGGGGACATCAGGTCGGGCTCCAGCTGGGCACACAGTTCATGTATAGTGGCACGGTCAAGCCGGTAGGTCAGGATAATGTGGCGTGCTTCCATTGTCGACAGGTCCACCAGCGGCCTGTACACGGGAGGATTCATCCGTCTCCTCGCCAAACCCAGCGGACGGTGCCTAGGAAGGACAACATGGAGCACACAGTCAAGCAACCCACAGGTACGTACTCACAGCTTGCACAGTAAACGATTCTCTATGCAGTGAATGGCATGTATGAGTGGCTATGCAAGGCCTAGGCCTGTGTGACGCAGTTGAAATTGAGCCATGTGGACCCTCGAAATGGCGGCAGCCTGACCTGTGAAGTGTGACAATGGGATGTGAGGTCAATGCGCTGGCGTGGCACACCGCGGCGGTCGGCGGTCGAAGACCGCGGCGCGAAGCCGCATTGGTTAACATTGAAGCCTATGGGTTTCAGGAGCCAATGACGAAGGGCGCCGGCGGTGGCGGTACGCACCGCCGCAGTACGCACCGCCGCGGGCGTGACCGCCATTTTCTATCTACTTATTCACTCGCGACTTGAACTTTCACAGGAGAGGACCTATACTGCAAGTGTTGCTGTGACCTCGGTCTGGAAGGGACAATGGCTGCTGCGCCTGGGGAAAGGGCCCCTGCCTTCACTGGAGAAGAGTTGGAGAAACTTGTGGATGGGGTCCTCCCCCAGTATGCGCTACTCTACGGTCCTCCAGACCAACAAGTGAGTTTAATTCAATATGGATTTGGGGCCACTGGCTGGCTTGGGGGCCTGGCGGGGGGCCTGGCGGGGGGCCTGGCGGGAATGGGGGGCATGTTGGGCCTGGCGGGGGGCATGGCGGGGGGCCTGGCGGGGGGCATGGCGGGGATGGGGGGCATGTTGGGCCTGGCGGGGGGCATGGCGGGGGGCCTGGTGGGGATGGGGGGCATGTTGGGCCTGGCGGGGGGCATGGCGGGGGGCATGGCGGGGGGCCTGGCGGGGATGGGGGGCATGTTGGGCCTGGCGGGGGGCATGGCGGGGGCCTAACGGGGATGGGGGGCGTTGGGCCACTGGCAACGAAAATGCAGAAAAACTTGAACGTGGTATTTCTCCCTCCCTGTACGTGTCACATAGGTCCGCGCCCATGAGAAGATAGGGATTTGGCGTGCCATCGCCAAGGAAGTCCGGACCCTAGGGGTCCACCATCGACGGGGCACCCACTGCCGCAAGAGGTGGGAGGACATCCGCCGCGGGACCAAGAAGACCGCTGAGTCTCTGCTGGGGATGGCCTCCCAACGTAGGGGGGGGTGCCTGCCGTCAACTGACCCCCCTGATGTTCCGGATCCTGGCGGTGGCCTACCCTGATTTGGATGGGCGCGTGAGGGCAGCACAGCAGACACAAGGGGGTGAGTACAAGCATAATCTACTCTGTTGCCGCGCAGTGGAGGTGGGGGAGGAGGGCTGTGGGTCCCCCTAGGCCAGGGCGATATCTGTAGGCTGGGCACCCCCGTAAGCCCCTGTATCCCCAGCCACCACCTTCAGTAGTGTGCCAGTACAGCCATCCCTGGGCCGTGTCATCCATGGGTGCAGTTGTCAACTCTAGGCGTGTAGGGCATGTTCCACGGAATGCGTAGCGGACCCCAAGTGCGCAACTTAGTGCAGGGGGCATCTGCGTCTGTCATGTCCGCTAACTGTACCGGTGATCCATGTACTCAAAATCTCTTTATTTCTCTCTCCCCCCCCCTTTTTGTTTGTCTTTCTGTGCTTGTGTGCATCAGCATCATCAGGCGGAGGAGAAGTGGCATCGGGGCAGGAGGGAGCTGCATCTCACATGGCCCAGGAAGGCCATGCCACAGAGTCTGACTGGACCAGTGAGACGGAGGGCGAGGGGAGCTCCACAACGGGGACGACTGGACCCTGCAGCGACACGGACACGTCCTCGGAAGGGAGCTCCCTTGCGGGGGGGCAACATCCGTGCCCCCCGCCATTACAGGTACAGCCGCCACCCAGCGCACCATCTCCGCCCTCCCAGCAGCCCCTCAGCGTTCGCCCCGTGCCCGCTCTGCCAGGAAGCCGGGCATCTCCTTCGCCCCAGGCACCTCAGGCCCTGCCGCAGTTACCCCCGCTGCCCTCAGTGAGGAGGTCATTGACCTCCTCCGAACGCTCATTGTTGGGCAGACTACCCTTTTGAATGCCATCCAGGGGGTGGAGAGGGAGGTTCATCGCAGCAATGCGTATCTGGAGGGCATTCATTCGGGTCAGGCTGCCCATCAGCGATCGTTCCAGGCTCTGGCCTCAGCACTGACGGCAGCCATTGTCCCTGTCTCCTGCCTCCCTCTACTAACTCCCTCCTCCCAGTCTCCTGTTCCTCTGCCTGTCCCACCCACACCATCAGACCAGCCTGCACACACCTCAACACCCAAGAGCAGCTCATCCAAACATAAGCACCACAGATCACGCAGACATTCACACAAGCAACATTAAGATGCAGACATGCCAACAGTCACTACCACCTCTGTGACCCCCACCTCCTCGTCTCCCTCCTCCCTCCCTGTGACGTCTACACTCACACCTTCATTCACCTCACCATCAGCCAGTGTTTCCATCACCAGCACACCCTCCAGTACAGTCCGCACACGTGCAGTCACCACCCCCACTGCCATTTACACGTCCCCTGTGTCCTCTCCCACTGTGTCTGTCACCCCCTCTTCCACACCACACAAACGCAGCCACCCACCCACCCAACAGCCATCCACCTCACGACAGCCTCCCGCTCCTGCACCTGCACCCAAAGACAGCAAACTTGTTTCGCCTACAACCACATCCTCTCCCTCCACTCCCATACCCACTGTACCTACCACTCTCCATTGTCCCAAGAAAATCTATCTCTCTACTGCTACCTTCTTTCCTGACCCTGAGCCCCCCCCTCCTTCTCGTCGGGGTAAGAAGAGCACCTCAGCCACCACCAGCCCTGCAGCCCCCTTGACAAGGGTGCAGGGGTATTGGAGCCCACCAGCCCGCAGGTCTGGATCTTCGCCCAGCAGCAAGGGGACAGCCAGCCCACCCCCTGGGAAGAGGAGCAGAAGGCGGAAGGGCCGCCGCAGGAGCCCGGGTTCTATATCCCCCCAGGACACTAGCCAGCCACCGTCAACAGCCACAGCTCCAAAGGGAGGAAAGGGCCACAGACTCCCGACTAAGGAGGGCAAGGGCAGCAAGGCGGAGAAGTCAGGCAGCAGGCCTGCTGCCCATGGAGGACCCGTCACAGCTGCCCAGGAGGAGCCCACAACCCCCATAGCCGCTGCCCAGGGAGGAACCGGCACAGCTGCCCAGGGAGAGCCCACCACCCCCATAGCCGCTGCCCAGGGAGGAACCGGCACAGCTGCCCAGGGAGAGCCCACCACCCCCATAGCCGCTGCCCAGGGAGGACCCAGCCCAGCTGGCCAGGAGGGCCCTACCACTCACAGCCCAGGTGGGCATTGAAGGAGCACCATCCCCGCTGCCCAGGACGGCACCACCAGGCAATGAGCAGTTGGCCGTAGAATGGCCGCCGTCTCCAGCACCGCTCCGCTGGGGACCGCCGTCTCAAGAACCGCTGAACTGGGCCCTTCAAGGCAAGAACCGCTGAACTGGGCCCTTCAAGGCAAGAACCGCTGAACTGGGCCCTTCAAGGCAAGAACCGCTGAACTGGGCCCCGCCGTCTCCAGCACCGCTCCGCTGGGGACCGCCGTCTCAAGAACCGCTGAACTGGGCCCTTCAAGGCAAGAACCGCTGAACTGGGCCCTTCAAGGCAAGAACCGCTGAACTGGGCCCTTCAAGGCAAGAACCGCTGAACTGGGCCCTTCAAGGCAAGAACCGCTGAACTGGGCCCTTCAAGGCAAGAACCGCTGAACTGGGCCCTTCAAGGCAAGAACCACTGAACTGGGCCCTTCAAGGCAAGAACCGCTGAACTGGGCCCCGCCGTCTCCAGCACCGCTCCGCTGGGGACCGCCGTCTCAAGAACCGCTGAACTGGGCCCTTCAAGGCAAGAACCGCTGAACTGGGCCCTTCAAGGCAAGAACCGCTGAACTGGGCCCTTCAAGGCAAGAACCGCTGAACTGGGCCCTTCAAAGCAAGAACCGCTGAACTGGGCCCCGCCGTCTCCAGCACCGCTCCGCTGGGGACCGCCGTCTCAAGAACCGCTGAACTGGGCCCTTCAAGGCAAGAACCGCTGAACTGGGCCCTTCAAGGCAAGAACCGCTGAACTGGGCCCTTCAAGGCAAGAACCGCTGGCCCTTTGGCAGACGTGGCAGGGCAGGTTCTGTCTCGGGCCGGGCTGCAGGATGTCCTCTGGCCAACATGCCTCCTCCAGTGGCAGTGGAGTCTGTTATGGACTGTTTGGACTGTGGCTTTGCACTCCCCAGGATGGCCCAGTGGGCAGGCCACCCACTGTATGGACTGTATGGACTGTGGCTGTGCACTCCCCAGGATGGCCCAGTGGGCAGGCCACCCACTGTATGGACTGTGGCTTTGCACTCCCCAGGATGGCCCAGTGGGCAGGCCACCCACTGTATGGACTGTGGCTTTGCACTCCCCAGGATGGCCCAGTGGGCAGGCCACCCACTGTATGGACTGTATGGACTGTGGCTTTGCACTCCCCAGGATGGCCCAGTGGGCAGGCCACCCACTGTATGGACTGTGGCTTTGCACTCCCCAGGATGGCCCAGTGGGCAGGCCACCCACTGTATGGACTGTATGGACTGTGGCTTTGCACTCCCCAGGATGGCCCAGTGGGCAGGCCACCCACTGTATGGACTGTATGGACTGTGGCTTTGCTCTCCCCAGGATGGGCCAGTGGTCATGGAGTCCCCTCATGGATCTGGCGTTGTGTACTCAAGTGGCTGAGGTGCCCCCCCTTCCCTTCCCCCTGAGGTGCCTGTCCTTTTTTCTTTCTGATGCCCCTGCAGTGTTCTCTCCGTGGAGTTCTTGTCGTGGGACTGGGCCTTGCCCCTTTGCTCAGGACCCCTGTGGTCCACGGACAGTGGTTGGACTACATATAGTAGATGTATATATTTTGTACATAGTTTATTTATTTATTTGGATTACTGCTGTCCATTTTTCAATATATCTGCCCGTTTAAGATCTCTTCTTTTGGTCTTTGCATTATTTCGGAGGGGGGGGTTTGTGGGTTGTGACAGTGATCTGTGGGAATGCATTGATGTGTGTGTTGAAGTGGATGTGGGTGGGTGGGTGAGTACCGGTAATCTTTTCCCTCCCCTGTGTCGTAGGTGCAGTACTCACCGATGTCTTCCGCGCCGCCGGGCTTGCTCCTGGTACAGGAGTAGGTATAGGAGTGCGGGGATGACCTGTAACTCGGGTTCCATACTGCCGGAATCTCGCGTGGAGTGCGTAGAGGTGAGCGTTTTCCCGTTCGTAGTCTGTTTCCGCTGTGTTTTTATCGGCGGTGCTCCCGCCCCGGAAAAGGTGGCGGATTGGTGGGTCGTGATAGTGTGGGCGGTACATTGTCTGCCGCCTGGCTGTTGGCGGTGACCGCCGCGCTGTTTGTTTGTTCCGCCGTGGCGGTCGGAGTGTTAATGCGGCGGGCGTTAGACATATCTGGTAGCAGAGGACGGTTTGGCCCTTTTGGGCCCTAGGACGAGGGACCATTGTTTTGGAATTGTTTTGGAATTGTTTTTTTGAGATAATGCAAATTGGAGGTATGATGGGCCCCTAAGTCCCAAATGACTTTACTGGAATCTCGGAGCTTGCCGAAGTGAGTTGGGTATGTTCTCTGCATTCTAGTGATAGTATGAGTGAAGTAGAATTTGTGCTTACCCAGCTTATGCCTATCGCAGGTGAATTGTGAGATTTTTGAGAATTTTAGGCCAGGTGATGTTTTAGTAGGAGTGGGCGTACTCCGCAGTGTGAGAGAAGGGAAGTCGGCGAACTTCATGTGAGTGTGGCGCTTTGGGTTAAAAAATTGTCCACGTGGTTGTTGGTGATGTACGGACTCGGCGTGGTCTAAGACTCCGGAGTATATTGAGTGTATGAGACACTTGGTTTATGTTGTAATTTGCGCGGTTTAATAGGTCAATCGGGTGTGGTTGACGAGTCAAGTTTGAGTCAAGTTGTGTGAGTGAAAACCTTTGATGGAGATTTGGTAAGTTCTAAAGTGCACTAGGACGAACCATTTACAAGTCAAGAGTAGAATTTGCAAGTCGGATTCTGCTTGCGGGTGCGGGATCTGAGAAGGAGAGAGTAGCGGCCGAGGCTTCAAGTGAAATCTCTGTAAAGTTCTGAAGCGATTGTGTTACCCTTACTGTAGTAAACCGGCAAATTTGGGTTTTGTTGTTTAGGTGCTCGCAATATACTGCTTTAGTTTTGTGTGGATTTAGAGTGAGGAAGACAAGACGCAAGACTTTGTCAGCTGCAGTGTGTGTGAGTGTGATGTCATTTGAGCCGCACTGGGATAGGTTAGTTGGCAAGAGGGGTCGCGCACGGATTGACAACCATCCGTGTGAGGCAATTGGTTGAGAAGGTAGGTGAAGAGAGTTCTGGGAACTAAAGTCACTTCCAGATTAGATTCTAAACAAAATAACAGACGCAAAAAATTAAGTTTGTCAAGGCTTTAAAGAGTGCTTTGAGGGGAGATGCATACAATACAGCGAGTGTGGGGGAGCCTACACCACCAGAGGACACGCCGTAATGGAGGAGAAGGGAGTCGCGCCATGTCTTTGGCTAAAGCATTGGTGCAAATTAACACAGAAAGATGGGTGTTTGGCGTTTCCAGAGAATGGAACCTTTAATATAGGGGTCCTAGAAAATTTGCGGAAAGCGTTAAATGAGCAGAAGCTACCTCCGAGACCAGCTCGGTTTGAGGCGTTAGCGATTTGAGAATTAATGGCCATACGACAGAGGCAACAGAAATTCGAGCGCAGAATGAGGAAAGCAGAAAGACCTTAGCAGAAGCTAGATGGGATAGTGAGACCAGGACGTGGAGAAGGGGAATAATAGACAGAGTTAGGATGTTTCCGGCAATAACTCAAGAAGCTGAAACACAGGGAAGAAAGGCCACTTGAAAAGTGACAAGGCTCTAGCAAGCAGAAGGAAACTCAGAAGTCTTGGGTAGATGCAGACGATTCTGATGATGATGAGTTTCTAAATCAGTTGTTACATGATCGACCACCACCATATTCCATGAATGACAATAGACCGAGAACTAGTGCAGGTCCTGTAAGTCCGACACAAACTCAGGAAACCAAAAGCGCAGCACAGGCAAATAATGTTATCACATCAGCTCCGATACAGAATGGTGCTAGTGTTTCCACTGCACCCGAGACGCAGATAGGGTTGCAACCACCACCAGTTCAGAGGCTCTATCCTGATGTCCCAGTATTAGAGAGAACTACGAGTTTGACGGTGCCGCCTAATCCAGTATACACAAGATCAAAATTAGTGCAGATTGAGCCAACTCCACAATTGCTGCCCCAACCACAGCAACAGGTGGTCCCGAATTACACTTCGGTTGCA
This sequence comes from Pleurodeles waltl, assembly GCF_031143425.1. Classification (NCBI taxonomy): domain Eukaryota; kingdom Metazoa; phylum Chordata; class Amphibia; order Caudata; family Salamandridae; genus Pleurodeles; species Pleurodeles waltl. Next base: position 1,082,316,634 of record NC_090440.1, on the reverse strand, counting down.
GGACCGCAGTCAGTTACAGCACCTATGATGAATCAAGCTATGGGAGTTAATGCTCCACCGGGAATGGGAAATGGACAGGCACCAGCCGCTATATCATTGCCGATTATCGTTGGTCCGCCAGTACCGTTATATGTGCAGGCCATGCCTATTGTATGCGATCAAGGAGTAATGACTCAAGAGGTGATAAGATGTGGGTTCACCGGAAGTTCCCAAGGGATGACACCAGGAGAACAGACAGTCGAGAGATCTAGATCTTTGTTGGACTTCAGTCCGATTGGGGTTCCTTTAGAGACAATGAGACAAGCAGGCTTGGGTCTACTAACCCCACAGGTAATGAGTGCAAACATGTTGCAACCCCGGTGGTGCAGGCTGGAAATATCTCTTTGCAAGGCTTAACCGCGCAGCAGTTGACTGAGTGGTTAGACAAGCTTAACACCCCACAGACTACTCCTGCGACAGCAGAGCGATCAGAAAGAGGGGAATACCTGAATTTTGTGAGGTTGGTGGGGGTGGAAGCAGCTGAGCTAGTAGAAGGGATCATGGTAGTGAACAGATTAGAATCATACACTGAAGCAGAATTAAGATATTTGTGCCCGAAAATAATCAAAGAAGTGAGTAAAGTGCACCAGAGGTTAGCGAAGTGGCAGACAAATACGGTATAGACTTAGACAATACTAAGCATCTGAAAAGGAGTTATAGGTTAGACTTCAAACCTAAAGATTTTGATCATATGAGATCTACTGGGATGAAAGCACACCTTAAAGAAATTCTACAGAGCGTGCAGGTTTGGGGAGCATTAAAGAAGTGGGAAGGCAGATGGGCAAAGAAGAGAGATAAGAGGAAAAGTGACTGCCTGGAACCGCAACAGACGAAGGCTGCGCCAGACACGGGAACAATAAAGATGTTACCAATGAGAGAAAGAGCTGGAGGGGTCCTAGTCCATGTACCCTGTTCTAGGGGAGACATTTTGTCATTCACTAACGACTATCCCAGGTTGAGGAAAAAGCCAATAGAGTGGTACCAGCAGACAGATAGGTTTGTGAAGCTTGCAAAGTGTCTCTGGGGAGACTTGAATACATTGTTTGAGATTATAGTTCCAGCTGACTTATGGCTTGAGTGTAAGAGGAGTGTGGATTGGCCGACGACGGAACCGGCAAGGGACAGGGCCACAGGAGCACTGTCTCCTGAGGTGATGAAATACTACTAAAAGGTGATTGAGTTTGTGAAGCAGAAGGTGTCACCGCAGAATATTGATTGGCAGAAAATCGATCGAACGGCACAAGAAGGCAAAGAGTCGATACATGCTTACTATGAGAGGTTGTTAAAGGCATTCAAACACTATAGTGGCACGGAGGTCATAGAACCGAAAGATGTGAATCACCTTGTGTTCAGGTTCGTTGAAGGATTGAGGCCAGAGATTAGCCAGATGATTAAGAATAATTTGATCTGTTGGCAAGCAAAATGATTTGATGAAGTGTTGCAGTATGCAAAATACTGTAGCGATGAGATTGAATTAAAACAGAGAAAGCTGAAAGAGAAGGTGATGGTGATGCAAATTAAGGCAGCTCAGGCAGGGATGCAGGGAAATGGAGTACAGCAGATGGTACAGCAGCAGCCTCAAATGAACGGAATGTTCCAACCGCAAACAAGAGGCAGAGGTCGGGGAGGTTTTGTGAACCGTGGTCCAGACTTGAATACTGTTGTGGTTCAAAATGACGTGCAAGGAATGAAAAAGATGTCGCCATGCCATGCGTGCGGGGGTGTGGGACACTGGAAGCGGGAGTGTCCAATGATGGTGAAGGATGGTGTTGTTCAACAAAGCAATGATGTTGGTACATTTCAAAATGTGAGGGGTCCAAGAATGAGGGGTCCAAATCCGAACTTCTAGAATAATATGGTTCAGATGTGGGGTCTCCAGTCTATGCAACAAACGCAAATACCACGTATGGAACCAGCGCAGCTGCAGCAAATACAACAGCAGATTCCCATGGTACCTAGACAGCAAATACAGTCGCCTTTAGCTCCGATGGGACAGCAACAGGTGATGCTTCCTCAACAGGTCACAGGTCAAACAATGAGTCAAAATAATGCAGTACAACAGCTCCCATTGCATGGTGAGAATGGAATAAACGATGAATGGTTGGATGATTGTTCAGATAGTGAGAAGTGCAGGCTTGCAGTGTCCCTAGAAGTAGATCAGAGGGGACCTTACGTGCAAGGGAAGGTGATGGGTCACAGGGTTTCGTTCCTGGTTGACACAGGAGCTACATGCTCTACAGTCAGAAGTGCAGAGGTTTTAAAATTGCCGCTTTTGGGGTGTACCATAAAGGTGGTAGGAGTAGCAAATCAGCGCTTGACAAATCTGATTACGCATCCGGTCCAAGATGAGATTGGTACCTTTCAGGGATTACACAGGTTTGTAGTCTGTGATTCAAGTCCCGTATCCCTACTGGGAAGAGACTTACTGTGTAAAACGAGGTGTTCGATCACCTGTTCCAATGAAGGGATTGAGGTGCAGACAAACAGTGGTGATGAAGGGGACGATGGTCAGATCACAGAGACGGAGACCACAGATGTGGAATACCCTTTGATAAGCTTCTTCCCGATATTCACAGTGACCGAATTGCCAACAGGATTACAGGGAACAGTGACAGAGAAGGTATGGGACTTGACAGGAAAGGAAGTGGGACTGATCAAGAGAGTAGAACCAGTCAAAGAAGATGTGAAGCCAAATGCCGTGTTTCCCCAGGTACCACAGTACCACATGGCACAAGATGTCCTCATACAAGTGACGCAGATAATTGCAGACTTTGTGAAGCAAGGGGTCTTAAAAGAAGTGATGAGCAGCCCAAGTAATTCGCCAATAATGGGACTGAGAAAGCCTTGTGGGAAAGTTCGAATTGTCCTAGACCTGAGAAAAATTAATGAGATAGTGGTAAAATGTTGCCCCATTGTGCCAAATCCATCCGTGATCATGTTCCAAGTTCCCTGTGATGCAGAGTGGTTCACGATTGTGGACTTGACCCAAGCGTTTCTTTCGGTGCCTCTTCATGAGGATAGCCAATTTCTATTCAGTTTAAAATTCTTGGACAAGGTTAACAGTTGGTGTTGAATTCCTCAAGGGTTTTCAGAATCACCTTCCTTCTTCAATCAGATATTGAAGAAGGATTTGGAATCATTGGAACTGCCTTTTAATTAGACTCTAGTACAGTATATTGATGACTTGCTGATTGCATCCAAAACGAAAGATGACTGCAGGTATGATACTATTGCCCTACTGAATCATTTGGGAAAGAACGGACATAAAGTGTCCTCAAAGAAGATACAGTACTGTCAGAAAGAGGTGAAGTACTTAGGCCACCTGATTGAGAAGGGGTCAAGGCGAATGTCCAAGGAAAGAGTGACAGCCATATTACAAATGAGTCCCCCAACATCCATAAGAGACGTGAGGATGTTTTTGTGAATGGTGGGCTACTGTCGACAGTGGCATTCATTGAACTGGGAGAGTGCATGTGCAGGGCTCCAGCGTTAGGTATGTCTGGCTACACAAAGCCTTTTGTACTGTTTTGTCATGAACGTGATGTTTGTTCTCTGTCTGTCCTGACACAGGTCCATGGAGGTGCAAACCGCCCAGTAGCATATTTTTCAGCTACTTTGGGCCCAGTCGTAGCAGCCTTACCCGGTTGTTTGCGAGCAGTTGCAGCAGTTGGTCAAAGCCTTACTCAGTGTGAAGGCATAGTGATGGGACATCCTTTAACAGTCATGGCCCCACACTCAGTTGAGATCTTGTTGACTCGTACTAAGACCCAGCATATGACAAATGTGAGACTCACCAAATATGAAACCATTATACTGGGGTAACCGAATGTGACTTTGAAAAGATGCACTGTGTCGAACCCGGCAACTTTATTTCCTAATGAGGATACAGAGATTGAGGATACTGATGATGTTGAACATGATTGTCTTGAGGTAACCGAACTGTGCACCAAACCAAGACCTGACATTAAAGATACCCAATTGGAAGAAAATTATTACATTATCTTTGTAGATGGTTCATGCTTGAGGGACTCAGTGGGAGAACTAAGAGCCGGATACTCTGTGTGTACAATTACCGGTATCCTGGAAGCATCTTGGCTTAGAGTATATTCTGCTCAAGTGGCTGAATTGGTTGCTCTTACTAAGGCATGTCTTGCCGCTGACAAACTAAAAGTGACTATATATACTGACAGCAGATACGGATTTGGGATTGTCCATGGTTTTGGCCAGTTGTGGTCACAGAGGGGTTTCATGACCTCTTCTGGTTCTCCAGTGAAAAATGGTGAAAAAATTAAGGAGTTGTTGCACGCGATTCAGTTACCTCTTGAAATTGCTGTGGTGAAATGCAGCGCTCATGTTAAATCGAAAGACTTTGTGTCAATGAGAAACGGATATGCAGATCAAGTCGCAAGGTTTTGTGCATTGAACTGTATATTGTTCAAAGATCAGTGGGAATTGTTACAGGAAACTGAAAATGAGACATGCACAGGTTAAGCATTGAGGGTGGTTGACACAATGGAAGAGTTAAAATTGTTGCAGGGGTGTGCCAGCAGAGAGGAGAAACGCTCTTGACTCAAAATGCAATGTGTACAAAGACCTGATGATTTGTGGGTTTCAGATGAGGGGAAAATGGCTTTGCCAAACAGTCTTTTGTCACAGTTTGCAAGGTTTTACCATGGTCAGGCACATGTTGGGAGAGACGCCATGATCAGGTTGTTCAAAGTCCATTGGTTCAATTCAAAATTCAGACAAGCAGCAGAAGTAATCTGTCACATGTGCATCATCTGTCAACAGATGAATACGGAGAAAGGGACCGTGGTGAATTTGAGCCACACTGGGAGAGCAGGAGGTCCATTTAGCAGGATGCAGATGGATTTTATTGAGATGACTGTGTGTGGAGGTCTGAGGTACGTGTTGGTGATTGTGTGCATCTTTAGTTACTGGATTGAACAGTCTCACAGTAGCAAAGTTGTTGCTTAGGGAGTTGATACCACGTTTCGGGTTTCCGATCACCTTAGAATCAGATAGGGGAAGTCACTTCAACAACGAGATGGTTAAACTCTTGTGTGCCGCACTGAACATTGAACAGAAGTTGCATTGTAGCTACCGTCCCGAAGCCTCAGGACTAGTGGAACAAATTAATGGTACCTTGAAGTCGAGAATGGCAAAGATGTGTGCAGCTACAAACTTGAAATGGCCTGCTGTGTTGCCCTTAGTGCTGATGTCAATGAGAAATACACCTAACAGTAAAACAGGACTGTCTCCTCATGAAGTTCACATGGGCCGAGCCATGAGATAGTCTGCAGTGCCTGCAAATGCTCTTGTGAATATCACGGATGATATGTGTTGGACTACTGCAAGGGTCTGGCTGACGTGGTCTGCTCTTTCTCTCACCAGGTGGAAGCCACTACATTGCCACCGATAAATGATCCAGGTCACAATCTGAAAGCTGGTGACTGGGTTTTCGTCAAGAAACACGTGAGGAAATCGGGCTCGGAGCCAAGGTGGAAGGGGCTGTATCAAGTAATACTGACAACTACAACTGCTGTGAAATGTGCGGGAATTCCAAACTGGATCCATGCCAGTCACACAAAGAAGGTGACGTGCCCAACTGATGAGGAAATTGAACTGTCAAAAATTACAACTACAGAAAAGGAAGTCTCGGGGCCGGAGAGTAATCAAAGGCGAACTGAGACAGAAGGAGAGCCCGTTGAGGACGGCTTGGTCACTCCAGCAAGAGAAGAGACCCGGAGGGGTGACAGTGAGCCTATATCAACTGAGGCACCAGAAGAACCAATGCAAAGAGAGGTTCTCCCAGAAGCAGATGGATACAGGTTTGAAGTAGAGCTTGTGACAGACCCAGAAGGCGAAGGGGAAGAGACAGGAGAGAAGCAAAGCGGGCAGACTCCTCCTGAGCAAATTGCAGGTCCATCAAGAGAAGATCATAGAATCAGAGGAGGGCGGAGAACAGCCACAAGAAAGACGAAAAGTCGAAAAGGTGCTGAAAGGAGACAAGTTGCCCGAATCGTGAGTAACCAAAGGAAAGATGGTTGTTAACAAAAGTATAGAAGAGGATTGGAGAATTGCAGGGCGAGCGAAAGCTGAAAAGAAAGAGGATAGCCAACAGAAGGTACGCAGGTCCTGAGTGGGCGTATGCAACATCAGTTGAGTGGCAACAAGAATTCTTGGCATTCTGTTTTGATCGGAAGGTTCCAGGGCAATACTACGGCACCTGAACTTGAATACAGAGCAAAGAGATTGTGTTAAATTTCAAGTAAAGCTGAAAAGCTGAGAGAAAAAGAGACTGATAAATTATCGGATGTGACACTGTTAACCTGAATTGACTTGAAAAAACGATTTTGACAAGCTGCTAACCTGATTTGACAAGGATCCTGGGAGTGAGTGAAACGCTGTAAATACTTGCTAAAGAAAGACTTTGCTTGAGAAAAAAAAAAGAGCTTAAGTCCTTCCTCAGTTGATTGTTTGCCTTTATATTGTTATGCTTTCTGATTCTTTACAGATCATGATTAACACTAGAGATAATAATAAGGGGAGTAGGATTTGTAGATGGTTGGGTATCATTTTGGGTGTTGTGTGTGCGATAGTAATCATAGCTGTGATTATGGGAATGCCATTGGTGGATAAGAGTGAGACTAACAATGCTACAATTCCTGAGACTGCTACATTAACACCATGGGAGAGATTTGAGCAGGATGCGAAATATTTGCATGAGGGAACTAACATAAAAGGGGAACTATCTACTAATGTTTTCTATCGCTTGTTGAATGAGTATGGTGAAACAATGGATGCGAAGAATTGTTATGTATGCACAAAAATTCCTTCTTCGGTACAAGAAGGGGTTACCTATCATAGTTTGCTGTTAACATACGGGATAAGTTGCAGTTTGTTATTAACAAGGTTTTATGATCAAGAATATATTCAGTACTAATCTAGATGTAGTGTTTTCTTTTGTGCCTATAAATGAATATTTGAGTAAGGTAGCTAGAGATCATAGTATAAAAATACTTAGGGGTTTCTTTGAGCCCACACTGACATTTGGTACAGCTTATGCGCATCACAATAATCTAACCTGCTTACTAACACCTGTAGAGAAGAGCTTTTTAGATCACACTGATGATAGAAGAAAAGCGTTAAAAGAAAGGCTAGAAAAGGGATTAGAGAAACAAACGTTTGCAAATGATTATGCTTATAGTTCAAAAAAGACACAAGGCAAATTAGCTTTAGATGCATTACACATAGGAAAGCTTTGTATATATAGGCCAAAACTTACCATGACACTTTATTTGTGGGAACGAGTGAGTGCAGACAAGTGTTTTTGTTTTAAAGTAAGTGGACGTTCATGTTAAATGGACAGGATCCAGCGATCCCAGGGACCTATTACATATGTGGACTTAATGCTTATTACCGTCTTCCAAAGGGATGGTATGGGACATGTTATTTGGGAATAGTTTTTCCAAAGATTTACCAATTTGATGACTTAAGGACGTTTCCTAAACTGTCGTGGGTGATATATTTGGAGCAATAATTCCTTCAGTGGGAGTTATCTTAAACTCCATAAAGATTCGAAAGCTGTCTACTATTGTGGATAACATGCTGACAAACCTCACAGGGGCTATACTCCTGATGGATACTGAACTTGCTGCGGAGAGGGCTATGACTCTTCAAAATAGGCTTGCTTTAGACATTCTTTTAGCGAAAACTGGCGGAGTCTGTAAGATGCTTAATGAGCGCCACTGTTGTGCTTATATTCTGGATAATAGTAATGAGATTAGAAGTATGCTTACTAACCTAACAAGAAATAGTGCAGATTTAAAGAAACTGAAGGAACCAGGAGTCTGGGAAAAGGTTGTAGAGGGATTTGAGCATGTGGGAAACTGGTTTAGTGGTCTTTGGCATGGGTTTTTGGGAAAATTAATACAGGGAATAGTAATTGTCTTGGCTTGTTTATTTGGACTATGAATATTGAACAAAATTTGTGAAAGAGGTAAAGTCAAATGTGCAAAATATAAAGAGAGGAGGGAGGACAAGAAAAGGGAGAAAATGTTCAGGGCAAAATTTTAAAAGGCAAAACGAAAAGAAGTAATTGAAATGAGGGAAATGAACAAATGAAAAGAATGTAAAGAGTGTATTTGTGTGATGACAAGTGTCATCAGAGGTTGGATTGTTGGAGTGTAGTTTTATAATCAAAATTAACATAAAATGTTTGTGAATTAATGCATAATGATGCAGCATAGAAATTATATTAAAGTGCTTTTACTAAACATGTGTTTGAAATGTGCCCACGAGGAGTGGCCACCAAGGTATGCAATGATAAATGAAACTGACTAATACTGAGATATTAATGTACTAATGTATGATTTTGTATTAGTATTAAGAGTTATATGTTAAGGTTTTGCTAATTAATCACTAGGTCTTAGTTATCATGAGTCGGGCCCAGCTGTCTGGTTTCATATTAAATGTGTTTTCTAACGTGCAATGTCCTGACTTGCTGAAGGACATGTAGTTGCACTTTTTCAGAGACTAGAAGATGTGTGTAACCGTAGTAAATTCTTTCTCATGAGACTCGACTTGCTCAAGGAGACATTCTTGCCGAAAACTTGCAACAGGTACAAGGTCGCCTGAACTGGTATAGACAATGGACCTACTGACTGGGTCTGTGAGAAGACCGCAAGAACATGAAATTGTACCTGACATTCTACCCATTGCGGACGGCAATTACTGAAGCCAATAAACTACATGAGAACTGTTATGAGGTGACAATCTTAATGAGGCGATAAGTAAACCATTGGATGGAGATAATGGTGCACCAAAACTTGTCCAATTGGAAATTAGGGGACTGTACAACAAGTTTGATATAATCGTAGGACACAAGAAGAAATCAGCCATTCCGTGCCTTTGATATTGCCTAGACACTTTGCCACTCTGTTTTAAAGACTTTGCGGTTTAATTCTTTGAACCATCCTTATTCTTCCTTGTCCGATTCATACTATTCCTCCTTATGAGGGAAGTGTCCCTTATTGCCCGTCTTACTGAACTTTGCTGTGTTTCTTGGCTGATGGTGAATCAACTGCTGTCCTGAGGACGAAGACTGACTCTGTATGCTGACCCATTACGGAGGGTAACTATATGATGATGAAATTGTAATTGTCTGTTTGCCTTTTCTCTCTAGGTACCAACTGCTTCTTTTGATAGAGACCATAGTTAGATGTTTTCGAAATTTGTGTTGCTAAATTGTTTTGCATGAAGCCCAACATGCTAATGCTGATTCGAGGTTAGTTAAGGAATTCACTAAACGGACGCAAATAGACAAATGATGGAATCTATGCTTTGTTGAATAATGCGCTAATGATATTCTGTTAGGTTTAACCCATGTTGACGTCTTGCTTTGTTCTAATGTTTATGATTTTTGCTTTGATGAAATCTTATTTGAGTTGTCATATTATAACCGTGTTGATGTGTTTTCTGGTTTTGAGACTAATAAACTTGCTAGTAGAGTGTAATCAATAGGGAATAAATATCATAAATCTTATGAAATATTGTGTGGATTTTCATGACTGAGAGATCTTGGTGTGATTTGATTCTTACTTATGCCATTATCCAAATTGCATCGATTTATAATAGTGAGTATTGATGATGTTATTGATCTATTGATTGCTATGTTGATAAATTGTCTCATCCTGAGGTGTCTTCAATCAGGGTGAAAAGATTAATTGGCCTAAAACGAGTCCCAGAATAATTAATTATTTAAGACGGGACGCGTTATCAGGGGTTAGCACCATTTTTAGATGGGAACGCCTATCTTGCATCTCACTGATGCACGGTAGGTTCATGCATCTAAAAAATGGTGCAAACTCCAATATTTTGACGTTAGACATGTCTAACATCAAAATATAAACATGGAGTTAATTTTGCACCGAGTTTGCATCAAAAAAGTGATGCAAATTTGTCACAAATGGGGTATAAATATGCCCCCTGGAGAGCTATCATTTGCAAGATGGATTATTCATTAGATTGAGAAAGTTAATTTCTCCTGAGAAACTGACAGCCACTATGTGGAAGAGTGCCCAGTGCAGAGTACCTATTTCATTTTCATGGCCACAGAAGCATAAGGAAATAGATTGGTCAAAGAGTGCGCAATATGTTCAAGAAGTGACAAAGTGTTAAAATTGTCTTAGTCTCCTTTGACTTCCATTAAACTACCTTAAGGACCATGGCTAAAAAGTTGGCACTCATATAAAGTGACCTTTTACCTCTCTACCACATTACTGTTGCTTTGCTCTGATGCTTGTTGATTATTAAGTGGCCAGAGATCAGATGTATTGGTGAGCCAGATTTCAAGGCTGTGTTGGGTTTTCTTAAGGATATGTTTCTGAAGAATTCCCAAAGGTACTTGTCTCTGACAATGGGGTTCAAATGATATCATTAGAAGTTGAGGGACTCCTTAAAAGCATACTGATCATCACAAAAGTTCTCTTTCTCATCCTCTGACCAATGATCTTGAAGAACGTATACAAAAAAGATGCAGGAGAATGTATATGTTGGGCTTTTTTTCATGGGTGTGTGATGTTTAATGTAGTTTAAAAACTGCCATGGTGTTGCAGAATCATACCCCATTCTTCAACTAATGTCGAAGTGGCTGAAGCAAAATGTGTCTGCTTTGGATCATGTTTTCATTGTAATGAAAGTGCTGAAAATTCAGTTTTTCATAAAAACACTATTATCATGCAAAGAAAAATGTTTGTGTTAAATCATTTGCTATGGGGGTTGTATGAAAGGGGGAAAACAAGCTCTCTGAACCAGCAGTGATGGTTAAAATATATGACAGAGCTGTCTGAGTTAATGTACCCTATTGGTTGAACGATGCCAACATGATTCAGGTAAGTTCAGGTAGTGGCCATCTCAAAGAGTTCAACAGAGAAAATTTCCAATAGAGATTATAGTACTTCTCCATTAGAACATGAGTCTAGTCAGAAAACAGTATCCTCTAATGGTTTGGAATGATTGTAAAGAGATTAACTGACAGGTAGTTCACAGGAGTAATGCAAGGTGCCTTTTAGGTTCAGGTAATACCTTGTGGGCTCCAAAGCATTAAGGCCCATATTCATACTTTTTGACACAAACCTGAGTTAGAGCAGGTTTTTTCAAAAAAGTATAACCACGGCTAGCGCCATTTCTGGACGCCAGCCGGGCGTCATATTAAAGCTATGATGCTAGCCGGGGCTAAGGCCCAGTTAACTTAAAAAATGTTGACGCTAACCGGGTAGGGGAGGCGTAGGGATAACTGGAGGTTGTGCAGGAAAGAATTGCTCTAGTCAGGTTAGAGTCAAAAATTACTCTAACCTGTCTAGCGTCATTGTTTTTGACGAAAAACCCCAATGGACATGACTCCTGTCTTAGTAAAGACAGGATTCATGCCCTCCAGTGTCATGTAGGGGGGCCCAAGTTAGGCCCCCCTATGGCACTTTAGAACATTTTATTTTAAAAAACAACCTGAACTTACCTAGGATGGGTCCCCCCATCCTTCGGTGTCCTCCAGGTGTGGGTGCGGGTGGGTGGGGGCATCCCTGGGGGCATGGAAATTAGCCCACAGGTCCACTAACAATTGCCCTGACCCGGGTGTTAAATAATGGCTCTAAGCAGGCTGAGTTCTATTGCTTAAGGCCCTCCTCCACCCGTGTGTGATTTTTGCACAGGAGGAGAAATAAGGTGCTAGGGCCTTTGAGTAATTTTGTGCCCAGGAATGCCTACCTTGCATCTTATTGACGCAAGGTAGGTTTTTCATGGTACACAAATGACGCTAACTTCAAAACTTTGGTGTTAGACCCGGATAAATATGGAGTTATGTTTGGGTCGAATTAGCTTTAAAAAATGATGCTAGTTAAACACAAACAGAGTATGAATATGGGCCTAAATAGCTTTAAATTAGTTTTGTTACGTGTAGAGTTTTCAACATTTAAAAAACAGCTTACTTTGATATTTGCTGGTCGCAACTGTTAGCTACTGCAGTTCAGTTATGTGGTCCTGCATTCAAAGTCACTCATGAAGGTTGTGCAATTCCACAAAGCAGAAAGTAAGTGTCTCAGGGAAAAAGGGAAAATGGGTAAGCAATAGCAAAACAGTGGCACCAATACAAGGTCTTCAAGCACTTCAACACCCCTCAGGCAGTACAACCATCTAGGTATACAGAGTCACAGTAATAATTGTCATATATATACATTGCCAAACCTTTAGAGATTATAAAGCATATAATATAATCAATAAATTCATGTTCACGAGGGCCAGTTGAAGAGTGTGCCTCACATGGTGAGATTAAAAATCTCCACAATATTAGCCAGCAAGAAGAAGGAATATGCACGTTGGAAGCCTTGAAGACCAGGAAGATTGAGAAGACTGGAGAAAGCAGGGATCTAATTGTACCTTGGAGCATAAGAGAAGGTAAGCACCCAAAGGAACAACAAAGGAAATAAAGATGCACATAAAGAGAGGCTGGTATGAACTGGGATTTGATTTGGAGAAAACCTCAGCAAGGGCATAGTTGTGACACTGAGCAGAGTCGTATACTAGAGCTGACAGTTTGCACCTGACAGTTCATGTATAAAAAAGGTCAGTGCTGTCTTGGAAAGGGGAGCAAACGTTCATGCTAAATGACAATATTGCCATCTAAGTGCTGAGATGACTACTAGTCACTTCACAATTTGAAAAATGTATGTAACCTGCAGTTGTAATATCTCCATCGATGTAGCAGCGACCATGAGTGCCATCCTTTGTGGCCAAGCCAGGAAGTACCAACTTCTGATTTGGTTTAATATTTTGTCCTGCTCTTTCATGAGTGGAATTTGGGGCTTAATTTACAAGGCCCTAGAGGCACAAGTTCCCACGCAACACCCATGGCACTTGACGGAATGTGACATATTCCCAGATTTACAAGGCTGGGAATGTGTTAGTTTCCTATGCCAACTCAGGGGTGGCATTAAAGTGGTTAAACTGGGAGACATAATATATCTCTCTGTTTCTTCCTCTTTCTGTATTCTGCAGCACACATAGAAAAGAGGAAAATACCATTAAGGATTGTTTATGTGCAGGAAGGTGTCCCTTCCTGCACATAAACAATCATCACTGCAATGCAGGCACCTTTGCATGGTGGTGCAAGAGTGTCTGCGATGGAGCTAGCCAGCAGTTTGTGCTTCAGCACAGAAGAAAGTACAGGAAAGTGTTGTACTTCTATAAATACATGCAGCCCTGCAGTTTCAAAATGGTGCTGCGCAGTGCAGCCAGGGGTGGCTCCTCCGCTAAGGTGAGGAGTGTCGCCCCACTTGATTGTGAGGAAAGGAAAGGAAATGATAATACCGTGATACACAATAAAACTATAACGTGTAACAGATTCCTTCTAGATCTGCCTTCAATAAGACAATAACTTGTAATGTTTTCCTTCCAGATTTGCCTTTCACTATGATGATGCGATCATGGTGGATCTTAGCAAACACTTTAATGAGTTGGGTTCTAGAACTGCCACACTTACTACTAAAGGTGGCATCAGTAGCATTTCTTTGTATTTCTTGCACAGTGGCATGGCTCTCCAGAATATCTTCAGCAGTAGATTTGATGCTTAAGGTTTCTTGGGCTGGCCCATGTCATTGAGTTTGTTCCTCTGTTTTTCATGTAAATTGTTTGGAATGTCTTAAGTTGTGTCTTCAGGTTTCCCACTTTTATCTGCTTTCAAGGATGCAGATGATCTCTTCGTTTTGCCACTTTCCATGATGGTGATAATAGATTGCTAGCTTACATGGCTGTGTTACAAACTCCTGCTCTCTGTAATATGAAGAGAGGAACTTTCCATTAATAATAATATCAGTAGAAATGCATTCAAATTTTTAAGAAAATTTACCTATCACCTTTATTGAGCACACTTGCAGTTTTCAATACAGCTGCCCTTTGATAAATTGGAAATATAGTATTCTACCCACATACAACATTCTTTTTAGTTTATTTGTTGTATTTTTATGTGTTTTACAGCATGGTGGCTGTCCTTCTCTATCTTCCTAACATTTACCTCATCATTAATGAAGCCACAAGAGTAGTAGGAAGCATTGCCATAGCCAAGAAGGTCTTCCTTTTTCACAGCCGTGCACATCTTTTGACTGTGTTAATCTATTTTGCTAATGCTAATCGATGTCAGCAAAAAGAAAAAGATGCCTCTATGCAAAGCTCAATAGCATCAGCCAAATAAAAATAACGGAAATAGGGAGGAGGGCTGGAGTACATTTAAAAATAAATGAGAGTGTGAGGTGGGTGGGGATAAAGAACATGGCCAAAAAACAAGCAAACAAAAAAAAAAGTACCCTGCAGTGCAAGGACACTGACCACCAGAAGAAGTACAGGCTTCAAGACAGGATGAAGGCTCAATGCCCACGAGAGAGATGGAGGAGAGGAGCAGGATTTGATCAACAGGAACCAAGGAGATGAGAGTGACGTGGGAGCCAGCCAGTGGTAAGTAGATTAAAATATTAGTTGTGCTCTAAGCCCCTTTTAAGCCCCTGTAAGTTATTTTGAAATACAAGAAATCTCACAGGCATAATGCAAGTGCTGTGCAGGCAAAACCTAATCTAATAACAAAATGTGCACTATATCTACTATTAAAAACTATTTACGCAAACCTCTTGGTTTCACTCAAAGCTGTGAGGAGCAGCTTGATCTTTATGCTATACAACAGTGCGAGTGAAGCAGAGGCCTGATGATGTGCTGGTGTTGATGCCTGTGTAACTTTGCCAGGAGGAGACAACCGCTTTTCCGCTGCTTCCCTTAACACTGAAGCTACCTTTGCCTTCCACAAACCTGGTAACAGAAGTGTTAATCTCTAAACTCAGAGTGCAATAGCTCACTATAGCGGTCCGTCACACACTTCAACAATGTTCCATTTTGCCTTAAATAAAATTATGAATTACCTGTTTTTACCAACATTGCAAAGTGTCGGAGAAAATATGATCCATGGCCATCTGAACAAACTACATGTAGGTGGTCCGTACTGCCTCCATCTTGAGCCCAGTTTTAGGCCCTCACCCACCATCTCTTAGGTGTATCTGCTTTAGCACATAGGCCCTCATCAGGAGTGGTCTGGTACACAAGCTGGGTTTTCCCCACTCCGGATTTAGTGATACTGAAGATACTGGTAACTTCGGGGAGGAGGAAAAAACAATCAAATTATAAATTGGAGCCTGGTAGTCCACTAAGAAATGGGGATTTTCCAGGAAACTGGCAATTTCCATTCCAATACCCCGGTAATTCCTAATGTTAGCAGCTGAAATCTCCATGTGAAAGTTAAGAGATGTGTGGTATTTCCAGATATCCCATAATTCTGATGGGGCTGGTATCTGCTGTTGCTGGCCTAATTGGAACTAAGAGGCCACTCATAATCAGGTCGTATACTGCAAGCTGTCTACTCTGCTTACTTAAAAACACTATTATTTCTAGACTATCCATGTTAGCATCGGCAGCTGAAAACGATAGACTCCGCATACATTTTAATTTCTGGACTATGTGAAAGGTACTTCTGCTGTGAAATGCATTTAGATAGCTGATATTTTAAAGCTCTTCCTTTATGCTTGCATGCTCTTGTGAAAAGGATGCATCGTGCAATGTTCTCACGGGAGATAGGTCGATAGAAAATACTTCAAGATTCTGATTGCAGCTGTAAGAAAAGCAAAGAGTAATTAACTGCTTAATACCAATGTGCCTGAAAACGCCCCAGAGCTGATCTTCTGCCACAACCCTGACATATTAAAACACTCTGAGCTCTTATAGAATGAATGACTGTTCGGTAATGATAGTAGTAAAAAAAAGAGAGTTCTTTTTTAGCAAATGTCTTTTCTTTTAAAACCTGAATAGGGATCTTTGTCAGAGATAAACGTTAAGAAACAGTTTATAAAAAGGTTAAAGCTAAGCAGGGGCGACTCCTTCGCAATGGTGAAGGAGAGTCACCCCTCTGGCTAAGCCAGAAGCTGAAAAATAAAACAATTTATCATTATTGCTTTGTTTTTCAGCTCCGAGCTCAGCCAGGAGCATGTGAAGGGAGGGGCGGGTTAGGGTTATGGGAGTGGGGAGAGGATAGGAGGAGTGGAATCTGTGCACTTCTAAGTGAGCATGTTTGCTTGGCTGGCTGTCTCAAGCCCGCCAAACAAACATGCACACTTAGGTTACTCCAACTTGGCTGTTCCAGTTGAGAAACTGCACAGGCTACAGGGCACTGACTGAGCGGCAGAGAAAGCCGCTGAGACAAATCCTGGCATTGCTCTCATGCTAAGTTTAGCTTGAGAGCAGCACCAAGATTGCTGGGGAGCCTGTGACACCAGAAGAAGAGCAGAGGAGCGGGGCGGTAGGCGGTGACAATGAGAATATGTATGTTTTTTTATTTTATTTTGTTCTTATTCTCCTGTTTTTTTTTAAGAGTATCATAAACTCCACCCAAGACTGTAATGAAACATGCAATGTATGGTGGGATCATTCATTTGCACAACTACCTCTAGATCCTTAGCTAAATTCCACACTTAGCTAAACGTTCACGGAGACGTAAATTACATGAAAATACTTCTCACAAGGGCTACTCTCCATACACTCACATTCCTCTCCCTTTGTACATAAGCATCTTATATGGCTAGCCACCCTAACTCCTTTTGTTTCACTGCACACCAATATGGTGCAACAAAAACAGAATAAGAGCACAAGAATGCCCCCCACAAATGACACTGAAATGAACCATGGGTGGCATTTTCTATTACACTCACATATATTAAAATGTCATGCAAATTTACTCTAGAGGGTTTATTTGAGCAGAAAATGTCTTCCTGAAGACAGATGAGGACAGAAAATGTGTCACATGAGACATTTTCTCCAAGAATCAGTTACCTTGCTAGTATCTCAAATGACTTTTGAATGCATGGTATGCTCATGTTCAATTTTAACTCGAACAACCCACAAAGTTCATATTGTGTAATTTATCCTAAAAGTAATATAATTTACCCAATATTTTTTTTCTTGGATTTTTGTAAAGCACACGTCTATTCAAAGAGTGTCCTGGCGCTAGTAGATTGGTAGCCTCTGATCAGAAAAAAAAAACATTTCAGAAAACAAGTTCAAACAGCCACTTTTGGAGGCTGTGTTTGAAAGATTCTTCCTCTTCGATATCCCTCAGATTCAAAAGAAGGGCATTCCAACTCGAGGTGGCCAAGGCCGAGAAATAGCATCCACCCCATTTCTTCCATTTAGCTTTTAGTACCACCACCAACAAAGCTTCAGAGTATCGCAGATTTTTAATTGGAAGAGAGTGTACAACTCTATTAGCCAGTTAACAAGGGCCAGACTAGTAGAAGGCTCTGTGTGCTAGCAAAAGACACTTGAAGTGCATATGCTCACGGATTGTCAACCAATGCAACTCCTTTATATGCAGACGAATATGATTGTGCTTACAGAGTCCTAATAGTGATCGAGCGGCTGCATTCTGCACCAACTGGAATGCTTAAGTCGGTATGCTTGGAGACCTTCTGCACCAAATGGAGTTGCTTAAGTTGGTGCAGTGGGAGACCTCAGTATAAAGCAGTAGCATAATCCAAGAATGAGGTGATGAGAGCATGAATTACTGTCTTGTGGCAGTATGAGAGAAACAAAAATAGAAAATGTATTTGAGAATGGAGAAGGCAAAGGCACATCCCACCACATTCTCCACTTGGGAGACAAAAGATAACTTATAATCAAACTTTACTCACAAGTTACTTAGAACTGAGGCAGGTGTAGTTAGAAAAGGAACCAAGCTGGGCCAAAAATCACCTCCCCACACAGGAGGGGTGGTGATAAAAAGTAATATTTCAGTTTTGCTGCTGTTACATTGAAGATTGCTTTCACACATCCACTGAAACACTACTGAGAAACACACAACAAATCTGTTCTGCATATTAGGAGTAATGCTTCCCCAAGTAAGGAGGATCTGTGTGTCTTCAGCATGCAACACCACTTTCACACCCAAAGATTCCACCACAGCTGCTAAAGGAGTCATACAAACATTGAACACCATAGGACTCAATGCAGAACCCTAGGAATACCATACCCCAAAGGTTTGGAATCGGAAGCAAATGGTGGCATCCAAACTAGCTGGCTTATGTAAGAAAGAAAAGGCTCAAAACATGCCAGGGTGCTCCTCCCTATCCTGACATTGCTTGATTGTTGTGAGAGGATGGGGTGAGAAACAGAACTGAATACCGATGATAAATCTAACAGTAGGAGGCCCACTTGCTTCCCTTGATCCGCAGCAAGTTTATTGGTGTTGGATGCTTCCACCAGCATGGTTTGGGTATTTTGTCTGGTGAAAGCCTGTTTGAGATAGATGCAGCAACTGAGCATTTATCAGTCTCTCTAAAAAATTATAGAAGGCCAGTACCAAAGAAATAGGCCTATAATTGGCCAAGATGGACCTGTCTGGTGAAGGTTTTTTCAGCAGTGGAATAAGTATGCTGGGAGCAGTGGAGTGACAAAGAGAATCATTTAAGAGGGAGTTGAGAGTGGGATTGATAGCCATGTAGTTGGGCACCATAATGTGGGGGGGTGTCAGGGATCATCTGTACAGCCAGATCCACAAGATGTTAAAGCTTTCTCAGAGTCCTTCTGAGAGATAATAGAAAAAGCAGTCAAAGAACAGGATTAATTGAAAAAAGCTGAACAAAGCTTGTTCCTCTCCCCGTCTCAGTTGACTGAATTGCCTGATACTGATATTATTAAGGCAGCAACAATGCTCCTCATCTTGTTATCACATACATCTGAGGGTTGCATGCCTAATTTTGGAAATGCTTCAAGGGCTGAGCTTGGGCACTCAGATTATAATTTTTTTTAGCAACTTTGAAGATCTCTCTAGGTTTATTTCTTGACATAGCAATTTCGGTAGCACAAACACAGCTTGGGACCTCTTGATTTATTGTTGATAGCCATTTTGCTCCTTTTATAAAGTTGTTTATCCAAAGGTAGATAGAACTTTCTCCAAGACATTTTGAGGCTTTTACATTTTTGCTGTCTATTCCTAAATTCTTCTATAAACCAAGGATGTGAAGGAGGTTGTAGAAAGCCAGACCCCACCTTCTTTGGAGCCATAAAGTCAGCCATCTGTCTTAGCCGGGTGTCGGCTACCTGTGCATCCACTTCTATGAATCACTGAAAAAAATGAAATACTCTTCTTTAAAGCGGTAGTGATTTCCACATTGGTGGTCTTTGTCCAACTATGATGATGTAAGGAAAGGATTGCTTTTCTCCTTTTAAAACTCTGCTTAAGGGTACAACTAAAATATATCATTGCATGCTCACTTCACGTATTGCACTTGACATCCTTTACAATAACCTGACAATCACAATACATGGGATCCAAAATGTAACCCGCAGATTGAGGGAGCTGTAAAACTGCAACAAATTCAAAGCAGACAGATAGTCAAGAAAAAGGCACACATGTTGATCATTAATATTATCAAAATAGATATTCAGATCACCCAGTACAGAATATTTGGAATAAATTAGATGATATTTCCATAAACAATAATCTAAGGAGGGCAGAAATTCTCTGGCACAGCCAAGAAGGTAATAAATTAGGAGAAAGGCATCTAATTGCATCTGAATTCAGAAAAAATAAGCTATTTTGCACTCTCATAAAATTTAAATAACTTCTCACTTAGGCCACACTGAAACCCAGACTCTTCCACCCATCGTTGCCCATGGAGTAGTGTCATTAGTCATTCACATGAGCTCTTCGTCACCTCATGAGTGGTACGAAGCACAATGTAGCTGCAAACACATCTATTAATATTAATTGCCAGTTAAAATTAATGATGCCACTTTTCTGTATGAATTGCACACAATTTTTCTAACCACGCACTGGACCAACAAAACTGTCTCACACACTCGCCCCTTTGAGCTGGTGCATCTGGCAGTGGCATAGTATCCTACAAGCCGGTATGACACTGAACATGGTCCCATAAGAAAGAATGATTGTTATGGCATTGCGTATGTCATGGATATATTTTGAAGCAATAGTGTTTGCTACGGTGGTGTACTTCTGTGTTCAATAATTGTCATAAGAATAGACCTTAGCTCTTTATAGTTCTCAGGTTTTGTTTATTATTAATTCAAATAAGAGTTCTTAAAATGTTCTTACTCCACTTATTTTACTTTCTCTTATGTTTCTGGGTTATGGCACAGGTGGATGCAGGCTGTGTATTGGGGCAAGGCGTCCTTCACCTCTGGTCACCCTCAAGAGATCAAAGGTTAGTGTTAAGATCCTATGGGGTAAGTACAGTCTCTGTCTTATGCCTCTTTCCTTTCCTTTTCCTTCCTGGCTCCTCTAGCTGGGGTTTCCACATCTGTCCTTTCTTTATTTCACTTCTTCCTGACTTACAGGAAACCCCTGCTTGAGCTGTGGACTTTGTGAATGTTCCAAACTTAAACAAAAACAGTTTAAAGTTTAAAGTTCTATTTATGCAAGGTAAGTAGAAGTGTTTGCTATCTTGCCAAACGGAGTCAAAATGTGTTATTTTGCAGTTTGCAAACTTTACAACGTTTCACAAGTTTAAGCTTGCTCTCACACATGCAAAGCTTTTGTGGGAGCCAAACTGCACCCCAGAATTTGAAACCATAAAATTTACCTCATTCGGTTTTTCCACATTTGACTGGAATCAGAGACAGTGTTTAATCTCAGTTTCATGAGGCAATGTGTTACTGCTTGTTGGACTTTTCCCTGTCTGCAGTGTCATCCCCAAACTGTATGCCTTCACCATCCTGTTCTAAGACTTTGCACACATTACCCCTTCTAACCAGAGCTAAAGTGCTTGTGCTTTCATCTTTAATAATGGTAGATTTGCTTGCTCCCAATTGGAACATTTACTTGTCAGTCCCTAGTAAAGCAGCATTACATGTACCTTGGGCCTGTAATTAAATGCTACTAGGGGACCTGCAGCATTGATTGTGCCACCCACTGAAGTAGCCCTTTAAACATATCTCATGACTGCCATTGCAACCTGCGTGTGTAGTTTCAAATTGCCATTTCGACCTGGCAAAGTAAACATTTTGCCTGGTCCAAACCTCTCTTTCTAATACGTGCATGATACCTCTAAAGTAGACCCTAGACAGCCCAGAGGGAAGGGTGCAGTGTACTTAAAAGGTTGGATATGTTTTAAGTGCCCTTGTAGTAAAAACATCCTTAATTTGTTTTCAATACTGTGAGGACTACCTCTCCCATAAGATGATATTGGGTTCCATATTTCATTTAACAAGGAATAACTTTCAATTTTGAGGAGGAAGACAGTTAAGTTTGATGTAATTGCAATCAAAAGCCCTCTTTAATGATAAAAAACATATTTATAATCAAAATCCTTCAAATGACACTTTTAGAAACTTGGCACTTTCTTGTTCTAACCATTTGGGGCCTGATCCAGAGTCAGAAGACCAGGTGTAGCCTGCAGTTGGCCTTTGTGTATTGCTCCCAAACAATTAGGAAAAGGTAAGTTAGGTGTTGGCAGGTTTGGCCATTCTGAGTTAACAAGGAGCGGGAGGTGTCACCTACCACACTAACACATCAAAAAGGTCCTCCCTGAGCACTCCCACAAAGGGCTTGACACTGGTGCTTTGTGACCCCCAGATAAGCTGGGGCCAGGACAAGGAAGAAGGGGATGCCTGACACCTCAGTGGGTGGAAACCTGAAGAAGCTTCCTTTACTTCAGTGTGGTCATGTGGTATAAATGTTGTACCTCAGACCCCAACTCTTCAAGACACTTCCGGAACTGTGTTATCCCAGGAAGAAAGACTGCTGTGCTGCTGAACTTCCTGCCATTCTGCTGGACTGCTGCTCTGAAAGGCTGTTGCCCTACTGTGCTGACCGGCTACACTCTTGCCTGGGTGCAAAGGGCTGGACCTCCATCTGAAGACTCAGGACCTCAGAGTGGCACCAAGGGCAAGTTGGCTGGTCTCCTATTTAGAAGCCTCAGAAAAATAACAGGCTTCCAACAACATTGAACCCAGCACCCAGACTCTGCTATATGTGAATCCAGCCCTCCAAAGTGGTGCCACCCTAGTCCTGGACTCTTGGAAGTAGGCTTGAAGATGCTCTGCCAGCCCATTTGTGGATTGAGCAGAACCACCATATCCCTTCCACGGTGGGGTACATCTCCAGCAGAATGGGTGCATGACCTCTGCTGCTTGATGCAACATCTTAGGAACCAAAGCATCACCTCTATTGTGAAGACATTTCAGACGCAAGGATTTTGCATTGCTCATCACAGCTCACTGGAGCTGATGCATCCGCATGAAGGACATCACCTCACTCAATGCTGTCCACTGTAGCCTCCCCTCTGTGACCCATCTCCATGCAAGGACATCAAATCGTAATGCAAAGCTTGCTCGAGCCACACCTGCATGATGCATCTCCTCTCTCTGACCTTGCATCACCTATGCTGTGCAATGTATCCTCGACACCTGACTCTGCATCTCTTCGCATCCCTGATTAAGGTACTGTGTACAGCGGCCAGAAGTGGGTGCTTGTAGCCAGCACACACTTCATCATGATTGGCCTGAGCTTGTGACTTTGTGTAGGTCAACAGTGACCAGATAACCACAGTTGGTGCTTTCACTTAAATCTTTCCAATTTCATAGCTCATGTTCTACTGATTGTATTTTTTGTTTTTTTCAGTCTTTATTCATCTAGTTTTCTAAATTGATGTGGGATTTTTCTCATGTGGTGCTTACACTTCATTACTGTTTGCAGGTAGGTTCTCAGGCTAAGCTACCAGAGAGTTGAGCAAAGGTTAATTTAGGGTTTTCTTGTGACTTTATCCTGACAAGGATTGTGGTTGCTGCCTGAGTAAGGTTTCATCCCACTTAACCAGTAGCCCAATTTCTTACACAGTGTTAAGCCACTTTCTCAAACATCAAATTAGTGGCGTAAAACACCATAAGTAATGGGGTGCACTCAATAATTAAGTCCTAGATCAATGGATTTTAAAGTGTTCTTTAATACACAAATGTAAAATAAGCAATCCAGAGTCAATGCATTGAAACCTCTTAGTTACAAAGTAATACACAGTATGTAATATCAGAAAATATTCCAAGTCCCAATGAGCAGCAAAATCTGAAAGAAATTGTGCTCCGTCCCCCAGTAGACAGGAAAGTTTTCTGGCTCACTACCAAATCATGGAGTTCTCATACATTATTATTGCGAGCATGTTGGAAAATGGGTTATTGGTAAGGGCAGGTAAGTACCTACACTTAGCAATAGGACACTAACCTCCAATTAGGTCCAGTTAGGTCTCAGTAAATTAAACTTAGGTCAACCCTTGGTAACTTGGCAACGAGCGACAAGGCTTGATTTAGGAAACTAAGCATAACACATTCAAATATCACAAAACAGTAATTAACTAAAACACAGGAAACAGTTTAAAAATCCAAAACAAATTTACGAACATAGGAAATAATGTTGACATTAAAATAACACCAAAATGCATAAAAGCGGATAAAGGGAACCCGGAGATATGATTTTTTTAAGAATTAATGCTTCCTAGCGCTTAGAAATGAATAGTGCCAATCTGGTCATCTGGTCGCACCTCGACCAGGGCAAAGTCAATGATTGAGGCTGACTGCAATGGAGCCCTGCTCTGCTACAGCTCACGGGAGGCCTCAGTCAAAAGTTGACCTTCAGACTTAGTCATTTTCTTGAAGATTTACTTCAGCGGGACCAAGTCGCTAGTCCAATCTGACCTTCTGGAACTCTTCCTAGTATACACGTCGCGGAAGCCCTCGGTGGACATTTTTCCCTTCGGACTTAGTCACTTTTTCAAGATAAAAACCCTTCAACCAGGGCAAACCTGAATGTTGATCCGATGTCCCTGGAGCCCTCTTCAGATACACTGCTGGGAGGTCCCGGTCAACTACCTATGTTTGGACATACTTACTTTTTTGGGGATTTTCTTCACCAGGACGAACCTGCAAGTCAGGCCAGGTCACAGTTGAGGCAAGTCGGCTAGAGTTGCTGCAGCGGGTCGGTCCCTTTATGGAGCTTTTTTTCCAAAAGTTCTCCACACTTCTGGATCTTCTTCTGGATGTTCCTTTAAGGTTCTTTTGAGGTCCACAGCTCCCCCCTAGGTTCCAGAATCTCTGAGATGTTCCTTGAGGTTGCGGATTACAACTCCCACAATGCACCTGGCACAAACTCCTTTTTAGCCACTGGACAGTGGTCAGCTGGTCAGTTTCTTCAGGAGTTTTCACCTGTAGCAAAAAGGGAGTCCTTCTTGTGGTGATGCCCAAGTGAGTGTGAAGGTGGTGCAGTCCTCCAAAGAGCTGTGTCCAGGTGCAGGTCAGAGGTCCAGCAGGGCAGTCCTTCTTCTCCTGTAGTTCTTCCTTGTAGGGATCTGAGGTGTGGGTGCAGATCTGCCAGTTTTATCCTTGCTCCTGGGTGAAAAACAGGAAGGTCCTGGTTCTCCAATCAGGTGCAGGGACCTTCCCTCGGTGATGACCACTTCCTGAGAAGTGTGGCAAAAAGTAATCCCAGGGAGCAACATTCCTCAAAAAACCATCACAGCTGAAAATGATTTTTGGAGGTCACTTCTGGCTGAGCCCACCCACTGGTGTAGCTAAAAATCATAAACACACCCCTCTCCTGCCCTCTCCTAATCTAACCAAGGGGCACCTTATTTTCTGGGTTTGCAGGATGTGAGGGAGGGCCTGGGTTGCTCCAAATGTCCTTCCCTGCCTTTGAAGACCAGTTTAGCAGCCCCACTTTCCTGCTTCCCCATCTGCTGTGGGAAGATCTCCTCCCCCAAGCACATCTCTTTGTGTTGAGCCAGGCCACTTCACACCTCATTAAAGCAGCCTGGCCAGGCTGCAGAGGCTGGCCAATGAGAGCAAAGCAGCAAAAACACTGCAGGGCTGAAGATAGCAACTTTTCATGTAAAGTTTAAAACTCTTTACCCGAACAATTGATATTAAATCCACCAACTACTAGCTGTGGGATTTATTACAACAACTAATTTGATACGAAACTTGATGTATTTGTTACCTAAGAGGACTTTTAAAATTAAAATAAACTCTCCCCATTCCAGCCTATGGAGGCCATTCACTACAATGAGGGAAAAACACATTTGGCTGTTTTACCTCACCACGGCTTATAAAACTATTTTGATAAGGTCCCTACTTATAGTTACATGGCACCGAGCCCTAGGGGCAGATAGAGCACACCATAGGGGTGACATATGTAAAAATAAGGTTGTTTAAATCTTTGCAACTACTTTTAATTCCAAATTCGAATTTGTATGTAACTTTAATTTAAAAGCAGCCAGCAAGGCAGGCCTGCCTTTAAAATGACACTGGGCACCTCAGCAGTGCACCTATGGGGGCACTACCTATGCTGGGGTCCCTAAACCTACATGCCCTACCATATACTAGGGACTTATAGGTAGGTTCATTTTGCCAATTATCATTACCCTAATTTGCATATCCACTTGACACAGAACACTGGCCCTGGGACTGGTAAGCAGTACCAGGGTACAGCCAAGAGTCAGTAACCACCAGTATCTGTCCAAAAGGTTTGGGGGTGACCAGGGCAAAAAGGAGGAGTTTCCTACAGAACAACATTATGCAAAACTGCAAATTCATATGATGAGAGCAAAAGTATCAAAGTATCATTCCTTCAGCAAATAATCACACAAAAATAATGAACCTTATCTTAACTCATGAACACCATCCTACCCCCTTGAATAATTATTCAACATCTCATTTCCAATATTATCTGGAGATGTTTTAACAAATGTGAAACATCTAACAATAATACTTTTTCTCACTAAATCAGTCTAGTGAGGGAACGCAAACCATAGATACTTTTTACAATCTTACCTCCGCACCATATAAAGTTCATCATAATCAAAGCAATACAACAATAAAAATAAACTATTTTGACCTCAGTTTCACTGAGTGCTGCGAAGCTTGAGGGGAGTGAATGTACAGAAGTGGGCTAGGATGGGAGGGGAGAAGGAATGAAAGACATATTCATCTTATATAAAATGGATTTTTTTCTGAAATCTGGCATAATTAAAACATTAATAAACACACTTCTATACATCACAGGAAATTAATTTCAAGTACAATTACTTCTTCAGTCTATATATGTAAAATTATGTATAAAAAGGCATATTAATAGGCATTATTGATGCACAAAATATAAACCTGAAAAGAAGTATTCAGCTTTATTGTGCATTGCAAGATGATTTTCACCCTCTTGGGATATACATTTCACTCAAGTCAAACCCAGTTATTGTGGAACATGTATGCGGACATTTCAACTGCAAGGTTACCATTTCGCTAATTTGTAAATGCACAATCACAAAGGTTTGCAGACTTTTTCCATGCAAGCGTACCTCTTGAGAAATAAATTAACACAAAAAGTTACATTTTTTTCATAAATGTAGGAGAACTTACAGCTGCTTCCTTCTCACTAGAACACAGCAAAGGTTGTGAGAAAAAAATATTTGCACACACATTCAATGAAAATCATCTAACAGATCAAATGTATGTGTATTTATTTATTTCACGAATACTTGAAAAGTTTGACGAGAAACCTACGCTCCCCAATGTTCTATGAGCAAATAGGAGACTTGAACAAAACTACGTTTTCCAAAGAAGTCTAGAGTGTAATGAACAGAATGCAATAGACAAAAGAATTTAAAATGAAATGAATTTCTTTAAGGGAAACCCGGCAGCCTTGGTAACCTAACTCCAAAAAGAGCCTAGAAAACGTGTTTAAAGTATGCAGCAATTACTTCCATTCATTCTAAAATAAAATATGAAGATTGATTTTGCTTGCCTAAGTATTTATTTTTCTCCGATATTAATTTAAAATGGAAGTTGTAGTGTCTGGAGACCACTTGAGGCTGTTCCTGTCTGCATGTCCAGACAGTACACAGTGTTGTCCCGACAACTGGAGAATGAAGGGAACGTTTCAATTTCTTCTAACCTGCTCCTGCACGTATTCAATGGGTAAGTGTTAAGTGTCACTTCTGGCCTCATTATGATCGCGATGCAAAGGGGATGTGTGTCTGCATTGTGCATTTACAGGGAGCAGTCACCGGTGACTTATACAAATCATTGGACTACGTCGCAAATATTCGCTAGGTCCTTTTCTCCAAATCATTTTGGTCCCATTTTTCAATGTAAATGTTAATTCACTAGATTTTTAATAATAAAAACTCTATAACTTTGTGTACCTGTAGAGAACACGTTCAAGAACCTGCGACTGCGCCCATGTGGGTCAAATGACTGCAGGATTTAGAAATTAGAAACACCTTATGAGCACACCCATACTTTACGTACCCAAAGTAGATTTTAAAAACCCTTGTTTAGAAAAACGGACAGATCCGATTTGTATACTTTTTGCCATCAGCATAACAATAAATGTAATGAATTATGGATGCAATGTGAATATATGAAGAAACTAGGTGGCCTGGTAGAAATATTGGGGAACTGTCAGACCAACTTAAAAAAATATTCATTAATAATATAAAAAGTAAATGGCAATTTTTAACAGATAAAATAAAGAACTTTGGCCCAGATTTTAGAGGGTTAGCACCATTCCAACGCCACGCTAATGTGACGTTTGAAGGCCAAAAGCGCCTCACCACATTTACGAAGTGGAACAATGCATGCATTGCACCACTTTGTAACCCCTTGCGCCAAATTATGACTGCGCCAGCCATAATGTAAGTAAGGAGGGTGTTCTGGCGCTGAGGGTGAGGTGAAAAAATGGTGCTAATAAATCTAAGAGATTTTTTGCATCAATTTTATCTGCATTTTTAACACCTGCTAAGAGCAGGCATTAAACGGAGACTCCCATTGTTTTCAGTGGGCCTTTGGGTGCTTTGCAGGATTAGCATATACATTTTTGGTGCTAATCCTGCAAAGTGCTGGACTAGTGTAAAACATTATGACACTAGTATCTCTGACTACCAGCATACGCACACACATAGTGGCGTTAGGGGGGGGGGCTCTATGGGGTGTATGAAAAGTGGCGCTGCACCCAGTGCAACATCACTTTTCAGAAATTTGTCCCGATGTCCATTATGCGGAAGTGACGCAAGTGGTTCGATTGTAGTCCTAAGGGAGTTGCATGGCCTTTGCCAAAAAAAGAACAAAAAAGGAAATGGTGATTTCAAAAAGTTCACTTTGGGCTGAAAGCTTGCTTCTCTTGCTGCTCAAGTGCACATTGTGAAACAACAGAATACTGTCCCTCACAGCGATGTTAATACAAGAGCTCAAGTTGCTCTAAGCCCAGATGGTCAGAGCAAAAATGTAATGTTAGAACTACAGATCAGTGGTTGAAGAGAGCTGGCTGAATGCAACCATAACTAGGTAATAGTTGTAACATTAACCACACACAGTATAAATGTTAATATTTCTTAGAATTTAATTACACTCATATGTTCTCAGTAAACACCAGACTTAACAAGCACATATTACATTAGTCACTGAAGCAAACCCCTATAACTAACTATGTTATATGCCGAATTTTTGTAAATTAAAAGGTCATACCTAGCATAGGCCTAAAAAAACAATCAGTTTCGTAGTGGCTGCTAGTCTTTTGCCTTTGAGAAAGAAAGAAAGAAAGAAAGAAAGAAAGAAAGAAAGAAAAAAAGAAAGAAAGAAAGAAAGAAAGAAAGAAAGAAAGAAAGAAAGAGAGATTGTATTGTAAATGAACTATCTTATCACCACTTGAAGGTAACTTTCATTTCATTTTCAGATACTACAGCACCAGTAAGATTCACAGTTTTTCCTAAGTGTCACAATATAACGTAGTGAAAGCTGAAACCAAATTAACACACCACCAATGCTTAAACACAGGAATTATAACTGGGCTGCAAATTAAACACTATAAAGGTCAGTGTTCTTTTAGGGCAAAGGTTATTAAAGACCCATTGGTGTAACTGAGTCCAGGATAAACAATTTGGATAATTCTCCACTTATGAGTTCTCACCCTATAATATTGAATCTTTTGGTTTGGGTATCATGTGGAAGAGGTAGATATAATTACACTTAACTGCATGCATAGTAAAAAGAGAAATTATAACTTAGTACAAAACATTTTCAAATTGACACAGTCTGGTATTTGGTGAAATAGCAGCAGGCAAAAAAACAAAGGCCTCTCCAAAAGGAATTTACAACAGAATTAGCAGGAGACAGGAACTGATAATGTGAAATGTGCTCTGTGCTCACATTAAGGTGTCCTACAAATGCATCATCCTCTAACACAAAGGCAACACTTAAGTAACTATAAAGCAAAAACAAAGCAAAATCAACAACTTTTGTCTGTGAGGGAACTGCCTTTTATTCAGATGTGTTCCTTGTGAAAGAGGAAAATTGAGTTACTCGAAGTGAAGACAGCTAGTGACTGAAATAGGCTGAACCCTGCCCCCTACTGCATGCTGTATTCGGGGGAACTGCAGTGTGACTTGCAAATGGAACACACATATGTATTATATTAAGTTATTTTCCATATTTTGCCACATATGAAAAGTGCAAAAAGTTTTCATACATTGCGAACGAGCTCTGGATATCAAAAGGTATTTAAAATTCCTACTGTGGAGCAAGTAAGGCATTGATTCCGGGTTTTCAATTGCATGGCATTAGTCATTTTGACAAGAAAAAACCCTAACTCGGAAAACGACTGGCTTTGGAAAGGAGTCCTAATGACAGCTCAACATATTATTATTTAGATAATCACTCGATCTACCCAACCTCAAAAAAATATTTGGCATTTGGCCTTGTGTAACCTAAACTGGTGCTAATGCAATACCATTGGGCAAAGTTTGTGCTACATGAAAACTGAAAAAAGTCTCGATGTGAAAACGTTCGAAATGATTGTAAAAATGTAAGCGCTGCAAAAATGGTGTACAAACTCTGTAGTCATTGCTTTGCCCTGATGCACAACTTTCTGTTGGAGCGAGTACTGTATGCGCCATGACATATTTCACAAGTTGCAAAAATGGTTCAAGTGCATTTCGTTTGTATTGTTTCCACATGTTCTGCAGTTTCGACCCCTACTTGCTGAAGATATTGTAAGAACAGAGATTGCTGGGATTCACTGTGTAGCAGGGACCCTGTGAATATAATCCTTTGCTTGGGTCCTTTTACTTTCAGTGACTCAATCGTTGGGGCTCACTTGTTTTCTTTCCCTTTGCATCATAGTGCATCAGGCGTTAATCCCTTTCTGAACTACTTTCTCACTGGAAACATGTAATTGGGAGGTATCAGCACTTCGGCTGTACGAGCAGCCTGCGTGGCCCACCGCCCCCTGTACTATCCATATCAACGCATTCCAGGTGGGGGGAAATAAAAGTAACGTGTCACCCTATATAATGTTTCAAAGGCTACAAAGAATTGCGCAATTTACTATGTGACAAACATTTTTTTCATCTGTGTTGCAAGTCATTTTAGGATCTGGAGTTTTAAACTGTGCTAACCTATAGGCAAGAATAGAAAATAAATACCTGCTAAGTCTTCTCTGATTTGATCCGAAGGCGTAGCAGAAACCAGCATGCTAAATGCAGTGACTACAGGCGTAGGTTGTGCAGGATGGGAATGCACAACTTCTTAGAGGGACAAGTGGCGTTCAGCCACACGAGATCGAGCAATAACAGGTCTGTGATGCCCTTAGATGTCCGGGGCTGCACGCGCGCTACACTGAACGGATCAGCGTGTGTCTACCCTTCGCCGACAGGTGCGGGTAACCCGCTGAACCCCGTTCGTGATAGGGATTGGGGATTGCAATTATTTCCCATGAACGAGGAATTCCCAGTAAGTGCGGGTCATAAGCTCGCGTTGATTAAGTCCCTGCCCTTTGTACACACCGCCCGTCGCTACTATCGATTGGATGGTTTAGTGAGGTCCTCGGATCGGCCCCGCCGGGGTCGGCAACGGCCCTGGCGGAGCGCCGAGAAGACGATCAAACTTGACTATCTAGAGGAAGTAAAAGTCGTAACAAGGTTTCCGTAGGTGAACCTGCGGAAGGATCATTAACGGCGGAGCGGCCCGAGCGACCCAGGGCGCCAGCCCGAAAGCCCTCGGCTGCCTCCCAGAACGCAACACCCCTCAGGCACAGGGCCCGGCCCTCGCCCTGGCGCATCCCTGGCTGGCGGAGCGGTCCGCGGCCGCCGGGGCGCCCGGGAGAGAGGACCGGGCGCGGGTGCGGGCTCCTCCGGCCAGGAGGACCCGACCCTCTCGCGAGGGAGGGACCGGGGAGCGGAAGGGGGGCGCGCGCCTCCCCGGCTCCGGACCCTCCGGGAGCGGCAAGGCGGAAAAGTCAAGCCCCTCCCGAGACGGAACCCACGCCCACCCGGCACGACCCTGGGAGGGTAAACCGAATCGTAGTGCCACCCTGGGCTTGGACCACCCCCGAAAGTCCTGCCGTCCCCGGGCGGCAGGGCGGCCTGGGCGAGGAGGAGCCGGGGCCCGCGAGGGAACCGCGGCTCCACCCGACCAGGGCAGGTGGGTGGGCTAGTCCCGGCCGGCTGGCACGGCTCGGGGCCGCCCGCCTCGGGACCGGGGACTCTCGACCCCGGCGGGCGGACGGCCGGCGTGCAGGTGGGGCCGAGACCCCCCCTCGTTGCCAGGTACCCTGGCCCGTCGACCGGGCCGAGGGTTTCGAAGACTCGCGAGGCTCCTCCCGGTCCTCCGGGAGGGACCGGCGGCGGCGGGGCTGCCCGGGCCCCGAGCCGCCCCGGGAAACACACCCCTCGTCCGCGTGGTGGGGGGGAAGCTCCCGGGCCGAGCGCCTGGAAACGTTCTTGGAATCGTGGAGGCTGACTCCCAAGAGGGGAAGCCTGACGGGGTGCCGGGCCGTCACGCCGCGCGGTCGGCGGACGGGCGGCGCCGCCTTCCTCCCGCCTCTCCTGCCCCGGCAGGTGGGCGAACGTTGAGAAAAGTTGCCTGTGACTCTTGGCGGTGGATCACTCGGCTCGCGCGTCGATGAAGAACGCAGCTAGCTGCGAGAATTAGTGTGAATTGCAGGACACATTGATCATCGACACTTCGAACGCACCTTGCGGCCCCGGGTTCCTCCCGGGGCTACGCCTGTCTGAGGGTCGC